>NC_090934.1:788232538-790732538 GCF_040938575.1 Ambystoma mexicanum
AGGTGGCCCGGCCTACGTGGAAGAGCACAGAGCCTAATCCTAAGCTATGTGGGTGGCTGCACCAAAGGGGCTGTGTAGGATATAAGTCTGTGCCTGTAAGGGCTGTGGTTGCATTTGGGAGCGTTAGGGGCATGTGGAGGACGCAGGGTGCAGACCTCTGCCCGTTTCCCTCCAGGAATAGGCCCTGATTGTCAATGATGGATCCAGCCACTCCAAAATTGAGGAAGTTGAAGGAAGAAATCAGCCCTCTCACCCCCCAGGGCAAAGAGTGGGAGAGGCTTGCTACAGCAAAAGTCTTTCAAATCTTTCACTTTTGAGAGCAGAGTGTTTGCATTTAAAAATCATGAGCATGCAGCAATAAAAGAAAGCATACAGTAGCAGAGGACAGACGACTGCCCTGCGCATATCAATACACCTGAAGTCAAAGATTTAATTTACCTGCTTAGCTATTAGTGGCTCACACCTCACAATGATTATCATCTCTCCCTGAAACAAAACATCCTCTGAATTGGAGTGAAAGATAGATCTAATGTGCCAAAGGAAAGCAACATGGAAATTCAGTTTCCTTCTCTCAGAGGAAGAAGGGTTGACAGCCCCATGAGTTAATGCACCTACTGCAGCCTCCCATGTGTAGCCTGCAGGCGACACATTCAGTTGCTGGTGAGATGCTGATACAGGTTTGCTTCCAATGCAGCGGCCCATAGTCACCTGAGAGCACCTCCAGAATATGCCCGGTTTGAGTCCCAGTGCAATTATCTTATCAACAATGACCCGTAGATTACACTTTTTCCCCTCATTTTTTCCAGTCAGTTGGGGACAGAGAGACAAGCTTTTGTATGGATGTTACCAAGGCCAGATTGCAGAAAACAAAGGAAAAACTGTTAGTGGGAAAGCAGGTATTCAAGGGGCATTAGCTGTTGGCTGATCACGCAGTGTAATACATACCCATTTTCAATAATATATATATATATATATATTTAAATCACCACCTGGAAATACCAAACATTGTATTAGAACGCTGGTCTCCAGCAGTCCAAGCGCATGCACTTACCACTTGAGCCACTGGTGGCTATGCTTCTCAGAGTAGCTTTTGGGCATGTATATCTTTCTCCTGCGTGCCCCTGTGAGCATACCCATTTGTGAAACATGTTTACTGAAGCCAACTAGGATAGAAAATCTGGCCCCCGCTCCACCAAATATCACACAACTGCAGTGGCCTAGAGGTTAAATGCATGCATTACATCACTGGGGGCCTGGGTTTGAGTACTGCTGTCACTGCAAAAATGGAATAGTTAGATAATTATAAAATGAGTACCCTGGCAAAGTGAAGGTGGAAGAAATTAGAAATGCGGGACTGTGGAGGGCAGGAGAAAGGAGGAGGTAGAACAGGCTAAAGGGGGAAGTAGGGCTGGATGAATGGGTCCCTCTGGAGAGGAGGGGATTGGGGGTAGGACTAGAGGGGCATGGTGATGTAGGATAAAGTGGGCCCTGGGGAGACAGCAAATATGTTGGTTCTCGGGAGGGTGTCATGGGGGAAGAGGGTGGGGTATGTAAAGGAGGGTCCTAATGTGGGCAAATGGGGCATTGAGGAGGCTAAAAAGGGTGCCCAGTGGAGGGTGGAATGGACCATACAATGGGCTGACATTTTTTTAATGCATGTGTAACGAGTGCCCAGTAATCGAATGGACTGAAATGCCTTCCAGCATTGCCTGCTATGTGGATACAAAGTAGTTCATTGCGCCTGGACTGCACGATTTAGCAAACAACCAGTATGTTATTTTGTGAGATACAGGCACTTTGCAATGGGAATCCCTCAAATCAAGAAACCCTCAACTTCTCTCTTGCCTGCTACTATCTGCCTCACTATTCCAGTAAGTGGGTGGTAAAGTGTGTTTCAAACTCAACTCTGCTCCTTGTTTTGCCGCAGCTTATAGAAGCATGGAGCTTCTGGCCCTTCTGCAACAAGCACATGCTATTCTCATCAGTGTTTAACAAACAACACATTGAAAGCAACGCTTCACGCTCTCAGTTTCTGACCTGTTCATTATGTCTTCCTACAACTCTTTATTCAACCACTGTACGTTTTGCAAAGTATTACCAGCAGCAGAGTTAGGGACATATTATGCAAAAGGTTTGCAGCATCCTAACTCGGTTCTTTTTAACGTGCTGCGTAAAGGTCCCTCGCTGTTTGTGTACCACAGAAATCATTCCTTTGAAACAAAAGCAAGCGCAGAAGGCACGGTGCTTTGAATAGACGCTGCCTGATTGATAAGCTGGTTGCAGCCAAACCTGCTCCTGTTAATTGTCTTTCAAATGCCCTCATTAATCAAACCGAGGAGGAACTCTGACGGGAGGCCTGACACCGCTTGCGTGATTTCCATCCACTCATTACACAGTGTGAGGCCTGGCTGCCTACCCAAATCATGGCCTTTAAAGCCGCCCTAATGCCTGTTAGCTACGGCGCACACCTGGCTTTTGTGGGACGGGGGTCGGCCAACTCGGAGGCATGATCTGTCCCCAGAGGCCAATTTAGCGGTTATTTAATGATTCATAGCTTGATGTCTGGAAAATGAATGCGCCACACGATAGCGTACATAAACACATTTAATTAGTTTTCCCCCCTTTTTGCACACGTTAGCCACCCACTAGTGTATTAAAGCTGCAACCAAACCAGCTACACACAGAAGCTAGTTAACAGTGAGACTTTGCACAATATTATTGCAAATCCGTTCACCGACTAATAGGTCATTGACTGCGTGACAACTTTTAATAGCTCCCATAAGAGAATGTTCCATGGCTGCGCAGCCATCCTGCTGATATACCAGTTAGAACACAGGCACTCCTCATAAATGATACATTAATTAATGCAAAATAGCCCGAAAACACCCCTTGGGAATGGGCATCAGTCAAAGCGTTTAAAAATAAATGAATAAACAGCACGCACAAACTAGCTCTGCCATATGTTGTCTTGGGCCATCAACCTGGCAAGTAGCTCACTTTGTAAACTTCTCACTTCAGAGGCCTATGTGCAAACTGCAGTCACTCGTTCGAATCACAGCTAGTCCTTAATCGTTCTGCTGTGATGAAGTGCCATCATGAAATTGTGTATTAATAACATAGATTATTACAGCAGGAATGAGCAAGATGAGTCCAGCATGAAGGCAAGATAACATTCTGATGTTATTATTAAACATATATATTTCATCGGTCACTTCGGGATTGCCAATGTTACATGTGGGCAAACACTGCAGTGTTTCCAAAGTAATTAAATATATAACATGCTAGCCTCCTTCTGGCTTTTCTTACCGTCCAAAATGTAGAGATAAGTTAGTTATCGTGCAGTGCAGCACCCATCATGTGTATTAGAGCTGGCAAATGTATCTTACCATATGAAAGGAAATGACACCATTGGCTGCATTCTGCAGCCTGAGAGGTAGGTCTTTGCACTTAGGGGGTGATGTGTTATGCACCATTGTTGTTGTGGGCATAGTCAGACAGAGAATAAGCTCCAGCAGAGATCGATTGCATTGCTTGAGAGTAATACTGCGCATGACCCCTCCCCCCATACACACGCAATGCAAAATGTGCCTCAACGATTTCAGCATAAGCTGAGATTTTCATGACAAGATGCTATGTCTGTCCTAATGAGAGCAATTGCATAGCCAATGTGCACTGTTGCAGTAAGGGTGTCTAACTGAAACAGAGAATGGAGGTTTTGCTGCTCTAGATGAGTGATTTGTAATGAAAACAATCTTAAAACAATATGTTCTCTAACAATAAAACGCATTAAAGACTGAACATTGGACCTATTGCAACTGTGCAGTCTGAACATATTCTTACCCACAAGGTGCTTGAACCTGCAACATTGTTATTGGTAACCCCTTAAAATTAACCATTGACCTAGTGGGTCTCCCTTTATAAAACTTCCTTTTGTTTAATTATGACATGACTATCAAAGATGTAATGGATGAAGATGCATCTGGGAGCTAGCAATGCCAGTTGAGATAAACATTGCTGCTGCTCTTTCTCTGAGTCATTTGTAATGAAAATGAAGATATGCAAAGTTTTACTAACAGAAAGAACATTACAAATTAACGTGCCATATTTCCTCTAAAAAGAAAGCTCTAACTACCATTTGGAGTATTTATTCGAGGCAACAAGGAGCTTGACATTGCAATGTTGCTATTGGTAAAACCATGTTCTTACCACTGAGCCTATTAATATACAGGAGTGCACTTAGTGGTGTTGTCAGCTTGGAAGCCTGGATGTGCTGTGCAAGTCTTTCTACACTTGCTGCTAACCTGCTGCCAGGTGACAAATTAAAAAACCCTAACACTAGTGGAGCGCATGTAGTGCGCTGAGTGTTGGCCTGTTTTATGTGTTGCAGTGTGGCAATTAAGGAGTACAGCGTGCACGCTGTTTTGGTGGAGGACAAGGATCACAGAGTAACTCGGGAGAGTTATGCACCGTCGGCCGTGGTTCGTTTTAGGCTTCTGGGTTGAGCACTTTCATACTATTATGTATTCCATGCAGTATTGAGCATCGAGTTCTGAAGAGACACCATTTTGAAGAGACAGAGTAAGTTTGAAGTGCATTGCACTTTTGACCACATTTAGCTGTGGCTAGCTTCTGTGGATTCTTTGTTTCAGGCTAAATACTCGGCTGGTACAGGCCAAGCCACGTAATGTTACCACTGAAGACACATTGTTTCCTGCAGCTGTATTTGTGTCATTTCTGCTGTATATATTTTCACTAAGGATTTACCCAGTGCAGCCTTATGCAAACAAGGAGTTTTTAAATGGTGATTGAGAGTTCTTCCCATATTGAGTATTCTGTAGAATCTAGCGAGGTTTTGCTGCCTGCATATTGTGTTATTTGGGGCCTTTTGACTCAAATACTTGGCTAGATATTCTCTAGTGTGCCATCTTAATTAACTGTTAACCTCCATGGTTGCCATGCTGCATAGTAAGGGCAATCATTAGACAACTGATATGGCGGATGTGTTAAGTTCCCCTGGAAGGTTGGTGATATGAGGCACCAAATCTCTGAGGTAGCAAACATATCTTCAGTTATTCACGCATCCACAAGGCTGTTAGCTACTAGGGTATATGTCCACAAGGCCATGTTCTTAGATTTAGGTCAGGGAAGCTGTTGAATGAACTTGTGCCTACTTACAGATGTTGTGGCGGGAAGTAATGCCAGAGTTTAGTCTACTGCTGAAGGTCTACCAACACCTAAGGGCCACCCCAGTTTTTTGCCAGAGGCTAAGGGAAACTAGGTCCTGGAAGGAGTGTGGACGTGGACTTCGTTTCTGATACTTCAATCAAGGCTCCTGTGATTTCACACAATTTGGGAAAGCATGAGACTATCTTTAAACATCCAAACAAACAATTGGATTGTGCTTGAGGAAACCACAGAGGCATCAGTTTCCCAAGATTTAGTAGAGGTGATGTTAAATCACCCATACTCACAAGTTTGCTTGCAACTTGGCAGTTGCAGAAATGTTGCCAATGGCAGTTTATATATGCTGGGGGATACTGTCTATATTGCAGGTGCCTCATCCACTCAGGAAGTTGCTACTTCCCCTCTGGCTAGTTGTTCTAGGTTAATTACATCCTTGCTGGGTAATGATGGAAATCCTCAGGATGTTGGTCAGGTATTTATGGGTGGAGATTATCATATTGTTGATGCAATGTCATTTCCGGTGGTTTGACATCTTTTGACTACAATGGATAGGGGGCATGATGTCCTTAATTTTGAAATGCGAGAGGGGCAGTTGGATTCCAAAGAGCTATGTGGGAAAATTAATTTCCTAGAGGGTTATATTACTGCTGCAAAGTAAGAATTGCGGTGTCATGCAGCTGTTCCCTCAGAGATTCTACAATGCAATTGTAAAGGGGGTCTACTAATGGCTTGCTCTGATCTTTTAAGGCCTATAATAGTACCGACAGAACCTATAGATTGGACGTCTGCTCCACTCCCGGAACATAGTATTCTAGGTGTTCTGGGTTCTAGTACAGCTTTGGTTAATTTGGTCACAACCTGTAGGGAAGAAGGAGAGGTAGCTATAGAAGAAGCCCAGTTGTTGACAATCTCTGTCTTAAGTAATGAGGAGGAGGTGGTAGGAGGGATTTTGTGTCAACATCAAAATCAAAATCCTCTCCTAAATAGCAGCATGGTACTCTAAGGTGTTAGGAAGGGGGGTGCAATGCAATGTAAAAGTAAGTTACGAACCAGAAAACATCAAAGAATTGTAAGGCCCGACGTAAACAACGCAATAATGGTTCATGTACATTTCAGAGAAAACTCAGATTTAATATGGAATACCCTTCGGGGTCTCAAGAGACCATAGTTAAAACTGAAATGAATTCCCCTGTCAGCATAGACTGTTTACCTATGGTGTCGCATAAAGTGAAGGGTACATTAAAACATATTTCCCTGATAAAGGCTGGGGAGCGATCACTCACTTCCTAAGCAAGATCGTGATTGCTCACCAGACCAGACTAACATCTTCATTTACCCTGTAACTGGGGACTAATCTATGGAAGATCATAGTGTTAAACCTGCTGGGGTAAAGGAAACAAGTAATGTGCAAGTAGGAATGTCCAAGTTTTGTACACTGAGTAACACAGATACTGGGCTGGGGGCTGGGAGTTAATCATACTCCTCCATTCCTACTGCAAGCCCAAAGGATTTGCCTCAAAAGGTGTGCCCCAAATGTATCCGATGTTCCGCATGCTTGAGGGAAGAAGAGCGGGTCAGGAACAAATATTGAGTATTATTAACACAAGGCAATCTTAAGAGCCAAGTTAATCACTTGTGGTGGAGGGCCAAGCTAGGCCTGTTAGGACGGATGTAAATTATTTGTGTGAGCCATTTGGTCACCATGGTGAGCCATCCCGGTGCTTATACTTGGGTTGTTTTTTTTGGGCGGCTGGGAGGAATGCCCCTTAACAGACAATGTATCATAGCCCTGTTTTTTGAAATACCGACTTTAAGGCTGATGAATTTGCGTGAGCTTTCGCAGGTAGAATTTGTGCATGAAAATGATCTTCATGTGGTCAAAATTCACTTCAATTCTCAAATGCTGAAAAAGGCAATACTGGCCGAATATCAAGCATTCCTTGTCGTAGGCTATGAATTATTTGAAGACTTGGGGTCCTCTAATCCAAATTAGGGTGACCCACATTGAAGAGTTCAGTTTACCAAAGGGACAGTCAATGCAGACAGACAATTGACAATAAGGTTGCAATCTGACCCTTTGGGGGATAATCAAGCTAATTACGTTGGCCCAAGTAAACCAAAGACATTGGTTAGTTATAACTGGCCCGCAATAATCAATACTTTGCACAAAGGTCCAAGGAATGGTGAGCACTCCGTATGAGGGCCACAGGTCTCACTATTGTCATGGAACTGTAGGGGTTTCTCCCATTTATTGAATAATTGTGTTATCTTTGAGAAACTTTCTGTGATTTGTCTACAGGAAATCCTAATGACTGATTCAACTTTATTAGAAGGGTTTGAAGTTTTTGTTACTAAGGCTAACAGTGGGGAAAAGGGTCACCCTATTGGTGAGCTGATAACGGCAATCAGGAACGGTTTAGTATTCTCGGCAAAACAGTTGAATTATACAAGAAGGGATATGTTATTTTTCCTCTTGAAATGGAGGGTGCAAAACTCTGATGTGGAGTCTAAATGTTGTTTATTGAATGTGTATTTTAACTCAGTTAATGTGGTGATCAATGCATTTTTTAGAAATTTCATCTTGATTGTTAGCTGAAATTTCATAGGACAGTGTAAGTATTATTATCATGGGTGATTTTAATGCACATTTTCTTGACTTCTCTTCATACAAGTCAGTCGAAAGGCTGAAAATGTCTAAGAAGGCCAGAGATAGAGGTACAAGGATTAGGCAAGTGTTTGAATCCTGGGATTTGTCACTTTTAAATGGAAACATCTGCGGGATAAATCCCTGAGTTTTACTTGTATTAATAATTAGGGCAGATCTACCCTTGATTACATTTTGGTATCCTCTGATTTGCTACTGGGGAACTTGTTATCGTTCCAACGACTCTGAGAGATCATTGTACCTTGGACTATTCTATTCCATTAATTTGTTCTGCAGTACAGCCCCTTGAAGATTTGTCAATTAGGATAAGGGCTCATGCAGCTTTGTGGTGTCCAATGATTACCCCTATATTTAATGACAGGTGTCCCTTCAGTTAGAGGTGAACAGTGAGCATTAATGGAGTCCATTATACTTTGAACCCACTGTTCCGCACCTACTTGGAGGATTAAATACTGTTAAGGGTATGATGTTAAGAGCTAGAAAGCATTTGTGATATGGAAGGAATCCCAGTCTGCACTGGTCAGGTGCACTCTCTATCTAGTTCCGGGCTGGAATAAATAATTTGATGTTTGAGATAGAGATACTATCTTGACAGGTCTAGCTACTGAAGGAGGACCTAATCATCCATTACCCTCATATAAAATCAATTTTATTATAAATCAATCACAATTTTAAAACAAATGCATAAAGTACGATAGTCACATACGCCTGTACATTAACTGGTAGGGTACAACTATTTGTCTATAAAAAATAGGAGTTAGACAGACACTGAACGGTCATTATTCTCAACAAAAGTGTGTGTGGCAAAAACAATATCTGCATACACAGTAGTTAAGTTAATGTTCTATAATCTTAAAGTTTTTCTACTATGTGTTAGTTCATAGGTTGCAACCTCAACATGTTTCTGTTCTGTTAAACCAAATATCGAACATTCTTCAGGAGAAAATAAACAAGTTTGCTTCCTATTCAATATGCCTGGCTAGCGTCTTCTCAACCTGTCAACATAAAAACAAAACATAGAGTCAGATATTACTGCTTGTCTTCTTTGTTGCTATCTTAATGAGATGTTGAACCTGGTTCCATGGTTGAATTACCTTGGCTGGCTCTTGAGGGGCCTTACAACTTGAGATTTTGTTTTAGAAGGACTGCATCATGGTCCTATTCTGCCTATGGCAAAGAAAGTATAAAAGATATATCTTTTAGTCGCATGTATAGTGCATAGGAGGCTCTACCGTGTGTAGCAGGCAAGTCATTCAGCCTTTTCTGATGGCTAGGGACACCCACCTGTACTCTAGGTGTGCTACTTGAGTGTCTGAGTTGCTTCTATTCCTGGTGGTGCTGTCATCCATTTATAATAAAATTGATTTTAAATGAAGCTAATGGATGATTAGGTCCTCTCGCTGTAGCTAGACCTGTCAAGATAGTATCTCTATCTCAAACGTCAAATTATAAGAGCTAGAAAGCCCCATAGGCATGCCTTCACCTCTGAGGTTAAAGATTGTAAGCACATGTTGCGCACTAAATTAAGAATGTTACAAAGAAATAGTCCCCAGACGTTATTAGTAATATGTAAACTGAAATTAGACTTTAAAAACTGGTTAAGGGGCCATACATTCTTAATGCATATTAGAGACGTTGAAGGAATACTCTATAGTATATGATGTAGGGATTCTAGCTTGTTTCCCTCCATAAATCCCTAAATACTCCTCTAATAGAGCCCTTTGCTACTCTAACTCCAATTCTTTGATTGCCAAACGCTTCTCCAAGCAGAGAGTGGGGGGCATATCTCTCTCTTTGGCTGCTGCATCCCTTTGGAACAGCCTCCCTACCTCCTTAAGTTCTGGAAACTTCTCCAAACTCTGCTCTTCTCTACCTCTTTCCCTCTCTCCTTTACTTGCTAACTACCCCACTGCCGCTTAGACCGATGGCCTGGTACTCATGAATCTCACAGGATACCAGGCCTTCTACCCAGTCGACACCAGCACCCCCCTCACTGAACTGCCCCCTGCAGGCCCCTGCTTGGTGGCTCTGCACCTCGCCCTTTGGATTCGCCCACCCTAGTGCTTAGACTGAGGCCTCTGCCTTGGCTCCCCTTGGCACTTCCCTCCCGGGCACCCACCAGCACTTGTCCTTTCTTTGCCCCCCTCCCAACCCTATCTCCTGCACTTCTCTTCACTGCACTTGCACTGCACTTGCATGTCCCATGCCAAACGGCCTAGTAGGACCACAATTGTATATTTACTGTTTTGCCAATGTTATCAATTCCCCTAGTTCCCTCCCCACTTAGGCTTGTGGTGCCTGAAAACACAATGCTGTTATACAGGTGTCAAACAAATGCTCAATAAATAAATAAATACATTTTAGCGTCTAATTAAAAAAAGGAGTACAAAGTATTTTCGTCAGTCCCAACATTTAGCTGAAAGGGTTTGGGTAGACCACTTCACAAAATTGTATATGAAGGATTTTGTGCCCAGGAACAATGTTAGCTGGGCAGTCTGAGAAACCTGAAGGTGTCTCCCTGTCTAAACCTCGAGGATCCATTATCCAGGTGGCCAGGACACAGCCATCTTAATTGGATCCAGTTCCTGGGGATGACCAGTGAGGGGGGATCACCTGGATGCCGGGTTCTTGAGCAGTGAGAGTGGGACACCAACGGGTGAGACACGTTATCCCCCTTCCTTTGACACCTTTTCCCCTTCCTCTCACATAGGACATTCAAAAACACTGCATCACCCTTTTGCGACAGGAACACCTTCGCACCACACAATAGACAATGGAGTAGTCAAGCGTGGCAGTTCAAGAGAAGGAGAAAGGTGGCAGGAATTGAGAGGGTGGCGAGGATAGAAGTGACCTTGCCCTTTTTGTCCCAGACCCACTGAACCTTCGTGGATCCTAAGACTGTGAACAATAGCACCAGTGTCTTGCAGCAGATGTCAACGGGACAACCTTACGCCGATAAGCAGGAGCGAGGGAAGCTCCCGCGCCCATGGTACCAACCTTGACTCCAGAGTGGCCAAAAGCCAAGCGGTTCATCACAGCTGGTGAGTCGAGGGGAGAACCAATAAGAACCGTGCTGTGTTGAGTGAGAATCGTAAATGTGGCAAGTTTTTTAACCAAATTTGATGAACTATGAAAGAACTGTAAAAGTGTTAAGGGAGACGAGCTATGAAGGGAAACCGGCAACACGTGGGTGCTAAACTCAAGAGACTCTGGTCGATCCCCATCTGAACAAAAATACAATTACCAGAAGGCCATAGGAGGGCCAGCAAAATAGGGAAAAGTTGTCACACAGAGGGTCAAGCAAAATCCCCTTACAATCGAAAGACTTTGATCTACAAGCAGTGTGAAAGAAAGGGAGGTGAATCCCATAAACATTGAACTTTGTAAAAAGGAAGGAGAACATTGAAAGTAAAGAGGGGTCAGTGTCCAGAAAAGAGGGACCCAGGGGGAGCCACTATCGCCCTGATCATGAGCAACAGTTAACCCGGTGAAGGGAGGCTAAGAATTTAGCGGGGTATCCAAGAGTGAAAAGTCGTCACCCCAAGATTGAGAAAAATGAAATAAAAAGTTAAGAGATACCAAGATAAAGCTATCACCCAAGCACTAGCATTCAAGAGGGGTCCATGCCTGGCCAGGGAAGATCAAGGGGTGAAGCTATCATCCAAACTTCAAGTAAGAAAAGAATTGACATATAAATTGAGGAATACCAGAAGTGAAGTTTCAGCGTCCAGAAGAGGGGGACCAGGGGGACAAGGGGTAAAACTATCACCCTATATGAACTGTGGATAACAATTGAGAAAGGTCAAGGCCCAGAAAAGGGGATCCCAGGGGTGAACCATTATCACCCTAAAAGAACTTTCATTTCGTTAAATGAACTTTTGTTTCTGTTATTTGAACATGTCAGGCCCCTGAAGGCAAGAAGCTTTCAAAGGAAACGAGACTTGGCCATTTACGGTCCTGAGAACTGCCATTGAAACTGTCATCTCGTGCTGGAGAAGCCTGAGACTGTAGTATGCTCCAGGTTCCCACCTAACCCCGTACTCAAAACAGAGGGAAGGAAGGCCCAGGGGATCCTGACATATTATTTAAGAACACTACTTTCTTTTCTTTGGAACTATCCCATACCCCTTTTTATATTAGTTGTGTGGTTTCACAATAGGTTTTTTTTAGTATAGGCCCTTTTATTTTGACATGACGCCACTAGGACTGCCTTATTTTTCTTTTGATGATTGACACTTGCTCCCATGTTAGTTTGAGAATTAGATTAGGCGTTTCCCGAACCTGCATACAGCATTCATTGTTCAATAAACACCCTTGAACTGTGATCAATTGTGTTTGTCTTACTTGTTGCCACCATGAGATCCTCACATATGTTGTCAGAGTGGGATATGATTGAACTGACAAAAAGTGAAAACCCACGCTAATAATTGTGGTGCCACCAGAAGGGGAAAAAAGTATAGTCGATCTCCTAGAATCTGTCTGCGTGTCCACGTTGAAAGAGGTGTTATCCTCTTTATCCTCTCAGTTAAATATTCCATCTGGTCAACAGGATCTATTCTTCAAGACTCAAGTCTTACTAGATACCCTTCCTCTCTCTCATTATAACCTACATCCTTGGGACCGGATACTTCTCAAAGTTCGGCCGGTCTTTTCTTTCATTAGACCTAGTGCACTAAATACTCCTCCCTCTGAATCTTTTTTTTTCAAGGTATTCAGTCTTCATCGGGAGTGGGACCATGAGGGTTACAAACCAATTTGTCCCAATCCACTGCTTCGACAAACTCTTTTAAACCTTGTCTGTGGGAGTCGAGAGTTGTTTCTTCTCTGATTCAGATACCACAGATTTAACCTTTACACCTCAGAAGAGATGGCTGACCTGACCAATATCATCGACCAATTAGCGTCCCATCAGATACGGGTCGAAAACAGACACCAAGAGAGTTTAACCAAACTAATTGAGTTACAGGCAAGACCTTCCCTACCCCAGGGCATACTTCAACCATAACTTGAAGGCGAAGATTTGGGAATTTCTTTCTAAACTTCAAAAGCATAGCTGAACAATTGGGTTGGGAAGAGAACCTTAAGAAATGCTATCTGGGACCTTTATAAAAGGGGGAACTCCAAACTTCCTATCAGTTACTTAACCATGCACAAGGAGCCTCCTTCCTATCCGTAAAGGAAGGCTTATTGAAAAGAATAGGGAAAACGTGCAATTTTTATCAGCAGAAATTACGAGCCATCAGGTTGAACCCGGGAGAGACACCTTTAGAAATGGCCGAACAAATTAAAAAAACAGTACCCCTATGTACTAGTAACAAGACTCTAGATAAACTGACGGCGTTGATTACCTTAGAACAACTTATCAACTCCTTATCCCCTTTTTTTACAAAAAGCTGTCCTTCAGTCAAATCGACCTATTCTAGCCATGGCCATTGAAACAGCGCAAAACCACTCGGATGCAGCTAAACATTTTCACCGAGCACATTGGTGGGAGAATCGAAGAGATCAGACACCTATCCATCAACTTCATCCCCAAGGAATAGACAAACCAGGGGGATCATACAAGAGCAAGGAAGGGCTACAGAGAGAAAGAATAGAAGTCAGGAAAATTGACCCAAAGTCGAAAGAGGGAAGTAGAAGTGAAGAATTGAAAGGAAGCAAACCATCTCCTCTGGTCTGTTTTCCTGCAGAGAAATCAGACATCTAGCCAGACACTGTCCCAAAAACATAAAAGAGGAGACTATGGAAATAGGCTGTTTGAAGGGGAAGAATGGGAGGAAGCCAAGGAAGAGTTAGAAACCTTTAGTACATGTTTATGTCAAACCCCTAACGAGTTAATCTCTGAAAAGGCTTTGGTAAATGAGAAACAGATACAGGCCCTAATTGACTCCGGTAGTAAGCAGGTCGCTATACGGGCTGATTTAGTCACCACAAAAGAACTAGATCACACAGCACTGGTCCGAGTAACATCTGTACATGGAGACAGCGAGGTATATCCAAAAATTCCAGTGAACATTGAAATCCGGGGTGAATCCTGTGAAATAATATCAACCATCATTCCAGGGCTCCCTGAGGAAGTTATTCAGGGACAAGATTTCCCCCTCTTCTCTACTCGGTTACAAGAGTGTCCAACTCCCTTTGGAGATTTTCTACCACAGAAATCTTGGCAATTTTGGAAGACCGATGAGAAGACTGCTACAATAGTCTATCCTAGAGCTAATCAGTGCTCGGGACAGCGTCTCTCGACTAGTTTGAGAGAGAAAGTGGCATGCATGAGAAAGTAATTTAATGTAATACGAGGATGAAGAAACCAGATTACTGACTTGGGCTTTCATACTCAGATTACAGTCCAGATAAATCCCCAATGTCTTAACTTGTTTTTTGATCTTTATGACACAGTTATCAATCACAAGCTGGGAGTATAAATCTTCCAGTCTGTGAATTTTCAAATCAATACCCACAAGCATGAGTTCTCTCTTGTTGGTATTAAGGGCCAATCCATTAACGCACATCCAACTTTGGATGAGGGAATAGATCTGGTTGATTTTTGTTTCTTCGTCCGAGAGGATGCCCGTAATAGGAATAATACACTGGGTATCATCAGCGTAATTAGTGAACTCTATGTCATTACTGTCCAAAAATTCAAGAAAGGGAACCGTAAAGATGTTATAAAAAATTGGCGAAAGACAGGCTCCCTGCGGGACTCCCTGCGTCAAGTCCATGGGGTTAGCATCCGCAATGTTGCTGCTCACTCGCCATTGGCACCCCATGAGAAAGGAGGTAACCTAGGCGGCCGCAGAGGTCGAGAAGCCTGCCACCTTCTTCAACCTGGAGACCAAAACTGAGTGGTCTACCAGGTCGAAGGTGGCAGATAAATCAAGCAACATCAGCATGCAGGGGCTACCCTGGTCCATATGGCGAAGTAGCCTGGATTTTAAATCCAGCAGAGCAGTCTCAGTACCATGTTTTTCCCGAAAACCAGATTGTCTCTTCTTTAGAATGTCATTAGTTCTTAGATGGGAAAGGAGTTGGGTGTGCCCAACTCTATCAAGAATTTTAAGCAAAAAAGGTGAGTTGGACATAGGGCGATAATTCAGAGGATCGTCCGGAGAGAGATCAGGATTTTTTTAATAGAGGAGTTACCCAGAAGTGTTTAATGCAGGTAGGAACAACACTGTCTCTGAAAGAAGCGTTGAAAAACGTACAGAGAGTAGGAATCAGGGAGGAAGCGCAGGCTTTTATTTTTGGAACACTTGTGCACTTTATGCCCCGCCTTAGTTGATCTTTGGTAGGAAACGCTTACCAAATTCTTTCAAAACCTGGTAGGTGTTACACCTGTACTGCTGTGGTTGCACATCTTGAATACTAATGAAATATCATTATTGTGGCTGCAATTGAGTTTTAAAGGAATATTTGGGGATTTTAATATTAACTGTCTTTTTAAACTCATTTGAATTGTAACATTTTCCTTTTCTACTGAATTGCATACATTTTTAGGTAAAATTGTTTGATGTGTTTCATATGTGTGTGTATAAGAATGTGTGGTATATTTATTTATTTGCATTGACTTGTATTGTATTATGTGCAAAGGGTTTTCCTTCTTTTTAATTAGACCACACAGTAAATACATAAATACAAGTCTTGAAGTAAAGAGCACAGCTTTTTTCATTTTTACCTGTCTATCGAAGGTGAGATGGATGAAGTTGAATCTGGAATCTAGCAATGCCATTTGGGTTAAATATATATGCTGCTCTCTTTCTGAGTTATTTGTAGTGAGAATGCATTTCATCAATGTTTTTACAGCAATAAAACACACTACAAGCTGAAAATGTGTCCTGCTTCCTCCCAATGGACAGCTCATCCTAGCAGTTGAATATTTTCTATTCAACGAGGTACTAGAACCTGCAATGTTGCTATTGGAAAACCCATGCTCTAACCACTGAGCTACTGGCTCTCCCTTTACAAAGCATGGCGTTTTTTCTATTGAGACTTGGCTATCCAATGTTCAAATATATGAACATTTTATGAGAACTAGCAGTGCTCTTTGGGATCAATATGGCAGCTGTTCTCTCTTCAAGGCATGTGTGGCTAAAATAAATATTAAGCAATGTTTTATAATGAAAACATTAAACAGGATACATTTGACATATGTTCTCAGAGCAGACAGTTCAACCTACCAGCTTGAGTATTTTTTACAACAAAGAGGAGCTTGAACTTTCAATGTTGCTGATGTTAAACCCATGCTCTAACCCCTGAGTAACAGGATCTCTCTTTAGAATGTATTTTTGTCTTTATGACATAGAAGTCAAAGATGTAATGGAAGAAGAAACATTATGGACATAGCAGTACCAGTCAGAATAAACATAGCTGCTGCTCTCTCTTGGAGTCCTTTGTAATGAAAATAAAGATAGAAAAACATTTTTATAATAGTAAAAATCACTTAAAAATAAAAATGCGACTTACACCCTTCCAATGGGCACCTCACCCTGCCAATTTCAATATTATTTTTAACTAACAAGGATTTTGACCCTGCAGCCTTGCTGTTGAGAAACCATGCTCTACCCACTGAGCTACTAGGTCACACTTTTGTTTTTGTATTGTGATACTGGTTGTACAAACAACCTTACACAACAACACACAATTACATAGTACATTTTAAAAGCAAATACGCATACAACTAACAATCCACTGTTCAAATGAATGTTGCAATAAACAATTAAAAACACGCAAAGCAAAATATTAATATCATATATACGACATCATTTCATCCACATGCATTATAATATTTCCAGAAGAAATGTCCATTTGCAAAGGGTTATCATGAATTAAGTTTAAACAAACCAACATGGCTTAATAATCTTACCACAACAATGGTTAGAGGCGTTTCCTCACCACTTGATAGCCTCTCATGAAAATCTGATGGGGTATGCTCTCTTGTTCTGATGGGTTTAAAAATGTACTCTCATGCAATGAATTAATATATGCTCTCTTGTTTGGACCAGACCATCCATCTTAATATGTCAAGGGGCCCTGGTTCATCAATTTGCGAATTAGATCTAATATGGTGTATCCCCCTCATGGGCAGAGGATTCAATCTGTATCATAAAAATTGATTACGCCAATAGACATATGGGAACTTCCTTAGGTATGATGGCATAGTACCCAAAGGTTTGTCTGAGATCGATAAAATTGTATAGTTTGTAGGAGTTAGCTTTCCCGATAGTCTTTATTCAGTCCTTTTCAGGCACAGCTTTTTTGACTTATTCTGGATTACTAATTAAGTCCCCCACATAATGACTAAAGTTCAGTAAAATGGAGACAGTGCATTCATTATAATTAATCAACGGCCCCTACGAGTTAGACGTCAGAATATTAAAAAAGATCAATAAATAATGATTTCTCTGGGGGATCCAACACAGATCTATACAAAGTAAGGATCTTCCATTTAAGCCAACAGTCCAAAGAGGCAATGCCAAATTCAAAGCGAAGTGCTTGAATTGGAAGATAATCTGGCAGGCCAAGTGCTTTCTTCCATATTCTACACTCAACTTACTCCCAGTCTACTGCTCTAGTTATGGAATTGATCTCCATGTCGTTTAATAAGGATGGGATTACTTTCATTAATTAAACATCTATTAATGACATGAGGGAGCATCTGCAATACTTGGCATGTATTCTTCTGATCTGGCTTTTATTCAGGGAGGCGTCCACATTAAAGCCCAGATAGATGATACTAGACATTGGATTGATCACCTGGCCGCCCATTGGCAGGTACAGCTCATCACTTTCCTAGGATTTTTGCAGAATCGTATTATGCATGGCTTATTTCCAGACCTTGTTTCATTATGACATGCCTGTCAAAGGTGTAAAGGCAGAAGATGCATATTGGAATTAGCAATGCCAGTTGGGATAAACATCGCTGCTGCTCTCTCTTGGAATCATTTGTAATGATATGTGCGATAAAACAGTAAAAAGTTGCTTAAAACTAAGAATGTGACCTATATCCTTCTGAAATGGGAGCATGCGTTATCATTTCCCACATTTTTTAGATAATGAACCTATTCTCTACCACTGAGCTACAGGTTCTTTCTTCTGAAATCATAGCTTTTTTCTTTATGACATGTCTGTCAAAGGTATGTTGGATGAATATGCATATGGGATTTAGCAATGCCAGTTGGGATACACATATTTGCGTCTCTATGTATGAGTCAAATGTCATGAAAATAAACATATTTATTTTGAAATGTTATTATTGGCATTTGTATAAATACAGATCTGTATACATTTCGTGTCAATGTTCCTATATGTAAATAATGCCTTTTGGTTAACAATATTACAACAAGATAACAGAACAGAAAAAACAAAAAACTAACTTCTTCCCTTGTGAGGCATCATGCAATTGTAGACATCATTTATCATTCACCGGTGTGCGGGATTCAATGTGAGGCAAGCACTGTTTTCTATCGGAGGGTGATCATCAGGGGAGCACCAAGTAGGCACAGTTGTTATCAGTGATAACTTACATTAAGAATCTAGTGTGAGTTCATGGGGGTTTATCGTCAGATAGATGGAATGTCTGAGACCAGTGTTCATAAGTATTGCTCATATTCATCTCAGACCTGGCAACCCCTGCACCCCATGCCCTTGTTTCTGCCTCCACCCGGCGCTCAAGTTCTTTGTGCCAGTGTACGTATTGAGTGCCCCCAACTGACTTCCAAGCCATTGCAATGGTTCTTTTGGCCAATATGCAGACCATATCCATAAGCTTGACCACGTGATTAAATTAACTGTTTATTGGGTATGGGCCTAATAAGCATTCCTTCTGGGTCCAATCGTATCGTAGTGTCCCTGCCTTATTGTAGGCTTGTTCTATCCGTGCCCAGAACCACCTTACCTGCACACATCCCCAAAACATGTGTATAAGCCCAGCTTCTCCCATCCCCCACCAGGGGCAGATTGGGTGTGTGTTTTTATTGAATTTGGCCACCCTATGTAGCATCATATAGGTACGATATAGGACATTCAGCTGGATCAGCCAGAACCGGGGGTTTCTTCACACTTCTCAGGGGTACACCAGTATTCTCTCCCACTCTCTCTCTGTTATATCTGCTCCCAGGCCTGTCTCCCTCTTCTCTTTCAACATTGCACTTTTGGGGTTAGGATTGTCCACCAGCAGTCCATATAGTCTGGACACTGGCTTCCAGCCATCACTCAAAGTGAACAGTTGTGCCAGCAAGGGGTTCGCTGCTGGTTCTTCGGGCCATTTTTCCCATTTCCCTTTGTCATGAAAATAAAAATGAAACAATGGGCCTCAAATGTTTTTATAACACTACATTCATTAACAACTAAAATCATTATGTCTTTTCTCCCAATAGGCAGTTGAGAAATCCATATTTTTGAGTCAATGGAGATCTTCAATGTGTAATCATGCTACTGGTAAATAAATTATCTAACTACTGATCTCCTGGGTTTCACTTTAGAAAAGCAGATATTTTCTCATTACATCATTTTGTTTAAAGTTGTAATGGTGAAAGCTGCATATTGAAACTACCAATGCCAGTTGGGGTACCAATATCTGATCCTGTGTTTGTTTGTATTTGTAATGAAAAATAAAGATACAATAAATGATTTAGTTAGTTAGTTACCTATTTTATTCTACTTGATTCCTCAAACTGCCAGTTTGAGTATTTTCAGGTAAATGAAAGAGTTTGCACCAGCAGCCTTGCCATCACACACTTATGTCTTTCCCAAACGGCCCGTCATACCTGTCAGAATTTATCCACAGATCCACCTCAAACAGACCTAAACGCACCCAACACTGCAACTAGCTCATGGTCCCAACTTACAAAAGACTCAAAGCAGGAGGCTCCAGCTTTGCCATCCTAGCCCCAAAGAACTGGAATGCGCTACCACCCTCCCTCAGGAAAGAGCCCTCCATCACTCTATTCCGCAAGGCACTCAAAACTCAACTCTTTCACTAGCCCACCACCCACCTCAGATGGTGGTCACACCTGCTCCACCACTTCTGTATTTAACCGAAACAAGTATGTTGTATCTCACTATGTAAACTGTTTTACTGTTCTAATTATGTAAACTGTATGCCAGCTCAAGTAAAGTATCCTGTAAAAGCGCCACGATGTTCCTGGGCCGCTGGCCCTTTATAAATCCAAATAAATAAAAAATATGTATATATATAAAGCCATGCTCTTACCACTGAATAACTGGTGCTCCGTTTAGAGGGCATAGCTTTTTTCGTTATGAGATACCTGTCAAGGGTGTATTGGATGAAGAATAATCTCAGAACTACCAACACCAGATGTGTTAAGGATGTCACTTTCTCTCTCTTTTGTAATGAACATAAACATACAATACCGTATTTATAACAGAGTACAGCAATACAGATTAAAACATTTTACCTATTTGCTCCCTTCAGCATTTCTGTTTCTTCAAGTCAACATGGGTTCTTGAGTATGTGCCCTTGCAATTGGTGAACCCGTGCTCTGACAACTGGGTGACTGGTTCTCTCACTTAAAAACATAGCTTTTTGCATTATGAAATGGCTTTCAAAGGAGTAATGGATGAAGATGCATACAGGACTTAGAAATGATGGTTGGAATAAACATTTCTACCAGCGAGTATATATTCAATACAACATGGGTGTATGAACCAGCAACCTGTACTCTGAACAGTGGCTACAGGGTCTCCGTTTAGGTTTCATACACTTAGCATTATGACATGGCTGTCAATGGTTTATTGGGTGAAGTTGATCTTGGTACGACCAGCACAGTTCTGATAAACATATTGTTCTGTGATACTTGTATTGCATTTCTTGTGTAAGTTGTACACATCTGTGAACTCAAAGCAGCGCCATCCAGGAGACCATGTAAACATGTAAACATGTATATAGTTAATTTGTATTCCATATTAGAACTATGCTTTGGGGGAATGTTGTGGTTGTTCAGTTGAAGGTGGAGATGGGGGAGAGAGGAGGGCAGTGAATCTAGTGGCCTGTTTACCCACAGCTTGTAACTGGATCTTGGAATAAATCACGGCTGTCACATCATTGGTGTATGCTCACCTTTATAACACATATCAGATTATCTCTCTCCCTCGTTTGTAATGCAAGTAAACATACAACAATGCATTTAAAACAGTAAAAGCAGTACAATCCTAACCCATGTGCTGATTCTAGAAATCGCAACCTACCCGTTTGTGCATTTTTAAGCCAGTATGTCTGCTTGAACCTGCAAACTTGCAAATGCAGAATCCATGCTCTGATCAGTGATATACTTGTTTAATTCTTAAAAGCATAACTGTTTGCATTATGGCATCGCCTTTAAATGTGTAATGGATAAAGTTGCATTTGGAGCCTGCACTTCTGGCTGGGATAAATACAAATGTTGCTCTCTCTCAGAGGCATTTTTAAAGAAAATAATCATAAAAATGATGTATAACAGAAAAAAGAATTACACATGAAAGATGATACCTACTTTCCTTGAGGGATTCCTCAAACTACACGTTTCAGTATTTTCAAGCCAGCAAGAGGACTTGTACCTGCAATCTTGCTATTGGTGAACCGACAGCAAAGGGGAGAGCAGTCTTCAGTGTTGAAGTGCAGGGGACTGCGGCGGACCATTGGGGAATTTGTCCCATGACCAGGAGGCTCCACCACCTTCAGCACAAAACCAGCAGTACGTCTGTGAAGCGGATGCGAAGCTGAGAGCAAAGGGGAGAGCAGTCTGTAGTCCGCAGGAAGCGGCGCACCAGCGTTCTTGCTAAACAGGTCTAGAAGTGAGCAACCACCTTTACATGTGCGGTGCGATTGTTACTGAGCTCCCTTTACAAGTGTAGGAAATTATTGTACTTACATGTTACCCCATAAACTTGTAAAGAAGTGGTTACCTTATACACCTTGACAAGCGGTGGAGGAAATCACTGTATGTGTACCTCGCACATAAGTTATTTTATAGACTACCAAACAGGCACGATATGAGGTGTGCAGATTTGAGTCCTTCTTGACTATAATTGTCAAAGAGCTAAATAACATGGGAGAGAATGGCAACAATACCAAAACATCTATCTATGACTTGCGTAGTGGGGCGAAAACAGGGGTAAGCAACATCTCCTCATTGGACGCATTTGCAGCCCTGAGTTTGTCCATCAAAACCCCTCTGTCATCATCTCCCAATGAATTGGGGTTGATTTGTACAGAGAAGGATACAGCTCTTACAACAGCTGCTCCCACTTCTAAGACAGATGATAACAAGATCGTGCAAAGGTTTAATGCCCCATCACTGAAATCAGTTGCCACCTATTTCACAGCGATTCGAAAGAAAATGGTGGCTGATCTACAACAACCGAGTTCTTCAGGAATTAGGAGGGAAACAGTTGCAATTACCAACACTTTGCCATTCCAACCACACTTAGTTTTGGATCGGGAACTATTGGCTGTATCAGAGGTGTTGGAGGAGGAGTCACTATTGAGATCCCCAGAACTTTTTACTGGAAAGGTGGATTATTTCTCCCTATACCTTAATGAGTGGGAACCTTTTTCCACACTCACATATCCTTTTACTCTTTTTGTGGGTGTCATTTTTAAGACTCTCCAAACTTTTGGCATATACTGCCTAGTGTGGCAGGGTTGCCCTTTGGGCTTCCCTTTTAATTTTCTATTGCTAACTTTGTGAGAACTACAGTTCGTATCGAAAGAAATTATGTTTTATCCTCTCTAAACTTTATTTACATGAGACTAGCACACCCTACCTTATGTGGAGTGCTGGGGAGATACAATGTATCCCCTTTCTCATTCTAGCTGTAACATTATTGTTACAGGGACAGGCTTACCTTAAGAAGCTGGTGGCAGTGAACGAATTTACAAATTCGATTAATCTTTTTCACAGCTGCAGTAAGGGCAACCATGGGTGCTCATTTGACCAAAATTACCCACCTTCTTTTTTAGCCATTTTAGTATTCCTTGGCCCTCATTGCAACCCCAGCGCTAAACCATGGCGCTATTAGCACCATGGTTGGTGCCGGTGTTGTAACAAGTCCGCCATGGTGGAATGGGGAAATACCGCCCCATTCCAAGGTTGGCGGGGCAATATTTCCCCATTTCACCATGGCCCTTCCCCATTCCCATTTTCGGCCCATAGGGCTCAATGGGATTGGGGAAGGCGGTAAGTACGGTACTGCAAATTGCGGTTACGTAATTAGCACCGAGGTCCCTTTGCGGCACCCTACTTTAACCAGTAAAACCAGCCGGTAAGGTCGGGTCCCGCAAAGGGACCTCGTAATCAGGCATTAAGGATTTAACGGCGCCAACACCTTTTACGGCGCCGTTAAACTCTTAACGCCTGGGTCGTTGTCCTTTCTTGGATCTTCCGCTGCCCTCCAAGGCAGGGAAGTCCTTTGTGTAATTTTTATCTTCGGCGAGAGACCTCTGACAAGCCTCCCAGGCTCCAGAGTGTCTGTGAAGGCAGTAAGTGAGGGAGGAGTCTAAAATTCTGCAGCCCTTTTTCAAACTGGGAGGCTGGCTCTCCTGAAAGGACTGCCAACCCCCTAGGTTTGAATGTTGGAAGTCTGTTTGATTGGGTGGTTCTTGCATGGAAGTCTGATCCTGGAAGGTGACGAGGTAGTCAACCACTAGATCTGAATACAAAGAGGAAGTTGAAGAAAATGCAGCTGAGATGATTTCCAGTGACCAGAGAGCCTGCTGTGTAGCCAGAGCCTGCTATTACCATTCTTTCCAAGCAACCTGGGGATTCTGAGCCTGATGATATCCACTAGACTCAAGAAAGCCTGCCTTTTGAGCCATCCCACAATGCGACCTTGCTGGACTGCAATACACTAATACCCTGGGACCTCAAGCCAATGTGCGCTGTATGGTCCTCCAAATTCTGAATCGAGCTGATACTTTGTTGGCATCCTGCAGGACATCCATAGACATGAAACAAGTCTGAAAATGTACCTCAACAGAGTGCTGGTCCTTACAAACGAAGAGAATCTAACCAGCAATATTCTGTTTTCTTCTGGCTCCTGAAAAGGGTGCCAAAACCAGAGAGCTAAATCCAGCCACATGGAAGCTCTTGCCTGGAGCCTTTTCTATTGATCCCTGCAGAAAAATCCCTTCCGAAGTCCTGTTTTCCATCTTCATGACAAAGGAGTGCATTGACTGGGTTTTTGGGTTCAGATCCTGAAGTATTCCCTGCTGCAACTCTTCTTTTGTGCTGAGGTACAGTGTTGACTGGAGTATTTATCTACCTTAAGCCTTTGTGATTCCTGTGTAGCTTTGGGGTGATTACTGTGATTGGGAGGCCTCTTGTCCAGTTAACCCAGGTCCACGCTGAAAGTCCTGCTAGGGTGTCTTTTCTGAAGTCCCTGGACTCTAACTAACTTTAAAGTGAACTACTTCGTTGTTTGAACAGTCTTCCACAGGAAATCTGACTGTTGCTGAAACAGAACCCTATCTCACCCTGCCTATAGCTGGCACCTTGACCACTAGGGTTTGCTCTTCTGTCTCTGAGTGAACTCATGCCATAGACTAGGGAAGGACTGGATAAGTAAAGGATTCTGCCTTGAAAAGAATAACAAGTGTTTAAAAGCATGTACTTGTGAAAGACGTTCTTACTTACCTTGAATGTGTTTTGCCATTCTGAAAAGTATATGTAAGGTTGTTTTACCCACCTGTGAATTGGTTTTGCCTCATGCCCAAAAGTAATGCTGTTGGCTTCACTTTACTATTCCAGTTAGGATATAAATGTATGAGTGCCCCAACTGGGTCTTGCTTCCCCTGACTTGCTGGTAGCCTGCATAGAATAATTTTGCCTTAGGTTTATACATACATCTAAGTTGCTGGTAGCTCCTTTAAAAGGTATATGGGTTTTACTTATCTTGAGTTAGGTGTGCCATCCTCAAATAAGTTAGACAGTGCTCTGTGGGTGTAGCTGAACTTGGTCTGCCTGGTGCAATCCTAAATGAGTGTAAAGAGTTCTTGCTTATCTCTGTCTGTGTTGCAATGAGCTGAAAAGCAACTGTAATTGTACATTGCACCAAAAGGTCTTACTCACCTGTTATAACTGTGTGTTACCCTGAATGTGGTTATAGGTTGTACAGCTCCTTGAATGAGTGTTCCACTATTCAGAAAAGTATGCTTGCAGGTTGCTTTACTACGTGATTTCTTAGCTGAGTATCACTGCATAATTGACAGGGTCTACTACCCTTGTATTACTGAAAGTAATCAGAAATTAACTTATGGTTTTCCCATGAATAGGTGTGTCCTATACTAAATGTGTATGATAAGGTCTGACTACCCTAGAATTACTGTTAGTTATTCTGAAGAAGGTGTTTGCTTTGGTCTGTGTACCTTCGAGCATTGTGTTGTGTTTTTGTAATGTTTTTATGACTTGGCCTAACTGTATTTATAATAAACCTTTATTTTTTATAGTACTTCTGGGGCCAGAGTACAGAAACTTTGCACCGGTGCAAGTGCAAAGTTGCATGGTATTAGCACTGGGGCAAAGTTTGCCCTGTTTTTTAAAACACTAGGACATATTAGAAAACTATTGCACCATGACAAGTGCAATTTGGCATGGTGTAGGCATCAGGGCAAAAATTGCTCTTGGGCAAAAAAGATAGATTTTCACGGCATTATTGTGGCAATAAGCCACGAGGTGGCGGGCCAATACCGCCCCAGGTAATACCCCCGGGTGAGTTATAGGCCCGAGCGAAGCAAGGGCCTTAACGGTGCCCTGGGGGCATTACCTCGAGGCAATATTGGCCCGCCACCTCGTGGCTTATTGCCATTAGTACCCCGGTCCGTTAGACCGGGCTACTAATTGATTTTTTTCTGTTCCGAAACACGTTTCTCCACACGGTTGGAGACTCGAAGGTTGGAGAAGGTAAGTGGGGTGGGGTGGGGAGGGAGGAGGGAGGAAAGGCTGGGTAAAAAAAAAATCTTACCTGCGTCCCCGGCGGGGGACGAAGGAAGCCTCCAGCCATGGGGAGGCTCGGAGCGGGGATTGCCCCGTTTCGAGCCTCCTCATTGGCTGAGGTGCTGCCACGTCCCTCGCCGGGAACAGAGTAGTCGGCACGCACGGCGTGGGCGGGAATACTGTGTGGTATGGCTCGCAAATGAGCCAATCACCACACAGTATTCCTGTTCAGCCGCGCGTGCCGGGTACTAATGCAACAGGGCAAAGTTTGCCCTAGTGCTAATACGGTATGGTATTAGCACTAGGGCAAACTTTGCCCTGGTGAATAGATGCATCGGAAATGTATCTTTCTTGCACTAGGGCAGTTTTTTCCCAGGTGCCTATAACATTGCCAAGGTGCAGTTGTCATGGTGCAATAGTTTTCTAATATGTCCTAGTGTTTTTAAAAATAGGGCAAACTTTGCCCTAGTGCTAATATCATGCAACTTTGCCCTTGCACCGGTGCAAAGTTTCTATAATCTGGCCGCTGGTTGTAAGTGTTTCTTTTGAACCCTTGGTATACTACAAGTTCTTTGCATGTTCCTACAGCTCGCTCTCCCTCCTAAAATAAGCCTGGATGCTCTGTGTACACTACCATATGATATGATACGATATGATATGATATAGCATTTATAACGCACCTATACACAAGTGTTTCAAGGCGTGACGAGGCAAGGGAGGGCGAACAAAGGGAAGACAGAACAGCGATCCTACTAGGCCAGGTATCATTCAGATCATGCAAGTGCATGGGGAGGGGGGAAAGTGCATTACATGGGATAGTAGAATAAAAATAAGATAAATAAAAAAGGCCAATGGTGGCAAGTGCAAGGTAAGTGCAGACATAAGTACTGGTAGGTGGACTGTAGCGATACAGAAACCAGTCCCCAGGTGCAGGGGTTGCCAGGGAGGCAGTGCAGGTGGGTAACTGGTGGGGCCTGGGCCCGACAGACAGAAAGGGTGGCCAGGTAACCAGTGCCGTTTCAGCCAGGAATTTAGCAGGGGGGAGGGGGAGAGAAAGCAGAGACAAAGAGGAAGGTTTTGAGGTGCTTCCGGAACCGGAGATGGTTCTCCTCAAGTTTCAGGGAGGCAGGAAGGCTGTTCCAGAGGGAGGGCCCTGCCGAAGAGAGAGATCTACCACCAACTCGTTGCTTGGAGAAGCGATTGACCCAGAGGGAGTTGGATGCGGATGAGCGAAGAGCTCGAGAAGGAAGATATTTAGGAAGAGAGATTTGAAGGTATTGTGGCCCCAGGCCCCAGAAGGCCTTGTGGACAATACAGATAGATGGTTTTGAACTTAATGCTCGTAGCCACTGGGAGCCAGTAAAGAGATTTCAGTCCTGGAGAGACATGATCCCTGGGCTTGAGGCCAAGGACAATCCCGCAGTCCTGGATCAGTTGCAGAGGGTGGAGAGTAGAGGTAGGCAGGTTTAGATAGAGGCTGTTACAATAGTCCAGCTTAGAGAGAACCAGGGCTCTGGAGACAATGAGCTTCCGGGGGAAGGCGAGGAAAGGAAGTATACCTCTGAGGAGGTGCAGCTGGTAGTGTGAGTTCTTGGAGACGTCGGAGATGTGAAGAGAGAAGGAGAGTGTGGAGTCAAAAATGACTTAGAGTTTTTTTGCCTTGCACGTGGGAGCAGGAAGAGGGCCAAGAGAGGCCGGCCAGAGAGCTGCAGGGAAGGAGGGAGCGGGTGTGCCGATGAGTAGAATCTCAGTCTTACTGGCATTAAGGCAGAGGTCATTGGCGGCACACCACTCATGGATGGCAGACAGACAATCAGCGATGAAGGACGGAGAGGTGGAGGCCGGGGGTAGCCTGAAAATGAGCTGGGTATCATCCGCATAGCACTGAAAGTTGGGGCAAAGAGCGGCGATGCGGTGGGCTAGGAGTGCCACGTATTGGTTGAAAAGCCAGGGAGAGAGGTTAGACCCCTGGGGGACACCACAGGTAGAGATAAAGATATCAGAGAGGAAGGACCCAAGTTGGACCTGGGAGGGTCGGTCCGAGAGGAAATAAGTCAGCCACACCAGAGCCTGACCAGTGACACCCAGGTTATCACGGAGATGGTTGAGCAGGATGGCATGATTGACCGTGTCAAAGGCAGAAGAGAGATCAAGGCAAGATGAAGACGCAAGGGGTATTAGAGTCAAGGTTGGAGAGCAGGTCTTCACAGATGTTCAGGAGAGCAGTTTCCATGCTTCTGGCAGCTCTGAAGCCAGACTGATGGTTATGAAGACAACCAACAGATTCAGTGTGGAGATTAAGCTGGGAGATTGTCAGTTTCTCCAGGAGCTTGCCCAGAAAGGCAGTGATGGAGATTGGGCGATAGTTACCCGGGCAGGAGGGGTTGGCAGAGGGTTTCTTAAGAAGAGGGTGCACAAGGGAGTGTTTCAGGGGGGATGGGAAGACTCCAGTGATGAAGGAGTGATTGCAGAAATCAGCCAGGGCAGGAGCCAGGGAGTCAATGTGGTCCTTGATAGTTTTGAAGGAACAGGGGTAAACCTGTTTTGATGAGACTTTCATAGATCGGACTTGTCTAGAAACCTCGTCTGCAGAGAAAAGGGGAAAGGCAGAGAAGGAGGGGGGTGGGTGCAGAAGGGCCGGTGGATAGCATGGAATAGAGGCAGGGAGGTGATAGGAGGAGAGTGAGGACAGGATGTTCTGAGTTTTAGAAATGAAGTGAGAAGCCAGTGCCTTGCAGAGGGCCTGTGAAGGGACAGGAGAGGTTGAGACTGCAGCAGGGTTGGCCAGTTCCTTGCAGATTTTAAAGAGTTCAGCTAAATTGTTAGATGCTGCAGAGACACGGGCTTGGATAGGAGCTCTCTTCTTGGTTAGGACGGAGAGCCGGTATTGCCTTTGCAGCAGGCTGCAGGCCAGTTTGTCAGAGAATGAACGTGAAGCACGCCATTTCCTCTCGGCCACCCTGCACTTGCATTTTAGGGTGACGAGGTCTGAGTCATACCAAGAGTTACACTTGGCTTTGGGCTTCAGGTGGATTCTCATGACAGGGACATGGATATCAAGAGTATCAGATATAGAAGAGTGGGGCGTGGAGAGGGCTGTTTCAGGGTTAGAGTCAGCCAAAGGGGGAGGTGGAGGTGAGAAGGTGGCGGCGAAAGCCTCAACTGACACGCGTTTCATGGGTCGGATGACCGAGAAGGTGGGTGCAAGTGATGGAGGTGGCTTGCCCTGAGGGTAGGGAGGGTAAGGTGAGAGGATAGGAGAAAGTGATCACTCCAGGAGAGAGCGGTAGAGAGAGGGACAGAGAGGGGAAGGTCTGAGGGGATCAGAACATCGAGCGTGTGCCCTGCAGAGTGAGTCTGGCCAGAGGGGAGAATAATGTGTGAGAGAGTGTCGCAGAGGTTGTGAAAGAGTCCAGAGGGACGGACAGGAGGCATCCAGGTGGATTTTGAAGTCTCTAAAAAGGAGGAGTTGAGTGGTAGAGGCCAGGAGTGAGGACAAGAGGTCCGCACACTCAGAGAGGAAGGAATAAATCTGACCAGGTGGCCGATAGATAGTAGCCACAGTAAGGGAGTGACTGGGGGAGCGAGAGAGCCTGCAGACGAGGCATTCAAATGAGGAGTAGGCCTGCGTAGGAGTGACAGTGGCAGGAATCCACTCGGGGAAGATCAGGGCTACACCACCACCAGAGCGGTTGGACCTGGGCATGGAGAGGATCTTGTAGCCATCAGGGAGGAGAGTGTCAAAACTAGTGACAGAGCCAGCCGTGAACCATATCTTGGTGAGACCGAGGACATCAAGGTCAAGTTCTTCCAGACGGCGGCAGATATCAGGCATGTTTGACAGCAGAGCGAGAGTTTAGAATGGCAATATGGAGAAGGTTGAAATCCTTGAAGGACTTCCTAGGAGGGGTACAGATCATAGGTACGCCCTTCGGAGGTGTAGCGGGAGCCCGAGAGGGGGCAGAGAGGGTAGGAGGAGGCAAGGTAGCTAAGGAGGAGGCAGAAGGGGGAGGTGAGCTACTAGGGGAAAGCCGGGAGGGGACAGCAGGGGAAGAAAGGAAGTTGATGAGGCACGGGAAACGTCTATCAAAGAGATGCAGGTTGGCCTGGGGGCCTTGGACCAAGACGGTCCCATTAGAGTAGACATTAATGATGACCTTAGAAGAATGGAAGTAGGCCAGGAGGGCGTCCCAACGGGTGCCACCATTAATGGGAGAAGAGGAGAAAAGAGAGAGCACAAAGACCATGTGAAGGGTCCATAGGTCTGGTGAAGGGACGACAAAGAGGATGTCGGTGAGAGTTTCCTTGGAGGAGGCACTGGTGTAGGTGTCAGCGATAGGGAGGCCTGAGTTGGAGACCAGGATGTTCTTTTAAGCTTCTTCCTACCCGACCTAGTGACGAGAGCAGGAAAGTCAATATAGAAGCAGTTTGAAAAGATAGGAGAGACAGAGAGCACCATAGAGTAGGTGGGAGAGGAGGGAGGTGGGAGGGAGAGGGGTGGGGCCCTAGGGTAGACAGATAAAACAGCGAGAGGAAAGTGAGTAGAGCTATGGGACAAGACGGCAGCACTCGGGATGAGACCTCAGAAAAATGGACATCCTAAAACAGGAGAGAAGATACACCTAGGTTTGAGAGTCCTAAAGAAGGAGAAAAGGCCTAGGTTTCACAATGCAATATAGGTGGTACTGATACAGACCATTTATATATATAAAAAGGTGGTACAGCCTTTTACTAAGAGTGGAGTTTTGTAGTATCTCAGTTGTATGGTTTTAGTCAGCCCTTAGTTGGACTTCAGAAAATTGTCCTAACATTCATCCAATCTTTTCTGAAGCCATTGATACAGACTCTGATTCATCGATTACATCTTACTCCTCCTCACCTGCTGCGTCCCAACATAAATGCCTATCTACCATGATTAGACAAATTGATCAGACTGCAGTGGCCGCTCAAGAACCAATATTGCAGGAATTGAACCAAGTTCTGTGCGCCTTACTGCCCTTATTCGAAAGTTTTCAACATAACTTTAAAACCCACCCGGTACTATTATACCTGAGTTTGGCTAAGTTTAATAGTATGAGTTTGAGCCCTCAGGGAGATAATAAGAAAAAGCTCATTAATTAAGAAATTAGAGTTGCTTTTAATGCGGCTAAAAGCATTCTTCAGAATAACCAGGGCTTGGTTCCAAGTGCCCAATCGAGTTAAAAAGATGCAGATGTACTCATAGTGGGGGAAACCAAAAGGCTGGAAACTCAGAGACTAAAACTGTTTTCCCCTCGGGAAAAAATGCCTGTCAAAATCCAAAGGGAAGCAGCAAAAAAAGACCAAACACATGAAGCACGTGAAAACTTCTAATGCAAGCACAAGGTCTTTTTTCAAATTTTGACCCTACCTGTGAAAGAAGATCAGAGCAATAAGAAAAATACAAACTGTGGACCTACACAAGCGAACATAGCAGGAGGTACCGGCTTGACAAATACTCTAGTTGATGGGCCATAGGAAAGATAGGAGGTAGCTGACTTCACATGCAAGCCCAGGTCAGAAAAAATTGATTAAGCTGCACAAACCGATTCATCTCGGGATAAACAGACACAATGGCCCTCATTACGACCCTGGCGGAAAGTGACTGACCGGACCGCCACAGCGTAAATAGCGTTTCCGCCATTGCACGAAGGAGCAAAGTGCGGCCCATTCCGACCCATCGGGCACGAGCACCACGCCATGGCGGAAGTGCAAAGTCCGCGATGGCGGAAATGACCCCAAAACGGCCCACACCGCCGCCGTACGGCGCCCTAGGTGCAATACCGCCACCCCTCTTAGCGGTCACCGCAGTGTGCGCCTACCGGAAAGTACGGTGACCGGAAATATACAGAAACGGAAGTAAAAACATGGGCCCGGAACGGGAAACATCCCGCCGTACACCTATAAAACCACTAAAACCACACAACCACTAAAATCACTACCCTGAAACACACCCCAACCCGTCATCCACCCTAGCGAAACCAAGAAAAATGGGAAAAGTAGCGAAGAAAGCGTGTGACCGCAAGCGGCAGGTCCACTTCTCCCGTGAGGAACTCACCGTGCTAACAGAGACCCTCCAGGAGAATGCTGCCGTCGTCTTCTCCACGCAAATGACCAGAACGGCACTTGCAAACAAGAAGGCCATATGGGCTCTGGTGGCACAGCGGGTAAGTGCGGTGGGGACCGCACCCCGCACCCCACAGCAATGCCGCAAGCGATGGGACGACCTGCGGATACGCGTCCGCAGCATACTCTCTGCCAACCGCAACATTGCCACAGCCACCGGGGGAGGTCCTGAATCACCCATCAAGTTGACCCCCTGGGAAGAAATCTGTGCCTCCACCATCGGAATGGAGAGCATAGAGGGAGTCGGAGGGATGGAGAAAGGAGTGCAGACATCCGAAGATTCAGGTAGGTGGCCCAAATAAAACAATGCCAAATCCACACAGTCCATCCATGTGAAGTACCATGCGTCCACATAGTGCAACAGAAACACATGTCCAGGAGAACGTCCACACACATCGGCCTGATAGCGCACGTTAAAACCCACAATAAATACATAAATAATTAAAACCCCCTAAAACACGCACTACACGTGCAGCAGGCACACCCTAACTGCAGGCTGCCAAACAACTGCACCCTCACTCCACACACAAATGAAAGCACCTCCAAGGCCCCAACCCAAATCACCCTCAGGTACCACCCCAATGCATGTGATACAATGCCATTCCAATTCCCACAGACCCATCAATAACCCTCGCCCTCCTTTACTCCACCACAGGGTCCGATCCAAACGACGAGCTTCAGGACACCCCTACCAGCACACCTGCAAAGAGGGCCAAGACCAACGGCCAGAGACCCTCCACCTCAGCTGCACGCATCAAGACACGGCAGCAGCACAAATCAGGTGGCAGCACAGAGGAGGGAACATCAACAGGCACCCCAGCAGCCAGCATGCCCACACCACCACCACCACAGGTCCCCCCAATGGATGCCACAGAAGGCACTGCCTCTGGTGGCAGCAGCACCATAGGTGACACCCCATTGATGGCAGCATGCTCGGACACAGAAAACGGGGATGTCGAAGTCAGATCCATCCATGACCTGTCCCAATCCCCCTGTCTGTCCCATCCCGTACAACATGAGGATACCACGCAGGGGCACCCACAAGACGACGACTGGCCATCCCCCACAAGCCCTGTGGCAAGGCAACATGAGGACAACAGCCCCTCTGTGACACCCCCGCAAATGGCCATGGCCCAGCAGAGGCAACAGTCCCTCGACCAGTTAATCGTGCAACAGCAGCAACTGGCCACGCTCCTCAAGGACCATGCCGATGAATGTGGGGGCACTAAGGCAGACATAGAAACATCAACTGAGACACTTAGGGCAGAAATGGAGAGAGGTACAGAGACGCTAAGGGCACAAATGGAGAGTAGCACCGAGAGCCTGAGGGGGGAACTGCGTGCGACGTCCAAAGACGTATGTGCCGAACTTGCCGCAGTGCGCCGTGTGCTCACTGAGCTCTCGCAAACCCTTAGGGACATGCATGGACGTGAGCAGGCAGACACATCATCCGTTGCAAGTTCCGTCCAGGGCAGGCCCCAACGTAGATCTGGGAGGAACCTGCGCTCCACAGGCAGGGGTGCCCCTGATACCCGCAGAGGGGGCTTGCAATAGCGACAGCCCACTGACAATGAGCATCTTTGGACACTGGTGTTCGGGGGGGAGGTAGGAGGGTGGAGGGGGTGTGTTGGGCTCACTTGGGTGGCGGGTCGATAGGGTGTTCAACATGATATCACATATGCCATAAACAGTGCACGATCAACCAATGAGATGTGTGGACATTGATCTTTGTGTACTAGGCCATCATAGGCGTACAGTCCATATTGTGCATGTCCCAGACACACACAGTGCCACGAGTCCCGTGTCCATGTATCAGCCACCAGGCGTGAGTGCTAGAAGCATGCATCAATGAGATGCTGACGAATGTCACGGGCCTCCGGTGCCTCGCAGACTCCATGAGGTGCTGCCACATCCCCACCCTCATCATGACCATCATCAGGTGCTTGCAGTTCTGCGTCAGGGGGCATGGGCACATTTCTACGTACGCACATGTTGTGGAGCATGACACATGCCATGACCATCTTTGCAACCTTCTCATGGCGGTACAGGAGTGCCCCGCCAGATCTGCTGAGGCAGCGGAAACGAGTCTTCAGTAGGCCGAATGCCTGTTCAATGACTACACGGGTACGTGAGTGGGCATGGTTGTAGTCCTCCTCATGCTGGTCCCGTGGGTTCCGGACTGGTGTGAGGAGCCATCTCTTCAGTGGATATCCAGCATCACCTGTATGTGGACGAGAAACGTATGATGTGGAATGCCATTTCTACGTACGCACACCCCCCCCCCTTCCTGCCAGGTCATTGCCAAATCACATACCCCACATAATCATGCATGTAATGAGACTCACCGAGTAGCCAGGATCTGTTCCCTGCGTGTCGCTCCATGTAGCGTGGTATTGTAGAGTTCCTCAAGACCATAGAATCATGGGTTGATCCAGGGAATCGGGCACAACAATGTGTAATGATCCTGTTGGAGTCACACACCATTTGTACATTCAGGGAATGAAATTGTTTTCGGTTGCGGTACTGGGCCTCCATGGCATGTGGGACGACCAATTCCACATGGGTGCAGTCGATGGCACCAATGCAACCCGGTATGCCGGCAAGTGCATGGAATCCCACTTTTGTGTTGGTAATTTCCTGCTCCGAGCGTGGTAGAGAGATGTAGTCGTCTGCGTGCTGCAGGAGGGCATCGAGCACTTGAAATAGTGTCCATGAGAACAGTGGCTGAGAAATGCCATGCAACTGTCCGACTGTGTGCTGGTAGGTGCCTGTGGCCAGGAAGTGGAGTACAGACACCACCTTCAGTAGGAGTGGGATGGCGGTTGGGCTATCTATCATGCTGACAAGGTCAGCCTGTGTCATGTCCACAATGGCGGCTATGGTGTCCCTGTCCAGACGGTAGAGGGTGTGGATCTGCTCATCAGTGAGGTTGAACGGATGTGCTCGGAGGCGTGGGATTGCGGGCTGCCTGCGTGGTGGTAGTGGCTGTGCTGGCGGCCCTTGCTGGCCCTGCCTTGGCCTCCTCCTCCTCCTGCGTCTCCTCCGTGCGGCCGGTTGTAGTTGGTGTTCGTCTTCTTCTTGGAGTTGGAGTACTTGCAGTGCTATCAGGTCCCCCAGGGCCAACATCGCGAGTCCTGCCGGTAGCATTTCGGTGTGGTTGTGGGAGGAGACTGGCTGTGCAATTTATGTGTTTTCAGGCTGTATGGCCTCCACCTTTGGTGATTAATTCCACCTGTGCAAACTGCTCTCCCCTTTGGCCGAGCACGTCCCGCGCACAACGCTGCAATTCGGGGAATGGCATCTTGCTATTGCAATCATGTATTTGTACCCGATGGCCGTGTAAGATTGGTTGATATGTTCATTCTGCTGTGGTCCCATTGTTTCACATACTATCTGTGCAGTCGCGAACAGACTTGTGAAGGGTCAGTGGAACGTAGTACTCGAGTAACGGTGGGCCCTCATGCATCACTGTACCGAGTTGCAACGACGGGCGGGGCGTCCCATTTGTGGGTGAAGGCAGTTGCCATTTTCACACACAGCCGCACTCGATGGAATAATTAGTGATTTCAAACGGCCACAGATGCCTCTTCGACGTGATGTTGCAAATGAGGAATTCGAAGGGCGGCGCTTTCGGTTTTCAGCTAGCGGCGAGGAAATGCCCACAGGTCTGACTGCAAATATAACGTACTATTGTTCAATGTCCTTGAGACAGGGGCCATGGCGAGGATGCAATGATTGATATGAATAGTTTGGGATGCGCAATAGCGACGTGGGCGATGAGGCCGGACGTTCCCAAATACATGTTACTTCACTACACTGGAATTACGGGCTGGGGCACTGTGGATTTTGCAGGCTGCATAACGCACAGACTCAATGGATATTTCTAATGTTATGTGAGTAAATATTCAGGCGTTTTAATCCCGGGATGAGGGAATGATGAATGGATGCATGGGCAGGTGATTTGATACAGAGTTTGCCATGTACAGGGCTTCTTGGGATCTATCCGCCTCCCCTACGCTATGTGATGCAGGGCTGCCATAGTGGGACCATCGTCTATCTGGCCTTGTTGAGCCCTCCCTGTCTCGACGCGCCCTCAGACACTTGTGTCCATGCACGTTAACATTCCCATCTGATGGATTCTGTTTTGACAGACGCATGCACAGGTACACTCGTTTGTGATGGTGTTTGCACCTCGATATAGATGGTTATGAGTCTCAAGTGGTTTTGGGGTGGTGATGATCCTTTGGAGTGGGCTAGCATGCATATGGCTGTGGATTTAGTGTGATCATTGAAGTGAGTTGTTCGAATGTAGTTCTGATGGCCATTCTGTTCTTTTTCTTTTCTTTTGGTTGACAGGTATCTCCTCCCCTTTTGCCACTGCCATCTGTATGCCACTCCTGCAGATGGGTTTTACTCCCGACACCTGCTGCTTCGTGTTAATCAGTGGAGCAGCATTACGATCTTATGGGACGATCGCCAATGGCCCACATGCCCTTACGCAGTACTGGTGGCTCGGAGCAACATTTCGGCCTTTCAGCTGGACTAGTGCCTCCCCATTGGGACGGCCCTGCGGTTCTGTGCGCTTCCATGTTGCCTTTTCGTACGTGAATGTGGCTCTGTGTACCATGAGGGAACAGGGCGTCACACAAGTAGTGGCTGGTCATTTCTTGCGGATGCAGCCCACAATGGTGAAAAGTGTTTTGGAGTTCATGGCCTGATGGCTGTATGGGCTTGGTGATTTTGATGTGCATTAAATTTCTATTCTGATTTGGCCCGTGTAGCGTTTTTCTTTGCAAGTGATGTGGCATATGCCTATTTGGGGGGCGATGTATTGTGAGGAGATCTGCATTGGGTTCCAGCTTCGGAGTTTAGTTGCGTGGTACTGTACTGGGCGCGTTTGCCTACGAAGCCCGTGAGGTCAGGGATGGGGGCTGCCAATATGACAGTTTGAATGTTGTCATGCTCAGGGGCGGGGGATTGGGTTTTGTGTAACAGATGCCGGTCAGCCAGGTGGACTGGTGGAATGATGTGATTCTCGGAATATTGCTGGTCACAGGTGCCTGTGTTTGCGTGCGTTTCTTGGTGGGGGACTGTGGTCATGTCCATTGGGATGGCTTCTGTATTCGTGCCATCTGTGCCCTGCAGCTCCCATTGGCCCCTGTTGTGTTTCTTTTGTTCGTTGGCATGCATGGGTGACTTGTACATTTCAATGGTTGCATTGTGACTTCATTGCACCTACGGGGAGTTGTACTTTGTGGGCAGGGAGCGGTGTACAGGCACTCAGTGGGGCCGTTTACGGTTGATTCGCGATGCCGTACTTCTCACCATGGCGGAATGGTACATTCCGCCATGCTTGATGGCGTTAGGTACATGTCCGCTAGGGTCGGAATTGGCGTACCCTTGCGCCATGGTGGTGTTTGCGGTTTGGCATGGCGCGCGCGCGCGTGCTTGGTGCAGTTAGCGTTGGCGTTCACTACGGTGTCGCTAATGGCTTCGTACTTTGCGGTGACGGGTCATAGTCGCACCGAGCACTATTCGATGGCGGTATTGCATTTCCGCCATCGTTTTCCGAATTCCGCAAGGGTCGTAATGAGGGCCAATGTCACTTTTTGGACTCAAAGAATTTGGGGGAACTGAATACTAAGGAAGACTTGCAGTCTGATATCTGGCTCTTGGGGGACAACGTGGGCTTTATCAAAACTGTGCATTGGTGTCAAGAATCAAGAAAATGTATTCCGGGAAAAGAATCCACAAGTGGCCTTGGATGGGGTCACTAAATTAGCGGGTTGGTGTTGCAAAAGAACATTTGAAGCAAGAGAATTTGAAGGTGAATGTGACCAGCAGAATAGAACAGGTGCACTTAGCATGTTGAAGGGTAGCTAGCAATCTGGATGTATGGGTCAGGGAAGCTAGTGATATGTGGGGCAATGCTCCACCAGCCAAAAGGCACGGGTGGCTTTGAAAAAGGCAGTCAGTAACCACAAAAGTAAAAGAAAAGCTGTAATCATAAGGTGGAATGTTTACTCCTGGAGAATAGGTCCACAGTACTGAATAGAACCAGTATACTCTCTCTTTTGGTGGAAATTCCCTCATTAGGAGCCATTTCCACTAAAGATTTGGAGAGTTTAGACTTTTTTTATACTGAAAGAACTGATGTGGCCATAGTGTTCTTTTTCTCTAAAATAGTATTGGACATTATGCTGAAAGAATTTTCTCAACTTCGACAATATGGATATGATATCTCTCCTGTGAATCAAAGAGATGTGCTTGGTAATAGTTATAAGCATGATGTCATTGTGGGAGCGATGACTGATTACCTAAAGATGTTATTGAGCCGAGAACCACACAGGTATCATAAACGGCACCTGAAAGCAGTGGAGGTGAGACAGTTGAATGACATTGATGATTGGTTGTGGGTAGCCAGCTCCTTCAATGGGCAATGATCATTGTCCTATCTTTAGTGGTTCTGTTAAATTGCAGGTATGATCTTGGAATAGCTGCAGGAACTCCCACTTATTTACATATTAGACATTGGGGAGAATGCTGCAAGAGTACCCAATAATCTTTATTCAGCAAATCTGGCTTACTGAAGCTATGGTCTTTGATGGGTATGCCACACTATTCCAGTCAGCTGAAAAGGCACCAGAGGGCCGCCGTCGGGTGGTCTTGTAACTTAGATTAATAGCATGTCAGGAATTGCTATAGATCATCAAACATATGTGGGGACGTGCATTTTAGTGGTCCAGGCTTCTATGAGGCACAATGGAGCAATTAGGACACCTAATTGAACGTATGTTGATGTAATTTACTCTGTAGACTTGAGCACATCTTGAAAATGTTGATTGCATTCATATCGGGCTGGCTCTCAGATACAGAAGAGGGAATAATAATTCTGGCTGGCGATTTAGAATCCACTTGTTTTGCACTGAAACATAGTATGGAGCAAGGTGGCAAAAAAGCCTTCAGGCCTTGCGTCTACACCGACTGAAAGGAACAATAAGTGGTGATGTACTGAGTCAGCCAACTTGAGAGGGCAGAGACAATCCACCTTGGACTACATGTTTGTAGATGATGGCCTGTATTATAGCGGTGAATCATTCAAGGTGGTTGCCTGTGAATAGAGTGATTACAAGATGACCAAGGCTGAATTTGACATCCCTTTGTTAAGTAAGATGGCCACGTTTGCATCTGGGTTAGTGGTTAGCCAGGGTAGGAACCGGGTAATCTGGAATCAACTTAAAGTGGCGTTTCTTAATTGGTGGAAGTTATGGTCTCAACTTCTATGGAATGGAAGTTGAGCACATTCATTCCTAGATGATATTCTTAAAACGGTGGAGTCAAAGCCTCAATCCCATTCTATTAACCATCGTCACCAGTATGATCAAAAGGTGAAGTGGGAAAAGTGCTCATTAAGGGCAAACATTAGGACCATTAAAAACCAATACAGTGACAAACAGAGTACGAGAGTGAGTGAACGAAATTAAAATGGTAAGGCAAATATATCGCAATTGGAGCCAATCATACCATGCTCAATTATTACAAAATGATGCAGAAATAATGTTGGAATCATTATATAAAATTAATTCAGCACCTTTCTGGCACATTATCAATGACTTAGAAAAAAGTCAAGCTGATTTGCAATTGAATCCGATAGGAGAACATCAAAGGGTTAGTTATTTTAAATCAGTCTTTGGTTAGAGGTATGAGCAGGAAGAGTCTATTGTTTCATTTGTGGAGAGCGAAGAACATGGTTGGCCCTATGATTTCGACCAGGAAAGCATTTTTGACATTATCTAGGGCATCAGCAGGTCTATGGCTCCAGGTCCAAATTGGATGCAAATGTAGTCTTTAAGGATGACCCCGCTGCCTGGCCCTCGATTCTGACATTGTACTTTAGGCAAGCTGTGAACTCCCAGATTATGCCTGCGTCATGACAAATTGCCTTAGTTATTCCTACATTCAAGAAAGGAAACCACAATGATTAAAAAAACTCCAGACTGATTTCCCTTTAAGATGCTGACAGCAAGGTCTTTGTGGCTTTGTGGCATGGGCGGGTAAGGCAGGACGAATACAAAAGTGGCAGACCGGGTTTTGAAAGAATCATAGTACCAATTTGAAAGGTCTGCTTCTGGGTTTTGTCCAAAGGCTTGGTTGGAGTGGCAGGGTGAACGCATTCATGAAGCAGCTATTGACTTACTTACAGTGTTCAATAAGGTCAACAGAAACCTATTATGGTGAAAATTAGCTGGATGGGATATACCGGTAGGTCTGCTGAGGTTAATAGTTGCCCTTCATTCAAAATTGAATATCAAGATTAGAATGAACCATAATGGAAAGTTGTCAGAAAAAAAACAACATACAGGGGAGTTAGACAGGGGTGCATTCTTGCTCCATGTCTTTTCAACCTCTATGCTGCCGGTGTTGGAGAGTCACTAGCCAACTCAGCTTTTGCCTTGCCTAAATCTAATAAACAACTAAGAATATTCAGACTCAACTAACTTGTTATTTCTGTAACTGCTGTTTTCTCTCTACTCATTGCTATATGTCTCGCATAACTCTTGCACCATATTTAACTGTAAATAATTGGTCCTATATCACTGCATCTGTAAGAATATGTAACTGTAAATAAGTCTTGTGTAACTTTCTCTCACCACATGTAACTGCAAATATCTTGTCTTCTCTCATTGTACCTGTAAACAATGCGCCCAGATGCCCCAGGGCTTGGCACACTATATAAATAAATAAATAGAAATAAATAAATGGCTAACATGGCTCTCCTACGCGGATGACTTTTTGTTGCTTCATATGACACCTTTGGAGCTACAAAAAACTATTGATACCTTTAGCATACATGCACAAGAAAACAGCCCATCTATTAATATCAACAAAACAAAGGTGATTCAGTGCAGTAGAAAAAGAAAAAGTGAAACCATTCTCATGTTGGAGTGGAAAACACAAGCAGGAATCGTTTCATTTAATTTATTTAGGCTTTCCTATTTTTTGTAGATCTAATAAAGATGATATTAGAGAGTATTTGTTATTTAAGACCTCAGGATTGGCAGGACAGATTAACAAAGTGGATGGAAAGTATGGTACATTTTCCATTTTACCAAACTTAACGTTTTCTGAAGGCAAGATAGTGCAAATTTAATTCATGGCATCAAGCTATATGATCTCTCGATTTTAAATCTGTTGCCAGTGATGAAGGCGCTAATCTGGAGAAGAGTGTTAAAACTCCCAAATTTGCTGTCTGGCAGAGCTATAAAATATAAATTGGTTATTCGATCACTTAGAAGTAGGGGGATTTGGAACAATCTAAACCTATTTCAAAGAATCCAGAATGCTGAATCAGATACTCTCTATAGGGATATAAACAAAATGATGAACAGACAGCAGAATGGAGGCACTTTGTATGCTACGAAATCCTTCTGTAACCTTTTTGATGGTTTGTTACAAGACATTGGGTCCAGTCGAGTGGAACTCCAGTTTAGACCAGCGAGCACTAAAAGGAGTCTGGGAATATGGGACTGGATTAAAACCACTGAAAAAATGCATAGTTATTCTTCTTTAACTCGCCCCATAAGAAACTAGGAGTTTTAGCTCTGTTTTCCTTCAGTCTATCCCAGTCAGTTGGAGGATAGCACAGGGGCAATGCAGGTGTAGGAAGCAAGACCATGCAGAGCAATGAGGTTTAAATCCCAGATCTGTGCTTAGAAACTGAATTCAGGTACATTATTAGGCGTGTAATAAAAAAACAATAAATAAGGAGTGCATTTTTGCTATTCCAATGGAATCTAAATCCAACTAAAGATATTTTCCTCAGCTATACTAAGATAGGAACTTATGAGACCAACTGTAGATTCTGTAGGGCTGTTAATTTGATAGAAACAATAAAGCATTTGGTGTTGGAATGTCCCGTACATCAAGCTACTGGACCAAAGTACTTTAAGCAGTTTTTTCACTCTCTGGTTCGTATTGCTTTGATCTATTTGTGGGACAGATGTTTGGGAGGTTCGGTAACCTCAGATATGATTGCTGTGTTAGGCTTCTTGAAGTCATTCAATTTATCTGAAATTGATCTGCAAATAGGTAATATTGGGAAGTTCTTATTTAAAGATTGTTTTTCTTTCTGAAATGGTTTGTTTGAATATTGGTAACTGTTGTTTTTATTTGAAAAGTAGAAAGGATTTTTTCGTACCTGTTCTTTTAGAAAAAATGAATTTAGGTTATTGTATAAAGAATGTATAATGTATGTTGTTTTTGCAGACTGTTAAAGGTTATTTCATTTAACCATACATCAATAGAAAAAAAGCTATTGGTCAACCATGCTTTGACCAATGAGCTACTTGGTCTCTCTTTGGAAAGCATAGCTTTTTTGTATTATGGCATTGGTTCAAAGGGGTAATGGATGAAGGTGAATATGGAAACTTGCAAAGCCGGTTGGGATACACATATCTGTTGCTTTCTCTCAGAGCCATTTGTAATGAAAATAAATATAAAACAATGTTTTTAAACAAGTAAATGCATTAGAAATTAATAATGTTACCTGTCTGCTTCCATTCAATTCCTCAAACTGTCAGTTTGAGCATTTTGCAGCCAATGAGGGAACTTTAACATTAAATCTTGCTATTGAGAAACCTATGCTCTGGCCACTGAATTAGCAAGCGTCTTTTAGGAAAGCTTAGCTTTTTTTCCTCATGAATGGCTGTCAAAGGGACATTGAGTGCAGATGCATCTTGGTAGAGTACATGTGGAACTCTTCCCATCAAGCTTTTCTGGCATCTTTTTAAAAAAAAAAAAATATTTGGTTAGTTCAAACTCTTGAATCTTTCAAATATACATTGTTAAAAGATAGCATACATCAAAGCAGATGAATCTTTACAAAAAATAAAAAAGATCTATCATTATCAAGACAAAACAGCATAAAATATATACAATTACAACAACATATGTGCACTACAATTTCGCTCACTTAAAAAAAAAATCGAAATATTTCTTAGTTGGGCTGCTTACTTATTTGCTTTCAGTTTTGAATAGCTCATTGAGAAATGGAATAGTAGCAATTCATACAGATAAGTTGGAATTGGAGAATAGCCATTGCCAAGCTTGAGTCTGATTCATGGGGAGTAGTGAGGCTGTAACTCTACCAAAGTGTTTTTCCGCATATCAGCTACCTGTGGACATTCTATTAGACAATGTTGCAGGGATTCTTTCTGGAAGTGTGTTCTACACCATCTGCAGAAGCTCTGGTCCTCTGGTATAAGTTTTCATCTTGTCAATAATTCCCTAGTATGCCATAAATTAAATCTAAAGCGTAGATATTGACTTCACATATGCAGGGAAGGGTATTTCTGCAAATAATCTGCCATAGTTCCTAATTTTTTGTGGCCAAATAGAGTAATATCAAAATCTTTCACTCGAAAACATTAATCAACTGTGGCAATCCAGTCTATTTGAAATAACTTGGTTTTCCCTCTGAAGGGATTATGTAATAACATGTCTAGCGGAATGTTAGAATCTGCAAGAGTGTTTAATGTGTTTTGAATCCATCTGATAGAAAATACGTCATTTGTTGTAGCTGAATGACGAGCTCACATTCCTACTACATTTGTTTAAGCAAAGTTTAACAAACATTTCCTAAGTAATGCACATCTTTTCCATAGCTTTCGACGTGCACATGGGGAGACCAGAATTATTTTCCAAAATTTGGATTCAAGTGCATCCCAAAATTTGCGTTGTTTGGGTAGCGAAGTTTCCAGACCATATGTAAGTATGGGGATCACTTTCTGCTTATAAAATAGAAGAATATGTGAGTAGGAACATTTTGCAAATTTATGCATTAATAACTTTGCCTAGGCAATTAATGGTTGAAGTTTCTGTTGGATTTCAATTTCATTATCGTTGTTCCTTAATGAGTTTGTAATTGATACACCCAAATACTTCAGTTCCCAAATGCCATTGAAAGGATTGGACATTTGACTTTAATTTAGACTTGCAAACCAAGATGTGTGTTTTAGATGTATTGATGACCAAATTATTCTTTAATGCGTAAGCATTTAGCGTATTCAACATATTCTGTAGACCACTGGGTGTTTGAGAAAGAAGAATTAAATCATCTGCATACAGAAGATACTTAATTGGTCACAGATCATTTGTAGGAATGCAAGAATAATGTCTAGAATAAACAAGTTAAATAAAGTAGACACCAAAATGCACCCCTGCTTTAAACCTCTTTGAGTTCGAATGTAAGAGGATAGAATTCCATTCAAAGTTAATCTCACTTGCATGTAAGTGTTAGTATGTAACAGTCCGATCAATGCTAAGAGTGAAGGAGGACAGTTATAGTTCTTTAACTTCTGGTAGAGCAGTAGACGATCGATAGAGTCAAATGCAACTCTAAAGTTGACAAAAGCTAAGGAAAGTGATTGACCAAGTTGAGCATATTTCGCTTTAATTATATTAAGAATCATAATGTTAGGGATTGTACCCACTCCAGTTACAAAGCCCGCTTGAAAAGGGTCCAACAGACGCATATTCAAGGCCCAATGGTTAACCTTTTTTAAAAGGAGGCGCAAGAAGATTTTCCCCGGCGCTCCTAATAGAGCTATAGGATGATAGCTATTAGGAGCTTGTCGGTCCCCCTTTTTATATATCGGAACTGTTATGGAGTGTCTCCAAGACTGGGCAATATTTTGTGATTCATTCACTAAAGAGAAAATATTAAAGAGAATCTGGGCCCATACAATAGGATTCTATTTGAACATCTGGTTGGACAAACCATCCGGACCACACGCTCTCAACCGATTTATAGATGTAATACATAGTTGTATGTCAAGAAGGTAAAATTCCAAATAAAATTTTGTAGATAGGTTGAGAGTGTCAAGACTCACATTATTTGTTGGACGAGTGTAGAGGTTGGAAAAATGAGAAATCCAATCAGTTTCCATAACACTGTTTGCTTGAATGAGTCCTTGCGGTCCGTGGGCAGTGCTGTTAATGATGGCCCAGGTTCTCTCTGAATTTTTAGATTGTATTGATCTTAGCATATTCTGGCCATTTTTGTGATATAAACTTGCACGTCTGGCCCTCAACCAGTTTTTGTATCGGGTCTTAATCCTAATCAGGACGGGTCCTCTTATTTCAGTGGGTAATTTCAAGGCATCTCTTTTCTCAGTTCTAAAAATGTTTTTTTTCTGATTTTCACTTACTTTGTTGTTGTAGAGTGCTGTGAAGGTTTCGAGTGTAAGAGGCCCTTCCTGTTACCGGATAAGAAATATGGCATCATTGGATAGTATGAGGCATCTAAAGGCACATCCTGTTTCATTGAACATAAACAATTCAGTAAATAATCATGGAAATTGTGCAAATGTTTATCTGAGCATCATAGCCTAGTACTTCTGGCATTCGTAGTTAGAGCAGACTTTCTAATGAATCTATCAACATACCTGGCAGCTATATTGGACATCCATTTGGCAGTCAGTTGTTCATGGTCACTGAAACGGGATTGCACAATACAGAAGTCAACAATAGAAGGAAAGAGAGAAGCATTCACATAAATATAATCAATCAAAGCGTGGAGTTACCCCGCCTCCACGTCGGTTGGGCGGGCATGTCAAAAGAGCAAGTGCCATTGAGCATCAGCAGACTATGAAGTTTAACAAATTGGTTCCAAACTCTCAATCTCAGGGTGCTCTTTAAAGTTATTTCACTCATGCAATTCAAATTCAGATCGCCTCCCATAACAATGTGTATAAGTGGTTTGTCTTGGGAGATCATTAACATTAGGTCATTAAAATCCTCAATGAATCATGATTCTGAAATGCCCGAAAGGTTCTAATACAAATTAATGAGTGCATATGCATACAATGGAGTTGAGTTGTAACTTTGACCATTTGTATGAACCCGTTTGCATTGGGCCACTGTTCAGCGACAATACCTGGGGCGGTTTTAATGGCAGTGAGTAGACCTGAGGTTGGGCGTCCATTTTCAGATTTGGAGGCTGCATTCAAGCAGACATCATAACCATCTAAAATTGGGGAAACTTGAAGCCACGTTTCTTGGAGCATTATTAGATCATACTTCACAAGATCTCCAAAACTGTGAATCAAGTGCTTGAAGCCTCTCGTATTCCAACTAATTATAGCAAGATTATTGGGTAATGAAATGTGTCCTAGCTACTTCTGTGGATAAGAACTTGTCAGCTGATTTCAACTGTGATATTCTTTTATCGGAAACAAAGGCTTTAAGGGCTTTAGTACTAGAGGAAGTTTGTTTTAATCTTGGTTGCGGATCTTGAGCATCCTCTGTGGTGATGACAAAACCAAGATTGTGGAGTGATTCTTTTGCAAACCATATTGTATTGTGCACCACTCAGGAGTTTTACCACTGTAGCAAGGTTGTTTTTAGGGAACTCAACGAGGGAAATGTCAGTCGACATTATATCCTCTAGTTGGGGAACATCGCAGAAGATAGCTAGGACAGTGGGTCTGTTAATAACATATTGCGGCAATGGTGCAGGACGACAAGATAATATCAAAGAATAGGAGGCTGGACGTTTCAAGACTGTAGGAAACAGTTTGCCTTGAGGTTCATTTAGCCTTTTGTTATCAATATTCATTGTTTTTTTTTTTGATAACATATTTTATTGGTATTTTAAAAACAAGTAAACAAACAAACAATCAATACATGCGCATTGCTGGTATAGGTCACTGTCTGTCTCCGATTGGTGTACACATAATGTTTCAAGAAAAGAACAAAGAACAAATGGGTCAATTTTGTCCGAACACGGGGCAGCGCCTAGCTGCATTATCCTGCGGGCACCATGGGCGTCAGGGGGGGGGGGCGCCTTTTGATGTGTCCCAATGGCCAATTTGCCTGTGTTAGCCCTCATTGGGCTTCTTCCATTTTCTGCCACACTTTCGGGGCTTTAGCCGGGCATCCTCTGGCTGCGTATACTCTGTATTCCGTTGCGATACAAATATCCACATCGGTCCTCCATTGTTCGTAGCTCGGTATTTGGTCCGAGCCCCATTTCTGAGCAATGTTCCTTTTCAAAAGTGCAGTAGTGGTGAACAAAAGCAATTTTTCATATCTAGATAAGTCAATTTCATCATCTATCCCCAACAGTAATAGCTTAGGGTTTCTGGGAATTGTTTTCCCCATAACTCTGGAGAGTTCCATACAACAATCCTCCCAAAGTGGTTGGAGGTGTGTGCAATCCCACAGGATGTGGAAGAAGGTGCCTTCTTCTGTTTTGCATCGCTGGCAGCTCGGGTCATTGATCCTTCCCCATTTATATAGGGCTACCCTAGGATAGTATACTCTGTGTAGTATCTTTAACTGGATCAGTCTAAGCCTCGATGATATTGCTATCTCCCTAGGGAACATCAATGCTATGACCCATTCCTCCGGTAGTATGGCCCCCACATCCGACTCCCATTTGGTCCGCAGTGACAGCAGATCTGGTGTGCCAAAGGAACTTATGGCACTGTACAGAACTGATGTCACTTTATGAGTGATTTGTTCAGGGAATAAGTTTCTTTCAATGGGGGTGAAGTCTGGTAGAGAGATCACTTCAGGGAGAATGTTCTGTAATGCGTGTTGTAGTTGGGCATAGTGATAGTGTTCAGTTTGGGGAAGTCCAAATCGGAGCGCCAACTCCGCAAAAGGAACCATGGTGTTATCTTTCACAAGGTCTCCCAGTGTGAGTGATCCATGCCGAGACCAGTTCGGCCATCTGTGGAGCGTGTATACACTGGGAAGGTTCCTGTTATTCCACAGTGGTTGCGCCTGCGATAGTTTGTCGCCCCATCCCACAAATTTGTGTGCATCTATCCAGATTTGTGTTATCTGTGTCTGCATGTTGGGGGTGGCCGCGCGGTCTCTTTTCTTGTAGAGATATAGCATAATGGGTTTCCCGGGAGTGTCGGGTTCTAAAGATCTGTTATGTGGTGCGCCGGTGTCGCCGTGTAGTTGGTCATTCACTTTCAGCAATTGACTGGCCCAATAATACGTTTGCATTCGGGGTAGTCCTATTCCACCCTCCCATATGGATCTTTGGAGCGTGGCGAGAGCTATAGTCCTGCTAGTGCCGTTTGTAACATATTAATCACTTGTGTCAAACTCAACGAGGAAGATTGAGTATCTTTAGACTCTTGCAGGCAAGGAGAGTCTGCCTCACGAGACTCAGAATAAACTTGCTGCTGAGGTAATTTGCACAAGGCCAATTTCAGCAGGAGGCCTTTCTTTTGGGAAATGGAAATTGCTGAAGGAGTCCCTTTGCTATACTGCTGTTGATCATTAGAACCAGCAGAATTGCAGCAAGTTTGAGTTTTTAGTGTCTTAGAAGCCTCATGAGGCGGGCGACTAGAAGAGTTTTTAACAGGCAAGCGGTCAGATTTGTAAGCGTCTACCGCTTCCCGAATTTCTCTTCGTTTTTGAGCTTGATAGTCGAGACACTCAGACTTAATGCTTTCTTGTGAGGCCAAATTTTGTTGTTTGTTGGCAGCTTCCACCAGGCTATCTAATGGGGCACAGGAAAATATCACTTTATCCACCACAGGGCTGTGAATAATGCTTGCCTTTTAACCTTATCAATCTTTTGATACTTTTTTGAAAGGTCTTTAGAGAGAAAATAGTATTCTTCGCTGCATTCGGCATTGGAAGTGATTTGAAGAATTGTTTAGATTTCAATTAGCTGTTTTTCGGGAGAGACTTCTGATTCTTTGGAAGCTTAATAATGTTAGATGTATCTATCATTGCGGCTTTTGTTTTAGTAAAGATGGTGTAGGCAGATTTTTTGTTGTTCGCTGGTTTTGTCGAGACTTGTGGAGAGTCAGATACCACAAAGATTGACTCCGATTGAGGATTGTGGAGGCCCACTAAGTGGAGGTCTACCGGCTCTGTTTGTACTTCAATACACTTTGTTTTGGGGCACACATCATGAATGGGGCCATGAATAAGGGGAACAATGTATTGATTTTGCACTTTTAAGGGTAATTCAGGAGTTGTTTGAGAGCACTGGGACAGAAGCCTCGGACCACAATCTACCCTTTTCGATGAAGAATCAATTTTTTTTTGTAAAAGAACAGGCGTCTCCGATTGCCACCGAAGAATTTGTTCTATTTGCAAGTGCTGTGTGGTCTTATTACCCTCTAATGATTCAAATATTTTGGTCATAGTTTGTAAGGCCAAGTTCATGCTAGTAAATGTGACCTCTAATACTTTGGAAATTGAGTCTGACTAATAAGGCTTACATACCTCCCTCACATCCTTTACTTTTCGTGGAGTGGGGGCTGTATATGAAGCCATCGAACTGATGGAAGAATGACTAGAATCTAAGAAAAGAACAGGAGACTTAGATAAATTGTGTTGCATAGTGTCATCACCATAGTTTGAAGTATGTGCATCTATAACAATAATAACCTGTTCATCCTCGGCCTGTGGCATCTCCGGTGCTGATGCTATACCAACAGGCATTTCAGGGACATTGTTTAGAATCATACTGTCAGTTGGGGAGGGCTGATGAACAGATGATGGAGAATCCACCAAAACAGCTGTAGGGCTGATCATTTCAGAAGTCTTTACCGGCGAGTCCATTGTCAGAGCTTTTTTCTGCAACAGTGTTGTGGCCGAATCAAGATCAGCAGTCTGTGGCTCGCGGATGGGTTCCGGCTCTGAGTGAAAATCCTTACAGTATTTACGGATATCCACATGAACCTCCATTCTCGAAATAGACTTTTTTGTTTTAGGAGGCGGGTGGCTTGTGGGCGTGGAGCTTGTTACATTTAGAATGTGTTTTTGCCCATAACAAGCTGGAGAACATAAGTTCAAAAGATTGCTATTCACTTTTATTGCCGGATGCATAATTGTTTTGAGTGTGGGTAGCACATGCTGCATTGCTGTAAAGGGCCACTTGGGGGCACCGAATAGCACACAACACAGTCAAAAGACAGGGGGCCCTCTGAAGTGACAAACTGCGCTCTCGCGTTCGGCAAAGAAGCAAAGAGGCACTCAGCAGGCACTCCGCTTGGTGCTGGTGCGCGCGGGTGCCAGTATTTACGTTTTTTTTATAAAAGGTGCGTGGCTTAACAGCGGCACACTTACACAGCTTGTTTTCAAGGCTATAAAAAGAAAAGAACGTTGTAACATATATTTATAATAAGTCCATATGTTACCAACCACAGGCAGAATGTGAGGAATATGTACTGTGCAGTAATAGTCCACTGAAGCACAAGGTAGAAGCAAGTCCAAGAGAGCACACATGGGCAGCCGGGTCGGCAAAGAGGCACTCAGCAGGCACTCCGCTTGATGCGCGCATGCTGGTGCACACGGGTGCCAGTATGTATGTCCTTTTTGAAAAAGGGGCGTGGCTTAGCAGCGGCCCGCTTACAAAGCTTGTTTTCAAGGCGTGCAGTAACAGTCCACTGAAGTGCAAGGTAGAAGCAAGTCTAAGAGAGCACCTTCTGGCATCTGTGAATTCATCTTGAGGCACAGACAGGGACAAAAGAACAGGTGCCTGGGTGGTTTCCACAGCAGTCCTTATTGAATGTAATTTCAAGACACTTCTGGAAAAGCACAAAATACATTTTGCCTTCAACCTACTTATCCAGGCTTATTTGGATGACACAACACCCTCATGAAAATGACTATTTAGTCAAAGTATGTTTCTGATAGGTTATCTTAGTCAAAAAAAAAAAAACTCACTTCTTTGTGATAGGGTACTTATCTGGAGCACCCCAAACCCACATTAGCATATTTGGCATTAACACTTGCTGTCTGACGCATGTACTGACAGGCTATTTTAAACCTGGCTGAACACAATTACATCATTCTTCATCTTTTGCCAAGAACAATTACATCACTGTCAATCCCTTATCTGCTTCTCGAGGCCTTGCCAAGTCTAGTTAACCCTTATACCGTGGAGAAATAAATTTAAGCTCAATTATAATGCCAAGTAATGCAGCTGTTCTGTTCAAATTGGTAATTTCCCTTGCCTTTATCTGACTCCATTATCAATATCCTGTCTGCCTTTCCTGCTAAGTTCTATTTTTAACCTTCCAGACCTACTTATATCACAGCAAGATGCTGCCAAAGAACATTTCTTATCAGCATGTGTCAGGGCTTTCACACTAGACACGATTTTGCTAGAGGTATCCATTTTGTAATATATCCCAGTCTGCCACTGTGCTACCCTTCAGGGAGCCAATACACATTTCTCACTTTGCATCTCTTTTTCACAATATATTTTTATATATTCACAATAAATGTGTGATACTTAAAGCATCCTTCATGTCCTGGGTCATTTTAATTCAAATATGCACTGTGCCATGCACACTTTTTACCTAAAAATAAAGGCACTATATCCTTGATTTCTGCTATAATAGAACCATTGATCTGCCTATCATGTTATCTGTACTCAGTTGAGGGGGCAGAGGGGTTGGCACCCCTCTGCAGTAGTACCAACACCTTTTGAGAGAAACATATCAGTTACACTTGCTGAGTCATTTGTAATGAAAATAAACATACAGCTATGTATTTACAACAGAACAAAGCACTAAAAACTAACAATGTTTCATGTTTTCTGCAGACTATACTTGTTTTCAAAATGGCATGACTGTCAAGAGTGTATTTGGTGAAGAGGCATGTTAGGACTACCAACACCATTTGGGATAAATATATCAGTTGCTCTCTCTTGGAGTCATGTGTAATGCAAATAAACATGAAACAATGTTTTTTAAAATAGAAAAAAAGCAATGCAAAGTGTTTCCTGTTTTCTCCCACAAGATAACTCAACCTACCAGCTTGAGTATTGACAAGTCAATAAGGGGGCTTTGTCATGCAACCCTGAAATTGGTAAAACCACGCTCTGAACACTGAGCTACTGTTCTGTTGGAAATTGCAATGCTGGATGGTATAAACATCTCTGTTGCTCTCTCTTTGAGTAAATCAACATAGAGCAATGCTTTGATTACAGAAAAAACATTTTAAATTAAGAAAGATGATCAATTTGCTTCCTCAAAATACCAGTTTGAGCATTTTCAAGCCAATGACGGGGGTTGGAATTTGCAATCATGCTACTGGTAAATCCAGGCTCTAACCACTGAGCTACTTGTGCTCCTTTAGAAAGCATACCTTTTTTCATTATGACATGGCTGTCAAAGCTGTATTGGAAGAAGAAGCATATTGGATGACACCAACACCAGTTGGGATAAACATATAGGTTGCTCTTCATCATCACAAGCATCACAAGTGGTGCTATCGATTTGAATCCCCATTTGAGACTCATGGTCAATGGCAGGAAATTGTGGAAACACCATGTGGTGGTGTGAACTCATCAAGAAAAGCTTGACTGTCCTGCAGGACATTTTGGGAATTTTGAGTACCCCTAATATTAAATCAACTTGTTTATATTATAGTTCTAATGCACTAATACTAACTGTGGGATGTATTGACCCAGTCCGCTATGCTGTGCAGCATCACCCTGCCAGTTATGGGGAAAGAAACTGCAACAATGGCGGCAAAACCCTTGTGCGTGCCAAAAACCTATAAAAATCGTGTGCTACAGCACACAAAAAGAGGGATGCACAACCTGCCACCCATGGTGCATGTGCAGTGGAATAGAGCACAGCCTGCAGAAATGTGCCAGTGGGTCCCACAACCAGCAAACACACATAGAAAGAAGCAGCACTTTGCAAATGAAACCCAAAAATGTGCCTACAAATGACATTTGCTTTGTTGCCCAAAAACTCCAAAATGCCCATAACACAACACTTTTCAACATTCACAATCTTGCCTGGTGCTAAAAGTCATGTATCCAACGAAATATTGTGAAACATAGAAAGTCTGAAAACTGACAGCCTCTATGCCAAAATCTGGGTGCAGTGCCCTGGGCTGCCTGAATTACAGCTGTCAGAGCGGTAGTGAGGAAGCTTTAAAATGATCTAATACTAAAAAGTCTGCTGAGTTAACAAACATAAACAGGATTGTTGCCAAAAAGGAATACAGATTTTAGTTATGGTTTTGATTCCACTGATTTTAAGGCCAAGAAACAAATGTTTTTGTATGTGATGCAACAAATGTGGTTGTTGCTAAGTTTAAACGTTAATTAGCTTGGCTGAAGCTGCCAGAACTGGAAAAGCAGTGTTTTCTCCCAGAAGGAGGGCCTTCCTCTCATCAGAAACTCACTGGGAGGTGTTAATTGCAGGTTAGAACAGAATCTTGTCTACAGAAAGCAAAGGAACAATGACAAAGCTGCAGCCCAGGAAATTGGAAGTGTGAAAGGGATCGTAAATGGCCTCTGGATGGAACAAGCAAGGAGGCGGATGCCCTAGACTGCAGGGAGACAAAAAGAGGCGGAGCAAAGTGACCATCTGTGGCTAAACATGAACAAAGAACACATTTTAAAAGACTCATAACCTGCCATTCAATATGGTGAAAAATATAAAAAGGACAGAGTTGTTAATTTAATTTCTGGCTGCATGTGTGAAGAGGCAGCAGAATTGTGTGACATGTTCTGGACAGGAATGGCAAGATATGTGATTTTGTGCAAAATGTATTACTGTTAGAATTGTGAAAATTTACAAGCATATCCCTATGTTAAACACGCACACTTGTGGAAATGTGCAGAAAAATTGGAAATAGTGTTCATAGCGAAAAGGGCAACATTCTGTAGAAAGGGGAGACAAGATCCCAACACTGTGGGGTTTTGAATAATAGCTGCTATGTAAAACATGACATTGTTGTGTGTGATTTGTAAAAAGGTGACCAATGAAGAAATGTACATTCAGTATAAAATCCGATTTTGAGACCAGTGGCTAAAGGGAGGTCTCTGAGGACTGTAAAGCAAATCATAAAACATGACATCACCCAGCCTTGATCCAATCACTCAAATTGCAAGGCGGAGATGAAGTTTGATCCAATCCCAGCTCACAGGGGCAAGCTTAGCTAAGCCGGCCCACACACCCCCTTTGTGATGTCATTCTATAGCATAAATAGGGACAGCTGACAACACATAGGGACTGACAGACCCAGCCACTTTCCTGATTCCGGCGAAGCACTCTGATCCAGCTTTCTACATCCAGCTTTAAATATTCTTCCAGATCCAGGTGCCAAATCTCTTACCAGCAATCAAGACTATTGGTTTCCAGCAAGGACCCAAATCCTCAATTTTATTCTCTCCACTCAGTAAAGCGCTGTGTGGTGTGAGAAGTACTTTTGAACCAGTATCCAGAAATTCTCTGGCTTGCCACCACTAGGATTGCCTGAGGAACTCGCCATCCAGCTGATCCAAATACCCACAGACTAGGAGAGCAGATCCTGTGCCAATCCAGCGACTGGCCTATAGGATCCAGTCCCGTGCCTGATGAGCTGTCTTTCCTAGTTCAGACCCAATCCATGACCAGAACTGACTGTCCCATTTAAAAACTTCTCCTGTGAGCATGAATAGGAAGAACTGTGGCCCATAGCATATGTACTTTGCATAGTATTATTCCTATTTCAAACCCATCCTTTCTTTCCTTCAGAACCAGTATTGTTAGAACTATCTTTGCACTCACCCTTTTCTCATCTGAAGAAGTCGAGAGTCCTTATCAGGTGGGTGACCCTGGTCCAGTGACTGTAAGATCCCTGTGTTGTATTCGCTTCTTCATAGTCATCCTCTATTATAAGCAATCTCATTTGACATTTTCAAAAGTGCACTCCTGTTTATCCATTCTTGCGCCTATTTTACAAAAACAACCTTTACTAAAACCTCCATAACTCCCTGAGTTTTTGTGATAGAAACTCCTACTTGTACCCAACATCCATAGCTATCCATAGAACCCAAAACCGCACTGCAAATCAGTGTGATTATCCCGTTATCGCGGATATCACACAATGAAATGTTTGCCGCGATTTTAAAAATCTGAAAGGTTTACATGTGTAAAATAGCTTTTAACTGCTTCCGACTTGGACCTTAAGATTTCAATTGTTTTCTGCATACCAAATCATTGCTTGTGATTGTTTGCACCTATTCAAAGCGGCTCCCATAGGAATTTATAACAATTTCAGTATATTTGACCCTATTTGGTGTTTTTGCATCGTCCATTTTAAAGGTAATTTGAAAGCCAGTCTGAAAGCTGAACAGACAATTCCGTTTTTCTCTTGTTGGGGGAAAGTGGGACTGATATTCTGTTGGATTTGTGCCATTCCTGAATACCTGCTCTCTCCTCCCATCTCTTTACATTGCATTGCTTATCTATTGGGGGTTGAGGGGTGTTGCAGGGGGAACTTCTAACCATAGTGCTATCTGATCTGAAACAAACACAAAAATATTATTTTCTGTGCTGCATTTGTTTTGCTCTTTACTTATTCCTCGTTTATTAAATATATTATTCAGTGTTCTGTCACCCCATTGGTGATTGTTGTCTACCTATTAAAACATATTGTGATTACAGTTTAAATACATAAATAAATATTTACCTTTGCAAACCAGCCTGATTCCTGGTTCAGTGTGACCGGGGGGGGGGGGGTTCCAGGAGAAGGGTGTGATATGATTGGTATATCATTCAGAATATTGAACTTTTAGACAGAAATAAATAAGGATTTCAGTTGTGCACTACATGCTGGGCTTTGAATTGGGTGTGTGCCGGATTGAAATCACTTACATAACCAATGACCTACTATATTTTATATTTTTTTAGTCTAGTTAGTTACACCAGGGATACAGGATATATCATTATTTCAAAATACATAGAACCGGTTCATGGTCTTTTATATTCCTTTCGGTTCACTAAAGAGGGTGATCTAGATTTCTCAAGATATTATTCAATATTTATCATTTAAATATAATGCTGCCGGTTATGATGCATTGTTAAAGATAGTCCTTTACCCTAGCAGAATGGCTCTGCATGTTGATGCTCACCTGACGTAGGGATCCACAATCACACAGAACTACATTTTGGTAATCCACAGGGAGTGCAACCTAATGATAAAGGAAAGCAATCATTGACACTAGAAACTAATAAAAGTTTTTTCTTTAAACATGTGCACATTATTAATAGGACTTTAACCTCATTAGATGTTTTAGATTTCTGTGGTTCGATGGCCTTCCTACTTAACACATAGGGCCTCATCACGAATTGGACGGTATCCCAGCTGTAATAACGGCCAACTGTAAAAGCGAAAGCGCCAACCTATCAAGCGCTATAATCGCCAATCATGGGTAGGGCGTTAACGATAAATACCCAATGGGGAATTTTCAGCGCAAATTCACTCACTAATACAGCCGGCAGTAATTATGCAAAAACAGTCCACTAAATGGGATTTCACCTACAGAAAAAAGCTGGAGGTAAAACAGCCCATTTAGCGCCCAATTCGTGATAGGGCCAACCCTTAAATGTGGCGGTCATACCATTACCACTGCATTTAAAGGCTGCCGCCCAACTCGTGATGAGGCCCATAATATCAAGCCCTGCTTGGGCCTACATCTTTGAAGTCTACAAAAGTCTCCCTAATCCAGTTCCATAAATAGCAGGTAACTTTGACTCCTAACACTACCATGTACATCTTCTGCTCTTACATTAGCTCTAAGGTATTTTTAATCAAAAAAACCCTATTTTCTTTTTCTTTTATGCAGCAGCCAACAGACTTCTGTGGTTGGCTTGCTGACATTTTGTACCCGCTGTCACTATAGATATATTTCATCAGTAGACATCAGTCTCTTCCAACACGGATACAATCACTTGCCTCTAAGTTGGGTACCCTTTAATGCGGCCTAATAATGGCAGTTCAGTTTGTTTCAAACTTTGGCATTTGGAATAAAATGTATCTTTACGGGTCTAAATACATCACAATATATAAATTGTGCTCTCATTCAGATAGTTATATATTTTTACCAACAGTTGTTCTGTCTTTTTTTGAGTTAAGGACCCAGGGGAGACCACATATGAAGGAACTGCATGAATGTTTGTCCATGAAGAAGACCTTTTGCACAAATGGCGTATGCACAAGATGTTGTTGAAACATGTCAGACTGTTTTTTCCTGGATTGCAGACGAGGTGTAATTCCCCACGAGTTTACACATTTTAGGTTTTTCACTAAAATAAGAGAAATTAGTAGAACTGCTATCCCTCTTCACATAGTTTTCTTCATTTCCTTTTGATTGCATGTAATACGAATGATAAAGAATGAATGCATTTTTGTTTCCTTTTTGGTGGCTCAGTTAATGTTCTTTCCTTAACATCTGCTTGTAAATTACTCGTAAATATTGGATGATTCTCTGTACATTAACTACTTTGTGAACTATATAACTAAATAATGTTTTTCACATGGTTTCTAAAAATCAATGGATTCTTTTCTAAAAAAAAAAAAGGGCAAAAGCTAGTTTCCTTAAATATATAACAATGTTATAAATAAGATTCTCTCTTTTTTGAATCCTTTTAAATCATAGTACATTTTATTCTTCATGTATATTTTGCTAAATACATGGTATGTATTATTTTTTCTCAGAATGAAATAAAATATTACATTGTTCTTAAATTATAGGAACCCCTTTTGTGTACAATTTGCTGTTAAAAATGCCATATCACAATATGAATGCGGAAACAAGGGGGTGTCCTGGGAATGTCTCTCTACCGGCCTATATCCCGGGTTAGAGTCTCAACCATCCTTTCACAGAAGAGAAATGTCCACTAAATATCAGTCTTTGTCCTGCCAAAGAGCAGTCCAGCACCGAAAGGCCAGGTAATTCTCTTCTGAACAAGACTACCAACAACAACCCAAAACACGTGTTTCGGCCTGGTTGGGCCTGGTCAGTGAGGTGGAGCTGTAACTCTCTAAGAACAGTGAGCAAGGGTTCCACATCTGTATTACCCTAAGAAACCATGTCCAAACTGGCTCCATTGCAGGCCAGTCTAGACACATAAGAACGCTTATCACTCTTGCTTTGTCATAGATGCACAATGAAAAATGTCATGCCAGAGTAAGAAAGCTAAGAACGCTGAACTAAAATGCTAGTCTATCCATATAATAGTACTTATCTTGCTTTCTTTATCACAGATGCCCATTAAAAATGACATGCCACAGTAACACATGTTTTGACTGGTATCACAATTCCAGTCTAGCCAAATAATAACACTTATCATTTGTGCTTTATCAAAATTGCACAGTAAAAAATGTCATGCCATATTAAGAAGTGGCTGGACTGGCTGCACCAAAATGCCAGTCTAGTCACATAATAACACTCATCAAGTTAGCTTTGCTAGAAAATGCCAGTAAAACATGCCATGTCACTTAAGGAAATGCCAACAATGTTACAGTGTCCTCCGGCATTCCCAGTGCCTTTCAATCATGCATAATCACGTTCACACCCATTCACCCATGTGAGAAACCTGAGACATTTCTCCCATGCTATTCCCGGAGATCCCTAACCTGGCCAGAGAAGAGGCATTGTTCTTGGATCCCAACCCTGGGGGCAGACAAGCGAGGGAGGATCACCTGGCAAGGTGATCCCTGGAGACTGTGGGAGGAATGCCCCCCGGGCGAGACACAGCATTGCCCCATTCCAGTACATCCTTACCCGACATCCCCTCTGTAATTATGGGCTATTATTGCCAAAAAGCCATTTGTCCACAACAAACATTTACCCACCATCATACACTTACCCCCTTGTTAGGCAGAAACCTGTGCAGTTCCTTAGGGACCACTGCAAAAGATTCAGGTCTACAGGTGGTTGGCAGTAAACCCAATTGGTAGCAGTCTGTACCACCCAGATTTACCTGGTAGCTGTGGCTGAGCAGTCAGACTTCTCTCAAGATGAGTTAGGCAGTATGCAGAGTAAACACAATAGGTACAGAGACACAGTAGCACAAGCAAACACTGATCAGAGCTTTGGTGTAAAAGTATATAATTATTTATTTAAAGACACACTTGTGAATTACACTAGCACAAAAAGAGGTAAGTAAATTCAACACACAGTCACTATTACTAGATGTACATCCCTTATTCCTTATTAGACAAGTCTTAGTTAACACCACTTATTTCCATCCGGAGGTGAGCGCTTAACTAAAGATGGGACTCCAATAAGTTGAGAAAAAGGGAGGGGAAAAGGCAGAAATTAGGAAAAGCACACAACACAATACTTTAGAAGCACCCAGCAAGGCAGGAAAGTCAGGTCTACTTGTGACAAAAAGTTCAGAGGCCAGGCTCCCTCTTAGAGAGAACAGGGCACCAATGCGCCCAAGATCACACAGCTGAAAAGTCTTGAAAAGTCTTGCAGGGAGTTCAGAAAAGAATTAAGTCAGCTCAGAAAAGTTCAGTTAGCCAGCCTAGGGCCAACCCAAGTGGTAAGTGGATGCTTCAAGAGTCACCCCACACAGACCGTTGCGAGGGAGGCCAGGCGGACACAGCACCTTCAAAGTGGAGAGGATCCTCTTTGAGGGCAGTTGTTCCTGGCAGCAGGTGCAAGTCACAGCGTCGTCCAGAGGAAGAGATGGTCTCGACGTGGAGGAAAGCAGAAAGTCGTTGCACTGCCAGGGAAGAAACCAGCCGCGGAGTTCTCCGGTTAAAAGGTAAGACCCTTTTATTCGCGGTAGTGGAAAAACCATGGTATCCCGGTTGCCGGGGTGCTTGGCGCAGGCAAGGCGGCCACGAGATGATCCGGGAAGGCAAAAAGACAGGCAAACTGGTTATCCCCACCAGTCAAAGGAAGAAGACTCTCCGGACTGGAGATCTCCTCTGTCGTCGGGAAAAGTGGTGAGACGGTTCAGCAGGGCTCCACCAGTGGTGTCGTCGTTGTAGGTCGGCTCAGCTTCTCCCTCTTCGGATTCTTTAGGTCCTGTGGCGACTTCTGAAGTTCCAGTCCCCAAAGCCCTGCTTTTATGCAGCAAACCCCCATTCATTCAGCCTAGCTGTCAATCAAACATGCTAAGTGGTGAGCCGAGTGGCTCACCACTTGGGCCAATCACACAAGAGTGCGACTTGAGTTGCCAAGGCAACTCAGTCCAGGGTGCCTAAATCCCCTCCCACACCCCCTGTCGTACCCAGACAGAGTGGCACCACTTTTGGAGGCTTCTGTGGAGAAGCCCGCCAAAAAGTGGAACAAAGGACCCGACTTGGGTTGGAGTCACAGAAGCGAACACAAACGCCATTTTGGAACCGAGTTTCGGCAAAAATTACCAACCGGTGAGTTTATATTAATTTAATAAACCGGCGGTATGTTCGAGACTATATTAAAAAGTGGTAGCCTCAAACAATGGGAAAATCCTATAGGAAAATATTTGCGGTCGAATATAAAAAGTAGTATCCACTGCCACCAGCCAAAACTCGATCAGGGGGGACGGAGACGTGCCCCCTCGAACAACAGACCCCGGGGCAATGGAATTGCCCCGAACAATACGTCCACAATATGATGGTTTGTACTGGTTTCTGTTCATAATTTGGGACTAGTAAAGCCAATTCTGACTGCACATGCCCCGGGAGACACTAGTCAGTCCCAGGTTATGGAGTCTATGTTTGGGGGTCACTATGACACCCCTGGGTTACTGCACGGAGGGTGCTGTGTAATCCACATACCAAAAAACACATGAAGCCCTATGGGGTAAAGGACCCCATAGCCCACAAAACACATTCAAAGTCAAAGGAACATCTCAAATCATGTCTAAGAGTGGGAGAAAAAGAGTCTCACTCTTACCAGGAGAGAAAAAAATAAACCCCAAAATTCAGCAATGCTGCTGGGGGACTCACTAGGTTTGGGAAATTAGCCTTAACAGAGAATTCTCCCTAACACCCCTTCACCCTGACAAAAACCGACATGGTTTTTCCATGATCCCTCGGAAAATAGACAACTCCCATAATCCCCCCACACTGCTTTTTCCTAAAACCACTGGGACGAGGAAGAGGCAAACCAGAGCCGCGAAGATAATACATAAGAACCAATGCACCATGAGATCCTATGGGCAGTCTCCATTTTTTCTCGTTAATCCAGGCAAGGTCATGCCTCCCTTTACAATCTTCCCACCTAAAATATGTTAAACCTCCAAGTCAGTATAAAAGGCAGAGCACACAGGCACACTCTGAGTGAGTTGGGGATGCTGGATGGTCACCAAGGGAAAAAGGAGAGAATTGAAGCTGGAGAGATCCTGGAAGGCCTGGAGGAAGGAGGACTGCCTACTTGCTTGACCTGTGAATACAGGGAAGGCTGCAGTATGGAGAGGAATCTGTGACTCCAGGCAGCCATAACAGGGGCAGCTGGAGACTACCTGGCAGCACCCAAGCCAAATCTTCTCTGCTGGGCACAGAACTGTAGCCCAGGCCTTTGAGGGGCAGGTGGTGAGACCCTGACTTCAGAGACATCTTATTAAGTCCCACAGCAACTCCCAAAATTGCCAGAGTGACAAAAAGACTGTTGCATTCTGGTACTTGAAGCCCAGAGACATTTCTTTTTGAAAAAAACAGAGCAAAGTGGTGCATGAGAAGGAGTAGCTCTTCCAGAGAGGTGGCAAGCCAGGCAGAGGAGAACAACAGGCCAGAGGGCTAATGCCAACAATCTACAGGCCAGAGATCTCTTTTCCGAGAAACCTTTGTGTCTCAGAAGCCACGAGGGCTACACACGCTAACCCAGCTGGAGAGAAATAAGAGTCTCTGAAGTGCTACAAAGTTGCAAGCCACCCTCATGGGTGAACGACAGCGTTCGGAAAACACGGATGCAACGAGACTGATTGCCTTGATTTCTACATCAAAAGACACAAAGGCAAGGAGCTTCCGGACTTAACCAGTGAGTCAAAAGAGCACAAAGAAAGTTCAGTCTATGTGTTGGAGTGCTTGCAACAGCTACCAATAAGTGAAGATTGTGTGCAAGATAATAAGACGTGAGAGAAAGAGTGCCCATAGTTTTGAACTGTAAATTACGAATGCTTAGTATCAGAGCTGTCCTGCAAAGGATGCATGCCCAAACGAACGTCTCTAAGAAAAGTTGTGAAGCTGCAAAGCAGCGGGAAAGATTGAGAGGTCAGAGCCCGACAGATGGACACCTGTGAAGAAATGTGATTTGAAGTTTGGGGTAGGGAACCCCTACAAGTGCTGCAATTGCGAGGTCTGAGCCCAGCTGAGGGAGACCCAATTAAACTGTTAAAGGTTTGAGAGGTCTGAGCCCTACATAGGGAGACCTATGTGAATGTTTTGTTGAACTGGGATTTATTGAGAGGTCCGAGCCCAACAGAAGGAGACCTACTGTGTTTAAAGGGGATCAGAGTCCGGATGAGGAAGACCTATGGTGAACAGTGAACATAAAAACATACGAGCGAGAAACTCCTAAAGAGAAATTAACTTTGTTGTTGTGTGTCCAAGGCATTCTACGAACGAGAGACTTTTGAATGGAAAAGAGACTTTATCTCAGAAGGTCCTGGCTTATGTCAAGCACTTCATCCTCATGCCAGAGAAGCCAGAGTGTGTTCAAAGCTTGTGTGCCACCTTGTCCCGTGCTGAAAACGTGGGGAAGGGAACCTCATTACTCAGTCAACCTGATTTATTATTTTTTAACACTGTCTTCTTTACATACCATATCTTTCCCATGCACAACTGTATAAGAGATAGGGCAGGCATTAGGTTCTGTTAGTATAGGCCATTTTGATTTGACAAAGACTGACTAGGAATGTGTTTTCTTTATTATTTGATGGTCGAGAATACTCCCATCTTAGTTGTAGTGCAAGATAGGAGTTTTCCAACCCCATTGAAAATGTTAATAAAGGTTTTGAACTTGCAGCTCTTGTGCCTGTCGTACTTTTGATACCATGCTGCCCTTACACCCACCAGTAACTCACCCATACACCTTCACTCACATTCACTCAAACGCTGCCACCCAGAACATTCATACTGCATTCTCCAAACATGCACCCACACAGAAAATTCACACATAATAACATGCATACAATTCACCCTCCAGTAGCTCATCCATACATCCGATGCAAACATACACATGTAAAATACACACACACAAACATTAACACATTACATATACAAAAAAAACAACGTTCTTCCCTGTTTCCTGCATCAGCTTTGGTCCATCATCTCTCAAGACCTCTGGCTCCTGCGCTCCACACAAACAGGAACCAGGAAGCAGGGAGAGCTTCCTGATACCTGTCTGATGTACACTCCCAGGGCACCAGCTGTGTGACTGATCTACCCAGTGGCCACTTTGCCTGGGCCAAGGAAGAAAGCTCTGGGCATCCCCACCCCAAGCACTATAGCTAGTGTGTATGCCGTACACCAATTACTAATGGCCAGTTTCTCTCAGTCGTGCCCTACGGACCCCCAAAACCACAGGTCAAAATAGTGGTTATTGTAAACATGTTTCTGGGCCTGTATTTTAACTAGACAATCTGTTTGCCCCTTATTAGAATCCACATACCCAGACCAGATCCACAAAGTCAACATTTCTAATCTTGGCCCTGAAACCCACCCTCTGGGCCAGCAAACAAGGTCAATTAGCCAAAATATCTCTAATGTGATTTTGCCCACTTTTGGGTGAATTTAAACAACAATCTAGAAAGATTTTCACAATGCAAGCAAAATACACTTTTGGGCCATACTCCAGCTTCTCACACAGGTTTGGTCTGAAATCATCCAGAGGTTGTTGGTGTAAGTGAGAGTACACTTAAAAAAACGAGGAGGAAATGGATGGAGACCAACACATGGTCATCTTTTTTATTGTCATTCTGTTCATTATGTCTTTGCTTGTAAATTTCCTCAATTTATTTTTGAGATAAAGTGTACTCAACGGTATCCCCTTCTTCTTTATAATCTCTTTCCTTTTTTTTTTAGTCTGAGCACCACCTCATTCACAGGACTCTGATGTTCTGCCTTCAAAATCCTTTCTATTTTCTTTGCCATGTATTTCATACCCCAGAGCAACTTTCTAAAGTGTCAGTCTGGCAACAACCCATGATTTCAAGTTCATGAATGCACTCCATACCATCAATTTTCTATCCAAAATGGCCACCCACCTGCCAGGGAAAGCAGGAAGCCGTACTCCGATACCAGATGGTGGCCTGATTAACATGACACCACCTGGGTCTGCTTCCTCATACCATCTCCTGTGGGGTCCTTTTTTTGCCAGACACAGACGGATATATTTATTGGGTACACTGGCTGCTGCACTACATTGACCCCACCCATGCACAGGCCTAGCCTTTTCTTCACTCCACATAATCTGCCCTCCCTTTCTCCTCATTCTACCCCAGAGAACAGGATCTGGGTCAGGCCTGGATTGTTGGCCCTCTAAATCATCTCATTGGAGAGATGTGGAAGGGAGTAGCCAGACTTCCCTCGTTGGCTGCTTCCCAAGGGGCACACTTTCTTTAACAAGGGGCGTATGGGATGGAGGAGCTAATATACCTTTGGGCATGATCACAACACGCTGTAAAAGGATTTCTGTTTGGGGGGAGCTCAAACATAAGTATTGGAATGAAGAATAGGGGCATAGTGGTAATACATGGCTCAGGCTATCATTAAGAAAGCACAGGTAAATGTAATACATATTGTTGACTATACCTAGAGCTTGCTTGTATGAAAAAAAGATAGCTCAGGAAACGCATGTAAAAGTGAAGATTTTAATAGAGTGGAGTATAATGTTACCTGTGATATTCCCTTGTGATCACTGCACTTCCGGTCTAGGAACTGTGTATCAAGATGAAAATGCAATCCACACATTTGACATTTTAGGTCATACTTCTCCACTGTACATTTTCAGTGGGGCTGTTTCTAGATGTGGGTGAGTGACCTTTAATTATTGTTTATGATTATCACCTCTTAATTTGCTGCTCAGTTCGTTAATGCATAGCCAGCGGGTTATTCAAAATAATATTACTGCGCGTCCTTTCTAAAAGGGCCTATATCCTAGTTCCTGCTATCAAAATACACAGCCAAGACCTTACTTTTGTAAATATGAACAGGAATGATTACAACTCTGTACAAATGGTATAGACCCAGACATGGCTGTTTCACAGGGTATGCTATTATAAAAAAATAAAAAAAGTATGATTAATCCACTCAGTAGAAACAATAAAATAAGAATCAGGCCCTTAATTTCCCAAGTTATTTCTGTACTCAAATACTGTTTCAAAACAAGGAGTGTGAAAGCTTGAATGATAGATAATTCGTTTGGGATTTGAATGTCTACATTAACGTGCTGAAAATGTGCTTTTACTTTGAAAGGTATGGAGCTCCCGAATGGAAGGACAACCGGCTTGGGTGGCAGGAGTAGAGGAACAAGGTAATCGGCCTTGCAGGCTAGCCCTGCAGACCTGGGGTCCATTCTCCCCCCGTCCCCACCACCTGGCGCACAGAGGCCTCATGGTGCCTGGATGGCAGTTGTTGGTGCGTCATGGTGGGGTTTGGCCAGGGTCGGGCAGGGAATACGTTTTGCAGGCTTGGCAGGGAGGGGTGTTGACACCATTTAAAGGGCAACCCAGGAGGGTGCAGGAACAGACCACCTCCTCCGTCCTCCTCATGCCACACATGCCAGAGATCTCATCTGACCAAGGGCTTTTGTCTATCCCACCCTCCATACAGTTCCAGATTTTGGGAGAGGAAAGTTGTGGGAGGTGGATGTCCAGGAGGATTTGCCCCTTGCTGGGACCCGGTGCCCGCAAACAGCCGGTGGCCAAGGCAGGCAGCCTCTCACTGTGGGGTATTTTGGCTGCTAGAGGGCTGGGGGCTGCGAAGATGGGATCAGGAGGCAAGAGATGCACGTATGCTGAGGGGGCCTCCTTGTACCCTCCCCAAAACCTTGGGCATGGTGGGGAGGCCGCCTCACTGCCGTGCACTGCCCATGTGGGACCCACGCGTAGCAGGGAGCTCGAAATTCATGAATGCAAATGTGTGATGTTTTTGTAATGCTGTCCTGCTGGGTCCCATTTGTGGGTTTACGTTTTCTGTGAATACATGTGGCCTTTCTACTTCCAATGACTGTTTTTGGTGAATTCCTCTGCTCTTACACACTACCCGCTGCTCAGCCCACGTTAGGAGCGCAGCTGTTTGTTTAAATTGTGTATCTCCCTTTCCATTAAACAGCCTCTTGACAATCAAAACGCCAAAGCATTCCTTATTTCATGTAGAGGGTGCGTTGAAAGAAACATATCAAATTGCAAAGTACAACCTCACTCTCTAAAAGTTTCTAATTCCAGGCTCTTACATTGATTTGTGTCAAGTGTGCATGTCAGGATGGACACCTGGTTGTCATGGGTTTCCGTGGCTATGTTGGTGCACGGCAGGCAGCATTAACATGAATCCAGAAGCTATACAAATAGCATGCATTGTCATTAACTGGCAGCGGGCTTGTCCCCACCAGTAAGTTATGGTTTGGCCATATAACCAGGACTCCAATGTGTTTGCACGAGGATGTAGGTTCAACACACATACACATTTTTACTCCGATTTTGAGGAAGTCTAGGACGTGTGGCCAATAAGGCTGTTGTATCATGATTATTGCTTTTTTCCTCTTTTGACAGTATTACAGGCTACCAAAAGATTTCACTTGGAGATGCCACAGTGGTCTTTGATTGCTGTGGCCACTTGGGAGCTGTCACATTCGATTTGAGATGATAATCCTGAGTGATGGGTACCAGGGTTACTTTTCCAATGTGGCATCACACACCAGAGGTCTCATAAAATAATTCAGCTCGTGCATTTGCAAAAAAAAGGGTGTTCTTTTATGGGGCCCTTGTGCGGTTTTCTGGAAAGGGAAACAAAGGTTTGAGTTTGCCGGATTTTAAGTTTCAGTAGCTATGAAAGGCTTGCATGCCATTATTGCTGGAGTTATCAATTGGGGCGGGGGGGTGGGGGGGTCACTAGAGGAAGCAGCTGCTACCAAAGAGAATTCCTTCGGCCGTTCTAGCACTGCATATGTGACCCTGAGATGCATGTGCTAACAGATAACATGGGTGGCAGTATTTTGCAGACCACATCGCTCTTCCCGTTGTGTTAACATCTGTTTTGGCCCTACATCTTTGATTCTGGGCATGGACCATGAAGGCACCTCTCGGACAGGGAACGTCACCTCCCTCAAGCATCTGTGCCATCCCTGGCATGGACAAAAACATCACCATACTACAATACTGCATCGCTCCCTTTTAATGGCTAACAGTAGATGCCACAGCCAAGATGGTAGTATGGCCTTTGCCGGGCCCTCAGTTAGGTGACCCATGGCAGCGGTGCAGAACATACGTTGAAAACTAATTCTCGTGAGCAAGAAAGTGCTAGTTGGCTGGTGACGGAAATCCATTTGTGGGGTGAGTTATCTAAGATGCCCACCCTCCACCAGCTCTCGTGAGCTTATACGAGATTCGGAGGAGACCTACAGTTGCAGAGCCCTGCTTTTCCACCAGGCACAACAGACTGTTGACCCCTCTTCAGGAGTAAACCAGACTGGTAACCAAGGATACACCCCAGCTCCCCCCCACCCCCAACACACACACTCACTCACTCAAAGGCACATTGGCTGGGTTGGCAAAGGCACTAGCAGCAAGGCACCCACTGCATCTGCATTCCACAGATACCAGCCAAGAGGAGCCAAGAACAAGTTATTCATGTTTAGCCTAAAGGAGGGTGTTCTATGTGAAAGTGTCTCCATGAAAAATTCCTTTTACGCAAATGTAGTCAGGAAACCATAGTGGTGAGCATGTAGACATTCAAAAAACACAGTGGAATGTGCGGAAATGCGTCAGTTGAAAACCTTTCATAAAGAGAAGTGCTATACATATATTACATGGCTGGATGTAGGTAATTTATGAATATACTAAAATTACTAAAATATGTTTGGTGAGCATTATTCACAAAATACACTCCTCAAGGAGAGTTTGAGCAAGATGTGTGAGAGAAAACAGCTCTCCGGACAACTGGTGAGCAAAAGATGTTTGTTTAACGCCTTTAGAGCGGCATGCATTTTTACACAGTGCTAAACGCAGCGGGAATTTGTATGGGGAGAAAAGCGACACGAATGGGACATATACATCCTCAGCAGGAGAGGAGTCAAACACATCAAACACTTCATTGGACAAAGGAAAGATAGCCAGCCAAATGCAAGGAATTGTACCTCAGAAAATACACAGAAGCAAATTCTCAAACAATAACACAAATACAAAAAGTGGATGCACTTTTTTATTTGCATTAGTTTGAGAAATGTGCGGTTCTCTTTAATTCACCTTCATTCCAAACGTGGCTCCTACATTTCACGGGAGCTGGACAGAAGCACACATGATGTGCTGCACAGCCCCAAGGTATATATAACAGGCCTCAAGCACCCAGGTGGGTGATGGGAGCGCATTTCACAGTAATCGGCCCTGAATGGGCCTGTCACGGTGAAATGGGTGGCAAAACGCGTTTCAGTCCTGGTCTGAAGGTATTGGCACGGCAGCAGCTCAGACCTTCTATTCCACTTTTACACAGCAGCATCACCTTGTGCCTCTTTCAAGGTGCAGGGGATGTCTTTGCTTTATGTGCTTTTTAAAGTGCATTGAGTTTGCAATTATGAAATCCACTTCACTTTAAATTTACCAGAATTGTTCCCTGATTTGTGGAACTCTGCAAACTGAATGAAGAAAAGCATTTGAATGTGAGCACAGCTAAAATTCAGTTGATTCATGGATTATTTGCGCCAAATAAAATGGGATTTGCCCGCCATTCTGCCCACAAATTCCCATTCCCAAATCACGTTTTTTTTGGCGCAAATAATCCATGAATCACTTTGGATATCTGTTTTTTGGCGCAAGTAACAGACAGTCTGAGAATCTACCCAAGTGCCTAAAAGTTGGGAGTTCATTCTGCTATATTTATGAATTTGCCCAATGGGTAGAAACCAACAATATAATAAAAGCAAATGGAGAATGGAAGACCATGTTTAAAAGGCATGTTTGAAGACTGGCATAAAAAAAATGCATACGTGAAATGGAGCACCACATTGTGATTTTCAGCTTTTTCAATGGTACAGGATTTGACCAAGATGTCATCACTGACTATGTTTTTGTCTGAACTTTCTTCTCTTATTCTAATGGCAATATGAAGTCATTATCCTGAATCATCCCAAATGTGACTCAAATGTGAGAAACTAATTGGTTAAGGGAAATACATGGTAGAGGCTTCTATGCACCCCATCTATGCACTACAACTGAGCAAAATGAGTCGAGCCAAAGGCATTCTAACCTTCAATCTGTTACCTTCACATCCTGTTCTTATGAAGCCTGGCCAATCTTAAAGGTTTTCCTTGCAGGGGCTGCTAAGGGATGGAGGAAACACCAAGAACATTTGGTATTTTAAAAACAATTACTATAATGGTTTGCTGACAATTAAGATCTAGAGGTTGGAAAAAGGAGCACTCAGGATAAATGTAAGACAAATTAAAGAACAGACCCTGGAATACAATCTCTATACAAATATACAAATGTTCATCAGTTGTCATGAGAAGGCTCATTAATGGGGCCAAACCAGTGTCAGGCTGGGTAAAATTAGTAACTAACTGGTCTGTGGTAAAGTTGGGGGTGATTTAAAAAAAAGATGTTGAAATTAATATGGAGTTTAATTTGGAGATGCCATGGTCTAGTCAAAATCTGCTTGATGATTGCTTGCTGTAACGAAAAGAAATCTTGCACAGAAGAAAATACGTGAATGGGTTAAGGGGTGTCAGTCTTCAATGACACATGCAAGATTGCCAGTGATTCTTCTGACTGATTTTTGTGAGTGATTACACATGGAATCTTATTATGACTCACATTTCTTAGCTTGGGACGGCAAGTCCTCTCAGGCACAGCCTATTAAGATAAAGTAAATGCTCCAATGCTCTTGGCTGGCGTAGGTGATACCAAAGTCTGAAGTAAGGTGCCAGTAATACTGGATGAACTTCCTAAAACTCTTACATCTCTTTAAGGAGTTTCGTCCCAGGGTGTAGCACCAGGTTTTTGGCTCAGTCAGTTCCCCAGATGAATCTCTCTGTATGTTCCTGAGTCTGTCGTTGATTTGGGGTTCTTATCAGGAGCCTCGAATCTTGGGTTGGCTTGGTAAATTAATTGACCCAATAAGAAGCTTAACATCTGATAAATGAATGTTGAGGCTCTGGAAAGGCCACAGCTCACTTCCTCGTCCAACCTGGGTTTTGAAAGACTGTTACAGAAAATGTGACACTAGGGCAGGCCCACAATAAGAGTGTTTTAGTAGTATTTTCACAAGTTTTGAGAACTTTCATTTAATTTTACTCAGAGATGTTTTGTGATCTATTCAGTGTTTTTGCATTCCTTGTATTGTTTAGTGTGCATTATTTCTTCTCCCCAATAAAAAATGCAAAAAAATCACCTTTCCTTCTGCTCCATTTTTCCTTTTAGTTTACACTTACCATATTAAACAGTCTAAAAAACTTTAATTTCCCAAGCGCATAAAAGTTGTTAACCCTTTCTCGGAATCCCACTTCACGTTTGTTGTTACTACCCCTGTATTTTCTGTGTGAATGTGTCATTCTTGTTGTGTGTCAGCAGTTAATTGCGAGTACTGCAATGTTGGTTTGTGTTGTGTCTTGTTCCTTGGATGCGATGAAGTGGTTCTGAAGTCTGGCCCTGGGAGGTGCTAGAATCTGCATCTTCATCACCACTGGAGGAGTCTATGGTAGCAGCTGGGTAACTGGTGTGATCAGTGGTGGTGGGAGGGCGTAGTTGCTGTGTAACTCACTTGCTGTCACATGTTAATGTGTTTCCACATGGCTATCATACCTCAGACATGGCCGTTGTCTTGCTTCTCTAATGCTGCCTCACTTTCTTGACACAACTCTTCACCTTGCAGAGAACTATGAACTCTTCACCCTTGATAGGCATCTGTTGTGCCAGATCAAAGTACTAACACACCCAGGACCAAGAGGGACCTGTGAAAAGTTGTTTGATCTCTGCCCTGTCTGTAATGGCAAGCACATGAGGATGATAGTCCTCCTCCACTTCCTCTCCTCCACCTCAGTTAAGTCCTTCTCCCACTGTGGCTGCACCACAAGATGGTCCTGCCCCTGAGGCCGCCTCCTCATTTACACACTCAATGTAATGGATTAAGATGGTTTCCTTCTCTGCAAAGGTACCAAGCAGAAAGGAACTGTCTCTTTAAACTCCCAAAGGAAGCATCTTCCTCCTGCTAGACGAGGAAAATGAATGTATCCTGTTCCTGTGCTTCACTATGTTCCATGGCTGCCTGCTCCATCACAGACCGGCCTCCCTTGCCTCTGTGTTCAAGGTCTCCCAATATGCCTCAGCTTGCCCCGCTCATGCAACATGATGGCCATAACCACATAGTAAAATTCCAGTACTGCCTTTAAGGAGAAAAGACCACTGCCAGGAATGCGTTAGTCAGCCTTTCCCAAACCTGCCAATATCCAAGTTTTTCAACACAAAACACAATGCAGTCACATTAGCTTCAAGCAGGTGCCTTCTGTCGTGTGATCAGTGGTATTTCTGTTTGCACTGTAAGTAATTTCAATCCGGCACACACCCAAGTCAACGCCTAGCATGTAGTTCACAACTGAAACCCTTATTTATTTTTGCCTAAAAGTTCATTGTTCTGAACGATATACCACTCATATCACGCCCTTCTGCTGGAATCCCCCCGGTCACACTGAACCAGGAATAAGGCTGGTTTGCAAAGGTAAATATTTATTTATGTATTTAAGATTGAATCACAATATGTTTTAATAGGTACACAACAATCACCTCTGGGGTGATGGAACACTGAATAATATCTTTAATATACGAGGAGTAAGTAGTGAGCAAAACAATTCAGCACAGGAAATAATACTTTTGTGTTGGTTCAGATCATATAGCACTGTGGGTAGAGGTTCCCCCTGCACACCCATCAACCCCTATAGGCAATGTAAAGAGATAGGAGGAGAGAGCAGGTATTCAGGAATGGCAGAATTCAAACAGAATATGAATCCCACTTTCCCACTTTCAAACACAAGAGAGAACGGAATTGACTTTCAAGCTGTCAGAATGGCTTTTAAAGTTATCTTTAGAATGGACTGGGCAAAAACACCAAGTCCCTGATTCATGGATTATTTGCGCTAAAAAAACAGGATTTGTGCACCATTCTGCCCGCAAATCCCCATTTGTTCAACAGGGATTTGGGGCAGGATGGCGCACAAATCCCGTTTTTTTGGCGCAAATAATCCATGAATAAGGGCCCAAATCTGCTCAAAATTGCTGAAATTGTTATAAATTCTTATTGGAGCCGCTTTGGATAGTTGCACACAAACACAAGCAATGATTTAATCCAAAGAAAACATTTGAAATCTTAAAATTCAAGTCGGAAGCAATTAAAAGCTGTTCTACACGTGTAAAAATATCCCAAAACTAAAATTTGCGGCAAACTTTTCACTGTGCGATATTCGCGATAATAATTTTTTTCTATCACAAAAACTGAGGGAGTTACAGATGTTTTAGTAGAGGTCATTTTTTTTGAGATAGGCGCAAAAATGGATAACAGGAATGCACTTTTAAAATGACAAATGGGTTTCTTACACTAGAGGATGACTATGAACAAAACAAATACCACACAGGAACACAGTCACTTGATCAGGGTGACTGCCTGCTAAGGAAAATTGCCTTCTTCAGATGAGAAAAAGATCAGCGCAGAGACAGCATAGGTTCAGACACAGCATAGGTTCAGACAATGCAAGATAGGATAGGTCTAAAATAGGGATAAGACTATGCAAAGTACATATGCTAGTGACACAATTCTTTCTATTTATACTCATTGGATACGTTTTTTAACTGGGGCCGTCAATTCTGGTCAGGGGATGGGATCTGGTTTAGGAAAGACAGCTTGGCATATCAGACTGGGCAGGGTCAGCAATGCGCTCTGGTCACAGCACGGCACAAGACTGGGTTGGGTCTGTGAGGCGCTCTGGTCACAGCACAGGACTGGACTGGATCTGCCCTTCTTGGTTCTGAGGATATTTATTTTCAGCAGGCAAGCAGTAACAGCACAGCCCGGCTGTATTATGTTGCTTCCCCTTAGATTTGTGGGGTTCTGTTCTGGATTTTGAGGCCTAGCTGAGAATGATTCAGCTATGCAGTGGGCCTTTTGCTTTGCTAAGTTTTGTAGTCTGGAGCAAGGAAGATGTAGAGTTCAGCAGTAGGGTGCTCCGCCAGCATCAGGATAGTGAGTGAATCTGTCTGTCCTTATGTGTGGTGAGCGGTCACATTTATCCTATGAAATGACATCATAAAGGGGGTGTGTGGGCTGGTTTAGCCTAAGCTTGCCACTTTGAAAGGTGATTCGGTCAGAGTCTACTCTCTGCCTTGATAGGAGGAAAGAAACAGAGTGTCATCTTTATAGTGTGTTTTTATGAGGATGAGAGTCCACCCTTAGCCCCTGGAACACAAAATCTACTTTTGGCAAAATACAAATTTCCACATGTGCAACCTCTATAAAAATCACATATACAGATTACATATTTTACATAGCAGCTACTCCTCAAAACCCCGTAGCTGTGGGATCTTGTCTCCGCTTTTCACAGAATTTTGCCCTTTTCACTAGGAACACAATGTCCAATTTTTAAGCAAATTTCTACAAGTGTGTGTGTTTAACATGGGAATAAGTGTATAAAGTTTCACAATTCTCGCAGAAATACATTTTGCGTAAAATCACATTTCTTGCCATTGCTGTCCAGATCCTTTCACATAGTTCTGGCGCCTCTTCACCCGTGCATCCAGGAATTAAATTAACAACACTGTTATTTTTATATTTTTCACAATTTTAAATAGTAAGTTATCCGTCTTTTTAAAATATGTTCTTTTTTCCTCTTAAGCAACAAATGGTTGTTTTGGCTCCACCCCTTGGTCTCTCCCTGGAAGCCCAGGAGCCATCCCTCATGTTTGCTCCTTGCAGATGCCATTTACGACTGTCTTCACACTTCCACTTTCCTGCTCTTCAGCGTGTCATTGTTCCTTTTGGCTCTGTAGACCAGGTTCTTTCCTAACCTGTAATTAACACTTCTCTGTGATTTCCTGCTGGGGGGAAAACCTGCTATTCCAGTTTGGCAGCTTCAGCTAGATTTAAATTAATTGTTAAATTCTGTGGCCTTTTCCTTAGCACAAAACAAAAAACACCTAGAATTCTCATTCAAGACTTTAAACCATGGGATCAAAACATTTACAATATGGGTTACTATCAGTAACAGGCCTCTTAGATTGCAAACATATTATTTTCAGTTTATACATGTTAAAGTTTAATAAGGCAGGCCACTGACAGGTGTCATCACAGCAGCCCTCTGCTGCACAGAGAATTTTGACAGATCCACAGGCAGGCCACTTTTGCTGTGGAAATCTCTTTATGCTCTCAGCCGTTCAGGACATTGTAAATTCACAATGATTTCTTAAACTAAGTGATTTGTAGCACCTGCAAAAATTTTGAATATTTGAAGGTGTTCTGTACCGGCATTCTGAAGTTTCAACAACAAAGAAAAACTGATTTAAAGCAATCTTTGTAGTTTCATTTAGCAAAGCACTGCTTTTTCCTTCTGTACTCCACTTTCATTTGTGGTGGAGCCCAGTGACATATTTCAGAAGTGAGAGCCCTGTTCCACCGACAACATGCGTGGCAGATTGGCAGCCATCTTTTTGTGCGTTGAAAAGCACGATTTTCAGGGGTTTTGGCACGCACAAAGGTTTTGCAGCCATTTTGCTGTTTCTGGGCCCACCATCATAAGAGAGTGATGCAGCATAGCAGATCAAATGTGGGTCAATACATCCTACAGCACAAGACTGCTTGCACATCAATGGTCTGATGCTAAATACTCATATGCATCACTGGAGCATTAGGGGCTGCAGCGGTAGGGGTTAGTGCCCACACTATGACACAGCACAGTCATTTTAAGGGGACATTGTGCCGAGTGGTGGTTGTATGCTTCCTGTCTGATGGCATGGAGAGGAATGCAATTTAGACATTTGACATCTTCCCATGCCTGTATGTACACAGCTGGCAGGGCATTCTTCTTTTACTGCTTTTGTCTCTGTATCTGTGGTGGCATTCGCCGCCTCCTCCTCCTCCTCATTATTGCTGCCTTCCATCAGCAATGCACATTCCTACCTGGACTGTAATGTATAATAATTTTATCTAGCTCCTCATCCATGTCATTTTGATCATTTTCTAATTTCTGAATTATCAGTTGATGAGGTGGAGAAAAAAAATACCTGCCATTTTCAATCTCTTCTTTTTATTCAATTACACTGTGTGCTGTTCTACCCAGAACTTTGGTAGATAAGGATTTCAGGACTCCCCTGTAAACCAGAACTTGTGGATAGAACTGTGCAAGCCTCTCAGGTTTGGACTGTATGGTAACACCAGGTTTCCCGACCCCCTCCTCACCTGAGCTGGTATGAGTTGTAGAGGATTCTTCCGATTGGTCTGAGGATAGTCCTTTCCTTCTTTGTCGCCAAGTTTCGCTGATCTCCTTCGGGTAAATCCTTCCCTTCTGCTTGTAGTTGCAGGTATGGGCTCCACCGGAAGCCACTTTGCCAGAAACGTGGGTAAATCTGGCAGCGGGGACCCCAGGGAGCCCACCCCAAACCAGGGAAAAAGCTTGTTGAAAAAACCCTGGCAGGTTGTAACGGCGTAATTCAGCTGGGGACTTCAGTTCCCAGGATGCACTGTGATGCGGATGCGAGTATTCGCAAGAGTTCGGCGAAATGGAGCAGCAACTGTACAGCAAAGATGGTCAGGCGGAGAATCCAACAGAGGGAGAGGTCAGACGAAGGTAAGTAGAGCACAAGGCTAAAATAACAGGGAAGCACGGAACAGGAAGAAAGTACTAGGCACAGGGAACTACGTACTGGAAAGTAGTCAGAAGGATGGAAGGGCAGGGAAGCCGGAAAAGGAGTAGGAAGGGATCCCGTCTGAAAACGGGAAGAAAAACAAACGCACAGGAGCGATAAGGAAAAACTTTCCCGTAGCACTGGAAAGTTGCAACGCATGCGCGTTAGCTTCTTCCGGGTTTTTATAGGCTGGAAGACTAGAATGCGCCTGAAGTTTACAAGGGCGGTGTCCGTCTACCATTTCCACCTTCTCCATACCCGCCAGGGTCGGCTGCTCATGACAGTATGACCCCTCTTCAGTGCTCTCCCTCCCGGCTTTCCCGGATGGAGATAATGAAACTTCCGAAGCAATTTAGGAGCAGAAATGTTCCTAAGTGGTTCCCATGTGCATTCGGTCTTTGGATACCCTTTCCAAAAGACCAGGTACTGCAGAACTCCCTTCTTGTATCTGGAGTCGAGAATGCCGGATACTTCATGTTCCTTTGTAGAATCCGGGGTCTTCTGCGGTGGTCTTTGTATCTTTCTAGAATGGGGATCTTCACGGTAGGCTTTAAGAAGCGACGTATGGAAGACTGTATGAACCCTCTTGAGACTTGATGGGAGATTTAGCTTGAATGCTACTGGATTGATCTTAGCTGTTATCCGGAAGGGGCCCAGAAATCTGGGTGCAAACTTTCCTGGACGAACCCATCTGGGTAAGTATTTAGTAGACAACCATACGCAGTCTCCTATATCCCACTGAGGGTTTGGGCTCCTTTTGGAATCCGCCCATCTCTTGCAGTCTTGTCGGGCCTTCATGAGATTAGATAACGTATCCCGATGCAATCTTTGTATCGTGTCCAGTAATTGATCCACTGAAGGTGTATTGGTAGAAGGCAAACCAGACAGTGGTATATGCTTAGGTTCGTAACCGTAAGTGCACTTAAAGGGACTCATTCCAATGGAGGTATGGATGGCATTGTTATATGAGAATTCAGCCAGCGGCAAAAGATGGAGCCAGTTGTCTTGTTCCTGGTTACAAAAACATCTAACATACTGTTCTAAGGTGGCGTTTAGACGTTCTGTTTGTCCGTTGCTTTCTGGATGGAATCCTGAAGAAAGTGCTCTCTTTATTCCTAACATGTTGCACAGAACGGTCCAGAACTTGGACGTAAATTGTGTCCCTCTGTCGGAGACGATAATGTTGGGGAGCCCATGCAGCCTCACTATGTCCTTCAAGAATACTTCTGCGGTAACACTGGCAGTAGGGAGTCCTTTAAGTGGAGAAAAGTGAGCCAGTTTACTAAAGGAGTCCACTGTGACCATTATGGCGGTGTATCCACATGAGTCCGGTAAATCCACAATGAAATCCGTAGAAATGTGTTGCCATGGACCACCTGGAGGTGCTTCTTGTTGAAGAAGACCCAAAGGTTTATGGCAGGAGTATTTACTCTGAGCGCACACTGGACAAGTAGCTACATATTCCTTTACATCTTTGATCAGAGAAGGCCACCAAAAATGACGGGATGTAAGTTCTATCGTGGCTCTCTGTCCCTTATGTCCTGCTGACGGAATATCATGGCACCATGAAACCGCCTGTGTTTGTAGGTCTCGGGTAGGTAAAAACAAGGCATCGTTTTTGAAAAGAAAACCACCTTTCTGGTTAAGACTTGTTTCCGTGCTGGGGTTTCTTTGTTGTCCTGCCTGTACCTTCTGTAAAAAAGAGTTGATTGTGTTGATGAATGTCTTTCCTGCTAGTATGAGTTCCTGTTCATGTGGCTCTTCTGCTTCTTCGCAAAAGCTGCGTGAAAGGGCATCTGCTAGAGTATTCTCTTTCCCTGGAAGATAGGTGATAGAAAAATCAAACTGTGAAAAGTAGTAGGCCCATCTGGCATGTCTTGAATTACGACACTCCATCTGTTGTAAGACCTTAAGGTTTCGATGATCGGTGCGAACTAGAAAGGGAACCACGGAACCCTGGAGAAGATGTCTCCATTCCTTGCAGGCCTGGCGAATAGCTAGAAGCTCCTTTTCTAGGACTGAATAGTTCCTTTCACTTGGACTTAACGTCCGTGAGTAATAGGAGACAGGGTGTTCCAAATCATCTTCTTCCTTCTGTAGAAGAGCAGCCCCAATCGCACCTTGGGAGGCATCGGTCTCCACGATAAACGGTCTGGTCTGGTCCGGTTGTCTCAAAATAGGAGCGCTTACGAATGTCTCTTTCAATACTTGGAAGGCTTGTTCGGTGCTTGTGTCCCAAATAAATTTGACTCCTTTTTTTAGCAAATTCGTTATGGGTAGAACAATCATTGAGAAGTTCGGTATGAATTTTCTATAGAAGTTCGCAAGGCCTAGGAATCTTTGTACTTCCTTCACGTTGGAGGGTACGGACCACTGGGTGATTGCTTTGGTCTTAGCTGGGTCCATCTGTACATTGTCAGCGGATAAAACAAAACCCAAATAAGGTACCGTGGTTGCTTCAAAGACGCACTTTTCGGGCTTAGCTAATAGACTGTGTCTTCTTAATCTGTGTAGAACCTCTATAACCAACGTGCGATGTTCGTCCAGGTTGGTAGAATACACTAATATATCGTCTAAGTAGACTACTACTGAAGAGAATAGCATATCTGCAAACACATTGTCCATAAAACGCTGGAATTGAGCAGGTGCATTGACTAAGCCAAATGGCATAACCCTATATTCATAATGACCTAGTGGTGTCCGGAAAGCGGTCTTCCACTCGTCCCCTTCACGGAGACGTAAGAGGTGGTAAGCCCCTCTCAGGTCCAGTTTCGTGAATATTCGAGCTCCCTGAACCGCTTCTAAGATGTCCTTAATTAGGGGCATAGGGTATCTGTCCCGCATCGTAAGACTGTTCAGGCCTCTGTAGTCTATACAGGGTCTTAACTCAGTCGTCCCTTTTTTGGACACAAAAAAAAGTGAAGCTCCAGCTGATGACGACGACTCTCTGATGAGACCATTCTTTAAATTGGTTGCAAGATACTCCTTTAGGGCTTCTTTCTCGGGTAAGGACAAAGGAAACATTCTTCCAAAGGGAACGACTGCGTCTGGAATCAGGTCGATCTTGCAATCTTCCTTGCGATGAGGAGGTAGTATGCGGGGTTGTGTGTCAGTGAACACATCTACAAACTCTTGATAGGGTGCTGGAATCATATGAATACCATTAGAAGGGTGTAGTGCTGCTTGTACGCACCTTGAACTTTCTGCAGTAAGACAATGTTGTTCACAATACTGAGATCTGAAGTCCACTGTGTTAAGACTCCAATCGATGTACGGGTTGTGTTTCCTCAACCAGGGTATGCCTAGTATCACTGGAAAATGTGCCGCCCTGATTAAATCGAAAGTTAGATATTCTTGATGGGAAGCCATTGTGATCTTAAGATCCTGAGTTTCATGACTGATGGGACCGGAGGTTAACGGGCTACCATCTACCCCTTCTACGGTTATAGGTCGTATCTTGGGGTGTCTAGGAATCTGCTGGTCCAGAGCCCATTTATCGTCCACGAAGTTGCCGGCAGCTCCGCAATCAACCATGGCTAGACATGTCACCGGTTCATGTTCGACCCACTCGATCTGAACCTTGATAACCAATAAACAGTTATTGTTCAAAACCGGAGGCTGTGCTGGGTGACAGGGATTTACGTTATTCACCCCTTCCCTTTCCCTGTTTAAGGTTGGGGTCTTTCGTTTCCCTGTCTTCTGAGAGGGATTTCCGTACAGTCCCGTAACAGATGACCATTTGAACCACAATACATGCATAACCCAAGGTCCTTCCATCTCTTGCGTTCACTGGTGGAAAGCGGTCCTCTTGTGGTGGATCCAATTTGCATCGGCTCTTCCATAGATCCTTTTTCAGGTATTGAGGAGGGGTTTGGACCTGGAACGAAGGTTCTTGGTCTTCTTCTTTCTGCTTTCCTTTCGGCCATGCGAAACTCTATTTGAAGAGCTAGTGAAATCAATTCTTGAAAGGTATTCGGTCTGGCTACTCTCGCCAGTTCATCCTTGATATCCTCACGGAGTCCCCTTCTGAAGATAGTTTGTTGAACCGTCTCTGGCCATCCAGCTTCGGCAGCTATCCTTTGAAAACCCGTGACGTATGTCTGGACATCAAAAGAACCTTGGCGGATGTCCAACAGGTTTTCGTATGCCGAATACCCTACTTCGGGTCTTTCAAATCTGTCCCGGAATCTTTGGACAAAACCGGAATAATCAGTGAGAATCGGATCTGCACTTGTCACCAGAGGAGTGGCCCATGCAAGGGCATTTCCTGTCAAATTAGAAACCAGGAATCCCACCTTTGTTTTATCTAAATCATAAGTTCTAGGCCGAAAGGTAAACTGGATAATACAAGCGTCCAAGAATTCTTTGATCTTTTTAGGGTTTCCGTCGTATTTCCCACAAGGTAATGGAATGGGAGGCAATTCTCCACGATAGTTATCTTGATGCGGGACATGCTGCCCTGCTTGTTGTATTTGTTGGACAGTTTGTCTGAGTGCGGAATTATCCGCTCTCAGGGACTGCACTTCTGAGGTCAGAGCCTGAATGGCATTTACCATTTCCTGAAACTGTTCAAGAGAGGCCATTTTTGGGCGTTGCAATCTCTCAGGTTTGGACTGTATGGTAACACCAGGTTTCCCGACCCCCTCCTCACCTGAGCTGGTATGAGTTGTAGAGGATTCTTCCGATTGGTCTGAGGATAGTCCTTTCCTTCTTTGTCGCCAAGTTTCGCTGATCTCCTTCGGGTAAATCCTTCCCTTCTGCTTGTAGTTGCAGGTATGGGCTCCACCGGAAGCCACTTTGCCAGAAACGTGGGTAAATCTGGCAGCGGGGACCCCAGGGAGCCCACCCCAAACCAGGGAAAAAGCTTGTTGAAAAAACCCTGGCAGGTTGTAACGGCGTAATTCAGCTGGGGACTTCAGTTCCCAGGATGCACTGTGATGCGGATGCGAGTATTCGCAAGAGTTCGGCGAAATGGAGCAGCAACTGTACAGCAAAGATGGTCAGGCGGAGAATCCAACAGAGGGAGAGGTCAGACGAAGGTAAGTAGAGCACAAGGCTAAAATAACAGGGAAGCACGGAACAGGAAGAAAGTACTAGGCACAGGGAACTACGTACTGGAAAGTAGTCAGAAGGATGGAAGGGCAGGGAAGCCGGAAAAGGAGTAGGAAGGGATCCCGTCTGAAAACGGGAAGAAAAACAAACGCACAGGAGCGATAAGGAAAAACTTTCCCGTAGCACTGGAAAGTTGCAACGCATGCGCGTTAGCTTCTTCCGGGTTTTTATAGGCTGGAAGACTAGAATGCGCCTGAAGTTTACAAGGGCGGTGTCCGTCTACCATTTCCACCTTCTCCATACCCGCCAGGGTCGGCTGCTCATGACAAAGCCTGTCTGTTTTTCTCAGTGAATGCTCATGGAGGTGCAGTGCATCTACTTGTATTTGTGCATATATTCTAGAGTAACCTGTGATTGAGGATGTGGAACATGAGATTGATGACACTGCTAATTGACTACATACAATTCTGGCATCCCCAGTATTGCTGCTGATGTGAAAATACCAGGAGCAGCATGTTCCAAACCTACTTCTAGCTCACTTTGGTGCTCCACATGTGGGGCCTGATTCATGAAAGCGTTTTATAATGGCGCAATCCCATAGGAAAACGTTCCATGAATCAGGCCCATGTTGTCCAAATGTGTTGTTGTACTAGTCTCAAAATGGCTAGCCCCATGATGGGGGAATCAAAGCCTTCCTACCTCGTGGGTATTCAACATTGATTATACAAAAGGAAGGTTAATAATAAGTGTCACCACTCTTAAAGACGGAGAGACCTACACATCATTGGACTAATATCAAACATTCATTATTAAAAAAGTAAAACACACCATAAAGAATATTGTTCTAAAGCATTCAAAATAATGTATAAAACCACAAGTACATACAAACATGTAAACAATTGATCCAAAGTAAGCAAACAATCTGTGTATAAAATTATATGCTGGATTTTTCTCCGTAAAGTGTATTGTTCGTGCTATTTTTCTTTTAAATAACAAGCCCAACTTTTACACGTTTCTGTCCTAAACAAGCACATCAATGCTGGACATTCATCACGAGCATCACTCATGCAATGGTATCTCCCCCACCCCCCTTCTCGGATCTCTGCTACATTCTCCAACCAATATTTCACAAGCATGTGTCTCTCAAAGTGGCACTCAAAGATTCCCTGTTCTTCCTGGCCCTCCTCCTATACCAAAGCATCAGCCAATGGCATGTCACTCGCTTGCAGAAATGAACAATGATGTGTTCTTCTGCCCTGTGAATCTTTACTACTTTCTCCCACATATGTCTCACAAGCATGTGTCTCTCAGAAGCTGCACTCAGGGATTCCCTGTTCCTCTACTTCATCCAACTGTCACCCGATGGGACATGTGTTAGTCACTCACTTCAATAGATGGAAACTGAATGCAATCTCCCCCTCTTGATCCCTGCTATGTTCTCCCACAAATATATCTGTGTGTCTTGCACAAGATTCAATGAGGGATTCCCTGCACCTACTGCTTCATCCAAATGCCACTCACTCAAAGGCATGATCATCATTCACTCTCTTCAATAAGTTGAGACATTATTGCTCCTTTCTGTTGCCAAATGTGTGCCTTTGTGTGCCTTTGTGTGCCCCTGGAACACATTTGGGGCTGAATTGCCCATATTTTTATGGATCATTGCAAACAAGCCTTCGGGAGTGTTCCATATGTTTGGCTGGCACGTCTTGAGCCCGCTTGCCATGGTACCACACAGGTTCCACACAGGTTCCATATAATACTTCTTAGGGTTGACACAAAGTGTTTTAGTGGACAGATCAGTCCCATTAATTCAACATTGAATGAACTATACAGTGTCCCTGCATGTGTAAGAAAATAGATGTGTCCTTTTTTAGAAGAATTTCTTTGGTCCTGACAAGCACTATTCAAGCATTCACAAACCTTGAAAATGAAAGGCTCCCTTAAGTATTTCCAAGGTTCCTAGCCCACTGTCGACATTCTTAAAAGGGAATTTGGCTGGATGAGTGTTTTGGGATTTAAGACACTAAAGAAACGAATCATGGCTTGCCCTGCATGAAACAAACGTAATGTTTGTACACAGAGCAGATTTAATTTAATTACTACAAAGTTCGGTTCCCAAACAATGATTAAAAGGATTAGACACTGTGTGGTTGTCTTGTCTTCCCATGTGTCTGGTGGTGCAACGTGCTGCTTCTCCACATTGTTGGAACTGAAATACAGCTCACCCCTCTCCCCTATGCCTAATGATAATAACAGCAGCAACGTCCTACTTAAGGCACATGTCTGTTGAGCCTCCTGTGGTTTGCACAATCTCTGACCGAAATGCTGCAGGTAGTCTCCTTGCCAAAGGCCCCTTACTCGGGAGAACACGTGCTTTCAGTCTGCTTTGCGTCAGTCAGATGTTTTGATTAGGCAGATGTTGATCTGCATCTTGGATGATTATTGGATGCTCACTGGAAAGCACCACATCTCTCCTGTTGGACGGCTTTGCAAAGACTGCAACTAGAATCATTGGTGTACCATAATTAAAGTTGTGCTGAAGATTGCTACTTCCACACTGTCCCTACTTTATCTCTCATGCAGTGTGTAAACATACATTTAAGTGATCTAGACTGCCTATCACTCTTTGATGTATTATGCACCTCTGCTTTTCACAAGTCGGGAACATTATTCGATAACCTATTAGAGAACACACAGGATACTGGCCTTCAAGACCCAGCTGAGTTGGAAACGGTAGTTCAGAAAAAAGGAAAATCATAGCTAACCTTGCCCAGTTCAATGAAACCTTATTACTTCCCATGCAACCCCGAAAATATCAATTTGGGGTAAAGGGGCACGGGTATCCAAATTCCAGATCTTGCACTAGATTTTCTGAAATGAGCCAAGGCGCATGGGCTGTGAATAAAAGCAGAGTACATGTCTTATAATGTGGGGTGCAGTCCAGGCCCACATCAACCTATTCCCAGGATTAATCTTGCCTGACCCAGCTCAAGACAAACAGGGCCCTCATTACAAGTCAGGCGGTGGACCATGGTGCTATTAGCACCATGGTCCATGCCGGATTCCGCCATGGTGGATGGCGGAATTACCGCCCCATTCCAAGGTGAGTGGGGCGGTAATTCCCCATTCACCATTTGCCCTTCCCCATTCCCTTTTTTGCCCCATAGGGCATAATGGGGATGGGGAAGGCGCTAATTATGGCACCGTAAATTACGGTGCCGTAATTAGCACCAAGGTCGCTTAGCGCCTTGGACTTTAACGCCTGCAAAAAGCAGGCGTTAAAGTGTGAATCAGGCGTTAAGGGTTTAACGGCGCCGACGCTCTTTACGGTGCCATTAACCCCTTAACGCCTGACTTGAAAGACGTGACGGAGGAGAATAGGGGACGGGCTCCGAAGATGCGCCTAAAGACCCTAGCCCTATTCCGTTCACTCACATGCTAAGAACACAAAAGAGGCACTCACTCCAAACTTGCAGCTAGTGAGGGCAATGACACAGATATGAGTTCCCAAAAGAAATTGGTATTACAATGCTAATACTTCAACTTTAGCATGTTGGTGAGCCAAAAAGTAAATGGACCACATACGCTGTTTTACCAACACAATGCGCTAAAGAGCGATGTGCTACATGGAGGCCAAAAAATCAAAAATATGTTACTGGCAGCTCCCATTATAAGAAGTGTATTTGAACAACTTCTGTAGTTCATTGGAGGATTTGTAAGAACACACTTTGTTAAGAAAGCATAATAACATTAATATTAATATTGATAATAATAATTTCAAATGTGGGCGTAGTGGATTTTTTTTTTACTTGTATCGCTAACCTTTATTCAATTGGGGCAGTGATTATGTTTTGGGATATCATTATTTTTGTGTAATGGCTGCACTCTACTTCGTCTTATGGAACAGGTAGTGTTGCCTGGAACCTTTGTGGTGTTCAGCAATGATTAATTTATGCAAGTGCACAATGCATCTTGTTCAAAAAGCAGACGTGGAAAAGAAAAGGATGAACAAGTTTCCCCTATTGGGTATTGTTTAAGATTTGAGGATTAATGTAGAGACATTTAACACTGCACTGCTTTGAAACTTTATTACACTGCTGAGCAAATTGCCTGTAATAAATAATGCGACAACTTTAAATGTCACAAAACGAATTTGGCATTTCACCAGATGCATTCATATATCGTAAAATCATTGAAAATATATGTATGTGTTCATCTGTGTGTGTGTGAGAGAGAGAGCGATAGACTGATTGAGTGTCTCTCTTGCTAACACGACTTAAATCCAGTGCTTTAAGTGGGCTGGTAAATTGAGGGGGGCCTCTTGTTAGGAGGTGTGGCCTTAATTGGGAGTGCTTAGGCCCACACCCGAACAAAAGGCCCCCCAGCCCTTTCATTCAAGGAGCCGTGGTTAAAGAATGGCCTGCGGGGCTCGCTAATTCTCCCAGGTACCTCTTTAACCTCACGGCTCCTTGAATGAAATGGGCTGCCTGTTGCGTGATGTCTCTTTATTCTGAAACAGTGTGAGGGCTGGGTTGGCCAGCTCCATCATTTGTTTCTTAGTAAAGAGCTAATTTCCAGTTGAAGCCTTTTAACCAAGCACGGTTAATGGGATTCCTGCTGCATGTTAGCTTTTTAATAAGAAACAAAGGAGAGTAAATAAATAAATGACGGTGATGCTGCAAAATGGGCAGTAACGCTCTACCATATTTCTTAGAAACATACATTTCTATGCTGAACAAATTTTGACAAGTAGAACTTTGATGTTTCTTCACATAAAACCATACCATAATGTGGCTTTCACATTCCTTCCACGCCTGATGCCTTTTCACGCCTGTAACCTTAATGCTTGCGTCTACTGTGAATTTTCTAGAATGATTTAAATGCGCTGGAATGTATGAAAATGTATTGATTGCAGAATTGCACTTAAAGATGTATATATTAAGAAAAAAAAGAAACAACAGGAGAGTCTTGCAAACCCAGCCCTCCTCCTGTTTCTGAATACAGAAACATCACGCAGCAGGTGTAGCCAAAGCACTGCTCGGTTACATGGCTGACTTCAGGTGTCAGCATTTCAGATTAGAAGAAAGAAAACACGATTCCTTTTCTTTTTTCTAATCCGAAATGCTGACACCTGCAGGCAGCCGTGAAACCGTGCAGCTCTGGGCTAAGCAGCTGCCTTGGAGGTCGGTGTGGCTGGGGCTTGTCTGGGTGAGCCCCGGCAGTGCCCCAGCTCAGGAACCCATCTGAGAGACTGCCAGAACTTGGCCCCAGCTGGCCCACGCCCACTTAAAGCCCTGCTTAGATCTATTTGATCGCACAATCAGTTGTTCGTGTTTCCTGAATATAACTAACTACAAGGCAATGGAGTTGATGAGGGATTACATAATCCAATGTGCTTGATAGACACTGAAGGTTATTTTATTCCCTGGGCAGAAGAGATTTACTGTACTTGAAAGCAACCTTTGGAAATATGGCTCTTTTCTTTTTAATAAATGTAACGGGCCATGTCACTGACACATCTTGCCACGATTTTGGCCCCAGAGTATGAATAATGGGTTCCATGTGTTAAAATGGTGGCAAAATGGCAGGGAACACAAAATATTGTGGCAAAAATGCTGTGGTTTTGACGCCCCAGTCCATGTAAAGGATGCGGGGGACACCCCCGCAACACCCGGACACATTGTACCATTTAAGGGGATCGGGGGACACCCTCGCTCGCCTTAAATGGTGTAATGGGATACACCTTTAACGGGTCAAACCACAGCATTTTTGCTGCAATTTCTTTTACAGGTGATATTTTTGCCACGATTTTATCACTGCATACCGAATAATTTAGTGCCTATTGAACCATGCAAGACACTACCTTATAGCCATTGGGCGTCTCCAAGTCATTCAACAATGTTTTGAATCTCCTGCACCTTTAAGTGTTATCCACGATACACCGAGAGACACTATTCTCAGGAGCATATTATAGCCAGAGTCTGTTAAATAAAGGGTCAGAACATTCAACAGCAGTCACGCATTTGGCCAAATGTGCTGGGTTTGAGCCTTATCACGGATGCTCTCTCTTTTATTTCAGTCATTTACCAAAGGAACCATATAACCCAGCAGGCATTGTTGGCCATGGGGAACCAGCTGAGGTCTGAAAATGCTATTGTTAGATGCAAATCAAATATGTCCCCTGTTCGAGCATTCAAACATGACCCAGGGATCGAAATTAAGATTGGATAAGCAGGAGCTATAAGCAGTTCCAAGAATCCTCCATTAACCAGTGACCAGGAGCTATGACTGGATAATGAGGAGCTAGTAAATGGTGTTCCGCAAATCTTACTTGCACATAAAATGCACACATATCCTTTTGTGCTTTATTTAGGGCGCGTTATGCTTTAAATTACATATAGATGTGTCCAAATGTTTATTTATAGATTGTCCAAAACGCAGAGTTAAATTCACATAGGTGGGTTGGTCAAGCATCAGTTTGCACGAGGAGCCTAAAGAAGCTTCTGCCAGTGGTTGGCATCAAGCTAACTAGGCTCTTTTAGGCTACAAGCAGTAGCTAGATAGCTTTCAGCTCCCCTCAATTTCAAACCCCGATGACCAATGTTGGTATGTGATTTACACAGTGTAAGGATTTCATCATGAGTCAATACAATCAGTCAACGCACCGAAGTTGAGTCCTCCTTAGATTTTATCTACAAATACTAGCACACACTTCAATCAAGTGGTTTATTTTAATTGATGACCCTTGCAAAGCCACAGTACAGTAAGTAAATAGTTGCATGTCCCTTGGTTAAGATCAAAAATACTTTGCGCAATTGCTATTCTAGTATTACTTTTTTAAAGAATAGGCCTTAAAGGCACTATTAGACGCCAGCAGTTCACATAAATGAAAGCATCAAAGGAAAGTTTAAAACACAGCTCTGAAGGCTTGTCCCTTCCTCAAATGGCGTGTCCAAAACCTCTAAATTACTAATTCCTAGCTCAAGAAACACACACAAGCGTAAATAAACTCAAATTCCACAAATCACATCACCATGTGTTCAGCACCATCTTGGGATTGACATTAAATGCATACTCTACAAAATAGAAGTTAATGTGACATGTTTAGAATGGCTAAAAACCTGCAAATGGGCCTATTTATTTTTCTAATGCCACACTGTGGGGAGAGTGGAAATGTGGCGTTAGAGGGCCTCTATGATAACAGTCATGGGTGAAAAGAAAAGTGTTGTAGGCTCTTTGCTGATATGCAGGGTGCCAAATTATACGTCAGCTAATATTACAAATGTTGATTATGAGTGCCATAACCGGGCATGAAAATGTTGTGGGACAAATCACACAACCATTACTCAAACATTACCACATTGTCAGTCAGATGTTGCCAGATTTAAGACAGACACAGTCACAATCGTCTGTGTGGTGTGGCGACAAGAAATGAAGAGACGGGCTGCAATGGTGATTGTTATAGACTTTTATTTAACTAAAAAAGATACATGTATTTGTCCTTAACTCTAATGGGGTTTCCTTACCTAAACTAGAGAAACTTGGGTGCTTGTCAGGAAGTTTGTGAAAGTCCAAATCAAAAGGCACCGTCCCAGTCCAAAAGCTCCTAGGCTATACCCGCCACTACAACAATCAATAATAAAGTTCAGGTTACGATCGTGACACAGGAGAAGTACTCCTTTCTCCTGGATGCAAAGTGTCTCAAAGACGCCAAGTCTTTGCAAAGTAAATGTTCCATGCTTTTCATAACAAATACACAGTTGTACAGGATCCTTGTGGGGCTAGGAGAATGACTCCCTTCTCCTATCTGGATCCTGAATGTTCCTCATAGTTTTCAACAAAACGTGTAGTTCCTTCAAGGAAGTCTCACACATTTCACTTTCTTTATACTCTTAATCCTGCCCACACTGGGACGATGAAGATGCTGCCAGAGTCCCTTTTGACTCTCCAGCACCCCCTCTTGTGGCACTGCTCAAGGAACTGTGCTTCTAAATGGTTCACTGCTTCATTTGGTTCTTCATACTTTCACAAAGGAAGGACAACCTCAAATATGATCAGGATATTTCCTCCTTTTTTTATGAAAGGAATATTAACCCCTGGGATTCGAAAGAGCTGGACTCTTGACAGGGTCTGGTGGTGACTAATAGGAAGTTTAAAAGGTCACTTTGAAAGGTGATGATTGTCTTTTACTTTCAGGACCAGCCACGAGAAGGTGTAGGTAGATTTTCGGTTTGCATGTGTTTTGGGGTGTTAGTTCTTTGCCAAAGATTCTTCCCAAAAGTCCGCACATAAACTTTTTTTTTCTCAATGATACTCCCGAAAACCCATGTAAGGGTTTCATGCCTTCTGTCCACATTCAAGCAGATAACCCCCGAATAATGTTTCGGGGAGTAGGGTTTCACTTTTGAGCACAGAATTACTTTATAGTCGATGAGGTGAGTGCAATCTCCTTAATTTCTTCACAGTTTGTTACACTTGATTATCTTAATCTGTTTTCTACATACTGTCTCAATTTCTCCCTTGGCTTGCTCCAGGACTGTAACGATTACCATTACCTGCTCTCCACGTCGGGATGTCTCACTGGTTCTGCCGACGATCTCGGGGCACTAAGTAGATTCTCCCTGGGTGGGTGCTTGTTTCTGAGTTCCTATAGTGCTTACTGCTCTGATGGTTGTAATGGACTCAACTGTCCCTTCTGTATCGGTCAGGCATAAGCCACCACTCAGGATTTTCCCCAGGCTCGTTTCGTCTCCCTTACGATATACCTGGGGTAGCGGCCTGAGCGTAGCTGTTGGACCGCACTGTCCACCCACTACAGGTCACGCGACTATGATAAACTCTTCATCCTTCTGTTGGGCCGGCTCCTAGCCAAATGGTAAGATACTTTCCAGGTGTATCACCAAAGATATCTGTTTCTTTCACCGGCGCATTGTATTGACTCTTCTCTGTCTCGGTTTTACTTTCGTCCTCCAGCCCCCAGATTCTGCTTTTGTAATGTTTGGTGTTCTACCTATGAGCGGGAGACCTTCTCCTGTCTTTACATCTGCTTCTACTACTACCAACACTTAGTTGGACCACGAGATGTCCTTGTGTGTTGCCTTGAACCACACCCTCCACGTCTCTCTCCCGAATAGCTCGCTTCTCCCTGATGCTGAGTACTCGGTCTTTTTCTCAATCTCAGCCTTTGTCTCAGGCTCAATGTCTTCCTCTGTAGTTTCCTCTCGCCCTTGCTCTCAGTCATTTGTTTCTGACGTCTTGATATAGCAGGATCTGCCCATGCATAACATCATATTCATTAACTACAGTTGCTTGAGCAATTTCCCCGCCTAACTCTAGAATTCGCAGGCTAGTACTTATCATATTAGGATTGGCTGATCTTGTACAAAAAGACATGGTCTCTGATACGAATCCATGTAAAGGAGAGATAGGTGATGTTAGTTTCTTTTGGGGTTGGTTTTTAAAGATCCCTCCCATATATTTGCACCACTAAGTGGACTATAGGTTAGAGGCACACTCCCCTGGTTTCATGGAAAGGGTCTACCCCCTGGGGAAAAGTGGCACTATCTAACGGATCATCACAGTGTCCTCAAAACTGCTTAACATTACTCTGTTATATGGCAGAGATATTTAATTAGAAGCTGTTCATCAGGGACATCTTATTACATAACTGTTGTTTTTAGATTATCTTTTTAATTTTTAGAATTTCATGATGGGAATGGTTGCTTATTTTACATTAATTGTTTGCTTTTGCAGCTTCAGCCTGTGTCAGTCAGTGACTGCAACCATGCCACAAAATGTCTTTTGTCATGGTTAGTTTAGTTTTGAGAATACATTTTCTAATCAGAGATGCCACATTTTTGGCCACAAGCTGAATTACATTCTGGTATATGTGGTCTTCCATTCAGGATAGAAAACTGATGTTGGTGTGCTTACGTAGGAATTTGCACTTTCTTTGGGATGTTTTGTGATCTTTTTGCTCTTCAGGTCATTTGACTAGAAGAGACCACCCCTTAAAGTCACTAACATGTCTCTACCACTAAAATGTCTCCCAGATCTTAGCCTCGCTTCTTGCTAGATGAGTGTGGTCCTGGGCTGTTCCATTTGTTTTAATGTATACTGTTGGCCTAAATTATAGGTCTTTGGTAGTGGTTTGCTTTATACTGTTCACTAGTATATAAAGGCTCACACGGGGTACTGATCCTCTAATACGATCCTTCTGATAATAATAATTGGATGCCTGTTCATTGCATACGCAAGTAGAAATGCACAACCATTACATTCCAGGAATAATACACCCATTTAGGCAGACATTATGCCAGCTAGACCCTTATATTTACTTTTGGTGGTTAATTGCTCCAAAAACATTCTAATATAATTTCGCTGCACTGGGCATGCCCTCACAAACCATATGTTGCCAAGCATTCATGGTACACATATGGACAGAATCCTACCCCCCATCCTTGCTCCCCTTAGTCTTAATGATTTTTTTCACTTCCTACTTTAACACAGTCTACTGTTGACTCTACAGGTCTTGGACTCCATACTGAGCAGTCCCTTATTTATTATTTCAGGATTTGTTTCGAGTCAATAAGAGCAAGCCTAAACAATGTAGCTTTCATATTAGAAGGATTTACTTTGGCACATCCCAAGCCGATCAGACATCCACATGGGATATTTACTAGAGCAAGGTTATTCCTCAGAAACCTCCTTCATGATAGCTCTCTATCACAGACACAATGCAATTCACACTGCTAACTCTGCATTGTCTATATGTATGACCTATTAGATCAGCATCTATCCAAAATCCCACAAGCATTACTAAATGCCCTCAAATGTATACACCATTTTTCAAAACTTTGTCAAACCCCTTTACCCAATGTACTCCTCTCTATGCTCTTTGCTCTTTTCCCGTTCCCACAAAGTCTGGACACCTCTGGTGGGGCCAAAGTATCCTAACACTGGGCAGACTTGTCACTGTGAAAGAACTATGGTGATGATTTTGTGATTTATCAAAGTTATCTAACATAACACAACGATTAAATAACACATATGGATAGAGTACAGCTTAAAACAAAATACACATCTGTGTTCAACTGATAAATCAGATAGTAGTGCAATTATTTGACCTTGAGAGACATTGCATAGGCTACACAGGAGGGCACACAATTATTTTATGTTTTGGTGTTTCCCCATATATAATTGTAGATAGAGCTTATTTTTCAATACAAACACCTCAATTTAATGCTCATGTTTACAACCGCTGCTGTTTACAGCCGCTACTGGAACCTAGCCAGAGAAGATGGTCCATCGCTGAAAGCCTGGGAAAAAAGTCAGGCCTTAAGCTTCCAGCAGAAAGCATGAGTAGAGAAAGATGTTAAATCAGGGGAGAGAGTTCCATAAGGGAAGAGCAAGAACAGAGAAGAGCTGCCTGCCCATATGGGCAGCCCAAAAGCTAGGAATGTTATGTTATGTTAGAACATTTCTATAGCGTTAAAGGCCTCAGGCATCCAAGCGCTCCTTCACAAGCAGAAAGGGTCAGTGAGGATGAACCGAAAAGTAGATAGTTAGATGAAAAGTTCGGTTTTCAAGAGCTTTCGAAAAGCCAGATGGTTACTTTCTTCTCTGAGCACCAGAGGTAGATTATTCCATGCCTTCGACACAAGCACAGGGAAGGAGCGTCCATTTCCACGGGCTCTCTTCGTCATTGCCACCTGCATGAGTAGGGTGGATGTAGAGCGAAGGTTTTTTGTAGGCTGGTATATAGAGATTTTGTCCTTTAGGTAGTTTGGAGCTGTCCCGTAGATGCATTTATGACACAGGGTCAGCATTTTGAAGGAGATCCTGGCTGATATAGGAAGCCAGTGTAACTCCTTTCTGGCAGAAGAAGTAGGTTCATGCCTTTTCATGCCATAAATTATACGCACAGATGCGTTCTAGATTTTCTACAGTCTGAGAACATCTTCTCTACTTGCCCCCCCACCCCCAATAGGGCGTTGCAGTAATCTAGGCATGGTAGAATAACGGCTCTAACTAATTTGGCTCGATTATTTTTTGAGATTAGAGGGGCAACCTGCCTCAGTACTCGCAGATGGTATTGGGTGTTTTTTTCAATAGCATCTACTTGTGCACCTGCCTCCAAGGAGGCCTCCAGGTATGCACTTAGAGTCTTCACCTTGTCGACCACTTTAATGAGGCTGTCCTCAACCAAGAAGCTGGAAAAAGCAGGGACTAAGGCCTCTCTAGATTGTATGGACCCATACATCATAGGTTCTGTTTTCCCTGCATTGAGGCATAGCCAATTTGTAGTCATCCAATTTTTTCTCACTCTATAGACTTCATTTAGTTTGAATTGATCTTCCTGATGGTCTCCTGATAGTTCCATTGACAACTGGAGAAATCGTCGGCATAATTTGTAAAGAAGAAGCCCAACTTTTCCAGTTCTCAACAAAGAGGGACTATATAAATGTTCAAGAGCAGGGGCGACAGGCATGCTCCCTGAGGGACGCCACACATAATGGTTTCTACTTCAGAGAACGCGTCTCCCCAATGTACCCTAGATCTTCTACTCTCCAGAAAGGATCTATCCCAGTTTATAGTCTCGACAGCCAAACCACCCACGTCTAGCAGTCTGTTCAATAAAATCTTATGGTCCAAAAGATCAAATGCTGCGCTGAGATCTAATAATATTAACAGGCCCGGTCTACTTCTCTCCACTAAAGTCAGCATGTGGGTCTGAAGGTCTACCAAGGCACTCTCTGTACCATGAAAACGGCGGAAACCAGATTGTCTCTCATGTAGACACTGGTGCTTTCAATATGGAGTTGAAGGTGTGTTGTGGCAACCTTATCAACCAATTTGAAAGGAAAAGAGTGTTCGTAATGGGTCGAAAGTTGGTGGCATCTTTAGGGTCTAAGAGGGGGGTAACTGCCACTGTTTTGATGGCCTGTGGAACGGTGCAGTGCCTAAAAGAGGCGTTTACAAATCTACATAAAATTGGTGCAGAAATGCCCAAACGGTCCAGGATTATTTTTGAAGGAATAAGATCCCCCGGACAGCTAGTCGGGTTCATAGCTCTCATAATATCTTCAACCTCAGTGACTGTAATTTCTGGAAATTTAAAACCTGTATGGGTTAATTTCAGCTCTTCCTTTTTAGATGCTGTATAATCGATCGCATGGTTTATTTCTACATTCTCTGATATGGTGGAATTTATACATGGGGTTTGGTTCTGTAATTTTCTCTGAATTTTATCTTGAGCACATAGCAGTTTGTTAGAAAAGGCTTTCTGTGTTCTAACACAGTCTTCTTCTGTAGGTGTAATCGTGTGATTTGAAACTTCTGGTTTCTCCCAGGACCTGAAGAGACGAAATAGCTCCTTTGTGTCATTATCCACTGAATCAATTTGATCATTATAATAGGTCCGCTTGGCTTCCATGATTGTTTCTTTATATGCTTTCTCATGTAGTTTCCAGGTAGCCTTATTATTTGAGTGTTGGTCTTTAGGCCATGTACGCTCTGCGCATCTTTTAATAGCCTTTAATTTGGTTAATTCTGGTGTAAACCATTTTTAAAGGTGAACAGGTTTCCTGGTGGTTTTAGACTTCATAGGAGCCACATCATCCAATAGGATTGTCTTTTGTGTGCTATATTTCTCCACAAGTGACTAGGATGGTGCACTGCACCGTATCAGGACGAGGATAAGGGGTATATAACTTCAATAGAGAGATCAGAAAACTAAGGCCACAGTTGAAAATGTTATGAAAGACAACAATTGAGAGTTTTAAAAACCACCAGCTGGTGAACAGGAAGCCAGTGCAAGTAAGGGAGAGGTATGAATTGAGCAGCATAAGCCACAAACTAAATCAGATGCAGAATATTGAAGGACCTGAATTTGTATTAAATAGTGCAGAAGGAGGCCCACATATGGGGGGTCAGAGTAATCCAAAATGGATTGCATGAGTGCAGAAGAAGTAGAGACATGAACAGACAGAGAAAGGAAAAGTAGGATCTAGTGAATACGCCATAGATAGTAGTGGCAAGAAGACGAATCTGAATTACTATGAGCAATGATCAAAAGGGTATTATCCAACTTGGAACCAATATTCTTTATATTGGGATCCAGGGACGGGCAAGCACCCAGAAATGAATGCCATAAAGTAGAACACCAGAGAGAGTTGGAATCACCAATAAAATATGATAATTTGTTAAAAGGTAATTGTTTTCCCATTAAAAATAGCAGACAATCGAAATTGAAATGAAGCAGTAGTGGACTCCCTGCAACAGCTCGAGGAGCTGAGTGTCATCAGCATAAGTTAAAAGGAACAAACACAGTTAGCGATTAGAGCAATAAAGGCTCAACATAAAGGATAGACAGGAGAGGAGAAAACGATGAGCCTTGAGGAAGACCATGAGTTAGGGGATGAGGTGTCGAGAAAAAATGGAACGGGAAGACAGATTGGCAATGATAAGAATGAAAAGAAGACACTCAAGAAAAAGAAGAGCCAGATATGCCTAAGTAAGAAAGACAGCTGAGTAGAATACCATGGTTAAGGATATTGAAGGCTGCAGACAGATCGAGTGAGAGAAGGCCAGGGGCACTGCCAGTATCAGTCAACAATCTAATAACATCCAGGGCAGTCAAGAGGATGTATTTCATGTGACAGCAAGGACAAAATACAGCATGAAGACGGTGAAGGAGGCCCGCTGGCCAAGCGTGGCACAGGTTTGATTGCCTCAAGAAGCTTGATTGGAGCTGGAAGAAAGGAAATACAATTACAGTTAGAAGCTATAGGAGGGTCTAATGAGGACATATTAAGCAGCATAATAACAATAGCAAACTTGAGAGACTGAGGAACAAATGACCGATTATTTGGGGTCAAATTCATAAGGTATTTTAATTATTTGCTTCTCTTTTTGGTTTCTTTTTGTAAAGTCTCATTGAGCCAGAACAAATTAAAAAAGAAAAAAGAAGGTATTTTATTTCATTTGCATTAAAAATAGATGTGGGGTGGGGTAAGGGGGTCGATTAAGGTAGGGGGAGGTGGGGGGAATCAGGGTTGTCCCCTGCATTCTTAAAGAAATGTGGCAATTTCTCAGTAGTTAATTTTTTTCCCCAATCATTTCACAGTAATCCACCATACTTCACTTTAGAAAGATCGATAGATCTGACTTCCAATGAAAGAGAAGCAAATAAGTCAAAAAATGCTATCAACGGTAGACACGATAGATTGAGCCAGGGGAAAGATTGCTTTAGCAAAAAGTGACACTAATTATCTCTACTTTTCACTAAATAAAGCATAACAGTGTTCCAGAAGCCAATCAATGGATTGACAGAAGGAGAAAAAGCAACTGGTTGGAAAGTATCTGTACATGACATTTAATTTCGTTTTCATTACTTTATTTGTCGAATCCTTTAAAGTACAAAATGCAATCGCTCTATATTAAAAAATTAGTTAAAAAAACAACAAAGACAATAATGTGGCTTAAATATCAGAAAAAGTCATTATTATTATTATTATTATTATTATTATTATTATTATTATTATTATTATTATTATTATTATTATTATTATTATCATTATTATTTCTTTATTTGTTTAGTTTCAAAGAAACTTTACAAAACATTACAAAACAAAACAAAACACTAAGACAATAAAAACACAATATATCAAATCTGTTATACCATTAAAACCAACACAGTATGTCCTACATAAAAAAACATCATACATTTGCCAGGGCAGCAAATATCCAACAAAAAAATTACTTTTTTTTTATAAAAAAACAACAATTTCATTCTGACAATAAATTCGTTTTTCTTACACTATCTAAACGTTTCTTAATAATTAACCACAGATAATGCATAGCAATATGTACTTTCTGGCAATAATGTGACTTAAATATCACAAAAAGTTATTTGTGGAGGCTGACGGGAGTCTCGATAAGTGAAGAATGAGGCATGTAGCTAAAATTATGGACATTTTGTTTGTAAGATTTAATATGGGAGTGACAGTTCTTTGGCTGAAAAAGAGTAAGAAATGTGCTGGTGAAACTCACCTACCTGGGTGGAAGTCTTAAGGAGGACCAGATCTGAAGGGAATCATTTAGGACAGATAAGACAGGAATGATGAGATGACAATTTAATTGGATAAGAAACATTAAAAGCTTCAGTACACCAGGAGTTTGGGCGTAACCATTGAGTAACCAGCTTTTTCCAAGAGCTTGAAGGAACAGAGAAGGAGACATTAGAAAACAGAGAATTAGAGTATGTATATGCAGTAAAACAAAGGAATTGCCATGTGTTCAGACCAAATAGAAGTTAAGGCTTATGAAGTCCTGATAAGGCAAAACTGCTAGAGATGAACTGAAGGGCATGTCAAGGCACATGTGTGGAGTCTGAGATATGTTGGACACAATTAAAAATGGTAAGATTTCCCAAAAGCAAATGCACAACAGAAAGAGAAGGAGAGACAGACCAATGATTGAAATCATCCAGATTATTAATAGTGGAAGAGTCCATGACAAGATGTGGGAGGGCATCTATACAAATTTCCGGACAGCCTGCATCAGTATCAGGACCATACATAATTTAAAAGGAAATGGACAAAGAAGGGTAGAGTAGAAACTTAACCGCAATAGTTTCAGCACCAGTAACTTTGAGAAAACAAATACTATGTATCTTAATAGAAGAGTAAAATATGATAGCAGTACCACTGTGTCTAGAAGAGGTGTGATCAATGTGAAAGATTTGGTATTGAGATAGTCAGAGAAACTGTAAGGACAGAGGTATCAGAAAACCCTGTCTCAGTGACAAAAATCATATTCGGGGAGTGATCAGATATCAAAAACATTCAATGTAACATGAGGGATAGCCTATGGTCGGGCAGGATGTGAAGGCTAGATAGATGTTTTGTACAGGGGGGTAGTCCTGTCCTCGAACATTTGTACTACAGTGGATTGTTGTAGTGACAGTTTAAACACATCACCATATTAAAGTTTAACACATCTATATAAGTATGTATCGTTGGAGGGAAGTACAAATCCAAGTCCTGGGGAGAAAACAATTTCAGTGACCTTTATTAGTTAGGTCACAAGTTTCAAACATTGGTGATTCAATGTAAATACGAAAAATTCAACATGAGAACAATTTAAGCATAAAAAGACATTTCAAAATCAACCTTGTCATCCACTTGGTGAGTTATCTATAACAAGAGTACATGTATTCCAAATATTAAGGACATATTTAAATAACATGACATGTTCAGTGGTGAATTACGCCTGTTTAGTCCATACAGTGCAGAATACAAAGGTGACTTTTTTAGAAATGTACCAACAGTTTGTCAAAACAGTACATTTACCAAGTTAGTATAATGTGTTACCTACACACTACTATACTGGTGCTGTGTAGTCTTGAAGTGTTGCCAAGTATTACATCATATTGGTCAACCTGTTGAAATGTTATCCTAGTCACAAGCAACATTTACACAGCACTATGCTTTAAAGGAACCTAAAAATAGGGTCTGCTATAAGGCCTAATAGCAGACCCTATTTTTAGGTTCCTTTAAAGACTAAACAGCACCAGTATAGTAGTGTGTGGGTAAAACACTATATTAACTTGGTAAATGTACTGTTTTGACAAACTGTTGGTACATTTCTAAAAAGTCACCTTTGTATTCTGCACTGTATGGACTAAACAGGCGTAATTGAGTGACTACCTGTCACCACTGAACATGTCATGCTATTTAAATATGTCCTTAATATTTGGAATACATGTACTCTTGTTATAGATAACTCACCAAGTAAATGACAAGGTTTATTTTCAAATTTCTTTTTATGCTTAAATTGTTCTCATGTTGAATTTTTCGTATTTACATTGAATCACCAATGTTTGAAACTTGTGACCTAACTAATAAAGGTCACTGAAATTGTTTTCTCCCCAGGACTTGGATTTGTACTTTCCTCCAACGATACATACCTATATAGATGTGTTAAACTTTAATATGGAGATGTGTTTAAACTGTCACTACAACAATCCACTGTAGTACAAATGTTCGAGAACAGGACTACCCCCCTGTACAAAACATCAAAAACATTGAAGGCATGTTTTAAAAGAGTCAAAAGAAAAGAGGAAAATCCAGGACAGAGCGCCCAATTAAGTGCAAAAAAAAATATTCATTAGCAGAGTGGCCCTTCGTGTTCAACACAAAGGGCCACTCTGCTAATTAATATATATATATATATTTTTCGCACTTTATTGGGCGCTCTGTCCTGGATTTTCCTCTTTTCTTTTGATTGTATATGACGGGTTTCCCGGCTTCCCGTCCATCCAGTGACCTGCGACCCCACTCAAACCTATTATTGAAACTGAAGGGACCTTGTGTTCCTCTAATTATATCTTTTGCAACTAATTGGCAAGACTTGCACTGTTTTATTGAGTTTTTGAGTCGCCAACTAGACCAGCTGTACCCATAAGCCTGGGGTTACCTGAAGACTATGTTTTAAAAGAGAGCAAGGGTTGATGAACAGGGCCCTAATAGCGACATAGGGAACAATACAAAGAGCAGGATGTGAAGAAGACACGCAAGAAGTGGAAAGAGGATCAGAGAGTAACTAGGAAAGAAAGGGGTGGAGGAAGGGAGTAGAAATACTATAGGCTCAAATAGGATTCAGTATCACATCTGAAATGAAAGGTAGAGTAGAGTAATGCAGTAAGAGATCAGCATGCGACTGGTAATTAATTTATGGAGGCAAATCACCTTATGAGGAAGCCAAGGATGAGCAGTAGTTCTTGTTGGACATGGCATGGAGGTACACAGACATGCCTACCTTATGGGTACCTTCAGCGTATCCCCTCTACGTGTCCGCTGCACTGATGCAAATGCTGCCAAAACATAACGTGGGAACATAAAGTGGGACAGAAGCATCACCATTCATCTTGGGAGGATAGCTCCGGGGCAACGTGCTCGTCTTGGAAGCAAGATGACACAGAGCAACAATTGGTTTGATTCCCGAGTCCGCGCTTAGGAACCTCTGGGTATTAAGCACGTTATAAATAACCAATCATATCATACCTCACGATAGGAGCCAATTGGAGTCCTCTGAGGGAAAGAGATAACCAGAGGTCTCACACACAGTGTAGTCAGATGCCCATCTTAGAGTGAGGCTAATATTAGGCATCTAATGCTAATGACCCAAAGATTCAAACAGCTACCACATGGCAAATGAATAGGCAAAGCCAAACAGTAATAAAGCAAGGATAAGAAATGCAGTGGGAATACTTTATCATTGTCCAAAAGGGGCATTGTTTTAAATGTGTACGAGCAGCCTTCAGCACAGGCTCCTTGAACATATTACATGCATTTTCCTTTTGCTGCAAATTTCTTTCTTTCATTCTCTCCTTCCTTCCTTCCTTCCTTCCTTCCTTCCTTCCTTCCTTCCTTCCTTCCTTCCTTCCTTCCTTCCTTCCTTCCTTCCTTCCTTCCTTCCTTCCTTCCTTCCTTCCTTCCTTCCTTCCTTCCTTCCTTCCTTCCTTCCTCCTTCCTTCCTTCCTTCCTCCCTCCCTCTCTTTCTTTCTTTCTTTCTTTTTCTTTCTTTCTTTCGTTCTTTCTTTCTTTCTTTCTTTCTTTTTGTCTTTCTTTCTTTCTTTCTTTCTTTCTTTCTTTCTTTCTTTCTTTCTTTCTTTCTTTCTTTTCTTCTTCAGCTGTGAATCCTATTGGCGAAGCAATTTAATATCCTGCTTAATAGAGGATTGGCTTTAGCATGGGCATCTTTCCCCTTGCTTAATTAATAAGCATCTGAAAGATAATGCAACATTATTTGGGAAATTCAAAACCGTGTTTGAAAAATGTATACATCAAGCTATCTCAAACAAAATGCAGAGATATTATAGCAGTATTAAAGTTTTCCTTTAACAGGTATTTGAAAGATGTTTTACCGAACTTCAGATGATGGAGCAACACTTTTGTAATTGCATAGTCAAAGCTGAATAGTTAATGCTGATATTTGTTAAATATTTATACATATAAAATATCACCAGTTCAGTAACTGACTTCTTACTAATGTAACTCATTTTGGAGCTTGCAGTGAAAGATTGCAATATTCTGACATTCATGCTTTAATGTCATAGTTTGAATTACATTTTAAAAAAGGTTGAAAACTTACAAGTAAAATAAAAGTGCATGCATATTACTTTTGCAAGGTGTTTATCAAGTGTGGAAATTCAATAACTGAATAATTAAATTGAATAATTAAAAAATTGAATAATTAAAAAAATGATCAGCACAACATTTGGCTTCAGCGGAATTCTTGGGCAACTTATTTGATATTTGGCTGAAATCTATGCACTCCCATATCATACTACTGTAGCTAATCGATTATCCAGATTCCTACAGTTTGTTTACATGATAAATGTTGCAGATTATCATCCCTTTAATACATTTTGGCAATCACTGATGCTTACTCAGCTTTTGACACCACCTGTAGATCTCTGTTCTGGAGAGATAAGAAGAAATCATGGATCTCAGTTTATAGCATTCACATCCCAATGACTAATGGAATGTTAAACTTTCATTTTACACCTTTCAAGACATTGGGCCTCATTATGACTGTGCCGGTCCAGTAACAAAGATTCCGGTAGTGCTACCAGCACTGTTATTACCGGACCGGCACAGTACGACTCTGCAGGCGGGTGCTGCCCCGCCCGCCAGGGTCATACCTGGCAGGCGCAACGGCACCCGCCCACAGAGTCCCACAGAAGCACTGGCACCGTTATTAATGATGCCAGTGGTTTCGTGGTCCCCATTCCCACGGAGTCCTCTTGGACTCTGTGGGAATGGGGATTTACATAATCACCAGCGCCTGACTTCCCGGCCGCTGCGGTAGGAATACCCCGGTGTTACTGGGAAGTCAGGCGCCGGCAAATTTTTACGGGTCTGGCAGCAACCCGCGGGTGTCACTGGCAGGGTTACCGCCAGAACCGTAATGAGGCCCATTATGTGCCTCATTACGAGTTGAGCAGTGATGACGGCGGTAATTACACCGGATGAAAATACCATTACTGCTATGTTGTCCCGTGGATTTATTTTGTATTACAAAGTGACGGGTGCACGCACACAATATCGGTGGAAACGGCAATTCCGTCAAGCAGAATTACCGCCGTAAATGAACTTTGGAAGGTAATTCTGCTAGGCGGAAATAGTGTAATTGCAGGAATGGGAAATCCAGCAGGGGCCATCTTTAAAAATCCAATCCAACCTTAATCTCCCATTTCCTGGTGCCATCCGAAGCCAGCAGGCATGTGGAAGATGTCACAGGAGAAGGGGGAAGTTAATGTGGAAGAGATGAGGCTGTGAAAGCAGAAATTCAGCGTGTCAGAGCTGCAGGTTCTGGCGCATGAGGTGGTTGCTCATGCAGATGATCTCTATGGCTCAAGACAGCAGAGGACCTCTGGCCAAACAAAGGTATCCATCTAGACAAGGTCCTGGCAGTGGGCATTGTCAAAACAGGACAGCGATGATAGTCACAAACGATGGAATGACCTCAAGACCAGGGTCTGCAGCCTCATTGCCAACCACAAGCATGAGACTTCTGCAACAGGAGATGGCACTGTCAAGCCATTCTGCCTGACCACATGGGAGGAAAAGGCCAGCAGCATCCTCCACATGGAAGGGATAGAGGGCTTTGGCAGTGCTGACGTGGTAGCAAGGAGCAGAGGAGATTCTGTTGAGACTTTAAATTCCCTCTACCAGGAGAAAGCACTTTGCAAAAGCATATGTCTCCCAGCATTCATGGGCCCAGTGGGCAAGGGAATGGGCAACTACATGGCAATCTGTACAAAGGCACTGTGACTGCATGCATGTGGAAGGGGAGGTGGGATAATGATGAACACATGCAATGTAGAGGAAATGTGCATGGGAAGCCATGTAGCCATGAGATGCACCCATTTGTGCTGTAAAAGTCCAAATTGCGAAGTGACCCCCCTGCGCCACCACAATCGACAATGCATATTGGTAGGCCAACAGGCAAAGAGCGCATGCATGTGCCATGTACACCCTCAGTAGAAAATACTCCCACCTTGCATGAGCTGTACTCATTAGCCTGCAAACGCCCCCTCCCTTCAGGCAAAATGAGTGTAGGATGACCATTCATCATGTTACATGAGTGTCTCGCCAGCCCACGTACTAGTATACATGATGACTGACACCATGTCATTATCCACCCAAAAAGTTCACAGTCGACTCAGGCTGATGAGGTGAGACTCTCCACTTCCCAGAAGACCTCCACTGGTGGAAGCACACCAACCTCCACTCCTGCACAGACAGTCATGGGAAGAGCAGGAGGAAAAGCAGTAGTGAGGCACCTGGTCCGGGGCGCAGCAACAGCATGTCACCCATGCCAAGTGGCCAGACAGCCACAGTCCCCACAAGTGGGCCCAATGGCCCCTCCACAAGCATCTGCATGTACCTGCAGGTGTGGCACCCTCAGCAGCTGCGACTGCCACATCAGATTCGGCACCTGTGGTGATCCCTGAGATCGGAATCAGTCATGGCACAACACCTGTACCTACCCATCATCCCCCTTAATCTCCCTCGTCACCTGTGGCAGACAGCCTTTCCCATCACCAGGGTGAGCTGAATACAGGGAATGATGTCAGTGTTGCACCTGATGCATAATACACAGGCTTTATGTCCCCCTGCTTCAGACCTGGCCCTCTCCATGGTCTGTGCAAAAGCATTCACTGGATGCAACCTGGGAGAGACTGGAAGCCATGAAGCATCACCAGGCCACCATGGAAAACATTGCAAAGATGCAGGTTCAGCATCTGCAGGCAATACAGGATAGTGTGCCGGGCTCCTAACAGAGAATAGCAAGGTCACTGGAATGCCAGTGCCGGCAATTGTCTATGGTGACTGCTACAATACCAACTGTGGGCCAGAGGATGAGGGACCACACAGAGAGCATGTCAGCATTTGCAAAATCTATGCAGGCTAGCATGCTCCCCACCCTGCACCACATCCGTGGCCAGTATTCTGAATCTTCGACCTCTGTCAACCCAACAAAGGCGGTCATTGCATGCAAGCCCACTGTGACGCTCCCTTCGTACAGTGCCAAGAGCAGGTTTGCAAAAGACCACGTAAATTATTTTTATGAAGATGACAATATTTCACTGGGCACAAGGGAGGTGGGTGGGTCAGGACTGTTGGAGATTGGGGAGGTGGGTGGCAAGGGCTGTTGGGGATTGGTGAGGTGGATCGGAAAGGCTGTTTGGGATGGGTGCTCACCACAGTTAATACAAAAAGGTTCACTAGAAGAAAAGCGAGGACAATACTGTTTGTGTGAAGGTTTTATATACAAAATGTGTGTTTACACAAAAGTGTGATACATGTTAAAAGTAATGTGTCTAGAAAAATGTTTCAATTATTTCTTGCCACACCAGACATCCGTCCCTGTCTTCCACATGCTGTGTGGCAGCACTGCATCTACAGACAGTGCATCATGAACTGCTGGGGGAGGCCTGTCCAGATCAATGGGCAGGGGGACATTTTGCCTGAGGCAGATGTGCAGCATGACACAAGCCACAAATATCTGGCCAACCTTCACTGGCCTGTACATCAGGTGCACTTTGTTATGGCCCATGTGCTGGAAACGTGCCTTTAGCAGGCCAACAGTCTGCTCAATGCAGAGTCTGGTCCTGATGTGTGCCTCATTGTAGGCCACCTCCTGTGGCGTACGTTGATTGTGCACTGGAGTCATCAGCCATGGAGCAAGAGCATAGGACACAGATGTTAGTCACAGTGCATTGATGATGCGTAGCATGGTACATGTTTTGTTGATGGACACTCTCGTGATGCTGCTATGTTGCATTTGTTCGAAATGTTTGTAATTACAGTGATTCAATGAAGTGTGATATACTATGGCGACACATATTGTTACTCAGACATACACTGTGCACACAGCTCACAAACAAGTACAAACAAGTTGTACCAGACAAAGCCTGTGATAGGATTTTAAATGCACATGTTGTCTGTATTGGTGCTGTGCTGTCAAATAGTGCCCTGCTGTGCTGCTACCACGCCAAATGGGTCAGTCAAGTGCAGCAATTATCTTTGGCATGTGGGCTGCTGCATAGAAACATGCCTTTGTGGCATTTATCTGTGTCAGGCGGGAGGCAAGGAGATGTGCCAAGGATGCATGGCACAGTAATGCCCCAGCACCTTCTTGAGTACAAGTAAAACAGTGGGCTGGGACATGCCATGCAGCATGCCCACAGTGTGCTGCAAGGCGCCACTGGCAAGAAACTGTAGCAGCAACACAAGCTTGCGAAGCAGAGGTAGGGCTGTCCTGATATTGATTCTGATCTGGATGTTGCCATGGATCAGGCCAGTACCTCTGCAATGTTCTCCCTGCTCAGCTGGTACAGGTTAATGAGCTGGGTATCAGTCAATACCCAGGGTGAGAGCCTGATCTGGGGAATGGGCCCCTGCCTTGCATGGCGTCTTCTCCTCCTCCTTCCCCTCCCCCTCCTGTCTGTGCCATGTGCCCTGTGCTGCTGTTCCTGCTGCTGCAGCTCAATGTGGAGCAGGAGGGGCTGCATGTCCACGTTAGCAACATCTAATGGTAGCATGGAGTTGGAAAGTGTGTTGGGGTCAGCTGCAGTCCTTATGTACTCTTTCTGGGTGGGTTAGGGGATCCTGTGACTTGATTTCTATCACCTATATGCATTAACTCAGCCTTTTAGGTGGAGATAAAAGCATTGTATTTATGGTGGAATTGCCACCCATTTTGGTGGTATTTGGTGGTTTTTCATTTTGTAAGGCGGCAAAAATAACATTTTGCTTCTTGGTGGTAATTCTATCAGTGGAATTAGTACCTTTGTACACCTGATTCGGCAGTGCAGTAAAAGTGACAGTAAATCAGTTACTGCCACTTTTACTGCATACCACCCAACTCGTAATGAGGCACTACATTCTGCCCAATAGATGAGCTATGGAACTACCTGATCTTTAAATCAATCCTCTGGTCTCTTCCTAAAGATTCAACATTGCAGCATCCACGGAGGGTATTTCACGATGTATTATCAGTCATCAATAAGGAATATGCCATTAGTCACTGCTTGCTCCTTGTTTAGGCAAACAGACACCCACAATCTATATAAGAGCGTTAGACTTTGGGGAAAAGAATTCGGCATTGGTCACACTCAGTGGCTCCCTATGCACACCTTTATCAGAGATAACATGCCTCTTTCTATGACCAGCACACAAACACTCCTATGCTGTCCAGAGAAACTACACAACTGTACAAGTGCACAAACCCATTATCAGTCAGTAGCAAGGGCTTGGTGGTTGCATGCTGCATCTGGTGGCACATGCATCCTGTTTGCAGTTTGTATCTCCTGGCACAGCACTGAGGCACTATGCATACATAAGTGCAGGTTTTGTGGACAAACTGGACTGAAGAAAAGTGAGGCAGATCTACATTAAACTTACATCAGAGTACAGAATATGAGGAAGGCATGTGCCTATGGATGATATGCCTTGCTTTTCTCACCCTCCTCTAGGAACATTAAGGCATTACTTCTGAAAGATGGAACATCCTACGAGGACACTAAGAAGAACATACATTATGTCACAGCAGCTTCCAGGTGCTTACATTTCCTGCATTTACCACTCCCCCTTCCCATTCAAAGTATTCCTTTGTCCACTTGTATATATTAAGAAATCCCCACAACTGCCAGGATGCAAATAAAAAAACATAGTTTTCAAGGTCCTAAAGAAGTATGGCATTGGTCATCCATGCACCTAACCACAGCAACCGGCAGGAATGGCCAGCAAAGACACTGTTAGAAATACTGTATACAGAGGTGTCCAAATGCACACCACTATCAGAAAGATCCTTCTGCCTCTGGACCCTGAGCACCACATCGTGCCACCAGCAAATACTAAGGGCGCAACTCAGGTTATTGCATGAAGAGTTACATTCTCTTACGAGTCAGGGGAGATGGTGGCAAGCATGTTTTTCTTTGTATGGGTAGTGAAGAAACTGCACATGCAATTGAAGTGTGACCTTAAATAATTCAAGGATCAGGCCATAAAAGAGTCTCCTCATCCCTATTGGTCTGAAGTCATGTACATCCCTTCCCCTTGCCACATTGTTACCATTGAAACAAAACCAAGCACAGGCACGGTCCTTCAGAGATGTAAATGTGACAATGGATGGGAATTGGAATTTACCCCCAGAGACCAGAAAATGAATATGCAAGTTGGCAAGAATATGTGAGCAACTAAGGAAGCAACAATAATTGTGACAGGCCGCATTTCCACTAAATGCTACATAAATAGACACTTGAATCTTGTGACAGAGTGTGTCATCACAATGGACATCTTTTAAAGGGAAAACAGTTCACAACAAAAAGAAAGAAACATAACATGGCAGACACATTACCCTTTTTAGATTTCAAACGACACTTGATGTCTCAAATACCAATCACCATGATCAGTGATTAAAAAGCCCATTAGTGTTACACTGGTTTAAGAAAGTCATGAATAATACCCATCTACCTGAAATGTGATATGATATGGCAATTGTAACGCGCCAATACACATGTTTTCAAGGCGCAACAAGGCAAGCAAAGGGGAACAGAGAGAGGACAGAGACAACGATTTTACAAGGCCACGTGACATAAAGATCGCACAAGTGCAGGGGAGGGGGAGGGAAAAAGTGCCAGGGGGAAGGGGAGGGGCAGTGCTGTACATGGTATCAAAACAATAACAAGAAGTGCGAACAGCAGGTGACAGGTCCAATGATAAGTGCAGACAGCAGGTGTCCAAAAGTGCAGGTAGGGGGCTGTAGGGTTACAGATACAGATTCAAGTGCAAGGGTTGCTGGGAGGCAGTGCAGGTGTGGAACTGGCCGGGCAGGGACCTGTGCCCGAAATCAGAGGGTAACCAGGTGATCAGTGCAGTAACAGAAACGAAATCAGCAGGGGAGAGGAAGAGAGAAGGCATAAGCAAAGAGAAAGGTATTGAGATGCTTCTGGAAATGGATATGGTTTTCCTCAAGTTTCAGAGAGTCAGGGAGGCTGTTCAAGAGGGAAGCCCCAGCCGAAGAAAGAGATCTACCACCAACTTGTTGCTTGGATAAGCGACAAACCCTGAGGGAGCAGGAGGTGGAGGAGCGAAGAGCCCAAGTAGGAAGGTATTAACGAAGACAGAGTTGGAGGTATTGCAGACCCAGGCCCCAGAAGGTCTTGTGGACAATGCAGAGGGTCTTAAATGTAATCCTTGCAGCCACTGGGAGCCAATGCAGAGATTTCAGCACTGGAGAGATACGATCCCTGGGCTTGAGGCCAAAGACAAGTCTTGCAGTCCTGTTCTAGATGAGTTGCAGAGGGTGGAGAGTAAGAGCAGGCAGATTTAGAAAGAGGCTGTTACAGTTGTTCAGCCTAGAGTAAACCAGAGCTCTAGGGAGAGTGAGCCTCTGGGAGAAGGAGAGGAAAGGAAGAATACCTCTGAGGAGGTGCAGTTGGTAGTTTGACTTCTTAGAGATGTCAGAGATGTGAGGAGAAAAGGAGATTGTGGAGTCGAAGATGACCCCAAGGTTCTTAGCCTCACAGGTGGGAGCAGGAAGGGGGCTAAGGGAGACCAGCCAGAGAGTGATAGGAAAGGAGGGCATAGGTGTGCTGATGAGGAGAATCTCCGTCTTACTGGCATTAAGGCAGAGATCATTGGTGGCACACTACTCCTGAAAAGCAGACATACAGTCAGAGATGAGAGAAGGAGAAGAGGTGGCAGAGGGGAGCCTGAAAATGAGATGAGTGTGATCTGCAAAGTACTGAAAGCTGGAGCAGAGAGCTGCAATTTGGTGTGCGAGAGGTGCCAGGTATTGGGTGAGCAGCCAGGGAGAGAGGTTAGAACCCTGGGAAACACCACAGGCAGGGAGTGAGATAGAGGAAAGGAAGGAACCAAGTTGGACCTGCGAGAGTCAATCAGAGAGGAACACAGGACACTCGAATATACGGAGGACTTCTTTCTCCAGGAGGGATTCATCCCTGTGAACATCAGCTTCTTCATGCATCATGCAGTGACCTATGAGCTAACCATATAGCCTGGATTTGAAAAAGGCAGCTCTGCCGAAACACGTGTCATCCACAAAGGATCTAATATCACAAAAATAAAAGGATTTTATAACTCTGATCATAACTACTTGCCTATTCCATTATTTTTCGGCGCACTACGAAGGTATAGCTCAACACAACCAATACAGAGAGGAACGAGGTCAGCCAGGCCAGGGTCAGATCGGTGATACCCAGATTATCACTGAGACGATTCAGCAGGATTTCATGGTTGACCGTGTCAAAGGCAGAAGAGAGATCAAGTAAGATGAGGACAGAGGGGAGAGTAGAATCAAGGTTAGAGAGCAGGCCTTCACAGATGTTCAGGAGAGCAGTTTTCGTGCTACTGGCTGCTCTAAACCCAGACTCATGGTCATGGAGACAACCTACAGATTCCGTATGAGGATTAAGCTGGGAGATGGCCAGCTTTTCCTGGAGTTTGCCCAGGAAAGGCGTGATGGAGATCTGGCGATAGTTAGCTGGGCAGGAGGGGTTGGCTAAGGGTTTCTTGAGAAGAGGGTGCACACGAGAGTGCTCCAGGAGGGAAGGGAAGGCTCCAGAGATGAAGGAGTGGTTGCAGAAGTCAGCCAGGGCAGGAGCAAGGGTGTCAATGTGGTCCTTGATCATATTGGAAGAACAGGGAAGAACCTGTTTTGATGAGACTTTCATAGATCGGACTTGTATAGAAACCTCATCAGGGGAGAACAGAGGAAAGGACGAGAAAAAGGGAGGAGAGGTGGCCCTGCGTTTTAGAGATGAAATGATAAAACAAGGGCGTGCAGAGGGCCTGAGAGGGGACAGAAGAGGTAGAGACTGCAGCAGGATTGGCCAGCTCCTTGCAGATTTTAAAGAGTTCGGGCGAGTTGTTAGATGCCGCAGAGACGCAGGCTTGGATGTGGGCTCTCTTCTTAGTGCAGACAGAGAGCCGGTATTGCCTTTGGAGCAGGCAGCAGGCCAGTTTGTCAGAGGGTGCACAAAAAGCTAGCCATTTCCTCTCAGCCACCCTGCCCTTTCGTTTAAGGGTGACAAGGTCAGAGTCATGCCAGGAGTTGCACTTGCCTTTAGGCTTGAAGTGGATCCTCATGACAGGGGCAAGAACATGAAGAGTATCATAGATAGAAGAGTGGAGCATGGAAAGGCCTGTGTCAGGATGTGAGTCAGCCAGAGGAGGAGGGGGAAAGAAAGTGGCGGCAAAATCTTCAACTGACATCCGCTTCATGGGTTGGATGACAAAGAAGGTAGGTGGCAGTGCTGGAGTTGGCTTGGACTGAGGGGTAGAGAGAGAGAGAGAGAGATGGGAGGAAAGGAGAAAGTGATGACTCTAGGAGAGAGGAGTGGTGAGGGGGACAGAGAAGGTGAGGTCTGAGGAGAGCAGAACATCCAGCGTGTGCCCTGCAGAATGAGTCGGGCCAGAGGGGAGAATAGGAAGAGAGAGTCGCAGAGGTCACAAAAGAGTCCATAGGAGGGACAGGAAGCATCCAGGTGGATGTTAAAGTCGCCAAGAAGGTCGAGGCCAGGAGGACCGCCCACTCAGAGAGGAAGGAGGTGATCTGACCAGGTGGCTGATAGATAGTAGCCACAGTAAGAGAGTAGCCAGGAGAGAGAGGGAGCCTGCAGACAAGGCCTTTGAAAGAGGAGTAGGCCTGCATAGGAACGACAGAGGCAGGAATCCACTCTGGGAAGATCAAGCCTACACCCCCTCTGGAACGGTTGGGTCTGGACACATAGAGGATCTTGTAGCCATCAGGGAGGAGAGTGCCAACGCTTGAGAGAGCGAGCTGGCCGTGAACCATGTCTCGGTGAGACAGAGGACATTGAGATCAAGTTCTTCCAGGAAACGGCAGATATCAGAGGAGTGTTTTGACAGCTGAGTGAGAGTTGAGAGTGGCAATATGGAGAAGCTTGCCAACCTTGAAAGACTTCCGGGAAGGGGTACAAATCAGGATATGCCCTGCCAAGGTTTAGAGGAGACCAAGGAAGGAGAAGAGGGCAAGGTAGCTAACAAGAAGGCAGAGGGGTGAGGCAAGGAAGCCAAAGAAGGGAGAGAAAGAACAGCAGGAGAAGAAAGGAAATTGATGAGGGGCGGGAACCTTCTATCAAAGAGGAGAAGTTTGGCCTGAGTGCCTTGGACCAAGACGGTGCCATTCAGGTAAACATTAATGATGCCCTTAGCAGAGTGGAAGGGGGCCAGGAGGGCCTCCAACCGCGTGCCACCATTAATAGGAGAAGAAGAGAAAGGCGGGAGCACAGAGACCATATGAAGAGTCCATAGGTCTGGCGAGGGAATGACAAAGAGGATGTTGATGAGGGCCTGTCTGAAGGAAGCGCTGGTATAGGTGTCAGCGATAGGGAGGCCTGGGTTTGAGACCAGGATATACTTTTTTGAACTTCTTCCTACCAGACCTAGTGAGGAGAGCAGGAGAGTCAACAGAGAACCAGTTTGAAAAGATAGGAGAAACAAAGAGCACCATAGAGTAGGTGGGGGAGAGGACAGAGGAAGAGGGGTGGAGAGCAAAGATGGGAGGGAGACACTAGGGGAGGACACAAGGAGGAGTGCAAGCAGACAAGACAAAAAGGGACAAGACGATAGTGGATGGACAGTAGTGAATGATTGCCTAAGTAGACAAGAACTCAGATGGAAGAGCATGCAGAAAACAAGCCAGTCTGGTAATCAAATCAGGTTACCAGGGCATCAGGAACAGAGCAGTCATTAAAAAGCAGAACACAGAACAAGATACAAAATAACAAAGCAGTCGACACATGTAAACCTAGAAGAACGAAGAATGCAGCAGAACACAAAGCAATACAATGCAAAACAGGGCAGTCAGTGAGGCAAAAACACAAAACAATATACAAAAAGCAGAGCAGTCGACAGATGATGACCTATAGGAGGGAAGAATACAACAGCACACAGAGCAATACAATGCAAATGCTTTAAACCAAATGCCACACTACCTCAATTTATTTCCGGACCAGGTGATTCATGATACTTTTATGAGATTTAGATTTAATATTCTACCAACCCAAGAAATCATAGGAAAAAGAAGCCAGACACCGGACTCTGATCAGGTGTGCAGAATCTGCAAGAACACAGAAACAATTGAAAGCATTTATCAGATATTAATGCAATGTCCAGCCTTAGCAGAAAAATGCCTTCATATTAGCAAAATGTACCTCAGTGCTGCAATCGATTTAGATGCCAGCGAACGATGGTCACTCATACTTATGGGTAACAATAGAAAAATGGTAACGACTATCATCCGCTTTTGGACAGAGATATTGACAGAAATGCACAGATGAACTGAAATCTTAAAAATCTAAAATTATTTAAGAATGTATATGTAAATGTAAGCTTTAAGACATAAACCACACACATATCAAATGAAAAAATATATAAAAAAATGCAAAACAGGTCAGTCAATGAGGAAGAGCAAAGGGGGCGTGTGGGTGCAGGAGGCTGGAGTAGGGTGAACGCGAGGCACACGCGATAGGGAGTTGCGAGAGACCACGTGGTCAGGGACGCGCGATGCGACAAACCAAGGATGGAAAGTGCAAGGAACGTTTGGTCGGGAGTTCCGAGGAACACGCGGTCATGGAGGCGCCGCTGTGAGCAAACCCAGGGTGGAAGTGCAAGGAACCACGCATGCAGGCATCACGAGGGACCACGTGGGGTAAAAGCATGCAGGCGTGAGCGTGGCCGAGGTTGGAGAGGGCACTAGAGCACACGCGATCGTGGGATTGCGAGGGACCATGTAGGTCAGGGGAACGTGGGAGGCAGGGAAGGAGAAGGAGCGGAGGCGTGCGCAAAGATTGCGAGGGACCACGTAAGTCAGGGGCACACAGCACGCGCTGATGCAACACAATGGACGATTGTGAGGGGCCACGCAGGTATGGGAGGCAAAGCCTCTGGTCTTTGGCCGAAGGTGCTGTCACGGCAGGGGGTGCCTTGGTTGGTCGATTTAAAGGGTCTGCCAAACAATGGGAGTGCGGTGGGATGGAGGTAAGGGGGAACGGGCACACACATGCTGCAACGCAAGAATACAACTTTTACAAATGCACAACATTCTGTGCCAAGGAGCACCGGTCCCCAACCCAGCACCAGAGAAATTGACGTTGGCATTGCCTGATGATGGTGGGTATGGCCTGTGGAGACAGAGGGAGTAAACACATGTTGGTGCATGCTTACCTGCTGTCTGGGTAGTGGTTCAGGTGCTGGGTTCTCCTGGTCCGAACAGGAATTGCCCTTTTCTTCATCTACCCTTTCATTCGGACGCCATTGATCTAAAAGTTAAGATCAGAAAGGAAGAGGCAAGGCTAAGAAGGTGGGCGGTGCTTAGGCCAGGTGACCTAAATCCACTTGCACCTGCTCCCCGTCTGCAAAGTTAAAGAGGCGGGAGGGCTGCGTAAGTAGGGAAAAAGCAGCAACCAGGAAGGCACCAGGTGGGTGGGGCTTTGGCCTGGTGACCTAGATCCACTTGCACCTTCTCCCCATCTGCAAAGGAAAAGAGGCTGGAGGCTGCTTAAGTAGGGAAAAAGAGCGGCAACCAGGAAGACACAATGTGGGTGGGGCTTTGGCCTGGTGACCTAGATCCACTTGCACCTTCTCCCCATCTGCAAAGGAAAAGAGGCTGGAGGCTGCTTAAGTAGGGAAAAAGAGCAGCAACCAGGAAGGCACCAGGTGGGCAGGGCTTAGGCCAGGTGACCTACAGCCACTTGCACCTGCTCCCCATCTGCAAAGGAAAAGAGGCTGGGGGCTACTTAAGTAGGGAAAATATGAGAATAGAATATGCCATTTCAGCTGACAATCAATGCATGACACATTGCCACCCAGTAGCCATCCCTGGAATTTCCCTTCCAGATCTGGTCCACTGATCAATGCATTGTGGGTGCGCACACTAGCTCAAACTCATTCCTTTTGTGACATAAACTGTCTCTGGGCCTCATCATGTGTTGTGCGGTATCCCGGCAAAAATTCTGCCAAGTAGAATAAGCGTTACCGCTGGGACCAGCGACGCAATTAGCGCTACATCATAATCTGGCGTGAAGAGGTCCACCACTTCAGCGCTAACGCTCATCCCTTCTGGTGGAGTTAGCGCCGAAACAAAGCACTCTGCCAAAAGTCCAGCGCAAATAGCGCTACTGCTGGCCCCATCAGTGCTAATAGCGCCGGCGCAATTAGTGCCGGCGCAATTAGCGTCATCGCCAGAACGGGAAGCATGGCAGTGGCCATCTTTAACAGCAGAATCCACTCTGAATCCCCCACTTCGTGCAGCCATCTGACCCCAAAAGACACTGGGAACATGTCACAGGAGTGGACCCGAGGGAAGGTGCTGGAAAATCGGGTCCGGAAGCTGAAATTTAGTGAGGGGGAACTAATAATCCTCACAGATGAGGTGCTTATACACTGTGAGGAGCTGTATGAGAGCAGGCAGCGCAAAATCTCTGGCCAGCGTAAAACCGCCATCTGGCTGTCAATAAGCCAGAAGGTAACTGTGGTAGGCAGTGTTCCCCATGATGCTGAAGACTGCTGCAAAAGATGTAATGACCTAAGGGTCCGGGTGCAGGGTCTCCTCCCCCAACACTTCGAGGTGGCCATGGCAACAGGAGGCAGAACCACCAAGCCCCTTGTCCTCACAACTTGGGAGGAGAAATTCAACAGTATCCTTGACATGGAGGGTATTGAGGGAGTAGGCGGAGAGGGGGTGGGTGCCACTGTGCCAGCTACCAGAAATGGGGTGTCACATCAGCCGCCCTCCACTGCAGCCTGGGGAGAGGGCCAGCAGGAGTGTGACGTGTGAGTATCCACGACACCACGCAGTTGTCACACCAACATGTTGCAGGCCCATTGGCCAGCCCCATGCTGGCATGGAAGACGAGCCCCATGGCCACAATTTGCGTGACCTTACATGGCTCCATGCATGCATGTTATACCCGGTCAGGTTCTCCTGCATTGACAGCCTGCCTTATCAGAACACAGGCCAAAGTCCACCTGGCCAAGGGCCACAGACACATATCTGTGACCATTCCCTCAATGCAGTGAACACATGCAATGACCCCATATCAATTATGCCCATCTGGCCACATGGGTGGGGTGTCACTATGATGAAAAGCATGTGTGACTTTAATGCAGACACACGTGTATGCACCATTACTGACAGCATGTCATGACTCCCGTACAGGCACTCAGGCAGCTCAGGAAGAGCCTGAGGAGGAAGATAGAAAAGGCCCATCGGCGACACATGCCTCCAAGACGTCGATGTCCACTACTACCCCTGAAGGCCGGGGACACATGTAACGCTGAAGTGAAATCCCCAGCATGACACACCTGACCCCAGCAAGACCAAGCCTGCTGGTGGCAGTGGATGCATTGCATTAACCCCACATGCTACCAGGAGCACCTCCACCCCAAATGCACCCATACAGCCAGCTGCAGTAGTTGCGACCGAGGACACACCTGCTGGCAGGAGTACCGATGACACCCAGGAAGAAGTCAGCCAACAGCCACAGGGCGATCTAGGCCAACACAGTCCTGACACCAAACATCATCGCCTGCACACCCAGACATCTGAGGATGACATAGACACACCCTCATATGGCTCTCCTGACTCACCATGGAGCCCCAACCCATTCCCCACCCATCACAAGCCACTCAATCCTACAGAGGCTGGACGACATGGAGAGGTGGCAACTCGAGATGAAGGCCATTGCCAACACTCACTCCCTCCAACTCCAGGCCATACGTGACTGTATGCAGGGAGCCACCTGCAGGATCGTCCGATCCATGGAGCACAACCGGGTACAGGCAGCTGCAACAACTGCCGCACTGACGGTGTATGGGCAGCGTGTCAGGGAGTTAACCAAGGGTATCTCTGCATTTGTGGAATCCATGCAGCAGAGTATGGAACTGACTCTAAAGCACAACTGGGGGCCAGGGTCCATATCCCCAAGTTCGGACACACCTACTGATGGGTTGTTGCCCAACACACCAAGGCACCAGTCTGAGCGATCTCTGGGCCCAAAATCACTTGGAGTAGCCCTGAGGGAAAAGAGGCCATGCAAGTGACAGTGTCCCCTTTGTCGCCCACAGTGGGCATGTTGGGGTGGTTTTCGGTGAATGGGGAGGGAAGATAGTCTGTTAGGTGGTGTTGGGGGGTGTGGAGAGAGAGGATAGTGTGTTGGGATGATGTTGGACGGTACGCGGCAGGGGGATAGTTTGTGCACTACTAAATATAAAACACAGTTACATTTCATTAATGCAAGGATATTGTGTCAATGTGTTTATTCATAAATGTGCATGGGGCACAGTGGTGCATGGTATGTGCCATGTGAATGTATTAGAAAAATTGTCCATCAGTTCCTGGTGAGCCACTCTTCCATTCCTGATGTTCTCTCTTACAATGCGTGCAGGCGCCTTGCCACAGGCATTGCATCCTCATCCTCTGGGGGTGGCATGTCCACAGCAGGGGGTAGAGGGACATTCCTCTGGAGGCAGATATTGTGCAGCATGGCACACATCAGCACGATGTTCCTAACATTTTCTGGTTTATGTATTAGAGCATCTCCTGTTTGGTCCAGGCAGCGGAAATAAGCCTTCGGGAGGCCAAAGAAATGCTGTATACAGACACAGGCCCTGCTGTGAGCATGATTGTAGGCCAACTCCTGTGGTGTCTGTGAATCCTGCATGACTGCAATGAGCTAGAGCAGCTTCAGGTATCCAGATCACCTGCAAGGAGAGAGGAGAGTCATGAGTCACAGTGTATTGTGTGGGGGTGGCCTTTCATGCCATCAGAGCAAAGGGCATCATGTGAATGCATTTGTGGCTTCATTGCATGGCATGTGTCTTGTTCTATGTTTGTGCATACTGTATCACTTGCCTCATGCATTGTTTAATCTCAACATGCACCATGTTCACTTACATCTGAGGTATCATCATGTGTCTGTCATTGCCATGTCAAGCTGATATGATGGCTGTCTTGTGCCAGTGTATTGCTCTTGTGCATGTTGCCTGATGGATTAACTCTTGGCCCTCCATAGGCTTCTGGGGGCAGCGGGTCTGCATTGAAGGCTGAGTGTACATGGGTACTTGGCTGTGGTACTGGCAGGGTTATTGTTGTGGGATGGGATTTGACACTTTGTGTGACATTGATTAGGGATCAAACATATTGCATTGTGGTACCTGTATTCATGTGTGTGTTGGTAGTCACTACTGATTGTGGGCATCAGTGTGTCCATTCAGGTATGTCCACCATGTACATGTTTTGTTTACATGTTCTGTGGACTGTACTGTGACATTGGTGCGGGAGGTGGGCAGGTCCAACTTGTACATTGACTTGTCATGGCATACATTGTGCAGTAGTGCACATGCACCCCCATGTGGTTGGATGCATTGCAGCACCTGTGTGCCTCTCCATGTATCCAGGCAGTGTACATTTCCAAAAACCCATGGCATTGTGGGCGGAACCAGGATAGTGGGCTCAAAAGTGGCTGATGTACAGGTTGGGACTGCAGGTCACCTGCATGTTCAGTGAGTGTTAGTGCTTCCTGTTGAGGTACACCGCTTTGTGGGTCTGCTGGGCCACCGACGTCACATGGGTGCAGTCCAAGGCTGCAATGACATTTGGCATTTGTGCAACGGCATGGAACTGTGTCTTCATGGCGTACACCTGTGCTGAGGGGGTGGAAAGTGAGATATAGCATGAGACATGCCACAGGAGGGCATCAAGCACCTGGAAAAAAACCTGTTGGCTCTGCCATGCCATGCAGAATGGCCACAGACTGCTGGAAGGTGCCAGTTCCAAGCAATTGCAGGACAGATACTAGCTTCAGCTCTGAATTGTCTCACAACCTAGGGGGAAGGTTAATGTTTGTCTTCTCCCCTCTTCATCCAAGCCTACACTTCCCCTCCCCCTCCACGCCCCATTTCTGTTACTGCACTTGCACCCTGCGAATTGTCTCTCGACCAAGTAGGAACATTATCGTTTGTCTTCTTCCATTTTCCCCCTTACCTTCAACTCCCCTCCTCCCCCTTCCCTGCTTTCTTGTTACAGCACTTGCAAGTTCCAAATGTCTCAAGATCTATTAGGAACGTTATTGTTTTGTTTTTGTTCTCCCCTGTACCTCCCCTCCCTTGTCTTGATGCACCTTGAAACACCCCTTTGCTATATAGGTGCATTATAAATACCCATTAAATAAATAAAAAAAAGGAGGATGGCACAGCTGTTCTGGTGTTGATCCTGCTCTCTAAGTCGCCCTGGATTGTGATGAGCAGCACATTAATCGTCTGCCATGTTGAGGCGGTACAGGGTAACCAACTGACTGTCAGTGAGGGTCCAGGGTGAAGGCCTTACCCTGGGTTTTGGTGCACACTTTGCTTGGCCTCTCCTCCTCCTCCCCCTCTCTGCGACCTGTGCCCTGAGCTGGATGTCCTGCCTCTGTACTTCCAGGCGCAGCATGAGAAGCTGCATGTCCCATCTCACAATGTGTACTGGCAGCATGTTGTTTGAAACTGTGTTTGGGGAAGGAGTGTACTTTATGTAGCCCTCTTGAGTGGATTGGGTTCACTGGTGGCTTAATTTGTGTACCTGTTTGCATTTACCTCAAGCTGGAGGTTGGCGATAATTGCACTGTGTTTTTGGCAGTATTAGCGCTGTTTTTTGGCTCTAATACCACCATGTTTGGACTGTTAGCAAAAAACAAGAGGGGTCCTGGGAGTCCCTCTGCTGGACATTAGTCCCAGTTATGAGAGACTTAGTCAGAGTCGTTAGCTCACTATCTTTCACAGAGGAGAAATATCTAAAGCATATCAGTCTTTGTCCTGCCCTAGGGCAGTCCAGCACCAAAATGCTAAGCAATTCTCATCTGAACAAGAGTACCAACAGCAACCCCAGACACGTGTTTCGGTCTGGTTGGACCTCATCAGTAGGGTGGAGCTGTGCCTCTCTAAGAATAGTGAGCAAGGGGTCCAGGTCTGGATTCCCCTTGTAACTTAGGGTGAGACCCAAACTTAGTTAAATATGCAAAAAACAAGAGGGGTCCTGGGAGTCCCTCTGCCAGACATTAGCCCCAGTTACGAGAGACTTACCCAGAGTTTTTAGCTCACTATCTTTCACAGAGGAGAAATATATAAAACATATCAGTCTTTGTCCTGCCCTAGGGCAGTCCAGCACCGAAATGCTAAGCAATTCTCCTCTGAACAAAAGTACCAACAGCAACCCCAGACACATGTTTCAGTTTGGTTGGACCTTATCAGTAGGGTGGAGCTGTGCCTCTCTAAGAATAGTGAGCAAGCGGTCCACATCTGGATTCCCCTAGTAACTTAGGGTGAGACCCAAAGTTACTTAAATATGCAAAAAAACAAGGGGGGTCCTCAGAGTCCCTCTCCCGGACATTAGTCCCGGTTATGAGAGATTTACCCAGAGTCTTTAGCTCACTATCTTTCACAGAGGAGAAATATCTAAAACATATCAGTCTTTGTCCTGCCATAGGGCAGTCCAGCACCAAAATGCGAAGCAATTCTCCTCTAAACAAGAGTTCCAACAGCAACCCCAGACACGTGTTTCGGTCTGGTTGGACCACATCAGTAGGGTGGAGCTGTGCCTCTCTAGGAATAGTGAGCAAAAGGTCCATGTCTGGATTCCCCTAGTAACTTAGGGTGAGGCCCAAAGTGTGGAACTGGGGCAAGGAAGAACAAGACCATTCCAGTCACTCAAGAAGAGAATGAGAGACATGGGTGAGGAAGCAGAGGGGCGTCCGGGACTATGAAGAGTAAGATTGTGAGTGACTTTGAAGCAGAAGATCAATAGCATGAGTGTGTCAGACAAGGGAAATCATGAGCGTGAGAGGTCGCAATGAGGAGGAATATGAGGGCATGGGACGAGGAAAGAGATAAGAAACAGGACTAGGTCAATGAATAGCAAGAGCATGAGATAGCAAGATGAGAAAGTGTAATGGAGGGCCCAAAACCACAGCCCTGTGCAGACCAGGTATGCCGGTAAATCCCGGGCCTAAAAATGGAACAGTCACAGTAGATGACAAAGGCCTGTTTTTATGTAACAATTGTAAAAACAGGTGTAGCATGGAAGCCCACAAGTCTCAAAATTCTCTGACGTCATGTTGCGAAACAATGGTTTAAAAGGTAAACACATCACTTCTGATGTTAAAACGTTAACTTGGTTAGTAAAACCTACTGTAAGGTGGGATTGGGTTGGTTGTATCATATACCTGAACAATTTATATGGGTCACCATTCTGATTGCTTCCACTCTATCTGATGGTTCTACCTAAAATCACCTCTAAATTTATAATGGCAGTCGTATGTCAGTTTTGAATCTTTGGATTGTTTCGTGCAAATGATTAAAAACAACCACTTTTGAGAACACTCATTGGTTGGTACTGGTTTGCCAACCTTCATTGCTTGGCAGGTTATCAGTACATGAGGAACAATTTATGGCAGGGGTTTCGACATCCAGGTGCCACTTCTCCCAATAACAAAACACCATCTCTGATTTCCTGGGCCAATAGTCAGGTCTTCAGCTTTGGACTAGGTTCTATTGTGTGTCTTTTATTCTGGGAATTCTGAGGGAGTGAGGGTCTTGGCTCCTCCATGTCTGGACCTAATGAATATCCCTTGTCTTTCAACTCTGAGTCACTTGTGAGGAGACCACATTTGAGATTTTGTATGAGCCTTTTACCAGGATTTTAACCTATTTTACTATAGGTGTTATTACCCTTTCTGCCTGCTGGAGACATGTTGAAGCCATTCTTCTCTCAGTATTAGCCTCTATTAATGAGCACCCTGTCCTTGCGGGTTGTCGGTTACTTTATTTAATCTAAAAGAAAAATGCCTTGTGCTTAAGAACTGTTTATCTCATGCGCCTCTACTGTATCAGTCCAGACCTCACTTTTCCAAAATAACCTTGGTGAGCTGATGCAGCTTCCGCCCAACTCAATCATCTTTGTTCCTTTTAGCTAACTCAGCAGAGTCTGTTTTTACTTGCAACTTCGATGTTCCTTCAAGCTATCCCGTTCATCTGGGCATGGCATCGCTGTCAATTTTAACCAAAATGTCAGCCCTTCGTTGTTGCATTTATTGCGTTAAGCAAGCATTATGTGTGTTCTCAAGCATATTGCGTTTTATATATATATATATATATATATATATATATATATATATATATATATATATATATATATATATATATATATATATATATATATCAGAGAATATGTTTTCTATTGCATGTAATGTATGTTCTTCATGTATACATGTGGTTGTCCCAATGTTCATGTAGTTTTGTGATGGATGCATAGATGCTTCATGTCTAATGCATCCATGTGTATCAGAGGTGGGATGACGTCACTTGCTTTTGTCATCCCCTGGCTACAGCATGTCTATGTATGCCAGATTCTGTAGGTTCCGAGATAAGGCTGATAGGGTCTTCTCAGTGAATAACACCTTTTGTGTCTCCGGTATGGTAGTGGAGGGGGCAGTGACAACGACTGATACACTTATCGCATTGCTGCGATATAGAGGTGGGGGAGGGGCTGACACCCTGGATGATGCATTCATCTGCCTCTCAACAGAAGAGTGAGAGAATGAGGGACTCTGATGTGAAAAGTAACAGCATGTGGAAAGGGATGAAGAGAAGCATGAGGAATTGCAGTGAGAAAGAGCATAAAGAGACTCCACAATCAGGAAAAGCATGAACATACGGAATTTAACACAGAAGAGTATGGGCTTCAGAGACATAAAAGAGGACAAGCTTTACTATGTGGTACCATTTAAAGGAATAGCATGGGAATGAGGGACTCCAATGAGGAAAAACATTAGGTCAGCAATGAGCTAGAGCATGAGGTGTTGCAAGGTGGAAATGTAGAATGGACTGCAAGGTGGAAGAGCATGAGCATGAGGGGCCATGAGGAGGGGAGAGTATGAGCATGATGGACTGTGGCAAAGCAAAGCATGAGGTACTACAAAGAGGAGGAACAAGATCATCCAAGTGCTTCAAGGGATTGGAATGAGGAAGAGCAGGAGAATGAGGTACACATTTGAGGAAGATCAAGAGCCTGAGGGACTGGTAAGAGGAAGAGAAAGAACATGAGCAGGGGAGACCTAGATGAGGAAGATCAAGAGGATGAGACACCAAGAGCAGAACGACAGACTGTGATAAGGAAGATGAAGAACATGAGGGTGTGGGACATGGATAAGCATAAACATGAGAGATCATGATGTGTAAGAACATGAGGGAATGTGATGAGGAAAAGCATGAGCATACAAAATTGGGTCAATGAAGAGCAAGGAAATGAGGTAGCAAAGCAAGACAAGGAAGAGCAAGAGCATGGGGGACTGTGATGGTGAGAGTAAGAGCATACTGACAGGATGAAGAAAAGCATGATGGACTGCAATGTGGAAGAGCATGAGGGACTAGGACTAACAAGAGCAAGTGCTAGAGGGACCTTGACAATGAAAAGCAAGATCATTAACAACTGGGAAGAGAAAGAGCATTTAACACCGGGAAGATGACAAGCTAGAGCGGTTCCATGTGTTAAAACTGCGGCAGAAATGGCTGTTTACACAAAACATCGCGGCAAAAAGGCTGTGGCTTTGACGCCGCCATCCATGTAAAGGATGCAGGGGACACCACTGCAACCCCCAGATCCATTATACCATTTAAGAAGAGCGGGGGACACCCCTGCATCCCCCGCTCTCCTTAAATCGTTTAATGGGGTACACCTTTACTAGGTCAAACCATAGAATTTTTGCTGCAATTTTTTGTAAAGTCGACATTTTTGGCGGAATTTTATTACTGCATACCGCTAGAGGATGAGTGTGTGGAGGAAGTAGAGCAAGAGCATGCAGGAACATGACATGGGAAAGCAAGAGTATAAGGGACTGGAATGAGGAACAGCAAGGGCATGAGGTAATTCAATGAGGAAGGGGCTGAGATACTTGGACAAGAGAGAGCAATAACATGAGTGTCTGAAATGAGCATGAGCACGAGCCTTAGGAACAACAATAAGGAAGATTAGAATGAAGGACCATGACAAGGAAGAGCATGAGCATGAGGGACAAGAGAATGGGGATGAAGAATCCTGATAAGGAGAAGCAAGAGCTTCATGATCCCACTGCATTTTCCTTAGGAGTAATTATAAATGTGGTGCATATTTTTTACATGTTTCCATCGGATTATGCTGGGAGGACATTAGGTCATATTAGGACTAATATGTTGGCTTATTATTAGTATTTTATATGATTAAGCCTAATTATTAATATCTGAATTTTGAAGCTGCGGGACTCTGTCGTGAAGCACCATATAGGTACCTAACAAATGAATACGTGCATATTAGCTTTATATAATATCAAAGAGTGCCCCAAGTGGGTAATACAATGCAAGTGTATGGGTCAACAATTTTTTTAATTAAAACTGTAGAAGGATTACCATGGACTTAGATGTAGTGTGCATAATGGATAGCTCAAAACGGTATGGGCAACAAGATGGGAACTCAAAGAAATCTTGCGTCAGTGTGAACCTATCACCATCTCCCTCTGAGTACTTTATATTACTTTTATTAGTAATTTGTGACAGTCAAAGTAACTTACAAAGTCCATATCATTGGCCTTGGTCTCGTTCTTTTGGAATGTACATCTAGCTACCTCAGTCTTTGTCTTTCAGTTATGGGTTTTGGAGGATTCCTAAAGCCTAGTTAATTGAGTTTGGTGTGCTGATCTAAGTGGTTAAATCATCTTGGGTTTTGGGAAACATTTTAAGACTGTCTTGGTGGTGGAAATATCCCTTTGGCTCAAGGTGCTGTTTCACTGGTCACAGAATTGGCACCAAAGGATCCATGATATGCTGGTCAACTCCCTCTTGTGGGATCATGGACTAAGGACATCCTTTGTCTGACTCCATGTCCCCTGGTGAGATTGTACCATCTCATATCTTGTTTAACAAATTCTAGGTTCTGCCCTGACCAGACATGCTCTGCTGGAACCTCCTCACTTTTTCTGACCAGATGAAATGCCTGATCCCCACCTTCTCATATGATGTGCTAATAGCTCCATCTCCAGTTTTCTTCTCTTTGCCCAGAAGTTAATGGTCTCACCTCCTCATTTTTTCTTATCAGCTGTCTCTTTGGGGTTTTCACCCTCAGCCTCCCTCTCTTCCTAGATGACACAGGTCCTTCAGCTTCTGGACAGCTCTCTTTCTACTGATTAAAATTCCTCACCCTCTGGGCACACACTTTCCTCTCCAAAATTCTATTTAAGAATGTACTTCCTTCAACCTCCTTCCAAAACTCTCCTTCTCCTTGATGATCTCTCTCATCCACTCCCAAACAACCCCATTAATACACATGGTAACAGTTTCCTTTTGTGACCTCTTCCACTCTCCAGCACATCTTGTCACCTGGATGACCCCTGTTTTCTACTACACCGCCATGACATATGTTTTCTTTCATATCATCCTCAATTCTAAAGCACCCCTTCATTCCCCGGAGAACCCTTTTGTCTACTACCTCCAACCTCCAAATCTCTCCTTGTCCTCTTCCATCAATACTTCTTTTCTCAACACTCTTTATTTATTTATTTATTTATTTATTTGTTGGACATTTGTGTGCATTTGTATGGCATCTATACACAGGTGTTTCCAGGTGCCACAAGACTAGATGGGGGTTAGGGGGTGGGGAGAATCAAAAAGTACAACAACAAAACAGTTATATTCGCCTTGTGACAATCCTACCACGCAAGTGCATGACAAAGGTGGTAAGTGAAAGAGGGAGGCGACAGAGGGAGAAGTGCAGGAGTGGGGCACCCCCAAGGTGGGGGCAGACAAGTGGCGCAAGGGAGAATGAGTGCGATGGACACGGAGGACCAATTTGGGCCAGTTTGCGGAAGGAAGTCTGAGGGCAAATGCTGTGGTATTGGTAGGGGGTGGTCTAGCCCCTGTATGACTCTGAAGGGACCAGGCCCCAGTCGTAGTGGCAGGTGGAGAGTTAGCAAGGGAGCGGGAGAGGGACAGAAGAGGAGACAAGAAAAGTCTTGAGAAGTTTCCAGAACTTAAGAAGATCTGGCTAATGTCTGAGGGGGGGAGGGAAGGCCGTTCCTGAGGGAGGCGCAAGCCAAGAAAAGGGATCTACCTCCCACTCTCTGCTTGGAGAAGCATTGAACCTGCAGAGAGTTGAAGCCAGAAGACCAAAGGACTCTGGCCGGGAGGTATTTAGGGAGGGAAAGCTGGATGTAAAGGGGTCCCAGGCCACAGACAGCCTTATGGATTATGGAAAGGGTCTTGAATTCGATCCTTGCAGTAACCGGGAGCCAGTGGAGAGATTTTAGGGCTGGAGAGATGCAGTCCCTGGGCTTGAGGCCAAGGATAAGTCTCACTGTCCTATTCTGGATTAGTTGACAGGGGTAAATGGAGGAAAGAGGCAGATTGAGGAAGAGGATGTTGCAGTAGTCAAGCCTAGAGAGAACCAGGGCTCTGAAGACATTGAGCTTCTGGAGGAAGGTGAGGAAAGGTGGAATACCACTGAGGAAATGCAACTGTAAATTGGACTTCATGGCACGGTCCATGATGTGTGTAGATAAAGAGAGAGAGAAGTCAAAGATGATGTCATGTTTTTTGCCTCACAAGTGGGTGAGTGGAGAGGACCCAGGGAGTCTGGCCATAGACTGGGGGTGAGGCAAGGAGCAAGCATCCCAATGAGAAGGATATCTGTCTTACTGCCAATAAGGCAGAGATCAATGGCAGAGCACCATGCCTGAATGGCAGTCAGGCAGTCAGGTATGAGGGAGGAGGAGGAGGTAGAGGAAGGCAGCTTAAAAGAGAGCTGAGTGTCATGTGCGTAACACTGGAAATGAGGGCTGAAAGTGGAGATCAAGTGGGCCAGAGGGGCCAGGTCAATGTTGAAGAGCTAAGGCGATAGGATAGAACCCCAAGATGCCACAGGTAGAGAGTGAGGTGGAGGATAGAAAAGGTCCCATTTGCACTTGGGAAGGTCTGTTTGAAAGAAAGGAGGTCAGACATGCCAGTGCCCAGTCCATGATGCCTAGGGTATCATGGAGATGGTTTATGAGGATGGAGTGGTTGACTGTGTCAAAATTAGAAGAGAGATTGACGAGGACCAAAACAGAGGAAGTGTTAGAGTCCAGGTTGGAGAGTAGGTCTTCACAGGTGTTCAGGAGAGCAGATTCCATGCTTTCCCATGAGTTTGCCCAAGAACGAGGTGATAGAGCTAGGGCAAGAGTTAGCCAAACTAGAAAGGTCAGCAGATGGCTTTTTTAGGAGAGGGTGCACAAGAGACTGCTTGAGGGGCTGAGGCAAGGAGCCAGTGGCAAAAACGTGGTTGCAGAGGTCCAGAGGTCAGCCAAGGCTGGAGCGAGACATGCAATGTTGTCCTTGATGGTTCTGGAGGAGCATGAGAGCACCTGTTTAGAGGAGACTTTCATTGAACAGACAAATCTATAGATTTGATCTGGTACAATGGGAGAGAAAGAGGAGAGTATTGGGGCAAGGGGCCAAGAGAGATAAGAGAGGGGTAGGGGTGATAGCAGGTGACATAGACTCTAGTCTCGTGGAGCTGCAGCATTGCTAGTACTCCTGTCCTCATACTATGTGGGAGAGCAGTGCGACGATTTCCTTTATGGTCCTGCTCTGGTCTCCGGACTGGGTGGTCCCTAGGAAGCACAAAAGCTTCTCTGCTGTGCTGAACTCTGGTAGCTTACAGCAGATGAGTTTGGAGGTATTGTGGCTAGTCGGGTGAGCGTTGACAGTGCTTGCATTGTCTCTGCCCTGGTCTTACCTGTTTTGGCCTCGCTGTTCCTCTTTGCTTGTCGGCTTTGCCTGCTGATTACAGGTGGATACTGCTAAATTACTGTTAGTGTGAGTTAGGCAATGGTATGGAGCCCCATGTTCAAGAGATCTGAGATAGGCAAATAGTTATATATTGTTAGGTTTTTTTGAGCTGGTCACTGGTAATCATGCCTAGTTGTAGAGTGCCTGCTATGACCAAATTGGCGAACCCAGATAGCTACAAATCTGTGTTAAAACCAAGGTTAAAACCTCAACAACTGGGGTTAATAATGGTTCAGTACAAATTAAGCAGAGGACATCCACTGAATCTCCAGCCCCAGAGAGGCACAGAAGACAAATTTTGGAAGTTTCATCCTTAAGTGCTTGAAGGAGACGATGACTTGTAGATGAGCATCCTCAATCTATGTTGATGCTGAATGTGTCTTAGATCCTACTCAGTCCATCATTGCTACTCATTTGGAGTTTGAGAAGAGGGCCCCCATTTGGTACCCCCTATCACTTGTTGTGATTCCCCACTGGGAAATGGAATGGTTAATCATGTAAACTTGGTACCTGCCATCACTTTGGCAATGCAGTCATCACTTAAACAAATGGGGGATGTTATTGCCCAGGTTGTGGCACAGTCCACACTCGTGAAGAAAGGTGTTGATGATGTTGCAGGTAATGTGGACTACTGGCAGTATATTAGGGGACAGTGAATTTGGAAATAGCATAACATACACCATGTTAATGGTGAATTGTGTAATTACACAGATTTGATAGAAGTGAAAAAGGCACAAGCCTGCATGCCTTAAGATGCAGTTGCAAGGTCAATTGAAAGCGTAATCGTGTGAAACTGCAGATGCGGCGGTGAGTGGAGATATTAAAGCTTTATTTGCTCCCAAGGGATCTACCCTGAATGCTTTCAAAAGATTGACATCAGAGTCTGAAGATCTCAGATCCAAATTCATAAAACTAGAACGTCTCAGTATCAGAGAAGTCAACAAATTCTGGGAAAAAACAACCCTCACCCATTATTTAAAAGAAAACAAAATTCCCCGTGGCCTTCGTATACTAATTTTGCCCGATTTTGAAGACCCCGCTGACAATGATCTAGCCACAGATTGGGAAGCCAACTTATCGGCTAGTTCAAATAACATGCTCAAATTACTTGTTGAACATCCCAGCAGAGAACATAACCGCATTGTCACTCAAACTGATGCACTTAAAGAACAAATTGGCCTCTTTAATGCGCCCAGTGCCACCATTGACAAAAATTACAAAACCCTTTATACTCCTCTACGTAGAAATCAGTATGAGGTTAAAATTCGTAAATCAATAAAATTCTCACGGGACGATAAAGACTATCATGACAACAGGGTATATAAGTACCAGCCCAAATATGATGAGGTTTCTCGATCACGGTCCAGCAGTGTAGTACCTACACCTGCAAGCTCAGAAGTAGATAGCGACTGAGACAAACCCGACTCAGACGTAGACCCTACTATTGCTTCTATCAAAAATGAGTTGCATTCCTCTGATGATCCTGAGATTCCGCAAGGCAATCGTGACCCTGATATCCAACCGACCCCTTTTTTAGAGCAGATTCGAAGATACAAGAAAGGCAACCGCCATGCCGCCCTAGCGGCCATGAAAAAAGTACAATTCCAGTTACCACCAGTCACAAATATTACAACCCAAGACCCAAGCCTCGGGGCACAAGGGGTTGCCAATCCCACCGGTGCAAACGCACCCCCCCTACCACAAGGCAGAGAGACCCGGGCGTCCTATCAACAAACCCTGAGGAATCAGATAAGATAGATCTGATACACAACTTGAGCACCTATCCTCTCTCGCAAGATGAACGCTCGCTCCTGAATAAGGGACTTTCGTTCACACCAACTGATTTCAACGAATATGTACAGATACAGATTGATTTGTATAAATTAATTCGAAAAATCGAATAAAAAAAATACTTCACCATCCAAGTGAAGTACTTCAAATCCAAATCACAACTGCCTCTTCTTTCAGATGTATCATTGCAAACAATGTTGAACACACATGTGCTCATGTCTCTTGATGAATGTGATCATGACCCTTCGGTTAATGTAATGGATTTGTTACATGATCTTAACATACAGCAGCAAAACTTGAAAATAAAAGAGTTGTCAACCAAATCCAAAATTGTGCCTACATTTCCTAAAGATAATCTAATAGACACTTTTCATCAAGCAGTCATTAATGACATTCACAAACTACAAGACAAAGCCAAAAACAAGCATGAGGGTAAACGTAATTTATCACCTCGTGAACAAACAGCCCTTCGCAAGTTAGCAGCGAATGAGAATTTAATTATTAAAGAGGCAGACAAAGGTGGCAATGTGGTGCTTATGAATAAGGATGACTACATTACCATGGCCTTAGAACATTTGAACTCCTCAGGGTGCTATGAGGTTTTGGCATCCAACCCTACAAATCAATTACGAGTAACAGTCAACTCTCTTGTGTCCAGATGGCAAAACAAAGGTTTGCTAACAGATGGTGAGAAACAATTTCTCATTGTAGATGGCCCAGTCATGCCCACAGCCTACTTCCTACCCAAGATACATAAAGATTTTGTTAATATACCAGAAGGGAGACCTATCTTGAGTGGGGGAGGTGCAATTTTTGAGCCAATGTCCATCTACATCAATGAATGTCTTGCACCTCTGGTAACCTCCATTCCAAGTTTTATTCGAGACACTATGCATATTTTACACATCTTAGATTCACTTCCTGTATTACCAAACATGCTATTAGTGTCACTTGATGTGAAGGCACTATACACTACTATTAACCATCAGAGGGCAATCACCAGTGTTGATTATATTTTTCGAGAACATTCGGCCTCCTTTTTTGAGCCTATAGAATTTGTTAAAGAACTTCTATTGTGTGCACTCGCTAACAATGTGTTTCTGTTCAATAATACCTACTACAGACAACTGATAGGCATAGCAATGGGAGCCAGCTATGCCCCAGCCCTCGCTAATATATTTATGTATCACTATGAGCAAATGTTTGTCTTCACTAATGATTTGTTCTTACCATATATTTATACATGGAAAAGATACATAGATGACGTGTTTCTGATTTGGACAGGCTCTTGTGATTCTCTTAATGATTTTGTGTCATACCTAAATTCCAACACATGGGGTATTAAATTTACCCATACTCCTAGCTTTACTAGTATTGATTTTTTGGACCTTTCGATCAGCATTTCTGACAACAAATTTGTTATAAAGACCTATCGCAAATCCACATCAGTTAATGCAGTACTACATGCGAGCAGCTGTCATAAGAAATCTGTTTCACAAAATATCCCTAAAGGGGAATTCGTACGTGCCAGACGCAACTGCTCTCTAAACAAGGATTTTAGCACAGAATGTGCGTTAATTTGCAACCGGTTCCTGGCTAGAGGCTACAGCAGCAGCCTCCTAGACAAAGCACAACGGGAGGTTAAATCCATGAAGAGAGAGGATTTGCTTACTCCTAAAGTACGCTCTCAAAGTATGCATAGTAACAAACTGAAATTCATTACAAGATATAATGCAGATAGTTCTAGTCTGTATAAAATCATCAATAAACATTGGCATATCCTTCAGCTTGACAGAGACATCGGCTCCTGGGTAGATGACTCGCCCAACTTCATCTACACTAGGGCCAATAATCTCAAGGGCATCCTCTCACCCTCCTTTATGTCGAACCCACAACATACAACACCTCGGTTACACCAACCAGATAACAAAGGTTTTCGCAAGTGTGGGGGATGCTCTATGTGTGCTTATGCATACGAAACCAGCACAATTGAATTTGGCCAAATGGGCACTCATAGAATCCAATCTTTCATTAATTGTAACACAACATTTTGTGTATATTGTATTATTTGTGTTTGTGGACAGTGCTATATTGCAGTACCATTCGACCATTAAAAATTAGGATAAGGGAACATCTCGCATCCATCTCCCAGGTTGACTCAAAGTACCCATTGTCGGTACACTGGCAACAAGCCCATCAAATGGACAATAAGGCACAAATTAAATTCACTGGGATGGCGAAAGTGACCCTGCCACAACGTGGGGGCAACCTTGTCCTTAAATTGAGACAATTAGAGGCTCGCCTCATTTGTCAATATGGCACTGTCACACAAGGTCTCAATACAGACCATGAATTATCTGTATTTTTATGAGCAATTGCTCTCATTATTGTAACATTGTAACTTTGTCGTTAGACGGACAACCTTGACTCATCGGAGGCCATCCATTTAGTACTCATTCCATATATACTTATCGATTTTTGTTACTAGCCTAACTGAGGCGGGAACCCCTGAGGCAGACGTATGGGGCTTAACTCGCCCCCACCCACCGCCATAGGTGATTTTTTTTATCTATCCCCTAACATTGGCTATCCTTAATACTAATTTCTATTCCCACAATCTTCCCCATTTTCTGATGACATGTGTAGAAACCTGGTTTCTCCACTCCAGGTCAGTCCTTCCTTTTCACTCCCTCCCTTTCTTTTCGTTTCAAGTTGGTCTCCTCCCTTAATTCCCTTCCCCTTTCGTAATTCATTCTCACTAATTGTAATTATCACTAATCCTGCATACTGATTTATTAGAGTTCGCCACATCCAGTGTGTTTTAGTTGATCCTTGCATTTGGGCAATTGACCCTTGCATTACCAAGCATTATTGCTCAGTAACCAGTCCTCACTCAAGATGGCGTCCTTTTTTTGCCACCCGCGCCGTCAATCGGGTTACCAGACATTTGGTCGACAAAAATTGGTCGACTGGACAAATGGTCGAACCAATTTGATCGAAAACCAAATGGTCGAATTTTTTTCTTTTTTATTTTCACCCCTTTTTTGTTTTTTTTGGGGGGGGTCCCCCCAACCCCCTTTTTTTTCTAAAAAACCCTTTTTTTTAAAAACGAAAACCCGAAAAATATATATGTAAATAAAAAAAAAATGTGACCATTTGGTTTTCGACCAAATTGCGTCGACCAAATGTCTTTCAACCAGTTTTCAGTCGACCAAATGTCTGGACACCGTAAATCGGCAGTCGGGCTACGTATTTAATTACTCGCAGGAGCCACACACGCCTGGCTCCTGTTCACTGTTACAGCCGAGACGCTGGTAAGACCAGCTACTTCGCGCAGAACCCTAACCTGACAGAGGGGCTACGTGTACATCCAATCTGTGGCCAGACGTGCACCGCCGCCCAATCACTAATTATGTTGTTCTGTCTGCTTCTCTCCCTTCCTGTCCGCGACCTGGCTCGCTGTTCCGTGTGTATCTCCACTCACCGCCGCATCTGCAGTTTCATGCGATTACGCTTTCAATTGACCTTGCAACTGCATCTTAAGGTATGCAGGCTTGTGCCTTTTTCACTTCTATCAAATCTGTGTAATTGCACACTTCACCATTAACATGGTATATGTTATGCTATTTTTACAGTGGAGCCCACGATCCTTCTATTTTTTGTTGTTTACCACACACATTGGTAAGTTAAACTCTTCTTGTTTCCTCCAATTACCATGTCCTCAACTGAGCTATCATTTTTCACACGCTCTTTTTCCCTTCCATTTTTTTTGTCTTGTTTAGTGTTATTAATAAAGACTTCCCACTACTCAGGTAAATTGCTTCAACCTTTCGGAAATATATTAACTAACTGGAAGGCCAACCCAGATGAAATATGCTAACGTATAATTTTTGTTATTTTTGTTTTTCTCTACCCCCATTCCTTCTTCTGTTTGCTAATCTATTTGCCATCTCTTGAATTGTTTTTTGTTCTTTTTTGGCTCCATATGCACTGGCATATTTTATTTGGCAATCGAATTACCTTTTTATGTTTTTGATTGCTTCTTTGTGTTTAATATGATTGTTTTTTATCTCATATGCCTGATGTGCAATTGTATGGTGACTTGCCACTCTGTTTTTGCTTTGTTGTTTGGGTCGTTTTCATGTATAATACATTACTCTGTTATTCTATGTATTGGCCTATTTTGCATGTACATTAACCTGTAGCCTCAGTAGAAGAGCAAGTGCTTGAAACACGTGTCAGGCTACCTTTTTGGGAAATAAACACATACCAACTGTAATTCATTTTGTTTGTGTGCGCAGCGTGTCTGTAAAATCAACTTGGTTCTGTCTTATTGGTGGTGGACTTGGCAAGTCCCCACACCTACACTCACCCGCAGTGCTCCTCACACCACTCTTTATAATTTTGGTCCTTGCGCTGAGTCTTGCTGTCCTTGTTTGCCAACCTTGTTTACTTATTATTAAAATAAGCAGTTGAAAACTGTTTACATTCTTTACAAAGATGGTACAGTATCACAACAAAACAATAGAGTGTGGGTTTCCAATTTCACATTATATCTATTGCTCAACATACTTGATAATCATTCCCTCCGTTGTTCTGCATGATTTTTCACAGTCAGTATTATTTACACATTAGTCATGTTCAAACCTTCCAAGAATTTTATCATGGCTAATTTAACAGTACAAAAGTGGGTGATGTACAGCTTGGGACCGCAGGTCACCTGCATGTTCAGTGAGTGTTAGTGCTTCTTGTTGAGGTACACTGCTTTGTGGGTCTACTGGGCCACCAACGTCACATGGGTGCAGTCCAAGGCTGGGATGACATTTTGCATTTGTGCAACGGCATGGAACTGTGTCTTCATAGCGTGCTGTGGTGGTGGAAAGTGAGATATAGCATGAGACATGCCACAGGAGGTCATCAAGCACCTGGAAAAGAAACTGTTGGCTGTGCCGTGCCATGCCATGCAGAATGGCCAAAGACTGCTGGAAGGTGCCAGTTTCAAGCAATTGCAGAACGGATACTAGCTTCAGCTCTGAATTGTCTCACAACCTAGTTGGAAGGTTAATGTTTGTCTTCTCCCCTCTTCATCCAAGCCTACACTTCCCCTTCCCCTCCTCGCCCCATTTTTGTTACTGCACTTGCACCCTGCGAATTGTCTCTCGACCAAGTAGGAACATTATCGTTTGTCTTCTTCCATTTTCCCCCCTTAACTTCACCTCCCCTCCTCCCCCTTCCCTGCTTTCTTGTTACAGCACTTTCAAGTTACAAATGTCTCAAGACCTATTAGGAACATTATTGATTTGTTTTGTTCTCCCCTGTACCCCCCCTCCATTTTCTTGATGCACCTTGAAACACCCTTTTGCTATATAGGTGCATTATAAATACCCATTAAATAAATCAACAAAATAAAAGGAGGGTGGCACAGCTGTTCTGGTGTTGACCCTGCTCTCTAAGTCGCCCTGGATTGTGATGAGAAGCACAGTTATCGTTTGCCATGTTGAGGCGGTAGAGGGTAACCAACTGACTGTCAGTGAGGGTCTATGGTGAAGGCCTTACCCTGGGTTTTGGTGCACACTTTGCTTGGCCTCTCCTCCTCGTTCACCTCTCTGCACCCTGTGCCCTGAGCTGGATGTCCTACCTCTGTACTGCCAGGCGCAGCATGAGCAGCTGCATGTCCCATCTCGCAATGTGTACTGGCAGCATGTTGTTTGAAACTGTGTTTGGGGAAGGCATGTGCCTAATGTAGCCCTCTTGGGTGGATTGGGTTCACTGGTGGCTTAATTTGTGTACCTGTTTGCATTTACCTCAAGCTGGAGGTTGGCGATAATTGCACTGTGTTTTTGGCAGTATTAGCGCTGTTTTTTGGCTCTAATACCACCATGTTTGGACTTGTGATGCAGCAGCTGTAATAGCAAAAAACAAGAGGGAGTCCCTCTGCTGGACATTAGTCCCGGTTATGAGAGACTTAGCCAGAGTCTTTAGCTCACTATTTTTCATAGAGGAGAAATATCTAAAGCGTATCAGTCTTTGTCCTGCCCTAAGGCAGTACAGCACCAAAATGCTAAGCAATTCTCCTCTGAACAAGAGTACCAACAGCAACCCCAGAAACGTGTTTCGGTCTGGTTGGACCTCATCAGTAGGGTGGAGCAGTGCCGCTCTAAGAATAGTGAGCAAGGGGTCCAGGTCTGGATTCCCTAGTACCTTAGGGTGAGACCCAAAGTTACATAAATATGCACAAAACAAGAGGGATCCTGGGAGTCCCTCTGCCAGACATTAGTCCCAGTTACGAGAGACTTACCCAGAGTCTTTAGCTCACTATCTTTCACAGAGGAGAAGTATCTAAAACATATCAGTATTTGTCCTGCCCTAGGGCAGTCCCACACTGAAATGCTAAGCAATTCTCCTCTGAACAAGAGTACCAACAGCAACCCCAGACATATGTTTCAGTTTGGTTTGACCTCATCAGTAGGGTGGAGCTGCGCCTCTCTAAGAATAGTGAGCATGGGGTCCACGTCTGGATTCCCCTAGTAACTAAGGGTGAGACCCAAAGTTACTTAAATATGCAAAAAACAAGGGGGTCCTCAGAGTCCCTCTGCCGGACATTAGTCCGGGTTACGAAAGACTTAGCCAGAGTCTTTAGCTCACTATCTTTCATAGAGGAGAAATATCTAAAACATATCAGTCTTTGTCCTGCCATAGGGCAGTCCAGCACCGAAATGCTAAGCAATTCTCCTCTGAACAAGAGTACCAACAGCAACCCCAGACATATGTTTCAGTTTGGTTTGACCTCATCAGTAGGGTGGAGCTGCGCCTCTCTAAGAATAGTGAGCAAGGGGTCCACGTCTGAATTCCCCTAGTAACTAAGGGTGAGACCCAAAGTTACTTAAATATGCAAAAAACAAGGGGGGTCCTCAGAGTCCCTCTGCCGGACATTAGTCTGGGTTACGAAAGACTTAGCCAGAGTCTTTAGCTCACTATCTTTCACAGAGGAGAAAAATCTAAAACATATCAGTCTTTGTCCTGCCATAGGGCAGTCCAGCACCAAAATGCTAAGCAATTCTCCTCTGAACAAAAGTACCAACAACAACCCCAGACACGTGTTTCGGTCTGGTTGGACCTCCTCAGTAGGGTGCAGCCGTGCCTTTCTAAGAATAGCGAGCAAAACGTCCATGTCTGGATTCCCCTAGTAACTTAGGGTGAGGCCCAAAGTGTGGAACTGGGGCAAGGAAGAACAAGACCATTCCAGTCACTCAAGAAGAGAATGAGAGAAATGGGTGAGGAAGCAGAGGGGCGTCAGGGACTCGGAAGATTAAGATCGTGAGTGACTTTGAGGCAGAAGATCAATAGCATGAGTGTGTCAGGCAAGGGAAGTCATGAGCATGAGAGGTTGCAATGAGGAGGAACATGAGGGCATGGGACAGGGAAAGAGATAAGAATACAGGACTAGGTCAATAAATAACAAGAGCATGAGGTAGCAAGATAAGGAAGTGTAAAGGAGGGCCCAAAATCACAGCCCTGTGCAGACCAAGTAGGCTGGGAAATCTTGGGCCTAAAAACGGAACAGTCAGAGTAGATGACAAAGCAAAAACAAAGAGGTGATGGCTGGAAGGTTTAGAATGAATCTTAACCACTGGCATTGCTCTGGGCAACCCTCCAGACCATCGTTCTTTGCCTGCCAAGCCATTACAGAAGGGGAAAGGCCATATGCAAATCACACTTGGTCCTACCCCAAAAGGGTCAGTCCAGCCCGAACTGCTAGGTCACATCCCTTCTGCATGAGACCACAAGCATCCTCAAACATTTTTCGGCCTTGTTGGGCCTCATCAGTGAGGAGTAGTTTGGGTCTCTAGGCCCAGCAGGCATGGGACCCACGTCTGGGCATACCCGTCCCACTCGGAGTGACAAAGCTGTTACGCTCACCTTGTATCCACGGGGACGCCACACAGCCCGGGTTGGATGATTTGCACTCTCAAACCCTCTCCCGGTCCCTTGGTAAGGCCTCTGGTGAAAGATGGGTCTGCAATATAGGAGAGCTGGATTCAATACCAGATTGTCTTTATGTTTTGCCACCTCCCTTGGCCTGAACTCCTTCCTCCCCCTTGGGCCTTCTCCTTACCTTAATATTGTAAAAGGTGGATTCTCCGTCCTGCTCCTCGTGGCAGGGGCGCGTAGATGTGGGGGGCAAGCAGCGACCAAGTTACTTCACTGGTGCAAGCCCCCCTGTGGGAATCCAGGCCTGCTGCGACTCCATACGTTTGCTGCTTTACAGTCTTTATATGCAGTTCTTATGTTCCTCTTAGTTCGAATATTAATGTCTTGCTTCTTTCCTTTTAAGTATGGAAAGGTATTTTGGTGTTGTCATGCAGTTTGAAGATTCGCATGGGACGGTAGGCGTGTGCGCGATGCTGTCCGGTGAGTAATGCGCGATGCACGGTGCTGTTTCGCCTTTTATATTGTTAACCTGTGTCTTTTCTCTCCTTGCAGGTTGCGATGTTCCTTGCGGAGCGCCGTAATGTTCCAGCAATGATACTGAACAGGAGATGACTACCCAGGTAAGAATTGTGTGGCTTTCGTCATTTGGGAGGAAACGTGAGTAAACGCTTACTAATGCTGTCTTTCTTTCTCCTCTTTTCAAGTTATGGTATTCCAGGATGCATGTGGTGCCGGATGATGCAGTACGTACCTTCAAGTGAGTGAAACTGAAGTCAGCGATGGATTGAAGACAGGATACTGTTCCAGGTAAGTTTCGTAGTGTTCTTTCTCTCTCTGCAGGTTCTTGGTTTCAGGTAAGCCGGCATCAAAGAACTGGACACGGTGAGCGTTACGCTGCTCACAGCAGAATAACGCAAAGCATGTTATGCTGTTTGGGTGCAGTTTAAATAGTCTCAGGTAAAGTAGTCAGGTAAAATAGTCCCAAGCCTGCCACACCCAAAGTAGTCCAGGTAAAGTAGTCCCAGGCCTGCCACACCAAAAAGACCAGACCGCATAGCTCAGTTCCTTGTAACTGAGTTATGTGTGTGCCTCCATGTTGGCTGAACCCCCCCAAGTTAAATAGTCCCAAGTAAATAGTCCCATTCTAATGTTGGTCTTCATGATGGTTATGAGCCTGGCGCCAAAGGCGCCAGGACTGACTCCAAGAGAGTCTTGGATGAGGTTTTAAGGCCTTTCACCTGGCCCTAACTGGAAGGCTGATTGCCAGTAAGGTCCAGGGGCAAGGGTCATGACAGCACTCCCCCACCCCAAGGCCCCCCTCACGGTAGCACTTCTGCCTGGTCCTGGATTGGCTGGGTAATTCTGATGGAACTTTTTAATTAAGCAAGGTGCATGGATGTATTCACTAGGTTCCCATGATCTGTCTTGAGGGCAGTATCTCTTCCAATCAACTAGGTAGTATAGTTTGGATCTGGTGTATTTTGAGTCTAGGATATCCTTTACTTCAAACTCTGGTTCTCCGTCAACTAATACTGGTTTTGGTGGTGTTGTAACCCGAGTATCGGGTTGTACCGGTTTCAGGGGTGATACCTGAAACACAGGATGAATCTGCATAGTGGGTGGTAGGGATAATTTAACAGCCACTGGATTTATTATGGATTCAATAGAATAAGGTCCCAGATATCAGGGACGAAAGGTCCTAGTCCCTTTTATGGGAAAATATTTTGATGCTAACCAGACCTTGTCTCCAATTTTATAGTCGGGGGCTTTACTATGATGTTGGTCAGCAAATTTCTTTTGTCTGTTCTTGGCTTGGAGTAAATGTTCTGCTGCTTCTTTGAAGGCCTGGTAAATAGCTGTATGTAGGGGTTTAACCGCTGGGATTTCCAAAGGGGTTAGGAGATCCAATTCTGAAGTACGTGGATGTCTACTAAATATAGTCTAGAAAGGGCTTTGTCCAGTGCTGGTGTGTAATGAATTATTATAGGCATATTCAGCTATCCATAACAAGTCCTTGCAATTTCTTTCTACTTGATGTAACATGCAACGTAAGTATTGCTCGAGGGTTTGGTTTGCTCTTTCTGTTTGGCCATCTGTTTGAGGATGGTGACTTGTGGATAGTCGAATGTCAATTTGGGCCATTGAACAGCATTTCCTCCAGAAGTTGGATACAAACTGACTACCTCGATCTGAGAGCAAGACTGATGGAAAGCCATGTAGCCGTACAATTTCCTCCAGGAATACTTTTGCTAAATTGGATGCATTTGAAAGACCCTTAAAAGGAATAAAGTGTGCCATTTTAGAGAACAAGCCTACAACTACTAAAATGGTGTTGAATCCTTGACTGGGAGGTAGATCTGTAATGAAATCAAGGGACAGTGTGTGCCATGGTGTGGGAGGAATTTCCAATGGTTGGAGAAGACCAGCTGGTTTCTGCTTTTGGGACTTGTTTTGTGCACACACACCGCAAGATTGGATAAATTGTATGATGTCTTTACGCCATGTGGGCCACCAATAGTTTTGTTTTACTTTAGCTGGAGTTTTGGCAATTCCAGGATGACCTTTAATCAGGGAGTCGTGATAACCCGAAATAACCTGCTCTTGTAAATCTTTACTGGGCAAGTATAGGCGGTTCCTAAAATATGGTAACTGGTCTTTAATGGTGTAATGTTCTCCTTGAGTACACCCCTCTTGTGAGAAGGTGGGATCCATTATGAGTTGGATCTTGTTTTGGAGTTTACCCTGTGTCAATGTTGTCGTAAGACCCAGGAGTTTGTCTTCTGGAATGATGGCTACTGGATCTGGAGTTATGTATACCTTTTCATCAACACCCATGCAGGACAAGGTGTCAGCCTTTCCGTTTCGGACTCCTGGCCGGTAGGTTATCACATAGTCATATTCAGCGAAGAAAACAGCCCACCGCAGTTGAAGGAATGATTGAGACTTTGCTGTTTTTAGGTATTGCAGGTTTCGATGATCAGTTATGACTGTGACAGTATGTCTAGCACCAAGGAGATAGTGTTGCCATGCCTTGAAAGCTGATTTTATAGCCAAGAGTTCTTTGTCTGTGATAGCATATTTGAGTTCGGGAGGTGAGAATTTTCGTGACCAGAAGGCCACAGGGTGTAACTGGCCAGTTCCTGGGTCCCTTTGTGAGAGAACAGCTCCCATTGGCATGCTAGATGCATCTGTTTCAACTATATAAGGGAGGTCTGGGCGAGGATTCAGTAGAACTGGAAGAGAAGTGCATTTTTTCTTAAGTTCTTGAAATGCCTTCTCTGCTTGTTCAGTCCAATGGAACTTTTTATTGTTTTTTCTCAATAGTGATGTAATTGGATGCACTATTTTGGAAAAATCTGGGATGCATCGGTGGTAAAAGTTTGCAAAGCCCAACATACTCTGGATTCCTTTAAATGAAGTTGGTGACGGCCAGTTAAGAAAGGCATCTACCTTGTGCCTATCCATTCTGATACCTTTTGGTGTGAGGATAAAACCGAGGAACTCCACTTCGGTGAAATGAAAAGAACATTTTTCGAGTTTAGCATACAGTTTATGTTGGCAGAGCTTAGTAAGGACGAAGCGGACATGCCTGACATTGTCTTCCTTTGTAGCACAATACACTAAGATGTCATCAATGTAAAGCAGGGCGCAAACGTCAATTAACTCCCGCAAAACATCATTCATAAAGTACTGGAATGCAGCAGGAGCGTTGCAAAGTCCAAAAGGCATTACCTGGTATTCATACAAGCCGTGTTTGGTACGAAAGGCTGTTTTCCATTTGTCTCCTTTATTCACTCGAACAAGGTGGTACGCCCCCATAAGGTCCAGTTTGGTATAGATTTGGGCGTCTTTGACTTGATCCAATGATTCGGAAATAAGGGGCAGTGGATAACGGTTTTTTACAGTCATCTGGTTTATTGCGTGATAGTCAATGCAAGTCCTCAAATCTCCTTCCTTCTTTGGTACGAAGAATAAGGGATTGGCTGCCGGTGATTTAGATGGGCGGATAAATCCATTTGCCAGGTACTGGTCAAGATAAGATTTCAAATGGAGGTTTTCTGGTTCAGTAAGTGCATACATTCAACCACAAGAAATTTGCGAACCAGCTATGAGGTCGATCTGACAATCGTAGGGCCTGTGCGGTGGTAGAGTATTGGCTTGTTCTTTCTGGAACACGTCTTGAAAATCTTGGTATTCATTTGGTAGAGTACTAGTCACACCTAGTACAATCGTCGCCGTACTGGGAGTAGCAGATGTACATAAGTCTGTTTTCCCCTTTTCTTGGTAATAACAGGTGCGAGCACAATCATCGGAAAAGGCCAACATCTTGGCACGCCAATCTATTAGAGGGTTGTGTGCTACCAACCATGGCATCCCTAAGATTAGTCGAAACTGAGGAGCTTTGATGAGATAGAATGCAATAGATTCTCGGTGTCCATCCTGGCACAGTAGGGTTAGTGCTGCTGTACAATGGGTTACTGGTCCAGAAGCTATTTCTGTCCCATCAACAGAAGTAGCTTTTTCGGTAGTCGACTTAGAGCATAAGGGAAGCCCCATCTCTGCTGCCAGATCTTGGTCTACATAATTCCCAACTGCTCTGCATTCTATGTATGATTTGACAGCATTCATCCGAGACGGTTATTGGTGATTGATCAAAATTAATGGTAATGCAAAGTGTGAGGTCTGTGGCTCATCCTTCTCGCTCGACAAGCGGTCCTCTATGCTTTCCAGGTTTGGTAGTTTTCTGACTCCTTGTTATTATCTTCCTTCTCTGTGGCTCCAAAAGTTCTCCTTTGTGGTTTCACTGCACATTCTTTAGGAAGTGGCCTGATTCTCCGCAATATAAGCATAATTGCTATTGCCTTCTCTTGTCTCTTTCAGTTTTAGTTAAAGGGGGCCGTACACCTCCGATTTGCATGGGTTCTACCGTGTTTTCCAATGACCGTGGAACATTATCCTTTGACCAGACATACACAGCTCGAGTGTCTAACCTTATCCGGTCCGCTTTTCGGTCTTGTAATCTATGATCTAATTGCACCATAAGGTTGATGAATTCTCCACAGACTTTAGGTGGGTTAACCACTTGAGCAAGGACATCCTTTAGTTCCCCTCGTAGACCCCGATGAAATAGTGTGGTCCTGTTTTCCTCAGGCCACCTAGCTTCAACAACTAGTCTGTTAAATGTTGCTAAATATGTAAGCAAGTCTTGACTTCCTTGACGGAGTGACAAAAGTTTGTTGTCTAATGCTTGGCCTTGGGAATGACGAGCAAAGAGTTTTTCCATTTCCAGCTGGAAACCCCCAAAGTCATCTAACAACGGGTTATCCTGACTTACCAATGGTACTGACCAATCCGCAGCACTGCCACTCAGATATGACAAGACAAAAGCAACCCGCGCTTGGTCGTTAGGAAAAGCCCCAGGTCTGCAAAGGAAATGAAGACGACACTGGTTCATGAATGTTACGTACTTCTTGGGGTCCCCTGTAAATCTTTCAGGTGGAGCTAAAGGAACTGCCCCAGGAAGGGTTATTTGTACTGGATTGGTGGCAGAAGTTGGTACAGCTGCTAGCGGAATGTTACCAGGCAATGGGATCTGTCCTGCCTGTGATTGGAGCAATTGTCTACTTACTTCGTCAGTACGATCTTTAGTAACAATCAAATCCCTCTTAAGAGCGTCGGTTTCTTGCCTGGCTGAATGTACTTCAGCACTTAATTGTCCCAACAACTGAACTAACTGGTCAGTCTCTGAAGTCTCCATGACGCCCAGGTGGATAATATTATTGAGTCTTTGCGTTCTGTTACGCTCACCTGGTATCCACGGGGCCGCCACCCAGCCCTGGTTGGATGATTTGCACTCTCGATCCCTCTCCCGGTCCCTTGGTAAGGCCTCTGTTTAAAGATGGGTCTGCAATATAGGAGAGCTGTATTCAATACCAGATTGTCTTTATGTTTTCCCACCTCCCTTGGCCTCAACTCCTTCCTCCCCCTTGGGCCTTCTCCTTACCTTAATATTGTAAAAGGTGGATTCTCCGTCCTGCTCCTCGTGGCAGGGGCGGGTAGATGTGGGGGGTGAGCAGCGACCAAGTTACTTCACTGGTGCAAGCTCCCCTGTGGGAATCCAGGCCTGCTGCGACTCCGTAGGTTTGCGGCTTTACAGTCTTTATATGCAGTTCTTATGTTCCTCTTAGTTCGAATAATAATGTCTTGCTTCTTTCCTTTTAGGTATGGAAAGGTATTTTGGTGTTGTCATGCAGTTTGAAGATGAGCATGGGACGGTAGGCGAAAGGGCAGTGTGCGCGATGCTGTCCGGTGAGTAATGCGCGATGCGCTGTGCTGTTTCGCCTTTTATATTGCTAACCTGTGTCTTTTCTCTCCTTGCAGGTCCGATGTTCCTTGCGGAGCGCCGTAATGTTCCAGCAATGATACTGAACAGGAGATGACTACCCAGGTAAGAATTGTGTGGCTTTCGTCATTTGGGAGGAAACGTGAGTAAACGCTTACTAATGCTGTCTTTCTTTCTCCTCTTTTCAAGTTATGGTATTCCAGGATGCATGTGGTGCCGGATGATGGAGTTCGTACCTTCAAGTGAGTGAAACTGAAGTCAGCGATGGCTTGAAGACAGGATACTGTTCCAGGTAAGTTTCGTAGTGTTCTTTCTCTCTTTGCAGGTTCTTGGTTTCAGGTAAGCTGGCATCAAAGAACTGGACACGGTGAGCGTTACGCTGCTCACAGCAGAATAACGCAAAGCATGTTATGCTGTTTGGGTGCGGTTTAAATAATCTCAGGTAAAGTAGTCAGGTAAAATAGTCCCAAGCCTGCCACACCCAAAGTAGTCCAGGTAAAGTAGTCCCAGGCCTGCCACACCAAAAAGACCAGACCGCATAGCTCAGTTCCTTGTAACTGAGTTATGTGTGTGCCTCCATGTTGGCTGAACCCCCCCAAGTTAAATAGTCCCAAGTAAATAGTCCCATTCTAATGTTGGTCTTCATGATGGTTATGAGCCTGGCGCCAAAGGCGCCAGGACTGACTCCAAGAGAGTCTTGGATGAGGTTTTAAGGCCTTTCACCTGGCCCTAACTGGAAGGCTGACTTGCCAGTAAGGGCCAGGGGCAAGGGTCATGACAGCACTCCCCCACCCCAAGGCCCCTCTCACGGTAGCACTTCTGCCTGGTCCTGGATTGGCTGGGTAATTCTGATGGAACTTTTTAATTAAGCAAGGTGCATGGATGTATTCACTAGGTTCCCATGATCTGTCTTGAGGGCAGTATCTCTTCCAATCAACTAAGTTGTATAGTTTGGATCTGGTGTATTTTGAGTCTAGGATATCCTTTACTTCAAACTCTGGTTCTCCGTCAACTAATACTGGTTTTGGTGGTGTTGTAACCCGAGTATCGGGTTGTACCGGTTTCAGGGGTGATACCTGAAACACAGGATGAATCTGCATAGTGGGTGGTAGGGATAATTTAACTGCCACTGGATTTATTATGGATTCAATAGAATAAGGTCCCAGATATCAGGGACGAAAGGTCCGAGTCCCTTTTATGGGAAAATATTTTGATGCTAACCAGACCTTGTCTCCAATTTGATAGTCGGGGGCTTTACTATGATGTTGGTCAGCAAATTTCTTTTGTCTGTTCTTGGCTTGGAGTAAATGTTCTGCTGCTTCTTTGAAGGCCTGGTAAATAGCTGTATGTAGGGGTTTAACCGCTGGGATTTCCAAAGGGGTTAGGAGATCCAATTCTGAAGTACGTGGATGTCTACTAAATATAGTCTAGAAAGGGCTTTATCCAGTGCTGGTGTGTAATGAATTATTATAGGCATATTCAGCTATCCATAACAAGTCCTTGCAATTTCTTTCTACTTGATGTAACATGCAACGTAAGTATTGCTCGAGGGTTTGGTTTGCTCTTTCTGTTTGGCCATCTGTTTGAGGATGGTGACTTGTGGATAGTCGAATGTCAATTTGGGCCATTGAACAGCATTTCCTCCAGAAGTTGGATACAAACTGACTACCTCGATCTGAGAGCAAGACTGATGGAAAGCCATGTAGCCGTACAATTTCCTCCAGGAATACTTTTGCTAAATTGGATGCATTTGAAAGACCCTTAAAAGGAATAAAGTGTGCCATTTTAGAGAACAAGCCTACAACTACTAAGATGGTGTTGAATCCTTGACTGGGAGGTAGATCTGTAATGAAATCAAGGGACAGTGTGTGCCATGGTGTGGGAGGAATTTCCAATGGTTGGAGAAGACCAGCTGGTTTCTGCTTTTGGGACTTGTTTTGTGCACACACACCGCAAGATTGGATAAATTGTATGATGTCTTTACGCCATTTGTGGGCCACCAATAGTTTTGTTTTACTTTAGCTAGAGTTTTGGCAATTCCAGGATGACCGTCAATCAGGGAGGCGTGATAACCCGAAATAACCTGCTCTTGTAAATCTTTACTGGGCAAGTATAGGCGGTTCCTAAAATATGGTAACTGGTCTTTAATGGTGTAATGTTCTCCTTGAGTATACCCCTCTTGTGAGAAGGTGGGATCCATTAAGAGTTGGATCTTGTTTTGGAGTTTACCCTGTGTCAATGTTGTCGTAAGACCCAGGAGTTTGTCTTCTGGAATGATGGCTACTGGATCTGGAGTTATGTATACCTTTTCATCAACACCCATGTAGGACAAGGTGTCAGCCTTTCCGTTTCGGACTCCTGGCCGGTAGGTTATCACATAGTCATATTCAGCGAAGAAAAGAGCCCACCGCAGTTGACGGAATGATTGAGACTTTGCTGTTTTTAGGTATTGCAGGTTTCGATGATCAGTTATGACTGTGACAGTATGTCTAGCACCAAGGAGATAGTGTTGCCATGCCTTGAAAGCTGATTTTATAGCCAAGAGTTCTTTGTCTGTGATAGCATATTTGAGTTCGGGAGGTGAGAATTTTCGTGAAAAGAAGGCCACAGGGTGTAACTGGCCAGTTCCTGGGTCCCTTTGTGAGAGAACAGCTCCCATTGGCATGCTAGAGGCATCTGTTTCAACTATATAAGGGAGGTCTGGGCGAGGATGCAGTAGAACTGGAAGAGAAGTGCATTTTTTCTTAAGTTCTTGAAATGCCTTCTCTGCTTGTTCAGTCCAATGGAACTTTTTATTGTTTTTTCTCAATAGTGATGTAATTGGATGCACTATTTTGGAAAAATCTGGGATGCATCGGTGGTAAAAGTTTGCAAATCCCAACATACACTGGATTCCTTTAAATGAAGTTGGTGACGGCCAGTTAAGAAAGGCATCTACCTTGTGCCTATCCATTCTGATACCTTTTGGTGTGAGGATAAAACCGAGGAACTCCACTTCGGTGACATGAAAAGAAATTTTTTCGAGTTAAGCATACAGTTTATGTTGGCAGAGTTTAGTAAGGACGAAGCGGACATGCCTGACATTGTCTTCCTTTGTAGCACAATACACTAAGATGTCATCATTGTAAACCAGGGCGCAAACGTCAATTAACTCCCGCAAAACATCATTCATAAAGTACTGGAATGCAGCAGGAGCGTTGCAAAGTCCAAAAGGCATTACCTGGTATTCATACAAGCCGTGTTTGGTACGAAAGGCGGTTTTCCATTTGTCTCCTTTATTCACTCGAACAAGGTGGTACGCCCCCATAAGGTCCAGTTTGGTATAGATTTGGGCGTCTTTGACTTGATCCAATGATTCGGAAATAAGGGGCAGTGGATAACGGTTTTTTACAGTCATCTGGTTTATTGCGTGATAGTCAATGCAAGTCCTCAAATCTCCTTCCTTCTTTGGTACGAAGAATAAGGGATTGGCTGCCGGTGATTTAGATGGGCGGATAAATCCATTTGCCAGGTACTGGTCAAGATAAGATTTCAAATGGAGGTTTTCTGGTTCAGTAAGTGCATATATTCAACCACAAGAAATTTGCGAACCAGGTATGAGGTCGATCTGACAATCGTAGGGCCTGTGCGGTGGTAGAGTATTGGCTTGTTCTTTCTGGAACACGTCTTGAAAATCTTGGTATTCATTTGGTAGAGTACTAGTCACACCTAGTACAATCGTCGCCGTACTGGGAGTAGCAGATGTACATAAGTCTGTTTTCCCCTTTTCTTGGTACTAACAGGTGCGAGCACAATCATCGGAAAAGGCCAACATCTTGGCACGCCAATCTGTTAGAGGGTTGTGTGCTACCAACCATGGCATCCCTAAGATTAGTCGAAACTGAGGATCTTTGATGAGATAGAATGCAATAGATTCTCGGTGTCCATCCTGGCACAGTAGGGTTAGTGCTGCTGTACAATGGGTTACTGGTCCAGAAGCTATTTCTGTCCCATCAACAGAAGTAGCTTTTTCGGTAGTCGACTTAGAGCATAAGGGAAGCCCCATCTCTGCTGCCAGATCTTGGTCTACATAATTCCCAACTGCTCTGCATTCTATGTATGATTTGACAGCATTCATCCGAGACGGTTATTGGTGATTGATCAAAATTAATGGTAATGCAAAGTGTGAGGTCTGTGGCTCATCCTTCTCGCTCGACAAGCGGTCCTCTATGCTTTCCAGGTTTGGTAGTTTTCTGACTCCTTGTTATTATCTTCCTTCTCTGTGGCTCCAACAGTTCTCCTTTGTGGTTTCACTGCACATTCTTTAGGAAGTGGCCTGATTCTCCGCAATATAAGCATAATTGCTGTTGCCTTCTCTTGTCTCTTTCAGTTTTAGTTAAAGGGGGCCGTACACCTCCGATTTGCATGGGTTCTACCGTGTTTTCCAATGACCGTGGAACATTATCCTTTGACCAGACATACACAGCTCGAGTGTCTAACCTTATCCGGTACGCTTTTCGGTCTTGTAATCTATGATCTAATTGCACCATAAGGTTGATGAATTCTCCACAGTCTTTAGGTGGGTTAACCACTTGAGCAAGGACATCCTTTAGTTCCCCTCGTAGACCCCGATGAAATAGTGTGGTCCTGTTTTCCTCAGGCCACCTAGCTTCAACAACTAGTCTGTTAAATGTTGCTAAATATGTAAGCAAGTCTTGACTTCCTTGACGGAGTGACAAAAGTTTGTTGTCTAATGCTTGGCCTTGGGAATGACGAGCAAAGAGTTTTTCCATTTCCAGCTGGAAACCCCCAAAGTCATGTAACAACGGGTTATCCTGACTTACCAATGGTACTGACCAATCCGCAGCACTGCCACTCAGATATGACAAGACAAAAGCAACCCGCGCTTGGTCGTTAGGAAAAGCCCCAGGTCTGCAAAGGAAATGAAGACGACACTGGTTCATGAATGTTACGTACTTCTTGGGGTCCCCTGTAAATCTTTCAGGTGGAGCTAAAGGAACTGCCCCAGGAAGGGTTATTTGTACTGGATTGGTGGCAGAAGTTGGTACAGCTGCTAGCGGAATGTTACCAGGCAATGGGATCTGTCCTGCCTGTGATTGGAGCAATTGTCTACTTACTTCGTCAGTATGATCTTTAGTAACAATCAAATCCCTCTTAAGAGCGTCGGTTTCTTGCCTGGCTGAATGTACTTCAGCACTTAATTGTCCCAACAACTGAACTAACTGGTCAGTCTCTGAAGTCTCCATGACGCCCAGGTGGATAATATTATTGAGTCTTTGCGTTCTGTTACGCTCACCTGGTATCCACGGGGCCGCCACCCAGCCCTGGTTGGATGATTTGCACTCTCGATCCCTCTCCCGGTCCCTTGGTAAGGCCTCTGTTTAAAGATGGGTCTGCAATATAGGAGAGCTGTATTCAATACCAGATTGTCTTTATGTTTTCCCACCTCCCTTGGCCTCAACTCCTTCCTCCCCCTTGGGCCTTCTCCTTACCTTAATATTGTAAAAGGTGGATTCTCCGCCCTGCTCCTCGTGGCAGGGGCGGGTAGATGTGGGGGGTGAGCAGCGACCAAGTTACTTCACTGGTGCAAGCTCCCCTGTGGGAATCCAGGCCTGCTGCGACTCCGTAGGTTTGCGGCTTTACAGTCTTTATATGCAGTTCTTATGTTCCTCTTAGTTCGAATAATAATGTCTTGCTTCTTTCCTTTTAGGTATGGAAAGGTATTTTGGTGTTGTCATGCAGTTTGAAGATGAGCATGGGACGGTAGGCGAAAGGGCAGTGTGCGCGATGCTGTCCGGTGAGTAATGCGCGATGCGCTGTGCTGTTTCACCTTTTATATTGCTAACCTGTGTCTTTTCTCTCCTTGCAGGTCCGATGTTCCTTGCGGAGCGCCGTAATGTTCCAGCAATGATACTGAACAGGAGATGACTACCCAGGTAAGAATTGTGTGGCTTTCGTCATTTGGGAGGAAACGTGAGTAAACGCTTACTAATGCTGTCTTTCTTTCTCCTCTTTTCAAGTTATGGTATTCCAGGATGCATGTGGTGCCGGATGATGGAGTTCGTACCTTCAAGTGAGTGAAACTGAAGTCAGCGATGGCTTGAAGACAGGATACTCTTCCAGGTAAGTTTCGTAGTGTTCTTTCTCTCTTTGCAGGTTCTTGGTTTCAGGTAAGCTGGCATCAAAGAACTGGACACGGTGAGCGTTACGCTGCTCACAGCAGAATAACGCAAAGCATGTTATGCTGTTTGGGTGCGGTTTAAATAATCTCAGGTAAAGTAGTCAGGTAAAATAGTCCCAAGCCTGCCACGCCCAAAGTAGTCCAGGTAAAGTAGTCCCAGGCCTGCCACACCAAAAAGACCAGACCGCATAGCTCAGTTCCTTGTAACGGAGTTATGTGTGTGCCTCCATGTTGGCTGAACCCCCCCAAGTTAAATAGTCCCATTCTAATGTTGGTCTTCATGATGGTTATGAGCCTGGCGCCAAAGGCGCCAGGACTGACTCCAAGAGAGTCTTGGATGAGGTTTTAAGGCCTTTCACCTGGCCCTAACTGGAAGGCTGACTTGCCAGTAAGGGCCAGGGGCAAGGGTCATGACAGCACTCCCCCACCCCAAGGCCCCTCTCACGGTAGCACTTCTGCCTGGTCCTGGATTGGCTGGGTAATTCTGATGGAACTTTTTAATTAAGCAAGGTGCATGGATGTATTCACTAGTTTCCCATGATCTGTCTTGAGGGCAGTATCTCTTCCAATCAACTAAGTAGTATAGTTTGGATCTGGTGTATTTTAAGTCTAGGATATCCTTTACTTCAAACTCTGGTTCTCCGTCAACTAATACTGGTTTTGGTGGTGTTGTAACCCGAGTATCGGGTTGTACCGGTTTCAGGGGTGATACCTGAAACACAGGATGAATCTGCATAGTGGGTGGTAGGGATAATTTAACTGCCACTGGATTTATTATGGATTCAATAGAATAAGGTCCCAGATATCAGGGACGAAAGGTCCGAGTCCCTTTTATGGGAAAATATTTTGATGCTAACCAGACCTTGTCTCCAATTTGATAGTCGGGGGCTTTACTATGATGTTGGTCAGCAAATTTATTTTGTCTGTTCTTGGCTTGGAGTAAATGTTCTGCTGCTTCTTTGAAGGCCTGGTAAATAGCTGTATGTAGGGGTTTAACCGCTGGGATTTCCAAAGGGGTTAGGAGATCCAATTCTGAAGTACGTGGATGTCTACTAAATATAGTCTAGAAAGGGCTTTATCCAGTGCTGGTGTGTAATGAATTATTATAGGCATATTCAGCTATCCATAACAAGTCCTTGCAATTTCTTTCTACTTGATGTAACATGCAACGTAAGTATTGCTCGAGGGTTTGGTTTGCTCTTTCTGTTTGGCCATCTGTTTGAGGATGGTGACTTGTGGATAGTCGAATGTCAATTTGGGCCATTGAACAGCATTTCCTCCAGAAGTTGGATACAAACTGACTACCTCGATCTGAGAGAAAGACTGATGGAAAGCCATGTAGCCGTACAATTTCCTCCAGGAATACTTTTGCTAAATTGGATGCATTTGAAAGACCCTTAAAAGGAATAAAGTGTGCCATTTTAGAGAACAAGCCTACAACTACTAAGATGGTGTTGAATCCTTGACTGGGAGGTAGATCTGTAATGAAATCAAGGGACAGTGTGTGCCATGGTGTGGGAGGAATTTCCAATGGTTGGAGAAGACCAGCTGGTTTCTGCTTTTGGGACTTGTTTTGTGCACACACACCGCAAGATTGGATAAATTGTATGATGTCTTTACGCCATTTGTGGGCCACCAATAGTTTCGTTTTACTTTAGCTAGAGTTTTGGCAATTCCAGGATGACCGTCAATCAGGGAGGCGTGATAACCCGAAATAACCTGCTCTTGTAAATCTTTACTGGGCAAGTATAGGCGGTTCCTAAAATATGGTAACTGGTCTTTAATGGTGTAATGTTCTCCTTGAGTACACCCCTCTTGTGAGAAGGTGGGATCCATTAAGAGTTGGATCTTGTTTTGGAGTTTACCCTGTGTCAATGTTGTCGTAAGACCCAGGAGTTTGTCTTCTGGAATGATGGCTACTGGATCTGGAGTTATGTATACCTTTTCATCAACACCCATGCAGGACAAGGTGTCAGCCTTTCCGTTTCGGACTCCTGGCCGGTAGGTTATCACATAGTCATATTCAGCGAAGAAAAGAGCCCACCGCAGTTGACGGAATGATTGAGACTTTGCTGTTTTTAGGTATTGCAGGTTTCGATGATCAGTTATGACTGTGACAGTATGTCTAGCACCAAGGAGATAGGGTTGCCATGCCTTGAAAGCTGATTTTATAGCCAAGAGTTCTTTGTCTGTGATAGCATATTTGAGTTCGGGAGGTGAGAATTTTCGTGACCAGAAGGCCACAGGGTGTAACTGGCCAGTTCCTGGGTCCCTTTGTGAGAGAACAGCTCCCATTGGCATGCTAGAGGCATCTGTTTCAACTATATAAGGGAGGTCTGGGCGAGGATGCAGTAGAACTGGAAGAGAAGTGCATTTTTTCTTAAGTTCTTGAAATGCCTTCTCTGCTTGTTCAGTCCAATGGAACTTTTTATTGTTTTTTCTCAATAGTGATGTAATTGGATGCACTATTTTGGAAAAATCTGGGATGCATCGGTGGTAAAAGTTTGCAAATCCCAACATACTCTGGATTCCTTTAAATGAAGTTGGTGACGGCCAGTTAAGAAAGGCATCTACCTTGTGCCTATCCATTCTGATACCTTTTGGTGTGAGGATAAAACCGAGGAACTCCACTTCGGTGACATGAAAAGAAAATTTTTCGAGTTTAGCATACAGTTTATGTTGGCAGAGTTTAGTAAGGACGAAGCGGACATGCCTGACATTGTCTTCCTTTGTAGCACAATACACTAAGATGTCATCATTGTAAACCAGGGCGCAAACGTCAATTAACTCCCGCAAAACATCATTCATAAAGTACTGGAATGCAGCAGGAGCGTTGCAAAGTCCAAAAGGCATTACCTGGTATTCATACAAGCCGTGTTTGGTACGAAAGGCGGTTTTCCATTTGTCTCCTTTATTCACTCGAACAAGGTGGTACGCCCCCATAAGGTCCAGTTTGGTATAGATTTGGGCGTCTTTGACTTGATCTAATGATTCGGAAATAAGGGGCAGTGGATAACGGTTTTTTACAGTCATCTGGTTTATTGCGTGATAGTCAATGCAAGTTCTCAAATCTCCTTCCTTCTTTGGTACGAAGAATAAGGGATTGGCTGCCGGTGATTTAGATGGGCGGATAAATCCATTTGCCAGGTACTGGTCAAGATAAGATTTCAAATGGAGGTTTTCTGGTTCAGTAAGTGCATATATTCAACCACAAGAAATAAGCGAACCAGGTATGAGGTCGATCTGACAATCGTAGGGCCTGTGCGGTGGTAGAGTATTGGCTTGTTCTTTCTGGAACACATCTTGAAAATCTTGGTATTCATTTGGTAGAGTACTAGTCACACCTAGTACAATTGTCGCCGTACTGGGAGTAGCAGATGTACATAAGTCTGTTTTCCCCTTTTCTTGGTAATAACAGGTGCGAGCACAATCATCGGAAAAGGCCAACATCTTGGCACGCCAATCTATTAGAGGGTTGTGTGCTACCAACCATGGCATCCCTAAGATTAGTCGAAACTGAGGATCTTTGATGAGATAGAATGCAATAGATTCTCGGTGTCCATCCTGGCACAGTAGTGTTAGTGCTGCTGTACAATGGGTTACTGGTCCAGAAGCTATTTCTGTCCCATCAACAGAAGTAGCTTTTTTGGTAGTCGACTTAGAGCATAAGGGAAGCCCCATCTCTGCTGCCAGATCTTGGTCTACATAATTCCCAACTGCTCTGCATTCTATGTATGATTTGACAGCATTCATCCGAGACGGTTATTGGTGATTGATCAAAATTAATGGTAATGCAAAGTGTGAGGTCTGTGGCTCATCCTTCTCGCTCGACAAGCGGTCCTCTATGCTTTCCAGGTTTGGTAGTTTTCTGACTCCTTGTTATTATCTTCCTTCTCTGTGGCTCCAACAGTTCTCCTTTGTGGTTTCACTGCACATTCTTTAGGAAGTGGCCTGATTCTCCGCAATATAAGCATAATTGCTGTTGCCTTCTCTTGTCTCTTTCAGTTTTAGTTAAAGGGGGCCGTACACCTCCGATTTGCATGGGTTCTACCGTGTTTTCCAATGACCGTGGAACATTATCCTTTGACCAGACATACACAGCTCGAGTGTCTAACCTTATCCGGTCCGCTTTTCGGTCTTGTAATCTATGATCTAATTGCACCATAAGGTTGATGAATTCTCCACAGTCTTTAGGTGGGTTAACCACTTGAGCAAGGACATCATTTAGTTCCCCTCGTAGACCCCGATGAAATAGTGTGGTCCTGTTTTCCTCAGGCCACCTAGCTTCAACAACTAGTCTGTTAAATGTTGCTAAATATGTAAGCAAGTCTTGACTTCCTTGACGGAGTGACAAAAGTTTGTTGTCTAATGCTTGGCCTTGGGAATGACGAGCAAATAGTTTTTCCATTTCCAGCTGGAAACCCCCAAAGTCATGTAACAACGGGTTATCCTGACTTACCAATGGTACCGACCAATCCGCAGCACTGCCACTCAGATATGACAAGACAAAAGCAACCCGCGCTTGGTCGTTAGGAAAAGCCCCAGGTCTGCAAAGGAAATGAAGACGACACTGGTTCATGAATGTTACGTACTTCTTGGGGTCCCCTGTAAATCTTTCAGGTGGAGCTAAAGGAACTGCCCCAGGAAGGGTTATTTGTACTGGATTGGTGGCAGAAGTTGGTACAGGTGCTAGCGGAATGTTACCAGGCAATGGGATCTGTCCTGCCTGTGATTGGAGCAATTGTCTACTTACTTTGTCAGTACGATCTTTAGTAACAATCAAATCCCTCTTAAGAGCGTCGGTTTCTTGCCTGGCTGAATGTACTTCAGCACTTAATTGTCCCAACAACTGAACTAACTGGTCAGTCTCTGAAGTCTCCATGATGCCCAGGTGGATAATATTATTGAGTCTTTGCGTTCTGTTACGCTCACCTGGTATCCACGGGGCCGCCACCCAGCCCTGGTTGGATGATTTGCACTCTCGATCCCTCTCCCGGTCCCTTGGTAAGGCCTCTGTTTAAAGATGGGTCTGCAATATAGGAGAGCTGTATTCAATACCAGATTGTCTTTATGTTTTCCCACCTCCCTTGGCCTCAACTCCTTCCTCCCCCTTGGGCCTTCTCCTTACCTTAATATTGTAAAAGGTGGATTCTCCGTCCTGCTCCTCGTGGCAGGGGCGGGTAGATGTGGGGGGTGAGCAGCGACCAAGTTACTTCACTGGTGCAAGCTCCCCTGTGGGAATCCAGGCCTGCTGCGACTCCGTAGGTTTGCGGCTTTACAGTCTTTATATGCAGTTCTTATGTTCCTCTTAGTTCGAATAATAATGTCTTGCTTATTTCCTTTTAGGTATGGAAAGGTATTTTGGTGTTGTCATGCAGTTTGAAGATGAGCATGGGAGGGTAGGCGAAAGGGCAGTGTGCGCGATGCTGTCCGGTGAGTAATGCGCGATGCTCTGTGCTGTTTCGCCTTTTATATTGCTAACCTGTGTCTTTTCTCTCCTTGCAGGTTACAATGTTCCTTGCTGAGCGCTGTAATGTTCCAGCAATGATACTGAACAGGAGATGACTACCCAGGTAAGAATTGTGAAGCTTTCGTCATTTGGGAGGAAACGTGAGTAAACGCTTACTAATGCTGTCTTTCTTTCTCCTCTTTCCAGGTTATGGTATTCCAGGATGCATGCGGTGCCGGAGGATGGAGTTCATACCTTCAGGTGAGTGGAACTGAAGTCAGAGATGGATTGAAGACAGGATACTGTTCCAGTAAGCTTCGTAGTGTTCTTTCTCTCTCAGCAGGTCCTTGGTTTCAGCTAAGCTGGCATCAAAGAACTGGACACGGTGAGCGTTACACTGCTCACAGCAGAATAACGCAAAGAATGTTCTGCTGTTTGGGTGTGGTTTAAATAGTCTCAGGTAAAGTAGTCCAGGTAAAATAGTCCCAGGCCTGCCACACCCAAAGTAGTCCAGGTAAAGTAGTCCCAGGCCTGCCACACCCAAAAGACTAGACCGCATAGCTTAGTTCCTTGTAACTGAGCTATGTGTGTGCCTCCATGTTGGCTGAACCCCCCCAAGTTAAATAGTCCCAAGTAAATAGTCCCATTCTAATGCTGGTCTTCATGATGGTTATGAGCCTGGCGCCAAAGGCGCCAGGACTGACTCCAAGAGAGTCTTGGATGAGGTTTTAAGGCCTTTCACCTGGCCCTAACTGGAAGGCTGACTTGCCAGTGAGGGCCAGGGGCAAGGGTCATGACAGCACCCCTCCCCAGGGCCCCTCTCACGGTGGCACTTCTGCCTGGTCCTGGTTTGGCTGGGTAATTCTGATGGAACTTTTTAATTAGGCAAGGTGCATGGATGTATTCACTAGGTTCCCATGATCTGTCTTGATTGCCCTATCCCTTCCAATCAACTAAGTAGTACAGTTTGGATCTGGTGTATTTTGAGTCTAGGATATCCTTTACTTCAAACTCTGGTTCTCCGTCAACTAATACTGGTTTTGGTGGTGTTGTAACTCGAGTATCGGGTTGTACTGGTTTCAGGAGTGATACCTGAAACACAGGATGAATCTGCATAGTGGGTGGTAGGAATAATTTAACTGCCACTGGATTTATTATGGATTCAATAGAATAAGGTCCCAGATATCGGGGACGAAAGGTCCGAGTCCCTTTTATGGGAAAATATTTTGATGCTAACCAGACCTTGGCCCTCATTACGACCCAGGCGGTAAGTTACCGCCTGGGTCGTACCCTTACCACCATGGCGTAAACTATGTTTACGCCATGGTGGTTGGCGGATTTACCGCCCCATTCCAAGGTGAGTGGGGCGGTAAATCCCCATTTCCCATTTTACCCTTCCCCATTCCCATAGGGCATAATGGGAATGGGGAAAGGCGATAATTACGGCACCATAATTACGGTGCCGTAATTATCGCCAAGGTCCCTTTGCGGCATGGATTTTAACGGCTGCAAAAAAGCAGCCGTTAAAAGCCATCCTGCAAAGGGAACCTTGTAATCAGGCATTAAGGGTCGGCGCCGTTTACGGCGCCGTAAACCCCTTAACGCCTGAGTCAGAATGAGGGCCCTTGTCTCTAATTTGATAGTCGGGGGCTTTACTATGATGTTGGTCATCAAATTTCTTTTGTCTGTTCTTGGCTTGGAGTAAATGTTCTGCTGCTTCTTTGAAGGCCTGGGAAATAGCTGTTTGTAGGGTTTTAACCGCTGGCATTTCCAAAGGGGTTAGGAGATCCAATTCTGAAGTATGTGGATGTCTACCATATATAGGGGGTTAGGAGATCCAATTCTGAAGTATGTGGATGTCTACCATATATAGGGCCTCATTACGACCCAGGCGGAGGACCATGGTGCTATTAGCACCATGGTCCATGCCGGTGTCCGCCATGGCGGAATGGGGAATTACCACCCCATTCCGAGGTTGGCGGGGCGGTAATTCCCCATGCCATCATGGCCCTTCCCCATTCCCATTTTTGCCCCATAGGGCTCAATGGGAATGGGGAAGGAGGTAAGTACGGTGCCGCAAATTGCGGCACCGTACTTAGCACCAAGGTCCCTTTGCAGGTCCCTACTTTAACGGCTTGTTGGGGAGAAGCTGGACCCCCACCAGGGCAGTGGGGGCCAGCAGCCATACCCTCACCATCTATGGGAGACCCCAACACCTCCCATATGGCCCCCAGAAATGCAACAGAGTCCCAAGCAGGCAGCAGCATGTTCCAAACTGCGTTTATTTCTGGGCAGCAAAAAAAGAAAAAACACGCAGAGCATCGTGCACATCGAGAGTTCAGGCGCCGTCTCCCCCGGGGCTGGCTTGCAAGCCAGCTTTGTAATCACACTGCAGGCTGACCTCACAGAATTGGATCAGCTCCCAGAAACCTATCTCCTCCTGCTATTGGCTGCTAAGTGGTAGGTTACCTATGTAGCCCTTATAGAGAACCTGATAATTGGATATTAACCTTTTGCGTCAGTGGGTTGATTTAGCTGTGCCAGCCCCCATTACCTAATTCTAACCTGTTACATTATGACTTTGTTCCCATAACTTTTTAGCTGAACAAGCAGTTCGCACCTGGGCTCTGGGCGCTGGGCTGCGCCATTCTTGTTACAATTATGTTTCAAATGTTGTGCGAGTCCTTGAGAAAATGTCTTTCTTTCCCAGAAAGAAAAAAAAACACACTGGGTTGCCGTGGTTTATTCGCATTTGTGGATAATTAAAAAATGTCTGTCTGCAGAAAGCAATCTTATCTTGAATGTGCGGCCTTGGCAGGTCGGATGTTTTGCGAGGAACATTGCTGAAGGCTCCCGCAGCCAGTGTTCAGTGAGAGAAATGAACTTGGCTGTAATTTTCCTGAAACATGGCTTTACACTGTGCAATTAGACCATGTTAATTCATATAGGCATTTGCAAGCCTTTAAACAGGGATTTTTGTGTTTGTAGATTCTGATATTGCAGCATTGATTCTAATGTAGCATGGAAGTTGCACTGTTGGTGAAGTGGGTGTGTTTCAGCATATTTGTCACCCATGGGTGCGCTGGGGCCTGGTTCAAATGATAAGTGCGCTCCTTGTTCTTCCTGCTGTTCTTCTGTATATGCGCCTGGGGTGAGGGGGCATGGGTTTGGTCTCCATTTTACCTCTTCAGTCCCCCCTCTGGTCGACTTTGTCGACCACACCACCAAGCAACATTCGCCTCCTTCCGGTCTGCATATCTTTGTCAATTCCTTGAAGTGTCCATAATTTTTGCATTGTTGTTGATGAACAGTACATATAGGAGTGTTCTCCTTCTGTGTTCCACCACACTCACTTCCCTTCGTACTTCCTCTGATCACAGGGAGTGGCCACCTTTATTACTGCTGGAACCATGTTGCACACCGCTATCTTCTCCCTTAGTCCGCCTCTTCCTTTCACCATGTCTCTTATTTGCATTCCGATAACTTCTTCTGTTGTTCTCTTGCAATGTATCTCTATCTTGCACAATGATGCTGTGCTCGGTACTAGTCCTTCCGTTATCACCTTCAATCAACCAGGCAGTCATGATGTCCTCCATTACCATGCAAGCACTAACTAGTTCTTTGCTTTCTCTTTTCAGGTGCAGTTTTGTTGATCATTCTTTAGTATGCTGGTACTTCACCCAATTATTCTTCTGTCTCGCTCGAGAAGTAATTCCCCCCTCTTTTTACTCCTCTGTCTGTTTCTCTTCTTCCGTTGTTTTCCATCTTGGTGAATCTGTCACTCTTCACATCTTCCTTGGTCATCACCAACAAGGGCATGCTGATGCGCACCAATGAACACTCTCCTCCCCAATTCAGTGGTAGTTTCTCTTGATCTTTGGATGTATGTGCTCAATAGTAGTCCATAAGCAGTGATGTTCCTGCTCTCATCTCGCAACGTCTCTCAACCTTCTCGCATCCAGAATGATTGTCCACTTCTTGTCACTGTTGTGCTGGTAACATAACGTTGGCACCTTAACAGTATACGTCCTTCTTCATTCTCCACCCAAGTGACCATCTTTGCTCTTTTGTCTCACTCCGTTAGGCACTTATCATATTTTTGTCTCTTTTATTTTATTTTTTTCTTCTCTTTTTGTTTTTCTTTCTTCTTTTATTATTTATTTATTTATTTATTTATTTATTTATTTATTTATTTATTTATTTATTTATTTCTCTTGCAGCTTGCTCACTTGTGCATTTGCTCATTGTTTCTTCTCTCTCTGGTCACTTTCCACATACAGTTGTTCTCCAATTAGCTGCTTTATGTAATCATCTTCCATAGGGGATTACCCCCCCCTTTTTTTTTTTTTTTTTTTTTTCAATCTCAATGTTGCTGTCTTCCCTTGCAATCTTCTTCGCACCTTGGCATGCATGGGCGTCGTGCTCTGCTGTAGTAATTTCTGTTGTAATCAATTCTCTTCCGGCATATGTTAAAGGACAGTCAGGACAGCTCTCTCCAGTGGTGTCCCTACCAATTTTGTACATGTGTGCATGTTGTTGGTCACTTCTGCTATGTGTGTTATGTGTTTGTTTTACTCCCTTTGTGTCTGCCCTTAACTCTCCTTACTTTAGCAGCAGCTTTTCCTCACCCACTGACGCCGTACCCACTTCCTGCTTAGGTTAGGGAATGTTAGCAGGGGATACAGCGGTAATGCTCACTATTATAAATAATTTTCAAATTACCACCCCCATTATTTCGTTCATCATTAATAGTCCCATCGTGAAGGTAAAAGTCCTTATTTGCGTGCCCATAACCACTTACGCTGCTGGGTCCTTGCAGCTGATGAGATGATTGAGTTGCCCGCCTGAAAATCGCAAGAAAGGCGTTAATACGTTAGTACTTGTTAGTAACCTCAAGCTCCGCGAACTAAACAATCACTAAGGGCAAAAATCAAACCTCCCCCTGGACATTTCGTGTTTTCAAAATTTCTCAATATGGGTAGGGAAAATCTTGGGTTATTTATTCAATGGAAGCAAGGAAATATACTTCAGGGAAACATGCTCTAAGGGGTCTGAGGTTCTGGAAACATGCTCTAAGGGGTCTGAGGTTCTTGATAGGGTGGGCAATTGAGTGGGGAATGCTACCCGATGTTTTAATCAGTAGGCCTCACAGTTTCTAATGGAAGATAACATTAAGGAAATTTCCTACACATTTCTAACAGCATACATACGCAACAACCTGCATGTGCGGGGAAAAGAGAAGAAACAAAACAGTGTTACAGCTGTAGGTGCACAAAATGTAATATGAAACTCAATTAAACTTTGGAAATGCGTGTGTCAGTCCCTATTCTAGTTGCTAGTGTGCGTTGGACCATAGGATGGCCATGTTTCCCTAACTCGGGAGTGTTCGTGCTATTTTGCAGTTCATGAAAATCTCTTGCGTTGGCCCTGTTGAACGTTGCTCCCTCGTTGCCAGGGTGGCCACCTCTTTGTAGGGCTTGACGCCTCACACATCTAACAAAGTCTGTCAGGAGGGGAAAATGTCCCACTGTAGTCCATAGCCATTGGGTGTTGGTTGTCCGTTGTCTTCAGGCCTGCCCTGGGTCCTTTATATCTGGCGAGAAATGAAATGGAAGCGCTTGAGACCTGAGAATTTACATATTCTTCAATTTCTTGACCTAACCTCTCTGCACTACTCTCACACTATTCAGTGTCCTAGTGGGAGGAACCAATGGTACACCTATGCACCATCCTGTCACCACCTGGTGGCGTTCAATGGCGGTCTGACTGTAAATTGTTACACAATTCGAAATGTACCCAGAAAATGGGTAGGCACTTAATTTATGTGAAGATACTCATTACACGCTTGGATCATATATATGCAATTTAGGTGCTAGTGTACAAATGGGCCTTTGGATCTTTATATTTACTGTGCTTTTGTTGTAAGCTATTTATAGTGCGTGCCTTTGTCCCGTGGGGCATCAGGCACTGACAAGCTAAGTAGGGAAACATCAGGGTGGTAAATTTGTCATATAGGGTGGCTGTGTTTCTAAATTAAGTGCACCATGTTACTTAGTTAAGATAATCGTAGGGTTTTTAAATCTTTTTTTTTTTTTTTTCTATGGCTCCTCTCTCACTTCTCAGGGCGTGCCTCGCAGTGAACTGCAGGCACTTTAAGCTGGTACTAATGAAATCTGCTACCAATTATTCGCTACCTGTCTCTCCCCCCTCTTTGTATTTATTTATTTATTTATTTATTTATTTATTTCCTCTTTTCTTTCAACCCCAACCCTCACAATTTACTCCCATTCTCTCTATCCCACCCCATGTCCACTTTTTAAACCCTACCTACTCTGTTAATTACTCATTTAGTCTAGTATTTTATTACTCCACTACTGTAATTACTGTTACATTTAAACAATATATTTCTCCCCCCAATATCTGCTCTCAAATTTTAATACAACCATCATTCTCCAGTTCGTGCAGCAATGACCTCTTTCCCTATGTGTGTTGGCTAATGCATTTGTGCCAGTGCTATTTTCAAAAGCGCTAGTGGCATTACCACTTGCACTGTCATTTTGTCGCCAAATTAATTCTGTTAGGAACATGGATCATCCACCCCTTACCCCTATTTCTCTCCTCCTGTGGTGAACTGTCAATGAAATGTAGGCCTCCCCCCTCAAGTGCACCTTCTTCCACCTTGTGTGTCTCATTTAATTGTTCTGTGTTAATCGTGTATTCATGAGCCCAGTCTCCTCACTGAAAGATGTGTGCTCAAAATGTAGCTAAATGTACTCTCTTGTGATGCGCTATCATTATGCACCCCCCTCTGTACCGTGCACCCCCATTATGCTTAAACAATCTTCCTTACTTTCAACATGTGTATGTCTGGTGTTTAACAAGTTATGGATTTCTCTGTTAATAAGGTGGTCATATCCACATTGCTCATGATGTCACAAATGTCTCTTCCCTAATGCATGTTCTAGTCGCCCCACTGTCACCCAGAAAAGAAAATGTTTTGATACCTATCACCACCCCTATGCAATTGTCCTCTGCATTATTGAGTGTGTGTGAGTATGTGTGTCGGCGCGCGTCTCGCCCGCTCTGTCGGGGAGGTGGAGCATGAGTGTGTGTGGCAGAGTGAGTCAAATCAAGTTTGTCTTGGGCTGTCCTATTATCGGTATAATGTCAATCTATGTCCTTTGAAAGGTTTGTTCCCCATCAGGAAGACCCCACCCAGTCATATAACCGGTACCTTTGCTATTGTGTCAGTGTTCTGTATGGGTGCTGGCTGCTGTGCAGTGCCCCTGTGTTGTGATTCTAGTCAGTCCTGGGGTAGTGGTGCTGTCATTTGTTGTGTCTGTACATGTAGTGGTGACAGTACCTGCGTTGGTGCTTGTGGTGTCTGCTGAAATGATCCCATCCTGCCCCATGTATCCTCCCCACATGGGCGGTGCATATTGTGGTGATTGTTGACACTGCTATTGTGATTCTTGTGCGTGTGTGTTGAGGCTGTTTTTAACTGCCCCTCCCATTGCATACTTTAATAATTTATTTTGTGCCTACTTGTCCTCATCTGCCTTTCTCTGCCCCTGTGTCGTCAAATATTACACTCCCGGAGGTTCAGAAGGGTGAGTCCCCTCTTCCCTCTGCTCGCGCTGGTTCAGCATCAGCTGACCCCTCACATCTTCCCTTTCCTTCGTGTACACAGTTCAACTGTAGCCATGTGCTTTTAAAGCTATTCCCGTGTAAGTGCTGTGTATGTGTGTCCTTAGCGATTGCTGCACGCTTCTGGAGAAGCCGCCTATGAGCAGCCATGGTCTTTTTTAATTTACCTTCAGTACTTTTTAATCTTTGCACAATATGTTTTACTTACTTATTTCGGCATGGAAGCTGTGTGCTACACAACAGGTGAAGGGGAGTCATTTCTGTATTGTGTGATACATTTTACCTCTATTCAATTCGAAAATTTCGATAGTCCGCTGTTCAGGGAGCAAAAGTTAGAAGATAATTGAACATTTTTCAACTTCTGTGAGCCTTCTTGGCTCCGCACCTTAGCCAGTGCACTCCACGTGCAGCCCATCTTCACCAAACCATTGCCTTCTCCGGCACACCCCCACAATCTTGCGCATGTGTCTTCCACACACCGCCTCCGGGTCACCTATTCTCCAAATCCAAAACCACACCACTATCTCCTCACCATCAAAACTCTGTGTCCTATGCATCAATCTGAAGGTGACGTCACCAAACTAAAAACACAGTGCAAATGAACAGACAAATGTGCATACACAGAACAATAACTCATTTCTCCCAACCCCACAAAAATCCCAAAATAAAACCCCACAATCCCCACAGCTGTCTTCCTGTCTCAACTGGAACAAGGTAAACCACAATAAAACTCTTATAATTGGACTGCACACGCTGCGTCGCCTAATGTGTGATACGCTCCTCACCAGGGGACCTTAACCAGCCAACTATCATCCACTCACTGAACTAAAACGCTCAATTAGCAGGGAACCTCATCTACTCATTAATCTATAACGTCAATTCATAGGAAATCCAGACCCCGTACATGAAATCACCATCCAGACCAATCAGCGCAGCACTCCTGTTCTATATGTAGGGAGTCACTACCCCACCCAATAGGCTCAAAAACACAAGAAGGGACCACTCCCACCAACCCAGTCCCAACTACAATTCACGTGCCGATCACCACCAATGCGCTGAATTTTGCGACAATGTACAATCACCCACCACCCAATTTACAATCCCTCCCTCAGTTTCTACCCAAACAAAAGAACTTAACATTTCTGCAACATACTGATCAACAATGCATCATAATACTTTAAACATTTCCCCCCCTCAAAGCCCATGTTGCTAGTTGACTTACATTTTCCTATGCTGCACTGGCAGTTGCTCCCCTGCTGGACACCCCCTCAAGGCGCTTCACCGGACCCCTTCTCCTGCAGGGCTCTCACCTGCCCTCAAGCGGGGTATTTCCAAGTGGCCCCCGAAGCCTTTAGCCGGTTACGCGTTTTCCGGTGGTCTTCAGGTGCAGGCGAGGGTCCCACAGCTTCCTTGAGTCGGCAACAGGGAGTTCAGTTCAACGCAGGGCTTGCGCAGGCAGTGCTCATTCACCCATGTTACAATGAGCAATAAGCCTCACAGAGGGCACCAACTTGTTGGGGAGAAGCTGGACCCCCACCAGGGCAGTGGGGGCCAGCAGCCATACCCTCACCATCTATGGGAGACCCCAACACCTCCCATATGGCCCCCAGAAATGCAACAGAGTCCCAAGCAGGCAGCAGCATGTTCCAAACTGCATTTATTTCTGGGCAGCAAAAAAAGAAAAAAACACGCAGAGCATCGTGCACATCGAGAGTTCAGGCGCCGTCTCCCCAGGGGCTGGCTTGCAAGCCAGCTTTGTAATCACACTGCAGGCTGACCTCACAGAATTGGATCAGCTCCCAGAAACCTATCTCCTCCTGCTATTGGCTGCTAAGTGGTAGGTTACCTATGTAGCCCTTATAGAGAACCTGATAATTGGATATTAACCTTTTGCGTCAGTGGGTTGATTTAGCTGTGCCAGCCCCCATTACCTAATTCTAACTTGTTACATTATGACTTTGTTCCCATAACTTTTTAGCTGAACAAGCAGTTCGCACCTGGGCTCTGGGCGCTGGGCTGCGCCATTCTTGTTACAATTATGTTTCAAATGTTGTGCGAGTCCTTGAGAAAATGTCTTTCTTTCCCAGAAAGAAAAAAAACACACTGGGTTGCCGTGGTTTATTCGCATTTGTGGATAATTAAAAAATGTCTGTCTGCAGAAAGCAATCTTATCTTGAATGTGCGGCCTTGGCAGGTCGGATGTTTTGCGAGGAACATTGCTGAAGGCTCCCGCAGCCATTGTTCAGTGAGAGAAATGAACTTGGCTGTAATTTTCCTGAAAAATGGCTTTACACTGTGCAATTAGACCATGTTAATTCATATAGGCATTTGCAAGCCTTTAAACAGGGATTTTTGTGTTTGTAGATTCTGATATTGCAGCATTGATTCTAATGTAGCATGGAAGTTGCACTGTTGGTGAAGTGGGTGTGTTTCAGCATATTTGTCACCCATAGGTGCGCTGGGGCCTGGTTCAAATGATAAGTGCGCTCCTTGTTCTTCCTGCTGTTCTTCTGTATATGCGCCTGGGGTGAGGGGGCATGGGGTTGGTCTCGATTTTCCCTCTTCAGGCTGGTAAAACCAGCCGTTAAGGTCGGGTCCCTCAAAGGGACCTCGTAATTAGGCGCTAATAGGTTAACGGCGCCGAAGCCTTTTACGGCGCCGTTAACCCATTAGCGCCTGGGTCGTAATGAGGCCCATAGTGTAGAAAAAGGTTTGTCCAGTGCTGGTGTGTAATGAATTATTATAGGCATATTCAGCTATCCATAACAACTCCTTCCAATTTCTTTCCACTTGATGTAACATGCAACATAAGTATTGCTCGAGGGTTTGGTTTGTTCTTTCTGTTTGGCCATCTGTTTGAGGATGGAGACTTGTGGATAGTCGAATGTCAATTTGGGCCATTGAACAGCATTTCCTCCAGAAGTTGGATACGAACTGACTACCTGGGTCTGAGATCAAGATCGATGGAAAGCCATGTAGCCGTACAATTTCCTCAAGGAATACTTTTGCTAAATTGGTTGTATTTGAAAGACCCTTAAAAGGAATAAATGTGCCATTTTAGAGAACAAGTCTACAACTAATAAAATGGCGTTGAATCCTTGACTGCCAGGTAGATCTGTAATGAAATCAAGGGACAGTGTGTGCCATGGTGCGGGAGGAATTTCCAATGGTTGGAGAAGACCAGCTGGTTTCTGCTTTTGGGACTTGTTTGTGCACAGACACCGCAAGATTGGATAAATTGTATTATGTTTTTACGCCATGTAGGCCACCAATAGCTTTGTTTTACTTTAGCTAGAATTTTGGCAATTCCAGTTTGACCTTCAATCAGGGAGTCGTGATAACCCGAAATAACCTGCTCTTGTAAATCTTTACTAGGCAAGTATAGACGGTTCCTAAAATATGGTAAGTCGTCTTTAATGGTGTAATGTTCTCCTTGAGTACACCACTCTTGTGAGAAGGTGGGATCCATTAAGAGTTGGATCTTGTTTTGAGTTTACCCTGTGTCAATGTTGTCATAAGACCCAGGAGTTTGTCTTCTGGAATGATGGCTACTGGATCTGGAGTTCTGTATACCTTTTCATCAACACCCATGCGGGACAAGGCGTCAGCCTTTCCGTTTCAGACTACTGGCCCGTAGGTGATCACATAGTCATATTCAGCGAAGAAAAGAGCCCACCGCAGTTGACAGAATGATTGAGCCTTTGCTGTTTTTAAGTATTGCAGGTTTTCGATGATCAGTTATGACCGTGACAGTATGTCTAGTGCCAAGGAGATAGTGTCACCATGCCTTGAAAGCTGATTTTATAGCCAAGAGTTCTTTGTTTGTGATAGCATATTTGAGTTTGGGAGGTGAGAATTTTCGTGACCAGGAGGTCACAGGGTGTAACTGGCCAGTTCCTAGGTCCCTTTGTGAGAGAACAGCTCCCATTGACATGCTAGAGGCATCTGTTTCAACTATATAAGGGAGGTCTGGGCGAGGATGCCATAGAACTGGAGCAGAAGTTCTTGAAAGGCCTTCTCTGCTTGTTCGGTCCAATGGAACTTTGTATTGTTTTTTCTCAATAGTGATGTAATTGGATGCACTATTTTGGAAAAATCTGGGATGAATCGGGTGTAAAAGTTTGCAAACCCCAACATACTCTGGATTCCTTTAAATGAAGTTGGTGACAGCCAATTAAGAAAGGCAACTACCTTGTGTCTATCCATTCTGATACCTTTTGGTGTGAGGATCAATTAACTCCTGCAAAACATCATTCATAAAGTACTGGAATGCAGCAGGAGCGTTGCAAATTCCAAAAGGCATTACCTGGTATTCATACAAGTCGTATTTGGTACGAAAGGCGGTTTTCCATTCGTCTCCTTTCTTCACTCAAACAAGGTGGTACGCCCCCCTAAGGTCCAGTTTGGTATAGCTTTGGGCGTCTTTGACTTGATCCAATAATTTGGGAATAAGGGGCAGTGGATAACGTTTTTTTCCACTGTGATCTGGTTTAATGCGTGATAGTCGATGCAAGTCCTCAAATCTCCTTCCTTCTTTGGTACGAAGAATAAGGGATTGGCTGCCGGTGATTTGGATAAATCAATTTGCCAGGTACTGATCAAGATAAGATTTCAAATGAAGGTTTTCTGGTTCAGTAAGTGCACAGATTCGACCACAAGGAATTTGCGCACCAGGTATGAGGTCGATCTGACAATCGTAAGGCCTGTGCGGTGGTAGAGTAATGGCTTGTTCTTTCTGGAACACGTCTTGGAAATCTTGGTATTCATTTGGTAGAGTACTAGTCACACCTAGTACAATCGCCGCCGTACTGGGAGTAGCAGATGTACATAAGTATGTTTTCCCCTTTTCTTGGTAATAACAGGTGCGAGCACAATCATCGGAAAAGGCCAACGTCTTGGCACGACAATCTTTTAGAGGGTTGTGAGCTACAACCATGGCATCCCTAAGATTAGTAGAAACTGAGGAGCTTTGATGAGATAGAATGCAATAGATTCTCGGTGTCCATCCTGGCACAGTAGGGTTAGTGCTGCTGTACATTGGGTTACTGGTCCAGAAGCTATTTCTGTCCCATCAACAGTAGTAGCTTTTTTAGTAGTCGACTTAGAGCATAAGGGAAGCCCCATCTCTGCTGCCAGATCTTGGTTTACATAATTCCCAACTGCTCTGCTGTCTATGTATGCTTCGACAGCATGCATTTGAGACGGTTGTTGGTGATTGTTCAAAATTACTGGCAATGCAAAGTGTGAGATCTGTGGCTCATCCTTCTCGCTCGACAAGCGGTCCTCTACGCTTTCCGGGCTTGGTAGTTTTCCGACTCCTTGTTATTATCTTCCTTCTCTGTGGCTCCAACAGTTCTCCTTTGTGGTTTCACTGGACATTCTTTGAGGAAGTGGCCTGATTTTCCGCAATATAATGTTAATGTTAATGTTAATGTTAATGTTAATGTTAAAGGACATTTGTACCACGCACTATCACCACCGAAGTGGTCCCCTGGTGCACTGGCGGCTCTGAAAATGGGGAAGAGAGGGGATGGGTTAGTGGGAATAAGCTGGAAAAGTGCAAGAGAGCAGTGAAGTTCTGTTGGCAACCTCAGCCCGGTGGGTCCGTTGGCTGGGCTTGGGGTGTTTTATGGTCCGTAGTCATCGTGTGCTGTTGTGCAAGTCTATGTGTGGTTTGTTTTGTTGTTGCATTGTTGGGAAGTTTGTGCGGAATGCTGCGTTTTAGGCTTCTGGTTGTGTTTGTTTATAGTTTGAGAGGTGTATGCAGAGGGATGGAATTGTTAGTTGGTTGGTTAGTTGGCATTGCTGTCCTTGCAATTGTGGGATTCCATCTAGGTGTGTCACATGCTAACAGTCACATTTCTATCTAGATGCGACGCAAGCTGGGTTCAGAATTCTAAGTGTGGTGCATGCTAACAGTCACATTTCTATCTCAATGCGACGCGAGCTAAAGTTCAGATTCCATACTAGTGTGGCACATGCTAACAGTCACATTTCTATTTGGATGCAACGCAAGCTAGGTTCAGAATTCTAAGTGTGGTGCATGCTAAGAATCACATATGCTAACAATCACATTTCTGAAATTCCATCTAAGTGTGGCATATGCTCACAGTCAGATTTCTGTCTAGATTTGGCGCAGACTAAACTTGAAAATTCATCCAAGGTGTGGCATATGCTACCAATCACACCTCCCATCTAGATTTGACGCAGACTAAACTTGAGAATTCATTTAGGTGTGGCATATGCTAACAATCACATTTTGTCTAGATGCGACACATACTTAACTTTGAGAATTCCATCTAAGTGTGGCATATGCTGACAATCATATTTCTGAAATTCCATCTAAGTGTGGCATATGCTAACAATCATATTTCTGCCTAGATGCGATGCAAGCTAGGTTCAGAATTCTGAGTGTGGTGCATGCTAAGAATCACATAGGCTAACAATCACATTTCTGAAATTCCATCAAAGTGTGGCATATGCTAACAATCACATTTCTGTCTAGGTTTGACGCAGCTAATCTTTGTGGTTCTCTCGGGGTATGGTACTAGTTAACATTATAATGCAGGCAGTGTTTGCTGTCCAGCCATGAATAGGTAGAGGCTGGTGGTCACATATCTCTCTAATATTGCAGTCTAGGTCATTGAAAGGTAAATTAGAGTGGCAAGAGCTTTCTGGAGTAGAGAAATTGCTCTACCCCACCCATGCCAGCACTTACAGTTTGTTGGTGTCTGGTGCTTCATTGCTTCCCCTGCTGACACCTGCAGACACATCTTGGAGCCTCCAATGTAGGAGCCGCCCTTGGCCTTGAGGCCCTTAGCCGCAGGGGGCTGCCGGGCAGAGGGCTGCCCTAGGAGGACCAGTGATGAAGTGTAGGTGGACCAATGAGACCGGGCCTGGGCGGGTCGGCAGAGGGGAGGGAAGGGAGAAACAGGAAGAGGGTGTGCGGTGGGAGCATACTGCAGGGGGACTCAAAAGGCCTCGGGGGCTCCAAGATTTCGAATTCAAGCCGCTCCTGGAGGGGGCTTGCTACTCACCGAGCTCCTCTGCAGAGGGCTGCAAATGGGCTGTGGGAACCAGGGTGGGGTTGCGGGGGGGAAGGGGACGCAAGGGCCTGCTCCTGGGCACGGGCCCACGAACAAATGGGCAAATTTAAACAGCAAAGGTGCTTTCAGGGGCATACACTCACCACGCTCCTCGAATGGCAAATGGAGGCAGTGAGACCCACGCAAGTCTGTATACTCGATGGCTAAAGTGCATGGACCAATGGGAAGGATGGAGTGCGGATCGGGAGGCGGGCGGGCTGGGGAACCGGGAAGGGGCTGCGAGGAGGAAGGGGATGCAAGGGCATGCTCCTGGGAAAGGGACCACGAACAAATGGGCAAATTTAAACAGCAAAGGTGCTTTCAGGGGCATACACTCACCACGTTCCTCGGATGGCAAATGGAGGTGGTGAGACCCACACGAGTCGGTAGACTTGATGGCTAAAGTGCATGGACCAATGGGAGGGAGGGAGGGCGGATCGGGAGGCAGGCGGGCTGGGAACCAGGAAGGGGCTGCAGGGAGGAAGGGGATGCAAAGGCCTGCTCCTGGGCACGGGCCCACGAACAAATGGGCAAACAAAATTAAACAGCAAAGATGCTTTCAGGGGCATACACTCACCGCGCTCCTCGGATGGCAAATGGAGGCGGTGAGACCCATGCAAGTCGGTACACTCAATGGCTAAAGTGCATGGACCAATGGGAGGGAAGGAGGGAGGGCGGATCGGGAGGCGGGCGGGCTGGGGAACCATGAAGGGGCTGCGGGGAGGAAGGGGACGCAAGGGCCTGCTCCTGGGCACGGGCCCACGAACAAATGGGCAAATTTAAACAGCAAAAGTGCTTTCAGGGGCATACACTCACCGCGCACCTCGGATACGCATAATTGCTGTTGCCTTCTCTTGTATCTTTCAGTTTTAGTTAAAGGGGGCTATATACCTCTGATTTGCATGGGTTCTACCTTGTTTTCCAATGACCGTGGAACATTATCCCTTGACCGGACATACACAGCTCGAGTGTCTAACCTAATCCGGTCCGCTTTTCGGTCTTGTAATCTGTGATCTAACTGCACCACAAGGTTGATGAATTCTCCACAGTCTTTAGGTGGGTTAACCACTTGAGCAAGGACATCCTTTAGTTCCCCTTGTAGACCCCGATGAAATAGCGTGGTCCTTTTTTCCTCAGGCCACCCAGCTTCAACGACTAGTCTGTTAAATGTTGCTAAATATGTAAGCAAGTCTTGATTTCCTTGACGGAGTGACAAAAATTTGTTGTCTAATGCTTGGCCTTGGGTATGATGAGCAAAGAGTTTTTCCATTTCAATCTGAAAACCCCCAAAGTCATGTAACAAAAGGGTTATCCTGACTTACCAATGGTACCGACCAATCCGCAGCACTGCCACTCAGATATGACAAGACAAAAGCAACCTGCGCTTGGTCGTTAGGAAAGACCCCAGGTCTGCAAAGGAAATGAAGACGACACTGTTTCATCAATGTTGAGTACTTCTTGGGGTCCCCTGTAAATTGTTCAGGTGCAGCTAAAGGAACTGCCCCAGGAAGGGTTATTTGTACTGGATTGGTGGAAGAAGTTGGTACAGTTGCTGGCGGAATGTTACCAGGCAATGGGGTCTGTCCTGCCTGTGATTGGAGCAATTGTCTACTTATATCGTCGGTACGATCCTTAGCAACAATCAAATCCATCCTAAGAGCGTTGGTTTCTTGCCTGGCTGAATGTACTTCAGCGCGTAATTGTCCCAACAACTGAACTGAAGTCTCCATGACGCCCAGGTGGATAATATTATTGAGGCTTTGCGTTCTGTTACGCTCACCTGGTAACCACAGGGACACCACCCAGCCCTGGTTGGATGATTTGCACTCTCAAACCCTCTCCCGGTACCTTGGTAAGGCCTCTGGTTAAAGATGGGTCTGCAATATAGGAGAGCTGGATTCAATACCAGATTGTCTTTATGTTTTCCCACCTCCTTCTCCCCCTTGGGCCTTCTCCTTACCTTAATATTGAAAAAGGTGGATTCTCCGTCCTGCTCCTCGTGGCAGGGGCGCATAGATGTGTGGGGCGAGCAGCGACCAAGTTACTTCACTGGTGCAAGCCCCCCTGTGGGAATCCAGGCCTGCTGTGACTCCGTAGGTTTGCTGCTTTACAGTCTTTATATGCAGTTCTCATGTTCCGCTTAGTTCGAATAATAATGTCTTGCGTCTTTCCTTTTAGGTATGGAAAGGTATTTTGGTGTTGTCATGCAGTTTGAAGATGAGCATGGGCTGGTAGGCAAAAGCGCAGTGTGCGCGATGCTGTCCGGTGAGTAATGCGCGATGCGTGGCGCTGTTTCGCCTTTTATATTGCTAACCTGTGTCTTTTCTCTCCTTGCAGGTTGCGATGTTCCTCGCCGAGCGCCGTAATGTTCCAGCCATGATCAGCAATGATACTGACCAGGAGAGGACTACCCAGGTAAGATTTGTGTGGCTTTCTTCATTCGGGAGGAAACATGAGTAAAGGCTTAGTAATGTCGTCTTTCTTTCTCCTCTTTTCAGGTTATGGTATTCCAGGATGCATGCATTGCCGGATGATGGAGTTCGTACCTTCAGGTGAGTGGAACTGAAGTCAGCGATGGATTGAAGACAGGATACTGTTCCAGGTAAGTTTAGTAGTGTTCTTTCTCTCTCTGTAGGTCCTTGGTTTCAGGTAAACTGGCATCAAAGTACTGGACACGGTGAGCGTTACGCTGCTCACAGCAGAATAACGTTAAGCATGTTCTGCTGTTTGGGTGTGGTTTAAATAGTCTCAGGTAAAGTAGTCCAGGTAAAGTAGTCCCAGGCCTGCCACACCCAAAGTAGTCCAGGTAAAGTAGTCCCAGGCCTGCCACACCCAAAAGACTAGACCGCATAGCTCAGTTCCTTGTAACTGAGCTATGTGTGTGCCTCCATGTTGGCTGAACCCCCCCCCCCCAAGTTAAATAGTCCCAAGTAAATAGTCCCATTCTAATGTTGTTCTTCATGATGATTATGAGCCTGGCGTCAAAGGCGCCAGGACTGACTCCAAGAGAGTCTTAGATTAGGTTTTAAGGCCTTTGACCTGGCCCTAACTGGAACGCTGACTTGCCAGTGAGGGCCAGGGGCAAGGGTCATGACAAAAGCAAAAACAAAGAGGTGATGGCTGGAAGGTTTAGAATGAATCTTAACCACTGACATTGCTCTGGGCAACCCTCCAGACCACCGTTCTTCGCCTGCCATTGCAGAAGGGGAAACACCATATGCAAATCAGACTTGGTCCTACCCCAAAAGGGGCAGTCCAGCTTGAACTGCTAGGTCACATCCCTTCTGCATGAGACCACAAGCATCCCCAAACATGTTTCGGCCATGTTGGGCCTCATCAGTGAGGAGTAGTTTGGGTCTCTAGGCCCAGCAGGCACGGGACCCACGTCTGGGCATACCCGTCCCACTCGGGGTGACAAAGCAAAAACAAAGAGGCGATGGCTGGAAGGTTTAGAATGAATCTTAACCACTGTCATTGGTCTGGGCAACCCTCCAGACTATTATTCTTTGCCTGCCAAGCCATTACAGAAGGGGAAAGACCATATGCAAATCAGACTTGGTCCTACCCCAAAAGGGGCAGTCCACTGATGATGCCCAACAAGACTGAAACATGTCTGGGGATGCTTGTGGTCTTGTGCAAAAGGGATGTGACCTAGCAGTTCGGGCTGGACTACCCCTTTGGGGGTGGGACCAAGCCTGATTTGCATATGGTCTTTCCCCTTTTGTAATGGCTTGACAGACGAAGAACGATGGTCTGGAGGGTTGACCAGAGCAATGCCAGAGGTAAATATTTATTCTAAACCTTCCAGCCATCAACTCTTTTGTTTTGCTAGATGGCAAAGTCCTGTTTTTATGTAACAATTGTAAAAACAGGGGAAGCACTGAAGCACACAAGTCTCAAAGGTTCTCTCACATCATGTTGCGAAACAATGGTTTAAAAGGCAAACACGTCACTTCTGACGTTAAAACGTTAATTTGGTTAGTAAAACCTACTGGAAGGTGGGATTGGGTTGGTTGTATCATATACCTAAACAATTTATATGAGTCACCATTCTGATTGCTTCCATTCTATCTGATGGCTCTACCTAAAATCACTTCTAAATTGATAATGGCAGTCATGTCAGTTTTGAATCTTTGGATTGTTTCGTGCAAATGATTAAAAACAACCCCTTTTGAGAACACTCATTGGTTGGTACTGGTTTGGCAAACTTGATTGCTTGGCAGGTTATCAGTACATGAGGAACAATTTAAGGCAGGGGGTTCGACATACAGGTGCCACTTCTACCAATAACAAAACACCATCTCTGATTTCCTGGGCCAATAGTCAGGGCTTCAGCTTTGGACTAAGTTCTATTGTGTGTCTTTTATTCTGGGAATTCTGAGGGAGTGAATGTCTTGGCTCCTCCATGTCTGGACCTAATGAATATCCATTGTCTATCAACACTGAGTCACTTGTGAGGAGACCACGTTTGAGCTTTTGTATGTGCCTTTTACCAGGATTTTAACCTATTTTACTATAGTGGTTATTACCCTTTCTGCCTGCTGGAGAAATGTTGAAGCCATTCTTCTCTCAGTATTAGACTCTATTAATGAGCACCTTGTCCTTGCGGGTTGTCGGTTACTTTATTTAATCTAAACGAAATAAGTCTTGTGCTTAAGAACTGTTTATCTTGTGCGCAGCTACTGTATCAGTCCAGACCTCCCTTTTCCATAATAACTTTGGTGAGCTGATGCAGCTTCCGTCCGACTCATTCATATTTGTTCCTTTTAGCTAACTCAGCAGAGTCTGTTTTTACTTGCAACTTCGATGTTCCTTCAAGCTACCCCGTTCATCTGGGCATGGCATCGCTGTCCATTTTAAACAAAATGTCAGCTCTTTGTTGTTGCATTTATTGGGTTAAGCAAGCATTATGTGTGTTCTCAAGCAACTTGCGTTACATCAGATATATCCGAGAATATGTTTTCTATTGCATCTAATGTATGTTCTTCATGTATACATGTGGTTGTCCTAATGTTCGTGTAGCTTTGTGATGGATGCATATATGCTTCATGTCTAATGCATCTATGTGTATCAGAGGTAGAATGACGTCACTTGCTTTTGTCATTCACTGGCTACAGCATGTCTATGGGCCTCATTCCGAGTATGGCGGTAAGGGATAGCGGCCACCGGTAACGAGACCGGTGGCGGTGATCCCTTACCGCCATACTCCGAGTTCCCTTTGCGCCCTCGCCCTTAACGCCTGCTTTGAGCAGGTGTTAAAGTCGAGGGCGCAAAGGGGCCTCCAAGCCAATAACGGTGACCGTAATGAACGGTCACCGTTATTTGCATCTTCCCCATTCCCATTGAGCCCTATGGGGGCTCATTTGGGAATGGGGAAGAGCCTTGGTGAATGGGGAATTACCGCCCCGCCAACCTTGGAATGGGGCGGTAATTCCGCCATCCACCAAGGCGCTACTGGTCCAGGTACGGCGTCAACCAAGGCGTTAATAGCGCCATTGGTTAGCACCATACTCGGAATGAGGCCCTATGTATGCCAGATTCTGTAGGTTCATCTCTTCTTCAATCATACCGGGATAAGGCTGATAGGGTCTTCTCAGTGAATAACACCTTTTGTGTCTGCAGTATGGCAGTGGAGGGGGCAGTGACAATGACTGAGACACTTATCGTATTGTTGCGATATAGAGGTGGGGTAGGGGCTGACACCCTGGATGATGCATTCATCTGCCTCTCGACAGAAGAGTGAGAGAATGAGAGACTGTGATGTGGAAAGTGACAGCATGTGGGAAGGGATGAAGAGAAGCATGAGGATTTGCAGTGAGAAACAGCATGAAGAGACACCACAATCAGGAAAAGCATGAACATACGGAATTTAACACAAAAGAACTTCGGCTTGAGAGACTTCAAAGAGGAGGAGCATTACCATGTGGTACCATATAAAGGAATAGCATGAGAATGAGGGACTCCAATTAGGAAAAACATTAGGACAGCAATGAGCTAGAGCATGAGCTGTTGCAAGGTGGAAATGTATGATGGACTGCAAGGTGGAAGAGCATGAGCATGAGGGGCCATGAGGAGGGGAGAGTATGAGCATGATGGACTGTGGCAAAGAAAAGTATGAGGTACTACAAAGAGGAAGAACAAGACCATCCAAGTGCTTCAAAGGATTGGAATGAGGAAGAGCAGGAGAATGAGGTACACACGTGAGGAAGATGAAGAGCCTGATGGACTGGTAAGTGGAAGAGAAAGAACATGAGCACGGGAGACCTAGATGAGGAAGATCAAGAGGATGAGACACCAAGAGCAGCATGACGGACTGTGATAAGGAAGATGAAGAACATGGGGGTGTGGGACATGGATAAGCATAAGCATGAGAGTTCATGATGCGGAAGAACATGAGGGACTGAAATGAGGAAAAGCATGAGCATACAAATTTGGGACAATGAAGAGCAAGGAAATGAGGTAGCAAAGCAAGACAAGGAAGAGCAAGAGCATGGGGGACGGTGATGGTGAGAGTAACAGCATACAGGACAGGATGAAGAAAAGCATGATGGACTGCAATGTGGAAGAGCATGAGGGACTGGAACTAGCAAGAGCAAGTGCTAGAGGCACCTTGACAATGAAAAGCAAGATCATTAACAACTGGGAAGAGAAAGAGCATTGAACACCAGGAAGATGACAAGCTAGAGTGGTTCAATGTGTTAAAATTGCGGCAAAAATGCCTGTTTACACAAAGAATCACGGCAAAAAGGCTGTGGTTTTGCCACCGCCATCCATATAAAGGATGGAGGAGCCACCACTGCAACCCCCAGACCCATTATACTATTTAAAAGGAGCGTGGCACACCCCCGCATCCCCCGCTCCCCTTAAATGGTTTAATGGGGTACACCTTTACCAGGTCAAACCACAGCATTTTTGCCGCAATTTTTTGTAAAGGTGACATTTTTGCCGCAATTTCATTACTGCATACCACCAGAGCATGAGTGTGTGAGAGGAGGTAGAGCAAGAGCATGCAGGAACAGGACATGGGGAAGCAAGAGTATGAGGGACCGAAATGAGGAACAGCAAGGGCAGGAGGGAATTCAATGAGGAAGGGGCTGAGATACCATGACAAGAGAGAGCAATAATATGAGGGTCTTCAATGAGCATGCGCACGAGCCTTAGGAACAACAATAAGGAAGATTAGAATGAAGGACCATGACAAGGAAGAGCATGAGCATGAGGGACAAGAGCATGGGGATGAAGAATCCTGATAAGGAGAAGCAAGAGCTTCATGATCCCACTGCATTTTCCTTAGGAGTAATTATAAATGTGGTACACATTTTTTACATGTTTCCATCGGATTATGCTGGGAGGACATTAGGTCATATTAGGACTAATATGTTGGCTTATTATTAGTATTTTATATGATTAAGCCTAATTATTATTATGTGCATTTTGAAACTGCGGGAGTCTGTCATCAAGCACCATATAAGTACCTAACAAATGAATACGTGCATATTAGCTTTATATAATGTCAAAGAGTGCACCAAGTGATAATACAATCCAAGAGTCTGGTTCAACATTTGTTTTAATTAAAGCTGTAGAAGGATTACCATGGACTTAGATGCAGTGTGCATAATGGATAGCTCAAAACAGAATGGGCACTAAGATGGGAACTCAAAGAAATCTTGCGTCAGTGTGAACCTGTCACCATCTCCCTCTGAGTACTCTTGTAATTTGAGACAGTCAAAGTAACTCGCAAAGTCCAAATCATTGGCCTTGGCCTAGTTCTTTTGGAATGTACATCTAGCTACCTCAGTCTTTGTCTTTCAGTTATGGGTTTTGGAGGATTCCTAAAGCCTAGTTGATTGAGAATGGTGTGCTGATCTAAGTGGCTAAATCATCTTGGGTTTTGGGAAACATTTTAAGACTGTATTGGTGGTGGAAATATCCCATTGGCTCAAGGTGCTGTTTCACTGGTCACAGAATTGGCATCAAAGGATCCACGATCTGCTGGTCAACTCCCTGTTGTGGGATCATGGACTAAGGACATCCTTTGCCTGACTCCATGTCCCCTGGTGAGATTGTACCATCTCATACCTTGTTTCACAAGTTCTAGGTTCTGCCCTGACCTGACATGCTCTGCTGGAACCTCCTTACTCTTTCTGTCCAGATGAAATGCCTGAACCCCCCCTTCTCATATGATGTGCTAATAGCTCCATCTCCAGTTTTCTTCTCTTTTCCCAGAAGTTAAAGGTCTCACCTCCTCATTTATTCTTATCAGCTGTCTCTTTTGGGTTTTCACCCTCAGCCTCCCTCTCTTCCTAGATGACACAGGTCCTTCAGCTTCTGGACAGCTCTCTTTCTACTGATAAAAATGCCTCTCCCTCTGGGCACACACTTTCCTCTCCAAACGTCTATTTAAGAATGTACTTCCTTCAACCTCCTTCCAAAACTCTCCTTCTCCTTGCTGATCTCTCTCATCCACTCCCAAACAACCCCATTAATACACATGGTAACAGTTTCCTTTTCTGACCTCTTCTACTCTCCAGCACATCTTGTCGCCTGGATGACCCCCGTTTTCTACTACACCGTCATGACATATGTTTTCTTTCCCATCATCCTCAATTCTAAAGCACCCCTTCTTTCCCTGAAGAACCCTTTTGTCTACTACTTCCAACCTCCAAAACTCTCCCTGTCCTCTTCCATCAATACTTCTTTTCTCAATACTCTATATGTATTTATTTATTTATTTATTTATTGGACATTTGTGTGCATTTGTATGGCATCTATACACAGGTGTTTCCAGATGCCACAAGACTAGATGGGGGTTAGCGGGTGGGGAAAATCAAAAAGTATAACAACAAAACAGTTATATTTGCCTTGTGGCAATCCTACCACGCAAGTGCATGACAAAGGTGGTAAGTGAAAGAGGGAGGCGACAGAGGGAGAAGTGCAGGAGTGGGGTACCCCCAAGGTGGGGGCAGACAAGTGGGGTAATGGAGAATGAGTGCAATGGACTGGGAGGACCAATTTGGGCCAGTTTGGGGAAGGAAGTCTGAGGGAAAATGCTGTGGGGATTGGTAGGGGGTGGTCTAGCCCCTGTATGACTCTGAAGGGACCAGGCCTCATTCATAGTGGCAGATGGAGAGTTAGCAAGGGAGGGGGAGAGGGACAGAAGAGGAGACAAGAAAAGTCTTGAGAAGATTCTGGAAATTAAGGAGATCCGGCTAATGTCTGAGGGGGGGGGGAGGGAAGGCCGTTCCTGAGGGAGGAGCCAGCCAAGAAAAGGGATCTACCTCCCACTCTCTGCTTGTAGAAGCATTGAACCTGCAGAGAGTTGAAGCCAGAAGACCAAAGGACTCTGGCCGGGAGGTATTTAGGGAGGGAAAGCTGGATGTAAAGGGGTCCCAGGCCACAGACAGCCTTATGGATTATGGAAAGGGTCTTGAATTTGATCCTTGCAGTCACCGGGAGCCAGTGGAGAGATTTTAGGGCTGGAGAGATGCGGTCCCTGGGCTTGAGGCCAAAGATAAATATCACTGTCCTATTCTGGATTAGTTGAAGGGGGCGAATGGAGGAAAGAGGCAGATTGAGGAAAAGGCTGTTGCGGTAGTCAAGCCTAGAGAGAACCAGGGCTCTGGAGAAATTGAGCTTCTAGGGGAAGGTAATGAAAGGTGGAATGCCCCTGAGGAAATGCAACTGTAAAATGGACTTCTTGGCAAGGTCCATGATGTGTGTAGATAAAGAGAGAGAGAAGTCAAAGATGATCTCATGTTTTTTGCCTCACAAGTGGGTGAGTTGAGAGGACCCAGGGAGTCTGGCCATAGAGTGGGGGTGAAGCAAGCATCCCAATGAGAAGGGTATCTGTCTTACTGCCAATAAGGCACAGATCATTGGCAGAGCACCATGCCTGAATAGCAGTCAGGCAGTCAGGTATGAGGGAGGAGGAGAATGTAGAGGAAGGCAGCTTAAACGAGAATTGAGTGTTGTGTGCGTAACACTGCACATGAGGGCTGAAAGTGGAGATCAAGTGGGCCTGAGGGGCCAGGTAAATGTGGAAGAGCTAAGGTGGTAGGATAGAACCCCAATATGCCACAGGTAGAGAGTGAGGTGGAGGATAGAAAAGGGCCCATTTGCACTTGGGAAGGTCTGTTTGAAAGGAAGGAGGTCGACATGCCAGTGCCCAGTCCATGATTCCTAGGGTATCATGGAGATGGTTTATGAGGATGGAGTGGTTGACATGTCAAAATCAGAAGAGAGATCGAGGAGGACCAAAACAGAGGGAGTGTTAGAGTCCAGGCTGGAGAGTTGGTCTTCACGGGTGTTCAAGAGAGCAGATTCCATGCTTTCCATGAGTTTGCCCAAGAACAAGGTGATAGAGATAGGGCAATAGTTAGCTAAACTAGAAGGGTCAGCAGATGGCTTTTTTTTAGGAGAGGGTGCACAAGAGACTGCTTGAGGGGCTGAGGCAAGGAGCCAGTGGCAAATGAGTGCTTTCAGAGGTCCAGAGGTCATCCAAGGCTGGAGCGAGACATGCAATGTTGTTTATGATGGTTCTGGAGGAGCAGGGGACCACCTGTTTAGAGGAGACTTTCATAGAGCGGACAAATCTATAGATTTGATCTGGTACAATGGGAGAGAAAGAGGAGAGTATCAGGGCAAGGGGCCAAGAGAGGCGGGAGAGGGGTAGGGGTGATAGCAGGTGACATAGACTCTAACCTGTCTCGTGGAGCTGCAGCATTGCTAGTACTCCTGTCCTCATACTGTGCGGGTGAGCACCGCAATGATTTCCTTGGTCCTGCTGTGGTCTCTGGACTGGTTGGTCCCTAGAAAGCACGAAAGCTTCTCTGCTGTGCTGAACTCTGGTAGTTTACAGTGGATGAGTTTGGAGGTATTGTGGCTAGCCCGGGTGAGCGTTGACAGTGCTTGCACTGTCTCTGCCCTGGTGTTGCCTGTTTTGGCCTTGCTGTTCCTCTTTCCTTGTCTGCTTTTCCTGCTGATTACAGATGGATACTGCTAAGTTACTGTTAGTGTGAGTTAGGCGATGGTATGGAGCCCCATATTCAAGAGATCTGAGAACCTCTGATAGTGAGGCAAATAGTTTTATATTGTCAGGTTTTTTGAGCTGGTCACTGGTAATCATGCTTGGTGGTAGATTGCCTGCTCTGACCAAATTGGCGAATCGAGATAGCTACAAATCTGTGTTAAAACCAAGATTAAAACCTCAACAACTGGGGTTAATAATGGTTCAGTACATATTAACCAGAGGACATCCACTGAATCTTCAGCCCCAGAGAGGCACAGAAGTCAAATTTTGGAAGTGTCATCCTTAAGTGCTCGAAGGAGACGATGACTTGTAGATGAGCATCCTCAATCTTTGTTGATTCTGAATGTGTCTTAGATCCTACTCAGTCCATCATTGCTAATCATTTGGAGTTTGAGAAGAAGACCCAGAATTGGTTCCCCCTATCACTTGTTGTGATTCCCCACCGGGAAATGGAATGGTTACTCATGTAACTTGGTACCTGCCATCACTTTGGCAATGCAGTCATCACTTAAACACATGGGGGATGTTATTGCCGAGGTTGTGGCACAGTCCACACTTGTGAAGAAAGGTGTTGATGACGTTGCAGGTAATGGGGACCAATGGCAGTATATTAAGGAACTCGTTATCCGTGATCTGAATGGTTGTACCAATATGCATGAATTCAGATTCTGGGCTGAGTCTCTGGACTCAAGGGTCCCACTGGTACATACCCTAAAGGTGGATAAATCATGTCAAACAGACCTGACTCACTTAAAAGTGGATACATCTTGTCAAATGGACCGGACTCATTGAAAGGCTAATCAATGTTGTCAAACAAATGTTGATGTAAATGTGGATTCTAAAAGGTTTGGTAGGGAACCCGCGGACATTGGAATAAAGTTTGCTGATCAAGCAAATCCTAGTCCAAGATTGGCAGCAGAAGTTGGCTGTGTTGGGTTCTCCCTCCCTGCAAAATCTACTGTATCAGGGATCAGTGTTATTTCCACAGCATATTTCCCACCCTTAAAAGATACTTGTTTGAGGAAATCTCATATGCCTATGATTGATGATTCTTCCCTTAGGAGGTTTATTCTGGATTCTCTGAACTTTCTTCTCACCAATGCTGACAAACCATATTTACCAGGGTCAAGGGAATCACTAAAAAACAAAGTGTTGGCATGGCTACATCAAAAAGTTTGACAGGGTTTTGTTCGAACCTAGGACCTAAGAGTCCTTCGCAGGGTTCAGGTTAACAACTGGTGTTCCACGGAGTATCTTCATTGCATGTCATTGGTTGCTGTCATAGTAATTTACCACTGCTTTTGAGTAAATGTAAAAACCTCAGGTCTATGTCATCTTCCACTAAGCTTAGAATCATTCTGGGCTGATTATTATGTTTCCTCAAGCAATGCTGCCATCTGAGTGACACATATATGTTCTTTGCTGACTTTTACTCGTTTTTCTTCATTGAATTTATTGAGGCGACATTGTTTATGTTTCTGATGCTTTATGATTTGGCCCTTTTCGGTGATTGTGTGTTATATTAAGTGCACCTATGCCTCTGGGAATTTGTTTCGCGCTATAGAAATAAATTAAATTAAAAAAAATTAAATAGAGGACAGGATGTCCAGAGTTTTGGAGGAAAAGTGGGTGGCCAGTGCAGAGCAGAGGGCCTGGGAGGGGATAGGAGACTGCAGAAGGATTCGCAATTTATTGGTGGCTCCAGAGAGGTGGTCTTGAACATGGGCCCGCTTCTTGGAGCAGATGAAGAGACGGTATTGCCATTGGAGTAGGCTACAGGTCAGTTTGTCAGATGATGAGCTACATGCCGGCCACTTCTGCACTGCAGCTTTGTACTTGTTTTTCAAAGCGGCTTTGTCAGAGTCATACAAGGAGTTGCATTTGGAGGCAGGCTTCATGTGGATCCTCATGATAGGGGCAAGGATCTCCAGCGTGTTAGAGATAGAGAGATGGAGGTTACCTAGAACAGAGTCAGATGGAGACTCTAATGACGTTGGTGGACAAGGGATGAAGGAAGGGGCAAATGCAGCGACAGACACACGATTCATCGGTCGAAAGACGGGGAAGGAGACTGGCAGTGCAGGCGAACGCCTCAGGGGACAGTGTAGGTCAAGGTGGGAAGAGAGGAGAGAGTGATCAGACTAGGAGAGAGGTATAGTGAGAGGGTTAGAGAGAATGATGTCTGTTGAGATGAGAGCATCCAAGGTGTGACCGGCAGAGTGGGTTGGGCCAGAGGGAAGGATAGAGAGTGTTACACACGTCACAGAAAACAACAGTGGCCCCATCGAGAGAGCCGAGGTGGAAGTTGAATTCACCAAGGAAGGTAAGTTTGGGGGAGGAGGCAAGAAGAGAGTAGGACAGGTCGGCCCATTCTGAGAGGGAGGAAGGTCCGGGGAGTCTGCAGATGGTAGCGAGTGTAAGAGAGAAGGTTGGTGGGACAGACAGCCTGCAGACTAAGCTTTCAAAGTATGGATAGATTTGAGTGGGGATGATAGAAGCAGGAACCCACTCAGGGAAGATCAGAGCCACTCCACCACCTGTCTGGGAGGGCCTTGGATTGGACAGGATCGTGTAGACCTCGGGGAGAAGAGTGTCAAAAGCAGTGATGTAGCTGGCCTTGAATCACGTCTCAGTGAGAGCAAGTGTGTTGAGGTCAAGGACTTCAAGGAAGTGACAGATGTCAGAGGAGTGTTAGATAGTGGAGCTAGTTGCACCCTTTAAATGATTTGCAAGGGAGGAACAGGGGTGAGGTGCCACCACTGGGGGGAAGGGGATGAGGGGTGAGGGAAGGAGTGGAGGAAGCAGAGGGAGGGACGTTGAAGAGAGAAGGAAGATGCTGAGAGCCCTGGGCCATGATAGTTTCATTATGATAGACATTAATGGTGCATTTGGAAGATGTGAAGTGAGCCAATACTTCCCATCTGGTGCATATGGGTGGGTCCATAGGTGTGAAGAAAGAATAGCAAAGCGATTGTCAGTGATAGTCTGTCTGGACGAAGCATTGATGTAAGTGTGTGCGATGGGCAGACCAGGGTTGGAATTCAGGAGTTCTTTTTTTAATGTCTTCCTTCCAGACTTTGTGAGAGAGGGAGGATAGGAGATGGAGAAGCAGTTTGAAATGCTAGGGGAGATGGAGAGCAAGTATGGGGAGGAGGTGGGTGGGAGCCAGATGTTAATAGGGGAAAGGGTCAAGCACTATTTTTATATTTTTTTTAATTGAATTGGTTAAATGAATCAACCTTTCAATTTTTAATACATCAATACAATTTGGTAAAAAATCTAAGACAATCGACAAAAAGACAAGCAACAGTTGAGTGAAAAAAACAAAAGAAGGTCAATAAGGATTTGGGAGATAAGGTGAAAGATAAAATGGGTACGGGGAACAATAAAAGTTATATCACCATTACCATCCAAATCAAACGCAAATATTATTCAAATAAGCAGTTGAAAACTGTTTACAAGCTTAACAAATATGGTACAGTAGTACAACAAAACAATAGAGTTTGGGTTTCCAATTTCACATTATGGGGCTGATTCATGGAATTATGTGCGCCGAAAAACGGGCTTTGTGCGCCATTCTGCCTGCAAATCCCTGTTTCACAAATGGGGATTTGCGAGCAGAATAGCGCACAAAGCCCATTTTTCGGCACACATAATTCCATGAATCAGCCCCTTTATCTATTGCTCATCATACTTGATAATCATTCCCCCCGTTGTTCTCCATGATCTTTCACAGTCACTATTATTTACACATTAGTCATGATCAAACCTTCCAAGAATTTTATCATGGCTAATTTAACAGTTCTACGTTCAGTTGCAAAAATTAATTCCCAAAGCTTGAAAGCATTTAAAATTTCTATGTCATTAAAACATTGTTTCAAATTTAGAATGCGGCTGTCATTGATCATAGGAAATACAGTAAGAAGGTGTCTTATTGTCTCTGGCTGGTTTGTTACATTACAAAACTATAATAGTTCTCACTTTCTGTGATCAAACCACGTCTTGCATTAATGTCTCTACAAGGCCATAGATTAAGTCTGAACCTTGTAAAGGCTCTTCTAAATTTTGGAGATGGACATTTCACAAGATAGCTAGCTACAGTGTGAAGTTTGTTGGATTTGAAGGGGTTGGATACAAAGTCCACATAAGTAGCACACTTCCCTTGCGTACTTATCTAGTCATAATCCTGCAATTTAGTCTTTGCTTTAGTAGGGTTTTTATACAGCAAATCTGTGGAGACAATAGCAGTTAGTAAGGCTCTAACGGCTGCCAAGCGCCATGACATTGGAAAACTCTGAGGCGAATTCAACATATAGTCAGCTAATATTCCCAGTATAGTCTTTTTTTTGGGGCCATGAAACATTTTCTGTAAAGCCTACATAACTTCCAGATATAGATTGCATGCAATGGGATTAAGCCCAATTCGAAGCAAATCAATGCTACTAGGACACAGTTTGGCAGATTTAAGCACACAGCGCCTGAACCGCCCTTTAATTTTATCCCATACAATTTTCAGCATAGCTTTCTTGCATTCCGATCCATATAATAAAATAGGTATTGCTTTCTGCTTATAATATGTAATTGTTGGGAGGCTTCAAAATGTGCCATATTTGTACGAATTATGTTTCGTTTGGGCGATATTAATTTAATGTTGATATCATCAAGATACAGGGCATCGTTAGTTATGTCATTTATATTGACTCCAAGGTATAGGTATTGATGAACCAATTCAAGCTGTTCCGCTTGTAATGAACATCTAAATGTCTTAGATGCGGCTCGTGTCTTTACACACTGCATAATATTGGTTTTAGCCAGATTAATTTGAAGCCTGTTTGCTTGCGCATATGAGCTCAACTCATCTAGCAAATGTTGAAGGCCTTTAGGTGTTCTGGACAAGAGAATATGGTTGTCCGCGTATAGTAGCCAAGCTACTTGCTTAGTTTCCAATTTCGGAGCATCCGAAATTACGCAGTCAAATCTTTCTTTCAGATCTAATATGAAGAAATTGAAAACAGCTGTGGCGATAACGCAACCTTGCTTAAGGCCTTTAAAGGTGGGTATTTTAGCTGACAAAAGACCCTCTAAGGAGAGGCGGATTTGAACAGATGTCGATGTGTGTAGTAGGTATATGAAGTTTATGATGGATGATGGACATTTAGCTTGAATCAATGTATTTATTAGTAACTGCCATGATATTGAGTCAAACGGCTCTCGGAAATCTACAAACGAAAGGTGCATTGCTTGATTTGTTTTTATGTAGTGAGCCTTAATTGAGGCTATGGTCAGGAGATTAATGCCTGCACCGAGTCCAGCAATAAATCATGTCTGGTACGGATCCCGATGCATGGTTTTTCAAGTCCATTCATTAAACTCTTTTAGAATGAGTCTGGCGAAAATTTTCCCAGGCACCTCTAAAAGAGCTATCGGGCGATAGTTTTTAGGGCAGCTGTCTGTTTCCTTTTTTATGCAATGGTATTATAGTCGAATGGCTCCAGGATTCCGGAAGTGATTTGGTTTGTAGTGCATACTTAAAGATGTTTGTCAAAATGTTTGCCCAAACCATAGGATTCTCTTTCATCATCACGTTTGATAAGCCAACGGGCCCAGGGGCCGCCCTTGATGTACTGGGTTTATTAATTATGTGTAATATATCTCTGTCAGAAAATTCTAGGGTGAAATCACAAGAGATACTTTCCATGGGTAGCTGTATTACATAATTTGAACTTGCGTAAAGTTTTTGATAATGATTTATCAATTCCGATTCCGTTACCCCATTGATCTGAATGGAGTCTTGGGGCGATGCTGTAACTTAATTCAAATATGACCATATTTTGGCGTGCTTTTGTCTGCAATATCCTTTATCATAGATGCACTATCTTTCTGGAATAAAAGAGATTTTCGACCACATAGCCAGTTCTTGTACTTACATTTGATTTTTCTCAGGGCATCACATTTTTGATCTATTGGGAGGTATTTTACATCTCTCTCTTCCTTGCGGAACAGTTTTTTCGTTTCTCTCACTTTGTAATCCATAACATGAACATTTTTATAGGACTTTCTTTTTGAACACCATGTTTGAACTTTAAACAGTTGTAAGATGTCAGAATACTGTTTCTTTTCATAATCGCTACTGTTATGCAAGCATGAGTATTACTGTGTTAAAAGTCTATTTAAATTGCAGCGAGAGGAATCAGACAATTTAAACCAATTACGAGCATTATTAGCTATCAGCATACCCGTGAACTTTGGGTTATGTTCCTCAATATCAGACTCTAGACTCAGCCAGCTCAGAGAAAGCAACTTATGATCACTGATGGCTTGTTCAGAATTCCCTCTTCTCCATGTCACTTTAGATGGAATGTCCCCAGGTAGAGAGCCATTTGTCATGTACATATATTGATTTTCCATAAATGTGGTCCATCTTTCTTTTCTCTTATCTATTAGCCAGTTTTTTCTAGACAAACAATGTAAATTGAGGTCGTCTGTTAGGATCCGGTTAGTAATCAGTGGGCATTGGTCGATCAGCTCTTATAGTTTTGCTAGATCTTCATAAAATGTCTTCTCTTCTATATGAGATGAGTTCCAAAATAGATTTGTTACAGCAATGTTTTGAGTACTTGATTGGATTCTAACCAACTGCATATAGTCATTAGTAGAGGCCCAAGAAGATATTATTAAACCTGAGCTAATCTTTACTGCAACCATTAAACCCAAGGAGGGATGACCATGAGATGAGCGAATAGCTGGTAGTAAAATATTATTATGCCCATCCCAAGTTGGGGTCTCAGATAGTCAAACTTCTTGAAGTGCTACTATATCAAAATAATTCTATTTATTTTCATCAGGAGCTAGGAGATAGCAGAACCCTTGCGTGTTCCAACTAGCTATGGTAATATTTAAGGAGCTAGGTCCTGAGAGCATTATAACACATGCTGATTGCAATTACAAGATGGTCACTTCGGTTCTTTGTTGCGTTCTGATCAGGGACCTGGTCCTGGAACTGGACATAGGGTCTTTCTTCCAGCAATCTTTTTGAAGTTATCATCATTGTTATTGGTCTTGTAGGCATGTGGCTATCTTGAGATAAATTAAATCCTAGGGCCATTGGATCTAATTTTGCTTGCCAGATTACATTTAATACTAGTCTGGAGCGTACCCAGAGCCTGATTACTGACAGATCTACATGATCGATAAATTCAATCTGGCCGAGGTCCGAAGATTCCAGATCTTCAAGGCTTGGTAATTCAGCAAATATTGCTAGAACAGAGGTTCTATTAAGGTCATACTTTGGGCACGGGTCAGGGCGACATCTCATGATCAAATGATGGTACATTTTGAGACTATGGGCCACATTACGACCCTGGCGGAACGGGTTAACGGGTGCCACAAAAGGATGCAGACCCGTTAAACCCGTTCCGCCACATTACGAGGTCCCCTCGCGGGACACGGTAAGCATGCCTGGTAAAACCAGGCTTGCTTACCGTGTCCCGCGAGGGGAAGAGGGAGCAAGCAATGGGCCACTCGTAATCGGCCCGTTGTTTGCTCTCTCTCCCATTCCCATTCAGCCCTATGGGGGCTGCAATGGGAATGGGGAAGGTCCGGGTTCGGGTCCTTGGAGGGAGGAATTACTGGGCCCTCTGAACTCGGAATGGCCTGGTAATTCCTAATTCTGGGAACCCGGACCCGGATGCAATTTTGGCGGCAGCCATGCCGCCATTAGCGGCATGGCTACCGCCGAGGTCGTAATGAGGCCCTATGTGATTTTTTATTAATAGAGGGTAAAGTCAGGCCATCCAAACTGTCAGATTTTTTAGAGGGAGGCTCAAAATCCCTTGTTAAGTCTATTTTCTGGGTCTCTGATTTCCGTGGGATCTGACTGGACATATAGAGATCAACTTCTTTACGTATTTCTGTATGCCGGACTTCATCAGGTGTCATTGAGATTATAAGCGGATGGACCGTAAAACCTGCAGAAACCAATGCTTTTGCTTTAAGAGCATCCAATTTCTCAGACGAAACCACCACATTACCTCCTTTATGCCGATTTACTGCATCGATTAGGTCATTTAATGGGGCATAAGGCTCTATAGCTAATTTGCTATCACCTAAAATAGATTTGTTTTTCTGTGAGAACCTTTGATATTTTTTAAGGACGGCAGCAGAGGTTTTAATTGCCACTTTCTTCGGTATGGTGATGACCTTGATGAATTGTTTGGTTTTGGTTTGTGAAATCTGAGCAGGAGAGCTTTTTTTATGTTTAGTCTTTTTTTCTTGCATGTGCGATTTGTTCAGACTTTTGTTGTCTTTGTCTTTCTTTGCAGGGACAAATATTTCATAAGAGCATTTTCTTGTTATCATTCAAATTCATTTCCTTTTCTGCATTTGGTTGTATGTTAGATGGCTCTGGGGCCATGTCCGAGATTTGTCTCAGATAGATAAAATGGACAAATGAGGGCAAAGAAGACACAGCAGTTTGGTTCTGTTTACTTGGCAATAGCTAATTTTTACTACCTCCCGCAAGCTGTACATTGGTTATTGCATCAGACGCTGTATCAGATTTCATAGCAGGCAACGTTGTCTTTATCTCAGCTAAAATAAGTGGCTAGGTCATGTTACACCATTTTGTTAATAAGAACTGTTTGCTTATTAATTTTGGCGTCCAACATTTCAAAAACTTTTACCAAAGACAAGATAGCAGTATTCATAGCACTTAATGTGATGTCAACCAAAGCGCTAGGAACTGGTTCAACATGAGTAAGATTACTTAATTGTGGAACATGAGCAGGCCTCCGTGGTGTAGGATGAGTGAATGAAAGAGAGAGATCTGGTGAATTTGGCGGGTTTGGCTCAAAATGGCCGAACATTAATGGTGACAGAGATAAATCATGGTTTGATGCCATTGTAAAGTCATGCTGTTGTACTAGATCCAAAGTGGGTATCGGCAGACATGGGTTAGGTAGTGATTGTATATTCAAATGACTTGCAGGCAGTGGGGGCACCAACTTCTTTGGAACTCACTGACTGCATGACAATGCTTTTCCCTCCTCCAACTCAACCATAGTTACGGCAGAGGAGGTTAGATCGACCTGTCCATTTGCCAATGAGCAAAGAGCCTTAGCTGGTGACAACAACTTCTTTGACATAGGTACTAGATCAATGGCTTCATTTGGATTAGGTGGTATTGCTAAAGTTAAATCAACTTTGGCAATCGTGTCAATTTGATGGTATTGGGGAGTGGAGGGGTACCTACAAATCCAGCTTCAACTAGCGAGTCCGGGAGATCAGTGACACTTACAACTTTGGCAGGTTGGTGAGCCACTACAAGGTCTTCGAGAATCGGTACTATGATTTGGGCTGTTTTCCGCTGGCTGACGACAGAACTGCCTACTGTCGTCAGTTTGGGCGGGCTGTACGTGCATTCTTTTTTTTCTCAAAGGGGAACCGGGCAGCAGAGATTTATTGGCCGATGCTATAGCTAAAGGTTTATTACACAATGACCGCTTTGATTGGGAGATTATTTTAATATTGTCGGGTACTACTGGGATTCCGTTTTTCAAAGTGTATGCAGTTCTCCACATTGTTTTTACAGAGTCAAGACACACGATAAACCTAGCGTATAATAGGCTAATTTGTCTCAAGGTTAGGGGGATTTGTGTACTACTTACAAAACCTTAGGGGTTCCCATTTACCGCTCGACCGCCTCGCTGCCAAACGGTAAATGGTACTTCCTGGTACTTCCCTCGGTATGCACGCGCTGGAGCTTGCGCACTGCAGTTCTTATGGGATTCTTGGAGTTAGGGGCGGAGTCAAGAACAACAGACTTAATTCTGATATGTATGTAAATCTAGAAGGAAATAACAGAGTATATGGTAAATATATGAGTCCTGTATACTCACTAGATGTCTTTACAACTTCGCAAATGATGGCAAATAGATATTAACGTACTTCTCAGAAGCAGACAGAGGAACAGCAGAAAGATCCCTGGTGGTAAGCAGTACTTCCTGGTACTTCCCTCAGTAGAATCACACCATGCGGCCAAGTGGACAGAGATCAGTGAGCACACTGGAAATGGCCAGATGTACAGATCATTAACATATTGGTAGCACATCCAAATTCAAATTTAGCCAAAAACACTCAAAAGCAGTACAAAATGGTTGTGGAAGGACAGTTGGAAGCACACCTACATTCGATTTTAGCCAAAATGCACAGTTGTAGTGGTAGGAGTCAATATGAAGCGTGTCATGATGCACAGAATTATAGGTGCAGAGAATTAGAGGTTATAGATTAGGCATATGGGAAAAGTAGCAGGCAGTAATTTGAGCAGACATAGGGCCTCATTATGAGGCAGGCGCTCACAGAATGAAGGGGGCCGGTACGGGACCGGCCCCCTTCATTCCGTCAGGGTCGAATACGAGGTTCCCTTCGTGCGACCTGGATTAAATGCCTGGTAAAACCAGGAGTCTTTTCTGGGTCCCGCGAGGGGAAGAGGGAGGTAACAATGGGGCACTCATAATGTGCCCGTTGTTACCTCCATCCCCATTCCCATTGAGCCCTATGGGGGCTCAAATGGGAATGGGGAATGGTTCCTGCGAGGAGGACTTACCGGGTCCTCCTATGTCGGAATGACCCGGCAAGTCCCCATTGCAGGAACCCGGTAAAGGAGCCCGGTTTGGTGGCAGCCATGGAGCTAATAGCTCCATGGCTACCGCCAAACTTGTAATGAGGGCCATAGTGTCCAAGAAAGGTGGGTGAACCACAGAGATCCATAATTGCTTACCAGGGTAGCTGTAGTCAAGATTGTGTACATAGTCAGCACCAAATCAGTATGAAAATCCTTGTGAGTGATGATAAGTGGCTGCAGGGAGAGGTGCTCCTTCCAGTGCCAGACAGGGCCAGACAGGGTAGACCCTGTTGTCTTAGGAGATGGACTTGTGAGAGGGGCTGGTTTCAATGGTTGGTGAAGAGAAGAAGGCCAGCCTATCACACATGCCGAGGCAGGCTCAGGCTGACCATCATGTTGTATTCTATGAAGAAAGGAATGGCAGTAGCCATTTTTAAAAGTCGCTGAGTATGCCGAGCCGAAGGGACATATGATTGAAAACAATGCTACAGTCTTGAAAGGAAATGAAAAGCACAGAGAATGCATTTCTTGGTATCCATTGTCCAGGTGGGAGTTATGCACTATAATTAGCATGTGCTTCATGAGAGCAAGAATTAACACATGTGAGGGCTCAGAAAGTGAACCGAAGTATGCACTTACCTCCCAGGATGATTAAGGAAACTACATGTTGATGCTGCATGCTCCTAAGTAGCTCTGTTGAAAGTGAGCTACTTCAGCAAACACCTTCCTCCAGCTCCTACTTGTACAACCCAAACTGCCAAACTGACTTGACTGTGTTTTATAGAGGGATTTCTTCTCCCTTAGGGTTGTGACCAAGGCTCTTGGAAATATCTGCTTTTGGAGGGATGTGCATTTAAGTGATTGGGCTACATATTGGCGATCAAGAGGCTGGCCTGAGTCTATATGAAGGTTGGAATTTCTGATCTTGTAAAATTCATAAATTAGTTTGGAGTTTTCCTCTCTACCTCTGTGAGCTCTATTTTCACTAGCTGCAGTTGCCCTAGTTTCAATGCGACCCCAACATGCAAGGGTATGCTTGGGTATGATATGATATGATATATGATATGATATGATATGATATGATATGATATGATATGATATGATATGATATGATATGATAGGGCATTTTTAACGTGCCTATACACAAGTGTTTCAAGCATAGGAAGTCCTTCAATATGTTTCTCTCTCTTTGTCTCATCACTGCAAGATGTTATTCCACTGCCTGATTAGTCATTTCCTACACAAAGTGTTCTGTGTAAGTGACCTTCTCTTTGTTGGCATGCAACAGACTAATTGTGTGGAATCCATACATCATGTGTAGAGGATCTACAGTGTACATTAATTCCACTTGCACTCCGTCTCTAAATGCATTTCCTTGCATCTTGGGGACACTGAAGGGGTCCAACATCATTCCCTTAAAGGGAGGAGTTCCCTTTCACATGCCATCAGTTTCAATGTAGTCAAGGAGCTGGAACAGGTCTTTGGGTATGCACACTTAATAGGAAAGAGCCTTTTTATTTATTCAAACTCTCCTTTTCCATCAGTGAATGTCACTGATAGGATTGTTGTTCTTAGGAATTTGAGAGCCATTGTGACTATCATGGTCTAGATATAGCCTAGGAGTATTAAGAGAGGAAGAGTGAGGGTCCCTAGGACTAACAAATGTTTTTGTTGGTGAGTGCTGTAAAAGATATCCCCTTGGGTGTGGATGTCACTGTGACCATTCTTAGTGGGTCTATGTGCCTCAACTGGAGTGTTTAAAAGGCAAATGTTCTTGGGACTATCCCCATGCTAACCATGCGCTTCTCTCAGGCAGGGAAGAACATGTGAGTAGGTTTCACAGCTCCTTGCCGGGCAGTGCTGGATATATTTTGAGGTTATATCTATTATCTCAATGTCACCTGGCCTAGTAAGATCGTTGTCTTTGTCTTCTCTCTGTTCCCCCTCCCTTGCCTCGTCATGCCTTGGAACACTTGTGTATAGCCGCATTTTAAATGCTATATCATATCATATCATATCATGTTACTTTGGGATATTTTTTTATTATGGTGGTATTTGGTGGTACTTTATAATTCCTGGTAATGTATTGTGGTAGCTTGTTGGGGTATTTTTATAGTGGTGAGACTACTTTCAGAATGTTGCCTAATCATTGTTTTTACCAGGGTCACTAACAATGAACAAAATACTGGAATTGATACACTCTGGATGGATGGCTCATGCCTGCCTTTTGCTACCTTATGTACAATACCACACTATGCCCTTTTGGCTGAGTTTCAACAATTGTAAAGCATGCAATTGAAATACTGCACATTCATTCAATTTCTCTAAATAAACAGAACACAGCAGCTACTTTACTTTGAGATATTTCTTACTGTGCACCTGTCTCTTTGTGCATATTAAAATAAAGGACTGAATGTGGAATAAATATAAAGAAATTAAAAGTTACTTTAGAATCAGTTTTTTATCATAAAATAGAAATATGCAATTTACACAGAATTACTTTTATGCTGCCCACATTGTATTTCACAGTGCAATAGATTTTAGCGCTTTATCAGCGCCAAGTCTTGCACAATGTCTTTGGCATCATGGAACTTGGCAAGAGAAATACACTTAAAAAAAAAACAAATTGAGACTTTGCAGAATATAAACGCAGGATTACATGCACGTTAAAAATATACAGCACCTAAAATGAAGTGACCTACTTTATCTCAACTACCTGACCTCAATCAAAACAGCAGCTCCTCACTTAACTTCATATTTATCTAGATATGTTGGCTGTATTTCTGATTGCATTTGGCATGGAGATCTTCCCCAATCTTTCCGCCTGCCTCACCGAGGGTCACTCAGATAAGGACCGCTTCCGCATCAGAACGCCTGCCAGCACTGAATTCCATCTCTAGCCAGCCCTCTAATCCTTCGTCTCCCAGCGCTCGAACAGGAATGAATGCTACTACCTCTCAAAACCCTTTTTTTCAAATCCCCTTGTCATTTAAGGGGAAATGCCTCCCCTTGAGCAGATTATTACACTGAAATGGCATGTGATTTCATTGCTGGAGAGTGAAAGATACATCTCTCCTTGAGCTTCCTGTTCAGGTGTTAATGGTTAGTACCAATTATGGCCTCCACGTACACAGTGTAAATCCCCAAGCAGAGCCACACTGGTCGTTTCCTCCTCCCGCAATTAGGGATTTACACTGTGTAATTGGAGGGTGAGTTGGTTCCTGGCTACTTGAATTGACTACAGCAACCAGAATTCCCTGAGGCCAAAATTGGTACTAACCATTAACACCTGAACAGACTGCCTCCCTCAAGAATGCAAGAGGCATGAAAGCGCTTGGAGGAGAAGATCTACTGGACTGTGGAAGGTACACCAAGCTGGGAACCAGAGTGCGCCCCTCACCCCCTTTCTTTCAAAAAAAATCTTTGGGAGTCCCGGGCTCCAGAGTTGTCAACACCGATGTGACACAAGCCCCTACTCAGGAGAGCCACACTGGTGGTTTTCCTCCCTCCCCCAATTGGGGATTCACACTGTGTAAGTGGAGGGTGAGTTGGTTCCTAGCTATTTGAATTGACTACAGCAACCAGAATTCCCTGAGGCCATAATTGCTATTAACCATTAACACCTGAACAGACTGCCTCCCTGTAGATTGCAAGAGGCATGAAAGCGCTTGAAGGAGAAGATCTACTGGACTGTGGAAGGTACACCAAGCTGGGAACCAGAGTACGCCCCTCAACCCCTTTCTTTAAAAAAATAAAAATATATATATATTGTTTTTACCACTTTCAACCTCCTTTTGATAGCTTCACACTATTTACACCTATGTACTTGCTATGGCAATTCCATTTTAAATTTTTCTTTTTTTTTTTACTCCCAGTTAGTTTTGATTTGCTCTAGTTTTTTCACTTCATGTTTCAGCTGAAAGGGTTTAATTTGTTTAACATGGACAAACTGTTGCACTGTTACTTCTCCCTCCTTTTTTTGCAATTCTGTAGACCACAGGTGAAACCTTATCTACAATTCTATATGGCCCTTGTCATGCTGCAAGAAATTTCGAGTTTTTATGTTTCCTCTTCCCGAAATGAAACTTGTAAATCTGGTCTCCTATTTCATATTCTCTTACTGATACCTTTCTATCATAATATGTCTTTGCACCATCAGCGGCCTTTTCCAAATTTCACTGCGCAAATTCAAACGCATATTGCAAGTGCTTTCTCAATTCTTCCACATATTCATGAATTGTGGCCGCATTTACAAGCACCTGTTCATTTGCTCTGTAAAGTAAGTGTTGTGGCAAAAGCATTATCCTTCCTGTCAATATTTCATGGAGGCTGAGATTTGTTGATTTATAGGGCACCGACCTGATAGCCATTAGTACCAATGGAAGCTGCAAATCCCAACTAGATCCTGCTTCAGCTACAAACTTTTTCAACATATCAACTATTGATCTGTTACACCGTTCTACTCTTCCTGAAGAGGAGGGCCGGTAAGAAATGTGTAACTTTCTCTTCACACCCAAGATTTGCCATATTTTTTACATCAATGCACTAGTGAAATGACTTCCTAGGTCTGACTCTATTCTTTGAGGTAAACCAAATCTTGAAAAAATATGATTTACAAGTAAAGAGGCCGCCGTTTGCACAGTGCAGTCTGGAGCTGGAATGCACTCCATCCATTTGGACATTAGACAAGTTACTGTCAGCATGTACCTGTTTCCCCTTGCTGATCGTTTTACGGGCCCAATATAGTCCATTTGTAAATCAGACCATGGGAGTGTCAAGCTCCTTTTCATCAACGGTGCTCAATGAGCCACTGACGCAGGTTGAAACTTTGCACACACCAAACACCCTCTGGTGTAGGCTCAATTGGGACATGTGTGGCCAATAGGCATAATCTTTTAAAATGTACACACATTTTTGTGGACCTATGTGCCCTGCAGTTATGATATGATATGATAGGTTATTTATAACACACTTAATACCCAGAGGTTTCTAAACCCAGACCCGGAGATGGAACCTGTGTTGTATACCCATGTTGTATTGCTTCCAAGGGGAGCACGTTGCCCCTGAGCTATCCTCCCGGGGCATGATGTAACATCAATCCCCGAAATTACAAAGGCACTACCCATTGGATCTGGCCTATCACAGATTATCTAATTATCAGTCCATCTTGTAATCTAATTTTATTTTTGTTTTTTAATAACACTCTCAATTCCTCTTTCCCTTTGCAGTCCTTTTCAGTCAGAGTATTTTTTCTGCGTCTAACAAATGGTTATAAAATAGGCCTAGAATAAGGTCTTCCTTTTGTGCTTTGATCAGGTCCTGATCTGGAGTATCAAACTCCATTGTGCCACAGGCTGCTCAACTGCTTTTGAAGTCTTGGAGCGTGTTATCACATCCACCTGTATTTCACCAAGCAGGTGTTCAACAGGAAATAACTCCCCCATTACAGCTCCAATTTCAGCTAACTAATCTGCCTTATCATTTCCCTCCTTTTCCTCACCTGGTGTTTTCAAATGACCCCGTATTTTCCTCCAATGGATTATCAGGTAATTTTCGGACACAAGCTTGTCTATATCTTGAATCATCTTGCCATGTTACCGTGGTTTCTTGTAATAGGTGAGCATGCCTTTCACTTTCCAGCCAGGTAAATACTCTACAAAACTATTTCGGGCATAATCAGAATGTAAGGAAAAGGGTGTTTCACGATGGCTCAGGACTGTGTTCATGTGCAAAAATGTGCAAAAGACTACATTTCCCATGAGCCTTTCGGTGTCAGTTGGGCCGGCACGTGCAGAGGCTAATGAGCGCCATTTAAGTCACTGCCCGGCCCGTGCTGTCTGTTGGTGATTGTTGGCATGCCAGGCATGGGCCTGAGGAGAGCAAGTGTGCAGGCGTTCATGGAGGTCATTGGATAGGACCCAGACCATGCGGTGAGGTGGCATACTTCAGAAGGGCTCCATTCCTCATTGTGGCATGAAGCAGATTACAGCGTGTCTTCCGTCCAATGCAGGATTTTACCATTGCCTGGGGTGGAGGCGGCAAGCCCTCCCCAGGCTTCAGTTAAGTGCTATGGTGAGTGTGAGGGTGATTGGTGTGAACATTCATTCATGGCTATGAAGCTACTTGCACAGGGTGTCATTCTCGGGGTAGTTCATATCTGCAAGCTGTAAAGACTTGTAACATGTGTACAGACACTGCATGTGTGTTTTCCTGCAGAAAGGAGTCTCATGAACTCATGAAGGTCAAACCACAGGAAGCAGACTCCTAGTGCTCTGAACATTAGAACGTCTGGGGCATTTTTCATATTAAGAGCGTGAGACGCTTATGTTTGCTTGTGGCTGCTTGCTCTTGTCTATTTCATGTTGTGGCAAGCCGCTTATGTGCAATGCATTTCAATGAGTAACCATTCGCCTGATGACATGGCAGGAGGGGTTGGAGTTCTCCCAAATGAAAATACCACGCTATTGCAAGATATATGTTAGTTGCCTTGTGCTTTTGTCCATTTCATGTTGCACGCTGCTGCAGTTATCCATGGTCATCAATAACTCATTATGTGATTATGTTTGTTGCAGGCAGGACATAAACAATTGAGGAATACATGAATGGGAAGCTATATCCTAATCAAGAAGAGTGTTAGCTAGTGTCAGGATATGATAGGAGGTGCTACTCAGGTCTAATCAAGTGTGTGCTTAACAGGTTATTCTTTTCCCTATGGTCCCTACCTATTCATTTCAAGAGCACTAAACCTCTTTCTGGTGACCCTAACACCCCCTACCTATCCTCAACCTCTCCCTAACCCTCTTCCACCCATTGGCTACCTCATGGTACCTGTATATGCTAAAATCAGGAGCACGTGCCAACCAAGGTGGGAGGAGACAACTGTTACACTCACCTGGTATCTACGGGGCGCCACACGATACTGGATGGAGGTCTAAGCACTATCCCGGACCCCTCTCTGCTTACTTATGTTCCAGATGTTGGGTAGTACCTATAACAGGAGAATGGAGGGTTAAGATACTGGTTCTGTGATGGGTGGACTCCCACCTCCCTCTGGTCCAAATCCCCTCCCTTGGGGTTATTGCTCATCTTAGGTTTTTGTGCGTTGAACTCTCCGTCCTGCATCTCTGTGCAGGGGTGCATGGTTGGTGCGGGCGTTCCATGGACCTAGTTGCTTCACTGGTCCGCGTGCCCTTATGTCGGGTCCAGACCGGCTGTGACTCTGACTCTGCTTGCTGTCTTCCAGGTGAGTTATAATGTCTTTCTGTCTTTATTCTATCTCTTTCTTTTCCTCTGTTTTCTCTGGGCCTCATTACAACCCAGTTGGTAAGGGGTGAAGGGCACCGTAAAAGGTGTTGGCGCCGTTAAACCCTTACCGCCTAATTACGAGGTCCCTTTGCGGGTCCCGACCTTAACGGCTGGTTTTACCAGTAATTACCGGCTTCCCCATTCCCATTGAGCCCTATGGGGCAAAAATGGGAATGAGGAAAGGCCAATGGTGAATGGGAAATTACCGCCCCGCCAACCTTGGAATGGGGCGATAATTCCGCCATTCACCATGTTGGTAAAATACCTGCAGCAACCATGGCGCTAGTAGCGCCGTGGTTACCGCCTGGGTCATAATGAGGCCCTCTGTCTTCTCGGCGTCTTGCTCCACTATGCTCTTCCCTAACAATGTCTCTTTTTGTTTTCACAGGGATGGTTGCCATCTCAGAGTTTCCCCGCAGATGGCCAAGACCACAGTGAGTTATTGATGCGAGGAGCACTGCGCTGTTTATTGGTGTTAATTGCTAACCTGTGTTCTCTTCTCTTTGCAAAGGTTGCAGTGATGTTCCAGAGTGATGAGCGATCGAAGCGCTGCTTGCCCAGGTAAGTGCTTTGTTAATGCTGACCTTGTACCTTCTCCCTTGCAGGTTGCGGTGAAACCTGGAGATGGGCGGGGTAAGAGAAGCGCAGGGTGCTGCCAGGACTCGCTTCTTGCACAGGTAAGAATTGTTATTAATGCTGTCCTTGTTTCTTTAGCTGTGCAGGTTGCGGCGAACTCCAGAGATGGGCGAGGTAAGCGAAGCGCAGGATGGATTCAAGACCGGTTACTTTACAGGTAAGTGTTCTTGCTCGCTAATGCTGTTCTTGTTCTTCCAGGTTATTAATGGAATCCGGATCTAGGGCTTCAGCATTGGGCCACCGGAGAAGCAGATGAGCAGGAGCTGGACACGGTGAGCGTTACGCTACAGGAGTGCAGAATAACGCGAAGCGTGTTCTGCTGTTTGGGTGTGGTTTAAATAGCCCAGGTAAAGTAGTTCCAGGCCAATTAGTTCCAGGCCCAGCCACACCCAAACATTAGACCACATGGCTTGGTTCTAAAGAACTGAGCTGTGCAATAGGCCTCCATGTTGGATTAAGGTCCAAAACTGGTATTGCTTTATTCCTTATAATGAGCCTGGCACCAACGGCACCAGGACTGACTCCATGCATGTTTCTGATGGAGTTTTAAGGCCCTGGGGGCCAGTGTGAAGGGCTTTAGCCCCACTGCTGCAAGGGGGGGTGTTATACCTGAGGGGGCCAGGGGTCAGGGGCATGGATCGTGACAACAACTACATTTGGCATCCATGGCTAGCAAGTTGTTGTGTGATAGTCCAGGAGTATGACACAGAATCAGTTATTAGAACTATTTCTTTGAGTTTATTTTGTACTGCTGTAGATATTGCCTTATAAATAGCAGCCAAATCTGCCACTTGAATACTTCTGGGACCTATCCTCTTGCCTTCTCTTGGATTGTTGTCAAATTTAGACCATATGTTTCCTATTCCCACTACGAGCTCTTTTTCTGTTTCATTTTCTACATGGTATTGATTGATTGATTGATATTTTATTTCTATCACGCTCGTACACAATTGTTTCAGAGCGCGACAAGGCAAGGGAGGGGAACAGGGGAGAACAAAACAGCGATCTTACTAGGCCCAGTGACATTGAAAACGTGCAAGTGCATGGGAGAGGGGGGAGGGGAAAAGTGCATGGAAGGGGTGAGAGGTGGAAAGTGTGAAGCAGAGGAGAAACAGATAAATAAATAATAAAGGCAACAAACAGTGGTAATGCAGCCAACAATTTGCAAGTGCTAGGTTTAAGACAGCAGACAGGGTAGGTCTGATAAGTGCAGGAAGAAAAAGGGGGGCTGTATGGGTACAGGTACAGACCCCAGTGCAAGGGGGGTATGCACATCCATCTACATATAAAGTTGGTGAATCCTTACATGTTTCTTCTTTGAATGCTTTGTACGGGGATTGCTTAAATTCATTCAAACTTGCTTATAGCTTAGTGTCATCAGGTGCACATACAGCTGCAGAATCATGCAATTCCGCTAGTCCTTAACCAACTGGCCTCTTTTTATTTTGTCCATATTTCACTTCTACAGGAAATCCCTAAAGTGCTAATGTCCAGGAAGTTATTCCTGACTGGGACAAATTTCCTGATCTGATTCTCTTACTTTGCAAAAATTGCAAAGGCTGGTGATTTGTTTCAACAGTCACCCGCTCCCCTTGAATTATGGGGCAGAAAAGTTGTAAAGTCCAGACAGTGGTCAGAAGCACTTTTTCGCATTCACTGAATTTGTTCTCTACCTGTGATAATGCTTTGCTAGCAAATGCAATGGTTGTGTTATTTACATCATGTTTTTGATATAACACTGCTGTTATGAATTGATCTGTAAATCCTATTTCTACAAAGAAATCCTGGGTTTTCATTGGGTATGCCAAACATTGTGCTTTCATTAGACACTCTTTTAGGCAGGCTACTGCCTCATTTTGTTCTTTTTTCCCATTTCCAGGATATGCTGTGCTTCAGTAATATTGGTAAAGGTTGTGTAATCTCAGCATAATTTTCAAAAAATCTCCTGTTGTAACTTGTCATTCCTAACAAACTTTTCAAATTAGTGGGATCTTTTAGTTTATGCATCGCCTCCACCGTTTTCTTTTGTGGGTTTAATCCATATTCTGTCACTTCATGACCTAGGAAGTTTACCTTTTTTTGCACCGCTGTGCTTTCTGTAAAGATACATTTGCCCCAGCTAAGCACATGTCTAATCTCATTGAAGTGGCTTTTCAGATCTTCATTTTTGATTAGCACATCATCCACAAAAAACTATTTTCCCTCTTTCAGCTGCATCCGGGAGTGCCTTGCTCAGGAATATCTCAAACTCACTCCCACTATTGACATACCCAAAAGGTGTCTGACCACGCATATTGTGATTTGTCAAAAGAAAATGCAAACAAATTTTGAATATATTCAGTTAGTGGCACTCACCAGTATCCAGCTGTAAGGTCTAATGTGGTAAACACCATTGGCCCGTGAACCTGTGCATGACCCTGATCAATAAAAGGAAGGGGCCACCTTGAAACAGGTACCTTTTTGTTTAATTCCTGTAGTTCTGCACTCAATTGTCATTGGCCATTAGGATTTAGCATACCTAATATAGGGGTATTTGATGTACTATGAATAGGCCTAATGATTCCTCTAGATTCTAAACTTTTGATTATTTCAGCTAGTGATTCCAAACATGCCAGGGCTAACCTATATTGTCACACTGGCTCCCTACTATGTCATTCTGGTAGTGTGGCAACATGCAAAATGGTTAACCCACAATCATAGGCATCTTTGGCAAAAACCTGTTTGAATTTCATAAATATTTTTCTCAATTGGTTCTTTTCTTCTTGTGCAAGCATATGCAGCTTGAATTTGCTCTTCTACCATTATATAAAGCTCTGGTAAATCCTCCAAAGGAGGAACCCCTGTACTTTCCTCTAATCGTGTGCCAGTAACTCTTAGGAGGGTCGCTATACTCAAATATTTTGGAACATTGACCTCCATTTCAATATGCTGCTTTTCTCTTTTAGATTCACTTAATTTGAATAGAATACAATCATCTTGATAACAGCACACTATTCCACTTGGCTCATAAGGTCAAAGAGAATGAATTTTAAAAATTCCTTTAGGCTTAGAATCCAAGGATTCTGGTAACTCGCCCTGTGCAGTCACATAGCTTTCAGGATTGTTCCCATTCACTGGGTTATTGAAATCAGCAGTGTAATAAGACTTCTGTATTGCCATTCCTATTGCTGAATTCTCTTCCAAATGAATATCTTGACACCATTTATTGTCCACCAGGATTTCAATGGGCCCATTCCCAATCTCTATCAGTGGTATATATTTGCATTCTAACCGTTGCTGCCTCATGGATTAATTTAGGCATACAAATGCATCAGGAATTTTTATGTTGTCCCTTTCTGTATTTTAACGGTAGTGTATATTCTCTGGTGAATGCGGGAATGGTAATATCCTTTTTCACCTGCAGTTCAGCTGCATATGGTGCCATTTGGGCGCAATGGTAAGCTTGTCTTTTGTCTTCAAATTCAGGAGCAGCTCCACCCAATCTGGACCAAACCATTTGATTTAGACAGTGTAATACCATACACACCCTGTGATGTAATTTCCCAAATATTGTGTCCCGCTCATGATCCACACATTGTGATAAATACTTGTAGGATCAATTGTAATCTTTAACATGCATTTTCCTCCAATTTGTTGTCCCAACTCAGGGTCATGTCGGCCACATATTTGCTGATTCTTTATTCTGAACTTTGGGCTCTCCTCCCTGTCAATTATTTGCTGGAACCTTTTCATTAACGAAACTCCTTTAATATTCAAGTGCTAAAGTGGATTCAATCATTTCAGTATGCCCATTCACAAGGATAGGAATCCATTTCTGCCCATCTCCCATGTGTATTTCTGAGCTGGTGGAAATGTGCTTTTCTTTATTTATCTCTGGAGTGACATTTGGTTTGCTTTTTTCTTCATTTAGATAAAAACACAGGGGGCCTCATCACGAGTTGGGCTGTATTCCCGGCTGTAATACCGCCGACTGTAATAGCCCTAGCATTGACCGGCCTGGTGGTATTACCACCGGATCACGGGTTGGGCCTTAACGGTAAATCCCCATTCCTGATTGGGTCCATTGGATCCAATGGGGAATTTTCAGTACTAATACTGCGGGCTAATACAGCCGGCTGTAATACTGCCAAAAACAGGGATTTTCAACTCCAGAAGAAAGCTGGAGGTGAAACAGCCGATTTAGCACCCATCTCTTGATAGAGCCAGCCCTTAAATGCGGCAGTAATACTGTTACCACCACATTTAAGGGCTACAGCCCAACTCGTGATGAGTCCCGTGTTTTCATCAATTTCTGTATGTCATTTTATTCTTGGGGTCCAAATAAATCTCCAAAGACTGATTCTCTTTTCCTCCCCGCATTTCATCCTGACACATGAGAATGCCAGTGACGCTGGGCACACACCCCATCTGAAGATACATTTCCACTGCACTTTCTGATTTATCAATGGTATGGCATTCTTTTATACTGTTGCATTGTGTCATTATTTTCTTGGGTCTCAATGGCTTTTTAGCTAGAGACCACAATACTCCATTTACCCCATCAATGACGAGCGACAATCTCTTCAGGCAATTTGTCCCTATGAGAAAGGGTATTTCATTAATGGATGTGATCAACACTTCCTGTCTTATCTGATGCTTTCTTATGTTTATGTCAACCTCAGTGACACCTTCTATAGGTATTTCTTCCCCATTGAAATTGTGCACAGGGTCTTCGTTTTCCCTTGACTTTATGTGATTTTTTGGGGCTGTCCATTCAATGATGCTTTTCACTAGTTCTTTTGACATTATTGGTGCTTGGGCTCCTCTATCAATCATTGCAAATGCATTACATTTTTCTTCAATAGTAATAGGAGCATAGTATCTTCTGCCTCTTTTAGAATGCATAAAAAGTATGAATTTTTGCTGATTTCAGGACTTACTTTCCTTAGCTCTTTTTTACTCTTTGCTAAGGAAATGGACATATGAAATGTCATCTTTACCTCCTTTTTGCCCACTTCATTTTGAATTTCTTTGGCTGTTCTACTGTGCTCAGAAGCCGTTTGAAGTGTAGCCATTGACTGCATGTCTGACTTGGGACCACTAGCATTCACATTCCAATGAATTATTGTACTTTTCTCATTTTTTGGGTTCTCGCAAATTATTTCTACATTGCAGCCTTTTGACTGGGTATTTTCACAAGTGTCACGTGACAGCCTGTCACCTTCTGGCGCATGACACTTATCTGTGTTTTGCATGGAGCGTGTCATTTCTGTCCCTTGGAATATCTGTGGTTCATAATATTCCTCAGGTAACTGAGCTGCACCCTCCTTTTAAGCTACTGTATCGGTATCACCAGTATTCTGAATATCAAGTAAGGATAATCTATCTGTTGATCCTAACTCTTCACTTTGTGTTTTATTTTCACATTGGATGCTCTTTTTAAATCTGTTTCTCTGTTCTTTGGGTTTTTCTTGTTAACTTCCCCCCTTTTGTTCTTCATTTTCAGAAACCTGAATAGTCTGGTTCAACTCTAAATTGAACCACACTCCTTTCCTGTGTGTGTTGAAATTCTTTCTCTCACTTTCATTTGTTTGTTTTTTTATTTTTAAATCAGTAAGTAATTCACAACCGTTATTCAAAACTGATTCATAGGCATGTGTTTTAATCAGTGCAGAGATTATTAACTAGTCACTTATTGTCAGAACACGCAAGATCACTCCTATGACATTATACACCTTCACTTGGCTGTTGTTTTTGGACTGCATGTAATGTTTCTACCTGTGCAGAAAATATTTTGACTTGGCCATCTAATTTTGAAACCTGTCCATGTCTCTGAATTCCTCTCTTTGTGACCTGTGCCAGTAATGGTTAAACTCACCCTGATTGGGCCTGTTTTGGTACCTCTCAGGAGATTGATTTTTATTTGTCTTACCTCTGAATTCATGTGACACAGGAGTTGGAGAATGCGAAGTGACCATCCTTTGGCCATGGTCGACTGGTGGTGGTGATTGGTTATATTAGCGAGGGACATAATTCATATTTTGTCTTTCATTTGGTGGGAATTGTCCCCTATGCTGGTTTCTATTTTCAATTAATCTATCCACATATCATGGTCTTTCTTGGTGGCCATATAACATTGTATTAGGGTCAAATCTACTCTGAGCCCTTAATGTCTGGTATGGGCCATTGTACATTTGATTTCATTTAGGCCTGGCATATCATGGCAAAATCCCACTCTGGGAGAATTACCCAAATATCTAGGGCTAATGTAAGAATCCCTATTTCTGGGATCAATGGATTGAAACATAGGAGTTTGGGTGATGTCCTCTATGGAGACATGGCCCTTTGACTAGGTATCATGTTGTTTCTTGCCTGAGTTTGAACCGATTCTAGTGGCATCTTTACAGATTTTACCTCCAAAATCGCTGGCACGGGTTCTTTCGACTTTGGTTTTGTCTCATTATTCTTAGGTCCCTCCTCTCTCTGACCAAATATCACTTCATATAGTTTGGTCCCTGTTCTATTATCCATTCTAGTGGTTTTCCTTGTCAAATTCTCAAATTAACTGGGAAACTATTCATTTTTGGAGTCCATAAAAGTATGCAGTCTTAAATTCTACAGAGTTAGGGTTAAAGGCCACATCAAATCGTGAAAATGCTCTTTTCAAATTTTGAAGGTAATGGCGAAAGGACATATCTGGCTTTGCCGTCATCGTATAAGCTGATTTTTTAGCATCCTGTAGAGACTGATAGGTTACATGTCTTTATATCGAAATATTATATATTGAATGCACATATTTGGAATATTTTATATTGAAAACTTGTTTAGTGAATGCACCTCTTTTTGTTTTATGTTTTTGCGGGGTCCCCCCACAAAATCCCTGTTTCCAACCCCTAAAATCCCACCCCAACCATTTCCCAAAAATATTTAACCTTTTACGGCACCCCTAAATGCATTCCCTGTAAAATATTCGATATATGGGCATTCAATATAAACAATTCGATATAAACTATGTACACCAGACTAATAAGGTGAGAATGAATGTCTAACCTCTTTCTCAAAGTCTGCACATGACAAATGTTCCTGTTCATTGAGACCACGAATGACACTAGCAGCTACTGAATCTAGGGTTAGGTGAAAGTGCTGTCTATATTGTTTCCTAGGTAGCTGGATGGCTTTAAATATATCGTGAATGGTTTCTAAATGATCTTCCACGCAAGAATCGACTCCATTTTTGAATGGTTTAATCAAATTCTTGATAGATATCATAATTTTAATAGGATTGTATGGTGCATTCTGGTGTGTGTCATTCTGTCGCTCATTCATGTTCTCTTGTGGGCAGGGTTACATGTAAATATTTACCAGTGATTCAGACCCCACCATTGCATTATAACCAGGACAGAATTGTATTTCTGAAATAGCAACATCTTTGTCTTGTCTTATTTAATATAAAATTGCTTTTAAGTGGGTTAATTCTTGCTCACTCTCATTAAATTGTTTCTCTCTCTGAGCTAATTGAGTAGCCAGATTGCTGCATTTAGCTTGCAATTTCGTGTCTAGCTCCCTGTTTTAATTCTGCTTTTAACTGCTGCACCTGATCACATTCATCGTCCCCTGCATTGTATCTTGCTAATAACTACACTGTCATTCCCTTACATCTTTATGGACCTGTGTAGCAGGAACCACAATTTTGTGCATAATTGTCACGACCCACATCCAAAAACCCCTCTGGCAAGCCCATGGGCCAGGAGAGGTCTTGGCTCGGGTCTCCAATAAACCTAGGCATCCACTGCCTAGGCCCTCTTGGAGCCAGTCCTGGCGTCTATGGCGCCAGGCTCATATTCAGTGAAGACATGTGTTTGGGGAACTACTTTATTTTGAAGTTGCCAGCTAACATGGAGGCATCCACATAGCTCCTAGGAACCAAGCTATGCGGTATAGTGTTTTGGGTGTGGTATCCTAGGAACTACTTTACCTGGACTACTTTCTTGAACCTATTTAAACCACACCCGACTTGGATAGCACGCTTCGCGTTACTTTGCAATCCTGCAACGTGACGTTCACCGTGTCCAGCTATACCCGCGAACGTTGGAGAAACAGCACCTGTAAGGAGACAAAAGGAACATTGTTAGCAGAAGCATCTTACCTGCAATTTTCATTGTTAGCTGCCCACAGCTCCTGCAAACAGCTTCCTAGGATCAGCACATCTCCCGGACCGACAGATCTGCAAAAAGGAAAGAAACAAGGTATTAGAGACATTACAACATAACGAACTGTGCCTGCTTACCTAGCAGGTCGCCCCTTGACCAGCATCGCCTCGGAATTCCACACCCTGGGTGAACACCGCGATCTATGGGAAAAGAAAAGAAAACAGGTTAGCAAAAGCAAGGCATCACTGCGCTGCGCATAGCGCCTATTTACCGCATCATAGCGCTCATTAAACGCCATCATTTACCGGCAAGACCCAATTCAGATAATGCACCATACTGTACTTCCGCACATATAAGGAAGAGAAAGAGACATTATTAAACCAAGAAAGGCATGCAGGAATAACAACAATATACAACAGCAATAAGACCTACCTGAAAGACTTCAAACAGGCCGGCATCAGTGAAGTAACTAGATTGCATCCGCCCACAAAGGACAACGTGCCCCTGCCAAGAAGGCAGGACGGAGAGCACACCTGAATCAACAATAAGGTGAGGAGAGGCCCCAGAGGGGCTGAAGGCATACGGGGTGGTGGGAGGCTAATTACCTCAGTTGGCCAGTCTTGAACATAGCCCTCCTGTATTTCAGAGGGGCTGAAGGCATACGGGGTGGTGGGAGGCTAATTACCTCAGTTGGCCAGTCTTGAACATAGCCCTCCTGTATTTCAGGCAGAACTCCCCCGCTGGCCACATCTGGGAATCGCAGAGAAGGATACCAGTGTCCATACGGCTGGGTGGCGTCCCCGTGGATACCAGGTGAGCGCTGATGATGTAGTTATTCTCCTCTTTGCACTCTGGTAGGGAGGCACACCTGCACAAAGCTACCTTCATCAAAAATGTTTTCAAATGCCTCCCGTTCTACCTCTGTGGTAATTCTGTCTTTCCATATTGTCGCATTTTCTGAGGAACTAACTGCATGGGCATAATGTTTTGCCTCAAGATAGTTTGCCAATTCAGAAAACTCAGCCTAGATTTGGGACATGGTGACACTATTGCCAATGGCACTATAATGAGAGTCAGATTCGGACACAGTACTGCACTACCTCACAGCACTAATTCAATTAATGAGTGCACAATATGCTTATGCTTTAGAATGCAAGGCCACACCCAGTAACTGTTTTAAAGTTTCCCAATGGCCAATGCACCAAATGTGTTGGATATATTTTGGGGTGATATCTATTATCTCGTGAGTTTTTCTATTATGGTGGTATTTGGTGGTATTTTATAATCCTTGGTAATATATTGTGTTAACCCACTGGGGTATTTTTTATAGGGGTGAGACTAATTTCAGAATATTACCAACTAATTATTTTTTACCAGGATCACTAACAACAAACACAATACAGGACTTGATACACTCTGAATAGATGGCTCATGCCTTTCTGTGGTTGGTACCTTATGTACAATACCACACCGCACCCTTTTGGCTGAGTTTCTACAAATGTAAAGCATGCAATTGAAATACTGCACATTTGTTCAATCTCTCTAGATAAACAGCTCATGGCGGCTACTTTACTTTGATATATTTCTTACTTTGCATCTGTCTCTTTGAGCACGTCAAATAAAATGGACTGAATGCTGAATAAATGTAATGAGACCAAGTTACTTTTGAATCTGTTTTTTATTTATTGTAAAATAGAAATATGCAAGTTACACGGAATGGCACGGATGCCCACATTGTATTTCACCATGCAATTACATTTCTCCATGCAATAGCTTTCAGCGCTTTACCTTGGCCGCGTGGAATCTGGCAGGAGAATACACTTAAAAAACCACAGTAAGACTTTGAGAAACATAAACACAGGATTACATGCACGTTAAAAATAGACAGCACCTAAAATGAAGTGAAATACTCAGCTAGACTACCTGGTCTCATTCACAACAGCAGCCCCTCACTTAACATAATATTTACCTAGATTTGTTGGTGGTATTTCTGATTCAGTTTGGCATGGAGATCTTCCCCAATCTTTCTGTCTGCCTTGCACATGGTCAACCCAGATAAGGACAGCTTCAGCATCAGACAGCCTGCCAGCACTGAATTTCATCTGCCTAGCCAGCCCTCTGCTCCTAGTGCCCGAAGATGAACTGAACTCCCAATATGTCTAAAAACCCGTCTTAACAAACCCCATTGTCACTCAAGGAAAACACCTCCCATTGAGCAGATAATTCCACTGAAATGGCACATGATTTCATTGCTGGAGATTAAAAGATACCTCTTTCCTGCATTTCCTCCTCTTATACAATGCCCTGTTTTCAGTAGAATGGATCTTCAATTTTTATTTTGTTTATCACCCAGAGCAGATTCAGCATGCATGTTTAAAGTCCCATTTCCAGAGCATCATGAATTTTCCCAATCTGCAATCAGCTTATTTCATCATGGACTTATTTGCACTAAATGTTATCAACGGATTCAGGTACATGTTAACGGCATTGGGTTAATTAGTATGCTTTTTTATGTTAGTATTATATTCAGTGCAGATCAGTTAACTGAAATATCATCCTGAAGCAAAGTGCAGTTTCAATCGTGCTCTGTGCAATGGCATCTATTTAATTCTGCCTGAGACTCACACTCTTGAGTCCAGTAATGAGTTTCACACCCTGGGCTCCAATTGAAATGCAAACCCACGCTAACATGTGCATTCTGAAATGATGAGTCTAACCATTAAAATTCTGAGTCCATACTCCTACAGCTCTAAACACAATTAAAACCACCACACGCTTTCACAGTTATGCACTTTTATATTCAAACTCATCAGAAAGAACAGAAAGACAATCAAACCAGTTTGTATTTGGTAAACATGGAAACATTTGTAGTGAGCGTTTGCATTGGGCACATGTGAGAATGAAGAAAAACACACTCTATATCACTAGGAACTTTGCATTGCGACAGCATAGCAATTCAAAAGGTATGTGATTTTCCCTCTAACCTGGAACATCCTAACTGGCACTCTTTTGCAATGAAAGCAATGCACTATGAATACAGTTTCCGCTCTCAGTTACTCTGCTACCCTTGCCTAACGTTGGATTGGTAGCAAGACTATACGATTACGAAATTAGGAGATCATGACCCTGTCTGCGTGAATGAAGAAACCCCCCAGCTCATACTTTGGATTCTGGCTACTTTGTTAATCCTTTGGTACAAAAAGAATTAAAGAAGTTCTGCCTTCTGTATCCACTTTAACACCTTGTCAATTAAAATACCCTGAAGAAGGTGGTTCTAATTTATTTTTGACTTATTTATACTCATGTTGAGCTCTCTGCCTATCGGAATGATCACCTCGCCCTTCTTCTAGCAAGTATGACTTGGCCCTTTTCTGCCAGGAAACTGCCTCAGATTTGAAATACGTCCTTGAAAGAACTTCCTCTACAGCTACTCCGTTCTCTAGCCCAGCTGAGAAACCTTGCCAGAGACAGCACGCAGGACAGCCCTCTCATTTCAGCCAGCCAGCAGCAGCACCTCTCTCTCTCACTAGGAAGCTTGAAAAAAAGCCTCCTTTTGCCCTCTTTTAAACCTCTCAGTGAAAATCGCATCTTATCCTTTGATATTGTCTTTACAATTTCCCAGCCTCTTCCATGGTGTCATCTTGTGTCACCTGTCACACCATGTGCCAGAACCTTCCAGCACTCATCCTGCCCCCTCTGATTCCGCCAGTGTAATTTCCCATCCCCTGGCTTAAATTACCTTTGGACGGTATTCTGCATAAAACAATCTCCCAATAATTTTGTATTTCATATTTTATCCTTCCTTCGTCTCTTCATGCTCTGCACAATGTACATTTATTTTCAAAGCCCATCATGCTGTTATTCTGCATGGTCTGCCTTGGGAAACACTGCTGTTCAGCTTTCAATTTTGCATTATTTTCTGAAACTGACAATGTTGGTGTGCCTGCCACTATGCTCGTACTTTTGCAGCCTGTGGCCTAACAAATCTAGCCCACTCTATTTACAAACACTAAGTGTTAGTACCCAACGTTACCCCCTTGCTACTTCTCAATATTAAGTGATAGTATCAATGCTACCTACCTACACACAGAATATACTGCACAAATCCTTATGCTCATAACCGCTACTACAGGCTTTGCAATTGAAAGGGTCCACCGCTCCCTGGTACGATTAACCCCTCTGAGCGTGCCTTTGCGGCTCATCATGTGCAAGGACTGAGCTTTAGAGATGGAAGTGAAATTAGAGATGGATCCTTAAGGCTGGCCATTTACCGAGATTAAACAGCACTACTCCTGAAGAAGAGAAGTATGTTTACCCCGACTAAAGAGAGATTGCGCCTGCTGGGTATCAAGCACATGCTGATATGCTCAGCAAAACTGAAGGTGATATAAGAGGGGAAAGCCCTATTCTTTGAAGGATTGCAGGAAGCCATCAAGTGGACGGATAGCAACAGAATAGCATTGGGACCCCTGTGCAATACCAAGAGTAAATCAAAGGGCGTAACTGGGCATCTCACAGGAGATGATGGCGGATTAAATAGCCCTGGGCTGCATCACTGTTGAACTGAAAAACTGTTTTTATCAATACACATGGATTCTTACCCTTTCTTATCCCAGGGGAACTATGCTGTCCCTCACGGGCAGGAACTGGCGGACAATTGCTTATGTGATAGAACTAACAACTCTGAGGATTTACTACTTTTGGAGGGATACCTATGTTAACGGTACCCCACCGCCTGCCAACTACTCTGAGTTGGTTAGCTCTGGAAGTGCAAGTTGGCTTGAATGACACAGAGCTGTTGAGATGAGTAGTTAAGTTTGAAGTTGTATGCCTGTTGCATTTATTGTTTGTCTTTAGTTTGTTTTAGGGCACTCCCAGCATATTCTGGAGACCAAAGCTGTGCTTCTGGCTGAGTATGGGCATTGTGGTGAGGGGCGTGGCTGAATAATTTGACATGCAGCCTAAATTGGACAGATGTGGGGAGAAAGACTATTACAGCTGTGATGTGATGGGTGGTTTGAGAAAGAGAAAGCTATGGGTAGCACAACAACTTTTAGAATATTGACGTGGAATGTCGAGGGGGCTAGGCACATACCTCTGTTGCAATAGAATAGGTTCTTTTTTACATAGAAAGAAGATAGTGATTGCATTTCTGCAGGATGCTCACTTGATCCCGGAGGAACAGGGTAAGCTTGTGGCCAGATGGGGGGATCGGGTACAGCTCGATTTATTCGACATATGCGATAGGGGTCCTCATATGGCTTGCCGGCTCAGTCCCCTTTCAACTGATTAAAGTGGAATCTGACGCTGAGAGTAGACTGGTTGTCTTCCATGGCTTGCCAGTCCATTAATAGCAGTGCCGGTATATTCGTACCGGCACCCTTTTCCGGACGGGTGTAGTCTGAGTTGCGACGCCGGTAACACCGGCATCGCAAGGGATCCACCACATCCGGCTACACAGTTGCTGGTATCTCTGTAGACACGCAGCGGAGGCGCATGACGTGAAGGAGGGCCATCATGGACCAGCAAATCCCCAATGCACAGCAGGTTGTACACCGCAGGCAGCCACCAATCCCTTGCCTAAGGGCCACCCCATTCAACCTCACCCCTGCTCAGATCCACGCCCTATACCGGCTAGACAGGGACACCATCACCACCATAGTGGACCTCATACATGATGACCTGGTCAGCCTCATTAATATCCGGACAGCCACCCCCCCTGCTGAAGGTAGTGTCTGTGCTACACTTTATTGCCACAGGCACATACCAGCACACTGTAGGATAGCTTCATGGTATCTCCCAACCCTGTTTCTCCTGTGTACTCTTCCAGGTGCTCGATACACTCCTGTCCCACGTACATGACCACATCAGCTTACCACAGACTGCTGAGGAGGTGAATGCCACCAAAATAGCATTCCATGCAATTGCAAGCATGCCTAATGTAATTGGAGCGGTGGACTGCACACATGTGGAGCTGGTGGTCAGGCATGCTGTGGAGGTAGTGTACCCCAACAGGAAACTGTACCATTCCCTCAACGTACAGCTGGTGTGTGATGCCCGCCACCTCATCACACATTACTGTGCAAGATTTCCTGGCTCTACACATGATTCCATGGTGCTGCGGAAATCCGCGTTGCCCCGGTACATGGCACGACATGCCAGACATTATACCTGGCTGCTGGGTGAGTCTAACTACAAAGCCATGCGGAGTGTAGAAAAAATTACCCAGTATAACACCTATAACCAGTGGATGTGCACACTGCATCATTAATCCATCATAACTCATACTGCAAATTCATGATACAATTACCAAATCCCTGTGAAAGTGCCCAGAGGTTGGATAAATTATTGAAAGGCAAATGTAGATGAGGAATAAGAGCAAGTCAAATCATTACCAACAATTGTAACAATAATAAACCTCACACATTGAAGGGGACATGACCCTACTCAGAGTTGTGAGGGCATAAAATGTGCAAGTGTCTAGGTGCAACTGAAGGTGCAACACAGTAGTAGCATGCCACGCACAAGGCCTTGACAGCCGTGTCTCCATGTATGTAAAATGTACAGTGCATACTTAACTACTTCTATTTGGTCCAAAACCACATGTACCAGAATGCACCACACCATAGTGACAATGATCGGCAAATAGACAGTCAAGGAAATATACAACACATGACGCTCAGCCAGAGACTCCAACAGATTCCACCTCTGTAAAGCTTGCGGATACACATACATTTGACAAGTACACTGGCTGTTAGTACCCGTGCCATTTCTTCCAAATGTAACCCGTATGAATGGAATGCTCCTAGACCAAAACCTCCGATTTGGGAATATACTTCACTAAAACTAATATATGATTTCAAGGTGGCGGTGTCACCCGATCCACCATTTCAGACCCCAAAATACCCCCCCATAGCAAATATTAAACCCTTTACCCCCCACACACATATTCCATCAATAAGTCCTTCGTCATATGGGTCACGATTTCAAAGCATGTCTATATAAAGGATTTGTAATGAAGACTGCATACCAGTACTACCATTTAATCACAAATGCATACCATTCAAATGCTACCATTGTACCAGGCCATATAGTTGATTTTCATATGTGACACATCAATGACATTTACATCCATGTGTGTCAGTTGCTGGGAAATTGTTGGAGGTAATCTTGTCTGTGAATGGTCCACGTAAATGCAACAGCACAAGAAACACCCCACACGCATCCTGAAAAATATCGCTTCTGGTACACGGAAAAGAACTTATGTCATCTAAATTCTATTCTGCCTGTGCATGTTAGTCTTCTCAATTTAACACTATACAGCCTGTGCCAACATGGAATAACCAGGAAATTGACATGTACCCTTTCTGTTGATCCCGTGCAGGTGATGCTGGGTATCCCCTGATGCCATGACTAATGACCCCCATCAGGCAACCTCACAACAGGCACGAACAGGCGTACAACCGTGCCCACGAATGCACTTGATGCACCATTGAGCAGACTTTTGGCCTGTTGAAGGCCAGGTTCCGCTGCCTCAGCAGATCGGGGGGAGCCCTCATGTACAGCCCTGAGAAGGTGGGAAAAACTGTGCTGGCATATGCCATATTGCACAACATGTGCATCAGGTGCAATGTCCCCCTGCCCCACGACATGGACATGCTCCCACCAGAGGCTGAAGAGTAGACTGAAGAGGAGGAGGAATATGGCCAGTGTCCAAATGGCAATTATGGACGTGCCACACGTGCAGACCTTATACACCACTACTTTTGAGCATCTGCTACACACATGGCACTGGACACTGTACGTGAATAAAAGCACTCACACTGAAAGATCAATGTCCGCTCATGATTTTGTTTTGAACACCATATATATTGTGAGAACAATTACTATTTACATTTCTGATTGGCCTTGACTACCTCTACAATCCTACCCAACTATCCCTCCCCACATCCCCCCAACTGTCCCTTCCCACACCCCCACCCCAATTAACCCTCCCCACACCCCTCCCCAACTATCCATCCCCACACCCCCACCCCAACTCCCCTTCCCCACAGCCCCACCGCAATTAACCCTCCTAACACCCCCTCCCTGACAATCCCTCACCACGCACAACAAGTCTGTGTCCTATTTTCATCCACGTTTATGTGGACGGGTGCGCACTTCAGCAGGGCGAGTCAGCCACAGCGATCTACCCTTGGGCTGCTTTGGTGTGAACTTGTGGGAGTGTTGTTCAACAAGTGTCTGCACCAACAAGGTGTTGGACTAAACTAGGGTTGAGATTTACCTATTCCCCTCCATCACACACCGTGCCAGATGGTATATGGCTTGTGTGGCTTGGCCCAGACTCCGTGCGGTCCTCCTAGAGGTGTACTGTAGTGTCTCCCACATGAGCCGGGTCTCCTCCAGGTATTGTTACACCATTGTTTGCATTGATGTTTGTCATGCCTCCATCCTGGACAGGCGTCCCTCGATGTCACAAACATTATGTAGGGGTGGTGGTTGTCTGGGTTGGGGGCTCATTGGGCCCACAGGACTGAATCCCTCAACATCAGGGCAGCTGTGGTCGTTTGATATATAATCAGGCCTACTGTCTTCCCCAATGTCGGTGGGTAGACTGCCTTAAGGGGTGCAGGTGCCTCCTGTCGGGGGGGGTGGCTGTATGACAGGTGGCTCCTGTTGGGGTGTGCTTGTATGACAGGTGGCTTCTGTCGGGGGGTGCCTATACAACAGGTGGCTCCTGTCATGGGGGTGGCTGTATGACAGGTGGCTCCTGGTGCGGGTGTGCATGTACAACAGGTGGCTCCTGTTCGGATGGTGGTTGGGCGGCTGCACTAGTAGCCCGCTCCCCTCTGCTGCCGGATGCACTGGATCCCTGGGTGGAGGTGGTGGTAGGCCAGCGGCAGCATGCCCTGGTGTTCCGTGATGTGGTCGGCTGTTCGGCCTCATTGCCAGATGATGTGCCTGTGTGGGTCAGAAAGGCAGGGCATCAGTGATGGGTGTGGATTCATTAGACAGACATAAGTACTAGTGATTTCAGATGTATGTGCATTGTCATGGAAATGCTGATGGCCATGGCATGGTGCACACATGTATGTGTCGGGCAATGCTGTATGGGTGCATGTGCAGTGTGCGTACATGGTGTGTGCAGTGCCTGTTGCCTTGGGTACCAGTGTTTTCCTATTTGGGTGTTATGAGTCTGCCACACAAGCTGTATGACATGGGATTGTCTGATTGTCACACGGATGTGTTACACATGTGTCTGCTACCTATGGCAGTTGCTGCGCAGAGATTGATTCTGCGAGATGGGACATGATGGGTGGGACAAGTGGGCCACATGTTTCATTGATGCATGCATCTTGACATCTGCTGGTGTTGGGGGTATGTGACACTGATGTGACTTTGGGCATGTGGTAGCACAGCGGTGACGACAGCAGTTGTGCAGTGTCAGGGGGATGTGTGCCTGAGTGCCTGCAGATGCAACTTGTGGGGGCAATACAGGGGACCTGTGTGATGTGTGAGTGATGTATGGGTGTGGGATGCAGGCAGGTTCGATGTGCATGTGTGCAATGGGGTGAATGCCAGCAGGGCTATACTGGCCTCAGGTACAACATACTTGACATATTGGCATTGTGGCTACATGGTGTGTGATGTGACATTGGGCTTATGAGGACTCAACAGCCTCATTGGATGTGACATCTCCAGCCTCCACATCTCCAACTCCCTTGATCGCATCCAGGTGCATTATACTGCTGCAGGTTTCCTCCCAGGCCTGCAGCCTTATTGGAGATGGCTGTCCCCCTCTTGTGGCCATGCCCTGGGCGCACTGTGTGGCAAGGAGGTTCTGCACACAGAGACGTAGATAATCTCACCTCTCTTTGCAGTCCCTAACTGTTTTGGGGGTTATCCCCACCGCCGACACCTTCTGGGCAGCCTCCTCCCAGATGGCCTTCTTCCTAATTTGGGTTTGGGACCATAGGTCATTGCAGAAGACTTCTGAAGAGTTCTCAACTAGCGTGTCTGCCAGCATGTTCAGTTCTGATTCACTGAATCTTGGTTTGTCTTGAGGACATGTCTGTGTATGTTCTTCACTGCTCAGAATATGACCCTGACTCCTGTGCACTGAGGATTGCAATGGATTGTGTTTTTATAATGGCCACCGGTACATTTCCTGTTCTGGAAATCATGTTATTTCCAGTCACGGTAATACCAGTACTGGTAACAGCAGTGCTGGTAGGTCCATGTGTGCGAAGCCGGAATCAGAGTCAGCGTCAGCGAGGATGCCAGTATGGGGGTTTTGGGGCCTTTTGATGGTATTACCGGGATGCCGGTGCTACCGTCTCTGGCATGCTGGAATGTGTGTGCACGCTAACTTAGAATCAACCCTTGATTCCGGCAGCAATGCAACACAGACACAGTAGCACCGGCATGCCGGTAATTCCGATTGTTTACAGGAAAGTTTTTAATGAGGCCCTCTATCATCAACTCTTATTCCCCCAACCATGTGGCATCCGATATATGGTAGACTGGCAGATTTGAGAAGTGGACTCTGGCTATTGGGGGGGAATTTAATTGTATGTTTGACCCCACAAAGTATATATCAGACTCAAAAAACACACAACCATCTGCATCCTCTGTGACTCTTAACAAGATCCTTACCCACTTTGCCCTGCTGGATGTTTGCAAAGCTATACATGGTGAAAATAGATGTTTTTCCTACTACTCAGCTCTGCATACATTCTACACCCAAATTGACTAGATTTCTTTCTGGTAGGAAAAATGTAGATGAGTTCACTGAAGCAACATACTCAGGCAGATCAATCTCGGACCTTTCCCCATTGATTGTTCATTGGGGTTTGGCTAAGGTGCCATCACCGATACTGACATGTGGTATTTCTGTGGAAGCTTTGTCGGACAACAATTTTAGAGACCACATTGCAGATACCTTAGCTGAATTTGTGGATCTTAATGTAGGAAGCGTTGATGAATGGGGAACTGTATGGGAAGCGATTAAGTTAGTGGTACTTGGCAAGCCGATTGCTAAAGCAAAAGGTATTAGGAGGTCTTTGATGGCGGAGGTAGAGGCACTGGAAAGTAATACCCAAACATTGGAAGGAAATGGGTCCTGTATTGATTTTAAATAATCGGAATTGGTGGGCCTTAGGTTGCAGTGCACTAGGACATGGGAACATCTCACCAACACTGACCATGAAGTGTGCGTATCTAGGATCCATGGAGAATGGGATGAGTCTGGAAGAATGTTAGCATGGTTTGCAGAAGTGAGCACCCGAGACATACGATCACGACAATTGAAGACAAATGTGGGGCTAGCTGCGATCTCAGGTTGCAATAAATTACACCTTTAGTAGCTATTACAACAATGTGGCACACAAGCGATGGCAGATTCAGACAAGGTTAGATACATGCTCTCCCAGATAGTACTGCCAGGGCTTATGGCCGAACAAGCCACTCCTTTAGATGAACCGTTAACCGTTACAGAACTGCAAGGGGTAATCTCGTCCCTGAAGACTGGAAAAGCCCTGGAGAGTAACGGCCATCCATCACAATTCTATACGGAATCCAGGGATATCCTAGCACCTAATATGTTTAAGTCTCTGAGGAGGCCTATGAAAATAGGCATCTACCAACCAGTATGCAAGAAACAGTGATTGTACCGGTGCTCAAACAGAGAAAGGACCAGACCTTGTGCGAATCATATCGACCCCTGTCTGTGTTCAATCAGGACATAAATATCCTTACGGTGCTACTGGCGAGATGCCTTAGGCATGTCATTGGCCTCCTGGTGCATGGGGACCAAACTGGATTTGTCCATGGTCGGAACACCTCATTGAAACTGTGCGGATTGTAATACGCCATTGAGAGGACGAAATCTCAGGACGCATCATAAGTGGTGACTTTCCTTGACGCGATAAGCACTTTTACTCTGTCTATTGGGAGTGGACGTTTGGTGCACTGCTGTGGTTTGGCATTGGAGAGGGATTCCTTAGGTGGGTGCGTCTGATATACACTAAGCAGATGGCCAAAAGCTGCATGGTTAAACATATATCTACGGCATGGGATATTGGAAGAAGAGCCAGTCAGGGCTGTCCATTGTCACCAATCTATACATGAAAAAGTCACATGTTGTGTGTGGGTTGGTGAGTTTGTGGGGCGAAGTCTTGTTCCTTATACAATTCCACACCGTTTCACCAGTCTGCTCCAAATTGTCCATATTTACCTGTTCGGATCCTCTGGACATTTGTGGCTACATGACATTTGGACACCCCACCCCTTTCCCCGGATTTCAGCAAAAGTCATAATTTGTGGGTTTGTGGCTTGGTGAAGCATTCTTCCTTTTACAATTCCACACTGTTTCACCAGTCTTACCCAATCTGCACCAAATTATACATAGTTACCTGTTAGGACCCTCTGGACATTACTGGCCACATGACATTAGGACACCCCAACCCTCTCCCCGGATTTCAGCACCCTCACACATGAGATGGTTGCTGGAAATCAGCAAAACATCAATATGGTAGTAGAAAGACTGGTCCCGACACGAGGAACACAACTAAAGGGACCTCAAAATCCACGTTTCAAGGCCCTGGGATGCATGGTTTCTGAGATATTTGCACCACAATACACTGCAACAATTTGCACACCACCAGGGTGAGAAAACAGGTGGGGAGAGAGCAGAGAACGTCCCAGTATGCAGCAGCACCTCAACTCTCGCCTCACCCCAACGTCTGTTCTGGGGTATGTCGGTTCTATTCCATTATTTCGATTTTTGTAGGTCACCTAACCAAAAGATCTATTTTTTCGGCCAATTTTAAAGCACCCTACAAAAAAATGGAAATAAAGAAATCATCCCCCCTCCACCACTCTTTCCTGTTTTTAGACCAAATTGGGGGGTTTCACACCCCAAACCTCCCTCCCTCTGCCCCTGCCACTTCCCTCACTTCCCAAGCCTCCCCAAAATGCACACAAATACACCCATACACGTACACTCCACACATACACAAACACACACAAATGTACCTGATTTCCCTCATGGCTGCTTGCAGGTCCTGGCGTCCCTGTCAGCCCCTGCACGCACTTGTGTGCATTGCAGGGCCTGAGAGTTTAATTTAGAAAGACTGCACTGTGCGGTCATAGAGCGGTCTTTCTAAATTGTTTTTTTTGTTTGTTTTTGTTTGAAAGAAAAAGGTCTAGCAACCAAATACCTGTATGTCAGCCAGTCACAGGTACCCATTCTCAGTGCCATTTACTTCAGGGTGCAAAGCACATCAAGAGATAAACGAATCGGAACAGGGACCTACAGGATCATTGATTTTCAACAATTGATGAGAGTGTTATTATGTCTATTTATAGAACCCGGTCGGAGAACAGGTACTTTTGCTAGTGTTATATATTTTTTTGTTAGAGCCGCTGCCAGTATACTTGTGAGAAGAATTCAGCATATTTGGAATATGGGTTGGTGGGTTGAGACATCTGATCACTCTTTATGAAGACAACGTTCGCTTGTATTTGAGTGAACCCAACCATCATTTTCTGCTGGTTCTTGGGGTGCTTGATCATGTTGCTGAGCTCTCGGGTATCTCCTTCAATAGAGACAATTCCTTCCTTTTTCCTTTGGCCAGGATGCAGAATTGTAGTCTGGAGGAATTGCCAGATCTGGGCCTCAGACTGATGGGCTATACGTTTCGATACCTGGGGATAAACGTATGGCATGATACAGGGCTTACACATGAGCACAACACTGTCAAGGCAGTAGATGGAGTAGTAAAGTAGTAAAGTCAATGGGCCTCATTACGACCCTGGCGCTAAGGCAACAACGGTGCTGGTAGTGCTACCGGCACCGTTGTTGCCACACTGCCTCATTACGAGCTCTGCTCGCAGGGCCGCCCTGTACGCCTGGTCAGACCAAACGAGCAGAGCGCCACCCGCTATCAGAACAGGATGCTAACAACGGTCCCGTTAATGACGGGACCGTTGTTAGCATCCTCCCGATTCCCATTGAGCCTTATGGGGGCTCAAATGGGAATGGGGACGTACCGGGTCCGGGACCCGCAAATGGGAATTACTGGGCCTGCAAAGGTTGGAATGGGCCGGTAATTCCCATTTTACGGGACCCAGATCCGAATTTGGGGGTAGCCATGCCGCTAAAAATGGCATGGCTACCTCCAAACTTGTAATGAGGCCCAATGTGCTTCTGGACTAAGCTGTCCTTGTCGCTAATGGGATAAGTGGCGCTGGTTAAAATGGTAATTTTAACCCTCCTGTTATATTATTTTGGTAGTGTACAGTTCTATATTTCTTTAGCCTTCTTTAAAACATTAAACTCTCTGATTAGGGGATTTGTCTGGGGCAAAGGAAGGCACAAAATACTGCTGACAATGTTGTATATGAAGCATGAAGATGGAGGAGTACAAGTCGAGGGTACACTTGGGTCCCCTCAATTTTTTCAGACGGTACCTTGATTTGCTAATGATCTGGTGATGCCACATTCAATTGGTATATTAATGAGCCCTCCCCACTATTTCTTTAGGACTTGACTATAGGTTTAAGCTGTATTACTTGGCAGCCCAGCTGCAGTATTTAGCGTGGTGGTTGGCGGATTACATAAAGCTGGATGCTGGGTTGCTATCCAGGCCATAAAACCGGCTGTGCTTAAAGAGGCAGGGTGGATTGCAGAGGGATACCTGGGGGATACACCTTGCATGCTGAAATTGGGTAGAAAGGTGTGGAATAGGGCTTTGAAAATTCTTAGGCTACATGATGTTTATTCCCAGCAAATTCCTTTATCTGTGGCTATATGTACAGATAGACATGAACTTGCTGCAATAAGGAAATGGGAATATGTGGACATTTCCACATGGGGTTATTGCTACAAAGCTGGAATGTTTCGGGTGTTTGTGGATTTCATAGAAGACTATTAGTTACACAAATGGCAATTTCTCACTTATATGGGGATCACCAAGATTGCAAAAAAGAAATGACCAGAGTGGCCTGAGGAACCCAAACAGGCAACTGTGTTGCTGTTACTGCATGAGTTGGAGGATCGCTGGAAACTAGCCTTGTGCTTATATAGGAGTCAGGGACAAGACTGGCATGGGGATCAGATCTAGACTACTCACTAGAGGACAACCACTGGCAGGGTGTGCTTATATCTACTAAACGTGTATTGTGACAAATTTGAGGATGTCGTCCCATCTCCTCTAGTGGGATACCTTTCTCATGGGGCCAGGGCAGTGAATCCACAGTACAGTAGTCTACCTGGGGATGGTACACGGAGGGAGGATCACATGAGGAAGTAATTCCACTATGGGATTGGGGGGGATCTTTATCAGAGAACGTGGTATGACCCCCTCACTGCAATTAACTCTAAACCCTACTTCCCTCTCTCTAGATAGGGTTAATGTGCTTTGTGCCCAAATCAGTCTAACCAATAAACATCACAAGACTGAAAGACCAAAAGATACAAAGTATTTCACCCATAATGTAAGAGCTGGTACTGTGAAGAAGAACATCACTGTGAGGCAGAGGATCACCCTGCAGAAGCAGAGTGAGCGGTCTAACTTCTTAGCACAGGTGATTGGCCCAGTGAAGTACAACTATCCTGCGTGGGAGTTCCAAAGGCGTTCAGCTAAGGAGCCGATGAGAGAGAACGGTCCTTGTAGGACAAACAGCGGGAGCCGTGCAGGAAAGCAGCCGTCACGAGCAGTAAGAGGAGCCATAGCAAGAGGAATGTGAGAGAATCCTCTATGTGTCTCAAACACGGCGAAGTGCGTGAAAAGGAGAATGCATAGTGGGCAGGTGTTGGTAGACTGCAGAGCCTCTTTCCAGAAGAGAGAAACAAGTATGCAGGGAGTCTGGGAGTTGCAGGAGGTCCGGGAAATGTTATAAAGCTGGAACAAGAGGGCCTGGGACCCTAACAAACGTATACTCTTGGCAAGGTAGAAATCCAAGCATGTACAACAAAGAACTGAGCATCTGTGATCCACACCCAAACAATAAAGTGAGAAGTAGAGGGTCTGGACCCTGAGTGACTTGGACACTTGGCAAGAGAGTAAACCAAGTGTGTACAATTGAAGAAGTGCAAGTCTGGGAATCACACCCAAATAAGAGAACAAGAAACAGAGGGTCTGAGACCCTGAAAACAAGTAAAGTGAAGTTGGAAGAGTTATATCTTTGGCAGGAGAGTTAGCCAAGTTGCTATAACACACAATAGCGAGTATTGGATCCGTAACTATATGAGAAGCCAAACTTTAAAACAAAGAGAGTCTGGCACCCTGTGAGAAAGAAAGAGACCATCCATGAGAATCCACTGGCTTGGCAGGAGAGTGAACCAAGCCACGTTTGCGAATCTCGGACCCGCATATGGGACCTGCATTCTAAGTGGCATTTGAGCGATTAAGAATCCACTGGCTTGGCCGGGGACTGAACCAATCCCCTTTTATAAGTCTGGGACCTGCACCCATATGAGAGACTGAGAATAAGAGGGTCAAGGGCCTCTTAAGTTAAGAAAAGGAATCCTGTACTTGGTAGCTGAGCGTGCCAAGCTGACAGAATATAAGAACTGTGAAGCCAAGAAGCAGTTCCTCCTAAGTTATCTAACAACTTGGGACAAGAAGAAGTCTAGGGGAAAGGAGCACAACCCTAGCTTTGAAACCTTGCATTTTGGAACATTGTTTTGTGCACTTTTTACTACCAGCAATCCTGGGAACTTTTCTATTGTTTGAAAACAAAGAACACTTTTTACTTTGGGAAGAGATCGTCCTTGCACAGTTACTTTAGCGCATTAGTTTTAGGGACAGAGGTAGGTTTGAAAAATGACAGTGACAGACTTTTTAGTTTTAGACTTCCTGAAAATGTCATTAATTTCCTTCGATGTAGGGAAACCCCTCTTAGATTTAGGTACAGAGTGGAATTTTTCCAACCTCTTATTAATAAATACAAGTTAATATCCAAAAGCATACCACTATTGTTTATAGGCCTTACTTCTGCACCCTTATAGTGTCTAGAAATGCCAAACATATACTAGTGTGGTTAAATGTTCTTCATAGAACGTATATGACATTGATTACTTTATCATAAGGAGCAGCAAGAGGAGTTTTAGATGAATGAGGAAGTCGTTTCTGTCCCATTGGCATCAGGTTCATCTATACCTCAATACAATCCACAACTTCATCCGCGATCAGCTTAATCATATCTTTAAGATGGAGGTACTTGTTCCAGCTGCTGGCTTTGCTCAGATTCCGGTCAGAACCTCTCAACCTATTTCCATTACCCAACACAACCGCTTCCCCAACATTGTTACTCATATGCACCTCAGCGGTCTTTATCACCAACATAGATACTAATATAGAGTGGTGACAAAAAGGGGTAGGCTGGACAGTGAATTGGGCCAGGTGGTCATAGAGGGAAGCATTAAGAAAAATGTAGATGTATGTGGATAATAATGTGTTCTGGGTGAACCAAAAGAGTGACTCCAATTGACTGGAACACATTTATTTCTGCAAAAGGGAAAGTCTTTTCTGCATCAAATAATCCAAATTTAAGGCACAACCCACCTTAAGAACAAAAACCCAAGAAACAAAATCTGAGATTCTTATGATAGGTGAAACTGTTAGAAACACAATATTCTTCAAATTGGCCTCCTCTCTAGATACGCTTCCCTCACCAACATTGAAGATCAGCAGTTTTATAGTGATTTTAATTTGAAGGTCACATATTGGTGCACAGGCACAGGCATACACCTAGAGGACTACTCAGCCACATGTAGAGGCAAACACACCATTACAATCATCAGTGCCTCTTTTTCTTGTTCCATTACTGCAGAAAAGTGCAGACAAACCAATCACCTTACAAGACAACTTTCCATTGGTGGAGTACTGTTAAGTAGACCTGATGCCTTCTTAAATCATAGGCCCAGGTTCTGCAACAAATCCTGGAAGACAGCGCCTGAAGCTCACTAGTAAATCAAAGCTGTGATTGGTTTGATCTCTCTGTGCACGATAAAATGCAAATGTTGCTCAATTTCTGTATTTTGCATTTTCATTGTCACATCAGAGAAACAGATGGCAAATGTAATCTTACACTTGCTGTCTGTCTTTTCAAACACCACAATCTGACCAGAACACAGCATCATAAAAGCATCCCCTCATATACAAGATAGGTGCAATGTTTCATCCTTCCTCGATGTAAAAGTCACCATTCCTCGAGGCCGCCACAATATTGAAGCCATGGCATAGCCAAACTAGTACCTCAGAGTTGTAAGAAGAACATCATTGTAAACATAAAATATTATTGTAAAAATTGTAAAATACACAATTAGGTCAAGAAACATATAAAAATAAAAAACTACTTAAAAAACAGGCTTTCTACTTGTACGATCTTGGGATCTGGAATAACACACTAACACACGCCAAATTGACCACATCTTGCCTTCATTTCTTGAAGGAAATCAGAACGCTGCTCTTGAAGGAACAGTTTGTAAATCTTTGATATCCTGAGAGCACCCTTTTCCCCTTTCACCTCTTTCTCTAGCTCTCACTGTCAGTGGCGGCTAGTGAATTCTGTAACTGGAGCGGTGTAAATATTTGTCCCAGATATGCCAGAGCGACCCAGCGCAGCAGTGATCCAGCACCACTAAATCATGGGTGAAAATGGTGCATTTTAGAGCACACTGTTAAGAAAAATTGAGATAAAAGCCAAACAGTTTGCAATTGGGTTTTGTATGGTAACTCATGAAAAAAAATCCAATAGATGTATGTCACCAACAGTGCACAGGAGCATTTCCCCAACACATTTTCATGATGACTTTTCCCACAATATGTGCCCGTAAAAACCATTTTCACACTAGCTGTGCCCATACATTTCCATGCTCTCTGCACCATTATACCTTATTATTCCCATATAAGAACATACTCATGTCTGCTTTGTGCATAATGGCATTAATGACACTATAAGAACATTTGTTTTTTTTTCTGCCAATATATGGCAGTATCTCCACGTAAGAACAGACTTCATTTGGCTTTACCATTAAAAAAAAATGCATATCAAAGTATGAAAATATGTCGAAACTGGCTGTACTAAAATGCCAGTCGTGCTACATAATAACACTTATCATGCTTGCTTTATCAAAGATGCCCAATACAAAATGTCATACCACAATAGGAAATAAGTAAACAGGCTGCATTGAAATGCCATTCTAGCTGCATAATACCACTTATGCTTGTTTTACCAAAGATGCCTAATACACTATGTCATGTTGCAGTAAGACTAATACCACTGATCCTGCTTGCTTTATCAAAGATGCCCAATACAAAGTGTCGTGCCTCAGTAAGAAATGGCTAAACTGGTTGCATACAAAGATGCCAGTCTTGCTTTGTAATAACTGCTGTGAAGTGTCTTACAGAGGTGATGGAACCTGTAATGCAGGGGAGGGAATGTGTATGGAACAATGTTCTGTTTTATTCAGTTGGAGAGCTGTAACACAGTGTGTATGTAGGCTGTACTCTGGGTTGTTACCAGAATTATTAAATAAACACACTATACAGCACTTATGGATGTCTGACTCGTGTTTTATATCAATGGCGAAGAGCTGAAAGGAGATTAAACAATGGCCAGTGCGAGAAGTTTTGCCTATGCCACTTACTGTATTGATCTGCTACGTGGTGGTTGGAGATCGCGGTTCTGTGCTGATTGCCGTGCCCAGCACCGACGAAAAGTGACGTGAGTGGCCAGAAACCTAAGCAACGCCTGCATAGAGAATGATCTGCAATCCAATCCAGCCTCAGAAGGTGGGAGATGTGCCATTTCCCGATAGCATTTGCCAACAGTGCTCAAGTTCCTGAGCTATTTATAAACACCCGTATGAAGGCTGTTCTGAGAGGTGAGTACTGGTGGCCCAGTTTTGACTGTGAGGTGGAGAGGAGATTGGATGATTGTCTGGAATGTAGAAAGTCAGGGAAGGGAAAGGAGAGGTGGCAAAATACCAGCCCCTGGTGGAAAAGGGTGTACCATGTAAAGTGTGGGATGATTTAGCTATGGCCATTTTGGGACCGATGAAGCTGGGGAGCGGTTTAGGAAAGTATATTGTTGTCTTGGTTGATTTGATGTCAAAAAGGGTTGAATATAAAAATGGGAGGGAAACACTTGGTGAAAGGATAGTTGCATTTCTGCAGGATGTTTTTGCAAGGGAAGGATTGCCAAGTAGCAGTCACATACAAAATGGTCCTCAGTTTGTTGGAGGATGTTTTCAGGAAAGAGAATGTGGGATAAGTCATAAAGGGTCAGTGTTGTACCATCCACAATGTAATGGGTGCATTATGGAGGCCATTAGGATGGTCAGTTTCTGTGGTAAGGATAGGAGAGTAGAGATACAGTAGAGTGTGCATGGTTTGTGTCTGTCTCCACATGCAGAAACAGAGATCAGTCCCTTTGAACGGACGAGAAATTCCAAGACCAAAAGAAAAGTGGTGCTACATCGGTTGGGAAGGGTGAGATAGTCGGACTGTGTGGTGGATGTTTTGAGAGAAAGGATGAAGGAAAAGTAGAGAAGCTGGGTAACAAGAGAGAAAGAGAAACGTGGGAAGAGAGAGTTGTATATTGAGTGTGGGGATTGGGTGAGAATAAAGAAAGGAATGGTTAAGAGGAAGGGAGAGTCTTTATATTCTGATCCCATTTTGGCGAAAAAGTTGTTGAAGGGTGCAGTGAGAGTGAGAGTTGTTGTTGGAAGGAGAGAAGATGTGTTGTGAAGTGTCTTGCAAATGTGATGGAACCTGGAATGCGGGTTAGGGAATGTGTATGGATCAAGGTTCTGTTTTATTCAATTGGAGAGCTGTAACACATTGTGGAGGCTTTACTGGGGGTTGTTACCAGAATTCATAAATAAACACATTATAAAGCACTTATTGTCACCTGACTAGTGCTATATATCAATAACACTTATCATACTTGCTTTACCAAAGATGCCCAATACAAAATGTCATACTACAATAAGCAATTACTAGACTGGCTGCGTTGGAATGCTAGTCTAGCTACATAATAACACGTATCCTTGTTTTACCTAAGATACCTATTACAAAATGTCATGCCGCAGTAAGATTAATACCACTGATCCCGCTTGCTTTATCAAAGGTGTACAATACAAAATGTCATGCCTCAGCAAGAAATGGCTAGACTGGCTGCATAAAAATGTCAATCTTGCTTCGTACTAACAGTTACCATGCTTGCTTTGCCAAAGATGCCCAATACAAAATGTCATTCTACAATAAGAAATGGCTGCACTGGCTGCATTGAAATGCCAATCTAGCTACATATTAACACTTATCATGCTTGCTTTATCAAAGATGTTCAATACAACATTTTATGCCACAGAAAGAATAACACCACTGATGATGCTTGCATTATCAAAGCTGACCAATATAAAATGTCATTCCACAATAACAAATGGCTAGACTGGCTGCATTAAAAAGCAAATCTAGGTGCATAATAACACTTATCAGGCTTGCTTTATGAACCATGACCAGTAAAAATGCCATGCCTGCTCCGTGGTGTGTCAGCACTTTGCAGTCAGACATAATCACATTACTGAAGAATGTGATTATGTGTGATTGCAAGGCGCTTGGGGCTTATGGGGCAGATGCTTGTCAGGAGCTGGGGGCCCAGGGTACAGTCATGGCATTTTTTAATGGGCATAGATGGCGAGGAAAACTGCCATGCCTGCCCCCTGTGGCCCTGAGTGCCTTGCAGGCACACATTAATTGCTGGGGCCCAATCATGGTATTTTTTACTGGGCATCATTGCCCTCCAGCGCCTCACATGCACAGAAAATCAATTGTGTGCACGTACGAGGCGCTGGGGGGCCTAAAAGTCAGGCTTGACATTGCACGTGAGGCACTAGAAATCCCAGTGAACTGGACTGGCATGCTTTACTAGGCATACCCAGTAAAAAATGACATGCTTGCCATCTGGTCCACAAGTGTCTCACATGCACACGATGAATGTGATTGTGTGTATGCATGGTGCTGTGGGACACTATCCCCTGGGCCCCACAGAGCCATACACAAACACACAATCAAAGTTGTTATGTTTGTATGCAAGTTGCTGGAGGACCAAGGGGCTGGTATGGTATTTTTTACTGCACATCTATCATAGATGTCCAATAATAAAATACCATCCCTGCCCACTGGACCCCACAACACCTCAGACGGAGAGCTGATTTTGGCTGGTGGGGAGGAGGGTAGTGGAAAGAAGGCATTTTTCAAATGGCTTTGTTGTACAAACCTCAGAGCAGAAACACACACACACACACACACACTTAAATAACATACACACAGCGAGCACTCGCTTTCTCATTCACAGTCACAAGCACCCATTATGCACTCAGTCATAACACAAGCATATATGCATCCATTTATTTATTTATTCATGTTTTGCATTTATTTCAGTGTGCAAAGCCCTGAGGAATCTATGCACTAGTTAAAGAAAGAAGAGGATAAATTGGAGAAGTGCAAGAATGCGTATATGGCTACAGACGTAAAGAGGTGTATGTACACAGACTGCAAAGCCTCACGTCATGTGCAAGATTTCCTGGCTCTACACATGATTCCATGGTGCTGCGGAAATCCGCGTTGCCCCGGTACATGGCACGACATGCCAGACATTATACCTGGCTGCTGGGTGAGTCTAACTACAAAGCCATGCGGAGTGTAGAAAAAATTACCCAGTATAACACCTATAACCAGTGGATGTGCACACTGCATCATTAATCCATCATAACTCATACTGCAAATTCATGATACAATTACCAAATCCCTGTGAAAGTGCCCAGAGGTTGGATAAATTATTGAAAGGCAAATGTAGATGAGGAATAAGAGCAAGTCAAATCATTACCAACAATTGTAACAATAATAAACCTCACACATTGAAGGGGACATGACCCTACTCAGAGTTGTGAGGGCATAAAATGTGCAAGTGTCTAGGTGCAACTGAAGGTGCAACACAGTAGTAGCATGCCACGCACAAGGCCTTGACAGCCGTGTCTCCATGTATGTAAAATGTACAGTGCATACTTAACTACTTCTATTTGGTCCAAAACCACATGTACCAGAATGCACCACACCATAGTGACAATGATCGGCAAATAGACAGTCAAGGAAATATACAACACATGACGCTCAGCCAGAGACTCCAACAGATTCCACCTCTGTAAAGCTTGCGGATACACATACATTTGACAAGTACACTGGCTGTTAGTACCCGTGCCATTTCTTCCAAATGTAACCCGTATGAATGGAATGCTCCTAGACCAAAACCTCCGATTTGGGAATATACTTCACTAAAACTAATATATGATTTCAAGGTGGCGGTGTCACCCGATCCACCATTTCAGACCCCAAAATACCCCCCCATAGCAAATATTAAACCCTTTACCCCCCACACACATATTCCATCAATAAGTCCTTCGTCATATGGGTCACGATTTCAAAGCATGTCTATATAAAGGATTTGTAATGAAGACTGCATACCAGTACTACCATTTAATCACAAATGCATACCATTCAAATGCTACCATTGTACCAGGCCATATAGTTGATTTTCATATGTGACACATCAATGACATTTACATCCATGTGTGTCAGTTGCTGGGAAATTGTTGGAGGTAATCTTGTCTGTGAATGGTCCACGTAAATGCAACAGCACAAGAAACACCCCACACGCATCCTGAAAAATATCGCTTCTGGTACACGGAAAAGAACTTATGTCATCTAAATTCTATTCTGCCTGTGCATGTTAGTCTTCTCAATTTAACACTATACAGCCTGTGCCAACATGGAATAACCAGGAAATTGACATGTACCCTTTCTGTTGATCCCGTGCAGGTGATGCTGGGTATCCCCTGATGCCATGACTAATGACCCCCATCAGGCAACCTCACAACAGGCACGAACAGGCGTACAACCGTGCCCACGAATGCACTTGATGCACCATTGAGCAGACTTTTGGCCTGTTGAAGGCCAGGTTCCGCTGCCTCAGCAGATCGGGGGGAGCCCTCATGTACAGCCCTGAGAAGGTGGGAAAAACTGTGCTGGCATATGCCATATTGCACAACATGTGCATCAGGTGCAATGTCCCCCTGCCCCACGACATGGACATGCTCCCACCAGAGGCTGAAGAGTAGACTGAAGAGGAGGAGGAATATGGCCAGTGTCCAAATGGCAATTATGGACGTGCCACACGTGCAGACCTTATACACCACTACTTTTGAGCATCTGCTACACACATGGCACTGGACACTGTACGTGAATAAAAGCACTCACACTGAAAGATCAATGTCCGCTCATGATTTTGTTTTGAACACCATATATATTGTGAGAACAATTACTATTTACATTTCTGATTGGCCTTGACTACCTCTACAATCCTACCCAACTATCCCTCCCCACATCCCCCCAACTGTCCCTTCCCACACCCCCACCCCAATTAACCCTCCCCACACCCCTCCCCAACTATCCATCCCCACACCCCCACCCCAACTCCCCTTCCCCACAGCCCCACCGCAATTAACCCTCCTAACACCCCCTCCCTGACAATCCCTCACCACGCACAACAAGTCTGTGTCCTATTTTCATCCACGTTTATGTGGACGGGTGCGCACTTCAGCAGGGCGAGTCAGCCACAGCGATCTACCCTTGGGCTGCTTTGGTGTGAACTTGTGGGAGTGTTGTTCAACAAGTGTCTGCACCAACAAGGTGTTGGACTAAACTAGGGTTGAGATTTACCTATTCCCCTCCATCACACACCGTGCCAGATGGTATATGGCTTGTGTGGCTTGGCCCAGACTCCGTGCGGTCCTCCTAGAGGTGTACTGTAGTGTCTCCCACATGAGCCGGGTCTCCTCCAGGTATTGTTACACCATTGTTTGCATTGATGTTTGTCATGCCTCCATCCTGGACAGGCGTCCCTCGATGTCACAAACATTATGTAGGGGTGGTGGTTGTCTGGGTTGGGGGCTCATTGGGCCCACAGGACTGAATCCCTCAACATCAGGGCAGCTGTGGTCGTTTGATATATAATCAGGCCTACTGTCTTCCCCAATGTCGGTGGGTAGACTGCCTTAAGGGGTGCAGGTGCCTCCTGTCGGGGGGGGTGGCTGTATGACAGGTGGCTCCTGTTGGGGTGTGCTTGTATGACAGGTGGCTTCTGTCGGGGGGTGCCTATACAACAGGTGGCTCCTGTCATGGGGGTGGCTGTATGACAGGTGGCTCCTGGTGCGGGTGTGCATGTACAACAGGTGGCTCCTGTTCGGATGGTGGTTGGGCGGCTGCACTAGTAGCCCGCTCCCCTCTGCTGCCGGATGCACTGGATCCCTGGGTGGAGGTGGTGGTAGGCCAGCGGCAGCATGCCCTGGTGTTCCGTGATGTGGTCGGCTGTTCGGCCTCATTGCCAGATGATGTGCCTGTGTGGGTCAGAAAGGCAGGGCATCAGTGATGGGTGTGGATTCATTAGACAGACATAAGTACTAGTGATTTCAGATGTATGTGCATTGTCATGGAAATGCTGATGGCCATGGCATGGTGCACACATGTATGTGTCGGGCAATGCTGTATGGGTGCATGTGCAGTGTGCGTACATGGTGTGTGCAGTGCCTGTTGCCTTGGGTACCAGTGTTTTCCTATTTGGGTGTTATGAGTCTGCCACACAAGCTGTATGACATGGGATTGTCTGATTGTCACACGGATGTGTTACACATGTGTCTGCTACCTATGGCAGTTGCTGCGCAGAGATTGATTCTGCGAGATGGGACATGATGGGTGGGACAAGTGGGCCACATGTTTCATTGATGCATGCATCTTGACATCTGCTGGTGTTGGGGGTATGTGACACTGATGTGACTTTGGGCATGTGGTAGCACAGCGGTGACGACAGCAGTTGTGCAGTGTCAGGGGGATGTGTGCCTGAGTGCCTGCAGATGCAACTTGTGGGGGCAATACAGGGGACCTGTGTGATGTGTGAGTGATGTATGGGTGTGGGATGCAGGCAGGTTCGATGTGCATGTGTGCAATGGGGTGAATGCCAGCAGGGCTATACTGGCCTCAGGTACAACATACTTGACATATTGGCATTGTGGCTACATGGTGTGTGATGTGACATTGGGCTTATGAGGACTCAACAGCCTCATTGGATGTGACATCTCCAGCCTCCACATCTCCAACTCCCTTGATCGCATCCAGGTGCATTATACTGCTGCAGGTTTCCTCCCAGGCCTGCAGCCTTATTGGAGATGGCTGTCCCCCTCTTGTGGCCATGCCCTGGGCGCACTGTGTGGCAAGGAGGTTCTGCACACAGAGACGTAGATAATCTCACCTCTCTTTGCAGTCCCTAACTGTTTTGGGGGTTATCCCCACCGCCGACACCTTCTGGGCAGCCTCCTCCCAGATGGCCTTCTTCCTAATTTGGGTTTGGGACCATAGGTCATTGCAGAAGACTTCTGAAGAGTTCTCAACTAGCGTGTCTGCCAGCATGTTCAGTTCTGATTCACTGAATCTTGGTTTGTCTTGAGGACATGTCTGTGTATGTTCTTCACTGCTCAGAATATGACCCTGACTCCTGTGCACTGAGGATTGCAATGGATTGTGTTTTTATAATGGCCACCGGTACATTTCCTGTTCTGGAAATCATGTTATTTCCAGTCACGGTAATACCAGTACTGGTAACAGCAGTGCTGGTAGGTCCATGTGTGCGAAGCCGGAATCAGAGTCAGCGTCAGCGAGGATGCCAGTATGGGGGTTTTGGGGCCTTTTGATGGTATTACCGGGATGCCGGTGCTACCGTCTCTGGCATGCTGGAATGTGTGTGCACGCTAACTTAGAATCAACCCTTGATTCCGGCAGCAATGCAACACAGACACAGTAGCACCGGCATGCCGGTAATTCCGATTGTTTACAGGAAAGTTTTTAATGAGGCCCTCTATCATCAACTCTTATTCCCCCAACCATGTGGCATCCGATATATGGTAGACTGGCAGATTTGAGAAGTGGACTCTGGCTATTGGGGGGGAATTTAATTGTATGTTTGACCCCACAAAGTATATATCAGACTCAAAAAACACACAACCATCTGCATCCTCTGTGACTCTTAACAAGATCCTTACCCACTTTGCCCTGCTGGATGTTTGCAAAGCTATACATGGTGAAAATAGATGTTTTTCCTACTACTCAGCTCTGCATACATTCTACACCCAAATTGACTAGATTTCTTTCTGGTAGGAAAAATGTAGATGAGTTCACTGAAGCAACATACTCAGGCAGATCAATCTCGGACCTTTCCCCATTGATTGTTCATTGGGGTTTGGCTAAGGTGCCATCACCGATACTGACATGTGGTATTTCTGTGGAAGCTTTGTCGGACAACAATTTTAGAGACCACATTGCAGATACCTTAGCTGAATTTGTGGATCTTAATGTAGGAAGCGTTGATGAATGGGGAACTGTATGGGAAGCGATTAAGTTAGTGGTACTTGGCAAGCCGATTGCTAAAGCAAAAGGTATTAGGAGGTCTTTGATGGCGGAGGTAGAGGCACTGGAAAGTAATACCCAAACATTGGAAGGAAATGGGTCCTGTATTGATTTTAAATAATCGGAATTGGTGGGCCTTAGGTTGCAGTGCACTAGGACATGGGAACATCTCACCAACACTGACCATGAAGTGTGCGTATCTAGGATCCATGGAGAATGGGATGAGTCTGGAAGAATGTTAGCATGGTTTGCAGAAGTGAGCACCCGAGACATACGATCACGACAATTGAAGACAAATGTGGGGCTAGCTGCGATCTCAGGTTGCAATAAATTACACCTTTAGTAGCTATTACAACAATGTGGCACACAAGCGATGGCAGATTCAGACAAGGTTAGATACATGCTCTCCCAGATAGTACTGCCAGGGCTTATGGCCGAACAAGCCACTCCTTTAGATGAACCGTTAACCGTTACAGAACTGCAAGGGGTAATCTCGTCCCTGAAGACTGGAAAAGCCCTGGAGAGTAACGGCCATCCATCACAATTCTATACGGAATCCAGGGATATCCTAGCACCTAATATGTTTAAGTCTCTGAGGAGGCCTATGAAAATAGGCATCTACCAACCAGTATGCAAGAAACAGTGATTGTACCGGTGCTCAAACAGAGAAAGGACCAGACCTTGTGCGAATCATATCGACCCCTGTCTGTGTTCAATCAGGACATAAATATCCTTACGGTGCTACTGGCGAGATGCCTTAGGCATGTCATTGGCCTCCTGGTGCATGGGGACCAAACTGGATTTGTCCATGGTCGGAACACCTCATTGAAACTGTGCGGATTGTAATACGCCATTGAGAGGACGAAATCTCAGGACGCATCATAAGTGGTGACTTTCCTTGACGCGATAAGCACTTTTACTCTGTCTATTGGGAGTGGACGTTTGGTGCACTGCTGTGGTTTGGCATTGGAGAGGGATTCCTTAGGTGGGTGCGTCTGATATACACTAAGCAGATGGCCAAAAGCTGCATGGTTAAACATATATCTACGGCATGGGATATTGGAAGAAGAGCCAGTCAGGGCTGTCCATTGTCACCAATCTATACATGAAAAAGTCACATGTTGTGTGTGGGTTGGTGAGTTTGTGGGGCGAAGTCTTGTTCCTTATACAATTCCACACCGTTTCACCAGTCTGCTCCAAATTGTCCATATTTACCTGTTCGGATCCTCTGGACATTTGTGGCTACATGACATTTGGACACCCCACCCCTTTCCCCGGATTTCAGCAAAAGTCATAATTTGTGGGTTTGTGGCTTGGTGAAGCATTCTTCCTTTTACAATTCCACACTGTTTCACCAGTCTTACCCAATCTGCACCAAATTATACATAGTTACCTGTTAGGACCCTCTGGACATTACTGGCCACATGACATTAGGACACCCCAACCCTCTCCCCGGATTTCAGCACCCTCACACATGAGATGGTTGCTGGAAATCAGCAAAACATCAATATGGTAGTAGAAAGACTGGTCCCGACACGAGGAACACAACTAAAGGGACCTCAAAATCCACGTTTCAAGGCCCTGGGATGCATGGTTTCTGAGATATTTGCACCACAATACACTGCAACAATTTGCACACCACCAGGGTGAGAAAACAGGTGGGGAGAGAGCAGAGAACGTCCCAGTATGCAGCAGCACCTCAACTCTCGCCTCACCCCAACGTCTGTTCTGGGGTATGTCGGTTCTATTCCATTATTTCGATTTTTGTAGGTCACCTAACCAAAAGATCTATTTTTTCGGCCAATTTTAAAGCACCCTACAAAAAAATGGAAATAAAGAAATCATCCCCCCTCCACCACTCTTTCCTGTTTTTAGACCAAATTGGGGGGTTTCACACCCCAAACCTCCCTCCCTCTGCCCCTGCCACTTCCCTCACTTCCCAAGCCTCCCCAAAATGCACACAAATACACCCATACACGTACACTCCACACATACACAAACACACACAAATGTACCTGATTTCCCTCATGGCTGCTTGCAGGTCCTGGCGTCCCTGTCAGCCCCTGCACGCACTTGTGTGCATTGCAGGGCCTGAGAGTTTAATTTAGAAAGACTGCACTGTGCGGTCATAGAGCGGTCTTTCTAAATTGTTTTTTTTGTTTGTTTTTGTTTGAAAGAAAAAGGTCTAGCAACCAAATACCTGTATGTCAGCCAGTCACAGGTACCCATTCTCAGTGCCATTTACTTCAGGGTGCAAAGCACATCAAGAGATAAACGAATCGGAACAGGGACCTACAGGATCATTGATTTTCAACAATTGATGAGAGTGTTATTATGTCTATTTATAGAACCCGGTCGGAGAACAGGTACTTTTGCTAGTGTTATATATTTTTTTGTTAGAGCCGCTGCCAGTATACTTGTGAGAAGAATTCAGCATATTTGGAATATGGGTTGGTGGGTTGAGACATCTGATCACTCTTTATGAAGACAACGTTCGCTTGTATTTGAGTGAACCCAACCATCATTTTCTGCTGGTTCTTGGGGTGCTTGATCATGTTGCTGAGCTCTCGGGTATCTCCTTCAATAGAGACAATTCCTTCCTTTTTCCTTTGGCCAGGATGCAGAATTGTAGTCTGGAGGAATTGCCAGATCTGGGCCTCAGACTGATGGGCTATACGTTTCGATACCTGGGGATAAACGTATGGCATGATACAGGGCTTACACATGAGCACAACACTGTCAAGGCAGTAGATGGAGTAGTAAAGTAGTAAAGTCAATGGGCCTCATTACGACCCTGGCGCTAAGGCAACAACGGTGCTGGTAGTGCTACCGGCACCGTTGTTGCCACACTGCCTCATTACGAGCTCTGCTCGCAGGGCCGCCCTGTACGCCTGGTCAGACCAAACGAGCAGAGCGCCACCCGCTATCAGAACAGGATGCTAACAACGGTCCCGTTAATGACGGGACCGTTGTTAGCATCCTCCCGATTCCCATTGAGCCTTATGGGGGCTCAAATGGGAATGGGGACGTACCGGGTCCGGGACCCGCAAATGGGAATTACTGGGCCTGCAAAGGTTGGAATGGGCCGGTAATTCCCATTTTACGGGACCCAGATCCGAATTTGGGGGTAGCCATGCCGCTAAAAATGGCATGGCTACCTCCAAACTTGTAATGAGGCCCAATGTGCTTCTGGACTAAGCTGTCCTTGTCGCTAATGGGATAAGTGGCGCTGGTTAAAATGGTAATTTTAACCCTCCTGTTATATTATTTTGGTAGTGTACAGTTCTATATTTCTTTAGCCTTCTTTAAAACATTAAACTCTCTGATTAGGGGATTTGTCTGGGGCAAAGGAAGGCACAAAATACTGCTGACAATGTTGTATATGAAGCATGAAGATGGAGGAGTACAAGTCGAGGGTACACTTGGGTCCCCTCAATTTTTTCAGACGGTACCTTGATTTGCTAATGATCTGGTGATGCCACATTCAATTGGTATATTAATGAGCCCTCCCCACTATTTCTTTAGGACTTGACTATAGGTTTAAGCTGTATTACTTGGCAGCCCAGCTGCAGTATTTAGCGTGGTGGTTGGCGGATTACATAAAGCTGGATGCTGGGTTGCTATCCAGGCCATAAAACCGGCTGTGCTTAAAGAGGCAGGGTGGATTGCAGAGGGATACCTGGGGGATACACCTTGCATGCTGAAATTGGGTAGAAAGGTGTGGAATAGGGCTTTGAAAATTCTTAGGCTACATGATGTTTATTCCCAGCAAATTCCTTTATCTGTGGCTATATGTACAGATAGACATGAACTTGCTGCAATAAGGAAATGGGAATATGTGGACATTTCCACATGGGGTTATTGCTACAAAGCTGGAATGTTTCGGGTGTTTGTGGATTTCATAGAAGACTATTAGTTACACAAATGGCAATTTCTCACTTATATGGGGATCACCAAGATTGCAAAAAAGAAATGACCAGAGTGGCCTGAGGAACCCAAACAGGCAACTGTGTTGCTGTTACTGCATGAGTTGGAGGATCGCTGGAAACTAGCCTTGTGCTTATATAGGAGTCAGGGACAAGACTGGCATGGGGATCAGATCTAGACTACTCACTAGAGGACAACCACTGGCAGGGTGTGCTTATATCTACTAAACGTGTATTGTGACAAATTTGAGGATGTCGTCCCATCTCCTCTAGTGGGATACCTTTCTCATGGGGCCAGGGCAGTGAATCCACAGTACAGTAGTCTACCTGGGGATGGTACACGGAGGGAGGATCACATGAGGAAGTAATTCCACTATGGGATTGGGGGGGATCTTTATCAGAGAACGTGGTATGACCCCCTCACTGCAATTAACTCTAAACCCTACTTCCCTCTCTCTAGATAGGGTTAATGTGCTTTGTGCCCAAATCAGTCTAACCAATAAACATCACAAGACTGAAAGACCAAAAGATACAAAGTATTTCACCCATAATGTAAGAGCTGGTACTGTGAAGAAGAACATCACTGTGAGGCAGAGGATCACCCTGCAGAAGCAGAGTGAGCGGTCTAACTTCTTAGCACAGGTGATTGGCCCAGTGAAGTACAACTATCCTGCGTGGGAGTTCCAAAGGCGTTCAGCTAAGGAGCCGATGAGAGAGAACGGTCCTTGTAGGACAAACAGCGGGAGCCGTGCAGGAAAGCAGCCGTCACGAGCAGTAAGAGGAGCCATAGCAAGAGGAATGTGAGAGAATCCTCTATGTGTCTCAAACACGGCGAAGTGCGTGAAAAGGAGAATGCATAGTGGGCAGGTGTTGGTAGACTGCAGAGCCTCTTTCCAGAAGAGAGAAACAAGTATGCAGGGAGTCTGGGAGTTGCAGGAGGTCCGGGAAATGTTATAAAGCTGGAACAAGAGGGCCTGGGACCCTAACAAACGTATACTCTTGGCAAGGTAGAAATCCAAGCATGTACAACAAAGAACTGAGCATCTGTGATCCACACCCAAACAATAAAGTGAGAAGTAGAGGGTCTGGACCCTGAGTGACTTGGACACTTGGCAAGAGAGTAAACCAAGTGTGTACAATTGAAGAAGTGCAAGTCTGGGAATCACACCCAAATAAGAGAACAAGAAACAGAGGGTCTGAGACCCTGAAAACAAGTAAAGTGAAGTTGGAAGAGTTATATCTTTGGCAGGAGAGTTAGCCAAGTTGCTATAACACACAATAGCGAGTATTGGATCCGTAACTATATGAGAAGCCAAACTTTAAAACAAAGAGAGTCTGGCACCCTGTGAGAAAGAAAGAGACCATCCATGAGAATCCACTGGCTTGGCAGGAGAGTGAACCAAGCCACGTTTGCGAATCTCGGACCCGCATATGGGACCTGCATTCTAAGTGGCATTTGAGCGATTAAGAATCCACTGGCTTGGCCGGGGACTGAACCAATCCCCTTTTATAAGTCTGGGACCTGCACCCATATGAGAGACTGAGAATAAGAGGGTCAAGGGCCTCTTAAGTTAAGAAAAGGAATCCTGTACTTGGTAGCTGAGCGTGCCAAGCTGACAGAATATAAGAACTGTGAAGCCAAGAAGCAGTTCCTCCTAAGTTATCTAACAACTTGGGACAAGAAGAAGTCTAGGGGAAAGGAGCACAACCCTAGCTTTGAAACCTTGCATTTTGGAACATTGTTTTGTGCACTTTTTACTACCAGCAATCCTGGGAACTTTTCTATTGTTTGAAAACAAAGAACACTTTTTACTTTGGGAAGAGATCGTCCTTGCACAGTTACTTTAGCGCATTAGTTTTAGGGACAGAGGTAGGTTTGAAAAATGACAGTGACAGACTTTTTAGTTTTAGACTTCCTGAAAATGTCATTAATTTCCTTCGATGTAGGGAAACCCCTCTTAGATTTAGGTACAGAGTGGAATTTTTCCAACCTCTTATTAATAAATACAAGTTAATATCCAAAAGCATACCACTATTGTTTATAGGCCTTACTTCTGCACCCTTATAGTGTCTAGAAATGCCAAACATATACTAGTGTGGTTAAATGTTCTTCATAGAACGTATATGACATTGATTACTTTATCATAAGGAGCAGCAAGAGGAGTTTTAGATGAATGAGGAAGTCGTTTCTGTCCCATTGGCATCAGGTTCATCTATACCTCAATACAATCCACAACTTCATCCGCGATCAGCTTAATCATATCTTTAAGATGGAGGTACTTGTTCCAGCTGCTGGCTTTGCTCAGATTCCGGTCAGAACCTCTCAACCTATTTCCATTACCCAACACAACCGCTTCCCCAACATTGTTACTCATATGCACCTCAGCGGTCTTTATCACCAACATAGATACTAATATAGAGTGGTGACAAAAAGGGGTAGGCTGGACAGTGAATTGGGCCAGGTGGTCATAGAGGGAAGCATTAAGAAAAATGTAGATGTATGTGGATAATAATGTGTTCTGGGTGAACCAAAAGAGTGACTCCAATTGACTGGAACACATTTATTTCTGCAAAAGGGAAAGTCTTTTCTGCATCAAATAATCCAAATTTAAGGCACAACCCACCTTAAGAACAAAAACCCAAGAAACAAAATCTGAGATTCTTATGATAGGTGAAACTGTTAGAAACACAATATTCTTCAAATTGGCCTCCTCTCTAGATACGCTTCCCTCACCAACATTGAAGATCAGCAGTTTTATAGTGATTTTAATTTGAAGGTCACATATTGGTGCACAGGCACAGGCATACACCTAGAGGACTACTCAGCCACATGTAGAGGCAAACACACCATTACAATCATCAGTGCCTCTTTTTCATGTTCCATTACTGCAGAAAAGTGCAGACAAACCAATCACCTTACAAGACAACTTTCCATTGGTGGAGTACTGTTAAGTAGACCTGATGCCTTCTTAAATCATAGGCCCAGGTTCTGCAACAAATCCTGGAAGACAGCGCCTGAAGCTCACTAGTAAATCAAAGCTGTGATTGGTTTGATCTCTCTGTGCACGATAAAATGCAAATGTTGCTCAATTTCTGTATTTTGCATTTTCATTGTCACATCAGAGAAACAGATGGCAAATGTAATCTTACACTTGCTGTCTGTCTTTTCAAACACCACAATCTGACCAGAACACAGCATCATAAAAGCATCCCCTCATATACAAGATAGGTGCAATGTTTCATCCTTCCTCGATGTAAAAGTCACCATTCCTCGAGGCCGCCACAATATTGAAGCCATGGCATAGCCAAACTAGTACCTCAGAGTTGTAAGAAGAACATCATTGTAAACATAAAATATTATTGTAAAAATTGTAAAATACACAATTAGGTCAAGAAACATATAAAAATAAAAAACTACTTAAAAAACAGGCTTTCTACTTGTACGATCTTGGGATCTGGAATAACACACTAACACACGCCAAATTGACCACATCTTGCCTTCATTTCTTGAAGGAAATCAGAACGCTGCTCTTGAAGGAACAGTTTGTAAATCTTTGATATCCTGAGAGCACCCTTTTCCCCTTTCACCTCTTTCTCTAGCTCTCACTGTCAGTGGCGGCTAGTGAATTCTGTAACTGGAGCGGTGTAAATATTTGTCCCAGATATGCCAGAGCGACCCAGCGCAGCAGTGATCCAGCACCACTAAATCATGGGTGAAAATGGTGCATTTTAGAGCACACTGTTAAGAAAAATTGAGATAAAAGCCAAACAGTTTGCAATTGGGTTTTGTATGGTAACTCATGAAAAAAAATCCAATAGATGTATGTCACCAACAGTGCACAGGAGCATTTCCCCAACACATTTTCATGATGACTTTTCCCACAATATGTGCCCGTAAAAACCATTTTCACACTAGCTGTGCCCATACATTTCCATGCTCTCTGCACCATTATACCTTATTATTCCCATATAAGAACATACTCATGTCTGCTTTGTGCATAATGGCATTAATGACACTATAAGAACATTTGTTTTTTTTTCTGCCAATATATGGCAGTATCTCCACGTAAGAACAGACTTCATTTGGCTTTACCATTAAAAAAAAATGCATATCAAAGTATGAAAATATGTCGAAACTGGCTGTACTAAAATGCCAGTCGTGCTACATAATAACACTTATCATGCTTGCTTTATCAAAGATGCCCAATACAAAATGTCATACCACAATAGGAAATAAGTAAACAGGCTGCATTGAAATGCCATTCTAGCTGCATAATACCACTTATGCTTGTTTTACCAAAGATGCCTAATACACTATGTCATGTTGCAGTAAGACTAATACCACTGATCCTGCTTGCTTTATCAAAGATGCCCAATACAAAGTGTCGTGCCTCAGTAAGAAATGGCTAAACTGGTTGCATACAAAGATGCCAGTCTTGCTTTGTAATAACTGCTGTGAAGTGTCTTACAGAGGTGATGGAACCTGTAATGCAGGGGAGGGAATGTGTATGGAACAATGTTCTGTTTTATTCAGTTGGAGAGCTGTAACACAGTGTGTATGTAGGCTGTACTCTGGGTTGTTACCAGAATTATTAAATAAACACACTATACAGCACTTATGGATGTCTGACTCGTGTTTTATATCAATGGCGAAGAGCTGAAAGGAGATTAAACAATGGCCAGTGCGAGAAGTTTTGCCTATGCCACTTACTGTATTGATCTGCTACGTGGTGGTTGGAGATCGCGGTTCTGTGCTGATTGCCGTGCCCAGCACCGACGAAAAGTGACGTGAGTGGCCAGAAACCTAAGCAACGCCTGCATAGAGAATGATCTGCAATCCAATCCAGCCTCAGAAGGTGGGAGATGTGCCATTTCCCGATAGCATTTGCCAACAGTGCTCAAGTTCCTGAGCTATTTATAAACACCCGTATGAAGGCTGTTCTGAGAGGTGAGTACTGGTGGCCCAGTTTTGACTGTGAGGTGGAGAGGAGATTGGATGATTGTCTGGAATGTAGAAAGTCAGGGAAGGGAAAGGAGAGGTGGCAAAATACCAGCCCCTGGTGGAAAAGGGTGTACCATGTAAAGTGTGGGATGATTTAGCTATGGCCATTTTGGGACCGATGAAGCTGGGGAGCGGTTTAGGAAAGTATATTGTTGTCTTGGTTGATTTGATGTCAAAAAGGGTTGAATATAAAATTGGGAGGGAAACACTTGGTGAAAGGATAGTTGCATTTCTGCAGGATGTTTTTGCAAGGGAAGGATTGCCAAGTAGCAGTCACATACAAAATGGTCCTCAGTTTGTTGGAGGATGTTTTCAGGAAAGAGAATGTGGGATAAGTCATAAAGGGTCAGTGTTGTACCATCCACAATGTAATGGGTGCATTATGGAGGCCATTAGGATGGTCAGTTTCTGTGGTAAGGATAGGAGAGTAGAGATACAGTAGAGTGTGCATGGTTTGTGTCTGTCTCCACATGCAGAAACAGAGATCAGTCCCTTTGAACGGAGGAGAAATTCCAAGACCAAAAGAAAAGTGGTGCTACATCGGTTGGGAAGGGTGAGATAGTCGGACTGTGTGGTGGATGTTTTGAGAGAAAGGATGAAGGAAAAGTAGAGAAGCTGGGTAACAAGAGAGAAAGAGAAACGTGGGAAGAGAGAGTTGTATATTGAGTGTGGGGATTGGGTGAGAATAAAGAAAGGAATGGTTAAGAGGAAGGGAGAGTCTTTATATTCTGATCCCATTTTGGCGAAAAAGTTGTTGAAGGGTGCAGTGAGAGTGAGAGTTGTTGTTGGAAGGAGAGAAGATGTGTTGTGAAGTGTCTTGCAAATGTGATGGAACCTGGAATGCGGGTTAGGGAATGTGTATGGATCAAGGTTCTGTTTTATTCAATTGGAGAGCTGTAACACATTGTGGAGGCTTTACTGGGGGTTGTTACCAGAATTCATAAATAAACACATTATAAAGCACTTATTGTCACCTGACTAGTGCTATATATCAATAACACTTATCATACTTGCTTTACCAAAGATGCCCAATACAAAATGTCATACTACAATAAGCAATTACTAGACTGGCTGCGTTGGAATGCTAGTCTAGCTACATAATAACACGTATCCTTGTTTTACCTAAGATACCTATTACAAAATGTCATGCCGCAGTAAGATTAATACCACTGATCCCGCTTGCTTTATCAAAGGTGTACAATACAAAATGTCATGCCTCAGCAAGAAATGGCTAGACTGGCTGCATAAAAATGTCAATCTTGCTTCGTACTAACAGTTACCATGCTTGCTTTGCCAAAGATGCCCAATACAAAATGTCATTCTACAATAAGAAATGGCTGCACTGGCTGCATTGAAATGCCAATCTAGCTACATATTAACACTTATCATGCTTGCTTTATCAAAGATGTTCAATACAACATTTTATGCCACAGAAAGAATAACACCACTGATGATGCTTGCATTATCAAAGCTGACCAATATAAAATGTCATTCCACAATAACAAATGGCTAGACTGGCTGCATTAAAAAGCAAATCTAGGTGCATAATAACACTTATCAGGCTTGCTTTATGAACCATGACCAGTAAAAATGCCATGCCTGCTCCGTGGTGTGTCAGCACTTTGCAGTCAGACATAATCACATTACTGAAGAATGTGATTATGTGTGATTGCAAGGCGCTTGGGGCTTATGGGGCAGATGCTTGTCAGGAGCTGGGGGCCCAGGGTACAGTCATGGCATTTTTTAATGGGCATAGATGGCGAGGAAAACTGCCATGCCTGCCCCCTGTGGCCCTGAGTGCCTTGCAGGCACACATTAATTGCTGGGGCCCAATCATGGTATTTTTTACTGGGCATCATTGCCCTCCAGCGCCTCACATGCACAGAAAATCAATTGTGTGCACGTACGAGGCGCTGGGGGGCCTAAAAGTCAGGCTTGACATTGCACGTGAGGCACTAGAAATCCCAGTGAACTGGACTGGCATGCTTTACTAGGCATACCCAGTAAAAAATGACATGCTTGCCATCTGGTCCACAAGTGTCTCACATGCACACGATGAATGTGATTGTGTGTATGCATGGTGCTGTGGGACACTATCCCCTGGGCCCCACAGAGCCATACACAAACACACAATCAAAGTTGTTATGTTTGTATGCAAGTTGCTGGAGGACCAAGGGGCTCGTATGGTATTTTTTACTGCACATCTATCATAGATGTCCAATAATAAAATACCATCCCTGCCCACTGGACCCCACAACACCTCAGACGGAGAGCTGATTTTGGCTGGTGGGGAGGAGGGTAGTGGAAAGAAGGCATTTTTCAAATGGCTTTGTTGTACAAACCTCAGAGCAGAAACACACACACACACACACACACTTAAATAACATACACACAGCGAGCACTCGCTTTCTCATTCACAGTCACAAGCACCCATTATGCACTCAGTCATAACACAAGCATATATGCATCCATTTATTTATTTATTCATGTTTTGCATTTATTTCAGTGTGCAAAGCCCTGAGGAATCTATGCACTAGTTAAAGAAAGAAGAGGATAAATTGGAGAAGTGCAAGAATGCGTATATGGCTACATACGTAAAGAGGTGTATGTACACAGACTGCAAAGCCTCACGTCATGTTACAGGGGGAACATCAGGCAGCATATGAGTCAAGTGGGTATGATGACATAGACTGGGAAAGCCACATCCCATGTTAAAGGGGGCTACATTACGCAGCATATGAGTCAAATAGATACAATAACACAGACTGGGAAAGCCACATCTCATGTTACAGGGGGTACATCAGGCAACATATGAGTCAAATAGGTATGATTACACAGACTGGCAAAGCCACATCTCAAGGAATGAAGGGCAGCATCAATCAGGCTGCCACCCAGTAAAGGCTCTGCAGGTAAGTGAGAAGAAAGCAGTGAGTATGAGGTGAAGCTCTCACCGCATGAGGGGCACTCATAACGAATTCTAGAGCACAACACCGAACATGGCTGCAAGGGTGTGAAGACACCTAGATTCGATTTCCAAGACAAGGTACTCTAAAGCACAAAAACGAAAATGGCTGCACAGGTGTGAAGACACCTAGATTTGATTTCCTAAACAAGGCCCTTAGTGCATGCATAACCTAGTGGTGATGCTGTTGCTGGTGGACATGTAGCTATCTTTGGGCAGAAGGGAAAGAAGTAAGCAGCAGTAAGAGTAGGGTTAGTGTCTGATAATGGAGGATGGAGCATTATGTCTCAAGGCTGCTTGCCAAGGCGGGTGTAATTTCTTTGGGTCCATCGGCATTGAAAGTCTTTGAAAAAGTTGTATGCGGTGGTGCTCCATCACTCTATGACAGGCTCAGCCAGGGGCCTTAGTGTGGGACTTGGGAGGGTGCCAGCGATCACCTGCCAGCATCGGTCTCATTCCGTTAGCAACGTGAACCTGAAGGGACTGCATGCAGCATCCCCAGGAGGCAAAGAGGGGAAAGGATCGCTCATGGCACACAACACACTTAAGTACTGTGCCAGCGAGGGGGCCGGCAATCACCTGTGGCCATAAGTTTAATTTTGTTGTAAAACCAGCTGGTGTCCAATCATGCGGTCTCCCTGCAGATACACAGCAACAAAGATCAGCTGTTTCTGGTTTCCTCACAGGTGGCCATGATGGAAGGGAGGTCCCCGCCGGCAATGTACACCCGAAGGGACTGCATGCAGCATCCACAGAAGACAAATACACATATTAAATAATAGATAAATGAACATACAAACACACACATTTACACAACATACACACAGCATTCACATGAGCACCCATCATGCAATCACTCATAACACAAGCATACACGCATCCATGAATATATTTAAATCATAGATAAATGAACATACAAACACACACATGTACACAACATGCACACAGCAATCACGCTTTCATGAACACCAGCATTGGTCATCATACATTCATTCACCAAACAACACAAGCATGCACGCATCCATACACACAATTTAAATAAAAAAACAGAACATAAACAAACTTACCATCTGCCGTAGGTCTTTGCTCACCAGTGCTCAGGCCCCTGCTACCATGATCAGGAATCAGGAAGCTTCCTGGTTTCTGCTCATGCGTAGAGAGACCTGAGCGTAGGTAGTGAGACACCTCTCTCCAGCCTGCTCTGTGCGAGGAGGAGCAGGAGCGCCCCCTTGTACATACTGCCATGCAGTTCCCCAGCCAGCATTTCCAAAGAGCCATGCAAGGCTGGGGAAGCAAACACCCCGAGCCTTGCATGGCTTATTGAGCTTGCACGGCTAGGAAACTTTAACTGTTAAAGGGAAACAGTGTTTCCCTTTGACAGTGAAGAGCACTCCCTCAGCTGAAAAAAACAGCTGGGGGAGTGGTCGTATTTCACTGGGCTGGCTTCTCTATAATGGGTGAGAGGGGGCCAAGACCTGGTGGGTCAATACCCCCTCGCCCATTATGGATGAGCCGCCCCTGCTCACTGTCCTTCTATATCTTTATTCTCTCTCATTGTTCACACGCATTCTTTAGCATGCTAGCTCGGTGTGTGCTGCATACATCCAATACATAGGCATTCTTTTCTTCAGCAATAATTAGCCGTTTGGTATGGCCCATGTCCTGTCCTTCTCCTCTACCCATAGTCTGAACCTGGGGTTCATCAACGGTAGAGAGCCAGGGAGGGGATCCGCAAATTCTCAGCAATTTCAATGTCACCACTTTCCCTCTTCCCTGGGAGAATCACATTCTTGCAACTCCCTCACCTAGAAGAAAATCTCCCCGTCCATTTCAATGGACTTGTTACACCTAGTGCTTTAAATAGTGAAAAATTACAAAATCATGTTCATTATGATTAAAAGGTAAACACACGTCTACACTATGTGAGAAGCCTACGCTTCCATATGTATTTGAGCTAAAATTGCACCCAGTTCTACACAATCATCACTAATCTGCGGCTGCACATGGATGGGTAGTGCCTAAAAATGCATACTGAGTCCAACTCTACTACTAAACCAGCAGTGATCCCGTTCATAAAAGTAAAACAGACAAAGCCTGATGGCTCGCCTGCTTAACCTTTTGTGGCAGCGTGGGATGAGGGAAGGGGATACTGTTAGGAGGGGTATCATGAGGTGATAACAATACCTACAAACAGCAGCATTACAAAGACTCCAAAATAAAAGAATGTTAAATGAAAGATCTATACGCATACATACGTTAAACAAACACTAAAAAGGAAATCAACTAACTAAAACACTACACGAAACCCACCCCTGTAAAGACAACCCAGACAATGTAGACTGTTATGGTTTGGCACCCTGGGTGAATGAACAGAGGTGTTCAGTCAGAAAATTATAGCAATGTCACTGTTCAAATGATACTTTCTTGATGAATAAGCTGCGCAAGGGGTTCACAAATCACTAGGGTCTCCAAGATTTCTGGGGGATGGCCTGTTGACAGTAACTTAATCATGTTATGTCTTGGGCCAGGTTTCTTGGTGCTTCTTTAATGTTCAAACTGGATTTCAGAAACAGAATTCCCTGCATCCTTGTATTTATTAATACAAATCAAAAAAGCCAGGGCTCTCACACCCTTGCCAGATGGCATCCTGTCACACTCAGATGTCTTACCTTCTCAAAAGGTTGACGCAAATCCAAGATTCAACACACAGTGCAAGGTCTTGGCACAAAATGTGTCTATATATTTGCATTTAGTTGGTGGTATGGTTGGCACTTCTATCAGAAGAGTGTACATAATATTCAGAAAGCGTGAGAGGGACACCCCTTTCTGGGCACCTTTACAAAGTACCAATGGTAGCAAAACGGCCGTTAGGGGCGGTACAAGCAAAATAAAATGGCAACATACATATTCTGCACATTTAAGGATTCCATCAGGGCAATACATATGTACATTCGGTTTTAGCGGACCACTCTGGTGGTGATAGTGCGTAGTACAAATATCCTTTAACATTAACATTAACATTGGATGTGGTGGAGAAAGAATTGAGGGGATTGTTACAATGGAGAGAACCTTGGAGGAAAGATAGGCAGGAGCGTATGATGAGCTTTCTCTGGCTAGCAGGTGGTGCTTCAGCTTGTCTTAAATAAGTCCACTGACCACAATACTTTGATATCAGTGAGGAGCACTGAGTGATGGGTGATGGGTGTCGGGTGTCCAGGAGTGTAAAGGAGCAAAAACGGAAGGCATCTCTAAGGGGGTGTTGTTGAACAGAAAGGTTGTTCATGGGTTGAGAGAGGATTGCTCGTGTCGAGGAGTTTAGAAAGATGGATTCAGCCTGATAGTGGGTTCTAGGCTATGGAGAAAGTCAATGGGCAGAAAATGGAGGTGGGTCTGATTTTGCACAGAGAGCAACCATGCATTGTTTGTTTTCTCTATGGCCAGATAGGGGAAGATCTAGGTACGTTGTGTCTGACAATGTTAACTATTTCTTTGTGGGGAGCAAAAGAATAGGGACTATCTCTAGAATGATTACAAAAAGTGAGCTGCACACTATATGCATGGGCCTGTGTTTTGTGAGAAAAACAGCAAGTGAGGCTGGGTACCACAGGTAGGCAAGTGGGCCTATTAGACAGGAAACCCCAGATGCGTGATAGTCTAACCCATCCTGACAACCTTTGTGTAGATTATTCAGAGAATATTTATTTATTTATTTATTTATTCGCATTTGTTAAGCGCACAGAATCAGCCCTGAGGCATCGTGGCGCTGGTTACAGAATAGCGCTGGTTACAGGGAAAGCGCGTCTTAGTTACAGCATACAGAGGCATACATGCATACAGTTTGGGCAGTAGCAATAGTTAGCAGTGTGTGCCTGAATGGCAGTAGGTAGAGGAATTTTAGTTAAAGAGAGAGGTTTTGAGTTTTTTTCTAAACGCTGTGAGGGAGCCTTCTGCTCTTAGAGCGTGGGGGAGATTATTCCAAAGTTTTGGTGCTATGTAGGGGAAACCCAGCCCCCCGGCTGTAATCTTGTGGATGCGTGGTACAGTGAGTTGGTTAGTGTAGCAGAGTCTGGTAGGTCTGGATGAGGTCTGTCTGAGAATGGTGTCTGAGAGATATGATGGTGCAGTGTGGTGGATACATTTGTGGGTAGTAGTCAGTACCTTGAAGGTGATGCGTTCTTTGACAGGGAGCCAGTGAACTGATTGCCTTGCCAGTGAGATGTGGTCCCTTTTGGAGATGTTTAATGCTGCTCTTAGAGCGTTATTTTGGGTGACCTGGAGTTTGTTTAGGTTTTTTTCAGAGGTGCCGGCTAGAAGTGCATTGCAATAGTCAAGTTTAGCGCCTATGGTAGCTCTTGCTATTGAAAGGCAGTTTTCTTTGGAAAGGAATGGTTTAATGGCGTTGATGAGTTTAGTGCTTAGTGCAGATGCGGAGACAATGGCACTAACTTGTTTGTCCATGGACAGGGTTGCATCAATGTAGACCCCTAGCGTTTTCACAGAGGATAGGACTGGGATAGTGCAGTTGTCGATGTTGAAATTGGCATAGCAGCTGTCTAGCCTGGCCAGTGTGGATTTTTGGCCGAGGATAAGGATTTCAGTCTTATCCCCGTTAAGACATAGGCCGTTAGTGGCCATCCAGGCTTGAATGGTGGCATATATGAGTTTTAGAGCTAGGGCGTCTTTGTGGTATGAGCCTGATAGAGGGAGGAGCACTTGGGTGTCGTCGGCGTAGTTGGTGTAGGCAATCCCAAGTGCATCAAGTTTCTCGAATAGGGGCTTAGTGAATAGATTGTAAAGCGTAGGTGCTGTACAGGAGCCTTGAGGGACACCGCAGTGTATTATGGATGGTGTTGCGCTCGAAATGTTTGAAAAGACTTTCATGGCCCTCCCTTCAAGAAATGAGGTTATCCAGGAGGTGGCTTGGTCAGAGAAATGTGCGGAGTGGGAGAGGTGTGAGGTGAGGGTCTTGTGGTCCACTAGGTCAAATGCCGCAGAGAGGTCGAGGAGAAGTAAAAGGGCGGGTTTACCTTTGTCCAATATCTTGGTTATTTGGTTTTTTAGGTCCAGCAAAGCAGTCTCTGTTCCATGACCTTTGCGGAAGCCTGACTGTCTGGTGCCTAGGATGGAGTTAGATTCGAGGTATAGTTGGATTTGGCTGTGTGCCACTTTATCTAGAATCTTGAGAAGGAAGGGGACAGTTGTTATAGGTCTGTAATTGTTAGGCATCGTGGGGTCGAGAGTGGGCTTTTTTAGAAGTGGGCGCACCCAGGCTTCTTTAAGACTGTCTGGGACAGAGCAGGACTTGAATGAGGCATTAATGAATGCGGTAATGATTGGGGCAAGTGGTTCAGCGCAGTCCTTGATTAATTTAGGGGGGCATGTATCGGCTTTGCAAGTCGATGGTTTCAGATGTTTCAGTATGTCCAGGACTTCTAGTTCTGAAACTTCTTTAAAGGCAAATTTGGGAATGTTAGAGGTTTTGCTATGGGATTGGGAATCTAAGTGTCGACTCTGTTTTGGCAAGGTATTGTAGTGGTCGCGGATTCTGTTTTGTAAGAGGTCTATTTTGTTGAGCATGGCGGCTTGGATACTGTTGCACCAGCCTTCATCCTTGATGATCTCGTCAGAGGAAGTGGGAGGCACTGTGAGCTCTTTAAAGATAGAGAAGAGTTCTCTTGAGTGGCACTTTGAGTCTAGTATTCGACGGTTGTATGATTCAGATTTGGCATTGAAGATGGCGGTTTTGTATTTTTTTGCAGTGACTTTGAATAAGTCTTTGGTGATGTCGCATGGGTTGGCCTGCCAGTTTTTAAGTGCTTGGCGCTTTTTGTCACGCAGAGCTTGGAGGTCCTCTGTGAACCATGCGTTTGAGTGGAAGGATTTTTTTTCTTTTTTCTCTTCTAGAGGAGCGATGGAGTTTATAGCATTGGTGAGCGTATCCTTGAGTATGTCTGCTAGGATGTTAGGATCTTGAGGGAAAGGAGGGGCGAGGCATGGGGTGTTGAGAAGGGGGAGTAGATTGTCTGCAGTTAACTTTTTGGAGCTTCTGGCTAGGGTGGCGGATTTATGTACTGGTGTTTTTCTGGTAGGTAACGTAGGGATAGAGAATTGTATGCAGCTGTGATCTGTCCAGGGGAGGAATGTGTTGGAAGTGATAGAGGAGTTACAGTTATGGTCGGCCAGCCAGTCAAGAGTTCTGCCTTTGGAGTGGGTGGGTGTCAGGATTTTTTGTGTGAAGTCTAGGTTGGAGAGGTCCTTGAGGAAGGAGGTTGCTGTTTTGTCCTTTGGGTCATTATAGCCTAGGTTAAGATCACCTAGGAGTAAGGTTTTGGTGGATTTTTTTAGGTTTTCGCTGAGAATATGCGTAATTTGCCCTTGAAAATCGGTTGGGAGTCCTGGAGGCCGGTAGATGACGTGAATGTTAATGGTGTTGTTGTGAGAGAGGGATAGTTTGGCCGATAGTATGTCTGCATTCCCTTCCCATGTGTGGGGTGTGGGCCTGATATGGTGGATGTCTTTATAGATTATGGCAACCCCTCCCCCTGATTTTGTAGGTCTGTCTTGTCTAAGGATGGAGTAGCCTACTGGTACAGCTAGGGTAATGGCGGGGCCTGAGGCTTCATGCAGCCAAGTCTCTGTGATGGCTAGCAGATCTAGGTCGAAGCTGGAGATGAGCTCGTTGATTTCTAAGGCATGGGCAGTGAGCGATCGAGTGTTAAGTAATGCGCATTTGAGTGTGGGTGCTACCTGACTTCTGTTGGGAGGCCGCTGTTTCATTTGTTTTTTCAGCTTGAAGTTGGGTGGGGTGGATGGTATAGTGGTGGGTGTGAGGTTGGAACACGGTGTGGGGATGTGGGGAATCCTACCCACAAAGTTGTGAGAGACAGATGTGCGAGAACCTAATCTATAGTTTCTGAGTGATGCTGGGATGTGTTGCGATGAGAAGGACCTAGGTAGTGTGCGTGTCCTCAGTCTGCACAGTCTGGTGCAGCTATTAGGTGTAGAGGTGTGAGGATGCGCGGTGTTGGGGCTGGGGTGAGGTGTCGAATTTGTGTTGGACTGCATCATGATGCTGGAGCTAGGTAAGCACGAGTGTAGATAGTGTCGTTCATATATTGCATTGGCGAGGAGTGCGCCTATGAGTAGTAGTGTGCTAATCTGGTGGTGCAGCCCTGGTAGCATGCTGGAATACTCTGTCGTGCACGTGGAGGGAGGCGAGACTGAGCAGCGATGGTTCTAGTAGTGCAAGGCGCTAGTTGCCTAGAGGATGTCAGAATATAGTGGTCTCTGGGCGAACCTTCATTTTCTGGTATATAAAATCTGACTACGTATAGGTATTCATATTATGCAATTATATTCATCCAATTCCCCCTCCTGATAACCACAAAATAAAGTCTTTGAAACACCCTTCTTTGGCATGTGTAGAGGTGAGGGAGCCAGAAAAGGTATTGCTACCACAGAGCTATGGGTCGGGGGGTCTGTCTAGGTGTGCAAAGACACACACAAGCCCAGTTGGCATACCTGGCATCATGCCTCCTGGATCCCACGATACAAGACCTATAGCTGGCATTCTGCACAAAAGGTCCTGCTTTCCCAACGCCTACCTTACAAGACCCATTCCTGGCATCTACCATAGATGCCAGCACAAAACCAATACCTGATGTCCTGTCGCCCTGTCAACACCCAGACCTAGCATCTCAATACAACACTGTGGGCCTCATTACGACCCTGGCGGAAATCGCGGTGCAAAATGCACCATGGAGCACGGCAGAAAGCTGCCGATAGCGCCATGGGGGTTGGCGGATTTACCGCCCCATTCCGACCTTGGCGGGGCGGTAAATCCCCATTCCCCATTTTACCCTTCCCCATTCCCATTTTTGCCCCATAGGGTATAATGGGAGTGGGGAAGGCGTTAATTACGCCACCGTAAAATACGGTGGCGTAATTAACAACAAGGTCCCGTAGCGCCATGGATTTCTCCGCCCGGAAAAACCAGGCGGAAAAGGCTCCATGGCGCTACGGGAACTCGTAGTAGGGCGGACGGGTCCGCCGCGAATAACGCTGGCGTAAACCCACTCCGCCAGGGTCGTAATGAGGCCCAGTGAGATAAATGGTTTGCCCAAATTGCATACTCTATTTAAGAGCTGAAGCTGGGACGTGAATTTCCTCTGCATTTCACACTTGAACATTTGTCTGTGTTATACAGATTACTTACACACAATTCACATTATAAACGAACCAGACCTATATATAATGTGTTATGCAGGATAGAGCTCCTTGAAACAGGTGCTCTGCAAAGTCATCTTGGGATGCAGAGCTACACAAAACAGGAACACAAACACATATCTCATGGCCCTGATTCTAGGAATCAAGACTCCCACAAGACTGCTGTGCTATCTCACATGCCTGAGAAATGAATAAGGCGAGGTAACTAAAATGTACCAAGCACAGAAACATGCATAAGGGAAGGGAAAATCATGTCTAGGTTCTGCACGCATATTTATTTAGCCTAGAATGTTATTGTTCCTGTGTCATAGGCCTATCCTATGATTTTCTGGGACCTATGTGACATTTCCCTGTGCAAATATGGAGGTTAACCCACTTGCACGAGGACTTGCAACTCTACCTCTCTGCCCAGAATTCTCTAAAGTCCTATCTTAATAGAGCAAAAACAGAATTGTACCTCACCCTCATTGTCTTTCAGTCCAACCATTATCGCCAGCTACAGGGCACCCTAAACTCACTCCTCCTGAACCTATGACAATCAACTCCATTCTCACAGCTAATGACCTAGCTGAATACTTTGATGAAAACATTTCCAAAATTAGAGATTCTTACTTGACCTTTCTCACTCTGCCTTCTCCTACATTCTACACTTTGCCTACTCTACCATCACCCCCTACCTCTATTTCCCACTTTAGTCACACTAATACTGAAGAAGTCCTATCTCTACTGATGAAGGCCAACCCCTCTTGTAACCCATCAACCCCCTTGCCTCTCAGCTAGTCAAGCCAATTGCCACTTTAGTGGCCTCTCACCTTGTTGAACTCTTCAACCTGTCCTTCGACTCTCGTTGCTTTCCCTCTATTTTCAAAATGGACAGTCATCTCTTAAAATGCAAGTGGCTGACCCGAACCTATTGGCTGAATTTCACCCTGTGTCTCTCCTTCCACACAACTATAAAGAATTCAAAAGGGTTGTGTTCAACCATCTTACACATTTCCTAGACATCAACAGCCTTCGTGACCGCCTACAAACAGGTGTCCACTGCTGTCACTGCACAGAACCCGCTCTCATGATTGTCTCCAACTTCATCACCTCTGCAAAGTACTCCAACCTATCCTCATTCATAATTCTCAGTGACCTTTCCGCTGCCTTTGACATTGTTGATCCCTTTGATCACATTAACACTGTCTCTTTTCTTGGGATTCGTGATCAAGACCTTACCTGGATTGAATCCTACCTGGCATCTTGCTAATTCTCTGTCTCCAGGAACAACAACATCTCTCAACTCACTCTTCTAACTATTGGTATTCCACAAGGCTCGGTCTTATATCACCTCCTCTTTACACTCTACACCTCTGCTCTTGGGGCACTAATCTCCTCCTTTGGGGTATAGAACCCACATCTTCTGTTCTTTTCCTGAAGTCTCCTCTGATCTCTCTTTCAAAATGTTCAACTGTCTCTCTGCTACTAAATATTGGATGGCTTCTCACTCTATGATGTTAAATTCTACCAAAGCATAGGTGCACTTATTCCTTTACAAATACTCTTTCTCATTTCTTTCCCTGCCTTTCCAGGTCCAACCTGGCACTATCCCCTACTCTTCTTCAGATAGAAAACTCTGCATCATCTATGATCCTTCTCCACTTTCATCTCCAAACTGCAACAGTGCCGTAACCGCATAAATATTAGAAAAACCAGGCATCTCCTTCCTTTCAACACCGCCAAGCATCTCTTACCCACTCTTCCCTTTTGTCCAATTTGGACCATTGTGCCAGCATCCTCTTTGCTCTCCCTGGATATACTTTTTGTCCTCGCAACAAGATCGTTAACAATGCTACCAGGACTCTCTTTGAATTCCCTTACTTCACACCTACTTCCTCATACCATCACCAGCTTGGATGGATGATGCTGCAAAACAAGGCCAGATTTTAATTTCTTCTCCTGGTTCGCAAATCTATCTATGGTAAGGCACCATCATATCTATCCTCCTCTTTTCAACTCTAGAAGCCTACTCATAATCTCTGCTCTGCCTCCTGGACTACCCTTGTGGCACCTCACCCTCCCTGTACTTCCTCTCAGTTCTGCTCTTTCTCTCTTCTTGCTCTACTTGCATAGACTTCTCTTCCCCCAAACATCCAAGAAACAGTCCACACCAATTTGTTCAAAACCAAACTAAAACCTACCTACTCACCTCTGTGATACCCTCTTAACCTACCCCGCATTTGCCTTGTAGACAACATTTTTCCATTGCTTCTAATCTGACTCTGTCCCTCACCTACTCTACCTCCACTCTAGCACTTCATCCATTATGATCATATCCATAACAGAGCTGGCCTTCCCTCCTTCCTTTCACTTAACAATGTGTAATGTTGATTGCCCTTAATCTTTGTAAGTCCACCCATGTATTGTCCCCAGCGACTGTTCCATTTAATGTCCTCCACGACATGTCCAGAATGTCCCTCAAACTCACCCCATTGTGAGAAATTCACTTCTTCCTGTCAAGTCTGATTTCTAATCTATTGAACAGTCTTTTGTAATCAAATGTCCATTGCTCCTCCTGTATATAAATAAATACATAAGTAAATACATAAAATAAACTTGCTTCATGCAATGTTCTGTGATGAATCCTGCGGCGTCCTCACAGAATCCCCACCTAAAGTCTCCTCCCAGGTGGCATGGGGAAGTCACCCACTACCCGATAATAATCCTGGGGGTGGTAGGCTGGGCAGATCAGTAGGGAGGAGAAGGCCCCCAACGGAACAGCAGGGCTCCTCTAGGAGAGACGTGGCACTCATCTTCTTTGGAGGGTGAGATATCCATGATGCCAGAATACCTAATGGCTTGCTGTCAGAGTAAGACTCCCCTTCCCAAAGGTACTCAAAATATTAATAGTGAAAACCCTTATGTTCATCATAAGAATAGAACATATAAGGATCAAAACATCCATACCATTAGTCCGAGAAATGTGATTTCCCCTTTGGGTTAAATTGGGACAGGAGAACTAATCTCTCTAAAGAAAAGAATAAATCAAACGAGGCCAAGTATCTACCACAGTATTTTGTTGAGCAGAGGTTGTGCAGCAGGAAGCCTTCTTTTGCAGGTTACCCTGTGGGAGAGAGACTCTCTCTCCACGCCCCGTGCCTTGCTCCGGAGGCTGGCGAGCACCCGTGAGTGAGAGGAGCAAAGTGGATTCGTGTTCGGGAAGGCGCGAGTCGCAGGATTGCAACTGGAGCAATCAGTTATGTTTTGTCAGAGCTTGAGCTGAAGGATTTTCTTTCAGTTGCACCGAAGTAGTGCAATAGCCGAAGCGTGGGAATATCACGACTCTGGTAAGACCCATCTTATGATGGTCATTTTTTACTCATACAGAGCAACGTGCAATAGATTGTGGTGATCCATGTAGGCTCCTCACAAAGAACCTCTTTTTCCTTCATGAAAAATGACGGATGCAATGTGTTACTAATTAGTTAGCAATATAGCTATTGCCATGTATTCTATTTCAAAATATTGTGACAGCAGGGCAAGCTAAGATCGAAGTGTGGAATTCAAGGCCAAGTCAAACGTCACAATCCAAGAACCCCTGTCCCGGGGGCGCGGGGGAGTTCACTGGGAAGGGTGATACTGGGATAACATTAATTTGCTACCAGAGCAGCCACACCACAGCTGCATCAAAGCAGCCCGAGAGAAGGCATGTTGTCAGCACTCCATAGCACGAGAAGTGACGGCAGAGATTGCCAGATATTAATAGCTTCTGATTCATACAATCATAAGAAAGCAGCTGCCATTGCCAATGATGTTGATGAGCAGGAGATGCAACATGATAAACATGCAGGCAAATAAATGTAACGCTTTGTGGCAGCCCACAGCATTTGAGGTTTGTGCAAGAAGACAGAAGAACCACAAGAGACCTGACAAAGAACATTATATGCTAACGACTACAAGATGTGGCAGCTGACCCAATTCCCTTCTGATTTGTTCCTGGAGTTGATTTTTTGGTGGTGTTCTACATTTAAAGGTGCCAAGCTATATACTCCATTCTGTGACCAAGCCACTCTGCCCTCACCTTTCAACTCGACCAAATGAGTAATGGTAAAGATGAAAATGCACGCAGAGGCTTCCATGGACTTCCGTCCAAAGCTCGCTGCCTGAGAGCATTGAAGGACCGCGGATTGTTTCAAGTTCTTCCCTTGGTATGAACTGGCATTAGTGTATCACATAAACGGAATATAGCATGGCAGTATCTTTCTTACTACACCAATAGCAGCACAAGGTGTTCCAATCAACTAAAGCATGTTTTAGTGCTAACAGGAAGAACAAGGATTGCTCTTGACCCAAACCGTTGTCACTGAAGTAAGAAACATCAGAAGGAAAGGACCCGGTTTACCCTACCCATCCCGACTCTTTTGTGAGCTCAAGTAACTCCTTATCACCGGCACCTTTGAGGATATGTAGCAGAAACAAAGATTAGCTTCCCACCAACCACTCACATTTGTCATTCCATGTCGTTTTACAGCAAAAACTTCACCTTTACTGCTTTAAAAAAAAAACAATGTTATTGTTACAAAATGCAGTGGGGGAACCTGTAAAAAAGGGTGTGCTGAAATGTCTGTGATAACATTATTTGACACCGCACATGCATTTCTACAATGGATGCACATACGAGTGGTCACACTCCTCTTTAGTGAACAGATGGGTCAACACGTGTATCCAAAGAAATAGTTCTCGCTTTCCAGTCATTGCTGTAGGACAAGAATGGGCCCACATTTATCGTGCAGTACTCAACCCCATTGAATGTATATTAATCCTTCTCAAAAGCATGTCTCCATTCACGTGACACTATCTGATGCCTGACACCTTTTCTAACAAACCTCCAGAGTGGGATTAGCTGCCAAATGCCGGCGGGAGACCAGTTTTTTCTTTACTTGATTAACTGCACTTTACCAGGTAAACCAAGTATGACAGCCTCTAGAGCAGTGGTTTTCATACTGGGGGGCTGCTCCCCCTCACAGGGGTGCCCGAAGGATGTCCAGTGCGAGGGCCCCAGACTCTTTAAAAAAAGCGATTAAGATGTCTATTATTTACATAAAAAGGAGTAAGTTGACTTTATTAGAAAATATAAGCAGTCAATAATTTGTTTGAATTGTAAAGAGCCAGGTCCCCCCTGGACATCCTTTGGACCCCCTATGGGGGGTGGGGACCTAGGTGTGGGGGGAGAACACCTAGGTGTGGGGGGAGGGCCCAGAAACAATATTTTTACTTAAGGGGTTCTCAGTATGAAAAGGTTTGAAATCCACTGCTCTAGAGTCTGGGTATCAACTAACTTGTGACATCAGTAATCGTAGAGACAATCTTGTTCCAGTTAAGATGACAACCACCAAACAGGAGTGCAACAACCTGTCTCATCACATTTGCAATAGCCACGTGTTGAGACTCACCAGTCAAGCAGGTCCCTGACTAGGTACCTCTTAATAAATACTTTAGAAGCAGTCTCCCTCTACTGAAGGATTAGGTGGTCATACTCACACCTGCATATTTTCCCATCTACTGTCCCTATTCACTTTTCCTTAGACTCTGTACCCGACCTTTACATACTACCACATGGTGGACTCCACTAGTCTCTGAAGTATACATTGTATGACTTCATACCTTGGGTCTAGCCCACTGTGGTATTTTATTTTCAAATGGAAACAAGGACCTTCTACCCACCTTAATGACAGATGTCTAATCTCGCATTAGTATATCTTTAATTCTGCAGATTCTGGGCAGACTCCAATGGTTTGCAAGAACAGGTATATTGTTTGTTTGTTTGTTTATTTATTTATAGTGCACACCGAACCCAAGGGTATCTGGGCGCATTACGAGGATATGCAATTTCTTAGTTACACCCAGTGAATATATAGTAAGCAGTACAAGAATACAAGGGTACATGGAAATACAGTTTGCATTATTTACACACTAGGCAATATACAGTTATTCAGGGAATGGCAAAATATACAATTGATTATTACAGGCAATATATGTCATGCAGATTTACTATATATAGTTCAAATTAAGAAGGGCTGTTTAAGGACTAGCAGGGAGCATCATTGGATATCAACCAACTTTTCATGGTATCAGGTAATAAAATCTTGGCAAAAATAATGTCGCCGGTAAAATAAAATGCGGCAAAAATGCTGTGGTTTGACCCAGTAAAGGTGTACCCCATTATACCATTTCAAGGGAGCGGGGGTTGCAGTGGTGTCCCCCGCTCCCCTTAATAGGTATAATGGGTCCAAGGGTTGCGGGGGGGATCCCTGCATGCTTTACATGATTGTGAGGGCAAAACCACAGAATATTTGCTGCAATATTTTGTAAACACAATCCCTGTAGCTTTTGCTAGAGGTGCTCTCGCGCAAAAGCTGCAGGGATTGAACCCAATTATTCAGGAACATCAGACAAACAAACATTTGAGAACATGCAATTAAAGCTTGTACAAATAAGTAGTGATTAGGCCCTGATTTGAGAAAGGCTCGTTGATACAGCCGAAACACGTATCATCATAAAGGGCAACTTCAATTTAATAAAATAAATCCTTTGTTTTTGAAAAACTGGATTCGCTGCTGTCTTCTATCTGAGTATTTTGCAAGATTTAATTGTTGGTAGTGGTTTAATTGGCTTTTTTAACCAAAACTCAGATAAAACGCCACATACACTATAATTGGCTACAATATACTTGCATCTACAATATATACATGTCGACTTGACAGACCGGACCTACAAAGCCATAACTAATCACAAACATAACTGGGAAACTGCTGCTGCCTGCTTTTTAAGTTTATACCTTGGCACTTGCAGGCAGTTAGCGCTGGATGACCTAGTAGGTCGGGCGTGGTGGTTTTTGGTGAATTTTTCAGTAAGGTATTGAGGGGCTGCATTGTTGAGACATTTATAAGTCAAGGATGCTGTTTTGAGTTGTATTCTCTCCTTGACGGAGAGCCATGTGTTGTAGCATCTAGTTGTAGAGATATGTTTTCTACGAGGTATGCTCAAGGTAGTCCTAAGTGCGTTATTCTGTAGGATCTGGAGTTTCTTGATAATATGTTTACTGGCACCTAGGTACAATGCGTTACAGTAGTTAATTTTGGATAATACTAGCGCTCTGGCCAGAGTGGTGTAGCTTTTTATAGCTTGCAGGTGTATGCTGGTGTATGCTGTTGCAGAGGCTGTTGCCTGTTTGCGCAATGTTCAGTGCAGTAGTCTAGGTAGAAACCCAGAGTTTTTACCTTTTTGGTGACCTTGATATTATTTCCATCAATGTTGAAGGAGCAGTATTGGGTGCTAATTTTTTTATGTTGATAGGAGTGGCTAAGAGGAGTAGCTCGGTCTTCTCATCTTTCAGACAGACTGTGTGTGACCATCCAGGCTTGAATGATGAGGTAGATTTTGTTTATAAGAGCCAAGTCATTAACATAATCACCCATCAGAGGTATGAGGATCAGGGTATCATCTGCGTAATTTGTGTCGGTGACACCCAGATGGTCCAGATCGTCAAACAAAGGTTTGGTGAATGCATTATACATGGTAGGCGATACACTTGATCCTTGTTGGACTCCACAGGATATGGAGATATGGTCGGCTGCAGCCGACGCAGAGAAGACTCTCATGGATCCATTGTTTAGAAAGGATTCAATCCGAGGGGGCGCTGTTGCGCCAAAACAAGATGGCCCCTTAGGTGGAGAGCTCTGGACGGGGAGAGCGAATAAACCTCGCTTCCGCACCCTTGGCTCTGTTTGTTCAGTTGGAAATCGCTGGTGCCTCTTCTGGAACCCCTCCGGCGCATCCATGCGGATTTTCGTGGTTAAACGCGCCCTGGACGCGCAGCTACGCCTCCTGATTGTGCTTGGACTGCTGTTCCCTGCTCCCCCGCCCCACGGCTCCGGGGACCGCGGCTCTCTCCACCACCTGAGAGCGCGGTGCTGCGGGCTGCTGTGGGAAAGGGGCGCCTGGCCCCCTGAGGCGTGCTGTGCTGCGGTGGCCGGCGGGGTTGCCTCTCTTGCCCTTTCCATCTCTGAGGGCGGCCTTGGGACTCTGGCCCTTCCGTGTGCGGCCGCCACCCTCTTCAAGACATCAGCGTGATCCGGAGGCTTTGGAGCCCCAACACCGCCTACTTGCCCAACGCGGCTGTCCCTGTTGCCTGCACCTCGTCTGCCTCCCTCCCCCGGCCGCCCCCTCTCAGGATCGCTGCTCCCGGGTGACTTCAAGGTAGGGGGCCGGGAGGGCGTGTGGGGCTGACGCCGGAGATCCTTGTTGCCTGACCGTGTGCTCCGGGAGTGCCTCGCGGCCCGCCTCCCTCCACTCCCGCTCGATCACAGAGCCTCTACCTGACCTGGCGGCGGTGGCTGGCGCTGGATCCCTGGTGCTGGGAACTGCGGTGGAGCTGCCCCCCACCCACGGCCCTCAGAGGCGCCTGCCTGGATCATGCCTGGACAGCCCGCGGCACCATTGTTCTCTCTCCTGCTGGTGCCCCCCTCCCCACTGCACACTTGTTGGGGAGGCATAAATGCACGTCCTGTGATCCTCGTACCTGCACTGTGCGGCCCGCCTGCAAACACCCCACTGCGCGCCTCCGCCGCAGCGCCACGGACATTGACTCTCCCCCCTCTTACAGCATTGCAGAACAACACCTGGGCCAATATACAATATTCCATCGCTTCCTGAACTCACCACTCCACACTACCGAAGTGGATTCTGTGGTCCCTTGCACCCTCCTGTCTGGTGACTGGACCTCCCTTGGGCACATGAATGTTGGCTCTCTGCCTCCCTACAGTGGTGCAACTATATTAAGAGACTGTCCTGTGTGCTCGCATTAACCTAAGCACATGTCATCAGAATGTGCAGGGCTGGATCCGTAGGACACTTACCATCCTCACTGAACTGAGCTACAATCTGTGGACCCACCCGCTACCCCACGCCTGCGCTAGCTGTTCATGCGCCCACGCTCTAGGCCCTAGGGATGGTGGCCCGTGTTGGCGCCTGGATGGCCTTGCTCACAGCTCCCCACGGAGGCTGAGGCGCTTCACCTTGTGCTACGCTGAACTGATCCACGAACCCCCCGGGTGCCAGCAATCTGTGCTATATCTCCCTGCACTACGTCCCTGGACCGGCGATCCTGTGTCACCATCACGTCTGGGCTCCTCTCCGGCTGCTGTGGGCTCGCCTCTGATCCTGCGTGTCTTGGGGGAACCTCCCTAACACTGCCTAGCATCCCTGACTGCTGCCCTTGCTTTACCCCCCCGGGGCACTCGGCAGGGTGGTAGTTGGTAGTCCTGACCGCTGTTTCCTAATAAGGCCCTGGGCGCCGGACGCGCCCTGTCACCATGACCAAGGGAGCAGGGGCTGGCAAGAAACAAAGCTCATTAAATATGTTCGCCAAGACACCCTCCAAACTGCTGATCGACCCTCCAGAGGAATCACTGACTGCCACAACATCCTCAACCCCTGATAACTCGCAGAAAATGCTGGAGTAGCAATACTCCGTGCAGCCAAGACCAAAGGGGAGCTGTGTCTTGGGGCGTCGAGGATACACCTGTACCCGGACTTCTCTGTGGCTGTGCATCAAGAGCGTAAGACCTTCCTTGCGCTCAAAAAGAGACTTCAAGACTTAGGAGTCAAATACTCCATGCTCTTTCCTGCTAAACTAAGGATCGAACACTCCAACCAAACATTCTTCTTCACCATCCCAGAAGAGGCTTTGAAATTTATAGACGAACACATTCCTGGTTGATCTAAACATCGTTAATACAAGATTCAAGTTTTCAATGGTTGTTACCGTATCTAAGCCACGTGTGGGACCGCCACGTCAATGCCCCTCCACGATGGCCACTTGTTAACCGTATTTCACTGGTTGCTAGTTTTGTCAATGTTGCTCCATTACTCCTTTGCGTAAGTGGCCCTCCAAGCCACACTGTTGCACTGTATGTGGTAATATCCATTTCCTGTTGGGCTCCCAGCTTGGTGTCTACCCTGCCGCTGAGGCTGGGCCCCTCCAGTGGTTATACCTCGGAACCCCGACTTGCCCATGCTGGGACTACACCCTGCTCCGGCGTTGGTGTCTTGGGGCCCACGGCTACACCCCTATGCTCCCCTTGATCCTCTATCTAAAGGCCTGGGCCCCTCTGTACCCTGCACCTACTCTAAATACTTTGATTAATCCTATTGCATAGCATAACTCTCCTTATGCTCTCCCCTGTCCGGCGTGCCATCGCCCGGCTGCTAACAGACCCCAGGCGCTGATGCCTAAAAGCTTGTGGTTGTTTTGGTTCTGTTTGGGTTTCATCCCTCTGATTGGGGGAGGGATGTGGGTGGAGGGTGAGGGGGGGTATTATGGTTAAAAAAAGTCTTGACAGCCACCGGAGGCGCTGCATGCGCCACACCAAAACATTTTGTTTGTATATATAGATATGCGACCGCATACATCCAGAACGTACATCTTTCATTTACTGGAAATCCCCTTGCAGTCATTCAACCATTACCCCCTGAAATATGGCTAACACCGACCTGACCTTTATGAGTTGGAACATCAGGGGATTAGGCAATTACAAAAAAATGTGACAGGTTCAGCTTCACGCTGAATGCCACGGGGTAAAGATCTTATGTCTACAGGAAACCCATGCTCGTTCGGAGCAATGTGAACGATTCGCCAGGCAATGGGGGCCCCAGAGGTATTATACCAACTATTCCACTCAGAGCCGTGGCACCCTTACCTTAATACACAAAAGCCTGAAGTTCACGTGTCACCACTCCCACATAGATCTACTTGGTAGGTATGTATTAATCACTCTGTATTAATTAATCATGTATTTTACAGCATCAGGAGGTAGTCATCCTGAATATATATGGTCCCAACGTTGACGACCCTGATTTCTACCTCCACCTGGCCACTCTACTCGAGAGCTACCCCCTGATTCCTATCTTATGGGGCGGGGACTTTAATACAATTCTAGATGTCACCCTTGATAGATCGGGATCTAGGCCTCGCCAACTGTCTAAAGCAGCATATGCTATCCTCACCACGCTTCCCTGTCTGGCACTGGTAGATGCCTGGCATCTGATGAACCCTGAAGCCCGTACATACTCCTTTTATTCCTCAGTGCATGATTCCCACTCCAGAAAAGACAGATGGCTTGTTACAGACATACTGATCAGATGCCTGTCTCACCTGGCCATTCTCCCCAGGACAATATCAGACCATTCACCGGTACTTATCTCCTTAAACTGGGGATTGGATGCCAATAAAACCAGACAGTGGAGGATGAGTCCCCATGCGCTTCTTGACCAGGTTTTAACTTCCGAGCTCGAATCCTCCATTGAGGAATACTTTGACATGAACACAAATTCTGTGTCAACACAAGCTGTACTCTGGGAATCCTTCAAAGCACACACTAGAGGGATCGCCATCTCCAAAAGCTGTGGCATCCTGAAGGGCATCCGTGCCGATATTGCTACTAGTGAATCAGCCCTGGCCATCCACGAATCCCAATACACTGTAGATCACTCCCCGTCCACCCTAGCGGCGCTGGGATCTGAAATGGACAGGTTCCGCGGCCTTGCCGAGCGCGAGGTTAAGTTCCTGGACTCCCCTCGATCGGTGAGGAAATATGGCAAGGGAGAGTGGCCCAGCCCGATGCTAGCTAGACTGCTGCACCATGAACTCGGTGCCCCCAATATTCCGGCCATTACTAGACCGGATGGCACACTCGCCACCTCCCCCCAAGACATCAACTCTGAGTTCCTCTCGTTCTACACCTCCCTGTATTCGGAGGCTGACGGGTCCCAGGTTCCTATCAGTCCTGTCAGCCGATGCTAGCGGTTTCCTTGAGAGGCCCTTCACCCTTGAGGAACTTGTCGAGGCCATCGAGTCACTGGCATCCGGGAAGGCCCCTGGCCCAGATGGGCTCCCGATGGACTTCTATAAACAATTCAAGTCTCAACTAGCGCCGCACCTACTGGCCCTGTGGGAGGAATCGTGCGACAAGGGCATACTTCCCCCATCCTTCCAGGAGGCACTGATTACAGTGCTCCTCAAACCTGGTACACCCCCTACTCAGTGCGGCTCATACCGTCCACTCTCGTTGATTAACAGCGATATTAAAATATTCACCAAACTGCTAGCCAACCGCTTAGCCCCGTACATCACCCACACTATCCACCCAGACCAGGCCGGTTTCGTCCCTGGTAGGTCCACTTCCCTAAATTTATGGAGGCTCTTCAATGTAATTAGCAGAATCGGCCAGGCCACACAGGCGGTTGCAGCTACGTTGGACATGCAGAAGGCATTTGACTCAGTCTCGTGGAAATACCTATGGCGAGTTCTCGAGAAATGCAAATTTGGCCCCGACTTCCGAACCTGGATAAAGCTGCTTTACTCCGCGCCATCGGCCAGAGTCCGCACGGAAACAGATACTCCACCCTCTTCCAGATATCCAGAGGCACACGCCAAGGATGCCCCTTCTCCCCCCTCATTTTTGCCATAGCTATGGAGCCCTTTGCTGACATGATTCGGCAATCACACTCGCACAGGGGTTTGCACACTGCCGGCTAGGCCGATATAATCTCCCTCTACGCTGACAATGTCCTCCTGTATATCCATTCCCCTGAAACCATCCTTGCCCCTATACTGGCAGATGTAGCCTGTTTCGGAGACATATCCGGCTTAAAAGTAAACTGCTCCAAGTCTACCTTATTCCCACTCACAGACTCAACACAACCCCCCCCCCCGATTTACATGGTCTCCGGCTAGCTTCACTTACCTGGAGGTGGTGGTCTCCCGGCACACGGCACAGCTATGTGACGACAACTACCAGAGCTACCTAACTAACCTAGAGGCAAAGACCTCCAGGTGGACTAAACTCCCCCTCTCACTAGCAGGCAGAATTGGAATACTTAAAATGGTTGTATTACCTCAATTACTGTAACGATTCACCAATCTGCCTCTGTGGCCCGGGGATGCTTTTTTCCAAACACTGCGCGGTATATGTAACACCTTCCTCTGGCACTCAGGGGCAGTCTGCCTCAAATTATCCACACTGACCGCCCCTAAGGTATTGGGCGGATTCAGCGCACCAGATTTCATCAGATACTGGGTGGTGGCCCAATCTCAGTTTGCTGCATACTGGTTCAATACCATCGATCCCCCCCACATGTTCACCTTGAGAAACTAACGGTCTGTGACCGAGTGATTGGATCCCTGGTCCTCAAGCCAATCCCCCCTGATTCATACTCTGCAAACCCTGTAGCTAGTACATCCTTGGCTTTGACCAAACTCTGGACAATGGTCGACGCACTCCACCCATTTCACGGGGATCTGCCATTATGGAACTTCTTCCCCGGTGTCCCACACATTCCACATTCGGTCGTCACCCACTGGGCGGATGCCGGCTTTCTGAAACTCTGTGATGCCTTTGAACAAGGAACCTTTATTGAATGGTCTGATCTCCCTCTCTAACTCAGACGCCGACCCTCGGTGTGGCTACAATACTCTTCACTCCGTGAAAATCTCAAGTCCAGATATCCCTATTTTCCCACCTTGCCACCCGACGAGCCCATAGTGGCGGAGCTCTGTTCCTTTCTCTCATTCAGAGGCAAGGTGTCGAGGCTTTACTCCTTGTTACAGACTAGAGCTGCCCCCCCCCCCTTGCCGGGGTAAGGCGCAGGTGGGAAGACGACCTTGGTGCAGAGATCACTGAAGAAAGATGGTCCCGGATGTGCGCTCGCACCCACGACGTGTCCTACAACACCAAATTTAAACTCATCCAGTTCAAGATCCTACATAGGTACCATCATACACCTATGAGACTTCATCGCATGTTCTGTACCGTCCCTCCCACCTGCCCCAGGTGTGGCATGGATCAAGCTTCCTATATACACATGCTATGGTACTGTCCCCGCCTCACCCAATTTTGGCTGGACATCTGCTCCACACTGTCTGACATTCTGGAACACATGATTACCCCCACCCCACTGCACTGCTTGTTCCATGACCTTCCTCAGTTGTCCCGCGACTCTAAGAAACTAGCAGGTCTCTGCCTGCTGTTGGCAGTCCGCTGCATATTACTATGTTGGCTCCGCCCTAGAGCACCTACCTATACACAATGGCTCAGGTCAGTCACATGGGCTCATGACACGGAGCAGTCCTGGAGTGCAATGCAGCACTCACATTCAAGGCCAAGGGACATCTGGCCGAGATTCCAAGACAATATGTCTGCCATGGCCTCACCATCAACTCCCCCCCAACCTCCCCGGGAGGCTCCCCGTAGATGTTGACCCTTCTGGTGCAGTTATTAATACTTTGTATATTGCCTTTTCTCGATACGCTTCATTCTACTCAGCATGTACTGATTACTATCTGTGTTGCTTGTTTTTAATGCTGGTGCCGTGTGGCTCCCTCTGCTCTCTGTTGTGCTGTCAAGTCAAATAAAAAAAGTAAAAAAAAAAAAAAGAAAGGATTCAATCCATGCTGTTTCTTCTGTTGAGAAATATGCCGCTGTGGAAAGGTGCTTACACAGAACATTATGATCAACCAGATGGAAGGCGGCAGACAAATCCAACAGAAGCAAGAGGGCTGATTTCCCTTTGTCTTTTAGATCGTCAATCTGTATCTTTAGGTCAATCAGGGCTGTTTCTGTGCCGTGTTGGATCCTAAAGCCAGATGGACAGAGTCCAAGTAACTTATTGGTCTCCAGATAATTTTGTATTTGATTGTAGGCAGCTTTGTCGATAAGCTTTATTAAGAAAGGGACTGTCATAAATAGGTCTAAAATGTGTCGGTATGTTAGGGTCTAGTGATGTTTTTTTTAGAAGTGGGAGTACCAATGAGTTCTTCAGGATAGTCGGCACAGTGCAAGTGTGGAAGGCGGCATTGATTAATGAGGTGATGAAGAGTGTGAGTACAGTCGCCGCTTCTTTTATGACAGTTGCTGGACAGGAGTCACATTGGCAATTGGAAGGTTTGAGTGAGGCTATGATTTTTTGCACTTCTTGGGGAGACACTGGGGTGAATTTGAAGCGTTGAGCCAGTTTAGGGGAGGTGGGGCTCTGATTCCATGTATTCCCTTGAGGAGGCAGGTTAAGTTTGTTGGCGGCTATTTTGTTTTGTAGTCAAGTGATTTTGTTGGCTAGGGCATCTTGAATTTTGGTGCACCACTTTTGATCCTTCATGCAGTTATATGTAGGAAGGGTGGGAGATTTGAGTTCTCTTAGAATGGTAAAGAGTTCTCAGGTACTAGAACTAGCTTTGTCGATCCTCTCGTTGTAGGTGTCACGGTTTGCTAGGAATATGTCTTCCTTATCGGTGGCTGTAATTTTTTGCAGGGTATCATTGTTCGCTGAGGAGGGGTTGGTTTTGCCATGTGGTTTCACATCTCCTTTTTTCATTTCTTAAATCTTTGAGTTTGGGAGTGAACCAAGTGTTTAGGTGTGCAATGGGTTTACTTTTGTGCTTTTTAAAGGTGCAATAGAGTCTAAGGCTGTGGTGATGGTCTTGTTATAGAGATCCACTAATTCTGCTGGATTGGAGGAAGGAGGTAAAGGTTTAAGCAGAGGTTGGAGAAGTGGTTTGAGTTTATCTACCGTGATGTTTTTCTTATTTCTGGTCAGAATAGTTGGAACAACCTTATTCTCTCTGATGGGCAGTGTGCAATCTTACAGATTAAATGTCAGGAAGTCGTCAGTCCAGGATTGCTGTTCGATAAAGGTTATATTAGTTGCACAGTTGAAGTCTGCTATCAGTCTAGAATGTTTCCTTTTTCATGTGTGGTAGGAGCGCTCTCTAAGTAAGGCCTAGTTCAGATAAGGAGTTGGCCAGAATCAGTGCAGATTGGTCTGTGGGGTCATTGTATCCTAGGTTCAAGTCCCCTAGTATGGGGATTTGCGAATAGGCTTTGTGTTAGTTGAGAGCAGGGTGTTAATTTCTTCTTTGAAGGAGCCTATGGGTCCAGGGGATCTATAGATCAAATGCATTGTTATAATGCGTGAGGTAGTGAGGGGAAGTTTGACCGTCAGTAATTCACATGATGTGATGGGGTCGTGTGCCCAGTCTACCCTTCTGTGATCTAGGAATTGCTACATTTCACTAAACTAGATGTTACCATTTCTGCTGCTTTGTGGGGTCTCTCGCAAACCCCAAAACTTTAAATCATCAGTATTTGCTTGTGTATATAGAAGGTCAGAGAAATGCACCCTCTTGAATGTTTAGCCACTTCCTCTATATTCCAAGGTTCCACATGGAAGGGTTATTCAGCTACATCTCAAAATTAACGTAACAGGGGTAAAACACCATATTAATGAATCCCCACTAGTTAGAAACTAATTATTAAAAAACAGCCCATTTCCAAATCTATTTAGTGTAGATGTAATAGTATAATTTGAGTCTATGTAAATATACATCTTTTTTCCTAGAATTCTTCAGTAATGACAGCAATCATAGGGAGATCTGAAGTGCTTTTGGGGTGTGCATTATAGAGCAATTTTAAAGCTCACCGGTAAAGTATTTCTTCTTTCATAGTGCTCACAACAAAAATAGATAAACACCTTATAAAATTAACAACATTAGCTAGTTAACGGTTCCATGAAATAGTTAACAAAATCTAATATTGTGAGTTTATTTAGTGTTTCAAATAATTGTCAACAAGTACATTTGCCATTTGTATCATATCTAAATTCGCTTTGTAAACTATCCATGAGTGTTTTTTTATATGTATGTTTGCATAATAGCCTGGCACTTAAGGGGTTAAGTAAATGCTATATTTTTGATGGGTGATCACCATCAACATCATGTAATACCCATGCCCCTTTCATATATATTTTTGATAAATATGAATGTAACCAAAATACAGCCTAGAGAAAGTGCCGTTCAGGCATGAACACATGTTGGCTGGTCCTTTGTTTTCATGTATTAATAAAAAATGATACAAATGGCACTCTGATCTATATTTTTGATGCTATTATGAAATTACAATGGAAGCTGTAATCACAAACCATACTGCTACACAAATAATACCTTAATCATACATGTTATCATGTAACTGAATCTGTGATAACAAACAGCACACCTTGGTCGATAACAAAACGCTTAGGCCCCCAACTCATGGAATTAATTGCGCCAAAAAATTTAGACTTGCGTGCAAAAAAGCGTGCAATCGCCCGTTTGTCGATTCATGGAACACATTGCGTGGGGCTTACCCAAGACTTGCGCTGAATCCCCGCAGGCCCAAGATGTCACCACAACACCACGAACACCTTGCACAAGACTCCCAGCGAACGGGTGTACCATCTTGCGTAGTCACCTAAAAAGGGGGAGGAACACGTGGAATGGGACACAACAAGCAAAAATGTGGGCGTAACATGGGAAGTACCACAGTAAAATCCTTGCAACGCCCATACGCGCGCTAACAACATGTATTCATGGAATCGAACATGCAGAAAAAGACACCCAAATCCGGAAACACGTCCGCCACACGAAAGCAGGCATAAGCATCACTGCGCACGAAAACCAATGCATAAAAAGGCTGCGCGAACAACCAACGCACGTTTACAGCTACGATGAATGTACCATTTCTCGCAGCAGTGATCGTGGGACACCGCAGGAGGAGGAGGATGGCCAGGGCCCAAATGTTTCTACCCAGGAACAGCCTTTTTGGGATGCCTGTGGACCAGGTCTATGGCAGGTATATGTTTCCACCTCATATCATATTAGATCTGGTCACAGAGTGGGAGGATGACCTCACATCAGCCACCCTGTGCTCCCAAGCACCGAGCCCCTTGGAAAAGTTGCTCAATGTACTGCATTTTTTGGCCACTGGGTCATTTCAGAAGTGCTATAGTCGGAGGCCTTTCACAGCCCATGCAGTCACGCTGCCTACACCAGGTGTTGGCAATCATGACTGTATGCCCCTCAATCCGCAGGCACATATACATGCCCAGAACACCCGCAGAAAGGCAGGCCGTGGTCCAGGACTTCTATGGGGTGGCGCACTTTCCTAAAGTGCTTGGTGGTATCAATTGCACCCATGTGGCCCTACGTCCACCTAAGGCCACAGAGCAAAACTATCGCAATCGCAAGCACTGGCATTCCATCAACGTGCAGGTTGTATGTGATTCCAAGGGAATCATTACCTCAGTATATGCAAACTATCCAGGGTCCACCCATGATAGTTTCATATTCAGAATGTCAACCCTACACCTGGCCCTTGTAGCTGGGATGCATGGCAACACATTGGTGAGTACAAAAGGCCCTGAACATGCATGCATGTCACACACAGACAAAAGCAAACCACTGACACACCATGTCACCTCTACCGGGGACAGTGCCTACCCTCTGAGCACCTACATGATGACGTCAATAAAGAACCACACCACACCACCCCAGGTAAGATACAATGCACCCTATATTGCAACTCGGGCCATAGTGGAGTACACATTCGGAGTGCTCAGGTCACGCTTCCGCTCCCTTGACCACTCTGATGGTGAGCTACTATATGCACCACCAGTGGTGTGCAGGACCATTGTGGCAGCATGTGTACTGCACAATGTTGCAACACAGTGTGGTGTACCGGTGGACATGGTGGTGCCCCCACATCCTCAACCACATGCACGGCAGCTGCCCATTGGCTGGGGAAAGGACATGTGGTGAGGCTGCCCGTACCCAGCCTGTGGCACAATTTTTCACCTAAAATCCAACCCCTGCGGAGTGCACACATCCCTGGCACATTCCACAGGACATTCGATGATGACAAAGGAACAATCATCTGTCCCAACCTTACCACCGTGAGAATGTGTCCTTGGAAGTGCTACATTGTGTACATCCCTTAGAACATAAACTAATTCAATCAGTTGTGCACAAAAGGAACACATGGAAGATGGAGTATGCCACTAACACCATGCCAAAGTATGCATCTAAATGTCGGCATGTCACCTAAACTCTCCCACACTTCATGTAACCTGGTTGCCACATCATGCCATGGCATGTAATGTCAAAAGAGACAAATAAATGGCTAACACATAACACTACTGTCACAAAGCGCTCAACGATCAATGGAACAAGTACAGAAATAACACACTCTCACACATCAAAATAATATTGAACACAGGAACATCAATTGGACAGTACAACAAACCAGAAACACATGACCCAAGAGTGAATCTGTCTGACAGTGACTCATCATATTTGCACAAGTGCCTCAATGTGTCGTAACTTGCACAGGGCACCCTTGTAGTTTTGTGTGGCTCTGTTAACTAAAGGGGGAAGGCAAGCGCATACAGCAAGAAGGCAAACAATACTGGAGAAAGGCAAGGTCATTCATGAAGATGGAACAGGAACAAAGGATGGATCTCAAAGTCCGAACAAAAAGGGATGCTAATTATGCACTGGACAAACAATCATGAATCCCATAAGGAATGTATACACAGGTCGGACGTATACAATGCTTCTGTGTAAGTTACTTTTACACGCTGCACACCTTGAAAGCCCATGGAAAGGGCAAGCAGGAGTGGCATATGAGTCTGGACCCTAAGGCACAAACAAGTAGTGTACCAACAAGAGACAACCCTGTATGGGTCCAGCTGGAACCTACAGTGGATGCCCTCGTATGCCACACAAAGCAACACACTGTCACATAAATTCACAATAGACCACAGGTAAGACAAGGGAAGGGAAGGTGCAGAGATTGGCTGCTGGGAACCCCATCAGTCTAATTCGGATATAAGAACTAATATATGCACAAGTGAGGACACAAGAATGGCAACCAAAATAAACAGGGTCAAATAGGCAGTAAAGTCACCAAGGTTCATAAGGTGAAAAACAAGTAAACACAAATCAAAAATGCCCATGGTGGACGGCGGGGGGGGGGATACCCAGGAGGCTGGAGGAGCAGGGTGGATGTTGAGAAGAAAAAATAAAACCCCTCCATGGGTTCACGGGCTGCATGGCTAGTATGGATCGGGGGAGCTGTCGCTGCTGTGGCCACCTTCCGGGATAGTAGTAGAAGGTGTTATTGGTAAGGGAGGTTCACCAACCATAGCCCCGGCCTGGTCCTCCTTGGCAGCGGCCATGCGGGACTGAGATGAATCCATTGCCAACATAATGGCTCTGACGTCCTCACGTGATGCACAGAGTTCCTCCGAGATGGTATGAGTCAACTGTTGCATCTGCTGTTCTGACCGTCTACTGCGGGCTGCCTTGAGTGCAGCCACTGTAGTTCTGAGGGACCTATACTCTTCCCTCAGGACGCCCCTGTGGGCCCGACCCTCTGCAACCAGGGATGCCTGCAGAGCCCTCAGTTCCGCCCTGTCGGCTCCTGTTTCTGGCCTCCATGTGCAGCCTGTGTGAGCAGCATGTGGACCGCAATGCCTTCAGCTGGAGCTCCACCTGTCTTTCTGGGGGGATCATGGAATTAGCCACCTTATCCATGCATGCCTGAGCAAACATCTCATATGAAGCACCCTGTTGTTGTGCAACAGTATACATGGACTGCTCCCACACAGTATCACCAGCTGCTACACTTAACGCATTGGCGGACCCCACGCCTGCCTGGCCCAAGGGAACCTGCATCTTGATGTGATGCTGCTGTCTGTGGCTTCAGGACTGCATTCCTCTCATGATTAGCTGTCCCAGGACCAGGAGGGAATACTGTGGAGTGTGACCCTGCAGCCGTAACCACCACAGATGGACGTACCAACACTGACTGGCCCTGTGAGGGCTCGTCCCCCCTGCAGACATTTGGGATACAACAGCACCCGCAGTTGATGGACTCACCGGCGACAGCACAGAGGAATCAAATTCCGATTTACCACCATAGCCACCGGTTTCATCAGAGGAGGACTCACACTGAGTCAGGCCCTGGATGGACTGTAGCACCAGTGGATCTTCATGGGCTGCCACACCACGTCTTCCACTGATGCTCGGTGGTGGCTCAGTATCCTGTTCCTCCTCCAACTCCTCCTCTGCATCCAGTGCCTCATCACCTGCACACAGACAGAAAAAAAACATGAAGACACATGTAAATAGCATAGCCCAAACACATAGGTATCACATTGTTGTCCTGCAACACATGAACATGTCATATCACTCATGTCACAAACTCCTGCATGTACGCATTGTCAATGGAAGGGATGGGTAGCATGAAAGCAGCCATGGATGTGTGTTCAAGGGCACATCACCACATGTAGTGCATGGTGCATAGCACCTGGTTCACACACAAGCACCTGACTGGCATAGTTCAGTCACCAACATCACTGATGCAAATACACAGACGTCACGTAGCATAGCCATGCCTGAACTGTCAAACAGCATGAGATGAACTTGATGACTGCTGTCCTAGAGCCATGTGCAATGGTTGTAACATGACATTACATGGAATTCGTAAATTCAAAACACACAAGTCTCATAAGGTGCAACGATGCTAGGGTGGTGGAATAGAGTGAAGCCAGACACACTGATTCCATGAGGCCAGAACACATTGACATCATGCAAGTGAATAGGCACATTGAAGGGGAGACCTGGGGTTGGAAGTGTGAAGGGGCAGAGCAGTACATGGGAATGGCCTCAAAGTAAAATATTCCTACGTAACCAGTAATGTAAATGTTGCGGGCTGGTGGCAGTGGAAGGGTAAGTGCAGACATCAGGTGTCAGGTGTTGGTAGTGGGTTGTAGGGATACGGTAAACAGCCCCCAAGTGTGGGGGATTCCCAGGAGGCAGTGCATAGGTTCAACTGGTGGCTCAGAGGACCAAGTTGGAGATCAGAGTGTGGCCAGGTGACTAGTGCATTCTCTCCGTCATCCAGGACTCCAGGAGGGGAGAAGGGGAGAGAAAGCACAGCACATGAGGAAGCATCAGATGTGCCTACAGACCCGGAGAAGGTTCTCCTCCATTTCCATTGAGGCAGGGAGGCTGTACCAGAGGGAGGCCCCAGCCGAAGATAGCAATTAACCACCAAATCATTGCGAGGAAAAGCTACTGACCCAGAGGGAGAAGGAGAGGGATGATTTAAGACAATGGGCCTCATTACGAGTTAGCCGGTAAAAAAAGGAAATTACCAGCATGCCGGTGCTACCGTGTCCGTGTAGCACTGCTGCCAGAATATCTGGTCAATTCCCAGTCAGCGTGCATGCGCATTCCGGCATGCCAGTAATGGTAGCACCGGCATGCCGGTAACGGCCCCCAAACCCTCGATACCAGCATTCACAATGCTGCAGGCACCGACCGGTATCCTGATGCCGGTAATACCGGCACCGGAAGCAACGCCATTGCACCAGAACGGGAAATGCACCGGCGGCCATCTTTAAAAACGCAATCCATTGCCATCCTCAGTCTACAGCAGTACAACTGGAGAATTGAGTAGGCAGCAAGTTTCCCGAGGAACATGGCATCCAGGCAAGGCACCGTCCATCGCCGTTAACCAAGGTTCAGCGACGTAGAGCTCAAAATGTTGGCCGACACACTGGTTCAACATGCCAACATGGTTTTCTGTGCTGACCTGTGGAGGCCAGCACATCTTCAAAAGAAAGCCATATGGGAGGAGGTGGCCCGCCAGGTGCCTGCAGTGAGGACAACACTGCGGACTGGCCGCGATCGCCGCAAGCGATGGGACGACCTTCGTCTGTAGGTCAGAAACCTCCTTGCTGCAGAGCGCAGCCAGGGCATGGCAACAGGAGGCGGACTGCCATCACCACTCAAAATGACATCCTGGGAGGAGACCTGTAGTACGATGATCCATATGGAAGGAATCAAGGGTGTCGGAAATGCAGAGATAGTAGCTCCAACAACAGATGACGATGGTGAGTGCCCCTTACCGTTATCCCAAATGCACACCACACACCATCATCCCCAATGGCAAAGTGCAATAGCCAAGTAGGCGGCCCCAGATTCCTGCAGCATTTGCACCCACCGAAAGCCACCTCCAACACAACTGCAATGTCCCTTCCACGAACACATTAAACAAACCCCACTAACACACCCCACATGATATGATAGGTTATTTATATTGTGCTTAATATGCAGAGGTTTCTAAGCGCGGACCCATGGTTCGAACCTGTGTTGCTCCATGTTGACTTGCTTCCAAGGTGAGAACGTTACCACTGAGCTATCCTCCCGACCACTGTATTGACAACACAAGTACCATCTGCATGCACACACACACACACACACACATATACACATCAATGTACAACTGCAGGCATCACCACCGTGTCACCTCATTGCAAGGTTCACACATCACCACCACCTGATGCACACCTGGCACATCCAACATGTGCATGCACGCAGAGTAAACATGAATGCATGAACGTACTGAATGGGAGCACATCCGTCCCATACTGAAATAGCACATGCCATACAGCCCCTGTGGCAAGGCCACAACACGTAAGCCACTACACAACTGTACCCCACCCAACAGAGAATGTGTACACAATAGCCGCACCGGAAGGATGCACCCCCACTGCACCCCCCCTCCCCATTCCAGTGTGGACCATGCCAGTCCCTGCGCATGACTCAGAATATAGTAGCATCGATGTATGTCGGATGGATGCACACCCATAACTAATGCCCTGCCTCACTGTCCCCCACAGGCACAGGAACAGACAGTGAGGGCGAACATGCCACAACTCCGCGGAGAGCTTCTGCACATTGCCGCCGCGGACAAGACACTGCTTCCAGCCAGGAGCCCTCAACCTTCACAGGAAGATAGAAGCGTGGCACGACATCCACAGCACAGCCCCGCGACCAACAGGAGGCACAAGCTGCCCATCATCCAGCATCAGCCTCCAGCAAGGCCGCCCCGGGAACTCATCTACTGCTGCCGGCATTGCCCCCCGGCAAACATCTACACCAGGCCACATGAGTCACTTCCAGTGAAAGAGCCTTAATCCCCTGTGGCCTGTGATCAGGGGGAGGCACTATCTGCAGTGCCGAGTGAGCAGGGTGAGGCTGCTCAATCAGCACTGCATAGTGAGGAGGAGGAGGAGGCAGTGTCCCCAGGCCACAGCCAGCATGCAGATGCTTATTCAACGCCACTCAGGCAGGCAAGCCCAGGTGCCACAGCTGAAGAAGGCTCTGGTGCACATGGCGCAGTGGAGGCCAGTGTGCCTGACAGCCACAGTGAAGATGCTGGGTTCAGCCCCTCAAGCCTTCACAGCCCACCTCCCTTGCCAGTACCTGGTGTACCGGACATCAGAGAACTCGAGGGGCAACTGTCACAAATGGAAGGTCGCCAGCAGGCAATTCAGGCCCTGGTGACACAGTATGTGTCAGATGCTGATCATACTTGTGAGGCAATGCAGGAGGCCCTGCAAGACACAGCAAGGATGGTCAGCAGAGCAGTCTACCGCATGGCCATGCATGTGTGGGAAGGCAATGCTGTGATGTTCAACATGGCCCAGGCCATCATACAGTTGGCTACGGCCATTGTCAGATAGCACAACGCAACCCCAACCCCACAACCTGGGCCATCCACCAGCACACAAACGAGCCCTGTGCGACGCTCACAGCGACTTGTTCACCGCACAGACGCTGAACTCCCTCCTCCAAAAACAGGGCGTGAATAGGACTAGTCACCAGTGCATGTAGTAGATGTAGATGTAGTAGTTGTGGAGGTGTAGTGTGGGTAGTGGGGAGGGGGAGTTGGGGTAATGGGTGTGGGGGTAGTAGGGGAGGGGGAGTTGGGGTATTGGGTGTGGAGGTTGTGGGGATTGTGGTGGAGGGGGAAATGGGGTATTGGGTGTTGGGGAGGGGGAGTTGGGTTATTGGGTGTGGGTGTGGTGGAAGAGGGGGAGGTGGGTATTGGGCGTGGGGGTAGTGGGGGAGGGGTTGTGGGGTCAAGTAGTGGTAGGTAGTAATGCTGATTTGTAAATAGTTATACATTCTTCAATACAAGTGGTGTGAAAAAGGAAACACGTAAGTGGACATTGCTTCTTGAGTGTGTGTCTGTTTAATTGTGAACAGTGCCCAGTGCTCAGTGTGACCCATGCCCAGTGCCTTCTCTTTTCCAGTCCATCAGAAGTAGTGGGCAATTAAATGCCGTATCGCACGTCCTTCATTTACATTTTGCAGCTGGGGAATTCCACCATCTTCCTCATTATCATCATCCTCAGGTGGCATCATGTCCATGTTGCGCCAGATGCACATGTTGTGTAGAATGTCACATACCAACACAATTCCTCCCATCTTCTCAGGGCTGTACATGAGGTCCCCCCTACCCCTGATCTGCTGAGGCAGCGGATCCGGGCTTTCAACATGCCAAATGTCTGCTCAATGGTGACATGAGTGTGTATGTGGGCATGGTTGTAGTCCTCTTCTTGCCTGTTCACTGGTTGCCTGTTGGGGGTCATGAGCCAGCCCTTTAGGGGATACCCGGCATCACCTGCAAGGGAGGATGAGTATGAATACTTTTGGTTATTTTGCTAATCCCATGCTGGTACTGCCTGTACAGGGTTCACCATCAAGAGCTACTAAGGATTCATTACAGTACATGACATGTCAATTTTTCAATGAGATAGGTAAGTGGGCTTAGGGGTGAACTATGGGTGGGGAGATGGGTGCAGTTGGGGTTGCAAGGACCTTTCAATGTGAACCTGCACTCTCACATGTCTATTCCAAATGATTCAATTGATGTGTTTACCAATGGGAATGGACTCTGCATGTACAGTGGATAATCATGCATTGGCCTAATTGGTTTCATGTCACACAGTGGTCTCCCCAGCATGCATTCTACTCATGCATGTCTCCTTTTACATGTCTATCGACGCCCTCCGCCATATGAATTGGTTACTTTTACATTGCATGTATGGCCCACGGGTGAAGGGTTACATTTCTGTGATACGGCTGGGTGGTGTTTGGCATGGTGGAACAAAGGTACTTTGGATGTGTCCTGCTCATGTCAACCATATATTGGTGGTAGTCAATGATAGCTGGTTGTAATGTTCATCATACTTGACCCATTGTACTTGGAGGTGTCCCTTACGGTGACATGACAGGCATATGGATCTGCGGTGCGCCTGTGGACTCAGTGCAGTGACTGATATTATTCGGTGTGGCAGATGTGTTCCTCTCAGGCAGGGCAGCATGACTCATGATTCCTCTGCTGAGTTCATGTAATTCATGCATTGTCACTACAGGGTGGTGCATTGTGGTACATGCAGGTCAGGTTTTCAGATGTTCCTGATACATGTGCTGGTGTGTGCAATGTGTCTGTTCATTGCATGTGCACACAGATGTGTAGGCATTGCACACCTGCAAGCATTGGCTGTGATGCACATTCTGTTTAATTTTCTGAGGTCACAGTTAGGTTCAACCAGGAGCGTGTGTGGTGTTCTTCCATTCTATTGAGTGTGGTTGTTGTTGTGCTGGTCGGGAATGTGGAGGTTGCAAGGTCTGATTCCTCATCCGACTTTTTCTTCTCTTGCCCGACCCAGTGCCTGGTAATGTTTAAGCCTATTTGCAGGAGTGCTGATGGATTAATGCATGCTGTGTGCACTTGTGCTCCTCATGCATGCAATCCTATGGTATGTTCCAACACCCCTCATGTCCCAGCCAGCAGACACATTCACTATTCTTGGGAATTCCCCCCACCCCCACAATCAACACCCCTCATGTCCCAGCCACATTCACCATGCTTGGGAATACCCCCCAAATCAACACCCCTCAAGTCCCTGCCAGCAAACACATTCACCATGCTTGGGAGTCCCACCCCCCACTCAACACCCTGCATGGACCTGTGGTTACACTCACCCAGCAGCCAGGTACGTTCTGCAGCATGTTGTGCCATGTAGCGGGGAAGCGTGGAGTTGTGCAGCACCATGGCGTCATTCCACTGAGGTATCTTGGTGCTTTGGAGTACAATTACTTGAATCTGACACGCAAGTTGTTATACATTGTTATAGTTTGTTGTACATAAATACATTCGAGAAAGGTAGAAGACATGATGACAAGGATAAAAATGCATACATCCATACAACCAAATGCAGCTAGGTAGTTGCCTATGCTAGGATAATACTCAGTTGTTATTAGTTTGTGCTAAGTAACCAGGAGATCACTCATCTCCTGAAGTTGTTGAATGATTGTATGGCCCTGATGTAAGATGGGAGGGAGTTCCATAGTTGGGAAGCTGGAACCAGAAAGCTAGATCCACCAGATCTTTTTAGGTTAAACCTAGGGACCGTCAGACAGGAGGTATCTGTGGATCTAGTAATATGTGTGGAGGTTCTCCAGGTGCATTTTTCAGTGAGGTAGGGAGGGGGGCTGTGTTGTTCAGTGCTTTGATGGTGAGGCATAAGGATTTAAGTTTGATCTTTTCATTTATGGAGAGCCATTTATGTTGAATCTTGGTTGCTGAAATATGTTCATTTCTGGGTATATTGAAGGCAGCTCTGAGAGCATTGTTCTGCAGAGTCTGCAGTTTGTTTATTTCTGTTTTATTAGCACCTAAGTATAGTCCATTACAGTAGTCCAGTTTGGAGCATATAAGAGCTCTGGCTAAGGTGAGGGTGCTTGCAGAAGATAGCATAGGTCTACAGGCTCTTATCAGTTTGCCAGTGTAGGCAGTGGCTGAAGATGACATATTTACTTGTTTACTGAGGTTGGATGTTGCGTCAAAGTAGAAGCCAAATGTTTTTACCGCTTTGGCGATTGGAATGTTGTTTCCATCTATAATGAAAGTGTTATAGTTGCAGCCAAGTATGTTTAGGTTAGCTTTAGAGCCTACTAGCTGTAGTTCCATTTTATCATCATTCAGGCACAGGCAATGGATGGCCATCCATGCCTGAATGATGGTATAGATTTAGTTTAATCGACATACATCTATGTCATAAGTGCCTGTGAGGGTAGGAGAATCTGGGTGTTATCTGCATAGTTAGTGCAGGTGACACCCAGATGGGCCAATTTATCAAACAACAGCTTAGTAAAGATGTTGTATAGAGTGGGCGAGGCACAGGACCCTTGGGGCACACCGCAGCTGATCGGTATGGGATTGGCTGCTGCGGCGGACGAAAAGACTTGCATGGTCCTTTTGTTTAGGAACGATTTAATCCATGCGATGGCTGATTTGGAGAAATGGGTTGCTGACTCCAGGTGGTCGCACCATACCTTATGGTCAACGAGGTCAAACACTGCTGACAAGTCTAGAAGGGGCAGGACAGCGAATCTGCCTTTATCTTTCAGATCGTCAATCTGGCTTATTAGGTCGACAAGGGCTGTTTCTGAACCATGTTGTGGTCTAAAGCCAGATTGCCGAGATCCCAGAAGTTTGTTGGCTTCAAGAAAATCCCGGATTTGCAAATATGCAACCCTATCCAAGATCTTTAACAGAAATGGGACCGTGGTAATTGGTCTGTAGTTCATAGGTTTGGAGGGGTCTAGAGTTTGGTTTTTGAGTAGTGGGAGTACCCAGGATTCCTTCAGATTGCTGGGTACTACCCCACTAGAGAAAGAACAGTTAATGAGTTTGGTAATGAAAGGGGCCAGGTCTCTAGCTGCATCCTTAATAATCTGTGCTGGACAACTGTCGCCCTGGCAGTTAGATGGTTTTAAAGAGGCAATATTTTTGTGTACCAGCGGTACTGATACCTTTGCAATTTTTAAGTTATTAGGCTGATGCTAAGGGGCAGGAGAAGGGTAGTTCTGTACTTCCGACAGGGATTTAGTAGCTGCTTGGTTGGTAAGTAGACTACGTTTGTCCGCTATTTTGGTCTGGAGATTGGCGATTTTGTTAGTAAGCACACTTTGGATGTTCGTGCACCAGAGTTTGTCTTTTAGACATGTGTCTGTGGATGGGTTGGGTGCTTCCATTTCTCGCAGGATAGTGAAGAGTTCTTTGGTACTGGAGCCTGCTTGATTTATTCTATTGGTGTAAGTCTCACGTTTGGTACGGATGATCTCATTTTTATATTTGGTGGACATGGATACTAGGTTGGTTTTGTTCTCAGGAGAGGGTGTGAGTTTCCAGAAAGATTCTAGTTTTCTTTTTTCAGTGCAGAGCTTTTCAGCTCAGGGGTAAACCAAGAATTCACATGGGCTCTTGGTTTCCCTTTGCGCAATTTAAGAGGAGCTACTGAATCGATGGCTTTGAGCATGGAGGAGTTATAGGCGTCTACAGGGACGTTAGGGTCACTTGTGTTAGGTAGTGCATTGAGAGTCGGGATTACAAGGGGCATGATTACCTCGACCATAATATTCTGTTTGTTTCTGGTGGGGCATGATGGTGCTATGGGACATGTTTTTATGGGAGCTGAGGCCATATTGAGCTCAAACTCGATAAGGTAGTGATCGGTCCAGGTTTGAGGTGTAATACTTTTACTGAGATGTTACAGTTTAAATCTGCTATCCAGTCGATAGTTCTGCCTTTCTCATGGATGGGTTGAGTGACTCTTTGAGTAAATCCATGTTCGACCAAGGTATTAGCTAGAGAGGTAGCATGGGTGTCATTCGGGACATAATAGCATCAATTGAAATCTCCTAGTCTTAGGGTTTGTGAGGTGGTGTTTATATTAGTGATGATTGTGCATGCATCACACACCATCTGTACATTGAGGGAATGTTACAGCTTCCTGTTGCGGTACACTACCTCCACAGCATGTCGCACAACCAGCTCCACATGTGTGCAGTCAAGGGCACTGATGAAATTTGGCATTTACGCCAGTGCATGGAATGCTACTTTGGTTGCATTCACCTCCTCCACAGTCCCTGGTAACTTGATGTGGTTGCTTGCGTGTTTCAGTAGTGCATCTGTCACCTGCGTCAGTACATGGTAGAAACAGGGTTGTGAGATTCCATGATGCTGCTCCACTGTGTGCTGATATGTGCCTGTGGCAAAGAAGTGTAGCACAGAGGCTATCTTCAGTAAGGTGGGGGTGGCTGTCTGGATATTGATCAGGAGGCTCACCAGGTCATCATTAATGAGGTACACTATTGTTGTGATGGTGTACCTGTCCAGCCGGTACAGGGTGTGGATCTCAGCAGGGGTTAGGTTGAATGGGCTGGCCCTTAGGCGAGGGATTGATGGCTGCCTGCGGGGTACAAATGCCTGCACAATGGGTATGGGCTGGCCCATTCTCACCTTCCTTCTCCTCCTGCGCCTCTGCTGCAGTCTCTGCCTCTCTCCCTCCACAATGTGTAGCAATGCAGGCATGTCCTCCAGCTCCAGTACTGAAAGTGCTAATGGTAGCATTGTAGATTTGGGAGGGGTGTGGTGTGTGGGAGTGCTCCTTTTGTGCTGTGGCAGACTCCATTGCTTCCACCTGTGCTCATTGTGTGCATCTTTGGCAGGTTTGTACACACCTGATTTCTGTTAACGCCTGCACCGCAATGCCGGTGTTAACGGCATCATTGAATCCCTTATTACCGGCATGCCCATGCCGGTAATTGCATGTCCGTGCACCTCTTAATGTGCACTTGACTGCGGCATGCCAGTGTCACTGGCACGGCAGCCCCGGGTCAACGCTCTACCGGCAAGGGTGATTGATGTTACCGGACCAGCAACCTTGAAATGATGCTCTATTAGAAGGAAGTGAATTTGGAAGATAGAGTTGAATGAATTGCGTCCCCAGGATCCATAAGGCCTTGAGGACAATGCACAGGGTTTGGAACTGAACAGTCGTAGCCACTGGGAGCCAAGACAAAAGAACAATTCTCACAGGCCTGTACTGGTTGAGTTGCAGAGGGAAGAGAGTAGAAGCACAGAAATCTTGGTAGAGGCTGTTGCAGTAGGCCGGCATATGAATGACCAGTCCTCTGGAGATAGTGAGCTGCCGGTGGAAGGAGAGGAAAGGAAGAATACCTCGGAGGAGGTGCAGCTGGTAGGGTGACCTCTCAGAGACATCAGAGATGTGAGGAGAGAAGGTGAGTGTGGAGTGGAAGATTATCCCAGGCTATCTGCCATCACAGGTAGGAGCTGGGAGATGGCCACGAGAGGTTGGACAGAGAGTGACAGGAAAGGAGGGAGCAGGTGTGGTGATGAGGATTGTCACGGTGTGTAGCACATTGTTTGTATGCAGTCTACAGGACAACAAGCCCATATCAGTCCACCATGACATGGTTCACCAATGGCAGTCATGTAAATGCAGACATAAGTGCCAGACAATTGTAACACTTCATTCAATCAACATGCACATGTCCTGGATGCACACGGTTCACCACATTTCCTCATAATTTGGCATTGGCAGGTCTTCCATGCATTCTACTCCACATCAAACATATCACTAATGAGCTCTCCATGTGGAGTGAGTTCATCGTCCTCTTGTGGTGACCCACCTCCAGACACCAGAGTAGAGGCAAAGTTGGCAGCCAGCTTCTCTTTGGTTCAGCACCGGAGGTCATTCCAAAGCTTCTCTACCTCAGGAGCGGTGCGCCTCTCATTGGCCAAGGCGTTGATTCTATCCGTGACAGACTGACAGTGGGCCTTATGCTGAACAGGTGTATGTATGCTCCCTGCCTGCATAAGCATGTCACGTTGGTGTTCCCATACGTAGTCCACAAGGATCTGGAGTCATCATTGAAGCTCCTCTTCCTCGACGTGTGGGTCTCCTGTGCCGTGCCTTGGGTTTGAGCCTGTCCTGCTACTGCACGCTTTGAATTCTTGCAAGATCATGCAAACCCTGTGCGGCTGGGACCACTTGGGTCAGTAGGGGCTAGAGCACTGGTGGACGGGGCTATGGCATCACACACTGATGCTGGGACAGTAGGTAGCGTTGCAGGTAGCCGTACCTGGGTGCTGGTGCCAGGTCGTTTCACTGCACGTCCATTCCCCGTTTGACACAACGACATCTGCCCCTGCGTCTGGGTGGACCAGGGCCATGACCACAACAGGCTTGGTTGGGGGACCCTGAGCCTGGGTGGTGGGGGCTGCAGCTGCCCCTGCTGCTTCCTGACACTGGCTGGTGTGGACGGCAGATGACCCTGCTGCTCCAGGACCTCGAGTGCTGGTGCCAGGACCTTTCACTGCACGTCCCTTCCCCTTGGACATAATGACATCTGCCCCTGTGTCTTGGTGGACCAGGGCCATGACCACTGCAGGCCTGGCTGGGGGACCCCGAGTCTGGATGGTGGGGGCTGCAGCTGCCCCTGCAGCTTCCTGACCCTGGCTTGTGTGGACAGCATATAAAAGCAAAGAAATATTGAGGCTGAGTACCACAAAAGAAAATACACCAAACATGGGCTTATAAAGATTGACAGATCTTTATTCTATTACTGCGCAGTTACAAAGAAACAAAACAGATAGCTATCTGGCCCTCAGTACATCACAGCGAATACCAGCCATTCAGTGTGAGAAGTGATAGGTACTGGACATCTAAACATTTGTGCATTTTATACATTTTCGGTAATAATGTCCAGCCCCTCTGTTAGTTAGTAATCCATGGTCTAGAGTTTGTGCCAAGTTCACTTATGGCTTGTACGACAATGTGCACATTGATCATCTTCAGTTTACATACAAACAAGTTACAATGACAACAGTGTATTCTTGGATTCAATAGAAAGCCTTAGCACATGTCCCTCACAATGCAGTTCAGCCAGTGTCCACATTCAATATTTGCTTAACATTGTGTTCGATGTATGTACGCGGATCAGACTTATTGGTGCAGTTAATCCTTAGACTACAAGTCAGGCATGGGACAAGGTCTCTTTACTCTGCCCAAACATTCGGCCAACGGACAGTCTAACCATTAACTATGGTACAAAGTTCGGGAAGGCTCAGTTACAAGCGGGAAACAATGTCCACCATTTTAGAATACAAAGTTACATTTGAACAGAAATCAAAATGGCAGATGAACCTAAAATGGCGCCGAAGTCGATCTAAAATTGGAACTTTGCAACGCGGTTCTCTTCACTGAGCGACTGGGCTTAGGCCAATATATACGAGAAAACAGGCACAATATGATTTCCCGATTAACAAACCCTCCTTTTGGCCTAAGTCAAGCGCTAAACTACTTTTAGTCACTTTACGAGTAACTCCACGTCTCAATGTCCATACATCCTGAATCATTATCTGAGATATCGATTGCCATGGGGTCAGGAACAGATATTTCTTTCAACACAAATTCGTTGGTCATTTTCTCAGGGGCGCGTACCTTGTGTCCTAATGTATCCATCGCCTGTGCACAACATCCTCCTAACATCAAACATATACCAGGAAGACACTGTATACAACAACAGAAAAACAACAGAATACCCAAAATGGTCAGCAAGACTGAAAGTAGCTTCCATCCCCAAGATCACAAGAAGTCCCAGAACCAAGCGCTAAGATCCCAGTTTCTCTCGGGAACATGCACTTCTGAACTTAGGACGTGCAGATTTTCATTGCCTTAAAGATAGTTGGGGGAGGAATCTGGGTGAAAACGCAACAAGCGGACCCCACTAATTTACATACCCCACCCCACTCAGCCAGGATGACATCTAATGCCATCCGGTTCTGAAGTGCCACTAACCTTATCGCTTTCTGTTCTAAAGTCATGTTATAAAGTATGTCAGTGATCCGGTTGATGGTCCTCTCCAGTACTCTCGCTAGTCTTCTGATATCTTCAAAGTTTAATATTTGGCCCCAAAAATGGTATGAAAGATGTAGCTGCGTCACCCAGAACTTGTGCTGAAGTATCGCCATTCTCGTCCCGCCTTGGACGAGCCTTTGAGATTTCTACAGTGCTTGCTATAAATACCCCGGGTAACAGAATCTCTAAATAACAGGTTCCCTGCCAATCCCTAGGTAACCATGGGAAAGCTACATTACCGCAAACAAAGTAGACAGGTTCGCTGACATGCAAAGGTTTGTCCTCACTGGTCAAGTTTGCAACGTTGGCGCAACCCTTGAAATCACCCATTGACTGAGTACCATTCCTCTGTATGCAGAAAGAAACTGAATCGGGGCTGTGGTTAACAGTATAGGAAGGCGGCGTGGCATCCCTATTGCCTATAAGAGCCATCTTGAAAGAGATCAAAGATTGAAAAGGACGGAACAGTCTATCAGAAGGCCTAATAGAAGCAACATTAAGCTTGCTCCTATTCGCAAAGAGGGAGCATCCCAGGGGCGTTAGAACACGTTTCTCAAAGTCATTCAAATTAGTTCCATCAAAGTTCCCCGAGATGCTATTGTTCAATCGGCCAAAGAATAGTGACCTTAAAGAAGCATAGCATGCAGTAGTCAGAGGTAAAGGATGAATATACCAGCCCAGCCCCTTCTCCCCGTGTTACGGTTAATGTGAGCAGACCCAACAATTAGATTTGTTAAAAATGGCATGTGTGGCATTCATGATAAGTAATAGAGTAGTGTTATGGTAACTCTGGCTGTGCTGAGAGTCTCTAGGGGATAGAGTGTGCAGATGCACGAAAGGTGTAGAAACAGTAGGTACATTTTCAGTGGGTAACAGAATTTCAAGCAGATGTACTTCCTCCAAATACCAAAACCCTAACGCAATAACTATTGTGAAACCAGTTATCATAATCACAACCCAATACGTTTTTCGGGGCCCACGCATTCGATTGTTCATTACTACAGTTGGTCACAGAGTCTCTTATTAGTTCCGTATGAGTGGGAGCGGTTACAGGCATTGTTTCTTCAAGGGAATACGCCAAAGTCAGTTTGCTGATGATCTCCAGATCGCGTGTTTTCTTAATCCTTTCCCAAACCCTAGCCAACAGAATTCCCTTACGTGCAAAAGAACTGGGCCAAAAAGACAAGCCCTCCGATGCTTTTTCCTGATGGCACAGCCGAACAGTGCAGTACGTAGTCTAACTCCTAGGACGCATATCGTACCTTGCGACTCCTGGCACTGCGTGATCTGCGAACAATGTGTCATTGCTTCCTGATGGAAGTGGTGGATTTGAAACCGGATTTAACAATGGTGCAAAAGGATATGTTGGAGAGTGTGGCGATAAACCGGCTGTTTTCCCAGGCTCCACAGGCTCAGGGAGAGTCTCCGACGCACTCTCGATGCTGCTTGATGCTACGTGATCGTTGGGTGTAGCACTGGTAAGGGTATCTGTATCTTCTGTATCATGTGGCAAAGGGAAGGGAATCCTCTTGATGTGGGACGCATGGATCCAGTGTTTCCGCCCTGCCACTCGCACAGCGGTCTGTGTGAACAAGAGAACTTGATGCGGGCCCCGCCAACGAGGTGCGAGGCAGGATGCTCTTTCAAATGACTTAATGAGGACCCAACTGCCAGGCCGTATGCTGTGACCTGGGCCCTTGTACTTTACAGGAAGGGCTTCTCGCACCTGTTGTTAAATCAATTACAGATTTTTAGTTAACTGGCCACAGTAATCAGAAAAAAGTACATGTTCAATTAACGCAAAAATCAGGGGTTAGGTAGGCCCCAAATGTTAGCTGGCCTACCCATGACCACCTCAAATGGGGAGAGCCCAGTCTTAGTCTGTGGGGTTGTTCTCATTGATAACAGCATGATCGGTAAGGCGTCCGGCCGTTTCAGTTTTGTGCCGGCACACGTTTTAGCGAGCTTGTTCTTGATAATACTGTTGTATCTTTCTACCAAACCAGCGCTTTGAGCATGTCTAGCCGAATGGAACCGTTTATCGATCTGTAATCCCGCACATATCTGCAGAATTACAGCAGCTATAAAATGTGGACCATTGTCCGACCAGATGACTCTTGGCAAACTGAATCTAGGAAAATATTTCTTCAGCATGGTCTTCACCATTGTTATTGCGGTGGCATCTTTGACGGGAAAGGCTTCAACCCATTTACTAAAAGCACAGATAACCACTAGTACATACTTGTAGTTGTTGCAACGCTCCATTTCAATGAAATCAAAATGTATCACTTCGAAGGGGACAGAAGGTGGACCAAAACTACCCCTAGGAGTCGATGTGCCCTTTCCCATATTATGCTGCAAGCAAATCACACAACTCTGAACAAAACGTTCAGCTACTTTGGAGATTTTATCGTTCACCCAGACATTTTGCAACATTTTGGTAATCTTTTGTGCACAGATATGGGTGGGACCATGAGCCATAGCGACCATCATTGTAATGTACGCATCCTCAACAACCATTTCCCTTCCACCTTGTCCACCCAACACCCGTCATCATCCAATCTTGCCAAATCCTCAGCCCATTGTTTAGATTCCTCTAAAGTGGCATCAGCTTGAATGTTTTTCACAGATTCAGTACCCTCATCCAAAGTACAGACATTTGTGGCTTCCCTCGAAGTATACATTTCTGAGTGGAGATCAGTGGCAGTCTGTTTGGCTACCTGGTCAGCGAAAGCGTTCCCTTTTCCCACATTATCTATGATCTTCTGATGCGCTGCACATTTCATAATTGATAACTGAGTGGGGAGTGCAAGCGCTGAGAGCAACTGTACTATCAAGGAGCCATACTGGATTCTAGTGCCATGTGAGGTCAAGAAATCTCGTTCTGCCCAAAGTCTACCGAAGTTATGAACCACCCCAAAAGCATACTGACTATCAGTATATATATTTTCTGTAAGCCCTTCGGAAAGTTCACAAGCTTGAGTCAATGCTATAATTCCTGCGGCCTGCGCGGAGTATTGCGTGATTCTTTTGGTCTCCACACTGTGCTCAATGTGGTAATTGCATAAGCAGCCGTGGATGTACCATCTGGAAGTTTGAAACAGGAGCCATCACAAAACAGCTCCCCTTGTGGATTGTTCAAAGGAGTATCTTTTAGATTGATTCTGCCTTTTGTCTCTTGCTCTGTGGTGTAAAGGAAGTCATGTGACTCTTCGTCACTGCAAGCAGTACTTTGCAGTAAAGGTAAAAGTTCAGCCGGATTAAGAACGCAACATCTCTAAATTTTAATGTGTGGTGCAAACAAGATCAATTCATATCTCGTTAATCGTGCGGAGGTGAGGTGTTGCATTTGTGTTCTGTTTAATAGAAGATCTACAGAGTGAGGCACCATCAGGGTTAAAGCATGGCCTAGGACCATTCCCTCGCTCTGTTTTACGGACACAGCAGCAGCAGCGACAGCTCTCAAACATCTTGGCAAAGCGGATGCAACAGGATCAAGGGCGGAAGAAAAGTAGCCGCATGGCCTTTTCTTCCCTCCATGTTCCTGCGTTAATACAGCCAAAGCACATCCATCACATTCATGCACATATAACACGAAGGCCTTTTCATAATTTGCTGTGCCCAAAACTGGTGCTGAACACAATGCAGTCTTGAGCAAATCAAACGCTTGCTGGTGTTCCAAGTTCCACGGCAATGGCGAAGAAATGCCCTTCTTCGTCAAAGCCAACATTGGTTTAATCATTAACGAGAAGTTGGTGATCCACCGCCTACAGTAAGAAGCCGTTCCTATCAAGGTTCTGACTTCCTTCTGTGTATTTGGGACAGACATGCTAGAAATGATGTTTATCTGCTCAGGCGTCAACCTTCTTCCCTCCTTTGACAGGAGATAGCCTAAAAAGGCAACCTCCTGTCGACAATACTGAAACTTTTTGAGTGAAGCTTTGTGTCCATGTTGTGCGAGGTGGATAAGCAACAACACGGTGCCCTCCTTACAGGCACTCTCTGAGTCAGCAGCTAAAAGTAGATTGTCTACATACTGAAGTAGTGTACAAGTGGTGGGCAGCTCGAGTGTATCAAGCTGCTCTTTCAAGGCTCTACTGTAGATGCTAGGACTCTCCGTGTAACCTTGTGGCGCATGGGTGAAGGTAAACGAGGGTCCCCCTACGGTGAACGCAAAGATATCTACTATCTTTGTGTATAGGAATACTAAATAAACACTAAAGTGAGTAGCAGAAGCCGGAATCATGGTTAATATTGTCGTCACATCAGGCATAATGGGAAATTGTGGAGCAACAATCCTATTAATGGCATATAAATCAATAATGAAACAAAAAGGAATTGCATTATCACCTTTTTTGTACACGGGCAAAATCAGACTATTGCACAAACTACCTGCAATTTCCCCAATCACCCCACGATGCACAAAATCGGAGACTATGCAAAGCTTGCTCACCATCGACCGAGATCTTATACTGAGGAATACGTGGCAACTTTACTCCATGTTTCAAAATTATCTTAACAGGCTCAATTTTTAGAACACCGACATCATTATCATCAATTGCCCACAAACACTAAGGAACATTGCTAAATTACGGCGGCAAAGGTCTAGTCAGGAACTGAGAGACAGAAAATTGCTGTGGTGAAATCGTCAAACGCACTCCATCCGAAGAACAATGAATTACCGCATTTAATTTCTTCAACAGATTCAACCCCAACAAATTCTCTCCACAGTTCGTAGTCAAAAGAAATGGACAGTAGTCCGTGGATGGACCCAATGTAATCGATACCGGCAAAGAAACCGGACAGACTACTGGTGCACCAGAAAACCCTACAGAAACATTGATTTGCACTGACAGTAGAATGTTTGGAACCCATGAATGGTCAATGGAACACTTCTGTGCTCCTGTATCTACCAAGAATAGATGTTTCCTATTTCCCACTATCATCTCAACGTAGGGACCTTTCTGATTAACGGGAATAGGCGTTGGTTCCAAACCCTGCTTCGGGCAATCCTAACGAAAGAGAATGTTGTCAAAAGGAAGTTCTTCAGAGAGGTAAGCAGCAGAAGGATGATCAAAAATGTTTCAATTCCACACACAGTGCCTGATTATCCTGTGAAAAAGGTTGCAAATTTTGTGAAAACTGACTTCTACCAGTACCCCCTCCCCCAGGACGGCCTCTGGATCGTCTACCCATGGTACCAAATGTGTTATTCGACCTCTGCTGGAGGATTGGGCATTGTGCTCGAGAATGGCCCTCTTGTCTGCAATAAGCACACTGGTTCACGTTTACAGGACCCAATGGCGCATTTCCCTGTGTAGCATACTGTCCCCTAAATTGTGAAGTACCCCCTCTAGGGCCTCTAACAATTTGCTCTAATAGAACTTTTGTTTTCAGGTCTCCTTTTCTTTTTTCAATTCTTTCTTTTTCGTTATTGACATGGTTCTCCTAGTACTGAGCCATATGCAACACTTCAGACTGAGACTTAGCTTGCCAAGCGCTCTCAGAAGACATAATTTGCGACTGGATGTCAGACAACAATCCACGCACAAATTTGTCCACAAATAGTCGTTTCCCAGACACTGTGCTCAAATCTTGTCCACTGAAATCCAAAAACACTTGTTCGAACCGATTAAAGAATTCGGTAGCACCCTCAGAATTCCCTTGGACACAAGCAGTAAGTTTGTCCCAAATAATCCTTCTTCCAGGAATCATAGCTTTTAATTTCGTGACTATCCTATCAGGCAAAGTCAGTGTTACCTGTGGCGGTCTCTCGCCAGCTGGCCTTTCTCTATCTAATCGAACTATATTTACACATGTGTCTCCTAACCCTGGTACATCATCTACAGTCCTAATCTGTTTCCACTAAATCAACAGGTAGGAGCACGGGAAATAACAAATCAATATTGCTCAAGGTAAATACTGATGACTGTAAGACAGATTCCATCTCTTTGTAGAACCCTGTCGGATTCTTCCTAATATCGGGAATGGATTGTTTAATGGTGTTCACTTCCTGTCTCGAGAACAGGACGTGATAAAACTGCAACACATAATGTGCAGGAATATCATAGGCTTGTGCACCCGTTCCAGGATCAGTTGGGACCTCAACTTTCGGGACAAATGTCGAAGGAACCTCTCTCATAGGCAACTGAGAAGTAGGCAACTCCGAACGCTTACTGAGCAACAGAGCTAAATCGAGCACTAAAGCAGCCGAAGGAGTGTCAAATGAAAAAGCTCTTTTGTAAATATTCAATAATTCTGCGGGATAACAAATCTTTCTTTTTATGCATTCATCCTGCAGGTATTCTACCATTACCTGTATCACTTTCCTCTGCATTTCTGGTGTATACTGACTATACGTGTCATATACTTCTACGGGAGTTATCGCCATGTCTGAAATCCACCTAATCGCATCTTTTGAGCAAATTCGCGTTTCCTCACTTATCGACTTACAACAAGGCAGAAACCGTTTCTGTACAAACATAGCGTCCAAACTATCAAAATCAATATCTTTATTCTGTAACCTTTCCAACTCCCTTCTATACTCAAAAACCCTCTCGACGTGCTCATGTACTTTCTCCGCAGTATCTCTTGAACATGCTAAAACATTGAGATCCCCCAACCCTTGTGGGAGATCTATATCATCTAATCTGTTCCACATTAAACGTTAATGAATTCCCAATCCTTCAATAAAAACGTTTTTATCAGGAAAACTGGCTAAATTAGAGAGTGTAGCAAAAACATCAGCTTGTTCACCCTTCTCCATACATCGTCTAGCCCATGTAGTTAATTCATGCTTTCTCTCTAGAGACACAGCATTACGAGTTATAATCCTTGATCCTGCTCCCTTATCGACTACAAGCGGTGCAGAACCACTTGGAAGAGAAAGAGTAGACAAATCTTGTACATTTGGTAACAAAGGGGCTATCACTGGTGCAGTAGGCAAATCTATCAAACCCGTAACAGCAGGCGAAGGTGGAGGAGCGAATGGAGTAGCAACGATAGGAGGAGGAACAACAGCCGGAAGAAGAGGAAAATTAGGAGGAGCGAACAGGAAGAACTACGAGAGGAGGAATAACAGCAGGAAGAGGTAAAACAGCAGGAATAGGAACATATGGAGGTGGCGCAGTGGCACCAGGCCTTTGTTCATTTAAAAGTTTATCAATCAGCTCATCAGATACATGAAAGTCTTTAGAAGGATACATTTTCTGGATACCAAGTGAAAAAGCCCTACTCATACTCCTAACTGACTCAGACTGTTTATTTTGGTCATACAACAACGCCTTTTCATTGTTGGTCATATGACGGTGCACATGTTTTTCCCTACTTTTAAGTTGCTGCATAGCTTCTTTCTTCCAATTCTGTAATACATCAAATGCTGCAGGTCTAGCCTTTTTCTTTAATAATATAGATTCTAAGTATTCTTTGCAAGGAATTTCAAAACTACCATTGATTGGCCACTGAAGTTCGGAAGAATGTCTAGTTTGTCTGTGCCAAATATCATTAAACAATAAGCCAATGGCGTGCTTACAGTACATAGTACATGCCGGCGACCCCTCCATTGGCGCCGGTCGGCCAAATTCCAAAGATTGTCTGTCAGTGCGGAATAACGGCCCGAAGCAGGCAGATAATTTCCCAGGCATATCAGATTACTGGTGTTACCTGGTCAATTGTACTCGCGAGTGCAATGCGCCAAAACAAATTATCTGGATACTTAAGAATCGGGTCACAGCTCACCTGATCAAAGTACTAAAGGAGGTCCGATCGGATTTCTAAGGATTCGAAGGACCCGCGTGGTTGGTAATTTCGACAAATCTGCCCGCCTCGATATATGGACCCTCGTCAAGATGCCATCTCGGACTGCGAGCTCACTGTCCAGGGATTGGGTCGTGCAGTACTGCTGAGTTATCGCTTCTCATCCAAGAATGGGGCCCCCTTTTTCACCGTCCTATCCCGGTCCGATAGCCGGTCAACCTTCAACGAGATGGCATCAATCTTGAGGGTCCCTATTCGGGCGCCATCTGTAAAAGCAAGGAAATATCGAGCCTGAGTAGCACAAAAGGAAATACACCAAACACGGGCTTATAAAGATTCACAGATCTTTATTATATTACAGCGCATTTACAAAGAAAGAAAACAGATAGCTATCTGGCCCTCAGTACATCACAGCGAACACCAGCCGTTCAGTGTGAGAAGTGAGAGGTACTGGACATCTAAACATTCGTGCATTTTATACATTTTCTGTAATAATGTCCAGCCCCTCTGTGAGTTAATAATCCATGGTCTAGAGTTTGTGCCGAGTTCACTTATGCCTTGTACGACAATGTGCACATGGATCAACTTCAGTTTACATATAAACAAGTTACAATGGCAACAGTGTATTCTTGGATTCAATAGTAAGCCTTAGCACATGTCTCTCACAATGCAGTTCAGCCAGTGTCCACGTTCGATATTTGCTTAACATTGTGTTCGATGTATGTCCGCGGATCAGACTTATTGGTGCAGTTAATCCTTAGACTACAAGTCAGGCATGGGACAAGGTCTCTTTACTCTGCCCAAACATTCGGCCATCGGACAGTCTAACCATTAACTACGGTGCAAAGTTCTGGAAGGCTCGGTTCCAAGCGGGAAACGCTGTCCACCATTTTAGAATGCAGAGTTACATTTGAACAGAAATCAAAATGGCGGATGAACCTAAAATGGAGGCGAAGTCGATCTAAAATCGGAACTTTGGAATGCGGTTTTCTTCGCAGAGCGACTGGGCTTAGGCCAATATATATGAGAAAGGAGGCACAATATGATTTCCTGTTTAACAAGCAGATGATCCTACTGCTCCCGGACCCTGGGTGCTCGTGTCAGGTACTTTCACTGCACGTCCCTTGATCTTTGACGCACAGACAACATCTCTCTGGACCTTGGCCGTGGACACTACAGCCATGGCTGGTGGTCCCTGAGCCAGAGTGATGGGGACTGCAGTTGCCCCTGCTGTTCCTGGACCCTAGGTGCTGGGGACATCAACATCAGCTGCATCGCCCTGACCCTGGTGGGTGGGGGCTATAGCTCTCCCTGCATGGCTGTGGACACCTCAGCCACCTCGGCCACATCTGCCTCCCTTCCCATTTGTTGCCCTCCCACTCACAGCACTGATGGATTAGTGCAATGGGAGGTGGAGCTATCAATTGTCCAGGGCAATTTGAGTGATGGGGCAGTGTACGTGAAGTAAAACATACCAGTGTGCTCCAGCAAGGCTCAACGTAACCCCTGGGAAGAAAAAAAAACATAAACATAATACATGTACGCGACCCCTCGGTAGCTAACTTGAAAAGATTAAATGTTACGCAGTACACTGTGGCACCTAGCAACATGAAAAATGCATACGCAAAGCACACATAAGCTACTGAAATGTTACATATGGGGGTACGTGGTACACAGGGGCACCCAGAGTATGATTAATGCATATGTGCCTCAATGTTTGCATCTGCCAAAAAGTAGAGGATACACGTGCGTATGCATGGGTACGCAATACGATGCGTGTTGCAAGACTTTTATGTATTCGTTAATGACGTGAACGCGTACGGGTAACGCCTAGGTGCACACATTATACGCTCCCTGTACGTAAAATACATTAATCCCATCAGGTGACAAGGGCCTTTACTGTGCTGGTGGAGACTGCGGTGGCATGATGCACAACACTTTTCCTCCTGGACACACTGTTGCTTGTCTTTACTCTCCTAGCCCTGCTTTTCCCCATTCACCACTACAGTGCTGCTGTATGGTTGGGTCTGAGTGTCTGACTGCAACCTGCACTGTCTTCTTGTGCTAGCTGCCACACTTTTGCCTGCAATCCTGTGTTGTCCCCGCAAACATTTCCACTGTACTTCCAGGGACTTAAACCTCTGCTAGGACCACCGTTGCTACACAGCACTAATCCAGGACCCAGGAGGCCCATACCTGCCTCGGGGTGCCATGTCTGACCCATCTGCGTCATCTGGTGAGGGCAGCACACCAACATCGCAGCAGAGGGCACCCAACTTCACAGAAATTGAAATTGAGATCTTGGTGGATCGGGTCCTGGACGCCTATAATGCCCTCTACAACCCAGGGACGCAGTTGGGCTGTGACACAAGGATGAGGATCTGGGATGAGATCATGACTGCCATCAATGCGAAGGGGGTGGCAGTCCACACCAGGGACCGGGTGAGGAAATGTTGGAACGACCTCAAGACCCGCAGCTATACCAAGGTGTTGGCAGCCCTCACAACGGAACCCACCATGGAGTTGCACCGTGCAGGCTGCCACCACTTCCACAGTACAAAGCTGTGAGTACTTGAGAGTTTCCACCCGGAAATCCACTCCCTCTACCTGGCCTGGAAGAGATGTCTGGATGATGCAGGTGAGTACCCCTGTGGGATTATGCCCTACAGCGTATGTGTGGCATGCATGTTTGCAAGTGCAACATCCTATTTGTGACTTGTGTGTGTTGTGAGTTGCAGCTGATTGGTGTCTCCTGGCTAGGGTCGACATTAGTTGTGTATGACATTTTATGGCAGCAATTGCGTTTCGAGTGCTGGATGGTGCAACTATGGCTTGTTGTTGGTCACAGTCAGGGTATGTGTGGGGTGTACTAGATTGGATGTGGCAGATGTGGACTGGATGGTTTGTGTGCATGTGAGTTACATGCATGATGTGCAAGTGCATGTGTGGTAGGACTGGCAGTGCATGCATGCAGGCATATTTGATGGATGTGACACAGGTGCTCTGATGCCTACGTGTGTGCATTGTGTGTGAATCAGTTCATGGATGTGACATGATGACTGACTTGCCATGTTTATTTGTTGTATGCCAGACATTCGTTGGCACCCATTACTGATGTCCATGTTTTCTCGCCTATGTTTCCACAGTTGCTGCAGCTCATGGAGAGGGTGGAGGCGTCATTGGGGAGCAACATGGCGGGGAGGTGATCGCCAGGTGTAAGCGCACTACCCAGAAGAGACAACTTGACTCGGCTGGGTGTGTGCATGGTCAATCGAGCACACCTGCTGGTGGTACATCTCACGAGTCTGGTGTGGAAGGGGACTCCTCAGTGGCTGTAGTCCAAGGTCCAGGGACGGAGGTGCCATCCATGGAGGAAGGCTCTCTGGAGTCATCAACGGAGATGGAGGTGGTTGTGGAGGAGGAGGAAGATGAAGGCCAGCACACATGGTTGGGTGGAGACATCCAGGAGGGGATTCAGGCTGCACCCCTGGAACAGAGACAGGAGGATGTGCAGTGCACCGTGGAGGGCACTGACCAACCTCCTGTCCCTGATCCACCAGAGGCAGCACGGATCAACCTTGTGGATGCCTCCACCCAGGCTGGGGCCCCCTTTAGGGCCATGATGGTCAACCCAGAGCTTTTGCACGCCCTGCTTACTGGGATCGCGAGGCGGGTGGGCGTGATCCGTAATGATGTGAGGTAATTCGTGAGTCACTCTCACATCATCACGGATCAATTAGCAACTCCTTATCACAGCTGCCACGTGCACTGCTCTCGGGTGGTCTGTATGCACTGGCACATTCAGCTGCTCACTCCTCCACTGCCACCTCTTTGCCTCAGTCATCCTGTGGTGGGCCTTGCTTGCAGCTTCCAATCACGGCCCACTCTACTCCTGTCGTGCACACTGCACCCTGTCAGGTGGTTGGAACTTCCCTGCCTGAGGTGGAGGTCCAAGGGAGTACAGTGGAGATGGTTGCTGTGCCAGACCAGGCTCCTACACAGGGCCGGGCATCAGTGGGGCAACTGACACAGCAGGACAGTGCTAGCACCGTACACCCCCATTGACCAACATCAAGATGGCACTGGTGCATTCAAGTACTAATGCACCCACGTGAGATCGCCATAGACTCCAAAATTCGATTGGTACAACTCAAAATATTGCACCGAGTCTACTGCCCCCGAGGAGCCCTGTTCGGATGGGGGCGAGCCTCTAACCCCAACTGTTTGAGGTGCCAAAGAGAAGAAGGCATCTTCTTTCATCTACTATGGGAATGCCCCCGAATAAAAACTTTTTGTACGCAATGCTGTCAAAGTCTGACGAGGGTCGTGGGGCGCACAGTGGCACTGGAACCCGCAAAGTTGTTATTAGGGACCCCAGATGAAAATGACTTAAATAAATGGGAGGGTATATTCCTGTCTAACGCAATGGGTTTGATAAAACGTGACATTGCACAACCCTGGCCCAGTGGTGCGCCGAAATGGACGCCTGCACTGTGAAGGAACACAGAATATATACCGCACGGGGGTGCCCAGCCAAGGCCACCAAGATTTGGGGGAAGTGGGAAGAGGGTGTGAACTGAAAACTGCTGTGATGAAGCGGGCGATGAAAAGGAGAGTATTCAGCAATGCAGCATTTGGTTACACAGCAGTGGGGACAGGGGCAAAGCGGCACAATAAAATCAATAAAGGTGGCGGGAGCAGAGGGGGGTGTTTTATTTTGTATGTTGTATATCGTTATTAAAAGCAATAAAAAGTGATATAAAAATAAAAAGATGGCACCGGTGCATGTGCAGGGTACGCTGGGACAGGCATATGCAGTATGGCAGCGGTCATGCCCACTCGTCCCAGGGCCATTATCCATCAAGGAAGCAACTTGCTCACGGGGCAACGATGACCAGGCAGGAGGAGCACCGCCGCTCAAGGGACATGGTGTGTGACGAGGTGGAAATGTCCATGCTGCTGGTTGCGGAGAGGGAGTGGGCTTTGGAGGCACAGGTTGCCAGGGCCAGGGCCGAGGTGGTGGAGACGAGGGAACAGAGGCGAGTCCAGATCCTGGAAGAGGCTGTCAGGGATGCTGGGGTGCTGGAGAGCAGGATGAGGGACATCCTGTAAGCCATCTAGGGCCAGGCAATGGCCCGCCTCCAAGAGGAAGAGGAGGATTGTGAGTGAGCCCTGGATGGCCTAAGGGTTGAACACTGAGCATGTTGCTTTTCTACATAGTATATTTTGTTTTCTTTTTTCCACTGATATTTTTTATTCTTTGGAGTTTGTGGATATTAATCCATTTGTTTGTACATAGTTTTTTGGTGTGTGTGTTTCAGATCCCGTTTTCCATGTGTACATGTCATTTTATTTATTTTTCTTATTGTATTGTACATATTTTCTTACACATGGACATTTTCATTTTTATTTTGTTTTACTTCTGCAGGTTTTGACATTTAATTTGCAGTATGTACGCCGCTAATACTACTGTTCAATATATTTGTATTTTTCTTTCATATTCATTGTTTGTCACAGTTATTTTAGCTGTGTGCCGGTTTGGTGGTCCTTTTAGTAGCCCTGATTCTGACCATTGTTAGTCATGTGTGTGGTTCCTTACATGCATGTGTGATGTTTGTTGTGCTTTTGCGGGGTGAGTATGCACAAGTGGCAGACTGGTGGTGATGTATGTGGTGGGAGTTTGGGTGTGCACAGTCAAAGGGCATTTTGTTTGACATGTGCAGCATCTCTGTGTATTATCCTCACTGTGTTTGTGAGTGCAGTGTGTGGGGGTACTGTGGGAGTGTTGCATTTGGTTCCTTGATGCTGTGTAACACACATCTACTGCTTTCCCCTACACCAGCATGTGTTTCTGCTGTTAACATTGGCTCTGGTGTTGGTCAACCTCTTGATATAAATAAACAAGATCTATGAGAAACAGCAAAACATAATCTTAGTTGCACCGTGCCTAATGGATGATGGAAGACAACAACAGGGAATAGTGTTTTAAATCCATAATAAACATTGAAGATTTGCAGAAGGGAGGAACAGTGATCACCTTCTCCATGCTAAAGAAACAAATTCACCTGCAGATAGGAAATATTTGGAAACACCTGAGATTAAAAGGTCTGTAAGAAACATTTACGGACAATTTAATTATTTGTTTATAAACACATACAAAACACCTTCAGGCCAAAGGGTATTGGAGTGCTATACATAAAGAACAAATACAATATTCCACAGTAATTCAAGAGTTAAACATACATACTGTATATATATTGTTCAAAATGATGAAAGTTTAAATGGAGACAATATGCAAAAGAAAATTTGTCAATCACAGAAATACAAAGTCAGTTTTAAAGATATGCAAGTGGAAGTAAATGAGCTTTAAGAACTTTCTTGAAAGCTACAAGAAGGGGTTCAAGAAGGACAGCAGGAGGAAAGCATTTCACGCTCAAGTAGCAAAAACAGGGGGACATGGCTACGAGGGCCATGTAGGAGGATGCAATCTGGAGGAGCTCCCGAGATCCTGAAATGATCCTGGCGAAATAGTGCATAACAACGTGCCTATGACTGCTGAAAACACACATGCCGGTGTGTGAATGGTCTGACTACGCTTGGTGAACTTTTGGAAGGCGTGGGAGGAACGGTGGTGGAGTTTTGTGCGAAAAAGATAAGGAGCGCCGGAGACGAAAGACGAAACAAAATGGCCGATCAACGACCGGAACAAAGGAAGGAGCAGGCCACACGGTGGTCGGGCGATAGAAGCGTACTGTGCGCGCATTTGTAATTTATGCAGAACGCAGGTCCTCTGGGTCATGTCTAATAGAACAGTGAGACTGAAGGCGGAGCAGCCCACCTTGGACGACTTCGCTAAAACGTCCCCTGGTCCGGAAAATTCCAAGAGTAAGGATAAGTCGCTTACAGGCGGCATGCTTGCGACGGGTGCTAACCAAGAGGTCCTGGCTGCGATTGCAGACTTGAAGGCGACCTGGGAAGCTAAGCTTGAACTGGCCGTAACTGAGCTGAAAACGGCATTGGACCTTAAGGTCGGTGAGGTGCAGGAGGAGGTGAATTTACTCCGGCAGGACGTCACGTCCTTGACAGAGTGCACTGATACCCTCAAGAAAGAGGTGAGCCCCAACACCGCAGATTGTGCCTCGCATAAGGCCTTATTGCATGCCCTGGTGCAGAGAGTGGGCAACTTGGAGAGCAGGGCGGAGGAGGCAGAAGGACGCGCCCGACGGAACAACATTCGCATCGTGGGCCTGCCAGAAGGATCGGAGGGCATTGACCCTACGGAGTTCATCGAATCTATGCCGTTGCAGGAGATACCTGGAGGAGCCTTATCTCAAGGATTCGCGGTGGAACGTGCGCATAGAGCTCTAACAAGGAGGCTGCTGCCAGAAAACCCGCCTAGGCCAGTAATTGCCAGAATCCTTATTTACCGGGACCGGGAGAGGATACTAGAACACTTCCGCAAGGGAGGAACGATTACCCGAGGAGCGGCAAACATAACGGCCTACCCGGACTATAACCTGACTGTGCAGCATAGACGCATGAACTTTGGGATGGTAAAGCGGAGATTGAGAGAGGCGGGCCATAAATACATGTTGCTGTATCCGGTGAAATTGAAAGTTTTTCATAAACACAAAACTTTGTTTTTTGAGACTCCAGAGGATGCCATGGGATGGCCCGACGCGCAGGGATGTCCCCAGAAGCCTGACGTTCGGACGGGAAGAGGAGATGGAGGAGATAAGTAGTGCACGAGGAGGGTGCTGCAAGATGGCACGGAACAGATCTCTGGGACTTGATTATAGTCATTTGCACGGCCTTAGGTAGAGAAGGTCAGACTGTTGCACAAGATATTATGAGCATTGGGACTATTGCTGTATTTAGGGGAGCCTTGCAGAGCGGATCTTTTTCCCCCACTTAGTAACTTTAGTTAAGTGGCCACTAGGGCTACTTCACCCTACTGAGTTCTGGTCATTGTTTGGTGCTTGCAGGGCAAGATGTGGGGGTGCCTGAGTTCCGAGGATGGAGCTGGGCAGCAGTTGGGGTGTGTGGTGTTGGGGAAGGGATGGGTAGAGGGTGGGGAAGGAAGTGGGGAGTTTGGGGTGTGTATAGTTATGGGGAGTTCGAGTTTTCCAAGAGGCTACAAGAAAAAGCCAGAGGGCTGTATCTGTATCGCGTGGGCAGGTGGGATTTGTTGCACGGAAGGGGGGAGGATACTGATGAGCTCTGGGGGATCTTAAAATCGTAACGTGGAATGTCAGGGGACTCAATAGTTACCTAAAGAGGAACAAGGTCATGATGTATTTGAAAAGACAGAAGATTGATATTGCATTGTTGCAAGAGACGCATCTGACTCGGCAAAAGTTGGAACTGGTGGGTAAGAAGTGGAGAGGTACTGTAGTGGGCTCTCTGTATTCTGCCTACGCTAGGGGAGTGTTGGTCTGGGTGGCACTGCATGTTCCGCTCCAATTTACACAAGAGGTGGTGGATACGGAGGGGAGGATGGTCATATTGAAGGCACTGGTGGAGAATAGGGAGGTGTGCATTGTAAATGCGTATGCCCCCAATCAAAATACGGCAGCATATTTTAGGACTCTGTGCACCAACCTGGGTGCGTGTGTGGGTGGGGCGGTTATTTGGGGAGGGGATTTTAATTGCTTGCTAAACCCCAGGGTAGACAGATCTGATGATAAGATTGATAGGCCCACCCCAGCGGCCAGGGTATTGCAGACACTGCTCGACGACTTCGGGCTGGCAGATGTTTGGAGGTTGAAACATCCTAATAAGGAACAGTACTCGCATTACTCAGCCCCGCAACAACTGCATACGAGACTTGATTATTTTTTTGCCACGCCAGAGACCACCCAAATAGACTACAAAGCGAGAGTCCTGTCGGACCACTCGCCTCTGGTCCTGGGTTGGCAATACTGCTGCCCCAGAGCGCGGATACCGACGTGGCGCCTCCGGGCTGAGGCGCTCAAGGATCCGGTCTTTAGAGAGGATATCAGGGATGAGATTGCACATTATTTCGAGGAGAACGCTGGCAGTGTGGATTCGGCAGGCACGCTCTGGGAAGCCTTTAAGGTGGTATTGCGGGGTGCTCCCATTGCTAAATCGAAGGGCCTGCAGGGTGGGGTCCTAATGGAGTTAGGGGAAGCTGGGGACGAAATGGAACTCAATAGGGGAGGGGGGAGGCGGAGCTAGTACTCAAACTACAGCAGCGGTGTGCGGAACTTTGGGAAAGCCTCTGCAACCTTAACTATAAGAAGTATGTTGAGAGACAGCATGCATGGGGGGATAAATCGGGCCGTCTCTTGGCGTGGTTATACATGAGCGAAACCTCTAGGCCCCCGATTAGGACGATAACCAGAGAAGATGGAGAGGTAGCAGACACCCAAGAAGGAGTCAATGAGGCATTCTTAGATTATTACAGGGCACTATTTGTGGACAAGGGGGGGGGGGGCAACCGAGAGGAGATAAGAGAAACTTTAAGAGACATGGGATTACCTAAGATTAGTGCCAAAGAAAGGGAGGAGCTGGATGCACCGATTACTTTAGAGGAATTGGAGGAGGTGGTGAAGCAGCTGCCCACCAGTAAGACCCCTGGTGCGGACAGACTCCCTAGCGAATTTTATAAAGCATATAGACGGGAGGTACTCCCCCCCAAGCTAGAAATGCTCAATGAATCGTTTGAGGTGGACCGGCTGCCGGAATCGCTTAGAGAAGCTATAATAATACCGCTCCCTAAGCCCAACAAACCAGGGCATAGCTGCGGCTCCTATAGGCCCTTGTCAATGTTGAACCAGGACGTCAAGATATTGACAGCGGTCCTGGCCAATAGGTTGCGTAGAGTTATTAGTAAATTGATACATCCGGACTAGACAGGTTATGTCCCTAACAGAAATATAACCCACAACCATAGGCGACTCCACTGGGTGATTGAAGGGGGGAACAAGAGCGAGGGTGAAATGGCGGTTGTGTCCATAGATGCAGTCAAAGCTTTCGACTCAGTGAGGTGGCCGTGGTTGCTGGAGGCCCTGAGGGAATACGGGATGGGGCCGGGCTATGTTAGGTGGGCGGAGTTGCTGTACAGTGAGCCGCTGGCTAGGGTACATACAGGAGCGGTGAAATACGAGAGGTGGCAACTTAGCAGAGGCACCAGACAAGGGTGCCCCTGGTCCCTGATGTTATATATTCTGGCCCTCAAGCCCCTGGCAGTGTACTTTCGACAACAATATGACATGATAGGCATTGAGGTAGGGGGAGAGAAACACCTAATATCCCTGTATGCTGACGATTTGCTATTATATCTGAGATATCTGGAGGAAAATCTTCAATATATTCTGGAGGTAATGGAAAGGTATGCAGAACTGTCTGGCATAGCGGTGAACCCCCAAAAATCGAGCATGTTAGCTACAGAGGAACCCCTCCGGAGTGGTTGCCAGTGTTGTCGATACCATGGGGGTTGGCTCCTTCCGCTACCTCGGAATAGATGTGTATCACACGGTAGAGGAGGAACATTTGCATAACACCGAGGTGGCTGTGTGAAAAATCCGTATAAGTATGATGTTTTGGGAGAAGTTGCCGTTGGCGATGATGGGACGGGGGGCGATGCTCAAAATGGTGGTCCTACCTAGGCTCTTACATTTTTTCAGCAATATTCCGTACATGATACCTAAGAAGCTTTTTGCCAAGCTGAATAGTATGTGCAGAGACTTCCTATGGCATGGCACTCGGAATAGAGTGGCGCTATGGAAGTTGCAGAATTTCTATGAAAAAGGGGGTATTAAGCTGCCTAATTTTGAGGCCTATTATGTAGCTGGCCAGTTGCAATATGTGGTCAAATGGCTCTCTGATGAAGCAACTCCCGAATTTAGGCTGTTTGGACAGGACTGCACTCTTTTTTACCTGAAAGAAATTATTTGGTTGCCTAGGTCTGAAATGAAGGAGCGCCGGGTATGATGTTGCTTGGGTGGAAAATGTGGAGTAGAGTATGCCGAATGATGGAGGACCCGTACCCGTGTTCCCCGCAGGTGCCGCTGGTGGCCTTGGCAGGGGAAGACAAACAACTAAGGATGATAATCAGGAGGTATTGGGAGTCGGTCGGGCTGGTTACATTGGGGGATGTCTGGCAGGAGGGGGCCATTAAGGATTTTGAAGGACTAGAGGAAGAGGCGGGCTTGCATAGGGGCCAGTATGTCACGTATCTAAGGCTGGTGCAGAATATTCGTAAAATCTGGCCTGAGACTGTATTGGCGGAGGAGCCAGACACCACTATGGGGACAATATATGACATATCAGAAGGAGGGCATGAGATCTCTAGATTGTATGAGATGGTGATGACCCGGGTAGGGAAGGAATTGACGCATTTGAGGCTGGATTGGGAAACAGAGGTGGGAGCACAGATGGAAGATGGGATGTGGGAGCGTACTATGGGATACCACAAGAAGGTGTCCAGAAATGCCAGATTACAACAAATACAGTTGTACATAACGCACAGAGCTTACATGACCCAGATGAGAATATCGAAGTTTGTAAATGCGGGACGACAAGCGTGCCCAAAATGCGATAAGGAAGATGCTGATATGACACACATGTTTTGGTCTTGCCCAGTGATCGAGAGTTTCTGGGGAGAAGTGGCGCAAAAACTAGCGGACAAAGGGGTCACGCTCACTATAGATACGGCCTGGGCCTGCCTGTTGGGAGGGTTTCCCAGACCACAGAAACTTAAACATGTTGGGAAATTGGAGGACTTGGCATATGTGCTCTCAAAACGAAGGATTGCCATGGGCTGGAAGCAGTGCCATAAGCCACGGGTGGAGGTAAGGTGGCGGGATTTGCAAAAATGGGCAGAGGTTGAAAAGGTGGTATGGCAGGAGGCATGTAGCAAGTGTGGGGAAGAAGAAGTGAGTACCCTTCTCGCATGGAGAGTATTAATAGCAGGACTGTTTGGAACAATAACTGATTCTGCAGTCTCAGAAGAAGGTGATACCCTGCCACACGCAGCAGATACGGAATAAGAAGGATAAACAAGCTCTTGAGGGGGGTGGGATTGGGGGAGCAGTGGTCTTGACTAATTGATGTTCATGTGTTTTGTTGCAAATAACGCTGCCAGTTTGGTTTGTATTGTTTGTTTGTTTAAAAATAATAAAAACCGTTTTAATTTAAAAAAAGTAGCAAAAACAGAGAAAGCCGAGTAAGAATAACAAGCATGTTTCAGATAGGGCACAGTCAATCTCTGGATGTCGGAACGGTAATTTGACACAACCCTTTGGAAATCGGCAATTTGTCTGTCAGGCTGACCTAAGATTGACCAAAGATTACTGCCTTGTACGTGATGCAGCAGATAGAGAGATGAGGGATTCAATAAGGAGACACTAAAACAGAAGTGATGTGTTCGAATTTCCATATGCTAGAGTTCAGATGTGCCACAGAAGGAAATACTGACCTCACAGGAGCTGAGGATAAAGCAAGCAAGCCAATGAAAATGGTATTACCACCATCCAACCATCAATTGGCATTAAAGGGTTATATGCATCTTTGCCTACTTTCAGTGGAGCAAAGGGTAGAATTAAAATCTCAAGAATTCAACAATTAATCAAGAATGTTAAAAACAAATGCTTTAAAAAGAACAGGATTTACTGGGAGATGGGACTAGGGTCCACACTTAGTGAAACACAGTAATGATCTTACTGGTGTGACTAGGGATAACGTTGATCCATAGAGTAGACTTATCTAACAAAAGCTATGCTTTAGACTGTGATGGTTGCTGTTTAAGATGCATCAACTAAAACTTGCAGGAGCCGACATATGCTGTATGTGAAATTAGGATATAGGCTTGCACACCTGCATACTCTTTGCATGTCTGAATATAAACCCAATTTCAAAAGATCCCCTTTCACACTTTTACCTGGTTATGAACTCAGTAGTTGAACCTAGTTCTTACAAAAGGTATATTCACTGTTCTTCGTGCATTGTGTAGGGGAAAAGAAAGTAAACAACTATGGATCAGAAAGGAAATCGTAAGAAGGATAAAAGACATCCTAAGGCTGTGCTAAAAAAGACCTTCCGCAGGGTGTCGTGACCGTGCCTCTAAGCAATTCATTTGTGGGAGCACTTTAAAGTAAGTGTGAATGTTTCCTCTGCATTGCAAGGGATGGTGCCTGTTGGGGATATCATACGCTGATGATTCAGTACATTTAGATCAAAGTCCCATTGGCCTTCAGTACATGTGCTCCAGTAGTGTTGTGTGATTAATGATGCAACAATAAATCACGGAAACACCAAAGAAATGCGTTTATTGCCCAACCTGAATATTTTATGTCAGAGAAGGTCTTGGAATATATGTTCTTGTCAACTACATTTGATGTTAAGAAGAGGTGCCCTTTCTTATAATATGCAAAATCTTTGTACTTACAGGTGGCCCAGTATTTTCTCAATTTCATTCATGCATGCCTGTTAGTACATCCTTTATCCAAGAGCAGTTGGTATCAGGAAATATTATCCCCACCAATAATATCGCCATATATATGGTCGTGGGGTAAGGCCCTAGACGATATTATTTTTGGGGATAATTTATGGGGTTCTTGGGACCGGGAGTAGAGGGGGTCCCCCGCTCCATTAAAAAAATTATGGAGTTTGCCGGGGTGTCCCCCGCAGGTTCTATGGCTTAATATCACTGCAAAAATATGGCGATATTTTTGTATGGCGATATTCTTGCTGGGATATTAACACATGGAACTGGGCAATTTAGGGAAAGTGGTGCACTCCCTGCTTAAGGTGGAGTGGATGGTTTATAACAGGAAATTCTGACCGAACCAATCAATGCGAAAAATATAGAAAACATGTACAACCTGGAGACAGGGGTCATCAATGTAATTCATTCAGAACATTGAAATGTGTAATAAAAGAAGTGCTCACAGCTGCCGTGACCTGTGAATCCCTTCATGCAACATTTGGCAACGAGGGGGCAACACACCTGTCACAGAGCAACAACACGAGGATCAACAACCAGTGTCCACTACAATGGGACTATAACCATGCCATGCATACACAAACATTCCTGGGAAGTGCAGACTGGAGAATTGTGGGCGAGGGGCAGTATCCCTAGCTGAAGTTTGTCCTTCACTTTGTTAAAGCAGTTATCTATAATTATATGCATGGGCGCATAACACAAACTCAAGCGATAAAGGACAGCCGTTAGGACAGAGCGCATTACGAGACTAACCTAGCACAGCATACAAGGGGAAAGACCAACATTAAATGCCAGGAATGGCACAATAATTGATAAAAGAACTTGCAGTTTAAAGGAAAGGCCCTAACAGCTTTCCTTAAAGGCATGGAAATCAACAAATTACTTCAATGATAAAGGTAACCTTGGTAACAACAGCAAGCAAAGCACACATTGCACGTTTGAACTCGGGAAATAATATATTAAGTTACAGTTTAAATAAAAAGAAAATTAAGAGAGAAAAACAGAAATAAATAGAATATTCCAATCCCCAGAGAAAGTTTTACCTAATCCAGGTCAGCCTACTATTTCATTGCCTGAATGGAAAGAATATTGGAAAAATTACCTCAGAGCCATGGAGCATAATAAATTATCAGCAGCAAAGAATATTTTTTTAAATGTTCTTTAACTCAAGTATCATGAAATACCAGCATTGCCAGCAGCAGAGGCAGGTGATATGGATGCAATCAGCCACATGGTTTTATAATATGCTCCTGAGATGAATGTAGCTATAGAGAGATTTAATATTTGCTCTAGAAAACAAAACATTGAAGAAAATATAGAAAAATATGTACCTGCACTAAAATACTTAGCCTTATCATGTAGATTTGGCACAGCATAACAACAGAGGAACCAAGCAGAGACTAAATCATCATATACACAAATAAGCCAATGGTACACGAAAGACTGATGGTGTGTGGTGATGCGTCATTGGGGGAAGCAATAGCTAAAGCAAAGAAGGTACAGCATACTCAAAGTTGGTCAAATGAAATCCAGCAAAATGGAAAGGAAGCATTTCAGAACAAGAGTGAAAAATCTGTTTGTACAGATAGCAGTGCACACATAAAAGTGGTGTTCAAGAAAGTGGAAAAAGAGCAATGAAGGGACAGAGACAAGGGGCATCAAATCCTAGAATAACATAAAGAATTAGAAAATCATGGCACCAAACGTGTGGTCAGAAGGGTGGTAATGAACCAGAATTGGATAAGAATAGATGCTATAGATGTGGACGAACAGGTCGTTATGTGAACTCCAGGTTTTGTCCAGTGCCAAATCAATATTTTTCCATCTGCAAAACCCGAGGAACCCTTCAAAGTGGTATACAGAAACCAATTGAATGTAGCTAACTAGAGTCAGCATAAGGCCTACCTTTGATAGCTGTGGCTTTGAAGATAAATGTCCCTGAAGAATAATGTGAAATGGGGAAGTCAGGATCTGTGTAGAAGATGTAAATAAGAAAATACAAGTGGACACATTGTCGCTTCCAGTCATTTTTGACATGTTGAACTGCCTGCAAGGGGTGATTTATTTACATCATTAGACCTATCAGCAGTTTACTACCAGATACAGTTAACAGAGGATTGTAAAGTTATAACTTCCTTTATTACACCATTTAGTGTGAAGGGATCATATAGTAAGACACATACAACAGACTTAAAGTTCCAAATAAAATAATTTATTAAATCAAATGTCAGGATAGTGGATGGCCTAACTTGCCTTATGCTAAGGTGGAAAGTCTGAGTCAAAGAGTTCCACTAAGATCCCTGGGCTCTTCAGCCACACATGTTCGTTGGCACTGTCTCCCATACACCAAATCACCTTCACTTGGTTTCACTTTATTGGCCTCTTGTCTTTATGTGCTGTCTCACACTCCTCTGGCTTCCTTTTATCAGCCTCATGGCTCTGCCATCACATCTCACACACCTTTTGCCAGTCTTTGGCTTTTCCGCACTGCAAATATTCATAAAAGTTCACTGTGGGGTTGTTCTGTTGTTCTCCCACCTGTATGGCCTTCTCTCACACTGGCACCCTTTTCCCCTTTTCTGTCATTCACTTTCACATGGGAACTTAGGAAGTTCTCTCTTATCTGATTTGTTCATAAGGTTTTGTTCCATTTAATATTTAAAGAGTTTAGTTTCAAGATCTCAATTAATTAATTGTTTAATATATTCAGTATTCAATTTGCACTCATGTTGCTTAGCTTTAGATTTCCATTCATTTCAGGATTCAATGTGCATTTGTTTTGTTTAATTTAAAGTTTCCTTTCAATTCAGCTTTCAATATGTGTTTGTTTTACTTCATTTAAAGTTTCCGTTCAGTGCGGAATTGAATATGCGTTTATTTTGTTTAATTGTACATTTGCATTTATTTCGATATTCAAAATGCATCTGTGTTACTTAATATTGTGAGCCGTTACTTCATTTCAGTCTAATAGGAATGCCCCAGTGTTCCAGCGCCCTCCGACACTCACCGGCTTCAGGCGTCTCCTCTCGGCAGCTCCTGCTGCTTCTTCCACACTTCTGAAGCCAGGAAGCCCACCGCTACAAGCACAGCTCGTCACCCGAGTGCTTCCCTCTGCATGCCGGCACTCTGAATGTTGCTTCATGGACGCGGGCAGCATCCTTTCTTCTGTCTTTCCTGCTGCTCATGCTGGCTGCTCAGTATCACAGAGGCGAACCAGACTTGCGGCAAGGACACAGCCCACTCTCTCTGGGTCCCGCAAGCCCTCTGGGATACATACTGCCATACTGGCTCCTTCTACAGTCCCACCATGGCTGCCTCCTTTTTCCAAGGGTCCTCTGCTGGTCTCTCCCTCACGTGCCTCCATGTTGCTCCATTTGTTCTACTCTGTATCTCATTTTAAACACCGGCAACAGCTTAACAGGTTGCAGGTGACTATTGGGCCTGCGTGACTTTGATTAAGAGGACATGCCTGACTCTTTCAACACTGCAGGTCCTCTTTGTTTCAGTACTGTCAATTGTCACCTAAGGGGAATAGTGACCCATCAAGGTTGGGGGAGGATTAGGGTGGTCCTCCACAGGAAAACGGGATTCCATTCTCACCTGTGTGCACCCTATTCTTCTTCATCCATATTCCTTGTTTTAGAGTGATAATATCCCTGAACATGTCACATGTTTATTCATTTATTTTATTTATTTATTGTGCATTTGTAAAGCGCTTATACATCAAGCAAATTGTGATTCAAAGCACCCAGAGGGCAACAGGGAGTGAACATGGCAATGCAAATCAAATAAAACAATGAACGATAGAAGCAGACTTACTAGGCCTTGTGAGCATTCATAACGTGCAAGTGCAGGGATAGAGAAGCGATGAGGGAGTGGGCGGGTAAGTGCTAGGTGTACCAAGAGGGAAGTGCTAGGGAGTGAGCAGCTGTAAGTGCCTACTCCGCAGTATCAATGCTAGCTATCATGAATAGGAAAAGTTGACACAGTACTAGATGACTCTGTTGGTTACACCAACCTGTACAGCCCCAGTCTTGGTTGTCCCTTTGTGCCGGAGTAGCAAGACAAGATGCTCTGTCTTGGGTTTATCATCAGTGGCTAATTGGTACCTTTTGTCAGCTCCCATATCTGGGACTGGTGCACTAGATGGCTCAGGAAGGGGCAGTCAGGTCGCTAAGGGATTGGCCTCGGGCTCCACTTCCCGTCCATTGATGCAAGTGGCCCTCATCCTGTCGACATGTGTAATCAGGTGATCTATTGAAAGCCTTGCCTCTAGCATGCAATCCTCTCCTTGAATATATATAGCAGCAGTCTAATTTCACCCAATCCAATGCACAGCATCATTATTGCTCTAGAGATGGTGTATCTCCAGTTTTTGGGTATGTGATCTCATGAATGCATGTAGAGGGAGCGATGTTCCAGCATGACTGGCTGCCTCCTCGTCTTGGCAGAAAAAAATGATTACTAATTACTAGAGAAAATTATGTCTGTCATGAGGGTTATCAAATAGTGAGTTTTCAGGTACAGGCCAATGTTGCTGTTTGCAAGTGATAGGACTTTAACAACTTTGAGATTTGTATTATGAGGTACAGGCCTGTCTCAAGCTAACCTAAAATCTTTTGGCATAGAAAGGTACTCAGACACTGAAGCCAGAAAGACCCATCAATAAAAGGTGAAAAAGTGGGCTGACTTGGGAAAGATTAGCCCTATCACCACCATCTCTATCTTAGCCCCAATCAATGCCAGTTTTGTTCTCTCCCAACTAAAGCAACACAGAAAAATGAAAACTACCACACAGAGAAAAGCAAAACACTCATCAAACTGACTTGGCCATCAGAAACAAACACCTACCTGGGAAGAAGAAACACATCCATCATCAATAAAAACCCATCACCAGCAACTTGATGCTCAGGAACCCAAATGATAACCTTCTGCAGCACTTCATTGTTCCCATTCTTAATTTTAAAGAGGACTTCACCAAATGCAAGATCACAGTGAACCTTGATTTAAAGTCTCAGCTACTGCCAATTCCTATTCTCTTGGCTTTTCCAGATAACTCATATGATTGCCTATGGCAAAGTTAATCATATATATTGATGACACATAATAGGTTAAGTTGTTATTAAAAATAATATCGACAATTTCCTATTACTAACCTTCTATCAACTTTACAAATAATTAGAAAGAGTGCGAGGAAACAGAGAGGAGACAAAAAGAAACCGCTATTAGAGTTCAAAAGCCTGGTCCACACATCACAGATATGTGTATAACTTGAGGAACAAAACTGTATCCTCATGAATTTACTCACCTGTTCGTTCCTCAAGAGACAATGAAATAGCCTCTATTGTATGGGTCTGACAACAGCCATTACTAGCTTGTAAACAAAATTCACTTCATTGTTAATTATATACAAGTGGCCTTATAGATAAATTCAAGTTAGGAAGTGCTCAACAGGCAAGCATATATATAGACAACTGTACAAATTGCATTTATATGGCAAGAAATGGAGTTGATAAAAGTTCATCTATTGTAACATATCATTCAGGATGGATACTTTTTTTACCAGTGATCTACTGTGTTCACTGAAATACAGTTTAGTCAGGGAGGTACTGGAGATAAATATTCCACCTTACAGCCAAATGTGTAGTACAGTGGTGCAGTAATGCTGCAGTAAAATGGTAGTTACAGAATGGCTGCCCATTTACCACCACCTTTCACTGCACTGACAGACTCTTAATGAGGCCCATGGTGCAGAGCAGCTTCCTAGATCAAGCTCATAGATACAGGGCTCTGATGCCTCTTTGCCACACTTCATCTTCATAGGGATATCAACCTGAGCTGACTATTTGTAAAATGGTCAGGAGGTTAGTGTCTGGGCCACTTTTCTATTCCCACTAATAAGAAATATTGTGCTCTTCCCTATGCCCTTACAATAGGCAAGCAGTTCCATCCACTAAGTAGGTCCAACCTCTAGACCATCCTCTGAACCTTGGTCACAGCTGGTGGGGGAGTCACCCTAGGTGATTCAGTGCCCTGAAGACTCTTTTGTACCTGTGTCTCTATTCTCACATCAGGCTCTCAATCGGTCCTCCTGGTATCTGGCTTACCCCACCCCCACTTCTGGCTGCTTACTCATAAAAAGCTGCTTCTCTTTCCACTGCCTTAAAGATAAGCTCATGCTCCAGGTTCACCAGTTTCTCCTGGCTGCTTCGATTCACATGACTTCCTCGCTCCCACAGCTGCTTCTCAAGGCTTTTGACCTGGCCTTATATAGTCCTGCCTTGCATACTCATTCCCATTCTATCCTCTTTACTGATTTGACTGCTTCCATTTCTTACTTGGGGTGGTCTTGGTTGATTGTTGTTGCCCCTCCTTATTTGGGTCCATGGTGTTCTGAGATAACCAGGTAGTCATCTTTAGAGTAGACACAACTCCAGCTTTGGTGATGACTTTCACTGTGCTCGTCCTTCACTCTACACCTTGTTAGACCTTAATGCATGTTCACAGGGATCCAAGCTCTGGCGCTTGGCCCCACAGCAGCACACAGCAGGAAGCGTGTTCCTTTCTGGTTTGGGGATACCACTTTGGGTGCTTGCTCTCTATGGTGCTGCATGACATTCTAAACACACATGTGCAGTCACATTAGAGGATCTTAATGTTAGTCTCTCCAAACTTAGAGGATGTAATTTCAAGGGACTTCTTATATCTCTCATGACAGAAGATCTGCAAATGTTCACAGGTTTAGTCCAGGTGATATCACTTAGATTAACTCACAGGTAAGAGCTAGAGACAGGGAATAACCAACAGAGCAATGGTGCACCTCTGCCTTCTGTGTCTACCTGACGATCAAAGGCCAAATCACTTAGGACAGGATGCAACAATGCCCTTGAGGGGGCTCTGTGGTTTCCAACCCTGTACCACCTCTTGGGAGCTCATCACTCTGGTGAGACTTGTGTCGTAGGCCAACTTTTCGGGCCTGCAGAGCTCCCCTCTTGCCATGTGATATAGTTCTGCCCAGCGTCTACCTCTCAAGACAGGAAGTAGAGTTATTTTTTTTTTATTTTTGAACACATTTTTTAACACTTTATTTATTATGCACTTGGTGGATCACTTAAGCATACAGTAACAACTACAGATTACAAATTGTCTGAGCATCACATGGAGTCAAATCACAGCATACAGCAAATACCTTCGTATGACTCTCTCGACCATGCAACGAGACGTATTGGTCTTGTGCGGAAAACTAACATTACATATTATCAGGGTTCGTTGTCTGCTGATCTAGCCAGGTAATGACGAAAGTCTTGCCAAATGTCTTTAGAGTGCAGTGCGCCTGACTGTAAAGTTATATAAAGTTCCTCATTAGTATTGGCCCACATTAAATCATGCAACCAGTCCAGCATCGTAGGAGGATTTTTCGCAGCAAATGCCACAAAATAGCCATTTTCTTCAGCGAGTAATAAGCGCCACATTTAACAGTCTGTGTTGAACATGAGGCATTTTCCCAGTACATCCCAACACGCACTCTAGGTGTGAGTGGTGGAATTGCCGTCCCAAAACGTCATCCAAAGTGTGCCGAACCTCCTTCCAATAATCAACCAGTTAAGGGCATTCCCATATCATGTGCACCATATGAGCATCTGGGGAACTGCATCTAGGACACATCCATACATCTGTGAGGCTAAGCCGCAATATCCTGGCTGGAGTGCAGTATAGTCTATTTATGACTTTAAATTGAATAAGGCAATATCTTGAATTCATGGACACCCCTTTGGTCAGCTGACAGATGTGCCCCCACTGCAGCTCTGATATTTTAACCTGTACATTGGCCTCCCATTTCCTTCTATTGTCCGGGCCCTTCCTGACACCCATCACGTGTGCCAATTTATACAGCTTGGAGATGGATTGCCATCACCATGTGACAAAATATACAGGATATAATTCTGGTTCAGATGGAAATACCGGCCAGTGCGCAGCCACTGCTGCTCTAATCCGCTGATATTGGAGCCATTGGAGGGGTGTGTCTCCCACATGCTGCTTAACCGCATCCCACTCGCAAACTGTCCTGCCACAAACGAGATTCCCTCTTATTTGAATACCAGCCTAACTGTCCATGGAGGGAGTCATCGCTGTCCTTCCCCAAAGTGTAGATTTTTATCATGAGGGGCATGAGTCCCCGTCTGTTTATTCAGTCTATACCGGGTGCCCTGCATCGCCCTTACCGGATCCAAGCCATGTTCCTCAGCCCAATATACAGTGAAATGTAATTGGGCCATCAAATAATATAATTCGAAATCCGGAGCAGACATAAGGTTGAACAATATGTGCCCACTTCATCCCCAACGAGCACCCTGCCCATAAAAAGGACAAACACATTCATGTCATATCTGAAAAGAACACTCGTCCCAGACACATTGGAATGTTACGGAAAAAGTAAAGGAGTTTAGGCAGAACCATCATCTTGATCAGGGCCAATCTCCCAGCAAGTGAAAGCTGAATTTAACACCATCTCTGCAATGTAATTCTCAAACCCGCTAAATAGCTCCCATAATTAAAATCATATGTCAGTCATGTTGAATGAGCCACTCTAATCCCAAAACACCGAGACTCTGACTCAGCCCACGCAAGGCCTGACACATCTATTGGCCGTCCTGTGACCCTTGTCAGCAGAAATATTTCAGATTTAGTGCTATTAAAGTGTAAGGCGGAATATTTACCAAAGTCGACCACCGCTGCCAATACCCTAAATAGGTGCATCTCTGATATACAACAAAATGCTATCTGTGTATAGGGAAATTATTTCAGGCCTCAATCCACCCTCCAAGGCAACAGTCGGGGATAAAATTCTGTTAGTACATTCCCAGGTGAACGGCTGTGAATACAGCAGCCGTACCCCTGCTATGAAATTAGGGCCAAACACGTAATTAACCAGAACCCGGAACTGGAAAGGCCAGGAGACAGTGTCAAAAGCCTTGTGCATGTCCAGAGCCACTGCAACTGCCTGCCTGTCCTGAGGGACCCTTGCAAGTATATTATAGAATCTGCAGATATTAGATGCCATATGAAGCCCGACTGATCTGTATGTACCAGGTACGGCATGTACTGAGATAGCTGAGTCGTGAGTTTTTTCGCATACATTTTGCATTGATATTTATAAGTGATAGGGGTCTGTATGACCAACACTCATTCGCTACCTTGTCGGGTTTTAACCCCTTAAGGGCCAGGCTATTATGTAAGTCTATGCAAAAAGGACGAGCAATCTCGTCCTTGGCAGCTCGTCCTTGGCACTCGGCTCCCGCATAGTTTTGGGCAGTACCGCCCCACACCCCCGCGAGTGCTTCAGACCAAACTCTTAACAAGGGAGGAGATAGTTCCTCCCGGAGTAGTTAAAGTGAGTTGTAAAACTCAGTGTCGAAACCGTAGTGTGCTTTAATTGTTTCTAAAGCAGCCTTGAAGTGGTCATCTCTTATTACTTTAGTCTGAGCATCCAGGGTTAACTGAACTTAATGGAATCTAGCACTGATTTGCTCACCTAATATATTCTTGACAATGGTGTAAGTATCTCATGACTATATTTAAAAAAGTACATTTTATTTGCAGGGTTTGAGGGCAGTACTGGTTATATGATATCAAAATCTCACATGTATTGCGAATATTGGAATATTTCATGGCAGTAACTTACAAGTGATACTAGCCTTGGGCAGGCTTTAGCAGTAGTCTGAACAGGGCACGAATATCCAGGCATATGGCGTTAATGCTTGAAAATGCCTATTGGTCAGCCTTTGCTGTTGGCTTTCTTTGTTAATGCTTCAAGCACAGTAAACCAGCTTCATGTAATCCTGCCCTCCTTGCTGTTACATCATTCTGTAAAGGAGCAATTTGTGCAACGCGTTTCTGTGACAGTAATGCCAATAATTACCTAGATATACTTACTGTACACTGAAACAGAGAGGGATATCAGGGTATAATTGCCATGCCCAAAGAATGGAGACCGAACCTTTTACATTTAATTCTAAGCAGAATTTGAGAATTGGATGGCATACAGACTAAACAATGTTATAACTTGTACGTTCAGATAAAGAACAAACCTGGATTTGCGAAAAACACATTCAAAAAAAGAAATGGTAAACTTGCGCATTTAATTCCGCGTATTTCTGGAACTGGTGTTGGAAGTCATGATATACAAAAACCTCTGTTTCCTCCCAAAAAAGGGTATTTTTGCCCTGCATTTAATCATCGTTAGAAAAGTGCTATGTATGTATAGCTGTGAAAAATTACATAGACCTGGTATGAGTCATGGATTGCACATTTAAAATGGGACAAAAGGTCATATAGGACCCAGGCTCAAGCCACAGAAGGGGGCATTTACATTGGGCACTTTTGAACCACACCTGTCTGGGCAAGGCTGTGATTTTATGAATGCAGGCATGTACGTGACCAGAACACATGCCAACCTTACTGTATACACTGGTTGCTCCTTTTTTGAGTGTGTTTTTTTTCCCTGTGTGGTTTCACCACCCACCAGCAATCTTTTTTTTTTAACATTGAGTGGTGTTGAAAGATGTCTGAATGCAGACATTGGGGGTCATTCCGAGTTGGGTGGTAAGGGAAAAACGATGCCGGTAAAGGACTACCGGCATCGTTTCCCGTTACTGTCCATTCTGACCCACCAGACCGTTATTTACGGTGCCGTAAAGTACGAGGCCGTAAATAGCGGTTTAGTGGCGCGCGCCCGACACGCCATGCCGAAATTAGCGGCATGGCGTAAACCGGAGCTGATCCCAAGTAAAGCGGACATGGAAAAAACGGCCTCCACAAGACCGCAAAGTACCTTACCGTCATGGAGTAAATACCGGCATCGCAGAGAAGGTGTTAAGAACCCTGAGCAGTGTTTCCAAGAGGCACAGGTGCACTCAACCAGCACAGGTGGAGGCAATGGAGTCTGGCACAGCACAAAAGGTAAAAGGAGCACACCCACTCACCACACCCCCTCCCACACCAAGATGATACCAATTGTAGCAGGATTACTGGACCTGGAGGCCCTGCTTGCAAGGCAGCAACGACAACAACAGCAACAACAACAACCACAGCCCCCACCACAGAGGACACACAGGAGGAGAAGGAGGGTGAGACAGGCCCAGCATGCCCTACCGGTGCAGCCACCATTACCACGCCGGCAGCCCCCAATCCCTCGCATCAGAGCCTCCACCTTCAACCTCACACCAGAGCAGATCCACACCCTGTACCGCCTTGACTGGGACACCATCACCACCATAGTGGACCTGACACATGACGACATAGTGAGCCTCATAGAAATCCACACTGCAATCCCCCCTCTACTCAGGGTAGTGTCTGTTCTCCACTTCCTTGCCACAGGCACGTAGCAGCATACAGTGGGGCACATGCATGGCATACCACAGGCCATATTTCCACATATACTCAACCAAGTGCTGGATGCCCTCATCAAACACACAAGGGACTACATATCCCTACCCCAGACACCCCAGCAGATATTGGATACATAAATTGCCTACCATGCACTGGCAGGCATGCCAAATTGCATAGGTGCCCTCGACTGCACCCACGTGGAATTGGTCTTTCCACATGCAATGGAGGTGGCATATCGCAACAGCAAGCAATACCACTACATTGACGTCCAGATGGTATTAAATGCCATTAAAGCCATCACACATTGCTGTGCCCGAAACCCCCGATCAACACATTACCCCCTGGTCCTGCGGAACTCCACGCTACCACGCTATATGGAGCAACATGCTGGACAACGTGCCTGGCTGCTTGGTGAGTCCCCTGATTGGGCCATGGCAGCGCATTGGGGCCATGAGTAGGGTGGATGCATACCCCAACTTGGTGGGAAAGGGGGGGTGCATACTACACCTGTGTTGGAATGTCGACGCCGTTGCACAATGTGCACCCCACAGAACACAGTGCCCCAAGGCAATCGATATGGCACATGACTGCCTAACCTCACAGCGATGTTAGAATGTAGAAAATACAACACTACTCGTCCGACAGGTAACCTGGCCCAATACCACAACACAAGCACCACTCATCGGCGGACCTCACACACCGTAAGGGCATCCTGCACCATGCACTGCATATGCACTATCTCGCAGCCTCCTGCATCCCACTACACAAGACAGACGTCCCTGGAAGTGCATAGAAGTGAGCCCAACAGGGATACAGCAGCGTGTCACTGGTTCCGCACACCCATAGTAGTGGTGCAAGTCAACATGGTACTGATCAGTGCAGTAAGACAAGTATGCTACTGACTACAGTCAACACCCCCTGCCACCAAATCTCACAGAACCCAACAAATCTATGAATTCCGGCCAACACTGCTGCACGCATATACGGTGCACGTGCAACAAGATGTAAGTGCACACCATAAGCCATCTTGAAGAAGCTACCCCTCCAACATTCCATGGCACAGGACACATAGCCGGCCCAGTAATGGGGTTGATGCAACCAGGGACATGTGTGTATGGCCAGGAATCACCAGCTGCCATGCAAGACTGCTAAAGATCGCCACCACCAATGTACAAACACTTACCTTCATTCCCCTTCCATGCAGGTGATGGTGGCTACCCTTTGAAGCCGTGGCTCATGGCCCCTATCCGCAACCCACAGAACAGGCATGAGGAGGACTACAATCGAGCCCATACCCGTACACGAGTGGCCATAGACCAGACATTTGGCCTGTTGAAGGCACCATTTTGTTGCCACAGCTGTTCGGGTGGAGCACTCATCAACAGCCACGAGAAGGTGGCCAGGATCACCATGGCATGTGTAAGGCTGCACAATATGTGCATCCATCGGAACGTGCCACTGCCCCATGACCTGGGACTGCTACCACCAGATGATGATGAGGGTGTGGATGAAGAATTGGCAGGACAGCATCACAGTGCAGATGCACAGGAGGGATGTGCCGTGTGGCAATCATTGATTGGACAATATTTCTGACACTCAAGTCAGCTGAGGGTGTCAGGATGACAGGGCATCGGTTGTGGGGTTACATGTACACCATGCACTGTGAGTCATTAAAAGACACATGCACATTGATCAATGTCCACTCTGATATTTTTTATGCACAACCGGTGTATTGTATTAGTAGGTTCACACGTGTACAACAAAACCTCCACCCTCACCCCCCTCTACCCAACTCCCATACACACCCTCACCCCCCTCCCCCCAATTCCCATACACACCCTCACCCCCCTCCCCCCAACTCCCATTCACACCCTCACCCCCCTCGCCCCAACTCCCATTCACACCCTCCCCCCCTCCCTCCCAACTCCGCAACAGTAGTCCCGTGTGGCACATTGAGGCCACATGTGGCAGCATAGTCTATTGATCCATGCTCCCGGTGCCCGGGGGCGCATGTTCCTGCGCCGCTGAGAACGCAGCAAGCGGCGCGCTGAGCTTGCCGGGGTGGGGGGACTGGTTGTGGGGGTGTCCTCCTGCTGAGTCGCAGGAATGGGACGTGCTGCCACAAGGGCGTCTGCAATGCATCCAAGTGCCTCACACACACGGTTGGTGCTTTCCGTGAACACCTGACGCATTTGCCTGAGCTCCTTGAGTAAATTCAACCTGCCCCGGCGGTTTTCCTCATTGAAGTCAGTGATGAGGGCAGTGAGTTGTCCTGCACGTAGTGCTTCCTGGGATGGTGTATCATCCCGGTTGGGGATTGGGTCGACATGCCCTGACAGGGCCTCGAATGGGGTACTGGGCACGGGATCTGCGTCTCCCGGTGCATCGCCACATGCACTTCGGACTGGTGTGTCACCCTCCCCAGAGTCCATGCACAACACCTGGGGGACATTGCATGGCTCGGGGGTTTATAGAGTGGGGTAGGAGTCCTCCTCTGACGCCCCACAGATGGACGAGGGGCTGTCCTGGATTTGCAGAGGGGGCGTGGCTGCCACCTCCCCAGAGATGCTGGACTCCTCTGACCTAGGTATGGTGATTGTTTCAGGCGCTGGTGCAGTGAGGGATGGGGGTGGTGCAACCTCAATGGGCCTTGGAGGAGCTGTGGTGGTTTTGTCCTTCCTGGCCGGTATGCGGTGGTCCCTGCCTTTGGCACTGGATGTGGTGGGACGGCTTCTCTCAGGCTCATCGCCCTCATGCTCACTGCCTGTGGGTGTAGAACAAAGGTACAACATGAGTGGTTATGTGAGACGCTAATGTCATTAATGGCAGCATTCACATTTCAGTCATTTTGGATTGGTGGCATTTTGGCCGTTACTACATCACTGGTTTCTACGGATGTGTCGGATATGTACGCAGGTGTGGGAGTCACTAATCCTGGCCTGGTCATGTGCAGTCTGACTCGCACACTGCCAAGCCTGCTGCACAGTGTGCTTATTGGGATGTGCTAGTTACTGCACTGTGGTTGGTGGGCATTATGTGATAGCACTTGTCCGTGGTGGCAATTGTCTTGCCATCATCAGAATGGTTGGAGGGCAGTATGACAAGCTGCATTGGATGGGGCTTGGAAGTGTATTCAACATGTATTTGCCATTGGCGGTGTTGACTTTGGACACTCACCTCCATCAGCAGACGACGGAGCCCCACACTCCATTTCACCGACGCCCTCGATTGATTCTGTGCCAATCAATGCAGCGCAGGTCTCCTCCCATGGCGCTAGGTTAATTGGTGAACTTGGTCCACCTCCAGTCAGCAGTGCCTGGCTGCGGTTGGCTGCGAGGATGCTCCGCACCCTCACCGCAAGTCGTCCCACCGCTTGCGGCAGTCCCTGGAGGTGCGGGGGGTGGTGCCTACTGCGCTCACCCTTTCAGCAAGTTCTGCCCATATGTTTTTCTTCTGGACCACTGCCTCTCTGCGCATGTCGCTGCTGAACACTACGTCTGCATGCTCCTCCAGGTGGCCCACCATGGCCTACAGCTCCTCGGGGCTGAAGTGCTGCTTGCGGAGGCGGTCCGCTGACCTTTCGGGGCTTTGGGCATAGCTGGCGGTTGTGTAGGCCTTTTCCGAGGTTCAGGTTCGTCCCAAGGGTGCTGCCTGGAGAGGATGGCAATGGATTGTGTTTTTAAAGATGGCCGCCACGCTCCTTCCCGTTCCTGTGTGATGACGTAATTTCCGTATCCGTTAATTAGCAGTGACCGTAATTTACGGTATCCATAAATTACGGTCACCGCTAATTACGGACGGCGAAGCTTCGATGACGGTGTTGTAAAGAACGTCTCGCTTCATGCCGCTAAGGGGTTTAACGGGCCCTTTAGCGGTATGTCGCTAGGGGATTTACCGGCATGGCGGAAAGCTTGTGCCCGCGAGGTCGGAATAGCCTGTGAATAGCAGGGTGGTACCAGATCGGACTCGCTCTTTCCGCCATGCCGGTAAAAAACAATACTTACCGCCAACCTCGGAATGAGGCCCATTACACGGAAGGCGGAGGACCAAGGTGCTACTAGCACCTTGGTCCATGCCGGTAAAATACCGGCACCGGAACCATTCCAAGGTTGGCGGGGCGGTAATTCCCCCTTCCACCACTGCCCTTCCCCATTCCCATTTTTGCCCCATAGGGCATAATGGGAATGGGGAAGGTGCTAATTACGGCACTGCAATTTTGCGGTGCCGTAATTAGCACCAAGGTCCCTTAGCGGGTTGGTTTTTAACGCCTGCAAAAAGCAGGCGTTAAAGCACCAACCCGCTAAGGGACCTCGTAGTAAGGCGGTAATGGTTAACGGTCACCGTTACCATTAACGGTGACCGTTAACCATTGCCGCCTTCCGTGTAATGAGGCCCAGGAATTTTGGAGGGAAGGTATGAGAGACACCGACTGTAACTACACACCTTTAAACATTTTTATAAAAGCAAACATGGCAGGCAGCTGTGGGTGGTCTGCCCAGTATCGCCATCCACTCAGAGCCCTCTTCCGGAAAAAGGGGTCTGGTGAGCCACATAAGTGCACAGGCATCAGTATCCTCTCTACAACTGATCAAAAGCGGGGGTTACAGGACACTGGGGAATGTTACTAAACGTTGTAGGTTTCAGCAGAGAGCATCTTTAAAGACCCTACATAGTGATTTCATTACCTTACACTTTCAAAATTCCGAAGGGCAAACTGCAGCGTCACTGCTTAGGAAGGGTCCTTGAGGTTTATGAATCACCTAGATCTATGCAAATGTACTGAGATGTACTAAGGGCAGACTGAGGGCAGACCTTTTGGCAAGTGGAGAAACATTTTTACGGCATGAATTTCAGAGCTGGAGGAATTGTGTAACGACAAAGGCCTTCAAAAGGTGGCAGTGCACAAGATGCCAGATTGATGGCTGATGTGTAGCCCACATGTGAAAACAACTATGGAAGTGGAAACCCTATCGGAAACCTACAGTGACTCCACATATTGCTTGCCTGGAACATGCATTCTACAGAGGGGACATTCGGTATGCGTGCAGAGAAGTTTCACCTCAAAGGCTGTCACAGACTCTGATAGCCACAAGGCACACCAAAACACAACTCCCCTCTTCAACTACACTGCATCAGAAATCAATGCACATTTCTACTGAGTATGGCAAATGATCAGACATGTGTGATGGCACCCATTGATTAGTATGCAAGTCTATCCCCCCTGGTCTCTGACACTGTAGGCCCTCCTCCTTTAACAACAGTTGTTTATAATGGCTTCTTATAACATAAGTACCCAGCAAGGGGGAGGGGGTGGCGGCCTCCCAGCTAATGAGGAGGCCTGGACAGGGTTCTTACCACACAAGGAAAGACCCTGATATAAGCTTTCTCAGAGTGGGGGACCGCCATCTTCCCTCACTGGGAATCAGGTAAGTGCACTCCCCGTGCCCCCTTCCCCTCACCCCACCCCACTTTTACACATATTTAAGGCCCCCCTCCCACTCCCAACTTACCTGCTGCTGTGTTGTCCCTCGCTGGCACCAGGAACCAGGATGTTCTCCGGCGCACGATTATCCGCAATGGAAAGGGAGAAGGTACTATGTGTAGTCCCTTCTCCCTTTCCATGGTGGCCATTTTGTTTGTTTATTTTTTTCATTCATTTCAATGACTGCCATGGAAAGGGGGAATGGGCTATGCGTAATCCCGTCTGCCTGATCCCTGGTGGACATTTACTTTTCTTTTTTTTTTCGCGAGTCAAGAAACAGTTTCAATGACGTTTCTCAGCGTGAAAAATCAATGCTATTAGTACCCTGGTAGAACATGCCAGGGTACTAATAGCAATAGAACCCCGGGGCTATGTTAAAGCCCTCGCTTCTCTGAGGCTTGTAACTATCTCCCCAGGGGCATTAGCAGAACAGTAATGTCCTACTTCTCGTGTTCTACTGTTTCATTAACCAATGCTGTGTTGAAACTGGTAACTAGTCAGGCAAAGCCCCATGAATGTTTGTTCACTAATCCAGAAGCACGTGCACTATTTGTAAGCAACCCTCTCACTGTAGGTTGCTGAAAATTTGGAGAGAAGCTTAGCTTTGCCACAAGAGAACATACAAAATGTATTGAGCACATGAGCCCGTCAGTAGGTATGTAAAGAGTCCCACCTGTTGGGATACCAGCAAAGGCATGAAGTTTTGGTGACTCACAAGATAGATGAGCAGAAAGCACTGGAGCAGGCATCAAGGGGAATGAGAAAATAAAATTATAAGTGCTGATTCCTGAAAGTGAGTCCAAGTTGTAATAATGCTACCCCATTTGAATGTTGGCATCTCTGGGTGCTTTAACAAAAGACAGACAACACATTTTCAGTTCATGTATACCGTTTGTACTTTTAAGGCCCCTTGTTATCTGTATTGTACATTTTTAGTTGGTGGTTTTATAATTGTTTAATGCTTGACTATATATTGATTCAATAGTAATCTAGAGGGCGGTAACCACTCTTGTTACAAATGGAGCATCAGGGACAGTTTTTTAAAGTAGGCCCCTACATTCATTATAGGACTAGAAGGTGTGTTTTCCTTCCCTGAGCTAAGCAAAAATGTCTTTTAAATTGCCAATGGTGGTGTGTAACAGGTATAATTAAGTCAAGTCAATCGCCAGCCATTAGATCTGAGACGGATCCTACTGCCAGAGACACTAGGATTATTATTCTTTAAAGTAAAAACACAGTAGAGAATATAGAGAATATGTTTTCATCAGACTGCCACCTGGACATAGAAGAAATACAACAGTTTGGTACTCAAAATGTATGCCACAAAACCACGTTAAATAAATAGACCAGAATTAATCATCTTTCTGTTTTCATACCGGAAATTGATTAGTAAGGTGAATTGGTTCAGGTTATTTTGAAAAAAGCACTGTGATGTTTGCATGCAATTAAAAATCTTTGGTTAAAAACCGCATTGTTATATATTTATGACGTAATGGGGGAGAAGAAACACTTTCTTTGACTGAAATCTAGGTTTCAGGTTGCAGTACATCTTTTATCGCAGGTGGTGTTCCCATTAACTTGAAAATCATCTTCCAAACTTACCCCGATACAATAAGGGGGAAGAAATTGTCAAACATAGGCAACATATTGTGATCATCCAGATGACAGAACCCACTCTAGCGGGTCAGAGGCTCTCCTGGATAAAATAAGATTTCCACACAACACTAGCATTGTTTTACTACTACTGTGATCAACACCTAATTCTAATTCAGAATCAATATACATCCATACATATATACAATGTAACACAAGAATACTTCTCTTAACAATCTTATGTCAACCTATCATCTTTTATTTTCCAATCTTTGATCTCTGTCAAGATCCTCCTCCACATTTACAGCAAATTACTCCCTGTATGATTACAAAACAAGTATTAAAGAAGTAATTATGTTTCTAAACCTCACATAAAAAGAACCACAGGCTAATGTATTTCATACAATATTTAACTCATCAACTCAACACTCTGCATACATTGCACTAAAACAACAACATATAAGGGCATAACAATGTTGTTATCTCTATCTCTGGACCTAAACAAGTCAGTTGGTAAATGATTTACAAACAAAGTAAATAAGGAAACAGACTTCTGTATCCGTGTGTTGGAAAATATAAAACTGCCCAAGAGAGTTGACATAAACGTTTTTGTCTGATCAGATGATAAGATGTGGTTAAAAAGAATATGTCGAATGAAAACATTTGCCAGTGGTATATTTCTAAGCATATATTGCAGGGCCTGGGCTAGCGGCCCTGTAGTTATGGTTAAGTTGCTGAACCCATAGGAAGAGCACTTATTGGGCAGCTTATAACGTTGCCCCCCCAAACGAATCCTCACAGAACTTTGCAGAAAAGGTATATGACCCCGGTCAGATCGATCCTGCGAAATTTGGTGAGGTTTGATCAAGGCAAGGAAAGTTATACGGGGGGTGCCAAAATGTTTGCTTTTTCCCATAGACACAGTGGAAATAAATGTTGGTCACGTCTACAGCCCAAACCGCTGGACAGATTGTCACTAGATTTGTGGCAGGAGCGGTGGCTTGAGCCCAAAAGTGTGCTTTTGTAAATTTGGTTTAAATCCGTCCAGTAGTTTTTTTTAAAACAACCAAAAAGTAGGCCAAAATAAATTAGCAATATCTGAGTTCGGTCTGTGGACTAATTTCCCTGTTCGGTCTACGGACAGGCCTCTGATTGGCCCAGGGGCTGACGTGATGTCCACGGACATTGGACGCGCTCACTGATTGGATGGTGGAGAGTGTGAGGTGAGTCCGATTTTTGGAAGTACCCGCCATGTTGGATCCACAGACAGTCGAAGCAGACCGCGGACAGCTTGGTGGGGAAAAAGTCTGGAAAACAAATGTTTTGTCATTTGGTGGTGGATAGAAGGGCTAGGAACAGTGAAGAAGTGGACAAAATATGATATGGGGCTGGTTGTGTAGGTTGAACAGGCCGGGCAGGTGCCCTGGTGGTTTGCAAACAATGCAGTTGTTTGCAGACAGCACTGTGAATGGGCGGCTTTGAAAATGCATTTGGGGTTATTTGATGACTGGAAGTGGGCATAGAAATGGTAGGGAAGTGGAATAAAGATAATGTAGTGTAGTGCCCGGAAGTAGTTGTGGCACCAGCGTGGTATATTATACCTACTGTTGTGAAGGTTTTCTTTCCAGGAGATACTTGCCCGTGTGTAAAGCCTGTAAGCTTCCAGTTATTTTTGGTACCATCTGCATTGCACCTTAGAAGCATTAGTATGAAATATTGGCTATGTGAGTTTATTTGTATGGTGGAACAATGGTCTGAATTGCAAAAAGGGCATAATATGCCATGATTTGCATTCTAAAGAAGCGGTGAAATGGAATGGATTCACAATTTGGTATGGACACATATAGAAAACATTCATTACGGATGTGTTCTTGTGAAACATGGTTGAAGAGAGTGCATCTATGTTTCCATGTGTATGAAATCTTCCAGATTTCATTTATAGGGATGTTTTAGGTTTCTAGTAATTGTAGTAAGTACTTTAGGAATTCTTGTGGATCTTCTTGTGTGTTTATGATAAATGTTACCTTTCCTGCACAGTAGTCCAATTATTTCCTTATACCTGAGACACTGTAAGTGTTGCATGGATTGTTTGTGGCATTTCTGTGAAGGACGAGCATTTGCAAGCACAACTGGTCTGAGCCATTTAAGTAAATGTTGTGAACAATTGGTGGCAATTGAAAAATTAGATTCATTGTGACACTAGCATAACAATTTACTGCACTATGTTTGTGAAATTGTAATGGACCATAGAGTTCTGTTTATGGATCGTTAGATGGGCCTGCAGATCTTTGTGGAGAAGAGACATTTGTGTCTTTCTTTTCTGATGGGTGTGACCTTGACTTTGTACTAGATAGTTTTGTGGTTGTATTGTTTGATGCAGGAAATGGTGGTTACTTTTTTTAGTGGTATTGTTTGGACACTTGAAACACTTTTGTATAGGTGCGTTATAAATGCCATATCATATCATCTGTTTCTATTATTTGTCTTTTAAAAGGTTTCTTTTGTAGGGGTACAGGGTACATATTTAGATGGGCGGTGTATAGTGTCATAGCCTGTTGTATTCCAAGATACAAGGAATGTCAGCATTGACTTTGTTTGCATCAAAGTTAACTAGGAATAGACCATTGAGTGTACGCAGACGTGAAAGTGCTACGTATCTCATACCTTCTTGAAATACTGTTCTGCCAATGTCAATCAATGCTTGATCTAGGGTTAGACCTTGTGATTTGTGAATAGTGAAAGCATATGTAAGTGACAGAGAACATTGTTCTCTGCTTACGTACATGTCTTTGAAAAGAAGGAAACATCATATTGTTCGGTCAATTTGTTTAACCTCTGCAGGTTTGTCAAAGTGGATCTTGACAAACTGATTGTTGTTGTCATGCGGATATGTCTGGAAGTCAAGAACTGTAGCAATTGCTCAATTGACTAAGCCTTGTCCTACATCAAGGTTACGTTTTAGAATGACTCTGCAGTTTAGACACAAAGTTAATATTTTCTCGAATCTGGCTGTGTTGGAGATACATTTTTCTAAGCTTTTTAGTCATGCTGTTTCTTGTTGACACATAGGAAGCGTCATACCATGCACTTCTAGTTTGTCTGTGGAGCTGATATGCAGTATAGGTTGCATTTCTTTTTTCATCATTGTTCATTGCACTGACTACAGCTTGTAAGCGTTGGCATTAAGGACATATATTTTGGATTTTGTTGCATTAATTGTTCCCTGATATCAGGAGCAGATGTGTTTCGCCCATATAGCTCATCGATTAGTCTACTACTCAAGATGGATTTTGCATCTTTACTAAGCAGCCCGGTTCTACTGCTTTTTAAAATGTTAGCATATGTGAGGTCTGCAGACTGGTGTATGCTTTCAGTTAGTTCTTTGTAGTGAAAATGTTGCAAGGTATTTACATTTCCAATGCTGCCGAAAGCATTACGGCATTCTTTGTGTCCTAATGTTTTAAAATAGGTTGCCCTTTCAATGGCGTCAACTGTAGGAGGTCTCCAAAAACAATAACATGTTTTCCTCAAAACAGTTCCTCGTAGTTGGTTTTGTAGGACTTCTTACATTCTGAGATGAATTAAAGCCAACATGAGGTTGGACACCATACTTACTTCGTCTATCATGAACCCTTTCATTTGTTTTAGAATTCTGCATACCTCAGTTGCAGCCTCTGCTGACGATTTGTAGTATTTTAATTAGTTTTGGTGTTCTATGGGGAGGAGTAGTAGTTGGTATAAAGTGAGACCACCTATGAAATAAGCAGCTAAACCTGTGGGGGCTGTTACTACAGCCAAAAGGTTGCTGTTTGTCACGTTTTAAGGAAAATTGCTGATTAAGTAGAGGTTTGCCAGAACCAGATTCACCACTTGCATACAGGAGCAGAGGTTTATCATTTTTATATGTACAGGTTTTACTTTCATGTATAAATTCATGCTCAATTTCTTCAAATACTTGTAGATAAATGATGAGTTGTTCATCATTTAGCTGATATTCCGGGAACGGACATGTTTTCCTCAGATTGTTTATATCGATACATGGTATTTTCTACCTCAACCATAGCTATTTCTGCTTCATTTAGAATGAGTGGTTCTCCAAGTGTCTCTTAACTTCCTGTAAGGAGTGTCTTTGAATAGTTGAGCTTCAATTTCTTCCACTTGTTGGCGTTCACTGTCCAACATTTCTTTGTAATGTTTGAAATTGTCATTTGTTTAAAGCTTTCATTTGCTTAAATTGCAGCTTCAAATGAGTCATCATTGAAGGTCTTGGATGCTTCGTACCTTCTAATGTTGCATGTATTTTTAGGGGATTTGCCTTTTTACACTATTTCGAACAGAAGACATGAATCTATATAATTGTCCTTTTGTGTACACTGGTCTAGGGAAGCCAACGGTGACATTTGTTATAGTATTTCCCCTTGTTTTTATATCTACGTCGGCAGAATGTGCCACTTTTATGTTTTTGGAGGTATCACACTATGTATGCAGGTCACTTTGTGTGATTTCTGAAGGAATGTTGCAGGTAATGTATTTTTCAATAAATTGTAAAACAGTGGCGGCAGAATCATGGGCATATTTTGGAGCATATTTTATCAACAAAACCATGTGGATGTGTGGTGCTCCTCTGGATTGATCTTCTTATTTCCAAAAGAAGTGTTGCTCTTCTGCGAGCGGAGGGGTAGTTTTATTGCAGATAAAATGCAGCATGGCTATGAAGCAATGGTGAAAGTACCTTAATACATTTAAAGGGTCAAGAGAACAGAGTTCTCATGGTGTTTTTATATCTATTCCGTCTTTATTTTGGTTTGCAGGGCAAGTCATCCCATGCATACTCAACACAACTTGAAGTAACAAACCATGTGGATTGGCCTAGGTTCCTTAGCATACAACGTACATCAGCGTGACATCGGAACCAGTATTCTTTTGTACCACGCATGTTTGCCAAGAGATTTGTGATACTTGATTTCAAAACTTAATCTTTTTCTTTTATTTTTTGAAATAGTTGGGTAGTGGATATGTTTAAAAAGTTAGAGTCTGTTTTTAATGTGTGTGCAACTCCATAACATAGTGTTTGGTAGTTCACTTTCAAAGAAGAGGTGGAAAATGCATTCAACATTTTGCCTGAATCTGGGGTCTTCAGAATACATTTGTAAAGAGCGATATTCTGATGCACTAATTTGTGTGGACCTATCATCATATCTTCCTCCTTTTCATGTAGGAAAGAGCAGCGGAAAACAACATGCTTCTACACTTTTTTTCCCATATGCTCATTGGGGATCCTTTGGCTTGATGCATTTTATATGTTTTAATGCATTGTCAATGGTGTCTGTAGAGTGCAGTGGGTGAATGGTATACTGATCTAAAATGTTGGTTGCTGTAACAGGATCTACACATTCATTGGCCAGTTTCTCGTGACTCTTGAATAATTTGGGGGGTTTATTTTAAGTTTTCCTCTATGTTCATATCTTTGTAGTATGAATTGTTTTCTTTTAGATATTGTAGGGCTTGTCTAACTTTGTTTAAGTCGACTAGTTGTATTACTAGTTCAAAGGTATTGCCTTTCTCAGAGCACTCCGTGGGCCAATTTTGTGTGGTGCCTCGTGGAAGTAGTCCCGTAGGAATACAAGCCAGGTTTCCCATGACTGAGTACAACTTTGTGCATCAAACCTTGCTTGCATGCGCCTTTGGGACATTTCCAACAGTGGTGAAAAATTGCCGGACCCAGGGCTCACTCTGAGTACTGGAGACAGGGACTTCCTCCACTTCATCCTCTTCTTCTTCTTGATCCTCCTCTGTATCAGTGTGCCTGTTCCCCTCTTGAGGCTTTTTCAGGTTGTTGAGGTGGTGGTGGTGGTGGTGGGGGTGCTTGGGAAGTAGAAATGGCCATAGCAGATGCCATTGGAGTAGGTTTTCAGAGATTTCCAAAGCAGGTGTTCTCCAGATGCTCTGTCCAGGACAGCCAGATTGAGAATGTGGAAAAGTAATGGGTGAGCCCCTTTAGAGGAACCGTCCGTGGGCAGTTGTTCTGTTCGGGGACTACCAAGTCAAAAATAGGCATTGAAAAGTTGTAAAAAGCTGCTAGATCAACGTAGCATGGGCAAGTGTAAGGTTTCTGCTTGAAACACCCTAGATTGGCTGGAAAAGCACTTTTAAAATGTCTACAGCCTCAGACAGCGTCCACAGACTCCACTGGCATACCACACGGGCGCAAATTGACTTTGCATTACTGAGTCGAGTGCGCCTCTATAATAGGCAAGTGGCTTGTTTCCCATTGAACTTTTCTGTGTCAGTACTGCTGTCATGAGAATGCCATTGTAGTGCGAAAAGAGATAACATTCCTGATCATAGTGAGGCGTGGCTAGGACTGGGACTGTTGAAATTAACCCTTTTAGGTCATTGAAAGCTGTTAGCATTTCTGCTGTCCATGTGATATGTGTTTTTTCTCTCTGTGCTTCTTTCAGCCCTTGCAGGAGAGGCCTTGTGTATGATGCATAATCTAGTATTCATGCTCTACAGTAGTTGCAAAGTCCTAGAATTTGCATTTCTTTAACTGTGTTTGGTTTCGCAATGGGCTGCACTGTTGCTGCTCTGTCAGGGATAATTATTTTGCCATCTTTGGAAATTAGTTGGACCAAGTACAGAACCTTTGCCAAACAGTACTGGAGCTTTTTCATGTCTACCTTGTAGCCCTTCTGTGCTAGGATTTGGAGCAGAATAATAGAACCTCTTTGGCAGCTTTCTTCATTCTCACTGCAGATCAGTAGGTCATCTACGTACTGAATGATTGTGCTTGGTACTTGAATATTGCCAAGGTCTTTGTGCAATATTCTATTGAATATGCTGGGACTTTCGAAATACCCATGGGGCAAACGAAGATGTTCATATCTTCTCCCCCCCAGGGTAAAGGCTGTGAGGTATTGTGACTCATGGTCGAGGGGTACTGAGAAAAAGGCATTTTTCAAATCCACTACGGTAAAGTGAGTAATGTGAGTGGCATGTTTGGCATGCTGCACAAAATGGAGGCAGGATTTGGGACAAGAGGAAACTCTTTTTGGACAATATCATTGAGGGGGCTAAGGTCCTGGATCATCCTCCAACTCCCCCTATCGATTTCTTAATGGGGTACACAGCTGTGTTACAGGGGGAGTTAGAGGGGACAATATACCTTGCTCTATGAGTGCTTGCAGTGTCTCCTGAATCCCTTCCTCAGCCTCTCTGGACAGGGGGTATTGCTTCACCCTGGGCAGTATAGGTCCTGGCTTGAGTGCTATTTTGACAGGTGTCACTTCCCTTGACAGTCCCACATCATGAGGGTTGGTGGTCCACAGGTGGGGCGGGACCTGCTGCATATCTGTCTCACAAAAGGACGGTGGTCTGCTGACGTAGCCATGAGAGGTCTTGGTTCTTTTCTGTACTGCACCATAATATCACAAGGAATACTGATTTCTAACAGAATCTCCCCGTCATTGTTGTCACCAGCAAACAACTCTTCATCAGTCAATAAACACAATGGTATATTGGGGTCATTGCACAACACTGTGTGCCAATCTCATCCATGGATGTCAGTAGCAATTACAACAATTCTTTCAGCAGACACTTGCACCCCTTCCAGATCTAAGGATAGAATGGTACCAGCAACCATTTCAGGTGTTGCTACGGGGCGGAAGACAAAATCTGAGGGTACTCTCATTTCCTTTCTAGTAAGTTCAGGTACTGCTCTTGCTAGCACTCGAATCCCATACATAAACATGTCTGGGTTCAAAGATATCCCTCTCACCTTGAGCTCATTGGCCACAGTATGAATTATCAACATTGCTCTAAGGGAACACATGCCGGCGGTGGAGCACACTACCCCTCTCTCAGTGAATGATATGGTTAGGTTTAATTTGCTGAGCAAGTCTTTTCCCAGTAGATTGATGAGGGAAATTTTGTAATAAGGTAAGGGTGCTCGTACTACCTTCCCCCATATCTTAACATTTCATATGGAACCGTGACCACAGCGCCAGAGAATCCTTGCGTATCGAGAGTTTGGCCAGATAACAAGAAGTCACCTTTGCAGATGCATGACTTTTCTGCCCCCAAGTCCACCATGAAGATGAATTGTTTGGTTCCTATGTCTGTCCCCACCACTGGTTCCTCTTCTGGATACAAGGTAGTTGATAGTACTGGACACGCAAATGCTCTCTGTGGGCTGTCCTAGTCGGAGTATGTCTCTATCCCCGGGCAAGAAAAGGGGTCTCCCCTAGAACACAGGCCCCCTGGTACGGCAAAGGTGCACCGTTCGGGGCGGTGGCAAAAGGAGTATTATTTCTACTTGCTTGTTGGTAGGGGAGATTCTGGGGTGCCTGCATCATATGAGGGGGTGACGGTGAGTACTGGGGCCAGGCATCTAGGCAGGAAATTGGAGGTAGGGTAGGGGTATATCGGACACCCCCCGTGGTGGCCCTTGCCACCTTCCAGGGTGTGGGTTCCCATAGTGTTGTTGGTTGTAGTAGGGTTGGTTATATTGGTAGTTTCCTCCCTGCCTGCTGCGGCATTCCCGTGAGAAATTCCTCCACCTCCTGCATGACCAACATTGCCCTTGGTTTGCTCCTTTGGGGCCTTGTCCACTGAATCACCCACCCCTCTGTCCCCAAGGGGACTGGGTATTGTTGATCTCCTCCCCACTGTTCCTGCCCGTTGTCTGCCCGCACTGCTGCCTTTCTCGTCTGTGTGGCTACAGCGACACCCCCTCTTATCCTATCTGTTCAGGGGGTGGGGCTGTTGCCACAGCTGCTACTTTCACTAGTTTTATCTGTACGAGTTTCACTTCTTCTGCTAGCCTCGTCTGAATAGTTTCCTTTTCTCTTTCTTTGATCCTCCTATGATGAAACACTATTACGCTTTGAATCTCATGCCAAACTTTTTCTTCTATCCCAGCTATCTTATTGAGGGCCTTATGTACTTCCTTTGGGAGTCCCTGCTTTATTATGAAGTAAAATAGGGAGGCGGATTGGTCCCACACAGTGCCCGTCTCTGCCCTCCACATCTCTTTGACCCGAAGAATGAACTGTGCTGCGTCTTCCTCATCTCTCATAGTGCTTTGCATTATGGAGTGTAAATCGGGAGTATCGGGGAAGGCCCTCCGCAGTGCATCCCACATCCGTGCCCGAACATTGTTAAATGATGCCCCATCATGTGTGTCGTTACTTATAGTCACTCCCAGGTACACTACTTTCACCCACACTGATACTGCTTGATCTCCCACCGCGGACCCTAATAGGCTTTTAATATCTCCTATGGCCAGGGGCACCCCTGCCATTTGTTTCTCAAAGGCATGGATCAATTTTCCTGCACCCGCTGTGAGTGGGGGGGGGCGATTTAAGGAGGTTGGTTTTATCCATCTATGCCCATGGAACATAATGAGGCCTCCCTGCTCCCTTGTGAATGGGGGGCATCTGCAGTTTTGATTTCACTTTTCCACCTATTACTGCAGTTCCCTCCTTTTTTGCTAAGGCCATTCTCCCAAGCCTATTTCTTAACCTCCCTTCCCACATTCCTTCCACTCTAGGTGTGGTTAACTGTACCTGTTGGATTCCTCTGACCGCACCCTCTTCCTCATCATCAAAGACACTCCAATATTCTTTATCCCTTACTGACCCCACGTTGTCATATCTCAAGCTATCTGTTTCCCCTTCTCATTCTACACACGCAGTCCATATGGGCGCACTATCAATCCTGAAGAAAAAGTTTCCCGATTTCCATTAATCTTCCGGCGGGGAGCAGGCGTACTTAGGGGTCATGGTCTATTTTCTGGCCCCCTCGCTGTCTCACATGCTGCTTGTAATCGAGCCAGCCCCGTACAGGTAGACGTCAATGCTGCCCCAATGTCTCTTGCACTCACTCCTGGGTGGGAGGGGGTTACGGCTGGTAGATCATACGGTGGGGCGGTGCTGTACTCGCCGTTGCTTGAGCACTTCTCCCAGACACATAGGTTGGATTTGAGTACCCCTCTGCTGCTTTTACACACATCCTGAAGGTGGGGGCTGCTCCCCCCTTAGCTCTGGATGGATTTTATTCACTTTGGCTATGGCTAGAGGGGTGGGAAAGGATCATTTCCTATCCACAAGGTGGGAGAGAGAGAGGAAAGGATGTCTTGGATTTTTGTGATGAAGTGTACAGCCAAGGAGGAGCAAAGGTCCTGGATGTGTGTGACAGACAAAGAGGCTGCTGCAGGATTGGCCATTTCCTTGCAGACTTTGAAAAGCTCTGCCGTGTTGTTTGATGCCGCAGAGATGCAGGCTTGAATATAGACTCTTTTCATGGAGCGGATGCAGAGTCGATATTGCCTTTGAAGGAGGCTGCAGGCCAGATTGTCAGATGGTCCACCAGATGAGTTCCATTTCCTCTCAGCTGCCCTATATCTGTGTTTAAGGGCAGCCAGATCGGAGTCGTACCAAGAGTTACACTTTTTGGAAGGCTTCAGTCAGACCCTCATGGCAGGGACTCAAGTGTTAGAGATAGAGAGGTTGAGGTTAGCGAGGGGTGTGTCAGGGTTGGAGTCAGCCATAGGAATGGGAGGAGGAGAGTCGGTGGAGGCAAAGGCAGCCACTGTCACTTTTTTCATGGGTCTGGTGACTTTGAAGCTGAGTGGAAGTGCCGGGTGTGTTGCTGCAATAGGAGAGGAGATTGTCAGGTGTGTTGAGAGAAGAGAGTGGTTGGTCCAAGAGAGAGAGGTAGTTAGAGGGGTAGAGAGAGGGATGTCAGTAGAGATGAGAGCATAAAGGTAGTGGCTTGCGGTGTGCGTGGGGCCAGAGGGTCAGATAGATAGGGAGAGAGAGTAGCATAGGTTGAGGAAAGGTACTGAGGAGTCAGGAGAGGCCAGATGGATGTTGAGATCACCCAACAAGAGGAGTTGAGAGGAGGAGGAGAGTAGCGAGGAGGCCAGGTCAGCCCATTTCGAGAGGAAGAGAGTGGACTATCATGGTGGTCGATAGAAGGTTGCCCTAGTGAGAGAAGATTTAGGGGAGCGTGAGAGTCTGCAAATTAGGCACTCAAAGGAGGAGTAAGCTGAGTAGGGATGATGGATACAGGTATCCATTCTGGGAAGATAAGCGCCACTCCCCCACCAGTCTTCTTAGGTCCAGGCACAGAGCGGATTTTGTAGTCTTCAGGGGGGAGTGTGTCAAAACTCGTGATGGAGCACTCCTTGAACCTGGTCTCCATGATGACGAGCACATCAAGATCCATGAGTTCAAGGAGATTGCAGATGTCAGACGAGTGTTTGTTGGCCGAGCGAGTGTTGAGAGTGGCAATGTGGAGCTGCTTGCTATCTTTGAAGGTCTTCCTCGGGGGGCAGAGGAGACAGTGGTCAATTACTGTCTAGGTTTTGCACTCACTTTTGCTCTGTCTTTTACATGCCTACTATATGCAGGGACATCAACAGCTCCAGGCAACTCTGCAGGTGAGTTCTTCCTTTCAGTCTATACCCTGCTGCACAATCCCTCTCAGGCAGCATAGTTTTGTCTTTGGAAAGGCTTCTGTCTTTTGCTCCCTCTGAAAAAGGCCTTCTTAAGTAGAATATCCATCAGCTACATCAGGTGGAACCTCAATCAGCTGTTTTCTTGTCAGGGTATCTTCCCCTGCCGTTCTGCACAAGAACTTGTGCAACTTCCTATGTGTTTGACTTAAAATACTCAACAAACACCAGCTATGCAGCATCATTTGATGCAGCAATTTCAAGATCGGATGAAGCGCCCCTCAGGAATTATGATCAAAATGTGCTGAAATATGTATTTCCATTATAAATTATTGTACGCACTTACAATATTGTTGAGGACAATATGTTCGAAATCGCAAAGACATTCTGAATCCTCATACATCCTTCAAGTTCCTGTGGCTGTTAGTATGAGAAGATTAATAACATATGTAAATGTATTAAGATTTCATAGATTTAATATATATTTTCTATATGTAGGTGGTGAGAGCTGCTTCACTGAATCTAAATCTAGTATTGTTTTTTTTTAATCAAGCAAAGAGCCCATTATGTGTTTTCATCATTTTGTGCCTTCAAATGTACAAACATATTTCGTTTTTCAAAGCTGTCTTATATGTTGTGCTGGATTGTTGTTAACAGAACATATGTGCAGACAAAAGATTCACTAAATGGGGTGCTTTTCATGAAGCAGACCCATTATAGATGATACCTTATTGCTCTGCTTAGGCTAAAGGTCAAGGTTTTATGTGGACATATGTTCTTCTATAGTGGCCATTTACCGAATAACCACACTTATAAACTATGACCCAGCATCGCTTGTAAAATGTGTGAGTCTGCAATAACTGTGATTTTGGAATATAATAAGCATATTTTCCTTGTACAAACATCAGTGCCTGATCCTCTCTGTTAGCGGATTAATGGATTAATCATTGCCTTATGGTGAGGTCTGAGATACAGAAAGCTGACCTCTGTACTTTTCAGATGTACAGAGCTGGTCTTTGCAAACACATCTCAAGTTTAAGGTTCAGCTGCTTCACTGTTACAGGCAAAAAGGGTACCAACACTGCTTAGTGTAATTTTCACTGAAACACCAATTTAAAAATTGTAGGCCATATCAATTCTACATAACTTGTAATATATATCTGTCTCTTCCATGCAAAATATTAAAATACAGTTTGAATAATTGTGCGTTTAATTCATATACATGGCTGCAAAAGCAAAAATGCTGTTAGCATCAAGAATTTTTCTGAGAAAAGAAACACTTCTTCCAGTTGTTTAACATTATGTTGCAACATTCAAAATGTACTTTGTTCAATGCAATTCATTGCACATTTTCAATGATTGATTACAAAGATAAATGTAGCCCTACAGGAGTCTGGGATTACATCAGCAAATTATTAAAATCAAATGGGATAATTAACATTTTTTTGCACTTACACAATTCTGGTTTGGATACTTATTAGGAAAAGGCTTAGTCGTACCTCAAATGCCCGCATGGTCACACTGAATAAGGTTCTCATGACAAATAGTTCATCAAAATGCCAAGAATAGGGAAGTTACATCACACACTTAATAACATCATAGGAAGTGCTACCAGATTGTCTTTGCCCATTTTGACATTACTGACGTTAAAAACGTGCCTTCTCTTGTTAATACATAGGGCCTCATTCCGAGTTTGGAGGTAGCCATGGTGCTATTAGCGCCATGGCTGCCTTGGCTGCCTCCAAAATCTGTCCGGGTCCGGGTTCCTTGAATGGGGACTTACCGGGCCATTCCAACCTTGGAGGACCCGGTAAGTCCCCATTCAAAATACCCATCCCTATTCCCATTCGAGCCCCCATAGGGCTCAATGGGGAGGGGGCTAATAACGGACCCGCTAATAGCGGGCCCGTTATTAGCTCCCTGGTCCCTTAGCAGCTCCTGCTAAGGACGGCTGGTAAAACCAGCGTCCTTAGCGGGAGCCGCTAAGGGACCTCGGAATGCGGCGGTAAGGGGTTAACGGTACCGGCACCCTTACCAGCGCCGTTAACCCCTTACCACCGCTCTCGGAATGAGGCCCATAGTCTTACAATGTATGCAATCATTTGAACATTTTGAAAGTTCTCCATAAACTTGATTGAATGGATGTTTGTGCTAATGATATAGTTTATGGGTTTAGGTGATACACACATAGTTTCATCAGTGACTGATGCAACATCATTGGTAATCCCATAGATTCCATACTGCAACATATCTCCAAGTAACAGGAAGTATTGTGCAGGCACAACTTTCAGAACAACCTTCACTTTAATATCCTTTTTAGATTGTCACATCGCTAATGTCTTCATTAACTTATATATCTAAAAATGATACTGGACCACTGAACAACATAACCTCACTTTCAATGCTGGCAAACTGCCTGTCCAACTCAAAGCTGGCAACATATAAGCAAGTAAAGCAATGCATATGTGGACTTGTTTAATGAAAGCAGATATGTCTGATTAACCAATTCTAAGATCAAATAGCAGTGTCCTTTTTTTCACAAACTGCAAGTAGCAGTGCAATCTCAGTGGCGTCATTCTTTGGCCTAAAAGGGCTTCCACTTAAAAACATTTATGTCTGTCAATAATTATGTATTATGCTATGCATAACATAATACTTATAAGGCATAATAGGTATATCACCCTCATTAGCAGATAAAGGGGAAAAAAAACAGAAATGTATATAGTATATAATTGGTCACTTTTTTATTTTCTGGATGCAACTGAGGGTCCTCTCATTAGTTTGTTAGCTCGTTTGTTAGTGGAAACCGGGGACAGGAGCACTCAGCAGTAGAGGATACTTCTGTAAAGTCATATATAAACAAACCTTATAGAAAATCACATCAGACCTAATTCACTAAAAAGTCATAGATCTAAAAATAGCACAAGAGGGGTTGTGATGCAGTAGCCTGTCCTCTTCCTTACATTAGGGTCAGTATCGCCCTCTTGAGACTAAGGGCCTGATTCATAGAATACTTTGCAGGGAAAATAGGGACTTTGCTGGCCATTCTACATGCAGAAGCCCCCTTTGTTGATTCATGGAATCGACTTTTCAGGATTCTTCCGGACCTTGAAGGGACTCTGCGCTGGTCCAGCATGTCTCTGCATGCCGTCGAGTGCATTGCATGAGACTCTTCGCAGAGTGTGGGTGGGGCCTGCAAAGAGATTAAAATAGGGGCAGAATATGCATATACCCCATTTTCCACGCAGAATGAGGAATACTGTGGGTGTGTTGAGGGACAGGACATGCAAAGCAATGGCATGCCCAATCCACTGCAAACACAAACATATTCATGGATTCCAACGCACAACCTCACGTCGGGAAACGTCACACACAAACCCCGTGATCCAACCGCCACATGATGGCAGGCATGAAGCACAATGCCCAAAGGATCCAATGCATATAAAGCATGAAATGCAAGCCATACAAATGTCGCACAGCCACAATGAATGTTGCAATGGTGGAAACCATCGTAAATGGACACATAAAAAGTCCATATTGGATTTTGGATAAAAACATGACATGACTCTATCATGGACAGGGGTATGAAAAAATAAGAAGAAAGGGTCCATACCAATCAAGGGGTAAAAAAAAAATCAGACAACAGCAGACAGGTAAAAAAAATATGTCAATCCAGGACTGCAGTGTCAAAAAATTGCCACCTTAAAGTGGGTAGGAGGAGTGTGCATGTCAATATCTACATGAGTGGACCACAAATAAATATAGAAAAAAAACCCTCCATGGGCTCATGAACATCACAGCAATGCTGGTTCACAGGGCGTGGATATGCTGGGTCCCCCCCACCTTGCACTTGATCTGCAGGTGGTTGTAGTGGTGGATCCAATACACACAGTGCCAAGGCTTGGTCTTCATTGGCCAGGGCCAGCCGTGACACTGATGCATGCACCAGCACCCCAATTGGTGGTGAGGTGAAAATGCACTTCATCACGAATGGCTACAGAGTCTGTATCCATGTTCACTGCGACACATCGAGTTGCTGGGACAGTGCCTGCCTCAAGGCATCCATCTCCTCTTGGAGCTGTGTCCTTGCGGCTGAGAGTTCATCATGCAGTGCAGTCCTCGAGCTCTTCATCTCACAGTGATTGGATCTACGATATGCTGACATCTGATGTGGCAGATCCTTTCTATGTGCCCTCACATCTGCATGCAGGTACTCCTGCAGACACCTCAGATCAGCCTGTCAGCCCTTGACGTTGTCCTCCATGCCCTGCCTGTGGGAGTGGCTTGATGACCTCATGATCTGCAGCCATTGCGCATCGCAGGCCGCTATTGGGGTCATGTTCTCGACCAGTCGACCCATGCCCTCTTCAATTCGATCCAACACATTTCAATGCCGGATGGCAGTATGCAGCATTTGCTGCTCCCACACTGTCTCTCTAACCTGTACACGTCCACTATTTTGCGCAGGGCCACAGCCGCATGCTCCAAAGAACCATACCTGTTGCTGCGGTGCCGCTGTCGTTGGCTGCAGGTCTGCATCCCCCCGTTGGACATCAGCCCCAGAACCTGACACCAACTCATGGGAGGGTGGCCTTGCACCTATAACCACTGCGGACATAGGGCCCACCACTGACTGGCCTTATGAAGGCAGCTGCACCACTGCAGACCCAACTGCCCCATCTAACCTTCCTGTTGGGCCACTCATCTTCTCCCTCAGTGAGTTCTCCACTTCTGGTCCTGCATTCAAATCAGCCGAGTCAGAAGAGTCCGAAGAGGCCAGAGCATGACTGATAATGCACTTTTGCACCTGCAGAATTTCATGGTGCCGTAAACCAAGGCCTTCACTGTTGGACTAACTTACCAGCACCTCTTTTCCCTCTCCCTCCTCCTACTCTGTATCCACTGCATCATCACCTGCACATGTACAGAGATTAACATTTGGGGTCATGTGTGTCCTCACAAACATGCACATTTGCATCAAAGGGCAGACTCAAAATGGCAGGACACCCAAGTATCTGACATCTTGACTCGAAACACTGTGAGCTGTAAGCCACGGATATGTGGCATTAGCTGACATGCCGCACCACCCCACCGCTGGTCCAGTCCATGCCATTAGTGGACACATATATGTACTCAAGTGGTGAACACAATGATGCAAGGGAGAAGGCATGTGTTTGTCATCCATCGACTGATGGACACATACAGGGCTATCATGTGAGAAAGGTGGTACTATTTTGAACTTTACGAACACATTGTAAATCGACCATGAACTGCAATGAATACAGGCACATTCATTGGCATTATTCATGCCCCTAACCTTTTGCATGGGCTGTCTACAGACATTTCTATTGGAGTATACCTGACTGCCCACCTTCCCATGATGACCCACCATCAGCTAGTATTCACCATGTTTTTTCTAGTGTTGCCCCTTGCATTACAAAAGTCAACTTGCATAATCACAACACTTGCTACACAGGACAGTGGTCTGTGGGCACTGATTTCCCAGCAGGCTGGTCACACCACAAAGTGTCATGGCAGGAAGCTTGGATATGCATCTTGATAAGGCATCCTATAAGAGCAGGTGACAACACAAATATGAAACTCTGCAGCACATGATGTGTGTGGTTGACGTATATTGCATGTACTTGATGTACAATGCAATGAGACAGGCATCAAAACTGTGGCAATGAACGATAGATGTGGATGTGGCATTGTTTGGCGTGGCACAGAAGTGCGCCCTGTGGGTGATGTGTGCCTGTCAGGGGTGCACATCATGGGATTTGCAATTTGCACATGTGTCAAACATTCAAACCCTGCATGCAAGCACTGGTATGGCTATGTGGACCAGCAGCCAATGATGTGAACAGTCACGCTAACATGTGTCACATATGTGGACCACACAGGGAAATCACTGAATGCAGGCCATGTGACAGAAGTGTACATGGTATCAAACATGCATTGCCCAATGATGGCTAACAACTGCAGGCAGCTGTGCTACTACACAAATGTGAGTAGGTCAACCATGGGTGTCCACACATACGATGCAAACACATTTCATTTTTTTTGCAGCCCGCAAAAGGTAAGCCACCTGCTAAGAAGCTTGGTTCCGGCTTGACGTCCTGTAATAAATTTGTATGTTACACTGTACTTTAATATCGACCCTGCTACCCCTCAACCTACTTGGTTCCTACCTTCCTCCCAGCCAAGCAATGTACCCACCAGCACTGTTCTGCTCCCTACCCTCCTACCCACTCCCCAACAACCACACAGAATTAAGCTTATGATTTAGTGTTCACAACAACCTTACTGTACCATCCCAAAAGGCACTATACATTGTCTCCGCCCACTCAACTTCGCCCCCTAACGGCGAGCCCCGTGCAGCACATCCGGCACCCGTGTGCCCAGAAACCCACCAAGCCAGTTACCTCCACAGCTGTCAACTCCCCCCATCCTCCTTTCGCAACACAACCTTAGCTACTCACCCAGCGATCTATGCTTCCATTCCCTTGCTGGCAGAGAAACCGCATAACCGCAGACTAACAATGCTGCATGCCCGTACATTACCAGTTCCCTGCTCCTCTTGCCCAAGAGCCACATCCACAAGAAATCGCCAACTCAGCCTGTACACCAAAGTCTCAGCGGCCAAATAAAGCCATGTCAACCTGACAACACTGACCATACGCATATGCCACCTCGTGGAAATTAGCTCACTCATTCCTGCTTCATCCGATCTCACCACAGCTCCACGCATCACTCATCCTCCTGACTGCTAAGTGCCATGGCACATCCCCTGGGCTCACTACGTGCCTAGGAGTGAACTAAAAACCCTTCCAACTGCACACCAGCAACTCACTGTGCCTCTACTTCCTATCACCTCATCAGTACACAGATACACAAAGAATCCACCCCCACCCACTCGAGTTGCTGCTCTGCCCCAGCCACCTCCGTCCACACTCAGCTAAAAAGAATTGTCTCCCTGCCTAAACTAAGGAAAGATTACAGGCTCATCAAATATATGAACTCAGGTACAGGCCAACTGCCTTGTGCTGCACCTGCCAAAGCTACCTCCCCCACACCACCTAAAAAAGTACAGAGGCTCATCCAACCGACTCATCAAACCACCACCTCCTCTGCCCACGTTATTGGGTCACCATTGTATCCGATTGCCTCACTTGCCTGGTTTCCATGCACACATACAACTGTAAACGCCAATCCTGATATACTTACTATGTATTCTGCTGATCTCAATCCAACTGCCTATGACCAGACCCCCAACCTGGTGAATGCAATTGCTGCCCCATCTCTCCTGCAGGTTACTCCTAGAAATCCTCTGCACTCTAATGCTGATACTAAACCGACACCTGTTAGGCTGAACCCTGGCACCACTACATCCATCCTCTATGGATCTAAGTTAAGTATAACTCACACAGCCAGCCCCCCTGCCACAACCACCCTTGATGCTAGCTACTAGCAGCCACCTCCCCAAGCATCCATCAATCCTCTTGCCTCATTTGAATGTGCCCTCATTAATGCCCGTTCCCTCCCAGCACACGCCCTGGAAATCTGTGACCTGCTCACTGCTCACAAATTGGACCTTTTAGCCATGTCAAAACCTGCCTACATGAAGCCTCTAGTCCCACCATCTCTGTAACCCTACCCCAAGGCTACAACATTTACTGTCAGGACAACCTACACACCAAAGGCAGTGGAGTTGCCCTCATAGCCAAGGAGCCCCTTCCTCTAAGACAGGTCTCCAAACTCTTTCAAAGGAAACATTGACGTTTTGTCCCTCAAGCTTACCACTTCCCCTAACTGCACCATCACAATACACATTGTTTACCGCCCCCGGTTTACACTTCCACGTGAACCTCCTCCATCTCCTATCCGACAACCTAAAAATCTCCTCTAAATCCATACTACTTGGAGACCTGTACCTCGGATTCAATGATCCAGAGGATTCACAAGCCAAATCCCTAGCCAAAGCTCTAGATACCCTGGGGTTCAGACGATCGATCATAAATCCCACCCACTCTAAAGGCTGCATCCTGAACTGAATAGTGGACCTCAATTGCTCCCCATCCATAAGCTTGAACGTCCCCTGCACCTGGACAGACCACTATGTCATCCGCTTTTCCATCCCTATGCCAACAAAACAAAAGCCTCTCACCACTCCCCTACTTCCCGCCCTAGCTCAGAGCTCACGTAAACTAACCAACGAAAGGCTACTACACTATCTAGAAACTCCTGCTTTCAGACCTCCCTTCTTCAATGACCACACAGTTCTAGCTGAACTATACAACTCCGCACTAAAGAATGCAGTCAATGCCATAGCCCCATTGTCAGTCAGCCCGAAAAGCGAAAACTGTTAGACATGCAAATGTCTGGTTCAGCCCAGAGCTACTGGGACTCCGTTCCTTGAAACGCACGGCCCTCTCCACTTGGCAAACTTACCCACTTGAATCCAGAAACCGGAATTCAACAAGATAGCCACACAAAACAAAATGGCAATAATCCTAGCCAAATCCACCTCCTTTATCACTAGGATTTCCAATGCTAAATCTGGATGTATGGAGATATTCACCACCTTCAGGGAACTAGAATCACCAGCTCCTAACACGCAGGTCATCTCCAAAGACAAATTGTGGTGCTATAATATCAAAACTTGACCTACTGTGTAGTAGAATCCTAACCAACCAGAACGCACTGTCCTCACCCACAGCTACACCAACCACTAACCCCTCCGCCCAGGACCGCCCCCTCTTCTGCTTCAAAAATGAGACTGAATCTGAAGTCCTCACCCTCCTGAAATACCTTAAACCATCTTATTGCAAAGGTGATGACTGCCCAGCCATGATCATCAAAGATGGTGCTGTCAGACTGGCCCCGTTTCACACTGCATTTATAAATGCCTCCTTTGCTTCAGGAATGTTTCCACCTAGCCTTAAGGAAGCCTGGGTACGACCACTTCTAAAAACACCTTCATAGGACCCGGCCTCACCCAACAACTACACGCCATAACTACAGTCTCCTTTATTTTAAAAATCCTTGACAAAGCAGCCTACACTTAGGTCCAACACTTCCTTGAGACCAATCACATCCTGGGCCTACATCAATCTGGCTTTTGCCCTGGTCATGGCACATAATCTGTTCTGCTTGACCTAAAAAACCTACTCGATGAGAACAAGGATGCAGGCAATCCTGCCCTACTCCTCCTCCTGGATTTATCAGCTGCATTTGACCTAGTGGACCACAACATTCTGTGCCGTCACCTCACTTCCTCAGCCCACTTCTCACCCAAAGCCACAGCGTGGATCACCTCACTCCTGGAAGGAAGAGCCATGAGAGTGTTCAAAGATCATGCCTGTGTAGCTCCCACCACCATCCACTGCAGAGTGCCACAGGGATCCTGTATCTCTCTACAACATTTTCACTAAGCATCTATTTCACATCTTGGACTCCAATGGCATAGCTTACATCAACTATGCGGATGACACCCTAGTCCTCCTCCCACTCTCTGGTAATTACGAAACTGACACTAAGGCCCTCAACATAGCCTACTCGACTATTTAGGCCTATTTGGCAGCCAACGGTCTCTGCCTCAACGGGGATAAGACTGAAATCCTCCTAGTAGGTTCCCAGGAAACCCTAAAAAAATTCACTAGCCAAAATACCACTTTCACAATTGACAACATACTGATCCCTGTCTCCGCCTCTGTCAAAACCTTAGGCATCTACCTTGATGCCACCCTCTCCATGTCACGTCAAGTCAGCGATATCGCCTCCTCAGCGGCTTACTACACCAAGCTGATTAACGCAGCAAAGCCATTTTTATCCACTGAGAACTGCCTCTCCATTGCTAGAGCTGTACAAGGCTCATGACTGGACTACTGTAACGTCCTCTTTGCCGGCACCTCCTCAAAAAAACCTACTGAAACTCCAAATAATCTGAAATAACGCACTTCGAGCTGCTCTTAACATTCCCAAAAGAGAACACATCTCTTCACCAGACACGAAGCCAACTGGCTCCCCATCAAAGAACGCGTCTTATTTAAAACTCTCGCCATCACTCACAAGTGTATCACTCACACAGCCCCATCCCTAACTTTCCTCGAATGTAGTTAGAATTGGCTCTTCCAGACCCACTAGAATCCCATACTCCCACCGATTTATAAACCCCAGAGTGAAACGTGCTAAAGCAGGTGGTGCTAGCTTCCCTTTCATTGCTGCCAGACAATGGAATTCCCTGCCACTTACCCTCAGAAACGAACCCTCCCAATCTGCTTTCTGCAAAGCGCTCAAAACCTGACTGTTTGACCAACCGTTGAACCTCCGCTTTTTGCCTTACTTTTGCATACTCATGTTCCCTGTAACCAAATGATCTGTGAACACTTGATATGTTATGTCCATTACCACTGTAACTAATTTGCCTACCGCTGTAATATCATTGATATTCGTTGTATGTACCGCTGTAACTAAGGATCTTACCTACCTCTGTAACAGTGCCACAATGCCCACGGGCTGTTGTGCATTATACAAATAAATAAATAAAAAATTTAAAAATACATAAATGGCACTCAACAAATGTGTCCTCATGGGTCTCCACACCTCCCAAGCCTTGCACCTGCTCAATGTTGATTAGTTGACTTGTTGCCTCTTCAAATGCAGTACGCTCCTCCTTCTCTGGTAGCCCCCCTCTGGCGGCCAGTGCAGAGACAAGGTTGTTACTGAGCGTGGTCCTTTGCATGCCACCACTTCTGGGCCTGTTCAGCATTGTGCTTCTCCACACCTAAGGCGATGATGATGTCAGTGACACGCCACCAATGCACCAATTGCTGTGTAATTGTAAACGTCTTCCCTGCCAACGGGAAAATCTCACAATGGTTATCGGTTACATAGTCAACGAGGACCTGGGGCTCCTCATCAGTGAAGTTCCTCTTCCTCTGTGGACCCTTCTCCTGTACCGTGTATTGGGGTAGAGCCTCGGCCTGCTCTTCAGGGTGTCCCTTCTTGGCCCTAGGTGGTGGTACTTCACCTGTCAGGCTGTGACCACGACGATGTCCAGGTGCTGGGTCACTTGTGGCCTGAGGCCCACCACGTCCCCCTGGGGCTAGGGCACATGTCGCTGGGAAGATGTGGCTGGGGCTGATGTGCTCTCTCCACATCCCGACCCTGTCTACTCCCTTTCCCTGTTGAGGCCTTTCTCATGTTGCAGATATAAATGATAAATGGATGGCACATCAAGATATAGTTATGGGTGGGCAGTATGAGGAAGGGAACAGTATACGTGACGTGCAACATAGACGTGTGGTCCTGCAAGGCTGCAATCTACCCTAAAAGCAAAAATATGCAATGGCAACCCAAAACAGATAAATTGCATAAGCGATACCCAGAAAGCTTCTGAAAGGCGAAAAAGCGGTACGCGATCCGCAGAGGAACACCAAAACAGAAAATTGCATACAAGACACTCCATAGGCCTAGGCCTCAAAATGGAAAACATTACATGCGTGTATGCACAGCGGTAATTTGCAAAAATAAAAATTCAGTATGCGTTACCTGAAGGAAAGGGCGTGCGTAGCACCCCCAAATGCATGTATGTGATAGTCGCCTGTCTGGTACCTTCACGCGCACAACCAGTGATGCGCATTGCTTGCCTAATATGACACAGTCATTGCCGTGAGGCGCATAGGCACGCTGCGTAGGTGCACTGCATCAATTGCGTAGGTCGTAACTTAGGTGTTAAGGGCCTTTGCTCTGTTTTCAACTGCTACGATGACAGGCACACACCAGAGTTCCTCCTGCAAGCCATCTGTTGATTTTACCTCCTCTGGCCCTGCTTTGCCTAACTCACTCCTTATCTGCTGCTGCCTGCTTGAATGTGAGGGCCTGCTTGCAACCAGCATTGTCTCAGTCTCAGTGTGTGGCACAACTGCAAGTGCATCCATACAGACACATCTGCTGAGAGTGACTCATATACATGGATGTCTGTGAATGTCAAGTTGTTGCATTGATAGCTCAGGGACAAGGATGTAATATGTCATCCCACTGCATTTGCAGCACAAGTGTACATGTGTACATGCAATATGTGTATGCTGCGCCACACCACATGAGCAATTGATTCCCAGATATGTGTGGCAGTACATGTTGCTTGCTTGTGGGTCAGCCTGTCACATATGCATGTTGGTGACTGTGTTTGTGTTGGCAGGTGTCCTGGCGATGTTCCCAATGCGCCTGGCTGCATGTCATATGTGTGTTGTTTGGGCATTGGTATGGTGGCGTTGCATGTTTTGGTGATGTGTTTGTGGCCACACAACAATGTACTGTGTTCACATGTACATGTGTCATGATTGTTAATCATCCTTCACACAGCACTCATTCAGCAGTAGACATGCAGTTTGCATGGGCGTGTGAGAGTGATGCATTGTGTGTGTGTCAGTTCCTGGTTGCAACATGCTGCATGATTGGTGATGTTAATGTTGTGTATGCTACACATGCACTGACAACAATAACTGATATCAATATCTTTTGTCCCATTTTCCACAATGGCTGCAGCATGTGAATAGGGCAGAGGCGTTGCTGTGGAGCAGAAGTGCAGGGACCTTGCGACCAGACCCAAGTGCACACCCAAGCCAGCCACCATTGACACCACCTCATCTGAGGAAGAGTTGGCTGAGGCAGCGCAATCAGGTGGAGCTGCTGCACGTATATACCAGGAGGTCGTTATGGTGGGGGACTCCTCAGGGGCTGTGGGCCAGGGTGTGGGAACAGAGGGGCCACCAGGTAGGATGATTCTCTGGAGTCATCCAGGCATATGGAGCTGGTGGTGGAGGAGAGGGAGGCAAGTGAGGACCAGCACACAGGGTCTGGTGGGGGCATCCAGGAGGGATTTTAGGCTGCACCCCCGGGCCAGGGACACAAGGATGTACTGTGTACCGTGGAGGGAGCTGCCCAACCTGCTGTCCATGGTCAATCTGCTAGAGCAGTGATGCCTCCAGCCAGACCGAGTCCCCCTTTGTGCCCAGGAGACCAGCCCTGAGTTAGTGCTCGCCCTGCTGGCTAGTCTGGCAAGGTCGACAGGCACAATTTGTGCTACTGTGACAGCTACTCATGAGGATCTGGCACAGCATCGCGATTCAATGTGACTCTACCTGGGCCATCTGGCATGAGCACTACTCTCAGGTGGTCTCTGTGCCCTGGCACATTCACTTGCCCCATCCACCTCTCCCTCCTCTGTGCCCCAGTTGTCCTCTGGGGAGCCTCCCTTGCCTGTTCCCATCAAGGCCCCCTCTATGCCAATCCCACCCACACCGTCCGGTCTGGTGGTAAGCATGCCCATGCCTCCGTTGGAAGTCCCACGTACTGCAGAAGAAGTGGCCACTGTGCCTGCCCAGGCACCAACACAGAAACAGGCAACAGTGTGACAGCTGGCACCTCAGGACAGTGCTGGCACTGTACCCCCTAACGTGTGACATCCAGATGGTGCGGGTACCTGTGCAGCCTACACTCAGTCAGGCAGCAGCAGATGAGAAGTGTCCAGAGGCAATCCTTGCAGGGCCATTCGTCATTCAGGAGGCAAGTCAGGCATGACATTTGCAACATCTGGCAAGAGGAACAGAGGAGAATCTGAGATATGGTGTGTGTCCGGATCGAGCTTTGGAGGCAGCTGATGGCAGAGAGACAGCGGGCTAGGGAAGTGAGGATTGCAAGGGCCAGGGCAGAGGTGGTGGAGAGACATACTTTGAGGTGGGCTTCCATGCTGGAGGAGGCTTGCAGATATGCAGAGGAGAGAGGAGAAGATGAGGATGGCCCGCCTCCATGCTGAGGATGAGGAATGTGACTGTGTCTTGGAGGATGCATTGAGAGACATATGAGCCCACTGACTGTGTAAATAGTTCTTCGTGTGGATTTTGTTTTGACTTCTGTTCATTTTTGATCCTTGAACATTTCCCCTTCCACATAGTTGTTTGTGGTAGTGTACACATTTTTAATACAGATTTCAGTTGATCGCTTTGTGGGATGTTTTAACCCACTCTGCTCTGCCCTGCGGCATCACTGTGTGCTGGTGGCACCAGAATCAGCAAAATGGCTGCGAAAATCCCATGCGCGCCAAAACCTAAGGAAATTGCGCTCTACCAAGCAGAAAAAGATGGCTGCCAAATCTACCTTGCCTGTGTCAGTGGTGGAACGGAGACCTCACTGCTGAAACATGCCACTGGGCTCCCCCCAAATAAAAATGGAAACTGCATGAAAGGCAGTGCTTTACTGAAGAAAACCCAGAAATTGTTCTTCAATCCCTTTTTCTTGGTTGCTGAAAATACAAAATACCGGTCCAAAACACCACAAAACATCCAATATCCTTGCTGGGTGTTACCCGTCACCTCCTCTAAGAAATCATTATGAACCTACAATGTCATGGAAAGCGGAATCTGTTATCAAAATATCCACAGTAAAAAGTGTGCCTGCCTGTGAAAATCTGTCAAAATATGGGCGCAACACCAGCGGCCGCCTGTATGACAGCTGTCATTTGTTTGCATCAGAGGTTTAAACTTGTGCAATTGAAATCAAATGCCTGGAAATTAAGCGACCTTTTATTAAGATGAACCTAAGTTGTAACTATTTAATTTCCATGGTTTAGAAGCTGGAATAAGAGTTCTAGCTGCTTGTGTGAAAATTGCAAGTTTTGTTTTAAACCAAGAAAAATGTAAGAAAGTGACATTGAATTTAAGATGACTCAAAGCCACCCAAACCAGTTCTACAGCTTTCTCACCAACAAAAGGCATCTCTCTCCTGCTTCCCACTAAGGCCAGGACGTCATACCTTTGTGAGAATTGAATCAGGGGACGAGATCTGGGGCTGCACCAGAAAGAGACAATGGACCTTCCTTGGCTGAAAGGATATGCAGATTGGGAAGTGTCAACAGTGGCCTCCCCCAGAAGGAAGGGGCCAGATTGCTTCATACCTGCCAGGAGGAAAGGAGGCGGGGACAGACAGTCACTTGTGGATTCACAAGCACAGAAAGCATATTTTTGAAAAAGACTGATAAATGACAGTGCAAATTTGTAAAAAAATATAGAATTAATAGCATTGTTAATGTGATTCTTGGGTGCACATTTTAAAAGATGCCAGAACTCTGTGCAATGTTCTGGGAAGGCACTGTGAAAATTCTGGTTTTGCAGCAAATGTATTTATGTCAGAAGCATGAAACTTCACACAGTATGCCCATAGACAATGCGCACATTGTACCAATTTTTGGACAAATCAGATATTGTGTTCCGGACAAGAAGTGCGAAAGTCTGTCAAATCCAGACCCAAGATCCCACGGCAACGGGGCTTGGAAGAATATTTGCTCCACAAAATATGTGATCTAGATATGCTACTGTTATAAAGCTTGTAAAATTGTAAATATGTATTATATGAAAAGTAGATTTCATGTTCAAAAGGCAAAGGGGAGAATCATGGTGACACACTGTTTTCTCCTCCAATTAAGGGAGAGAGCAGACTCTAGCCAATAGACTACCAAGGGAGTGTGCTTAGGATAATTCAGCATACCCACCCCTTTATTAAATGCATAAATAGAGATAGCTGAGGGCTTAGAGACAAACACATTCACCCACCAACCGATTGCTGGCGGAGCACTTTGCAAGAGAACTACCCATATTCCAGACTCCAGACTCCAGAAACTTGGCAAGCAGAAAGGCCCATTTCCATAGCTGAACCACTCTCAGCTTGGCCTCGAAATTCCAGAAACCAGAATTTACCCCAGACCTCTAAGGGGAACCAAAGAACAGCCTGGCTGTGCTGTAACTGCTTTCCTGCTAAGAATTATTGCCAGAATCCAAAGACCTAACCCAGTAGTGCTGTGACCAGATAGCTGTGAACCAGAGCCATTGCAGATCCAGCCCAGTCCTACTGTGCGGTGACCAGAGCGCCTTGCTGATTGCAGACCAGAGCGCCTTGCTTTCCAGTCCAGTGTGCCCAGCAGAATTCCTGTCCAGAAATCTTGACAGACCTGAATCCCTGACGGTTCTGTTCAAACCTATGTAGTGAGTATCCTTACTATAGGACTGTCACTAGTTTATATACTGTCCATAGTCATCCCTATCCAAACCCATCCTCTATTGTATCTAGAACTGCATTGTTAGAATATTTTTGAACTGCCTGAATGCTCTATCTCATCCCTATTATCTTCTGTACTAGTAGTGTTAAACCGATCTTTGCGCTGATAAATGTTTTCCTGGAGAAGGCGAGTGTCTCGGCAGGCAAAGCCATCCAGTGACATCCTGCGCTGTTGGCTGTGCTGTCGTGTAATTTGTTTCTTCATAGTCCATCCCTAGTTCAAGAAATCCAGTTTGTCTTTTTAAAAGCACATCCTTTTTTTACCATTTTTCTTTTTGGCAAAATCTATAACGTGTAAAATCGCTTTTCATTGCACCCAACCTCAAAATTAAGTTTTCCCATTGCTTATTACTCTCAAATCATTGGTAGTGTTTGTCTACAACCAGATAAAGTGGCTCCCATTAGAATTTCAACAATTTCTGTGATTTAGCCCATCTTTAGTGTTTTTCCTATTCGTTCAAAGACAACTTTAAAACCATTTTGACAGTTTGTCAATTAGTTCTGTTTCTCTCTTTTGTTTGCTGTGGGGAAATTGGGATTGATATATTTGCTTGAATTCTGCATTCCTGAAACCTGTTCTCTCTCTCATCCTATTTCTTCATATTGCATATTGGGGGGATTGAGGAGTGTGCAGGGGGAAATATTAACCACATTGCCATTTGATTGAACAACCCACAAAAGTATTATTTCTGTGTTGCTTGCTTTTTGCTCATTATTACCCCTCATGATTAAAGAGATTGTTTAGTGTAACATCACCCCATTGGTGATCATTGTATAATCATTAAAAATAGTGTGATATATATTGTGAAATACACCAATACATTTTACTTTGCAAACCAGCCTGCTTCCTGGTTCAGTGTGACCGGGGGGGGGGGGTTCAAAGGGAGGGGCATGATATAAGTGGTACATCGTTCAGAATAAAATAATTTATAGACACAAATAAATAATTAAGGGTTTCAGTTGTGAATTCCACGCTAGGCATTGACTTAGGTGAAGTGCCGGATGGAAATCACTTATATCGCGCACGTGTTGCTGTCTCTTTGTTCATATGCTGAATTTGGTTTACTATGGTTTTGGAATGCATTTGTTCTGTAATTGACATGTGGGTTGGGGCCCTCACTGTGGATGTGTGGGATGCACTCATCACTTGTGCAGTCGTTATTCGGTAGGTGTATCCCTCCCAATGCATAGCCACCCGCCTGCACACATCAGCGGTCATCCATAAAATGCTCTCATGTCATGCTACACATCTGCCACTCAAATGCTACATCTTCACATGATGGGTTTGTAAGTCTGGCTGTACACATCATCCATCTCCCTGGCTCACACACTCTCAGATAGCCTTCACATCACCCAAACACATGCCTGTTCTACTTGTGTTACTTGCAGGGACTTTGATAACTATGCCTTCGTTCCTTACTCTCTTCATTCTTTGATTTGCACAAGCTACTATGCACATACACACATTATATGTGACTCTGTCCTATCAGTGATGTCTTGGACTTGTGTCCTCTAAGGTCATTCACCTACAGCACTTTGAGCCGATTGCAATGGCACATGGCACCAATGATATGTCACATTGCATTACATTGCTTTACTATGGCACATGTGCATGGTGCGTTCACAGTGTAGCTGGTGCTGCATTCTGCTGTCCTGTTGCTGTGCAACTGAGTGTAATGTACAAGGGAGCCCTGTGGTGAGCTACGGACATGGAATCTGCAGCAGTGCCCCCAGTTGTTCAGGCTTTGGGGAGGATATTTTGCTGGTGTGCTTCATGTTTGAGGCAGGCCAGTGGAGTTGAGGTAAGTTGTTGGTCAACATTGTACTGGTAGGGGTGTAATGTGGCAGGGCCAGGCTAGGGTAGTGTAGGAGGTGAAGGGGGCTGGTTGGTGGTGTCTGGGTTGCCTGTAGGTATTGTCAGAGGTGAAGGTGGTGTGTGGGTGGTGTCTGGGCTGCCTGGGGTTAGTGTTGGGGGCATAGGGGCTAGTGGGTGGTGTCAGGGTTGCCTGGGGGTACTACAGGGGAGGGGGGTGGAGGGTGGTGTGAGGTCCTGATGGGCTGCCTGGGGGTAGTCTCAGAGGTGAGGGGGGCTGGTGGGTGGTGTCAGGACCTGAGGGGCTGCCTGGGGGTAGTGTTGGAGGTGAGAGGGGCTGGTGGGTGGTGTAAGGTCCTGAGGGCTGCCTGGGAGTAATGTGGGGGTGTGGGAGGCTGGTGGGTATTGTAAGGTCCTGGGTGGCAGCCTGGGGTAGTGTCAGAGGTGAGGGGGGCTGGTGGGTGATGTCTGGGCTGCCTGGGGGTAGTGCTGGGGTGAGGGGGGCTGGTGGGTGGTGTACGGTCCTGAGGGGCTGCCTGGGGGTAGTGTTGGGGTTATGGGGGTTGGTGGGTGGTTTCAGGGCTGCCTGGTGGTAGTTCTGGGAGGAGGGCGGAAGTGGGTGGTGTAAGGGCCTAAGGGGCTGCCTGAGGGTAGTTTTGGAGGTGGGGGGTTGGTGGGTGGGGTCAGGGCCTGAGGTGCTGCCTGGGGGTAATGTTGGGCATGAGGGGGGCTGGTGGGTGGTGTAAGGTCCTGAGGGGCTGCCTGGGAGTAGTGTCGGGGGTGAGGGAGGTTGGTGGGTGGTGTCAGGACCTGAGAGGCAGCCTGGGGTAGTGTCATGGGCTAGGGGGGCTGGTGGGTGGTGTAAGCTCCTGAGGGGCTACCCAGGGGTAGTGTTGAAGGTTAGAGGGACTGGTGGATGGTGACAGGGCTGACTAGAGGTAGTGTCAGAGGTGAGGGGGACTGGTGGGTGGCGTCTACGCTTGAGGGTGTTGCTGTGCAGTAGAGGTATATGGCAGCAGTTTGGGTACCTTGGAAGTGGGGGGGGGCGGTACACAGTTTCGCAAAGGGCAGTCTTTACTTACGGGGGAGCTTGTTCAGTATCGCTGGGTTGCAGCCATTACTTACAGGGAACACAAGATTCGCAAGGGGTGCAGTCGTTACTTACGGGGGAGCTTGCATAGTTTTGCTGTGTTGCAGCCTTGAATTACGGCAGACCAAGTGCAGTGTCGCCAGGGTGCTGGATGGTGGGTCAGAGGTGGCCTCAGAGGTTTGTAGTAAGGTTGGTCTATGGCTATGGGTTTGGTTTGCGTGGGGGTATGCTGTGGGCGTTGCTTGCCCAGCTCGGTTTTCCTTGCTGGTTGGATTGCTTTGCGATTTGGATTCCATGAATATGCAGAGGGTGCATTGGAAGCTTGCGCGTAAGGCCGCGCAGAGTCGTTTTCGACTTGGGGACTTTGCAAGATCAATGCACACTTTTCTATGTATCGGCCCTAAGGTACAATTGGCTCTCAGCACCCTAGCTATTGCTGCGAGCACAGTTAATAGTAATGCGTCATTAAACCGCCTGCCACTACGAAATGTCAAAAAACAAAGAATGACTATATCTGTTTGAATGAGTGTACTGCAAGTTGAAAAAATAACAGTTTATAGCGCTGCTTTTTTACTTAAGAAAAATGCATGAACAGGCCAGACCCTACTACCTCTTGCAAAGTTTGCACTCCCTATGCTTTTTTCAAACAGGCACAGCGAACATGTTTTAGTTTGCAGCACATTACAAAGCGCACCACGTTTGTTTATTTATGATGAGCTTTAAAATGTGCTGAGAGGGACAAAGATTATTTGAACGTGTAACTCCTTCAGATTCCATTTGTGATTAGGGCATTGTTAGTTTGGCTATTACGTGACGGGAAAGCACCACCTATGAGCTGAAACTATGGTATTTGGCATTGTTGGGCACGTTCTGGAATATTTGGTGCATCCTACTTCATACAGAAGACAATTGATGAGAATGCACTGGAGTGATGCTACCTCATCGCCATAGCATAGACAGTGGCAAGCTAGGTTCATATGTATACCAATTACTCCATGAAGTGAACCGAGCCAAGTCTAAAGGTTAAGGAAAGGTAGTGCATTTCGAAAACTGCGAGCTCTGTGAGGTAACTCTACAATCCTGTGCTAACTTTCAAATGAGATGTTACCTGAAAACCTGCAGAGAGTCTGCTCTGCGGTGGTCTTTCCATTACTCATGGGTTGTAGCAACAGCTGTGCTTTCCGTTTTGTATGCAAAGCAGGATTCATTTTTAAAAAAAGTGGCTCTGAAAAGAGTCAGTTAGAGGACTCATTTTGAGTCATAACTGTCTTCTAAAGTTACCTTGCTATTTCCTGAAGTGGAATTAGTCATTAGGTTTGTGTTTTAAAAGATTGATGCAAAGAACTACCCCTTTGTCTCCAGGGAGATTCCTGGACAAGTTCAGTCAGTCTTTTCTGTCCCGTTTCGAAGTTCTTCTTGCATGCGTAAGGCAAAAGTGGTCAACTGAGCTTAAATACCGGTCTTAGCCCAATTCGACATAGAGTGCACCAAATGTGAATGACTCGCATTCTTCTGTGCTGATAACACCAAACTCCAGTCATGGTATGCAGTGACAGCTGAATGAGATTTGGCAGTGCCCTGGCTTGCAGTAGGAGGAGTTGGATGACACTGGGAAGGTTTTATATGGGCGTACACATGTTTACTGCTGTTAATCCTCTTTTTGACTGTGATTTCTCAAAGTATACCGCTAGGTTTAAAGGCAACTTCTCATTTTCAAAGGTTGCACAGTGGGGCCATAATATACTCGCCTTTCCCTTTTACAGATGCAGTAGCATTATAAGAGTACAATGGGCTTTGCTATAAGCTGCAAATAATCACCAAAAGTGGCGATGGCAGAAAAACGGCCACTTTTAGCCTTCTGCCAAATAACAGGTTACAGACACTGGGTAGTAATTCAGCCGGCATACATTCTGCCAGTTGATTTAGCAGTGTAGTTTAAGCCAAAAAACAGCGGTAATTCCTCCATTGCTAATTTCTACATTGGAATTTTAAAAAGATAATTTCACAGTATCACAAGCAAAAATAGTACTAAAATACTACCCAAAACAGGTTCCAGAAATACAGTGAAGATACATTCGACTCATGTGTGTGCTTTTTCTGGTACAAATCTGGCACATTGCCATTTGATGTTCCTTCTGACATGATATAGGCATCTTTCAGATTTGAAAGGCAAGTGTAAAAGATTGATTTTAAGTAGATTGGCTCTTTCAAAATGGCGGACCTGCAGCTTCTTCCCATTTTGTTTGTGATGTTATTATTTCCATCTGGTGGTATTTCTGCCAATTACCAGCATCTGGTAGCAGCAATTCCACCAAAACGGGCAGAATTAGCACTCATTAGGAGTTTTACAGAATCACTGTCATCCCCAGGCCATGTAGTGCATGGCCATGGCCTCGTAATATGGTGCTAGTTTTGCTGAACATTTCAGCCTAAAGGTAATTCCGTCTGTCAGAATGCCCTCCAGCTTTAACACCAACCTTGTAATGAGGCCCGATATTATACATTTGATGGCCCTCATTACGACCCCGGCGGTAAGTGAAAAACGATGCCGGTTAATGATTACCAGCATCGCTTACCGCTAGGTCCGATCATGACCCGTGAAAGTGCAATTAGCGGCATCGTAGTTAACGGTGCCGCTAACAGCACCAAGCTCGCGCGCACGCGACCTTCCACGCCGTAAGTACCGGCATCGCGCAAAGGTAGGCAAATCACGAACCAAGCGGACATGCTCTTAACGCCATTGCGAAGGCCGTAAAGTACCTTACCGCCATGGTGATTATTCTGCCATAGCGAACCAACCGTAAATGGCCATGTGCAGTGTTCCCAGCTGCCACAGGTGCACAGAATCAGCACAGGTGGAGGCAATACAGACTCACCAAGTACAAAAAGAGCACACCCCACCCCTTCCCACACCCAGTCACACTCCACAATGATTCCAATACGACTAGCAATGTTGGGGCTGGAGGACCTGATTGCAATGCAAATGCTACAACTACAACAACAACAACAACAACAGGCAGCACAGATGAGAGGCAGGAGGAGAAGGAGGGCAAGGCAGGGCCCGCAAGCCCCACCAGCACAGCCAGTGCCACCACGCAGGCAGCCCCCAATCCCACGCATCCGAGCCAGTCCATTCAACCTCACCCCTGAGCAGATCCATACCTTGTACCGTTTGGACCGGGACACCATCACCACCATCGTTGACATGATACACAACGACATCGTCAGCATGATAGAAACACCCACCGCCACCCTCCCCCTACTGAAGGTAGTGTCCGCGCTCCACTTCCTGGCCACAGGCACCTACCAGCACACAGCGGGGCACTTGCATGGCATTTCACAACCATTATTCTCACGTACACTGATCCAAGTGATCGATGCCCTCCTCAAGCACACAGACGACCACATCTCCTTACCACGGTCTGTCCAAGAGATTGCAAACACCAAAGTGGGTTTCCATGCACTAGCCGGCATACCTGGTTGCATTGGTGCCATCGACTGCACCCATGTGGAATTGGTGGTCCCACATGCCATGGAGGTAGCGTACCGCAACCGTAAACTATTTCACTCAATCAACGTGCAAATGGTATGTGACTCCAACAGGATCATCACACATTGTTGTGCCCGATTCCGCGGATCAACCCATGATTCAATGGTCCTGCGTAACTCCACAATACCACGCTACATGGAGCGACATGCAGGGCCAAGATCATGGCTACTCGGTGAGTCTCATGTCTTGGCCATGGAAATGTGAAGTGGGTAGGTGATTGACGTACCAATGCATACTTTACCTGGCTGAAAGGGGGGGCGAATGATGCATACTTTACCTAGCTGAAAGGGGGGGGAATGATGCATACTTTAGCTGGCTGCGAGTACCAGAGGCAATGGAGCCAGCTCATACCCTAAAGCAGCCCAAACGTCAACTGACACCTGTACAAATAATGCCTGATGTAAGCAGCCCTACCATGTGAATGAATGTGTGTCCCAACCATGACACAACCATCTGCAAGTGCACTGTACCGATTCGGACCACATTGACCTCAACGAAATGCACCTACATGCAATGACTTCAGCCAATACACAGCACCAAACACCATCAACTGAAAGGCCAGTCCCCCATAACTGCGCACAAAGGAGGCACATGACAGACAAAAACATCAATACACCACTACACAGACACCGAGGCCCAAAAAATGTGCCTATCAACATTAGTAGTGCTCAGTGGGGTCATCATGAGGCTGACAGCAATGTTGCCATGATGAGAGCGTTGATATCACAGCAGTGGCGTTGCCAGAAATCAAATTTAGGAGGGGCACAGAGGGGGCCAAAGACATAAGTAGGGGGGCACAGACAAAAGTAAGGGGAGAACATAGTCACTGCTCGTTTTAGGTAGGGGGGCCACATGGGGAGGCACAGGGTTTCACAGGGGGGCCTGGCCCACCCAGGCCCCCCTCTAGCGACGCCACTGTATCACAGGACACCTGCCAGGTCACCAAAACAAACGCCATGAACGGACACAGTGGATGGGCATTCACAAGGCACTGGACCCCCCTGCATACATTGGTTGATGGCATGCAAAACAGTCCATGAGAGGAATACACATATACCGGTCACATAGTGTGAATCCATTTGTGCATGTAAAAGTGGTACAAAGTAACAGTTGAATGCATGCCATGGTGGCACGTCATGATTTGAGATTTGATGTCATGACTGACACATACATTGTTGCCCACATACAGGTGATGCAGGCTATCCCCTGAAGAGGTGGCTCCTTACACCAGTCCGGAACCCACAGAACCAGCACGAGGAGGACTTCAATCATGCACATACACAAACCCGTGTGGTGATTGAGCAGGCATTTGTCCTATTGAAGGCACGGTTTTGCTGCCTCAGCAGGTCTGGTGGGGCACTCCTGCACCGCCATGAGAAGGTGGCAAAGATCATCATGGCATGTGTCATGCTACACAATGTGTGCATCAGACGGAATGTGCCCCTGCCCCCCAACGCTGAACTGCAACCACCTGACGATGAGGATGAGGAGGGTGGGGATGGGGCAGCACCTCAGGGAGGCAGTGATGCACAGGAGGGACGTGACATGCGTCGGACTCTGATCAACCAATGTTTCTAGCACACACGGATGGGGGTGTCACATGGAGATGGCAATTGGGGCACTGTGTGTGTCTGGGATATGCACACTGTGGACTGTTCACCAATAAAGCACACATACGCAATGAGCAATGTCCACACATGTGATTTGTGATCAAGCAAATATTGTATTGTAAATGTGAATTCAATTAACACACCCACTCCCCCCTCCCCCCTCAACTACCCAACACACCCACTCCCCCTCCCCCCTCAACTCCCCAACACACCCACTCCACCTCCCCCCTCAACTCCCCAACACACCCACTGCCCCCATCCCCCTCAACTCCCCAACACACACACTCCCCCCTCCCTCCTCAACTCCCCAACACACCCACTCCCCCTTCCCCCCTCAACTCCCCGCAAAAGTGCGTGGATGCCTGTGTTGAAGTGCCTAATGTGGAATTGTTCCAATGGGCGGCCTCTAATGGCAGCCCCCTCTGCCGGCCCCCGGGGCACCCCTGCCTGTACTCTGCAGGTTCCTGGCCGACCTGCGGACGGGGCTGCTTGGGGCAGAACTGGCAGCGGAGGAGGTACTCGGCTGCTCACTAGGACGCATGTCCCTCATTGTCTGTACAAGCTCCGAGAGCACGTGCCGCACCGCGGCACGTTCGGCACAGATGTCCTTGGTGGAGGATTGTATGGCTGCCTTCACATTCTCGGCACATTTTTGCGTGTCAGCACTTGCACCTCCACATTCGGCCACATGCTGAGTGAGGAGTGAGGACAGGTGGTGTTGCCTTGTTAATATTTGGCCCAGCGACTGTTGGTATTTTTGGCCATTGGATGATGCCAATGGAGCGTTCATTGGGCTACTCCCCTCCTCCACACCTTCCACTGGGCATGGAGTGGCTGGCCAGGAGTCATCAGGGGATAGCCCCTGTGTGTTATCAGCATGCTGGCTACATGGGGACAGGTAGGGGGAATGAGGGTGGGCAGTGGGGGGACATTCTATGACATCATCATCATTCCCCACATCACTATCAGAGCAAGCTGCAATGGCAGCAGTCTCCCCAATCGTACTGCTTCCTGCAGACACAGTCCCTCCAGTGGCCACCAGTTGTTGGATGTCTGTTGCTGGTGGTACCATGCTGCTTGCCTTGGTGATTATCGTTGCCCTAGCCTGTGTTGTGGCAGTCGATTTTGGCTGCTGTGGTTTTTTGTTTGGTCCAGCAGAGGTGGAGGGTTGGTGTGGTGTTGCCTCGGGCTTGGCCTTCTTGGCAGGTGTGGTGCCAGTCTCGTCCTCGCCTGGGTCCGAATGGGAGCCTGTGGTGGAGCAAAGGAGGGAACGTGTTATTGATGGGTCTGCGGACATGGAGCAGGCATCGTGATGACTGCCATGATTTTGATGACTAGATGGTGCACTTTGGAGGCAGTGACATACAGGTTGTCTCCATTTTGGGTGGGAGAAGCATGCAGGAATGTGGGTGCCTACAGTGAGAGTGTGCATACTGCATGTGTACAGGGTGTAGGTTAATGATGCCTGTTGGCAGTCTTTTGCTGATGTGTTGCGTTAACCCTATTAGGCAACATTGTGCTTCCCATGAAACTGGACTTCAGGAAGTTTAGCATGGCTTAATTTGAGGCACCTACCTGCGTCACCTGATGTCAGGGCTCCTCTCTCCATTTCACCGACCCCCTCGATGCTCTCGATGCCAATGGTTGTGGCACATATCTCCTCCCACGGCTCCATTTTAATCGGTGAGTCTGCTCCTCCACCAGTTGCCATGCCCAGGTTTCTGTTGGCAGACAGTATGCTCCTTACACGGAGCCGGAGGTCGTCCCACCTTTTCCGGGACTGTTTTGTGGTGCGGGGTGTTGTTCCTACTGCACTGACCCGCTGTGCGACTAGGTCCCATATGGCCTTCTTCTGTGCTATTGCCGGTCTGGTCATTTCAGTGGAGAATACGATATCTGCGTTTTCCTGTAGGGTTTCCGCCAACATGGTGAGCTCTTCCCTACTGAAGCGCTCCTGCCGCAGCCGATCGCAAGATTTTTTGACAACTTTCGCCATTCTGACGATGGGTGGATGTGGGTGAAGGTTTGTGGTGGGTCTCAGGGTCAGATGTGCACTGTTTGTGGAGGATTGCAATGGATTGTGTTTTTAAAGATTGCCTCCATGCTCTTTCCCGTTCCGGTGCGATGGCGTAACTTCCGGATCCGCTTCTTTACGGTCACCGCTAATATCGGTCACCGCTATTTGTGGTGATCGCTAATATCGGTGGGTAGGGTGGCAGTGGTGCAGCTTGCACGGCATACGATGCCGGTAGGTGACGTTTTTGGGATGTTAATGGTATGGCGCAGATTACATTACCGGCATGGCGCAATGCTCGTGCCCGAGAGGTCGTAATTTACCACTTTTAACGGTTTCGGGCCAGCATGAACACGTTAGTTGCGCCATGCCGGTAATGTCCATTACTTACCGCCGGGGTCGTAATGAGGGCCGATGTGTTTTATATAGCTAGGTTAGAAATAGGCACCCTGCGTCTCTCCAGATGTGTTGGCCTACATCTCTTATCACTCCTATTCACCACAGACCATGGTAGCAGGATCTTGGAAGTTGTGGGCAGAAACATCTCATCAGCCATAGGTTTCCTACTCCTTCCCATCCCGGCATCTCTATTTTCCATCATTGGTTTTGCGTCTCAGTAGTGACACTTTGCTTTTAAGAAATGTCAGAATTATAAAAAAAAGTGATTAACTTTTAACTTAGCTGTTTAAGTGAAATTTCTCATGGCAACCTGCCATTATATCTGGCCATATATTGTTATGGATTCCAAAGAAGGGATTTGGTACACAATGGAAGTTGAGGGTTGATCGATAATAGTGAAAGTAAGACTTTTGTTTCTAGGATATATGGCACACCTGGGAAAAAATAGTTTTAGGCATAGCCCTATGACTATCTGAGTGTTTTTCTAGTCTCTCGCAGTCCCATCTCAGCCAAACCTGAATGAGAATCTTATTAATATATGCAGTGCATCAACTTATTTTGTATTTCTTTCCTGAAAGGACTAAGAAGAACTGACATTTGAATATTGCATTTAAACATTTACATGTGATCATTTAAAAGTATGAACCACACATGACACATACTGTGGATTTATGTATTGTTATTTATTTATTTAATTATGTATTTATATACATGGATGATCAAGGCTCTTCTTATCACAAAATAACATACAATAGATAAGAAATCAGATTTGAAGGAAGCTGTATTCGAGTGACATTCTGACCAGGTTGTGGAGGGGAGTAAATGTAACAGTCACCAGGGACAATACATAAATGGACATAGATAGATTAAGGACAACCAACATAAGACATTTTTAAGTGCAGGTAGGTAGTATGGCCAGCCGTGTTTGAGATTTGACCATGATGGATGAACCGCTAGAGTGGAGGCAGAGAGAGTGAGGGACTGAGGCAGATTAGAAGTGAGGGAAAAAAGTTAGCTAGAAGGCCGATGAGAGGTAGATCAAGAGGGTAACTCTGACGTGAGGAGGTAGGCTTTTAGCTTGGTTTTGAACAATCTGTGTGGGCTGCTTCTCGGATGTCCGTGTGAAGAGAATTCCATGCAAGTGGAGCAAGAAGAACATGATTAGGGTTTTAAAATAGTTTTTTTATACAACTGATGAGCTGCACATGTATTGCACATGCCCAATTTATAAGGTGAACAAAATATCAAAGCGGCCACTTGCATGGAAAATAGAAAAGGGACTATTTCCATGGGGAGACGCCACAGACGAAATTACCCGGGACCGTAGGAAAGGAGCAGATGAGTGTGGTTGGGCGAGTAGGGGATGGATTTATGGGACGCATAGTGGAGTCCTGGGGAGGTTGTCAGGGGGCAGTTCCCAAAAAATAGTGAAATCCCAGGGGAGGCCTTCGGGTGGCAGAGAAAACACACGGTTACTCTGGTATTCCACATGTGATCATGGCCACCTGATTTGCTCACACCTCTCACCTAATGACAGGTGCTAATAACAATGGGCAAGACTCCATGGTGCATAAGCATTTGGCTGGCAATGTGTGTCAATAGATTGCAGTCAATAAAAAGGAAGCTTTTTGCAATTAATTTGTATTTACATTTATTGCAGTTTTTTCACACATTAAATAGCCATTTCACGAGTACAGCTCAGTAGTAAAGAAAACTTAAGTGAGGATTCACAGTAGTACTTGGGTTAAGCCAAAGTATAGCCACATCTAGTAGAGCAAAATTGACATTGGAGCTTCACAGACAAACTTCTGCTAAACGTGAAAATTCTCCTTTAACCACTTCGGTATCTTTGTGTTCAAAACTAAAGTAGCTGCACAGATGCAAAATGAATGATGTGCCACACTTTGCAAATGTGTGGGTAGCTAAATCCAACACTTCTCACTGATCCTTTTCAATGACAGCGCCAAAAAATGCAGCACAATCAGCGTTACCGTCCTCTGAGCACCAATGCTATTAGTGCCGGTGGGAAAAGCGTTACCGGCGGAATGGGAAGCACTGCGGCAGCCATTTTGAAAATCTCAATCCATCAATATCAGAGCCCCCAGCAGCCATCCCCTGAATCGGAACAGCTACAATGTCCCAGGAGAGGGTCAGGGGCAAGGTGGCACAAGATCGGCTCTAAAGCCGAAATTTGCTGAGGGGTAGCTGGTGGTAATGGTGGATGAGGTTGTGGCCCATCCTGAGGAGCTATCTGGTGTGAGGCAGCATAAATCCTCTGCCCAGTGCCACACCAACATCTGGCAGATGGTGAGCCAGAAGGCCACTGTAGTTTCCCACGTCCCCCGGGACGGGGAAGACTGCAGGAAGAGGTGGAACGACCTGCGGGTACGGGGACTGCTGGCCCAGCAGAGGCAGGATACCATGATCACCGGTGGGGGGGACAGTGCCACCCCGTGGGAGGAGAAGTGCAGCACGGTGCTTGTGGGCATCGAAGGTGTCGGAGGCGCAGAGGTGAGAGCCAGCTGCCAGGAGACTGAAGGTGAGTCAACCGCCCCCCGAAGCATGTGCATGCAACAATGGGCCTCATTACAACGAGGGTGGCCACGATATGACCGGTGCCGGTACGGGACCGGCATTGTTCATACTGGGCCGCCCCATTACGAGTACTGCAGCGGGGCCCGCACTGTACGCCTGGCCAGACCAGACGTGCAGAGTGGGACCCGCTAGCAGTACAGGATGTTAACAACGGGCCCGTTATCAACGGCCTCGTTTTAAACATCCTCCCCAATCCCATTGACCCCTAGGGGGGCTCAAATGGGAATGGAGAGGTACCAGTTCCGGGTCCCGCAAAAGGGAATTACCGGGCCCTCCAAGGTCGGAATGGTCCGGTAAGTCCCCTTTTGCAGGACCCGGACCTGGACCCGAGTTAGGAGGGAGCCATACCGCTAAAAACGGCATGGCTACCTCCTAACTCGTAATGAGGCCGAATGTCATCCCAGCAGAGTATGCCCCAGCGGGCAGACCCATAAGCCGGGCATTGAGACAGGGGGAAGTGCGTGGATGCCACATCAGACTTCCACTGCAGCATCTGTGTGCCAGTGCACCACAAAAACATGGCTGGAGCACAGCAGTGCCGAATAGGGACATGACAGGGCCATGTATCCTGCCCCCCCACAAAACCATGTGCATTGGCAACGTTGGGCCATGGGGATCAGATGCATGCAAGCGAAGTAACAGCAGGCCCAGCAACGTGTTCTTCCCATCCCATCAGTGGCCAAATGTAGACCACCTATGTGCCCCCCCCTTTTCGGCACCCATTCCCATCATTGTCAATCCAATTACGAACCGCCCTGACCAGGCCTGCCCATCCGAACAATAGCCTGTTTCCCCAAATATCACAATGTATACATTGCAATGCATGCCAAAACACGTGGGTGTAGGTGTCCTAACGGCATCACCTATGTCCCCTACAGGCACACAAGCAATGCCAGAGCTGTCAGGGATGTAGAGGTGGCTGGCACATATGGGAGTGAACCACCATGGAAATGGGCAGACACGCCAATCATAGGTGTAGAATACAGCCCACTACACCCCCTCACAGCAGGGGCAGGTCTACACCCCCAGCCCAGCCCACCGGGGAGCAAAACATGTGGCATCCTGCGCAGCCTGAGCCGCCAGAGCCCACAACCCCGCTGGTGCATGGACACCCCTGAGCCGGACGCGGATGCCCCCTCCATTAACTCCTCTCTTGCCAGCACACCCCAGCGATGTACTCCGTCGCCAACACAGCCTACATTCAAATTGGGCCCAGGCTGGGTGTGATGAAAGCGAGGTAAAGGGAGATGGAAGGCATCGGCCACACCCACTCGGACCATATGCAGTCAATCCAGGTTGTGATCCCGGGTGCAACAAGATGCGCAACACAATGCGAGGACCCAGAAGGATTTTACTGAATGCGCTGTAGCACTGACAGCGTTTGGGCAAAGGGTGCGAGAGACGACAGAGGGTGTCTCGGCCACTGCTGAGCAGATCTGTCATGGAAATGAGCTCCATCGGCAACAGCTGCAGGGGGCTGGCTCAATCCCTTTCTGGTCGACAACACCAACTCCAACTGAGGAGTCCCAGGAAAGCACAGCTAGGCGCCAGTCCCTGCGCTAGCTGAGCAACAGGGGGGTACGTTTAAGCAAATGTTACTTAAAAGTTAGTTGAAGGACAAAAAATGCATGGACATTTGTGTTTGTGCTCATGTGCAGTTTATTCACAGTGCTGGAAGTGGACTGGGGTGGGGTTTTGTTCTAGAAATAATTGTCTATTAGTGCCTGCCGGGCCTGTCTTCCTTACCTCATGTCATCCCTGTGAGTGTCTGCGCTGGCTCCTGCCTCTTGCTGTTCATCTTCCTCTGCCTCGCCCTCTGGGTGTGGCCTGTCCACATCAGGGGTTAGTGGCACATTCCTCCCCAAACAAATGTTATGGAGCATTGCACACGAGGACTATTTTACCAACTTTGTCTGGGGCATACATCAGGGTTCCACCAGTGCGATCTAGGCAACGGAATGGTGCCTTGAGGAGTCCAAATGTGTGTTCAATGCATACACGGGTCCGGCTGCAGGCATGTTAATAGGCAGTCTCATGCAGTGTACCTGGATCACGCACAGGGGTCATCAGTCATGGTAGCGGTGGATATCCAGAGTCACATGCATGGGGTGGATCACTGACATTAGTCACTTGTATCATACATGGGTATGATCACACACTGTGTCGGGGCATTGGTCGACATGTGCATGCATGTGCACATCCTGACCATGCAATGTGTGCTGTCTGAGCAGCAATTGTGTATGGTGACATGCATGCCTTGGCCTATACATGCATCCTGTGGCAATGTGGGGGGTGTTCTGTGCCATGTCCCAGGTGACTGCACATGGGCGCATGGTTGTGGCTTGGGTGGACATGCTGTTGGGTGCTGCTGTGTTGGTTTGTGCTGTGCTGCATTCCTGATGCATTGTGGTACATGTGGTATGATGTGTTGTTGCGCCGGCAGCAGTGTGTGTCCATCAGCATATGTGAAGAGGTGTGTCTGATGCCTGCATGATCCCTTGAATGCCCCCTATCATTGGTGCTATTGCTGCCCGGGTGCTGCCAGTGCATCCACTTGTCATGCCATGCTTAATTCCTGTGTTGTCCCCCTTCCTTGTTGGTCTGGTGCTTCACTGTGCATATGTGGCGGGGGTTGTACTCACAAAAACTCAGAAGAGACAGCGGCTAAGTTAATGGTTGGAGGGATCATCCCCCGGGTAAAGTACAAAAACCATAACAAGATCCCAACAACTCTACACTGTTAGTACCCTTATATCAACTTTCATCTGTGGTATCACAACAACAGTTAAACAAATTATTCGGCTGATTCGGTCACCATAACTCAGGTACTAGTAGCAATACATGCTGATCTGTCTTAAATACAAGGTAATGGAATCACAATTTTAATAAGTAAGATCACAGTTTATTATTCAAATACAAAACGTAAAAATACACTTAAACTACATTTAGGAATTCATTTTAAGTGACTAAAGTGACTAGTGCTCTTTACCAAATCATGTATATATAAAAGAGGTTTCTAACAAGGAGATCTTATGGTGAAACCTGATTATTCCACCGATACGTTAATAGCACAGTAAGCAAGTACTTTAGAATACCAAATAATTAGTAAAATAGTAGCCCATTTGAAGGCCACTCAACAATCATACAAAATGAATGCCAGTTGTTAATAAGTATAATATTCATAAAAACACCCAACATGTTTCGTTCTTAAACATATTCACTTCTTCAGGGTCAGTAAAAAATTCAACTAATGTCGAGAAAGGTTCTGAACTCTGGGAATTCTTAAACCAGTAGATCCCATTCATAAGTCCAGGAGGCAGATTCCATGAAGTTTAGGAGGCACCTCACAGCACACACTCTAAATGATTTGTGTTGTGGTGGGGTCAGGACACCTTATAATTAGGCTTGGGCATGATGTTGGAATCGGAATTTCTGACGGCGTCAAGTCTTTATTTACTGTGCATGCATCATTTGTTTGCGGCGGTGTTTCTGAACGTCATTGCAGCAGGCGGTGATAAGTATCTGCTTACAAGACCGCAGTAGCTCTGTTCAGTGTGGTAAGGGAATAGGTTTGACTTGCAGTCTGGCTGCGGCATCCTTAACCGTGTTTGAAGTTAGTTGCACGCATCCCGTCGTATAAGGATCATGCATAAGCGACCTCCAAGATGCTGCATGTAACAACATGAGCAGTCTCTGTGGGAGAGATACAATCGTGGATAGAGCAGCTTATTTCATAAGCAGGGTCCATTGACCCCTCTGCCTCTCTGTGTATCCTGACAGTGTGCTGTTGTGTAGGGCCATGGAGTTGTGGGTGGAGCCTGGGTAGCGGGCACATCAGTGGGTGATGATGAGGTCAGATCCTCAGGTCACCTGCACATTGATGGAGTGGTAGTGCTTCCAGTTTCTTTATATGGTCTCATAGGCCTGGGGTGCTACGAAATGCAACATGGGTACCGGCAATGGTGCTATGATGTTAGGCAGTTGTTCTGTGGCATGGAACCTTGCCTTTGTGTTGTTGACCTGGTTCTGGGTGGTGGGCAGTGCAATATTTCAGTTGGCATGGCGCAGCAGGGCATCCAGCACCTTGCCCAGAAGTGCACTGAATGTGGGCTGTGCTATGTTGTAAATAATGGCCACAGAGTGCTGAAAGGTGCCTGTCCCCAAGAACTGCAGGACTACCGCCAGCTTTAACAGTGGGGGTACGGCTACACGGATGTTGATCCTGCTCCCAATGTCTTCATGAATGGTAGCCAGCAGCTCAGTGATGGTCTCCTTGTTCAGGCGGTACTCAGTTACCCGCTGGGTGTTGCTGAGGGCCGGGGTGATGGCCTGACCCAGAGGATGGGTGCTCACCTTGCTGGGACTGCTGTCCTCCTCCTCCTCTTTTTCCTCCTCCTCCTCACCCCCCCTCTGATCCCTGTGCCCGGGCCTGGTTGGCCTGGATCTCAAGGTCCAGGCGCAGCATGAGCAGCTGCCTGTCCCAGCCTGCAGAATGGTGTTGGAATCAGTGTTTGGGGCCTGGGTGTGTCTTAAATAGGCCTCTGGCGTGCGTGATATTACACAAATTGGTTGTTTAATGGCCTCAAGGGTACAACTAGTAACACTCCCCACGTTTGCTTCCGGGGGTTTCCGCTTCCGGGGGTCTGGAAGTGGGGGACAACAAAAAAAGTGGACCCTGCGGCATCGGGTTCGACCCATGTAGGAGGGACGGATCCGACGCTGCAGAGTCAGATCATGCCTCGATGGCAAAAAGGTAAGTATAGGGTCGGTGGGGGGTATGTGGGAGTGAGTGGGGTTTTTTAATTGGGGGCAGTTTTGGCCATGGTAAAATTGACTTCACGGCCAAATTTACCACAGTCAATTCGCCCATGAACAATTGTGTCACGGCCAAAATGCATACATCCTCTGGTGTGCATTATGTTCACATGTGGCTTGATTCATGGCACCTGTGTTCATTTACCTCCAGCTGGAGGCTTGGTGTAATTTTGTGCTGTATTAGCACTGTTTTACGGCACTAATACTGCCATGAAGTTCTGCTCTCAAACCTTGACACTAACCATCCTTCTGTCCTTATCCTCCTCGATCTCTCTTCTGCTTTTGATACTGTCAACCATGCCATCCTGCTCAACTGACTACTTGATAACCTGGGTATCACTGATCAGGCCCTGGCCTGGCTGACCTCCTTTCTCTCTGTGCGACCCTCCAGGTCCAAAATGGTTGCTTCTTCTCCCCTATCTCTCTATCTCTACCTGTGGTGTTCCCTTGGGGAATAATCTTTCTCCATGGCTATTCAACCAATACCTGGCCCCTGTCGCCCATCGCATAGCTGCTCTCTGCTCCTTCCTCTCACACTCTCACCGCCCATCCTGGGCCATTTTCCTGCTCCTACCTGTGAGGCTAAGAACCTCAGGGCCATCTTCGACTCCACACTGTCCTTCTCTCCTCACATCTCTGGCATCACTAAGAAGGCAAACTACCAGCTGCAGCTCCTCAGAGGTATTCTTCCTTTCCCCACTTTCCCCCAGATGCTCCCTGTCTCCAGAGCTCAGGTTCTCTCTAGGCTGGACTACTGCAACAGCCTCTTTCTAAATCAACTTGCCGGTACTCTCCTTCCTCTACAACTCATCCAGAATAGGACTGCAAGACTTGTCCTTGGCCTCAAGCCCATGGATCGTATCTCCTTCATTGACTGCCAGTGGCAGCAAGGATCAAGTTCAAGACCCTCTGCATTGTCCACAAGGCCTTCTGGGGCTGGGGATGGCCATAACTCCAACTCTCTCTACCGAAAATATCTTCCTACTCGAGCTCTGCGCTCCTCCACCTCCAACTCCTTGAGGATTAATCGCTTCTCCAAGCAACGGGTTGGCGGCAGATCTCTTTCTTCGGCTGGTGCCTCCCTCTGGAACAGCCTCCCTGCCTCTCTGAAACTTCAGCAGAACCATCTCTGGTTCCGGAAGCACCTCAAGACTTTCCGCTTTGCTTATGCCTTTTCTCTTCCTCTCCCCTGCTGATCTCCTGTCTGATCCACGCAACGGTCACCTGGCCACCGTCTGAATTCGGGCCCATGTCCATGACTGTCCAGCTGTAAACCCGCACTGCCTCCTGGAGCCCCCTGCACTTGTGGTCTGTATCTGTAAACCTACAGTCCCCTCTCCTGCACTTATTAGACACTTGTGTCTGCACTTCTTAGCACCCAGACTTGCTACCCATTGGCTGCACTACTGATGTTTCTTGTTGTTTCCTTTGTCCTGCACTTGTCCACCCCCCCTCCACTTCTCCCCTCCCCGTTCCCCTGCTCTTGCGCGATCTGAATGTCACTAGGCCTGGTAAGATTGTGGTTTTTTGTCCTCCCTGTTTCCCCCTTGCCTTGTCGCGCCTTGAAACACTTGTGTATAGGCGCGTTATAAATGCCATATCATATCATATCGTACATGTACTTGTGATACGGTTGTATTTGCGCTTTATGTTGACAGAGCTATTACCGCTGGCTGTTACAATGCCAGCTGTAATTGCGCCGGCTGTAATAGCGGCGGTTCCTTTTGGGACCAGTGGTATTTGCGCAACTCTTAATCCGGCTGAGCAGTATTGCTAATAACATTACTGCCGGATTTAAGGGCTACCGCCCTAACTCGTGATGAAGCGCTTAGACTTGTCTTTCACTCACATTTTTATCAGACGATTTCTGAGCACCTGCAGAACCTTTGTCATAATTTTCATTTTCACCCCGCTGATCTTGGGCCAGAGGGACATCAACATGTTCTTATGCCTCTCAATATCTGCATTAAGACGGGAGGTGATGCAATACATGTTTAAATTAGCTAAGGTTGTCAGGTTCATAGTGAAGAGAACACCCAGGTAGCTCAGCTAACTCTCAGCCAATGTGAAACCCCATCGCTTCAGGTCTTCTCTGTATACTCCCATCAAGTGTGGCATGAGCATCCATTTTGTGCAGTGAATTGTGTACCCAGAGAAAGAGCCAAAAGGCGTGAAGACTTTCATGACTTTGATGGGAAAATGCAAGGTGTATGTACTCTGCATATAGCATTATCAAGTATTCGACTCTGCCCACCTTATTGCCACAGATATACGGTTCATCTATGAATGCCATTACGAATGAATCCAGAACGAACTTAAAGAACAGAGGTATAAGCAGTCACTCCTGTAGCCATGTATTGCTTGCTGAGCATTCTTGATGACAGGCCCACATATAAGTGCGTGGAGTGAATTGTAAAAGACACCCAGTTCTCTTTGTTCAGAGCGTCCAGGAGATGGATCTATTGCACGCATCCCAATGGTTTATCAGCATCTAAGATCACCAGGACTTTCTTTTGATTTGTTTTGAGCAATTTATAATGTCGGGTAACACCACCGTTGCAGCAGCTGTACCTGCCTTTGATATGGTTGGGACAAGTTGAGCCCCCAATGATGTTTTCTCCGAATATTACAGTTGCTTAAAAAGTGCAGGTAGATCTTGGGAGTGCCCTGTTAATGATATTGTTGAAAACATCGCACCACGCAGGATCTCTTTAGAACATAATATCCCAACACACTTGCACATACGTTGAACACACAACCAAACAGCTTCTTAAGGAAAAGCCCCATGGGACTGTTGGCTTCTCTAGCTAATCGTATTAAACGTTTGCACCAGAAATAGCCCATTACTCTTCAGTTAAATATTGTGACCACTGCTAAGCGCCTGCTCCTTGCAACAATGAAAACGTCAGCACGTATTGCCCTCCACAAAGCAGGACAGAATCCACAAGTCTGCACAAACTGCCATCCAATCAGTCTAATGGACATTGATGAAAAGAGCCTGAGCAAGCTACGGTCTACTGCGTGGGAAAGACATTTCTCTCCAAAGCAGGACACTGAAACATAATGAGCATCATTAGGACCCTGGAGGTGACGTTATGAACGGTGCCGGTAAGGCACTGGCACCGTTCATACCATCCCAGCGCATTACAAATTTTGCTCACGGGTTCCTGACAGCCCGCCAGATCTTACCTGGCGGGCTGTGCGGCACCCGCGAGCATAACTCGTAATTGCGTCAGCAACGTTATCAACGGTGCCGGCGCAACCATGCTCCACACCCCCATTCTGTCCTATGCTTGATCTCTCTTCTGCCTTTGACACTCTCAACCATGCCATCCTGCTCAACCGTCTCCGTGATAACCTGGGTATCACTGGTCAGGCCATGGCTTGGCTGACTTCTTTCCTCTCTGACCGACCCTCCCAGGTCCAACTTGGGTCCTTCCTCTCCGCTATCTTTTTTTCTACCCGTGGTGTCCCCCAGGGTTCTCACCTCTCTCCCTAGATGTTCAACCAATACCTGACACTCATTGCCCACCGCATTGCCGCTCTCTGCCCCAAATTTCAGTGCTATGCAAATGACACCCAGCTCATTTTCAGGCTACCCTTGGCCTCCTCCTCTCCTTCCCTTCCCTCATCTTTGACTGTTTGTCTGCTATCCAGGAGTGATGTGCAGCCAATGAACTCTGCCTTAATGCCAGTAGGACTGAGATTCTCCTCAACGGAACACCCGCTCCCTCCTTCCCTGCAGCTCTCTGGCCAGCCTCTCTTGGCCCTCTTCCTGCTCAAACATGCAAGGCTAAAAACCTTGGGGTCATCTTTGACTCCACACTCTCCTTCTCTCCTCACATCTCTGACGTCTCAAAGAAGTCACACTACCAGCTGCACCTCCTCAGAGGTATTCTTCCTTTCCTCTCCTTCCCCCAGAAGCTCACTTTCTCCAGAGCTCTGGTTCTCTCTAGGCTGGACTATTGCAACATCCTCTTTTTAAATCTGACTGCTTCTACTCTCCGCCCTCTGCAACTTATCCAGAGCAGGACTGCAAGACTTGTCCTTGGCCTCAAGCCCAGGGATCATGTCTCTCCAGGACTGAAATCTCTGCACTGGCTCCCAGTGGCTACGAGGATTAAGTTCAAAACCCTCTGCATCATCCACAAGGCCTTCTGGGGCATGGGGCCTCAATACCTTCAACTCTCTCTTCCTAAATATCTTCCTTCCCGAGCTCTTCGCTCATCTGCCTCCAACTCCCTCAGGGTCAGTCGCTTCTCCAAGCAACGAGTTGGTGGTAGATCTCTTTCCTCGGCTGGTGCCTCCCTCTGGAACAGCTTCCCTGCCTCCCTTAAATTTGAGGAGAACCATCTCTGTTCCGGAAGCTCCTCAAACCCTTTCTCTTTGCTTCTGCTTTTTCTCCTCCTCTCCTCTGCTGACCTCCTAGCTGTAACTGGAACTGCACTGGCTACCTGGACACCCTCTGATCTCGGAACCAGGTCCCTCCCCCGTCAGCGTTTTACACCTGCACTGCCCACCTGGAAACCCCTGCACTCGGGGACTGTCTCTGTATCCCTACAGTCCACCTCCCAGCCCTTGACACATGATGTCTACACTTACCCATGCACTTGCCACATGCTGGCTGCTGCTTACTTATTGTTATCATCTTTGCCATTTACTGCACTGTCCCTGCCCCCTTCCCACGCACTTGCGCGATCTGAATGACACCTGGGCTAGTAGGATCATTGTCCGTCCTCCCTTTGTTCCCCTCCCTTGCCTCGTCGCACCTTGAAATACTTGTGTATAGGCACGTTATAAATGCCATATCATATCAATGGGGATCGAGAGCCCGGCAATACCGCCACCGGCGAATGGTCAATTACTGGCCCATTCATCTCGTAATGGGCCGGTTATTGTCCAATCGCGGGAGGTGGTGCCGGTAACAAGCATGGCGGTAGTCATGCCTACCATACAGGCACGGCTACCGCCATGCTCATAATGAGGCCCAACGTCTTACTAGCACACGGGTTCGTCTACAGTCGCCAATTCCAAAATGATATTGAGAATCCCACCATTTTACCTCACCATTGAAAAAGAATGCTGGGAACGGTAATATGGGTGTAAGTTGGGATAGAGCAAAACAGAGTTAAAAAAAGGGTTGAATACAGAGGTGAGGGGAGTCAAATGGGGAGTCGGGGAGGGGTGTTGAATGGATGAGAAGGGCATTTGGAAGGGGAATCCACCCATTTGTTTAAAAAAAAGAGCAGAAAAAATAATTAGCAGGAATGGAAAAACGAAAAATAGTGCAACTAAAGCCCAATGTTGTTGAAGGGCGATTCGGGATTATGACTCATAACTCACTTGTTCTGAGAACATATGCAGAAGTATTTCAGTCACTGGACATGTGAACAGAAGGTTTTTTTGATTGATTGATATTTTATTTCTATCACGCTCGTACACAAGTGTTTCAGAGCGTGACAAGGCAAGGGAGGGGAACAGGGGAGAACAAAACATTGATCTTACTAGGCCCAGTGACATTGAGAACGCGCAAGTGCATGGAAGAGGGGGGAGGGGAAAAGTGCATAGAAGGGGGGGAGAGGTGGAAAGTGCGAAGCAGAGGAGAAACAGATAAATAACAATAAAAAAATAATAAAGGCAACAAACAGTGGTAATGCAGCCAGCAATTTGCAAGTGCTAGGTGGAGTGACAAGCCTGGCAACGAGGGCTATGCGAGTCCTGCTCCTCTAGCTTGGCCGCTGGCAGAAGTAGTAAAAGCCATGCTGCTCTGAGTATTCATTGGCTGAAGTATATTGAAGGTGAGCTAATGAAACTTTGGTGTATTTCAAAAAAGTTAAGTGGTAAAACATAATTAAAAAACTGATTTCTTTCTGTATGGTTGTACTTTCCATTGAAAACGTACATGGGGAGATCAGTAACGTTTTGGTTTAACGATGATCCACCCGAATATTATTTGTTCTGCTCTGACTACACCAGCTGACACTAACTGCTTTTAATCAGGTTTCGCCTGGAGTTATGAATTAGCGATTGCTTGTAAAACAAAGACAATTTGCTGGAGCTAAAGGCTTGCATTTAGGCTAATTTGCAAACCCACAATGTTTGCTCATGTGGCTCTGAATTTGAGGTGAACTTCCAGTGATGGCTACAGGGCCGGGGTGACTGCTTTCACATTTCAGTTAAAAGAGTTGCTTTGTGAGCCTTTTTTAACCCACAGTAGCTTTCCTCGTGTTTGCTACACATGCCACAAGGCTCCAACCACAAGTCGATTAGACTATATTGCACTGATTATCCTTAATAAAGGTGAAACTGGTGATCAGTTGGTTGCAGCCTTGAGAACTGCCTCTCTGGGCAGACATAGGCATAAAATATCACTTCCCTATAAGACAAAACTATTTTCTAGAGCTACATTTGCTACATGTGCGCTAATTTGCATACCCAAGCTGCTTTCCTCATCTGGCTCTTAATTGGAGGTGAACTTCCAGTGGTGGCTATAAGTTAGAACGGTGGTATGTGTGTCTTGGCTCAAAAGGCTTGTTGTACTTTTTGTTAATGTGATAGAATTACAAGTGAAACTGCTGTGCTTGTGTAGCACACTGCCACTTCATAAAGGCATTTTTAGCAAAGTGCTTGGTACTAGTATTGCAGCTCTTTAATATCATCAGTGCTGACCAGTCCCAGCTTCCTGGTATATTTTGTTACTAAATTGCTTTATCTTTGTTATGCTGTGAAGCATGTATTACCTGCTGTTCGCGGAGTACGACAACGGCAGATATCGAGCACTCACATAATGGCCCACTGACATTTTTGCACTTTGATTTACAAAAATTACTTTCTCCAGATTCCTATTTATTTAAAAAAAACTTCAATTTGGTATCTGAATGATTTTACTTTAAGAAACATTGATTATTTTGTTTTACAGTTTTTTGTTAACTTTATTTTACTAAAACAGAAAAGAAATCAAAGCCTCACTTTAGAAAAGCGCAGAGGAATGGTGATTCTAGAAAAGTGAGCTATGATGGATACTTTTAAGGATATTTTAATAAGATTCCAAATCTACCATAAATGATCTTCCTCCTCCTCAAATATAAGCAGTGTGCGCATACATAGAAATGGGTTGTCTGATTCCCTGCCACCCTATTTGTCTGGCGGTAAGGAATGGGGGAAATACTTTAGATTACTTTTCATAAAGGAAAGGCACTGACCATTTTGTGAACTGAGCCGAGTAGGTGTTTCAGACACTATATCACAAGCCACACTAACGATTTGCTGGTTGGCAGGCAGCTCACCTTCTTACAAGATAATCTGGAAAGACTTGGCCAGATCATCATCTTATCTCCCCAGTACGTGAATGGATCAATGTCGAATGGCGTGACATCTTTGTGTCCTGTAGAGAGCCCTCTATTGACACAACCATAGTGTCGTTTTGTGGGGACATGAGCTGTCCGAAAAGGTTTTCTTAATGGGTCCTCTTGGTTTAGTCTTTTGTGGAATACTTTCAAACATGCATGTTGTAGCTGAGCTAGTAACCCTACTTGTTGTGTTGTTATGCTGGGTGTAAGTGTTACTTTGGCTGCCAGTGAACTCATTGTCAAAGCTCCCATGTCCTCTAGTAAAGCAGAAACCAGCTAAACCTTAAAACACACTTTGGTAGCTGTGTCATTTTAAACCGAGACTCAATCTGGGTTTCTAGTTTACAGGGTTCAGAATCCATCAGCTGGTTAAATTGGTCACAATTGTGTAGCAGCTGAAGCATTCGGTCAGCAAGGCGTCTGCCAGAAACATCAGCTTTGCTTTGGAAAGCACTACCATGTGGTTTTAAAAGAGGTAGCCGTGGTATCACTTCACTAAGTGTGGAATTATCTTTGCAAATGTAAGGAGTGGCTTCTTCAGATGGCCTCAAAAGACATGTTAGGTGCTCTAACATGAACCAATGTGATGATTTTAGCATGCACCCCTCTGCCACTACATCCTGCAACGTGTACTCCTGCACTGCCTTCTTTTACCACTTGCATCCTAGCAAGCTTGTGGGCACTTCTTGTACAAGTTCATGACATAGCAAGTTGTGTTTGGCCTGAATGTTTGCCCATGGTGCCCATGCCTTTACAGAATGGCAAAGATGGACATATATTTTATTTGCTTCCCCCACCAAGGTTTCAGTGCTGCTGTCTGATATCTCGGTGGCTGCAGACCCTTGTATATACCATCTTGTAGCTCTTCTAAAATATTATTTGCAGTGTGCTGTTTTCCACAGGAATGGATGCAGGGAGCATCCATTTTCTATGTACCACTTCCCATGTTGCTGTTGGAGGAGCATTTTGGTGGAAAGGCCTTAGACGAGAAAATGTGTTGGTCTGTCGGCTGGAACTACACCCAATGTGCAGTGATTCATATGTAGTATGTGTTTGAGAGCTGGTCCACATATCTATTGTTAAATGGACAGTACAGCTTTCACTGAGCCTCAGGGAAAAATGTGTCGTTTTCTGCAGGTTTTTCAAAAAAGAATTGAACTTCAACTGTTGAAAAAAAGTTCTGACTTTGCATGTTGTACAGTGGTGCAAAGTAATGAATAAGGGCTTTGAAACCACTGTTTTCTATAACACTGAATGGCTGCATTTCTTTGTCTATAAACTCTCAATCAACTGGTTGCTTTTACTCTGTGGTATTTGGCATAGGCAGTTAGTTCTCTTGTCTAACATGCCACTTATAGTTTGCAGGATAAGTGATGTTATATTACGTTGCTGATGATATTACATCCGTTTCGGTGGTACTGTCATAACTTTCTTCACTTTCAACCACAATTGTCACCTGGCCAAAACACTTTCTGCTGTCTGTTTCATGTTTATTAGCCATAGATAACCTCCCTCAAGATGGCCCTAAGCCAAGTTGTGCCTATTTTCCACAGCCCACGTTCTGCTTACATATTGTATAGAGAGCTGTAGGAATATCGTCACGGTTGATTTCAAAGTGGCTCCACACAAAAGATGTTGAGGGCTTAGTGATTGAATCTGAAATATGATGCGCTGCATTTCGGGATTTCTCAACTGGTACTATTGAGGACTGTTCTGTGCGGGGCAACCGTTGTAGGGATTCTTTTGTGGATTCTGGTGGTTTTCTTTGCAGGGTTCCTTAATTATGAATAATCAAACTGTCCTGCTATATTGTCAGGGATGTTGCTAGCTCTGGAAAGGATTGGGGGCTATGCTAATGTTGGGACTGTCGGGACTCAAGGTTAGCTAGTCTTTTGGTTGTATCCCCTGAGCTTCTATTCGGGGCTACAACCAAAAGACCCGGGGCTAAAGCCCCCTCACCCCCCCTCCCCCCAGCAACGCCTCTGTTTCGTGTTTGATCTTTTTTCACATTTTTGTCTATTGGCATGCTGGGTTTCTCTGCGGGGTAAGTGTCTGCAGACTGTACGTCTGAGTCTACTTGATCTATACTGTCATTTAGATCACCTGTTGGTTTGCTTTCAAGTGACCACAGTTAATATGAAGACGGATCAGATTCAGATTGGTTGGTTTTGCCTTGGATCTCCCTCAAAGATTCACAGAAAAGTCACTCTCTCTCTTTCTCTTCCTCTCTTGCTCTTGAGTGAGCAGAAATGTAACCGGATCACGCGCTTCCTCCGCAAACTACACTGGATTGCTCTCCATGCCAGGATGCCGTTCTAGACTTCATGTTTCATCTACAAAGCAGTCATGATAAGCACACCAGTGCACATGCTGGCTATATTCCACATATCTACTGTGCCTCACGTTGCTGATCACCCCCAACTCTGACCCATCCCCACACTTTACGCCTCAATACACAGACGGAATACTATCCACAATGACTCCTTTCTGCATTATAGACAACACAATTCTCTGCTCAGGAGGTGGCTTCACCCCAGTAGGCAATAGACTGGCCAAAACTGGGCTGTTACCAACACCACCCCTTCCCCTGTCCCACCCCATTCCTACCTAACACTGCAGCCTTTGAATCTAACACACTTCTGAGGAACGCTCAGCTTTCTCCTTATAACAACAACACACCAACGGCCAAAGACAACCTGGCCACAAACAAAACCACTACATCATGTCTGAACACCCCCTCTGACCCTGCAGTCTGCCACATCGGACTAGACAGTTCTAGCCCCATATCACTGGCTAGTGAGACCTCACGCTGTATATTGGGTGTTACCAGGTGGAGTAGGCTAAGAGCACGAACCTCCACCCCCCTCCCCTCTAACTCCACCATCAGGCATACCTGCCGTAGTTCTCCAGCTAAGCCACACACTGCCAATATCTCCAAAAAAACAACCTCACCCTTGCCAACACCACAGCTCAACAAGGTCAGGCCACATCCCAACATAAAACCTGAGCAACCTACACCCAGACCTACACTCCCTCAAGTAACTGCTCCATCACCCCCCCATTGGAACCCTCCCCCAGCATGAAAGGTGCACTACTTAATGTACGTTCACTTGGTACCCACGCAATTGAAATCCATGACCTTATCATGGACCAACAGCTGGACCTGTTAGTAGTGACCAAAATCTGGTTGCATCAAGCTTCAGGCCCCTTACTAGCGCTGGCAATCCCTCCTGGATTCGACATCCTCAGGACTGATAGATTAAATGCACAGGGAGGTGGTGTGGCCATAATAGCCAAAACCAATCTCCAATTGAGAACTTGTCCTCTCGACCCAATAGAAGGATACAAACTTCTCCAACACCAAACTTACTTCATATCCTAAAACCCTAAAACTACCACCAACATATTGGTAGTGTACAGAGCACCTAACAACACTAGCCACAGAGAATCAGACGTCCCACTCCTCCTCATGCCCCTCCTCAAGCCCAAAGTTAACTTTATCGTTCTAGGTGATATTAGTGTATGCTTCAATTATACTCTAGACCACAAAGCGAAAGCACTGCATGCCTCCCTCGTGGACATTTACTTCATCCAGTGGTTAACTCCCCAACACATGCCAAGGGTAGAGTACTAGACTGGATACTCACTCTAAACACCCAAGTTGTAATAGACGATAATGTCCCAGTCAAAATGGAGTCTGGCCAGGGGCACCCGGCAAGGGTGCCCCCTATCCCCTTTCCTCTACATCCTGGCGATTGAACCAGTGGCGGCATACCTCAGGCAGGAGTATGGAGACGGGGGGATAGTGGTAAATGGAGTGAACCACCTTGTCTCCATGTATGCGGATGACATGCTCCTCTACCTAAGGGATCCCAAATTTCTTCTCCCCTACATTCTCGAAACCCTAGATGGGTTCCACAGATGCACCGGGATCCAGATTAACCACGGCAAGTCTTGCCTATTCCCCCTGGCTGCACTTAGTGGAACCGAGAAAGAACACCTCCCCCCTCTGGCCCTGAAGTGGGAACCCACCACGTTCAAATATCTGGGCGTCGCGATCCACCGGGACCCCGAGGCCGAACACGCATTAAACACGGGCAGGGCTAAGGAGGGACTGGCTAAATCAATTGACCTATGGTGTAAATTGCCCCTCTCAATGGCTGGCAGGGCGGGACTCCTCAAAATGGTTGCTCTCCCGCGTCTTCTACATTTCTTCACTAACGTCCCCTACAACATCCCCCAACGTTTCTTCAAAGACCTGAGCAAACTATGTAGGAAACTCCTATGGCGGGAGGGGAGGCACAGAGTTGCCCTAGACGTAACTCAAAGACCGTACGAGAGGGGAGGCCTGAAGACCCCTAACTTTGAGCTCTACTACATAGCGGCCCAGCTTAAGCACGTGATCCAGTGGATGGCCGATGATGCCACGACGGACACACGCCTATTGCAGCCCCCAGACGCACCTTGGTTGCTTAGGGACCTCCTCTGGATCAGACCAATACCTAAAACGCTGGATGCATACTTCATCCGCCTAGGCACTCAGATCTGGAGTCGGGCCTGCAAATCGGTCGGGTTGACCGACCCCTACTCCCCACAAATCCCTTTAGCCGCCATCATGTCCACTAGACCGGAGGACCGGAAGGCGATCCGGAATATGTGGGAACCCTCCGGTGTTGCCACCCTGGGCGATCTGATAGACGACCAGGGCACTCACACATTTTCCGAACTGCACGAGTTGACTGGGGTTCCACTGGGTCAGTTCCTTTTGCATGGGGCGGTGATGGACAGGCTTAGGAAGCGATGGCCGGAAGCGGAATCCCAATGCGCCGGACACGAGTCCATTGAAAATTTGGTGGGCGTTGCAGAGGGGGGACATGAAACCTCTAGGCTTTATGAGATCCTAATTGACAACACCACACATAACGAACTCACATGCAGGGGTAAATGGGAAGCCGAGCTAAACACGCTATGCGGAGACACGGAGTGGGAAACAATAACACATTACCATAAAAAAGTCTCCAGGAATGCCCGATTCCAGCTTATCCAATTTTACATCATCCACAGGGCCTACCTTACCCCTGCTGTCATCTCGAGATTTAATGGTGCCGGCGTAGTTCCGTGCCCCAAGTGCCAAGAACCCGCGGCTTCACTGACCCACATGTTTTGGGCCTGCCCGGATATACAAACCTTCTGGTCGCAAATTCAGACCAGGTTGGCGGAGGAGGACATAACGCTAGATGTGCAATCCCCTAAGGCATGTCTATTGGGCTCATACCCGCGAGGCAAAAAAAACAAACCCCTCAATAGGCTCAAGGACTTGATGTACATCCTCGCAAAAAGGCGCATCGCAATGGCCTGGAAGTGCCCCAGGGCCCCTAGACTTGTGACATGGTGGGAAGACCTCCGTAGGTGGTCTATGGCTGAAACCGGGGCCTGGGAGCTGGCACAGCGACAGCAGAAGACAGGTGACTCGGAAGACCTCTTGCAATGGATAGCCCTCACGACAGCCCTGTTCCGTCCTAAAGAAGTCAGTACCTCAGGTAAGGACCCGGACAGCCCGGGCTCACCCTAACACCAATGGCAGACCGTGCAACCCCGGTCCGGGTTCGCATGGGGGGAGGAGGGAATGGGAAGTTATTGTGGATATATAACTGATTGCTATGTGGATGATGCTGTTTGTATACGTTTTTTTTTTTTTTTTTTTTTTTTTTTGAAAAATCAATAAATATATTAAAAAAAAAAAAATAAATGTCCCAGTCAATTGGACTGACCACCATTGTATCAACTTCACTCTATCTTTGGAAAAGAAACTCCTTCCCGCCCGACTATCATGGATACCATTGAAATAAGGAACAAACCGAATCTAACTGAAGAAAGCCTCCTCCCCATCTTGAAGGATGCCCTGTCCACCCATCCCTTACTAATAACCCAAATTAGTACCCGGCAAGGGCGCAATCAGAATGAAACAACCATTCTGATTGGCCCTCGCCGAGGCATTACCCGGCCAGGAATCCCTCGGCCGGGATTCCACGGCCATTTTACCCAGCGGCGGGCATGACAGCCCCTCAGCCAATGAAGTGGCTCGAAGCAGGGCCATCCCCGCTCCGAGCCTCCCCGCTCCTGAGAGACTGCCTTCGTCCCCTGGCGCGGTCTGAGGTAAGGCTTTTTTTTGTTTTCCCTTTCCTCCCTCCTCCCTGCCCTCCCCATCCCACTTACCTTCTGCCTCCTTTGTCCCCAGTGGGGGACGATGGCAGCCTCCGGCCGTGTGGAGGCTCAGAGCGGGCCATCCCCGCTACGCACCTCCACGCGGCTGGAGGCTTCCATCGTACCCCACTGGGGATGCAGGCACGTTTTTATTTCTTAATTTTTTTATTTCCCCTCCCTTGGTCCCTCCCTCCCAACCCCACTTACCTTCTTCTCCTTTTTTTTCTGGAGCGGGCGCGCTGGGAACACTTCTGTTTCCATCACATCCACTTCCGATGGCCGTCATGGAAAGGGAAAACGGACTCCATTTTCTCTTTCCCGTTGGCCATTTTCATGTTTTTTTTTTCTGTCCCGAAACATGTTTTGGGACAGAAAAAAATGCTTTAAGTGCCCCGGTTACGCAAATCGTGCGGACCAGGGTACTAAAAGCAATATGACCCGAGCGGCGGGGGCATTACCGACTCAGGTAATGCCCTGGGCCTTCGTTAAGGCACTTGCTTCTCTCGAGCCTATAACTATGCGCCCCAGGGCATACCTGAGTAGTAATTCCCCCGCCGCTCGGGTCATATTGGTTAATTGTCTTGCAGACCTCTATCATAACTGTCGCAAAACTACTATCGACTCACTAACCCCTCTTACAACTAAAATTCAACGCCCCGACAAACGTACTACTTTCCGGTTTGATCAAGAACTTGTGGTACTTAGGCCTAACAAGAGATCCCTGGAACATTTCCACAAAAAAACATTATCCGCCGACTCCTCTAAAGCATTCACCGAAGCCAACAAAGTCGACAAAGCTGCTATTATTACTCATAAAGCTAATGCTCTTAACACCCGCATCAGCAACGCATCCTCCAATTCCAAAGAACTCTTCACAATTCTTAGAGAATTGGAAAATCCTGCCCCACCAACCACACAAGTGAACTCCAGCAAAGCATGGTGTACCACTATACAAAATGCTTTAGCAACTAAAATACAAGTACTCCAAGGGAAAATATCTTCCAAAAGAAAACTCCTGGCCAACAAAAGTACACCCCTAAAAACAATAACTAGCTCCAGTGAAAACTCAAATTCCCAATTCAAATTCACCCCAGTATCCCATAAACAAGTATTAGACACCATATCCAAGCTAAAACCCTCCAATTGCAAAGGAGACAGCTTCCCAGCTCACCTAGTTAAGCTATGCACCCCTACGCTTACCCCATCATTACCAGATTTGTCAATGCATCGTTTAGAACTAATTCAGTCCCACCAAGTATCAAAGAAACCTGGATGACTGCCCCTCCTAAAAGAAAACTCCCTGGACCCCACAGCCCCCTACAAACTACCGCCCTATAACCACAGTCCCCTTTTTATTGACAATTATCGATAAAATTGCCTATGCACAAATTCAATCCCATCTCAAAGAAAATAACCTCCTATGAGCGAGACAATCAGGCTTTGGGCCTAACCATAGAACCGAAACAGCACTTGCAGATCTCAAAATACAGATAGACTCCAGAGATGCCGACAAACTCTGCATCCTCTTACTATTAGATATGTCTGTAGCATTTGATCTAGTGGATCATGATAAACTGTGCGCCACTCTGGCTAATGACTTCCATTTCTCTCAAGATGCCCCCCTATGGGTCAAATCTTTCCTTGCAGAACGCACCTCCCAAGTCTCCATTGGCAGGGAAGCCACAGACCCTATACCAGTCCCATTAGGAGTCCTGCAAGGATCATACCTGTCGCCCACCATTTACAATGCTTACACTAAGCTATTATTTGCTACTTTGGATGCCATGGGTGTCATTTATACGAACTTTGACCACGACTCCCAGATCCTAATTCCCATAACGGGGAACTATGATCAGGATACTATCACGATTAACAAAATATATGTGATTATTCAAAACTGGATGGCTATTAACAGCCTTTGCCTAAATGATGAAAAGAGATTCTCACTGTGGGCTTCACTGCCAAAATCAATGCTCTCTACTCTGACTACTCCTCAATCACCATTGATGGAATGCCTATTCCAATTTCACAACAGGTCAAAACGCTAGGGTTAACCTAGATGCAAACCTAACTATGTCTAAACATGTTAATGCCCTCTTCTCAGCCACCTCCTACACGTCCAAGCTCATTGAACTAAGTCGACAATGTCTTACGCCGCAAAACTGCACCATGCTAGCCCGAGCTCTCATCTTATCGAAGCTAGATTACTGCAATGTGCTATTGCTAGGTACCTCTAAGAACAATCTAGCCAAATCACAACTGTTACAAAATAAAGCACTAAGAGCAGCCATTGGACTAAAGAAATTGGATCACATCTCTGCCATCAGGAGGGAAGCCCACTGGCTGCCTATTCAAGCCAGAATTATTTTCAAAACGCTCTGTGTCACTCACAAATGTCTTGCCAAAAAGGCCTGACTGTATATCAACAACACTATAACCCTGAATAAACCCATCAGATCACTAAGATCCAGCAACAACTCACATCTCTCTATCCCACGCTACAAATGCTCCAGAGCAGGGGGAAGCAGCTTCCCATTAATGGCTCCCAAACTATGGAACACTCTCCCACAACATGTCAGATCTGAGCCCTCACACCATTGCTTCAAGAAGACAATCAAAACATGGCTATTTAACAAATTTGAACCGGATGTCCCCACCCTATCACCTAGGACAGAAGGTGCCAGACAAACCTTTCAATAGGGATCACCCCTGCACTCCAGACAACCCAGAACTCTTAGGAAACTGTATGCCGCTATATGTACTAATGTTATGTCTGTAAATGCACTGTAGTTGCATTTTATAAATAAGTAAGATGTCTGTAACTATGCTGTGATACCTAAGGGGTTGGGCGTATTATAAATGCAATAAATAAATAAATAAATCTGGTGACACAAGCTCCTTGATTAGTAAATCGACCCACCGGCTCAAATGACACCTCGTCCGCAAAGAATGGACCTGCAAACCATCCTTCTCTTATCATCAATCCAACATCTGGAACTTGATCCCAGTATTGGTTCGGAATATCCCCACAATTCTCCTATTCCACAAAGCTCTCAAAACATGAATGAATTCTTGAACAATACCTGACCAAGGACTAACCCTGATGGATACAAATACTACCCACACCCTGTACCACTCTCCAAGGCAATCGAGGTAGGTCCACACTTTAAACAAACAAATAAATAAACATGTATTTTTTATAGTGGCGTTTCAGCAAGAGAGCCTGAACAATTCTTCACAGAGCAGTCTTTTAGTGAGGCAGAGATAACATACACATATGTAATTCCACTCAAGCCAGTTAATGATTGTATAGCACCTCTCAAACTTAGAAAGGCCAAACCTCAAGCCTATCTTAACTCATGGTTCACACCACAGCTAAGATCGCTCCGCAAAGCCAAACGCTGTGCCGAAAATCGATGGAAAAGCCACCCCTCAGACGAGCATAAAGACAGTTTCCTCCTAGCCTCACTCTCCTACAAAGATGCCATCATCACGGCAAAAAAGGAATCTTTCAACAACCGCATTATACAAGCCGACTCGAACTCCAAGGAACTCTTTAAAATCCTAAGAGAGCTTGAAACTCCAGTCGCCCCCCCAGACACATGCGTGAAAGATAGTAAATGGTGTGCCAACATCCAAGCAGCCTTACTAAATAAAATCTCCACACTACAAGACAAAATCAAAGATAAACAGGACAGCCTGAAGCGCGACAATCACGTTCATTCCCTCACTAAGGCCCCCTTACCAGTCCCTACCAATATCACACCATTCGCATTCTCTCCACTTACCGTGGCAGAGGTAGAAAATATAATTCTCAAAATTAAGCCAACTAACTGCCAAGGTGACCCGTGCCCAGCCCATACTATCAAGCACTCATCGCATGAGTTGGCCCCATTCATCACAGCCTTCATCAACTCTTCCTTTCAAACAGGTATTGTCCCGGACAATCTGAAGGACGCTTGGGTTATCCCACTGCTTAAAAAACCTTCCCTAGACCCCAACATTCCCACTAACTTCCGACCTATCACCACCGTACCATTTCTGCTCAAGATCCTAGACCGTGCCGCATACTTTCAGATCCAAAATTACTTGGAAACTAATAACTTGCTAGGTCTACGACAATCTGGTTTCCGCCCCAGACACGGGACAGAGACCGCTTTATTAGACCTTAAAACTCAAATCGAGGTTCTAAAGGATCAAGGCAAACTAGCACTGCTACTACTTCTCGACCTCTCAGCCGCATTCGATCTGGTCAACCATCAGATCCTGTGCGAGCACCTCCATTCAGCTGCCAACTTCTCTTCCTCAGCTGCGGCTTGGATCAAATCCTTCCTGAGCAACAGATCCATGAGAGTCTTTGCCCCATCCGCAGCCGCGGACCCCTCCCCGATTCACTGCGGCGTTCCTCAGGGATCTTGTGTGTCACCTACACTTTATAACATTTTCACTAAACCACTCTTTGATGTGCTTGACTATCTGGGTGTCTCCTATACCAACTATGCGGACGACACCCAGATACTCATCCCCATCACTGGTGATTATCTAGGTGACACCAAAGCCCTTAACGACATCTACTTGGTCATCCAAGCCTGGATGGCCCAACATCAGTTGTGCTTGAATGATGACAAGACGGAGCTCCTAATCTTGGGCACTGCACAACGCCTGAGCAGACTAGAACCGTCCTATCAATCATTCAACATAGATGGTAATATCATTCGTGTCTCAAAAGATACCAAAACGTTAGGTTTCTACCTTGATGCCACACTTTCATTAACCCGACAAACCAATGCTGTCAGATCTGCGTCTGCATACACATGCAAACTTATCGCAGCTTGCAGACCATTCCTCACTACGTCTAACAGCGTTACGCTAGCGAGAACCCTTATTATGGCTAAAATTGATTACTGCAGTGCTCTTTATCTTGGCACCAGCCAAGAGAACCTGAACAGACTTCAAACGACACAAAACAACGCCATTCGTGCTGCACTAAACATTCCCCGACGCCACCACATCACAGAAACCAGAAGTAAGCTAAATTGGCTACCTGTCAAACAGAGAATCTCACTCAAAACACTTGCCCTTACGCACAAATGCCTAGCCAATAAAGCCCCTATCTACCTTGGCAGTCGACTATCGCGCCACTCTACCTCCCGACCTCTAAGAACAGCCCAATCCCACTGTTTAGCGATCCCGAGATTTAAATTGCAAAAAGCAGGGGGCTCAAGTTTCCCTGTCTTAGCTTCCAAGTTATGGAACTCCCTCCCTGTCTCAATTAGAGCGGAAGACTCTTTCAATACCTTCAAAGACAATACTAGATCTTGGCTTTTCAACCAGCTTTAAGGCCGTCCTCGCGCTTCTTCCCGACCTACCCGACTTGCCGACCACTACTATCACCTATCGGCACTGAAACTACTGTACATATGTATATAAGATCCTCTTGCAAATATATATAATGACTCTTTGCTAGACCTGCATATTGGAACCCATGTTTGTAATGATGCTCTGTTATAACTGCATATCTGTAACCTTGTACAAATTGCGCCCTGATGCCTCCGGGCCTGCGGGTTTGCGCGTTATAAATAAAATACAATACAATACAATGAAGTTCCACTGAATAAAGAATAACGTCAGATACACTAATGTTTCTCACGCCATGCAAGACATTGGTTTAGATACCTCAATCCTCAACAGAGAGACTGCAAGTAATAGTGAAGGTGTCAGAAGCATGCTGTACATAAGAGAACAGCTGGGCCACATGATTCCTTGAATCCCCTGTTGAATATAAGGGACACCTCTTGACAATTTTCTAAGGATCCACTTTCAAGGAGCAGCTTTCTTACAAGGGATTACCCTTCATTTTTGTACAAGTGCCTTTTTTGTACAAGCACTGTCCCTTAACAATTATTAATGGAGGTGCTTTTGTACAAGGGTTGTCCGTCAACATTTCTATTAGGAGCCACTTCACTATAAGGGATTACCCTTAACAATTTTTATAGGAGTGGCTTTCTTACAAAGAAAATGGGTATTTTTAGTTTTTTTTATTCTTTGGGCTTTTCTTTCTATTGTATTGTTCAGTATTTTTTTAAACAGGGGTATCTAGGAAAAGACAACTTGGATATTACACTGGGATTAGGGAAAATAAAATGTTATTTTTTTTTAAAACAGCCTCACTCAACAGTGTTAAAATGTTTTTACTGTTTTAGTTTTACAATGTTTTAAGGGTTTCTTTTTTGTATTATTTTTAGCGGACAATTGAGAAAAGACAACTTAGACACAAAACTGTGATTGGAGAAAACAATGTGAGCCAAACAAATTGCCTCACTCTGCCATATTCTTCAATTTGGCCTTCCATGTGGCCTTCATGTGGCAGCATGGAAGTGCCACTGATGTGCCGCCCCTCGCGATACCATGTCACCACAGATCATGGCATGGCATATAAACCTGGGGAAAAAAAATCCCTGCCGTGATCTACTGACACTCCCTGAGGGAGTCCCTACAGGCTGTTGTTTCATCTTGCCTCCGACAGTTCTAGATGATTTGCATTGCTGCAGACTCAACTGCAGAAAACACTATACCATGTTTTCTCTCCAGCATCTCCATGTTTAGAAAGCGTGGGCCACTGCCACAGACCAAAATGTTCCCATAAATGGTGCACTGAACCTGGGATGCTCTCTTCGTGGTGGGATTTGCTGCTGGGCAACACATTGAGTTGCTGGGCCTCCATAGCATTTTTGGCTTTGGGCTGCTGCTTCTCTGGGAACCAAAAGGATCCTCCCTCTCCTGCTCCTCCGTATCTCCTTTCTCTCGCCTCCTTCCATTCCTCTAACTGACTCAACCAAAAACATACACACAAACAAAATCACTGCCTCCTCCCCTGGCTCTACCACCCACCACAAGAGTTCACTTCCTCTCTCAGCTCTCAGGCACAACCACACAGGGAAGAGCAAGCATGTCATCCAGTGACTTTTTTAAACCTTAAGCTGTTTTCACAGGCTTCTGCCCAATAGGCTTCAATTGAATAGAATTGTGTGAATTCTGCACGAGCCAATAATAAAGTGCAAACTTACATGATCCAGTTGTCTCAACACAACTCAAGCCTATTCATGCCTATTGGCTCAACGCACATCTCGATCTGGGTAAGCAATCGTCATGGGATGACGTACTTCCTGTTACTTAGTGCGATTTGACTTGATCATCTTCAATGCAATTGGTGTCTATTGGCTCGAATATGCCTGAATTAGGTTTTTGATGAGATAGCTGATTCAATTCATGTACGAGTCGAGTGAAGCATTTTGTGACTCCGCTCGTATCGTCTTGCTAGTCAGGTCAATGGTGGCGCAGACGAATCGAGCTGAATCGAGCTACATCCTCAAAGTGGTCAAGCCACGATCGACTTAAGCCCTTTAATGCTCGGTCATCCCTAAAATAAACCTCAAGGATAGAGTGTAACCTATGCTGTTGTGCTTGAAAAAACCATAAGTGATACATGGATATGAGAGTCTCGAAAACACCACTGAGACATAATCGTCATTTTGCAGAAATGAAGAGGTTCTGTTTTTTTAAGCTTACACATGCGCTCTCGTATGTGCATATTCAGTCAGAAAGTAGCTTCCACAGAGTGAATATTTAAAATTGTGCGTGCATTGAGAAGGGTGATGGCAATTCAGGGGAACCAGACATTGGCAAACGCGTACAGAGAATAAATTGGAATGTGTAAGTTAGCTTCTCTGTTTTACTGCATCATTTAAATGAAAACGAAGCCCTTCTGGTTCAAGATATTCCATTGCCTTGCCTGAATAGCGACATACAATTTCAATTTCTGGATATTGGTTTCAAAACCTCCTCTACAGTACATTAGTTTTTTTATTTTTTATTTTATTGCTTGAAATGATGTGATTCGAACATGAGAGAGACTCAAGCATCACACTGTGAAAAAGTATTTTCAGTTCTCTAAATGAAGATTTAGTAGCGCAGATCATGCAGCGCGCCTAAGAAATGCAGGAACACAGCTGTGCCTGTGTTGTACCTTCCCATTCAATACTTACAATGGTAATTGAAGCGCAATTACAAATGCATGGCACTGCCTCTTGTAATCTGTCAATACGTTCCTGAAAGGTCTCGAAAAAAGAGAAACCTTGTGCCAGTCCAGTATTGGTCATTAGATAATAAGGATTGATAAAATGTAAAGGGCGAAATGTTAAAAATGCTACTATTGATTACAACACACCTTAATAATGAAACCATGGGCCTAGGGAGGAAAGCCATGGATCATTTTGACAATTCGGCCGTAGATTGTGCATGAGACAGAGTGGGGACAATTAATCCCTCAGAGTCACAAATCGCAAATAAAGTGCATAGTTGCAGCTCATTACAGTCCAACCTTGCTAAATGGCCTTGAAGAAGCAAGTGACCTTCGAGGCCAGGAAAGTTTGCAAAGGTCTATGGGAAAAAGTAGCAGTTACCAGAATAAGGAATAGTGATTCTTTAATTCCTAAATCTCTAATTTGGATAAAAATAATTGCATGTATTGCACATGCATCTCTGAACCAATTAAAAATATTGACCGTGAAATCAAAAGGGAACAAAAAACACGTACATGCAATTAAATGGGCCCGATTGCTGTTGCTTGATGAAATCACCTCTAATCTTTCAACTCACACATAGTGAATACAAATCACCTTACAATTAAAGGAACGCCGCATTCATTGCAATGTTATAGTGCAAACCGGGCAAGGGAGGGGAGACAAGGGCTTCTGTTTGTACCTAAATAGGTCACCGTGACCTGTTTCCCTTCCCGCCAACACATCATTTTTTTACTTTTTTAGTTCACTTCGTAAACTGAAAACATCAACACCTGAGTAACATGTTAAGCTTAGATTTACTCCAAAAAATGTCCAGCTTCTGTATGCCAAGTATGACCAAGGGTGGAAAGTAAAGTGACTTTTTCGTGTGGGTAAATTCATACAGGTGAAACATCCTGTGCAAAGCCAGCTAAAATGCAAGATGAAGCAGTTGAGGGCGTGCCATGGTATATTTCTTAAACTCAAATGCATGGGCTTCCCACTTCCCCCACCCGGCCCTCAGCAAGCCAGGACTTTGAACGTGAAGTCCAGACAGGCTTTCTCATGGACACAAGCCTACCTCCGAAACGACCTACATGTGCGACTCATATTCCTTTTTGCATTTCCTCCTCTGAAGTTGGGACAAATGTAAAGCTTGCCAACTGAAATGTGCACTGTTCACCAATGACGGAGCTGTGAGCCAAGGTCAACCTACGTGCACGACTGACACCTATGCACAAAGTGGTGTGGCCTGTGAAGCATTGCTGTCCACACCTAGTCCTTCCCCGGTCCACAGGTCTCCTTTGAGGATCACTTGACTTTCCTCACCCTGGGTCCTGCATTGGTCAGGAATAGACCCCCTAGATATCTTCTGCTAGTCACAATCATAACGTGTGTCTGGACATTCCCCTAGATTGCGCCTTTTGCGTGTACCCCACTGCACATTGTTGCGCCGTTTTTGTTTAATTGTTCACCTGTTTTGCCTCACACCCTTCTCTGGTCTGTGGAAACTTCTTTTTCTATCGTTTGTGGTGGCCTTCCTATGAATGACTGATAACATGATGGGCCTCTTTCTGCCTCAGATGGACCGAATTCCCAGCATCTTCCTTCTGTCATATTCCTAAGCACAGCCCTCAATTACCTTAAGAAAAAGAACAGAAAGATAGAACAGTTCCAGAGGAAAAAAAAAACAGCAACTCAAACACATCTGACTACTATCAAAATCTTTGGATCTTACGGGACCAAGATGTTAACTTAAAAGACAAGAAAGATTACTATGCAGAATGCATTGCACATGCATAATAGCCTCAGAAGGAAATGTTCAAAGTTATCAAAGTGCCCCAAAATCCATACATCAGCCTGTGCCTGAAAGCGAGGTTTAAACAGATTTCTGTTTTTAACCGGCTAAATCGACCACCGCACACATACACCTAAAACGCTGCATTGGCCCAAGTGACCTTCAAAGCACATTGGACACAGTCATCTGAAATGCTGTTTTGTATAAGCCTCTCCATTGACCCAAAATTCTCAGTAAAGCCAAACATTATCATTTGAGGAGTCACAAGCTGACTCCGTTAGACAAGGAGGTTCCCAAAGTACTGGTCGAAGCCTCCGATTCTGATTCGGGTGCAGGACGCGCACAATCGAAAATCACGGCTTTCTTCCCAGCGCAAACACAAGAGTGTATAGTCCTGTGGTGCAAAATAATTCTGATTCCATTGTACCACAGGAGGTAGTGCCAACTGCGGATTTGTTGCCTATACCTACACTTACGGTTCTCATTGCTATGAGTCATATGATATCCCGAATGACTCCCAATTAGCGAATATGTTATTAAATGGGGGAACTAATAATACTAATAATATTAATACTTCACTTCTTGGTGTTTGCAAGGGCTTGGAGGGGGAACTTAGAGGGGGAAATTAGAGGCATGGATATTCCAGGCTATAATCTGAGGGCCTCACCCAGTTTATCATCTTCACCTTTGAGAATAGCGGGAGAATAGTGTCTCCCGTTGCTTCAGGTGGTAGTAGGCAGCAATCACTTCAGTATATAGAGGAAGGGAATATTCCCTCCCTGATTCCACAATGATAAGAGGCCATTCTCTGGCAGCACTGAATTTTGTTTTGCAGGGACGTGTACACATGCATGATGATATTAGTTACAAAGTAAAATCCCATACTTCTTTGACCCTTTCGGATAGTAAGGATCTGCTTATTTCTATGCAACAAAATGAAAGTGAATATGACTTGGTCGCTTGTCCAAGCAGTTCAGTAAGTGACATGAATACCCGGAGCAACTGTCTGCAAGCTCCTGATTCATGGCACACAAGGTGATTATTCCCGTTGCATTTACTAAAGAAGTTCTGTCTGTTGCTTTTCCTAATCAGAAGTGTGTGGTCCCTCCTCCTCAGAAAAATATCAAAGAATATAAAAAATTGCCCAGCAGCAAAAAGAGCTAGCTCTTGGAATTTATTAAGAAACATTACTTCTAACTCCAGGTCCTCTGCTCCAAATCCTTGTGAGGCATGCCACTATCACCAATAATGATTGCAAATTCTCAACCGAAAGTGGCCCCGCTCCCAGCATGTGTGACTTTCCTTCTGAGCACCCTAAGTTTCCTGTAGTTGCGATTTCGGTAGTAGCAGTTGCAAACGATGTGGGCAGTACGAGCTATTCAGCTTCTATTGAGGCTAAAAATAGAGAAATGGCTGGAGGCTCAAAGAAAAAAAAAGTTAAGAGAAAGAATAGGGATATTCGATCGTACTTCTTGACTCGTATTGAGAAATGTTAAGGAGCATACTCATTTCTGTGCTAATTTCCTTCAACCATAGAGACCCCCAGCTCCTTTGCTGGACTTAAGGACGTTTTAATATCAACCCTGGTGAGCCCTTTTCCTCACTCTCTTATGTATTTTGATCTGATTTGGATTATGTGTTTCCTTTTGTTTGGAGTCTGACAAACTCCAAATAGTAAAGATAGGGCTCCTAGCTAAACCCTGATCTACCCAGGTAGGTTAATGATGAAAAAACAGAAAAAGTGATCAGGGTGTCTGAACGTTGTGTACACACCTCACATCGTTTTTACAAAGTAAATAACATTGTTTCAGATTAGGAGAAGACAAGATAAAATGGGTGTTTGAAAAACCAAATTTTCATTTTTACCACATGATTTAATGCATACACGTTTTTGATAAAAAGTCTTAACAGGGCACTTTTCAGTTCAGAAACAACATATATGAGTGATACATTAATATTTGTCCAAGCCAATTTGCCTGTAACAAAGTGCAAGAAAACATGTATACATTCTAGTAACAATCAAAGTGGAACATCTTAGCCTATAGACAACGTGTACCAGATTACAAACATTTACAGTGTGATTATTAACACTCGGGGGAAGCCAACACGACAGTGTTTCAGCCATTCAAAAGCTGATGTTTGGTGCTCTGGTTTGATTGGCCTTCATCAGGACAGGAAAAGACAATTGTGGTGAAAAGATCCTGTTGCCCTCTGTCAAGAAATGAACAGAGATGTGTGTTTTAGAAGTGTGTACTCATTCACAAGGTGATTAGATGGATTAAATAAGCATTTAATGCATTTCTTATTTAAGAGAAAAAAGGACGATCTCACTTAACATTGGAATTGTAGTCCCTTCTACACCAGAGCTGGGGCTCTGTCCACCCACCCAGCTGCAGGAGCAGCTCCCCCAGTACCTTCACCCCTCCGGGTGCCAAGGTAAGCTCTGGGCACCATTTAGAGCCCGAGCGAAAATCACGGATCTTTCCTCATCCCGTGACCTAAATTTTAAATTTTAAATCATCCGTTGCTGTTGCAAATCCCACTTGCAGCATTTAAAAAAGAAACAGGTATTTTTCCACTTTTGTGCAAAATCGAGTGCAGCCGCCATTGTGCACCACGAGGACCCTGCACACTCCATGATGGCCTCCCAGGCCTCCTGCACCCTTCCCAGCTACTGCCTCGGACCCAGATGCCCTGTGATTGGCTGCCAGTCCTACTAACTAGCCAATCATCCTCGCCGGCTGGCGAGCGCCGGCCCACAAAGGAAGGCACAGGAAGAAAGGCACCTGACTGAGCTGACCGAGCGTGCCACGCTGCGGGTTGCCCAAGGTCTAAGCTCCCTTGTTGTGCCTTGACTCATCCCCCTTCCAGGATTACTGCTATCACGGTGAGACACTCCACTGACAATCTTAAATGTTAACATCCACTGTATGATACTACGAGCACCCTACCATTCATATCAGTGACTCGTATCAAAACAATTAAGCATAGCGTTTTACTCGCACTGCACTACCTTCTTCCTGTATCCCATATGTGCTGCCCTATGCATGCATGTGTTGTACTTACTACTTGACTATGTTCACTACTGCTCCAGATGCCATAGCATACCGTTTAGCATTATTTACTACATTTAAACACTGCACTACCATGTCTCTTCAATGTTACTGCTAATTCATTAATTCTCTATATACACAGTAGTACATAGCCGGTTTGCAAGGCTTTGAGTTAGCACTGTTACTGCAGCCATTTCCAGCACACAGGTGCACAGGTGCATTTAGACTGTTTGATGTGTTTAGTTAGCTCTGCTATTGCCATTTGCAGCACACAGGTGCACTGTCACATTGAGACCGTCTGAAATGTCGTTAAGAAGCCCGGCCTGTACTATTACTTCTCAGCACATAACTGATTTAGTACCCCTAGCTCAGTGGTAATGTGTTAAGTAAACACCCTCATCGCTACCTAGATCTGCACTTCTAGATCCTTAACCACGTAGTAACAGCCTTCTGCTCTATTACCCGCCCAAACCCATTCCATAGGTGTGACATTCCAGTTACACTACGGCTAGCCGGCACCCAGCCAGCCCTCCTCACTTAACTAAACCATGCCAGGTTGGTTACTACTCATGATGTTTCCATTTTGTATTGTACCGTATGATACACCCTGCACAGGCTCCCGCCTTATTATCCATGATAATGGCCTCTCCAGATTAGCATGCCCCCGCCACCACCCCATCCCCTGCCCCACACCCTTCCTGCCACTGACCAGTCCGTTCCCCCAACATCACCAGTTGATCAATGGCCTTACAGACCACATAGGGATTCAAAAGCCACAAAGAATCAGCTCACCCCACTCAACTACTACCAATAAACGACCTAAAATTACTATTCCAGTCCTCAGCTCACTTAGACACTCCAGACTTAGATCACGGACCATCACCACGCTATGCTCTCCGATCAAGAACCGCTCTAAAGTCAAGCAAACAAAACAAATCCCTCTACTAGGACCCTTAAGAACCCAAAGACTCAGATCCCGATTCTTAAACCATCCTAGTATAAGTGCCTCCTCCACCTCTGCCATCATAGGAAGCTCACCTCCACTAGTGGCCCATTCTAAATGCCCCGAAAGGATCACCACACCACCACAAGAGCCATCCCCTCCTATACACCTCAAAGCAGCACTCATTAATGCACGGTCCATACCTGCTCACGCCACAGAAATACATGACTATATCACGGAACAACAACTTGACCTACTTATAGTGACGGAAACCTGGCTCCACCAAGCTTCCGGACCCTCACTCTCTATTGCCATTCCTCCAGATTACATCATCCTTAGGACAGATAGAATAAAATCAGTAGGTGGGAGAGTATCTATTATTGCTAAAACCCATCTCAAAATAAGAACTTGCCCTATTGAGAACCCAGACGGTTACGAAGTCCTGCTAGCCAAACTAGCTACCAACCATAAGACTACTATAAACATAATAACTATCTATAGAGCACCTAACGCTAAATCTCAGCCAGAATTAGATATACCACTACTACTAACGCCACTTATTAAACCGAATACTAAATGTCTAGTCCTAGGGGACTTGAACTTAGGATTCAATGACACTCAAGACCACAAAGCAGAAGCACTACACAGTGCATTCAAAGACATGGCATTGACACAACTAGTGAACGCCCCTACCCATACAAAAGGAAGAACATTAGATTGGATACGACCACTCAATACCATAGTATCCATAGACTCAATTAACCGATACCATGGTCAGACCATCACAGTATACACTTCTCTATTTTGTGTAATGAACCAGACCTACCTAAAACTATCATTGAGGAATCTTATGTAACAAGAAACATCCGGAAACTTACAGCAGAAAACCTCAACCCCCTATTAGCCACCTCTCTCAACAAAATAAAGATCAATACTGAAAACCCCTGTGTCCTAGCTGAATTTTATCATAATTGTCTCACCAGTACAATTGATACCCTAGCACCCTGTGTCAACAAAACCAAACACAAGGATATAAAATCCTCTTTTTGGTTCAATGAGGAACTAGTCTCTCTTAGACGGATTAAAAGATCGCTTGAACACCGGCTAAATAAAACCCATACCTTAGAAGCTATGGAAGCATTCAACTCTGCAAACAAAATCTATAAATCAGCCATCATTACCCATAAAGCAAATGCCTTCAACACCAGAATAAGTAATGCATCCTCTGACAGCAAAGAACTGTTCACCATACTCAGGGAGCTGGAGAATCCGATCCCCATAATCAATCCAGTCCAACCAAGTAAAGAATGGTGCACCACCATCCAAGATGCCCTGGCATCTAAAATCAAACTATTACAAAACAAAATCATCTCCAAATGAAAACTCCTTACTGATAAGCCTTCCACGCCAAACCAAATCTCCACGAACATAGTAGACACCACCCCTCTCTTCAACTTCTCACCAGTCTCACATGATGTAGTACTTAATACTATATCCAAACTTAAAGGTTCAAACTGCAAAGGAGACAACTTTCCAGCGCACCTAATCAAATTATGTGCCCCTACTCTCACACCCATAATTACCAATTTCGTAAAAGGCCTCATTCCATACCAATCAGGTCCCAGCTAGCATTAAAGCGGCGTGGGTTACCCCTCTACTAAAAAAGCCCACTTTAGATCCATTAGTGCCTATGAACTGGCCCATAACGACTGTCCCTTTCCTACTTAAAATTATCGACAAATTAGCCTACAACCAAATACAATCCCACCTCGAACAAAATAACCTACTAGCAGCCAGACAATCTGGTTTCAGTCCCAAACACAGTACTGAGACAGCCCTCTTGGATTTGAAAATCCAATTGGACTCTATCCGAGACTCAGGCAAACTAGCCACCCTACTGGTACTAGACCTATCAGCAGCATTTGACCTGGTAGACTATGATAAAATATGCGACACCCTAAAAAAAGACTTTAATTTCTCCTTTAACGTGACTCAGTGGATCAAATCCTTTTTAATGGACCGCACATCCAGAGTTGCCATCGGAAACTATGCAGCGGACCCCATAGTAGTACCTATAGGAGTCCCCCAGGGATCCTGCCTCTCTCCCACCCTCTACAATGCATATACTAAACTCCTTTTCTCGGTTCTTGACGATATGGGTGTCATCTACACCAACTTTGCTGATGACACCCAGATTCTCATCCCCATTACAGGTGACTACACTCAAGACACCGACACCATCAATAAAGTTTACTCTATAATTCAAAATATTATGGCCCTAAACAGTCTCTGCCTTAATGATGAGAAAACGGAGGTCCTCATTGTGGGCTCCCAAAAAAGAATAAGCACCCTCCACTCTAACTACTCTCATATCAACATTGATGGTACATAGATCCCAGTACTCAAACAAGTTAAAACTCTTGGCGTATATATAGATGCCAACCTCACTATGCACAAACAAATAGCAACCCTCTCCTCGTCCACAGCCTACACAGCAAAACGTATTTCACTCACCCGCCAATTTCTTACCCCTACAAATTGCATCATGTTAGCCAGAGCACTGATTCTAACGAAATTGGATTTCTGTAATATCCTATTCCTAGAAACCTCCAAAACCAATTTAAATAAAATCCAACTATTACAAAACAAAGCCCTTAGAGCGTCTCTAGGTATAAAGAAATCTGAACATATATCTAGCATCAGAAGAGAAAACCACTGGCTGCCTATTGAAGCAAGAATCATTTTCAAAACACTCAGCACCGTTTATAAATGCATCACCAACAAAGCGCCTAGCTACCTCAACAACACTATCAAGAAAAAAATCTCCTGTAGGACACTGAGATCTAATAAACTGGCCCTCTTGGAAGTTCCTCAATACAAATACAGTAGAGCAGGAGGAAGCAGCTTCAAAGTCTTAGCCCCATCGCACTGGAACGCACTACTCATTAGTATCAAAAATGAGGACTCCCTACTAAAATTCAAAAAAGCACTGAAAACTTGGTTATTTAACAAATATTAACCTCAACTAGTCCTACTCCACCTTAGTACTAGAATGCCTCTGGTTTACCGCCTTTCTTTGAACCTAAACAGTAAATGTAGTCCCTACGGCTCGCATGTACCTCTAGATCTGCAACTAGTGTTTTAAACAAAATGTGACCTTCTACCGTGACCATTTGTAACTTAGTATACGAAATATGATCACATGATTTATTTGTAATTCAGTATAAAATATGTACTATGTGATGGTAACTGTAACCCTGTATAAAAATGCTACAATTTATTGAAATTTTCGCTGTGATACCCGCGGGTCTGGGTGAGTAACAAATGTAATAAATAAAGAAAATAAATAAATAAATGAGCTTACCGTGTATAAGTAATTCCAAAGTGTGCTTCTAAAGCATCGTCATTTCTGTGTCAGTTTAGATGATGTTTAATAAATGTGAATATTTCTCATGCACCCAGTGACCTATAGTTAAAAAAGAAACGTATATTGTGGGTGAAGTTCTACCCCTACTCTACAAGTAATCCCCTTGATGGAATATTAAAAAGGGGTTAAGGGTGTGTTACGCTCACCTGGCTCCCACAGAGGCGTCGGTCTGAACTGGACAGCTGCGGTCTCCACCAATGTGACACGTAGGGCCGAGATGACGGACTGGACTGGTCCACCTAGCTTCGTTTGCTTGGCCCGTAGGAATATTCTTCTGTAAATGGAGAAAGGGAATTAACCACCCGTGGGGTTGAACGTAAATCCACCCACCCCCTCTGTTCTCCCCACAGATCACCTTTGATGTCCCCTCTTATAGTCTCACCTGATGGTTTGAAAAGATGAGCTCTCCATCCTGCATTGAGCGCAGGGGCGCGTTGATAACCAGTTGCTTCACTGGCTCGAAGGAATTGGTGAGTTCCAGAACAATATTGACTCTGAAAGTGTGTAGTTCGTAAGAGTTCACATATCTGACTTTCACTCTTGTCCGATTCCTTGCAGTTTCCAGCTTAACCCCAGCGAAGAGTTCCTCGTGGTAGCTGACGAAGTTCAGGTAAGGGTTTGGCTAATCCTACACAGTTCAATAAAATAAGGCCAGAATGTAACCTGTGGCTTGCTCCCTTATTCAGGTGTGGAGAGAAAATATGAAGTTCGGGGAATAATGCCTCCGGTGGTAAAATTATGTAAGTCTATTGTGGTGAGAAGAGTTCCCCTTATTTGTCGAGGAGGCGCGCGTAAATGCTTCTTTCTTCCAGCTCGAAGGCGCGGTGGATCCGGAATTCAGGTAAGGATCGAAGGTTTTGCTCTTATTCTAACCTTTTCTCCTTCTGTTCCTCCCTTTTTCTAGGAGCTGCAGACTCGAGACGGGCGTGGCAGAAGACTGGATGCAGGCTTGCAGGCTCATGTAATACATAACCTAGGGTTCATGACCTAACTACATAACTAATTCACACTCAAACATCTTTGCATAGTTTGCTGTATTCCATCAAACAATTCACATGTTTTCCAAATCAAAGACACAACACAAAATTCCGCATTTTACTCGCTTATTTTTGTCTACCATTTGTTCTTTGAGCTTAAAGTCAATTAGTTCCAAGGAGAGAAAACAAGGATTTCTGCAGAAGAGCACATTCAGCTATTCATGATTCTACTTTACTGTTTGAACAGGGAAGGCACTGTTAGGACAGATGGCATCGAAATTACTGATTAGTACAGCTTTTGTTTAGCTTCAAGGTTCTCCAGTGCAGGATAAACAATCCACCTTAGCAGCTTAAACATTCTAATCTAAGTTAACATCATAAAACAGCACAAAGTTCATCTTGCTCTGTTGAAGCTGAAAACACAAGTTCTGAACATGGAAGAGAAAGCAGGAGGCGATCAAAATGGTGGACAACTCAAAATGGCGGCGTGGTAAACCTGTTTCAGGTTCATTCAATGCGATTTTACAGTGCAATGCGAATTTGCTGTGGCCAGTATTTACTATCAGGCCGTATTATAGAAAATACATTTTCACAGTGATGTCACTTTTATTTGAGTCCAAAGTGGGATGAGTTATAACTTTCTAACTTTATAACTTTGGGTGTAGATTGTCAATTGATATAGGTTGATCACATTATCACCCGTATAAGAATGAGCACTTTGTAAGCTTAACCCACGTGTGGATGTTCCTAAAATATTGCCACTATTATTGCAAGTACGGTGTCATGGTAACCTCTTCATGTGTATAAAACACCCCACATCAATTAGCCTTCCATTCTTTCTTTGCAGCCTGAATATTACTGGGTTGAGACCAGTGACATCAATGGTCTTCTGAGTTACACCAAATGTACGACAGCTCCAATAGAATCAGGGCTTTACAAGAATAAGCGGACTCAATACTCAGTTCTCTGATTTGAGAGACTCATCATAATCCAGAGCAAACACAGCAACGTTTGGGCTGTACATTGCTAATTAATTATATAGAGCAATTACTTGTTTCCTCAATTGTAGATCAAGCGCAGCGTGTTAATTAAAATAAATCGGACACCTAAAAGAATACATTCTGGGTTGTGCAACCCTTAAACAAACGGGTAGGTGACTTTGGTGTCACATTGCTATGGCATCGCGCGCTGCAATGATTACACATTCCTCAGGTACTTTTTTATTTATTTTCCGTAAGTGTGGACCCTGCTTAGGGCTTAGAGAATGCTGAGCAAACAAAGCAAGGTTTGGGCTGTACATCGTCAATGAATTATATATGGCGAGTATTGTTTCATAAAAATCTGACACCCCAAAATAATAGATTCTGTGTCGTGCAGCCCTAAAATAAATGGAAAGGTGATGTTGGCGTCACGTTGCTACGGCAACGCGCACTGCAATGATTACACATTCCTCGCTTCCTTTTTATTTTTATTTTGTAAGTGCAGCACCTGCTTAGGGCCTTTACAAACAGCGACACAACAGAGATGGTTCTTTAATCATATTTTTTATCACACGGCTTCAACCCATTTCAGCTGGTGCCACGTTGTCATCTCCAACATGGCTGTCCCTACAAAAACAAATGTCGTCATGACAAGGGTGCACAGCATTTGTGTTGCTGCAGCCAGAGGCATCGCTTGCAATTGTGCGAGCAGCTCAAGAATATTTATTGAGTCCAGCTCCTCCCTGAGGTAAGCCAGTGGGTTCCAGGCATCTGCAACACACAGAGATGAGTTGGGACATATATGTATATCTCGCTACACGCTTTAAACTGTAACAACAGTTATGATCACTGATATGGCAGCCATCATAGCGTTTTGGACCACCATACCGCTCTATGTATGGCCTTAGCAAACAGTAACAGTTGTCTAGCATATCGGCACAAGATATTAAAGTATTATGAAGTATGTCCAACATCGCGTGTGGTTGATTTAAATACAAACAATGGATATAGAGTGTCATATGTCATAATAGGCAGGTGCATTTTGATGTAATTAATGGGTATAATTCCCCCACAGCAATTGGTACCGGCCCCAGCCTTACAACACTGGGCACGACTCCCAACACTATGTGTGAAGAAATTTAGCCGGTGTTTGCAGAGAGATCAACTACTTGGATAAGATACTAACACCCTTAACCCCTTTTCAATATTCCATCAAGGGGATTACTTGTAGAGCAGGGGTAGAACTTCACCCACAATAAACATTTCTTTTTAACCTATAGGTCACTGGGTGCATGAGAAATATTAGCATTTATTAAACAGCATCTAAACTGACACAAAAATGAAGATGCTCTAGAAGCACGCCGTTGAATTACCTTTACACGGTAAACCCATTTGATCTCCTTCCAATGTTATGTGAGATCGTCCTTTTTTCTCTTAAATAAGAAATGCATTAAATGTTTATTTAATCAATATAATCATCTTCTGAATAAGCTCACACTTCTAAAACACACATCTCTGTTCATTTCTCGACAGAGGGCAACAGGCTCTTTTCACCACAATTGTCTCTTCCCGTCCTGATGAAGGCCAATTAAACCACAGCACAAAAACATCAGCTATTAAATGGCCGAAACGCTGTTGTGTCGACTTCCCCTCCCAGTGTTAATACTCACACTGCAAATGTGTGTATTCTGATACACGTTCTCTACATGCTCAGATGTTCCACTTTGATTGTTACTAGAATGTATGCATGTTTGCTTGCACTGTGATCCAGGCAAATTGGCTTGGACAAATATTCATGTATCACTCAGATATGTTGTTTCCTAACTGAAAAGTTACCTGTTAAGACTTTTTATCAAAAACTTATATGCATTAAATCATGTGGTAATAATTAAAATGTGGCATTTTTACACAACCATTTGTTCTTGTCTTCTCCTAATCTGAAACAATGTTATTTACTTTGCAAAAATGATGTGAGGTGTGTACACTATGTTCAGACACCTTGATCACTTTTACTGTAGTTTCATCATTGAAAACTCCAAATGCATTTACTTTTTGTATGGTGACACACAGCACTTTCAGTGCAGTGTCCCAGAGAAATCCTTTAGATTTCTCATAAGGTTTAAATACCTTTTCATAGGCGAACTACTGTTCCCAAGAATAGTAAAGTGAAATTGACTTACTTACCTTTTCTCTTTGTAGATCCAGCATACACCATTTTATGTGGAGTGCTGGTGGGTTACTTAATAGCCCCTTTTCCTACTTACTCATGTTACATTTGTTATGTTACCCTCACTACTTTAAATGACTGGTGGCAGTGGTATACGTTTTCTAGCATTGTGCTTCTCTGCCGCAGGCTAAATCCTCAGCTGCATTATAGCACCCATGGGTGACCATTGTATCAAAATGGCCCCGGTCTTCTTTTTCACCATTTCATGTTTGTGAGGTCTTTTTTGGGTTTCACTCTGCGCGCCAACCCAGGTTTGAGCTCTTTGTTTGTTTTGCCTTTGGCAGGCTTGAGTATTGAAACCCGCTGCTGGCTCCAGTGTGTCTGGAAGGGCAGGAAGTGAGGGAGGTGTCCGACACTCCCCTGTCCTTTGTCTCCGTGGAAACTTGAATGCACCCAGTCCTGATTGGCTGGTTGGCTGTCCTTGCAGGACAGCCAGCCTGCTGTGTGACAGCTAGGCTGTGCATGAATGGGAGAAACCTCCTTGAAAGGCGAGGCTTCTTGGACTGAAGAGAGAGTCGACCACTGGGAAGAACAACCCGACGCCAGGGGTCGAGAAATCCTTAGTCGAGTACAACGTCTGTAAGCCAGCCAAAAGCTCCAGGAGTCACCTGAGGACCCTCCCAAAGCAGGATGAACCAATGATTGAGTCACCTCACCAGAGCGCAGGACTCAAGGAGTGAAGGAAGCCCAACCAGTGTCCAAGATCTGCAGTGATGCTGTTTACCGAGCGCTGAAACCGCAAAGTGCTGCTGATCCAAAAAGAGCCTGTAACTGCTGCCGAGCATCGAATTGCTGCCACAAGAGTCCCCAGGTGTCCTCCCTCTTGTCCCCATGACTGAGGCCCAGGAACACAGGATCTGCATCACTGCAACCAGACAGGAGCCAGCTGGATCCTCTTCTTCTAACCAAAGGTACTGTTCTAACTTTGGGGTACTTACCTCATTGTCTGTAGCTTGCTCTTCTTAGTTGAGACGTGCAGTAGCTAGAGTTGATATCAGCTCTAACTTTCACAAGTGTTACAGCTTGTGACTCTATAGTGATTTTCCTTCAACAAACTCTCTAACTTTGTCCAAAACATTTACTATCTAAGAAGTGCATCAGCTCCATAGACTTTGCTCCAGTTGACTTTGGCTGTCCTGGCTCCCTGAAGACTCTTCTGTTCCATTGACTTTTGACTGTCCCTCATAGGTGATGCATTGGTTTTAAACTAATATTGCTGGGAATGGTTTGTATCTAGACTTCATTGGAAGATTTAAAGTGCTCACATGCTCTGAGAACCTGTTTAACCTTTTTCCTTCCTCTAACCTTTCCTTTCTACATCCTCAGAATTTACAAAGTACAAAAGTGATATGTAAATGCAATTACTTTACCAGTTAGTGAAGTCACTGGAGGGTGTAGGAAGAGTGTATGAAGCATCTCTAAAGAGTATCCACTTGCTGTGTTTTGATTCTGAGAAAGTGTATAAGACTGCTTTTTTTAAAACAATGTGTGATGAAGTGTAGGCTCCATTGAAATGAGCTGGAATTTTGGCCTTGTTTAATGGCATTTACCTGCTGGCTTGGATTACCTTGACAGATTTAAGATGGGTGGAGCTAGACAAAGATAAATATTTTAATGTATGTACTGTTCTCTTTTATTCTGCATTAGTTGGAAATCTTGTACTGAAAGTTTAGGATTTTTTCTATTATGAGGGGGATATGATATGGAGATTAATGTCCCCTCATTGCCTAAGAGTGTGCCCTCTATAAGTTTGCCTGGTACCAAGCCCGCAAAGGCTGACAACAATGTTTGGCATACTAATGGCATAACAGGATACGCAGGGTCCAGTCAGTTACTTTATGCGAAGGGTGGATCTGAATTAAAAGAGAACTGGGTCTGGTTGCCCACAGTCTAGTCTGGACCACGATCACGTTTTTAAGCCCTGACTTGTTTCCCTTTTAGTTCGAATACCTGTGGTTTTAAGAATATTATCAATACTGCTATGTTTTCTGAACATACAATTAATAATTTTTTATTTATTCAAGAAACATGGTTGTTAGATCCCTGTAGTATGGATGGCTTTATAGTTTTTTCCCAGAATGCAAAGAAGGGCGCAAGAGGTCAACCGTTTTTGGGGCTTCTTATAGCTTTCAAAATTGATCTTTGTATATCCATTGAGGAAGTGAGCACTGATTGGGTGGGTCATCTTGGCGGGGAAAGTGCCTTTTAGAATTGGGGTTGATTTGAGTCATCTCCTACTGTGGAGGTTAAATCGATCAGTGCAGAACTTGATCGCATATTATTAATGTGGACCTCTCATGTGTCAGCTGCTAATGTCCTTTGTGCTAGAGATTTCACTTGGTTTGTGGAAAAGGAGATAGAATATTTGGCTTTGTTAACTAGCATTCAATATGCTCAGGATATTAAGGATAAAGGGAAGATCTCTAGAGGTGTTGGATGGTCTTTATTTATGCAGATGTAGGGTATGTGCAGACTGAATGGTAATATCAAAGGGAATATTCCTATCTTCCATACATGGTTGGGTCCTTTCTCCTCGTCAACCATTGATTCTGGTTTTGTCTCTAATATTTTACAGGAGTCGGTGGTCTCACTTGTTGATATTGACAATCTGAGCGGTCATGCTTGTTTGACCTCATTTTTTAGTCTAAATGTTCCACCGGGTCTGGGTTCTTCCATGGCTTGTGAGAAAGTTAGTGTCAACAAAGCAGGAAATAAACCACTAGTGAACGTTTTTGCTAAGGTGGACCATGACTGGGATATTTGGTCTTTAAGAGATTGTTTATTCAATTGTGCACTAGGGAACTTTGGAAATATGCTCCAAGGTTGGAATGAAGAGGCACACTCTGGTGCACACATGTGCCAAATGCCATTCTTGGTGCAGCGTAAGGTGCACTTTGACATACAGACCAGGAATGGTAAGCATCTCCTGAGGAAGTTGCAGCATGCATTATGGGTTCAATTGATTGGGGGATTCAGCATGGGCATTGAAGGACTGCAAAAAGGAAAGGCAACAGCTCACAAATTGGCTTAAAGCTTAGAAATTACAATACTATTACGCCCACAATCAGGAAATGATACAAAAACTGATAACTAGAGAATCAAGGGTGTTCTTGTCTGTCTTCAATAATATGGACAGACATTAAAGACTTGTTCAAATGAATTGTATTTTAGAGTCAGAGTGGATTAGATTTTATGTGGATCTATTTTATCCTTCTTCGGTGGATCAGAAGCGTTGCTCCTCACTCATTCCAGAAATTCCATTTGAAATTGAATTTTGAAACAGAGAATTTAGAGGCGGCTCTTAGGACGCTGACACTATCGAAGGCATTCAGTTCTGACTTCTTATCCAACTTTATTCTAAAGAATAACTCTGGGGTAAGGTCAGAGATTTTATGGTGTGTCATTAGTCAAGTGTTGAACCACATGGAATATCCCCCATCTTGGTCCCTGTCTCTATTTGTTCCAATATACAAAAAGGGTAATCTGGCTTCTCTGGCTAATTATCAATCGATTTCTTTGATAGACTCTGTTTCAAATGTACAAATCAATTTTGTCCTAAAAGATCTTGTTTTGTGGGCAGAACAAAACCAGCAACTAAGTAAATTTCCAAATGTAAACGATCAGGTACTTCTACAAGAGATTAATGATAATAAAGGGAGTGTACTCACGCCCAGTTGATTTAATTTATATATTTCAGATTTGCTCCTGGCTTTTAAGCAGGCCTCTCTGTTCCCCCCAAGCATGGGTACTTTAGATTTGGGTTAGCTTTCCTATGCGGACGACTCCCTATTCAAGGATGTTACTTCAATTGGGCAAAAGATAAGACTTGTGCTAACTGAATCCTTTTTAACTGAGAATGGACCTTCAGATGGTCGATTGCAGTTAAAGGTATTACCAAGGCCCCCTAAATTATATAGTTGGGTTATTTGTTTGCCCCTTTCGATCACTTGCAACATGTGAAATTTAGGTTAGATATTAAAGTTGAGGCATGTATTCCACAGATTATGGTTATTCGACGAAAGGTGTACTTTTATTTATTACTGGAGGTGCTACAATATTTTCAAGCAAAAGTGGTACAGTCTATTTTGTTTGGCTGTGAACTCCTTCCCCTATGATAAGAAGATGGCTGGGTGTAGGTGAGGGGAAAATATGGCAGAAAGTTTTAAACCTCCCACCTCACATCCCAATAGAGGCAATTAGACTCAAATGTGTGGCTTTATTATAAATGGCATAAAATATGTTTATATCATACGTTTTATAATTGTGCACATCCTGAAGGTTTTAATAAATTGAGAGAGTCTGCATTGGTAAGGCCTATTCCGGCTCTGACTGTGTTCTTGTTGGAATGTGAGAATTATTTACGATAAATTCTGTGGACAGCTGAGATGAACCATACTTTGATTATCAAAGACTGCATGCAGTGGATAGAAATGAGTATTTGCAACACTTAAAAAAGCTTTCACTATTTCTATATTTAGCTGAGTGGATGGAAAGTTGCCATCCAGTCCTTTCTCCTCAACTATAAAGAGTAAAGGCTCCATCTTGTTCATTCCGGAACAGTCTTCTCAAATTTAGACTGAATTGCTATCCTACTTTAGAGGTTATTGGTCCTCGTATGAGGTTGATGAGCTACTCAGGTCGAATTTGTAAAATGAAAAAGAATCTGTGTTCCACCTTCTTTTGAAATGTGAACCTTTAACGTCTATGAGAGTGTCTCTTGTTGTCCAATTTGTGGCTTCTCTGGGTGCTGTATTTGTGGACAATATATGGTCAAGACTTGTGAATAACTCCTGCATCTCTTATTCTGTGGCCCTTTTAGCAGTTATGAGGGGAATCGTAGAATGTTTAAGAGATATACCTTCATTAGTTAAACATATTCTATGTCTAATTGAAGGATGATGTGAGGGTTTAGAGTGCATTTATTTGTAAGTGATGAATTGAATTGTTTTAATATGCATTTTAAAATCAATGTTGTTATATGTATTGTTTTAAAATAGATTTTACATTTGGATTGAATGTTGTGTAAGGTTTCTCAATGAAACCATATCACAATAATAATAATAATAATAATAATAATAATAATAATAATAATAATAATAATAATAATAATACAAAATATTAATACATGCTGTTTATCAGTTCACCACTAGGTGGCTCTTTGCTATTCAGTGATGGTGGACGAATCCAAATCTTCATGCTCTGGCTACGGTCACCAGCACACTGAGCGGGGATGGAGAGTGTGACTAAAGAGTATATTCAAGCACATAGGTGTTCGTGTTTCATTGCTCTTTGTAGCAGTGGTGGATCCGGGACTAAAATCCTACTGTGGCACTCAAGATCGATTAGGGAATAGGGCTAAAACCTAGTGTGAGCCTCATCAAGTGAGTGGATGCCTTGTTTATTGCTCTGATTAATCCCTTGACTTTTTCCATGTGTTATTATTGTATTATTTACTCAGTGGTGTACTCGTGTCGTAACTTGAAGGTGCTTCTAACCAATTGGACACCAAACCCTTTCTTCCTACTACACCCTGAACCATCACTGTCCTGGGGAAGGCTGTTCACAGAAACCCTGGCAAACGCAAAGGAACATACATCAGTTGTCAGCGTGAACGTGCAAAGACATGGATATGGGGAAGGGATCTAAAGAACGTACACAGGAGTGAGTGTGCAGCCGTGGCACCGTGCTGACAACTACTTGCCCCTATAGTCTAGAAGAAAAGACCTACACTCTAGGAGAAAAGAACAGGAAAGTACCTTGAAGTCTCAGGGAACACCGTACTAAACAAATGCACACTATACCCAGAGGAACAGGAAACAAATGAGACAAGGAAAATCAGGGTTTAAGGCTCACCATAGGAGAGCTGAGGGTGCAGAAAGGTGAACAGTAGCAAATAATTAGTCAGCTTGGAGGACCAGAAAGTGTGGGGACAGTGCACCAGTGCCAATGGTTGGAGATTGTCACAGGGACCTTGGGGGTAGGAGCACCAGGACCCTAGGCCAAAGAAAGAGGTACAAAAAAAGGAAATGTTTTCTACAGCCTGACAGGAAGAAATTAAGCTCTCACATAAGTATTAAGTGAAGACCATATAGGGAGGTAATTATGGTACCAACTGACATGATAGATATGAAAACAATATCCTGTGTAACAAACTACTCACCTAATGTATTTTGATTATTCCTGTCTCTGAAAATGGTCCTTAGGACCGAAATGCATTGGACATCCCAGGAAAGCCTATTTCTGTGATGAATAAATACTTATTTTTATACAAAACAAAGCTTTTGTGAAATATTGCATGTATAAGTATGAAGAAGTGAATTACAGACATGAATGTTGATAATGTATATACACATATGTAAACCACAAGTGATATATTCACATAAGGTCCTTCCAGACGTCTGGGACATTCCAACCTGGACATCATCGCTAGATAGGACCAGGACAGTCAGCACCTGAGAGCGAAAAAGTAGAGGTGGAGCGAGAATAACCAGACAGGCAATATGGAAGAAGAAAGGCTGAGAAGGGAAAAACATGAAAGTATTCAGAGAGGTTAGAGGAGTGACATAGAAAGCGCGTCAAAGGTTGGACCCAGAACAGGTGAGAGAGGTATGAAGAAAGCACCTGAATTCCAAGAAGCAAAAACCAAAATAATCCAAAAGAGGTTGGAATGCAAATCAAGAAAAGTCAAGGGAAAAATGTTGCCATGACGCAACTTCTTCCTGCTAGCTCCAAGTCTTTAGAATCCCATTCATGCCCTTAATTGGCTAGCTCATTGTTTATGTTTGTTTTCTAGGTCTGATCCAGGGACCATGTTAGAATGGTAATTGATGTAACATGTATTCTGGAAACGAGTAGGATTGTTTACACCTTAGTATGCTATCGGTTTTATGGCCCAACTTCCACCTAGGTCAAATTTCTAACCCTCTTAATAATCATTTTCTCAATCTGTTCCTCCCCCTCTTACCACTACTTCCCTGAATCCTGAGAGCGGAAATTGAGTGCCATAAAATAGCACCAGTGAATGTGTGCCATATCTATTAGTACTTGTGAGTATGCAGCATTGAAGCATGCAATTAGACCTAGGACAGGCTAGTGCAGTTCATGGCCAACTTCAGTTAATCACCCAGAGCCCAGTTGTCCAAGTCAGCTGACCTTGGACCACGTCGAAGTTTCTAATTTGTCAGTTGATGTTTCAACATCAAAAACAAGTACAGTCAATTGAATTACAAGATAGAAACTGTTATTGTGCAATTGAAATGATACGAATGGTGGTTTAAAAGGAGAGTGATTTGGTCAAATGTGACATGTGGGGAAACCCTTGTAGGAGATGCTGTTTGGACCTACAGTACAAAGACGTTATTTGTCTCATGCACCCAGGCTGTTGGTCCAGGGACACTGTTTTTCAGTGCTCCATGTTATGGTCCACCCCCACAACCCCTAGCCAGCAAGACATTGAGAAACATGCTTGTGTTTTATTATTTAATTACAGCATGGCTGAAGAAGTGCTATATGCATTTGTCTCTTGTTATCCTGCTCCACCCCCACCACCCATGTGCCCTGTACTTCAATTCTCTCACCTCTCCCCCTCTGACTGCTCCTAAAGTAACGTCACACATTTACACCTGGTGTTAATCTCCCCCTGGCATCAACTTTAGTATCAGCCCTTTAACAAGCCCTTAGTGGACAATTGTGAAGTTAGTACCCTACCGACAGATTTAAAAATACCACTGACAATTAAGTAACTGCTAGCAAAGGCAATATCACAACAAAGGAGGTGATGGCTGGAAGGTTTTGAATCAATCCTAACCTCTGGCAATTCTCTGGGAAACCATCTGAACCACCATTCTTCAGCCTGCCGAAGCATTACAGAACGGGGAAGACCATGTGCAAGTCAGGCTTGGTCCCACCCCAAAAGGGGCATTCCAGCCCAAACCGCTAGGTCACATCACTTCTGCACAATACCACAAGCATCAACAGACATGTTTCGGCCTCATTGGTGCCATCAGTGAGAAGCAGCTTAGGTCTCTAGGCCCAGAAGGCTCGGGACCCACGGCTGACCATTATCCCTTTTGTTTAGCAAACGCAATAGGTCAGAGAAAGTTATTGAGTCTGCAAACATGCCAAAGTAGCCTTGAGCTCTGTGAACCAGCACAGAGTGCACTGTGAGACTCTGTGTGATAGTACAAGCCAAGGTGAAAGGGGTTTTATGGGAGGGAGCAAGGGACCAGTAACATTGAGCTCGCTGAACTTAGGCCTCAACTTTTGGGTTATGGCTCATGTGATAAAAGAGGTCACAGGCATCACCTATCCCTGAATCAGTAACCGCACTGAAGTTGACATGATGTCTAAAAGGTAGAATTCTAGGGCATTTTTGGCCAATGATCTTGCATTACTAAGTATACAGTTAAAATGAGTTCTCAAGTTGTAGGGAACATTAGGCAATACAGAATAGTAAGAGTTTGAACAAACCAAAGGAAGATGGTTTCAAGAGCAGAGCATCGTAAGGCAGAGGCTGATGTGTGATGGCTAAGGAGGTGTGCTGTAGAATTACATACACGTATACAAGCTTGAAGTGATGAATCCAAGGCCCAGCGTATATCTGGATCAGTCCTGATGAGCTTGCTGCAGGTGCCCCCTTTTATGTGCACTTGGCACAACTGATGCACACATCTGCTGAGCTTTTGATGATCTTCAAGTTTGTTTTATCTCAAGTGTCTCCACCCTTTCCAAATTAGTCGACCAGCGACAGCACATCGCACAACTACAAACTAGTCTAGAGTCAATATGTGGAAGTGAGCGGGTGCAGCGATGGCACTAATGAAACTAGCAACAAACACCACTATGATTATGCTGAAGACAGTTTAACATTGTGGCATTTGGTTTAAAACACGTAAATTCAACTTTAACCCATCAATTCCAATGCTGCAGGTCTGTTACGTAATACTCAGATCCGGGCTGCAGTCCCTCACCATGGTCTAAACGAAACTGAGATTAATTTGTGTTGAATGGCTCCCACATCTCTACAAGTGTACATGTGCCGTCTCAGTATACGACTTCAACCCAGTCTAGTGACAAGCTTGATACTGAATAAAATGCACTGAACACAAGATGGATGCCAAAGATAAGTTTAAATAATAGCATGTGGTCAATGGAAAGCAAGTATATTACTGTATGATGTCATCTGCATAGCTCTCAACCATTTGTGTTGCAAAGGCGGGTGAAATCACCCGATTTTTTTTTTGGCGGGTGAGACGCCCATTGGAATTAATGGGCGTGCAGGAGGCTTTTCGGGTGAGTCAGCCCTTTACAAGGCGGGTGACACCCGCCAAAAACGTATGAGTTGAGAGCTATGAATCTGGCTCCTATAGTGCAGTGTGCTGGGAAAAAGCACCCATTGCTAGGTGCATTATTGCTTAATGGCAAGTTCTGTAGTGAGGGTGGTAAAGGATAGTACAGGACTAGCTTGGGCAGGTTGCATGCTCTACTGTGCGAGTCAGGTCTCAAAGAAGAAATTCTGCCTTCTGCAAGGCTATAAGGGCATTGCACATGCAGACCTTCTCTGCCTCTTGTGACCCTCTCCTTCCGAATAGGGCAATCAGCCAGCCATCCACAGGCTGTGTTGGCTGTGTCATTTCAATCCTATTATCATTCTCTCTGAGCTGGTGGAGTGAGACCTGTGTCTAGGGATACATGTCACGGTGCTGAGCCGCGCAAGGAACGCCGATATTACATTCCGAGTCTGGACTGCTGGCGGGCAAGATTGCTGAAACAAAAGATGCCCTCAAAACATACCGGGACAAAACGCCCTGAGAGTTTTCCCATGCAAGATACACTACAGGGAAACAAGCACCAACTACAAAGTCATTGCCTAACAAAGTATCTGATGGACCTTGCGTTCTGCTGGAATTATCTGTTATTTCTCCTCTCCTGAACACTTCTCCCAGCTTCCAAAGGTCTTATGACTCATGCACAACATGGCCACCCCATTATATATGTCTTTACCCATATCCACCAAAGTGAATGGGGCAAAGCAAGAGCAAGTCCTGGGGCTGGGTGTTTCCTGTTTCTATGCTATTTAAGGTGACAGAAACCAGAGCCAGCTGCGTCTCAGTTGCACTTTCAATGTTTTACTCGCTCGACCGTTATGTTTTCCCTTGTTTGATCTGCAGAGGTTGTATGTCCATGGTGTTGCGTCGTGAAACGCATGTTTGTATGCATGCACTTGCCTCGTTCCGGCTCGCGCATGCGGGTAAATAAAACGGAACCTGAAGGCAATTATTAGCCGCTGGAACCCTGAAGCATTGGGACGTGTCTGTGTCTCATTCGCTGTAGGTGCGTGTGCGTGTGTGAGTGGGCGGCCTGGAGCTACAACACTAACACACTGGACTATAATTCTCCTGCAAGGTTTTCTTCTGCCTTGAACCCGTTTTTTGGTTCCTGCCTCTATTCCTTAAGCCTAGAACCGTGGGTCTGGTCTTGGGGAGCGGAGCTAGGATCCTTGTCCTTCTGAAGCCTGGTTGCAGCTACTCCTACTGTTTGTCGTGATGAGGATGAGGAAGGACCGGAAGTACCAGGTCAAGCCCTAACAGGAAGATCATCAGGACGAGGACAGGTAAGACTTGCTCTTGAAAATACCTTGTTGCATGTGCTGCCCATTGCCTCACGGCCTGTGGCTACATCCATCCGCCTCTAAGTGGGTGCCAAAGTTGCTACCAGTCCAGAGTTTAAGGCATCACTGTTTCTGATCGTTGTGATGATGCCTGAGCTCATGTATAGGTAAACGGCCATGGGAAAACGTCAGTCAGATCCGGGTAACGCTTTTAATGGCAACACACCCTACATTTCCGAGACATCATTAGCCATTTAGTAAACTAGAAATCCTGCTGCATGCAATTCATCAGATGGCAAACGGAGGTTTGATGGTTGAATTGAACATTGCATCCGTGAAATTAGTGCTTCTACTTGTTCAGAGTAAAGAGAATACAACTATGTTCCATTTGGGTATTTCTGAATGCACAAACAGTAGAAGTAAACTGGGCGATCAGTGCAAAGAAATGCAGCCTTGGCTAATTGTCACTTGCAGGTTTTCAATATGGTGGAAAAACGTAAGTAATAAAGGAGAAATGTAAGCAGATGAAACGACTCATTTTCGATGAGCAAGCGATGAAAACTAATCTCCAAAACTGAAAGCAGAACAGGCATTCTAATGAAATATGATTTATTATAAAATAAAACCACTCAACCATTTACATAATGAGCACAGCTACGCAAACCATATGCAACTTAATCAAAAGTGCATGACAAGACAATTACACGTACAATTCTAATTTACTTTTTACTGTTTTGATCTCCTGATCTTTCCTTCTTTATCCTTTCAATATATTTCTAAATACGTTCAGTTTCTCATGTACATAATTTAAGTTTTGCCAAAATGAATATTTATTGCATAATTGTTACTTAGTGTCTCGCAGAACAAATAAGCTTACTTTTATATTGAAAAGTTTGTTTGTTTCTCTCTACTCTTTTCTCACATGATTGTTGAACTGTATAAAAAACGTTAGCTTATTTTGACAATGTTGCGGAACACTGATAATGTGTTCTGTAAAATGTGTGTAATTAAAAAGAACTCTTAAATACATCTTTTGAGTGAAATGATGTTAATTATTATACAGGACGGATGTGCATTTTGTGACATAGTTTTCCCGCGGAAAAGAAAAACCAGGGCCATGTGATGAATTGTCCAACAAAAGACAGTGGCCAGAGCATAGGGATTGGGCCTCACTAGGTTAAAACATTTTCCAAAGAACGCGATCATTAAAGTTATATCATGTTATGTCAATTTATATATACAGCACTTGGCTCTCTGAGAGAAAAAACTGTTCAACTTGAAAAAGTATTTCAAATTGCCAAGTCTTCACAATGTTTTCTGAAGCACTAATTGTTATCAATGGATTTAATTGAAAGGGCATTTTGATCCACAGTCAGGGGGCACCACTGGGGCTCTTCCATGCCCTAGCTACCACAATGTGCGGATTTTCAGATAGTCTTAGAAGGCCTGATAGGTTTCAAAAGGGATCTTCAAATTACTCTTTGCTCAACTGGCAACCAATGTAGGTGTCTAATTGCTGATCACATTTGTTCTCTAAGGGAGGTTTCATCAAGTGCATGGACAGATCTATTTGTGTAGATGGTGTTATCTGTTCAGAAGATATTGTAGTTGGTCCCAATAAATCAAACTGAAAAAATCTGTGCCTGAAAGCATCAAACCAGGGACAGACTAGATCTTATGTGCTTCTTCCAAATATGGGCAAAAAAGTGATGGGCGTAAGGTTCTGAATAAATACCTGCTCTCTGCACCGGTCCGCTTTCTATTTCACTGATCCGCCTCTCCAGCCTTCATCTACACCGAGCAGTGTGTCTGGTGTCCGTAGTCCGCGAGAAGCGTTAAGCAGCCACTCCCTTTCACTGGAGCACACTCCTGGGGAAGCCTCACGCTAACCTGTGGCCTGAGGAACAGCCACCCAATCAGCCTTACCAGCCCTGCACCAAGTCTACTGAGGATGGCTCTTATTTCTCCCTCTCTGAGCGCCGACCAGCACCCAAGGACAGAAGCTGAGTTAGGGAAACGCTGTCTGAGAAGCAGTAAAACTGCAGCCAAAGCCCGGTTGGAAAGGGGTGAGACACCCACATCACACACTGTCACGTCCTCCTCTTCCCATGGCGGTGCCAAGCTCTTTCCATCCCTGGACTCGGCGCTGGCCATGGTGGCGCTCACAGACCAGCCTCTGGCGTCGCCACCCGCTGCTGTTGCTGGGAGTGCCGAGCACTCTCCCTCCAAGGCATCATCAGGCTCCTGCCGGGGGCCACTAAAACCCACGCTAGCTGAAACCAAGACCGACACCCGGCTGGATTTGCCCGCGCTGCTCCATATTTCGGCCCCCGGCCCGTCTACCGCAATGGCGTGTGGCACCCCACCTGAGGATGTCGGAGAGCGTACTCGGTGGGAGCCTGACAGGGTGGGGTGACCCAAAACAATTGAGGAAACACAGACAACAGAGACCCAACAGCAGGGGCCATATCCTTCTAGTGCGGATATGTGTGATCCAACAAGGCCCCCACTAAACAACAAGTTTTCTTCTGTACACGTGACAACAGCACAGCTTCACAGTGGGCCACAGCTAGCCCCTACCAATAACTCACAAAAAGTTATTTCAGACCCGTCAATAAGGATTGACTCCACAGACTCTATGGATTCAGGACCAACAAAAGAATCCATATTAGAGGAATCACTCAATCCAGAAGATGAGGTCTTTAAGACAAATCTGGACAAGCAGGTCGACCACCACGCCACAGAAGTGAGCCAGGAAAGTGATGGAGAGCTGACAAAGTCTACGTGCAACTGCTCACTTCCAACCCGGACTCCAAACTTACAGTCTGTGGAAAAAAGGAATAGAAAAATCAGGAAAGACTTGGTGAACCCAAATTCAAAGGGAATCTACTCAAAAGCAAACCAGAAACCATCAAAATCAACAACAAATAGAATTTACACCAAAAAACATCACAAGGGGGGCTCGAAACCTACGGGAGGAAATCAATGCCTCTCTACACTGATAATTTCATCCTCCCTAAAGGAATACTTCATCAAACAGCATAAATGGAAATTTGATAGGGACACAGAATTGTCAGATGTGGAGATCCTAGAGGCTATCCAAGAGACTCCCCCCATGAACAAATCATGCAAAACAGACGTATGTGAAAGCCCATGTAGGCCCAATCAAGAATGGGCACTGCAAAAAACCCAAGATCAAACTCAGGATCTGTAAACAGTCCCCAAGTAGAGCAATCAGCTATACTTTCTGAGAAGATCTCGTCAAAACATCCCTGCTTAAACCCCACCTCAGAACTGAATATTGAAGATGCAGCTGACCATGCACCTCCTTGTCTAAGCACAGACGCAAACTCTTGGAAAGGAGCCATGGCACCACTAACCACCCAAGCTACAATGCCAAAAGTTTGAGAACCCACAGAAGAACGTCTGCCGTGGACCAAACCTCACATACAAGGGGGGGACCGAGGACACCCAGGGGTCCAACCCCCTGAAGCGGGGGCTCCACAGGCAATCAAGTCACCGGCCAGACAACAACACAAGCCCATTACCTCACCAGAGAGACCATTCCTGGACCGACATCAGCACCCGGGTTTAACGTAGATGCATACTCCGGTTATAAACAGACGACTCTGCGAAATTCTGTCGTCTGTCCAAAAGGACTCCCCCAACAAAAAAAGGGATCTACTCTCACTAATGTCAGCAGTAACCATTGCACTAGCCCCCTTTGGAAAACTATACAAGGCTATCAATGACTCCCTAAAAGATAACACCTCAATGATAGCCACAATGACCTCCAAACTGATCCTCATCGAAGGCTACTTGACGGCCCTCGAATCCAAAACCAACAAGCACCATACCCAGCTTGAATCCAAAATCTCTACACTGGAAGAAAAGTTAAACAAAAAAAATAAAACGGTACGAAATTCACCCGCTTCGACCACAAAGGGCACTCAAACTTCCTCTGAATTCACACAGTGGGAACTGGCTCCTATCTTCACTAAAACAAGCACACGGATAACTGCATCAAAACCCCCTGTCCCAGTAAAGAGGCTGCCAGCAATAGAGGCTCAAGAGCAGCAACAGACTAATAATAGACAACACCAAAGGAAGCACTCTGAAGACACTAAGGAAGTGAAACAAATTGGTGAAAACCCGCCGCACCTCGTGCTTGAACAGAGACATGGCGTATCGTCAATCAAAACAGGAAGTACGGAGGAAAACCCAAACAGGTCAACTATGGCATTGGAAATCCCCCTGAAACTAGTGCGGTCACCCAGAATAATAGAAGAATTCCAATCCATTAGCGAACTGATGAACTTGTCATAACACTGGGAACCATCGGAAGAACGTCATGACGCACAGAATAAACTGGGACACAATGACAATTAGCATAATCCACTCTCCACTGTAGAACTTGCCACACGGCATGATTCAAACTCAATTCAAAACAACAAACTTGACTCACCAGCCCAACGAAAGCTAACTTCGAACAAGGCTAAAAGGGAAAAAGCCGAAAAAAGACAACTAAGCGAGCACCCTCACCAAAGCAAAGAAGGGACAACACCAAATAGGCCAACCCTGGCAATGATCAAACGTTACTCACCTGCCAGACCTACATAAAAAAAACTGAAAACATAGGTCTCATAGGTGGAAATACGATTGATGGAAAACTGAGAGAAACCCTAATAAACACACTTTTGACCTAAAGGTCGTTCTCCAGCGCCGACAATTGAGAAATATGAAAAGAATCGCACTGGCCCAGCAAACAGAAGTAGCATGGTTAACATACTCATACACGACGCTGTATCAGAATGACGCCGAAGCAATGGTGAAAACCCTGGCAACCAAAAAATCGAGAGATTTCTGGAATCTTCTCAAAAATGTCAAGCGCAGAAAGCAACTCCATCTCAAACTCTGTTTCCGAATCTAACTGGATCAGCTACTTCACAGATCTGTTCAGACCCCTGCCACTATCGGTAAAGGCCCCTATCCACTCTAGCCAGACAGCCTGGGTCTCTTTGATGGATAAATGTGACATCTTAAGAGCTATATCAAAACTTAAGACCTTGAGAGCCCCAGGCCCGGATGGCCTCACGAACATTGACCTAAAAGGTACCCAGAAGAGTGGGCATCAGTAATCAGCCAAATCTTTGACCAATGTGAAAAATCCAAGTTAATCCCGACATCATGGACAGAAGCTGTTGTCGTCCCCATATACAAAAAAGGATGCAGAGAAAATTCGGCCAACTACAGGCCTATAGCACTCCTCGACATCATTGGAAAAATTTTCGCAACTCTTCTGCTCTCGCACTTCCAGAAATGGGCAAGAAGATCTCTGAGTGCCGACTTATTCCAGACTGGATTCCTAAAGGAAGCAAGCACAGCTGTCAACCTTCTGCTCCTGAATATAATAAAATCAAAGGTGAAGTCAGGCGCACCAACAGTATATCTAGCACTCGTTGATCTATTGCAGGCCTTTGATAAGTTTGACCGCAGTAAACTGTGGTCCAAGTTAAAAACATGGGAATGCCCTCCAGCAATACTCGAGCCAATAATAGCACTGCACACAAAAACATCTATGCGTGTCCGTCTAAGTCAACAAGGACTGCTCTCAGATATTATTCATTCGGAGTGCGGGGTCAAGCAAGGCTGTCCGCTTGCCCTGGCATTATTCATCGCCTTCTTGGGAGATTTTCAAACTTCAGAGAACAAAATCAGATCCTTCCCTCCCACAGTAGGCAAGGTCAACGTATCAAGACGAAAGTACGCAGACGACCTGATCCTACTGGACCAGACTAAAATTGGGCTCCAGCACCAGCTAACGAACCTCACGAGCAACATGAAAAATAAAAACCTCGAAATCAACAAGTCAAAGAGTAAAGTGCTGCTTTTCATAAAAACCCCACAAGGCAATGAAGGAAAAAACAAAGAACAGCCTGCCTGGTTTCTGGACAACATCAAGATCAAAGTTGTCAAAGAATACAAATATCTGGGCATATGAATCGACAGCTCGCTGAAAGAAACCTCCATGCAGAAATCTCTATGGGACAAAATAAGAAATCTCATGGCCCAAACCAGAGAAGTAGACAAACAATTCACCAAATACTCACTAATTCCGGCCATACAATTCTACAAATCTAAAGTCATCCCAACACTGACATACGGAATGAACGCCTCCCTAAGCATGCCCATTTCAATCTGGCTACAAATGGAAGGTTTTCTGTGGAAGTCGGTTCTGGGGCTCCCGAAGTCAACTCCAATGGCAGCAATTCATCGAGAGCTGGGCCCAATGTCTATGGCAGCTGTGGTTGAACAGAGTGCTATGCAACTCTACAGAAAGATTCTGCAAACAGATACGCTCCCAGTATACCAGGTGGTGGTGGGCGAAATTAAAATGGTGGCTGTAAGCCGCTCAACGCCTGGGTAAAAAACCTCTAAGAAAAACTACAGTATATAGCCTGTACCGAAGAGCTCCTTATCACCACTCCTCTAAGAGCAAAAACTAAGATCGAGCTGCAGGACTAGATCACGACAAATGACAAGGCCGCCGCCAACAAGCTGCTACAACACCTCCCACCCATGTACAACAGATTATAACCACCCCTGAAGTACTGTGAAGAATTCCCAGAAAAAAACATTGAGAAAACTCTTCATGAGAGCCCATTTAAACTTACTACATACCAGGGAAGTCTAGGCCGTCAGACATATGGCATCCTCAAATGTCTGTCAGAAGAACCAGAAACCGTAAGGCACCTACTCATGACATGTCCTCAAATGAGTAAGGAGAGGCGTACTTGTCACCACTTACCCCATATCCATCTGCTATAGACGAAGAAACCTGTTGGCGCCGCCTATGCGCGGGAATGCGTGAGATGGTCTATGGCATCTGCTAAACTCCTGGATTTGGCCCTTAAAAAGACGAAAGACTTATCGACTCCAATGGGCTCTGCATAATCTGCAATCTGTACCCTTCCAACAGAACACGGTGACTTTGGAACAGTACATCAATACTTGGCATGACTTCCGCTATCGAAGATTGCAGATACCACCTTTTCCTCCCTATAAGTGGTGACTTAAGTAGAAAAATACGAACTGTGATTCATCAAGGAAACTAAATCTAAAATGATTAAACACAAGAATAAAAAAATAATAAAATATGAACCACTAGCACTGCTCTGGGCAAACTTCCACACCCCTGTTTTTTAGCCCGCTGTGCCATTGCAAAAGAGGTCCTGCCATATGCAAATCATTCAGGTGCCGCCACTAAGCAGCCCAGCTGGAACACCTAGGCCAGGTTCCCTCTGCGCAGAAACACAAGCACATGTTTCGGCCTCCTCACTAATAAGGCCCTATAAGGCTGAAACATGTTTGAGGATGCTTGTGCTTTCGTGCATAAGGATGTGACCAAGCAGTTTGGGCTTGACTGCCCCTTTTGGGGTGTGACCAAGTCTGATTTGCATCTGGTCTTTCCTCTTTTTTAATGGCTTGGGTCGATGGTGACGAAGAAGAACAATGGTCTGGAGGGCTTCCCAGAGCAATGCCAGAGGTTAAGATTAATTCTAAACCTTCCACCCAGCACCTCTTTTGATTTGCTGTAGTCACCCCAAATGCAATGTGTATACCCAGACGTGTGTAGCGTGCCTGGTGGGCCTAGAGATCAAAGCTACTTCCCACTGATGAAGCCCAATGAGACCGAAACATGTTTGGGGATGCTTTTGGTCTCATGCAGAAGGGATGTGACCAAGCAATTGGTGCTGAACAGCCCCTAGTGGGGTGGGACCAAGTCGAGTTGCATATGGTCTTTCCCCTTTTGTAATGGCTTGGAGGGCAAATAATGATGGTCTGGAGAGTTGCCCAGGGCAATGGCAGAGTTTAGGATTCATTCTATAACTTCCAGCCATCACACTTTTGTTTTGCTGCAGTCATACTGAGTGGTACAGGCATGCCTAGATGTGAGATTTGTGCCTGCTGGGCCTACAGACCCAAGCTACTCCTCACTGATGTGGCCCAACAAGGTCGAAACATGTTTTGGGATGCTAGTGGTCTTGTGCATAAGGGATGTGACCAAGCAGTTCGGGCTGGACTGCACCTTTTGGGGTGGCACCAAGCCTGATTTTCATATGGCCTTTCCCCTTTTGTAATGGCTTGGCAGGCGAAGAAGATGATCTGAGGGGTTGCCCAGAGCAATGCCAGAGGTTTATTTTAATTATAAACTTTCCAGCCATCACCTCTTTTGTTTGGCTGTCTTTCAAATATGGGAACAGCTTCTTAACATTCCCAAATAGTAGAATCACTCCTTCACTGTTTGGGTGAAGTGGTGCTCTAGGGAAAGAGCCTAGGCAAGCGCCACACGCAAGGCTTTTAGGCGAGCTTGAGGGTGAGGCTTAGGACATAAGGCTAGTGACCAGAAATATCCTATATCTATTTTGGAAGGATCCAGGAGTATACATTCTGTTTTTGAGGAGAGTTAATTTTAACATGTGTGCATTCATAATATTGATTACCATGAGGCAATTTCTTAAGATTAACATTAAGTATTAGATGTCAAATCAACCCGAGATCATGATGATCACTGCAATAACTGCAGAAAAAGCAATAACTGAATGATCGGATTACACTTGTAAGCAGGGGCGTTGTTAGGGGGGGGGGCTAAGGGGGCTATCGCCCATGATCTTTTGGTTGTAGCCCCGGATAGAATCTCAGGAGCTACAGCCAAAAGACTAGCTAGCCCCCAGTCCCAACAGTTCCGACATCAGCTTAGCACCGGGTCTTTTCCAGACCTAGCAACTCCCCTGCTTGTAAGGTAAGGAGACAGAGATGACCACTTCTGTGGAACATTACAGCCAACCTTTCATAAAGGGTGAGAAATGTGAGGAATAGAGACACAAGGTCTTGTAGAAAAGTGATCTACTGCACTGAGACCCCAATGCCAAGCTCTCTCAATCCGGTGATCAATATGGAGAGGTAAATGGTGTAAAAATCTTCAGATACATCTAACAGCATAAGAAAACTGACTCTTCCTTTACCTATGAACATCCTAAGTGTATGTAGGACAGTTAGCATTACCACCTACGCACTTCTACCTGGGTGAAAACCTGTTTGTAGGTCATCCAGTAGAAGGGTTTCCTCAGCATAGGGTTACATGTGTGCCATCACAACCCTCTTCATCAATTTCCCAAAGAATGACACATTTGAGATGGGGTGGTAGCTCCAAGGAACCGCTGAATGAAGCATTACTGCTGACTCCTTAAGTTCTTTTGGAACTGAACCCTGTTTTAAAGAAGCATTAATGAAGCCTGTGATCAGAGGCACAATCTGAGGCATATGTAACCATGTTTCAAATATATAGGCTGGTAGTGGATCAGATGGAGATCCCAAATGTTTACTGGAGATAATCAACAACGTTATGTTTTCAGGTGATAGTAAGCGGAACTCCTCAAAGACCTTCTTAGTGATGTCTCTGAACTGTTATTCATATGGATTTCTTTGTAGATAGTGAGGATTTTATTTTTAAAAAGCGAAGCACTAGTTCATGCTCCAAGGTAGGGCTTGTGGAAGGTGATTGTTTATGATCTAATGATTTTAAACAAAATGTTTTGTTTATTCTCAAAAAGATTGATTTAAGATGCAAAGTGCACTTTCAGGCAGTTATAATCTTTTCTTTGTACGAGAATGCATATTTGCAAGTTCTGTTTATCATCAGCAATATAATATCTATGCAATTTATGATCTAAAGAATGATTTTTAAGTTTGCCTACTCCAGTTCCAGGTTTAACCATGTGTGTTGCTTGATTACAGATGTCCTGTTATGTATTTGTATTTATTTTATTTCTAGAGCGACATCACACAGGCGCTTTACAAAGTTTATTGAGATGGTAGAAGATTTAGCAATAGTGACGTAAAACAACAGGATACAAAAGAAACAAAGTAGATGAAAAAACCATATAGAAGAAATGTAATGGGGTGTCCAGAAAATTGTAAGTCAGGTAACATGATGAATAGTTACAAGACATAAGTCCAGCCATCCCCTACCAAAAACTAATTTGGAGGTATGATGCTGGAAATGCATTGGAGGGACAAGGCCTCCCTGTCCTTGTCCTGTAGTACATTTTCATTTGTGTTCTGTATTGTTTTCTGCCCAGGAGTCCATATGGGACTCCTGGCAGTGCAGCTCTTCCTGTTTTTGGTTTGATGTACAGACCCATGGGATAGCCTTATGGCACCCATGAGTGGGGGTGCAACCCTATGCCCGTAGTGTATGTATTTGGGCACCTGTGTGAAGCCCACAGAGCAGGGTATGGTCTGGTGGCAGCTCCATGCTGAATTTGACAGGTGCTCTGAGTATCCTCCATTTTGGGATATCCAGGCCCTGCCATTGGAATCAGTTGTTTCCTGATATGAAACAAGATGGCCCCTGTGGCCTCTTGCTTTCTATTGCCTGTTACCTAGTTTTCCCAAAGTCCTTGGAAGCCCTGACTCTGTCCCTTCTCCCTGACTGGCTGTTGGGTGGAAGTTCCATATATGGTGTTGTTGTGAAGTCCAGGCCAGACTGGCTGGAGCCTTCCCAGTGACTGTATGTTGACTGTATGTTGTGGGACCTGGGTGAATGTAGTGTGTGACCAATATGCACTTCTTGTTGTGGATGGCTGGGTTCTGGTGTATGACACAATGACTGAGACAGCCCTGCCCGAAACTGGTATGAATGCAGTGTGTAGTGTTGAATAGCTGGGTACTTGTGCCAATACACATTCCTTGTTGTGAGTGTCTGAGAGGGAGGAGTATGGCCTGAATACACTGTATGCATGATTGGCTGACTGACTGCATGAATGCCCTTCTGTATGATTGGCTGCTGAGTGTGATCCAGCAGTGTGGATGTGAGACAAAATAGCATATCTGGGAACCTCTCACCACTGGAAAGTGTTCAGAAGCTGAGTTGACACTTGGAGAGTAACTGGAACTGCTTATCCTTGACGCCCAGCTGGAAGAAGAAGAACTGCTGCTGCATTTGTTTTGACCCAATCTGAGAGCTGGTGTGTCTCCAAGGACTGACCCAGAGAGGACCTGATAAGGCGCCCTCTTCCCGAGCTACGAGGGACCATCGTGCACCAGCTGATCTTTGCCAAAGCTCCCTGGTAGACAGACCTACGACAGGCTGCCGACCGTAGACGGGGACTGCCACAGAATCCCAAAGAGAAGCGCCCAGACTGTTGTCCGCCACCGTCGACGACCGCCGTCGCTGACCGAAGCCACCGTGGTCCCGATGCCTAAGAACTTTCGATTCACGGACGAGCTTGTCCGCATCGCAACCCACCTTATCCCGCCAGAGAAGGCCAGGCCGTTGATGCACCGAGGAGCATCCGCCGGTGGGTTTCCGGCCACCAAAAGACCACAGAGACGCTGACGACTCAACGCCCTTGCAGGGCAACAGTCCTTCAAACTCTTTGTGGTCCAGAACTATCCACATCGAGGTGTCCCGCACGCCTCTCCCTTGCAGGATGTTTACGCTTTCCCGTCAACGAGCAGCACTAGGAACGAAGCTGCCACTTCACCGCCATAGTTCACCGTGTTCATCGCCGGACTTTCGACGACCCGTGGCTCCTGCCTTAAAGGGAATGCACTCAAGAAGGGCTGTCGATTTCCCGACGAGGAACTCTACAACACTAGGTACTTTGGGGTTGCTGAACTATTTGAAAGATTCTTGTGAACAATATATGGACTGGGCTTGTGATATATCTTTATTCTACAGGTTGCCCAGGTGGGGGGATCTCCACACGGAACTGTGTCTAACGGTAGAGGCCAGTATTCTGCCTATTGTTCTCATCATCTTGCTTTCCTCCTATATCTATTGGTTTCCTTTACAAACTGATTTGTGTGACATTTAACTGTACATTTGATGCACTTTAATGAGATCTAATAGTAATAGTGGTACCACGTAGAACTGTATATTTGCCATTGTAGATAACCAAGCACAAAGTGAGTTATCGTGATATTTTACATAAACTTGAAAATTAATTATATAAAGACTGTGTTTTCACTAACACAGTGTGTGGGCATTCCTTTGTGGGTGCTTGGGGACTACACTGAACTTAAGAACCAGCCTGCATCACCTCCTGAGAAGCTATGCCTTGATTGCTTGTCCATTGCTACCACAATAGCGAATCTTGGCTGGGATCCTCTGTGCCTCTCCTCTACCTTATAGAGAGCAGAAGTACAGGCACCCCTCTCCAGTCTTTACTCTGGTGGTAGCAGTGGGATGCTTATGGTTTTAAGAATCAGTGTATAACCGTGCCACTTACAAAATATCTGTACTTTGTTAAATTGACGTTTAGTTGCGTACAAGATAACTGCATTACAAGCAATGGAGTCTATTGCAAATGGTAAATTGACTAGGATGAGCTTAGAGGCTCTCTAGAGTGCTTGTGAAGCCAGGGAGTTAGACTTTGTGGATAAGTCTAGGGCTGAGCTTATAGCTGCCCTGGTGGACTACCAGACTGATGGTGAAACTCTTGAAGGGGGGATGCAACCAATGAGGACTCTGCCCCTGGGGTTTTTGCTGAATCTGATTCTTGGAATGCCACCATTCCTGCTGCCTCTGTTCCAAACCCCAGCACTGCTCTTCAGGGGAAGCCCTGAAGATTGAACTTTTAAAATTGGAGCTACAATGGGAACAGTTAGCCTTTCAATACAAAAAGTTGACAACAGAAGCTGAGTTGAAGAAAGGAGTTGGCACAGAAAGTGATTCTCAAAGATAGGGACACTGAGCACCAAAGAATCCAGCTAGAGAAAGCTAGAGTGGAGACTTCAGCTAAACCAGTGGAGAGTGGAAGGTCCCCAGCCACCAAGTTTATGAAATATTTGGTTGATGTGTTTGTGGAGAGTTCTTATATCCTCCAGTGGATTGAAGCCTTTGAGATGGTTTGTGCAATTCATGATGTTGATAAGCAAGATTGGGCTAAGTGTTTGTTAAGCAGAGTGCCTCAGACTGGATATGACTGTATTCTGAAACTGAGTGTGGAAGAAAGGGGTCAATATGAGTGCATAAAGTCTGCTTTGATTGCCAAGTTTGGCAAGACACCTACCCAATACCTTAAATGGTTCAGGGATTTTAAGAAACGAGAGAATGTTTCTTGGGTTTACTGGGTGAGTGCTGCGCACATGAACATGATGCGGTGGATTGATGGTTACAAAGTGAAGAAGTTTGTTGAATTGTCCCACCTTTTGTTTTTTGAGCATTTTTTGGAAGCCTGTTCACCAGAGCTGCATCAGTATGTTGCTGACCAGAACATTTTGCATCCCTTTAAGCTGGTAGGTTGGCTGACAAGTGGGTCTCCCACGAGTGTCCCCTAAGGACTCCAGTGGGAAGGACAAGGACAAAGAAAAGGGGACCTCTTAGAAAGCTGAGGAGTCCCAGAAGCAATCACAGTCAAGTAAACCAAAACCTTCCTCTCCTAAAACCCAAAAATCGAGTGGGGATAAGTCATCTGTGGGGAATAAGAGTAGTGGTCCACCTGCTGCAAAGCAGGCTCCCAGTGGTTCCAGTACCGTACCCCGCATTCCTGGCACTTGTTGGGACTGTGGGGCTCTGGATCACAAGAGGGGTGACCCCAAGTGTAAAGGTAAGGCACTTGGAGTCCAGTCTGTCAGCCTGACCTACCCTTACCCCATGTCTGAGGTGGAGGCCACTGTCCTCCCCTCCTCTACAGGGATCACATTTGGTGCTCCTGTAGATATTTCCTTAGTGTCCCAAGGGGCCTGGGACCAGTACGCAGAAGTACTGGCAACTATCCCACAGAACACCTGTAGGTTTTTGAGAAGTGTCCTCTTGAATGGCCAGCCTTCTACTGGTTTGAGAGACACTGGGGCAAGCATGACAGTGGTGGACAGGACCCTGCTCAAGCCAGAGGACTATGTAGGTACTCCTCTGAGAACCACCAGGTTAGCTGGTGGGCCTCCCAAATTATTGCCTGTAGCCTTAGTCACACTCATGATTGGAGACAAGATAGCAAAGCTTCCTGCCCTGGTTCAGGACAATGTCCCTGCTAACATTTTGTTAGGTAATGATCTAGTGGAGTTGGGGTTGATCTTGGATGGTCTCCCCCTGACTGCTGCTGCAGTCACTAGGTCACAGGTGACACAGGATCTGGCTGTGAGTCAGGTACCTGAGCCAAAGGCGAGGCCTAAGGCAAGAAGATGGAAGACCAAGAAGGCCACCTCTGTGAAGGGGGCTCCTTCTCTTCCTGCTGTTCCTACAACACCCATTGGGATCCATGCTCCAGACGGGCTGGGTTCAGTGGAAAACCCAAACTCAACTCCTGAGGGAGAAGAGACAGAAGACTCTCCTGTGGGAGAGGTTCTCAACCCAGAGGACCACCCTGATCTTCAATGCCTGCTGGCTGAAGGGGGACCCTCCCGGGCAGACATCTGTAAGGGACAGAGAGAGGGCCACTCTCTCTCTCTCTCTCTCTCTCTCTCTCTCTCTTTCTCTCTCTCTCTTTCTCTCTCTCTCTCTCTCTCTCTCTCTCTCGGGTCTGAGGAAATAGGCCCTGTCCCAGGCACAAGGAGAAGTGCCTAGGGCATTCCGGATCTATTGGGAAGCTCAGCTCCTTGTTAGTGAGCCCACCAAGCCTGAAACTTGTGCCCCCAAGAGGTTGGTGGTACACCAGATTTACAGGCCCTTCCTGCTGCAGTTGGCGCATGAGGTGCCCTTAGCTGGTCATCTTGGTACCAAGAAGACTAAGCAGAGGTTCTCTGCCCATTTCTACTGGCCCCGGATGGGAGTGGTAGTGGAGTCCCACTGCAGGACCTGCCCAACTTGTCTGGCAAGACTGGAGGCAGTGTCATTGCCCCACTGCAGCCATTGCCAGTGGTTGGCACACCGTTTGAGAGGGTGGGCATCAAGATTGCAGGTCCCCTTGACCCTCCCACTTCAGGTGGACATCGGTTCATCCTGGTCTTGGTTGATCATGCCACCAGGTACCCTGAGGCTATACCCCTTTGGACTGTCACTGCCAAGGTGGTTGCCAGGGCTCTCCTGAGCATTTTCACCCGTGTTGGATTCCCTAAGGAGGTTGTCTCTGACAGAGGATCCAACTTCATGTCTACTTACATGAGCAACATATGGAAAGAGTGCGGGGTAACCTACGGGTTCTCCACATTCTACCATCCTCAGACCAATGGTCTGGTTGAGAGATTTAATAAAACTCTCAAGGGCATGCTAGGCACTTCGGAAGAGCCCCTAAGGAGGAAATGGGATCTCCTCCTGCCATGCCTGCTGTTCGCTTACAGAGAGGTACCTCAAGAGGGTGTTGGTTTCAGCTCCTTTCAGTTACTCTTTGGACATCCTGTGAGGGGGCCCCTTGCCTTGATCTGAGAAGGTTGGGAGGCCACCCCTCCAGGTCCCGCCAAGCAAGTGGGGGACTATGTGTTAGGCCTCAGATGGAGGATGACACAGATGATGGGTCAGGAGACAGCGAATCTCAAGGCCAGCCAGGAATTCAATAAGTACTGGCATGACCTTAAAGCCTTGCAAGTGGATTGGACTGCGGGACAACAAATCCTTGTGATGGAGCCTACCAAGCCTAGAGCGTTGGCAGACAATTGGACTGGACCCTTCAGGATCATCTCCAAGATGGATGAAGTCAATTATCTGGTTGACATGGGAGCCCCTGGGGTAGCACCTCAGGTATTCCATGTTAACAGGCTCAAACCCTTTCCACAGGCGAGCAGAAGTCTCATGTCTCTTGCTAGTTTCAGAGCAAGAAGAGGATGAGAGTGAGCCCCTTCCTGATTTTCTGCATAGCAACTCTCAGGATGGCTCAGTGGAGGGAGTGCATCTCTCTCCAGATCTGACCACAGAGCAGCAGAGGGCCTGCAGGGCTTTGCTCCGGCAGTATGCCTCTCTGTTTTCACTGACACCAGGTCTTACAACGTGGTGTAGGCACAAAATATGACACTGGTGACAATGTGCCTGTCAAAAGCAGGTGCTACCGTCTGTCAGATACCTTTAAGAACAACATCCAGGCTGAGGTTGCTAAGATGTTGGATCTGGGTGTTATTGAACCCTCAACCAGTCCATGGTCCAGTCCAGTGGTCCTTGTCCCCAATGCAAGTTCCCAGGCAGGTATCAAGGATTGGCGGTTCTTCGTGGACTACCGTGGAGTCAATGCTGTCACCAAAACTGATGTGCACCCATTGCCCAGGGCTGATGAGTTTGTGGACACCATAGGTGCTGCCAAATTTATGAGCACCTTTGACCTTACCTCAGGCTATTGGCAAATAGCTCTGACGGACCATGCCAAGGAAAAGACGGCATTCTCAACATCTGAGGGACTCTACCAGTTTACGGTCATGCCTTTTGGGTTGAAGAATGACCCTGCACCTTCCAGAAACTGGTCAATAATGAGCTCAGTGGGCTGGCGGCCTTTTGTGTGACCTACTTAGATGACATTTCCATCTACAGTTCCACCTGGGAAGAGCATTTGACACACCTGGATAAGGTGTTGCAGGCCTTGAAAAGGGCTAACCTCACTATCAAGGTCACCAAGTGCCAGATAGCTCAGGGTAAAGTCACATATCTTGGTCATGAGGTAGGAGGGGGTCAAATCCAACCTCTCCCCAGTAAAGTACAGGATGTACATGACTGGGAGACTCCCACTACTAAAACCCATGTGAGATCCTTTTTGGGTCTCACTGGGTATTATCGCTATTTCATGGCAGACTATGGAACCATAGCTGCACCCCTGACAGCACTGAATTCACCCTAACAGCCGAGGAAGGTTAATTGGACTGAGTACTGCCAGAGGGCCTTTGATGGCTTGAAGGAAAGTCTGTGTAGGGCACCCGTGTTGTGTGCACCTTGTTTACAGCAAGCCCTTTATCGTTCAAATGGACGCCTGCAACCCCGGAATTGGAGCTGTCTTGTCCCAGTTAGATGACAAAGGAAGAGAACCTCTGATCATATTCATCAGTAGACAACATAAGGGTAGAGAACTTAAGTAGGCTACTGTTGAAAAGGAATGTTTAAGTATAGTTTGGAGTCTTAGGCATTTTTGACCCTACCTTACCGGGTCTACCTTCAAGGTCCAAACAGATCATAAGCCCCTGAAGTGGCTTATGCAGATGAAAGGTGAGAACCCGAAACTGCTCAGGTGGTCCATTAGCTTGCAAGGGCTAGATTTCACCATAGAGCATAGACCAGGGAAGAGTCACGATAATGCAGATGGCCTTTCCAGAAGGTATGTTGACCGTCTGGATGAGGGTGTCTATCTCGTGGGAGATTAGGCACCCTAACCTTAGTCTGGGGGGGCGACTGTGATGCTGGAAATGCATTGGAGGTACAGGGCCTGCCTGTCCTTGTCCCGTAGTCCTTTTTCATGTGTTTCCTTTATTGTTTTCTGCCCAGGAGTCCATATGGGACTCCTGGCAGTGCAACTCTTCCTGTTTTTGGTTTGGTATAAAGACCCACGGGATACCCTTATGGCACCCATGGGTGGGGGTGCAACCCTGTGCCCCTAGTGTATGTTTTCGGGCACCTGTGTGTGGCCCACAGAGCAGGGTACGGGCTGGTGGCAGCTCCATGCTGACTATGACAGGTGCTCTGAGTATCCTCCATTTTGGGATATCCAGGCCCTGCCATTAGAATCAGTTGATTCCTGATAGGAAACAAGATGACCCCGGTGGCCTCTTGCTTTCTATTGCCTGTTACCTTGTTTTCCCAAAGTCTTGGGAAGCCCTGACTCTGTCCCTTCCCCCTGACTGGCTGTTGCGTGGAAGTTCCATATATGGTGTTGTTGTGAAGTCCAGGCAAGACTGGCTGGAGCCTTCCCAGTGACTGTATGTTGTGGGTGCACCCTGTGGGTGGGACCTGGGTGAATGGAGTGTGTGACCAGTATGCACTTCTTGTTGTGGATTTCTGGTGTACGACACAATGACTGAGACAGCCCTGCCTGAAACTGGTATGAATGCAGTGTGTAGTGTTGAATGGCTGGGTACTTGTCCCAATACACATTCCTTGTTGTGAGTGTCTGAGAGGGAGGAGTATGGCCTGAATGTACTGTATGCCTGATTGGCTGACTGACTGCATGAATGCCCTTCTGTATGATTGGCTGCTGAGTGTGATACAGCAGTGTGGATGACAGACAGGATAGTATATCTGGGGACCTCTCACCACTGGAAAATATTCAGAAGCTGAGTTTACACTTGAAGAGCAACTGGAATTGCTTACCCTTGACGCCCAGCTGGAAGAAGAAGAACTGCTGCTGCATTTGTTTCGACCCAATCTGAAAGCTGCTGTGTCTCCATGGACTGACCCAGAGAGGACTTGGTAAGACGCCCTCTTCCCGAGCTATGAGGGACCATCGTGCACCATCTGATCTTTGCCAAATCTCCCTGGTATACAGACCTATGACATTCTGCCGACCGGAGGCGGGGACTGCCATGGAATCCCAAAGAGAAGCGCCCAGACTGTTGTCCGCCAATGTCGACGACCGCCGTCGGCGACCGGAGCTGCCGTGCTCTTGTTGCCTAAGAACTTTCGATTCACGGAAGCGCTCGTCCGCGCCACGGCCCGCCCTATCCCGCCAGAAAAGGCCAGGCCGTCGACGCACTGAGGAGCATCTGCCGGTGAGTTTCCACCCACCCAAAGACCACAGAGACGCCGACGACTCGAAGCCTTTGCTGGGCCACAGTTCTTCAAATTATTTGCAGTCCAGAACTATCGACATCGAGGTGCTCCGTACGCCTCTTCCTTGCAGGACGTTTACCCTTCCACATTGATGAGCACCGCTAGGAACAAAGCTGCCACTTCACCACTGTAGTTCACTGTGTTCATCGCCGGACGTTCAACGATCCGTGGCTCCTGCCTTAAAGGAAGTGCACCCAAGAAGGGCCGTTGATTTCCCGACGAGGAACTCTACAACATCAGGTACTTTGGGGTTGCTGAGCTATTGGAAAGGTTCTTGTGAACAATATATGGACTGGGCTTGTGATATATCTTTATTCTACAGGTTGCCTAGGTGGGAGGATCTCCACACAGAACTGTGTCTAATGGTAGAGGCCAGTATTGTGCCTATTGTTCTCATCATCTTGCTTTCCTCCTATATCTATTGTTGGTTTCCTTTACAAACTGATATGTGTGATATTTAACCGTCGAGTTTATGCACTTTAATTAAATCTAATAGTAATAGTGGTACCATATAGAACTGTATATTTGCCATTGTAGATAACCAAACACAAAGTGAGCTATTGTTATATTGTACATAACCTTGAACATTAATTATATAAAGACTGTGTTTTAACTAATACAGTGTGTGGACATTCCTTTGTGGGTGCTTGAGGACTACACTGTACTTAAGAACCAGCCTGCATCACCTCCTGAAAAGCTAGGCCTTGATTGCTCGTCCATTGCTACCACAATAGAGAATCTTGGCTTGGGTCCTCTGTGCCTCTCCTCTACCATCTAGAGAGCAGAAGTACAGAATCCCCCCTCCAGTCTTTACAAGGGGCAACAGAAATTAAAGAGCCCAGTCCAGGAAACCAGATCACTAAAAACCTGGAAACAAAACAAATTCTAAGTAGTCACGCATTAAGCATAGCCTGGCAGGTACAGCTCAAGACACCAGCCTCAGGCTCACTTCCTCAACCACTCCAGGCAACTCCAGGGATAGCAACCCGGTTCCTATCCTGCAACGCCACCCTCTTAGCTCCATGGGATGAAACACCACAAGCGACCAGCAACCACCACAAGGAGCCATCAGATGCCACACAAGGCACCACAGACACCAGCAACTGCAGGCAGCATTCGTTCGAAACCGGCATTTCCCAGAAGCTTCCTGTTCTTCCCTGTAGCTCTCTGTTCTCACCATGAGGCCAGCGCGAGTGCTAGCATTGTGATGCCAGCAGATAAGTGGGCCACAGTTGTATTCAAAGAGTTAGATCAATTTTACATTTGATCCATTGGCCAAATCATATCTCTACTCAGGAGTCTAGGTGGAACCGATCAGCGTTGGGAGGATGTCAAGGACGATCGATATGCTAGTGCAACTTCATAAATGCAGTGCTTATGTCCACCTATAATTCAAGATTTTAGACCTTGACATGCCCATATATGATGCAGATGTGTCGGCAGGGGCATAATGCTATTAATGCTGGGCAGTATACTGTGTACTATGATATCAATAGAGATATATGCTGCTCCTGTTAACACGTCTATGGCAGCACCATGTGGAGTTAGTATTTTTATCATGTCATTGGAAAAAGAGAGATATTTAACATTTAAACAGCCATGCCTCTTAAATGAATAAAAAGTGGACACAGGCTCAGTTATAGAGCAGAGGACTATTACCTGCAAATATTAAGTCGGCAGAAGAAAAAGATTCCTAGGTATGTTGGATGCATGTTGGATTGTAGAAGTGGACGGGGCAAACAGTACTTGACCTGACAAGTGGTTCCCTAGTACTAACAGGGTGCCAACGGTGAGTAGGAATATTTGCAAATTATGTTATTAATATTGTGAATACACCTTCTCTTTTTCTTTAGATAATTAATGAGACTAACATGTGAGGTGTGTCTTTGCACAAATCACCATTTTATTAATGAATGCCTTACAAGAATATGATGGGCTGAAACATGGTGACATAAGTAGACACGAATTAGCCTAAGAAGAATATCTGTTGTGGATTGCAGTAAGAAGTACATTTACCCAGTCCGATATATCTCCAAAACTTCTGTTTTTAATTTCAATCATTACACCTTGAGTGGTCGGAGATCCAGAAATAAAAGAATATGACTACGAAGTAGGACATGCTGTTTTTAAGTTGTTGAAGCAGTTGATTGTCTGTGAGAGTGATTAACTAGTTGATTCTTTTTGGTTAAGTTTTGTTATTTAACATTTGAAATCTTGAGGTGGCATACTGGGGACTTTATGTAGGTGGCGCATCACTCATTTCATAGGCATAGTTTGGCAATGGGGCATGTTAGCAGCTCTGAGATCAGTGCACAAGTATCAGTTGAATTCCTGCAGCAATTAGGGTCCAATGCTAATAAGTGATGAAATCTTGTTATTGGAATAAGATAGAGGGGTTTATCCATATGGCCCTTGATGAGCTCCTTACGGTGATCGTTGCAACCTAGATGCTTGAGTAGAGATGGCATTTGGTAAATGAATCATTTGACAGATTGAGTGACTGCTTTGTGTTCGCCTGGTCAGATATACTCCCTTTGCTCCAGTCATTGGGCCTCATTAGGACCCAGGCGGACTTCGCGGTGCTAAATGCACCGCGAAGCATGGCGGAAAGCCGCCGATAGCGCCATGGGGGTTGGCGGATTTACCGCCCCATTCCGACCTCGGCGGAGCGGTAAATCCCCAATCCCCATTCTGCCCTTCCCCATTCCCATTTTTGCCCCATAGGGTATAATGGGAGTGGGGAAGGAGTTAATTACGCCACCGTAAAATACGGTGGCGTAATTAACAACGAGGTCCCGTAGCGCCATGGTTTTCTCCGCCTGGTAAAACCAGGCGGAAAAGGCCGCCATGGCGCTACGGGAACTCGTAGTATGGCGGAGAGGTACGCCATGCACTACGCTGGCGTAACACCCTCTCCGCCAGGGTCCTAATGAGGCCCATTGTGTTTTGATGTGTTAGGGAGCCAGGTAGCAGGCATAATTTCCAGGCCTGTTAGAGAGGGCAAGCGTACAGTTCAATTAATTGGGCCCTCATTCCCCTGCATCGACACACATTTACAGATTTTGGCTGGAATCTCATCCGGTGTGCCAATGCACCACCCACCCTTTGAAGAGGTATGAAGGTCCCCTGAAATGAAGATATGCACGGAGGGTTACATGTTGTGTCCTGAACATATTCCTTTCACGTAGCACACAGAAGACTGGGATAGAAAAGATCATTAGACAATATTCTCCGTTACATTATTTATTTATGAGCCAGGTATGTATGTAGTACGAGTCCATCCCCTCATCAGTCATATCAGGATCTGTCATTTATAGAATACTAACTTTCATCCTTCACCCAAGATTCTATGCATCAGAACATTTATCACACCAATCTCCCTCTTTCCGTCAAATGCAAACATACACGGAGGATACAACATGCCACATCAAGGGGGCCGTCAGGCAGCACTACAATGACAAAGATATAGCACACTGACACAGATCCAGGCCACTTGCCTCGATGAAATTGGCGTAGATACCTTTGTGTGCACCAGTGCAATGAGAAAACATTTACGTTTGTTAAAAAAGATATTGGCCTGCCATAGCACTTCCTCATCATAACTGAACGTGGTGTCTCAACAGCCAGGGAAAGGACAACTAGATTGTTTGCTCAATGATACAAGGTCTGTAGGGCACAGGACGTTTTAAACATACACTATAAATAAGAAGCTCCTCTGAAAAAATCCCACTGACCCATTTTTTTCCTGGTGTGATCAGTGCCAGGATGCCTTGTGGAGACAGAGCACTTCCCAAACTTCTACCCATACCGCTAGCAGGACACAGTAATGGAGGGAAAAATATTTTTTTCGGTATCCAGTCATATTTTCGAAAACACATTTTCGACATGCCATTTTGTCCTCATTGGTCAGGTGCTATGCACAGGCTATTTTGGTGGCATGAATTGCGCTGTGTAGGTACACCTACTCCTGTATTCCTTGTGATTCTAAGCAGGTTCATTAGTCAATGCTCTAACATGGGACTTAATACGTTTACTAAAAAGAGAACTCGAGCTAAGTGGTTTTCAGGCCATCGTGGTTTGCTCATCAATGACCTTGAACTCATTGGTATTGCTGCCCACAGATCATAACGTTGTACCAATTCAACCTCATAATTTCTTGTGTAATGTGCAGCAAATGCATTTCAGATGTGTCCTATGGATACCTGTAATTCCCTAAGCACAGTCCAAGGCATATGATCTGTCACTATGTTAGACAGGAACTCTTGAAAGGGCATCTTTTAGGTTTAAATAATGTACAACCAAAAGCCTATATTTTGGAATTGTTACTTTTCCATGATTTAAAATGATGGGTGTTGCATGTCTTGGTAGCACGTGGGAATGTTGCCTATTACAAGTTGTGCTTCAAAACCAAAGGACCACAAGGCTTTCTTACAAAGTCAAATCCATTCCTTTCGAAGTTAAATCACCCCCCCTCCAGCAGGCATATTCTGCTTAACTTTCAGGTTCTCAGTTAGCAAGAGCCAGCAGTATGGTGTTTGCAAATATAGGCCCGGATTCATAGAATCCAGTGCTGAAAAGGCGCAAGTGCAGCATGCCGAGAAGGAGCATGTGGCACGCGTGCGCCAGCCGTGGCACAAAGAAAGAATTGTGCGGCACACATATTCATGGATTTCCTGAGTCCTCACTAGCCTTGGTGCAAGGAAAATCAAGCAGTGCCAGTAACGCCCCCAACACGTCCCTAGGTGTAGTAAAAAGCTAGCAAAATGTCGAACACAGTGCAAGCCCCTGCGCCATCCTTGGTCCAGCATACAGGCCCCCACAAGCCAAATTGCGTGAAAACTCTGGGGTACGCGCTGAGTTTCCATGCGACTTGGCTGGGGTGCATCCGGGGTATGCAGAGTTTCCACACAACTTGGCTCGGGTGCGTTTGGGGTATGCGCTGAATTTCCACTCGATTTCGCTGTGGTGCTGATGGAGTAATCGCAAGAAAAATCAGCGTGTACTCCGGATGCACCCCAGCCAAATTGCTTGGAAACTCTGCACATACCCCGGATGCACCCCAGCCAAGTTGCGTGGAAACTCAGCGCGTACCCCGGACACACCCAGCCAAGTCGCATGGAAACTCTGCACGTACCCAGGACACACCGCAGCCAAGTCTCATGAAAACTCAGCACGTACCCCGGACGCACCCCAGCCAAATCACGTGGAAACTCTGCACGTACCCCGGATGCACCCCAGCCAAGTTGCGTGGAAACTCAGCGCGTACCCCGGACACACCCAGCCAAGTCGCATGGAAACTCTGCACGTACCCAGGACACACCGCAGCCAAGTCGCGTGGAAACTCAGCACGTTCCCCAGACGCACCCCTGCCAAATCACGTGGAAACTCAGCACGTACCCCAGACGCAAACCAGCCAAATCGTGTGGGAACTCCTGCATGTAGCCCGCTATACATGCACAAATCCACTGGAAGCTGACTCCTCCTGATGGGAGAGTCACACCCCAGCCCCATCACCTGTGACCACACCCTGCAGGCAGCACACGCCACATGGGACCCCCCATCCCCAACACCTGTGATCACACCCCGCAGGCCGCCCACACCACATCGGTCCCCCCATCACCTGTGACCACACCCCACAGGCAGCCCACACCACATGGGACCCCCATCATCCGTGACCACACCCAGCAGGCTGCCCACACCACATGGGACCACCCCATCACCCGTGACAACACCCCGCAGGCAGCCAACAACACATAGGAACCCCCAGCCCCTCTCCCCTGTGACCACACCCTGCAGGCAGCCCACACCACATGGGACCTTCCCATCACCCATGACCACACCCCACAGGCAGCCCACACCACATGGGAACTCCCATCACCCGTGACCCCACCCCGCAGGCAGCCCACACCACATGGGACCACCCCATTAATCGTGACCACACCCCACAGGCAGCCCACACCACATGGGACCACCCCATTAACCGTGACCACACCCCGCAGGCAGCCAACACCACATGGGACCCCCATCACCCATCACCTGGGACCACACCCCACAGGCAGCCCACACCACATAGGACCCCACCATCACCCTTGACCACACCCTGCAGGCAGCCAGCACCACATGGGACCCTCCATCACCCGGGAGCTCACCCCACAGGCAGCCCACACCACATGGACCCCCCACAGCCCCATCACCTGTGACCACACCCTGCAGGCAGCCAACACCACATGGGACCCTCCATCACCCGGGAGCACACCCCACAGGCAGCCCACACCACATGGGACCCCCTCAGCCCCATCCCCTGTGACCACACCCCGCAGGCAGCCCACACCACATGGGCCCCCCAACCCCCATCACCTGTGACCACATCCCGCAGGCAGCCCACACCACAATGGACCCCCCGTTAACCGTGACCACACCCTGCAGGCAGCCCACACCACATGGGACCTTCCCATCAACCGTGACCACACCCCACAGGCAGCCCACACCACAATGGACCACCCCTTCACCTGTGACCACACCCCACAGGCAGCCCACACCACATGGGACACCCCATCACCCGTGATCACACCCTACAGGTAGCCCACACCACATGGGACCACCACATCATCCGTGACCACACCCTGCATGCAGCCCACACCACATGAGACCCCCCCAGCTCCCATCACCTGTGACTACACCCTGCAGGCAGGCCACACCACATGGCCCCCCTGCCCCCATCACCTGTGACCACACCCCGCAGGCAACCCACACGACATGGGTCCCCCCAGCCCCCATCACCTGTGACCGCACCCTGCAGGCAGCCCACACCACATGGGATCACCCCATCACCCGTGACCACACCCCGCAGGCAACCCACATCACATGGGACCACCCCATCACCCGTGACAACACCCTGCAGGTAGCCCACACCACATGGGACCCCCCCAACCCCCATCCCTTTTTGCCACACCCCGCAGGCAGCCCACATCACATGGGACCCCCATCACCCATGAACACACCCCACAGGCAGGCCACACCACATGGGATCCCCCATCAACCATGACCACATCCTGCAGGCAGCCCACACTAGATGGGACCAGCCCATCACCTGTGACCACACCCTGCAGGCAGCCCACACCATATGGGACCCCCCACCCCCATCAACCATGACCAAACCCTGCCGGCAGCCAACACCACATGGGTTCCCCCATCACCCGTGAACACACCCTGCAAGCAGCCCACACCACATGTGACCACCTCATCACCTGTGACCACACCCTGCTGGCAGCCCCGCCTCATGGTCTCCCCCCAACACCCGTGACAGCAACCTGCAGGCAAGCCCTGCCTCATGGTCCCCCCACCCAACACCCATGACGGCAACCTGCAGGCAGGCCCCATATACTGGACACCACTTGCATGATGGAGGCTGACATAGTGATACAGGTTCACTCCAATTATGGTGTTTACATGAACTTGCTTGTTGTGTAGTGACCCCACCTCTAACCTCATCCTCTGTAAATATACAGCAAACAACAACAAAAAACACACATGTGGCCCACAATCTTCTGTGTCCCAGCTGATCACACACAATTGCATCCTAAAACCATATCCCAACATTCACATCACAAAAGTGTATGTCAAAGTGAGGCCCAGCATGCTATGTGACAGAGTAATGTAAAGAATTCAAATGTACAAATACACTGTGACAGAACACAAAGCACCCTAGATATGTGTCACAGAAACAGACATTGCAATGGCGTGTCATGGCATGAGCATCAATCGGCACACATCACCTGAACCTATAACCCCCTAAACAAACAAGTGAATTCACATGCTGGTGCAGCTCAACGTACAATATGTGCCTTACACTGCATTAACCGATTTTCGTGCCAAAATAGTAAACATATCACACTCACATCACTCACCCAACCCACCACCCTCACAAACACACAGAGGCCCAATACACATTCATGCTAGACATGTGAAATCAAATGCCAACACATGGTGCACACTCAAACTACACCCAAACACCCATACACTGCTCATGCACACCAGACCATGCCCCATGCAAACAAATGTCAAACATGACAAATGCCGACATGTGTTCACACTCATGAACAACATAGGTCATCAGAATGGACACAGAACAGAGTAATGAAGCATCAAATGTTTTCAAAAATTCGGCAACCAAACACCACTTGGATAAAAGTTCTGAATATATATTAAAAACCAGTATTGAAATCATACTCATCCACATGAAATAAATAAATTGTGCATGAAAATAAACGAAAAGTAATGTTCTCCAAATGAAAAAAAAACAGTGTCCGCCCAAAAAAAGGGCAAAATCCACAATGAGGTCCATGTCCTAAATGAACATCCAAACGAAAATCACTAATAAAAAGAAATCTATTACATCATGGGGAACACAAACGGAATTAAAAAAATTCCAAATGATGTATAGGTAGTATAGGTCTATTGTCCCAAATGCATAACAAAATATTTTTTAAAACACTCCACAAAATGTCATCACAAAAACTAACTATATACAAAAAGTGGAGCACAGTCCAAAAACAAAAAATAATTTGACAAATAAATGAATCTTACACCTAAATAACTATATACAATGGCAGAGGGCTAGTCCTTCTCCTCACCAAGCTCCCTCATAGTCTCTGCCATCGAACACTGCGTCCACTTCCCCTAGGTGGGCCTCCGCTTCCCCCTCGAGGGCTTGCAGGGAATCCAACATGCTCCTCTCAAACTCCCTGCAAGTCTCCTCAAGAACCTCTGCCCGCCTCTCTGCCCGATGCAGTGAACTCTCTGCCCTGGCCATGGTGCGTCTTGCCTCCCATGCCCGCTGCCTTTCTCCCCCGATCTGCTGGCCCAAACGCTACAACACGGAAGACATCCTCTGAGTAAGGTCCACATTTGCCTCCTGCCCGATACCTGCCTCTCTGTGATTGAATGCCCCAAGTCCTGTAGCCTCCTACTCCGATCCTGAAGCTGCCAAATAGCCCGGTGCCTGTGCCTCTAGGACAGCATCCGGGATGTTGACAACACCCAAGGCTGTTGTGCACGTGCCCTGCTCCTTGGTGCCTGCTCTAACTCTATTGCCAAAGCTCCTGTTGCCGGCTGGATCTGTGTGGTGACCACCTCTGCTGATCCAACTTCGACTCCCACCTCTGACAGGGATGCGCTCTCCACCAGACTTGCCACTGGGGTTTGGACAAGAACATAGGGGGCCCTGGTGACATCTGGGCTGGAAAACAGCAGGGAGGATGACTGGCGCACAGATGAGGAAGACGAAGAGGGGGTCACAGGAGTGGCCAGCCCACGTACCCAATTCGAGACCAGGAAATGTGCTAGCCAGTTCAGGTGACGCCAGACCTCATCGGGATGACGTGCACGTCCCTGATTGGAAGCCTGCACATCATCACGTATGGTGCCTGTACGCCTGGAGGTACCGGCTAGCAACGGTTACACCATTTCCCGAATTGCTTCATCCGTAGGTATTGGTGTTTCTGTTTGGGAGGAAACATCCGCCACCTGCGGATGGGTCCGGCCTGGGGCATGCCTGCAGGTGCATCCTGGTGCAGTCGCAGTCCCAGGGGCGGGATCAGTCACAGGCCCTTCCACGGCGACCTGTTCTACCTCCTGCCCATGAGTCTGGACTGCACCAGTCAAACCCACGTTATCACCCCCGCTGGGCCCCGTGGGCTGGGCTGATGCAGCCTCCTCCTCCTTCTCCTCCTCCCACTCTGCCAACCTGGATGCCTCCCCACCGGCTTCCTCATCGGATTGCCCCTGTGCTACCTCACCTGTCCTTCCCACTGCCGAGGAGCCCACAACCAACTTCACCCTCTTGGGTCTCCCCTCAGCAGCTGCAGCCGTTGCCTAGGATGTGGCACCAGTCCCCTCGCTCCCCGAAGATGACATTTCCTGGGAGCATGTCTGGGCCTTGCCTCTGTGCCTGGTGGAGGCATCCCCGCTGCCTTGCTCCACAGCGCCTTCTCCGCCCTCTTGTTGTCAGTGGTCAACTGGCCCTGGCGCCCCTCTTGGTCCATGCCAGCCTTGAGGAAGTGCTGGGCCTTGTTGCGTGTCCTGGCTTTGAAGTCCTCACAGCGCTGGTGGACATGGATGTAGTCGCGGGGTGCCACCCCCTCTGCGTTGATGACACCCACGATGTCCGCCCAGATCTTCCTCCATCCTTCCTTGTTTGTTTGTTTGTTTGTTTTATTATTTATAATGCACAAGCGTACCCGCGGGTATCAGGGCGCAGCCTTTACAAGAATTTTCAAAGCTTAGTTACAGTACAAAGAATATGCATGATACAAGAATAGAATACAACAATGTTATGTACAAAACAGTAGTGGGCCAACAAAGCCAGCAGTTCATTATATACAGGTAAGCAGGAAGGCACACATGGTTACAGTTTGTGCGGGTAGCACTGGGCACTTCATGGTGTCAGTGGGTCTCCAGTTTCAGCCAGGAGACTACCAGGGAGCGGAAGTTCTGATAGGGCATGTCTACTCTAAGGTTTGTAGGCAGGGAATTCCATAACTTGGCAGCTTTTACCGCAAAGCTGTTGCCCCCTTATGGTGGCCCGTTTGTAGTGGGGAACAGATAGACAGTTTTTGTATGCAGTTCTGGTGGGTCTTAATGAGAACTGTTGGTGGAATCTGTTGATCAGGTAAGTTGGGGCTGCATTGTTAAGCGACTTGTGAGTAAGTGATGCAGTTTTCAGTAGAATTTTATCTCTGGTGGAGAACCAGTTGTTTTGTTGACTGAGTCTTGTAATGTGTTCTCTTCTGGAAATGCCCAGAGCTGCTCTGAGGGCGTTGTTCTGCAGGGTTTGCAGTTTGCTTGTGGTGGCCTTAGTGGCTCCCAGGTAAAGGGCATTACAGTGGTCGAGGCGAGACAAAATAAGAGCTCTGGCGAGTGTCAGGCAGCTGGAGTCAGACAGGAAGGGTTTAGCTGCACAGATTAATTTACATGTATAAGCCATAGAGGATGCAAGGGAGCTCACTTGTCTTTTGAGGGAAAAATTGGAGTCTAAATAGAATCCCAATGTTTTGACCTCCTGTCCGACTTTGATATTGTTTCCGTCAATCATGAAGGAATTGTAGGCCGGGCCAAGTTTCTTTATGCTGAATGAAGTACCTAAGATGATGAGTTCTGTTTTATCATCATTAAGGCATAGTCCATGAGTGGCCATCCATGCCTGGATGATGATGTACACCCTATTTAACAAGGCCAAATCCTTTCCATAATCTCCAGAAAGCGGAAGGAGGATCTGGGTATCATCTGCGTAGTTAGTGTAGGTGATACCGAGATGATCCAGATCATCGAAAAGGGGCTTGGTAAATACGTTGTATAGTGTGGGGGAGACGCAGGATTCCTGAGGAATGCTGCAGGTGATGGGTATAGGGTCTGCTGCAGCCGTGGGAGAGAAGACCCTCATAGTCCTGCCGTTAAGGAAGGATGTGATCCAGGTGATGGCCTCCGTAGAGAAGTGAACTGAGGTGTGTAGGTGCGAGCAGAGGACAGAGTGATCGACCAGATCGAACGCTGCAGAAAGGTCAAGGAGAAGGAGTAGGGCGGCTTGCCCATTGTCTCTGAGCGAGTCGATCTGGGCTTTCAAGTCAATGAGAGCAGTTTCAGTCCCGTTTTGGGGACGGAACCCAGATTGTCTAGATCCCAGGAGGTTGTGTTCTTCCAAGTGCTTCTGTATTTGTACATAGGCAACCTTGTCTAAGATTTTCAGTAGAAAGGGAACGGTCGTTATTGGTCGGTAGTTTGTGGGTATGGCTGGGTTGAGGGTGGGTTTTTTCAGTAATGGGAGTACCCAGGATTGTTTTAGGTTAGTGGGGATGGTTCCAGAGGTGAAGGAGGCATTGATCAGTTTTGTGATGAAAGGGGAGAGGTCGCGGGCAGCATCTTTAATAAGCTGTGCTGGGCACAGATCTCCCTGGCAATTGGACGGTTTCAGAGATAAGATGATTTTTTCAACTTCCAATATGTTAACTTTAGAGAACTGGAAACGGGCTAGGTTGGTGGACATGGTTGTATTGGGAATTTGTGAGTTGAGGGTATTATTCAAGGAGGCTCTTTTACTAGTGATTTTACTTTGAAGAGTCACGATTTTATTTGCTAGGGCATTTTGTATTTCTGAGCACCAGCTTTTATCTTTGGTACAAGTGTCAGCGGGTGCCATGGGGGTTTCTATTTCTTTGAGGATTGAGAAGAGTTCTTTCATATTAGATTTGGATTGGGATATGCGGGAGTCAAATGAGGTACGTCTGGCCAGGTATATTTCTTTTTTGTAGAGTGCAGCTAGTTTGGAGAGTTTGAGTTTATTAGAGTCTGAGGGGGATTTTTTCCAAATGGCCTCACAATTTCTTTTTTGCTGCCTAAGATTTTTGAGGAATGGTGTGTACCATTTGTTGAGGTGCGTTTTTGGTTTACTGGATATAAGTTTGAGAGGGGCGATACGATCCAGCGAAATGGCCATAATCTTGTTATATTCTTCAACCAGGGACTCGGGGTCCAGGTTGTCGGGCAGTGCGTTAAGAGTGGGAATTTGATTAGGGGTAAGTCTTTCTGCTGTAATGTTTAATAGTGGGCGGAGGTGGAGGTCTGTCAGTGGAAATCGTGAATGATATCAGGTGGTGGTCAGTCCAGGCTAAAGGTGAGATATTTGTGATATTCGCTAGGCAATTGTAGTCGGCTACCCAGTCAAGTGTTCTGCCTTTTGAGTGTGTTGGTAGCGTGCATCTTTGTACGAAGCCTAATTCAGTGAGAGTGTTGGCTATGGTGCTAGCAGGATGGTCTTCCGGGTCATTGTAGCCCAGGTTGAAGTCTCCTAAGGTGAGTGCTTGAGTGGAGCACTTAAGGTTACTAGAAAGAATAGAATTGAGGTCTTCATCGAAGGTGCCAATGGGGCCTGGCGGGCGGTAGATCCGATGGATGTTGAGCGTTTGGGTGTTAGTAAGTGGTATTTTGACTACTAGTATTTCACAAGAGGGGGCGTCTACAGAAGTAGCTAGTCTCATGATAAGACTGCATTTATGGATAATGGCAAAACCACCTCCTCTCGAATTGGGGCGGTCCTGTCTCAAGATGGTGTAGTTATCCGGGACTGCCAGCATGAGCATAGGGCCTGCAGCTGAGTGGAGCCAGGTCTCAGTGATAGCGAGGAAATCAAGGTCTTCTGTAAGGATTAAGTCTGCAATTTCTGTGGCATGGGCTACCAGTGATCTTGCGTTGATCAGGGCTCCCTTAATTTTAGGGCTAACTGTATTTTTAGGAATACTGGCTAACTTTTTTGAGGTAGTAGTATGGTGCTTGTCCAGAGTGGGTTCAGGAGTGCCCTGGATGAGGGGGTTATAAAGGGTTGTGGAGTAGAGTTTATGTGATAGGTTACTGATTTGTTTGGAGGGATTGGGTCGGAGTGGCAACGTTCTAGAGTTTTGTGTGGTGGGCAGTGAGCAGGCCAAGGGCTCGTGGATTTTGGCTAGTCTGGCTCTGAGTCCTAGGTTCCTTTCTGTGGTGTTGCAAGGGTGACTGGGGGTGGCAGTACCTGAAGGTCGATTAGATCTAAATGTGGGACTTGGTTATTGAATCTTGATAGGGCTGGCATGTTAGGTAGTTGTGGAGCCATCTCGGCTGGTGATGCCGTGTTGAGGCTGATCAAGATGTAGGCCAACAGGTTAGTGGTAAATAAGACACATACTAAGTGGTAGTTCCGATAAATAGATCAACTAAGATGCAAGCAGCTAAAGTCAAGATGGGGCAGTTAGGCAAAGATGCCTGGATAAACACCTAAGTTCAAGATGAGGCAGTTTTAGCAAAATGTAAGGATAGGCACCTAAAATCGAAATGAAGCAGTTTAAGCAAGATGTAGCACCAAATTCGAGAGGGGGAAGTTTTAGCAGAAAGCAAGGATAAGCATCTAAGTACAGGGTGAGGCAGCAGTTTTAGAAATGCATGGATGTACACCTAAATTCAGGATGAGGCTATTTTAGCAAAATGCATGGATAAACGACTAAAATCGAAATGAAGTATGGATAAGCACCTAAGGTTGAAATGACACAGTTTTAGCACAGTGTATGGAAAAATGACTAAAATCGAAATGAAGCATGGATAAGCACCTAAAATCGAAATGAAGCAGTTTTAGCAAAATGTAGCACCAAAATCGAGAGGGGGTAGTTTTAGCAGAAAGCAAGGATAAACATCTAAGTTCAGGATGAGGCAGCAGTTTTAGCAAAATGCATGGGTAAACCACTAAAATCAATATGAGGCAGTTTTAGAGTTCATCTAGAAGCCAGAGGCATGAGTCAGTTAATAGGGTCCATGTAGCATATATATGTCTTTTCAAAGTTAGGAGTGGATCAACAGGGTAGTAGGGACACTAATTAGTTCAGTAGGCAACAAGAAAGCAGGAAATTTCACCAAAATACAGTTACAGTGGCGGTACTATTTCAGCAGTAAAGTCTTGGTCGTTAAATAGTTGCGATCGGATCAGACATCACAGTTGCTATGTTGCTTACAGTTCTGGCGATAAGCAGTCATATGATGCAGTTTCTAGTATGCAATAGTTCGGTTACAATAAATCCAGGAGGAGCAGAAGGTACAAACACTAGGTGCGGAAGCATACAGTGCTCAGCGGCCACAAGGTGGGTGTGATCAGGCTAAGTCGCTTTGTCGCGGCGGATATGCGAGGGGTGCAAGTTAAGAGAGGAGCTTACAGTCTTGCAGTGGCTGATAATCGAGTTCGGAATATTTCCGAACGAGCTCTGCAGTCAGTGTAAAGTGAGATAGTACAAAGGGTTGATGGCCAGTGGGGGGTGTTTTGCCTTAAGTGGAGTTCATTGGGGCAATGTCAGGCAGTTCCACTTTTGTTAGACAGACAGCTGTGAGCGCGCTAGACGTATCAATGTTGGGGATAGCGACTTACCCTTGTGGCATAGTTAAGTAGCCGCACCGGAGTTAGCTGGCTGTGGAAGCTCCGATTAAGCAGTGGGTAATGGCGATGGCGGTTGGAAGGGCTGGACAGGGACAGACAGGCAGTTGTCCTTGTCTCTGTGGTCCTTCTCTGCTGTGGGCCCGCTCACGCCTATCCGGCGTGCTATTGGCTGTAATAGCAGCTCCGGCAGCCAATCCACATCGGCGGTGGCCTGGAAGGGGGTTAGCCAGTTACAGGCAAACAAATGGTCGTGGGGCGGCCATCTTGGAATGGATTCCGACCTCGTGTATACCATAGGTCTCCGGATGGAAACAGCTGCGGCTACAGTGCTGTTGGCAATATCGATGTCTCCGTGGGTTGGTAGTGGGCTTATGCGGAAATTTGTATTTGTATTTGTATTTTGTATTTGTATTTATTTATTTATAATGCGCACCAAACCCAGGGGTAGCCAGGCGCAAAGGCAGCAAGAGGGTTGCAAAGCTTAGTTACATACAGTAGGGTGAGGTCCAGCTGCGGTTACATTGCCGGACGTATCACACCAAATAGGAAGGGTAGGACATAAACATTGTAGGCTGCACTATATACATATTTACATTCAATGAGGTAAGGAGCCACATGGTAGTGGCGCATCTGGGCATCGGAAGTCATTATGAGTCGAGAGATTTGAGCCAGTGGACAGTCCTGGCTCTGAACTGGTGGTGGGGTAGGTCCTCCATACAGGTGGGAGGAAGGGAGTTCCAGAATTGCGCTGCTTTTACTGGGAAGCTATTACCTCCAGACATTGTACGTTTGAACCTGGGCACCTAAAGAAGGTTAGAATTGGCCGTTCTCGAGGGGCGAGAGAGGGTGGGTCTAGTAAATCTGGCAATGAGGTATTGAGGGGCTGCTTGGTGGAGGCATTTATGAATCAGAGATACTGATTTAAGGAATATCTTGTCCTTGGTGGATAGCCAGTTGACAGATCTTCTGGAAACTGAGATATGGGCTTTCTTCGGGATACTGAGGGCCGCTCTGAGGGCATTATTTTGGAGGATTTGGAATTTATTTGAGATATATTTGTTACAACCTACATATAGAGCGTTACAGTAGTCCAACTTTGACAAATTAGAAGCCAAATTCAGCAGGCTTCACAGATTCAGGGCGCTATGGTTCGAGTCTGTAGAAACACTCTGAGGGCTTACCTCAGAGCTTGGAGATGGTGCTGCACCTGCAGCCACTGCTACAGCAGTGGTGTAGGAGCTCCTGCTCCGCTCGTGGGCAGCGTTGGATAGTGAAGGAAGGGAGATAGGGACGGACAGGCAGTTGTCCTTGTCTCTGTGGTCCTTCTCTGCTGTGGGCCGGCTCACGCCTATCCGGCGTGCTATTGGCTGTAATAGTAGCTCCTTGCCAACTTTTGATGGTCCGTGGAAGAGGGCATTAGAATGCACCAGGACTTGCTCCACCAGGATGTCAACTTCCCAGGCTGAGAAGCTGACAACCCTCTGCGTCGCTGCCGGGGGGGGGGGCTTGCCACTTGTCTCCGATGATGATGTTGCTTCAGACATGACAACCCCTGACGCAGGTGTGGGTGGGCAAGGTGATCCTGGTGCTGGACTGTGGAGCGGTGGTCTGGCATGTCGGCAGTCTTCTGGATCAGCAGATGTGGTCACAGGTCCAACGACAGCAGCTCTGGCAATAGCTGTACATCAAGCACCAAAATGACAGGGCATGTGGGCAGCAGGCACAGACAGTGGGCAGGCAGCAGCAGATGGCTCGTAGGAGGCAGCTCGGGGTACTTTGAGGCAGGTAAATTGGCTGGTAGGCAGGAGAGTGGGTCTTCCATGTTACTTGCGTGGCCAGCTGAAACAGAGTGACTCCACATGTGCGGAAACAGCACATAAGTGTGAAATCAGAAAAAGGCCCTAAGCTCATATCTTATGTGAAATGGGCTGAATGTTGGGCGTGGTGTTCAGGATTGGCATAAAGTAGTGCGTAGGAGGGCATCACACACTTGCTGAGTTATAGCGGACGGACGTGTGGACTTTCTTTCCACACAATCTATTCACTGCGGGCAAGCCTCTTGTTTTGGTAGGGGATTGCCTCTGCGCACATGCGCATGTACTTTTGAGGCTGACGGTGAGTTGCATCGCATTTTGCATTCTGTGGGTACCCCTGTGTGTCCCAAAACCCCCTATATAACTTCACTGTAGCTTACGTGTCCTTCATGTACGTATTTCTTGTTTTGCTGGGTGCCACAGCATACTGTGTTAGGTTTTTCCTTTACACGTGGGCTGCCGAGGGGTCGTGTACACATATTTTTCATATTTGGGGTGCCTGTGCGTTACACAGCCTTTTTATTTTTTCTCTAGGGTTTACATCGAGCCTTGCTGGGGCACACTGGTACGTTTGACATCACGTACACTGCCCCCCTCACTCAAATTGCCCAGGACAATCGATAGCTGCACAGCCCATTGCACCAATCCATCTGTGCCATGACGGGGAGAAAAACTAGTGGGAAGGGAGGCAACGGTGGCCGGGGTGGCGGAGGTGGCAGAGTTGCCTGAGGTGGCAGAGGTGTGCAAAGTGGCGGAGGTGGCGGAGGTGGCAGAGGTGGCCGAAGTGTCCAGGCCGTGCAGGGAGAGCTATGCCCCCCTCCCAACAGTGTCAGGATGCTGCAGGGGCAGCTGCAGCAACCACCACCCAGCCTCCAGGTCAACAAGCCTGACCTGTCTTGCTCCCCACCCCGGTCCACTGAGACGCTGGGGCAGATGCTATCTGTGCATTGAAGGAGAAGGGACATGCTGTGCAGCGTCCTGGCACCGGCACCCAGGTTTAGCTGTTGCCAAACTTGATTACCTTTTTGTGGCAACACCATTTAACAAACAGAGAATCTGCAATATCACGTTTCACTTCTAGAGTGTTGACATTTGCTTGCAAATTGAGAGGCAGATACACAACTTTGCCACACCTTGCACTAAGGATTTCTTAGGCAGTATTGTCATCTTTGTTTGTCGTCTAACAATAACTTGGAAAGGATTAACAGTTTTCAATGTCATCAGTGATGTGATCTGTGATGCCATCATTGTGGTCATAGGCTGCGCAGCAGGGGACTTGAAGTCAAGGTGGCTTTAGCTGAATTTCAGGGGGTTTGTTGCATTAAGTGCTCACCTTAACGTCTCAGCAACTAAAGTTTTTTCCTTGAATTTCAAAGGTTTTGTTACAATGTATTGCTCACCTTAACGTCCCTGCAACTAAGGTGTTTCCTTGAATTGCAAGGGTTTTGTTATTCCATAGATTTTTAGAACACTTCCAGAGCACTAGCATGGTCTTCGGCCATGCTGAGTGGGCACAGCCTTTTGCACGGCCTGGTGACCCAGTAATTTTTCACCCAAGATGTTGATGTAGCTGTTTTTTATTGTGTATAAAAGATAGCAGGGTTTGAGAACTCCCAATGTTTATAGTTAACGCCCTGTGTGATTACATTATTTGCTGAGGATCACACACTTTGGTTAAGCAGTGTGCTACAAGCCCCTTGTTTTAGGACCATTCTCTTGGTGACTGTTGTGATACATCGCACTACCCTATCTAACCACATTTAAGCAGCACCGAAAAGGGTAAAAAAGTATCAGCTGCAAGAATAACATATGCCCAGGTACTTTTTCCCCCATAGCGACAAACAAAAGCTGCCACCCATGAATATACACACAGTAAGTGAAATATACAATTGTGGTTAAATTGACCTTCTCCTTAGAAGAAAGTGCGCATAACCAAATAGCATTGGACATTAAAAAAGAGTAATGAACACCAAAAAAATAACCTGAGAGAGGAAATCTTCAAATAAATATACTGGCAAAGTATGAAAGGTGCTCAACAAAATCCCAATATGAAGCAAGTGCTTGTGGTCTTGTGGGTAAGGGTCTGCACCGGGAAGATGACAACCTGAGTAAAATCCTGGTATCCATATACTTGAGCAAGCCTACCAACCTCAAAATAACCAAAGGGTTTGCATCCGCACTCTAAAACAAAGTTACGCTGTGCACTCACATGTGTCATTTATTGGTGCCCTGAAAAGCAGCCACAATCAGGGGAAATAACTGCCCCAGTGTCCAGGATTGCACACTCTCTTGCCACATTGTTGGCAAATACTCATGACTTACTTGCCCTCTCATCATTTCACCTTCTCACCCCCATGTCTGGCATTCAACAACACTCTGCTTTTTAAAGCTAACTGGAAAAGAACAAATACCATAGTGCCACTCAAATATATAAATCCTTATGGAACTATGATAGGCAGAATTGTACAATTGTGGCATTATTCCCCCTTCTTCACTGTGAGACTACACATACCAGAATGCAATTCAGCAAAAGGCAAAACATTGTCTCTGAGTGCAAACATTTTAAGGACTGAAAGAAGCATGGTTTTTAAAAAAAGAATGTGAATGCTGTGTATTATGAGATATTTAAAACTAAGAAAACACTAGGCATTCAGAACAGTGGACCGTCTGCCATCCATGCAGTAACCGAACGCACCCTGCTTAGTTTCAAAGCGAGGAAGGTTCCAGACCCTTAGGCCACTATAGGTGGTCTTGGAAGGTGGGCTCAGATCATAGGCAGCATTGCCTTAGGAGGCCAAGCCCTTCCTCTCTTTGAAGCTAAGCAGGGTTCATCCCAGTTACTGCAGGAATGGGAAACCCGCTGTTGCTGTAAAAATCTCTATATTTGTCATTATTGACTGGGAGACTACAAATACCAGAATGTAATTCAGCAAAAGGCAAAAAATGGTCTCTGAGTGTGAAACTTTCAAGGACTGACAGCACGGTTTAAAAAAAAATCAGATGCTCATTGGGTAGCCCATCCTCACAGTAACTGGGACTGACCCTGCTCAGCTTCAAAGTGGGGATGACTCAGCTTAGCTTCAAAGCAAGGAAAGGACCGGCCCCTTCCTCTAAGTGGTCTGGTAAGTTTGGCTCATTTGTCAGGCAAACCGGCCTGAGGAGGCTAGCCTCTTCCTCACTATGAAGCTAAGCAGTCTCTCCTGGTTACTGCATCGATGGGAGATCTGGACGGCAATTGATTTTTCACTCCCACCGTCACTAGAGCTGTGAAAATATCTTTAAAATATATATTTTTTTAAATGTAACTGCAGGTACTGAACTACACATACCCGTGATTATCTGTAGTCCTTTGTAGCCTTGAATATAGTTGTGCAAAACAGCCAGAAAATAAATGCTTCACTGGTCATCACTAGGTGCCCCCCTCATCTATGCCAGCTCCCCTCACTCCCTAGACAACCTCCTTACCTCTGCTGCCCTCTTCCTTTCACCCCAGAACACATGCTGCTTCTGTGACACGGTTTATTTTCAGATGACGGCTATTCGCAGCTATAGCCGAGGCTACAGAAAGCTTTGTGTAGCCCTTGTGTGTATGCAACTTTTGATAAATATAAATATGAGTCTGAATATGAATGTCCTAGCAGTCAACAATATTATTTGATATGCCACAGTATCTAGACAATATATCATGGGCTAACACCATCATATGTGAATAGTGTATAAAGTGCCATTGTGCATGTCATCATTTTATCAGCATTATCTTAGCACAACTTGGTGAGGGATATACAAGAATGACTACAAAGGCTGTCTATAAAAGGTAATATAAAGTGCTGTGACATGCAACACCTGCCACTATCATTAAAAACTAGAAAATAATTCAGGGATCAAATGTCCTATGCATTTTTCTGTCAGCTCTCATTGTATACACCATGTATTGTGATATAGTTTTAATAAACTTTGTTTGTTCATGCCACAAAATGACATGTTCTCGAGCTTTCATTACATGTATGTTGTTAGGAAAGATTTCATATTTGAATGTAATTTTCCCTCCATGTGTCAACCCCCAAACATGTTGCTGCTGTTTTACACCCTGATCTAACCTTTGCCAGAGAAGCGCAGCCCTCAGCCGCACTCCTCTGGGCTTTGGCTCACTTCTTATGGGGAAACTGACATGCCCTTAAGACAGTCAGTACTGGGAGACTTCCTTTCCCTTAGTCCTTTCCTCATGTTGCAGCTTTTGTGCAACATGTAACAAGAGTGCAATGTAACTTACTTTACCGCACCCTTGGGTCTCTAGTCATTCCAAAGGCCCTAGAAACTCCCGCTGGACTTATTATGAACTGTGCAGGTGTGTCACCGACAGGACTGGTGGCAGCTATCTTTTATCTTATGTTTTGAACCCTTTTTTGCCATGTTATCCACGCTTACCGCGTTTGGCACGAATAGGTGGCCTGGCTCCAAAATGGCCATGTCACGAGGTTCTTTGTCCTTGCCCTTTCACCTTCCCCAGGCCGAGCCGACCCAGGTCAGTCCTTATTTGGTCATGCACTTTCCCGCGAAACCCAAAGCTTTCGCGGGCTTCTGCATGCCTTGTGTGTGTGCCTCCAGGATGTGGGCTGGCATGTCTGTTCCCAAAACACATCCTGGGTGCCAGAGAGTCTGGAGTGTCCTGAATGCCTGGGACCACCGTGGTCTGTGATTGGTCCACATATGGAGTGAGTGTTTGTGAGCAGATCTTACATTGGGTCCTCTCCGTTTTGGCACGAAGGGAACTTTGGATAAGAGGAGGCTGAAAGCACCACTACCATGTCGATCTCCTGAGTTCACACGAACAAAGTATAAGGAGCCAAGTATCCTGCAACAAGAAGCTGAGTCGAGGAACCGCTGGTGACCAGCTGGAAGGTTTGGCACCCTGAGCCCGCTGTCGTCCTGCGAGACCCCTCTGCATCTGATCATCCTAGAAGGTCTGCGAAGGCGCTTCGACCCATTGGAATAGTGGGACCAACTATTCTCGGCACCTTCATCAAACCCTGCAAGTAAGCCTCTTCGGAAGTGTCCCTGGGCCAACCAGTGGGCTGACCAGCTTACGCAGGACGTTTGCTCTGTCATCGCTGCGGTTTCAAGGAAGCCCTCGAAACTTGGTATACTGCTTGCTCTGTGTCCACGGCACACTCACACCGAATTTCGCACACTTGGCATTCCCAGGTCTGAAGTGAGACGAGTGCGCCCGGTCTGGAGTAAACGCGGTTACATTGTTGCTCTGCTGTTGCAACGACCTGTGCAAGTTCGCTGCACTTGTGACCCTCTTGACACTGAAGCCTGCTACCGCGGAAACTACACAGTGTTGAGACGTCCTGATTGTCGCATTCGAACCTGCCAGTGAAGTGGACTGAACTGGCAAAGTCTGGGTCTGCCTGCATCGGGGACCGGTGAGTAGTCCATACCCCAACCGGTGGCCCCTAGCGCAGGAGCCCATTTCTTTTCTACCGCTGTTGCGAAATAGCGACTCTATCCCGCACTCTCAACCTGCCTCTGCCCGCAAGTGGAGGTGCTGCTTGAATAGTGGGGACTTGTTCTTCATCGACCGCATCCACCTTCCTGATCTGCTAGTGACCCTTGAAGAGACCCTATTTTGTCCAGTGGCACAAGCGTGTGCATGTACTATTGAGCATAAGGCTCCTCTCTTCGTAGGGCTTGGACTGCCTCTTAGTTAGGTGTATTCTTGATGTGGAACTGGGTCTAAAGATTACTTGCACTGCCCGTTTTCCTCCCCATCTAGGTGGTCTACATATTTCGTGCTTCTTAATCCGTTAGACCCCTCTGGTCTTGTATATATATCGTGTTGATTGTGATGTGCTGGTTTACTTCAGTATTATTGTGAATCTTTGCTATGGTCTATGTTACAAAGGCCTTGTAATAAATGTGTCTATATTTTTAATATAACACCTGTCTGGAGTAATTTGTAAGTGTCCTTGCTTTGTGTGCTCATTGAGGTCTTTCAGTCACCCTCACCCCTCTTGAGATTTAGGGCCTCATCACGAGTTTGGCGGTAACCCTTAAATACGGCGGTCGCGCTATTACCGCCGGATTTAAGGGTCCGCCAAATCAGGGCTTCGGCGGATTTCTCCCCAGCTCTGAGCTGGGGGGAAATCCGCTAAAAATTTGCGCTATTACCGCGGCGGGAAATCCGCCGGCGGTAATAGCGCGAAAATTCCCCATTGAGCCCAATGGGGAATGGGGCATTCCCGAATGGGCTCAGTGGGGAATGGGGAATTCCATTACCGCCAAACCCATGATCCGGCGCTAATAGCGCAGAGGGGTTTGGTGGTAGGGCTAATACTGTTGGCGGTAATACCGCCGGCGTTACCGCCCAACTCGTGATGAGGCCCTTAGTCTTGACCGCCTGCCATAGCTACCCTGATTGGTCTGGCTTGTCCAGAGGTTACCCTGTTCCAAGAAACTAGGTTGGCCTTCTGAACCTCTGCCCGTCCAGGTCAGAGTTCAGAAATCCATCTTAACACATGTCTGAGGATGTGGAAGTCTAAAAGTATATAGCCTGCTGGATATTATGGTTACATGCAATGTAGGTCCATTCTACAGGTACGACAATGCAATTTTCTATTCTCCTAAAAATGTGTACATCTATTCATCCATATTGTAGCCATTCAGGACTTTTGCATCCAGGTCGACAAGAAGCTGTGACTCTCTTTGGCGTAATTTCCTTTCCCAGTTCCCTCCTCATGGATGATTGTCAATTGAATCTTTGACAGAATAGCATAGTGTTGATAGGTCCCCTTGATGTACTTCTTGTAAATACTTAGCCTGAGCGTATGCATAATCTTTGTTGTTAATCACTGGATGTGTTGTAGGATGCATGTGTTTGCCATGTGTTTTGTGCTTTCTACATATCGTTTTTCACAACCACATTGTACAAAATATATCGAAAACTGTCTTTCACATGTAAGATGTTTTTGATCAATATCATTTCCTTTGTTCATTGGTTTACACATTGTTTCACATTTAAGCCATATATATATATATGTTTTACACTTGCTGCATTTAAAAAAATCCTATTATGGGTCCCATCAGCCACTGTTTTGTCATCATTTTTGTGTAGTCTCTTTGAAAAATTAAGACACTATTTTCCATTGTATCGATGGTGGTTTTCGAAATGTAATTTGAGCTTTATCTTTCAAATGGGGAGATTTTTCTGGGTCATTTTTTAGAATTCTCCAATGAGTGTCCAAATCTCATAGCTTGCACATGGTATGTCTCGATGAATCTTGTGGTGTTGTTCAATTCAAACCCTGGTCCTTTGTGTTGTAGAAGGTCTCCCCTTTTCTTCCCTTTGGCCTTATCTAATGCCTGTTCTATTGTTGCTTTCCGATATCCTCTTTTCTCAAACTTTCAGCAGAGCATTTGGCATGTTTCTTAAACTCTGTTTCTGTTGCACAGTTTCTGTGTGTCCTGATCATCTCACCAAATGGTATACTGCTTGTAGGTTTTCTGGGAAGGCAACCGCTGGCATGTAACACAGAAATGGTACTTGTTGATTTTCAATATTTTATTTCCTTTCTAGCCATTCATTTTCCACGTAAAAAAGTACATCTAAATATATGATTTGTTGTTTGTTATGATGTTCTGCAAATCGTAAGTTCTGATGGTTCTGATTGATCGCTTCAACAAAGTTTGGCCACTTTCACATGCTACTGTTCCAGATTCTGAAGAGATCATCAACATAGCGGATCCAGGAGATTATTTTATTGCTGTATTCTCCAAACTCATCACTGTGCAATATTTCTTGTTCCCACGTCCCCATTGTCAGGTTGGCATATACAGGGGCGAAAATAGTCCCCATTGCTGTGCCGCAGATTTGAAGATAAAATGTTTCATCAAACAGAAATGCATTTTGCTCAAGACAGAACATCAGCATTTCTAATAAGATCCTGGAGTGATTTCTGTAGCTCACAGACTTCGTTGGTATATATAATTTGATTGCTTGAATGTCTTATTTTGTGCTCTATATATCTCTAGTCCTCTGTCTAGAACTCAAAGGAGTTTTTTGTTTTCTCTTAAAAACCTTTATTTTTACAAACTAACAGTATTGATACATGTTTCATTTTATCACTCTGACTTGAAATATTCTTTGTTCTGTTCAATTGATTAGATATCAAATCTCCTATCTGAATTTGGACATTTTCAAAAACATAATCACTAACAGGCACAGGTATATTGCCATCAAAATAAGTTTGTACAACAGTTATAGATTTAAATGCTTTACTTCCCTGCAAATTATCCTTCCTCCTAGGACTTTCCTATAGCTTCTTTGATGGCATCAATCAGGAATGCGTGTAAAAAAACGAATATAATTAGTACATACATGCCACCACTAGTCCTCCAAAACAGAAACATTCCATAAAAGGAAGATCCACTCAAAATTAATAGGCAATAGTAGACAGAGAGGAGATAGCATGGTTGGGTAAACACAGGGGAAGTACAGTGTGTGCATGGCTGTAAAGAATGTGGGGGTTCAGTGGGTAGGGATAAAAAGAGTGGGGTAGGCTGGGTGATTAAGGGTAAAGAGGGTGATGATAGGATATGTGTGTAGGAGTAGAGAAGTTGGGGATAGGTGGATGAGATTAGAGAGTGTGAGTGCAGGGTGCTGGAAGTAGGGTGGATACAGATAGGATGACTGGCTGAGGACAAAACAGTGGGTGGCAGTAGGGTGGGTGGATGGATATACAGTACATTGAAATAGGGTGAATAGAGAGCTACAGAGTGTGGGGGTAGGATGGATGGATAGGGGTACACAGGTTGCAGGTAGGTTAACTGGGCACAAGAAGAGAAAATAGAGGTAAAGATGGTAGAAAAGGGAAAAAAGGATCAGGGTAAGGTGGATACGTGTATGCAGGCAGAGACGATGTAGGTATAGTGGGTGGGAATAGAGAGGATAGGGATAGGAAAACTGTGGCGGTAGGGTGGGCAGGAGTACATAGGGTGGAGATAGGGTGGGTACATTGGGGTACCGAGAATGGAAGTAAAATAGGTGAGGATAGATAGAGTACAGGTACAGAAAGTGAATGTAAGGCAAGTGGATGCAGAAGAAGGATTCTGTGTAGAATGAGTGGGTGGTGATAGAGAATGTGGAGATAGGTAGGCTGGGTGGGTGTAGTGAAGGAAGGAGTAGGATGGTGGAGGTAGTGCACATGCAGATAGGATGGATGGGTGAGGGTAAACACGGTGGAGGTAGGTTGGCTGTGGGTAGAAAGAATACAAATAGGATTAGTGGATGGATATACAGAATATAGGGGTAGGGTGAGTGGGTTGGTGTACAGAAGTAGGGGGTAGGATAGCTAGGCAAGAGTAGAGGGAATAGAGATTAAGGCGGTGGCTAGGGTACAGTGAGTGGGGGTAGAGATGCTAGGAATAGATAGAGTACATGTAGGGTGCACGGGTGAGTAGAGACAGGGATGATGGTATTACAGTAGGTGGGTATGGGCACACAGTTTAGATTAGGGTCCCTGCAAAGGGGTAGAAATAATGCAAATAGAGTGGATGCATGTGAGTTCACAAGATGGTAGTAGAGTGGCTTGGTTTAGGTAGAGAGGGTGTGAATTTGATGTGGGTGTATAAACATGGTGGGACTAGTCAGGGTGGATGTAGAATTTGTGTGAATACAGACAGTGGACGTACACATAGTACACATAGGGTGAGTGGATAGATAGAGGTAGAGAGGAAGATGGTAGGATGGATAGGAGTACAGTGTGCAGGATACAATGGGTGCACATAGTTTGGGTGGGTGGGAAGACAGAAGTGTACAGAGGGTACATAATGATTGGGGGATGTTTGCAAAGGACCCAGTTGTATGAAGGGAGTACTGCAAAGCCCCATACAGTGCATATTGTATGAAGGGGGTATGTTTAACTGTTTTAACCCATGCTGTGCCTTTTATATATGAAAAGAACATGTAGTGCTGAGACGCATGATGTCCCTGTTGTATTAGAGGTAGATCTGCACTCTGGAGGCCCATGCTATGACTTTACATGAGCAGAACTTGTACGGCCACTGCTTGCAGTGCTATGCATGTTTTATGTGAGTGGAGCATGAACTTCAAAGGCCCCTGCTATTTCTAAACTATGCAACTGGAGCAGGCACTGTGAAAGCCCACACTGTGACTGTTAGATGTGGGGTGCTATTGCACTGCTGATGCCCATACTGTGCCTATTCTATATGAGGGGAGCAGGCACAGCCAAGCCCATATGGTGACTATTATATGTGGGCTGAGATTGCACTGCTGAAGCCCATACTGTGCCTATTTTTCTTGGAGCAATTTGTACTTAGCAAACCATTCTGTGTCTATTTTATATAAGGAGAGCTTGAGCCTCTCAGCCCATTCCTATGTTTTTCGTGAGTGGAGCTTTAACTGCTAGGGCCAATGTTATATACATTGTGTGTGAGGGACATGTACATGCCCATGCTGCAACCATTCTATTTGATGAAAGCTTACACTGCTGTTGCTCATGTTTACTGTGTCTGTGTTGAGGGAAAGTAACCCTGCACCACTGCAGCCCACAGATCACTTTTCAACTTGAGGGAATGTCTTAATACTGAGGCTGGCAGTGACTTGTTCTGTGCGAGGGGAGCTTGCAATACTGCAGTTTATGGTGACATGTTTGTGAGGGAAACATTCACTTGTACGGGCCATGTTCATGTGCATGATGTGTACAAACGTGCACTAATGTGTCCAATTCTGTACCTGATTTCTTTGGTAAAATGTTGTTCTACTGAGGCCTAATGTGACCTATGCTTTTAAGGAAGCTCATGTTGACCTGTTATGTGTTTGTGTGTGTGAAAAGCTGAGAAGGGTAGTTGTTCACCATATGCAAAGCTTATGTTGCTGTGGTACATGCTTTGTCTGGTTGTTGTGTCAATGCTAGCTGCAGTCCTGCTGCCCAAAATGTTCCAGTTCTCTGTGTGATAAGGAATCTTGCTCTGCTACCCCACCAAACTCACAGGATTCCAAGCTAAAAAGTATTCAACCCCATCTTCATCTCTTGCCGGTAGGGCAGTTTTTACATTGCTGAGGCCCATGCTGCAACTATTGTATTTGATGTAAGCTTATACTGCCGATTTAGTGTACTCTATATAATGGAAGCCTGCACTTATGTGGCTCATGCTTAGAGAGTCTGTGTTGAGGGAATGTTACCTTGCACCAGCGCAGCCCACCGGGCTCTTTTCTACTTGTCTTAAAGCAGAACAACAAAGAACACATTAATGCAATCTATTTTCTATCATAGATAAGCATATGGTAACACACACTCCAGCATAAAAACTCTTTTTAAACACACACATTTTCTGATTACCACACAAAACTCTTTTAAAAACACGAAAAGTGGTTATAAAACGATTGTAAAAAAATCACTGCAAGCTTTTTTTTATTTTCACTTGAACAAGTATAGTCAGTGTTTCTATACCTGTGGCTAAAAAAAGATAAGCAACAGATAACATTATAATTTCCAATAATTTTTCATAACCAATATGGGTGGCTCTTAAAAGAGCCTATGTGTTTTTGTGTCAACATAGAATCCAAAAATATCCTTTCATTCAGACAAATCCTCTTCTCATCTATAGCAATTCAATAAGTCTTCCAAAACTTCTCTGTGCTATTTCCTTAGATTACTTATTAATTTCCTTTTCCCAAAAAGAAAATATCCTGTGCTCCCACTCAAAAATATGTGTCCACAACTTGTGAATGCACCTCTCATTTCAAATACTCTTTCTAAAGTAATTATATAGGAACAGAAAAATGTATTAAGCCAATGCTTTTCATACACATCACCTATGTCCTCACATCACTATTAATCTCATTCTCAAAATTCTCTATTCCTCTACAATCTTCAAAGCAATGAGATTCTTCACCCGACAATCCACATAATGCATTGACACTTTCTCCTTCTGAAATTGTCTACATTTCTGAAATATCAAGCACAAATAATATCTATATCCTCTTTAACTCCACAATCTGCTAAAAACACACCTCTCTCTCAGGAAATACCACCTTACTATTTAAGACAATACAACATCCACTTTAATTGGTACATATAAGCATCACTCAAATAATGACAGTGGGGGTCATTCCGAGCTTGGAGGTAAGGTAAAAACGATGCCGGTAAAGGATTACCGCCATCGCTTTCTGCTAGGGTCTATTCTGACCAACCAGACCGTTATTTACGGCATCGTAAAGTACGATGCCGTAAATAGCGGTGCAGGCGCTCGCACGTGACACAACATGCTGGCATTACTGGCATGCCGTAAACCGGAGCTGATCACAAGCCCTGCGGACATGCAAACAACGGCCTACTGAAGGCCGAAAAGTAGCTTACCGGCATGGAGTAAATACCGGCATCTCCAAGAAGCTGTTAAGAACCTTGAGCAGTTTTACCAAGAGCCACAGGTGCACACAATCAGCACAGGTGGAGGCAATGGAGTCTGGCACAGCACAAAAGGAGCACACCCACACACCACACCCCCTCCCACACCAAGATGATACCAATAGTAGTGGCATTACTGGAGCTGGAGGCCTTGCTTGCAAGGCAGCAAGAACAACAACAACCACAGCCCCCACCACAGAGGAGACACAGGAGGAGAAGGAGGGTGAGACAGGACTAGCAGGCCCCTTCAGTGCAGCCCCCGTTACCACGTCGGCAGCCCCCAATCCCTCACATCATTGTTACCCCCTTCAACCAGAGCAGATGCACACCCTGTACTGGCTTGACCGTGACCCCATCACCACCATAGTGGACATGATCCATGATGACATAGTGAGCCTCATAGACATACGCACCGCCATCCCCCCTCTACTGAAGGTAGTGTCTGTGCTCCACTTCCTTGCCACAGGCACCTACCAGCACACAGTGGGGCACATGCATGGCATATCAAAACCCTTATTTTCCCGGATACTGAACCAAGTGCTAGATGCCCTACACAAGCACACAAGGGATTACATATCCCTACCACGGACTCCCCAGGAGATATTCAATACAAATGTTGCCTTCCAGGCACTGGCAGACATCCCAAATTGTATAGGTGCCCTCGACTGCAACCACGTGGAGTTGGTGGTCCTGCATGCCATGGAGGTGGCATTTCGCAACCGCAAGCAATACCACTCCATCAACGTGCAGATGGTATGCAACTCCAGCAAGATCATCACACATTGCTGTGCCCAATATCCAGGATCAACTCATGATTCTCTGGTCCTGCGGAACTCCACGCTACCACGCTATATGGAGCGACATGCAGGACGACGTGCCTGGCTGCCTGGTGAGTTGCCTGACTGGGCCATGGCAGTGCATCGGGGTTGTGAGGTGGGTGGCTGCATACCCCTCCTGGGTGGGAAGGGGGGGGATGCATACGCCACCTGGGTGGAAATGTTGAAGCCAGTGCACGATGTGCAACTCACTGAACACTGTGCCCCAAAGCAAGTGAAACGGCACATGACTACCAAACCCCACAGTGAGGAAGTAAAGCCGACACCTAACACTACATGACTAACAGGTAACCTGGCCGCATTCAACAACACATGCACCCGTCATCGGTGGCCCTCACACATCGTAAGGACTTCCAGCACTATGCACTGCATATGCACTATGTCGCTGCCTCCAGCATATCACCACACAGGACAGTCATCCCTGGGAGTGCATTGATGTGAGCCCAACAGGGATACCACAGCGTGTCACTGGTACTGCACACCCATAGGAGTGCTGTAAGTCACCATAGTACGGATCAGTGCAGAATGAGGAATATGCTACTGACTACAGCCAACACTCCTTACTACCAAATCTCACAGAACACAGCACTTCAATGATTTTATCCCAAGACTGCTGCATGCATATACGATGCATGTTCTACAAGATGTGAGTGCACACCATAAACCATCTTGAAGATGCTACCCCCTCCATCATTCCATTGCACAGGACACATAGCGGGGCCAGGAATGGGGTCAATGCATCCAGGGACATATGCGTATGGGCAGAAATCACCTGCTGCTATTTAAGACTAGTTCAGTTGTCCACCATGAATGTACAAACACTTACCTTCATTCCCCTCTCATGCAGGTGATGGTGGCTATCCCTTGACGCCGTGGCTCATTACCCCTGTCTGAAACCCACAGAGCAGGCACGAGGAGGACTACAATCGTTCCCATACCCGTACATGTGTGGTGATTAAGCAGGCCTTTGGCCTGTTGAAGGCACGATTTTGTTGCCTCAGCCGGTCGGGTGGGGCACCCATCTACAGCCATGAGAAGGTGTCCAAGATCCCCATGGTATGTGTAATGCTGCACAATATGTGCATCTGTCGGAACGTGCCCCTGTCCCCTGACATGCGACTGCTACCACCAGATGATGATGAAGGGTAGGAGGAGGAAGAAGGGGCAGGACAGCATCATGGTGCCGATGCACAGGAGGGACGTGGCGTGCGGCAAACATTGATTGGACAATATTACTTACACACAAGTCAGCAGAGGGTGTCATGACATGAGGACATAGGGCACTGGGTATGGGAATACATGTACACTATGCACTGTCAGATATCAAAAGACACATGCGCAATGATAAATGTCCACACTGGTTTACCTTTGCAACACAAACGGTGTATTGAAATTGAAAATGCCTAAGTGAATAACAAACCCTCCACCAAAAAAAACCCTCCCCCTACCGCCCCAACTCCCCCACACACCCTCAGCCCCCTCCAACTTCCCCCCAACTCCCCAACACTAGTCCCATGGTGTCCACGTAGGCCACATGTGGCTGGCAGGCAAGTTACTCTGCGCTCCCAGGGACAGGGGGAGGCATGTCCCAGCGGCGCTGGGAACAGAGTGACCAACACAGCGGGCTTGTCCGTGTCGAGTTACTGGTCGACGGGGTGTCCACATGCTCGGCCTGTTGTGAAGGACGTGCAGCCTCCAGGGCATTGGCAATGCGGCCGAGGACCTCACATAGACAGTTGGTGCTGTCCGTCACCACCTGCCGCATTGCCATTAATTCCTCCCGCCACTCCTCCCTGCCCTGCCGATTGTCCTGCATCAGCTTGGTGATGAGGGTGGTGAGCTGCGCTGCATGCTGCGCGTCAGCTGATGGTGTGTTGTCCCTGCAGGGGATTGTGCTGCCATGACCTGCCAGGGATTCGCCTCAGGGACTGGGCACAGGACTGGCTAGTTCCTGTGATGGTCCACGGGCACATTGGCCAGGTGTGTCTGTCTCGCCCGAGTCGCTGTATGAGACCTGTAGGTAGGAGCTGGCCTCTGGGGTGTGGACAACTGAAAATGTCTCCTCCTCTGCCGCTCCACAGGTGGAAAAGGGGCTGTCTACAGATTCAGCGGGGCCGTGGCTGCCACCTCCCCAGCCACGCTTGACTCCTCAGACCTTGGCATTGCCGATGTTCCTGGCGCCAATGAAGGGAGGGGTGGAGGTGGTGCACCCTCCAGGGGCCTTGCAGGAGGCGGTGTTGTGCTTCCAGGTGTGCTCTTCCTGGCTGGGATGCGGCGGACCCTGCCTTTGCCCCTGGAGGTGGTGGGACAGCTGGTCTTGTGGTCCTCGCTGTCATGCTCACTGCCTGTGGGTGTAGAAGAGAGGGACAGCATGAGTGATGATTTGAGAGCCAACTTTCATACATGGCTACAATCACATATTCAGTCATTTGGGGGTTATGGGCATTTGGGTATGCAACGGCACTACATTCAATTTATGGGTGGGATATGCATGCAGGTGTCGTGTCACTCATGGTGGCTGGGTACTGTGCTGTCTGACTAGCACACTGTCCACAACAACTGCCCAGTGTGCCTCATGGGATAGGCCACTTCGTGCAGTATGTGTAATGTGCGTTAAGCCCTTGCACTTGGAACTTGCTTGGGTCGCAGTTGCTTCGGCATGAATTTAAGGGGGTGGGTGACACAATGCCATGACTCTTTGGCCAGGCCTTTCAAGTGTATGTCATGGCTTTGGCATTGGCAGTGTTGACTTTGGACACTCACCTCTGTCAGCGGACGACGTTGCCCCACACTACATGTTGCAGACCCCTTCAATTGATTCTTGGCCGATCAAGCCGGCACACGTCTCCTCCCATCGCATCAGTTTAATGGGGGAACCTGGGCCCCCTCCAGTCTCCTGGGCCTGGCTGCGGTTTGCCAAGAGGATGCTCCGCACCCTCAACCGCAGGTCGTCCCACCGCTTGCGGCAGTCCTTGGAGGTGCGGGGGGTGTTGCCGACTGCGCTCACCCTCTGGCCCACTAGTGCCCAGATGTTTTTCTTCCTGAGCACCGGCTCTCTCCGCATGTCTCCGCTGAAGACGACGTCGGCATGCTCCTCGAGGGTGTCCACCATCATCTGCAGTTCGTCGCGGCTGAAGCGCTCCTTGCGGAGCCGGGCTGCTCCCTTCTTGGGTGCTTTTGCCATTCCTGGTGCTTCTGTTAGGCTTTTCCAAGATTCACAATGGTCCCAGGGGTCCGGCCTGGTGAGGATGGCAATGGATTGTGTTTTTAAAGATGGCCGCCACGCTCCTTCCCGTTCCTGTGCGATGACGCTATTTCCAGTTCCGCTATTTAGCGGTGGCCGTAATTTACGGTAGCCATAATTTACGGCAACCGCTATTTACGGCCACCGCTAGTGCCGCTTTACTCTATGGCGGTAGTGTTATGTACGGTGCGCTTCATGCCGGTAAGGGCTTTTTGGGGCCCTTTTGCAGCATAGCGCTAGGTACATTACCGGCATGGCGCAAAGCTCGTGCCCGCGAAGTCGTAATAGGCCGCTTTTAGCAGTCTATTACCAACTCGGACACAGTATTTGGCAATGCCGTTAATGACCGGTACTTACCTCCAAACTCAAAATGACCCCCATTGTTTTATAGGTTAAATAGCTGAAGAGGACATGAGGTACTTTACGTCCTATTGGAAACTACAGAAAAAAAAACACCCAATCACATGTAAATGCATAGAATCCCACCTCATTTCATTATGTGATTTTTGTTCCATTGTTTATTCTAACAACTGAAGGAAAGACAGTGTTTTTTGGTCTACAATGGAAAGCTTCCAAGAATGGTTAGAGCAAAATTATCCAAGTGAGGAGGAAATACTCAAACAATATGCTGAGTTTATTCTTTATCTTTATCTAAATTGTGAGAAACAACAATATCTGCAATTAACATATCATTTAGCATAAGAAAATAGTATTCAGAGTGAAAATATTACTGAAGTACTTAGATTACATATTGTTTTGCGCTGTACCTCATTTTTAAGCTATACATACGTTGTGATTTTAACTATGGTAATCTGTTTTGAAGTAAATCAAAATCAAAGTTAAATATCTAGCTGAAGAGATTAGAAATAATCAGGCCTGCAGAGATACGATCCCTGGGCTTGAGGCCAAGAACAAGACTCACAGTCCTGTTTTGGATGAGTTACAGAGGGGGGAGAGTAGAAGCAGGTAGATTTGGAAAGAGGCTGTTGCAGTAGTCCAGCCTAGAGAGAACCAGAGCTCTGGAAACAGAGAGCTTCTGGGGGATGGAGAGGAAAGGAAGAATACCTCTGAGGAGGTGCAGCTGGTAGTCTGACTTCTTAGAGACTTCAGAGATGAGAGGAGAGGAGAGTGTGGAGTCAAAGATGACCCGATGGTTTTTAGCCTCACAGGTGGGAGCAGGAAGAGGGCCGAGGGAGGCCGGCCAGAGAGTGACACGAAAGGAGGGTGCAGGTGTGCCGATGAGGAGAATCTCTGTCTTACTGGCATTAAGGCAGAGATAGTTGGTGGCACACCACTCCTGGATAGCAGACAGACAGTCAGAGATGAGAGAAGGAGAAGAAGTGGCGGAAGGGAGACTGAAAATGAGTTGGGTATCATCTGCATAGCAGTGAAAGTTGGGGCAGAGAGCGAAAATGCAGTGAGCAAGAAGTGCCAGGTATTGGTTGAACAGCCGGGGAGAGAGGATAGAAACCTAGGGAACACCACAGGTAGAGATGGAGCTAGAGGAGAGGAAGGATCCAAGTTGGACCGGGGAGGGACGATCGGAGAGGAAAGAGGTCAGCCAAGCCAGGGCCTAATCGGTGATACCCAGGTTAACACGGAGAAGGTTGAGCAGGATGCCATGGTTGACTGTGTCAAAGGCAAAAGAGAGATCAAGTAAGATGAGGACACAGGGGGTGTTGGAATCAAGGTTGGATAGCAGGTCTTCACAGATGTTCAGGAGAGCAGTTTCCATGCCTTTGGCAAATCTGAAGCCAGACTGATGGCCATGGAAACAACCAACAGATTCTTTTTTTTATTTTTATTTGTTTTTGTTATTCGTTTAGATTTTAACAAAGTCAGGAAGAGTAGACAGAAAAATAGATCTATGTTCGTTACAATGTTGGTTTTTCAGGAAGGTTGGTCAAGAGAAGTTTAGTGTTCACGTATTGCAGAATTTTAAATGTGGCCAGTAGTCACAAAGTTCTGTCCCCCGCCAACATTTTTGCAAAGCAAACGTCTTTGTCACTTAATAAGTGATCTGAGAAGATTTCTTTCAGGTAAACAGTTCTTATTCCTGGGGTGCTGGGACACGAGAGAAGCAAATGGCGAATCGACTCTGATACTGACGACTGATTACAAAAATGCCACTCCTTTGTCGTTGATTCACCTCTGATCGCCAATAATTCATTTGTTTGCAGGAGGTTCAATCTTGCTCTCATTAGCAAGTCACAAGCTAATCTGGATGGAAACTTTTTGATGTAGGGCTGTATGTCATTAGGTTTCCTGATGTTACATGGCAGATGCTGTATCAATTGGTTGTTTAATGCTGCTTCTTTGCAGTCGAGCTCTTTTAATTTTTTCTGGATTTTTGTAGGGTTTGTAAACAGAGTCTCTTCGTCACATTTGTTAGAGGATAGCAAGCCTAAATTTGATTTAGACCAAGAGTTAAGCATCTTGTTTTTTGCGCTGTTACTTTCTCTGAGTATCAAGTTGAATATTGACAGGCCTTTGGACATTCTACACTTGCGATATAGCATCAAGGTGTTGATTTTCACAGTTCCTCCGAGAGACAACAGGCTGAGTTCCTGCCTTATTACTGTGACAGAAGTGGAGTTTGGCAGTCCCAGTATAGAACTCCAAAACAACGCTTCCAGTTTTTTGTAAAAGTCCAGGACGGGGATTAAAGAAAAATTACCAAACTTTCTATTAATGGCCTTGCCTTGTGCAACCAACATTTTAGTAGTTAGTTTCAGATGCTCCTGCATCGCTGTTTCCTTCCTGGAGTTTTCAAGAATCACTCCCAGATATCTAAACTCCATCACTTTTTCAACTGGATGGTTATCCAAGTTCAGGGTGATTTTTTCTTTTTTCTTGGTAGATGCTGAAACGATCATGGATTTTGTCTTTTTTTCGTTATCTCCAGGTTATTGTTAAACGTGTACTCCAAGAGATTGGTTAGTTGGCGTTGCAGGCCTATGGGAGTGTGATCAAAAAGAATCAAGTCGTCTGCGTACAGCAATCTGTTTATGTGGATGTTGCCCATTTTCTTGCAGGTCTCCAAGGAATGTGACGAAAAGCGCTGGGGTCAAAGGGCACCCCTGCTTAACTCCTCTGGCTGTCGGTATGTCTGGAGAGAGGAGTCCTTGCTGGTTTAGCCTCACTCTCATACTGGTTCCTGTGAAAAGCGCTTTGATTGACTCCAGAAGTGGGGGAGGGCACCTCCAGGTCTCGAGTTTCACCCACAAAAGCGGGCAGTCTACTCTATCAAAGGCCTGGGTTAAGTCAATAAAGATGATGAAAAGTCTTGGCCCATCTTCCAGCTCTGCTCTTTAGAGCAGTGATCATCAAGATGTTGGCAGCTGTTCCTAGGTCTGTTTTTCTTGATTTAAGCCGTAATGTCTTCGATGTCATCCAGGCTTACCAAGTGTGTAAGTTCCTGCCCAGGCGTCTCTCGGTTCGGGCTTGCTGTCTTCTGAAATAAGGTCTGAAAGAAATTGACCCATATAGATTCTCTAATGTTTGAGATGAAGGCAGGCTGTGCATTTGAGGTCGCTGATTTCAAAAGTGACCAAAACTCTCACCCGTTGGTGAAGGTTATCGTTTTTAATATATTCTCTGCATCCTGTTGGTATAAGGTCAAGCGATAGCTTTTGAGCCAAGCTTTGTACTGACGACATCCTTCCATTGCCTCCAAAATTGCAGTTTGAGTTCCCCTTGATTTTGCTTGCCGTTTAGTTTTCTCATCTCCTTTTGTTTAGTCACCAGAGTTTTGTCATACACATGGTTTTTACTGAGCTGGTTCCACTTTTTATGGACTTGGAGTTTGTAAGTCGACAATAGGGGCAAAAAGTTGTTCTGTTCAGCTCGTTCAACGTGTATCTGTACTTGGTACTTCAACATAAGATCTCTTATTGCTGCCGCTGACAACTTCAGTCTAGTTTGTTGATTGTTCTTGCTCAATTGAAGGCTGAAGTAGGCCCTTGTGATCGGTATCGTTGGCCAGGACGTTGAGAGAAGATTGTGGTCACTGGCAGACGTGCCTATTACTTCGAACAATGTCAATGGAGCAGCGTCGTGGACACAAAGATGTAATCTATTGTGGCTCTTGCAGTGTCTCATGTTGGCAAGCGATCAGGATCTGGAAACACTGTGGCCCTCATTACAACCCAGGCGTTAAGGGTATAACAGCTCCGTCGGCGCCGTTAACCCTTAACGCCTGATTCCCATTTTAACGCCTGCTTTTAGCAGGCGTTAAAATGCAAGGCGCTAAGCCGCCTTGGTGCTAATTACGGCACCGTAATTTACGGTGCCGTAATTAGCGCCTTCCCCACTCCCATTATGCCCTATGGGGCAAAAATGGGAATGGGGAAGGGGCCATGGTGAATGGGGATTTACCGCCCCGCCAAGCTTGGAATGGGGCGGTAAATCCACCATCCACCATGGCGTTAACGTAAATTACGCCTTGGCGGTAAAGTTAAAAACTTACCGCCAAGGTTGTAATGAGGGCCAGTGTCTAGGTTATGCAGGTCACGAGATTTCATTAGCTTTAACCATTCCACTCCTCTTCGAGCCGCTGGGCTTGTCGTGCCATGTTGGATTTGAGGATTAGCTAGTGTCTGGCACGTTGCGTTAACGTTGCCACATATCAGGAGGTAGGGGACTAAGTGCACCGCTAGTGCTTCATCGATTGCCAGTTCCAGCATTTCCAGGGAAGCGGAGTCGCTGATCACCGCCGGGTTCGAATAGGTATTTACGATGATGAATGATGAAGACTTTCCTTTTCCGGCATCACCGTCCGGATGAGACCAAGTGGCTTTAACCATCACAATAGATGGATTGCTGGTGAGCGTGGCTTCTAATGTAAAGCCACTTCCTTGTCGGCATGCTGTCAAAATTCCGGAAGAGGGTCTCCCCATTAACCCCTTTTTTGCTGACGATAAGGCAATTTCATAGCCCTCTAGTGTCGGGGCGTGTGTGAGCCAGGTCTCCTGGAAGCACAAGATGTGGTAATCTGATAGCACAATGTCCCCCTGTGTCATCAGGTGTGAGTGGCCCCTGGTGTTCCATGAGCCTAGCCGAATGTGGGACCTAGATGTTTTGTCCTCCGTGATAGACTTGAAGCTGGGCTCATGGGTCTTGTATTGCTATTTTTTGTTTCTCTCATGAGGGCTTTTGGTAGCCAAGACCAAATGCTCTGAGACGTCTTGGTCCTTGAATCGGAATTCAACTTGTCTTCAGGTACCTCCTTCACGATGGTTCTTGTTAACATGGAATCTCTGCTACTGTGATTGTGCTGCCTGAGTTCTCCACTGGCCGACCTCGCAAATTCCAGGTTCCTTGTGTCGAAGTCTTCTATGTTTTTCCGAGGCTCTTGTCGAGTCTGCTGCTTCTTCACTGACTCCACATTTCGTTGTCTTGCTGCTGGATGGTCTTCTTTCAGTGCTAGGTTTCGTTTTTTGTTAAATGTACTGCCATCCTGTCGGTTGGGGCTGTAGTCCTCACTTGTCGGAGCGACTCCTTGGGCATTCAGTTGTTGTCTCTTACTCCTTAGACTGTGCCCTGTTGATCTAGAGTATTCAGTAATGTCATATCCCAGTTTCAGCAAGGCCTTTGTCTCTTCTTTGAAGAGAGAATGGGCTGATTTTGAGGAGATGTAAATATGTGATATGGACTTGTGGTGGCTCTGACTAGATCTACAATTAGTAGGTCCTCTGTTTTTATAGGCCTCAAATTTGGGACAAAGCCCAATAATTTCAATACCGATCTTTGGTTTAAAATGACGTTGTCGACATTTCCAGGGATCTGTTCTAGATTTAGTATCCATTTCTTCTTGTCTTGCTTCTTCTCCATCCTGTGGTATTGATCAGTTCTTGTGACATAATGAACTTTTTCGTGTTTTGTGGGCTGAACTGCGTGTCGAGTTCCCGATTTGTTATGAGAACAACATCTCAAGTTGACCGGGCTGTAGCTTTCTTTCTTAGAATTGATTCTGTGGTTTTGTTTGGCAGACAATGACTTGTCATTTTCTCTGCTGTTGGTTTTTGATACCAGGGTTTCTTCCTTTTGGTGGGTCACAGTTGAGGTCGGATCATCCCACGTTGCCTTCTTTGACAATTTCTTGCATCGATCTTCTAATGTCAGAAAACCATGAACCACTGGCTCATCCCCCGTGTTGTCGCTGGTACAGTTTGCCCGATCTGGGCTCTGAACGGGAGCTGCAAGTGTGTTTGAAGGACACTCAACAGGTCTATTGTCCTCGCTCATGTGTTGGCTCAAGTTCATCATTATCTCATCTTCCAGGAAGTCTTCTACCGACTTTGGCGAGGCGACGGCCCTTAACATTTTGGTCCTATCACTGGTGGTCTTGGCTGGTATCTCTTGTTTCGTGTCCTTCTCCCCACCTGACACCAGTTTTAGATCTTGTCTGTTAGGTGTGGATACTGGTCCCTTCTTTGAGGGTATTTCTTTAAAGACTGGTTCTAGGGATTTTTCATTTTCAGACAAATGGTTGTCCACTGTTTTTATTTTTATTTTTTCTCCTGGCGGTTTGTCTCCCTGCTTCTGCTTATTGTAGCATTTTATCAATCGTCCCACCCCAGAGCCTTCTGCGTCGATAGTTGCTAATTCTGAGACAGAAGGACTCATTAATTTTGGGGCACAAGGTCCCAATCGGGTAGCCACTTCCCCCCCTCTCTTAAGTTGTCCATGGTCAAATCAATAGTCACTTCTGTGTGCGTCCTAATGGCCTTTCTGTTCTCCCCGGAGTTTGTCAAGGTTGTCAGAGGTGCTGTAGAGGGGGGGTGTCACTCCTGGATGCTGTTAAGTTGAGGCTTGTTTTCTCCCTCGCCATGATGTATGCCTCAAAGAAGATCAATGTGCTGTTCATCATTGCTTGTATTGTCGTATGGTCTTTGAGATTGTCACTAATGGCTTCATATAACTTCATAAAAGGAGCTAAAGCTATTTCTTTGAAGGTGTTTCTGTAGATGTTAGATTTGAGGGAGTCGAGGATCTGAAATTCTGTGGCGCTTCCGTCAGTAAGAGTTGCCTTGTATGGTCTGGGATTGTGGACAATCTAATGAATTTCTCTGATTTGCGGGTGCAATTAAAGATTTTATAAAAGCGGTGTGCTGGAGGGTTTCATTTGTTTGGCCTCTGTTGATTGGCTTGTTCGGAGTCGCTCTTAAGGAAGGGTCCCCCCTTCCCCTCACTAGGTGGCCTGAGTCGTTCTCCCCGATGAGTGTCTGGGAAGAGGGACTCCTGTGCTTCGGGCGGAGGTTTTTGTCCTGAGAGGCTTTTTCTTCACTGCGTGATGTTAAAACAGTTGTGCTGGCCTCAGCTTGTGGGGAGTGGCACTCCCCTTCGTCTGCTCACTGTTGGTTACTGTTTTCTGAGACCATAGCGTTTTCTTTGAAAACTGCGATGGTCGGTGTAGATACAGGGGCTCCCCCTTTCGTGAGTTCGTCCTCTGAACTGTCCTTAGTTTGCTCTTTTGTCCCAGACACCTCGGTCTGGTCTTTGACAGGAGATCTGTCCTGTGACTCTAACGGTGGATTTAGAGACAGCGTGTGTGGGTCTTCAATTCTTCAGCATTCTGCGTGCTGCCAACATTCCTGTAAGGCCTGGAGAATTTCTGCATCTGAGAGTTCATCTCTGTGTCTACTAAAGGTTTCTAAACTAAGTTGAAAATAGTTTTTTAGGCGCTTTCCCGCTTCTAGACTTTTTTGGTCTGCTTTTTTCAAGGAGTTCGTGACGGGTCTTCTCTCTCTGTCTAAGTAAGAAGCTTTTTTTAATGATCTTCCCAGTTTGTGTTTATTTTTGCCCATGGTTTTACAGGCACCATGCTTTCTCCTAGATTTAAAGTCCACATTTGTGGTGCTCTGGTTTCTTTTTCTCTTTGAGCACTTCAACGTTGATTTGACTGGGGACGGTACTGATCCTTGTCCCGACTCGGGTCTCTCAAGAGTCCCTTGACATATAATTGCATTGCTGGGCTGGTAGGGCGAGTTGGCGAGTGGCTTTCACTGTTATCACTCCAGCTAGCCTCGCCTGCTTGTTGGTGATGGGCGGGGGCCGCTCTTCTTCCTGTCTCGCCTCCGTCTCAGCTGCCTCGGTCCTTGCGCTCACAGCCGCTTCGAGGGACACTCCAGCTTCCCTTTGTAAGGCAACACCGGAACCCCCCCCTCGCGGGTCCCGACTCAAGGGACTCGTGGGATCTTTGGGACCGCCATCCTGTCCCGCGGCGGTAGCGTCCGCCTCCTCAACCTCAGACCCGTCACACTCCAACTGTTCCCCAGCCGGGGAGTCCTGCAAGGTCAGTGGTGCATCGTCGTTCAGAGGGGGGTGGGTTGGGGGCCTTAAGGGATAAATGACTGTGTTTGAAGTTTCCAAGTCCAACATTCCAACATCAGAGTAATGATCTTGGGGGCTCTTGATGTTATTTTAGGGTATTTCAGCTGATTCAGGACTAAACCAATATCGGTCGTGAGTAACTGGACGATATCAGTAGCACTTTGGGAAGGTAGGACCTCTTTAGTGTTCGACGCTTTCTGCTCACCTTTTTTTGGGAAGAATGGTTTAAGGGGTGCAGGTTGCAAACCCTCCGCCCCCAAACAGAGAAGCGAGCTCCTCAAGCAGCGACTTTCCTCTTCGTCCAACGAGGGGTTTCCAGGTGGCGTCCTTTCCGTCCTGCCAGGCATGTGTATCTGAAAGGCACAGGGAACCCCATTCTCTAGATTAGGGTATTAGCATAACATTTCATCTCGGAAAGAAAATCCAGTGGATACAATTTGAAAATGCTGTATCAAGGGTTTTATTATACCTGATACATTTATTACTGTGTGAGTTCAATCACAATTTAATCTGCACTCAGGCAACTATTTATTTAACATAGCAGGACTACATTTAAAAACACCATAATTCCATAAAAATCATACGATTGATTAATTCAAGCATTCATCCACATCTGTACAGCATACATCAATCCACTCATACGAAACATCAATAGGTACAAGATAAAAACCTGTAGCAAATATATGACAATTCATCAATAATTCAATTATTATACAAAAAGTTTTTTTGTGCAAAACAAAGTGCATAACCACAATGGGTTTTGTAGGTGGTCAACAATTGGGATAGTCCAAGAAAAAGGTCTTCACAAGCAGCCTTATCCTGAATTTCTCTACCGGTTTCGACGTATTAACGTTGTTTGTGTTACGTCTTCATCAGGAGATTACAAATAATTTTAAAGAAAAAAACAAGCATAAAACCATAAGTTCCCTATGTAAATAAAGGAACAGTTGAAGAAGAAAGAAAAGGAAGGGGAGTGCAAATGCATAACTTAACAGTGCTCAGATTCAAATAGAATAAAATCTACTAGTATCCTGCTAATGCCCCCAAATATATATATCTGGGGTAGACCCTGGGCGTCATGCAGGGAGTGCTACCATAAAGAATCGGTGTCCCTGGACCAAGCGGGGGTGGATCATGGCTATCAAATTGACCAATTGTGATGGAAAATTAGGCAAGGGGTATGTGTGGAGTGGGAGCCTCAATAGTAATGCTAAGAGACCTCTTGAAAAACTACAGACAAACCTTAGCACAAACAACAAGAATCAATCCGTTGTTTTTGTATGTAGAACTGGAGACACCACCATGCAAATTGGCAATGTCCAAATAAGAGTTGCTGCGTAACAGATGGCTGGACTTGGTGCTCCAATCTATAAAAAATGTAAACACAATGTCAGGAACCTAGTCCCATGGAGCTAAAGCATGCTCACAGGTAAGACTACATAATCAGGAATTTGAAGGAGGAAAAAAGACAGTTAACAAGTCAGCGGCCAGATTTTGTCTTACCCAAGCAATCCGGGTAATGGGGAGGTACAGGTTGAAATGATCGCACACCTCGGGAGATGTCTTTGGCAGTGCCCGTGATTCAGGAAAGATGGAACCTGAATGTAACACGTCTAAGAGGTAAAAAAGAGAGAAGGGGGAGACTAATAAACACATGTACCACATCCCAGAACAAAATTGAGAAAGAGAAGCATTATGTATACGGCGTGTCACATAGGGCTAACTCTGCTGTATGAAAACAGAAACCCTCTATTCTCAATTGCCGCAGCTATGAGTCGGGATACTTCCGTTGGTTATATTAGTCAAATAAGCATCTTAAGGCTGAGACAATCAAACCCAAAAATATTGGTAATTTCATTGTCTAAAAATAAATGAATGGGCACCAAGACTCCCAAAGGCTATAGTCACCTCGTCTGTGTACTAATGGTGCAGCATGGCATGAAAAGCTTATATTCCAAATGGCTTTGTGACAAGCTGCTTACCTGGAGCTGGCGGCCGCTGGAAAGATGGAAACAAGGGTCCGCGGTTGAAGCGTAGCACACGTTCCACCCAGTCACGTGATCGTGCTGAACAGCGTTTCTAAAACGTTAACGAAACATGCTGCCATGGAAACAGCACTCTCCAAGCAAAATGCTCGAGCTTGCTAAGGGGACAGTTGCTGTCTATCTATACAACAGAATTGTTAGTGAATGTAAGTGGCGCCTTCAACTTACTCACGTGATCATGCTACGGGCCCACGTGTCTTCATGGATGGCATTTATAAAGCATAAGTGAAACGTGCTGCCATGGTACCAGCACTTACCAAACATACACCTCTGAAAAATTGGGCGCATTCCGAATGTCACGTACACCAGACCTGCTATCATGGCATCAACCGCCCATTTCAATGCGGCGGACCATCCGAGGCACACAAGGCACTAGGTGCAGTCTCCAATGGAACGGAATAAACCGTGCAGTCTAACTAAAAATGTATACTTATTGGCAATTGATGTGGACTGATTCATATAAACACCATATGAATTAGTAGTACAACATATGAATAATATATAAGTAAATGTTGCATCCTAATGGTCTAGTAGGAATTTTCCAAATATTTTTGTATACCTGGGTACCACGGCTCTAAAATATTCAAGCTCTGTGTCAATGGCTTTTAAGTTGGACAACGTTCAATGCATCCCAGCCAGAAATATGTATGTAGGCACATGATTTGGCCCAGTTCATATATACATCATATTAATAGGAATTCAGCATTGGGCAATATATGAATAAGTGGTACCTCCCAAGGGTCTAGTAAGGGTTAGCCAATTGAGAATGTTAATGTACCTGAATGCCAAGGCTCCAGAGTATTCAGACCCTGAGTCAATGTCTTCAGGTTAAAGATCCATAATTCTTCTTAATAGGCTAAGTTTTTTAGAGGTTGTGTTTGATTATGGCCAGAAACCTTTTCTACACAAAACCATTCCATTTGTTCCGCCTTATGCCCCATCTCTACATAATGGATCACCATGGGGGCATTTAAGTTACAGGTTTTTATCTTTGAGCGATGCTCATTGATACGGGTACTGACTTCCCTTGTAATTTTACCAATATACATTTTCTGACAGGGGCACAGAATTGCGTGAATGACATTTTTACTCTTACAGGTCGTAAAGGTGCGAAGGTCCCAGTTTTTATTTTGCATGAAGAAAGAGGTCGTTTTTTTGGAAAATTTGCAGGCCACACAGGTGGTACATGGGTAATGCCCAATAACAGGGTTCTGATTGATATCCCGTACAGTAGGTGATTTAGAATGACTTCTACTGGCACAGGTGATTTTTTGTTTTAAATTCTTACTCTATTTAAATGCAAAAAGAGGTTTAGGCAACATGGTCCCTGATGCATATAGAATGCGCCAGTATTTTAGTATAATTCCGTTGATGGCTTCACTGTGTTGACAGAATGTTGACACACAAACTAGTTCTATTTTCTCTAACTGGGGTTTGGGTAGCAATAGAGCCTCTCTATTTGCAAAACGAGCTCTTTTTCTGGACTGCTTTATAAGCTTTCTTGGATATCCACGTTCCAAGAGTCTTTTTTCCAAAATAATGGCATGTTTTGTGAAGTTATTAATATCTGTACAGTTGCGGCGAAACCGCAGGAACATGCCATATGGTAAAATGCGGAGGAGGCTGGCTGGATGTTGGCTCTCATATTTCAATGTGGTATTTCTTTCAGTTGCCTTTCTGTGTAGTTCAGTGTGGAGGCAGCCCTCTTCAGAGAAGATCAACAAATCCAGGAAAGCAATTCTGGAGGTGGAATACTCAAAAGTGAAATGAATATCCACATCTACTTTGTTCAGCCATTCCACAAATAACAACAGTGTTTCAAAGGTTCCCTCCCAGATCATAAATATATCATCGATATATCGACGATGTATCTTGATTTGTGCTCTGAACGGATTAGAAATATGCAAGACTTTTTCTTCCTCAAGTAAGGCCATAAAGATTATTGCCAGATTTGGTGCAAAGGTACATCCCATGGCCGTACCCTTGCTTTGCAGGAAAAAGTCATCCTTAAATTTAAAGAAAATGTTGTTCAGGAACAATTGGGCTGCTTTACACAGAAATTCTGTAGGGACAGTGTGTGGAGGCAATCACCTATCTAAAATTGTTTGTAAGCTGATGATTGCTCTGTCTTGAGGTATATTACTGTATAAAGCCTCAATATCTAAGGAGACCAGTATTTGTGTAGATGGATCAAATGGTCTGAATTTGACAAGGTTAATTACATCGCGTGAATCAAGTAAGAAAGTGGGGCTTGCATGGCCAAAGGTTTTATAAAAAAATCAATATACTTGGATATCGGCTCAAGTAGGGAGCCACAACCTGAAACTATGGGACGACCGGGAGGGTTCTCCATATTTTTATGTATTTTTGGCATGATGTAGAAAAGGGGCGTCCGCTCCTCTGAGGAATTGATGTATTCAGTTTCTTGTATCGAAAGGAACCCTGCATGGCTACTTGTGAGTTCCAGTACTTGCCCTTAATCGATTTGGATGGGTCATTAGCAATTTGAGTGTAATGACCCGGGATGGACAAAAGTCTCAAAACTTCTTGATCGTATTTGGAAGCATCCCAGACCACTATCCCCCCACCCTTATCTGCAGCCTTGATCACTATCGAAGGATCCCCAGCCAGTGTTTGAATTGCCTGGAATTCCTGTAGTTTCAAGTTAGGTCCTGATTGTTTCCTCGAGTATCGAATCACTTGTTCAATTTCTTTCAAGACCAATTTTTCGAAGATAGTCACCTCTGAGGGAAGGTCATTGGAATTGGGGGTAAACGTAGACGGTCTAGACAGGCCAGAAATATTAGGCTCCCTGGGTATCACATTGTTCAGAAAATAGAAACGTACTCTCAACTTTCTTAGAAACCCTTTAATTTAATTTATTATGGACATAGTGCTAGGGTTCTGAGTTGGAACAAAGGATAAGCCACGCTTCAAGATGGAAGTTTCTGCCGGTGTCAGAATACGTGAAGAAAGGTTGAAAATGGGTAGTGTCTGATTGGGGACATTTAATGGTCATTCACAACCTCTAGGCACGATTGCGAGTCTGAAAGTCGCGGTGCATCATGCCCTGTCCTGAGGTATTCTGCAGTGGAATATTGTGGGTCATTCACCCTTGGGGGGCATTTCTGCGGCCTCTTCGGCCGCCTTTTCCTCGAAAAGGGTTGTCACCCAGGGATTGATTGTTCAAATCGTCATTGCCCGAGTTGCTAGACGATGTATCAGAGAATGTCACCCATCTTTTTTTTGTTGTTATTACCGTTCGGCCCTCCCGTGTTCCAATTTGCATTATTCTTCCAAACCTTTTGGCGATTGAAGTTATCCGCCAAATACGGATAAACCTGTTCCTTTTTGAAAAGGGAAATATCTTTCTTTAATTTAGTAGTCTTTTTTTCAATAGTTAGGGTCTTGAAATCTTGAAAAGCATTATCAATTTGTTCCAATTTTTGTTTAGCCTCTGTGATTAGGGTATTTGTCAGGAAAGCTTTTTCTTGTTCAGATAGTGTTTTAAGAATCGTGGAACTCACTCTTTGGGCAGTCGTAATAGTTAGAACTAGTAAATCACGGCTGCACTTTGTAGCAATCTGGCCGAACGCCACCTTACAGACCTTATCGTCTAGAAAGAGGCATGGGATGATTTTTACTTGCAGTCCTTGTGGGATAATACTAGATCCTAACTATTCTTTTAATATGTGGCCATGCATTTCCGTGCGGAACTGTTTCTTTTTAAGTCTCAAAAGTGCCTCACCAGTTGACCCTTGATTTTGTATAGGTAGCTGTAGGTTTTCAAAAAAGGAAGGGCCTTCAATAAGTTCTGAGATTTGGGCTTCCGTAAAGGAAATGGTATCTGTTTCTGCCATGATCCAGGCGGGAACCACCAGCCTAAGGTAAACTAATAAACACCCAAGGTGCAGTGAATGAAGAGAAATAAAATTACAAAAAATAATAATACCCTGAATAGGTTATATACACTGTCATAAAAGTAAAATAACCTGCAAAGCCAAAGGGCTGAATTGATGTGTATCTGAAAGGCACAGGGAACCCCACTCTCTAGATTAGGGTGTTAGCATAACAGTTCATGTCGGAAAGAAAATCCAGAGGATACAATTTGAAAATGCTGCATCAAGGGTTTTATTATACCTGATACATTTATTACTGTGTGAGTTCAATCACAATGTAATCTGCACTCAGGCAATTCATTATTTAACATAGCAGGACTAAATTTAAAAACAACATAATTCCATAAAAATCATACTATTAAATCATTCAAGCATTCATCCACATCCATACAGCATACATCAATCCACTCATACAAATCATCAATAGGTACAAGATAAAAACCTATAGCAAATATATGACAATTCATCAATAATTCAATTATTACACAAAAAGTTTTTTTGTGCAAAACAAAGTGCATAACCACAATGGGTTTTGTAGGTGGTCAACAATTGGGATAGGCCAAGAAAGAGGTCTTCACAAGTTACCTTATCCTGAATTTCTCTACCGGTTTCGTCGTATTAACATTGTTTGTGTTACGTCTTCATCAGGAGATTACAAATAGTTTTCTAAAGAAAAAACAAGCATAAAACCATAAATTCCCTATGTAAATAAAGGAACAGTTGAAGAATAAAAAAAAGGAAGGGGAGTGCACATGCATAACTTAACAGTGCTCAGATTCAAATAGAATAAAATCTACTAGTATCCTGCTCATGCCCCCAAATATATATATCTGGAGTAGACCTGGGCGTCATGCAGGGAGTGCTACCATAAAGAATCGGTGTCCCTGGGCAAAGCAGGGGTGGATCATGGCTATCAAATTGACCAATCGTGATGGAAAATTAGGCAAGGGACATGTGTGGAGTGGGAGCCTCAATTGTAATGCTAAGAGACCTCTTGAAAAACTACAGACTAACCTTAGCACAAACAACAAGAATCAATCCGTTGTGTTTGTATGTAGAACTGGAGACACCACCATGCAAATTGGCAATGTCCAAATAAGAGTTGCTGCGTAACAGATGGCTGGACGTGGTGCTCCAATCTATAAAAAATGTAAACACAATGTCAGGAACATAGTCCCATGGAGCCAAAGCATGCTCGCAGATAAGACTGCATAATCAGGAATTTGAAGGGGGAAATAAAACAGTTAACAAGTCAGGGGCCAGATTTTGTCTTACCCAAGCAATCCAGGTAATGGGGAGGTGCAGGTTGAAATGATCGCACACCTCGGGAGATGTTTTTGGCAGTGCCCGTGATTCAGGATAGATGGAACCTGAATGTAACACATTTAAGAGGCAAAAAAGAGAGAAGGGGGAGACTAATAAACAAATGTACCACATCCCAGAACAAAATTGAGAAAGAGAAGCATTATGTATACAGCGTGTCACATAGGGCTAACTCTGCTGTATGAAAACAGAAACTCTCTATTCTCAATTGCCGCAGCTATGAGTCGGGATACTTCCATTGGTTCTATTAGTCAAATAGGCATCTTAAAGCTGAGACAATCAAACCCAAAAATATTGGTAATTTTATTGTCTAAAAATAAATGAATGGGCACAAGACTCTCAAAGACTATAGTCATCTCGTCTGAGTACTAATGTCACGGCATGGCATGAAAAGCTTATATTCCAAATGGCTTTGTGACAAGCTGCTTACCTGGAGTTGACGGCCACTGGAAAGATGGAAACAAGAGTACGCAGGTGAAGCGTAGCACTCGGACTGAATCTGGGGATCGTTACCGCGCATCTAAACAACATAATTGTTGGTGCGCGTAAATAGCACGTTCCGCCCACTCACATGATTGTGCTGAACGGCGTTTCTAAAACGTCAATGAAATGTGCTGCCATGGAAACAGCACTCTCCAAGCAAAATGCTCGAGCTTGCTCGGGGGACTGTTGCTGTCTATCTATACAACAGAATTGTTAGTGAATGTAAGTGGCGCCTTCAACTTATTCACGTGATCATGCTACGGGCCCACGTGTCTTCATGGATGGCATTTATAAAGCATAAGTGAAACGTGCTGCCATGGTACCAGCACTTATCAAACATACACCTCTGAAAAATTGGGTGCATTCAGAATGTCACATACACCAGACCTGCTGCCATGGCGTCACCCGCCCATTTCAATGCGGCGGACCATCCGAGGCACACGAGGCACTAGGTGCAGTCTCCAATGGAACGGAATAAACCGTGCAGTCTAACTAAAAATTTATACTTATTGGCAATTGATGTGGACTGATTCATATAAACATCATATGAATTAGTAGTAAAACATATGAATAATATATAAGTAAATGTTGCATCCTAATGGTCTAGTAGGAATTTTCCAAATATTTTTGTATACCTGGGTACCACGGCTCTAAAATATTCAAGCTCTGTGTCAATGGCTTTTACGTTGGACAACGTTCAATGCATCCCAGCCAGAAATATGTGTGTAGGCAAATGATTTGGCCCAGTTCATATATACATCCTATTAATAGGAATGCAGCATATGTGCAATATATGAATAAGTGGTACCTACCAAGGGTCTAGTAAGGGTTAGCTAATTGAGATTGTTAATGTACCTGAATGCCAAGGCTCCAGAGTATTCAACCCCTGAGTCAATGTCTTTAGGTTAAAGATCCATAATTCTTCTTTATAGGCTAAATTGTTTAGAAGTTGTGTTTGATTATGGCCAGAAACCTTTTCTACACAAAACCATTCCATTTGTTCCACCTTATGCCCCATCTCTACATAATGGATCACCTAGGGGACATTTAAGTTACGGTTTTTATCTTTGAGCGATGCTCGTTGATACGGGTACTGACTTCCCTTGTAGTTTTACCAATATACATTTTCTGACATGGGCACAGAATTGCGTAAATGACATGTTTACTCTTACAGGTCGTAAAGGTGCGAAGGTCCTAGTTTTTATTTTGCATGAAGAAAGAGGTCGTTTTTTTGAAAAATTTGCAGGCCACACAGGTGGTACACGGGTAATGCCCAATAACAGGGTTCTGATTGATATCCCATACAGTAGGTGATTTGGAATTACTTCTACTGGCACAGGTGATTTTTTGTTTTAAATTCTTACTCTTTTTAAATGCAAAAAGAGGTTTAGGCAACGTGGTTCCTGATGCATTTAGAATGTGCCAATATTTTAGTATAATTCCGTTGATGGCTTCACTGTGTTGATAGAAGGTTGACACACAAACTAGTTCTTCTTTTTTCTCTATCTGGGGCTTGGGTAGCAAAAGAGCCTCTCTATTTGCAAAACAGGCTCTTTTTCTGGACTGCTTTATAAGCTTTCTTGGATATCCATGTTCCAAGAGTCTTTTTTCCAAAATAATGGCATGTTTTGTGAAGTTATTAATATCTGTACAGTTGCGGCGAAGCCGCAGGAACATGCCATATGGTAAATTGCGGAGGAGGCTGGCCGGATATTGGCTCTCATATTTCAATGTGGTATTTCTTTCAGTTGCCTTTCTGTGTAGTTCAGTGTGGAGGCAGCCCTCTTTAGAGAAGATCGACAAATCCAGGAAAGCAATTCTGGAGGTGGAATACTCAAAAGTGAAATGAATATCCACATCTACTTTGTTCAGCCATTCCACAAATAACAACAGTGTTTCCAAGGTTCCCTCCCAGATCATAAATATATCATCGATATATCGACGATATATCTTGATTTGTGCTCTGAACGGATTAGAAATATGCAAGACTTTTTCTTCCTCAAGTAAGGCCATAAAGATTATTGCCAGATTTGGTGCAAAGGTACATCCCATGGCCGTACCCTTGCTTTGCAGGAAAAAGTCATCCTTAAATTTAAAGAAAATGTTGTTCAGGAACAATTGGGCTGCTTTACACAGAAATTCTGTAGGGACAGTGTGTGGAGGCAATCACCTATCTAAAATTGTTTGTAAGCTGATGATTGCTCTGTCTTGAGGTATATTACTGTATAAAGCCTCAATATCTAAGGAGACCAGTATTTGTGTAGATGGATCAAATGGTCTGAATTTGACAAGGTTAATTACATTGCGTGAATCAAGTAAGAAAGTGGGGCTTGCATGGCCAAAGGTTTTATAAAAAAATCAATATACTTGGATATCGGCTCAAGTAGGGAGCCACAACCTGAAACTATGGGACGACCGGGAGGGTTCTCCATATTTTTATGTATTTTTGGCATGATGTAGAAAAGGGGCGTCCGCTCCTCTGAGGAATTGATGTATTCAGTTTCTTGTATCGAAAGGAACCCTGCATGGCTACTTGTGAGTTCCAGTACTTGCCCTTAATCGATTTGAATGGGTCATTAGCAATTTGAGTGTAATGACCCGGGATGGACAAAAGTCTCAAAACTTCTTGATCGTATTTGGAAGCATCCCAGACCACTATCCCCCCACCCTTATCTGCAGCCTTGATCACTATCGAAGGATCACCAGCCAGTGTTTGAATTGCCTGGAATTCCTGTAGTTTCAAGTTAGGTCCTGATTGTTTCCTCGAGTATCGAATCACTTGTTCAATTTCTTTCAAGACCAATTTTTCGAAGATAGTCACCTCTGAGGGAAGGTCATTGGAATTGGGGGTAAACGTAGACGGTCTAGACAGGCCAGAAATATTAGGCTCCCTGGGTATCACATTGTTCAGAAAATAGAAACGTACTCTCAACTTTCTTAGAAACCCTTTAATTTCATTTATTATGGACATAGTGCTAGGGTTCTGAGTTGGAACAAAGGATAAGCCACGCTTCAAGATAGAAGTTTCTGCCGGTGTTAGAATACGTGAAGAAAGGTTGAAAATGGGTAGTGTCTGATTGGGGACATTTAATGGTCATTAACCACCTCTAGGCACGATTGCGAGTCTGAAAGTCGCGGTGCATCATGCCCTGTCCTGAGGTATTCTGCAGTGGAATATTGTGGGTCATTCACCCTTGGGGGGCATTTCTGCGGCCCCTTCGGCCGCCCCTTCCTCGAAAAGGGTTGTCACCCAGGGATTGATTGTTCAAATCGTCATTGCCCGAGTTGCTAGACGATGTATCAGAGAATGTCACCCATCTTTTTTTTGTTGTTATTACCGTTCGGCCCTCCCGTGTTCCAATTTGCATTATTCTTCCAAACCTTTTGGCGATTGAAGTCATCCGCCAAATACGGATAAACCTGTTCCTTTTTGAAGAGGGAAATATCTTTCTTTAATTTAGTAGTCTTTTTTTCAATAGTTAGGGTCTTGAAATCTTGAAAAGCATTATCAATTTGTTCCAATTTTTGTTTAGCCTCTGTGATTAGGGTATTTGTCAGGAAAGCTTTTTCTTGTTCAGATAGTGTTTCAAGAATCGTGGAACTCACTCTTTGGGCAGTCGTAATAGTTAGAACTAGTAAATAACGGCTGCACTTTGTAGCAATCTGGCTGAACGCCACCTTACAGTCCTTATCGTCTAGAAAGAGGAATGGGATGATTTTTACTTGCAGTCCTTGTGGGATAATACTAGATCCTAACTATTCTTTTAATATGTGGCCATGCATTTCTGTGCGGAACTGTTTCTTTTTAAGTCTCAAAAGTGCCTCACCAGTTGACCCTTGATTTTGTTTAGGTAGCTGTAGGTTTTCAAAAAAGGAAGGGCCTTCAATAAGTTCTGAGATTTGGGCTTCCGTAAAGGAAATGGTATCTGTTTCTGCCATGATCCAGGCGGGAACCACCAGCCTAGGGTAAACTAATAAACACCCAAGGTGCAGTGAATGAAGAGAAATAAAATTTCAAAAAATAATAATACCCTGAATAGGATATATACACTGTCATAAAAGTAAAATAACCTGCAAAGCCAAAGGGCTGAATTGATGTGTATCTGAAAGGCACAGGGAACCCCACTCTCTAGATTAGGGTATTAGCATAACAGTTCATCTCGGAAAGAAAATCCAGAGGATACAATTTGAAAATGCTGTATCAAGGGTTTTATTATACCTGATACATTTATTACTGTGTGAGTTCAATCACAATGTAATCTGCACTCCGGCAATTAATTATTTAACATAGCAGGACTAAATTTAAAAACAACATAATTCCATAAAAATCATACTATTAAATCATTCAAGCATTCATCCACATCCATACAGCATACATCAATCCACTCATACAAATCATCAATAGGTACAAGATAAAAACCTATAGCAAATATATGACAATTCATCAATAATTCAATTATTACACAAAAAGTTTTTTTGTGCAAAACAAAGTGCATAACCACAATGGGTTTTGTAGGTGGTCAACAATTGGGATAGGCCAAGAAAGAGGTCTTCACAAGTGGCCTTATCCTGAATTTCTCTACCGGTTTTGTCGTATTAACATTGTTTGTGTTACGTCTTCATCAGGAGATTACAAATAGTTTTCTAAAGAAAAAATAAGCATAAAACCATAAATTCCCTATGTAAATAAAGGAACAGTTGAAGAAGAAAGAAAAGGAAGGGGAGTGCACATGCATAACTTAACAGTGCTCAGATTCAAATAGAATAAAATCTACTAGTATCCTGCTCATGCCCCCAAATATATATATATGGAGTAGACCTGGGTGTCATGCAGGGAGTGCTACCATAAAGAATCGGTGTCCCTGGGCAAAGCAGGGGTGGATCATGGCTATCAAATTGACCAATCGTGATGGAAAATTAGGCAAGGGACATGTGTGGAGTGGGAGCCTCAATTGTAATGCTAAGAGACCTCTTGAAAAACTACAGACTAACCTTAGCACAAACAACAGGAATCAATCTGTTGTTTTTGTATGTAGAACTGGAGACACCACCATGCAAATTGGCAATGTCCAAATAAGAGTTGCTGCGTAACAGATGGCTGGACGTGGTGCTCCAATCTATAAAAAATGTAAACACAATGGCCCTCATTACGACCCTGGCGGAATTCGGAAAACGATGGCGCAAATGCAATACCGCCATCGAATAGCGCTCGGTGCGACTATGACCCGTCACCGCAAAGTACGAAGCCATTAGCGACACCCTAGTGAACGCCAACGCTAACTGCACCAAGCACGCGCGCGCGCGCCATGCCAAACCGCAAACACCACCATGGCGCAAGGGTACGCCAATTCCGACCCTAGCGGACATGTACCTAACGCCATCAAGCATGGCGGAATGTACCATTCCGCCATGGTGAGAAGTACGGCATCGCGAATCAACCGTAAACGGCCCCACTGAGTGCCTGTACACCGCTCCCTGCCCACAAAGCACAACTCCCCGTAGGTGCAATGAAGCCACAATGCAACCAGTGAAATGTACAAGTCACCCATGCATGCCAACGAACAAAAGAAACACAAGAGGGGCCAATGGGAGCTGCAGGGCACAGATGGCACGAATACAGAAGCCATCCCAATGGACATGACCACAGTCCCCCACCAAGAAACGCACGCAAACACAGGCACCTGTGACCAGCAATATTCCGAGAATCACATCATTCCACCAGTCCACCTGGCTGACCGGCATCTGTTACACAAAACCCAATCCCCCGCCCCTGAGCATGACAACATTCAAACTGTCATATTGGCAGCCCCCATCCCTGACCACACGGGCTTCGTAGGCAAACGCGCCCAGTACAGTACCACGCAACTAAACTCCGAAGCTGGAACCCAATGCAGATCTCCTCACAATACATCGCCCCCCAAATAGGCACATGCCACATCACTTGCAAAGAAAAACGCTACACGGGCCAAATCAGAATAGTAATTTAATGCACATCAAAATCACCAAGCCCATACAGCCATCAGGCCATGAACTCCAAAACACTTTTCACCATTGTGGGCTGCATCCGCAAGAAATGACCAGCCACTACTTGTGTGACGCCCTGTTCCATCATGGTACACAGAGCCACATTCACGTACGAAAAGGCAACATGGAAGCGCACAGAACCGCAGGGCCGGCCCAATGGGGAGGCACTAGTCCAGCTGAAAGGCCGAAATGTTGCTCCGAGCCACCAGTACTGCGTAAGGGCATGTGGCCCATTGGCGATCGTCCCATAAGATCGTAATGCTGCTCCACTGATTAACACGAAGCAGCAGGTGTCGGGAGTAAAACCCATCTGCAGGAGTGGCATACAGATGGCAGTGGCAAAAGGGGAGGAGATACCTGTCAACCAAAAGAAAAGAAAAAGAACAGAATGGCCATCAGAACTACATTCCAACAACTCACTCCAATGATCACACTAAATCCACAGCCATATGCATGCTAGCCCACTCCAAAGGATCATCACCACCCAAAAACCACTTGCGACTCATAACCATCTATATCGAGGTGCAAACACCATCACGAACGAGTGTACCTGTGCATGCGTCTGTCAAAACAGAATCCATCAGATGGGAATGTTAACGTGCATGGACACAAGTGTCTGAGGGCGCGTCGAGACAGGGAGGGCTCAACAAGGCCAGATAGACGATGGTCCCACTATGGCAGCCCTGCATCACATAGCGTAGGGGAGGCGGATAGATCCCAAGAAGCCCTGTACATGGCAAACTCTGTATCAAATCACCTGCCCATGCATCCATTCATCATTCCCTCATCCCGGGATTAAAACGCCTGAATATTTACTCACATAACATTAGAAATATCCATTGAGTCTGTGCGTTATGCAGCCTGCAAAATCCACAGTGCCCCAGCCCGGGATTCCAGTGTAGTGAAGTAACATGTATTTGGGAACGTCCGGCCTCACCGCCCACGTCGCAATTGCGCATCCCAAACTATTCATATCAATCATTGCATCCTCGCCATGGCCCCTGTCTCAAGGACATAGAACAATAGTACGTTATATTTGCAGTCAGACCTGTGGGCATTTCCTCGCCGCTAGCTGAAAACCGAAAGCGCCGCCCTTCGAATTCCTCATTTGCAACATCACTTCGAAGAGGCATCTGTGGCCGTTTGAAATCACTAATTATTCCATCGAGTGCGGCTGTGTGTGAAAATGGCAACTGCCTTCACCCACAAATGGGACGCCCCGCCCGTCGTTGCAACTCGGTACAGTGATGCATGAGGGCCCACCGTTACTCGAGTACTACATTCCACTGACCCTTCACAAGTCTGTTCGCGACTGCACAGATAGTATGTGAAACAATGGGACCACAGCAGGATGAACATATCTAACAATTTTACACGGCCATCGGGTACAAATACATGATTGCAATAGCAAGATGCCATTCCCCGAATTGCAGCGTTGTGCGCGGGACGTGCCCGGCCAAAGGGGAGAGCAGTTTGCACAGGTGGAATGAATCACCACAGGTGGAGGCCATATAGCCTGAAAACACATAAATTGCACAGCCAGTCTCCTCCCACAACCACACCGAAATGCTACCGGCAGGACTCGCGATGTTGGCCCTGGGGGACCTGATAGCACTGCAAGTACTCCAACTACAAGAAGAAGACGAACACCAACTACAACCGGCCGCACGGAGGAGACGCAGGAGGAGGAGGAGGCCAAGGCAGGGCCAGCAAGGGCCGCCAGCACAGCCACTACCACCACGCAGGCAGCCCGCAATCCCACGCCTCCGAGCACATCCGTTCAACCTCACTGATGAGCAGATCCACACCCTCTACCGTTTGGACCGGGACACCATAACCGCCATTGTGGACATGACACAGGCTGACCTTGTCAGCATGATAGATAGCCCAACCGCCATCCCACCCCTACTGAAGGTGGTGTCTGTACTCCACTTCCTGGCCACAGGCACCTACCAGCACACAGTCGGACAGTTGCATGGCATTTCTCAGCCACTGTTCTCACGGACACTATTTCAAGTGCTCGATGCCCTCCTGCAGCACGCAGACGACTACATCTCTCTACCACGCTCGGAGCAGGAAATTACCAACACAAAGGTGGGATTCCATGCACTTGCCGGCATACCGGGTTGCATTGGTGCCATCGACTGCACCCATGTGGAATTGGTCGTCCCACATGCCATGAAGGCCCAGTACCGCAACCGGAAACAATTTCATTCTCTGAATGTACAAATGGTGTGTGACTCCAACAGGATCATTACACATTGTTGTGCCCGATTCCCTGGATCAACCCATGATTCTATGGTCTTGAGGAACTCTACAATACCACGCTACATGGAGCGACACGCAGGGAACAGATCCTGGCTACTCGGTGAGTCTCATTACATGCATGATTATGTGGGGTATGTGATTCGGCAATGACCTGGCAGGAAGGGGGGGGGGTGTGCGTACGTAGCAATGGCATTCCACATCATACGTTTCTCGTCCACATACAGGTGATGCTGGATATCCACTGAAGAGATGGCTCCTCACACCAGTCCGGAACCCACGGGACCAGCATGAGGAGGACTACAACCATGCCCACTCACGTACCCGTGTAGTCATTGAACAGGCATTCGGCCTACTGAAGGGTCGTTTCCGCTGCCTCAGCAGGTCTGGCGGGGCACTCCTGTACCGCCATGTGAAGGTTGCAAAGATGGTCATGGCATGTGTCATGCTCCACAACATGTGCGTACGTAGAAATGTGCCCATGCCCCCTGACGCAGAACTGCAAGCACCTGATGATGGTCATGATGAGGGTGGGGATGTGGCAGCACCTCATGGAGTCTGCGAGGCACCGGAGGCCCGTGACATTCGTCAGCATCTCATTGATGTATGCTTCTAGCACTCACGCCTGGTGGCTGATACATGGACACGGGACTCGTGGCACTGTGTGTGTCTGGGACATGCACAATATGGACTGTACGCCTATGATGGCCTAGTACACAAAGATCAATGTCCACACATCTCATTGGTTGATCGTGCACTGTTTATGGCATATGTGATATCATGTTAAACACCCTATCGACCCGCCACCCAAGTGAGCCCAACACACCCCCTCCACCCTCCTACCTCCCCCCCGAACACCAGTGTCCAAAGATGCTCATTGTCAGTGGGCTGTCGCTATTGCATGCCCCCTCTGCGGGTATCAGGGGCACCCCTGCCTGTGGAGCGCAGGTTCCTCCCAGATCTACGTTGGGGGCTGCCCTGGACGGAACTTGCAACGGATGATGTGTCTGCCTGCTCACGTCCATGCATGTCCCTAAGGGTTTGCGAGAGCTCAGTGAGCACACGGCGCAGTGCGGCAAGTTCGGCACATACGTCTTTGGACGTCGCATGCAGTTCCCCCCTCAGGCTCTCGGTGCTTCTCTCCATTTGGACTCTCAGGCTCTCGGTGCTACTCTCCATTTGTGCCCTTAGCGTCTCTGTACCTCTCTCCATTTCTGCCCTAAGTGTCTCAGTTGATGTTTCTATGTCTGCCTTAGTGCCCCCACATTCATCGGCATGGTCCTTAAGGAGCGTGGCCAGTTGCTGCTGTTGCACGATTAACTGGTCGAGGGACTGTTGCCTCTGCTGGGCCATGGCCATTTGCGGGGGTGTCACAGAGGGGCTGTTGTCCTCATGTTGCCTTGCCACAGGGCTTGTGGGGGATGGCCAGTCGTCGTCTTGTGGGTGCCCCTGCGTGGTATCCTCATGTTGTACGGGATGGGACAGACAGGGGGATTGGGACAGGTCATGGATGGATCTGACTTCGACATCCCCGTTTTCTGTGTCGGAGCATGCTGCCATCAATGGGGTGTCACCTATGGTGCTGCTGCCACCAGAGGCAGTGCCTTCTGTGGCATCCATTGGGGGGACCTGTGGTGGTGGTGTTGTGGGCATGCTGGCTGCTGGGGTGCCTGTTGATGTTCCCTCCTCTGTGCTGCCACCTGATTTGTGCTGCTGCCGTGTCTTGATGCGTGCAGCTGAGGTGGAGGGTCTCTGGCCGTTGGTCTTGGCCCTCTTTGCAGGTGTGCTGGTAGGGGTGTCCTGTAGCTCGTCGTTTGGATCGGACCCTGTGGTGGAGTAAAGGAGGGCGAGGGTTATTGATGGGTCTGTGGGAATTGGAATGGCATTGTATCACATGCATTGGGGTGGTGCCTGAGGGTGATTTGGGTCGGGGCCTTGGAGGTGCTTTCATTTGTGTGTGGAGTGAGGGTGCAGTTGTTTGGCAGCCTGCAGTTAGGGTGTGCCTGCTGCACGTGTAGTGCGTGTTTTAGGGTTTTTTAATTATTTATGTATTTATTGTGGGTTATTACGTGCGCTATCAGGCCGATGTGTGTGGACGTTCTCCTGGACATGTGTTTCTGTTGCACTATGTGGACGCATGGTACTTCACATGGATGGACTGTGTGGATTTGGCATTGTTTTATTTGGGCCACCTACCTGATTCTTCGGATGTCTGCACTCCTTTCTCCATCCCTCCGACTCCCTCTATGCTCTCCATTCCGATGGTGGAGGCACATATTTCTTCCCAGGGGGTCAACTTGATGGGTGATTCAGGACCTCCCCCGGTGGCTGTGGCAATGTTGCAGTTGGCAGAGAGTATGCTGCGGACGCGTATCCGCAGGTCGTCCCATCGCTTGCGGCATTGCTGTGGGGTGCGGGGTGCGGTCCCCACCGCACTTACCCGCTGTGCCACCAGAGCCCATATGGCCTTCTTGTTTGCAAGTGCCGTTCTGGTCATTTGCGTGGAGAAGACGACGGCAGCATTCTCCTGGAGGGTCTCTGTTAGCACGGTGAGTTCCTCACGGGAGTAGTGGACCTGCCGCTTGCGGTCGCACGCTTTCTTCGCTACTTTTCCCATTTTTCTTGGTTTCGCTAGGGTGGATGACGGGTTGGGGTGTGTTTCAGGGTAGTGATTTTAGTGGTTGTGTGGTTTTAGTGGTTTTATAGGTGTACGGCGGGATGTTTCCCGTTCCGGGCCCATGTTTTAGCTTCCGTTTCCGTATATTTCCGGTCACCGTACTTTCCGGTAGGCGCACACTGCGGTGACCGCTAAGAGGTGTGGCGGTATTGCACCTAGGGCGCCGTACGGCGGCGGTGTGGGCCGTTTTGGGGTCATTTCCGCCATCGCGGACTTTGCACTTCCGCCATGGCGTGGTGCTCGTGCCCGATGGGTCGGAATGGGCCGCACTTTGCTCCTTCGTGCATTGGCGGAAACGCTATTTACGCTGTGGCGGTCCGGTCAGTCACTTTCCGCCAGGGTCGTAATGAGGGCCAATGTCAGGAACATAGTCCCATGGAGCCAAAGCATGCTCACAGGTAAGACTGCATAATCAGGAATTTGAAGGGGGAAATAAAACAGTTAACAAGTCAGGGGCCAGATTTTGTCTTACCCAAGCAATCCGGGTAATGGGGAGGTGCAGGTTGAAATGATCGCACACCTCGGGAGATGTTTTTGGCAGTGCCCGTGATTCAGGATAGGTGGAACCTGAATGTAACACGTTTAAGAGGCAAAAAGAGAGAAGGGGGAGACTAATAAACAAATGTACCACATCCCAGAACAAAATTGAGAAAGAGAAGCATTATGTATACAGCGTGTCACATAGGGCTAACTCTGCTGTATGAAAACAGAAACTCTCTATTCTCAATTGCCGCAGCTATGAGTCGGGATACTTCCATTGGTTCTATTAGTCAAATAGGCACCTTAAAGCTGAGACAATCAAACCCAAAAATATTGGTAATTTTATTGTCTAAAAATAAATGAATGGGCACCAAGACTCTCAAAGACTATAGTCATCTCGTCTGAGTACTAATGTCACGGCATGGCATGAAAAGCTTATATTCCAAATGGCTTTGTGACAAGCTGCTTACCTGGAGCTGACGGCCACTGGAAAGATGGAAACAAGAGTCCGCAGATGAAGCATAGCACTCGGACTGAATCTGGGGATCGTTACCGCGCATCTAAACAACATAATTGTTGGTGCGCGTAAATAGCACGTTCCGCCCACTCACATGAACTTGCTGAACGGCGTTTCTAAAACGTCAATGAAACGTGCTGCCATGGAAACAGCACTCTCCAAGCAAAATGCTCGAGCTTGCTCGGGGGACTGTTGCTGTCTATCTATACAACAGAATTGTTAGTGAATGTAAGTGGCGCCTTCAACTTATTCACGTGATCATGCTACGGGCCCACGTGTCTTCATGGATGGCATTTATAAAGCATAAGTGAAACGTGCTGCCATGGTACCAGCACTTATCAAACATACACCTCTGAAAAATTGGGTGCATTCAGAATGTCACGTACACCAGACCTGCTGTCATGGCGTCACCCGCCCATTTCAATGCGGCGGACCATCCGAGGCACACGAGGCACTAGGTGCAGTCTCCAATGGAACGGAATAAACCGTGCAGTCTAACTAAAAATGTATACTTATTGGCAATTGATGTGGACTGATTCATATAAACATCATATGAATTAGTAGTAAAACATATGAATAATATATAAGTAAATGTTGCATCCTAATGGTCTAGTAGGAATTTTCCAAATATTTTTGTATACCTGGGTACCACGGCTCTAAAATATTCAAGCTCTGTGTCAATGGCTTTTAAGTTGGACAACGTTCAATGCATCCCAGCCAGAAATATGTATGTAGGCAAATGATTTGGCCCAGTTCATATATACATCCTATTTATAGGAATGCAGCATATGTGCAATATATGAATAAGTGGTACCTCCCAAGGGTCTAGTAAGGGTTAGCTAATTGAGATTGTTAATGTACCTGAATGCCAAGGCTCCAGAGTATTCAACCCCTGAGTTAATGTCTTTAGGTTAAAGATCCATAATTGTTCTTTATAGGCTAAGTTGTTTAGAAGTTGTGTTTGATTATGGCCAGAAACCTTTTCTACACAAAACCATTCCATTTGTTCCGCCTTATGCCCCATCTCTACATAATGGATCACCTAGGGGACATTTAAGTTACGTTTTTTATCTTTGAGCGATGCTCGTTGATACGGGTACTGACTTCCCTTGTAGTTTTACCAATATACATTTTCTGACAGGGGCACAGAATTGCGTAAATGACATTTTTACTCTTACAGGTTGTAAAGGTGCGAAGGTCCCAGTTTTTATTTTGCATGAAGAAAGAGGTCGTTTTTTTGAAAAATTTGCAGGCCACACAGGTGGTACACGGGTAATGCCCAATAACAGGGTTCTGATTGATATCCCATACAGTAGGTGATTTGGAATTACTTCTACTGGCACAGGTGATTTTTTGTTTTAAATTCTTACTCTTTTTAAATGCAAAAAGAGGTTTAGGCAACGTGGTTCCTGATGCATTTAGAATGTGCCAATATTTTAGTATAATTCCGTTGATGGCTTCACTGTGTTGATAGAAGGTTGACACACAAACTAGTTCTTCTTTTTTCTCTATCTGGGGTTTGGGTAGCAAAAGAGCCTCTCTATTTGCAAAACAGGCTCTTTTTCTGGACTGCTTTATAAGCTTTCTTGGATATCCACGTTCCAAGAGTCTTTTTTCCAAAATAATGGCATGTTTTGTGAAGTTATTAATATCTGTACAGTTGCGGCGAAGCCGCAGGAACATGCCATATGGTAAATTGCGGAGGAGGCTGGCCTGATATTGGCTCTCATATTTCAATGTGGTATTTCTTTCAGTTGCCTTTCTGTGTAGTTCAGTGTGGAGGCAGTCCTCTTCAGAGAAGATCGACAAATCCAGGAAAGCAATTCTGGAGGTGGAATACTCAAAAGTGAAATGAATATCCACATCTACTTTGTTCAGCCATTCCACAAATAACAACAGTGTTTCCAAGGTTCCCTCCCAGATCATAAATATATTGTCGATATATCAACGATATATCTTGATTTGTGCTCTGAACGGATTAGAAATATGCAAGACTTTTTCTTCCTCAAGTAAGGCCATAAAGATTATTGCCAGATTTGGTGCAAAGGTACATCCCATGGCCTTAACTTTGCTTTGTAGGAAAATGTCTTCCTTAAATTTAAAGAAACTGTTGGTCAGGACCAATTGGGCTGCTTTAAACAGAAATTCTGTAGGGACAGTGTGTGGAGGCAATCGCCTATCTAAAATTGTTTGTAAGCTGAGGATTGCTCTGTCTTGAGGTATATTAGTTTATAAAGCCTCAATATCCAAGGAGACCAATATTTGTTTAGATGGATCAAATGGTCTGAATTCGACAAGGTTAACTACATCGCGTGAATCAAGTAAGAATGTGGGGGTTGCCATGGCCAAAGGTTTTATAAAAAAATCAATATACTTGGATATTGGCTCAAGTAGGGAGCCACAACCTGAAACTATGGGACGACCGGGAGGGTTCTCCATATTTTTATGTATTTTTGGCAAGATGTAGAAAAGGGGCGTCTGCTCCTCTGAGGAACTGATGTATTCAGTTTCTTTTATCGAAAGGAACCCTGCATGGCTACCTTCCTCTGTGAGTTCCAGGATCTTGCCCTTAATCGATTTGGATGGGTCATTAGTAATTTGAGTCTAATGGCACGGAATGGACTTAAGTCTCAAAACTTCTTGATCGTATTTGGAAGCATCCCAGACCACTATCCCCCCGCCCTTATCTGCAGCTTGATCACTATCGAAGCATCCCCAGCCAGTGTCTGAATTGCCTGGAATTCCTGTAGTTTCAAGTTAGGTTCTGATTGTTCCCTCGAGTATCGAATCACTTGTTCAATTTCTTTCAAGACCAATTTTTCGAAGATAGTCACCTCTGAGGGAAGGTCATTGGAATTAGTTGTAAACGTAGATGGTCTAGACAGGCCAGAAATATTAGGCTCCCTGGGTATCACATTGTTCAGAAAATAGAAACGTAGTCTCAACTTTCTTAGAAACCCTTTAATTTCATTTATTATGGACATAGTGCTAGGGTTCTGAGTTGGAATAAAGGATAAGCCACGCTTCAAGATGGAAGTTTCTGCCGGTGTCAGAATACATGAAGAAAGGTTGAAAATGGGTAGTGTCTGATTGGGGACATTTAATGGTTCATTCACCACCTGTAGGCACGCTTGTGAGTCTGAAAGTCGCAATGCATCATGCCCTGTCCTGAAGTATTCTGCAGTGGCATATTGTGGGTCATTCACCCTTGGGGGGCATTTCTGCGGCCTCTTTGGCCGCCCCTTCCTCGAAAAGGGTTGTCACCCAGGGATTGATTGTTCAAATCGTCATTGCCCGAGTTGCTAGACGATGTATCAGAGAATGTCACCCATCTTTTTTTGTTGTTATTACCGTTCGGCCCTCCCGTGTTCCAATTTGCATTATTCTTCCAAACCGTTTGGGGATTGAAGTCATCCTCCAAATACGGATAAACCTGTTCCTTTTTGAAGAGGGAAATATCTTTCTTTAATTTAGTAGTCTTTTTTTCAATAGTTAGTGTCAAGGGTTTTGACCCATGTTGAATCCTTAGACTGGGTAGATGTGGGGATGAGCTGTCGCCGCACATTATTCTATCCCAGAACAAACTAAATCAATAGACTGGGTGGATGTGGGAGCTGTTGCCGCCCACATTGACGCCAGAATCCAGGAGAACTGCGCAGTTGGCACAAGACCACTCCAAAGATACAACCTTCTTGTGGGGGGTTTCACATCACCACTCTACTGTAAGGATGCCATCAAAACAATGTTAAGCAAGGGTCCTATACTATCAAGCAAAAGACCACTCTATTGAAATGCAGTAATTCAAGACAGATCCCAAAAATGGATGCAATACCGGTACTCACCACTATCAGAAAACCGGCGTTTTAAAACCACCAGACTTTTGTGTAAAACTGAACAGAGGAACCCAAACCAGGCCAAGGAAAGACTTGCTAAGAGGTGGATACAATGTAAAACTATATTCTGAAATGACTTGAAGGAAGTAATTATTTAATGTATATGTAAAAATTGTAAGTTTATTTTTAAACTGGGAACTAAAGTGACATTTAGCTGAATTCTGCCTGACAACAACCCCCGACAGGAGTTGAAACTTGATCAAACTGCATTCCCAGGCCTGGCTGCCTCCTGCTTCCCCACCAAAAGGAGATGACACCACTCTGATTAGATTAGGGGAGGGGTACCTGCAGGAGGTTGAACAAAGCCTTGTCCTGGACTCAGGCAAATGTTATATTGGGGGGGCCGTAAAGTGGCTTCCTCTTGGGAGAAGTGGGAGGAGAAGTGCCTCTGGGAGCCACCCGAGCTGGAGGCGGGGACAGGCAGAAGCTTCCCCCATGTGCTTTTGAACCTAAACCACACCCATCTGGGCCAGAGCATAATTTTAAAAAAGATGGATAATTCATAGTACGGACTTGTCAGAATTATATAAGTAATATCATTATTCTGGTGATTTTTCTGTGCACGTTTTAAGAGGTGTTAGGACCCTGTGGTGTACTCTGGGGGGTTGCTAGCGGAAAATAGGGTCTTACTCCAAATGTCTGCATGTTATAAATCTGACACTTCATCAATTCATGTCCATACTCCTTGCGCACATGTGTGTAATTTTTGGTAAATGTCTGATATTGGTAAACCAGTCAAAAAGCGCAAAATTTTCGACTGCAAGCCCCCAGGAAGATCAGAGGCGGACAAGCATGGACCATAAGGAATATATAATGTGTACATGTAATTTCAACAAATTGTGTATCTGGGAAATATGTATTTGAATCAAATATAGATTTGTGGGCAAATTGACCAGGGGAGGATCCTCTGACCCCAAAACAGACCTCATCATGATGACAATCCATTTCCTTCCCCCAATCATGGGAGAGGGGAGAATTGGGCCAATGACAAGTAGAGAGGGGCAGGCTCAGTTATGCCACACACACACCCACTTCCAAAACACATAAAAAGAGACTGCTGGGACAGGTAGAGAGATTCATTTTCCATTTCTGCGGAGCATTTTGACGGCCGACATCCCATCCAGACAGAGACCAGAACCAGAGACCCATAGAATACAGAACTTTGAACCTAGAAGGCCCACTGCAAGCAAAAGTATTCTCAGCAGGCCTTCAGAATCCAGCATCAAAAGCCGGGCGAGCTGTTTGAAATCTTTGACAAGAAATTTTGCCGGAACCGCAGACAAGACCCAGACCGCTGTGAGCAGAACCAGAGATCCGGATCGCTGTGAGCAGGACCGGTGCCTGATTGACCCGCCGAGCAGAGAGAACCACCGCTGGATGTGTTGACCAGATCCGTGACGAGGCCCATTCATTTCAAAGTTAGGAGTGAGTATCCGCCAGAACTGTCCAGAACCCAATCTCTTAGTTAAAATAATCTAATCCAAACTATTTTAACTTAATTAGTACCGCCTCCTAGAAATCGTGTCATCTGTCATTTTTAAAGCTGCACAACTGTCACCTGTCGATTCTGCAGCTGCAAGCTGTCACCTGTCATTTTGAGTTTTACTTTAAATCCGAAAATCTACCTTTATTAAATCGTCTGTATCTCTGGAACCGTTTGTCCTAGGAACAAGATTTAACTTTCCTCTGAAAGCTTAGAATCTATACTTTTACCGCAATCACGATTTACGCACTCACAAAATTTACCGCGATTTGGCTCAATTTCTCCACTTGTCAAAATAGCAGCTCCATTCCTTCCTTTGTTAAAATCCATTTGCAACCTGGTAACAACTCATAGAGCATTGCTAAAGTGAGCCTGAACTAATACCAACAAGCATCTCTCACTCACCCTGAATCTCTAGAGGGAATTAAAATCAGTTAGCACATTTTCCCATCCATTGCCATCACATTTGAAAGCATTTTGGGCCTGTGTTTCAAACTTCTACCTGTTTCCTCTAAGCTTGCTGGGGGGGAACTGAATTCCGTATTGTATTTGATTCTATTCCTGAAGACTGTGTGTGTTACTTCCATCTCCTTGCATTGCATATAGGTGGGGGTGAATTGCCACCAGGGGAAAAGTGAACATATTATCTCTTGTGAAACCATATCAGTTTATTTTCTGTACTGCATTTATTCCACCTTGCATTTCCTTAAAACCATAAAGCATTTTAGCTACCTCATCCTCTATACTACTTCTAAGTAACCAAATCAGTTTACCAGTAGAACATTATCCATTGTTGATCACTGTAATATTTTAAGTGTGATATCCAATATTAATTTATTATAAAAGTGTGATAGATATATATTGTTATATTTCCCAAATAAACCTTTTAAATTTGCAAAACAGACCTCCTTCTTGGCTCAGTGGGGTCAGGGGGATTCTAAGAGAGGGGTGTTATATAAGGGTTGTCATCCAGAGTACATGAACTGGACCTAAAAATATATCAATAAGGGTTTCCCTCAGCATCCCAGACTAGGCATTGACTTAGCTGTAGTGTTGAAGTGAAGCCGCTTAACAAAGTGGGGGCTCGTAGCCAGAGATTCTGGGTTAGATCTATCACTTGTGCAGATTAATACCGTGTGCTAACTGACAGGAGACATACATCCGGTCGGATCACCACGCTGTGTTACGCTGTAAAGCACTCCTCAAAGGAACGCTCTAAGGAAACGGTCTGTTTTGCAAAAATAAAATACAAACTTCTGTAAGTCAGGAAGGAACTCAAATTCCAGAATGACGACAATGGTAGACATCAAAATAGCCAGAGAGCACTTCTTACATAAGCTATTTGTGAGAGGTGAGTGGACTCATCAGGACCAAACGGTCTGGTTGCAGGCAATCGCGCAACAGGTCACTGAAACAGGGTCAGATACATGGAGAGATCAGGGACCCCTACATGTGGCCCTGAGTGAACTATATATGGCCCCTAAAGCCAAAGATGAACATAATAAGATTGCCAGGATAGCGGCATATTTGTACCTATATATGGGAGCCATACAGAATAAATGTGCTGAAGGCCAAGATCTGGCAAATAGGCAACAGATGGCGTTAGAGAAGGCCCAATCTGATCTGGACTCTTCTGAGCAGAGGCTGCTCAGGAGCCAGGAGTCAGAAAAGGACAGCAGACAGTACATCACTAAAATAAAGGAAGATATGGATGTGCTGCAACATTAAAAGGCGGACCAGGATACCAGATTTCTGGCCTTACAGAGGGAGTACCAAGAAGGTTTGGACTCCCTACTGCAGAGCCAGAAAAAGCTGGAGCAACAATTAGATTTCAATAGGGCATGTGCTGAGCAGGTAATCACCCTGCAAATCCACCTAGATAGGGAAAAAGAGGAAAGCAATAAACTGATTTTGAAAGACCTGGATACCCAGGCAGAGTTTGACCAGGAGCGCCAGAAAGATGGTGCCTTCCAAAGGCAAAGGGATGACCTGGCGGCACAGATGCAGGCTCTTAGTCAGGAAAGGGATACCTTAGGCCAGGAAGTCTGCCACTTAAAAAGGAAAATGGAAGAAAATCACCTGGCCCTCCAGGGACTGGGTGACCTCCAAAAAGAACACCAGAACTTGTTAGAGCACACAAGGAGGGTGGAGGAGGCTCTGGCAAGAAAGGAGCAGGCCAGTAGGGATGGGACTCAGGAGATAACCCTCCTGCAGCAGAGACTGGCCCAGTACTCCAGGACAAATCAGGAGGCACAGAGAGAGAATGAGGCTCTCTGCCAGCACAATGATAGGCTCCAGCAACAGGTAGCGATGCAGGAGAGACTGATAGAGTCTAGTAAGGCCTTAACTGATGAACTGAGAACGCAGGCTCTTGCATTGCAACAGGGAGTAGGGGCGGATAGAGGTGAGGTTTTCTGGGAAAGAGAAACTCCTGAGCATAACCTCAGGAGCCCTAGTACCAGAGGCCTTCATCTCTCCCAGTCCCTGGACTCTGCCACCCCCATGTCCCCTCGTGCACATGAGCCCAGGGCCATGGGGATGGCAGATTACTATCCAGCTAGAAGTATGTCGCTCATAGGCCAGTACCTCCCAGGAATGGATGGGCGGGCATCCGGGTATGGGCACCCAAGCACAGTGCAATTTAGTGGGGAACCCCAGGAGAGTAGGCCCATTAAGGGCATCCTGAAAACCTCTGCCCAGTTAGGTCAGTGGGGGGGGTACCCATCAAATCCTGGCAGCAAGGAGGGATCTGAAGACTCCTCTGAGCATTACAGGACACAGGAGAGCAGGTCCCCACATTCTGCCAGCCATTCCCAGGCTTGCAGAATCTGGGAAAACCTGGAAGATCAGACAGGCACCTCTCGGAGCAGTGCTTCTGAGTCAGAGGATGAATGGACCAGGGTTACCCGAACCAAAAAGGCCAATAAGGCAAAAAGGGCCTTGCTTAAGGACCCATTGAAACAAATAAAGGCAATAAGGAGTATCATCACGCCTTATCATAAGAACGCCAAGTATTCTGTTTGGGAACACTTGGAGCTCTATGAGCAAATGATGGAGACTTTCCATTTGAAGGACAGCAGTAGCTGCATCCAGTACATCAAATGGACCTTCTCACCAGAATACTCCAGTTTCTTTGCAGGGCTGGAGGATCAAAACCATTCAAGGTGGTCCACATACAGGGCGGCCATCTTGAAACATTTTTCTGTGCACAGAAATCCTCAAGAGGCTCGCAAGGCAGCCTACAATTTGCAATGTGGGGAGGATCAGGCCCCACAAGAGTTTGTGCAAGAATTAAAGCGTGCTTTTGCGCAGACCACCAGAAGGGTGCGCACGGATATCAGAGAATTTATCAATACGTTTTTCCATGCCTTACCCAAATACATAATGACCCAGCTCGTGAGAGATTTTCATGATAAAAAATCTTTAGACTGGGTCATTGAACAGGCTACCCGGATCTATGAGGTGCAGAAGCCCATTGAAAATAAAAATAATGTGCAGAAAAACCCCAGAACCAACAGCACCCCTGCTACTGCCAAGGTGGCAGAGGTAAAGGTCACCCCCGTTTTGGATTTGGAGATGGGGGGCCTAAAAACCTACCTGCACCTCATAATGCCAAGCCCAGAAGGCCCTCGGGCCAGTCACAGACAGGGAGTCGAGGAGGTAGTCCCACAAATGTGGTCCCTCGCTCCCCTGATTATGTAAGTCCCCGCTACAAGGGAAACCGACCCATCCTGGGTTATGTGTGGACTCCTCCAGCCCAAGGGGGGGATCCAGCCAAGCACCTGACCCAGGGAACTTCCCTCCTAACGTCCCCCAGGAGGGCAGAAATTCTCCAAATCCTGGGCAGAACTTTTTCCCCAGGTATCCGCCCAATTTCCAGCCCCAAAATCATCCATCCTTCTTTCCCCAATTCCCTGAGCCCAGACAACCTAATCCGGAGAGGGGAGGCCAAGGGTGGAGGGGTACCAAAATCTTCCCAACCAGGGGTACTACCAGAGAAGGGATAGCTACCCTTCCCGGGATCAGCCCAGGGGAGAAAATAGAGCCCCGTATCAGCCTGAACCGGTTTCACAACTTGAGCGCCAGGTCCAAAATATGGCACAAGATCTGGGTCACATACTGAGGGCTCAACAGAACCCTCAGATGAGCATGCCACTGCAGAATGCCCCAAACTCTGGACCTGGTGCTCCAGAACAATGACGGGGGCAGCACCCCAATAACCCACCGGTTCCCAGGGAGGAGGCACAAGGGGAAGGGGGGTGTAAAGCCTTGGAGGAAGCTTCCTTCCCAACTTGTAAAGAGCCCCTGGAAAACCAGGAACCGGAAACAAAATCTCCTGCCCCTGAAAGCCTGCCTCCCAAGGAGCAGAGGGGGGGGTAGGAGAAACAAAGGACCCAAACAGACCCACTTTGTGGAGGAGGTACAGGCCTTCCAATTTGAGGGAGAGGGATCCTCAGAAGATCCTGGGAAAAGGATCTTCTCCTTCAGAGATGGGGGAACTCCTCCCAAGGAAAAATGGGTCCCAAGGGATGCCAATTCAGACTGGGGAGATGTGGAGACTGAGCTACCGCCGCCCATCATCCCATCCCGGAACCCACAATACCGAAATCCCCTGGTTCAAACCCATCCTGGTGACTGCCTCCAAAAAGGGGGGGCGGCGGCCCAAAACCGGAACCAGGGGAACCCACAATGGCTCTGATCTCCAGTTGACAACTTTTTCTTTCAGAGTCCCAAGACTTTCCACATAATTCTGCCCAAATCTCTTCGCTAGCAATGTCCAAAACCAGAAAGTTAGCCCACCAGTTGTCCAAAATGTGCATTATCTGTGCCCCCTTGAGGAGAAGGAGGGAAGATATTATGCCCCGGTACAAGTACAGGGGCAGGGTACAATTTCGGCACTGGTGGACACTGGATCCCAAGCTACCCTTTTGTCCAAAAGGGCCTTTGATGAACTAAATGCAGGAAGGGGGGAGAATTACCGTATTCCTCTCACCTCTCTTCCTGGACAACTGCAGAACTTTGACAAGAAGGAAATTCCTGTAGAGGGGACTGCAGATTTGGACATCAAAATTGGGCGACGCAAGGTGAAACACCCGGTCATAGTAGTGACTCCAGAGGGCACCCCTTGTTTACTAGGGAATGACCTCCTGAGAAGGTTGTCACCCCTAATAGATTGCGTGAACAAGGTCCTCTGGACCCAGACTAGCCGACCAATGAAATTAAAACAGAGTGTCAACCATGTTAGTTTAAATGGCACCTGCCACATGGTTGAAAAAAAATCTGTCCAAGTGGAATTTCACTTCCAGAACAACCAAATTCCAGACGTGACAGTAATAGCAGTAGGACAACAGACTGGTGATGGGGGGTCCTCTCTATTTCTGAAAATCAACCTTCCTTCCAGTGTAAGGTGGTATTCCACACTGGAAGGAAATACCCTGAAATTCTTTACCAATCCACAATCAGACACTCCCACTCCTATAGTCCAGAAAGATGTGAAATCAGCTCAGAGCCTGGCTGATATTCAGCAAATTGGAGAGCAGTTGTTCATCCCTGTTCAGTTAAATGATGGGAAGGACTCTTTTCTCGCTCGAGTGTGTATGAACAACGGTAAGAGCTTCATCAGCGAAGCCATGTTCCGCCAACTCCCAAAAGATCCATCCATTCCCACATTCAAACTGATAGACAAATGGGAAATGGACCTGGAAGCACCCAATTCCAAACATCTCCTGCCAAGCAGGTGTATGCTCAAAATCTCCATTGGCAACAAGAGCATAGCCCATAATTGTTGGGTCGTGCGAGACATCACTGCCGCCTTTTACGTAGGCAGTGACATTCTCAATCGCTTTGCCATTAATTTGGACCTAATAAACTTCAAAGCTTGGTCCTGATTAGCGGATAATCCCATGGGCTTTGATGATCAAGAAAAAGCATTTAAGTTAGCTCAATTGCTACCTTATGCAGTTGAAATTCAGCTTAAAGATGAAGTCACCATCCCAGAAAGGACACGACAATTCTCCCTGGAAGTGAAAGTTAAAAGAGGACAAAAATTGAAAAACCCTGATGCTTATATTCATCTAAATGCTTCTCTCCAACAGCAAGGGTTCGGGGTAAACCCAACACCATTAGTCAACATAGAACATGACACCATTCCAATAGAGATGGATAACAGCGACCTAAAGAGTATTACTCTAGCCGCAGGCACCATTATTGGAATGGCGGTTGATGACCGACATTTCTCCATTGATTTAGGAAATGAACTGTTAGGACCGATCCCCAAGGACTGTTTTGACAGTGACAGTGAGGACAATACAACACCAGACAGGATTTTACCTGGCATGGGGGGAACTTCCTGGTGTACCCTTCTTGGAAGATGTGACTTGTGACTTCAGGAGGGATGAGGTGATTTTCCAGGTCCATGAGGGCTGCCTTTCCCACCTGAAGCCTCCAGTCCAAATCAGCACTCTGACCAGGGACTTCTCCACCCAGCTGGAGGAGGCCGCTGAGATAGCCAAACCAGAAGTCTTTCCAGGCTTCAGGCAGATGGTGGAAGAGAGAGTCAACCTAGCTGATGCCTGTTTGACTCTGGAACAGAAGCAAAAGTTGAAACAAGTTTTCTTGGATTTCCAAGATCTCTTTGTGGTAGACTCATATGACTGTGGTCGCACCGACATCCACACAACAACAATTCCCACGGACCCTGGAATGACTCCAGTGTTTGTGAAGCAATATCGTTTGCCTCTCGCATCCATGGAGTCCCTTACTGAAATAATTAAGAACCTTGAGTCCCGGGCAATAATCCGTCCAGTCCACAGCACTTTCAATAATCCGGTGCTGGGAATATTGAAGCCAAACAGCCAGTGGAGACTCTGCGCCGACCTTAGGGAGCTCAACAAATGGGTCCATACTTCCCGATGGCCTCTGCCCTACATTGACCAAAGGCTGGCCCAGATCCAGGGGTCACAGGTATTCACTGCAATAGACCTGACCAATGGATACTGGACCGTGCCTGTCAGTAGGGAGGACCAATACAAACTGGCTTTTACCTTTGGGGGCCAGCAGTACACATGGACCCGGACTCCCTTCGGATACCTCAACTCCGGCAATGAATTCAACATTTTCCTACATTAGGCCATGCCCGACCTGGGTGCGAGGGGTAACCTGACTTATGAAGATGATGTCCTCATCAAAAGTTCATCTGTGGAAGAACACATAGCGGAGATCCGTTATGTTCTGACACAGTTGAGGGCCGCCTGAGCAAAACTTTCCTTCCAGAAAGCACAGTGGTGTAGAACCCGTGTTAATTTCTTGGGGCATGAGATTACTCCTCAGGGTCTCTGTCCCCAAGAAAAGAAAGTGGAAGCACTTCAGAAACTGAAAGACCCCAGAACTCTGCGGGAAGTAAGGAGCCTCCTTGTACTGACTAATTACAGCAGAAAGTTCATTGAAGGCTACGCAGTGATCACTAGACCCCTGATTCATCTCTTGAACGGGGGTCCAGAACAATCTGAGGCAGTAAGACAACTCAAAAGAAGCCTCTCACAAGCGCCTTGCCTAGCTTACCCTGTCAGAAACAAGGAGTTCTTCCTGGAGACAGGGTTCTCTAATATGTGCTTGAAGGCAGTATTATACCAAAAGCATGACAAGGTCAATAAAGTAATCTCCTATGCGAGCAAAACGTTATCCTCTGTGGAGGAAACATTCAACGATTGTGAGAAGGCACTCCTGGCAACGGTGTGGGCATTGAAGAATTACCGCCCGTTCATCCAGGGGGAACACATCATAGTGGAGACGCCTCTGCAATATCTCCAAAGTGACAGAATCCGAGCCGGAACTGTGAGTAATTCCCGAATTACTTCCTGGATTCTGTCAATACAAGGCTTTCCTGTAGAGGTCAGATATGGCCAAAACAAGAAGAGTCCCCTCCGTCAAGGTCTGGCTGACTTGCATGATTGTGCCAGAGAAAACTGTCTCGAGGACGAAAGTCTAAAAATCAAGGACAACATGGAGGCATACCTTAATTCCCCACACAAAGTCTTTGAAGAAGACAAGTGTGAGGGAATGCCCACTGTCTACGTGGATGGATGCTCTTACCATGTTGACAACAACAGGGAAAAAGAACTGGTGGCCGGCGTAGGGAATGCATGGGTGAAGGAGTTTCCAGAACCCTCAGCTGGGTACAAAATTGGTCCCCAAAGTAGTCAGGTGGCAGAGTTGATGGCTGTGCATCAGGCCATCCTCACTGCTGTCCAACATCAACTCCACGAACTGGTCATAATCACAGATTCAGATTATGTACGGAACGGGTTTGTGGAGCACCTGGTTAATTGGAAAACCAGAGGCATGTTATGTGCTAATAACAAACCCCTGAAACATGGGAAGTTAATCCAAAATATTGATGATCTGGTCACATCGAATGGGATGACCATCTACTGGAAAAAGATCAAGGGTCATTCCAAAGTAGAGGGACCAGACAAAACTGGAAATGACTTAGCTAATCAGCTGGCCAAAACCGGGGCCATGCAAGGGGATCTAATAGAAATAGAGTCCCTGTTGGGGCAAATCCAGGTCACTGCCATCACTAGGTCCCAGACTAATGCTCACAATGATCGTTCAACTGCACAATGGAGTAAGGAGACCCCTGATGCTGATTTGATTACAGCTCAGAAGGGGGATCCAATAATTGGTAAGTTTTACCAACACATTGAGGACCCTGAGAACTTTCCCCTGACGGATACCAATTACATTGGGAAGGAGGACCTTAGAGTGTTGATGAAATGTCCAAAGATGTTCCGAATCCAAGACGGTTTGTTGGTAAGGAAATCCCAAGCTGGCCATGATCAGTGGGTGGTCCCTACCTCATTCCGAAGCCTGATGTTAAGTCACGCCCATGATGCGGCCACCGCCGGTCATAGGGGGTTTCACACAACACTGGAAATCTTAAGAGAGGTTGCATACTGGCCACACATGGGGCAGGACCTTGACCAATACTTGAAGGGGTGTCTTGTGTGTGCACAGTTTCAGCCATCATCCCTCACACACCGTGCGCCTCTCCAAAAGAGGGGGATGACACTGCTATGGTCAGATTTGCAAATCGACTTTGTAGGCCCTGTGATTCGCTCGTCTAGAGGAAACAAGTACATGTTGACTGTTACATGCTTGTTTACCAAGTGGGTGGAATGTCTCCCAGCCCCAAACTGCAAGGCAGAAACAGCAGCTGCCCTGATGATTAACCACATCTTTTCCCGTTTTGGTCTACCTCAAAGGATTGAGTCAGACAGGGGTAGCCACTCCACCAGTGAAGTAATGATAAAGATGTGGGAGATACTGGGGGTCAAAAGAAAGCTACACATTGCTTACCGACCAGCTTCTTCTGGAGCAGTAGAGAGATACAACCGAACCATTGTGAGCATATTAAAAAAGTTTGTGGAAGATTCTGGGCCAAGTTGGGATATCCGAGAACCTCTGGTCCTAATGGCCATCAGATCTACCCCGTCATCTGCAACTAAAATGTCACCATTTGAGTTGATGACTGGACGCAAGATGGTCCTTCCCCAGCATCTGCTCTACAGCAGACACTGATAAATGCCTCCACAACTCATGAGTATGTGGAGAATTTAAGGAAACACCTTCAGCATGCTTTTGCATATGCTCAGCGGAATCTAGAATGATCAGCTGATAGCATGAAAACCCACTACAACCTGAAGACCACCAGGAAGGAATATACTGTGGGGGACCGGGTTTATCTATACGATTTCCAAAGGAACCAGGCCAAACAGCGAAAATTTTTGCCTACATGGAAGGGACCATTTGAAATTATAGACAAAATCTCCCCTGTGGCCTACAAGATCCGCATCCCCAAAGGTAGTCTGGCGGAAGGGGAAGACAAGTGGGTACATATAAATCAGCTAAAGTGTTGCCATCCCAGGCACACGCTTCAGCAACTGGAGGAGTCCTCTGCAATACCAGAGGGGACCGCTCCAGATTAATTCAGTTCCAACCCTAAAATATCCCATATATAGTCTCTAAAATATTATGACGCTTGTAAGCCACTGTCACTGAATTATATCTTGTTTTTAAAAATTGGAATGCTATGTCTATTAAAGTATAAAATATATATGTCGCCCCACTATATCAATAGTGGGGGAGAAATGTCTATGAATAGGTATTGCCGCTTTCCTTTGTCGTCCTAGGAGAAAGAAAACCTGGAGACTGGCCAAGGAGGACGCCCAGGGACCGGGAGCAAAGATCCGAGGGGCCCGGGGTACCGCCCAATATTCCCATCAAGACCGGCGAGGAGGACCGATCGATCCAACTGGGTGGAGGAAAAGATGCTGAACTGTGCCATCTACAGAATTGGAAGAAGATAATGTGGACATACCAGCGCAAGGGCTCAAAACCTCCTTGGCACCCAACTTCCCCTCGACTCGAATCAAAGCGCAGTCGGGTGGGGGGGTTTGTCAAGGGTTTTGACCCATGTTGAATCCTTAGACTGGGTAGATGTGGGGATGAGCTGTCGCCACCCATTATTCTATCCCAGAACAAACTAAATCAATAGACTGGGTGGATGTGGGGATGAGCTGTCGCTGCCCATATTGACGCCAGAATCCAGGAGAACTGCGCAGTTGGCACAAGACCACTCCAAAGATACAACCTTCTTGTGAGGGGTTCCACATCACCACTCTACTGTAAGGATGCCATCAAAACAATGTTAAGCAAGGGTCCTATACTATCAAGCAAAAGACCACTCTATTGAAATGCAGTAATTCAAGACAGATCCCAAAAATGGATGCAATACCGGTACTCACCACTATCAGAAAGCCGGTGTTTTAAAACCACCAGACTTTTGTGTAAAACTGAACAGAGGAACCCAAACCAGGCCAAGGAAAGACTTGCTAAGAGGTGGATACAATGTAAAACTATATTCTGAAATGACTTGAAGGAAGTAATTATTTAATGTATATGTAAAAAGTGTACGTTTTAATTTAAACTGGGAACTAAAGTGACATTTAGCTGAATTCTGCCTGACAACAACCCCCGACAGGAGTTGAAACTTGATCAAACTGCATTCCCAGGCCTGGCTGCCTCCTGCTTCCCCACCAAAAGGAGATGACACCACTCTGATTAGATTAGGGGAGGGGCACCTGCAGGAGGTTGAACAAAGCCTTGTCCTGGACTCAGGCAAATGTTATATTGGGGGGGCCGTAAAGTGGCTTCCTCTTGGGAGAAGTGGGAGGAGAAGTGCCTCTGGGAACCACCCGAGCTGGAGGCGGGGACAGGCAGAAGCTTCCCCCATGTGCTTTGGAACCTAAACCACACCCATCTGGGCCAGAGCATAATTTTAAAAAAGATGGATAATTCATAGTACGGACTTGTCAGAATTATATAAGTAATATCATTATTCCGGTGATTTTTCTGTGCACGTTTTAAGAGGTGTTAGGAACCTGTGGTGTATTCTGGGGGGTTGCTAGCGGAAAATAGGGTCTTACTCCAAATGTCTGCATGTTATAAATCTGATACTTCATCAATTCATGTCCATACTCCTTGCGCACATGTGTGTAATTTTTGGTAAATGTCCGATATTGGTAAACCAGTCAAAAAGCGCAAAATGTTGTCATTTTCGACTGCAAGCCCCCAGGAAGATCAGAGGCGGACAAGCATGGACCATAAGGAATATATAATGTGTACATGTAATTTCAACAAATTGTGTATCTGGGAAATATGTATTTGAATCAAATATAGATTTGTGGGCAAATTGACCATGGGAGGATCCTCTGACCCATAAACAGACCTCATCATGATGACAATCCATTTCCTTCCCCCAATCATGGGAGAGTGGAGAATTGGGCCAATGACAAGTAGAGAGGGGCAGGCTCAGTTATGCCACGCACACACCCACTTCCAAAACACATAAAAAGAGACTGCTGGGACAGGTAGAGAGATTCATTTTCCATTTCTGCGGAGCATTTTGATGGCCGACATCCCATTCAGACAGAGACCAGAACCAGAGACCCATAGACTACAGAACTTTGAACCTAGAAGGCCCACTGCAAGCAAAGGTATTCTCAGCAGGCCTTCAGAATCCAGCAAACCTAACCAAACTATTCATCAGCCGGGCGAGCTGTTTGAAATCTTTGCCAAGAACTTTTGCCGGAACCGCAGACCAGACCCAGACCGCTGTGAGCAGAACCAGAGATCCGGATCGCTGTGAGCAGGACTTGTGCCTGATTGACCCGCCGAGCAGAGAGAACCGCCGCTGGACGTGTTGACCAGATCCGTGACGAGGCCCATTCATTTCAAAATTAGGAGTGAGTATCCGCCAGAACTGTGCAGAACCCAATCTCTTAGTTAAAATAATCTAATCCAAACTATTTTAACTTAATTAGAACTGCCTCCTAGAAATCGTGTCATCTGTCATTTTTAAAGCTGCACAACTGTCACCTGTCGATTCTGCAGCTGCAAGCTGTCACCTGTCATTTTGAGTTTTACTTTAAATCCGAAAATCTACCTTTATTAAATCGTCGGTATCGCTGGAACCATCCTAGGAACGAGATTTAACTTTCCTCTGAAAGCTTAGAATCTAAGCTTTCCAACAAGCCTAGAACCGACTTCATACTCCTTATACTTTTACCGCAATCGCGATTTACGCACTCGCGAAATTTACTGCGATTTGCGATTTGGCTCAATTTCTCCACTTGTCAAAATAGCAGCTCCATTCCTTCCTTTGTTAAAATCCGTTTGCAACCTGGTAATAACTCATAGAGCATTGCTAAAGTGAGCCTGAACTAATACCAACAAACATCTCTCACTCACCCTGAATCTCTAGAGGGAATTAAAATCAGTTAGCACATTTTCCCATCCATTGCCATCACATTTGAAAGCATTTTGGGCCTGTGTTTCAAACTTCTACCTGTTTCCTCTAAGCTTGCTGGGGGGGAACTGATTTCCGTATTATATTTGATGGTATTCCTGAAGACTGTGTGTGTTACTTCCATCTCCTTGCATTGCATATAGTGGGGGAGGGGGGTGAATTGCCACCAGGGGAAAAGTGAACATATTATCTCTTGTGAAACCATATCAGTTTATTTTCTGTACTGCATTTATTCCACCTTGCATTTCCTTGAAACCATAAAGCATTTCAGCTACCTCACCTTCTAAGTAACCGAATCAGTTTACCAGTAGAACATTATCCATTGTTGATCACTGTCATATTTTAAGTCTGATATCCAATATTAATTTATTATAAAAGTGTGATAGATATATATTGTTATATTTCCCAAATAAACCTTTTAAATTTGCAAAACAGACCTACTTCTTGGCTCAGTGGGGTCAGGGGGATTCTAAGAGAGGGGTGTTAAATAAGGGTTGTCATCCAGAGTACATGAACTGGACCTAAAAATATATCAATAAGGGTTTCCCTCAGCATCCCAGACTAGGCATTGACTTAGCTGTAGTGTTGAAGGAAGCCGCTTAACATTAGGGTCTTGAAATCTTGAAAAGATTTATCAATTTGTTCCAATTTCTTTTTAGCCTCTGTGATTAGGGTATTTGTCAGGAAAGCATTTTCTTGTTCAGATAGTGTTTCAAGAATCGTGGAACTCACTCTTTGGGCAGTCGTAATAGTTAGAACTAGTAAATCACGGCTGCACTTTGTAGCAACCTGGCTGAATGCCACCTTATAGTCCTTATCGTCTAGAAAGAGGCATGGGATGATTTTTACTTGCAGTCCTTGTGGGATAATACTAGATCTTAAGTATTCTTTTAATATGTGGCCATGCATTTCCGTGCGGAACTGTTTCTTTTTAAGTCTCAAAAGTGCCTCACCCGTTGACCCTTGATTTAGTATAGGAAGCTGTAGGTTTTCAAAAAAGGAAGGACCTTCAATAAGTTCTGAGATTTGGGCTTCCGTAAAGGAAATGGTATCTGTTTCTGCCATGATCCAGGCAGAACCACCAGCCTAAGGTAAACCAATAAATACCCAAGGTGCAGTGAATGAAGAGAAATAAAATTACAAATAATAATAATACCCTGAATAGGATATATACACTGTCATAAAAGTAAAATAACCTGCACAGCCAAGCGCTGAATTGATGTGTATCTGAAAGGCACAGGGAACCCCACTCTCTAGATTAGGGTATTAGCATAACAGTTCATCTCGGAAAGAAAATCCGGAGGATACAATTTGAAAATGCCATACCAAGGGTTTTATTATACCTGATACATTTATTACTGTGTGAGTTCAATCACAATTTAATCTGCACTCTGGCAATTAATTATTTAACATAGCAGGGCTAAATTTAAAAACAACATAATTCCATAAAAATCATACTATTAAATCATTCAAGCATTCATCTACATCCACACAGCATACATCAATCCACTCATACGAATCATCAATAGGTACAAGATAAAAACCTATAGCAAATATATAACAATTCATCAATAATTCAATTATTATACAAAAAGTTTTTTATGCAAAACAAAGTGCATAACCACAATGGGTTTTGTAGGTGGTCAACAATTGGGATAGGACAAGAAAGAGCTCTTCACAAGCGGCCTTATCCTGAATTTCTCTACCGGTTTCGATGTATTAACGTTGTTTGTGTTACATCTTCATCAGGAGATTACAAATAGTTTTCTAAAGAAAAAACAAGCATAAAACCATAAGTTCTCTATGTAACTGCTCTCACTCAGCTCTCACTTCGCGTTCCTCTCCGTGGATACCAGGCAGTGTATATAGACACTCCTCCCTCCTCCCGCTGCAGACACTGTACACAGACTTCTGCCTGCAGAACTGTTCTCAATCGGCTCTCACTCCGCGTTCCAACTAACAGATTCAGTGTGAAGATTAGGCTGGGAGATGGCCAGTTTTTCCAGGAGTTTGCCCAGGAAAGGAGTGACAGAGATTGGTCGATAGTTAGCCGGGCAGGAGTGGTTGGCTGTGGGTTTCTTAAGAAGAGGGTTATGTCCCCTAATCCCGTCCGATGCGTCGGCGGGGTATCAGGAGGGGAGGCCCAGGCTGCAGGGCTGCGCTGCGCAGCTCCAACAGGAGCAATAAGGACACGGACGCACGTGCATTGCTGTCCTGCTCCGGAACTGCTCATGTGGAGCGGGGGCAGGGCTTTTATTGTAAACGCCTTGTATCACCGCGTAGCGGGACGCAAGGCGGGTGTAACATTCCTCCTTTATTTTAAACAAAACATTAACACATAAACATTACTTTGGCAAGCTGTTCTAACTTAGGAACTGCGTAGTCTCTCGAGTGGGTCTGCTACCACTCATAGTCTCTGAGTCTAGCCGGAGGCCGGGACGCAGTTCTTAAGCTATATCGTCCACCCATGGGTGCGACTCCCTGGGTCCCCTTGGGTTGCTCACCTTCATCGGTCGGCTCACCCCGTCCTGGTTTGCTCGGCGATTCCTCGTTCATGGGCGCTTCGTCTTCCGGGTGGTCATGTCCCTCCCCCATGGGTGGGTCCTCTTCATCCTCTGGTAGCGGCTCGCCGTCCGTCCAAAGATCCTTTGGTACTGCCTTGAACCAAGACACATTTCACGTTACTTGTCTTTGCCCCCTTCTGGCCGTTATCATAGTGCCATGCCTCTGGCTTATTGCCCATGGGAAAGCGTCATATCGGGTATCTAATTTAGATTTTGATGGGTTTCTCACCATGACCACTTGATCACCAACTCGGTGGTGAGACCTCTTGGCATTCCTTTTGTTACTCATATGGGCATTTGCCACAGTCCTCCTTAGCTCGGTGCGTTCACGGTCATGCGTGTCTGTGCTCCTGCTCGGATGGTGCGGGATGGATGAATTGATGATTGTCCCATACATCATGTCCACCGGCGGTATTCCCGTTGTGCTGTGGGGTGTTACCCTGTAGTTCCTCAGAAATCTGTATAAGTCAACTCTCCAGGGGCTTGCGTTGACGCGCGACTGGCGCAAAAATTTGTTCACTGTTCGCATGAAGCGTTCAACATCGCCATTGGCTTGTGGCCATCCCAGCATTATGTGGTGGTAGGGGATGTTGAGTTCCACGAGGTATTACTTGAATTCCTCTCCTTGGAATGGTGGGCCGTTGTCACTCCTGATCCTCCTTGGAAGGCCAAGCGTTGCGAACATTTTCTCAATTTCGGGTTTGACCGCCTCTCCTGCTGTGGAATTGACGATTTCCACCTCAGGGTACCTGGAGTAGTCGTCGATCGCCACCAAAAGGTATGTGCCTTCCTGTACTTGGCAGAAGTCTATGCTGATGGCGTCCCATCTAGCAGATCCTCGCTCCGCTGAAAGGATGGACTGTGGATTGGGCGGTGCCCTGTTATTTGGCATGGGAGGCAAGTGTTGACCAGCTGCTCGACTTTCCCGTCGATGTGGGAGAACCAGATGCGGTGCCTTATCCGTGCCTTGGTTCTTACCATCCCCTGGTGTCCTTCGTGTGCCAGCGCTACTTCTCTGTCTTGTAGGCTTGCAGGGATGACAATCCGGGTCCCTTGTAGGTTTAGCCCCCCTTCTGTGATGGACAGGTCTTGTCTGACAGTGATGATCCCTGTGAGGAATTCTTTGGCCTCTGCTGTTCTGTTGTGGATGTTTCGTAGGAAAGACTTCCATTCTCCTGATATTATCGTGTCTTTCACCAGATCACAAAATGGGTCGTTTTGCGTGGCCTCTACGGTGTCTCCTATTCCGATGGCTCTTGGCTTCATGGTGTGTATCACCTGGCAAATGTGTTCCTCCATTTCGTCCGCAACGTGTATTTCCCCTGGTTTTGCTGCTCTCGGGTATCTCGACAGGAAATCTGCCGGGTTACCACTGCCTGGTTGATAGGCTAGCTCGAGGTCATATTGTTGTAGATATAACAGCCACTTTGCAATTCTGGCAGGGGGGTGTGATGACCTGCCTGTGAATATCAGGAGTAATAGTTTGTGGTCCATATAGGTCTTGAATTTCCGGCCATATAGATATAGACGAAAATGGTGACAGCCCCACGGTACTGCGATCGCTTCTTTTTCGATATGTGAGTATTGTTGCTCCCTCGGTGTCAGCGCACGGGATGCATAGGCAATTGGCATTGATTCTCCTGTGTTGGCCACCTGTATGAGGATGGCTCCCAGACCCACGGGGCTGGCGTCAACATACAGTTCGGTTGACAGTGCGGGGTCATAATATGCCATGGTGGTGTCTGCCGAGAGTGATGCCTTGATTTGTTTAAATGCTTCTTGGCAGGTAGGCCCCCAAACCCATTTTGTGCTGGCTTTCGTGAGTTCTCGTAGGGGTTCTGATAGTGTGGCCAGGTTCGGAATGAACCTTCCGCAGTAGGTGGCCATGCCAAGGAAGCTGCAAACCTCTGTCGGTGTGGTGGGGGGTGAGGCTGCTTGGATGTCCACTACTTTTTGGGGGTCAGCCGAAATGTCTGCACTGTTGAAGGTGTAGCCGAAGAAAGAGATCTCCTCCTCCTTTGAGAATTTGCATTTCTCTTTGTGGATTGTCAGCCCAGCACTCTCTAGCCTGCTGAGTAGCATGTGGAGCCTTCGTACATGTTTTTCTCTATTTTCTGCATGGATAAGAATATCATCACTGACGTTTAAAACCCCCGAAATGTCGCGTATCACCTCTTGGATGGTTTCCTGAAAAACTTCGGGCGCAGATGAAATTCTGAAGCTGAGCCGCTTGTATCTGCGTAGGCCAATATGAGTGGAGAATGTCGTGATGTACCGGGAATCCCGGTGCAGTTTCAATTGGTCATATCCGGCATTTCGGTCAACCTTCGAGAATATTTTGGATCCTGTAAGGTCTGCTACTATTTCATCGAGGGTCGGGGTGATGTGACGCTCCCGTTTTATTGCTTTGTTGGGGAGGCACATATCAATACATATTCTCACTTTCCCAGGTTGTTTGGGCTTCTTGGTGACACCCATGGCGTAGGCCCAGTCACTTCCTCGATGATGCCCGCTTTTTCGAGTGCCCTGAGCTCCTTTTCCAATTGGTTCCGTATGTGGAACGGCGTTCTTCGGTGTCACACTGCTCGCGGCTGGACAGACTCATCGATGTGCAGCTTGATTGACTTCCCCTTTAGGCACCCAATCCCTTTGAGGAGGTTCGGGTATCTCTTGAGAATGTTGTTGACGTCCTGTGAGTCTGTTATTTCGCATATGAAGCTTATCAGTCTTAGGTCCTCTGCTGCGTCACCACTCAGGAGGCACTCTATGCCTGCGTTCACTATGTAGAATTTGGACTGCAGTGATTTTTCACCTTTGTTGAGTGTGGTTCGAAATATGCCTCCTATGGGCAGCAGAGTTTTGCACCCATATGCGAACAGTAACATGTCTGTCGATTTTAGGGCTGGTTGGGGCCGTAGTTTTCTGAATGCAGTCAGCGGCATGACGCTGACAGACGCCCCCGTGTCTTTGGTCATTTGTGTATCTTGCCCTTGGATCGCTACATGGCATTTTCGCCTTCGCAGTCTCTTTTTGGGTGTAGTGCTTCCATAGTTCAATGCTGAGATTAGGTATACTTTCTTTCCTTTCTTCCATTGGTCGTTTTCAGCTTCTTGCTCGTTGTGTGTCACAAATCGTCTCCATCCTCTTCGTTTGACGAATTTGTAGTTTCTTTTTCTTTCCCGCATTTTTGTCCTCGGGTGTTTGTGGCTGTTGTTGTGGCACCCCCAACGATCTGCACACTTTTGCGTAATGGACTTTTCTGCCGCATGCCACGCATGTGGTACCCTGGGCTGGGCAGTTGCGTCGTCCGTGGCGAGGTCCTCCACACCACCCACATTCCATGGGTCCTGGGGTTCTGTGTTGCCATCTGGGGTGCGTGCTGTTTCCACTGGCATCATCCCTCGTGTATTGGCGATTCATGATTTGGGCCACGGTTGCCGTGGTAAGGACCGGCTGGAGTTTCTGAAGGGATGTGCCCATGTATGCCGCCCTGGCATGTGCCAAATCCCTCTGGCGGCCAAGTTACAGGATCCTGTTCAGGGATATTCCTTTTTCGCTTAGCACCATCCTCCTTAGCTTCTCTGAGTGTATCCCGTTTATGAGTTGTCATCGGATCTCCTTTTCGGTGTCCGTGAATTCACATGATATCGCAAGTTTCCGGAGCCTGATGTGATAGGCATCCAGTGTCTCGTCTTCCATCTGGCTGGTAGTGCAGAAAATAAATGTTTCATAGTCTGGATTGAGCTGGGGCATGAAGTAGGCCATCAGGGCGTCCTTCGTCTTTTGGTAGATGTCGAGACGGTCCGTGTTTGCCAGCGAATTGAAAATGCGTAGGACCTCATCCCCAACATTCAGTAGGAGGTGCAACCTCATTTTCCTTGATGTGATAATGTCTTTGCACTCCATGGCCATCTCAAATTTTTGTATCCACAGTTGCCATCGTGGTCCAACCGATGATGGGTCGGTGTATGGATCAAAGGGGTTGAGTGAGATGGTTGAACCCCCTTGCAGGCGTGTCTGCAGCGTGGGTGGTGACAGGTTGGCAGCCATTCTGGAGGGTGCGCCGGGCCTAGGAGTGGACGTGCCTGTTGCTAGTGGCAATTGTTTTCTCACCTTGCAGTGTGGTTGGTGTTTTCTGTTGGTATCTCCGTTATGCGTCCACCTGTTTGTCCCAAGGCTCCTTTTTCACCCCTGTTCCGCCTGTTGTCCAGTTTCAAGGGGTCTGCCCAATGGTGTGTGGCCACCCAGTGCCAGCTTCTTATCCACAGCAATGGGCAAAAATCACAGGCAATACCCAGCATGTGCTGATTGGATTTGCTTCCGCTGAATTCCGAGGAAAGGAAAAACATTTTTTTTTTCTCAGGTGGGGGTTTGGGTGCCCCCACCGTGGTTTCCAAAAATAACACCCTTGCTAGGGGCTTTATGTGCTGGTCGGCGGCGGCGTGCGTGCCGTTCTACTCGCTTCCTCGTCGCCAGTGTTATGTCCCCTGATCCCGTCTGATGCGTCGCGGGGAATCAGGAGGGTAGGGCCAGGCAGCAGGGCCGCGCTGCGCAGCTCCAACAGGAGCAATAAGGAAACTGAGGCTTGTGCGTTGCTGTCCTGCCCTGGAACTGCTCCCGTAGAGCGTGGGCGGGGCTTTTATTGTAAACGCCTTGCATCACCGTGATGTAACAGTGTACAAGGGTGTGCTTCAGGGAGGAAGGGAAGACTGCAGTGGTGAGGGAGTGGTTGCAAAAGTCAGCCAGGGCAGGGGCTAAGGTGTCAATGTGGTCCTTGACGGTTTTGGAGGAGCAGGGGTGAAACTGTTTTGACAATACTTTCATAGATCGAACTTGTCTAGAAACCTCATCTGGGGAGAACAGTGGAAAGGCAGAGAAGGAGAGACGAGAGGTGGCAGAAGAAAGGCAAGAGGAAGAGCAGGGAGTAAAGGGGGAAGGAGGAGAGGAAGAGATGACAGGATGCCCTCAGTTTTAGATATGAAATGAGAAGCCAGGGCTTGGGAGGGTACAGAAGAGGTAGAGACTGCAGCAGGATTGGCCAGCTCCTTGCAGATTTTAAAGAGTTTGGCCAAGTTTTTTGATGTCGCAGAGACACAGACTTGGATGTGGGCTCTCTTGTTGTGGACAGAGAGCCGGTATTGCCTTTGGAGCAGGCAGCAGGCCAGTTTGTCAGAGGATGTACCAGAAGCATGTCATTTCCTCTCAGCCACCCTGCACTTGCGTTTAAGGGTGGCGAGGTCTGAGCCGTACCAGGAGTTGCACTTGGCTTTGGGCTTCAAGTGGATCCTCATGACAGAGGCAAGAACATCGAGATTATCAGATATAGCAGAGTGGAACGTGGAGAGGGCTGCGTCAGAGTGTGAGTCAGCCAAAGGGGGAGTGGGAGGTGACAAAGTGGCAGCGAAAGCCTCCACTGACCACGCTTCATGTGTCAGATAACCCAAGAAGGTGGGTGGCAGTGCTGAAGTTGGCTTGGCCTGAGGGGTGGAGAGAGTGAGCTGGGAGGAAAGAAGAAAGTGATCACTCCAGGAGAGAGGAGTGGTGAGAGGGATAGGTCAGTAGAGATCAGGACATCGGGAGTGTGCCATGCAGAGTTAGTTGGGCCAGAGGCGAGGATACAGAGTGAGAGAGAGTCGCAGAGGTCGCAAAATAATCCATAGGAAGGACAGGAAGCATCCAAGTGAATGTTAATGTCTCCAAGAAGGGGGAGTTTAGTGGTTGAGAACAGGAGGGAAGAGGAGCGGTCCACCCACTCAGCGAGGAAGGAAGAGATCTGACAAGGTGGCCGATAGATGGTAGCCACAGTAAGGGAATGGCTAGGAGAGAGAGAGAGCCTGCAGATGAGGCATTCGAGGAGTAGGCCTGCGCTGGAATGACAGAGAGGAATCCACTCGGGTAAGATCAGGGCTACACCCCCACCGGAATGGTTGGACCTGGGCACAAAGAGGATCTTGTAGCCATCAGGGATGAGAGTTTCAAAGCTTGTGACACAGCTGGCCATGAACCATGTCTCAGTGAGACCAAGGACATCAAGGTTGAGTTCTTCCAGGAGCCGGCAGATGTCAGAGGAGTGTTTGATAGCTGAGCAAGAGTTAAGAGTTGCGAGGTGGAGAAGGGTGCCATCCTTGAAAGACTTCCAGGGGGGGGGTACAAATCAGAGGTACTCCCTGTGGAAGTGTAGAAGGAGGGTGGGCAGAGGAGGTAGGAGGAGAGCTCAGAGTAGCCAAGGAGGAAGAAGAGGCCACCAGGGAAATGGCAGAGGGGGAGGCAAGGGAGCCGAAGAAGTGAGAGAAGGGACAGAGGGAGAGAAGTGGCTCATCAGAAAATGTTTGGATGTTTTGGATAAGTTCAAAGTAAGTTTTAACTATTTACTTATTTGAATATTTATTTGCATTGTAGTCTGTGTAAGCTATATTACGTTTTTCTTTTAAGCTGCTGAAAATTACAAATTTTATTTTTAAGACGATGACATGCTATGCTACTTATGCATTTTTTAAAGGATTTATTTTTTTAACTGTGCAGAATTCATATTAGGGTTTAATATTTAAAAAGGGAACTGGTTACATTTACTATTTGGATGTACCATACAGTTTTTAATATATACTTAATATGTCTGGTGTGATGTTTCTTCTCTCTCACTATAACTTCTAAAAACACAATGGTACACCTGGATATTTTTAAATATATTGCACTATTTGCAACAGATGTTGAAGCTCAGCGGTGGTCATTTTTGATTTAGAAACTTTGAGGGTGCATTTGTCCTGTGATTCCAAGTTTCCTCTAGCACAAACTATTGTTTACATCTTACAAATTACTATTTCCAGTTTCAAGAAAATCTAAATTTTCAACTGTTTCCACACCATGGACTGTTCCTCTGTTTTAGTGAAATCAATGTCTGCAAAAATTCACTACAAACACACTAATTCGATACACTAATCCATGAAAAATCGTAGTCTTCTGGAACGTTTCCAATCCACATAAAGCCCCCTTTATCACTTTGACTACTTCCTTTGAGCTGAAATGTTTATTTTGTTCTTTTCTGTGTTTTTTTATTTTCATTTATTGAAATAAAGGGTGGAAAATGCCTGCTGTAACTGTTACAATTGTGTACCTGCTTGTGAAAGTACTTTCCTTAGTGCAGTCCTCGTTCTATGTGTAAGGAAGGGTAGGTATTAGTAAGACAGACAGAAGTGATCACAGTTCAAGACTGTTTATTGAACTTCAATTGGAATTGAAAAACACCCATTTACACCTAAATCTGAAGATGGGAGGAGGCTACGACCATCAAGTAATAATAACGCAGTCCTAGTCAAGTCTGTTAAAATAAAAGGGGCCTATACTAATAAACCTATTGCCAATCCTTACTTCTAAATACAAATAGTGTGGGAAACGATGTTATGTAAATGAAAAATGTTCAAGACATGATATGTCAGGATATTCAATCCGCTGGCTTCCCTTCCCCACGTTTCAGCATGGGACAAGGCAGCAGACTCAAGTTTAGCACACTCTCTGGCTTCTCTAGTGCAAGGTTACATTTCAGAACTTCAACATCAGGCCTTCTGTGCCAAAGTTTCTTTACCATTCAAAGTCACTTATTTTAGAGGGCCTGATGAAACTCGAAAAACATTAAAGTTCCTTTCTTCTTAGCATTTCAAATATACAACTTCTCATGTGATTTACTGTTCACCCGGATCCCCCTCTGCCGGGGTCAGTCCCACTCTGACACAAAGCTTCAATTGGTCCCCCACTGCTGGGTTCAGACCAAATAAACAACTTCTTGGGGGGTATACTGTTCACCCCGGGGCTCCCCACTGCCAGGCTTAGACCCACTTCAACACAGCACCTTCAGTTGGCCTCCCTCCACCGGTCTCAGACAAAATTTCTCTTCTTCATCAAAATCGAAGACTTTTGACTGTGCACAGGATTTTTCTATACCTGTCACAGTACCATTTTGATTTACAATAACTCGTTCTCTTCTTGATATGGCTTACTTTCACTTTTGGTACTCCTCAGCTGGATACGTTACAGAGCCCTTTGATTGAGCACTCACGCAGTGCCGGACCACTCTGTCAAAGGCATTGTATCATTGATTTAAAATTCAGTCACTCATCAGCAATTCAACTTAACTCTTCTTATCACACACATTTTAACAATGTTTGTTCCAGTGCCCACCATACAATATTGCTGCTTGCAACCTTGGCTTCAACACAGACCAGTCTTGTATCGGTCTCCCCAACTCACCGACATGATTTCACTGACGCTGCTTTGTTCTTGGATCCAAGGATGGTACCACCGCAGCTGGTAATTCTCCCTACCTTGATTACTGACATGGAAGGTCCCTGGGTATCTCTGACACACAATGCAGGATTCCTCAGTCTAGTTTCCTGGTCTTACACTTTCTATTCTTGAGGGTTCAGGAAAATAATGGTTCCTTGTCTGAAAGGGCAGGGGAATTTCCCTCTTTGCGATCCCGTTCTGTTTTGTTGTCTTTCCTATCTCGTTATGCTGCCCTCTCTAAACTGCTGTTTCCTTGTGTGCTTTGCCATACTCAGAGTGTGCTCTTGTGCTCCTCTTTTTATTTCCGGGAGGGGAAGCTTAATGGAAATCAGGTCTGTGTGATGCTCAGTAATTGCCTCACCTCGCCTGATCATTGTATTGGGACACGTCAAGTATACTGCTTGGCTGTTTTGTCTCATAGTGGCTGTCTGTTTGAAAGTGTTCAGGTTGGAAAAGGGGGGTGGGTTAGAGTTACTAAATATCCTTCCTGGTAGGATGGGGTAAAGGTGTTAGAGGGAAGGGGATACCGCGTCTCACCATCCTGTGTCCCACTCCCTGAAGACTGCTCACCCAGGTGATCCTCCTGCACTGGTCCACCCGCAGGTACTGGATCCAAAAGCGATGGCCGTGTCCTGGCCACCTAGATGACAGATCCCCAGGACTAGTGGGTAAGACACCTTCTGGTTTCTCACACAGCCATTGATTTTTGAAAAGAATTATAGATATCATTCTGTAGACTTTTGCAATTCTGATTGCAGATTTTACGCTGGGCACTTGTTCACTCTGTGGCTTATGTGAAAATATTTTGATGTTTTGGATAAGTTCAAAGTAAGTTTTAGTAACTATTTACTTATTTGAATATGTATTTGCATTGTAGTCTGTGTAAGCTTCATTAAGTTTTTCCTTTAAGCTCCTGAAAATTACAAATTAGATTTTTAAAGAAGATTACATGCTATGCTACCTATTCATTGTTTTAAGGGATATATTGTTTTAAATGTGCAGAATCTATATTAGGGTTTCATATATAAAAAGAGAACTGGTTACATTTACCATTTGGATGTACCATATAGTTTTTAATATGAACTTAATATGTCTTTGGTGTGATGTTTCTTCTCTCTCAATATAACTTCTAAAGATACAGTGGTACACCTGGATATTTACAAATATATAGCACTATCTGCAACAGATGTCAATCTATTGTTTACCCTCTTACAAATTCATATTTCCAGCTTTGAGAAAATCTACATGTTCAACTGTTTCCATGCCATGCACTGTTCTTCTGTTTTAGTGAAATCAAAGTCTGCACAAATTCCTTTCTTGAAGTTCACTACAAACACATTACTTTCATGCAGTAATCCATGAAATATCGTGGTCTTGTTGAGGGTTTCCAATCCACTGGAAATCCCTTTCATCGCTTTACTGCTTTCGTTGAGCTGAAATGTTTATTTTGCTCTTTTCTATGATTTTTATTTAAATTTTTTGAAAAAAAGGTGGGGGGAATGACCACTTTAAAAAAATAAACTAGCAATGGCAATGCACCTGATGTTGAGAGACAGCCATTTCCCAATCAGCTAGTGTGGCACCTCCCGGGACCACCCAATTGCAGCAGAGTGCAAAGAATTTTGACTTCTGAAAGATTGAGTGCCGAAGAAATAACAGCAGGTGGGTTTTGTGCCGCACTTGAAGAAGATGTGCCAAGACTGATGGTGGCTGGAGCAGTCGTTGAAGGAGCTGCACACCAGAGGCGTTACTAGAGGGGGGCTAAGGGAGCTATAGCCCCGGGTCTCTTGGTTGCAGCCCCGGATAGAAGCTCAGGGGCTACAACCAAAAGGCTATAGCTAGCCCCGAATCCTGTCAGTCCTGACATTAGCTTAGCCCCTGATAGTTTCCAGACCTAGCAACACCCCTGCTGCAGACGAAGTGGTTTCTGGAGGTGATGATGAAAGGGGTCCAGAAAAAGTAGATGCACCTGCAGAAGCACACCGACATAGTGAACAAGCCCCAGGATTTATTTTCATTGTAGTCTTCATGGGCCTGTCCGTAATCGGCATCCAATCGTACTAGATGTTCAATTAATAAAGAAATGCCCAAGCTCTGTGACACAATGTTTCATGGCCCACATCGAAAATGCTTTTTGCAAAAGGTGCACTGCAGCTCATCTACCTCCTTCAGAGAATGGTGCTCTTTCACAAGAAGGAATATCCAACTGTCTGAAGTTTTCTTCATGGCACAGAGCTTCGTCCATGGCGGGGACAGTGAATTTTTGGCTTGAGTGGTGGTGGTTGGAGGTGATGATGAAGAAGCTGCAGAAGAAATAGATGCACCTGCATAAGCAAGCCAACATGCAGGATGAACACTAAAACAGACCAGATTCTTTCTTCACTCCTGGTCAAGCCACGTGTATCAATTCTGTATTGCATGGATTTTCTAAACATATATATATATATATTTCCCACATTATGAAATGTGATTTTATGCACCTGTAAATCTTAGACTAGACAGTGTTTGGTTAGTGTTCAATCCACCTTGGATTTATTTTTTCAAATGACCCAATGATTACTACGTGAAAACAACAACTGTGTACCACACACAGATCTTGTACCAAATATAGTGCATACAATGTACTACATATGAGGGTCGAAAAAAGTAAACATGTGTATAACAGTAACTAATTGTATTTGCTATAAGATGTTCTCTAAGTAATTGTATTTTTTTTTATTACAGACCAAAAGAAGCACAATATACCCTTCTCACCATATCCGACTCAGTGTCCATCATCTCTTCCCCATCCATACCACCTACCCCCACCTAATCTACATCCTACCTACGCCTAGACCTACACTCTAGACTCCTACCCACCCACCCTACCGCTGCTATCTCTACTCATGCTTCTACACCTTACACCCACACTCTCTTTTCCCACCTAACCACCTTACCCCATCCTCTCTACCCCAGCCTAACTACCCTACTCTACTTTCCCTACCCCTACTCACCCAGCCTGCCCCCATCCTCTCTACCTCCACCCACTCTGCCCCCTCTCTATGTACCCTTGCTCGGCCACCTTATCCCCAACTTCTCCACCCCTGATGAAGTAAAAGCTGTGTTCCTTAAAAACATATATGGATCACCCTTAAAACAGCCTTTGTGTTTTTACTTGAAAATTGTTCAAAAAATTGTCAGTGTCAAACTGCTATTTATTTAACTTTTAAACATAGTTCACACATGTATAAGTTGTTTGAAATACCTAACATACACATTAAAGGGCCTGCGCTAGCGGCCCTATAGTTATGGTTAAGTTGCTCAACTCATAAAAAGAACACTTTTTGGGCAGCTAATACATTTGCTCTCCCTGGATGAATACTCACCAAACTTTGCAAAATAAGTACATGGCCTACACGGTTCTGCAAAGTGTGTTGCAGTGTTGTCCAAGGGAGGGGGGGGCGAAGTTATAGGAGGGGTTCCCAAAATGTGCAGAAATCTTCAAAGGCACAATAGAAAAGCATGTTTGCTCATACCTACAGCCCAAACCGCTGGATGGATGTTCATCAAATTTACACAAGGAGCGGCGGCTTGGTCTCAAAAGTGTGCTTTTGTAAATTTGGTGTCAATCCCCCCCAGTAGTGTTTTGAAAACTGGCCAAACATTTGGTAATAACATATTAGTGATATCTGAGTCCCCAGACTGACTTCCTGATTTGGGGTCATACACGCAGCTGATTGGATGGTGAAAAAAGTAAGGTGCATCATATTTTTTGAAACAGTCGCCATGTTGGATCCAAAGACAGCACCAGTGTCTGTGGATAGCGCAGTGGGGAAAAAAGTGGCAAACACATTTGGGGTTATTTGGTGGCCGAAAGAGGGCCTGAAAAAGGTGGAGAAGAGGAATATTGTTGACATGGGGTGGTTTTTATAAGTGAAAAGGGGTTTGTAGATACCGCTGAGTCTGTGAACATTGCCACTGACCACGGACAGTGCAGTGAGAAAAAAGTTTGGAAAACAAATTTGGGGTTATGTGGTGGCCAAAAGATGGCCTGGTAAAGATTGGGGAGTGGAGAAAAGTTGACATTGCGCTGTTTTTATAGGAGGAAAAAAGGTGTGCAGGTGCCACCAAGTCCGCAGTCAATGTTAGTGTCTGCGCACATTATTTGGCTGGCAGGGGGGTCTGGGTGAGTCTTGTTATTTGAATGTATGTATTTGTTATGTGGTTTAATTATATTGTGGTGGTTGTGGCTAGTGGCCAGATTTTTAATATGGTGGAATGATATAATTGAGGTGTGTATGGTATTTATGATACTAGGACAATTGAGGAGAGTGCTCCTTGATGTCTCCTCCACCTTTCATATGGTCAACCATTCTATCCTTATTAAATGGTTACATGATACCTTTATCATCATGGACCGGGCACTGAACTGGCTGACCTGTTTTCCTCACTAACCGCTCTTCCCAGCTGCAAGTGGGCCGTTTGTACTCCACCACCTCACTGTCTACCTGCATAGTACCCTAGGGTTCTATCCTATGATTGTGGCTCTTCAATATCCATTTCTTGTCTATGGGTCACCTGCGTGTCATTTCCAGTGTTATGTTAACGACACACAGCTTTCCTTAAACGTCCCTCAACGAATGTCTTCTCCTTGTTTTTTATCCCTGATTGTTTAGCCACCGTTGAGGCATTTTGTGCGGCTAACAATCTCTGTCTCAATGCCAGTAAGGCAGAGATCTTTCTTATTGTGACACTTGTGCCCTATTTTTCTCCTACCATCTGGCCACCCTCTTTGGACTCTCACCATCCTGTAAGGCCAAATAACTTGGGGTCATCTTTAAATTATCTCCCTCTCCTTTATTCCTTACATTTTGGAGCTTGTAAAGATAGCCCCTTTCAGTCTCTCCTCCTTATAGGCATTCTACCGTTCCTCACTTTTCCCCAAAAGCTCAATGTCTCTAGAGCCCTGGGCCTCTGTAGGCTGGACTACTGCAACAGCCTATTCCTTACCCTCCCCATTTGTTGTCTACACCCCTTTTGTCTAATCTAAAGTAGGGCTGCAAGACTTATCCTTGGCCTCAAGCCCAGGGATCTTATTGCTGCAGCCCTAAAATGTGTACATTGGCTCCTGGTGGTTGCAAGGATGAAATTCAAGATCCTCTGTATTATTGACAAGGCTTTCTGGGGCCTGCAACTACAATATCTCCAACTTTGTCTCCTTAAATACTGCCCTGCTAGAGCCCTCCACTCCTCTAACTCAATTCTCTGCTTTTCAAATATTTTTTGAAACAGAGAACAGGAGGCATGTCTCTCTCTTTGACTGTTGCCTCTCTCAGGAACAGCCTTCCTTGTCCTCTTGTACTTCAGCTGGACTTTTTTATGTTTTGGAAAAGTCTGAAAACTCTGCTTTTCTTTTCCTTGTTTACATAATCCCTTCCCTGCTAACTCTTACCACTGCCACTGAGACTGGTGGCCTGGTTCCCCATGAACCTCACAGATTCCATATCTAGTTGGCACCACTGCACCTCCCACCCTTGCGGGTGAACCAACTGGCGGCTGTGTCCCCTACATTTGGGACTCCTCAGTCCCAGCAGTTAGCCAGTCCTTGGCATCTCTTGACACTTTCCTTCTGGGCTCTGATCAGCACTTGTCAATCCCTTGTTCCCTTTCCATTCATGCACTTCACTTAATGCACAATGCATTTGTGCATTTATATTAGCAGTGTGTACAATCTTTTGGGATAAGCAAGGGAAATGCAGATGCAAAAAGGTTTCTAGAACATTCTTAAATGACAGTTGGTGTGTGGAAGTTTACTATATTGATAGGGTTATATGTAGAGGTTTCTGAACTGATTGGCGGATAGATGTGTGACTGTTTTAAAGCAGGCAATGAGGGAGTATTACAAACATAACAGTAAATAAAGAGTAGAAGGGCTGTCTTGTACGATGGTGTGCATGTGCAATCTGAGTTTATTAATGATGCATGGCCTGGAGAGGGGCCTGCAGAGACCTTGGATAGTCATGAAGGTTCATGGATTATGGTCCTTTTGTATGCTAGAGAAAAGTATTTGGGACTGAACATTTTTCTGAGCTTTATTTCTTGTTTACAATTGTCCATTATTTCCACTAGCATAGTAGAAAATACTAATGAGAATGTTGGAGAATCTTATTGAGTCTAACCACTTTAAGTAGATGGAGTGTATAAGCTTATTTTTTTACTTCAATTTTTATTAACTGTGAATGGAGGTTCCTAAAGGAACTTTTTCTGGTGTTTTTTTTATTTTTAATTATGTTTTGTTTGTAGGAGAGGGCAGGAAATAGGGTGGAGAGGGAAATAAGGGAAGAGGCACCAACCACAGATGTGGAGGGCTATGTGGACAGGGGAAGATGTTGGGCCTGTGTTAAATGTAAGGTAGGGGCAGTGTTTCCCATGATCCCTGAGTACAGCCTCGAAAGCACTTTGAAACTGCTCCCCCCGCAGAGCGGTGTGTTTCCATATATACAGAGTACTGTTGTCTTGGAAAGATATGGATCGACAGCCACTTTTTTGGCTTGCAAGGTAGTTGGTGGGATTTTGTGCCCCACAGGAGTAGCCTGTGTGGTGGCAGTATTGATTGAGGAAGATGAGGTAGAGGAAGACAGCCTGCTACTTCCTGAGAATGGAACTGGTGGTGGTGTTGGTGGCTCCTGGGGAGGAGGAATGGCAATGGATGATGCCATTTTTGAAGTTAAATAACAGTTGTGCTAATGTTCTTCCAAGCATGTGTTCTCTCCTGCTTTGCAGATGGAAAATCAGTTAAACATAAAGTCTAGGAGATGTGCTAGGGTAAATATTCAGCTTCAAACTTCCTAGATCTGCTGAAAATGCAGTTTCAAACTGTGAAGCACGGACACGTTCACGAATACGTCATCACACCGCCGGCGCATGGTCGCATGACACTGTCCAAAACATCTGCGATGAAGTCACACGTTCGTGAACTTTACAGGACAAACAATGGGGCAAAAAGTTGAAGAAAGTTCATAGAAGTGATACAAATGTTGCTAGAAGGTGGGAAATGGCACAGTTTTAGGGTGAAACTTTCTAGATCGCCCGAAAATGATTATATATTAGGGGTAAGCATAATATCAGGAAGTTGTAGCAAATTAGGGTGCACTGGTGAAAACCCATGAAATGCAGTGAAAAAACTTTTTTAAAGCGACGTTAGTTGCACCAATAAAAACAAACCTATGAAATTCAGTGAAAAAACTTTGTTAAAGGGAGATTATGGTTACAAGTAAAACTGAAAACCAACAGAAATTTGCCAGTTATGTTAGGCTAAGCAACCATAACTTGCGCCACCACTGTGCACTCCTAACACTAGCACCCAGGACATCAAAGATAACATCACAAATTTCATTGATGACATCACTGATGACATCACATATTAAATGCATTGTGATAAAAAGTTCCTACAAGGGGTTTTGTTTAAAATGTTGGTAGCAAGATGTCAGAGGTGATTAGAAGACCTATCATGAAGTACGTCATGTAGTAAAGAATGCTCTCATAAAAAAAAAATATATTGCAGTGTTGTTGTTAATACAGCAATGTAATCATACATAAACATATGAAATGGCTGCAGCATGCACCATAGAAGTACAATATGTTTAATTTGGTAATTCTGCATAGTAAAATAGTGAATGCTACCTAATCAGAGTTTTGAGTAATGTTAAACATGGTATAATTAGCCAACAATTTATGAGTTACTACACACTTGTGGTAGTAGAAACAATACATATGAAGACCCACAATGCATAAAAATAAGAGGCACATACACGGAAACTAAAGTAAGGAAGAAAGAAACAAAATCACCAGAAAATGTCAATAACATTAAAGTTCATCTTCATGTATCCAAATTAATTGTGTGTTGGAGGCCTGCTTATAACCCCGTGTATGTGCATCATGAGCTGATATTAAACCCTAACGAAAGTTCTTTAAGAACATACGACACGGTTAACATCTAGATATATAGCAGCTTTTGAATTTTAATATTCTGACTGTTAGTGAACAAAAACACCTGGCCTAGATACACCAGTGAACAAAAACAAGTGGCCTAGATATGTGATGTCATCAGTGACATTTGTGATGTTATCTTTGATTCTTGGCATTGTCCTTTTTGTTTTGTCATTTTTCTATTTTAACATGTTCCTCCCTTGCCAAATGATTACCATCATGTCTGGCAGAAGTGACAGCAGTGAAGACAATGTCATATGGGTGCCAACACCATCCCTGCTCTGAAAGAAGCTCTCTGTGATGGAGAAAACTTCACACGGTTGGATATTGTTTTCTAGTGAAGGAGCACCATTCTCTGAAGGAGGCAGAGGAGGTACAGTGTACCTTTAACAAAAAGTTTCTGTGATATGAACCATCAACCGTCGCATCACAGAGCTTGGGCACCTCTGTATTGATTAACTATCTAGTACACGGACATTGGGACAAAGTGGATGTTAATTATAGAAAGCCCCATGAACACCACAAGGTAAATGCATAGGGAGTGTTTACTACGTCAACATGTTTCTACATGCATGCTACTTCTCTTACACCTCCTTCATCATCACCTCCGGCCATAACCTCTTCTGTGGCTCCTTCAACATCAGCTCCAGCAATCACCAGTCAAGGCAGAACTTCTTCAAGGCACGACTTCTTCAAGTGTAGCATGAAGCCCACCTGCTGTCATTTTATCGGCACCCAATCTTTCAGAGTTGGGTTGTCCTGGGAGATGCCACACTAGCTGACTGGAAAACACAGTGTGAGATACCATTTTATTGCAGAGAATGTTTAGGACAAGTGCAAGCAAATAAACCTGTAACCTCTGATCCACCTTCAACCCTCCACAAGACAAACATTCTGCATGGATCAGTGCACCAAACCAATTTATTTGCAGTGGACCTCAAGAAAGGAATTTGTCCACATATTCTTGGATCTAGAAATAGACATCTATAAGATGGTGAACAATAGTTTAAGACAAAGCAAGCTCTGAATCACAGCTCAAATTTACTCTCTGAATTTCCTCTGCAAATAAACCTGTAAATATGTATTGACCCTTTCTACCTAAAAAGGTATCCCTTCAACAAACATGAAAAAATGAACATTTAGCACATCATATCATCATCTTAATTAAAAATCTAATTTTCAATCTTAAGCAACAAATAAACAATGGGCCTCATTACACGGATGGCGGTAAGCCATGGCGCTATTAGCGCCATGGCTGCCGCCGGTACCTTACCGGGTCCGCCTTGGTGGATGGCGGAATTAGCTCCATATTCCAAGGTGTGTGGGGGCGCTAATTCCGCCATCCACCATTGCCCCTTCACCATTGCCAGTCAGCCCCATAGGGCTCCATGTTAATGGTGAAGGTGCCGTAATTAGCACCAAGGTCCCTTTGCGGGTCCCGTACTTAACCTCTGTAAAAACCAGGCGTTAAGGGAGGACCCGCAAAGGGACCTTGTAGTAAGGCGGTAAGGGTTTACTGGTACCGGTGCCCTTACCAGTACCGGTAAACCCTTACCGCCTTCCGTGTAATGAGGCCCTATGACTTAATATAGCTGACACACACCACTCTGCAAATAAACCTTTAAATATTAAAATGTTTACTGACGCTTACTTTCACATCAGCCACACACTCAGCATGTGAACTATTATACTTTCCAAAATCAATTGCACAAAAAGAGGCATATATTAAGCAAACTACTAAAATGGCTGACACATTTTCACTGCAACCTATCACCGGCAAGTACACAATTGCAACAGTAACACCAACCAACCTCTTCAACTTATCCAGAATAGAACCACAAGACTTATCCTTGGCCTCAAGCCCAGGGACTGCATCTCTCTGGTGCTGAAATCCCTCCACTGGCTCCATGTGGCTGCAAAGCTCAAGTTCAAGACCCTCTGCATAGTCCACAGGTCTTTCTTGGGCCGGGCCCTTACTATCTACAATGCTCTCTTCCTAAATGCTCTCCTTCTAGTGCCCTCCACTCTGCCTCCTCCAAATCTCTGCGGGAGAGCCAATTTTCCAAACATAGATTTGGGGTAGATCCTTATCCTCTGCTGGTGCCTCCCTCTTAAACAGAGTCCCTGCCTCTATCGGTATTGAGCCGGGCCTCCTTAAGTTCCTGGAAACTCCTCAAGATCTTCATCTTTTCTTCCTCTTTCTCTCTCCCTCTCCCCTACTAACCTTCTTTCTCTTCTCTCCTGCCTTCCTCCTTCTTTCTTTCGCACAACCTGCTCAGTTTGCTGACTGGTCACCTGGTGCACCTCTAGAGCCTCTAAGGTCCCAGGCTCCCCTGCCAGTCCTGCACTTGCCTCTGGGCCTCTGCACTCTGCTTGGCACTACTGCACTTGGAATACAGTCCATGAGAGGGGCAACCATTCTCCACTTAACTTAGGCCCCTGCTGGATTGGGCACACGTGTCCCCCTCCACATCCCTCGCACTTCCTGTGTGCGCACTTGCACAAGCCTAAAAGTACTAGGTCTAGCAAGTTTGCCTGTCCTGTCCTCCCTCTGTCTCCCCTCCCTAGCTTGGTTGTGCCTGAAATACTCATGCATAGGCGCATTAGATGACCAACCACCAATCAATCTGATATGTTGCCAGACCTAGTAGGGTAGTTTATTGTTCTGTATGTCCTCACCCTTTTCTCCCCCCACTCTTTGTCACGCACTTATAATAGTAGAATTGCCACTGGCCTAGTATGATAGTTAATGTTGTCGTTGTCAGATCATTCTGAATCTTCAAAGCCTAAGAATAACAACTGTATTCCCTTGTTCCCTTCCCACCTTGAAGTGCTTTGAAGCACTTCACTTGTGTGCCTAAGCGCTTTACAAATAAACAATTACAATCACAATTACAATTACCAATTGCAAACACTGAAACACATAAAAAGCTTCTTTTTAGAACCATCTTTTCATAACCGCGGATATCCCACCCACGGCTTTAAAACCCCTCTTGTATCTGCAGATAAATGCAAATTTTCACTAACTCCCGAACACACATTGCTGACCTTTAAAAGTTCCAATTAGACAATTCCCCCACCCCCCACCCCTAGCCTGATGGCATTTGCATATTTGCATGTTTTTTGACCTTCAAATGTAATTTTTCTGTGTTTCATTTTCTGATACCCTTGGTTATAGCCGCATCGAGAAAAAACAAAGATGGCGTTTTTTTCATTTATAAACATTTGTTTTCTTGGAAATGTACATGGGATATAGCTATCTATTTTGGAGAAGGGGCACCCACTTTTCCATCCAATATTATAAAAACTACAGGACAGAATAACCCCAAAATCCAAAAGGACTGTAAGTCAACGCTGCACACTCACGTTGTTTCACACCTGGTCCAAACCCGTCCAGCGGTTTGGGCTGTGTGGTCCACCAAAAATGTGTTTCTTTTTTTGTTTTCTTAATAACTTATTTATTTTGTAATGAATCATACCCAAATTGTGCAGTCTGGGGGGCAGGGCATAGATAGTTATCTTCAGAATTCTGACAAAATCTGTCACACAAGTGAAAAGATATTAACAATTCATTTTTTGGGGTTTCCTATGGGAGTCCGACTCACCTTCACTATAGGGCAGCAACTACCGCCCTATAACATATGTCCCATTTTATAATGATTTTTCATGATCAAACTTCACCATTTTGCCTTTTTAAATCTTGATAATCTACTAGATCATTCCCCATTCTGTGTAGTAATATTGCCACTTAGTCCAAAGGAAATTCCAAAAAAATGCTTCACCACCTCAGCATATAAAATGTTCTAAATTTCTTGAGTCCTACGTTGAACAATCCCTCCATCCTTTGTACAAACCTGTATCAATATTGTCATATGTGGGATGCAAGATAGCAAGATAATTGGAAAACCATGTGTTATTGATCATTTTAAAATAAGACAGGGCCTCAGTATGACTTTGCCTAGGTGGTAATAAGGTGCCAGTATTACCATATACCGGCACATTTTTCCACACCATCAAAGTACACGTTTGTTGGTTGGGTGGAGGAATTACCTCCAGCTGAAAGCTGGAGGTAATTCTGACACTCTATCGGCAAAAAATTGCCCATATTACTGGCACCAATATTCCCTGTGCCGGTAACACCGGTAAATCCTGATGGATTCCTCCAAGGAATGGGGATTTACCAAACTTGCCGGCACTCATAATCCAGCGGTAATTTCACCAGACTGAGTGCTCGTAAGGGTCATACGGTTTGCCAGTATCCAAGCATATTTACCACCAGGATACTGGCAAACTTGTAATGATGCCCATTGTCCCACCATTTATAGATTGCTTTTTGGTACATTTACCTCTTATATATATTTTGCTTTTACGTTTTGCTTTTTGGTACCTTTCAACTCTTCCCTAAATAGTTGAGCCATTATTTGAAAACTAATTGGTGAGATCAGTGTCCATGGATTATAAAAATCTTGTGGATTCTTAATGCACATATTATGTGCTCTTTCATGACCTGCCTGCATTATGATGTTGTTTCTCATTTTCCTGTCATCTAACTTAATTTGACTGCATGTAGGCATTTGATTTGTGCTTCTGCTTCTCCTAGACTGACCCATTATTTTATTAATGTGTAACTTTATAGATTGGAGGTCCATGTGTGTAGCCAATGTCCCATTATCCACAATGTCGTTGGTGTTAACTTTGAACAGTTCTTATGGGATTGAATTTAGAATAGCTTGCAATTCATAAACAAATTTGATTTGTAAGTCCAATTGAGCTATTGCAGGTTTGAATTGTCTATAGACTGGCAAGGTTAATTTATTTATTGCATTTTATACTTCAGGGAACGCTTTGTTTGTATAATCACCTTTCCCTTTCTCATTCTTCCTTTGTAAGATTTGTGTCCCCATAGCTACCTGTTTTCCATGTTTTCCTATTATATCCAAAGTATGCAAACTCTGATGCAGGCTTCTGTAATTGCTTGTTTTTTGGTTATTCTTATCACACATTTGTTATCACCACTCTTACCTTTTGTTCTTTATTACACTTTAGAACCTGAAGGTACCGTTTTATGGGTCCTAAAATAATAGTATGGTTAATTTGTATTGGTATTTATTGTTTAAAAAGCACACCTAGCTCCATAGCAGCAGAGCACTGTACAGTTTCTTCAGTATAGGTTTGAATTTATCAAATTTTGCATAGTCTGTTTTTGCTCTGCACAACACACCACAATTTCGGAAGGATATTCCCGGAATATGTTCAAACAGAAAACAATATATTTCCATTGGGTAGCATACACCTCATTAATTGCTAAATGTTAAAATGGTGCATTCAAGTTAAACAACTCAATGAGAATGTTTCATAGAAAATTAAAGATTGTTAATGTTCAAACCCAATTAATAAAAAACAAATTTGAATTGGCTAATTTGCATTAAGAACATAAAGAAAACGTATGAAAGGAAATCCTAGAAAAATGATTTTAAATATTTTCCAAAGAAGTCAATGTGGTCAGGAATTAGCATAGGTACTGATCCCAAGTATTGTTAAGCAATGGAAAATGTGGGAAAAATTAGAAAACAATTACTGTCCACTTTGCAAAATGTAGCAGATTTGAGAACAACAATAAAACATGGTTTGTATCTGCACCATTTTCATACAGATTCATGGCACAGTGTGCCAAACACGTAGTACAATCGTCTCCATGAGCTTTCCCCCCTCTTCCGGAATCAGCTTGTGTCTTTGCACACATCACATACAGAAAATTGACACAATCTTTTGGAAGGGCCCATGGAGGAATAGAGGTGCCAGATTCACTGCTTTTTACAAAGTGGGGACATAAGTGTTGGCCTAGTTCTACTAAATTAGTTAGTGTCAAGTCAACAATATGGCAGACCCACCACCAACCACAGCTCATTACCAAGACTTTGTTTGTCTCAATCATAACACATTCCTTTGGATGTATTCTTTCATAGGGAGTAAAAACAAAATATTTGTTTAGAGATTTTTATTAGATTAATATATAAGCAAATGGCACATGAACAGAACCATTTTAAAAGAGATTTACAAATTCCTAAGTATCAAACTAATACAATTAGTCAAAAACAAGTTGAGCAAGATAGGATCAATGATCTTTTTATGTTGAGTAGTGATTAAGACAAACAAGGGGAGGACACTGACATTTGTACAGGACAGAAGACAATATGAGAGGATAAGTTGGGGATAAGTGTAATAGAAAGCTGATAATATTTAGTCACAAGTGTTAAGGTATTGAATAAATACATTCAATTTTTTGTTAAATGTGTGCATAACGTCAAAAGAAGAAGCATGGCATTTCTCGATCCGATGGGTGGAGCAAATATAATTCCACCAGGTATACTAAGAGAGGTTAGTTGCATTCTAGCAGTTAAACATCATGTTATGAAATGCAATACTTATAAACAAATTAAACAGAGTAGGAGATTCAATCTGTCTTATAACTGTGTTAACAATAGAAACAATCATAAGGTTAGAGAGCGTTAGAGGCTCTGTAAAATGAAAGATTAACTGCATGCGTAACCAAATCTTTGTCCAAAAAGCATATACATGTTTACACTTGAAAATTAAATGAAGAAAATCAGCATTAGGTCCATGACGTGACCAACAGTTATTGAATGGGTTTTCTACGGTTTTAGCAATATGTAGAGGAGTGAAATAAGCATAGTGAAAAATAAAAAAAAAACATGTTTGAGTAAGGTTGGCAGCAACAAACGTCCAAGAATCTGGCATAGGTTGAAATTACCAGTCTATTTCCCATTGTCTGATAATACTAAGATTGAATACGTTGGGGGAAGGGGGATTATTTAGGAACGCATATAGCTTGGCAGCACTAATAGAGGGATTGTTTATTAAAAAAGGCAAGAAAAGTTTAATGGGATTTTTGGGTCAGTGTAGGCAAGGATTTAGTTTTAGATTTTATAAGGGATGTGTGAAAGGGGAGGTCAGACTCAGGGATATTTTATTGTGGACAAATCTACTAACGGGAATTTGTTTGGAATTGTGGAAGCGTTGCTTGACAAATTTCATGCCTGATGAGTACCATCTGTGAATGGTAATGAGACTAGATTTGGTGGAGTTTTGTTTAATGAACCAGAGAAAGATGTTCTCTGAACTGGTATTAGAGACAGAATTGATGGGGAGTTTAATCCAAATAGTTTTAAAGAAGTGTAGTGAAGGAAAATAAGTTATATTCGGCCAGGAAGAAGTCAATAAGAAGGTGTAAAGGGAGAGTGGGGAAATAAAATGTGCTTCAATACTAATCCAGAGAGGAACATTATCAAGGTGGGATTCATAATATTTAAAAGTAATGAATAGTTTAATGACAAAAGCCGTATGATACACTTGCAAATTAGGGAATTTGACCCCCTTGAAGACTTGGGAAGTCTTAATCTATTGATGGCAATGCGCAGCACTTCATGATTCCATAGGAATTTAAGAAGGGAATCAATTTATTTGTAGAAAAAAGAGTGAATTACAGTGGGGATCATGGATAATGAATAGAGGATAATGGGGCTGATCATCATTTTAATAGTATCAAGGCGTCCTCACAAAGAAAAAAAAGTGTTGACCATCTTGAAGTCAATTCTGTAACTTTCTCAATTAGAAGATTGGTATTGAGATTAACAGTAGTATGAATAGCTTTAGCGATTTGAAGACCCAAATATTTAATATGTGAAGGGTGCCATGACATGGCAAAAAGAGGGTAATGGTAGGATTACATGCATTAGTGAGTGGCATGACCTCAGATTTATCCAAATTTAATTTGTATCCAGAGAAAGTAAAGAAGTTGTTAATGGTAGTTATTAAATGGTGGATGGATGAGGCTGGATTAAAGTAGGATATCGTCTGCATAAGCAGATCATTTTATTTCTTTATTATTTATAAAGATAACCTTGATATTGGTGTTCATTCTGATGCTATGAAGAAGTGGTTCTAAAGCCAGATTAAATAATAAGGGAGAAAGGGGGCAACCCTAACAGGTTCCTCTTTGTATTTGAAAAGAGGTGGAGAGAGAGTTATTAATTTGAGTACGAGTACGAGTGGTAGGGGAGGAGTAAAGAACTTTGAGCAGATTAATAAATTGTGGAGAGAAACCATGCCAAGTTAAAGAATGGAACATGAAAGACCAGGAGACACGATCAAATGCTTTCTAAGAGAGCTAAAGGGCCTTGAGAAGTTTGAGGGTGAGAAAGCATGTCAAATACGAGTCTAGAATTAGATGAGGCATGTTGATTTTTGATAAAACCTGATTGGTCAGAGGGTATAAGTTTGGGAAGATATAGTTCTAGGCATTTTACGAGGATTTTAGCAAAAACTTTTGATTCTGAATTAATAAAAAAAATGGGTCTATAATTTTTGATGAGAGAGGGGTCTTTGTCCGGTTTGGGAAAAAGTACAAGAAGGGCCTCTCCAAAAGAACCAGGGATTTGGCCAATTTCAACAAAGTAGAAAAACAATTCCAGAGGTTTTGGAGCAATAGAATCAATTAAAGTTGCATGCAAATCTGCGGAGAATCCATCAGGGCTAGGGGCTTTAAAGGATTTGAGTTTGAGTATGGCTTGTTTGATTTCAGCTAGAGAGATTGGTGTGTCAAGTGGAGTGAGGTCGACTGGGTTTGAGTGATTATTCTTTTAGTTTTTTTCAAAGAAATAATGGATTTCAGAAGTGTTAATGGAGGGGTCTGAAGAATATAAGTTGGAATAAAAATCAAGAAATGCATCGTTTATGTCTTTCTGCTACCGTCAGAAGAAAGGATATGGGTAATAAGGGATTTTTCTTTTTTCTTCTTTAGCTAAGAGGCTAAGATTGTGCCCGCTTTATTGGATCCACTCTGAAGTTTGGTTCTAGACTTCAGTATGGAGTTATCAGCTCTATCTGTGCAGGTTTTGTTAAATTCAATGGCCCTCATTACGACCCTGGCGGAAAGGGGTTTACGCCAGCGTAATGCATGGCGTACCTTTCCGCCTTACTACGAGTTCCCGTAGCGCCATGGTGCTTTTTTCGCCTGGTTTTTCCGGTGGCGTAATTAACACCTTCCCCACTCCCATTATACCCTATGGGGCAAAAATGGGAATGGGGAAGGGTAAATGGGGATTGGGGACTTACCGCCCCGCCAAGGTCGTAATGGGGCGGTAAGTCCGCCAACCCCCATGGCGGAGTTGGCAGCTTTGCGCCATGGACCATGGTGCAAATTGCACCATGGTCCTCCGCCAGGGTCGTAATGAGGGCCAATGTATTTAATCACAGAAGCTTTCAAAGTATTAGGATCTGGGTTTGCATAGTAGGATTGTTCAAGGTGTTTGATTGAAATTAAAAGGGTGTTGTGAGTTCAGATTGCCATTTTTTGATGGCTACACATTGGATTATCGACAAAGGGTGGCTTTGAAAGCATCCCTATTGTTATTCATGGGGGTATGTTCAGGACGGTTACTGAGGAAGACATATTCAATGAAAGATTTAGTTTTGTCAATGAAGGATTTATTTTTAAGATAAAACAAATTTAATCTCCATCTTGAAGAAAGTTTAGAAATAGCAATCCATTCAAGAGTGGTGGGAACAGGTGCATGATCAGAAATAGTTATGGAACCAATTTAAGAGTTAGAAATGGTAGAAGTTAGTGAGGAATTAACAAAAATATAGTCTAGTCTGGAAATGGATTGATGGGGATGGGAATAGAAGTTAGAATCCTTTGTATCTGGATGACAGAAGCACCATGAGTCAATTAGGTTAAGGTTTTGTAATACATTTAGAATGATATTTCGGCATTTGGAGTTAATACAATTTGAGGAAGATTTACAATCAAGGGTGAAGTCAAGGTTCTGGTATATATCTCCACAAAAATGGAGTTTGTCAGGACCTTTCTGTGATAGTTTTGAAATGAAATTGGACCAAAAAAAGTGGGTTGGGGGTGTTAGGGCCATAGACATTAAATATAGTAACAGGCAAGTTGTTAACAATAGCTTCTACAATAATCCAACAGCCTTCTGGGTCTTTTTCTTCATTAACTAATGAAAAGTTCAAATGCTTATTAATTAATATAGAAACTCCACCTTTCTTATCTAATGCATTGGAATAGAGTGTGTGACTTATCCATGAGGCTCTAATCTTAAGGTTTTTGCTATCCAAACTCAAATGAGTCTCTTGGAGACACCTAATGTTGGGTTTTTGCTTAGCAAGTAAGGAGAGGATCTTGCTACGTTTGACAGTATGGCCCAGCCCTTTCACATTCCATGTAACAAACTTAATATATATCTGTAATGAAAGAAAAAATAATGGCCAAAGCAGTGAAAGACATAACGAGAAATAAAACAGTTATATACTGCCCTGAGTAAAATGTTAAGAAATGCCATACATCAAAGGAATAAACATTACTAAATATTGTGGAAGCATAGGAGAACAAGGGGGAAAACATACGGAAGTGGACACGACAGTAGTGGGAAAAACATATATAAATGACCAAGTTGAATAAAAAGGACGATATACGAATAAGTAATGGCAAAAAGGTAAAGGTAAGATTGGTCGGAAAGTAAAAAAACAAGAATATCATGGGGGATACCAGAGTATGGAGGAATAAGCACAGGCGAAGAGAAGCAGAGAACAAGAGGTGGGAAAAATGTCAAACGTTGTATGAACATGAACAAGCGGAACAACCAATGGAACTATTAAATAGTGAACCAAATGGTTAATAATCTAAATCAGTTAAGTTTGCAAAGTTGAGAGCGAAGGATCAATGGATTTAATGGGAGATCTTGATTTGTCTCTCAGATGGGTTGAAGTGGACGGAGCATCAAGTGGGATTGAGGAGGCTGATCTGCTGCATTTAGGTGTATATTTGATGTGTTGATTCTTGGGGTACCTAAAGGTAGGCAAGTAAGTTTGAGGGTCAGACTTGGAAGAGTTGGTTGCAGGGTTCCGAGAAGTTGTATCCATTGGTGAAGTTTGAAAGGCATATCTATTGCCAAGGGATTTCAAAAGAGGTCTCATATCTAGGAATATTTTCCTCTTGGCTTGGGTAATCATGGAAAAGTCTGGGGAGGTGAAGATTCTGTTACCCTGAAAGAGGATGGGGGAATTTTTCATGGCAGTTAGTAGGATTTGGCACGCTTGTTGATGTTGCATAAAAGCAAGCGATGAAGGGTCTTGGTAAGGTGTTGTTGCCGGAGAAGTGAGGGCTGATCCTGTGAGCCTGTTGTAGTTCCAATGGAGGTGAAAAAGTTATCCCTAGGGCTGAGGGGATCCAATTGGTGTGGAAATTGATAGGGCTGTCTCCTTCTATTTTTTCAAGGATCACATAGAAGCAAAGGTTGTCCCTACAATTTCTGTCTTCTAGTTCCTCAACTTCACCTTCCAGCTGGGCGAGTTTAATTTGCATGTTCTCGAGGCCCTCCACTCTATCCTCCACTATACTGACTCTCTCTTCCATTTCATCCAGTCTGCAAGAGAAAATATTAATATCATTTTTGAAACCTTTAAGCTCTTCTTGTATCGAGGAGGAGCAGGAGTCTAGCATAGCAATAGAGTACAGAATATGACCTTGTCCCTCAAGAATTTTTCCATGCAGCATTAAAAGATGCATTGTCAAGTGAAGTCGCATATTTGGTGATATCAGCCATGTTCATAGGTAACAAATGACAGCTAAAAAATTGAAATTGAGAGTGAGTCAAAAGGAAATCACATATGATGAAAAGTGAACATTGAAATTCCACTACAGGAGGTCAATAGTAAGTAGGTCAAGTCGAATTGAGTTGAGTTGAAATGAAGTGATGAAGCCGGGAAGTAGTGTTAATGATGGGTTGAGCAAAGTGCAAAAAGCTTCAAAGTCAGAGAAAGCAAGGAGAGGGTACTGCCATAAGTCGATTCAATAAATCATCGGTTACAGAGATGGTGTACCTGACTAAAACTTATGGTACAGATAATACTTGCCGATATTTGTTAAAGAATGGGCCAGTTGCTTCAGGGGTGAAGAGTTAATTTACCTCCATGCATCCACTTTAAAATGCCTTAATAAATCTTGCCAAGACATAGTTATAGTTTATTATGGAATCAGGGCAATTATGTGCCCAAAATATTATTTGATTTCTCTTTTGTATAGTCAAGCAGTGTTCAACAGGTAAAGCTTTGAGTGATTCAGGGTTACAAAATATTTGATCATTCCAAAGCACAATATCCAAACATTAATGACAAGCAAGACATCAGGGCAGAACAGATCGTTATTGAAAGGTGCCAAGCAATTATTTGTGTAAGGCAATTTCCCAAATAAACGCAGCAGTTAACCAGCAGAAAGTGCAGGAGGCACTGTCTAGTCAGGCAACAAAGGAAAAGAGGTCCGAATATAAAGCTCCAGAATTGTTAAACGTGTAAATTAAATTACTATTATTGGAGCCTGTGTGTTTAATAAAGACTGCTTCCTTATGTAAGTGCTTGGTATTAAATACGGCCTTTGTGGTGAAGGAAATCCGATTCCTTAAATCTAGCATTTGAACTCCCTCACGTAGGCTGTGTCAGCTGACAGAAAGCATCGGCTGTTCACTGACGCAAGACTGCTGCTGTAGGCCGCGCCCAGCATCGAGCCGAGCAGAATGCTGTAAATCCACAGCCAGAGTAAAAGAAAACCACAAACAACGTTATGGAGGACAGAAAGGATATTTATGATATTTATTCTGTTGGAGATCACCAAGCACACATCCACTGAGGGAAAGCGTCTGGCAACAGGAGAAAGTCGCAAAGCCTCCGAGAGGACTGCAGGCACCACAGAGAGCTTAGTCCGAGTTGGCAGCAACTAGGTAGGAATGTTGCTTGAAGCCACAGTTACCATAATACTTTAGGAAATACAAGCTGCTGCCTTTCCCATGCACAAGCAGCACTTAGAAATTAAATGTAGGTCAAGCCGCATGTTCTTTATATAAGAGATAGGACGTCCACTCTCGGAGCTCTGCAACTATGCAGCCATCTTCGTTGCCGCATGGCCACCCCCCATGGGGAGTAAAATATTAACTGTCAAGCAGGATCCCAAGGCCTTAGCAAAGGAGGGCATAAAGAGATTGGATAGTGTTTTTGAGTCCCCACAGTGAAAATAAATCTCAACTTTGAAGAAGAAGGGAGCGTGAGACAGTGCCTTTCTGATTGCCAGAATAGAATGTCATTATGTCGGATGCATTTTTCATTTTTGACAACACAATTTATTTAGGAGTGAAGGATAGATATGTGTCAAATGGGGTGCACAAGTTCTTTTTTTACAGGGCCACTGCTGAGGTTGTTGTTTAAAATTAGCACCAACTCATAGGGTCACCACATCAAAGCAACTTGGGGAAAAAAAAACACATTAGGTACAATACAGTTGTTTGTTATGATTACAAGGAATAGCAATCATAGGATAAGGTTACATGCCCACGACGTCTGCATAGTTACAGTCAGTATGAGAGATTCGAGCCGACAGTTGGGTTATAGTGTGTTTGATGTTTTTGCTAAGGCGTCATTGATAAGTCTCAGGAGGATAGCTCAGGGGCAAGGTGCTTGCCATAGAAGCAAGAAAACACAGAGCAACAGATGTTCAATCCCCGGGTCCATGCTTAGAAACCTCTGGGTACTAAGCGTGTTATAAATAACCAATTACAATTACAACAATTCTGGTCCTTGTAGGTCATTAACATAAAACAAGTGACATGGGAACACCTCAGGTCCTTTCACTGGGCTAAGGCAGAGAAATTCGAGGCAATCACATAATGGTTAAATGTGGCTGTTGAGCAGAAGTGCTGGTCATAAGCTGTAAGTGTGGAAAGGAAAAGTGTTTTGATGTATCAAGAGGCTGTCCCCATCTGCCTCTTCATTTTTCTACCAAAACTGAATTTCCATATCCTATATATACACATCTGGAAATGGAGTTGGTGTTGTGGCTCTAACATCTTAGCTCTAAGCCACATGAACATTTAAATGGGAGATGTGACAGCATGAAGTATTAGATATGGTTGCGCAAATCCTGATCTGTTGTTTTTGGTTATAGTGGACCAAATATTCAGACATTTTTTTTTCTAGGAAACCAACTGTAACAAAGGCCACGGCTATGAAACGCAAGAGCGGGGCTGCTTGTTTGCCTAAATTGATGACTGCTATGTCAGTCAAGGCACTAACAGGTCTCTGTCAGTCTGAAACACAGTGGCTAGTCATGCAGATGATGGTGATGTGTTTCCTCTTCCCATTGGACACTGACTGCCAACCCTGATTCCCTCATGATGTCTCATTTCTTTCTTGTGCTTGCCTATTTCTCCGCCTTGGCACTCCTCTAAAGGTAAAAGTGTCAACCTTAAAACCTACATCTCAATCCTCACTGCAATATATCACATTAGTACCCGACATGCAGCGTCCACGGGATACACTGAACGTGGATTGGCCATTTTCCGAGCCATACCACAGTGTAATCCTGTGGACGCACGTACGTGCCTTCATTTGTTCCTAGCAGGGGGCGTGACGGCCCCTTAGCCAATGAGTAGGCTCGAAACGGGGCAATCCCCGCTCCAAGCCTCTCCATGGCTGGAGGCTGCCTTCGTCTCCAGCCGGGGACTCAAGTAGTTTTTCCTCCACCCCCCTTCCATGCAAACTATTCCCTCCCCGCCCTCCCAACCCCAATTACCTTCTTTTTTCTTCTTTTCTCGGGAGCGAATGCGCTGGAAACACTTCTGTTCCCAGTGCATCCGCTCACGATGGCCAACATGGAAAGGGAAAACAGACTACGTTTTCCATTTCCCGGCAGCCATTTTATTTCACTTTGCATTATTTGATTTTTTCTGTTTCGAAACGCGGCAGCATTTCGGAACAGAAAGAAATGCAATTAGTACCCCGGTCTAACGGGCCTGGGTACTAATGGCAATAAGCCCCGAGACGGTGGGCCAATACCGCCCACGCTAATGCCCCCAGAGCCTCGTAACTAGGGCCCTGGGGGCATTGCCTGGGGCGGTATTGGCCCGCCGTCTCTGGGCTTATTGCCACAGTAAAACCACCGATTTCCTTGTTTGTTCAAACCATTCCTTTACGCACTGCAGGTGGCTCCATACCAGGGTTGCAATAAAGTGTGCCTACGCCATGAAAAACATGAATCTCAAAATGCAACCATGCACAATATTCTTCACTTCGATAGGTCCACGCATTACAAGAAAATTCAGAGTTTAGTATTCATGGCAGGTGCTTAAAATCAATACACCGAACACCGCTAAGAGGAGGTAAACCACAAGCCGCAAATGCTTTCAACAGGATAGCTCTTTTCATATAACGTTTCATATCATTTTCACAGCGGGGTATTGAGTTTCACAGTGGGGCTGCTTTTACCTTGAGTTTAGAAGATTCATTTCTGCAGTGGCTACTTAACTTTTATATGAGAAAAAGAGAAGCTGCAAAGCATTAAAGGGAACTATGGGTAGCAGAAATAAACGAACTGCACTAAATACATTGAACCTGGTGACATTAACAATCCCTGTAACTTAACTTTAGTTGAATAATAGGTGGCCTTTGCAGACATCTATTCACGACGCCCACTCACAAGATGTGTTTCTTCTTTTCGAACAACACAATACTGGAGCCCAATGTGACACGGGTTTCAAAATAAATGTAGGAATTGAAAAAAAAAAGTTGTACTTCTGCCTATTTTTCTAGTGATCGTATGCTGCTCAGCGAATCCACCAACATGGCGGAACGGCACTATACAAAACCACTTCACTTGAGTATTCTCATTAGAAAAGAAGCAATGATAAAGCCAACGGTGAGTCGCTGCCATGTGTCAAGTGCAACCTCGAATGCACAAATCCGGCTTTAATGTACTTAGTATATACACTTAAAGATACAACCCTGGGTGGGCAAGTAATGTCATCATATGTTAAGTGCCACAATAATGACGTCATATGCCTGTTTGGTCATCCTTTATAAGGCATGGCCACACTTGTGCTGCCATTCTATGCTAAGTGCACACATTATAAAGTGGTATAAACACTGTGCAAGATGTATTTTATAATTAAGCTTTTTATAGATTGAGTGTATGTCTTAGAACACTTCTACTAATATCCCTCCAAAAGCAACATGTATTATTACACTTCGAGCTGGATTGAGAACCTCAGGAGACACTGCCCCACTAAAACAGCAAGACTCCATGAATTATGTTTTTATTGGTTTAATGCACCTATTACCGTATCTGAGTTCAGTTTCTAAGCTACAGAGGGGATTCGAACGTCTGTTGCTCTGCGTGGTCTTGTTTGCTAGCCCAGATCACTGCCCCTGTGCTATCCTCCGTTCACCCAACAACTGCAAAATTCCAGCAGTGGACTATATGAAACCCAATGACCCCAATTAACATCCAATGCTGCACCAGAGGACATCAACATATGCCCACCACTACATGTGAACATTGAAGTCCGTAACAAAAAACAGGCAGACTTCAAACAAAAGAACTTGTGTTAAACAAAAACTGCTGAGTCAAAGCGTGGCCATCTGGAACTGGTTCCTTTAATTGCTATCAGAGCAGCTTGTTGTTGCTAAGTTACACACATCACGTTCACATTTCAGAAAATCACAATAAAAAATGCAATAATTACATTAATAAGGCAACACGTGTACCATACTAGATGTCACTAAAAGTATACCTATGACCCAAATTCTGAACAAGCACATGTTCACATATGTGATGAATTCCCTTACTGTGCGTAGTGGGGTAGTGGCTTTGGGGCTACCTCACCAAGCCAATGTATGATGGCTTGAGGGTGAATGGGGAGATGCCAGGGACACTCGCCCCCAGTCTGAGTCACATGCCAGTGGTCATTCGCATTGAAGCTGCCATCCTTCCTCCCCAATGTGGGCCAACCACTATTAGGCCAATTACTCATGCTACACCCATAGATAACCCCAGCCAGGTGCTAGGAATCTTGAGGAGACGATGCATAATGGGACAACAACAGCCTCAGAGTACAGAAAGCACACTTTCACACGCTATGCAAGGTTCTAAGACCTATAGAAGGGGGAAGAAGGTAGAATCTGGAGTAGAATGGAGGGAGGTGGTAACAGGAGAGGCAGTAACAACTGCACTGGAGTGGAAGGAACATCAGAAGAAAGGAGGAGGCAAGCAAAACCTGGAATGTCATGGAATGAGATAGTAAAATCAGAGGAGGGAGGTTGAAGAACCTGGAGTGAAGTGATTGTGATTACAGACAGAGTGAAGAGGAGGAGGGTGGTAACAACATAGGGGAATACGCATAAGAGACGTGTAGCAGTCCATGCTTTAGTAGAATTGGAGGCTAAGGCTTGGAAAGGAGAGGACCTAGTGGAGGGGACAGAAATCAAGGGCCAAGAAGAGAGGAGCACACCAGAGTCACTCAGAGCGTAAAACAGACCCAGCTGTTATATCAACAGCAGTACTGAGGAGGCGAGACCAAGGCAAAGTAGGTTGAGTGGCAACCCAGAGTGTGAGGAAGATCAAGACATATACATTCACCTAGAAGGGTGCACACATTAGTTCAATAATGTTTGTATATTTCCAAAGAGTCATCAATAATCTATTCAATATCAGGTTATGATCCATCCAGCAATTTGGATCGCATTATCAATAAAAATGTACTTCCTTTTCCCATAAACATAACGGTGATCCGAAATGCACTGCTAATGACTAACAAAAAGCCTTCAAAACAGTATTCTCTAATAAACATACAAATATTATATATAATGAGTTATTTTCATCCATATCCACGAATCTAAAGGTACAATTCCAAATGCATTTCTTTTTAACTATAACATAAAATATTATTCAACAGTCATATATGTAGATATAATACATAAATAAATACATACATAGATACAAAGGGACTTGTATTATTTTATGTATTATTATGCAATACAAAACGGTTTATACCAAGATATTTTGATACACAAAAAAATAATGGGACCTGCCTCGGTGGAGGAAGGATGCAGCGGCTTGGTATGAGTGCTCATTAGTGAACAACACAGAAGAATGTAATGAATGTACTTATCAATGGCAGGTACGGGTTTAGTAAATTCAATTAATTAAGTGAGGCAGAGCTGTAGTCTCCACTCTTGCCTTAGCTGGACTAAGTGAAGCACTGTTATTTTTGTGACTGAACTTTGACCATTCTATTTATTCGGCGAAGAATGGGGTGTTGATCACCCTAACTAGAATACATAATTTTGCAACCAAATATAAAATGCAATTTGGACTCGCTGACCTTTTTTATTTTAAGGTTGAACTTCGCTCTTCCTAGAGTAGGGTGAACACAAATTGTTGTACCCTTTTTTCCCTTTAAGTGGGGATGCATACTCAGCCATATGGAAGACATTGATTGTTTAGATCACTTCAAAATGTTTGCACATATTTCTAGGCTAGAGAAAGAATGTTCACTCTCGCTCATAATATTTTAAGTGATGCTCGTTCTCAAAACTTTAGTCTGTGGCAATAGCGATTAAGGCAATCTTCAAGAGACATTTATAATAAAATGAAAAAAAACGTGCTTGTCGTGTGATTCTAAATGGTGATGTTTGCAAGCATATATATAATGGAAATAAAGCTATACATGCAAAACGTTGTCTTATGAAAAGATGCATCTATATGTAAATTCATTACAAGCATAAGTGCAGTCTCTATAATTTCTTACTTCAGCTGTTCCAGCTATGGTTGAGAGAGCAATTTTTCCCCAGATCTCGGGTTCTAAAAGGTTTCTGCTCGTAGGACAGACATCTTCACTGATTCGAGAATGTTCTTCATTTGTTGGTTCCACCGTAGCTTCAGATAAGTGTTTTGGCCTCTATGCAACTGTCTAATGAAGGAACACAGCCAAGCAGGATGTATACTCACAATTCCGGGAGGAAAAAATGAGGTGTTGGCTTACTCCATCATTCCAGGCAAACTTCTCTTCTGGAAGGCACAACACAGCTTTCATTGATAATTAATTTATTCCATTATAATACCTGCACAATGACCTTTGTTTGGACATTACATTATATAACCCATTTCTCTATACGTTTTTGTTATACCTGCACCACAACACCTCAGGCATTGTTAAAGCTTTTGAAATAGCCATTCTCATATATTAGTGAGCCAAAGGAGATTTCAACTAGTTGTATTACTTCTTTAATATCTACTTCTGTCCCCTAATGAAGATTATCAAAGACCTGCTTATTACCTTTCCTATTAATGTGAGACTAAACCAAAACTTTGCGTCATGAGCAACATTGACCCCTGGATGCCTGGTACAGATAAAAGAGTCCTAAACAACAAATGAATCACAAATCATCATAAAATCAAACGATGCCACTAATATTATCTCACCCAATCATCGCCAGCAGTGTAGAGAAGTGTCCATGAGTTATACCTGTTTCCAGAATTACTCTCAATGTATAGAATGGTTTATAACTCAGGACATCCAATCATAACATCCACCTACTCAGAAAAATATTCAAGTTCAAGTTTGAGTTTATTTTGCATTAAAATATCCATAAAACAAAACATGATTATACAACAAATGCTTCTCACAAAATAGTTTTCAATGCAATCATAGGCAGGTTACAAGAGGACAGAGTGTAATACATCCTCAATCGTTGGATTGCACAGTAAACAATCACTTCCAGCCAAATGTACTGCCCAAACAGCTGTTACAGAACTCAATAGTATACAATGAAATCTAGCTAAATTAGCTCTAGGTATTAATGATCTCTCATATTGATAATGGGAGACCCAGCACACTCTTCAAACTTGTATTTGCTATGATTTATAAGAGGGTTAAGTTTCAAAACCCTGAAAGAGAGGCTCCATAATAAGTTTCTGCTAAGGTTTTCATCTTATAAAATTCCAGAATCGTACTCATAGGTTGTGCTCTACACATCTTCATAAAGCGGAAAACACCACACAGAGACTGTTTCATCGTCATAACTTGTATTGAGATGTGCCATCCACCTGTTAAGCCCACTGAGAAATGTACACCTAAATAGTCAAATGTCTTCACTTTTGTATGATGTTATTATTACATCTCATTTCTGGGACCCTCGTGCGAAGTTTGCCCAGATTCCAACCTAAAACAGTTGGATTTGGCTGCATTCACCTGAAGATCTAGGCCATTCATGAATCATGTGTGTTCAGTAATTAGCAAATGTGAAGCTCAGGGTGTACATGCCATAAGCACCATATCATCAGCATAAGCCAGTACAGCTAAAAATATATTCCCTATTTTGGGGAAATCAAACCCAATTTCAACAAGAGCATCATACAAACCATTGATGTAAGAGGAAAAGAGAAATGCTCCACTTGTCGGTTGGCTTCGATACTGTGGACTTTAGCATACTCAAAACCAGACTCTCTTCACTGGCACAAATGTCTGATTTAGCCATTCAATGGTTTACATCTTTCCTGTCCAATCAGGTGCAACACGTCAGGGCAGGCTCATACCTGTCCGAACCTATGCTGTTAGTTGCGGAGATCCGCAGGGTTCATCCGTGTCCCCAATATTGTTTAATGTATACATCTGACCACTACTCAATATATTTGCTCAATTCAATCTGTGTTAACATTCATACGTGGATGACACGCAGATATGTGCGACTAAGACAGCCAGTGGAGGCCATTGAGCGCACATAAAAATGCAGGAGATCCGTTATGTTCTGAGGCAGTTGAGGGCCGCCGGAGCAAAACTTTTCTTTCAGAAAGCACAGTGGTGTAGAACCCGTGTTAATTTCTTAGGGCATGAGATTACTCCTCAGGGTCTCTGTCCCCAAGAAAAGAAAGTGGAAGCACTCCAGAAATTGAAAGGCCCCACAACTCTGCGGGAACTAAGAAGCCTCCTTGGACTGACTAATTACAGCAGGAAGTTCATTGAAGGCTACGCAGAGATCACTAGACCCCTGATTCATCTCTTGAAGGGGGGGGTCAAGTGGGAATGGGGTCCAGAACAATCCGAGGCGGTAAGACAACTCAAAAGAAGCCTCTCACAAGCGCCTTGCCTAGCTTACCCTGTCAGAAACAAGGAGTTCTTCCTGGAGACGGGGTTCTCTAATACATGCTTGACGGCAGTATTATACCAAAAGCATGACAAGGTCAATAAAGTAATCTCCTATGCGAGCAAAACTTTATCCTCTGTGGAAGAAAAATTCAACGATTGTGAGAAGGCACTCCTGGCAACGGTGTGGGCATTGAAGAATTACCACCCGTTTATCCAGGGGGAACACATCATAGTGGAGACTCCACACCAGCCTCTGCAATATCTCCAAAGTGACAGAATCCGGGCCGAATTACTTCCTGGATTCTGTCAATGCAAGGCTTTCCTGTGGAGGTCAGATATGGCCAAAACAAGAAGAGTCCCCTCGCGCAAGGTCTGGCTGACTTGCATGATTGTGCCAGAGTAAACTGTCTCGAGGACGAAAGTCTAAAAATCAAGGACAACATGGAGGCATACCTTAATTCCCCACACAAAGTCTTTGAAGAAGACAAGTGTGAGGGAATGCCCACTGTCTATGTGGATGGCTGCTCTTACCATGTTGACAACGACGGGGAGAAAGAACTGGTGGCTGGCGTAGGGAATGCATTGGTGAAGGAGTTCCCAGAACCCTCCGCTGGATACAAAATTGGTCCCCGAAGTAGTCAGGTGGCAGAATTGATGGCTGTGCATCAGGCCATCCTCACTGCTGTCCCGCATCAACTCCACAAACTGCTCATAATCACAGATTCGGATTATGTACGGAACGGGTTCGTGGAGCACCTGGTCAACTGGAAAACCAGAGGCATGTTATGCGCTAATAACAAACCCCTGAAACATGGGAAGCTAATCCAAAACATTGATGATCTGGTCACCTCGAATGGGATGACCATCTATTGGAAGAAGATCAAGGGTCATTCCAAAGTAGAGGGACCAGACAAAACTGGAAATGACTTAGCTGATCAACTGGCCATAACCGGGGCCATCCAAGGGGATCTAATCGAAATAGAGTCCCTGTTGGGGGAAATCCAGGTCACTGCTATCACTAGGTCCCAGACAAATGCTCACAATGATCTTTCAACTGCCCAATGGAGTAAGGAGACCCCTGATGCTGATTTAATTACAGCTCAGAAGGGGGATCCAATTATTGGTAAGTTTTACCAACACCTTGAGGACCCTGAGAACTTTCCCCTGACGGATACCGATTACATTGGGAAAGAGGACCTAAGAGTGTTGATGAAATGTCCAAAAATGTTCCGAATCCAAGACGGTTTGTTGGTAAGGAAATCCCAAGCTGGCCATGATCAGTGGGTGGTTCCTACCTCATTCCGAAGCCTGATGTTAAGTCACGCCCATGATGCCGCCACCGCCGGTCATGGGGGATTTCACACAACACTGGAAATCTTAAGAGAGGTTGCATACTGGCCACACATGGGGCAAGACCTCGACCAATACTTGAAGGGGTGTCTCGTGTGTGCACAATTTCATCCATCATCCCTCACACACCGTGCGCCTCTCCAAAAAAGGGGGATGACACTGCCATGGTCTGATTTGCAAATCGACTTTGTGGGCCCTGTAATCCGCTCGTCTAGAGGAAACAAGTACATGTTGACCGTTACATGCTTGTTTACCAAGTGGGTGGAATGTCTCCCGGCACCAAACTGCAAGGCAGAAACAGCAGCTGCCCTGATGATTAACCACATCTTTTCCCGTTTTGGTCTACCTCTAAGGATTGAGTCAGACAGGGGTAGCCACTTCACCAGTGAAGTAATGACAAAGATGTGGGAGATACTGGGGGTTAAAAGGAAGCTACACATTGCTTACAGGCCAGCTTCTTCTGGAGCAGTGGAGAGATATAACCGAACCATTGTGAGCATCTTAAAAAAGTTTGTGGCAGATTCTGGGCCAAGTTGGGATATCCGATTACCTCTGGTCCTAATGGCCATCAGATCTACCCCTTCATCTGCAACTAAAATGTCTCCATTTGAGTTGATGACGGGACGCAAGATGGTGCTTCCCCAGTATTTGCTCTACAGGACCCAAGAGCAGACACTGATAAATGCCTCCACAACTCATGAGTATGTGGAGAATTTAAGAAAACACCTTCAACATGCTTTTGCCTATGCTCAGCGGAATCTAGAAAGATCAGCCGAGAGCATGAAGACCCACTATGATTTAAAAACTACCCGAAAGGAATATAAGGTGGGTGATCGGGTCTATCTATACAATTTCCAAAGGAACCAGGCCAAACAGCGAAAATTCTTGCCTACATGGAAGGGACCGTTTGAAATTATAGACAAAATCTCCCCTGTGGCCTACAAGATCTGCATCCCCAAAGGCGGTTTGGCAGAAGGGGAAGACAAGTGGGTCCACATAAACCAGTTGAAGTGTTGCCATCCCAGGCACACTTTGCAGCAACTGGAGGAGTCCTCTGTAATCCCAGAGGGTACCGCTCCAGAGTAATTCAATTCCAACCCTAAAATATCCTACATATAGCCTATCAAATTCTGTGTTTCTCAAGTTTATGTGTTCCTGTCTCTTAATTTAAAAAAATGTGCATGTTCATATCTGTTGAGTTCTAAAATATATATGCCACCTCACTATATCAATGGTGGGGGAGAAATGTCCATGAATAGGTATTGCCGCTTTTCCTTTGTCGTCCTAGGAGAAAGAAAACCTGGAGACTGGCCAAGGAGGACGATCCGGAGACCGGGAGCAGCGACCCAAGGGGCCCGGGGTACCACCCAATATTCCCATCAGGACCGGCGAGGAGAACCGATCAATCAGTACCGGATGGAGGAAAAGATGCTGAACTGTGCCATTTGCAGAATTGGAAGAAGATTATGCGGACATACCAGTGCGTGGGTCAAAACCTTCTGTGCACCCGACTCCCCATCGACTCAAATTCAAAGTGCAGTCGCGTGGGGGGGCCTTGTTGGGTGTCCTGACCCACGTTTGAGCTATCATGCTGCAACATTTGTTGCTGTGGGCTTAGAAAATCCAAGATGGCCAAAAAGCCCACATGTGCGCCAGAATCCAGTAGAACCACGCAGTTTGTGCGTACACCAAAATGGCTGCCTAACTTGCCAGCCACCAGTGCGAGCATGATGGGCCAGGGTGCCATGAGTGGAATGGGTGCCAAAGGTAAAACAGCAGCGCCTGTTAGCTCAAAAACGCTTTAAAATTACCTTTGGTTTCTCTCAATGCCAGCTCAAAATGCCTATTTTCAAACATTGCAACACATCCAAAAATCTCACTGAACACCAGCGGACATCTGGCAGAATGAAGTATGTGTGCATACAAAATCTGGGAAGATGAAGAGCCCAAAACAATGTTCATAACAAAACTGGCTGAGCTATGCATGTCAGCAGCCTAACTGAAACTGGATTAAAACCACCAAAATCGAAATGCTTAAATTAACTGAGTGACCTACTTTTGAGTGTCACATAGTTTGTAACTGTTAAAATGTCATAGTTTTGAACTTAGAATCAGCATTCTAGCTGCATATGTAAAAATTGTATTGACTTAAACTGGGGAACAAAAAGTGACATTTTAGCTGAAACCTGGCTTAATGAAACTGAATTCTGCCTGTCATCTACCCCCACAGGAGTTAAAACCTGCTCAGCCACTCTTCCCCTTGCCAAAAGGAGTTGTCACCTCTCTGATTAGATTAGGGGTGGAGCAGCTGGGGACTAGAGGGAGGTGAACAAAGGCCTGTCCTGGACTCAGGCAAATGTTATATTGGGGGCGTCGTAAAAGTGGCTTCCTCTTGGGAGAAGTGGGAGGAGAAGTGCCTCTGGGAGCCACCCGAGCTGGAGGCGGGGACAGGCAGAAGCTTCCCCCATGTGCTTTGGAACCTAAACCACACCCATCTGGGCCACAGCATAATTTTAAAAAGATAGATAACTCATAGTGCGGACTTGTCAGAATTATATAAGTAATATCATTATTTTTGTGATTTTTCTGTGAACATTTTGAGATGCGTTAGGACCCTGTGGTGTATTCTGGGGGGTTGCTAGCAGAAAATAGGGTCTCACTCCAAATGTCTGCATGTTAAAAATCTGACACTTCATCAATTCATGTCCATACTCCTTGCGCACATGTGTGTAAATTTGGGTAAATGTCCGATATTGCAAAACCAGTTAAAAAGCGCAAAATGTTGTCATTTTTGAATGCAAGCCCCCAGGAAGATCAGAGGCGGACAAGCATGGACCATAAGGAATATATAATGTGCACATGTTATTTTAACAAATTGTATATCTGGGAAGGATGTATTTGAATCAAATATAGATTTGTGGGCAAACTGACCAGGGGAGGATCCTCTGACCCATAAAACCTACAGCATCACTCTGATTCACATTTCCTTCCCCCAATCATGAGAGACTGGAGAATTGGGCCAATGACAAGTAGAGAGGGGCAGGCTTAGCTAGGCCCAGGCACACACCCATTTTCAAAACACATAAAAAGAGACTGCTGGGACAGGTAGAGACATTCAAATCCAGTTGTTGCGGAGCGTTTTGCCGGACCACACAACATCCAGAAGATACCAGTTCCAGACAGACTCCAGCTACATACTCCAGAACCTAGAACTTATACTTTAGAACCTAAATCAGAGGCCTAAAACCACAAGCTGAGTTCTATGCAGCAGGCCTCAAATCATTGCAAGCTACTCACAGCCAGGCAAGCTGCTTGAATTCCTTGCCAAGAACTTTTGCCAGGACCATTGCAGAGATCCAGGAGCTGTGCAGAGACCGCTGTATCCGGACAGACTAGACCAGAGATCCAGAGTGACCCAGACCGCTGTGAGCAGAACCAGAGAGCTGACCCAGATCACTGTGAAGTGCCGAGACCAGAACCGGAGTCCAGTCCAAAACCTGACCAGATCCGTGGCGAGGCCTATTTCAAATTTATATTGTGAGTACCTAGCAGAACTGTGCAGAACCAATCTCTTAGTTAAAATAATCTAATCCTAACTATTTTAACCTAAGTAGAACAGCCTCCTAGAAATCGTGTCATCTGTCATTTGTAAAGCTGCACAACTGTCACCTGTCAATTCTGAAGCTGCAAGCTGTCACCTGTCATTTTGAGTTTACTTTAAATACGAAAAACTACCTTTATTTAATCGTCCGTATCTCTGGAACTGTTTGGGATAGGAACGAAATTTAACTTTCCTCTGAAAGCTTAGAATCTCAGCTTTCCAACGGACCTAGAACCGACTACTCCTTATACTTTTGCCGTAATCACGATTCACGCACTCGCGAATTTTACCGCGATTTGCGATTTGGTTAAAAATCCAGCCATGTGTAACCATCAGCAGTCATTTCTTTCCTTGCTAAAAATTCGTTTGCCTCTTAATCACCATCTCTGAATCATTGCTAAAGTGAGCCTGAACTCATCCCAAGTATCTCTCACTCACCCTGAACCTCCTAAAGGGAATTAAAAGCATTTTCAGCATATTTCTCACTTCATTGCCACCACATTCAAAGCACTTGGGCCTGTGTTTTAAAACTCATACCGGTTTTCTCTAAGCTTGCTGGGGGGGGAACTGAATTTCGTATTGTATTTGATTGCATTCCTGAGAACTGTGTGCTCCTCTTTCCATCTCCTTCCATTTCTTACATTGCATAGGGGAGGGTGGTGAATTGCCAGAGAAAAGTGATTATCTTGTCTTTTGCTAAAATCATATCAAGTATTTCTGTACTGCATTTTATTCCTCATTGCTTTTCCCTTGAAATCATAAAAGTACTTTGCTACTTTATCCATCCTATACTAACTCCTCATTGATTGTAAAGAAGTGTTCTAGTGTCAGATTACCCATTGTTGATTAACATTATATTTATAAGGGCGATATCGATTATTAATTTATGATAAAAGTGTGGTATCTATATTTTGTTTTATTTCTCAAATAAACCTTTTAAACTTGCAAAACAGAACTACTTCTTGGCTCAGTGGGGTCAGGGGGATTCTAAAAGAGGGGTGTTATATAGGGGTAGTCATCCAGAACTCATGAACTGGACATAAAAATATATCAATAAGGGTTTCCATTCAGTATCCCAGACTAGGCATTGACTTAGCTGTAGTGTTGAATTGAATCTTCTTACATAATGCAGAAAAGTGTGCAACCCAGTCATGATCCCCTACATTGGTTTCCATGCCTTTTATGCTATGGTTATAGAGTGCACCGTTTTTTACCAGGTCCCACCATTTCCGTGACTCTTTTACTATGGCACTTTCTGATAAGTTTCTCCATGCTTCCATATCTACTAGCAATTACCCTTTTTATAACTGGCATGAGCAGTTAACATTTCTGATTTGTTTAGTGCATATTTATAAATGTGGTATTTAAGTTCCTTCTCGCCATGGGACAATCCTTATTAAACTAGCCTCTTAATGTATGGGACACTGCAGAGCTACTGGATTGAAATGCTCCAGACACCTTCACAAACATATGTTTCCACTACATTAAAGTCAAATGTTTCCTACTCTAATAAGGAATAATGAAAGAAGTGTTTGGTAGATGTATCAATTTCTGTTCATCTTATTCTATTACACCTTTGGCTGGACTCTATCATGATCAACTGTGGAAGGGCATTTTGCACAATGTTACTAGGTTACCATGCCAGGTTCAGTAGAATAAGATGATGGTCACTGCAAACATTGTAAACCACAAAAAAGTCCACAATCTTAGCCCATTTAGTAACCATGATGCAAACATAATCAATTGAAGAATTTCCTCTGAAAGTGTACTTCCCCGGAATATCCTAAGGTACACATCCATTAATGGTGCACAATTCTCACTCAATTAGCCAGGTATAAAGCGCAAGTTGAATACACATGGGGATCAGTCTTAATAGGCTCTGAAATTCCTATAGACAAATCTTACTCCATGTCAAAAGGTTCTGAAGGGGGACCATTGCTGATTTTTAAATTGAAATCTTCATCCACAATTATACAGCCCCATTTTTGTATCCCATGCAACTAAATCATCCATGAATTGCTTAACAATTGACACATTACACATATTGTGCAACCTTTGAGCACTATTACATAATTGATTTACCTTCTACAGAACATAATTATATTGCTTGCACACAGCTGAAATCAGGACGGGTAGAAATGTTAGCACACTGGATAGAGTTCTCAACAAGAATAGCTAATCCATGAAAACCTTTTCCCTAAGTTTTTTTAGACTTTTTTTTAAACATTCAGTATACGTCCAAGTCATTAGTATCCCAGGTTTCTTGTAAGAGAATACTATCATAATGAGTCAAGAAATTAATAGATCCTGCAGGGGTAAACCTTTTAAATGCCCGGGCTATGTTTCAAGTTAATGATGATAAAGTAGCAGGGGGGGGGGCCTGAACCAGAACCAACTGATGCTCCTGATCTGATTAAGATATGTTTGTGTGATCCACTAATGGACCAGAGATCAATGATTCTGATTGTTCCATGACAACATTTGATACATTTAGTCAGTTCACCTCCTATATGGTGGACAAACATTCAAATCGGTTTTTACAAAAGATCACACCTGAAGGTTCAGAGGTTTTAGATTTTTCCTGACTATACTGCCACCCATTTGTTGGATGTTAGCGGATCCCAATGCTGTGAAACTGAAAATATATTTGGAATAGTTATCAACTTTAGCATGGCTGGGAAGGGGTGGATCACTCTGTGGGTTGCTACATAAAATAGATGATGAAACAAGATCAGAGTGATAAAATTAACATAAAGGTAATATTGTCAACTGATTGATTGGATAATACAATCCTAGGGTGGAATGTATAACAAACATTTCAACACTAGGATGAGGAAACAAGACCACTATACCATTTCCATTCGAGGATTTACATGTAATTTGAACCCAATTTACTCTTCTAGCCATCAACATGTCTTTGGGATTGACGCTGGCCCACCCTCCCGGTATTGATTCAATGGGTAGTTCTGTTTATAAGTGTGGATGTGGATTCACTGTAACCAACTGGTAAGGGTTCCACCCCTACAATAACCCCAACCAAGGGTAACGTGGCTGGTGGCAGGTGTGGTACAGATAAGATGGGGTTTTGTTGGATAATACTGTTACTTGAATTTTTACCATCAAAAAGCAAAGGAGTTGACTTACACGAGCCAGCATGAACATCTGCCACCACCTTCCATTGTTCTCTACTCCTTCCCTCCCCATTATATATTATTAACGTATCTGTAGATATAGGGTGTGATCCGAGTGGTGAAGGGTGCAGTGCCATATCGGTATATAGTGTTTCACCTAAATTGCTGACTTGGCTATTTTAACAAGACGAGTGACAATTAGTTTTACCAATGTTAAAAAAGTCTTCATTTTTCACATCCCTTAAAATATTATCCATAAGTGAAAGTCAGAAACAAATTTGTATGCATCAAACCTGGGACCTATATGTCATTTTAGGACCCAAAACTCCAGACCTGCTAATGCATGTACTGATTCTCAACCTTTGCACATATCAAATCAGCTATTTCAAAGGAGTCCATAAGGGTGCAGAAAGACTAGTTGCCAGGGGAATCCCTTGAAGCTAATCACTGTGACATGTACATCTCTAAAATGGTTTTACAATGATACCCATATAATCTTCAAGTCATTTGCCTTTCCCAACAACTGTACTAGTAGATAGGCCTCTAAATACCTTCACAATAACCTACAACATGAAATCCTGTGATACATTTGACTTTTGTATGAGAAAAACCTAAATCCAATAATGCAATCAGAGTGCAGCCTTAAATAAAGTAGAGGCTTTACAACGTTAGTCCCACAGGTTTGTAAAAAGCTCCCTGCATTAACCAAAATGACCCAAAAACTGGGCATAATAAACAAGCAAACAAGCAAACACCACATGTATTCTCAAACACATGTCCATCCAACTGTTAATATCAGGAAGCACTTTAACATAGAGTTCAGTTTGCTCAGACGCCCTGTCTAAACCTTTTGATTAATTTGTTAAGTCAGTTATTTTATGCTTCCTTTTCAGGTGGCACATTACTTTCAATACTCTCCCAGCCTGAAACACTCAAGCTTGATAATTTATACAGGAGCTGTATTATTTATTGACTTTGAAGCCTTCACAGTTAACTAATACTAGATGATGCACAAACACCTCACAACCCTGTTGTGCATGACCCAAACTTCTTGAGAGCCAGTTTGGGACCCACTACCTCAAATATTGCGCTCATCCTAATCCCAAGATTGTTTAATATGTGTTTCCTGCTGCCAGAGAACTCACAGCTTCTCTGAACTACATCAAAGGGCCTTTAATCCGCAGGAAGAGAGGACAATAGCAGATGACTACCAGCAAAGGAGGCAAAGCATTGTGGGTTTCCACAGCAGCAAAGTTTATTACACATAAATTAATACCACCCTACTATTATGAGATGCCAAGCAAGTAGTTCTCAGCCCGATCATCAGCCCCTTACATCAATAATTAATGTTTAATAATTTGAGAGATATAAATGGACTCTAGTGTCAAATTAGAGGTGAGATTTGTCTGAATATCTTCACACAAGATCACTTAGTAAATGTTTTGGCCATGTTATATAAGTTTGGTATGGATGACCCAAATATATGTGCATCGGTGGATACTGCTTGCCAAAATATTTAAATTTCAGGGTTACCCACGAGGAGAGCTAAGAGATATAACATCTCTAATTTGACAGAGTCGGTCGGATCAGAGAAGGGGGGATACCTGACGTTTTTGTTTTTGCAGAATGTATTATCAACTATTTGTAAATGATTAACATTATAAAACCCATATAGTCAAGCCCCATACATAGCTATTCATCTTGGTTCTGCCTTATATGCTTTGAACAATGGATCAACAGTTTAGGCTTCAAGCTTCAGACTGAATCAGTGTAGATCCCTAAGGCATGTGCCATTTTTAGAACATGCTTTGCTACATGTTTATATTGTGACAGACTTTCTAAAAATCAGATTCCTAGGTAATCGTGGGTGGAAACCTTTGGAATTTTGTCTTCAATTGCCCTTAACACAAAAGAACTATAGTTTTTGACATTTTGGCATGTATCTTCATACCCAGAGTAGAAATATTCTCTGAGTAGGCTTTAATCAATTTCTGGAAAGCATAAGGTCTGGGCTAAAAGAACAGAGTGGCCGGCATAGGACAAAATAGGAAAAGGGATGGATTAAGAAATCATGACATCAGATTTTAACTCTATCAAATGCTCATGTAGCCCATTCCTAAATAAATTTAACAGAAGCAGATATATCAGACATCCTTGCCTCGCGTATCCACATTCAAAATAGAGATAATTGAAAGTAAGTTAGAACAATCTACATTGTGTATCTATCCACTGAATCAAAGGTGGTTGCAAGATCAATAAAGGCTATGAAAGCTGGTTCTTTTTTATGGATGCATACTTCACCAATATAAGGTAGAGCTAAACTGTTTGTAGGACCCATCCATCAGCTAAACATTTATGGCCTGATTCATGGAAGTGTTTTATAATGGCTCAATCCCATAGGAAAAAGTTCTGTGAATCAGGCTGTTAATCATACATTCTGTGAGACATTACCATCTAGTAAGGGTGTTAAAAGTCTAGCTTTTATATTTTTATTAAATAATACAATGGGCCTCATTACGAGTGTGCCGGTCTGGTAACAACGGTGCCGGTAAGCCTACTGGCACCCTTGTTACAGCACCGGCACACTCCGAGTCTGCGAGCGGCTGCCATCCGGGATGGCAGCCACTCGCAGACTTTTACAGGACTGGCACCGTTATTAACGGTGCCAGTGCTTCCGTCTTCCCCATTCCCATTGAGTCATGTGGGACTCAAGTGGGAATGGGGATTAGCATTTTTCTGGTGCCTGACTTCCAGGAACACCAGGGTCAAAATCCCCTGGTGTTTCCATGAAGCCAGGCACCGGAAAAATACACGAGTCCGGCGGCAGCCTGCCAGTTTTACCAGCAAGGCTACCGCCGGACTCATAATGAGGCCCAATGTGTGGGTAATTCCATCTCAGAAAGGTAGTTTTTCAAATCAGACCCTTCTTCACAAAGCTCCAAACCAAAAATCCAGTGACACCTCTTCCCAGTTGTGTCAGACTCCTGATCTGCAGTTCCTGCCTTCAGTGGGACAGAGCAGGTATAACATTTAAACGAACCATGTTTGACAGCTGCAGCAGACAGCAAAACCATTTAAACCTGCCCTCTGATCCAAAAATATAATAGTTATGAAAAACTACTTCCTAGTGGAAGTACAATCTTGAAATATAAGCAATACCTAGATTTTGGTATGGGATCTGTTAGTTCATATAATTATTAAAGCCACATCTGTATTGTAGCGTACCATTGTCAATTCTGTGAGCTCGAATCAGCCCATAGAGGCTGTCTGGATACCAGTGAATGAGACAACAGACAGTATGCCTGCCTCTTGTAAAGTAACTTCACGACAACCACGACAACGAGATCAAAAAATGACAACCATATAGAGAGAAAGACTTGCTGCACCCTTTTGTAAGACGAAGAAGAGCTTTATTTTGTATACAAAAAGAAAAGGCACAGCATGGTATATAAATCCACTGTCGTAGAGCTCTCTGTCTTCTTCAAAGGAAACAGCACATTATAACTGCAAAAATCGTCATTCATGACATGATCAATATACAGTGTTCATCCCTACCCTCATTGGATACTGCATATTTACATGCAATAATCAAATAAAGACCCGTTGCCCATTATACACTCCTTCTCTGACTCCAAAGTCTTCACATGTGGGTGACAATCTCTTCACCTTGGGCAAGTGTGAAATGATTGGTTATGTTTCTGAAAACACTGCACTGGCCTGAGACCTAATCACTTGATGTGCACCTGGTCTGCATCATGAGCTCAGCAGATAACTTTGAGGTCAGTCTGGCCCTTGTGAATAAAGCATCCCTTTTTTCATATCAGACACACTGGCGCCCCGGTCATGCCTCTCTGTCGCAGGTTGGCATCATCCTTTACTCTCCCCGGTACAAATCACAGACTTTGTTGTCTTCTGCTCCCTACTTATCAGCTACCGCTACACCTCTTGGGGCAGTCCTGGGTTTCCTGGCGGTCCCACTAAGTCTAAATAGTGAAGGATTTAGGAGTTTTGCTCATAGGCATCTGGTAGTTCAAATGAAATGACCATTCTCCTGAGGGGCCTTTGTGTCCTAAATCTCTGCTTATGTTCTGGTAGCTCAAGACCTTTGCTCCCGCTCCCATGGGTTTGTCCTTCACAACTGGCCGAAGCCCTTACTCGTGGTGGGCTGCTCACATTCCTTTCTAATTTCGCAATCTCTACCAAGATATATCAATGTGTGCGCTTATGTTCCCTTCCTCACATGGGGTGCGGGAGAAGAATTCAACCATGAGGCCTTGTATTGTATGCCCAACACAGCCTGCAAGGATTCAGGCCTACCTCCAAATATAGTATCAAAGATCCATTGTATATGTATGTCATGCACATGAAATCCATGTATCCATCTAGCATTCTAAAAAGCTTGTTAGCTATGCGTGTTATACCTATACCCACAAGTCTCCCTCCTCCCCCCCGTTACCCGCTCATGTGTATTTCCCACATATTACTACACTTTCTGCAGTCGCAATCATTTAGGATGAGCTGGGATCTAAGCGTGCATCCAGGCACTCGGTTGACTCTCTTGGAGGAAGGGTAACTCCTCCTTGCCAGGCCCAGTAGCTCTGACCAGGAGATTTCCTGAGAGCCTGGCCTCAAAGAGGCACTTCCATATCAAAGGCCGGCCTCACACTAAAGGGTTTTTACAACAGAGAGACTTTGAAGCTTCAGCTTGTCAAGGGGTAGTCAGAGAGCAAAGGTGTGCTTGAGGAAGGGAAGGGTTCTTCCAAATTGCTTTACTGTGGGTTTCACTTCACTTCTTTTCCCCTACACGTTTTGTATAACGTGGCACTCTGGGCATGACATCAGGAGGGAGAGGAGACCTGTCTCAAGAACAGGGAATTTACCCCTTAAAGCAGGCCTGCTTTCATTCAATCCCCTGGGACCTTTTACCAATAAAAGATGGGTCTCTCACTCTCTTTGATTTACTTCCGGACCATAGGGCATATGGAAGAATTCATATGGACACTGTTGGGAGAACAGTCTTCTCCAAAGCCCTCTCTGAGAGGTAAAGCAAGGTGCTGGAGATCAGAGGCAAGCTCTGTTGCCTACCCAACACAAGGGCACATTGGGTTTGAACTACTGTTGTTGACCCAACCTGCTTCTATCGGTCATCTGCACTGTTTCCTAGCCCTATCACTAGTGGTGAAGGACTCCTACAGGTGCTAGCTAGCCTCCACTGGGTTGTGAGGATAGAAACAAGGACCAAACTTGTCCCTGGGCTCCTGGATTTAGACACACAGCCACAGAAGAACCAACATAACTCGACTTTAGTGTGTGACAGCTTCAAACCAACCTTCAACAATGATTTTAATGCATTCAAACACCTTCGAACCACCAAAATCCATGGTGCTGCTTTTGGCACTTCTAGAAACTCTTTGACCCTCTATTGCTGCATCCTTCGAACAAGATCAACGCCTCAATATACCAAGCAGAGCATGTCAGCTCTTTGGCTTGAGAAACCAGTGCCATGTGGACAACTTAAAATCACCACCTCTTAGAACATTCCATCAGACTATCAAGGTCACTGCTTCAAACTGCCCAGCTTAAACTCAGACTGCTGGAGGTGTTGTGTCTCTCGTCAACGCAAACCGGTGGTTGCCAAAATCTTGAACTGACTCAAACTTTAATGCAACCCTCTGAACTGCATTGCTCAATTGCTGCCTTCGTACCAAACAGAGCTACTGCTTCAAATTAACTCAACGGCAGCACGCCGCCTTAGATCAACACGACTCACCACATTCAAATCCAGACCTGCAAGAATCACATTTTGAAGCCTTGTTTCACCCTGCCAAATCACCTAATAACTGGAATTAGGTAATATTGAGAATCTCTGTCATCTTGGTCAATTTCTCGGGCCTTAGTGGTTGGTTAAAGCCCCAGTTGCATCTTTTTTTCCAGAAGAGCATGCCCTTTGAGTGAACATGTTTGCAATTGTTACCTTTTCTCAACCGCCTAGAGTACCCAGAGTGCCAACATTACTTGTTCTGCATTTTTTGCTTTCATTTAGAAGGACTGGTTTTTATAGTGCTTCGAAGTATATTGTGACAAATTCAGGATATTTGTCCACTCTCTCCAACAGGGAGTCACCCCCTTTGGGACTACAGAGGTAATCCCGCTAATCTTGAAACTCCCCATGGGACAGTGCAAGCACGATGTCACTGGGGGGAGTGCTGGCAATCCCAATATAGGGATATTTGTTATCCCCCCTTATCCCAAAATGGTAACAATTGTGTTGGTTATATGGGAACTCAATGGTGCACTGACTCACAATGTCATACACAAGTGTTCGGCTTGTCTTCTAACCCCTTTCAGACACCATCTGTGTCTTTTTGGCGTGGAGCAAAGGGATAAGACTTGCACTAAGGAGAAGAGAGCGAGTTGCCTGTGGAGCAACAAAGGCGAGAACACCTCCTCCTGGGAAGTGTGCCCAGAGGAGTCAGACTGATGACTGGCATGGCATTCGATAGCAGGGAGAGGCCCGCGGAACGCTGAGCAGCTTACAGAGGAAGAAGCCAGGGACAGCTGGAGGGTCTTTAACTGAGAGACTGACGGTGGGCTGAGGAACAAGAACCACTGAATTACAAGTGCCCGCAAGCCCTGACGTTAACCATGGCCAAGACGAGGGAAGCCGCTGAGGAACCAACAACACTGACCCCGAAACTCCCAGTCTGCCCAAGGAGGACCGCAAAAGAAAACAAGGTATGCAGTGGCTCTGGGAGAAATGGGAGGGGAAGGCCAACTCTTACCCGAGCCGGGTTGCCAGCAAACATACATAAGGTGGGCCACAAGAAACTATACCAAAAGGTGGAATACCAGCAAATATCTCCAGGGCGGGCCAGAAAAGCCAAAGTCCAAGGCGGGCTACCAGAATCCATACCCGAGGGTGGGGTGAGAATGAATATACTCCAAGGCTCGGTGAGAGAAGCCACAGACCAAGGTGGGCTACAAGAAAACAAACCCCAAGAGTGGGTGCCAGGTACCAGACGCCAGTGAGGGGTGAGAACATTGACACCCCAAGGCAGGTAAAGAGGAACCAAACCATAGGGTGTGGTAAAAGAGACCAAACAACAAGACAGGGTGAGGGCCAACCAATCTCAAGACGAGAGATGAGACACCAAAGTCCTAGGTGCGCTGAGAATTTCAACAATCCAGAACGGGGTAACGATCACTGTAGAGAGCTGAGCAAGACTCTTGGCTGCGGAACCCAGGGAAAATACATGGTACTGAGTAGTAAATAAGAAAACTACTTAGGGTTCATTAATTAGAGACTAAGACAATCTATCTGGTAAAGTGTAATACGGAGGAGGCTAATCAGAAACCATGAGCCTTCTTATAATTTGGCCTGTCCAGAAATAAAGTCCCAATAATAACATGTACCAGCACTTTACTGGACCAACCAACTATAAGTTGGCCAGTAGGGTGGAGGATGTACCTACAGCAAAGAGCTGGAAGTATATCTACCGCCCTACTAGAAAAAAGCTGCCAGTATTACAGGCCCGGTAATACTGGTGCTAGTAATACAGGTTTCCTGTTGGACTCCATGGAATGGGAATTTACCGACGTTGCCACCATTTGGAATCTGCGGTAATTCCAGCAGACCAAGTGGCGGAAATGGTAGCAAAGTTTGCTGGTATCCCACCGGTAATACCAACGGGGTACTGGCAAACTTATAATGAGGGCCTTGGATACTTTCATACAACCCGAAGAGCAGCAGGAGAAGGCAGAGAGAGACTTGTTGTAGTGAATGGAACTATGAAAACGGTCAGGAGCCTGTGTTACCTGTGACTAGGAGACATCACAGAATCAGAAGTCAGTCACTGTTCCTAGGATGGGGAAGAAACTTTCTTGTATTTTTGTTTAGATTTTCCTGTTTTCAAAGTGGTAGGGAAAGCATCCACACTAGACTATGTTTTCTGGATGACTGACTTAGTTTTCTTTGCAGGACATCCTGACGAGTAACCTGTAGACCTCTTTTCATTAGGGTAGGGCATAACACAGAAGGGACAGGAACCCTTAACAATAAATAATCCTTAGGAAAATGACAGGACGTCTTTTTCCTGATTCTGACTTACCACAATATATATTTTTATAGAACCTTAATTTGACTCTAATATCCTACCTAGATTTCCTGCTGGCTCAAATGTCATGGAGATGACACTTCATGTCTGAGCCTCACCAGACACCCTGGCCACCCTTTGTCAGCTTGTTCTAAAGAAACCACCTTTGGGGGATGCCCAGTGAGGGGGAGGGTTTATGGTTTCTGCCCTTGTTGTCTGCTGTGTTTGGTTCCCTTCTTTGGCTGTGTCCCCCTTCTTACTATTTGGCACCTGTGTGAGAAGAAGAATGTTAGTACCTCCAAGCCACTCTCCTATTAACCTCTCCTCACCTCCTTTTCTCCCTGAAGTATGTAAATACCTCAAAAAATAGTCCACAGGTGCCCCTCTGCGAGAACGAACATGGCTAAATGACCTGTTCTTTGGGAAGGAACCCATTCAAGAGTCCGCAGCCACATTTTTGCTCACTGTACCTTTCACAGAAGGGAAATATGCATTTGCATATCAGTCTTTGTCCCGCCCACATGGGCAGTCCAGCACCAAAATGCTAAGTCAATTCTCTTCTGAACATGAGTACCAACAGCAACCCCATACACGTGTTTCAGCCTTGTTGGGCCTTATCTGTGAGGTGGAGCTGTGCCTCTCTGAGCACAGTGAGCAAGGGGTTCACATCTGGATGACCCTAGGAAACTTAGGGGTCTAACCCTAAGTCCCTTAAACAATCAAAAAATAGTCTTTAGGCGCCCCTCTGCGAGAACGAACAGGGCTAAATTACCTGTTCTTTGGGAAGGTACATACTCGAGAGTCCACAGCCACACTTTAGCTCACTGTACCTTTCACAGAAGGGAAAAATGAATTTGCTTATCAGTCTTTGTCCCACCCACATAGGCAGTCCAGCACCTTAATGCTATGGCAATTCCCTTCTGAAGAAGAGTACCAACAGCCACCCCATACATGTGTATCAGCCTTGTTGGGCTTCATCAGTGAGGTAGAGCTGTGCCTCTGAGCACAGAGAGCATGGGTCAACGTCTGGATGACCCTAGGAAACTTAAGCCTAAGTCCGTTAAATAAGCAAAAAATAGTCCATAGTCGCCCCTCATGAAAGCAATAGCAGCCTGAGCTCATTGAAATGTGTATGTGTAAGCAAAGGCTTCTGTCTGCCTCAAAAGACTGCAGCTACTCTGTGCAAATCTGAAAGACATTTTTTGTGTTTCTTGGGTCAGACCAAAACTTTATTGTAACAAATTTGGTATATGCTTGTATTGTTTGTCTTCGCTGATCGTTTTTTCTGTTCACAGAACAATCTTGTAAATGACAAACAAACATGCATTGACAAGCCGATAGTTTTGCCTGTTTGGCAAGCATTTGTAGTTATTATCATCATATCACCTGATATTGACCCCATTTGCCTGGTATTAAAATCATGTACACATCAGGTTTTATCAGTGCTTGCTCTGGTACTCACATCATACGATAGGCATTGCCATCATACCAGGTAATACCAGCAAACACTCCAATACTTCCATCATTTCAAGGTTTTAATATCAAAATTCAAAGCACACACCATTGCAAGGTGTTGCTATAAAAACTAAAACACTCCAGTTACTTGCACCTTTAGCATCCCAAGTACTCAAACTATTTCGGCTAGATCTTCTACATACGAAAGTGAGAACTAAGTATTGGTCTAGCAACTTCCAAGAGTCCAATGATATCATCTGCAGATTCTGCAAGAATGTCGATTGCACAGAAACTTTAAAACATCTCTTTCTGATATGTCCTGTGTTTGAAGCAGAGAGACTAAAAACTATTAACTCCTTTACATTGACACACACTGCATATGGGAGGGAATGAATTTGGGCAAGATGCATGTGCGGTTCATGCAACTCCATAATTATTGCAACAGTTCGCTTAGTGAAAATCATTGAGACAGCTTTATCTATGTAATTAGAGCTCTTGCTATTAGAATAACTCTTTTAGATATGTGTTGTTATCATTCTTATTATTTCTTTTTTAGAATTGTCTGTAATGACGCACTTTCTCTTTTCTTCTGATGGAAGGAAAGTGTTTGCAACGATTGTGATGCTTATTTTAATTGTATGTATGTCAGACGGATATATTTGAATTTTAACATTTTTGTAAATTTGACTTAATGATTGAATGTGGATGTCTCATAATTTTGTAAAGATGCGTAAGCATCAAAAACAAAATCAATTAATAACATTTTTTTTTAAAAGTACTCAAATTATTGTCATTGATGTGTGCAGTTAGTGTTGCATTGCAAGGTTCTACTATGTTGACATATCACAGCAGTGCCAGATTCCATTAGGCCAAGTTAGGTAAGCACTGCTAAATGCAATTATGTCAGGTTACCAAAGACATGTCGGGATCATTTATGCCTAATGACCATAGCAGTTCATGCTTGTATTTTGCTCAATTAAGACACCAGTGCTAGTTTCCACTATGCACACATACCACAGAGAGGTCATATACATCTAAGCACAGATAGTACAGTAATCGTAGATTCCATTATGCTCAGTTAGAAAGTTAAGAACACCTTTCATTATTCATAGATATCACATGTATGTATTTATAGGCATAGTGATAGTATAGGATAAGGTAAGTGTGGTGTGTGTGGGTAGTGCAGCCATTACTGCACTCCAATAAACCCCTACCTCTCTAAATACCTAATTATCCTAAACCTAAGTGCATCTAGCCTAACTGTGTAACTGGTATTTAATTAGACTACCAAAGTTTGATTCTGAGTTGTTTTTCATTACACTGTTGAATCTAAGTGAGTTTTGAATCTACATGCATTTTGCCACTACTGCATATTATGAATCTAGGTCCCTTTTCCCACTACAGTATATTTTAAATCTAGCTGTTTTTCCCATTACCGTGAGTTTTGAATCTGGATGCTTTTCCCCCACTACTGTTATTTTAAATCTGGGTATTTTTTCCTACTACTATATATTTTAAAACTAGGTGTGTGTTCCCACTACTGTGAATTTTGAATCCAGGTGCATTGTCCTGTTGCTGTGCATTCGTAAAAAGCACTTAAAATGTTTGATTAGATGGATTGGTGGGGGTGGGAGAAGTGGTGCATTTAGATGGATTTTATTCAGGGTAGGAAATGTGCAGTATTCCAATGGATTTAGGTGTACACACTGTGTTAGACTTAGATGGAATGATGGGGAAGGAAAATGTTTACACTCAGATGTACTCAGTTGGATTGTCAGAGGAATGTGACATACCTAGATTGTTTGTGAGGGATTGGAACTGGGTTACTAGATAGATTGCTGTGGTAGGAAATGTGTTATACTGATCTATGAAAGACAAGCAATGAGTTACACTAAGATGGATTGTTAGAGGAAATGTGTTACTCTTGAAGAATTGTGAAGTTTAGCATATGCGTGCATTAGAAGAAACAGTGTAGTTTTAGTAGGCTCATATGCCTTGAAGATCTTAGGCTGGCACCCTTATGACCATTATGCGCATTAAATTGATCTGGGAATGGCCATTTGTGCTGTGCCCATGAGGTTAGCCACCTTTACCCACCAGATCTATAATGGTAATCCCTCCATTACACTTAAAGTTCCTAACTCTGCCTTTGGATCCTGATATCACAGTTAGTAGAGGGATGTTAGTAGAATACATAGGACCAGGAAGATATCTAATACGACCATAAAGGTTGCTTGTCCATGGCGCCAAGAAGGCTCTCCTATCCTAAATCCAATGATAGCCGTCTACTAGACTTCGGTCCATGAGGGTGTTCCCACTACCCGCGCTTTGAGACTATAAAAATGGTTAGAGGCACTGTATAAATGACTATTACCATACAATATACATACATGTATGGGATTTATAAAGCACAAACCTAGCTGGGACGCAACAGAGTTCTGAAGAAAGGTCACAAACCCAAGGGGTTAAAAGTAGTCTATTGGGGTAGCACATGAGCTGGGTGGGTTGCAGAGCTGGGAAGGACCCATTTTGGAAGGGGAGAAGTAGGGTTAGTGAAGGAAAGTCAGATAGCATTATTGCCACAAGCAAGTAGAGTAAGCACAGTTCTGATGTCCCTATTACACACTAGAAGTACAGACTTCACGGGGGCAGTAGGTGTGTTTTTCAATGTATTTATATGTTTGTGTAAAGTACTGGGGAAATCCATGTCAAATTCTATATATGTGTGTGGGTGTGCATGTGTTTGTGTGTGTTAAGTGGAGCAGGTGATGTGTGTGTGTGTGTTTGTTTGTTTGCCTGCTCAGTTTGCGTATGTGTAGTGTGGAGTGGAGGATGGTGTGTGTGCAGGGCAATGATGCAGTTAAAAGTTTTGGTGCAATGCTGTGGATCGTGTGTGTATGTATGTGTACCCTCTTTGTATTAAACCTATTATACTTCTCTGTCTCATGCCTACCCATACCTAATATCTTGCGACTTTAATAAATCAATCGAGCTTTATTTCAGGGACAATACATAAAAGCAGACATAAACATCACAGTATTACGGATCCAGTGTACCGTAGCACATCATATAAAATATACTATAAAACACATTCAAAAACGAATTAAAATCAATAGAACAAAGTGCGTAGAATTATTATGTGTTCATATCCAAAATATAATTCTGTATAACACTTAATGGCCTATATATTTCCGAACAAAGCATACATAAAAAGTTTAAAACATTAACAAGATAAGAAAGTAAAAAGAAATGTCTTGAATAGAAAAAATGTCTCTCTTTGAAAAGTAAAACAAAAATGAAAAAGGCCATATTAGCTGATGGGAAAATGACAGAAATAAGATATAAAAATGCTCAATGGTGAAAGTGCATAGATTTTAAGACTTGAACAATTGTGTTAAGTCTAACATCATCATACATTTTTCAAGCAAATAGTACATACATACTACACGTTTCCAAGGATGTAGGTCAACAAGGAAATATTCTATCTTCTAATAACACCTGCTGTCTGTTTGTGGTTCTGTTGTAGCTCTGTCCCCCTAGCTGTGTTCAGATATTTGTATTGTTCACTGATTTAGGAGATGCTCTGCACTGACTTTCTGCTGCAGAACCTAATCACCTTCTGAAATGTGAGGTTCTGCGTTCTTGTGTATGGTGTCCTAGGCTCTCGTGTTTATGAGCAACATACCACACTGCTCTGAATATTAGACCCACTGAAAATAAAAGAGCAAGCAAATTGCATTGCGGTGAACCCCTAACCCCATTGATATGTATTATCCAGTTCACAGGTATAGAAGCAGAGTTCCTGCACTTTCCACCCCAAGAATTACTTCTGAACTTAAAGTCGTGTTTTGCCTTAGGGGCCGATTCATAGAATTACACGCAGAAATCAAACAATGGCCGCATGCTGAAAAGGCCACTGCGCGAGCCTGCGTGATTAAGAAAATCTCCACGCAAAGCATCTTCATGGAGTTGTTCGCACAAAGTAACCGTATTTGCAAGTCCCGGCAGGAAGGCCCCCGACACGCCCACAGGCATAGCAGGAAACTGCCAGATCAGCTACCTTGGTGTGGTCCCCCAGGCGTGAATACATGCACCCTTCAAACAGTGCGTGGGGTCCCCCGTAAGCAGCCCGGCGACTCGGGGAGCATGAGCGTGATCCCCTGTAACTGTATCTGGCACCCCAACAAAATGCATATGAAAAATCGTAACTGCTCCAGAACTCGGGAAAAGCGCATGCAAACCCACATGAAACGTTCCTGCACCCCGCAACACATCATATGCACCCCCTACCTGACATCGGAAACCCGATTTGGTACACAAATCCCAAAATACGACTTGCGATCCCAACTGCATGCCGAAGATCTTATGCGCAAGTGTACTTATGCCAGCTTTCGGGTGGGGGATCCTATGAAGGACTTGAGTGGGCATTTCACAGCCGAGACGTTGCACCATCGATTCCATGAATATGTGTCTCGCCGCGCAATAGTGGGCATGTGATGGACTGCCTGCAGGCCGTCCCTCGGAACGCCCACTTCTTTGCAAGTTAGTCCCCATTTCTGGTGTTCAGTGCCCTTGCCAGCCCTCTTCTCAGGCCACACCCACCCACTGCTCGGAGTCTCATGCAAGGCCCTCGATGGCTCGTACATGTATACCAGGGCGGCGTGAAATCCACACAAGTACAGTAAAAGTCCACTGCATTCGATTCCATGAATTGACAAACAGTTGCACATGCAGATTGGGCGCAAGTAGCCTATTTTCTGCATGAAATAATGCATGAATCGTCCCCTAAGAGTTTTTCTTTTCTCAGCAAGTAATTATGTAGTACACTGCACATGTAAGCAGGAATGCTATGCTACTGAGACTTATTTTAGAACCGATCCCGCCCCTTGCCTGGCCTCTTTGCTCTTTGCATCCTGCAAGAAATAAATATGTGTGGTAGTGGGTGGTATAATGGAACAAAGAGACACATAAAAGGCAAAATATATGGACAAAATAGCCAAAACCAATGGTAGGAACTGATTTTGATATCTAACAACTAATTTCCTTTTGTTTTATTTTACTTACATAGTATTTGGTACTCAATCTACACAGCTTATTGCTAGGGTTTAACTCTGGTCACCTTACTATCTATTGCGAGGCTATAAAATCATTCCTTCATTGTATGTTTCTTTTGTCCTTTAGGGATAAACAATTCATTGAGGAAAAGACTGTAATTCTAACAGATGTTATTATGTGGCCTCTGCCTTTAGGGCTACGGCCACGACTAAAAGTGCTAACTTTGATAAAAGGCCTCTTAGTTCGAAGGGGTGGTGTATGCCAGAACAATGATGAGGCTATGCGGAATAATGATAGGACTGCGAACAGATGGAAAACTATTGGATGCCAAATGCTGGAGAACGGAGGCATGTAGCTCTCACGGTCCTGCTGAGTCTGCGCATTTGGAGTGCGTTCGAGTCATGTGATGAAGGAAGCGACAGGTGCACAGGAAAGGAAAGATGGACAAGTGAGAGTTCTCGACACAATGCAATAGATTGCATCTTGACATGGCTGTAAAGCCCCCTTAAAGCAATACGAGCTCAGAGTGATAATTTCTTCATTCGGCTGCCCTAAAATATTGTATAAATATGTGTGATCTGTGGAACGGAGGTTAGGCTGCTGTGTGGAGTTTAGAAGGGGGGCCATGCTGCTGGCTTTTGCGTTGCATTACAATATAATATACAGTCTTTGTTCCATACTACTCTTATTGAGTGGGATGTATATTTTCTTACACACTTATTTGGGGTGATTGTTGAATGTTACTTGTTCGAACTGCTGAATATTGCATAGCGATATTTAAAGATATTTAAAAAAAAGGAAAAAATGTTAAATCCTTTAGGGGATAAAGTCTAAATCTATGAAGGATATCGCAAACAATGTGAGATAGATGGAAACAGAATACTTTAAAGTGAGCAAACTGTATTTGATTTCTACGGTTTGGTTTACTTATCAAGGCAAGCAATTTAAAATGTTGTACTAGCTTTGCACTTTTTAATGAACGAATTGCCCTACTGTGCAAAATGTGACTGGGAAACTCTTAAGAAACATAATGGTTTGGAATTATGGATGTCCCCTCTGTTTATTCTGCTATAAAAAATAAAAAAAACTTTGCTCTGCTCCAGTGGCCTCCTATGAGCCTTCTGTCAGAGGGCAAGTAAAGAGGTGACCTAAAAGACCAAGCTAAGACAGAACATGTTTGCTGTGAGGTTTCATATCAACCTCCTCCTCTCTGAAATGTTGTGGTGCCAGGGTGTGCCAGGTGATCAGAGAGGTGTCTGTTTTCTCTGGGATAAGGTTGCAGCAGGATGATCAAGCTTCAGTAGCAGAGTGAGCCCTTTAAATATATTGAACAGATCCAGCTACACCCATCAGTGCGGTTTTGCAGTTTAAAACCACATCCACATTGTGATTACTGTGTTGAATTTGGACATTATCAGGCACAACAGTTGGGGGAGGAGGGACCAGATTTTTTAAATATCCCATAGGAAGGACACAGTGAGCCGCAGATCTATATCCTTATATGAATGCTAAAAGAACAAACTGCCGGATTATTTCAGCCACAGATAACTTTGCCACCAGTCATTCAATACCCAAAAAGGAAATCGTTGCCAGTCAATCCTCTCCGTCTGTACTGTTGCAACTGCATCTTCATACAACACACACACACACACGCACCACAAACACACACATGGCTATCACAGCTAAAAGAGGCTTTGCCAAGGCAGGTTATTAGAGCCCTTTATTTGTCCAAAGCCATACATGAATGTTCATGTTTTTGCTGTTATACTATGTTGTTATTAATATCGCCAAAGACATTTCATTTCATCATTTATATTTACATTGTTGTCATGTTGTAATGGACTAGTCTTGTATTTCACAGATCATGACAAATGACCCAACCTCATGAAACTGACCAAGATTTGTATTCTTATAAAAAGGTGAATTTGTAGTTTGTATCTCACACATCCATTACATCAACTGCAGGGCTCTGGTTAAATACGTGCAATGTTCAGATCGCTGGGAGATAATTGTGCATCTGATAAGCTAAACATTATTCCGACCATCCTTTAGCTTTGGTGAACTGCAGGCAGAAATAGTGGATATTTAAACTGCAGAATTTCCTCGCTTGTCACAGTGGCTGCTTGGTCATAGATCCTGTCTGTTATCATTTGTATGATAATTGTGTAATCAGTCATGCCTGACTCAAGGCATGGATCATCGACCTCCAAATCATTCAATTAGTCTTGTAGTAATCTAATCCACTGCCACTTCTAGGAGAAATGAGTCTCTCCCAGACTCTACTATATCAAGTTAAAGTGAGTCAGGGCATTACATGGTGTGTATTTCACTCAATGTGAGAGTGTATTGTTGTACCTTTGTCCAAACGTGTGTATCATCAACTATATTTAAAGATCCGCGTGGCATTTTGATGACTATATTATCCCCTTTAAATCGACAAAGACAGTTACTCTGAAACACACATTGTTGCTGTGGTAGTGCAGTATGCGGCTTTGTCCTTTTAGCTCACCATCAGAGGTGATGCTAAACATTTCTGAAGCAAGATTATGTAAATTGCACTAGTGCCAGACAACTTTGCATTGTCAACTGGACCAAAACACCCGTGCCGGTAGGACATTAACAGCACTTGTGAAAGAGCAACATGTTGAATCGGTCTCTATAAAAGTCAATGCAAAATTGGTAAATACCGGAGAAAAACTGTACTGCCCCGGTGCAAAATGTAATCGCATATGTGAAATGTACACTCTCACAATGCCCCTGCGAGACTTGAACTGCTGTGCACAAGGTATCTCCTTTTCATAAATAGATAGTGCTGGTTCCATCCACACGATTTTAGCCAGCACAATACTGCGGGTTTTTCCAGGTCGTGGGCAGTTGTAGAATGCATTTTCGCTCTGTTATAAAGATAGTGGTTTTATGCAGTAAATCCACGTGTGTTTCAGGAACACGCATGGCTAATTACAAATAGGAGACCAGTGCTAATAAAGCTATATTGAGTAACAACTTCCTATCATTAACACAAACATGACAATTCGAATGATAGTTTTTTACGACATCACTTAAACATGAAGAACTTCATGGGGGTAATTCATGGAATAAATGTGCGCCGAAATTAGTGGCGCAAGCTGGCACAAGCATGAAAAAGCCAGTGCACCCGTGCGAATCCTACGCGTGTGATTCATGGAAGGCCCTGTGCGTGTTTTTCCCGGGATGTGCGCCAAATCTGCGTGTGGCGCACACGGACGCACATGTCACTGCAACATCCCGAACACCATGCGCGACGCGCACAGCGAAAGTGCACAATGTTAGCGCACACACCAAAAAGGGGTAAATAGGCACCAGACAATTACACCTGACATGGAATCTGAAGAAATGACTGACCAAAACCTCACACCCTGAAAACGGTGGCACAAATTCATGCCACCAGTGGTGCAAGCAATTAAAGTCAGAATATCTGTTGCCATGCACATTGGACAATTGAAAAATTGTCATTTCAAACACCACTCACTGGACAGCACAGTGAGTGTGCATTGCATTGGGGAAACCCCTTGAGCATCATTTGAAAAAAGGGTTTTCAACCAAATAGTACCCTTCCATGCATGTACACGATCAATGACTTGGAAGTGAACATGGATTGTCGGGACACAGCATGCCTGACAAGGCAATCTGGGTGCACGTGTGTGCATGGTGTCAATGTAGTTGGGGGGGGGTTACCTGAGTGTTTTTGTCAGTAGGGACATGCATCGAATACATGCATGTGAAATTAAGTGAGGCCCAGTGTCCTGTACACAGCACATGCATTACACTCATGGACCCCCCTGTGTGTTAAACCACACCCATCCCCTGACACCTCAAAACAAAGCACAGCATTGCATCAGCCATTGACCAGCAGAACATATCATGTACAGAGTACCCCACATCGACAATGGCAGACAGTGACCCATCACTGAATCATACAAAATCATATTACGACCTACACACAAAGTTCATCAAAGTGCATCAATGAGGGAGGCAACAAGGAAGAAGAACAGTACATTCCTAAATGGCCTTCAAACAGTCCTCAATGTGAAAAAGAACTATCAAATCGAAGTAGATATTACAAGTGCCTGGAACAATAAGGGAGAGTCTAGGGAGGGAATGTTGGAAAACAAAACTAGCTTCAACATTGCTATGCCTGACGGCAATAGTTGCAGTGCAGGAGTCACATTAGGAGGGGAGTGAGGGAAGAGGAGGAAAGAGGTGAGGAGAGTCACAAAACAAGTGACAAACTGTGGTAGGCCGACAATGAATCAAGATAGTGCTGGAGAGGGGGAGAAGAAACACAGAAGGGAATGGGGGAACAGCTGACCTGTAATCAGTGGTTTAGGGACTAATGATAAAAGTAACAAGAAAAACAGGAAACTCCAGGACTCAGCGCCAGTTCAAGGCTTGATTGTTTAATTGCACAATCTGTTAGAAAGCCCTCTACTTGTTTACGTGTTTCGGCTCCCACGAGCCTTTATCAAATCAGGGCTATATTGTTTAAACCGAAGCCATAAGAAAATTACAAAATTGACATTAACATCATAGTTCAAAATCACATATGACATATGAAGATTAAACATTTAAAAAGTCCACATATTTAAATTAGACAGAGAAACAAGGGTTGGTGAAGGGGAGGATTAAGCAGGTTCAAAAAACACAAAATAATGTCATAATAATAATATAGACATATGTAAGCATATAAAGCCATAGCACAGTAATTTGAGACATTCCATGTCAAAATAGCAATAAATAAAATAACAAAAAAACAAATGAGGGTACACATAAAAAGAAAATTGAAAAAACAATGGACAAAAGTAAAAAATGCCCATTAGTTCAGTTGTTGGTGTGTGGAAAAGGAATGTGTTGAGTCAAAGCTGGCCCCGAGGTTGTTGGTCTTGCAGGTGGAGGTAAGATGAGGGCCAAGTGGGGCTGGCCAAAGAGTGAGGGGAAAAGGATGGTGAAGTGTACCGATGAGAACGATATCAGTCTTGCTGGCATTTAGACAGAGATCGTTTGCAGTACACCAATTGCAAATGGCAATGAGGCTATCAGAAAGAGGGGAGGGAGAAGAGTTGCCCAAGGACAGCCTGGAAATGAGTTGGTTGTCATAAGCATAGCACTGGAAGTGGTAGCAGAAAATGAAAATGCAGTAGGCGAGGGATGCCAGGTGCTGTTTGTATAGTCAGGCCTAGAGGTCAGACCCCCGGTGCACACCACAGGCAGAGAGGGAGATTGAAGAAAGGAAGGAGCCAAGTTGTAGCTGGGAGGGACACACATGCCAAACACACATGTTATTGAGTCACATGCATCAATACTCACCAGATGACGCATCATAATCCATCCTCTCTCCCACGCCATGGATTTGCTCTTCTGGGATGAACTCTGAAGCGATCGCCTCATGATGGGTGAGTTCACCGTCCTCTGGTGGTGGCCCACCACCAGAGACATGAAATAATTGGAGGCACGCTTTTGTTTTGCACTGTGTCAGGGGTCATTCCAACGCTTGTAGCAGTCCTGAGCCATGCGCACCTGGAATGCCATGGCTGTCACACCATCTGCAACATGCTGCCAGTGGACCCAACACTGGTGATGCGTTGTATGGCACTGTGAGCCCACAAGCATGTCGTGGAGGTGTTCCGACACGTAGTCCACAAGGAAGTCCAGTTCCTGCTTGCAGAAAGTCTTCTTCCTTGATGTGCCGGAGGCCGGAGCCATGTCTGGGGTCCCAGCCTCCTGTGCAGGAGCACGCTTCCTCCTTTTGACTGGTGGTACTGACACTGAGTGGGCAATGTGGCCCTGATCAGTGGGGGCAGTGGCGCTGGTTGACTGGACCAAGGCAGTGGGTGTTGGTATGAGGACGGAAGGTCTGGCTTGGGTCTGACTCACTGCCAGGGTGCTGTTGGCTGCATCTGCACATGCAGTTACCACAACCCGGCTGCTTGGGGCAGCAGATGTCATAACTGCCCCAGATACGTGTGCACAGTCACAGCTACAGGGGACACACATGACCCCAACCTCCTGACAAGATGGAAATCGGCCTGGGAGTCCTCGTCACGCAACGCAACATGCGCTGCCTGACCCAGAGCCCGGGTGGAGGTGTCCCCAGCTGCACCTGCAGCTACCACCACCACCAGTGGGCCCGTGACAGCAGATGTATATTGCTGCTGGGTGATATGGGCGCCAGGTTGTTATGCAACAGCTGCATCACCAGGAGCCACAGGTCCTCCTCCCCCCTGTACCCACCCTTGCCACCCTGGCACGCCCACGTGCCCGACCATGCCCAGCCCTGGGAGGATGCCCAGCTTTGCCGCCCTTAGCCTTTGGTGGCCTCGCAACCATGGCACAGATGGAAAATAGGCTATGGGAGGTTCACTCAACAATTGTCCTGGACAACTGGCTAGAAGGGGGCAGGGTACTGGATGGAATAGGTACCTCAGTGCTCCTGCAAGGCTGTCTGTGAGCCCTTGGGAAAAATGATGGGTCACGCAACGCACCCCCCCAAAAAAAAAAGAAAATTGACAAAATATAAGAACAAGAAATTGAAAATTAAAAAAAAATGTGCATGCGACCCCGGTAGCCCACGTGCATGGATTTTACCTCCAGCAGTACTGTGTGGCACCCAGGGACACAACAAACATGTAGGCGTGGAACACGCGGCTACTATGACCTCGTAAATGGTACGCATGCACAGGGGGAACCACAGTGGGAACAATAGCGTATGTGACTCACCGTAGGCAACACCCCGCCAAAAGAAGAGGTACAAACTTCAGACGATGTAAAGTAATCGAGTGTGATTCCAGAAGAGTAAAAACACACGTCGGTCTCCACGAACAGCATGTACAGTGGTCTGCTGGCCCGCGCTGACCTTTAACCCGTGCTGAAGGCAACACCCACGTGCGTAATGTCACTTACGCGCTAAGGCCCTTTCCTCCAATTACACACATTCACACGCGGACGTGATTTTTTTGCATGTGCGGATGCACCCATGCTGAGGGAAATGCCTGCGCTTGATTACGTCACATACACGCTTATGCGCTAAGGGCTTTTCCTCGAATTACATGCATTCACACGCGGACGTTATTTTTTTACATGTGAGGATGCACCCGTGCTGAGGGAAAGGCCCGCGCGTGTTACTTCACATACGCGCTTACGCGCTAATGGCCGTTCCTCGAATTACACGCTGACATGCTGTTTTTTTCACATGCCAAATGTCTATCATTTGGGGAATCTATAGTTATTGATGAGTGCATGTATTTTGTGACAAGCATCTATCCACAGCCATAGAGAAGTTCCAGTCTATATTTATCAGACAACATAGCTGCTGTCATTGCTTTCCTTGGATCATGGATGTCTGTCAATGGCAATGGTTTAAACATTTGAAGGATTATGTGTTTCTGTGAAAATCACTTTACCTACTTCTTCTTCAAGATGTGAACCTATGCAATGAATTGTAAGAAGACACACAACTGCCCAGTTTTCTGCCTATATCTGCAACAGTTACGTGTTAAATGAGCTCTTGCCTTTTTGTGTTCAGTTTGACACTTCATTTCACTAATTAGACTATGGGGAGTACCCTAATTAATTATCCTTCTTTATCTATAGTCACCAAGATCGTGGTGTCTGAAGCCTCTGCCTGTACTGGCAAACACCCTCCCTTCAAAGCTGCTCCCTCTACAAGTCATGGCTTCAGCCCCAAGGGCACAGTGGCTCAGCACTCAACCGCATGCACAGTTTCTGCATATGCAGCTCTGGTCTCCAGACAGCCTGCACTGTCACACGTTAGCTATGAAGCTCTGGTCTCCAGAGAGCCTGCACTGTCACACGTTAGCCAGCCAGCCAGCAACAATGATCCGACTTGCTTAATGGTCTTTTTCTCTCTTACCTTCTCTCTCTCGTCACCTTTTTTATGTGCTTTCCTTCCTTTTCTCCTCCCCTCATCTTTTGAAAGCATGTTCCATTCACCTTCCTCCTACCTATATCTCTTTACGGATTCCTTACTGTTTTCCCTCCAATTCCCAGATTTGCTTTTGATGTCACTAATCAGCCAACACCCCCAGTAACTTTCCAGTCTTTTCTTTTCTCCAATGACCCTTGCATGGCAATTTTCAACATGCCACCTGAACCTCGATGAATGTGCAACAAACCATCCTTTACCTTTCTGCTCCTTCACCAGCAGAACAATGAAAGTGTTAATTTCAGAGGCCATTCTGCTGTCTCATTGCACTCTGAATCCATAATTTGCAATACATACCACTGTTCAGCTTTTCAATTCTGCATGTATTTTCTAAATTAACATTGCATTGTGAATATCCGTTCATCTGCGACACGGTCTGTGGACTAAGCAACAGAAACCCATTCTAGCCCCCAAATCTAAATTATTGCCAGTATTGTTAAAATGTATATTGTTAATAGCTAGTCAGGTTAAAGTTGTCATTACCCTTCACTATGCTATACATCTGCTAAGTTTCCCTACACTTTTCAGTCACAGGCATGTTGATGGTAGAGTTAGACCTAGGAAAGTTAGGCAAGGGTTAAAACACTAAAGTGCATTTTAAATAGCTGCGTAGGAAGAGGAGGTGGAAGGGATATTAAGAGTCTGGGGTGTTAGATTTAGGCTTGTTGTTGCATACACAGCTATGTGTGATGCATTTAGTGGTTTGCAGTGGGCAAGCAACACAAGTGCCATATCAGAGATTCTGTGGGGGTTGCTTGTGGGAGAAACATGAATGCCTGATGGACCTGTGAAGAAGCAAGAGAGATTTGGGGAGGCAGGTAACACACACGTCCCTTTCCATCTCTTGAACAAAGTGGGTCATGTGCCGTTGGGTGGCAGCTGTGAGGGGGAGTGGGAGGAGATGGCACTCACTGAGGCAGGTTCTGTGAGACACAACTGCCTGATTTCTCTGTAGGGGAGACAAAGAGTTCCAGGGAGGTGGGTGACATACCACTCAGTTCCGAAAACCTTAAACAAGTAGAGGAGAAACGTGCCATTCAGTGGCACCTGATAGAAGGAGTGAGAGTATCAGGAGTGAGAAGTAGGGAGTCCTTTAGGAAAGCATGGGGAAGAGACACACTATACTCATTGCACTGGGATCGAGTAGCATATATATGGGAAGACAAGGGTCACACCAGTCAGTGAATCCATGACACATTTGGAATAGCACCCAAAGCAGTCAGAGGCAGGGGAAGAAATGCTGCTCATGGTTTTTCACTCTTGTAGCATGCTAGGTGCACTGGAGATGCCAGAATTTCATGGGGTCAATTAATAATATCATCAAACAGAAGCGCCACATGCCAATCAAATGTCGTGCTGGCGAACATTCATCAGTATTAGTAAATGTACAAGAATTTCACCATAACATTGAATATCCTCTGAGACCTGCACTTCATTTTCATCCACTATCTCAGGGGCTGAAGAGGGAGGTGTGCAGCTCTTATCTACTGAATATCAGGGAAGAGCAACACAAGGGGTAATTTAACAGTAGGAGGAGTTTCCAGATCTCTATCTCTGCTTCCACATTCACTGAGAAGTCAGACATTAAAAATGGTAACTCCATGGATGATGACCAAGAAAATGATTATCATCCATCAGAGTGCAGCTGTGAATGAGCATTGCTGATGGAAGGCAGTGATACTGAGGAGAATGAGGAGAATGACATCACAGATGCAGAGCTTGTAAAATACAATCTCACCTTCCACCCATGTGCAGCCTCTTTGAGAAACATACTTCCTGTCATAGACCAGAAAGAACATAACATCTTTATGTGGCACCCAGAACATTACCAGCACTACCACTACCATCACCATCACGATGATACCCGCATGATACCAGCCTGTGTGCTAGCTCACAACAAAAGTGAAATGTGTGGGTGTATTTCACAGAGAATAAACAGCAACATAATCTTGCCACTTGCACACTCTGCTGGAAAACGGTCTGCCGAGGGAACATAAGGACTACATTGAGGACCACATCCATTTGGTCCTATAATCTCTGGCACCATTCAAAGGAACTGAGCTGCATTGCTCCTCATTCCATAAAACAACCTATCTCCTTTATTTTACACAGTTACCCCAGGAAACACTCAGCGGTATCAGCACTTCAGAGCGTGACACCAAGCTCTACCCCCTGTGTCCCAACGGCACAAAGTAGTGATTCCCTATTGCATCTTAGTATTGTGGAAGCATTTCAGTGTGACCAAAATACTTTAAGTCACAAGACAGACAGTGCCTATTTAATGCTAACCCGGCTAAAATGTTGGCAATAGATCACATTCTCACATTTTTGGTGGAAAACCCTGAATGCCAGAGACGTATGGACCTGTTCGGACCAGGAGGATCCAGGGCCCGAACCCCTGCTCAGCACAGGTAAGCATGCATCAACATGTGTTTACTTCCTCTGTCCCCACAGGCCATCCCCACCCCTCTTATCCCCCTGTGATGTTCCTTTGTGCCCCACCTTCTCGCACACAGGTGTTGCCTATTTTGCTTGATTCTTCTACCCTGCTCCCCCTCGCCCACAACAAGCCTACTTCTGCAGGAGTCTGTCCTGATACATTCTGGTTTCACCATCATCGTCTTGTGGCCAATGCTGGATTTGACTTTTATGGACTTCATTGATTTACAGTGTGTCACCCTTTCTCATGGTGGCCCTGAATCATGCTGTTCCCATCTTCATCTTGTATCCAGGCTTGCAACATTATGTGTTACTAATAACTTCTTCAATTGTATTCGCTCTCCCCTCTGGCTTCTCCACTCGTTTTGACTGCTTACTCTCTGTTCTCTCTTCCTCTCCCTTTCTCCCTTTCATATCTCCTCCCCTCCTCCCCTTAGTTCTTCTATGCACTTACTCTATCAGAAATGTCCCTGGACCTAGTATGATAGCAACCTCGTCTGTCTTCTCCCCATCCCCTTACTTGTTTCCCCCCCTACAGCACTATCTGAAATGTCATCAGACCTAGTACGATAGTCGCTTGTTTTGTTCCTCCCCTCCCTTTCTGCACTCCTCTCCCTTACCTTTTGTTTTCTCCGTGTCGTCAGGCCTAGTACGGTAGCCGCCTGTCTGTTTCTTTTTCCTTCACACTTTTGCCCTCCTTTCCTTATATATGTCTCGGCTCTTGCACTATCTGAAATGTTGTCAGGCCATGTACGATAGTTCATTTCACAGCCTTACTGTTCATGGCCCGTAAGAATGTCATTGTATTTTCCTTTGTTCCCTCCCTTGCCTTGAAGCGCTTTGAAACACATTGTGTATAGGCGCTATATAAATAAACTACCATATCATAGCTGATCACAGCTGGGATGTTTCCATTGTGCATGTATTTCTCTGAAAGCAGAACCAGGATTGCACAATAAGGTTATGACTACAGTGGAATGATTACTACCACTGCTTCTGAAATAGAACGTCCAGTTCAGCATGGTCCTGAGGACAGAGGGCAGAGCATTGGGCACATGGCAGAATAAGCACAATGTTGGTCTTTCCTTCCTCTAAAACCCAATTGGTTTCCTGCGAGGAACAAGTGTATGCAATCCAGCACCAGGCAACTTTTTTAGGGCATTGTGACTTCGGGAGACCCATATAGTACGAGGTCTTCAATATCCTGGGACCTAGAAAGGATGGGGGAGTGTAGGCATCTGGAGCAAGATATCCGAACAGTATAACGCCTGTTACCATCCAGACTGCTGTAATCAGTGAGTCACTGGGACCGAAAAGAGACAGGAGTACCCTGAGGGGAAGAGTGTGAGAATACACCTCAGATGAGATGCACTGCAGTGAACACAGGATGGACCAAGGAGGCACCAGGCAATGGAATGGTCATTGAGGAAAGCAAGAGGACCCGTGCACCCCAAAGTGGATACTGTTGACATGCACACAACTCTGCTCACCTGTATCAGTCTGAGATCACTACTGAATGTGTCGGAATAGAATATTCCTCACCTGTGATATGAAAACTCAGGACCTTGAAGGCACGGAGGCAACATGTCAGTCAGGCAGTGGAGAACTGGGCATAGGGGACATGACCTCACATATGTACCCACGTGAGACATATCGGAACTGGAATGTTGATTGGCTGGAGGGAGAGAACCAGGGGATAAAAACCAACACCACTTTCAGCAAGCTATAGAAATATATGGGGCAGCCCGGAAGAACACCAAGAGGCCTTATGACAGCTGGGCGAGGTGGTATCCTCTTCAAGGATTCACCCAGTAGTACCACTGGCCATATTACAAAAGTACCAACAGGGAGAGGACCCCACTTTGTTTTACCAACTTTGAACGCATCACTAGAAATATGCAGTGGCCTCCTGAATGATGGGGACACTATGTGGCTCCTCTTCGCACCGGTACCATGCACGGGGCATACCAAGAAGCAAATCCAACATGATACACTCCCTATGGGGAACTAAAAAGGGCCATTCTAGAACACCTTGGAATTGATGAGGAGGCGTACAGAATCCAACTCAGAGTGACCAAGTTGAAGTTAGGGGATACACTCAGTCTGCTTTTCGATCATACGCAAGATCTGACTGAAAAATTGCTGCAGTTCAACACAGCTACAGTGGCTCAGATCAAATCAGATCAAAGATAACATTTTGGTGGAACAGTTTGTAGATGCCCTCCCATTGCTGATTCAGAGATGGCTACAGCAGCATCACCGGCCTACTTATCAGAAGCCATCAATATAGCAACAGCTTACCAAAAACCTGGTCTCTCTTAAACTCTTGGTACAGGGAACAGTATAAGGCCTACTTGTGAGCCTATTTGCTCCAAAACCCTGAACCTTTGATGGCAGCCAATGGAGTCCAAAACCAGAGCCCAGGCCTGGTCCAGTTTCACCAGGCCTGCAACAGCCACAATGCTTTGATTGTGTAGAGTGGGGACACATAGCCAAGTTCTGAGTCCATGGAAATCGGCATTCTACAAATCCAGGAATAAAGGCGAAGGCGAAGACGGTATCCGTAAACCATGGAGGTGACAGTTGATGGGAAACTGACAAAAGCCTTGGTTGACAGCGTAAGTGTTACGCTCACCTGGTATCCACAGAGACGCCACCCAGCCAGACTGCTCGCTGGTATACTCCTCAGTGATTCCCAGATGTGGTCTGCAGGGAAGGTTCTGCCTGGAAATACAGGAGGGCTGTTTTCAAGACTCGTCGATCGAGGTAAATATCTTCCCTCCACCCCGTATGATTTCAGCCCCTCTGGGCCCTCTCCTCACCTTGTGGTAGAATTAGGCGTGCTCTCCATCCTGCCTTCTTGGCAGGGGCACGTTGTGTTCCGTGGGCGTATGCGGTCTAGTTACTTCACTGACGCCGGCCCGTGATGTCTTTCAGGTAGATCTTATTGGTGTTCTTTCGAATTGTTGTTATTCCTGCATGCCTTTCTGTATTTAATAATGTCTTTTTCTCCCTTAGATATGCTGAGCTTCAGTGTGGCAAACTGGCCTGGTTGAGCCTCGCTGGTATCTGATGGCGCGTAATAAGCGATACAATGCGGTAAGAAAGCGCTATGCGCAGCGCTGCGATGTCTTGCCTTTGCTAACCTGTTGTCTTGCTTTTCTCGTAGATCGCAGTATTCTTCCAGCGCGTGTGGAATTTCCGGAGTGATGCCAGCCGAGAAGCGACCAGCCAGGTAAGCCTTTTGAGCAGTTTGTAATTTGCAATGTCTTTAATGCCTTCCTTAATGTTGTCTCTACCTTCCTCTTTCAGGTTGTTCGGTCCGGGAGGCGTGCAGATTCGAAGAAGCTGTTCACAGGAGCTGCAAGAAGATAAAGATGAAGATTGCAGGTATGATGCTGCTGCTAATGGTATTCCTTTTGTCTCCCTGCAGGTTCAGCTTCTCCGGGGCTCGTGGGTATAGCTGGACACGGTGAGCGTCACGTTGCAAGCTGCAAAGTAACGCAAAGCGTGTTGTCTTGCTCGGGTGTGGTTTAAATAGCCCCAACAAAATAGTCCAGTTAAAGTAGTCCCTAGGCCACCACATCCAAAACACTAGACCGCATAGATTGGTTCCTAGGAACCAAGCTATGTGGATGCCTCCATGTTGGCTGACAGTCTCAATAAAGTAGTTCCAGAGCACATGTTTTTCATGGTGTATGAGCTTGGAGGGCTTTTGAAGAGGATGCCAGGCCCTAGAGACACGAGTCCTGACCCCACCTGGCCAATGGGCTTGTCAGAGGGGTTTTTGGGCGAGGGTTGTGACAGAACTCCCCCCTAAGACCCCTCCCATGGTGTTCCTTCTATCTGGCCCAGGTTTAGTTGGGAAGTGTAGGTGAAATTTCCTGATTAGACGTGGTGCGTGGATGTTCTCACTGGGCTCCCAGGATCTATCATGTCGTCCAAATCCTTTACAATCGACGTGATAATATAACTTGGACTTAGTATTTAGAGTCCAGGATATCTTTGACTTCGAATTCTGGTTCTCCGTCAATAGGTATGGGCTTTGGTGGTGTCCCAATCCGTGTATCACGGCTACTGGGTGGATAATTGTCTTGATGGTATAGGGTCCTAAGTATCGAGGATGAAAGGTCCGGGTTCTCTTAATGGGCACAAATTTAGCGGCTAACCAAACTTTGTCTCCTACTTGATAGTCAGGAGCATTTTTTCGGTGTTGGTCGACAAAATTCTTTTGTTTTTCTTTGGCATGAATAAGATGTTCCTTCGCCTTTTGGAAAGCCTGAGTGATGGTTGTGTGTAGAGTCTTCACCACTGGCATTTCCAAGCTGGCTGGAAGGTCTAGTTCAGAGGTACGTGGATGTCTGCCATAAAGGGTATAGAAGGGTGTTTGTCCTGTGCTTGAATGCAAGTAATTGTTATATGCATATTCGGCTATCCATAGTAAGTCTTTCCAACTCCTTTGTTCTTGGTGCAGCATGCACTGTAAATATTGCTCGAGTGTCTCATTGGTCCTCTCGGTTTCGCCGTCTATTTGGGGATGGTGACTAGTAGATAACCGAATGTCAATTTGCGCCATAGCACATTTCCTCCAGAAATTGGATACAAACTGGCTGCCTCGATCAGAGACCAGAACTGATGGGAAGCCATGTAGCTTAACAACCCCCTCCAGGAACACTTTTGCTAAAGTGGATGCTTCAGGGAGGCCTTTGAGAGGATTAAAGTGTGCCATCTTTGAGAATACGTCCACAACTACAAGGATGGTGTTGAACCCTTGGCTGGGGGGTAGATCAGTGATGAAGTTGAGGGAAAGAGTGTGCCATGGAACGGGAGGAATGTCTAATGGTTGTAGAAGACCAGAGGGTTTTTGTTTCTGTGATTTATTTTGTGCGCAGACACCGCAGGACTGAATATACTGAATGATGTCCTTACGCCAGGTAGGCCACCAAAAGCTCTGTTTTACCTTAGCTAGGGTTTTGGCGATCCCAGGGTGCCCTTCGATTAGTGAATCGTGATAACCCGAAATAATATGCTGTTGTATTTCCTTCTTGGGTACATATAGACGGTTCCTAAAAAAGGGTAGATGGTCCTTGATGGAATATTGTTCTCCTTCAGTTTGCCATGTGAGGAAAGCATCAGGATTCATTGTCTGTTGAATTTCTTTTCGTAGTTCTGCTTGTGTTAAGGCTGTCATAATACCCAAGAGTTTGTCTTCAGGTATAATAGGTACTGGGTCTGGAGTTGTATATACCATTTCATCTATGCCCATACGAGATAAGGCATCTGCCTTTCCGTTTCTGACCCCTGGCCGAAATGTGATTACATAGTCATATTCGGTGAAGAAAACGGCCCACTGCAATTGGCGCGAGGATTGGACTTTGGCTGTTTTGAGATATTGCAGGGCGTTGGTGGTCTGTGATGAATGTAATGGTGTCTGGCCCCCAGAAGGTAGTGCCACCAAGCTTTAAAGGCGGATTTGATAGCCAGGAGTTCTTTGTCAGTGATGGCATAATTAATCTCTGGAGGTGAGAACATTTTTGACCAGAAGGCGACAGGATGTAATTGGCTGGTTTATGGGTCTCTCTGTGAAAGGACGGCTCCCATTGCTAGACTGGAAGCATCAGTTTCAACGACATAAGGGAGTCTGGACAAGGATGTCCTAGGATTGGAGCGGAGGTAAACCTTTTTTTAAGTTCCTGAAAAGCTTCTTCTGCTTCTTCGGTCCAAGTGAACCTTTTATTGTTTTTTCGTAATAGTACTGTGATTGGGTGCATAACCTGAGAGAAGTCTGGGATGAACCGGCGGTAGAAGTTTGCAAAGCCCAGCATGCTTTGCACCCCTTTCAGAGACGTCGGTGAAGGCCATTTCAAAATGGCTTCTACCTTGTGCACGTCCATTCTGATGCCTCCTGGGGTAAGGATAAAACCAAGAAACTCTACTTCGGTGATGTGCAAAAAGCATTTTTCAAGCTTTGCAAACAAGCGATGTTGACAGAGTTTGGTGAGGACGGAACGAACGTGCCTGACATGATCTTGTTTCGAGGCTGAGTACACCAAGATCACGTCTATGTACACTAAAGCGCACACGTCAATTAATTCCGTCAAGATGTCATTCATGAAATATTGGAATGTCGCAGGAGCGTTGCATAACCCGAACAGCTTTGCTTGATATTCAAACAAGCCGTACTTAGTACGGAAGGTGGTTTTCCATTCATCTCCGTTTCTGACTCAGACCAGGTGGTACGCTCCTCAAAGGTCCAATTTGCTATAAATCTGTGCATCTTTGACATAGTCTAGCATCTCAGGGATAAGTGGCAAGGGGTAGCAGTTCTTCACAGTGATCTTGTTCAATGCGCGGTAGTTAATACAGGTTCTCAAGTCCCCTTCCTTCTTCGGTACGAAGAACAAAGGACTGGCTGCTGGGGACTTCGATGGACGGATAAATCTGTTTGCATGGTACTGGTCTAAATAGGATTTCAAATGAAAGTTTTTCCGGTTCTGTGAGAGCGTAGATCCTGCTGCAAGGGATTGTGCACCAGGAACAAGGTAGTTCTGACAGTCATAGGGCCTGTGCGGCGGCAATGTATTGGCTTGGTCCTTTCGGAATACATCCTGGAAATCATGGTATTCACTTGGCAAGGTATTAGTTACTCTCAGGGTTGATACAGTCACTCCAGGAGTCATGGGGATACAGACATCAGGTTTCTCCTCTCGCAGTCACCGGGGAAGGTTAATTTTTGTGCCTGCCAGTCTATTAAAGGGTTGTGAGCAACCAACCATGGCATCCCTAGTATTAGCCTGAACTGAGGTGCCCTGATGAGATCAAATGAAATAGACTCCTGATGTCCATCCTGGCACAGCAAGGGTACCCCGGCTGTGCACTGGGTTACTGGTCCAGAAGCGATTTCTGTCCCATCCACGGTGGTTACCTTGTCCATAGTCGGCTTAGAACACAAAGGAAGATCCATCTCTGCTGCCAGTTCTTGATCAATATATTTTCCAACTGCTCTGCTGCCGCTGTATGCTTCAACGGCATGCATTCTTGATGACCGTTGGTGGTTAATTAAGATCACTGGTATTGCAAAATGTGAGGTCAGCAACTCTTTCTTCTTACTTGACAAACTGACCTCTACGTTTGCCGAGCTTGGTAGTTTTCCGATTCCTTAACTTCATCCTTTTCTGTGGCCCTGACTATTCTTCTTGGGGGTTTTACTGGGCAGTCCTTCAGGAAATGTCCTGGTTTCCCACAATACAAACAAAGTTGTTGTTGTCTTCTTTTATCCCGCTATTGTTTTGTTAATGGAGGCCGTATCCCTCCGATCTGCATGGGATCTACAGCGTTTTCAGGTACACGTGATGTGTTTTCCCTTGGTCGAACATACACGGGCCGAGGGACCGCATTTTGGTCCTGCAACGGGGGTCTAGCTGCACGACCACATTTATGAATTCGGTACAGTCTCTTGGCGGATCAACCACTTGGGCTAAGACGTCCTTTAATTCGCTTCGTAAGCTTCGATGGAATAACGTGGTTCTTTTGTTTTCTGGCCACCTAGCTTCGGCAATCAGTCTGTTGAAGGTAGCAATGTACGTTAACAAGTCCTGATTCCCCTGTCGGAGGGATAAGAGTTCATTGTCTACTGCTTGTTCCTGGGTATGGCGAGCAAAAAGTTTTCCATTTCTCTCTGGAACCCCCCAAAGTCATGCAATAGAGGATTGTCATGGGTCACCAATGGCACCAACCAATCTGCTGCATTACCACTCAGGTATGATAAGACAAAAGCTACCCGAGCTTGGTCGTTTGGAAATGCTCCAGGCCTACAAAGAAAATGAAGGCGACACTGATTGATGAATGCCGCATACTTCCGTGGGTCGCCTGAGAACCTTTCTGGTGGTGCCAGGGGAACTGTTCCAGATAACGTGATCTGTACTGGAGTGGGGGTAGTAGATGGTAAAGTGGGGTTTTGCATCAGTGGACTGCTCCCAAGCAGAGGAGTCTGCCTTGCCTGTGATTGCAAGATCTGCCTACTGATCTCCTCCGTACGATCCTTGGTCACTAGCAAGTCTCTCCAGAGAGTATTAGTCTCTTGTCAGGCAGAATGAACCTCAGCACGAAGCTCTCCTAGTAATTGGGCCAATTGGTCCTTTTCTGATGTCTCCATGGCGCCCAGGTGGATTTGTTATGGTAGGCTTCGTGTTCTGTTATGCTCACCTGGTATCCACGGGGACGACACCCAGCCAGACTGCTCGCTGGTATACTCCTCAGTGATTCCCAGATGTGGTCTGCGGGGAAGGTTCTGCCTGGAAATACAGGAGGGCTGTTTTCAAGACTGGTCGATTGAGGTAAATATCTTCCCTCCACCCCGTATGATTTCAGCCCCTCTGGGCCCTCTCCTCACCTTGTGGTAGAATTAGGCGTGCTCTCCATCCTGCCTTCTTGGCAGGGGTGCGTTGTCTTCCGTGGGCGTATGCGGTCTAGTTACTTCACTGACGCCGGTCCATGATGTCTTTCAGGTAGGTCTTAATGCTGTTCTTTCATATTGTTATTCCTGCATGCCTTTTTGTATTTAATAATGTCTTTTTCTCCCTTAGATATGCTGAGCTTCAGCGTGGCAAACTGGCCTGGTTGAGCCTCGCTGGTTTCTGATGGCGCGTAATAAGCGCTACAATGCAGTAAGTAAGCGTTATGCGCAGCGCTGCGATGTCTTGCCTTTGCTAACCTGTTGTCTTGCTTTTCTCGTAGGTCATGGTATTCTTCCAGCGCGTGTGGAATTTCCAGAGTGATGCCAGCCGAGAAGCGACCAGCCAGGTAAGCCTTTTGAGCAGTTCGTAATTTGCAATGTCTTTAATTCCTTCCTTAATGTTGTCTCTACCTTCCTCTTTCAGGTTGTTTGGTCCGGGAGGCGTGCAGATTCGAGGAAGCTGTTCACAGGAGCTGCGAGAAGATAAAGATGAAGATTGCAGGTAAGATGCTGCTGCTAAAGGTTTTCCTTTTGTCTCCCTGCAGGTTCAGCTTCTCCGGGGCTCATGGGTATAGCTGGACACGGTGAGCGTCACGTTGCAAACTGCAAAGTAACGCGAAGCGTGTTGTCTTGCTCGGGTGTGGTTTAAATAGCCCCAACAAAATAGTCCAGGTAAAGTAGTCCCTAGGCCACCACACCCAAAACACTAGACCGCATAGCTTGGTTCCTAGGAACCAAGCTATGTGGATGCCTCCATCTTGGCTGACAGTCTCAATAAAGTAGTTCCAGAGCACATGTTTTTCATGGTGTATGGGCCAGGCGCCATAGGCGCCAGGACTGGCCCCAGGAGGGCTTTTGAAGAGGATGCCAGGCCCTAGAGAACCGAGCCCTGACCCCACCTGGCCAATGGGCTTGCCAGAGGGGGTTTTGGGCGAGGGTCTGACAGCAAGCCAGCAAACAGGAGTGAAACCTAATGTAAGTGGAATGGTAAGCAACCCAGAAGAATACAACCCTATTAAATGCCTAGACAGGGATATAAAGGTGAATCTGTCTTGTGTGATAAGTTTGGATGTTAAGGATAAAAACATGGACATAAAGACTGCCATCATGCCTGCATTGCCTTCTGCAGTCCTTGTGGGCACTGATCTACCCCAATGCCAAGAGCTTTTTGCAGAGAGGAATTAACTCACAACTGCCCCCTTTTCCCCAAGAAGATATCCAAACCCCAAGACTCTGGCCTAGAAAAACCTTGGCCGAGGTCTTGAAGGAAAGGGTGAATGGAAAAGAAAAGCAGAGTACGTGTGTTTGATGGACTGGAACATAGCTAACCAAAAACCTCTTTCAGGGCCAAATACAAATGGATGACATGCCAAAAAGGGCTCAGCAAGAAGCAGACGCCGGGCAAGAGGCTACAGTGATGATGGGACCATGGTTAAGAAGAAAAAAAAGATTGTACCACAGGGTTTCTGTTGATGCCGAGCAGAAGTAAAGGAAGCAACTGTTAGTCCTGAAGGCTTATCAAGAATCAGAAATTTTGCTGGCCCATGATCATGCCACAGGAGGACATTTGGCAGCAGAGAAAATACAGCTAAAAATCCAGAAACATTTTTGGTAATGGGAGTCTACAATTAAGTGGCAGGATATTGTCAGGAATGCGGCAGGTGTCAGTGGAACAAGCCATATGTCCCACCAAAAGTGCCCTTAAAAAAGAATGTCACTCATCAAAGATCCATTTAAATGAATCGGGGTAGACATAGTGGGTCCTATGGAACTTAGCCATCGAGGATATCAATACCAACTAGTTGTGTTTGATTATGCCACTCGGTATCCCAAGGCGTTCCCCATGAGGGGTTTCTCAGCCAGACAGTTTTGTGATCTCCTCATTTCATATTTTACAAGAGAAGTCCTATCCAAGGAAATTATCCCAGACCTTGGAAGCAATTTTATGTCAACTGCGATTAAGCAATCCTGTCAAATATTAAAACGTAAACAGCTCCACACTACAAAACACCACCCCAAACTGATGGGTTGGTCGAGCGATACAAGAAAACAATCAAACAGTTGTTGAAAAAAAAAACAAGGAACCCAGTGAACAAAATTGGGACAGAGTTTTAACACGGGTACTTATGGTCCTGCAAGACAGCCCCCAATCTTCCACAGGACTCTCTCCATTCAAATTGCTGTTTGAGAGAAAACGCAGGACAGTCTTGGATATGATAAAGGAAGATTGGGAGACGCACGAGAAGAAACCATTGACAAAATATGTGGACGATTTACATTTAAACCTGGGTCACTTATGATACCCAGCATTAAACAATTTAGGTCATGCCCAACAAAAACAAGAAGATCAGTACAACAAAAATGGTCAAATGAGGACCTTCCAAGTCGATGGCAAGGTCTTGATCCCAACCAGTGAAAACAAAATGTTAGCAAGATGTAAAGGACTTTACGTAGTAAAAAGCGTCCTGGGACCTGTGAAGTACCTAATAAGCCGACCAGATGGGCCAGGAAGAAGAAAAATTATCACATAAATCTACGAAAGGAAGGGAAGGAACCTGTGATTCCCATGGCTTTCATCACAAACATCCAACACAAGCACACAGAACACTTCCATCAGATAGAAGCTGAGGGGATTGAGAATATACAATGGGGAACAAATCTTCCTAGAAAACAAACAACATGAAATAATAAAATCCCTTGGGGCACTCACTGAAACATTTTCTAACGTGCGGGGTAGGACAAGTCTGCTGGAACATGCCATCAAAGCAATTCCCGGGAAAACCATCCGGCTTCAGCCTTACTGCATCCCTGAAGTCAAGGCAGAACACATAAAAAGGGAAATAGAGGAAATGATGAAAATGAAGATCATAGTACCTTCCAAGAGTCCAATTGTTCTGGTACCAAAACCATACGCGTCAACTAGGTTTTGCATTGACTTCTGGCATCTCAATGCCGTCTCATCCTATGAAACCTATCCCATGCCTAGAATCGACAAAATTCTGGAAAGCTTCAGCTCAGCTCATTGCCTAAGTACCATAGACCTGACTAAAACGTATTGGTAAATGCCTTTAAGGGAACAGGACAAGGAAAAACAGCCTTGACCAGCGCCCAAGACCTTTGCCAGTTCACAGCCCTCCCATTTGGCTTACTTGGAGCACCAGCTTAGTTTCAGGCTTTAATGGACCAGTGTCAGAGGCATCTGCCTCCACAATAAATGGTCTTTGCTAATCAGGGGCCCTGAGGAGAGGGGCCTGGCACAATGAGTCTTTTAAGCCATTGAAGGCCTTCCCACACTCTTCAGACCAAGTTACCTTCTTGGGTTTCTTAGGAGTTGTGGGAGCAGTCAGAGGGGCAACTATGGTGCCATAGTCTGCCATGAAATGTCTGTAGTATCCAGTGAGTCCTAAAAAGGCTCTCACTTGGGTCTGTGTAGTGGGGGTAGGCCAGTATTGTACCAAATGCACTTTACTGGGTAGAGGCTGTATCCTCCCTCCACCTACTTCATGCCCAAGGTAGACTAATGAACCTTGTCCAATCTGGCACTGGCCTTTGGATTAGTGGGCCTTGTCAAGAGCCTTCAACACTATTCTCAGGTGTTTCAAATGATCCCCCCAGGTGGCACTGAAAACTAATATATCATCCAGATATGCAAGACATATTTCATCCAACCCAGTAAGGACATGGTTAACAAGCCTCTGAAAATTGGCAAGTGCAGTCTTCAATCCAAAAGGCATTACCCCAAACTGGTAAGGGCCCTCTGGAGTTGAGCATGTTGTCTTCTACTTAGCATGGTCTGCAAGGGCTATTTGCCAATAGCCTGCAGTGAGATCAAATGAGCTGAGGTATTTGGAGGCACCCAAAGTATCCACCAGCTCATCTGTTCTAGGCAAGGGTGTGCATATGTCTTGGTTAAAGCATTCAGAGCTCTGTAATCCACACAGAACCTCAGCTCAGAGGTACCTGCCTTTGGAACCAAAACCACAGGGCTGAAACAAGGACGACTCGAGGGTTCAACCACCCCAAGATCCAACATTGTGTTGACCTCTGTCTTAATGTAAGACCTTACTTTGTCTGACATTCTGTATCCCCTACTCTTAGTAAGTACACTATCTCCTGTGTCAATATCATGTTTGCACCAAGGTGTCAAACCAGGAGCTTGTGAAAACAAGGAGGAGAACTGCCACCTCCTCTTGTTGATCAGAAGTCAGATGAGGGGCCACTTTGACACCCTCAATGGAACTAGCTGAAGGACTGTGCTGTAACAGGTCGGGGAGAGGTTCTGACTCCTCCTCCTCAACATCTGAAGCCAACAGCAGTGCAGCTATTTCAACTCTTGGGATGAAAGCCTTCAGCCTATTTACATGGAACACTTTTGGAGCTTGTCCAGCCCTTCCAAGGTCCACTAAATAGTTGACCTCACCCAGTGACTCCACCACTGTGTAAGGGCCTGGCCATTTGTCCTGCAAAGCTCTAAGCCATAAAGGATTCATGATCAGGACTTGCTGACCTGGTGTGAGGTTGATGAAGGCAGCTTTCTGATCATACCAATGTTTCACCAGAGCTTGCCCTGGCTTTAATTTCTCACTAGCCAGACCCATCAGGAGTATCATTCTTTTTCTGAGTCCTAACACATAAGGCCTCATCAAGAGTTTGGCGGTAACCCTTAAATGCAGTGGTAGCGCTATTACCGCCACATTTAAGGGTCCGCCAAATCACGGCTTCGGCTGATTTCCCCCAAGCTCTTAGCTGGGGGAAATCCGCCGAAATTTCACTCTCTTACCGCCGGTGGGAAATCCGCCGGCAGTAAGAGCATGAAATTTCCCCATTGAGCCCAATGGGGAATGGGGCATTCCCGAATGGGCTCAATGGGGAATGGGGATTTCCTGTTCCACCAAACCCGTGATCCGGCACTATTATCGCCGGGGGTTTGGCGGTAGGGCTAATAACGCTGGCGCTTTTAGCGCCGGCGTTACCACCCAACTCGTGATGAGGCCCATAGTCTACTACGTTGGTAGTGATGGAGGAACTGGGCATCTCTGACCCCTCCTTGACTATTGCTAAGGCTCCCCAGGGTGACCAAAAAGAAGCTTTTAGGGGCTGAAGCCAACACCCTACTGAGGTACTTCTCTGTTGGGAAACAGTAAGCATGGTAAGAGAAGATCCCATTTCCTTATCATGCTCTTAAGAGTTCTGTTAAACCACTCATCTAGACCATTGGTTTGTGGGTGGTATGCTGATGAAAACGTATGGGTCACTCCATATTCCTTCCACATGGCCTGCATATACTTTGACATCAAGTTGCGGCCCCTATCAGACACAAATTCTTTAGGGAAGCAAACCCTAGTAAAGATGCCAAGTAAAACTTTTACAACTAAATTGGCAGTCACAGTGTTTAATTGGATGGTCTCAGGATACCTGGTGGCATGGTCGACCAGCACCAGGATAAACCTATTGGTTGAGGATGCTTGGGGGTCAAGGGGACCAACAATGTCAACCCTTACCCTCTCACCCTCTCAAATGGTACCCCCACAACTTGGACTGGTACCAATGGATCTTGGATTATTGTGCACTTTTCCCAGATAACTGCAATGTGGCACAACCCCTGCAATGGAGTTCTAACTGCACCCCCATCTTGGGCCAGTAGAAGTGCATGATAACCTTTGCTTAGTTCTTTTGATGCCAAGGTGAGCAGCAAGGGGGATTTCATGCACCAACTGCAAGAGGAAGGGTCTTACAGCAAGGGTAACCACCAACCTCCTATGGTCTCCTTCTGTAGACTATGTGGGCTCACTGTAGAGGAGTCCACCTTCCCAATAAATCCTGTGCTTCCCAGTAGGTTCACCCTCGAGCTGGGAGCAGGCTTGTCTGCTTAGGCCTTCCAAAGATGGGAAATCACGTTAGCCCTTACTGAACTCAACCCTGTCCGGGCCACCTTCCACTAACAAACTCTGTAGTTCAGGATGGTCATGGGGGTTGAGGATTTCAGGCAACACCTCTTCTTCGTCAGGTTCAGGTGTTTGACCAACTACCTCCACCTCAGTGGTAGGTGAGCTAGGGGGAATATTGTCTTTCGCTCTTTTGTCTTGTTGACTCCTTTTGCCTTGGGTTTCCCCTTTGGCTTAAGCTTGGCATTTGACTTGGCCAGTGCAGCCCTTGTTTGTGAGCTTGTGCATGGTCTTTCTGCTTTGTCACCCACAAGCCCTAAAGCTCGGAGATCATTCCCCAGCAGGACCATTCCTGGGACTTGCCTCTGAATGCTCACTGGACTCCTGACCACTGTACCATTCATAGAAATATTTACAGGCATTACTGGGAACTTGAGAGGGGGACTTAGACTTAGTGGGCAAAAGAAGAGCTCTGACAACTTCCTCTGGGTCTACCAAGGTAGAATCCACTACTGCTCTGCTGGCCCCTCTACCCTTAAGGGCAGGAGTGTCAACTCCATTGATCAGCACACAGTCTTTCAAATAGTGTTTGGTGTTATCTGGAATTCTAGCATAAGCCTCTGAGACTTTAGGCTCCCAGGAACCCAGGGACACAAGGACTACCTCAGATTCTATCCCACTGGGGAAGGAGTCTGAGGAGAAGGATGCCCCAGTGATCTCTTCCTCCTCATATGTGGGGAAGGCCAGACTCACAGAGTTGACCCCCAAGGTTTCGACCTTACATATGGGGTCCCCCTTCACATGGTCACTTGCTCCACAAGCCACACAAGAACAACTGGGTCTTGAGATATAGGGAGGCTTACTGTAACCAGAGTTATGCTTGGAAGGATAACTTCCGCCACCCTGTGCATTCTCCTGTGACATACCCTTACATTTATTTTTTCTGGCTCTTTTGGGATAAGGTTTCATCAGACGTCCACGCTCTTTATCTTTGGACTTTTTCCCCTCCTTCTGCTTACCAGGAGATGAGTCTTGTCCTTGTGGGACACTCTGTGTGACACCCTAAAATCTGCTGCTATGGCCAGCTTCTTAGGATATAACTCTAATCTGCCAAGTGCTGCTTAAGCTCAGGGGAACAAGATGCAAAAATATGTTCAAGCATTGCAAGACATATCATACCCTTAAAGGTGGAGACCTTATAGCCTTCAACCCAACCAGTCAAGTTATTTAAGGAATCAGTTACATAAGCCACCCATGTACTACCTTCTTTCTTTTTGTACTCTCTAAACCTCTTCAAGTATTGGGCAGGAGTCATGGGGGACTCTGCGTCGCTGTAGCAATGGTATTCCTCATTGTGGATGCAATAGAAAGCCACATGACAGCCCAACCCAGTCATGTGCCCTGTTTTAACGTTGTCTCTTTTAATGTGAAGAACGCAACTGGTATTGCGAAAGTGTTGTTTTTCAGTTACCATACCACCACATTGCAACTGAATAAAAGGAACAAGGGATAGGCAACTTTCTTAAAAATAAAATATTCAGTGACATGCTTTTTGAAAAGCATTTTTTTTTTAATTTAATCTTCCCTATTCCTTAAATGAAAACCAATGGTGTGTGGTATTTCAATACCAATGGTGTGTGGTATTTCATTTTCAGGAGTTCTGTAAGCCCAGTAATTTTCCATTTTCATAAAGGCTGCCTGTATCAGAGCTCTTAGGTTTCCCATGGCCATGCGTTAGATGGCAATCAAGTCCTGTTTTTTCCTCTTTGTTTTCCAGAACTTTGAGATTTTTTTATTCTTTGCCATTTGAAATTTAGGAGAAGCATCCTATCAACACAGAGTGGGGTTAGTAAGTGGAATGTTTCTACAAACATCTATTTCACATGTATTTAAAATAAGAAATCATGGCCATAAAAAACACTCTTTCTCACTCTCAAACATTATGTAGCCTCCTCTGTGTGTATTGCAAAACCAGTCCATTGCAGTTGAATGAGAAACCAAATACAAATGTAACAACATTGAATAAGTATAATATAGAACATTTCAAAACATTGGGCCTCACTATGAGTTTGGCAGTATGGCCATATGGCCAAAAACCGTGGTAATGCTGTGGTAATAGAGTTATAACTGCATTACTGCTATGTTTCCGCACCGCCAAACTATGGGTTTGGAGGTAAGGTGTTGTTAAAACCTGCAGCAAAATGTTAGAGGTAATTTTGCCACCTTACTGCCAAAAAAAACAGCCATTTCAGCAGAATTATCTCCGAGATCGACATGGAGTCCAATGGACTCCATAAATGGGGGCTAACACTATACCAGCACTTGTAGTCTGGTGGTAATTCCACTGGCCCAAGCCATGGTAACGGTAAATCCATTTGGTGGTATTACAGAGATACTACCAAATTCATAATGAGGCCCATTATGTTTCAGCCACACTGGGATTCATGTAGCTACTCGGCACCACACAATTTTTATAAAATGTTATAAAATGGCCTCATCAGTAAAATATTCATTTTAATGCTGTAAATGGATTCACAGAGAGCTGGATCATGTATGAGCCTGTAAAGATTCAAAAAAAGTCTTTTTCCCCCACAGTCAAATATCTGTCTGTTTTTTGTGTAGCTGTCTGGAGTCATGATTACTCTTTTCACTCATTATAATGTATTATTGCATTCATCTGATGTCACCTACAAGTGAACGATCTAAGTGAGTGTGTTGTCATATGTTCACTCTTTATCCAGGAATGGAACTGGTTTCAAAAGTCAGTTCACAAAAAAGAAAGAAAAGTCACTTTTCCAACACAAATTTCAGTCATGGTTGAGTGTATTCAAAATTTAAGCTAAACAGAGCAAGGTGGCCAGTATAATTAAAGTGGCAGACATGTAGTTTAACCATAAATCCCGATGAATGGAACAATGCACAGGTTTCAAAATTGCAAATATATGAGCAGGAGCTAAAGACAGCTGCCGGGGGCATACCAGTATGGCACTGCTAGGGAATCAAGAGCAAGTACATGGCATACTGCATATCTAACTTCCACATGAGATGGAGAATCCTACATGTAAAACTTAGATTTAGTACGCCAGGCCACCTAGATTTGAAATATTGTGCCCAACATTCCGTGGCAAACTGGAACGTGCAGCTTGAATGCCACACATGTTCCCTTAAAGGCATGGTCTAGTAAAATGTTTTATTGTCCCTACGGGTCGGCCATGTTTTTTTAAGCCTAAGTGGCTCAATTTTAGAAAACTTTCCTATGGACCTTACCCGAGTTTTCGTCCATTAAACGCACACGAAAACAAGCACCAGGGAGCCGCCATTTTCTGATAATCCTATCTTTTCCCCGATCGCCCTGGCTGACCTGCTTTTGCGGCACTAAATCAATTCCCCCGCCCCTGAGCCTGTCATCAGCAGACTCGTACCGCCCATTTCCCAACACCAAAGCACTTCTTGTGTCAACATTCGCTGCGCGTCAGCTAATGACGTGTCGCCATGGAAATGGCAGGACGCCTCTTTCCTCAATAAGTATAAACAGACCGTTTCACAACACACAGCAGCAGATTTTCGATTCCATTCCTCTGTCTGTGTTACTTTGAGTATTCTGTGACTCGTTTCAGTGCTCTGGTCAGCTACCTTCGCCGCTTGTAGCCCGTGTGAACAGATACCAGTACCACCGCTATAAATTATTTTAGTTTGTTTAACACACAATGGCTACAATAATGCCCTACATGTACGAGCCCGAGTATACCGAGGAGGAACTACTGGAAAGGGAAGCACGCGAAAACGATGGGGATTCGGGCGGCAGTTGGCAGGACGAATCAACAGATGAAGAGCCTGGGCCTAGTCGAATGGACGGCGTCTCCACCTGGTGCACATGCAATCGGTGCGAGCTAATGCCAACTGAGGACGAGAACTGCTGCTGTCGAGAAAACTCGGGATGCCTGTCCTACATTTCGGAAGGCGAGCCACGACCGCAATGCATCACCGAGCTGCCAGACTTCAGGGCAGCCTGCCTCACACGGGCCGTGTTGAGAATAATGATGGTGCTTATGCATGAATTTCGCGCAACTGTTCGTCCTCATAATCCGAGTAACGAGTAAGTATACTCTGCTTGTCATGCCACTCCTATTTCATGTTCTTCTACTATATCCAAAATGACATCTACATATCATTGTAACGCTTGTAAATCGTTCAATAGTGTGCATTGTCTAGATAGCATTTGTCCGTGCAGAATGCCATTAGTTACAAGAATTGTCATTGACAACAAACGTTTATTAAACTTATCTTGGTCATTTAAATACAGTTTGTTTCATTCCTTTTCACAGGTGGTACAGGCTGGTGGCCTATCGTTCCTTTACATGGTGGCTCCACGGGAGGCTTGGACACCGCTTTCGAAGAGTGATACCCGCATGTGCCGTTCGTGCCATTAGAGAAACGTTCCCGAGTGACAGCGGTCAGTACAGGGGATTTTCTCTCGCTGTGCTGCAACCTGACCTGTATAATCTTTAAAGTCTTGTATTTTTGTGTCACGAAAATAAGATACAAAATAAAACACCACATATATTTTAACAACGGTTGTTTCGATTTTTTAAATGAATCAAGTGTGTCTCCATTCAAGGATGGTCGTCAGACATCTGTGCTCCGAATGGGTGAAGGTCTGGTCGATGTGAAGCAGGGTGGTCACTATCTATCTAAGCTAACATAATATATTCTCGATTATGCATGCACTAAATAACACATTTCAGTGGGTTATGTCTCTATAAAAGTCACACATATGTCTATACTAACAATTACCATTGGATTATACAGGCCTTAGGGTCTTGACCACTATAATACACTGGTTGAAGTGTGGGTCTGTGCTCACAAGAATCTCCGGTATGTGGCATTTGTTATTGATAAGCAACGATATACTGATATAAAGGCGGTTCGCGCCAGTGGATGCGCGCTGGCATGGGGGGCTGTCAGGGGCGCGAAAGGCCAAGGTGCCAAACTACATGTACACTTCAAAAGGTATCCCACGCCAAGGGGCCATCGGTCACATGGCCTCCTCAGACCCCGTGTCTCCAGCCAGGCCTCCCCTTGAAGCAGGCCGCCCCCCTGCAATCCACATAAGTGTGTCTCCATTCAGCAGTCTTCCTGTGCCTTATCTGCACGCCCCAGGCCCATCCATCCCACCCCCTTCTATCAAAGGCGGTTCGCGCCAGTGGATGCGCGCTGGCATGGGGGGCTGTCAGGGGCGCGAAAGGCCAAGGTGCCAAACTACATGTACACTTCAAAAAGTATCCCACGCCAAGGGGCCATCGGTCACATGGCCTCCTCAGACCCCGTGTCTCCAGCCAGGCCTCCCCTTGAAGCAGGCCGCCCCCCTGCAATCCACATAAGTGTGTCTCCATTCAGCAGTCTTCCTGTGCTTTATCTGCACACCCCAGGCCCATCCATCCCACCCCCCCTCTATCAAAGGCGGTTCGCGTCAGTGGATACGCGCTGGCATGGGGCTGTCAGGGGCGCGAAAGGCCAAGGTGCCAAACTACATGTACACTTCAAAAAGTATCCCACGCCAAGGGGCCATCGGTCACATGGCCTCCTCAGACCCCGTGTCTCCAGCCAGGCCTCCCCTTGAAGCAGGCCGCCCCCCTAAGACCATGGCATACATACGTCATTCATTCACAAACACACCCCTGTTTCTAATACTTTATAAACCACTTGATATGTCTCATTAGAACATCTTTGTGCTTTGCAAGTCAACTCCTTAACGTGTTACCTGGCAACCACTGAGATTTACGCTAATCTGCTCGTCGTCGTGCTATCCGTGAACTTCTGTGACCGCTTAGAGCAAACCCATCAGTGTGCTACCTGTGACCACCCACCTATTCTCCTGCAACATACTGCTCTGCTTGCTGAATCCAACTGTTTGTTGGTCAAGGTAAGGCCATGTATCCTAGTCATATTTCACAGATTTTTAAATTTCTAACTATTTGCGAGTTGAGTACACAATAGTGCTAGGTTCATTGGTCTCGTTGCTATTGACTTGAGTTTCCATTGCTATGCTATCAATAGATCTATTTATTTTCATCTGTGTCTATTGTCATCGAATTGCACCCTTCGGGGGTCCAGCCTATAATGTAAGCATGTTTCCTTCTCGTGCAATACAGAACATCCGAGGGATGAGTCACATGTTCAGTTTTTAGTCACACCATTTATACATTTCTGCAACTTATGCAAATACTAAGCCGCACATAATGAACTGGTATAGTTCCTGCGACCAAAACAAACCTTGCATTGATCATTGTATGATTCATTTACTTTTGTATCAAATCTTTATTCTTGAAGATTGTATAATAATGTCGATATTTACTTTTCAGATTTATCAACAATGCCTGCCTGTTCGATTAGCGGTTGCCCTTCGAAGACCCATGCGAAATCTGAAGGCACTAAAATGCATGTATTCCCGAAAACTGTTGATCGAATAAGAGAATGGGTCAGACATTGCGGATATCCACTGGATGAGCTGGAAAGTAGAGTCCAACAAGTCTTACAGGACAAGAGGGGTGATCGATACCGCATCTGCAGCCAGCACTTTTCCTTGGATATGTACACAACATCCTGGGTAACAAAGAAGAATAAACGGCGAACGACACGGAAATTGCTCAAAAACGCTATTCCCACTCTATTCGTCCACATTCCGCCACCGGTGAGTCAAGTGTCCGGATTTAGCTTTAGGCCTTGCGGTAGTGTGTAGGTATCCGAACGGATTAATTGATATTGTAGGTGTGCTATCCCTTGTAATAATTTCGATATTGATATGAGTGTATAGTTTTTTGAATAATGACATTTACCAATATATTCTTTTTCGATTTCATAACCCACAAACGCAATGTATATATATGGGAACAGGGAACTGTGCTGTATTGAGCATTTTACAAGTATTCTGTCGCCTTACATGGCTATTTTTAATATTGGCATTTCATTATCAATCATTAATTTACCTTTGCAACTTCTTGACTATCCCTTGAATCTGAAGCAAGAACATTCTACATCCTTGACGTGGTCGCAGTTATCAACCACTTCTAGCGCGTATCAGGTAATCTTACTAGGCTAATCCGCTACAGACTTGTTTTATGCATGTCAAGTAATATTTTTATTTTATCGTGTAATCATTTTACCGAATGTTTGGTTAGTGCTTTCCAATTGATATACACCTTAGTTATCGTCCACTGGTGTTTGTTTTCAGTTATAATTAGTGTTATCCATACTAATGCAAGTACTGTCTTTCAGGGAGATGCTGAAGCGTCCGCCACATCTACAACATTTCTAGATGTTCTTCAACAGCAGGAGGTATGCATACTGACAGCTTCATCGAGCGTCATCATCAGAGCTTGAATTCTTGTTGTTTGATTGTTCTACACAATGTTTCATTCGTGGTTAGCCGCTGATATGTACCTGTGCTGTCGACCCCAGGTGTGTGTTATGTTTTCACAATTGTAATCCTCACTAATGCAAGTACTATGTTTCAGGCAGTTGATGGAGCGTCAACCCCTGCACTTGATGCAGAGCCTGACATGCAAGTAATTCCAGGGGAAGTGGAAGCGGGACCATGCGTATACGAATCGGCGCAACAGCTTTCGGAAGTGCGCACTACATTTGCAACATCCATAGATATTCTTCAGCAGCACAAGGTATGGATAATGACAGCTCCATCATGCGTGATCATATAATGTGATTCCATTTGCTATACTTTCTTCCCTATTAACGCAAGTGCTGTGTTTCAGGGAGACGACGAAGCTTCCACTACAATCACAACATCCAATTTAGATGATGCAGATGTAAATAAATCGGAGAAAAAAGTCGATGAAATGTGATCATATTTAGATTTTCCTTGATTCTTTTGGACAATGCATCATTTGCGGTTATCTCTTTATATGTACCTGTGCGTTCGACCCCAAGTGTGTGTTATGTTTCCAATATTGAAAACCATACTAATCCAAGTACTGTGTTTCAGGGAGACGACGGAGCTTCCACCACAATCACAACATCTCATTTAGATGATGCAGATGTAAAGGAATCGTTGAAATAAGTCGATGAAATGTGATCATATTTGGATTTTCCTTGATTCTTTTGGACAATGCATCATTTGTGGTTATCTCTTTATATGTACCTGTGCTGTCGACCCCAAGTGTGTGTTGTGTTTCCAATATTGAAAAGCATACTAATGCAAGTACTGTGTTTCAGGGAGATGCGTATGCCTCCTCTCCAATACAACCATTCATGGCAGTCCATGCAGAGCCAGAGGCATGGATACTGACAGTTCCATCGACATTGATCATCACTGGTCAAATACTTGTCGTTTGATTGTTGCACACAATGTTTAAATCGTGTTTGGCTATTGAGATGTACCTGTGTGTTCGTCCTCACGTGTGTTTTATGCTAACAATATTTTGATACATAGTAAGGAAAGTTCTATGTTTCAGGGAGACGATGGAGCCTCATTCTGTGCTGTCTATGCGGATACAGAAAATATAGTCGTTGCAGCGCAAGAGGAAGGGAGGACATGCGGAAACGAATCGGAGCTACAGCGTGCAGATGTTGAAGGTCGAGTCAAAAAAGTTGCAAAGAAAAAAAAACAAAAAAAGGTTAGTTACAAATAGTTCATAACTTTAAAAAAATGTTTGTGCTGGGGACTATTTTATGTTTTTTTTTCCAGTCAATTGTACTACACTTCATCTTGTGTTTAAACTGAACATCCCTTTTCCAATCTCTCCTCCAGTTACCCGTGGGTGTCAGAACTATACACACACAGACAGTGAAGCGAATGAGAGATGTGGCTTGCCAGACCGTGTACACTATGGAGGAACTATTAATTGAGGCGAGGCGTGTTCATGCTCGAGATGCTCATGTCCAATGGCCAGAACATGAATTAACTGTGTTTGGAGACTACAGCAAAGTTGCATTGGACCATAGCTACAGTGCGACCGCACCACCACAAGAAGATGTTATTGAATGTATTGAAGATAGCTCTGAAGTAGTTGCAGATCAATTTACACAATCTACACCCGCCAAAAATATGCCACCAAAAAACCTGTCGACATTGTTGTGTTCTCCCATCAATGTTGAAGTAATAGATTTCGAAATGACAGAGAATGAACCAGCCACAGCATCCATAGACGCATCAGAACTTGATATCCGCGATATTACTTTCCAATGTGTTGAAATCTCCACAACGTCACAGGCCGAAACAACGTTGACGCAGGATGACAGTCTAATGAAAGAGAGCAAATACATTGTATTCGACAGTTGTTTGATGGAAATTATAAGTATGCTGAAATGTGTGCATTCCATTAGAGGGAAAGTATGTGGGAAGCCATTGATTAATGTGACTCGTCAAATAAAAGGCAGTAACGTCAAAATAAATGCCGCCTGTAGATTAAATCATAGGTTCTCATGGTCTGCACAACCGATGCTGGGGAAACTGCCAGCAGGCAATCTACTGTGTGCAGCTGCATCACTTTTTAGTGGCTCCAGTTTTAGAAAGTTAGAGGCTTTCTTTCAGTTTGTGGGACTCCATTTCATTTCTAAAGCGCTGTACTACATATACCAACGTGATTATCTGTTTCCGGCCATTAGTGATGCTTGGAAAATTGAACAATTGTCTCTAGCAAGTACATTCGAAGGCAAACGATTCAGGCTAGCCAGCGATGGACAGTGCGACAGCCCTGGATTTTCTGCCAAGTACTGCACCTACCACTTTCAGGACATGGATAGTAAGAAAATTGTGAGTTCGGTGGTCGTGCAGGTAACACAATGTACATCCTCAGTGGCCATGGAGAAACTAGGATTTATAAAATCAGTGGAATATCTACAATCAAGGGGAATGCACATCGACCTCATAGCCACGGATAGACACGTTTCAATTGCCAAGACAATGAGAGAGCAGTTCCCACATATTAAACATCAATTTGACGTATGGCATCTTGCTAAATCAATCAATAAAAAAATCTCGGCTGCAGGGAAAAAAAAAGGTTTTGAAAGTATTTTGCAGTGGTCACATTCTATCACCAACCATCTTTGGTGGAGCTCAAAAACTTGTGAGGGGGCAGTGGAAATACTACTTGAAAAATGGCGGTCACTGATGCACCACTGTACCAACGTTCACCGCTGGACAGCAAATGAACATTTCCACCAATGTGAATATGGCCCTTTGTCCCCAGAGGAGGCACGGAAGAAGAAGTGGTTGATTCCATCTTCACCGACACACAAAGCCATTGAGAAGATTGTTTTCGACAAAACTCTATCAAGAGATTTGAGAGGAATGACAAAACGCTTGCATTTTAGCTTTCGGGGCATGAAATATTGCACTCTACTAGCGGTCTTGGCCCATAACAGCAATGTCGGACGTGAACAATCTAGGACTATGAGTAAAGTAAGGATGCCTCGCTACACTAAGGTGTTTTCAAAACAAAGTAAGCAATGGGTGATCAAACCAGTCTATGATGAAATGCAGTTCGACTTTGTGAAAGGCCTTATTGTTGCTGTGTTAGAGAAGCACAGATATGGAATTTTGGACGTTTCTGTGCAGAGCAGTGATCCATTGGTACCGAACATTGCCACTGTGCCATGCCCACCCGAAGCACAGCTGATTGTGAAGTACAAATCCCGGTTTAAATAATTGCAATACGATTGTCTTTTTGTAAATAAATGTTATTGTACAGTGTACCTGTAAACCTAACCCCTACCTTCACCATCATGGGTGGCGAACAAGCTTGGTGTCATCTTTGAATTCTCTCTATTCACCTCACATATGTGTATGTATATATTTTTCTCATGTTTAAACTCATGTAAATGTAAATGCTGCGCACTGTTAACGGAGGGGAGGCTTGCGTATTGCAAATAATAAAACAAACAAACAAACAATAAATCTCACTTTTAACTCAACTCCTGTGGTACTTTATACTTTCCCTGACCTTCCGCAAAAAATTAAATGTCTCAATTTGGGCTGCAAAGCTCGCAGACAATGGGGACAAAATTGGGGCACTTAGAACGCGCCAGCAAAGCGGGCCGTGGCATTTGGGAGAGAAACCAGTTCGCATTTGCACATTGAGGCGCACTACATAGACGGATTCTAAACTTCAAGTTCTCACAGATGCCTATACTACGTGATGTTGCAAATAAAGAATGCGAAGGACAGCGCCCAGATGAGGCCCACAAGTCGCACTGGAAGTATAAGGGTCTATTGTTTTTTGACCTTGAGACAGGGACCATGCTGAAAGAACTACATTTGAAGGGAGTGCGCAATAACGTAAGAGACGATAAGGCAGAAAATTCAGAAACTAGACCGAGTTTCATTTTAGTTCAGTATACGAAAAATCGTTGTCAAGAGCACGGTCCATTTTACAGACTGCATTACGAAGAGACACAATGGAAATTTCAAATATAATGTAAGTAAATCTTTACACGCTTTTATACTGGAATGAAGATTTAATGAATGAATGAAGAGCTAGGAAAAGCAAGTAAAACGTGTTCGTAGTGGGCACATGGGCATGCAGGTCCACTGGTCTCACCGATCTCGGTCCTTGGCCCAGCCACTTTTCCCTGCACTGCCTACCTGCACTACGGGACTGTCTCTGTATCCTTCAGCCCCTTCTCCCGGCATTTACCTTGCAATTGCCACCAGCTGGCCCTATTATTTAATTTTTATTCAACTAACCATGTACAGCCCTTCCCCATGCGCGATCAGAAAGACACCTGGCCTAGTAGGATCGTTGTCTGTCTGCCCTTGTTCCCCACCTGCCTCGTCACGCCTAGAAACACTTGAGTATAGGCGCGTTACAAATGCCATATCATATATCATATCATTCCTCACGCATGTAGACTAACTGTCGTTTATCATTGTGTGTTGGCCTCGATTTATCTTGTTACTTTTCGCATTGATTTTAGAGACAAACATACTCCATTGAACTATCCTTGCAAGCAAATAGTTTCTGATCGGCCGTAATAAATAAAATGAGTAATATTAATGAAGTTCGGCTAACGAGACTAATTATAATTTTTTTGTTTTCATAACAGGTATTTGATCCCATTCTGCCACTGCCATCTGTTTGAGACACCGGCGGATGAATTCTTCAGCAGACACCTGCAGCTTCGTGTCAACAACTGAAGCACGATCACCATATTATAGGACTATCGCCAAGGGCCCACATGCCCTTACGCTGTACTAGTGGCTAGAAGCAACATATCAACCTTTAGGCTGGACTAGTGCCTAGTTGATGGAACAGCCTTGCGGTTCACCGTGCTTCCAAAGTGATTCTTTTTACGAAAATGAACACCCTGTGTACCATAAAGGAACAGCGCGTGATGAAAGGAACAGTTATTGTGGATACAGATAAAAGAAAATAAATGGCTTTCGGAGTTCATATGGCAATTGCTGAATATTCTCTAAACATTTAATGTCAAATAAATGTACTTTACCAAATGTACCGTGTTGCTGTTTCATTTTAAAGTACAGTTTCATATTCCGAATTGTGGCGCGCTATGTTGTGAGTTGATCTGAGTTGGTTTCCGGGTTCTGTGTGGAGTCGCGCAGAAGACGACTGGGCGCGTTTGCCTACGCAGCACAGTAACATCACGGAGAGAGGCGGGGAATATGAATGTTTTGATAATGTCAGGCTCAGGGGCGGGGGAATTGATTTAGTGCCGCAAAAGCAGGTCAGCCAGGGCGATCGGGGAAAAGATAGGATTATCAGAAAATGGCGGCTCCCTAGTGCTAGTTTTCACGTGCGTTTAATGGACGAAAACTCGGGTAAGGTCCATAAGAAAGTTTTCTAAAATCGAGCCACTTAGGCTTAAAAAAACATGGCCGACCCGTAGGGACAATAACATTTTTTACTAGACCATGCCTTTAACTACAAATATGACTCCCAAGGAAGCTGTAGTTCTCATTAGTATATTGTTTCCCACCTGGCGTGACAGCGCCAGTGCAACAACGCTAAGCCGGTCTGTGGCAGTCCGTGGCATACAGGTGTATGCCTAAACACTTTCTTCCTGTGGCTAATTTGTGGGTAAATTGACCGCAGCTTCTTGTTTGGCTTTTCTTTGCATACTATTGAATATTGACTGCCTGGCACCCCTTTTTAGTGGCTAAGTGGGTCATACTTGTATATCACAGAGAATGTATCAATACTATTCAAGAGACATATTGCTCAGGGACGTACAGCAAGGTACTCTTTCATTTCGTACCCTGCATAAGATTAGAACTTTAAACATCTGTGGTGACCAACCTGTGACCGCTGCAGATACTGCAGCAATCACTCTCACAATGGCTTTAACATATGACAGATCAGCCATTAAAAATGCCGCTGCTATGAATGACTGTATTCAAACTAATGAACCAGATATTTTTTGATAACTGTGTCTTGGTTCACATCTACTTGTGTGACACATTTCCATTCTCTTGTGCTAGACAATTATCAGATCAAGTGGCTTAACAGGGAACAGCAAAAAGCGGGTGCAGTTGCTACCCTGTACAAAAATACCCTGGAATTTCAGAACTTTCATACTTTAGACTGGGATACTGAATCCTAGGTACTGGCCTGTACTTTCCAGTTTACTCAGAATGCTTTCTGGAAATTAATGTTATGTTCTAGACCTCCAGGATCAGCCAACCTCTTTTTAGACACCATTGACACCTACTTGGGGTATGAAGCACTCTGTCACTCCAAGCTAATTATTTTAGAACACTCAAATATCTGGTGCACTGAGTCTGAAGAAATCGACTGCAGACATTTGAGAGATATCCTTGAATCACACAATCTCTGCATTCTTTCCAACTTACCAACACATAGAAGCGGACACTGTCTGGACCTCATACTGTCCCGAGGCCTTACTTTGCACCATTGTGACAATGAGCCTGTCAGCTGGTCAGACCAATATATTGTACTTTTCCTCTTGGCAACCAATTCCACCACAGGTACAGTAAAAGCAATTACAGTTTCAGAAGTACATCGCCGGAAAAAAGACCTTGACCGTTTTTTGGAAAATTAGCTTCTCTGCACAATCTGACACTATGGGCCTAATTCACAGAACGTTTTCCAATGGGGCTTTGCCATCATAAAACGCTTCAGTGAATTAGGCCCTAAATGTGCAGACTTGTATACGAATATGATACAACAGTTACATGTTAACTGCAACATCATTGCCCCGCTAAAAAAGGTTAACATGGCGTAAAACTGAAACAATCAATGGTATAGTGAAAAACTAAAATCCCTCAAGGGCCTATACCGGAAAATGGAGACAAAGTGGTTCAGGACTAGATCTGATGTTGATCACATTAAGGTTAAGTCAAATCTGCTTTAAAAACCTATAAGGATGATATTCTACTGGCTAAATCTCTAGGGGCCTCATCACGAGTTGGGCGGTATCCCAGCGCTATTACTGCCAGGTTACTGCCAGCGCTAATAGCGTTATCGCAACCGGTCCGGCGCTGCTAGCGCCAGATCAAGGGTTGGGCGGCAACTATAATTCATTGGAACCAATAGGGATTTTTCATCGTAATTAGTGTGTGCTAATAGCGCAGCGCTAATTGTGCCCGAAAATGGGAATTTTTCCTGCACATTTACCCCCAGCTTTGAGCTGGGGGGAAACATGCCAGACCCATGTTTGGGTGGACCCTTAAATGTGACGGTAATGGCGTGACCACCTCATTTAAGGGCTACCGCCCAACTCGTGATGAGTCCCTATGTCTCCAAAAACAGATCAAACAGACAATAGGTCAAAAGCCTTATTTACGGCTGTTAGAAGTTTTTCTACTCCTATCTGCATAAACACGGTATATCATCTCAAAAGATGGTCAATGATTTTAATAAACTTTTCTCATAACAAACTGACCAGATTAGACTTAACATTGATGTCCAGACTGTGACCAGTCATTTTGAGGCCACCACTGATCACGCAGTAGACAACAAAGTATCTACACCTGATTTTATTATCTTATTTGTGATGGAAGAAAGTATTGAGAAATTGATCGCCAATCTTAAGCCTACAAATCTTAGCTATGACTCAATTTCGGCATATTTGCCATATTTGGCTAAACATGCGCAAACCTATACAGACACTGGTGAACACATCACTTAGTCAAGGCACTATACCAGTGCAATAAAAAATGAAAAATACATATTTAACAACTTTGTTAAAAAGCCCACATTGGATCATAAAATATTATACAATTATCATCCTATTGCAGGACTTCTATGGCCTGCTAAAATCCTTGAAAAAGTTGCCACACACAGCTACAGGGTATTTTGGAAGCAAATAACATCTTGGACTCCTACCAGTCAGGATTTAGGCCAGGCCATGGCACTGAGACAACCATATTGGCTGTCTGGGATGACCTTCTTGAAACTGCTGACAAGGCTGAAATCAGCATGCTTGTCATGCTTGATCTGTTGGCAGTTTCGATACAGTTGACTTTGGCATACTCAAGTCCAGATTGGCATCACTGGCACATGTAACCGAAGAGGCTATCAAATGGTTCAATTCATTTTTGACTAATTGATTTCAACAGGTCAATGCAGGTCACTCGATAGCACTACCCGCAACTTGTGAAGTACCACAGGATTCCTCCTTGTTGCCTCTACAATTTAATGTGTATATTCGCCCACTCCTTAAAATGTGTGCCCTATATGACCTGCAATATCACTCATATGCGGATGACACACAGATCTATGTCTGTTTAAAACAGCCATTGGAGGCAGTGGAACGAGTTTTAAAATGTGCAGAAAAAATCCAACTCTGGATTCTTGACAAACTTCAATTAAATCCCACAAAAAGAGAGATTATTGTTTTCGGTTCTAAAAGGAAATTGGCCTATTTACTTCTGTTGGTTCCTTGTCCAAATGCACCCAGCCAGTAAAAGATCTGGCCTATATTTGCCAGTCCAGTTTGGGCTGTAAGGTACATGCCAATCAAACTATTAAGTCTTTTAATTTTCAATTGAAGCTTCTAAACCTGATCGTCCCATTGTGGTAGGTACCCTTACAAATACTAAACTGGACTACTTCAATATTCTTCTGTCGATCATACCGAAATATCAACTTCAGCGCCTTCAGGTGGCCTGGAACTCAGCAGTACGACTGATCTTCTCACTAACACAGAAATCACCAGTATCAGATTTACGGAGAGGTCTTCATTGGCTGCCAGTATAGCAGCAGATATAAGTTTAAGATTGTAGGCCTCATTACACGGACGGCTGTGGACCAAGGTGCTATTAGCACCTTGGTCCATGCCGGTAAAATACCAGCACCGCTTTGGAGGAAAGGGGAATTACCGCCCTATTCCCAGGTTGGTGGGGCGGTAATTCCCCCTTCCCCCATTGCCCTTCCCCATTCCCATTTTTGCCCCACAGGGCATAATGGGAATGGGGAAGGTGCTAATTACGGCGTTAAAGTCTCCAACCCGCAAAGGGACCTCGTAGGAAGGCGGTAAGGGTTAACGGTCACCGGTACCATTAACGGTGACCGTTAACCCTTACCGCTGTCCGTGTAATGAGGCCCTATGTCTTGTTTTTAAATTTATCCATGGCCTTGCCCCAGCCTACCTAGGATCTATGATTGTGATCCACTGTCCAACCCGTTTGTTAAGATCCATGGGACAAAGTTTGTTGGTAATCCCCCCTGTTAGAACAACTACCTGTGGAGACAGACGGTTCTCAGTTGTGGGCCCCTGTACCTGGAATTCTCTGAAAAAATTATGACATATTGACTCCCTAGCCATTTTTATGAAACAACTGAAAACGCATCTTTTTGGATAAAATCTGAGCCACTGTAGAATTGGAAAATCTATGTCTACCTTATTTAATGTCCATCAGCGCCCAGATGCAGTTTTCTGCTTGGTTGTCTCCTGGGATATGCACATTTCAAATATAAAAATCAAATCAGATCAGATGCACACTTTAACTTTTTGCACATTATGTCTGATCCATTACATTTAAATGAGTCTTTGTTGTATCCCAATGTCTTCATTATTTACCTTCTCAAACACTCAAAGTGAATGACACATGAACATTTGAAAGGCTCCAATTGCACTGTTGAGCCAAAAGTAGCTCCTGGCAACTGTTGTTTTTAGGCTAACCAGACTCTCATACTGCAGAAGCAGGAGCTAAATAGCTCCTAGTAATTTCAAACCCTGAATTTAGGTATTCAATAGCAACCTTAGCGGTTTACCATCCACAACAATTATTTTCCGATAATCAGTACCTTTAGTGGAAAACACAAATGGGCAGGATGAAAATGTAGGCACAAGAGAGGAAGCAGGAATTGCGATGTGAGCAGTAAAACGCCAGAAGACAGAGATGGGAGGCAACAGAAGAAAAGGGGCAGCGGTTGGAGATGGAGTAATCATTTTTTTTATTTCTAGTATTTTTATAAAAGACAGTCAGGATTCCGTTCATGGTACATATGTTAGTATCATGCATCTAACTCTTTGCTCCTTGTAAAATTCAACACTGTTCCACCAATATGCACCAAAATGTCATAGTTACCTGTTAGGACCCTCCAGACATTACTGACTACACGTATATCTGCCCCTTCGCACATGAGATGGTTGCCTGAAATTGGAGAAACATCAATGTGGTCGTACAAGGACCAGACAAAGCTAATTTTAAGCTTCTCACTAGGGAGAACACAACTCAAAGTTTAAAAACCATGTTTCAAGGCCCTAGGACGCACCATTTTTAAGATATTTGCACCACAATGCACTACAACACACTGCAATGTGCCAGGGTCAGATGACAGGTGGGCGGAACTCACAGATGGTCCCAGTATGCTGCAGCATGCCACCTCCTGCTTCCCTTTCACGTCTGCTCTGGGGTATGTCAGCCAGCCACACATGCCCATTCTCAGTGCAGTTTACTTCAGGGTGCAAAGCACATCAAGCAATAAGCGACCCGGAACAGTGACCTACAGGATCATTGATTTTCAACAACAGATGAGAGTGTTATCATGGCTATCTACAGAATCGGTGCACAGTATGGGTACTTTTTGCTAGTAGAAAATAAAACCTTCAAACTAACCTTCCCACGATCCACTTATCCGATTTTGCAATCCATGCACCAATCCCTGTCCACAGTCTCTCTTAATGCCTCTTTCTTCCATTAGTTATCCTATTTTTGAACATCATCTTTTGGCAGTCCCTCTGCCATTTTATGCATTACATTCAAAAGGGTCATGACACCTACCAACCACTGAGTCCAGCCGAGTCTGCCCTTAAACTAACTGCTGGTCAGAGAAATTGTAGGATGCAAGAACAGAAGAAGGAAAGAAAGCTCAAGTCAGAAGGGCAGGATAATACTTGCCTGCATGCCATTATGAGAACCTGATTCCTTTTCATATAATGCTTCGATTTAGGCCTTTTCAAAGCATCATAACAGGTGTGGAAACTGCATAGACAAACAGCTTGCAGTAGAACTTTCATTTGACCCATCAGACACACTGTGTTCGTCTTCAAGCCTAGCACCCACCCAAGAGGTATTGAATGCCAATGCAGCCCTAGTGGAATGAGACCTAAAGATGTTATTGTCCACATCTGGCACGTCCATGATGAACACTGCTAGCCATGTAAGGGAGGCACGCGCGTGATTTTGTTTAAGAAGAGACATGAACAATTGGTCTGTATATGTTCCCAATATGGCTATCTAGTTGCCATACAGCCTGAGGTATACCAACACACCCAAAGAAGGCAATTCAGAGAAATGCAGGAAACAAAATACATGAAGATCTGTTGTTTGCATGTCTAGAAGGAACGTGCATCCGGAGTAATGGATCTCCCTGACAGATCTAAAGCCCTCAAATCTGACATCATGCGAAAAGTTACAGACACATCAACATCAATGAGTTGGATGAAAGTACCTCTAATGACAATTCTGATGTATCTTGCCATTCAGTAAATAAACAAAGATCAAAAATCACATCCTTTAGACTAAACCATCGAGGTTCACGTGCCTGGCAAAACATGCACGCTTCAGAAATCTGCCAACCATCTACTAATTGATGAAAAGACGAAACATCAGAGCGGTAAACATTGACAAACAGTGGGACTGTGAGGAAGATAAGGAAGCTAGAAATCATACCTCTTGTGTTACAACTGTGTGAAAGGAGCCAAAATGCACAAGGGCAGTAACAAAGCCAGGTTTTCCAGTTGCACCAGTATGACTTTGTGACACTCGGGGACCAGGATTTGTTAATGAGGCCAGAATCCTCTTCCAAAAGACACCTGGTTTCCAACTATCCATGAAATACGCAAGCTGAAAGGGACAGAGAACTTGGCAAAACTAGAGTATGAGGGTCAGCTTTAGCATTCAGGACCCCTGAACATGAGAAGGGTCACTGGAAGATCTGTGGCCATCTCTGTTGCCAACGGAAACCACAGCTCAGCCTGATAATGTGGGTGATGATTATCTCTGAACAGTTTTTCTTCTGCTCATGCAGTGCAATCATGGAAAAGGGGGGCATGAAGGGCACCCCTTTCCTCCGTACCTGCAAAAATGCACCTGTGATTTTCTCAGAGGTTATGCCCACCAAATTAACAAATTGCATTGGGGCATTTAGTGAGATAAAAACAGATCATCATGAAGGGGATTGCTGCAGTCTCCTAGGCACAAGAGTATGGCTGGTGCAGTTTCCAATAATTCCAATCCAATAGTGGGAGCATTGGTTTACCGCCAAATTCTGGCTCCCAAGTAAAAAGTCCATGTTGACCGTGATGCAGTACTGAATGCATATGTTCCCTGCTAGGTGTGAAAGGTATTTTGACCTTGTGCCCTTCAACTTGCTGATATAACTTAGTGCAATCTGATTGTTGCTTCCCTCACAATGAGAATAATTATTTGCAAAACAGCAGAAAGAAAAGGACCCTTCAGGAATCTAGAAACAGTTTATATACCAAAGATACTCCTGTTGAAATCACCAACCTTCACTCAAAATCAAAACACACTTTGCTCCCCAGCTCCTTAAACTTGGATCTGAGTCTAAGTGAAGTTAACTTGGATCTGAGTCTAAGTGAAGTTAGGAGACATAATAAAAAAACAGCTCTGCCATTCCAGGACTTCACACTCCCCGGCCATCAAACCATCTCTTCTCTCACCCCTTCCAAGAGGGAAACATACCTTGAGTAATCCAAACCTCCATGAAGTGCATTTAACTTTAACCTATGCAGCTCCCTATCATGAAGAGAGGCTGGCAATATACCTGGTTCAACTAGATAGGTGACCTAACATCAGTGCCAGGAATCCTATGGACACTACCAGTCAACATTTGCCTTTTATTAGTTTTCATTTTATCTTCACTACCTTAGACCTGGAAAGACATACAGTGGACAACCTGCAATCTATGCCGAAGCACAACAATTGAATTCTCTGAAAAGGGAATTCTAACATTTTCTAGTTGATTCCTAGTCTCTGTAACTGGGGGTTGTTAGATATGACTGGATCAGAATCAAGGATTGAAAGTGGACCATGAGAGGACTAATGTTCAAGTAAATGATGATCCACAACCATCTGACACTGAGGCATACTGATATCTGCTTATGATTATATAGGCTGTTGCAAGGGCAAATTTGAGGGAGAACTTGAATTTTCACTCCTCTTCATGAAAACCAAAGGAGATCTCTGTAGGTGGCAATGACTGGTACTGTCAGGTAAGCATCTTTCAGATGTAATCTGGCCAACAAATCTCCTGGTCGCAGCATGATCTCTCAAAATAGATCATCTCCATCTTGAAATGTCTTTACCTAGCAAAACTGCTGTGATCTGCCGAGATCTGTGGGCACTGTCGCCATCACACTTGTGTTGAACAATTCTCCCACCTCTGTGTAGATGAAAAGTGTGTTTAACTTTGAGGAACATCAGCTGCCTTTTGGGTGCCCACTGCATTGGAGGACTGGCAAAGTACAATCAAAACCATTTTACTGTTTAAAACACCCAAGGGTCTTGAGAAATCATCAATCAATTTTGCTAAAATTATTAAATTCTTCTAAGGAAGATCTTGACATCCTAATCCTGGAAAAATCAATCTGTGTGAAGGTGTCATGGCATAGGTTTACCCAGAAACCCCTGCTTACAAAATGTTGATCTTTTTGGGGGAAGAAGACTAAACAATTGCTCTCGTTGGGGGAAAAAAATCAGTCTCTGCTGGGCATGTTTCTGATGGCTGTTTCCATTTTGGTTGCTAAGGTCTAGATTGCCAGAGGAACAGCTGGGTGTATGGCCTCTGCCACGTCACAACTTACTGAAAGGCAGGGGCTAAAACTATCGTGCAGTGATGCCTTCACGTTATTCAAAGACATGCATGTAAAAGTAGTAAAATATTTGCAAAGCTCTTTAATCAAGGATTCCTAAAATAACTGGGTACCTGATATATCACTCTCATTTGCCCCTGCCAACCCACTGAGTTTCAGATTGATCTTCAAGAGGATTGATTTTGTGTGTGCACTGTTCTCAGTTGCTCACTTCACCTGAATTCAGATCCTTATGGTATGATATGATATGACATTTATAACAGGCCAATACACAAGTCCTTCCCCAAATAGGTTGCCTCCTCAGCCATATCCAGCCCCATTACTGTGGGGATGAAAACATTGAACAGTCTGTCCTGGCAGGCCAACTAGGTCTTGTCGTCCGCCCCTCCTTATAACTCCCCATACTTGGAAAAGAACATTAATATTTTGATGTATGCTCAGAGTCATAGTGATCCTTTTGGAGTCAATCGGTTGTGGACAATGTGTCCCATTCTACTTACTATAGTAGATTCTACTTATGATATGATATTATATGTTATTCATAATGCATTTAATATCCAGAGGTTTCTAAGCATGGACCCGGGGATCAAACCTGTGTTGCTCTGTGTCGGCTTGCTTCTAAGGCGAGCACGTTGCCCCTGCGCTATCATCCCAACACTTCATGCCATAGGTGTCTGTGTATAAAGTCACCCATTCTAAACAACAACATTCCTTGTAAAGAGCAAATGCATCTGAGTTACCTACAATCCTAAAACCACTATAGACTTGATTGCTTATTATGAACCAGCTCTAAATACTCATCAAGATTAGTATCTAAATCTAAGGGATGCACATCTGGTTCTGTATTATCCCTGGGGAAAAGAAGCGGAGGGGATTTTTCCCAGTTTTCTCCTTACAACGGATTAAAGGTAATTCCATACTTTGTCTTATTAGGTATGCTCTGGGCTCCACCAGGAAAGAGGGTCAATCCAGTGCTAGCTGCTGATCACTTAGTGGTGATCACAAAACCTATCATGACTTTGGGGTTGCCATACCTACAGAAACAGAAATCACTCCTATTTTTGCATTACGTTTATAACTTTGCATTGGGGCTTTTAATATGATTCGGAGTCAACCTCTTGTCACGATCATTTATTCCCCTTTTACTAGGTAAATCCTTATGTTTAAGTGGGAAGTCCCTTTTATCCAAGCCTTTTCAACGGCATGAATCATGTTTTTGAAAAAGTATTAAATGCATTAATTCTTCTATCCAATCATGCTCCTATGCGTGGGTCTCCTCCCTCTCCTCTGGAGGTGCACCCTGCACCACTATCCTATGGGACTCATTACAAGTTTGGTGGTATTTCAGTGATAAATCTGCCAAAATACTACCAAATGGATTTACGGTTACCGCTACTTGGTGCGGTGCAGTAACCATGGGATTACAAGCTGTAGTAATTGCCCATTTTTGGAACCCATCGGAAAATATACAGCGGGGCTCATTACGAGTTGGCCAGTATTCAAGCGGTAAATGCACCGGGATACCGCCCAATTGAATTACTGTTACTGCCACTTGGTCTGGCGGAATCACAACTGGATTGGTGGTGGTCGAGTTAATCCCCATTTTTCTTAGAGTCCACTGGATTCTATGGGGCATTTTTGGTGGAATTACTGCTAGTGGAATTATTGCTGTGGTGATTCTGCTGATTTTGCCGATTTTCAGCAGAAAGTTGGTGGATTTACCTCCAGCCTGTTGCTGGAGGTCAATCTCCCACTCCAGGGCCATACTCGTAGAAAGGCAAAGCAGAAAAGGTGGCGATATTTCCCTTACTACCAATTTTTTCCAGCTCCTCCATACTCATAATGAGCCCTAGTGATTTCTGGTGGATTTAACGCCACCAAAATTACCATGTGGTCAATCTGCCGATTTTGGGAGGCAAAGTGGAGGATTTACCTACAGCAACAAATTGGAGGTGAATATGCCACTTTTCCTCTGAAAATCAGCAGATTTACGATGGAGTAATTCCGCCAGCGGTAAATATGCCAGAAATTATAATTGGACGTTGTGGGAAAATTGCTGGTAATGGAATTACTGCCACTCCTTGTCCACACCGCCAAAGTTGTAATGAGGCCCTATGTCCTGCAGCATGAAGCAATTTTCTTTCCCCATATTGGCCTCTTTTCTGACCATGCCAGATACCCTAGTTTAGGATGTCAGAAGAAAGAAAGAAGAAAGAATGAGCACAGAGCAGGCAGCACTGTATCACTGCTTTGGCTTGTGCATTCTTGGGAAGTCGTTGCATGCCCAAGGTCCTTTCCTCCTACTTATGTGGAATGTGTATGTGAATGTAACCAAGGATCGCACACCCACCAAGCTCTGTGATACATAGGATGTGAAATGGCCGAGCACTGATAGAACCACCGAGACTCCTGGATGTGCTCGCACTTGAAAATCCCCAAAGACAAGTGCCACACTCAAACCCGGGCCCGAAGAAGTAGCTCAATAGCACGTTACCTCCCAAGCAAACATGTAAATAAACCATATAAAAGCACTGAAACATTCACTGATGAAAATAAAACAGAGGGGTATAGCTTCCTCACAGGTAAGATGAGAGGATGGCTGAAGAGCCGTTTAGAGAGACATGGTGACATGGATTGGTGGATGGACTGTGATGCTGACCAGGGGGAGTAGTAGTAGGCGGTTTTGTTTCTTTCTTTCTGCCATATAAGATTAAAGAAAATCGATGCATAACAGGAAACCTTTGTGCCATGCCACTGAAGTTGCAAGCCACAGGTAAAAGGCTGCAGAAGAATTCTGGAAATCAAACTATGGGAGTGCTAAAAGCACACCAGAGGAATTCTACAAATGCACATTTTCCTTGAAAGGTTATGAAAAGATATTGTCACCCCTACCTCGTAAAACAAATGGGAACGGCTACAAGGGTACAAACAGAAAGCTGTAGTCTTTAGTACAAAATAGAAACGATTTACACAACAAAAGCAAACAATCTCATTGAACCAGCTGCAGTGCTGCACTGTATTATCAAAACAAAACAACAGATTTTCACATTGTCAATGGCTGGCCATTGGACTTTTGTCATAAAAACACATTAAACGAGTCCTGTTATTTGCCAACTGTGATTTATATCCTGTGAGTAGGCATGTATTTATTATGGGGACACCTAGGAGCCGATTCATGGAATTCTATGCGTGGGAAATAGTAAACTTGCACACAAAACTGCATACAAAATCCATTCGTCAATTCATGGAATCGAATGCGCAGGACTTTTCCACGACTTGGGTAAAGTTTGCGCAGGTTTGACAAGTCTCTGCAAGCCTTCAGGACGCTTGCGCAAGAAACTGAAAATGGGCAGGAACATGCAAATAATTGCCCTGAGGGACAGCCCACAAGCAGTCCCTCGCACGCCCACAATTGAACCAAATGACACGTATTTATGGAACCAACCGCACAGCCTCTCAGCATAGAAGGCCCCCAAGGGCAAGCGTAAAGACACTTAGGATAGGAATCGCAGCATGGAGGTGAGTTTGCATGTCAGATTTAGGGGTGCGTGTACGCAACCAGGGATCCAATCTAATTTTCGGTTTACGCGTACGCAGTGCAGCAGGGTGCAGCAGGGTGCAGGAGCAGTTTATGGAGCTTGGCACGCAGATTTTCAGAGTTTAACCCCCAGGCACTGTTTGAAGGGTGCATGTATTCGCGCCTGGGGAGAACACAAAGGTAGCTGTACTGGCTGGTTATGCGTGGGAGTGTATCGGGGGCGTTCCGTGCGCAACTTGCGAATATGGTTACTTTGCGCAGTACATTCCATGAATAGACGAGGTGCGTATTTGTTTATTCTGTGCACAGTGTTGTTCTCAGCGTGCTGCAGTTACAGCAGAAATGCACACATTTACATGAATCAGGACCATAATATCTACTTTGTCTCCACGGCTGCCCATGAATGATCACTACTGCATCATTAAACAGTAACAAGCAATGTTCCCCATTAAATGTACATTGGAGGATTTTCCAGTGTAAACTAGTTGCAAGAAGACATTGCTTATAAATATGGTGGATGGAAGCATGCTTTGCTAGGGCAATTGTATTACACTAGAAGCTGATAAACAGCTGCAAAGAATATTTTAGCCTTCAGAAGAATGCATTAAAATTGCTAGATTGATGTGATCGGAGATGACTGTGTTTTGGGTATGGATTGCATCACAAATAGGCATTGTCATGTACATGTGTGGCCAATGGGTGCTCAAAAACCAGACAACAACCAAAGGCTGTATACCCCTCCACACATCCCATGTCCCTCCTTTCTTTACACCTAAGCTGATAGTTTTGGCTTAAAAGCGACACTGAAGCACCAATTAATCAAAGAAACCAACAATGTTCCATTACATATTTAATTGTATTTAGTCCATTATTTGCATAATTTCCATTATCACCTCACAATGTGGTAGCAGGGGTAAGTGCTGCTTAGAACCTGTATTGTAGAAAACACAACAGAGAACATTAATGCAGCACAAAACACGTTCTGAAGGTTGTACAATGCATCTCTTTCAGAACAATGAAGGCTGTGAAATTTACATTTCAGCAGCCCAGATGTCTGCTCAACTGTATTTCTAGTACTTGATAAACCAACCTAGCAACCATGTTCATTCTTGATGCCAAAAATCCACAGTACAGACAATTGGCATGTTGATAAACGAGTGTATTTTTCTCTTCCTGAGCATGTGTTGACCTGTACAGAGTGAACTTGAAATAAGATGGGTATAATCTATTCTACCAAGGCCATTTGGTAAGCAACTTTAAGAAGAGAAGAATACAAACAAAGCCTGACAGCATTTATGTCGGTGACCGAGATGGGGGAGGAGAGCTGGGGGGATAGGGCGGGGGGTGACTATAACGTGACACATATTTAAATCATCATCCATTACTTTTCTGAATGTGAGGCAAGACTAGTTGTGATATGAAACTGAAACTTGAAAAAAAAAACATCTGGGAACAGGTGGAGGGCAGGTAATAATTTTAGAATACCTATGCAAATGTTTATGTTGTGTCCAAGGTAACTTTTTTATTGTACTCCGCAGACCATCCACAATTGGTCGTTTATCAAAACAGTGCAATGCATGAACATGCTCATCATATGTATTGAATACGTAAAATCCTTGTTGAAAAATGTGCTCATTCATACGTTTCATAGTATGTCTTCTTTCAAGAACTGATGAAGGGAAATTACTCTGGGATGCCTTTTCAATTTCTCCGTTCTTGAGGGTTCCACCCTCAAAAAGTATGGTCAAAAGGAAAGCACCAGCAAACGCAGTCAGTGTATGTTTTGTGTACTCAGGTTGAACAAACAACTCAACAACTCCCCTTTCTTACTCTTGGATTTAGCTCCTTGATCCCAAAGACAACCCTGTTCCTTTTAGTTTGCCACATACAAGCCAATATGTGGTGCAAAAAAAAATCACAGCATACATCCACTGGGTCATTGGTGAACCACAAGATGGTGGTGCACGTGAACACAGGCCTTCTGGCCACCCTTTGAATTGAGTGTCCAGGTTTCTGGTGCTCTCCAGGTTATATGTGCATCCCCCATAGTACACAGCCAAACAAGCACACAGACTCCAGGCAGGAAGCACCTGCCATATGTGTGAGGTGAAAACATCACATCCTGCATAGTTAGAAAACAGCACTCTCTACATAAGTAAGCATAGTTTAAAATGGCGCTGATTAAAGTGCAACATATTAAGGAGATATTTGCCCCCCCAAACCCCACTCCCGCCCGCCCCAGTTCCTCCCACGCTCATGGGTTCAGAGAATATAATTTCAATGGCACTTTTTGCATCAATGTATTTTTTATCCAGTTATTTTACTCCTATTGTCTTACTCTCTGCAGCCCCACTGCCGTCCTATTCTGCTGTTGCACTCTGTTGTTTCATTACAATACACAGACAGTTCCCTATCTCTTTGTATTCACGTCGAAGCCTATACAAAGATTCCCTGTTCTCCGAACGGTATTTGAGGGATTAGAAATACCACTTTATGACTAGTGTGATTTAATTTGGTTCAAGAGCGATACGGTTGATGCTAATTGATATGTCCATAGACACATTGGATTTAAAGGCGAGTGGGTGTTCTGTTTTATTATGTAATTTTATTGGTGACACACTGGTCCCATCTGCCATTGTTATGTCTTCGGCGCACTACGACATTGACTGCAGTTTCAGCTCCAACTATGTTAATAGAAGTGCAATTAAAACTGCGGCGTGTGGAGTTCCAGTCGCTCATAGATTTAGAATATGGATGTCATGATAGTGGATTACAGAATAATGAGTCAGAATTGTTCACGGCTAACTATGAATGCACAAAAATATTCCATTGTTGGACCACTTCATATTTTTCCGTGAACATGACTAACAAGTCCCCCTCAGCCCCACAATGTTGACCAAAATAAATAACTACATTTTAAATCATGGCCTCCTCCACCTGGGTACGAATTAGCATCAGCGCAGGCCATTGTAGCATTTGCGTGAAAAGTGCTAATAGGTGCATTTGAAATTGATTAGAGCTCTGCATAAGAAACAGCGCTCAATGAGGACAATGCAAAAGGCAGGCAAGACAAATGAATGCTTACCAGCAACAAGGGTTACATGAGGGGCTCACCTCCCTCTATAGGCAAAAGGAGTACCTTTGAAATTTGCAAATACATCACACCTGATTTTTAATTGAATTTATCCATCATCATTGAAATTGTTGCCAATCAACCAACCTTTTTTTCTATGTGTCCTTTTTCCTTCACATGACTTGCCACTGTGATATGGAGCAAAACAAAAGGAGTGATGGCCGCATGGTTTAGAATGAATCTCAACCTCTGGCATTGCCTTGTTTAACCCTCAAGACCATTGTTCATCACCTGCCAAGCTATTACAAAACGGGGAAGACCATATGTAAATCAGGCTTGGTCCCACATTTAAATGGACAGTCCAGCCCCAACTGCTTGGTCATATTCTGTCACGACCTGGGGAGTTGGCGTGTTTGGAACCATTGGAAAAGAGGTCTGCCATTGATTGTTCCATCACGCATTTTGCCACGTTACGTGCATGTATAGTTCTTTTTTTTTGCTTCGTGTCCGACCCCGGTTGTTATCTACCGTCACTTCCGGCTCAGGGACGCGTTGCAACGACCCTAGGTTTTTTTCCTCTTGCTGGTGCTTTTCGCTCCCGTGTACTTCCGAGCGGAGTTGTCTGTCTGCTTTTTTCCTTTGCCTATTATTTCACCATCTCTCCCTCCGCCCTCCTGTCCTGCCTCTCTCTTTCGCCATCCCTCCCGCTTCCTTTTTTCCCTGTTCTTGTCCAGCCTTAGTTTACCCTGACTGCTTCTTTTCTCATTTCTACTTTCCTTCCTGCTTACCTGCTTCTGCTGTTCTGCTTGCCTGTGTACCGGATATCTTGTCTGCCCTCAGATTGCCTCCGTTCAACCCATTGTGCTGTTCTGCTTACCAGTGTACCGGATATCTTTGCCTGCCCTCGGTTTTACCTCTGCTCAACCTTCTTGTGCTTCTTGATTACCTGTGTAACAGAACCCTTTTCTGCTCTCGGACTGCTGAATCCTCACGAGTTTTGTACTTCGGGGTCTACGCATGAGCCTAGGAGTTACCTCTTTCCATCCTTGGAGACTTCGTTGGGGTTTTTTGTGCCTCTGGCTTTTTCCCCATATCTGGCTACCACGGAGGATTGCCCACCGCCCACCTATACGGTGACACTGTGACGTCCTTCCGTGGGCGCCCTTATCTACATAAAAAAAAGAGAGACCCGGGAATAAAGGGAGAAAGAAGCCAGAACCCAAGTGGAAAAGTAAAGGTGAGGAGGAAGGGGAGGGAGGAGAGACGGAGTCCTCTTTTGAAGAAGAGGATATAACAGACCATTGTGACACATTTGTTCTCCATGAGACCACAAGCATGCCCAGACATGTTTCAGCCTTATTGAGGCTCATCAGTCGGGAGTCGCTTGGGTCTCTATGCCCAGAAAGCACAGAACCCATGTCTGGGTAAACCAATCCCACTAATAGCTGTAAGATTTAGAATTAATCTCACCCTAGGGCATTGCTCCGGGCATCCCTCCAGACCATCGTTCTTCGCCTGCCAAGCCATTACAAAACGGGGATGACCACATTCAAATCAGGTTTGGGGTGGTCCCACCCCAAATGGAGCATTCCAGCCTTAATTGCTAGGTCAGATCCCCTTCTGCACAAGACCACAAACATCCCCAGACCTTTTTCGGCTTTATTGTGTGACCACAATGCTGAAACATGTTTGGTGATGCTTGTGGTCTCGTGCAGAAGAGATGTGACCTAGCAGTTTGGGCTGGACTGCCCCTTTTGAGGTGGAACCAAGCCTGATTTCCATATGGTCTTCCCCCTTCTGTAATGGCTTGGCGGGTGAAGAACAATGGTCTAGAGGGTTGTCCAGAGCAATGCCAGAGGTTAAGATTCATTCTAAACCTTCCAGCCATCACCTTTGTTTTTGCTTTGTCACCCCGAGTGGGACGGGTATGCCCAGACGTGGGTCCTGTGCCTGCTGGGCCTAGAGACCCGAGCTACTCCTCACTGATGAGGCCCAACAAGGCCGAAACATGTTTGGGGATGCTTGTGGTCTTGTGCAGAAGGGATGTGACCTAGCAGTTCGGGCTGGACTTCCCCTTTGGGGGTGGGACCAAGCCTTATTTGCATATGGTCTTTCCCCTTCTGTAATGGCTTGGCAGGTGAAGACCGATGGTCTGGAGGGTTGCCCAGAGCAATTCCAGAGGTTAAGACTAATTCTAAACCTTCCAGCCATCACCTCTTTGTTTTTGATTTATAACGTGCCTATACACAAGTGTTTCAAGGTGCGGAAGCTTCCTCCCTTCTTGCCACTCCAATCTTAAATTACTGTCATGGTCCCTTCTCATTCCTCCTCCAACCTTATCATTCTGCATAGAGCTGACTTAGTACACTGGAGATTCCGAGTTCGGCTAGTTATGGGGCTACCGTCCTTCTTTTCCTGACTGCCAGTGTCTCCTTATGTTGTCTTCTTCTCTTGTACACTATGTTTATCTCTTGACTCCACATTCTTCTCTTCTCTAGATGTTACCACCGCCTCCTGCACTTCAGCAGTTATGACTTCCCACTTCCTACCACTTACACTATGTTCCATTACCACCTCGTCCTTCTCACTAGATGTTCCCACCATCCTGACCCGCATAGCTCCCCAGTTCCACCTTTACACCTAAAACATAGGACTTTGCCAAAAATACACTGGGAGAAGAAAGGGAACAGGTCCACACATCTCAGGGTATGGCCGAACCATGTCAACACAAGGTTCACAGGTGTGATGTTATGCAGAAGAGGCTGCTGAAACCAATTGAAAACTGCAGTATTGGGGTTCACACAGCAGGTACAGGTATGCATAGATGACACTGGAGGCAGGTAAGTATAAAAGGAAAGCTTCTGTATTCATTTTCAGGGCAAGTTCGGAAAGGGAGGCAGGAGCTAAGTAATACAAATCCTCTCCAGTCAGATCTCCCATCCTGAGTCCCTAAATGTCAGTCCTGGAATCTTGATGCCCTGTGAGGTTCCAGGCAACATCATCACATTCTATGACCTGCATTGGTGCACTCAATACAAGACACATACTACACATCCACTCTCCTTACAAAACACTCACACACAAGATTCATTGACCAGACTCTCAGAACAATCACATCAAGCAACCACTAGAAACCAACTAGACAAACCAACCACATTCAAAACCCTCATGGCGTACTCCACATTCGCGTAACTAACATTCAACAACCACCATAAAACAACTAAACCACCACTTACCCAGGACTGCCACTCACAGGTCTTACAGCTGCCACCTGCAAGCACAAACCATATCCAAGCCACACTCAACAAACAACTCAGCGTACTCACCTTCCACTCTGTCTGCAACACAAAGGGAACCAACCAGGAAACACAGATAACATTCAGATACCATATCAAAACACATATAAGACCACATACAACACCACCACCCATTCTCACCAAAGAAACCTTTCATTTGCACTCTTACTCTCGTACTCCAAATACCCCCAAGAGAACATTTAAAAGTAGGAATGAAAAAGAAAAGATCCAAACATGACAAAAAACACATGCAAACAACGTGGCTGAATAGACACAACACGTAAAAGAAACAACACAACAGGGAGTTGATCAGAAACCCTGTCATGTGCAAAGATGTCACCATTAGAAAGCATTCACCACAAAAGTCATGCGCATATTCAAAAGGCCAATTTTTCAATCATCCTTTATAGGATAATAATCACTTTGCCGGCTCATATACGTCTCATTTACTTCCATGCTCCACTTCATGGATAACAATTTACATGCACGCCCAAACATACACATCACATAGTACTTTACATCTTATTGGGCTTCCAATTCATCAAACATCTATATATGAACCGATCGCATCTCATTCACTTCATAATATCATCTATTTCATCCAGGCTTACATTACATAACTCCTATTATGTGCCCATTACACAATATAATATAATTTCACCATAAGCCGGCTATTGCTAATCGGTGCACTCTTAAGGGGTAAATACCCCACATTTCCAAAGAATATAAATTAATACCAAATGGTAGTCTAGTAAGTTAAGTATATTGTCAGTGATAGTATCACTTTAGATAATTCAATAATGCACGATTACATGAATTAGATTATATATGCGTTTTGAAACCAAAGAAGTAAACAAACACATATGAATCTGTATTCCATAAAAAAAGTCTATTTAAGTACAATTAAAGAGGCACTCCGCCATCTGTAAATTCTTCGTGAACAAAACACAATAATGGAAATGAAGAGTTCAAAGTAAAGTATGTTACATCACAATAGGTAATTCCATCAAAATAAATAATAATGTTACATTGACATGTACACTTCTATACTATCATGACATTTCACTTCATGACACCTCACATTTCATTTCACACTAATGAACATACAGTGCCACTACTCATACATATCTAAATACGCCCATTTCATAGTAACACTTAATAACCCGAATACATTTCATTTCTTTTTCCTACATTTAACAACTTATTTCATCATATCATAGCATCTCATTTGAAATATTATTTCCTTTACAGAGTGCATTTAATTTCATGAAATCATCAATGGCAGTTTCCTACAAGTCCATAGGCAACACAATTCAAGCAAAGTCCATCTGCAAAAAAAAAAAAAAAAAACAGGTTATGTGAAAATCAACCCAGTAAATCTTTATAAATCATTTTGGCCCTCACAAAGTTAAATCAGCACCAGTGCTGTAGTGAGAACAATAGTCCAAACCACAATATGTAATGTTCTTTAAATCACCATTCACTCCGCACCTTCTCAGCCAAGTACAGACAAACCATACCAAAACCATGCCAGTTTCCTATCACATCACACCCAATTCAATATGTATACATATACGCATTACATATACGCATGCGCATGCCCATTTCACAAGTCCAACCCCGTTTCACAAATTAATTTCATCAATACTTAGGGCTTCACGAAAGTAAATACGTAGAATTCGAACATTCATTGTATTTCACCGTGAACAGCATTTCATATGAAAGACAGCATCTCCGTTGCTTTATCTTCCTGCCGGCAGAACCAAAAACAGAACAATACCATGCCGGTATATCAAAAGTAAATCAGTACGTTCATACCCATAGCTGCAGATTCAAATGCATAGTGTTTCACAAAGTCCCCTCCGCAGCTGCAAACAAATACCAACTTGAATCTTGACATAGTGACAAATTCTCCGCGTCCGTGGAAACTTTTTTGGACGAAAATCGAACTATGCACAGTATGCCATCCGGAAACTTGACACAGAACTTTTCACCGGGCACCACATTACACCACATGCCTTTAAATCTCTTGTGACGCCCTTGTAGACCACACGAAGGCAATCCTCATACCTTTTGGCTTACTGAACAAAAACCCAGACTCATTTAAAAGTGGAAAAGGTCGCTTTAATGTGACAGACCCAAGCTTACAATTAATGCTCACCTGGCTCCATGGCCTTACAGACTAACGAAATATTTAAACCACCAATTAACTAATTACACATTTTCATTTCCCCCAACAATTAAATAATTAAATAAAGCCATTTCCTCCCTAAATGTCCCTTGGATCCTACCATCTCCTTACCCCTTTCCCAGGTGTCCCACTTTCTCCATGGGGCCATGCCCCTCCGGGCTCAATACCTATTCCCCCGGGGTGGCCCGCTTGTGCAAACAGCACCACCCCCTCCTTTCCTGTGTCATTCCCCCATTGTGCTTCCCTCCCCCCACATCAAAAGGGGCCATGCCCCCGGAGCCCAGACCCACTTCAATCCCCTTTGTACTCCCCTCTACACCAATCTCCCCCTTCCTATGACCTGAAGCCAGGCTGACCTGCCACATCAGCAACATAAATTTTACATCACAACTTCTCAACTGCCCCGACCTGTCACACAAAACTACCAGCCAGTCGCCCCTTAACCTACCAAAAAACTCCCTCACCAACCGTCCTTGTACATAAAAACCCAAACCAACCAACCTCCCAAGGTCCTCCCCCACCTTTAATAACCAAAGCCAAACCGAAACGAAAATGAAGGGCTGGGAGGGTGGGACAATCGCCAAGTCCAACCGTCGCCTGCCTCCCGAACCTTCCCTGCCCCCTTAAATACCCCAGGGTGGCGCTCTGCCCCCACGGCCACTCGCTGGCCGTGTGCAGCGCCAAAAACTTCCCCGGGGGGAAACGCTTTGCTTTCCCCCCGGGGCCCCCCTTTTGGCTTTCTGCACAAAAACCCAGACTCATTTAAAAGTGGAAAAGGTCGCTTTAATGTGACAGGCCCAAGCTTACAATTAATGCTCACCTGGCTCCATGGCCTTACAGACTAACGAAATATTTAAACCACCAATTAACTAATTACACATTTTCATTTCCCCCAACAATTAAATAATTAAATAAAGCCATTTCCTCCCTAAATGTCCCTTGGACCCTACCATCTCCTTACCCCTTTCCCAGGCGTTCCGCTTTTTCCATGGGGCCATGCCCCTCCAGGCTCAATACCTGTTCCCCCGGGGTGGCCCGCTTGTGCAAACAGCACCACCCTCCTTTCCCGTGTCATTCCCCCATTGTGCTTCCCTCCCCCCACATCAAAAGGGGCCATGCCCCCGGCACCAGAAAAACCCCCCCTCGTGGTGTTCTTTCTGCCCCACCCCCCCAACCACTTTCTTTTATTTCCAACTCTTCACCCAATCTCCCAGCCAACAGCACAAGTCCGCCAAATAGTGATTGTTCCCATAAACCGACAAATGCACCCCATCCTCCCTAAAAATCATAAAGCCCTCATACACTATTTCCGTATGATCCATCACCTGTACTGCCACCGAGGCACAAAACTTCTCCATCTCCCTGTTGATCCCCTTTCTAGCCCGCTCTATAGCAGCCTTTTCCTTGCTCCCCTCTATACTCTACGCGGCAACAACTTAGTCCACAACACCTCCGCTTGCGGCCACATTTCCCGCACCCAGACCAAATCCCTTTTCATTTTCCTTAGTAGGGCCACCCCAGTATCCCTCACCAAGTCATTCTCCCCAGCGTGAATGATCAACACCTCCGGCGCCCCGTAGCGCTCCCGCAACCCTGCCAACATAGGCAGCAACTGGTCCCAGCGCAGGCCCCCTAACCCGTGCCATCTTACCACCACATCCTTATAGCTACACCCCAGTTGCCTGCCCAGCACCCTTTTCTCCGCTTCTTTCCCAGCCCATTTAACAATTGAATGGCCGACAATCCACACTTGCGCCAACGTCCCCTCCTTTCGCACAGCATCTGAAAAATAAATTACAAAATTACCACCACAATACAATACCCCAACCCCACGTTGTTGTCAGCCCTGCTCAAACCCCCCTTCAACAATTTCCCTTCTGAAAATCCCTGACGTACCCCTTGTATTTCCCAGACTTCCACCGCCCCAAACTTTTCACCTTATCCTCCGTGAAACCCAACCTCTTTCCCTCTGATGCCGCACCCATCCTGAATGAATGTGTCCCAAAATCCTCACCCTTTTCTCCCAACACCCGCAGAGCCTTATGCAGTACCCCCAAAACATGTGCCGCTGAAACCGCTGCCCCATCCTCGTGCTTGAACACCAAGCCCGTCTCCACCCCACACCGCTCCTTCCACAACCTGCCTGCCAGCACTGGGCATAAATCCTTACTCCCCTGCCCCAACAAAACCCAGGAACCCCTTCCCTTCTGGTCCGTTTTAGACTTATTAATCCGTATGTCCAAACCCAATTCTGTAATGTGTACATCCTCCCACTGCAGACCCCCAAATCCCCCTTTTCCCCCCACCAACTCCGAAACCCTAAAGGCCCCGAAAAATAGCCACGTAAAACATGTTGAAAACATCTCCCCCTCCCATACCGACCAGCAAATTCCCCCTACTTTCTTAACCAACCTTTGCAGCAATTCCGCCGATATAGGCCTCCTCCTGTCCTTGTCCCTCTTACTTTCCCTTGCCCATCCTTCCAACATCCTACTCGCCATTTCCCCTCCACTCGGCTGGAAACCCCAAAACCACTTCCCGTAAAAAGCAATTCCTGCTAACTTCCCCGCTATAGTCGCTCTTGACCAGCCCCTGTCCATACACCCAGGCCCGGCTCCAGCAGGGTGGCCAGGGGGGCCAGGCCCCCTCAGAGCCAGCCTCTGGCCCCCCCTAGAAAGGAGGCCATGTCAGTGGTGTGTTATACACCACTGGTAAACCAGGGAGTGGGGGTGGATGTCACTCTAAACATTCAGCAGCAACCACAGAGACTTTCTGAAAGGCTGAATTGCAGGAGGCCCGGCCAGGATTTGTTTTCCTACCCTAGACAATGATTTATGCCCCAAAGCCATAAAAGTACAAATGACCAGGGAGATGGAGGGACATTCACACCTCTAAGTGAGGTAGCACACTTATTCAAACAGGCTGCCTACAACTATTTTTTGAAACCTAAAATCACAATTTTGGTTTCCGTAATTTAAAGTATGTTTGTTTTTTGTGGGAATATAGTGGTTTTTCAAATCATGCGTAATAAAATGGTTAACTATATCAAACAATAAATGACAGGTAAAATTTCTTTAACACAGATTTCTGCAGAAGGTGCGTCAACTGACGGGGGGGGCCTTACAAATTACATACACAGTATATATTCTGCTGCATTAACTACGTGAGTTTAAGTGAAAAGATAAGGTTGGTAGTAACACAAATTTAATTTTGGAGGGGAGAGTGTAGTAAAATCAAAAATTGATAGATGTAATGCTTTGAATTAAACATTACCACTACCGTTGCTGTGCACAACATTCCATGCCATAATTCTGTAGTAAGTCTGTGCGATTAGAGAAGGGGAAAAGCCATTAGCAAATTACTTTTGGTGCTGCCACCAAAAGGTGCAGTTGAATCTCAATTGCTAGGCCGTGTTCCATCTGCACTGGATTGCAAACAACCACATGCATTTTCTGTCCCTGTGGTTTAGCAGTTTTGGAAGGGCTTCTGACATTAGTGACAGGGCCAAGACTGATATGAAAACAATGGTATAGAAGGCTAGCCAGAGCAATGATGGTGGTTCTAATTGATTCAGAGACTTTTTACCTAATAGGTACAACCAGAACGCATGCTGTGGACCACAGATAGGATGGCAATAAACTGTGAGGAGAAACACACATTTTATGGGTGTGTCTGGTCATTTACCCACCTAATGACTAGCCATGGGTATGTTCATGCCTCACCACCAAAATCTAACCTTTCCAGAACTCTTTGAGCAAGCTCTATCACAAAGTAACAACAAACGTGTTGCTGTATAGGGCCTGCCAGTGTTATATCTAAGCATTCTTTTGAGTGTTTAATTAATTAATTGCCTCTGTAAATGAACTCCTGCTGTAGTAAAATTCTCTTAATGTGTGTCTTCAGCAAGTTGATTTTATAAGCAATATATTTGTCAATGCTTCTGACTTGCACTGAAGTCCTGTCTTAAACAAGCGACCACAAAGCCAGCAGTTTTGGCATGCGTATAAGTAGTAGCAGACATATTCCATGCCATGATATGCCCAATTACTGACACCATTTCCAGCTTTTCCCATTTTATGGCCAGCTGGTAACCTTATGGCAGTGCCTGGAAATGCCAGTCCATACCTAATCAAAAGCCCAAGCTGTTGGCTAGGCCAATGCATGTTGCCTTGAGTTTGTCTCCCTAAGTGAATGTGTATATGCCCAGATGTTGGTGTCTTGCTTGCTATGCCTATGGAATCAAGCTGCACCTCACTGAGCTGGTCCAACAAGGCCCTACCTGAAAATGATAAGACTAGGTTGGCAAGTATTGACCAGTTTCAGATCTTCTAATGCATACTTACCAGTGGGGCTCTGACCTAAATAGAATGCATCTTTGTTTGGAAGCATAGTCTACTCTGCCAGAACATTTCATGATTCAAACTGATAAGTACTGCCTTGATAACCTAATTCTGTTTGATTAACTTTACAGAGTTTGCATGCAAACAGAATATGTCATGTGTGTTGTGGGATTTGTTTGGAAAGTATGATGTAAATCCTGGGTGCTGGGTGCTTAGGCAGGGCCGGAAATGAAACATGAACACCTGTAAAATAACAAAGAATTTTCTATAATGTTACGGGCAAAGAATAAAAGGTGTACATAAAAAGCAGTATTTAAATATATCCTAAAGAGTGCAATCAGAGGTGGATTTAACATTTAGACAAGGGACAAATGCCAATGCCCCCCACTCTACTCCCCCCCATCAGATGCAAACAGCAGGGCTGAACAGGCCCTTCCAGTGAGATCTTATCTTTTTAACGTGTCTCAGAGGCAGATTATTTACAACAGGAAGTGATTAGAGATGAGAAAAGGAAAAAGGCAGTGACCATTGCTGTGGCACTTTAAAAAAAATATATATAGGGTTTTAAGAAGCTATTTAAGAGTAATTGTTGGGTAATTAGTAATTAAGGGGATACAGAGCAAGCTGTGTGAAACAACCTTGTCATGCATTTCATTTGAATTTGTGGATGGCCATGAGTGGGATGGCATTGAATCATAGCAAGACCGAGCTTATGATTGTCGGAGCCAGACCTAGAATTGGAAAACTTGCACCACAATACGAATCTTTCTGCATTGTGAATCACGACATCCCGACAAGGGACAACATAAACATCCTAGGGGTGACATTTGATCAGGCCTTGAATATGCCCGATCATGTTAATAGCCTAGTGTCAACCTCAGCCTATTATATCAGGCTCCTTGTGCATATTTATCCATTTTTATCCCAACAGGGTTTGCAAAACGATTTCCCAAGCGATTAAATTGATTACTGTGGCTCCCTTCTCATAGGAGTGGGTAAAACAGAACTCTGTAAACTTCAAGTGGTGCAGAACAGCACGATCAGAGCCATCATGGGGTTATGTAAGTTTGCACATGTATCAGAGATAAGAGGAAAGCTCCACTGGCTACCTATTGCAGAAAGGATTGAATTTAGTTTGCTTACCATCACGTATAAGTCCCTCAAAGGATCCTTTCCTGTCTATATATCAAACAGACTGAAGTACAAACAGGTGGCGTGCACTCTGCGCTCTAATGATGACAAAAATTAGCAAATTTCAAAAACCTCATTGGAACTTGTTAAAAGGGGCGCCTTCTGGGCAGCTGCCCCGGCGAGATGGAACGCTCTACCTTCAGGCCTTAGAAACTGCCTGACACTTGAGCTATTCAAGAACAAACTTAAAACACTCTTGTTTAAATAAAGGGGTCCTCAGACTCCTACAATCTGACTGCTTGCTAACTACTGTCTTCGGCGCCCGTGTGCCTCCAGGACAATTTGGCTGTGCCTAACAAATAATTTAAAGTAAAGTCTGTATGACATTTTTTGTAAGTTCTCATTAATTGCTATGCTGGAGCTTGTAGGCTTCCATTCAGGATGGGGGAAATAAAGCTACAGTCATAGGAGATAATATTCCAGGTCAAGCGGAGTGGAAGAAGTGGCGTTAAATGCATTTAGCTCCACTTTTTATGAGCTGCGGGTTTTTGTATGATTTGACAGGCGAAGTTGGAGAGCAAATCGGACTTAACAAGGTCCCCCTGCCAAATCCGATTGGTGTTCCACCAGTATGTATTTTTACATTGGCAGAAAACAAATGGATTCCTATGGGATCTTCCTGACTTTTACACCTGGTAAAAGCGGGCAGAGTCCAAAGGAATACATTGTGGATAGCTCCCACAATTGTTAATTGTGGAAGTGATTTACACTTTTCCAGACACATAGTGGTAAAGAAAGGAGCAAATGCAATTTTCGCCTGTGTTTTACTCTTTACTTTTCCACTACTTGGTGAAAACAATTAACATTAATGAATGGCCCCTTTTGCAAAAAAGGTGCAAACAGGAGAATTCCGCTCAGTGCAATTTAGGATTCAAAACAAAATGCCCCCCCCCTTAATCTTTTCATCAATATGTTTCTACAATGATAAATACATTGTCAGGTTGGTTTATCATGTGACTTGTGCATTTTTAAAGTAATCTGCATAACATTTAGTATTATTGTAGGTATTCAAAGCCAATCTTCAACACATATTTGTACCAACTTGAGCTCGGAAGATGTGTGGTCAAGTATCTAAATTTCAAGCTAGGCTCAAATTATGGCTTTACGTCTTGACGAAAGTGTGTAATCTTTGGCATATTTTTTAATTTCACTATGCCTTACCTGTTAAAATTAGGTGCCCCTAGAAGTGATTCAGTTTGCATTATAAGCTAATCCAAAAAGCCTCACTAATGGTTTAATAGATGGGCAGCACAGGCATTAGGGTGCGCACACATCTAACTTTGAAAATATCTGGGCCACATTTATTGAACAGAATTGTGTCATTCAATAGCAAATCAAAGTAAACACATCAAACAAAGAGTCATCATGGACAATTGCATATTATAACCAGTATGTTAACAGTATGTACCAGAAAATGATGTATAGGGGCACGCCCCACCAGGAGTGATACCAGGAGGCTGTAAACCTCTCAAGCAGCACTGTCTACCTCCTGATGCAGCCCTTGCAGCCCTTGCACTCTCAACTCAATTAAAATATGCTGCAAAAATGCAACACAAAATAACATTTTGTGTTTAAAATGTAATTTTGGACATGAACATTGATGGGGGACATTTAGAATGTGACTACTGTTGGAAAGGAGGGGGGAGGAGGTTGTGGAATGGGTGGGTGAAGGGTGAATTGTATATACCTGTGTTTATTATTGGAGGATATGTTGTTGTGCTCGAAATATTCTTAAGATCAACAAGGCTACCTGTATTGATTGGACATGTTATGTTCTGTCCTTGAAATGAAAAGAAGTTTGGAAAAAAATGTAATTTTGTAGGAAACAAAATCTCCTGTTCCTTGCTTCGGTATTCTAGGGGCAGGGGGTATATCTTTCCCAACAAGATGGAGGGAGCACAAGCATCTCCTCCGGGGCCTCTTGGGTGTAGCTACAGTGCTCAGCAAGGTATTGTTAGGTGGATACCATCTGAGATGGTACAAAGACTGGGGGCCTTACTGCTCAGCCCTCTCAGAGGAGCAGGAGGAGGCATCACCCTCAATTCTCCCAAGCCAGGCCAGGAAAGACATGCTGGTTGCTGGTGGGAGTAGGTGGGAGTGGAGGTAAATGGGAATGGTGGGCAGGGGCAGCTGAAGGAAGGTGTCTGGACGGTGAAAAGTGAAAGAGGATCAGATATAACAGAAAGGGGAGAGCAGATGGGAAGGGAAGATAGGCAGATTGATGTTGCAACACTATTTTCCTTGCTTCACTTTTGCCATGTACTGTTTTTTATAGAGGGGTGCAAATGTATTTTTGCAGACCTGGGAAGACATTTTTTGCTGGTCACGGATCTGGGAAATCTGGATCAACGCCAGCACTTTGTTTATGGTACTCCTAGACCTACACCCAATGGAATGTGGGCCCCCCTGATCACAACCCTGGCCCCCCCAGATGAAAATTCCTGGAGCCGGGCCTGCATACACCTCAGGAGGAAATTCACGACATCATCCCTTCTCCTCTCTTCCGCATCCCATGTTCCTTTCCAACTACGCACTCCCCCCCAATAAAATCCTCCCATGCCCTCCTGTACGCCTCCTTAGACGCCCCGGCCAATGAACCCTCCACCAAAGCCAGCACTCTCATCTTCCTATCTTCCACAGCTCTTCGGGAATCTACTGCCCCTCCTGATCCGCCTCTGGAGCCAATCCATGGAATCTTTGCCATTGAAAACGAGATAATGCACCAGCGATGCCATTATCCTTCCCCGGCACATGTGTTGCCTTAAGCACCACATTCAGTTCCATGCATCTCAGCACAAACTCCCTCATGAGTCTGGCCACCCTCTGATCCTTTACTGACTGCCTGTTTACCACGTGGACCACACATTCATTGTCCACATTAAAATTCACTTTCCTATCCCGCAAATCCTCCCCTCACAGCTCCAATGCCACCAATAGTGGGAAAAGCTCCAGGAATGCTATACTCCTTCCCTCCTTCAGCCACAGTTCCGGCCATTTCTCTGTACACCATTTTCCCCCCAAAACACTCCGAAACCCCCCACTCCTGCCGCGTCCGAAAATATCTGTACCTCCCATGTCACCGGGTCCCCCTGCAACCACATTGACACCCCATTGAACTTCTCCAAAAAACGCAGCCAAATTCTGCAGTCCTCCCGCACTGACCCCGATACTCTAATCCGGTGATGTGGGCATTTTGCTCCCGCCATAGCCCTCGCCATGTTCCCACGAAACGTCCTCCCTGGGGCTACCACTTTACATGCAAAATTCAGATACCCTACCAATCTCTGCATGTCAACCAGCGTCATTTTCTTGGCCCCCACTGCCTTTTCCAGCAACACTACTAGTTTGCTCACCTTGTCGTACGGCAAGCGTGAGGTCAAAGCCACTGAGTCCAGTTCAATTCCCAAAAATGTCAACACCATTGCAGGCCCTTCTGTTTTGTGTTCCGCTAGCGGCACCCCCAACTCCTCCATTAACTCCTGGAACAACCTTAACATCCCCTTGCACTCACCCTCTCTATCTGCCCCGCTAATGAACAGAAAATCGTCCAAATAGTGCAGCACACTCTCCCAACCCGATCTAAATGAAAAAAACCCACTGCAGGAATGAGCTGAACCGTTCAAATAGCGCACAGGAAATTGCGCACCCCATTGGCAAGGCTTTGTCTATGTATATGCGATCCTCCAACTGCAAACCTAGCAACCAAAAATCCTCTGGGTGCACCGGCAGTAACCTGAACGCCGCTTTGATGTCACACTTGGTATAGTGGTGGAGTGAGTGCACACCCAAATAGAGGAGATGTTTGAAAATATTATTTTGAAAACCACAAGGAGTGGTGTCGATACTTTTATGAGGTGCAGAGGAGGAAAAGAGGGTTTTGGCACAAAAACCCTATAGCAAATAAGAGCAAGGGAAGAGGACCCAAAGTTCGAGTCCTCCCGTCCCCTGCACACTCTTGGACTACGCAACAAGGGCGTAGATTCTTAAGGATATAGTTAGCAATATTCGTTTTTAAGCACTCTTTAGAGAATTGATTCGACAAAATTTATAACATCAAACAGAGGAACAATGGTTTCTGTATTTTAGGTGTACAGGGATGAAGTGAGCACCTATTTATTTATACATAAAAATGTAGTGAAGACAGGAGAAATTGCATAACAACATTATAATGTCAACATAATCAAAAGTTGATGGAAATTCCACTCTGAATGGCTTGACGCGTTTCGAGGTGATACCTCTTCTTCAGAAGCCTCTGTGGATCTACTGTCTAGTCAAAATGTATTTAGGGAAAAAAATCATCAGAAGGTATACTTGTAAGTTCGTCAACCAAATAAACAACAAGCAGCATTACTTCATTCAAATTAAGTATCTACATGTAGTGTGCTAAACAGTGCAAACATTCAATTTAGTTTGACCAGAGTAACTATCTGGCCATGTTTTTAAAAAATTCAAAACACTGTCTAGTATAATCCCGTGCACCTCTAATGGGAATCCAACCAAATAGAATATCATTAGTAATCTAAAAATGGAAGCTATAATGAAGGCTTCTAAAATTCAATTCAACAAATGAAACATATTCGATTTTAAGGGCATATTCAACCAGTGTAGGTTTACTGTTAAGCATGGTAAATACAAACTACACACCAAAGAAGGGTTTTTTTCACAAAGAGGATATTTTCCATAAAAAAGTACTAACCTATTGAGGTTTAATGTTGTGGCAGAAAAGCCATCTATGGCGAAAAATAAGTCCAAGTGGACATGCTTGCAGTGCCAAGACCTCGATTTAGGTGTTTTCTTGGTACAGAAAGGTACTTCAATACTTCCGGTAATCTCTGTGGATAGCAATGTTAATGTACGGGTCACTGTGTGTGACTAAATATCTATTCACAAGTACAATAATGCGTTCGTTAGTGAGGAAATGACCATATACCTGCTATAATTCGTGCGGTAGAGCACGCGGGTATGTTGCGGCAGGGTTCAATGTACGGCGGACGTGCAGGATTCCTCTGTGTTGCATCTAACTTTGCAGGAAGAACGGGTGCAGATAGATCTGGGAACTCGTAAGTGCGAATGCTTTCTGTGGAGGACAGTATGGTGCTAGTGAGTATTCAAGATCATATGGATCATTGATCACATGGTCAAAAACGTGTACAGTATTCTATACATAGCGCGTACCTGTACAGCCTCTATGTACATCCAGTTGTGCTTCTCTCTGCTCGTTGTTTGCAGGGTGCCCATGGAAACGAGGGACCGTGTTCAAACAGCCTAGTATTTGGCGGGCTAGATTCTGGGGGTAGAGATCAACAACGGACTAACACGATGTTCGAGAAATGTGGTGGCCATCTTTAGCTATGTAAAAGGACCCTGTTAGTAAAGGTGGTTACGTGTGTAAAATTCTGCAAGTCATCTTCTGACAACATAATCAAAATTCTATTAAGAGTAGCATAAGTTTGAACAATATGATGATAACAGCAGCGGTCGAAAAACAAAGTTATTTTATCAAACATTTTCTACACGTGGTGCTACTTATGCGTATGGCACTTCTGTATCGTTCGAGTGTATCCAAACATCACAATATGTCCATTTACATCCCTTTATCTAATTTGCTGGACAATCTGATACATGGTACCAGATGTCCTCACATTCTTGGTTATGCACACTGTTTACTTGTTCAATATTACAAGTGGCGAATGTACATTGCTGTAAATTCCATCATATACTAGGACTAACAATACTAAGTCCTAGCATGCAACAATGCATTAAAATATGTATAATATGTACCGTGGCGTGAAGACTGTTATTCAATGGCTATGACCACTTGATTAGTGCTGCTGATCTATCAAATGTCTAGTTATTTCAATAGGGTGCCCTTGTGATATTAATTACCCCATTCACTAGACAGTCAGTTGTGGAGACGTTGCTGCCTTCCCATATCCAAAAGCATAGTGAATTATTGGTGCATGGTAGAGAGTGCAGGGTCTACAGGACAGAAATATCTAAAAAAAGTATCCAAATGAAGCAGTTCAAGGATGTCTCCTCGTTGAGACCCCTTGGGTATTTGGTGTCTAAAAGGTATATCCAATATTTTTCTCTTTGTGCCAATAGTCTTATGTAGTTGCCACCTCGCTGTGGTTTGCTTACAACTTCAACGACCTGGAATCTTAATTGACTGATGTTATGTTTTGCTTCCATAAAATGTCTGGCTACTGGTGATTTCTGGTTTTGGCACCGGATGGTGGACTTGTGCTCTGATATTCGTTCTTTCAAAGACCTCGTAGTCTGTCCAATGTATAATTTGCCACAAGGGCATTTCAGAGCGTATATGACGCCTGCTGTTATACAGGTGGCGAAGCTTCTGATCTTTATCTTTTTGCCTGTTGATGGGTGAGAGATGGTATTACCCCTAATTACATTGTTGCAGTTGGTACAATTAAGACATGGAAAAGTGCCCATTTTTTTAGTCTGTAAAAGCATCTGTTTATCCTTATTTGGTCTTTCAGCTTTCACGACTCTGTCCCTAAGGTTGCGGCCCCTTCTAAATGCCATCATTGGTACTCTTGGGAAGAGTTCTTTCAGGTGTTCATCACTTTGTAGTAAAGACCAGTGCTTTCTTATAGATTTGCCAATCTGGAAACTTTGACGTGAATATTTGGGAATATACATCAATGGAGTAGAATTAGTTCTGGACTTAGGTGCTAACAGGTCTTTCTGTGTTAGATGGTTCGATCTATCGTTGGCTTCTTGTAGAATGTCCTGAGGATATCCTCGTTTCTCAAATCGCTCAATTAGTTGAGTGCATTCAATGTCAAGGCCAGCTGGGTCTGATATGATTCTTTTTAGTCTCAATATCTGACTGTAAGGGAGACTTTTTAGCATGGGTTTCGGGTGAAAGCTGGTAAAGTGTAGGAGATTATTGGTATCTGTGGGTTTGTGATAAAAGGTGGTCACTACCTTTCCTTCATAGATCTTCAAGCTGACATCTAAAAAGTGGAGGTCTGGTTCTCCAACGTCCATCGTGAATTTGATTTTTGGGTGTACTGTGTTCATGTAGAGTAAAAACTCGTCCAATTCAGTTCTTGTGCCGCACCAGATTCCAAATATATTGTCTATGAATCGTTTCCACAGTATGATCTTACATGACCATATTTGATTATCTAAGACGTGTTCTGTTTCAAATCTATACATAAATGAGTTTGCATAGACAGGTGCCATAGCAGAGCCCATGGATGTGCCGGATATTTGATTGTAGAAGGTCTTTTGGAATCGAAAGTAGCTATTATGTAAGATGAGTTTAAGTAGTTCAATGATGAACTCTGGGTTACCTCGTATTTGTTCAGAGTTGGAGAGTAACCATTCCACAGCGTTAATGCCTTCATCGTGTGGTATAGAGGTATATAGACTGCATACATCCATACTGAATATGATGCAGTCGCTACTGATAGCCGAGATTTCTGCTAGACAGTTGAGGAAGTCTGTGGTGTCTTTGAGGTAGGTAGGAATTTCCTGTATTAAAGGCTGTAGAAGGCGGTCAACATAGATAGCTAGGGGATCGAAGATGCTCTCCGTTCCTGCAACTATGGGTCTTAATGGAGGTTTCTGATTGTCCTTATGAATTTTTGGAAGTCCATAGAATACTGGTGTTATCGGATGTTTATTAATGAGAAATTGACTGGTTTTAACACTTATCCAATCATTGTCGAGTGCATTGTCAATTAAGGTCTCGATAATAGTCTTTATACCCTGAAGGGGGTCGCCATTCAATCTACTGTAAGTTGTCTGGTCGTTGAGTTGTTCGAGGCATTTAGTGGTGTAGTAAATCGTGTCCATGACTACTATGGCTCTGCCCTTGTCTGCCGGTTTAATGGTGATATCTTCATCTTTTGCCAAGGTCTCAATATGCTCAAGCTGACTATTCTTGATGTTGATCTGAGATAATTTGCGGTAGTTGATCCGTTTCAAGTCATTAAGTACCTTTTTCTCAAATAGATCGAGTATAGGATTTTGGATAGGTGGATCGAACAGGCTCTTGGGTCGTAGTTCTAGATTGTCTTCAGGAGTATCATCTTGTCCTGGATCATTTTCAAAAAACACCTTTAATCTAATCTTTCTCATAAGTTGGTGTAGACAGACTTGCTCTTCAAACATAGATGTGTTACTCGTGGGTACGAATGATAGGCCCCGATTCAGAATAAACAGTTGGTCACTTGATAGATGTTTACTTGAAATATTCATCACTATGTTTTCAGTTATTTGTTTTTTGTTTTTTGTGGCCTTTTTACTTCTTCTGGTCTTTCTCTTAACCGATCTCTTAGGCCTAAAAAAGCCCCAGACGGTGTTGCTATTCGTCCCGTGTGTTGATCTATTGGTGTCTCTGTTCTGGCGTTCTCTATGTCACTCTGTGATGTTGTTGGTAGATGTCTTGAGGCTTGACTGATCGGATCTCCTATACTCCCACTGCTGCTATCGCTACCCGAATTGGGTGAATTCGGGTGTGGTGGTCTATTTCTGTTCTGGTTCCAGTGGTGGTAAAACTCTTGCCAGGAGTAGACGATGTCGTTCAAGTAGTCGAAGGTGTCTCTTTTGAACTTTCTTAGCTTTCTTTGTTCAATGTCCACCTTATAGTTATTTAGTTTTTCGTTAATGTCCTCCAGAAGACCTGTAAGTTCTTCCGCTGTTTTAAATTCCGATAGTTGCATTTTTAGAGCCTCAATGTCTGTATCTAAAGTAGTCAATGACTTCAAAAGTTCTTCAATAGTTAATAGAATAAGATCAAGAGAGCACTTGTTTAGGATCTGGTCCCATTTGGCAATAAATGTTTTACTCTCGCTGCACAGGGTCGGTCTCAGATATACCCTTAGACCTCTAGGGATCCTCTGGGATTTATAGTACTCAACTAATGTTGTAGCGTGAAGTTTTTGTGATATTTCACGTCTAATCAGTTTTTCCAACTGTGAAATTAATCTCTCCGGATTTGACGTAGACTGTAGGTTTTTCTCTGTGGTCTTGATCAGAGACAGAATGCGTTTTGCTTCCTCCGTGTCAAAAGCGAGGGTTGTAGCGTGTTTGTCAGTCAGTTCATTAATGCGTGAAAATGACATATTAGTTAGATGTTTAGGGAAAGGGGTGCTACCACTGATTGTGCCACACTGGAATGAATCCAATGAACAAACAACAAGGTATAGTGGTGGAGTGAGTGCACACCCAAATAGAGGAGATGTTTGAAAATATTATTTTGAAAACCACAAGGAGTGGTGTCGATACTTTTATGAGGTGCAGAGGAGGAAACGAGGGTTTTGGCACAAAAACCCTATAGCAAATAAGAGCAAGGGAAGAGGACCCAAAGTTCGAGTCCTCCCGTCACACTTGGCCATGAAGGCCCCCCGCCCTTCTTTCCTTACCAGCTCCTTACCAGTTCCACTGCCTGGTCAACACTTGCATAAACAACCCCACATTCTTCTGGGGCAATGAAATCATTCACCGACATGCCCTCTGGCCAAGACAAATGGTGTATTAACCGAAACTCCCCCGGAGCTTTCTTGGGCACCACCCCCAGCCGGGATATTACTAGGTCACCCGGGAGGTCATCAAATGGCCCCACGATCCTTCCCGCCGCTATTTCTTTGCTCAATTTTTTCCTTACCACTTCAACATTCTCTTTTGCTGACTTCAGATTTTCAGCCCACCGACGCACCCTTGGGCCCTGATACCCCAATCTGAAACCAAGACTGAACCCTTCACTTAAAATCTTCACCCCAACCCTGTCCGGGTAAAATTGCAACCAATTTTTCAAAACCCCCACCTTAATTGGCGTAAAAGCCTTTCCCCACAACCCCTCTGCCCGCACCTCTCCCCCTCCCCCTGTCTCCCTGCTGGAAGCACTGTGTAAGCGGGTGTTTTCCACCACACTTTCTGCACTCATGCCTGAACCTGCACAGGGTCCTAGTGCAGCCGTCCTTGTTGAACACCCAACATGCCGCTGAGGACTGCCCTCTGCCCCATCCCCCCACCCCTTCCTGGGCGGGGCGACCAAGAAAGGGCCGGAAGGGCACCGGCAGCCCACTTGCTGTGTGCAGTGTCGGGGCAGGCCTCGTTGGGGCCATCCATTGCAGCCAAAGATCCATGTCTATCTCCCCCCAGACCGCTTCACTGTCCTCCGCCATTCTCGCTCAAAATTCCTCATCATACCTCACCCACGCAAAACCCCCAAAACTCGTGAAAGCCTTCCTAATTACGTCCATATATTTAAGTAGGGCCACACAACGCTCAGGAAATCTTTCACAATAAACACTGGCGTAAATGATAAATGCTGACGTCCAATTCTCAATGGTCACCGGCACCTTTGATCACGCAGCCAGTTCCCTCTCCTCTTCTTTAGACCCCTCCTTAGCTCTCACTTCCCTATGGAGCAATCTAAAAACGTCTACAAATTCCCCCGCCTGGATCTTTTCCCTGGTCGCCGCCATCAAGTGCGCCCCCAACGGTTTTGTTATCCCCATATATGGCAATTTTTTCTCCTTTCCTTTCATTTCAACCTCCTTTTCTTTTCCCCTATGCACCTCGAGCCCCAATGGCTCTACCACCTTGTCCGTCTGAATCTCCACTGAGCAAATGCTCTTTTCAACCCCCAAGGATCCAATGGCCTGCACACCAACTTCTTTCCTCAGCCCTTGCAAACCCGACCCTTAATTTCCCGATCCCCCCCTGGGATCCCTCTCTACCATGCAGCTGACCAATCCCTTTCTTGCTCACCTCTTTCTGCACCCGCCGTCTGCTGCCTTGCATGCACACCAATGCTCCTCAACTCCTTCCTTATCTGGCTCCTACTGCGGGGACAAAACATGTCAGCAGACTCACCCAGCCAACCTTTCCCCCTCCCACTTGCCCCCCAACACCCTTGCACCTGTCTTTCTTTATCCCAAGCCCAACTTCTTCTCTCCTCCCCATTTCCCCCGCCGACCTATAACCATCCACCTCCCACTGCCCCACATAATCCTCCAAACCCATTTCATCACCCATCAAATACCATTGAGGCTGCGAGCTCATGCCCCAGTCGAGTTGCTCCTCCTCCTGCGAGCCCGGGGTGTCCACCCCGCCACTCCTCTGACGTCTTCTCGGCAGGGCCTTGGAAACCCCTGCCTGGTCCTCTTCTCGCGGGCGAGGCGCACTGACCTCCACCCTGGGTTCTTCGTTGCTAGGGGCCGTGCTGCACCCTTTAGGCTCTCCGTACGCTGACCGAGTAGGGGCCGCTCTCAAACCCTCTACTTCCATTTGCCCAGCGGGGGCTGCGCAGCGCCCTCCGCCCTCACTCACCCTACCCGGGGGGGGCCGTTCCGCACCCCGCCCTATCCCTCTCCATTGATGGGGACCTCCCTCTCCTTCTCCCACCCGCACTCTTCCGTAGGTATTTCCCCCCTCTTCCCCGCTGCCCCTGCACCCCCTTCTGCCCTTCCACCATAGCCCCACCGTGGTTCCTTTGAGCCCCCTCCCTTTGCCCACTCGCTGCTCCCTTAGTGCTATCCCCCAATCCCTCCCCCCGTGGCTGCTCAGCCGAAATTCCTTCTTCCCCGGACGCCCTCCTGTCTATTTCCCTCCTCATCTTCTTGCCCCTGGATTCCCAAACCTCCCCTCTCCCCGCTGCGGGGGCGCAAGCCACCACTGCCACGAGAGCCCCATCAGCTGCCGCTCTCCGCTGCGGCCTACCCCCACTTGTCTGCCCTTCACCCGTGACCTCCCCCACTGCCCCCTCGAGCTGGGCCTTAGTTGCCCTGCTAATTATGGCCAGGGCCTCCATCAGCGCCCTCACATCCACCAACCCCTCTCTGCTTGAAGCTTGCCCTACCATCTTGCCCCGACCTTTACTGGCGCACCAAACTACGCCCCTTGCCGCTCCCCGCTACCTGCACCCCCGAGCCGGGACCTACCCGTGGAAAGACAAGGCCCCAAATAGAGGAGAACCCCAAACAAAATTGAACTAAACGTTAAATACCACAGGGGAAAATAACCCCTGGACCCTACAACCTTACTATCTCTAACTAAAAAGCAAAAACAAACCCAAACAATTTTCTTTTTTTTCTTTTTTTTAAAACCCCCCCCCCTCGCCAACGCCCCCTGGGCCTGGAGCGAAACCCCCTCCCCCAGCACACTTAAATACCTTGCTCGCCGACCCCCCAAATGGCCCCCGCCCCAATTACCACTGGGGCTGAGAACCCCCCAACAAACCCCCCCTTTTCCCTACTGCTCCTTTATTCTTCCCATTTTATCTCTTTCTTCCTATTTTATTTTCTTTATTTTTTTTATTTTTATTTTTTAAAGCCCCCAGCCCTTATTCTTTATTCTGCCGCCCGCCCCTTGGTGGCCAACCCACCACACCGCAGTGCCCGATCGCTCCTTGGTAGCAAAAGGGAGCGGTCCCTTTAAGAGGACAGCACTGCCCTCTATTTGCAGCAGCCCGTCAACGCGCGCACGGCGAAGCAAGCCCGGAAACCCACGGGCTCAGACCACGGCCACCCCCGCCTCACCCCGCACCAGCACCCCGGGAAGAAAACCCGAAAGCGAAGCGGCGCCAACACCGGGTCCTCCCCCCACTCCGCGGCCCCCACGAGGGAAGGAAGCGCCTGCCCAGAAACTCCCCCACAGCACCTCCCGGGGACCTAGAGACGCCAAACCCAAGGCTACCCAACGCCGCAGCCTGGACCACGCGGGACCCGCCGGTAAGACAAAAAGAGGGGGGTGTTTTATCTACGGCACCCCTGCTAGACGATCCGCCACTTATTAACAAATTAACTATTTTTTTTTTATATGTACTAACACTACACTACCCGACCACACTACCGACCCTCCTCTTCCTACCTCACTAACAACTCACCTGTAGGCCCTGCTAACTACCAGGGAAGGCTCAGGAGCAGCCGACAGGACTTCACAATCGCCAAGTCCAACCGTCGCCTGCCTCCCGAACTTTCCCTGCCCCCTTAAATACCCCAGAGGGGCGCTCTGCCCCCACGGCCACTCGCTGGCCGTGTGCAGCGCCAAAAACTTCCCCGGGGGGAAACGCTTTGCGTTCCCCCCGGGCCCCCCCTTCCGAATGCATCATCATGTCGGCCACGTCGGTATGGCCGTTCCTCTAATGTTTTCCACTCTGCATTCGGAGGAACGTAACGAGCAGTTCAGAACAACTTGGAGTGTGCGTTCTGTACATTGTAACGCTTTGCCAAATCCTTTGCGCTTCTATATACGTCATCATTTCACTTTCAGCTATTGTGCTGTACGGAGCAGGAGCTCAACATCCGCATTCAACCTCGTTAACGGTCAGAGCTGAGTACGCCATATATATAGACGCAGTGCTCCATTTTCACAGCGCCAAAACCCCTTAATCCAATTTAATAAACGCTGCCTCGCGCCCATGTGTCCGCATCACTCTTCCTCACATAAACAGTACTTTGAGGTGATTGTATTATTTGTTTCCAAAATAAGCAGCACACTCCCGACAGCTGCCAGACATGTACACCAGCATTTTACAGTACCTTAAGGCTCACCATCTGCACCAATAAAGTGCGCTGTCTTCCTGCTGCCTGCATGTCCTGACAACTAAACTACCATACCTTATACCTTCACTTCCCACTTTTGGGCTTCAAGCTTCACTTTGCTGGGCAATATTCATCACTTGTATAACCTCTTAGACTTATTTCTTCTGAACCAAGGGTGACATCCCCTCTGGGTTCATTTCTGTCACCTCTGGACTCACTTCAAAGAACATCAGAGATGGCGCTGGAGGCAGGTAAGTATAAAATGAAAGCTTCTTTATTCAGTTTCAGGGCAAGTTAGGAAAGGGAGGCAGGAGCTAGGTAATACACATCCTCTCCAGTCAGATCTCCCATCCTGATTCCCTGTCAGTCCTGGAACCTTGATTCCCTGTGAGGTTCCAGGCAACATCATCACATTCTAAGACCTGCATTGGTTCACGCAATACAAGACACATACTACAAAAACAGAGGCAGAATTGCTCACTCCAGACAGGCCTCAGAACATGAAGGCAGACCCTCTACTTCAGGACACAGTACAAACACATTACCGCAGTTCTCTCAAGTTTGGTTTTTATGTGGCAAATAGAGCAGAACAAAATTAAGATATAGGCAGAGTTGCTCACTCGACAGACCTCACAATCAGAGTATGGTCCCCTAAGAACAGGATTAGCCTAAACAACATCAGCACCAGCCTTTGCGATTTAAAATCGGGATTTATTTACAGATATCCACCAAAGAGACAGTAAAGTACTCTCCTTAACAGCCGCCTGATCCTCGCAAGGTGAAGGAGATGATGGCTACCTGGCAAGGACCCTCATTTATTTAAGTGCCTTGCTACAGGTACTGGTAGGCAAGGGCTTTTAGGTTGAGAGAAAGGGCTTACTGGAATATGAAAATGCCGGACCTCATGTGTCCTTTATTAGTGTGCAAGGAACAGCATAGAGAGCTCTGATGTCTCACACTACCTTGCAAAGGTGCCTTGCCCTATGGAATATCATTTGTCTTTTCTCACCGGGGCAAAGTCTGTCACGCCAAAGATCAACAATTGTCAGGTGATCGGGCCTAGGGCCTAGTACACAGAACTTGCTCTTCTACAGTGTAGGATTTGAACCTACAGTCTGCCGTTACAAATGTCGGGAGAGGTTGGCTCATCATGCATATATTGTCCTTCATGGCCAATTTCACAAAGGCCATGTGGGACATAGAAAGAAGTGCATGTAGAAGCATATGTTTGGAATCTTTTTTTCTTTACACCAAAGGAAAAGGCAAATCAAAAGTCATATTGTGATGTGAATAATTTCTCTGGGTTAACAAAACCAAAGGCGTTTACCCTCGACTGACCATGACCAGTCCCGCTGCTCGAGGGGCATTGCAGCTCCTTGTGGAATGACTAGTTGTAGGATTTCCAGGGTCCTATATCCTAGGACTGTATGGTACACGAGGTATTATAGAAGATGAAACTTGAATCCTTGGTCAGCTCCTGGTGGCCTCTTAATGGTGAACCTCACTATTGCATTCACTAGCCAAGGGTCTGGCTTGAAAAACGTTGTACGAACTCCTCCAAGTGCTAACTACATCCTTCTCTGACAACACACAGTGAAAACATGTGGCAGCCATTTTATAATGCAGTGGGACCCCCCACATGGGCTGGATTATAGAAAAGGGTTTGTAGCTCTGCTTTTAACTTAATGGTGGCCTGTGAATGTTTATAGCTTCGAGCCTCACTTGAGCCCAGTTGAGGCTGAGAGACAGGACTAAACATATAGCAGGAATGACAGTCATTTTGGATTCCTTGAGCAGGCAGGGTCTAGGAGAGTTGTAGGAGCAAAGGACATCCCTGCATCATGTGGTTGTACAGGTGCTTCAAGTTTTGTGCTCCCTATCATTTGCCGATCCATGGTCAGTCCACGGATTCCCAGACTTCACAAGCAGGTCATGGATCTGACAGGTCAATGACTTTGCAGGTGGGTCAAATGACTGAAATAGGGAGGCTTCACGGAAAGCAAACTTGCAAACCAGTGAGGCAATGCAGAGCTCACAAAGGTCATCTTTATCAGTATTAAGCACCCAGAAGGGTGTATTGGGGGGTCCCCCTTGAGAAAAGGGACTGGTGGCTGAAATTGACTATCCCCACCCTTAAGTACAGGGGAACCCTGAATCACCACTTTAGTAGTCCCCAGAGTCAGACAGGATTCTTCGTTTCACCAATATAACCCACTCTAAAACAAAACATATGTGCACACAAACGTAAGTGCAGCAATTACAGGCCATTGGAGTCAGTATTCTTCTTTTGGAGGCCAGGGAGCATTTCTCAGACTTTTGATGTATCCCAATGAGCACATGATGTTGCCTCCAAATCGGTTGTGTGTTGCCATTGCAGAACCAGCATCCTGAAAAGAGTAATAGAACAAATGCTGGCAAGGGATTGTGGTCTAGGTCTAGAATTTAGCTTATTCACAGGAGCTACTTGCAAACGATAATTTAAAGCACACATGGAATCTAATATTAAGTAGAAAAACAGTAACAATGTTGAAGGTGTCTTCTGTGCTAGTAGTGATGCTAAGGCAGCTTCCGACCAGGGTGTGTTATAATGTAGTCCTGTGTTATGAGGTCCAATGAAAAGTTATGGACATTGTCAGTATTGAGGTAAAGCGTAGAATCTGAATATATGTTGGGCCGTTGTTTTGTCAAGTGTGTGTAGTGTTGTGGCCCAAATCTATGGTGGATATTGTCACCCCAGTTATAACTTGTGCACCACTGTTTATGCCTGAAGTTAGGGTTTTGAGATTTTATTGGTAAAGAATAAGGTACACTCACACGTGAGGTACATATTGTGAAATTATGTAGTAGAAAAGTACGCTCAAATATTGGTACTAGAATTGGCCACTCGAAAAAGGGTTGTGGCTTGGTGAGTATAATGAAACTTATAGGTAAAAGAGTTTAAGGAAATTATCAAACGAAAAAGTCTGGTATTTTAAATGAATGTACTTAGCAGTAAATTAAAATAGCATTAAACTGAATAGAGCTGGTATGGCTAGTGGATAAATTGAATTATAAAAGGAAATGTATGCATACGTGTCTTGTCCTGCAGGTTGTATTTAGTTTGGTAATGTTGTCAAAATTTTTGTTCATACTTTAGAAAAATGCAGTGCTACCAGGAGCACAATATATATGTGTTAATGTTGTTTTATTTTGAGCGAGTCTGGTAGTGTTGTGGTTTGGTTGTGGCGTGTCTGATGCATGCATGAGTATACTGGTAAGGATGTATGTGGCGCGGGTGAGATGAATGGCTTGCCTGTTGTTGAGAAGTTGCACCTGTATATGTGTGCTTCGTTTCACCGTCCCCGTATACGTATGTCTGCGTTGAGCGAATGAGGCAGTGTGCATGTGATCGATGCTGGAGTGGTTGGAAGTTGGTTTGCTTTTGACAGGGTTGTGATCTGTGGGGTGCGTGTGTGGCGATAAGTGGGAGCCGGTTGTAGCTGATTGAGTTTTGGTTGGGAGAGTGGAAGGAGTGTGATCTATGCATCCCTCCTGTAAACGTTGTCCGGGTATGACAACACCCCTCTTCTGCATGTTAGTCTGTGGATACCAAGGACAAAGTTCCGTTGGCTCTGCTCACTGTATGTGTTGAGGTCCCCCCTTCCTTTTCCCCTCCTGAATGTTTGGAAGTTTTCCTTGGTTGGTTTGGGTTGCGCCAGAGAGTGGCAGTCTCTGTGTCCGGATGTGGCGGGTCTGGACGGAAGGATGTTGTGTGTCAAATGGTTTGTGTTGTGAGGAAGGGAGTTATTGTGGTTGAGCTTGGTATGAAAGGGAGATGTTGTGATGGTTATGTCAGGTTATGAAAGGGAGATGTTATAATGTCGTCCTGTGTTATGTCACTGGCCTAGAGTGCTTGATGTAGAATGTTGATGCATGAATGCAGCTCAGGAGAATGTTGGGTGCATCTGTGAGTAAATGTTCTGAGTGTGTCAGTTGGGGGCCTGAGCTGGAGTGTGAAGGATGGCCGGTGGGTTTCTGCTACAGTCTTGTCTTGTCTCCTGTCGACTGTACATACCTTAAGAGAAACTGGATCCTGTACATTTGTAACTATGTAAATAAAGCTGCCTGGAACAAACATCATGACTCCACAGCAGGTCTGTGTCTCGAGTCCAGCTTTACTACAACATACAACATACTTTATTACAGGGTGGTGGCACACACAAACTTTATACATCAGATGGAGGACACATTCTTGCGAGATGCGCACATTGTCATTGTTCAAATGACATATGTAGTTGCAGCTAAATCCATGAACACATATTCGCAAATTTGGAGCAAGAAAAGCAGGTTTTTGTTATCTGCCGTTTCTCAAGGCTGATATTATATAAATGTAAAACTATCAAACACATAGGTTCCATTATTATTATGAATCAAACTTAATCTATTGAAATGTATATTTAAATGCTAATCTTTGAAGGCTGCACTGGTTTGAGTAAGTACTCACCTGTCCGTCCTGACTCTGACAAAAAACCAAAACAAGGTTTTGTCTCTGTCTCGGTAGAATACCTCAGGGGCAACGTATTCGCTTTGGAAGCAAGACGACATAGAGCACCACGGGTTGCTCGATCCCCGGGTCCTTGCTTAGAAACCTCTGGGTATTAAGCACGTTATAAATACCATATATTTTCATAACATTTATTTTATTGGATATTTATAAGGCGCCAATACAACAGGGCAGTTTTTCAAAGCGTGGCAAGCGAAGAGAACAATGGAGTAAATGAACAATGGAAATTACAATTAATAAATATTAAAATAAATGGCGGTCCTACTAGGCCTTGTGACATCAAGTGCAGTGAAATAAAAGAAGAATGGGGGGTAGGGTGAGGGCTAGTGGGGTCCTCCCGGGGGAGGTGGAAGTGCCGGAGGTGCCTGTTGGGCTGTTGGGGAGGCAACAGGTAAGTGCATGGGCGGAGACAGGCCAAGCGAAGAGGGAAATCAACCACCCAACAGGTAAGTGCAGAGCAGAGGCAATCCACCCAACAGGCAGGTGTGGGCACAGGGGGCAGTGCAGGGGGTGCTGGTGGCAACTAGGCAGATGGCCATGCCCCAATTGGACTCTTGAGCGATCAGGCCACTAGTCTCAGCAACAGTGGGAATGGTTAGGATGGGAGGGAAAGAGGGAAGGAGGAGGAGAAAAGAAAAGTCTTGAGTTGTTAGCAAAACTTGTGGTGGTCTGGTTGAAGATTGGAGAGAGGGAGACTGTTCCAGAGGAGGGAGCTAGCTGAGGACAGAGATCTGCCCCCAGCTCTCTGCTTGGAGAAATGTTTGATCAGCAGAGGGTGGGATCAGGAAGATCGAATGGGACCTGGAAGGAGTGTGTTTAGTAAGGGAGGGCTGCACTAGATTTGTGAGTAGTTCTTCAAGGATGTTCAGGAGAGCAGTGTTGTGCCTCTGGATGCTCCGAATCCAGATTGATGGTCATGTAAGCAACCAACGAGCTTATTGTGTTAGGTCAGTTGGGGGGAGACCAACTTCTCCAGCAGTTTCCCAAGGAAGGGTGTAATAGAGATAGAGCGGTAGATGGCCAGACACAATGCACCTTGCTAATATAAACGCAACCACAACTTGGATCCTTATCAAAAACACATTGTTTTTTATCAGTGTACTATCAATTGCAAACAACAAAATCATGAATGAGTCTCGAATTCATTTCAGAAAAATAATACACTGAAAACGTGTTCTTATACAACAATGTAGGAAGACAACATCTCTGCAACCATCAACCTCTTATAATAACAAAGCAATCACTGGGTCATTGATTGTGTTAGCAAATGTTTTTTTCTAGTAGCCAACACATATTCTGCTTACCATCCACTTTCTGTCTCGTGAAGACTAATGAGCTTCTTCATTTCTATATAAACATATTCTTGTCTTGATTCATCTGTATCAGAAATATTGTAAACAACCCCAACTTAGCTATCGTATTGCAACCACTGTAGCTATATTCCATTTCGCATGAAAGATGAAAAATGTATGTACCATCCCATATTTGTAAGGAACATCAAATAGACACCCTTTCGGTACAAAATTAGGTTTTGCACACTTGTAACAGAATCCACATCTATGGGGAGGCTGCATTGCACTTTTAGCATACCTTGGTCATGTCATACATCCTAATATAATACTTAGCCTCATTTCCACACGTCTACTGGTTGTATAAACAACTCGCCAGTAGTTTGATGATGCTGTCTTAATTTATGCACTCTCTTTAGTCCTGACTGATTCTAGTATGCTATTCTGAAACATGAAACACGTTTCTATTATTTAACTGTTAAGAATGTATTTCACAAAACTATTATTCCTCCCACATAACCTCAGGCATACCTTTTCTGTATTGCTTTATGTATCAAGTTCATGCACTGACTTGCATTTTTAATTCCTAGCTTCACTGGTTATCGTGGTTTCTTCAGATAGGACATATTCTGTAAAAGAATTATGAAGTGCGTGGTGGCACATACCATAACCCATATACATGGCCCATATCCTCCTTATGGTCCATAGAAACATACCTGTCCCATACATGCCAACCCTCCCAATTTAGGCAGGAGACTAATTGAAAAATCAGGCTATTTTTTACTGTCTCCCGCCTACAATAATGATGACCCCAATGCAAACCTATGGGAAAAATACATTTTCCCTATTGCTGTTGTGAAACCTCCTTCTCAGGGTCTCCCGAATGTTGGCATGTCTGCTGTCCGTGTTGACTTTCAGCGTTTTCGTAAACTGTGCCATTATTGTGAGAGCCTTTTATCCTATTCAGAATACAAGAAAATACTTCTGCCAATTTAGAATGGTTCCGCCACTTGTTCCTGAATTAGAATTGGCTCATGACACAAATTGTAGATAGCCTGTGTCGGTAGTACTTTGTGTAAACAATCAAACGCATATACATGCGTGTGCCAAATTGGATTCCCACAGACTTTTAACTCCTATTCCACTTAAATCGCCTGGCTAACAGTGTTCCTTCCCAGAGCATGCGCCCTAATCGCCAGGTGCATCGCATTGGGTCATTACGGCCGAGATGTGAATGACTCATCTGGCGGTTCTACCCGCCATATTATACTCGCTCTATACCCAGACTCGGGGTGTTCGGGTCTCCAGGGCAGAGCGCAGAGTCTTTGGGTTTACTCGGCAGGGCTGGAGCAGTGAACCTTAAAGTAGCTATGGCGGCACTTGTAAATTGTAAATCTTGTCTGTTTACGTGATTTTATAATTAAGGATTACTTTAATTTGTTCCTGTCAAGGAAGCGCTGGTCAAGGTCCTGATAACACGTTAAAGCGATGTACCAGCAGGACCTCACAGGCAGCAGGCATTTTTCCCTTATTCTCGTTGTTGCTTTTAAGAAATTCATTTGGCACGTCTTATTGCAGGCATTAGCAGACAAGTGTGTGGAAATGGCCCATTTCTCTGTCAAGCCACAGCTGACTGGGATGGGCCGTTTAGCATTTAAAATCCCCATAATCTGCATCTATTCTGAAGTAAATACCCAACTAAAAATGCATACTAGTCTGTGCCTTGCCTGCTTGGTTGACCTGATGCAGAAATGAAACCTGTGTGCCTTTTCCCGAAACCAAACTTTTCATAAGAAAGGCGGCGTAATCTTGGAGACTAAGAGGAGAGAATCTGCATTTTCAAGCACATAGTGGTGTAATCGATGTCAGAAACACTGCAAGGGGATGCTTTGCACACATCAGGACTAACATGGGTGTTTTAGTCGGAGAGTGGCACCACTGGCTTGAAACCAGAGAATCCACCTCCCCTATCCTGGCATCAAAGTGCTTAGTGCTCTGGGTAGTTTTCCCTCACACTTTTCTCATGGTCAGTGCTGACCATGAGAGTGCTGAGTTTTCCCTTTCCTGTTATGGTCTTTTGCGCACGCCAACCATTCGGAGTAAAGAGACTGCAGGCCTTTTAACTTTGCATTCTGGGACTCGCTGGGCCTCATTACGAGCATGGAGGTAATGAAAAAAGGAAGGCGGAATGGTATTACCGGCATCGTTAACGGGTACAGGCCATTACGAGCCGACAACCTGGCAATAACGCCACCGCCCATACCGTGACCCTTCTCACTGCGCGCGTACATGCGCCCCTTCGCAGCGGAAATACTGTCATGCCGCTAACAGGAGGACATCACAAGTTATGGGGCCATGCACTTACTGGCATCCCGAAGGTGGAAACAAGTGCCTGCACGACGGCGGCAATACAGGCATCGCGGACTACCCTTAAATAGCAACCGGCAGCGAAGGCAACTGCCACAGATGCACACAATCAGCACTGGTGGGGTCAATGGAGCCTGTCCCAGTACAAAAGGAGCACACCCACACACCACACCCCTCCCTACACCAAAATGATCCCATTAGCTGTTGCACTCATGGGGCTGGAGGACATGCCTCTACTGCTACAACAGCAACAACTACAACTACAACAACAGGCAGCACAGAGGAGACACAGGAGAAGGAGGGTTAGACAGGGTCAGCAAGTTCCACCAGTGCAGCCAGTGGTACCACGTAGGCAGCCACCAATCCCTCGCATCAGAGCCAGTACATTCAATCTAACCCCTGAGCAGATTCACACCCTGTACCGGTTGGACCGGGACACCATCACCACCATAGTGGACATGATACACGACGACACTGTCAGCCTGATAGAAATCCGCACTGCCATCCCCCCTCTATTAAAGGTGGTGTCTGTGCTCCACTTCCTGGCCACAGGCACCTACCAGCACACAGTGGGGCAGCTGCATGGCATATCACAACCACTCTTTTCATGCATGCTGATGCCCTCCTGAAGCATGCAAGCATCCACATTTCCCTACCAATGACTGCCCAGGAGCTCGCTGATACCAAAGTAGGCTTCCATGCACTGGCAGGCATGCCCAATTGCGTTGGTGCCCTCGACTGCACCCATGTAGAATTGGTGGCCCCTCATGGCAATGACACGGTGTACTGCAATCGCAAGCAATACCACTCCATCAATGTGCAGATGGTATGTGACTCCAGCAAGATCATCACACATTGTTGTGCCCGATATCCCGGATCTACACATGATGCCATGGTGCTGCGTAACTCCACGCTACCCCGCTACATGGAGCAACATGCTGGATGACATGCCTTGCTGCTTGGTAAATTGCCTGACTGGGCCATGGCAGTGCATTGGGTTGTTAGGTGGGGGGATGCATACTCCACCTGGGTGGGAATGGGGGTGCATACACCACCTGGGTAGGAATGGGGGGGATGCATACTCCACCTGGGTGGGAATGGGGGGGTGCATACTCCACCTGGGTGGGATGGGCGGTGAGTGGACAATGCACTCACAGCTAAACACTGTTGTCCTGAACACCCCAACCTGAACATGACACATCAATGGCATACATTAGATCAATGCTGCACATCAATGAGAACATGCCAGACGCACAAGCAGAACACCATGGGTATGTCAAGCGATGGATGACTGAACATGACTACACCTGTGGCAATGCCGCTAGTATGAATAGGTACAGAGTGCCATACACCGCAATTATGGGTGGCAAGACATCGTTCCACATCCACAGTACATCCGCATCAGCATGCAAGTGAACACCTTGCATCATCTGTTCAACGCAATCCACAGCAGCAGACCATAGTACAGTACACAATGCATCAAATGAACCTGTGTGCATACATCCATGGACATGTGCGTGTCAACACCAAATAGCTGCAGCCATGTCCGTGAATCCTATAGGTGTCAGGTTAGATATTGACTCACACATACCTCTTTATGCTCTGATGCAGGTGATGGTGGCTATCCCTGGAAGCCGTGGCTACTTACCCCTGTACGGAACCCGCAGAACAGGCATGAAGAGGAGTACAATCGGGTTCTTACCCGTACACGTGTTGTGATTGAGCAGACCTTTGGCCTGTTGTAGGTATGATTCTGCTGCCTAAGCAGGTCTGGTGGAGCACTCCTTTATGGGCCTGAGAAGGTGGCAAAGATCACCATGGTCTGTGTCATGCGACACAACATGTGCATCCGGAGAAGCGTACCACTGCCACCAGACATTGACATGCATGCACCGGGTGAGGATGATGAGGATGATGATGGAGGAGAAGCAGCACCCCTAGCAGTTTGTGATGCACAAGATGGCCGTGCGGTACGCCAATCAGTGATATCCGATTACATCTGAACCATAGGGACGTAGATGAGTATGTGTTAGTACTACACTGAGCACTGGGACCATGTCGACATGGACACAACGTGTGTGGGGAGTTGGACACTGTGCGCTGTCATGAATAGAATAAACATACACGAAATGAACAATGTCCAGTCATGAAATGATTTTGAACACAACTGGTGTATTAGAAATAATAACAATAGAGTGCTTCCCCCCTCCAACACTCGCACGCCCTCTCCCCTCCCCCCAAAACACCCCATACCCACCCCAAATACCCCACACCCACCCCCAAACACCCCCGTAAACCCTTCAACGCCACCAACACCACCTCCCCCTCACCCATTGTCATCCCACACACAATGTGGTTGGACCTGCTCTTTTCGGCCTCTTTTCGTGTCTGGGGGAGGCATTTCTGTTTGCCTTGCACTGCGCCGCATCATCCGCACAGGGCTTGAGGGAGTTGAGCTCACAGGTGTGGTCAATGGGGTGGAGGTGGATAGATTCGGCACAGCCGGTGCAGGTTGTTGCTGCTGCATAGATTCCAGCATCCTGTTAAGGACCTGTGACACAGCCCCCAAACTGTCATGGATGAGTATTGCACTCGAATTGATGGCCGTAATGGTAGCAGCATTCACCTCCCATATTTCACAGCGTGTTTGCTCACCCTCGGCCACATACTGGCGCACCATTTCAATCATTGAGTCCTGCCTTCCTCTACTCTCGACAGGCGTGCCTCCATGTCAGTGTGGGCTGTGGAGGTGGACGGTGCTTTGGCTGGGTGGACCATTGCAGGTCTGGCTTCTGAGTGCTGGACAGATGCGGACTCCACAGTAGAACCGCTGGTTCATGCATGGGGCTTGATGGTGTGCCCTGTGTGGAGTGGTGGGGGGTGGACTGGGGGATTGGTGTATGGGGACATTCGACATGGATGGTGCCAACAATGTCCTCATATAGCTCCGCGTGCACATCCACATTGCTGAAGGGGGCTGTGGCTGCTGCCTCACCTACAGAACTGGTGGAAGCGGATTGCGTACCATCAGCCTCTCCCTCTGCTATTGTTGCCTACTCTGTATTTGCAGTCCAGTGGGCTGCTGTACTCTCCTCCTCAGCCGGCCTGGCCTGCACTGGTGCCCTGGGTTGCACTCTGGCCCACAGTGTTGCCCCGGAGGTGGAAGGCCCAGTGCCCTCTGGTCTGGCCCTGGATGACTTGGACTGTGTTGGAGCCCTTGGTGCAGGGTCATGCCCTACACTTTCAGCATCAGTGCCTGTGGGGGAACAAGAGATGCATGGCATCAGTAATGGTGTTTCATACAAGATGCATGAATTGGTGCTGTAAAGTATTTCATTTCTCATGCATTTCATTCCTATAGGTGTGTCACACAGGGTACTTTCAATGGGGGGAGCATGTTGGCAAAGGCCATGGCCTCTCCATTCGGTACTGATGTGTACCAAGTGGCATGCCCTTGTATTGCGGTTTGTGTGATGTGTGACATGTGAATGATCCTTGTGTGTTGGGTGTCTGTTGATAATGGGTTTGGCACGCAGCATGCATTTCATTGTGCCAGGGTTTGGGCCTCCATCTGGACATGGATCTGTATAGGTGTGTATGATGGCCCATGCACTGGCTTGGCTCACTTTCACATCTGTTGTACTATGTCATGTTTTGGCCTACTGAGGTTTGCGGGGACACCTCCATCTCCCGATGTTGCCGCACCCGTCTCCATTTCACCAAAGCCCTCAATGGACTCCATATTTAGGGAGGTGCTGTGGGTTTCTTCCCATCGCATCAGTTTTACAGGAGAGTGGGCACCCCCGCCTGTGGCCATGTCCTCCGTGCGATTGGATGCCAGAATGTTACGCACCCGGAGACGTAGGTCATCCTATCGCTTCTTACAGTCTTTGACAGTGCGGGGGTGGTGCCAACCGCTGTCACCTTACACGCAACCCCCTCCAATATTTCTTTTTTTCTGATTTGTACTTCTCTTTTGAGGTTGTTTGCGAACATCTCGTCTGCATGGGCTGCAAGAGTATCAGCCAGCATGTTGAGCTCCGTGTCGGAGAAGCGCTTCTTGCGCAGACGGGGTGGTCTTGCGGGTTGCCTTGGACATGCTGAATGGTTTGCCACTGCTCTCCACTCTGTTGCACTGCTGGATTGAGAGGATTGCAATGGATTGTGTTGTTTAAGATGGCCACCGGTGCATTTCCTGTTCCGACGCGATGACATTATTTCCGGGTCCGGTATTACGAGCCCGGTATTCGCATGGTGGTATTACCGGGTCGTTATTAAGGGGTTGCTCCTTGGCAGAGGCAGTATCGGCGGGTCCCGTGATGGCGCTATCGGGGGGTTGGAGGGCCTTTAGCGGCATGGCGGTGCGGCCATTACCGGCATGGGGGTTTGCACGTGCTCGCGCACTCGTAATCTGCCGCTATTAGCGTCGTCAAGGGTGCACGGACGTGCTATTACCACCATGCCGGTAATGACTCAGTTTTTACCTCCATGCTCGTAATGTGGCCCTCAATCTTGTAGTTATGACGGGAAACCAGTGGTATATTCCCAGAATCAACTTAAAGAGGCTGGAAAGCCATCTCTGAATATAATTGTGTGTGGGTGCGTATTTCAATATGATGTTTGGCAGCCCTCTTGCCCGCAGCTGAGAAGACCTTTGTGCACATGTTAGAAAAATGCCTTTATCTGGATTAGAGTAAGGTTAACAAATCCAAAATGGAACTAGAAAAATGGTAAATACGTTTCCTGAGGGCACAGTTTCATTTGATGAAGTTTTGTGCACATAGCTGATCACACAATCAATATAGTTTACCTTTTTGACATGTGTGCTGGGCATGTGGGCGGAGTCTTGTGTGGCTATGGGCGGGCATCAATCTCAAATTTTCAAATGTAGGCAGTTATGTCTATACATATGACCTATGAAGCTATATTAGCAGCAGTCTCTGTTTTAGTTATCTACTGTCCACATAATGTCTGACTTTATTCAAAATCTCACTAGTCGTAATGTTTCTCATATTATTCTCTTCATTTTGAATGTCTGAACATATAGGGGCCGATTCATGGAACAAACGTGCGCCGAAAATCTTCGCGCAAGCAGGCGCAAGCAGGCGCAAGCAGGCACAAGCGGAAAAAAACAGGCGCATGCGCACGCATGCGATTCATGGAAGTCCCTGCGCGTGTACACCCCGGGATGTGCGCCAAACCCGTGCATGACGCACACATCACTGCAACATCCCAAAAGGCGTGCGCGACGCGCACAGTGAAAGCGCACAACCTCGGCGCATACGCCAGAAAGTGGGCGGGACACGGGGCGTAACGCGCAGAATGGGGAACAACGCGCGAAAATAAGGGCGTAACTGGGGATGTACTGCAGGGAAGCAGACGGAACGCCCACACGCACTCGAACCACACGTATTCATGGAATCGAATAGGCCAAAGCCACGCACAGCCAAAGACACGCACAAGCCGAAACACGTCCGCCACACGAAGGCAGGCGGTAGCGTCCCTGCGCATTACAAAAGTGGCAACATACAGCAATTGGGCCTGTGCGAGCGGGCTACGTGTATTTCAGGGGTTCGCGTGAACTTTTTCACGCGATCGGGCCTGGGGGAGCGGGCTACGTGTATTTCAGGGGTTCGCGTGAACTTTTTCACGCAATCGGGCCTGGGGGAGCGGGCTATGTGTATTTCAGGGTTCGCGTGAAGTTTCTCACGCGATCGGGCCTGGGGGAGCGGGCTACGTGTATTTCAGGGGTTCGCGTGAAGTTTCTCACGCGATCGGGCCTGGGGGAGCGGGCTACGTGTATTTCAGGGGTTCGCATGAACTTTTTCACGCGATCGGGCCTGGGGGAGCGGGCTACGTGTATTTCAGGGGTTCGCGTGAACTTTTTCACGCGATCGGGTCTGGGGGAGCGGGCTACGTGTAATTCAGGGGTTCGCGTGAAGTTTTTCACGCGATCGGGCCTGGGGGAGCGGGCTACGTGTATATCAGGGGTTCGCGTGAAGTTTCTCACGCGATCGGGCCTGGGGGAGCGGGCTACGTGTATTTCAGGGGTTCGCGTGAAGTTTCTCACGCGATCGGGCCTGGGGGAGCGGGCTACGTGTATATCAGGGGTTCGCGTGAAGTTTCTCACGCGATCGGGCCTGGGGGAGCGGGCTATGTGTATTTCAGGGGTTCGGGTTTGCTTCACGCGATCGGGCCTGGGGGGGAGCGGGGTACCACTCACCGTCTGCCTTGCCTGTAGAAGAACGCGTAGCCAACACCCGCTGTGAAGTAATAGCGTGTGAACCCCAACGGATGGAAAACACACGCACCGCACGAAAAGCACGTACAGAGCAGTTCAAAGGCACGCAGGATCTCCAAGCCCTGCCAGGGCAACGCCCATGCGCGAAATGTCACAGACGCGCTTACGCTGTAAGGGCCTTTGGTCCAATGAAATCGCGTATGCGTGCTGACGCGCTTACGCGCTAAGGGCCTTTCCTCGAATATCACGCTAACGTGCAGGATTTTCACGTGCCAAATCACTCCGTATCAAGCTGGCCACGCGAAAACACATGGAAGACCACGCTCCTGCCCAGAAGACCGAATTACTGCCCCCCAGTGCCCCGGGCAGGATCCCACGTGCCATCTGCTGCTGTCTGCCTGCCTGCCTGCTGCCACCGAGCCCTGCCATTTGGTGCCTGCATATCAGCCATCTGCAGGGGTCCAGTTGCTGTGTCCACCCCTGCTGGAACAGAAGACTCCCGACTCGGATAACATCGCTCCACAGCCCAGCCCCAGGACCCAGTTGCCCACCCACTCCTGCCCCTGGGGTTGCCATGTCGGGCACATCAACATCTGGCACCAGTGGCAACCCCCGGCCAGAGGGGCAGAGGGGCACCAGCTTCACTGCCACCGAAGTTGGTGTCCTGGTGGAGCAAGTCCTGGGGCAGTATGATGCCCTCTTCGGATCGTCCCGCGCCAACAAGGAAGGACGGGAGAGGATCTGGGCCGACTGTGTGGTTGCCATCAACGCGGAGGGGGTGGCAACCCGCACCATCCAGAAGGTCAAGAAGCGCTGGGAGGACTTGAGGTCCAGGACCCTCATAAAGGCCCGGCGCCTCGTGGAGGGGGGCCGGGGCCGCATGAGTTCCATCCAGATGAGGGTCCTGGAACGCGTACACCCAGTGCTCCACGCCCAGGTCCTTGAGAGGGAGACCCGTCTGGAGTTGAGCGGTAAGTGGCCAAGCATTGCTGTGTGAGACAGGGCATGTTGCAGTGTGCTGGTTGTCTGATACTTGCTTGTATGTGTGACATAGGCCATGTACGCATGTATGTGTGCAGGGACATCATGGTAATGCATGTGCGACCAGTAATGTGTGAACCGCACGGTTGTTGCATGTGTTTAAATGCGACATGGGGAGCCCTATGCAGATTGTACACATGAGAGCATGGCAGTCTCTGTTCCTGGACATGGGTGGGGGTGAGGGATGGGTGCTGATGCCAGGTACATATATGGTATGCATGTCTGTGTGCCTGACCTGCGTGTCTGTGACTTGTGAATGCCATGGATGCATGACACATGTCTGTGACAATGTACAGATTCACTGATGCAGCCTAGTCATCCTTGTATCCACTGTGATTGGGGTGTATGGGGCCAGATGGATGTGACTGAGGTGAAGTGTGTGCATGTGATAGGCATGACCCATGATGCATGTGAGTTCCATTACATTGTATGTTTCGAGAGTCCATTGGACATGTATGGAAATGTCCATGGCATGCACCATGACTGTCACTGTGTGTGTTTTGCCTGGACTGACACATGTGTTGTGGAGGGACATGATGGAAGTGTACTTTGACAGTGGCACTCATCTGCTATTGCTTCCTGTCTAGGGGACCATTGTACAGTACCCTGATGCTTGTGTTCTATGACTCCCTCTACGCAGCGGCTAGTGAAGAAGAGGGCGGAGACGGCGCTGTGGAGCAAGGCGGCGGGGATGCCCCCACGGCTGCAGCGGAAGGGGTGGGTGAGCCCCCACAGGGGCCTGCTACGGCGGAAGACGGTGAGGAGCCATCCAGGTTGGTGGTTTCCACAGAGGAGGAGGAGGCCGCCACTGAGGCGCACATGGGGCCTGGTGGGGGCATCCCTGCTGGTGCAAGTGGTACAGTCCAGGGGCAGGGGCAGGAGGCAGCACAGGTCACCGTGGAGGGGCCTGTGCATGTCGCTGTCCCTGACCCTGTGGGTGCACCACCATGCACCAGCAGGGATGCCCCGTCCCAGGCCCGTCTGCAGGTAGAGGGGATGTCCATGTCATCTGACTCCCTTCCACCTGCGGACGAGGGGACCCCTGGCCGTATGGAGAAGGTCCTGATTGGGGTCGCGATGCGCACGGCTGTGATTCGTGATGCCGTGCGTGCTTCCCAGGAGGAGCACGCACGTCATCACGAAGAGCACCGTGCCGATGTGGCCCAATTGGGATCGTCCATGTTCGGGGGTTTCCTGCATGTGTCGGCCAATCTGGCGGCCCTCTCCTCTTCTGTGGAGACTATACACCAGTCGTTCTCCTTGCCGTATTCCGACCCAGATGCCACCAGGGCCCCCTGTGGACCTGCCCTGACCAATGCAGCCAGCTCGGTGGGGATCCCATCCCTGCCACAGTCGGGAGTCGGAGGTCCAGCAGAGGTGGACACCACAGCAACTGTACTCCAGCAGATGGAGGATGTGCCGGCATCATCAGGCAGGGCACGTGCACAACGGCGTCGGTGGATTCCATCAGCCTGGATGCCGTCGTGCTGGCAGAGGCAGTTGCGTCGGAGGCAGCAGCAGAGTCAACGTGGGAGGCATCATGGCTCGGGGCCATCAACATCGGAGGGGCAGGCATCGGCCGGAGGGCAGGAGGACCCAGGACAGGAAGTGTCTTCCGTGTGGCTGCGGTTGGGCCAGCAGATAGGTGTGGAGCGGCGGCGGGCGGAAGAGGCGCGGCTCACGATGGTCAGGGCAGAGAACTCCATGCGGAGGGCCCTGAGGCGGACCATGTGCCTCGAGGCAATCCGCAGGGGGTTGGAGGAGCAGATGGCATCGTCCCTGCGGACCCTCGGGGCCATGGAACAGGACCGCCTCCGGGACATAGACGAGGAGTTTGATGATGCCCTGGCCCGGAACACCACGGAGTGAGCCGCTGGACTTGCCCGCCGCCTTTGTATATAGTTCTTTAGTTTTAGGTTTCATTTGTTTCTTCTTATGATTTGGAGTCGAAGGACACAGCTCCACTTTTTGTATATAGTTGCATTTTAGTTAGGGTTTTTTGTAGGTTTCCTTTGTTCAGTTGGGCTCATGGATCCTTGGATGTTTTGTACATAGTTCTTCATTGGATTGTTTTATTTTTTTATTTTTGATTTATTCTCCATGGAGCAATGGTCTTTGCATTTATTTTTATCTCTCGGATTGATTTTATTTTTAATGTGACTTTGAACAACATTTTTTTGGATTTGGATTTGTAGTTTTCATTTTTTTGGACGGACATGCAGCTTATCTTTTTTTCATTGCCATTGTAGTTTGTTTCATTTCATTTGCATTCAATTTTTTTTAATACAATTTTGTTTTCATACTTCACTGTGTGGTATCATCTCATTGGTTTCATGCATGTCATGTTGGGTGTTTTCCCATTCATTTGCAACCATTGTGTGTGACAGACATGGGTTCATTTGCTTTATGAACATTGGGGGTGTAACATGTAATTTCCATTTCCATGTGGATGAATGGATTACTTGGTAGGGCCTTTTGGCTGTGGAGGCTGACCATAACGCACATGATTGGGGATTGTGAGGACCTGGGTGCAGGGGGACATGAGTGGGGGCCTGGTGGAGGCTGCCCCTGCACTGCTGGGGGGTGGGGGTGGTGGGAGACATGAGTGGGGGCCTGGTGGAGGCTGCGCCTGGATGCTGGGGGGCAGGGGTGCAGGGGGACATGAGTGGGGGCCTGGTGGAGGCTGCCCCTGGATGCTGGGGGGTGGGGGTGGTGGGAGACATGAATGGGGGCCTGGTGGAGGGTGCCCCTCAGTGCTGGGGGGGTGGGGTTGGTGGGAGACATGGGTGGGGGCCTGGTGGAGGGTGCCCCACAGTGCTGGGGGGTGGGGGTGGTGGGGAACATGAGTTGGACATGGGTGGGGGCCTGGTGGAGGGTGCCCCTGGTGGCTGGGGGTGCAGGGGGACATGCGTTGGTGGGCAGTAGTGCAAGTTGACATGTGGGTTGACTGGGGGGCATGGCCATGGTGGATGGGGTGCCTGCAGGACATGTGCAGGGTAGGCCCCTGTGGTGTGAGCCACCTGCAGGGGCCGTGGAGGGTGTAGAGGGAACACCTGGGAGGACCCACACGTGCAATTCACGTGTGGTGCTCCCCGCGCACCCCTGAAATACACGTACCCTGCTGAAATCGCATGTGGACCTTCACGCGCACCCCTGAAATACACGTACCCTGCGGAAATCGCGTGTGTAACTTCCCCTGCACCCTGAAATACATGTACCCTGCTGAAATCGCGTGTGGAACTTCACGCGCACCCCTGGAATACACGTACCCTGCTGATTTCGCGTGCGAGACTTCCCCCGCACCCTGAAATACACGTACCCTGATGGAATCGCGTGTGGAACTTCCCGCGCACCCCTGAGATACGCGTACCCTGCTCGCACGGGCCCAATCGCGTGTGGAAATTCCCGCGCACCCCTGAAATACACGTACCCTGATGGAATCGCGTGTGGAACTTCCCGCGCACCCCTGGAATACACGTACCCTGCTGATTTCGCGTGTGAAACTCCCCCCGCACCCCAAAATTCACGTACCCTGATGGAATCGCGTGTGGAACTTCCCGCGCACCCCTGAGATACGCGTACCCTGCTCGCACGGGCCCAATCGTGTGTGGAAATTTCCTGCACACCCCTGAAATACACGTACCCTGATGGAATCGCGTGTGGAACTTCCCGCGCACCCCTGGAATACACGTACCCTGCTGATTTTGCATGTGAAACTTCCCCCGCACCATGAAATACACGTACCCTGATGGAATCGCGTGTGGAACTTCCCGCGCACCCCTGAGATACGCGTACCCTGCTCGCACGGGCCCAATCGCGTGTGGAAATTCCCACGCACCCCTGAAATACACGTACCCTGATGGAATCGCGTGTGGAACTTCCGGCGCACCCCTGGAATACACGTACCCTGCTGATTTCACGTGTGAAACTTCCCCCGCACCCCGAAATACATGTACCCTGATGGAATTGCGTGTGGAACTTCCCGCGCACCCCTGGAATACACGTACCCTGTGGAAATCGCGTGTGTAACTTCCCCTGCACCCTGAAATACACGTACGCTGCTGATATCGCGTGTGGAACTTCACGCGCACCCCGAAATACACGTACCCTCATGGAATCGCGTGAGGTACTTCCCGCGCACCCCAGTGATACACGTAGCCCGCTTGCTGTGCTGGTACAGGGTTATCGCAGCCCTTTGCGCTGGATTGGGTATATTGATGGCTTTTCCCTGCGCGAGAGGCGTTCTTGGGGGCGTAACTGGCGCTGCTGCAGGGTCACTGCACCACTGTGCGTCACGGCTGGTTTTGGTGGCTGGAATCCATGAATACGCTGTGCGCGGAAATTGATTTTAGCGCACGCGGCTGGCGCAGGGATTCGCACACGCACACTGTGCGCCAGCCGCGTGCGCCACTTGTGCGCTGGATTCTATGAATTACCCCCATAATGTTTTTACAATTTCCAATGAATAGTTCTCACATTACTACCTACTTTATCAGCCACTCTGAACACATTTAGTGGCACCAAATATTTACTCTTCTGGATTTTTTTTTTATCATTAACATTCCTTTAACATACATACTAGGTGTTTTTACATGCAGTTCCAAAATATCACTTGCATCAATGCCTATATTTAGTATAGAATTTTGACACACAAAAAAAGTATGTCATTAAGTATGTTACAGCAAACATTTGTCCTAGATTAAATCTTTTTTTGTCTCTACTGACAATGGAATATATGTGTTATCATGAACAACTTACTTGGTTCATGAAATTCTTGTACCCGTTCAGATACTAATTAACACATTGGGAGAGAATATGGGTCCAATTTGTTTACATTTTGACCTGCATGTTAAAAGGACAAGCCAACCCCACCATCCAGGTAAACAGTTCAAACTAACATCATCACTTGCCTACAATCCTCGTCTTCAAGGCGTAGCTTGCCTCACCCGTTTGTTTGCTTCCTGGTAATAATCTTAATCTTTTTACATAAGGCATGGATACATCCCCTGTACTACACAATCACACTTGTGGTTGCTCAGTATATGGTGTCGGTTCTGGTGTTTTTTTGTTTAGGGTCCGCCAAATCTGATCATTTTGCCCCTTTTTCTAAACCTGATTTCCTTGAAAACCTGCATGTGCCCTCTCTTTTCGCGCCCTCTCATTCTCCTCCTTTTCTTCGTCTGACATCATTATGCCCCCATTTGCGTGACTATTGTCCTTCTCTGCATCATCGAGATCTAACCTGTTTAAAGACAACGTTCCGTACTCGTCTGTTATGACGTCATCTAATCTACCTTCAGTTCCCCTTAATAGTGATCCCTCTGCATTCTCCTAGGTTTCATGCCCGTCTTTTATAGCACTTACCCCCTACCCTTGTCCCTTCTCTCTCTCTGCACTTGCAAGTTCTGAATGTTCACAAGGCCCAGAAGGATTGTTTTATACATTCCCAAGTCTTTGCACTATGTCTTCTGTGTCCTGCCCATCAGCCCATGCTGATCTTGGCATGCCTTGCAGCTCCCTATGAGGCTGTTGTGACCCTCTCACTTCCTCCAATCGTTCTTGTACATCAATCGGCACTATGATCCTATGGCATACATATTCTATCTCTTGTCATCTTTTAGTCCCCTACTCCTGTTCATTTCTTCTTCTCTTGTCTTCATCTCCCTCAATTCATCTTCCTCTCACCTTCTTTCCAACCTACATACTTTCTGTCATTGGGCTTCTATCTCTTCTTGTTTCTTCTCTTCTAATCTCTCCTTTTCTTTCCTTGCCTCATATCTTCTTTGTTCCTCCCTTTACTTGCATTCTTTATCCCTCTCTTCTTTGTATGCTCTTTCCTCTTCCTTCTTTTTCTTTTCCCGCTCTTCTCTCTCCTCTCTTCTCTCTTTCTCAAATCCCATCAATGCCCTTAACATCTAGTTTAATTTATGTTTGTCCTCCCATCCATTCATTCTGTGCTATTGTTATTTCCTTAGCTTTATTGTTCATTTCTTTCTGTTTCCCTGCTTCTTCCTCAATCTCCATTTGTCTGTCTTGCCTGTCATTTCTCTCCTCACGCTGTCTACTTTCATCAGGTGTCGATATATATTTCCATTCTCTGCTTTTGCTCTCTTCCTCATTATCGCCACTGCTATAAGCGGGGGACGCATACATTGGATTAATATACCCCAACGCTGCTTTTAATTCCTTTACCGCTCTCCTCTGTATCTGCACTCTTATCTTCAGGAGGGGAAAGGGAAGCCGAAGGAATTTTATCCTCCCCTTTATGCTGATTGAGTATTCACACCCTCTAAGCTGGATCTTCTCTGTCACTCTCGTACATCTTCCATAATTCTAAAATGGAGAGCCTTTTCTGTAACTCTTTTCCCTTATATGTAGCATGCAAATATGTCGTCATATGCCGCAATATGGTTTTTGACAGCGTACCCTCCTGAGGCTACGGCATCAGCGTCTTATTGGTCATGCCTCAGACCCATTCCGAATGCTATTTCCTTATCTTTGCTGTGTATCTCTTCAATGTCCTACATAAATGTAAAAGAGGTTTGGTGTGTCTCCCATGATGACGAATTGGTTGGGATCGTCAATACAATACCCGTTCTGTTATTCAGTTCTTTATTTTATCAAGTATTCCACACCGATCAATTGCCGCAGGCTCCATCAATTACTGTTTATTATGCCAAAAAGGAAATATTTTAGCTACTTAATCTTTAATTTTAAAAATATATGCAATCATATTCTGTTTGCTCCTTTGTTTACACTTTCTATGAAGTTTTATTATCTCATTATTTTATTATTAGTATTGTAAGACACTCTTCTTTATTTATACATTATTTTCCTTTAATTTTATCCTTCCTGATTGATGCCAATCTCTTGGTCCAAATGTTCACCAATCTCCTTAACTTTTTACTATTGTTTTATATTTTTTAGTCTAGAAACAACAAAAGATTTTTATTGAAATTTTTATGAACCCACACGGGCACTTTCTCAATTTTTACTGCACATGCCTTAATTTACTATTTTAGTAAATGTATCCATTCTTTGTTTCACTCCATTTTGGAGTTTGGTACCCACCCTTCTGTGGACCTTGTCTCAAGAATCCTTACCACTCCTATTTAGAGTCTTTACTTTAGTGCATACCCTTCTATACCCTTGTAACCAGGAATCGAAGAACCTCCCCAAGAGAATTGTTTTACCTATTATTTACAACACAATCCCTCCCCATATGTTTTCCACCTTTGTTGTTTTACTTACATCCATGACTCAGCTCAAATCCTTCTGCATTCACTCTCCCACAACCAATCAGTTCGTCTTCCATCCACGGGCACCTGCAGGGACCGGACAGGAATTTCATCATAGGGTTACCTGCCAACCAAATAGTCTTGCATGTGACTGCGTGCCAATCTCCACAGGAAGCCAAGTGTCCGGGGGTCTGGATTTGGCCTGGGTCAACTAGACCATAACCATCCGCACCGTTACCAAATGTGCTCTAGCACCTTGGAGCATTTTTTGTGCTAGATGGAATTACAAATAATGATCTCAGACCAAATAATTGGACAGACTCAAGAACAGACTCAAGGAATATATCAAAGTACTATTCTATTCTCATTTAACAAAGCTGGGAGTACCGACAAGCATCGGACTCATGCATGCACATTCTGAACTAACCTTGATTGTGCAAATGGTCTTGTACCCCAATGGCCATCATCTATGACACCATTCTACATGGCAAAATACAAAACCTATCGAGGGAAGGGATTGGTTAAGAGAACAAGTTTGCGGTTTTGAGCATTGCAGGTTTTGTAGGATACGCTGCCTGACAACGACACGTAACACATTTGTTACGTCCACGCTACCGAGCCTATAAAAATCAGAGGTTTGGACCCTCTCTCGGCAAAGCCCTCGCAGGACAAGGACGCAGTGTTGAGCAATGCAGGTCCGCAGTATACGCTACCCGACGACGACATGTAACATGCTTGTTACGTCCACGCTACCGAGCCTATACAATCTGAGGTTCGGGCCCTGTGTGGCAAAGCCCTCACAGGACAAGGCTGTGGTGTTGAGCAATGCAGGTGTTTGGCAATGAAGGTGGTCTGCGGCGCAGGCAATGAGTGCAGGTGATTTAGCTTGCATTGTGCTTCTTAGTTCTTCCCCTGAGCCTTTCCCTTCTGTGTTCCCCACCCTTGCCTCTGCCCCGGCCCGTGCCCTTGCTGCGTGAGCCCCTTCCCTTTCCCTGTCTTTTCCCTGTGTGGTTCTGTGCATTGCTATGCGTGTGTTCCACTTCCATCCTTGGCTTCATGTGCCACGCATCCCTGACGTATGTGGCCCCTTGCAACCTTGATAGCATTGCCTCCGTGCCCCTTCCATCCCTGTCTTTTGAACTATGCATTCTTGACTTGCATGGCCCCTCACACTCTTGCGAGCGCGTGTTCTTCCACCCCACTCCATCCTTGGAACACCTTTTTGCATGGTCCCACGTGTTCTGCAAATGCACTGGTTCCTCGCATTCCACTCATTGGATCGCTCTCACCCTGTATCCTTTGCCTGCATGTTTCCCTCGCAATCCCTCGATCACGTTTGCCTCTGTGTCCCTTCCAGCTCCCTACCTGCCCGCCCGTTACGCATCCTCGGCCTGCGCTGTCCCTTGCATTCCGTGCTCACATGCTCCAGCGCTTCCTTCACCCCGGGCCACGTTTCCACCTACGCATCCTAGTCCGTGGTTCCCACGTGATTCTTGATTGCATTGGTGCCTCGCACCACTCATCCTTTGTGCACGCTCTGCATGTCCTTTGCCTGCGTGTTCCTTCACAATCCCTCGTTTGCGCGAGCCTCGCGCCTTTAGTTTTGCTGTACTGCCATGCACTGCTCTGTGCTTTGCCTTGCTTTTTCTTCTCTTCTAGGTTCTTCTTCCATCGTCTGTTCTGTTGTTGCTGTGAATTGTCTCTTGTACTGCTGTGCTCTTCCTTCCTCTATGTTTTTAATTGACTGCTTCGGTTCTGGTTCTGTGACTTGTCTTTTGTATTCTGTGCTTCACTTCCTCTAGGTTCTCTTTCTCTGATTGTTCTTGTTCTTGTTGCCCTGCTAACATGTTTATTTGCATCATACTGCCTTGTGTTCTTTGTGCTTCTCTGAATTGTCTTTTTTGTACTGTTGTATTCTTCCTTCCTCTAGGTTCTCTTCTTTGACCGCTCTGGTTCTTGTTCCCTGCTAACCTTGTTCTTGATCATACTGCTTGTGCTTTTTGTGCTCTCCATGAGCCCTCATTCCAGCTCAGTTAGTTATCTACTTACCACTTATTCTTGTCTTGCTCCGTCTCTTCTGCCTGCACCCCCCTGTGCTCTCCCCCAGTGTCTCCACCCCTCCGCTCTCACCTCCCATTCTCTCCCACCCACCTGCACCCTCTCCTCCTCCCCCTACTCAGCACCATCTATGGTGCTCACTGTTCCACCCATCCTCACCAACTGCATTTCTATAAACTGTCCTCCTCTTCTCACTAAGTCTGATAGGAAGAAGTTCAAAAAGGATATCCTGGTCTCCAACCCAGGCCTCCGAATCACTGATACCAACACCAGAGTTGTCTCCAGACAGACCCTCGCCGACATCCTCTTTGTCGTTCCTTTGCCTTCACCCTCTGCCACCTCTCTGTGCCCACTTTCTCCCCCTCGTCTACCTTGCCCTCTCCTCCTAACTCCTCCACCCACCCTGTGGCTCCTTCTAAACCTCTGCAGGGAGTACCTCTGATTTGAACCACTCCCCAGAAGTCTTTCAAAGATGGCAATGTTCTCCACCTCACCACTCTTAACTCTCGCTCAACTGTCAAACACTCCTCTGACATCTGCCGTCTCTTGGAAGAACTCAACCTCGATGTCCTTGTTCTCACTGAGACATGGTTCATGCCCAGCTCTGTCACAAGTTTTGACACTCTCCTCCGTGATGGCAACAAGATCCTCTTGGTGCCCAGATCAAACCGTTCCAGTGGGGGTGTAGCATTGATCTTCCCAGAGTGGATTCCTGCCTCTATCATTCCTATACTGGCCTACTCCTCCTTTGAATGCCTCGTTTGTAGGCTCTCTCTTTCTCATGGCCACTCTCTCACAGTGGCTACTAGCTAACGACCACATGATCAGATCATCTCCTTCCTCTCTGAGTTGGCAGACCTCTCAACTTCTCCTCCTAGGAGACTTCAACATCCACCTGGATGCTTCTTGTCCCATCACAGGACCTTTTGTGACCTTTGCGACTCTTCTCTCTCTCCATTCTTCCCTCTGGCCTGACTCATTCTGCAGGGCACACTCTTGATGCTCTGATCTCCTCAGACCTCCCTCTCTATAACCCTCTCACCACTCCTTTCTCCTGGAGTGACCACTTTCTCCTCTCCTTTCCTCTCATCTCTCGCTCCACCCCTCAGGCCATAACAACCCCCACACTGCCACCCACCTTCTCAGACATTAGATCCATGAAGCGTGTGTCAGTAGAGGCTTTCGCTGCATCTTTCTCTCCGTCTCCTGCACCGCTACTGACTTACTTCCTGACACAGCCCTTTCTATGCTCCACTCTACTATCTACGACATGCTCGATGTACTTACCCCTGTCATGAGGATCGGCATGGAGCCTAAAACCAAGTGCAAATACTGGTACGACTCAGAACGCGTCAATCTTAAACACAAGTGTAGGGTGGCTGAGGGGAAATGGCTGGCATCTTGTACACCCTCTGACAAAGTGGCCTGCTGCCTACTCCAAAGCCAAAGGCAATACCGACTCTCTGTCCTCACTCAGAAGAGAGCTAACATCCAAGCCTGCATCTCTGCGGCATCTAACAACTCGGCCAAACTCTTTAAAATCTTCAAGGAACTGGTTGATTCTGCCGCATTCGCTACTTCTCCTGCCCCTCCCAGGCCCTCTGTACGGCCCTGACTTCTCACTTCATCGTTAAAACACAGGACATCCTGTCCACCCTTTCATCCTCTCCTTCTACCTTCACTCTCTCCTCTTCCTCCGGCCCCCCTGCAGCCACCCCTACCTTCTCTGCCTTTCCTCTCTTCACCCCTGACAAAGTTTCTAGACAAGTCTGATCTACGAAAACCTCATCAAAACAGGTTCTTCACTTCCTCTAAAACCATCAAGGACCACATTGACACCCTTGCTCCAGCCTTTGCCAACTTCTGCAACCTCTCTTTCACCACTGGAACCTTCCCTTCCCCTGTTAAACACTCTCTTGTGCACCCCCTTCTCAAAAGACCCTCAGCCGACCCCTCCATTCCGGCTGATTATTGCCCGATCTCCATCACTCCTTGCCTGGGCAAACTCCTGGAAAGATAGCCATCTCCCAGCTTAATCTTCATACTAAATCTGTTGGTTGTCTCCATGGCCATCAGCCTGGTTTCAGAGCAGCCAGAAGCACGGAAACTGCGCTGCTGAACATCCGTGAGACCTGCTCTCTAACCCTGAGGCTAATCTCTCCTCTATCCTCATCCTGCTTGATCTCTCTTCTGCCTTTGACACAGTCAACCATGTAATACAGCTCAACTGGCTCTGTGATAACCTGGGTATCACTGATAAGGCTCTTGCGTGGCTGACTTTTTTCCTCTCCGACCGTCCCGCCAGGTCCAACTTGGGTCCCTCCTCTCTTCTATCTCTCTTCCCACCCGTGGTGTTCCCTAGGGGTCTAATCTTTCTCCCTGGTTGTTCAACCAATACCTGGCACCTCTCGCCCACCTCATCACTGCTCTCTGCTCCAACTTCTAGTGCTATGCAGACAACAATCAGCTCGATTTCAGGCTCCCTTCTGCCCCCTTATCTCCTTCTCTCATCCCATATTGGCACTCTGCAATCCAGGAGTGGTGTGCCGCCAACGATCTCTGCCTGAATGCCAGTAAGACAGAGAACCTCCTCATCGGCACACCTGCACCTTCCTTTCCTGCCACTCTCTGGCCGGCCTCACTTGGCCCCCTTCCTGCTCCCACCTATGAGGCTAAGAACCTCAGTGTCATCTTCAACTCCACACTTTCCTTCTCTACTCACAGCTATGACATCTCCAAGAAGTCAAACTACCACATGCACCTACTCAGAGGTATTCTTCCATTCCTCTCCTTCCCCCATAAGATCTCTGTCTCCAGAGCTCTGGTTCTCTCTAGGCTTGACTATTGCAACAGCCTCTTTTTAAATCTGCCTGTGTCTACTCTCTGTCCTCTGCAACTCATCCAGAACAGGACTGCAAGACTTGTCTTAGGCCTCAAGCCCAGGGATCGTATGTCTCCAGCCCTAAAATCCCTCCATTGTGACTGCAGGGGTCAAGATCAAAACCCTCTGCATTGTCCACAAGGACGTCTGGGGCCTGGGCCCACAATACCTCCAACTTTCTCTTCAGAAGTATCTTCCTGCTCAAGCTCTTTGCTCCTCCACCTCTATCTCCTTGAGGGTAAGCCATTTTTCCAAGCAACGAGCTGGGGGCAGATTGCTCTCTTCGACCAGCGCCACCCTCTGGAAAAGCATCCTTGCCTCTCTGAGACTTGACAAGAACCATATCCGGTTCCGGAAGTATCTCAAGACTTTCCTCTTTGCTTCTGCCTTCTCTCTTCCTCTTCCCTGCAGATCTTCTGTCTGATACTGAACTGGTCACCTGGCTACCCCCTAAACTACAGATCCGGGTCCCTGCCCTCCCAGTTGTACCCCTGCACTGCCTCCTGGCAACCCTGAAATGGGGTTGTATCTGCATCCCCACAGTCCACGCTGTCGGCACTTATCAGACACTTGTTGTCTGCACCTTACCTTTCACTGTCACATGCTGGCCACGCTACTTGTTCTTTGATGTGTGATCCTGTGTCCTGCACTTGCTCCTCCTCCTTCCCTTCCCCTGGCACTTTTCCCCTTCCCGCTCCGCTGCACTTGTGCTATCTCAATGTCACTAGCTCTAGTAAGATCAGTGTCTTGTCCTCCTTTTGTTTCCCCTCCCTTGTCTCGTCGCGCCTTGAAACACTTGTGTTTAGGTGCGTTATAAATACCATATCATAACATATCTACTTATAGAACATATAAGGATTAGTGCATCATTCGCTACCCGTTATCTGTAGGTCATGCCTTGAACTACCTCTAAATACGTATAGTACTTATTATAGTGGACAAAATAGCAGTTGATTGGTCTATGCAACATTGTATGTTAGGTTAAGTCCCTCAAATCCACTAATTGGTTGGCATATTATGACAACTTTGGACTTTCGACTCTTTAGCAGCACATCAGTGAAACCAAACTTAGGTGTTTGAATCCTGTCATACTACGCCCGGTTTTCTCAATTAGTCCATCATCTCTCATCGGTAGGCCATAAGCCAAAGTCTTCCATTTGTAGTTGACCTTGTTGACTGCTTACTGTCCTGGAACATTCAAGGGAGTGTGAGCACACCACTATCTTTATCTGAGGCTCTAATGAATAGCCCTTGTTTTCGACTTCTGAGTCGCATCTGAAGAGACCACAAATGCGTCCATTTCAGTCTTTTATTTACTGCTATTTGATTTAATTATGCTGGGTGCTGTTGCTCCTCTTCGCCTCCAGAGACTTGCTCATTCTATCCCATATGAACTTTGTACATGTTTAATTGATCAACAGTTGGCTCCTTGCAGATCTTTTCTTCGTCTTCAATCTATGAGGAATGTCCCACATTCAGAGCTTACCCATGTAACTCCCTTTGTGCTCTGTGCTTATTCCTTAAAATAGCATCCTTAATTCTGGACCAATCATTACTCATCATCGGCTCTGCACAGGGAGCTGTTCTCCCATGTCTCCTGATTCTACAGTCTTGCTCTGTCTCTGAGGTAGCTTGGTTGAATTCGACATGAGACAGCTTCCGTTTTCCTATTATGGCCGTCCTAGCCATGCTATATATTCCTCTATAGCAAGCCTCTATATGTTTAATGTCTACCTTGCTTTAGTTTTAGGTGGTTTAGGTACATGTTTCCCTTAGTCTTCAGTTACATTGGCATTCTTAAGTATTTTCACATCGTTTCAGTATAGGTTCATAGCTTCTTTCTGACATCACTCTATCCTTGTCAGATTTCATTAAACGTACGTCCATGAGGTCCATAGGCGAGTGCTGACATCCCTCCACATTGCATCATTCCACACTTTCAGGTACATTCGATATGGCTGTCTGAGTGCATAGCATCTCTCATTTAGTCAATGTGGTATGGGAACAATACTGGAGGTACCATTTACTGGTCTTCTTCGACTATTCCAGTATGACAGTGGTTAGGGGGGACGGGAACTAGTGAGAAAGCATCTTCCTGCTCCTCTGCACCTGCAAACCCTGGGCACCTCCCACATGACGAAAAGACAGAAGACCAGTCCTCAGTAACCACCAGATGAGCCATTGTGACATCTGGGAAAATTGGACTCAGGGGGGTAAGTAAGCATACTTATGCCTTTCCCCCTGTCCTCTATAGGATAACACTGGAAAAAAAACCCTTTGTCTCCTATCCCCATCTTACTCACCTTTGGTCATCAAACTTGGTTTGGATATTCTGCCCCTCGGTTAGCCTTGGGTCTGGAAAAGAGAGGAGAGCTTACCAGTCTTCTGGTAAATTGTTGTCAAACCTTTAAATAGTTTGAAACTATTCTATATAATCACCACAAGTTCATTGCATCCCTTTAGAGAATACATACCTTTGAGAAACTTGTGTTGGAACCTGTGACCTTTGGGCACTAGGCCCCATAAATCTTAGGGTTGGACTTCCAAAGTGTAGGGAATTGAACTTGTGACTTGAACTGCATCTGCATTACTTGCCTACTTTAGTTATTTGATTATGTATTGCGAATGGACGTACTGGTGATTGTATATATTTGTATTATGGGGTGTTGTGTGATAATACTACCTGCTGATTTCATTTTTCAGTGTGTTCTAAAGGCCTTAATAAATAACTGTATTTTTATAACTGGCAGTCCAAGATTAATTATTGTGTGCCATTCTGTGTGGACTCGTTGAGGGCCACTGACCACGTTCAATATCCCCTCAGTCTAAGCCTGTACTGCTCTCCATTTCTACCTTGATTAGGGTTTGGCTAAACTCTAGGAGCTCCCTGTTCCTCATAACTAGGGTGGCCTCCTGAAATCTGTCCAGCAGGAATCCTTTGATGTGCAATATATTTGTAGAATCTGGCCCATAATCTCTCTCTCTCTTTGCCTCTTATATAATGTACCTTCTGAATGAAGAAAACATCCAGTGCATTCCTTTTTAACTCTTAGGCCAACAAGCAATAGTTATGTGAGAAATTCAGTCCCTTAAAAAAATGACACACGCCCATACATTAAGAACCTGCATTGCCATGACCTTGATCTGCAAATACATCCAGCAATAGTAAACCTTCCCGATCTGCAACCCCGTCCCAAGATATGTTTGTCTGCACATCCCCTACCTTTTTCATTCCCTTATTATCAATCCTCCAAGTTACCCAGGTTGTCATAATGTTTCATCCTGTTATAATTCAAACCCATTCTACCAAACAGAGCTCCAGGTCAGTGTCTGTGAAAGGATGGAAAACCCCCATAACAACATAGACCCGAACCTGAAAAAATAAAATAAAAAGGTACTATTTCGACCACCCCCAGAACCATTATCCATGTATGAACAGCAAGCTGGTAGTATACCTCCTGCTCATTTCCCCGTTTCTGCTTACATGTTTCCCCTTCTGGAAACATATACATTACAAACATTCCTCTACTCTACCCCCTTTAATAATCAGTTAAAAAGTGATCTAAAAACCATCACTCCTGTTACTCAACCCATGAAACCTATGTGAGTCTGGCCATGGCCCCATATCCAAACGTGTGAATACCAATAGTCATCATTTTTAAGAGAGCCAAACAACAAAAACGTCCTTTTATACAAATCAGAGATTGACGCAAACTGACTCTGGTGTCTCTTTGTCTTCTTTTTTTCATTCAACCTAATGGGTTATTCAATTTCTTAAGCTTGCATTATCCTGCAATCCACATTTTCATCACATGTGTGTCACATTCCCTACTTTGTCATGACATATATGTATTTGTCTCACTATTCTGAGTGTCCCCTAGAGTATCAACCAACAATCGTGTAGTCCTCTAAATCTCCTCTGAATCTGTCAATGAGTAAGAGTAATTTACACTACCAGGATGTCAATACATGCCATTCTCAACCCTTCTCAGTGTCAGAGCGGTAAGTTATTGGCAGATATGGATCTTGTTGCCTTTATAACCCAGACAAGCCGTGTTCATTATTTTGTTAAGGAACACATTTTGTAGGGACCAGGAACCTTGACCAGGGACCTTGTCTCACATGGGTCTGTCTATGTGCTCTATCCGTTTGTAGGTTCAGTCCTTCTTCATCCTAAAGGAACACATTCAGCATATTTTGAATTCTCTTCCTGCATCTGGGACAATTATGAACCTAGGTTTGCAACTTATTCTGTATTTTATATGTCATCCAATTTAGGTCTAGGTCTTTATTGCATGACTAGGCGGGTTTCATGTTTCAAACTTAGTATATCTGCAGACAGCTGTCTACTTTCTACTGCTGCTAGTCTGTCTTAAACCTGTTCAATCATAGCCTCAATTCTGCAATAGAGGATTATACCTCTGATTGGTGGAGGCTTATTTATGCTAGTGTGCCCTTAATATAATGTTTGGTCGCAGTTTCAATCCGTGGGTGAGTTTTTCTACTGTATCGCCCCATGCAGGCTTCATCTTGTTATTTGTTTCACTGATAACTGCATCACATACACATGCCTGAGGCTTTCACTTACACATGGGCTCTGAAGTCACCCGGTACATCCACAGATTCTCACACAAATCTATATTACTTCTGATCACCCAGCAGCTTGGTAGCCCACAATGTCATATATCCATACCTTCTTTAAGTTTGTTTGTTAAGTAAGATAAAAAGGCAGCTAGGTTAATGTAGTTATGTCTCATACTTCTTTGTTCAGAATATTGCAGCTTACCTGGCACACAACTCTCTCACCTCTGTTCCTCCCTCCTAGGTCTGAGCAATATATCAGTTCCATAAAGGACTATGTAGGTCTGGTATGGTATGGAGCATCACCCCAACTTTAGTTTACTTAACTGGCACCTGTCTCAATTCCGAACTGCATGCCCACTCCTTCTGCTTCATGGTCACTAGGTATTGGGGTTGTGTCCAGTGCCTGGGTCCATGATTAACTCATTGCAAGTAGTAAAACAATCTTCATGTGAAATGGTGGCGAGAACTCCGTCTTCAGACTGCCATCATAAAGCACCCTCTACTATTCTCAATGCTAGTTCCTTTTAATAAGTATTAGGTGCTAAAAAACAGGGATCTGCAAGGGTTTTCCCTCAGTCAGAGTAAAAATATTCTGACCGCACACAAGCCTGAGTGTACACTGGTAGGAAGGCAGGCTATATATTCTATGTTATGTTATGTTATGGTGTATTTGTATAGCACCTTATGTACCATTGGTATGGTCTCAAATCACTTTGGTTTGAAGGCCCTTGGGGACCGTGGCCCGTATCAGTGGAGAGAGTAGTGTAGCATACAGTGCTTAGGTGCACTTGGTGTGCAGCACGAGTGATTTGCACGGGTTGGCTGCTTTCTAGTGCTAAGTGTGGTGCAGAGGATGTGAGGTATCAGTGTAATGTGCGCAGCAAGGAAGGTGGTCACCGAATCTGCATTCTGGCTGCCGTGAGACCAGTGCGGGAGATTATGTGTGCCGCTAGGCTGATTTTCTGGGAGGTATAACTGCATTCTACTGGGCTGTTGAAGTGTTCTATGAGCAATGTAGTGTGTGCACCTAGGCAGAATAGATCGAGGGGTGTAGCTGCATTCTATTGTTTGTTGATGTAAAGTAGAGAGTGAGCATATCAGTAGGAATGAGTGTCTGTGGTTATCGATCAGTGGACCCCCTCTTGGGATGCTTTTAGGGCTCAGTGCGCCGGCCGTGTCTGTCCTGGTCGTTCATGATCATTGATTTCAGAGGGAGGTAAGCCGGCCGGTTAGGGTATGTTGTGTTATCTTGGTTGAGCAGTCCTTTTCCAGACGCTCTCTTCTAGGACTCAGAGGGGCCATTTTTATGGTCCCCACAGTGGATATTTTAAGCTTGGTTGCTAGATGCTTCCTGGGTTATTGCATGATTCTCCGAAGAGTCTAGTCAGGCATAGTTACATCTGTACCTCTGGTGCAGGGTTCTAGGATCTACCTAGAAGGCAAGGGTCACCTCTACTCTACCTATGCTTTGGTGGTCAGGCTGGGTGCATGCAGCAACATAGGCTGGAAATCCTTAGGTCTATAGGTCAGCTTCTGTGTCCTGATTGTTCCTGCTTTTCCAGGATGAAGTAATTAATTAATTGGTTAGCTGTCTTCCGTGGCCCTTCTGTTGTTGTGTTTAGGGTTAATGCTGAATTTCTCTGAACTTTGGCCATTGGGTGATGGATTTATGGCCTTAGGGGGACCCTTTATGGATTTGGGAAAAGCCATGTTTTTAACGCTTTACGGAAGGCCATGTAGTCCTGCTGAATATGGGGAGGTAGTGAATTCCACAGAGTCAGTGCCAAGGTAGAGTAGGCTGGCCCTCCAAGTCTGGCTGAATTTGAGGCTGGGTTCATTAGTAGTAGGGCCGTGCTAGACCTTAGGGTGTGAGTTGGGCAGTAGGGCATAGTCTTCTCTTGGAGATATGTTGCGATGGCCTTTTGCACTGCTCGTTGGGTGATGCATATGATTTGGCCCTGGCCCTTCATTCAATAGGCAGCCAGTGAGGGTGCAGAGAGCAGGCGAGATGTGGTCCCTTCGTCCCAGTGCAAGGAGGAGTTTAGCAGCTGCGTTTTGGACTCTTTGAAGTTTGTTAAGTTGGTAGGCCGGAGTACCCAGGTACATGGAGTTCGATTAGTCCAGTCTGGACATGACAATGGACATAATAGAAGCCAGTCTGTTGGAGAAGGTGAGATAAGGGAAGATGTGTCTCAGTAGTTTGAGGTGGTAGTAACAGGATTTGGATACAATATTGATCTGGTGGGACAGGGTTAGGCCCGAGTCCAATATGCAGCCAAGGTTTTAGACCGTGTTGGGGGGCGGGGAGGTGCCGAGGGAGGGAGGCCATGGGAGTGGTTGCGTGAGTAGAGCTGTGTTGACATACACTATGATATCTGTTTTCCCTGCCAGGGTTGAGAAGGAGGTGGTTTCTAGTCATCCATTGGTCTATATCACTAAGGCAAGCTTTTAGGTTTGGACGTAGATTGGAGCTCGTTTTCTGGATTCTCAGAATAAATTGGGTGTTGTCAGCATAATTGTAGCAGATGAGATTGTGCGAGTGGATGAACCCTGGCAGCAGGGTCATGTAGAGGTTGAAAAGGAGCCAACAAAGGCAGGCTCCATGGGGTACTCCGGTGTTCACTGGGCGAGCTGAGGAGATAAAAGGGGGGAGGGTAGTGATTTCTTTCCTGTTGTTATGAAATTAGGCAATCCAGTTGAGTGCTAATTGTCAGATTCCAAGGGAGTGCAGCCGGTCGAGGAGGATCGAATGGTTAATGGTGTCAAAGGAAACAGAGGAATCAAGGAGATACAGAGCTGCTTATTCTTCAGAGTCTGCCATGACTTTGAGGTTGTCCCAGATCGGGATCAGTGTGGTTTCAGTTCCAAGGCGGGTATAGAAGCCAGACTGAGTGGGGTCTAGTAGGTTGTTGGATTCATCAAAAAGGTTGGGTTTAGAGTAGGCAGAGTGATCAATGAGTTTCACGAGGAATCTGGTGTTGGAGATGGGCCTGTAATTAGATGACTGGAGGGGGTTGAGACCTGCTTTTTTCAGAAGGGTTTTGATGTGCGCTACTTGAAGGGGTTTGGGAAGGAGCCAGAGGTGAAGTGAGTGTTGTCCGAGCCTGTTCTCCTGCACATATGGAGAAGATTTCTTTGAGGAGAGATGCGGGGCAAGGGTCAAGGGGAGACCTGCAGGGCCTTCTGCTGGATGGCAGTTTGAGGAATTCCTCACTCAAGATCGTCTTCAAGAAGTTGAATGTTGGTGCTACGAGGGGTCTTTGAGGGGCGGGTATTGGGCAGGGGAGAGTCTAGAGAGTTTACCATTAAGGGTGGCAGTCCTGTTCAGAGCTGTACTGTGGAAGTGATGGGAGAGGGAGTTGCAGAGCGTTTGTGCGGTCGGGGCAGTTGTGCAAGTGAGCTTCACGAATTCCGAGATTATCCTGTGGAGCTCTTTACTACTGCTGCAGCAGTTCTGGATTCTTTTATTATAGTGGATTTTTGTGGCCTTTCGGATCTCGGATTTGTAGTTACAGTGATGGTGGGCGAACAGGGATTTGCTAAGGTGGATTTTTGATGCTCGGCCTTTGAGCTTGAGGGAGCGGTTATGGGTTTTGACAGTCTTTAGGTGGGGCATGAACCATTTGGTGATGGGCCCTTGGGTGCGTGCAGGGTTGGAGGGGATCAGAGGGAGGAGTGAGTCATTGAGCCAAGAGTCAAACAAATTGATAGGTAGAGGTCTGTCTGTGGCTGGGAGTGAGCTGAGCAAGGCTTCAGCCAGGCCAGGCAGTACTTTGATCATGTTCCAGCATTTGTAGTTGTGTGATGAGATTGTGTGGACCTTGGGTGGTGGGGTCGGTGTGCGGATAGAGAAAGGTAGGGCTGAGTGGTCTCTCCAGATGAGGGATTTGGGGTTGGACACTGAGGTCGGAGGAGCTGAAGATTGCGTCGAGGGTGTGGCCTCCAGTGTGTGTAGGACCTGTGGTATGCCCGGAGAGGTTGAGTGCCTCTAGGCTGTCGACTACTGGTTGGGTCATAGAGCTGTTTGGTACATTAAACCAAATATGATATTGAAGTCCCCCCAGTAGAGTGAGTGAGGGATGGTTGACCAGAAATGCAGCTAGTTAGTCACTGAGATTGTTGGCAAAAGTCAGTCGTATCCCGGTGGCCTGTAGATGAGGAAACTGTGTGAGAAAGTGGGTAACATGGAGAGTCTTTCCAGCAGGGATTTTCAGTTAGCTGTGCATGGCTGGGTTTCGGTGAGTGAGATGGATATGTGGGGTTTGTGGAGGATGGCTACTCCGTACCCTCTGGTGGCTCTGTTGTGGGGGATGAGTGCATAGTTGGGAGGGAAATCCTTGTGTGCAACTGGTTTAAATTCATCACTGAACCATGTTTCAGTGATGAAGATGAGATCGGGATTGGCAGAGGATAGTAGGTCAAAGATGTTGTGTCTGTTTCTGGCCACTAAGCGGGCATTGAATAAGAGGCAGGTGACTTGGTGGGAGGAGGTGGTTCCACTGGTGCTAGTGTCTGGAAGCATATTGTGTGTCTGGGTGGCTGGTGGGGAGGGGTCGGTGGCAGTGGGATGCTGAGAAGTGGGAGATGCATGAACAGTCAGAGTAGTTAGTGATAATGTTTGAAGGTGGGGTGAGGGAGTGATGTCACATGGGACTGGGAAGAGAGAGTGTGCAGTGGCCAGTTTGCATGTGATGAAAGTCGGTGAAAGTGGGGGAGGGGAGTAGGTGGTGAGTTGTGCTGATGTGGTGTGTGGGAACCGGCTGGCTGATGGATGGGTTGCAAGTCTGGAGGGAAGTGGAGGTGTAGAGGTGGTAGGTGAGAGGTAGCATGCGAAGAGGGACAGTCTGGGAGTGGCTAGCAGAGTGTTCCTGACAGCTGGGCTATGGGTGGTTGGGACAGAGGACTAATGAAGGCGAGGTGAAGCGTAAAGAGTCGAGGGTGTTGTATGGTCATTTTTCCTGGGTTTAGTGTGTTTTGGAGCAGTAGATGTGTGAGAGAGGGTAGGGGGATTGAAGGAGAAAGTGGATGAGGCGATAGTTCTGGAGAGAGCAAGATGTGCCATGCTGAGTGATGGGAAGGGAGTGGAAAGGGTGGTCTTGAGATGGAGGGTGAGTTGATGCTGCAGGTGTATGTGGTGGGGTTGTGGGCATAGTCAGTGGAGAGGAAAAGGTGTTTGACTGTGTGCAGATTGAGGGGGGAGACAGTGTGAGCGGGTTGGCCCTGCTGAGGGGATGCCGGGTATTGGTGGGAAGTGGGGAAATGGTGAGATGAGGCAGGTTGGAGTTAGAGGGTTGGTGTGTTGGTGGGGTGACAGGTTTAGTGGAGGGACATGGATGTCTCCATGAGTGAACAATAGCTACGGTTTGAAGGGAGGGGGGTTTTGCAAGGTTCTGGGTAAGGTGTGGAGGGATGTGGGTGGAGGAAATGACCTTGGGAGTGGGGTCCAGCAGGGAGGAGCAGAAGAAAAGATGGTGGCAAGGGAGGTTGTGTATGGAGTGCCAGCGTGCTCCTCTGGCTTGGGAATTAGATGTAGCACGGTGTGGGGGTCTGGTTGATGTGGGCAGTGATGAAGACAGCGGATCTGGGAGGGCTGAGGGGTTGGGTGTGGAGTTTTTGGGGGGGAGGTGCAGATGTTGTCCTGGTGGCTTTGAGGTTGTGTTTGGATCAACAGAGTGCTCCTCTTGTTTGGGAGTTCAAGGTAGCGCAGTATGTGGAGGAGTGAAGGTGATGGTCATTCTCTGCATATGACCAGGTGGAGGTGTTGTCCGAGGGCGGAGCATGAGCAGAAGTGTGTGGGGGCTCGGTAGGGTGGGGATGGTTGGTGGTCATGGTCTGATCTGAGGGACAGAGGCAGAGTGGTGAGAGTGTGGAGGATGTAGGGCATAAGAGTGTAGGATGCTTCTTGGGCCAGGGGTAGAGAGGAGTTGAGGTGTGTGGTTGGGGTTTGAGAATTAAGGTGCTAGATTGGCAGTGGTGGGTCAGGCACAGTGCATTGTGCTTGTCAGTGTGTTTCTTTCGGTTGCTGGTTGGGAAGTGTGAATGGAAAGGCTGCGTGCGATATTGCTGTTCTGAGTGACTGCGTAGTGCTGGGCCAGAGTTGAGGGGCAGAGAGGAGGTCTTGGTTCTCGCTCCGTATTTGTCAAGTTGGAATTGTTGGTCGTGTGGAGCAGCATTGTGGGAGGTGGCAGTGTTTGGGTCTAGGGGTCCATTGTAAATAGGGAGCGCTGTGGTCAGGGGTATTTTGGTGGAGCGAGTCACCCAAGTCCAGTAAATGCAATAGCAGCTAGATTTGTATATGCAATGGTACTTAGATTTGAGACACCTGAATAGAGGGAGGAAGCATCTAAAGTGGGGCCACAATAGTAAATGCAACAACACCTAGGTTTGAGAAAAGCTGAACCGAGGGAGAGAATGTCTAAGGTGGGGGCCCCAACACCTAGATTTGAGAAAAACTGCATGGGATCCCTCCCAAGGCATACTTGACTCTTGGTTCTTCGGGTTTCACTACTGTGACGAGGGAGATTACTCCCGAAGTATACTTGATGCTTGGTTCTTTGGAAATCACTAATGTGACGAGGGAGATCACTCCCAAGCGATACTTGACTCTTGGTTTTTTGGTTATCACTACTGTGACGAGGGAGATAACTCCTGAGGAATACTTGACTCTTGGTTCTTTGAGTATCGCTACTGTGACGAGGGTGAGCAGCCTAAATGTCATATCTTGGCCCCCTCCTGGATCTCTCGCTATGACCGTTACATGTTGTCTTGAAGGCGAGTGTCACTGGTTCTTTCTGCCAGCTTCTCTCAAATGTGTGGCTTATGCGGATCCGTCTGCTTTTTCTTCCTGTGGATGGGCCACTTCCCTTGAGGCCTTGGCAGTATTGGTGCTGTTTATGGACCAGCTGTCCACCCTCCTTCTGTCACGCCCCTGCCATGAGCTGCCATGAGCTCCTCTACTTCTGTTGGGTTGACGGTTCACATTCCTGTTCCTTCTGTGGTCGGGATGGGCCACTCTCTGTCCCGACCGTGGCTGTGCCGGTTCTTGCGTCTGGCTTTGCTGTTGCTCTGAATTCGAATCTCCTGGGCTTCCTAACCGGTGAATGTCAGTCCTTCCTCTCTTTTTCTTCGTAATGCTGTTCTCTCCCAGCATGAACGCATAGTCTTTCTTTTGTCTTTGTGGATTGATCTCCTTTCCTCTTTCCATCTTCTTTGTCTGAGTATGGTTTGCTTCCAACCAGAATCCTCTTCTCAGTACTTTTAAGGAATGTATTTGCGAGTGGTGCAGCATCACAGTAATAAACAGAGACTTGAGGGGCTGACACCGTAGAAGGGTGAGAAATGTAGTAATACCCTTTAGGAGGTTATGTGTGAGTTCCCCAAAGGAAAGGGAGTCCTTGGAGTCTCTCACTATGAGGTCCACCCACTCATTACCACCTGTAGGTGGACTATTGGGTAGTGCCCTCACCTCCGTAGTCTCATAGGGAAGGGCTCCCCCTTCTGGGGAGAAGTGACGAGAACACGTCAATCTTCATAAGGGTCAGTTCTGTAATAAAGAGAGGCTTCTTTGTTTTGAAAATTCTGAAGAGAATTCTTCCTTTTTCCTGCTAGTATTTCCTTAGTTATGTACATTTCAGAGTATTCTAGTAAAGTGGATCTTAAATTGGAGGACTGTTATCATGTGTCCCCTTTGTTGTAGTCTTAAGAGAAGTCTTGCTGAAGCATGTTGGAATCTGTGTAGTCAGTTCCATGAGAATTCAGGGATGTCCAGGTATAGAAAATTGGCATAGTATGGCCTGATTAGGACAGGTGTTAGGACTGCCACTCTACTGTGTGGGTAGGCTAAGAGTTGGAGGATGCAGTATGAGGTTTTTGATTGTTATATTCAGCTCTGTCCAGATTCCATTTCGCAAGACATTATTGCGGGTTGTTTTGTGTGGTGCTACAAATCATCATTTTTTATTCAGACCTTAAAGGGGCCATGCCTGTGGTCTCTGTCCTGTGTCCTTTCCATGAGGAATGAAGTAGTCTAGCATAGTGTAGTTCGCTTTAATCTAAGGTCCCCAAGTCAAGATTCCATGACTCTTAGTGTTGAATGCTACATAGAGATTCAGGAGGATGGGTCTTTCTTAGAGTTTTTTAAAAGATGGAGAGGGTAGATTATCCCCTCCAGCCCCCCACCAGCCTGGATTTCTGTTTCGATTATTGTCGAAAGTAATAGTTTTCCACAGGATCTCAGAGTTGCTGAAGATACATATCTTCTGAATTGTAGCATAGAAGGTTGTGCTGGACATGAGGTGGTTGCTTGCCTGTTTATTAGAATCAGCTGCTTGTTTTTGAGTATAGGCTTAGCCCAAGTGGTTTTGAATGCTGGCATGATGACACCATGTTGTGTAGATGAATTAAGGGAGGAATTCAATGTAGTGATGAGTCCAGGATGTTGTATTATGGCTTTGTAGATATTGGAGTTGATACATGGATCCTCAAACATTCCTGTTGGGTTGCTGGTATTGATTGTGGCTATGGTCTACTGCACTGCGAAGTGGAGGTATGCACCTAATGCTGATATTGGTGGTTTACTTGGTTCTACCTCTAACACTCGACATAGCTGTCTGGCTGGTTTTGTTGTTGAAATGTGCCAAGATAGATCTGCAGAGTTGTTATGATGGGATCAGTGGTGTGATGAAGGCTGAATGGCTTTTGAATTGTTTGAGAAGTTAGAACCTTTCCTTCTGGCCATGTTGTACAGGCTGAATCCAGTGTTTGCAGTGAGCTTTCTTTGCCTCTATCATTTCTGTTCTGTAGATCCACAGTTGCACTAGTACACAATTTTGACTTTTTGTTGAGTAGTCTTATTTACAGTTTTGCTCAAGTCTCCTGTCTTCTGCCTTGAGTTGGGTTGGTAGAGTTTGGAGATAAGTCACTACATTACTTTCTCTTTTGTGATTGTTTCAAGGGCTTCTTTGAGGCCAGTATATCAGGAGATTGTGATATGTATCTATGATGGTTATGGAGCTCTTTCTCTGGTGCTGTGATGTATTTTTCACAGAAGGGTTACTGTTTGGAGATTTCAAGTTTTTCCAGGTGCATATGTAGTTTGAAACCCTTCCCGGGCCTGGCAGAGGTTGGATGCGCCTTGATGCTGTTTGGTAGTGGAGTGGTCTGGATGAAAAATCTAAATGCGATGGTGAAGTTGTACCTGCAGTGAAAACCTAGTGGGTATTTATTTAGCAGTGGTGTTTTTGTTAAAGAAACAGGATGTGTCTGCCGGCAAAAGTGGGACCTTTCATCGATTTTTTCAGGTGCAGGTTGCCCAGGTTCACAGAAATATTTTGCAGTTGTGTTGTCCTTTTTTCTAGCCAAAGGTTGAATTCTGCTAGGATGGTGAGATTTCAACAGCCTACAAGTAGGTTAGAAACACATCTACAATGTTTTCTGGGAATGAGCAGGTTGTATGAGGCAGTCTGTAGATGAGAAGGACGTTTAGTGTGGATGTGTGAAAGGTGGAATGGACTAAATTAGTTTGGAAAACCTAGTTTGCAACCGAGGTAAGACAACATCAATAGAGTCTCTCTGTACCCGTACAATTCCTCCTCCACCTTTATCACTTCCATTGATGAGTTTAAAGTTGTAGCCATAAGGCAAGCCCTTCAGATCATCCACAGAGTAAATGCCTACAAGCCATGTTTCTGTGATGAATAATAGATCTGTTTTTGCCTTTCCTGATCTTGGGTCAGGATGCTCTGTTGTCTTGAGTGTGCCATATGTGCCTTCAAAGAGGAGGCTGAGCAGGCTCAGGTTCGTAGTTGTCTTCTTGGCTACAGTGAAGGTTGTTAGTCTGCCACTTTTCTTTGGGAAACAATACGTGAATAAAGGTGTTATTTGTGGTGCTTCAAAGACTTGTGGATTCCTGGCTGTTTGCCTGTTGCTTGGTGGCTTCTGGCAGAAGCATTCTTAAGTATTCGTTAAGCTAGGCATTTCTACTCTCGCTCCGGTTACATCTACCTCAGCGAGAAGTTTGCTTGTGATGTCATTTCCTGATGGTGACAACATCTCATGAGTTATCATAAAGGGGCCACACCATGATATGAATATGCCCTAAAGCTGCCGAGGGGTGGGCGGTTGGTGCGGAGGGGCTTGAGTGATCACTACATTCCTTCAGATAATCAGATATTCACATTATGTCTCAATTTGCTTTTCTGAAACAATAGGTTTTGAGGTCTTTACAAAACCTCATGCCTATTAGCAATGTGAAGGTTCACATTCATAGTGCCTTTACAGTGGTGCAAAGATGTTCATATTGCCTAGAACATCCTCTGTCCTATAGCAAAGGCCTCTTGAATTCACATCCTGTTTTATGCAGTTGGCTCTTAAACATAACACGATTGTTCAAGGGCATGTCACAGGCAATCCCCACCTATGGGTGCGCAGCATGATTATAGATTAACATAAACATTGATTCAGGAAGTCTTGGACACTAAAAGAGAGAACATTTGTTAGGTTGAAATGTGCTGAATTATTTCAGATAGATCGATTCGTTTCAGTCTTTTTCAGGCAAATGAGCCTTTACAAGAATTATAAAAGAGAATCGGATCAGCCTGCACACACCAATTTGGCTGGTGCTTAAATGCATAAATGAATCCATGGTTATAGTAATGTCGTAAAGCCTAAGACTGAGATTCCAAGTTACAGACTTGAAAGGGGAAATTTGAAATCACAGCTAGCTACAGAGAGTCTATGGAAGGCGCACGGAAGGATCCTGGGTGTGTGATAGGGAACGCTTTCACTCATTCAGAAACAGTCACACTAAGAGAACAGCAATTTAATTTCCTTTCTGCTTCATTAGGAAATAACTTTGCCTTTCCCTGGCCCGGCTTCCAGGGGGCAGCTGCTGTAACAGAGACAGCTATTTCAAGGACAAATTGCTGTGCTTTCTGCAGCTACATTTTTGACATCAATGCAGTGGGGTATTTTTGCGTTATATTCACTTCGGTTCAGATTTCTTTCAACATGCGCTTTACTTCAGCTATGTTTCTCCGTCTTTCTTGGTTCCTTGGCTATAGTCTTTTTTTCCTTGCTCTCGTGAATGACTTTCTTTGGTATCCGGCACTTCTAATTTCCTTACACACATCTGAATTGTAATATTTGCATTCACGCATTGTGGATGCCACCCGGAGATGTGAGTGAGATGTAGCATTAACTAATCATTCAGAAGGTCATGCTATAGCAATTAAAAGCATGCTTACACCTGTTTGTCCCAAGGTGCTCAGATGTGGAGGGGCAGAATAAGCAACTATGGTATGAAGCATAACAGTAATGTTTTTAAACAATAGATAATATGCGCGGAAGTGGTGCATCTTTGGTAGTGAGTTCCACAGCATTGGGGCCAAGTCAGAGAAAGAGTGACTGTCCCTTCTGGAAAACAGGAAGCGAGGATTCTCACTCAGGTTCCGAGTAGAAGATCTTATTTGACAGGAAGTACCATATGTGTGGATTGTTGCCTTATTAAAGGAAGGGTAATATTGTAGATATAAGGGGCCCATGAACTAGGCAAGCATCTATAAGTCAATTCAACTGGTCACTGGCAGCCAGGAAAAGCCCTTCAGATGTTGGCTCTCAGATTCTCTCTTTCCAACGTCCAACACTAAGCCGGCAGCTGGGTGCTGAGTGATTTGAAGACGATGACAAAAAATGGTTAGGGCAGCACAAATAGAGGCAATTCCCATAGTCCAAGCAGGAGGTCAAAACCGCACACACCAGGGCCCTCAAAGAATCCATAGAAAGGGAATTCTTCTAGAGAAAGCGCAGATGGAAAAAACCAAGAAGAAGCCAGAGAACCTATCTGGGTTTTCAGTGAAAGATCAGAGTACAAAGGGAATCCCACTTTTGTTACCAGGTTGTAGGGGCCACTGGCAGGAAGACCGTAAAATAGAGGTATCTCCAGGAACTACTACCTCTGTCATATAAGGATTAAGCTTGAGCCAATGTTCCTCCATACATCGAGATACTGTGAGCATGCATGGAGACAGGTGACACGGAATGATTTCAGAAATACCTCCTAGATCCTTATTGAGATTTGGTTGTCATTAGCATAGGTAAGAAATCGGAAATCAAAGGAACAAATTAGTGAAGTCTGAGGTTCCACATATATGTTAATTAATAGATGCAAAAGGGACGAACCCTGATGGACCCCGATGGAAAAGGAGAAGGTTGAGGATGGTTAGGGGCCAATATTGATTGTTGGCTCACATTCGCTCAAGAAAGATAGGAGCCAATGGTGTGTCATCCCACTGATGCCAATATATTTTTCAAACACTGTAACAATATGTGATGTTTGACAGTGTCAAAAAGAACAAATAAAACGAGGACTGTCATCGATAGCCACTCAAATGTCATCAAGAACACATGTGAGGAACCAATCAGTAAGGTCTGGAACACACCTTGATGCTCATAAAGGCAATTATTTTGCTCAAGAAACCCAAATCAATAGTAGCTTTTTCCAATACCCTTGCATCTCAGGAAAAAGGTAAATATGGCAGTAATTCGATGGGCAGACCGAATCAAAGACCGGCTTTTTAAGAAATGTTTAACAGCTGTGTGAAGGCGTAATCCCTTCCTCAAAGGAGAATTGAGTGACCGAATAAAAAAATAACAGGGACAATGGGTAACAGAGACAAGGGGGTAGGGGCTATCTCATGCTTGGCCGGAAGTCAGGTCTTTTGATAGGTGAACATTATACTACCATTCCACTTATCTGACAGCTAAGTATAAGGGGAAACAGTTACAAAACAGAAGGCAAATATTAGACTTGTCGTAGATGTTTGAAGAAGCACCGGCCACATCCAAGAGGCAGAAGGGACCAGATATGTTAACAATGTCAGGAGGTGATGGAGAGACACAGAGAAAGGTGAAGAGGAGCCCAATAAAATGTATCCATTGCTCACATGGCCAGCAGAAGGGCATTCAAATTCAATGTATGTATCACGGGGAAGTGCACAAGCAACGCTGATCACAGCCTCACTGCCACCCTATGACCCTTCAGCCACCACCCCCCCCACCATATTGCATTAAGTGCCAGAGATATTGAGGTGGCATTGACGTCAACCCACTCAGAATTGGCTCAATTGCTAGCAGCGCGCCAAGCAGCAAAAGGACCGGAGAACGGGCCCGACCCCCGAGTTCCACCCCTCCCCTACCAGAAGATTAATGGAAATCGGGAGATTTCCTCTTCAGGATTGACAAAGCACCCATACGGGCACTGCGAGTAGAACGAGAAGGGCAAACTGATAGTTTGGGGTTTGAGAATGTGGGATCGGTAAGGGACAAAGAGTATTGGAGCGACTTTGACGAAGTGGATGAGGGTGCAGTGGGAGGGGTAACACATGTACAGTGGGCCACCCCTAGAGTCGGAGGTACATGGGAGGGAATACTACGAAATAAGCTCGGGAGGATGACCCAAGCAAAAAAGAAAGGGGCAGCAGTGAAAAGTGCAAAGGTGAAATCAAAATTACAGATGCCCCTCATCCACAAGGGAGCGGGTCGGACCTACTATGTCCCCTGGGCACAGATGGATAAAAACAACCTCCTCAAGTCCCTCCCCCTGCTCACGGCACACGTGCGGAAATTGATCTATGCCTTTCAGAAGAATAGAGCAGGGGTACACCTTGCCATAGGAGATATCAAAAGCCTCCTGGTGTCCCCAGTGGGTGATCAAGCAGAATTGGGTGTGGGTGAAAGCAGGTTATCCGGGTGTGACTATAAGTAACAGTACCCATGACGGGGCATCATTCAATAATGTGCGAGCACAAGTGTGGGATGCACTGCGGAGGACCCCGACTTACACTCCATAATGCAATTCACCATGGGGGATGAGGAAGATGCTGCGCAGTTCATTCTCCGGGTCCAAGAGATGTGACACACAGAGACGGGCACTGCGTGGCACCAGTCCACCTCCCTATACTATTTCATTATAAAGCGAGGACTGCCAAAGGAAGTTTAGAAGGCCCTTGATAAGATAGCGGGAATAGAAGCAGAAGGATGGCTTGAGATTCAAAGCATCATAGTACATCACTGTAGGAGGATTAAAGAAAGAGAAAGGGAAACTATTCAGCAGAGGTTAGCTGAGGAAGCGAAACTCATACAGACAAAACTAGTGAAGGTCATTGCTGTAACAGCGACGCCGCCCCCAGAACAGATGGGAAAAGAAGGGGTGTCTCTGTAGCCACACAGGCAAGCACGGCTTTGGTGTGGGCAGACAACAAGCAAGAACAGTGAGGAGGAGATCAACAATACATGGGACCCCAGTGGCAAGGAAGACCCACACGAGCACGAGGTGGGTTCAGGGACACAGGGGGAGGAGGTTCGGAGGACTGGGCCCCAGAGGAGGGAGCCAAGGACAATGTAGGTCCTGCGGGAGGTGGGGGCACTTTTTGCAGGAATGCCACAGCAAACAGGGAGGGAACTATGAATATAACCAACCTTACTACAACCAGAAACCTTTTGGCAACCCCCACCCTGGGAGACCCCACGGACCAGCCCAGGGGGCATATGAAATACCCCTACCCTACCCCCAATTGTCATCTGTCTTGTCGATGCAGGCACCCCAAAATCACCCCAACAGACAGGCTACTCGAAACAATAACCCATTCGCCACCGCCCCGATTGGCGCACCTGCACATTATCAAGGAGCATGTGTGCGTGGAGGAGACACCTTCTATTGCCCAGAGACAGACACGTATTCCAACTAGGACAACCCACAGAGAGCACTTGCATGTCCAGTACTATCCACTAGAAGAGGAACCACTGGTGGAGGCAGTAATAGGAAACAAACAGTTCATCTTTGTGGTGGACTTGGGGGTGGAGAAGTCATGCATTTGTGAAGGTGATTTTCCATTATCTGGCCAAACTCTCGATACGCAAGGATTCTCTGGGGCTGCAGTCATGGTTCCTTACACAGTAGATTTGGACGTTAAGATAGGATGAGGGTAGTACAAGCACCCTATTGTATTACAAAAGTTCCCCTGTCAACCTATTGGGAAGAGACTTGCTCGGCAAATTAAACAATACCATAGCAATCACCAAAAGAGGGATTGTTTGCTCCACCCCAGGCATGAGCTCCCTCAGGGCAATGTTGTTAATACATACTGTGTCCAATGAAATAAAAGTGAGACGGGTACCAATAAATCTTGATATGTTCGTATATGGGATTAGGGTGCTGGCAAGAGCAGTGCCAAGACTCACAAGGAAGAAATGGAAGATGCCCTCTGTTTTTGTCTTTCGCCCCATGGGGACCCCAGAAATAGTGGCTGGTAACATCCTGATGCTATATCTGGAAGGGGTGCAAGTGTCTGCTAAAAGAATTGTTGTAATTGGAACTGATATTCATGGGTGTGAGTGGCGCACAGTGCTGTGCATTGACCCCAACATACCATTGTGTGAATTGATTGATGAAGAATTGTTCACTGATGACAGCAATAATGAGGAGATTGTTCTAGAGATCAATATTCCTTGTGAAATGATGGTGCAGTACAGAAAAGTACCAAGCCCCCTCATGGCTATTGTCAGCGGACCACTGCTCTTTTGTGACACAGACATGCAACTAGTCCCATCCCACCTGTGGACCTCTAACCCCCATGATGAGGGATTATTGAGAGAAGTGACCCCTGTTAAAATAACACTCAAGCCGGGAGCTATATTACTCAGAGTGAAACAATATCCCTGTCCAGAGATCCCAAGGAAGGGATTCAAGAGACACTGTGCATGCTCCTAGAGCAAGGAATAATTGTCCCCTTGACCTCCACCTGCAATACGGCTGTGTACCTGATTAAGAAAGTGACAGGGGGTGTTGGCGTATGATACAGGATCTCTCCCCCTTAACGATATTGTCCATAATGGGTTTCCTCTTGTCCCAAATCCTGCCTCCATTTTGTGCAGCATCCCAAAACAGGCCACCCACTTCACTGTAGTGGATTTGAAAAACGCCTTTTTCTTTGTGCCCCTTGATCCTGAATCACAGTATCTCACAGACTGTACCCTGGGGGGGAGAAGGTATGAACACAGTCGATCACCCCAGGGGTATTGCAAAGATCAGAGCATATTCAACTGGATATTGCACGAAGATCTTGGGAATATTCAAGTTTGGAGTACCATCATTCAATACGTAGATGATCTATTAGTCTGCAGTGAGAGCGAAGAAAATGTACAGAGGGATTCCATTGCCCTTCTCCAACTCCACACACAAAAAGGGCACAAGGTAGACAAGAAAAAACTGCAGTACGCAGAGGTCCTGTACTTGGGCCAGTTGATTTCAAAAGATGGCAAAAGAAACATTCCTGACAGAGCAGCATCAGTGTGTGACTCTGCCAAACAGAACACAGTGAAAGAATTGCAGAAGTTTCTAGGACTCTGCAATTATTGTAAAACATGGATTCTAATTTATGCAGCATGCACAAGGTCCCTCTTGCAGGGACTAAAAGAGGCACACAAGGAAAAATCACATATCATCTGATCAGCAGAAATGTAAACAGCAATCAATGATGACATAAAAGAGTTAATATCAACAGAACTAGTACTAGTCACACCTGATTATGATTAGGAAAGTTATCTTTTTTCACATTCCAATAGCTCCCTCATAACAGCGGTACTAACACAGAAAAGTTCAGTGGGTCACAAGCCACTCACCCATTACAGTGGCGCATTCCCTTCCCATAAAACCACCACTTACATGGACAATGCCATACTGGCCTCCCTTAAACAACAGTTCAGTAGTCCAGTGCTCAATGCACTCCTCAGCAATATGAACATAATTTCTTCCTGCTTACAAAGCATTCTAAGACTTTCTGCAATAAAGCAACAATTATGATGTCTCCTCACAAAAAATAAAGCTGATTGATTTACAGCACAGAGTGTGATCTCCTTTTGCCTACAAAGAATGATATATTTTTTGTCAGCAACTAGTATTTGACTCACCATAAAATGATGACACTCTCAGTTACAGCCACTTAATGAAATGCACTCTTCTGAATGCAATGTTTTTAAAGACTTTATATTTCTAACTTCATAGCCATGTTTTCTACCACAGAAATATGTCACTCTGATTATCAGCAACTAAATATAATCTCATTCTGCCTTAAAAGAACTCTAAACCGATTCTATGCAAGTAACAAGTATATTCCCTTCACACAAAAAGATGCCCACTAATTTATAAGAACTAATATAGACTCCTCCTACAAATACATATAAAATGCTTTCTTTTCAGATAGTAGTTTGTCTTCTCAGAGTAAGATTCTGCACTGTTTGAATACACTGAATACAATGCACGAAGAAGTATACAACTTTCTCTCTGCAGCTAGAATATATTTTATTTCTTAACTTCTCAAGCAACACATATTTTATCTCACAACAAAAATATGACGCACTGATTTGTAACTACTAATTATTGTCGCCTATGACATTAAAATAAATCAAATATTTTTTTTCTAAGCAACAAGTATTTTGCTTCATTACAAAAAGATTGTGCTCTGATTTACACACTCTAATTACAATCTCCCCCTGGATAATAGGAATTATAATACTTTTTCCATACAAATATTATTTGGTCTCAGAAGAGACACTGAATACAGTCTCCTTCTGTCTACAAAGACTTATAGGACATTTTCTATGGAAGAAACAATGGATGGCACAATGATTTACATCACTGAATATAATCTCTTACAAATAGTTATGAGACTTTTCTGGGCAAAAGGTATTTTGTCTCTGCATAAAATTAGGATTCACTCAGTTATAGACACTGGATGCACTCTGTTCAATAAAACTAATTCTAAGAATAGTATTCCTAACTTTGCAAGCAACAGGTATGTTTTCCTGCTACAAAGGTTGGAACTCTGAATTACAGCCAATGATTGTACTCTTTTGCAGAAATTAATTTTACAATTTTGATTTGCAAGCAACAAATATGTTGTATTGTCACAAAAAGTGAAGCACTGAATTACAGACACTGAACATACTGTCAAACTGCCTCAAAATAATTCCAAGACTTTTTATGGGCAAGCAACACGTATTTGGTCTCATTACAAAAACATGTTGCACTGAGTTATAGCCAGTGAATATGATTTCCTCCTACCTGTAAAGAATTTAAAGATATTTTTAAGGTAGTTGGTCTCAGCAGAAAAAGATGGTGCACTCTGTTTCAGTCACTGAATATTATTTCCTGTCTCCAAAATATTCTTAAACTTTTAATATGCAATTAACTATCATTTTGCCTCCTCACTAAAATATGGTGCACTCAGTGACAGCCATTACATGTTATCTTGTTCCTCCCTTCAAATAATACTAGATGTTCTTCTCACAATGATAAGAAATGCCATGTGTGTTTATGTCACAAAAACGACTTTACCCACTTTCGATGTTCGACCTCTCCTTCTACTGAATTATATTTTAACTTTCTACCTCTCCCCTTTAAATCGTATTGTCATATTTAACCTTTCCCACATCTAAATCCTGGTAATTCTTTGTAACGCTCACCTGATTCCCGTAGAGGTGCCGGTCTTGACTGGGCGTATACCGTATCTTCAAAGGTGATGTGTAACACACAGCTGGCTCTTTGGGCTGGACCTCTGTGCACTGTATGTCTGACTCGAAGGGTAAGATGTCTGCAGATAGAAAATATGGGATTAATGAACTGGGTTATTGAATGTCTCTCTCTTCTTCCCTTTCTCTTCTCCTGTAGAACCCCAAAGGTTAACGCTCTCACCTTAGGTAAGTGAACGCCGTGCTCTCCATCTGCCTCGGGGCAGGGTGCTGTAACCAGTTTCTTCACTGGATAAGGGGAGCAGGTCTCTTGACTTCAGAGGACTGCTGTCCGTCGTTTACTGCACGAACGGTAAGTTTCGAGTAATTCTAATGTCTTTAAAAGTCTTTAGTAATGATGTCTCTTGTTTTGCAGGGTTCCGGCGATGGCGGATGACGGGCTGACGTGAGTTGAAGTTGGAGCCCGTGTGATGAATAGAAGCGCCTGGAAGCACGTAAGTAAGCGCTTGTTGACTGCTTCACGATGCGCTCTAACTGTCTTTTTATTTTGCAGGTACAAGTTCGGAGCGCTGCAGGGTGCCGGAATACCCACTGGGTTAGATGTGGAAAGGAGTAATGGCACGTGAGTATTAAAGTTCCCCAATGTCTTTAAACGCAGCTTGTTTTGTCTTTCAGATGCGGGATGCAGCGCCGAAGGCCTCCGGAGCGTGCGAAGAGTTGGTAAGCTTTTGTCTTTCAGATGCCGGAATGCAGTGCGAAGACCTCCGGAGCGCACGAAGAGTAGGTAAGCCTTTGTCTTTCAGATGCCGGAATGCAGCGCGAGGCGTTGGTGACAGCCGATGGACCAGGTAAGTGAAGCGCTGTCACTGAAGACCGTAATGCTAACCTGTTCTTTCTGTCTTTATAGGTGTTGCTGAAGACTGGATTCAGGATGGTAAGCCTTTTTCCTTAGGCCCAGGATCAGATGCAGAAGACACGATGAGCGTTCTGCTGCAGAGGATGCAGAATAACGCAAAGCAAGATTCATCCATCGGGTGTGGTTTAAATAGCCTCCTGTAGTGCTTAGGTGTCTCCTTCCACAGCCACGCCTAGGTAAGAAAAGAGTTCCTGCTTTCCAGAAGAGTTCCAGTGTTCTGAACCTAGGGAGTGGCTCCTGCCCCACCCAACAGGAAAGGTAGTTCCAAACAGAAGAGGATCAGAGGCTCAACTGGCAGGCAAGTAAGCAGCATGGTCTGCTGCAGGTAAGTCCACCCAAGCATTATGAGCCCGGCGCTTCCAGCGCTGGGACTGGGCATATTTATGAGCCTGGTGCCACTGGCGCCAGGACTGGGTCCAAAAGGTCTCAATTGGGACTGGTTGGCACTCGGAACCTGGGTTATGGATCTGCTTCCAAGGGAGTTTGGAAAACCCTGACCTTTTGGAAGCAGAGATCATGACAGTACCCCCCTCAAGGCCCCTCCCAAACCGGGCTTCTCCGGGGGTTTTGGCTTGTCAGGAAATGTTCAGTGAAATCTTTTGATTAGGCGAGGAGCGTGGACATATTCAGCAGGTTCCCAGGATCTCTCTTGGGGGCCGTAGCCTTTCCAGTCAATTAGGTAAAATAGTTTAGATTTGGAGATCTTGGAGTCCAGAATGCTTTTGACTTCAAACTCGAGTTCTCCATCAACTAGGATGGGTTTTGGAGATTTAGTTAGTTGGGTTTGAGGTTGCACAGGTTTTAATAGAGAGACGTGGAAGACCGGATGTATCTTCATGTGCGGGGGCAAGTCCAACTTGACCGCTACTGGGTTTACTATGGTAGTGATGGAATAGGGACCAAGGTATCTTGGGTTGAATGTGCGTGGCCCTTTTAGAGGTAGTTATTTGGTGGATAACCAGACTTGATCCCCTACTTGATATTGAGGGGCTTCCTTCCGATGTTGATCTGCTCCTTTCTTATATTGTTCTTTAGCCCTTTGAAGGTGAGAAACAGCTTCCTTAAAGGCTTGGGTGATTGTAGAATGCAGGTAGTCTACTGCTGGTGTTTCAAGATCTTGGAGGGGATCCAACTCCGAGTTCGAGGGTGAATGCCGTATAAAAGAAAAAACGGGGTTTTCCCAGTTCCCGAATGGACAGAGTTATTGTAGGCATATTCGGCTATCCAAAGGATGTCTTTCCAAGTTTTTTCAGTTTGTTGCAGCATGCAGCGTAAATACTGTTCCAGAGTTTGATTGGTCCTCGAGGTTTGTCCGTCGGTCTGAGGGTGGTGACTGGTCGATAGTCTCACATCAATTTGAGCCGACCGAAAGCAACTTCGCCAAAAATGAGAAATAAATTGACTACCTCGATCCGAAATTAGAACCGAAGGAAAACCGTGCAGTCGGACGATGTTTTCGAGAAATTCTCGGGCCAGAGTTGCTGCTGTTGGCAAGCCTTTGAGCGGAATGAAATGCGCCATCTTGGAGAATAAGTCCATGATTACTAGAATCGTATTGTATCCGGAGCATGGAGGTAGATCGGTGATGAAGTCCATAGAAAGCGTATGCCAAGGGCGAGGTGGGATGTCAATAGGGCGTAAGAGGCCTGCTGGTCTTTCCTTTTGACTCTTGTTTTGGGCGCATACTCCACAGGACATTATAAAGTCTCTGATATCTTTTTTCCAAGACGGCCACCAGAAGTAGCGCTTGATCTTTTCTGAGGTCTTGGCCATATCGGGATGTCCTTCCATTAAAGAATCGTGATAACAAGAGATTACTTTTTTCTGTAAATCTGTGCTGGGCAGGTATAATCGTTCTTGGAAATACAATAAGTTGTCCTTTACTGCAAAGTCCTTTCCCTGCAGATGCCAATTCTGTATGTCTGCTGGAGTTACAAGTTGCCTGGCTTTATCCTTAACTTCCTCTATGGATTGTGTGGCGATTACACCCAGAATTCTTTGTTCGGGAAAGATTGGTACAGGTTTAGGGTTGATCAAGTGTTCTTCGACTCCCATCCGAGAAAGGGCATCAGCTTTACCGTTTTTTGTACCAGGTCGATAGGTAATTATGAAGTCAAACTCGGCAAAGAATAATGCCCAACGGAGTTGTCTAGGGGATTGGGCTTTTTCCGGTTTTCAAATATTGCAGGTTTCGGTGATCCGTAATCACAGTAACGGTGTGTCGGGCCCCCAGCAGATAATGCCGCCAAGCCTTAAAGGCAGACTTGATAGCCAGAAGTTCCTTGTCAGTAATCGTGTAATTGATTTCAGGAGGCGAGAATTTGCGGGACCAAAATGCCACGGGATGCAACTGATTGGTTACCGGGTCCTTTTGTGATAGAACTTCCCCCATGGCAAGGCTTGAAGCATCAGTTTCCACGATGTAGGGGAGTTCGGGGCGAGGGTGTATTAAGATTGGTGCAGAGATGAATTTAGTCTTCAAATCCTGGAAAGCTTGTTCCGCCTCGGTAGACCATTCAAAACGTTTGTTTTTCTTTAACAAGGCAGTGATGGGCTGGACTATTCGAGAAAATTCGGGGATAAACCTGCGGTAAAAGTTAGCGAAGCCTAACATGCTTTGCACACCTTTTACGGAGGATGGTGATGGCCATTTGAGAACTGCATCGACCTTCTTTGAATCCATACGCACTCCGCTAGGTGATAATATGAATCCCAAGAATTCAACTTCAGTCACGTTGAAAACACATTTTTCCAACTTAGCGAAAAGTTTGTGTTGACGCAATCTTTCGAGGACCATTTTCACATGTTTCCGATGTTCAGATTCCGATGAAAAATAAACGAGGATGTCGTCAATGTAAACAACAATACACACATCTATGAGCTCTCTGAGGACATCGTTCATAAAATATTGAAAGGCGGCCGGGGCATTGCAAAGTCCGAAGGGCATGACCTGATATTCAAATAGCCCATATTTGGTGCGGAAGGCCGTCTTCCGTTCATCACCCTTTTTTACTCGTACCAAGTGGTAGGCTCCTCTAAGATCCAGCTTTGTATATATGCATGCTTTTCTGACTTGGTCCAGGAGTTCAGGGATCAAAGGTAACGGATATCTATTCTTGACGGTGATCTGGTTCAGGGAGCGATAATCTATACAAGTTCTAAGGTCTCCTTCCTTTTTTGGAACGAAGAACAAAGCTGAAGAAGCAGGGGACTTGGAAGGACGAATAAACCCATTTGCCAGGTATTGATCCAGGTATTGTCGAAGGTGAAGGTTCTCAGGCTCGGTGAGGGCATAAATTCTACTACAAGGAGGAGTAGATCCAGGTATCAGGTCTATCTGGCAGTCAACAGACCTATGAGGAGGTAGAGAGTTAGCCTGATCCTTCCGGAAAACATCTTGGTATTCTAGGTATTCGGGAGGTAACTGGGGAGTCTCTAAAGAAATTGCTGCCAGTGCAACACCAGGTGGAGGGTGACAAGTAGAGACACATTCTGGAAACTGGACCGTTCTTGCTCGCCAATCGATCAGAGGATTGTGTTTCTCTAACCAAGGTATTCCTAGAATAATCTGAAACTGAGGAGCCTTGATCACATCGAACACGATCTTCTCATGGTGTCCATCTTGACTTACTAGCGTCACTTCTTGAGTGGTATGCGTTACTGGTCCGGAGGCTATCTCCGTTCCATCCACCGTAGTAATGACATCCTTTACAGCCTTGGGACAAAGAGTTAGATTCATCCTCAAAACCATTTCATGATCCACATAATTGCCGATGGCACCGCTGTCGACGTAAGCTTCAATTGCATGTAATCGATCCGGATTATCAGGGCTAATGAGGACCATAGGTATCACGAAATGCGAGGTCACGGAACTGGTTTTCACACTCGGCAAGAGGACCTCTATTCTTGTCGGGCGAGGTCGTTTCCCTGCTCAGAGTTTGTAACTTTGGTAACTGCAGCTCCTACTGCCTTCTTGGCAGGTTTCACCGGACAGTCTCGAAGAAAGTGCCCTGAGTTTCCGCAATAGAGGCATAATTGCAACTGTTTTCTCCTTTCCCGCTCCTTTTGTGTTAGAGGACCTTTCAGGCCCCCTATTTGCATGGGTTCCCCGGAGTCTACTCCTTTGGAAGGAGTCGGCGGTTTGGAAAATACTCGAGCATCAAACTTGGAACGATCGGCCTTCCTGTTCTGCAGTCTGTGATCTATTTGAACGACTAAGTCTATATAGTCCGAACAATCTTGTGGGGGATTCACTACTTGGGCTAACACATCTTTGAGCTCTCCACGTAGACCTCTATAAAACAGCGTAATCCTTTTGTCCTCAGGCCATTGAGTTTCCACTATCAGTCTGTTGAAAGACGCAATATAAGCCAAAAGGTCTTGATTACCTTGTCGCAACGAAAGAAGCTCATTGTCCAAGGCCTGCCCCTGTGAATGTCTTGCGAACAGTTTTTCCATACTGAGCTGAAAAGCTTGAAAATCATGGAGGACCGGATCATCTTGATTTACTAGAGGGATCGACCAGTCTGCCGCATTGCCACTAAGGTACGAAAGCACGAAAGCTACTTTAGCTTGATCAGTTGGAAAGGCTGCTGGCCGGCATAAGAAATGCAACCGGCACTGATTGATAAATACTGCAAACCTCTTTGGGTCACCAGAAAATCGTTCGGGCGGAGCCAGAGGTACATTCCCAGGTAGGTTGATCTGCACTGGATTCATAGAGGATGTAGAAGGAAGATTTCCCCCAGATGCGGGTAACGGGGTCTGTCCGGCTTGTGACTGTAGCAATTGTCTAGCGAGATCATCTGTTCGCTCCTTGGAAATAATCAGTTCCCTTCTTAGAGCGTTCGTTTCCTGGCGGGCTGCATGCACTTCTGCCCTTATTTCCCCAAGTAACTGGGCTAGCTGGTCGGTATCCGAGGTTTCCATAGCGCCTGGACGGGAGTTTTGCGGTAGGCTTTGCGTTCTGTAACGCTCACCTGATTCCCGTAGAGGCGCCGGTCTTGGCTGGGCGTATACCGTATCTTCAAAGGTGATGTGTAACACACGGCTGGCTCTTTGGGCTGGACCTCTGTGCACTCTATGTCTGACTCGAAGGGTAAGATGTCTGCAGATAGAAAATATGGGATTAATGAACTGGGTTATTGAATGTCTCTCTCTTCTTCCCTTTCTCTTCTCCTGTAGAACCCCAAAGGTTAACGCTCTCACCTTAGGTAAGTGAACGCCGTGCTCTCCATCTGCCTCGGGGCAGGGTGCTGTCATCAGTTTCTTCACTGGATAAGGGGAGCAGGCCTCTTGACTTCAGAGGACTGCTGTCCGTCGTTTACTGCACGAACGGTAAGTTTCGAGTAATTCTAATGTCTTTAAAAGTCTTTAGTAATGATGTCTCTTGTTTTGCAGGGTTCCGGCGATGGCGGATGACGGGCTGAAGTGAGTTGAAGATGGAGCCCGTGTGATGAATAGAAGCGCCTGGAAGCACGTAAGTAAGCGCTTGTTGCCTGCTTCACGATGCGCTCTAACTGTCTTTTTATTTTGCAGGTACAAGTTCGGAGCGGCTGCAGGGTGCCGGAATACCCACTGGGTTAGATGTGGAAAGGAGTAATGGCACGTGAGTATTAAAGTTCCCCAATGTCCTTAAACGCACCTTGTTTTGTCTTTCAGATGCGGGATGCAGCGCCGAAGGCCTCCGGAGCGTGCAAAGAGTTGGTAAGCTTTTGTCTTTCAGATGCCGGAATGCAGTGCGAAGACCTCCGGAGCGCACGAAGAGTAGGTAAGCCTTTGTCTTTCAGATGCCGGAATGCAGGGCGAGGCGTTGGTGACAGCCAATGGACCAGGTAAGTGAAGCGCTGTCACTGAAGACCGTAATGCTAACCTGTTCTTTCTTGTCTTTATAGGTGTTGCTGAAGACTGGATTCAGGATGGTAAGCCTTTTTCCTTAGGCCCAGGATCAGATGCAGAAGACACGATGAGCGTTCTGCTGCAGAGGATTCAGAATAACGCAAAGCAAGATTCATCCATCGGGTGTGGTTTAAATAGCCTCCTGTAGTGCTTAGGTGTCTCCTTCCACAGCCACGCCTAGGTAAGAAAAGAGTTCCTGCTTTCCAGAAGAGTTCCAGTGTTCTGAACCTAGGGAGTGGCTCCTGCCCCACCCAACAGGAAAAGTAGTTCCAAACAGAAGAGGATCAGAGGCTCAACTGGCAGGCAAGTAAGCAGCATGGTCTGCTGCAGGTAAGTCCACCCAAGCATTATGAGCCCGGCGCTTCCAGCGGTGGGACTGGGCATATTTATGAGCCTGGTGCCACTGGCGCCAGGACTGGGTCCAAAAGGTCTCAATTGGGACTGGTTGGCACTCGGAACCTGGGTTATGGATCTGCTTCCAAGGGAGTTGGGAAAACCCTGACCTTTTGGAAGCAGAGATCATGACAGTACCCACCCTCAAGGCCCCTCCCAAACCGGGCTTCTCCGGGGGTTTTGGCTTGTCAGGAAATGTTCGGTGAAAGCTTTTGATTAGGCGAGGAGCTTGGACATATTCAGCAGGTTCCCAGGATCTCTCTTGGGGGCCGTAGCCTTTCCAGTCAATTAGCTAAAATAGTTTAGATTTGGAGATCTTGGAGTCCAGAATGCTTTTGACTTCAAACTCAAGTTCTCCATCAACTAGGATGGGTTTTGGAGATTTAGTTAGTCCAACTTGACCGCTACTGGGTTTACTATGGTAGTGATGGAATAGGGACCAAGGTATCTTGGGTTGAATGTGCGTGGCCCTTTTAGAGGTAGATATTTGGTGGATAACCAGACTTGATCCCCTACTTGATATGGAGGGGCTTCCTTCCGATGTTGATCTGCTCCTTTCTTATATTGTTCTTTAGCCCTTTGAAGGTGAGAAACAGCTTCCTTAAAGGCTTGGGTGATTGTAGAATGCAGGTAGTCTACTGCTGGTGTTTCAAGATCTTGGAGGGGATCCAACTCCGAGGTTCGAGGGTGACTGCCGTATAAAAGAAAAAACGGGGTTTTCCCAGTTCCCGAGTGGACAGAGTTATTGTAGGCATATTCGGCTATCCAAAGGATGTCTTTCCAAGTTTTTTTCAGTTTGTTGCAGCATGCAGCGTAAATACTGTTCCAGAGTTTGATTGGTCCTCTCGGTTTGTCCGTCGGTCTGAGGGTGGTGACTGGTCGATAGTCTCACATCAATTTGAGCCGACCGACAGCAACTTCGCCAAAAATGAGAAATAAATTGACTACCTCGATCCGAAATTAGAACCGAAGGAAAACCGTGCAGTCGGACGATGTTTTCGAGAAATTCTCGGGCCAGAGTTGCTGCTGTTGGCAAGCCTTTGAGCGGAATGAAATGCACCATCTTGGAGAATAAGTCCACGATTACTAGAATCGTATTGTATCCGGAGCATGGAGGTAGATCGGTGATGAAGTCCATAGAAAGCGTATGCCAAAGGCGAGGTGGGATGTCAATAGGGCGTACGAGGCCTGCTGGTCTTTCCTTTTGACTCTTGTTTTGGGCGCATACTCCACAGGACATTATAAAGTCTCTGATATCTTTTTTCCAAGACGGCCACCAGAAGTAGCGCTTGATCTTTTCTGAGGTCTTGGCCATACCGGGATGTCCTTCCATTAAAGAATCGTGATAACAAGAGATTACTTTTTTCTGTAAATCTGTGCTGGGCAGGTATAATCGTTCTTGGAAATACAATAAGTTGTCCTTTACTGCAAAGTCCTTTCCCTGCAGATGCCAATTCTGTATGTCTGCTGGAGTTACAAGTTGCCTGGCTTTATCCTTAACTTCCTCTATGGATTGTGTGGCGATTACACCCAGAATTCTTTGTTCGGGAATGATTGGTACAGGTTTAGGGTTGATCAAGTGTTCTTCCACTCCCATCCGAGAAAGGGCATCAGCTTTACCGTTTTTTGTACCAGGTCGATAGGTAATTATGAAGTCAAACTCGGCAAAGAATAATGCCCAACGGAGTTGTCTAGAGGATTGGGCTTTTGCGGTTTTCAAATATTGCAGGTTTCGGTGATCCGTAATCACAGTAAGGGTGTGTCGGGCCCCCAGCAGATAATGCCGCCAAGCCTTAAAGGCAGACTTGATAGCCAGAAGTTCCTTGTCAGTAATCGTGTAATTGATTTCAGGAGGCGAGAATTTGCGGGACCAAAATGCCACGGGATGCAACTGATTGGTTACCGGGTCCTTTTGTGATAGAACTGCCCCCATGGCAAGGCTTGAAGCATCAGTTTCCACGATGTAGGGGAGTTCGGGGCGAGGGTGTTTTAAGATTGGTGCAGAGATGAATTTAGTCTTCAAATCCTGGAAAGCTTGTTCCGCCTCGGTAGACCATTCAAAACGTTTGTTTTTCTTTAACAAGGCAGTGATGGGCTGGACTATTCGAGAAAATTCGGGGATAAACCTGCGGTAAAAGTTAGCGAAGCCTAACATGCTTTGCACACCTTTTACGGAGGATGGTGATGGCCATTTGAGAACTGCATCAACCTTCTTTGAATCCATACGCACTCCGCTAGGTGATAATATGAATCCCAAGAATTCAACTTCAGTCACGTTGAAAACACATTTTTCCAACTTAGCGAAAAGTTTGTGTTGACACAATCTTTCGAGGACCATTTTCACGTGTTTCTGATGTTCAGATTCCGATGAAGAATAAACGAGGATGTCGTCAATGTAAACAACAACACACACATCTATGAGCTCTCTGAGGACATCGTTCATAAAATATTGAAAGGCGGCCGGGGCATTGCAAAGTCCGAAGGGCATGACCTGATATTCAAATATCTTGTATTTGGTGCGGAAGGCCGTCTTCCATTCATCACCCTTTTTTACTCGTACCAAGTGGTAGGCTCCTCTAAGATCCAGCTTTGTATATATGCATGCTTTTCTGACTTGGTCCAGGAGTTCAGGGATCAAAGGTAACGGATATCTATTCTTGACGGTGATCTGGTTCAGGGAGCGATAATCTATACAAGTTCTAAGGTCTCCTTCCTTTTTTGGAACGAAGAACAAAGCTGAAGAAGCAGGGGACTTGGAAGGACGAATAAACCCATTTGCCAGGTATTGATCCAGGTATTGTCGAAGGTGAAGGTTCTCAGGCTCGGTGAGGGCATAAATTCTACTACAAGGAGGAGTAGATCCAGGTATCAGGTCTATCTGGCAGTCAACAGACCTATGAGGAGGTAGAGAGTTAGTCTGATCCTTCCGGAAAACATCTTGGTATTCTAGGTATTCGGGAGGTAACTGGGGAGTCTCTAAAGAAATTGCTGCCAGTGCAACACCAGGTGGAGGGTGACAAGTAGAGACACATTCTGGAAACTGGACCGTTCTTGCTCGCCAATCGATCAGAGGATTGTGTTTCTCTAACCAAGGTATTCCTAGAATAATCTGAAACTGAGGAGCCTTGATCACATCGAACACGATCTTCTCATGGTGTCCATCTTGACTTACTAGCGTCACTTCTTGAGTGGTATGCGTTACTGGTCCGGAGGCTATCTCCGTTCCATCCACCGTAGTAATGACGTCCTTTACAGCCTTGGGACAAAGAGTTAGATTCATCCTCAAAACCATTTCATGATCCACATAATTGCCTATGGCACCGCTGTCGACGTAAGCTTCAATTGCATGTAATCGATCCGGATTATCAGGGCTAATGAGGACCATAGGTATCACGAAATGCGAGGTCACGGAACTGGTTTTCACACTCGGCAAGAGGACCTCTATTCTTGTCGGGCGAGGTCGTTTCCCTGCTCAGAGTTTGTAACTTTGGTAACTGCAGCTCCTACTGCCTTCTTGGCAGGTTTCACCGGACAGTCTCGAAGAAAGTGCCCTGAGTTTCCGCAATAGAGGCATAATTGCAACTGTTTTCTCCTTTCCCGCCCCTTTTGTGTTAGAGGACCTTTCAGGCCCCCTATTTGCATGGGTTCCCCGGAGTCTACTCCTTTGGAAGGAGTCGGCGGTTTGGAAAATACTCGAGCATCAAACTTGGAACGATCGGCCTTCCTGTTCTGCAGTCTGTGATCTTTTTGAACGACTAAGTCTATATAGTCCGAACAATCTTGTGGGGGATTCACTACTTGGGCTAACACATCTTTGAGCTCTCCACGTAGACCTCTATAAAACAGCGTAATCCTTTTGTCCTCAGGCCATTGAGTTTCCACTATCAGTCTGTTGAAAGACGCAATATAAGCCAAAAGGTCTTGATTACCTTGTCGCAACGAAAGAAGCTCATTGTCCAAGGCCTGCCCCTGTGAATGTCTTGCGAACAGTTTTTCCATACTGAGTTGAAAAGCTTGAAAATCATGGAGGACCGGATCATCTTGATTTACTAGAGGGATCGACCAGTCTGCCGCATTGCCACTAAGGTACGAAAGCACGAAAGCTACTTTAGCTTGATCAGTTGGAAAGGCTGCTGGCCGGCATAAGAAATGCAACCGGCACTGATTGATAAATACTGCAAACCTCTTTGGGTCACCAGAAAATCGTTCGGGCAGAGCCAGAGGTACATTCCCAGGTAGGTTGATCTGCACTGGATTCATAGAGGATGTAGAAGGAAGATTTCCCCCAGATGCGGGTAACGGGGTCTGTCCGGCTTGTGACTGTAGCAATTGTCTAGCGAGATCATCTGTTCGCTCCTTGGAAATAATCAGTTCCCTTCTTAGAGCGTTCGTTTCCTGGCGGGCTGCATGCACTTCTGCCCTTAGTTCCCCAAGTAACTGGGCTAGCTGGTCGGTATCCGAGGTTTCCATAGCGCCTGGACGGGAGTTTTGCGGTAGGCTTTGCGTTCTGTAACACTCACCTGATTCCCGTAGAGGCGCCGGTCTTGACTGGGCGTATACCGTATCTTCAAAGGTGATGTGTAACACACGGCTGGCTCTTTGGGCTGGACCTCTGTGCACTGTATGTCTGACTCGAAGGGTAAGATGTCTGCAGATAGAAAATATGGGATTAATGAACTGGGTTATTGAATGTCTCTCTCTTCTTCCCTTTCTCTTCTCCTGTAGAACCCCAAAGGTTAATGCTCTCACCTTAGGTAAGTGAACGCCGTGCTCTCCATCTGCCTCGGGGCAGGGTGCTGTAACCAGTTTCTTCACTGGATAAGGGGAGCAGGCCTCTTGACTTCAGAGGACTGCTGTCCGTCGTTTACTGCACGAACAGTAAGTTTCGAGTAATTCTAATGTCTTTAAAAGTCTTTAGTAATGATGTCTCTTGTTTTGCAGGGTTCCGGCGATGGCGGATGACGGGCTGAAGTGAGTTGAAGATGGAGCCCGTGTGATGAATAGAAGCGCCTGGAAGCACGTAAGTAAGCGCTTGTTGCCTGCTTCACGATGCGCTCTAACTGTCTTTTTATTTTGGAGGTACAAGTTCGGAGCGGCTGCAGGGTGCCGGAATACCCACTGGGTTAGATGTGGAAAGGAGTAGTGGCACGTGAGTATTAAAGTTCCCCAATGTCTTTAAACGCACCTTGTTTTGTCTTTCAGATGCGGGATGCAGCGCCGAAGGCCTCCGGAGCGTGCAAAGAGTTGGTAAGCTTTTGTCTTTCAGATGCCAGAATGCAGTGCGAAGACCTCCAGAGCGCACGAAGAGTAAGTAAGCCTTTGTCTTTCAGATGCCGGAATGCAGCGCGAGGCGTTGGTGACAGCCTATGGACCAGGTAAGTGAAGCGCTGTCACTGAAGACCGTAATGCTAACCTGTTCTTTCTTGTCTTTATAGGTGTTGCTGAAGACTGGATTCAGGATGGTAAGCCTTTTTCCTTAGGCCCAGGATCATATGCAGAAGACACGATGAGCGTTCTGCTGCAGAGGATGCAGAATAACGCAAAGCAAGATTCATCCATCGGGTGTGGTTTAAATAGCCTCCTGTAGTGCTTAGGTGTCTCCTTCCACAGCCACGCCTAGGTAAGAAAAGAGTTCCTGCTTTCCAGAAGAGTTCCAGTGTTCTGAACCTAGGGAGTGGCTCCTGCCCCACCCAACAGGAAAAGTAGTTCCAAACAGAAGAGGATCAGAGGCTCAACTGGCAGGCAAGTAAGCAGCATGGTCTGCTGCAGGTAAGTCCACCCAAGCATTATGAGCCCGACGCTTCCAGCGCTGGGACTGGGCATATTTATGAGCCTGGTGCCACTGGCGCCAGGACTGGGTCCAAAAGGTCCCAATTGGGACTGGTTGGCACTAGGAACCTGGGTTATGGATCTGCTTCCAAGGGAGTTGGGAAAACCCTGACCTTTTGGAAGCAGAGATCATGACATTCTTTACCTCTCTTTCAACTAAATTCAATGTTCATGTTCTACCTCTCCCCAACTGAATTCTATACATGCTTTATTCATCCTAAACCAGAGCCTTTTCCCTCAACCATTTTCCAACCTCATGCCTCTGCCTAGACAAGATTGACTCCAAAGTTGATCAACAAATTCCCAATTCAGACTTCAGTCAGAGTCACCCAAAACACCCTCGCCAAATCACAGTGAAAGTTCAAGAAAGCAAGCTTTGAAAGAAATGGTGAAATAGTCAGGGATTCAGAATCTGTTCAATTTTGTTCACCTACGCTTACAGCGCACCCAGGCTGGTGTACTGTATATCTAAAAAATATAAGAATTGGAAACATGTGGAACAGGCACAGGTTTGTAATGCACAAAACCACAAATTTACTGAACAAATGACATACCAAAAAGAATTGCCAAACAAGAGCCGATTATTAAAAGAGAAATGAGAAGACCCCAACAAAGAGTTTTATTCAGGTGCTGACGCTCATGTCAAATTGAATAAAAAACTACATCAGGGCCAAGAGGGCCAGATTGGTTCACATCAAGTTGCTGGCAATGCTGAGGCATTGCCATTTCCTAGTGGGATTCTAGTTAACCATTTTCATAACCATAGTTAACTTGATGTAAGAAGATTCCCCTTACATCAAGTTAAAGGTTATTAACTAGGATGTGCATATCTAGTCACTCTGTCTGCAGTGCAGATACTATTGCCATTGACCTCATGGCTTGATCTAGTCATTATGCAACATTATGGAACATCATATGCATGCAAAGTAACAACCAAATCATTGGAGTCTAAAAGAGGCATGTCAAGTCAACAGATTTCCAAATTACAAACCCACAAGCACCCCGATAATGGCATCAACCCAACACGCAACCTACTCAGGCTCCTCAATGAGAAACCAGAAGCAACACAGGTTCACACCAAATTCAATCACTGGAACCAATGCTCCATCACCTTAAGTGCACAAAGGTAAAATAAACACCAGAAAACAAAAGGATTCACTGCAAAAGGGTCAATTCAAAATCAATGGCAAAGCAGAGCAGAGATGCTTGAGTTCCTCAGTGAAGGGATGACAAACATGCTTTTCCTCAAAGAAACTTGGCTAATGGATGATATTAAGGCAGATGTACATGAATGCCTCCAGAACAACTTCAAATGCAGGTATCTTTGTTAAAGATCCCTGATTGTGATGCTCTCTTCCTCCAGCTAGTGCTGGACCATTAAACTATTTTATCCTTCTTACTCGTCCTCAGATCACGCACATGCAACCCAACCCCACAGATGCCAGAACCAGAATCACAATAGAACATGACCACCTGATCATAGTAGGAGACTTTAACATCAAGTTTCAAGAGGAGAATAGCAACTCTGCCAATCCACTGGCCTCACAACTATCCATCAGACACCTGTAAGAAATGGTGATGGTGGCAATCCATGCAGCTGGACACATTTTGGAAGCAATCTTGTACAAAAGCCTAACTACAGTTGCACCCCCAATTCACTTCCTCTCGGGCAAAAACCTTATGATACCTTTTGTTATTTACACTCCAAGGTGAGTGCACCCAAATAAATCTAAGTCCAATTTAGAAATGAAACTGGAAATCCCTCTGCACAAAGGACCTCAAAACCAGACTGAAATCCACAAAACCACCAAAGGTTGTCTAGGACGCAGCACCACTAAAAGAAAGAATTGAGACATTATACAAAATCTAATGGATCACAGAAGGTCTAGATGCTGCAGCACTGAAGAACCCCCCCCTCCAAAGTAAAAGACTACCTGATGGCTTATGCCCCACCTAAGAGCCCTGAAGAATACATGCAGGAAACAGAAACAAGCTTGGAGGAAAAGTTACAAATAACAGGACAGAATTTCATAACAAAAACAGAAATGGCTCTATAAAGCAAAACTCCTAAAAGGAAAGAAACTGCACTATGCTGAACGCTTCTGAAAAGCAAGCAATGCACCGTAAGGGATGTTCAGCATCATCAGTGAGAGAAGAAACCTCAACATCTTCCATTAACCTACACAATCCTTTGCAGAAACTCTGCAATTTCCTTGCAAACCAATTTAAAAACAATTAGTTATCGATAGTCCTAATGATGTGCCAGACAAATTGTAGATTTTTTATATTTCTTAATGTATTTTGTATAATTATGTGCCCCTTCTAGGTTGACACATTGGGAGTATATATAACTAATCTTTAAGCAACGGAGTGGGTTTATCTATGTTACTGTGGGAGAGCGACTGGCAAGATTTATCAAATACAAGGATCGATTCACGGAGCAATAGTCTGAGAAAAAAACCCTCAAGAGTGGAAATTTAAAAACAAAGTCACATACAAAAAACAAGTCATCAACAATATGCCTGGAACCATAAGCAACAATATCATCCACGACACAATGCTAGATGCAACCGCTATATTGAACTACTTCACACCAATTATCTACAAGAGACTTAACTAAACTAGTGATGGAATGCAACAAAGCCGGCTTTCCAATTTGCTCACCTGACTTATACAAGAATATCACCAGTAAAGCGACACTAGCAAAATACTGCCTACATCAAACCATTTCTCAAAGATTCTTCAGGAAACACAGACAACCCCACCAACTACTGGTCTATATCAAACATCTCTTACCCGGACAAAATGCTAAAAACCTACTTATATGGACAAATCCTGACAAACATGAAAAAGAAACACCTACTTGACTAGACACTAGGGTTCCCGCCAGACATATGCAAGATCATCATCAGTAAAGAGACATGGAGAGAATAGTTTTGCAACCTCATGAACCATTTTATTTAAACAGTAACCATACTTAAGAGTTTCAAAGCTGCCTACAGCATACCACTTCTCAAGGATCCCTCAGGAAACACAGACAACACCACCAACTACCAGCCTTTATCAAACATCCCTTACCTGGCCAAACTGCTAAAAACCCACTGAAATGGAAAAATCCTGACACACATGAAAACCAACCACCTACTTGACCATGCACAAGTCAACTGTCGTTTTAGACAAGTATAATGAATGAGAAAATGTTCATGTTCAGACCAATATACATACCTTATGTAACAAACCAGAAGCTATTTAACCAAGGCTTAAAATGAAAATTAATAGCAGCATATAACAGAAAAAAACATAATTTAGTACAAACATGTGAAAAAAGCAACCTTTAATTAATGATGATTTGCACAGAAGTGCTAATAACTAATAGCAGAACATATGTTCCACATTGATATTTGATGTTGTATGGACAATATCCACAACCAAAATCAAATATTACAGGTAATGTAAATTGGAGGGTGAGGTCTATGTCTATCTGCCAACCCGAGCACTTCAAGTTCGGCAGTGGGGGCCTCTAACATCAGAACGGCAGAGCCTTCTTCAGGGAAAATGGCACTTTTTAACAAAACAATCTTCTAAAAATAGATAACAACAGTTATATGCTAGTTAGATGCCCTTCAATCACAAGAGGAGTATACTCCTCTGGTGGGGACTCTCGCCATGTTATTCTGTAGTGATGCAGTTTGACTTTTGATATGCCATGCCGATAGGAAGCATTTCACATTGAAGTGTGTGACAATACTGGGTGGTCTGGGGAGGAAATTGTATGAAAATTGAAGGGGAACCACCAAGTGTCGGTGTCAGCTTCAGGCATGTCAGAGGAACTGAAACAGCACTACTCTCCATCTAGGATGACCTAGAAATGAATTTGAACTCCAACATCACCTCTACCCCGATTCTATTAGGCCTTTTCATGGGCTTTTGACTGAGTCAACCAAGCAACCGTCATCAAAAGGATACAAGGAGCAGGAATAAGCAATACCACACTACAGTGGATGAAATCCATCTCAACACAAAGAATAGAAATCACTGGGTTACCATTCTTCATCTCAAAATTGCACAGACTCACCTGTGGGGTACCACCCCTCTCACCACTACTCTTCAAAACCTACATGATATATATTTTGTAGATGATTTGAGTATAATATGCACAGTGAGTCTGTGTCCAACTCATAAAACTCATCAATGGACACAGACTCACTGTGCATATTATACTCAAATCATCTACAAAATCAGTATCAGCAAGGATATAGGTCAATCCCATGTCAACTGGATCTCAGAAATCAATGCACAGATGAGGAAAAACAGCCTTCAACTCAACCTGAACAAAACTGAAATCATGATCACGCACAACATCCTTTCTACACAACTGCATACATACCATGGCCTATTGAAATTGAAATCAGACTCGAAGCATCCAAAGTAGTTAAATATCTTGGAATTTAGAAAGACAATGACCTAACACTGGAACCTCAAGTCAATGTAGTAGTTATGTAATGTTAAGATATTGCACATTTGTATAGCGCCTTATATACCATTGATATGATCTCAAAGCGCTGTGGGTTGAATGCCATTGGGGACCATAGTCCAGGTCAGTGCAGAGAGTATGGGAGTAAATAGCGCTACGGTGCACTCAGTATGTGTGCAGCCAGTGTGGTTTACATGGTGTATAGCTGCATTCTAATGCTAGGTGTGGTGCAGTTGTTGTGTGGGATCATTAGAATGTGTGCAGCAAGGCCTGTGACCTCAGAGTTTTCATTATGGCGGTGGTGGAGCTTGTGTATCAGATGTGTATAGCTAGCCTGATTTCTTTGTGGGGTTTAGCTGCGTTCTAAAGACTGTTGAGGTGTTCATGGTGGTGTGGAGGTATGTGTGCAACTAGGCTGAAAATTATTGAGGGCTATAGCTGCATTCTTTTGCTTGTTGGTCTAGAGGAGAGGGTGAGCATATGGGTATGTGTGAGTGTCTTTGCAGATTGGTGGGAGACCCCTATTCCTGATTACCTTCCAGTGCCTGCTGAGCTGACCATATACATTCTGGAGGTTCAGAGCAATGGTTCTCAGACAGAAATTCTCTGTCTAGTGTGGAGTTTGTTCTGATTACAAGGCATGAGGTTGTATTTCCCTGCTTAGCAGATTCATTGGTGTTGAGTTTCCCTAATCTTAATCATTATTGGGTTAAGCAAATTGCAGGTCTATGGTTGTCCCTGTGTTTTGTTGAGTCTGCCATTGTTTGGTGGATGATACCTTCTCGTTGTGTAGTAACATCATTTTCTGTTCTATCGGACCTATAAGTACTAATTAGGTTCGATGACCAATGCTCAGTAGATCCAAGGTCCAGCATCAGCGGCTATTGTAATCTCTGTGTTTCGTAGAGTCTGCAGTTGCAGAAAGGATGACACATTCTCAATGTGCATTTACTTCAGTTCTATTCTATCGCACATATGAGTACATCGTAGGTATAAAGGCTGGTTTTCAGTGACCCGAGGTTCAGCAGTATATCAGGCCATGATGTTAGTGGTGTATCTGACTGGAATTCTTACATCCAGCAGGGGTAAGAGTATTCCTGATCTGCTGTGAGGTTAGAGTATTGATGACAGGCAGCAGAACCTGTATGTCACTTGCGCTTGCCTTGCCAGATTCCTCGCCTGATTCTGCGCATTTTCCATTGCAGTCTAACAGAGATAGTCAATTTTTGAAGCTGTGCTATAAGTGCTAGTGGGCCCATTTTCAGGGTCCTGGGTAATTGTTTATAGAGAGTGGATGGGTATTCCTATCATAGTTTATGGTTTGAATTGTGGAATTACAACATATCATTGTCCCTTGTGAGAGCTAAGAGTTCTAGAGAGCTCATTTTATTGGAGAGCGTAGTGCATATCTGCAAGAGACAAAAGTGCAAGTCCCCCAAAGCATAGTTGATACTGTGTCCTGGGTGAAAGAGTTCAATTCCCAAGCTGATATGGGTAACATGACTTGATCAGAGACCACCTTGTGTATCCGGTGAATAACAAGATCTGGCCCAGTCTTATTGTTTGAACATAAGTGCTATTAGGCTCTGGGTTTGTAGTTCTGCACGTTAATTCACAGATAAGTAAGATATACAGAGGTTGACATCTCCTGGACTGATAATGCAATGTACACTTGGGGGAAGATAAAGATTGAGCTCAGTCGTGGAGAAGAGCATAAGTGCTATTAGGACTCAGGTTTGGAGTCAAGGGTATTAGTTTCCAGATGGATAGAGATAAACATCTCCTGTTTTAGAGTGGGGTGCATGCCAAGTCGAGGACAATAAGAGTGGCACAGACATAGAGTAGGAGTTTGACGTCCTGGGCATTAAGATTGTATCATGGTTTGGGTGGCATGGTCAGCTTAATGGCGCATGAGAGCACCTAGGGCATTGATGTCGAGCCAGCAGCTTTCTGGCGTTGAAATGAATTGATCACTCGAGCTGGGTTTTGTGTCCCGATTGTTCTTATCCCCGTGTTGATATAGTTACAGCCATTTATGGCCATTTGTTGTATGTCGAGTGGCCCAAAGAGGTCCCTTACATTATTTAGGGAAAGAGCCAGGTTTTGAGTGCTTTCCTGAAAGCCGTATAGTCTTGGCTGTGTCGCATGTGGAGAGGCAATGAGTTTCACAATGTTGGTGACAGGTTTGAGTATGCAGGCCCGCCAATCCTTGCTGAATTTGCGGCAGGTACCATCAGGAGGAGGGCTGTGCTTGACCTTAGGGTGCGGGTTGGGCGATAAGGTATACTTTATTCTTGTAGGTATTTGGGGATGGCTTTGTGCATCGATTGGTGAGTAATGAAGAGGATTTTGAAGGTGGCCCTTCATGCAATTGGGAGCCAGTGTAGAGTACGGAGAGCAGGTGAGATGTGATCCCTTTATCAAAGTGCAAGATGCAGTCTGGCAGCCACGTTCTGGACTCTTTGGAGTTTATTAACTTGGCAGGCTGGAGCACCCAGGTAGAGCGAGTTTTCAAAGTCAAGTCTAGACATGACAATGGACATAATTGCAGCCAGTCTATTAGGGTAGGTGAGGTAGGGAAAGATGTGCTTCAGAAGCCTAAGGTGATAGTGACAGGATTTGGATACATTATTGATGTGGTGAGACAGGGTTAGATCCGGGTCCATTGTGCAGCCAAGGTTTTTGATGGTGATGGAGGTGGGAGGGATGCTGTGGGAGGGTGGCCATGGTGGCCATGGAGACGGTACCGGGAATAGAGCTGTATTGCCACACACCATGATCTCCGGTTTTCTTGGGCTCAGAAGGAGATGGTTCCTTGCCATCCAGAGGTCAATGTATGTGAGAGATGCTGGTAGGTCAGGGCTAGGATCGGAGGTCGATTTGTGAATTTGCAGAATGATTTGTGTGTCATCAGTGTAGTTATAGCAGGTGAGGTTGTGAGAGCAGATGATCCTGGGCAGAGGGATCCTGTAAAAGGGTGAAGGGAAGAGGAAAGAGGCAGGCACCTTGGGGTACTCCAGTGTTCACTGGGCGTGCGATGGAGAGGAAAGGTGGGAGGAAAGTGATTTGCTGTCTGTTATTGAGGAATGAGGCAATCCAGTTGAGTGCTGAATCTTGGATTCCTTACAAGTGTAGTCTTTCAAGGAGGATTGTGTGTTATCTGGTGTCAAACGTTGCTGAGAGGTCAAGAGGAACATGTGCTGTGCATCATTCAGAATCTGCAGAGACTTTGAGGTCATCCCAGATTGAGATAAGTGTGGTTTCTGTTCCATGAAGCGGATGGAAGCCTGATTGCGTGGGCTCTAGGAGGTTGTTGGATTCCACAAAACAGTTGAGCTGACAGTATGCAGAGCAGTCGATGAGCTTTGCCAAAAATCAGTGTTGGAGATTGGCCTATTATTGACTAGTTACAGAGAGTCGAGGGATGCTTTCTTTGGAAGGGGTTTGACATGCACAATTTTGAAGGGATCTGGGATGATGCCAGAGGTGAGAGAGTCATTAAGTATGGACCTCACCAGTTCTCCTGCAGAAGTGGAGATGAAGATTTCTTTGAAGACAGAAGCGGGACAAGTGGGGAGTCAGAGGGTCAGCTGCTGGATAGTAGTTTGACAAATTCATTGCTTGATATAGGTTTGAACGAGGAGAACAAAGGTGTTTCGGACAGGAGGATGGTGGATTCTTGAAGAGCGGATGTTGGGTGGGGGTGAGGTTGGAAAGTTTGGCATTAAGGGTGGCTGTCCTGTCCAGGGCTGTCTTGTGGAAGTCTTCAGACACGGAGTTGCAGAGCGTTTGCGTAGAAGTTGTGGGATGTTCTGACCCACGAGCTCTGCCCTGCAACATCACTGTGCGCTGCTTTCATCAAAACAACAGAATGGCCGCCAAAAAGCCTTATGTGCGCTAGAAATCGCTGAGAAGTGCGCAGGGAAACCTGAAAAATAGGCCGCCAATACATTTTGCCTATGTCAGTGGTAAAACAGGAGACCACACCGCCAAAACCTATCATTGGGCTGCCCACAGAATAAAATAAAACTGCTTGAAAAGGCAGTGCTACATTCCAAAGGAAAATCCAGAAGTGTTTAAAATCCATTTTTCCTTGGCTGTTGAAAGTACAAAATCATGCTTCCCAAAGAGCAGAGAAGATCCAACATCCTTGTGGAGTGTTCACCATCACCTTATTTAAGGAATCCCCATAAGCACCATGACAGGAGAAACACCTTTCATCATAAAAAATCCACATTCAAAAGGTGCTTGCCTTGGAAAAATATGTCAGATATGGGCGGAGTACCGCCGCTCACCTAGCTGTCATTACTTATACTGTCAGTTTAAAACATGTGTCTTAAAATCAAATTGTGGAAAAGAAGAGACTTGCCATCAAAAGCAATATGGGTTGCTACAGATTAATCTCTATGTTTGAAAAAGACTGAAATGAAGAGATGTGTGGGTATATTGGCAGAAAATGTAAATTGTATTTTAGAAAAGTCCAATTTTAAGCAGTGTTTTAAAAGTGAACTAATGTAGCCACACTGAACTTCAAAGAGGCTTCCCCCACTGAGAAACACACCACCCTTATACCTTCCCACCAAAAGGGCAGGAATTCTCAGTTGGATGTTAATGGAGGCGTGAGGAGATTTGCTCTGCTGCTCTGGGAAAGAGACAATAGGCGTCTTGAACTGAAAGGAAATGCAAATTCGGGAGTCGACAGAAAACAACTGCTGGCAGGAGGAGGCTCAGGTTGCTCTGGCCCACCCAAACCTTGGAGGCGGGACAGTTTTGTTTTTTATGAAAGCACAGAAAATATCTTTTTGAAAAAGACTCATAGAAAACTCAACAAAATTGGTAAAAATCTGTAAATATAGTGTTGTTAAAATGAAATTTCTGGTCATGTTTTAAAACTACTCTGGAATCTTTGCGATATTCAGAGACTGGACCACTAAAATGTTGATATTGTAGCAATTGTGATCATGCTAGGAATATGATCATTTACAGGATTATGCCCAGATGTCATGCGCATGTATGTGGAAAAATGTGTACAGATCTGACACTGGGTAACCAACCAAAAGTGTGAAAAACGGTCAATTTTGAACCAAAACTCTCAAGAAGATGGGATTCGGACGGATACGTGCTTTATTAAATATGTGATGTGGACATGTATTATTAGCAAGTTGGTGATATTGTAGATATGCTTTCTATGAAAAATAGATTTTCTGTGTAGAAACAAAAGGGAGGTTTTTCCCTGAATTGTAAATTGCAGCATCACTATGACAATAGGTTTCCTTCTCAAATCAGGGGAGAGGGAATTCTCTGACCGATCAGATTCCTAGAGGTTGAGCTTAGTATAATCAGCCTATCCACCCCTTTTGGAAATAGATAAATAGGGACTGTTTATAGGACCTAGAGACACACATTCACCCATCAACTGATTTACTGGTGAAGCACTCTGCAGGAGAATTCGGATCCAGACTCCAGAACTCTGAAAGCAGAAGGCCCAATTCTAAGCTGAACCCTTCTCAGCTGGCCTTTAAAATCTTGCAACCTGATTTTAACCCCAGACTTCCAAGGGGCACACCAAAATTGAACAGCCTGGCTGTGCTGTTTTCTGCTTCTTGCCAAGACCTCTTGCCAGAACCCAGAGATCCAAACCAGTAGAGCTGAACCCTGATAGCTGTAAACTCAGAACCAACCCGTCAGATCCAGAACCAGAGGCTGTGCAGAGAACCAGCGCCGTGCTGTGTGCAGAACCGGGTGCCTGAGTCAAGTCTAGTGGGCTAGCAGAATTCCAGTCCAAAACCTTTGACCAGATCTTTGATGGGCTTATTCCAAACCATAGTTGTGAGTATCTAGCATAGAATTGTCCATAACCAATCTTTTAGCTTTAAGTAATCCAGTCCCAAACCATTCTAGCATATCCATAACTGCATTGTAGAATCTCTTTTTTCTGTTCTGAATCTTTTCCTCATCCATATAGTCCTTTGTTAATTGTAGTGATAAAATCATCTTTGCGCTGATATATTTGCTGAAGAAAGGCAAGCGTCTCGGCAGATAGAAACCATCCGTGGGCATCACTGGATCGGTGGCTGTGCTGTCGTGCAGCTTGTGGCTTCATGGACTTCCTAATGTAAAAAAATCTTTGTTAATACTCAAAAGCGCATCTTTCATTTGAAAATCTTGACTCTTTTGAGAAAAATCGACCTCTACTAAAACCTTCATAACTTCTGAACCGTACATGCTAGAAACAAAATGTAAGTCAAATTGAAGCTAACATCCTCAGATTTCAAACAGACCTATAACCGCATTCCAACTCCTTGCAGTTTTTCTGTAATTGCATTTCTCGCACGCTGAAAGGTTTTCCGCAAATCTGCATTTGGCTCAATTTCTTCACCTGTAAAATAGCTGTTTCTTGCACCCAACCTCTGAATTCAGTTTCCAATCTGCTAGTCATTAATCCATCGTTACCAGTGTCTACCCGAAGCTATCGAAAGCGGCTTCCACTAGTTTTGAATCCCATTTAAAATCACATTCAAAAGCATTCCACCTGTTTTAAAATCATTCCTGTTTTTCTCTAAGCTTGCTGGGGTGAACTGGGATTGAAACTGCATTTGTAGAGTGTCTATTCCTGAAACCTGTTTTCTCTCCTTCCATCTCTATATTGCATATTAGGGGGGATTGAGTACTATCAGGGGGAAGGAGTGATTACATTGCATTTGATTGAATTCATATCAAGTGTTATTTCTGTGCTGCATTAATTTCCTATCATTGCATTTCATTGAACCTACACAAAAGTTTATTCTATGCTACATTATCCTTCTCATCCATACTCCTACTGATTAAAGAGATTGTTGATTGCAATATCACCCAACACTGATCATTGTATAAATATTAATAGTGTGATATCTAGATATTGTTCAAATTCATAAAAGTGTGACATATACATTGTTCAATTCATAAAATAAATCTTTTAACTTTGCAAAACAACCTGCTTCTTGGTTCAGTGAGACCGGGGGGAATTCAACGAGAGGGGCACGATATAAGGGACATCATTCAGAAATAAAAGAATGTTAGACATAAAAATATATAATTAAGGGTTCCAGCTGGGCATCACACGCTAGGCATTGACTTAGGTGGAGTGCTGGGGTTGAAACCACTTACAGATTGGGGACTCGTCCGGGATTTCTGAATTAGATATACCACTTGTGACAGCTTAATACAGTGTGCTAACTGACAGGGTACATAAATCCTGTTGGGCTACCACGCTGTGTTACACTGTGAAAAGCACCCCTCAAAAGGCAACGCTCTAAGGAAACTGTCTGTTTTGCAAAAATAAAAGAAAACTTCTGTAAGTAAGGAAGGAAATCAATATTTCCAGAATGGCGACATTGGTAGAGATCAATATGGATAGAGAACACCCATTGCATAAGTTATTTGTGAGAGGTGAATGGACAGAGCAGGATCAGAATGTGTGGTTGCAGGCAATCACAGAACAGATCACTGCAACAGGGCTAGATACATGGCAAGATCAGGGTTCATTGCATAGGGCCCTGAGTGAACTATATATGGCCCCTAAGGCAAAGGATGAGCAAAACAAGATTGCCAAAATAGCGGCATATCTATATCTATCTATTGGAGCCATACAGGATAAATATGCTGAAGGCTAAGATCTGGCAAGTAAGCAACTGTAGTATAAACAAAAGAGGGACTCCAAAACATCCAGGCACTCAAATGGAGCAAACAAACATCTGTGAACACAAGGGTGTGCCTGAATATCCTAGGTCAAAAAATATCATTTGTAGAGCTAACAGTATTGTTCTCCTGGTAGCCTAAACAGTAGATTAAATCAAATTCAATATTTAATTTTTTGGTCTCTCACCAGTCACAGTAACCTTATGAGGAAAAATGAGAAAAAGTGCAGAACTTGCTTTAATTGTTGGTTTGTAACAAGACAACTTGTCAATTTGATAAGTACATACAACATGAAAAACATACATGAAAAACATACAAAAACAATGCAGTTTACAGAGAGAAACAGGACTATTTAGTCCATACAATCAAATGCACGCAAAATGTATGCGAAAGTTCATAGAAGTAGGGGTACAACCCCGCAAGAAATTAAACATAGAGGCCCAATATATGGGAGCTGACAGAAAATGATTTGGTGTTAAAAAACAGTGTATACATTTTAAATCATGAGAAATTTCCGAGATAGCTAATAAAACTTAAACTATCCCTGGCTGACCCTTACTTTTCTAGAGGATCAGATTGAACAATTTTGTGTAAATGGCACAGTACGTGCGTCAACCAGAGCCTGATTGCGGCTACAACGAAAAACAATATCACACAGAATGCTGTGTGCTAAGCCTAATTTTGGCTAACCATGTAAACAATGTCACACAGTGCTGTGTGTTAAGCCAAATTTTGGCTGAAAGGAATTCCAAAATATACAATGTAACCCAAACATTCATTTATCTGCTGTGTTGTCACAGGCTGAAAGGGGGTGTACTACGCCTACCGCTATAAAGCGTGTATGTCCATGGTACCAAAACGCAGGAGAATGTAGTTCCTGCGACCATTACATGGAACTAGTTGGCGTTTCGGTGGTATATTGATGGGTAGAGACCACCTTCCTCAGGTACTGGGATCTTCACATTCAGCCTTAATACAGACAGCCTTAATGTAGGGGGTCCTCCTGAAAAGGTCATAACAGGGGACATTTTATGAACTCAAAAGGTTTGACTTTAAATGGGAGGGGAGTTAAAGAACATGCCAATATATGGTGAGGGCATCAGGCCTCAGTGCCCCAGAACCAAGTTGGCGGTACCCCCAAACAAAAAACTTGAAGATTACCAGAGAGGCGCACTTAAAGTGTAAAGAACGTGCCCAAAAACTAAGTCACCTCATGGAAAAATGAATAATAGTGTGATCATATAGAGAGAAATGTGTGTAATAGAGTACAAAAATACTGTGCAAGAAAAAGGCACATAAATCAAAACATGGCGGAACGTACCTCAGGGGGCACATAATGTGCTCACCATGCAGGATGTCGTGCATTCAGCACATTATTTGGATTTGGCAAGTGAAAAAAAGAGACTGAATCTGAAATTTCACCTAAAGTGAAAAAAGAGGAGAAAAAAAAAAGAAAAGGAGAAAAAAAGACATAAAGGTGGCGATAGTTTATGTGCAACGGTAATTTAATATGGCCGGTGTGCATGTATGGTAAAGGTAACATAAACTCACCATATATATATATATGGATGACCGTGAAGCGCTTCGTATTTTGCGCAGGACATGAAAACTCCTAGCCTGGGGCTGGTGATATCAGGCTATGGAACGAAGGGTATGGAAGAGCTGCATAATAGAAAAGAATGACAAGCCCAACATGTGGGTAAGGCAATGTGAATAGAGCGCCCGGCGCATAGGTCAGTCGTGGTTCAGTTAGAAAAGTAAACAGAATGAAACTTACTATTTAGAAGTGACTTCTTCCACGTGGAAGCAGCAGACAGCTTGCTTTTAAAGAACGTTATGGCTTGCTTCTGAAGAACGCTGCGTGTGTCAGCTGTTCTTCACAATGAAGGGAGAGGCCGCCGGTAAAGTGTAGTAGCACTCAACCGGGGGGCATGTAACGTTGAATGGAGAAGGCAGACAAAGAAAGGGGACTCGGACTAACAGAGTGAATGGAAACCAAAATGGAGCCCTTCCATGATTGACCGGACATAGACAAAGGACTGCCACTACCATTGCAGGCTTACTGAAAAGTTTAGTGTAGACAGGCTTTATTTACTATATGCAAAGGACACTAATCCTTGGAAAAAAAGAAAACCATTATAAAACGACGGGGGCAGCAGTCCCAAAAGTATATAAAATATTTATTCTACCAGATTCGAAACTGAAAAGAGAAAATGAAAACCAACTAATAGTAAACATTGGTAAAAAAAAAGACATATATAAAGCGCATGAATGCAAAAATTATGAAAAAAATTGTAAAAAAGTTTTTTGGAGAAGACTGGTTAAAAAATTAATTAAATGAATAACGCTTTAGCGCCGAAATGGGGATAGCTCATTTAGACCATTAGAAATGGTGTCCAATTGGAAAATCCAACGAGCCTCCTTTGTGGACAGAGTTTGAGAGGGGTTGGAAGAGTTTTTGACAACATCAATCACGCACCAGCGCAGGTCCTCTGTAGAGTGGCTGTGTTCCATGTAATGGCTCACTAGTGGTGAATTAATCGACTTACATCGAATCCTGGAGCGGTGCTCTGTGATTCTAGTGTGTACTGGCCGTGTAGTTTTTCCAATATATTTGAGCCCACAGGGGCATTCAATGCAATAAATCGCCCAGGCAGTCTTGCAATTTGAATAGTGTCTCAGCTCCCAAGGTTTGCCGTGCACCAGGACTGTTTTTGTCCTCGTCGCAAATTTGCAAATAGAGCAAGACCCGCAGGGAAAGTTACCCGTCAGTGGGCGAAGGTCCCAACTGGTCGTAGTGGATCTAGAAGATTTTAGTGAGGAGGAGGCATGGACTAGTTGGTCCTTAAGGCTCTTTTGTCTCTTCATGGCGAAGATCGGCAATGGTTCAGCTGGTAGAGCTAATTGTGCCACTGACCAATGCTTCTTGATTGCTTTTTTGATGAGAAAGGAATGAGGACTATAAGTAAGTGCACATACTAGTTTGTCCTGTGGCTCCACATTTTTAGGTAGTAGCAGGGTGACTCGAGGGGTAAATCTTGCTCGTTTATTGGAATTGGTAATCAATTTTTTGGGGTACCCTCGCTGACGGAACTTAGTGGTCAGGTTAGTAGCATGTTGGACATAATCTGCTATAGATGTACAGTTCCGTCTGATGCGTAGAAACTGGGAGTAGGGTAAATTTTCTTTCAGAGTGCGTGGGTGGTAACTGTCGTAATGCAGTAATGTGTTGAGATCTGTGGGCTTGGTAAAGAGAGAACAGACCAGTTGATTGGCCTTATGTTGAATGAGTAAATCAAGAAAAGGAATTTCGATATTGCTCATATCGTGAGTGAATTTAATCGTCCGGAGGCAGGAATTCAACCAGAGGAGAAAGGAGTCAAGTTGCTGAGCAGTACCATGCCAGATGAAGATTATGTCGTCTATATATCGCCTCCAGCTCTCGATATGTTGGCGATATGGATTAATGTCAGAAAGATTGAATTTGGACTCAAAGTCAGCCATAAAAATGACGGCCAAGCTGGGGGCAAAGGCTGCACCCATTGCAGTGCCTTGGGTTTGCTGATAAAATTGATTTTGATATACAAAGTAGTTCCTGGTAAGTGCCAGGGAGACTAGTTCCATATGGAATTCAGTGGGAGCTTTGAAACTTAGTGCAGAATGGGTCAGATTGTTTCTGATACAGTCCATAGCCTCATCGTGTGGTATGTTGGTATACAATGCCGTGATATCTAGTGTGACCAGTAGGCTAGTAGCCGGGTCAAAAATCTTGCCTTCAAACAGAGAGATTACTGCGGTACTATCTCTTAGATATGTCTCTGTTTGTTGGCTAATGGGTTGTAAATATTTATCAATGAATTGGCAGACTGGTTCCAAAACGGTACCACAGCCTGCTAGTATGGGCCGCTCCCGTGGTTGAGCCAGGTCTTTATGGATTTTAGGAATGGCATAAAATTAAGGGGTGGAACAGTCAGGTTTGTTAAGAAATTGTGCTTCTTTTGGAGTGATCCAGGAGTGTAGTAAGGCATAATCTGTGATTTCTGCGATCATCTTCTGGATGTCTTTAATTGGATCCTTGCGGAGAGGGCGGTAACTGCCTGGTACACTGAGGAGGTCTTGTACCATAGTATGGTATTGAGACTGATTTAATATTACTATGCCTCCACCCTTATCCGCAGGTTTGATAACAATTTTTGAGTTACTGCTGAGGGATTTTAAGGCTAGTCTCTCTGCTTGTGTTAGATTGTAGCGAACAGTCCTATGTTGTTTTTGTAGCTGGTTAAGATCTCTAAGGATGCATTTCTCAAATGTGAGGAGTTCAGCCGGCATAGTGCTGTCTTCCGGGATGAATGTAGAGGGTGGGTGTAGCCCTGTTTCACTTTCATCCGATACTCCCTGGTTATCTGAAAAAAAGATCTTAAGTCTAACTGATCTAAAGAATCTTTTTATCTCGGAGTGTACACTGAACCAATCAGTAGGATGTGTAGGAATAAATGAAAGTCCTTTGGAGAGAACTTGAAGTTCCATCGCTGTAAGCAGTACTTGTGATAAATTGAATACTGGTAAGTTTACTGGTTCGTTGCTGGTCGATTGCTCCTCCTGCGGAAGCGTGGCCGTCTCTGGGTTCGTCCCCATGGTTGAAATTGGGGAGGGAACCAACCTGGGCCGGGGCCTCGTGATGGACCTGCCCCTAAAAAAGGTTGAGGGGGTCCCTGAATAGGGTTATAAAAGTGACGGTAATAGAAGTCACTATCTGACCCTGATGAACTACTGCTCCCCGAGAACGTTACTCGGCGTCTTTGCTGTGCACCCCCTGCTTGATTCCTTTGGCTTTGACGGGTGAGAGACCAAAAAATGTAATATTGAATTTGATTTAATCTACTGTTTAGGCTACCAGGAGAACAACACTGTTAGCTCTACAAATGATATTTTTTGACCTAGGATATTCAGGCACACCCAAGTAAGCAACTGTAGGCATTAGGAAAGGCCTAAACTGATCTGGACTCTGCTGAGCAGAGGCTACAGAGGAGCAAAAAGTCCAAAAATGAAAGTAGGCAATACATAACCAAAATAAAAGAGGACATGGGAATCCTGCAGCAGGAAAAGGCAGAACAGGATACCAGAATTCTGGCCTTGCAGAAGGAGTACCAAGAATGTTTGGACTCTCTACTGCAGAGCCAGAAAAAGCTGGAGCAACAGATACATTTCAACAGGGCATGCACAGAGCAGGTAGCCACCCAGCAAAGCCAACTAGAAAGAGAGAAAGAGGTGAGAAATAAATTAATCCTGAAAGACCTGGACACCCAGGCAGAATTTGATGAAGAGCGCCAGAAAGCTGGTGCGCTTCAAAGACAGAGGGACGACCTGGCAGGCTCTTGCTCAGGAAAGGGACACCTTAGGCCAGGATATCTGTCATTTACAAGAGAAACTGGAAGAAAAACACCTGGCCCTCCAGGGACTGAGTGGCCTCCAAAAAGACCATCAAAAATTGTTAGAGCACACCAGGAGGGTGGAAGAGGCTCTAGCAAGGATGGACCAGGCCAGTATGCACAGGACTCCGGAGGTAACCCTCCTGCAGCAAAGACTGGCCCATTACTCAAAAACAACCCAGGAAGCACAGAGAGAAAATTAGGCTCTCTGTGAGAACAATGACAGGCTCCACAGACAGGTAGCCACGCAAGAGAGATTGATAGAGACTAGTAAGGCCTTGAGGAACAGAAGGCTCAGGTTCTTGCATGGCAACAGGGAGCAGGGGCTGATAGAGATGAGGTTCGCTGGGAAAGGGAAACACCTGAGCATAACCTCAGGAACCCTAGTACCAGAGGCCTTCACCTCTTCCAATACCTAGACTCTGCCACCCTCATTTCCACTGGAGCACATGAGCCAAGGGCCACGGGGATGGCAGATTTCAATCCAATCAGAAATATGGGGCTCATAGTCCAGCACCTCCCAGGAATGGATGGGCGGGCATCTGGGTATGGGTACCCAAGTACTGTGAAATGTAGTGGGGAGAGTAGAGTAGGCCCACTAAGGGCATCCTGAAAACCTCTACCCAGCTAGGACAGTGGAGGGTTGGACCCATCAAATCCTGGGAGCAAGGAGGAATCAGAAGACTCCTCTGAGCGCCCCAGGGCACAGGAGACTAGGTCCCCACATTCTGCCAGCCATTCCCAGGCTTGCAGAATCCGGGAAAACCTAGAATGCCAGAAGGGCACCTCTGGTAGCAGTGCCTCTGAGTCAGAGGAGGAGTGGAACAGGGTCACCCGAACCAAGAAGGGCAATAACGCCAAAAGGGCCTTGCTTAAGGACCCCTTAAAACAGATCAAAGCGATAAGGAGCGTCATCACGCCCTATCATAAGAATGCTAAATATTCAGTTTGGGAGCACTTAGAGCTCTTGGAGCAGATGATGAAAACTTTCCATTTAAAGGACAGCCAGAGCTGTATTCAATATGTGAAATGGACCTTCTCACCAGAATACACCAGCTTCTTTGTGGGGCGGAGGACCAAAATCGTTCTAGATGGTCCACCTATAGGGTGGCCATCTTGAAGCATTTTTCTGTGCACAGAAATCCTCAGGAGGCTCGCAAGGCAGCCTACAACTTGCAATGCAGGGAGGATCAGGCCCCACAAGAATTTGTGCAGGAATTAAAGCATGCCTTTGTGCAGACCACCAGAAGGGTGCACACGAACAGCAAAGAATTTGTCAATACTTTTTTCCACGCTCTACCAAAGTACATCATGACCCAGCTAGTGAGAGATTTTCATGAGAAAAGATCACTAGACTGGGTCATTAAACAGGCCACACAAATTTAAAAGCCCATAGAAAACAAAAATAATGCAAAAAGACCCAAACACCCCTGCTGCTGCAAAAGTGGCAAAGGTGAAGGTTGCCCCCATTTTAGATTTGGAGATGGGGGGCCTAAAAACCCGCCTGCACAGAATCAGAGCAATCACAAGCCCAAAAGGCCCTCGGGCCAGTCACAGACAGGGAGCCAAGGAGGTAGTCCCACAAATGGGATCCCTCACTCCCGTGACTACATAAGTACCCGCTACAAGGGGAACAGACCCATCCTGGGTTATGTGTGGACTCCTCCAGCCCAAGGGGGGGGGTCCAACCAAGCAGCCAACCCAGGGAACTTCCCTCCTCACTTCCCCCAGGAGGGCAGAAATTCCCCAAACCCTGGACAGAACTTTTTCCCCAGGTACCCAAACTTGCAACCCCAGAACAATCCATCCTTCTTTCCCCACTTTCCTGAGCCCAGACAACCAAATCCGGGAGACGGGAGGCCAAGGGTGGAGGGGTACCCATATTTTACAAACCTGGGGTATTTTCAGAGAAGGGATAGCTACCCTTACCCAGCCTGAGCGGGTGTCAGAGCTAGAGCGCCAGGTCCAAAACATGGCACAGGATCTGTGTCGCATGCTGAGGGTTCAACAGAACCTTTACATGAGCATGCCGGTGCAGAATGCCTCAAACTCCGGACCTGGCGCTCCAGAGCAATGACGGGGGCAGAACCCCGACAACCCACCGGTTCCCAGGGAGGGGGCACAAGGGTTGGGGGTATTAATCCTTGGAGGAAGCTTCCTTCCCCACTTGTAAAAAGCCCCTGGAAACCCAGGAACCAGAACCAAAATCTCCTGCCCCTGAAAGTCTGCCACCCGAGGAGGAGAGGGAGGTAGGAGAAACAAAGAACCCAAACAGACCCATTTTGAGAAGGAGGTACAAATCTTCCAATTTGAAGGAGAGGGATCCTCAGAGGATCCTGGGAAAAGGATCTTCTCCTTCAGTGATGGGGGAACTCCTCTCAAAGAAAAATGGGTCCCAAAGGATTCAAATCCAGACTGGGGAGATGTGGGGACTGTGATAGTGCCGCCCATCATCCACCCCCAGAAACAACAACATGAAAATCCCCTGGTTCAAACCCATCCTGGTTACTGCCTCCAAAAAGGGTGGGGGGCCACCCAGAACCGGAACCAGGGGAACCCAAACCTTCTCCCATATCTAGTTGCCACCTTTTCTTTTCTGATTCCCTAGACTCCAAACCAAATTCTGCCCAAATCTCTTCTCTAACAGTGTCCAAAACTAAAAAACGCACCCACCAGTTGTCCAAAAATGTACATTATTTCTGCCCCCTTGCGGAGAAGAAGGGAAGATTCTATGCCCAGGTCCAAATATAGGGGCAGGGTACAATTTTGGCACTGGTGGACACTGGACCCCATGCTACCCTTCTGTGCAAATAGGCCTTTGATAAACTGAATTCCGGAAGGGGAGAGAATTAACAAATTCCTCTCACCCTTCTTCCTGGACAACTTCAGAAATTTGACGGGAAGGACATTTCCATCGAGGGGACTGCAGATTTGGACATTAAAATTGGGCGACACAAAGTGAAGCACCCGGTCATAGTTGTAACTCCAGAGGGCACCCCATGTTTACTAGGGAATGACCTCCTGTGAAGGTTGTCACCCCTAATAGATTGCGTAAACAAGGTCCTCTGGACCCAGACTAGCCGACCAATAAAATTAAAACAGAGCGGCAACCATGTTAGTTTAAATGGCACCTGCCACATGGTTGAACAAAAACCTGACCAAGTAGAATTTCACTTCCAGAACAACCAAATCCCAGACATGACAGTAATAGCAGTAGGACAACAAACTGGTGACGGGGGGACCTCTCTATTTCTGAAAATCAACCTTCCTTCCAGTTTAAGGTGGCATTCCACACTGGAAGGAAAGACTCTGAAATTCTTTACCAATCCACAATCAGCCATTACTACTCCTCTAGTCCAGAAAGATGAGAAATCATCTCAGAGTCTGGATGATATTCAGCAAATTGGAGAGCAGTTGTTCATCCCTGTTCAGTTAAATGAAGGGAATGACTCTGTTCTTGCCCGAGTGTGTGTGAACAACGGAAAGAGCAACATCAGCGAAGCCATGTTCCGCAAACTCCCAAAAGATCCAGCCATTCCCACATTTAAACTGATAGACAAATGGGAAATGGATCTGTAAACACCCAATTCCAAACATCTCCTGCCAAGCAGGTGTATGCTCAAAATCTCCAGAGGCAACAAGAGCATAGTCCATAATTGTTGGGTCGTGCGAGACATCACTGCCGCCTTTTACTTAGGCAGTGACATTTTCAATCGCTTTGCCATTAGTTTGGACCTAATAAACTTCAAACCTTGGTCCCGATTTACGGCTAATCCCATGGGATTTCATGATCCAGAGAAAGCATTTAGGTCAGCTCAATTGCTACCTTATGTAGTTGAAATTCAGATTGGAGAGCAAGTCACCATCCCATAAAGGACCCAACAATTCTCCCTGGAAGTGAAAGTTAAAAGAGGACAGAAACTGAAAAACCCTGATTCCTATATTCATCTAAATGCTTCTCTCCAACAGCAAGGGTTGGGGATAAACCCAACACTACTAGTCAACATAGAACATGACACCGTTCCAATAGAGGTGGATAACAGCGACTTAAAGAGTATCACTCTAGCCACAGGCACCATTATTGGAATGGCGGTTGATGACCGACATTTTTCTGCAGATTTAGGCAATGAACTGTTAGGACCAATCCCCAAGGACTATTTTGACAGTGACAGTGATGACAACAGAACACCAGACAGGATCTTTACACGGCATTGGGGGAACTTCTTGGTGTACACTTCCTGCCCTTATGGTAAAGAGGATGTGACCTGTGACTTCAGGAGGGATGAGGCGATTTTCCAAGTCCGCAAGGACTGCCTTCCCCACCTGGAGCCACCAGTCCAAATCAGCACTCTGACCAGGGACTTCTCCACCCAGCTGGAGGAAGTCGCTGCGATAGCAAAACCAGAAGTCTTTCCAGGCTTCAGGCAGATGGTTGAAGAGAGAGTCAACCTAGCTGATGCCTGTGAGACTCTGGAGAAAAGGCAAAAATTGAAACATGTTTTCTTGGATTTTCAAGATCTCTTTGCGGTGGACTCATATGACTGTGGTTACACCGACATCCACACAACAACAATTGACTCCAGTGTTTGTGAAGCAATATCGCTTGCCTCTCGCATCAATGGAGTCCCTTACTGAAATAATTAAGAACCTTGGATCCTGTGGGATAATCTGTCCAGTCCACAGCACCTTCAATAATCCGGTGCTGGAGATATTGAAGCCAAATGGCCAGTGGAAACTCTGCGCCGACCTTAGGGAGCTCAACAAATGGGTCCATACTTCCCGATGGCCTCTTCACTACATTGACCAAGGGCTGGCCCAGATCCAGGGGTCACAGGTATTCACTGCAATAGACCTGACCAATGGGTACTGGACTGTACCTGTCAGTAGGGAGGACCAATAGAAGCTGGCCTTTACCTTTGGGGGGCATCAGTACACAAGGACCCGGACTCCATTCGGATACATTAACTCCGGCAATGAATTCAACATTTTTCTACATAAGGCCATGCCCGACCTGGGTGAAAGGGGTACACTGGCCTATGTAGATCATGTTCTCATCAAAAGCTCGACTGTGGAGGAACACATAGCGGAGATCCATTATTTTCTGACACAGTTAAGGGCTGCCGGAGCAAAATTATCCTTTCAAAAGGCACAGTGGTGTAGAACCCATGTACATTTCTTGGGGCATGAGATTACTCCTCAGGGTCTCTGTCCCCAGGAAAAGAAAGTGGAAGCACTCCAGAAATTGAAAGACCCCACAACTCTGCAGGAACTAAGGAGCCTCCTTGGACTGACTAATTACAGCAGAAAGTTCATTGAGGACTACACAGAGATCACAAGACCCCTGATTCATCTTTTGAAGGGGAGGTCAAGTGGGAGTGGGGTCCAGAACAAGCCGAGGCACTAAGACAACTCAAAAGAAGCCTCCCACAATTGCCTTGCCTAGCTTACCCTGTCAAAAATAAGGAGTTCTTCTTGGAGACAGGGTTCTCTAATACATGCTTGACTGCAGTATTATATCAAAAGCATGACAAGGTCAATAAAGTAATCTCCTATGCGAGTAAAACTCTATCCTCTGTGGAGGAAAAATTCAACGATTGTGAGAAGGCACTCCTGGCAACGGTGTGGGCATTGAAGAATTACCGCCCGTTTATCCAGGTGGAACACATCATAGTGGAGACTCCACACCAGCCTCTGCAATATCTCCAAAGTGACAGAATCCGGGCCAGAAATGGGAGTAATTCCCGAATTACTTCCTGGATTCTGTCAGTGCAAGGCTTTCCTGTGGAGGTCAGATATGGCCAAACAAGAAGAGTCCCCTCGCGCACGCAAGGTCTGGCTGACTTGCATGATTGTGCCAAAGAAAACTGTTTCGAGGACGAGAGTCTAAAAATCAAGGACAACATGGAGGCATACCTCAATTCCCCACACAAAGACAAGTGTGAGGGAATGCCCACTGTCTATGTGGATGGATGCTCTTGCCATGTTGACAACAATGGGGAAAAAGAACTGGTGGCCGGCGTAGGGAAAGCATGGGTGAATGAGAACCCAGAACCCTCCGCTGGGTAAAAGATTGTTCCCCGAAGTAGTCAAGTGGTAGAGTTGATGGCAGTGCATCAAGCCATCCTCACTGCTGTCCAACATCAACTCCACAAACTGGTCATAATCACAGATTCGGATTATGTATGCAACGCTTTCATGGAGCACCTGGTTAACTGGAAAACCAGAGGCATGCTATGTGCTAACAACAAACCAAAAAGGGGATCCAATAATTGGTAACTTTTATCAACACATTGAGGACCCTGAGAACTTTCCCCTGATGGATACCGATTACATAGGGAAAGAGGACCTCAAAGTGTTGATGAAATGTCCAAAAATGTTCTGAATCCAAGATGGTTTGTTGGTGAGGAGATCCCTAGCTGGCCATGATCAGTGGGTGGTCCCTACCTCATTCCGAATCCTGATGTTAAGTCCCGCCCATGATGCGGCCACAGCCGGTCATAGGGGGTTTCATACAACACTTGAATTCTTAAGAGAGGTTGCATACTGGCTACACATGGGTCAGGACCTCAACCAATAATTGAAAGGGTGTCTAGTGTGTGCACAATTTCAGCCAACATCCCTCACACACCGTGCGCCTCTCCAAAAGAGGGGGATGACACTGCCTGGGTCAGATTTACAAGTCGACTATATCGGACCCGTGATTCGCTCCTCTAGGGGGAAAAAGTACATGTTGACCCTGACATGCTTGTTTACTAAATGGGTGGAATGTCTCCCGGGCCCAAACTGCAAGGCAGAAACAGCAGCTGCCCTGATGATCAACCACATCTTTTCGCGTTTTGGACTACACCATAGGATCGAGTCAGACCGAGGTACCCACTTCACCAGCGAAGTAATGACAAAGATGTGGGAGATACTTGGGGTCAAAAGGAAGCTACACATTGCTTACTAGCTAGCCTCTAGTGGTGCAGTAGAGAGATACAACAAAACAATTGTGAGCATATTAAAAATGTTTGCGGCAGATTCTGGGCCAAGTTGGGATATATTCGATTACCTCTTGTCCTAATGGCCATCAGATCTACCCCTTCATCTGCAACTAAAATGTCACCGTTTGAGCTGATGACTGGACGCAGGATGGTGCTTCCCCAGCATCTGCTCTACAAAACCCAAGAGCAGACATTGATCAATGCCTCCACAACTCATGAGTATGTTGAAAATCTAAGAAAACACTTCCAACATGCTTTTGCCTATGCTCAGTGAAATCTAGAGAGATCTGCAGACAGCATGAAGACCCACTATGACTTAAAGCCTAATAGAAAAGAATACAATGTAGGAGACCGGGTCTACTTCTACAATTTCCAAAGGAACCAGGCCAAACAGTGCAAATTTTTGCCTAGATGGAGGGGACCTTTTGAAATTGTAGACAAAATCTCACCAGTTGCCTACAAAATCCGAATCCTCAAAGGCACTTTGGCAGAGGGGGAAGGTAAGTGGGTCCATATTAACCAACTAAAGTGTTACCATCCTAGGCACACCCAGCAGCAACTGGAGGAGTCTTCTGGAACCCCAGAGGGGGTCACTCCAGCTCCCTAGAATTCCATATATAGTCCATAAATTACAATCAGAAAATGTGTCCTGATTTGTCAAAATGTATGTGTCCGCCCCACTACATTAATAGTGGTGGGGAAATGTCTACAAATATGTTTCTGCTTTGTCACCGTAGTTAATTAAAACCAAGGAGAACCACCCACGGACCGGGAGGAAATATCCAAGGGGCCCGGAGTATTGCTCAATACTCACATCAGGACTAGGCAAGGAGAACTGGTCGATCCACCCCTGATGGAGGAAAAGATGATGAACTTTGCCATTTTTGGAACCAAAAGAAAAGAAACTGACCATCCCAGTCTTGCTCTGCCCTGCAACATCACTGTGCTCTGCTTTCATCAAAACAACAGAATGGCTGCCAAAAAGCCTTATGTGTACTAGAAATCTCTGAGAAGTGCGCAGGTAAACCTGAAAAATAGGCCGCCAACCTATTTTGCCTATGTCAGTGGTAAAACAGGAGACCACACTGCCAAAACCTATCATTGGGCTGCCCATAGAGCTAAATAAAACTGCTTGAAAAGGCAGTGCTACATTCCAAAGGAAAATCCAGAAGTGTTTAAAATCCGTTTTTCCTTGGCTGTTGAAAGTACAAAATCATGGTTCCCAAACAGCAGAGAAGATCCAACATCCTTGTGGGGTGTTCACCATCACCTTATTTAAGGAATCCCCATAAGCACCATGACAGGAGAAACACCTTTCATCATAAAAAATCCACATTCAAAAGGTGCTTGCCTTGGAAATATATGTCAGATATGGGCGCAGTACCGCCGCTCACCTGCGTCCTAGCTGTCATTACTTATACTGTCAGTTTAAAACTTGTGTCTTAAAATCAAATTGTGGAAAAGAAGAGACTTGCCAGCAAAAGCAATATGGGTTGCTACAGTTCAATCTCTATGTTTGAAAAAGAATGAAATGAAGAGATTTGTGTGTATATTGGTAGAAAATGTTAATTGTATTTTAGAAAAGCCCAATTTTAAGCAGTGTTTTAAAAGTGAACTAATGTAGCCACACTCAACTTCAAAGAGGCTTCCCCCTACTGAGAAACACGCCACCCTTCTCCTTTCCACCAAAAGGGCAGGAATTCTCAGTTATATGTTAATGGAAGGGGGAGGAGATTTGCTCTGCTGCTCTGGGAAAGAGACAATAGGCTTCTTGAACCGAAAGCAAATGCAAATTTGGGTGTCGACAGAAAACAACTGCTGGCAGGAAGAAGCTCAGGTTGCTCTGGCCCAGCCAAACCTTGGAGGCGGGGACAGACAGTTTTGTTTATTCTGAAAGCACAGAAAATATCTTTTTGAGAAAGACTCATCGAAAACTGAACAAAATTGGTAAAAATCTGTAAATATAGTGTTGTTAAAATGAAAATTCTGGTCACGTTTTAAAACTACTCTGGAATCTGTGCGATATTCAGAGACCGGACCACTAAAATGTTGATATTCTAGCAATTGTGATCATGCTAGGGATATGAAAATTTACAGGGTTATGCCCAGATGTCATGCGCATGTATGTGGAAAAATGTGTACAGATCTGACACTGGGTAACCAACCAAAAGCGCAAAAAACTGTCAATTTTGAACCGAAACTCTCAAGAAGATGGGTTTCGGACGGATACGTGCTTTATTAAATATGCGATGTGGACATGTATTATTAGCAAGTTGGTGATATTGTAGATATGCTTTCTATGAAAAATAGATTTTCTGTGTAGAAACAAAGGGGAGGGTTTTCCCTGGATTGTAAATTGCAGCATCACTATGACAATAGGTTTCCTTCTCAAATCAGGGGAGAGGGAATTCTCTGACCAATCAGATTCCTAGAGGTTGGGCTTAGTATAAGCAGCCTACCCACCCCTTTGGGAAATAGATAAATATGGACTGTTTAGGACCTAGAGACACACATTCACCCATCAACTGATTTACAGGCGAAGCGCTCTGCAGGAGAATCCAGATCCAGACTCCAGAACTCTGAAAGCAGAAGGCCCAATTCTAAGCTGAACCCTTCTCAGGTGGCCTTTAAAATCTTGCAACCTGATTTTAACCCTAGACTTCTAAGGGGCACACCAACATTGAACAGCCTGGCTGCGCTGTTTTCTGCTTCTTGCCAAGAACTCTTGCCAGAACCCAGAGATCCAAACCAGTAGAGCAGAGCTGAACCCAGATAGCTGTAAACTCCAGAACCAACCCGTCAGATCCAGAACCAGAGGCCGTGCAGAGACCCAGTGCCGTGCTGCGTGCAGAACCAGGTGCCTGAGTCCTGTCTGTTAGGCTTGCAGAATTTCAGTCCAAAACCTCTGACCAGATCTTTGACGGGCCTATTCCAAACCATAGTTGTGAGTATGTGCAATTGGTTGGAGTTCTCTGGTTCGGGACTCCCTACCTGCCGCGCACCTTTCTTTGGAACACAATTTAGGTCAACCTGCAGCCTCACTCCTTGTTCGTCTGGGGACCAACTCCAGATCCCCAAAAGGTTGAAAGGATACTGGGATGACAAACTGTGGATGATGATGGGCGCTGAGGGGCTTCACTGGCCCATGCATGTAGCGATTGCATAAAGAATTGCTTTCATGGTCAGATTTAGAAAAAGTCTTCTTTATACATTAAAACTTTAAAACTTATTGCTTTATTATTGCTTATGCAACTCCATACGATAAAAAATGAAAGAACATAGTGATGTATAACATCAGTCATAACCCATTGGTAAGTGAAAACAGCCAACGTACGGTTTTGAACTAAGTATTTTTCAGGGCAAGATCGGTAGTAGGATGAGCTCTGAGTAGGGCTAGAGGCTGGTCCTCCCGAGTCCGGGCGCCAGTTGGGCTGGGTAGTCTGATCTGAAGCCGTATCCAGCTAGGAAGTGCGTGTGTCCTGACGAGCGGATTCTTGTGAGTATCTAGCATAGAATTGTCCATAGCCAATCTCTTAGCTTTAAGTAATCCAATCCCAATCCCAAACCATTCTAGCATATCCATAACTGCATTGTAGAATCTCTTTTGTCTGTTCTGAATCTTTCCCTCATCCATATAGTCCTTTGTTAATTGTAGTGATAAAATCATCTTTGCGATGATATATTTGCGGAAGAAAGGCAAGCGTCTCGGAAGCTAGAAACCATCCGGGGGTGTCACTGGATCTGTGGCTCTGCTGTCGTGTAGCTTGCGGCTTCATAGACTCCCTATTGTAAAAAAATATTTGTTTGTAATATTCAAAAGCACATCTTTCATTTGAAAATCTTGACTCTTTCGAGAAAAATCGACCTCTACTAAAACCTTCATAACTTCTGAACCGTACATGCTAGAAACGGTATTTAAGTGTCAAATTGAAGCTGACATCCTCAGATTTCAAACATACCAAGAAACGCATTCCAACACCTTTTAGTTTTTCTGTAATCGCATTTCTCGGGCACTGAAAGGTTTGCCGCAAATCTGCACTTGGCTCAATTTCATCACCTGTAAGATAGCTATTTCTTGCACTCAACCTCTGAATTCAGTTTCCAATCTGCTAGTCATTCAACCATCATTGCTAGTGTCTACCTGAAGCTATCCAAAGCAGCTTCCACTAGTTTTGAATCCCATTTAGAGAATTAAAACCATTTTTAGCATTTTTCCCATTCATTTAAAATCACATTCAAAAGCATTCAACCTGTTCTAAAATCATTCCTGCTTTTCTCTAAGCTTGCTGGGGGGAACTGGGATTGAAACTGCATTTGTAGAGTGTTTATTCCTAAAACCTGTTTTCTCTCCTTCCATCTCTATATTGCATATTAGGGGGGATTGAGTAGTATCAGGGGGAAAGAGTAATTACATTGCATTTGATTGAATTCATATCAAGTATTATTTATGTGCTGCATTAATTTCCTATCATTGCATTTCATTGAACCCACACAAAAGTTTATTCTATGCTACATTATTCTTCTCATCCATACTCCTACTGATTAAAGAGATTGTTGATTGTAATATCACCCAATGCTGATCATTGTATAAATATTAATAGTGTTATATCTAGATATTGTTCAAATTCATAAAAGTGTGACATATATATTGTTCAATCCATAAAAAAAATCTTTTAACTTTGCAAAACAACCTACTTCTTGGTTCAGTGAGACCGGGGGGATTCAAAAAGAGGGGTGTGATATAGGGGTACATCATTCAGAAATAAAAGAACTTTAGACATAAAAATATATAATTAAGGGCTCCAGCTGGGCCTCACACACTAGGCATTGACTTAGGTGGAGTGCTGGGTTGAAAACACTTACAAAGTGTTCAGGGCAGAGGTGCAAGAAGGGTTCAGGAATTCTGTGATGATCCTGTGTAGTTCTCTGCTGCTGCTGCGGTAGTTCAGGATTCTTTTGTTGGAACAGGCTTTTTTGGCCTTTAGGATCTCTGATTTGTAATTTTGGTGATGGTGGGTGAACACTGACAAGCTTTCTGGGGTTCTGGAGGCTCACCATTTAAGCTCAAGGGAGAGCTTTGTGGTTTTTAACACCTTTAGGTGGCGGGTGAACCACTTGCGGGTTGGTCCTCTGTTGGAGGGAGCTGAGCTGGAGGGAGTGAGAGGAAGGAGTGAGATGTTTAGTCAGGAGTCAAAGGACTTGATGGGTGCATTTCTATCTGTGTCCTTGACCTTGTTCCAGCATTTTAATTCAGATGGAGTGACAGAGGAGGCCTTGGGAGGTGGGGCGGTGTGTGGAGAGAGAAAGGTATGACTGAGTGGTCTGTCCAAATGAGGGGTTTATGGGTGCTGAAAGGAGGTCAGAGGAGCTGAAAATGGCATCAAGGATGTGGCCTGCAATGTGGGTGAGTTCTGTGATATGCAGGGTAAGGTAGAGTGCCTCAAGACTGTCAACCAGAGGTTAAGTCATGTTGGGCATGTCAAACCAGATATTAAAGTCCCCTAGTAGGGCAAATGCTGGGTGGTTAAGTAGTTAGTTTGCTAGTGAGTCGCAAAAGCTCTTAGTGAAAAGCCTGCCATTTCCAGGTGACCTGTAGACGAGTAAGAAACTGTGTGATAGAGTTTGCAGAAGAGAGTGTTTGACTAGAAGGGTTTCGTAGTTAGCTGTGCAGATCTGAGATTCGGTGAGTGTAATAGAAATGTGTGGTTTGTGGAGGATGGCTACTTCTGCCTCCTCTGGGAGGTCTGTTGTTGGAGTTGAGCAAATCCTCATGAGGGAATACTTTGTGTGAACTGTTTGAAATCATCCGAGAACCATGTTTCTGTAACGAAAATGAGATCCGGATTGTCAGAGGTCAAAGATGCTGTGTCTGTTTTTGCCCTCGGAGCGGGCATTGAAAAGGAGGCAGTGTTTCCCTAGTGTAGAGGGGTTGAAGGACTTGGTTGGTCAGAGTGGCTGGTGGGAAGGTGTAGGTCACTGGGGAAGATGGTGTGGTTGGTTGGAGCGGATCTGTCGGTATAAATGGAGGCATGGTGTTGGTTGGGGTGAGGGATTCTGTTGGTAGGAGCAGAGAGAGTGGAAGACAGATCGGAAGTGGGAAGAGTGAACGGGGGGTAGCAGGCCTTCATGAGAGGAATGGGGTGGTGAGTGGAGCCAGTGAGGTAGGTGGTGTCAGGCTTGGTGCAGTATGGGATTCATGCCCAGTGGAAAGGAGAGGTGTACATTTAGTGGGGGAAAGGCCATGTCAAAGGGGGAGTTGGGGGGCATGGGTAAGAGTGTGGTCCAGACATTGGGGCTAGGAAAGTTGAGGTTGGTGGACCATTGCAGGGGTGATGAGGCATGTAGAGTAGAGGGCGAGGGGCAGTTACTGCCTCTGAGTTTTGTGTGTTTGGGTGCTAGAGATGTGTGAGAGATGGTGAGGGCTCTGAGTGGAAAATGGGCAAAGCAATGGTTCTGGATAGGGTGAGACATGCCATACTGAGTGAGGGGGACAGCGTGGCCGGGGGTGGTCTGGTGTTGGAGGTAGGGGGTATGGAGGATAAGAGGGAGGGGCATTTCTGTAGGTGGAGGTGTGGATGGGGCAGGTGAAGTGGATGTTAGGCCGGTTGGGGCAGAGGTGGGGAGTGGTGCGAGTGGGTTATAGCTGTTACAACATCGCTAGGATTTCTTGGAAGTGGGGTTGAAGAGGGATTGGGATGGGATGGGTCAGAAATGCTTTGGAGAGTGTGTATGAGTTCAAGGGGTGGAGGAGGTGAGCATGGGTTTTTGTTATGGAGTGGAGCTCCCCTCTTGTGAGTGTTTGACAAGGTGTTATGGGTAGAGGTACTTGCGATTCTGGCTATAGAGGAGTGAGATGAGAGCGTGGAGACTGAACTGCAGGGAGAGTTCCTAAAAGGTGGTGCAGGGGAGGTAGTGATGGCGGGGCAGTTGTATTGTTTGGAGCAGGAATGTGGCTGAGGATGGGTGTGGGTCTACTGCCCGGGTGAGCGAGATGGGTATGGGGGAGGTGGAGAGGGAGTGGGCAGAGGCATATGGGAGACCGACAGAGTTATGGTGATTATGGCTGCATCAGAGAGCTCCTGTGGTCTGAGAGTTGGAGAGTGTGTGCCGAGAGGGGTGGAGTGGGATTGATCTGAGTGTAAGATTCGGGTGGATGGGTTCGAGAGGAAAAGGTTTTGCTGCATATAACTAGGGTTCATGAACGAGGGTGCAAGGGTAAAGGAGGTAGAGTGGATGGGGTGCTTCTTGGACAGCCACAGAGTTCCTCTTGTTTGTGGGCTGGAGGGTGAGTGATGAGTGGCTGTTTAAAGGAGTGTGACTCTGAGCGAGCGTGGTGCTGATGGACCAGAATTGGAAGGGGGCAGTGTTCTTGGTTTTAGTGGTATCCAGCTCGAGTCATGGTCGTGTAAGGGACACTGCAGCAAGTTTACAACACAAAAATCTGAGACAGCAGCAGTAAGTAGGAAACAGACCTGAAAAACCTGCCCGGTGGAAGAAACGCCTAAAATGTGATACACATCAGCAAGCAAGAAAAAAGTCTAGATTTGAGACACCTGGGCAGTGGGAGAAAACGCCCACATTTGAGACAGCCTCAGTAGGTAAAACAGCAAGGTGTCAGATACCTGGCCAGTGGGAGAAGAATCCTACATTTTAGACACAGCAGCAAGTAAAAATAGTCAGATATCAGTTAGCTGGCCAGTGGGAGGAAATGCCTAAACTTAAGACACAGCAGCAAGTAAAAACAGTTTGAATTAAGACACCTGGCCAGTGGGAGAAAATACTCACATTTGAGACAGCAGCAGAAGGTAAAACAGCTAGATTTGAGCTACCTGGCTAGTGGGAGAAAATGCCTAAATATAAGACACAGCAGCAGGTAAAACAGTTAGATTTGAGTTATCTGGCTAGTGGGAGAAAAACGCCTACATTTAAGACTTTTTACTAGGTGGATAACGTGGGTGTACATGATATGTAAGATAGTAAAGAGATTCTTGTTCCACCTATATGCTATCAAGCAAATATTGTAATTTTTCATGTTCCCACAAGGAACACAGGCCATCATCTCTCTTGTCAGTTATAGGAATAGACTGTGCCAAAAGTATTTACCCCGGAATGCCTGACAAGCTCACCAAAAACCTGCCACGCATCCAGAATACAGCAGCAATACTGCTCTTCAGACTCAGCAAGAGAGAACACACCACACCAGCACTAAGATCCCTACACTGGCTACCTGTCAAGAAAAGGATCTATTTAAAAACACTTTGTATTGTTCACAGAGCAATTCATGGCCAAGGAGAAGAATTCCTGCAATCAAATCTCCATCTCCATTCCACAAAGAACCCTGAAGTCCAGCAATTACATATGTCTTGAGCCCAAACAATATAAAAAAATTAAATATGGTGAATCAGCCTTTCGAACATATGAACACAATTCTGGAACTCCCTCCCCAAGGAAATACACAAAATAGAGGAACAGCTGATCTTCAGGAAAGCACCAAAAACATTGCTTTTTGATTTACCGACCTAGCCTGCCAAACCAGGGCCCATGGTCAAAGATAAGTGCACAACTTTAATACAAAGAGGTACAGTTTTGGGCCTTTGCTCGGGATTACTGGTTACAGTGATCCAAACAGATTGGCCTACCATTGAATGAGAGACCTAACCTCATTAAACGCTGTACAGTGGAATTCAGTTTACCCAACAGCCAACCTGTGCAACGATGATCCAATCCTATACCCTGGTATGAGGATCACCCCTTTTCTCCATGAACCCTATTAAATCATTAAATCTCTCCATACTCCTTCCTGCAAACACACCACACACCGACCAACTATTCCACCCACACATGGCAACCACAACACCCCACATCCATACTCACACTAACCTGCAAAGCTCCACACCTACTAACCCACAAAATCTCAAAAAGGTCAATACACTCCTACAACACGCCACACAAGAGCTCCCATATAGGCTAAACCCACTGACCCATACTACCTAGAAGCAAACACACACACATGGACCATTTTTTCTCTGAACTGAAACTACCAACACAACAGCAAAAGCACTTGTGTGCTCTCCCTCTCTTCCTACAAAAACAGTGCACATCAGCTGATCAACAACTCTCATAATCATTCAATGTGAAGCGTCAGGGGCTAGTACCTGGGTCAGTGCAGAAGGTTTGCATACAGAGGGCTTTGTGCCATCAATAGATTGATTTAAAACATTGTTACAACTTGCAGGTGGGTTGATTAGCTTATTAAAATGGAGATTATCATCTTCCATGAATTGCAAAATAGTAATCAAGGTGATATATGAAAGACCTGGCCACAAGCTTTTATGCCAATACATATTTCTTTCATTTTCAAACATGCACTACACATTTACGTTATTATGTACTTCAATGTCATTCATTGGCAGTCCATCTTTTTTAGATGTGGCTTCTAGGTGGCACTGTAAGCATTGCCTATAATCCCAAACTATTTGCATTGGAAGTGAATATAGGAGAGACATGGGATGTGAGGAGGGGCACACAGACTATGGGTATTGTTTTATCAAGTGTGATAGGGTACCTGGGTGGGATGAAGAATTAGACTGATAGGCTAGTAGGTTTGGTTAACAGAAGGGAGTTTCTTCTGATATATGTAGCAGCAAAAGAATAGGAAGTGATGTCTTTGTTAAAGTTCATAAAGAATGTCTCAAGCAAGACTTCGAGTAAAGGTGTCTGTCCACCCAGCCTCCCCCCTTCAATAAGCTCCCTGGAGATATAGCATTGCAACTCCTCTGTCTTCTCCTCTCCCACATTTTGCACTGGAAGGACTTGACCCACTGGAACCTCCATATCCTCTATACCATGTTCTGCTAGAAGTGATTCCTGTTCTTCTCCCCCTTCCTCAGATATAGTGATGGTATCTACCTATCTCAATCCTTCCTCGCTGCCTCACATATAAAAGGGTTCCACACCCTTTCCCCTCCTGCGTCTAAAGCATTGGCGTTTTCTTCAATGCAGGGGATTTGCATATCTCTAATGCCTTCAATTCTGGGAGACTGTGGATTGCTTATGCCAGTATGTACACGTTTCTCATGGGTATTCTCTTCATTGCTAAAGTGTGGCTTTGGAAGCATGCGACTTCTTCAGGTTAAGCGTCTGTGCATCACATTTTGAGAGGGTTTCTCCAGCATCAGTTGCAAGGGTAAAAAGAGATTTCCTTGCTGGTCAGGAGTTGAAAACTGCTGCAACATTATTTTCTGAAAGGGAGAGACCTCCTCTCCAATGGTCGATGTTTGGGTTCGGCTACTACTATTGAATGGCATTCTCAGCATGTTCATCTGATAGGAGTTTTGTTTTTAAAGGATTCTCTCGTGCTCTCTCTCTCTCTCTCTCTCTCTCTCTCTCTCTCTCTCTCTCTCTCTCTCTCTCTCTCTCTCTCTCTCTCTCTATCTCAACAGGGGTCCATGATAAGTGTTAGGGTGGCATGGGAACTCTTTAACTACTCCTTTCATGGACCTTCATATTGAGTAGAGGCAGTGGGCGACTATTCCTGTAAGATTGGACTGGGTTCCCAGTATATCTCTTCTGAGCCTGGAATCCTCTTACTAGTGGTGACACCCAAACACATAGGCCACCGCATTGTGGGTTCCCACGTTTTGGCAGGCGCTTCTTCACACCACCCGTTGACCACCTCTTGCCATGCTAGTGTCTATGGGCAATTCCGACTTACTACTTGCCCTTCCCCACCGAAAAACGCGTGAGCTGAGATCTCTTTGAGCTGAGATCTCTTTGAGCTGAGATCTCTTTGAGCTATGTTTGTGCTTTAAAGTGGTGCCAGAGGTTTTTCTGAGCAGTCTTCCATTAGGTAATTGATTACTTATAGCTATAAACAACCTCCTGGTGCAATACAAATGTTTGAACCGAGTGTGCCTTGTGTCATTTGATTCATAAGAAATGTGTGTGTCATTGCACGCATTCGCCAGCACTGACACAAGATGCCCAGGTACTTACGCCATTTGCCAGATGTTGCTGTCTTATGTCCAGGAAGTACCGTTATGGAAGAGCCTGAAAAAATGCATACACAAAAGTCAAAGCATTTTGCTTTATCAATGTTTTACTGTGGCCCGGTCATGTTACATCAATGTCACTGTTGGTAAAGCATTGCCACTGCGGTCTAAATAGATACTGAATAAAGGATCTAATTTGAAGGTTTATGCATTGGTGCTTAGCAATACATCACAGTATTGTCCAACACCCACTCTTTATTGCAGCAGTGATAGATCATAATATTTGCACAATCATTTTTAAATTAACTGATGTCACCGCTGCAGCTAATTCTGTCCCTGCAATGTGGCACTTACTGTAGAAACTAATTGAGCTGCACTGAGCAGATGGCTTAATCACAGAGGTACATCATTTTTTAGTAGCTAGCTGCAATGATAACCGGGAAAAGGATATTTACAAATTTAAATATTCTTAAACTACTTTGTATGTCTTAAAGCAGCAATAGCACGCAAATCACAGAAGGATAATTACCAATATACGGGAAAAGCTAATTACACATAATACAATTACAAATTGTATCATGCATTTAACACACAGCATACTTTGCCTTGTTTTTTTTTCTTATCAGAATTTCTAATTTGTTTTGCCCTTAGCAAATATGGTTTGGCATAATTTGAAATTTCAATGCTACTGTTATAGTTTCCTCATGTATGCCTCTGTTTTTGACTTAGATGAATGTGCATGCAAACAAATAGTGCACGCAATAGCTCAGAATGCTCGCTTTCTTTCTTACATACAGAAAATGAAATATGCAATGCACTGACCGGTTTAATCCAATAAAACCAAAAGAATGTGGATTTTAAATATTATTTTGGTGTATGCATCCGTTAATGCAGAAAGAAAATGCATGTGCGTCCACTGACAAGTAACATGTGAACTATGCTTGTATGCACATTAGGCAACTGAAAACCATCGGTAACATGCTTGATGTCATTATTGGCTTACTTTCGAACAGGGACGTCATTTCACCAAAATGCCAGGGGTAGCGGACGTGACATCAGACGACCCTTGACTTCTGATGACATCGGAGAAAGTGATGTCAATTGACCCCACCCCGAAGTGACATCACGGGATGCAATGGCACACAACCTTTCACCCCTCCACAAAACAGGAACTGGCATCACATAGCATTGTTCCTAAGTACACAACGAAAAATATGGTCTATATATATCATTGTAATGTTATATACATTTCATAAAAGAATGAATCACCATATATAACTTTAATATCAGTGTTTATAGGCCCATATTACCAAATTACTGTGAATGCAAGCAGACGTCCAAGGTCAAATGATAATGATGTGTTATTGTATAGCACTTATGCTCAAGCGCTTTATAATAGAACAAATGCACATACAATATCACCCAACCTGTGTTGATACTCATGTATTGACCTCAGAAGGATGAATGGCTGAGTTGGCCTTGCTAGGATTCGAACCTGCAACCTGCAGATCACACACACATCGCAGCAGTGAGCGCTCAACCCAATGAGCTATCTTACCGGCTATAGTACCATTAGCAGTTACATTTGAATGTTCTCAAAGTCAGAAAGCAAATGACACACTATAGTGGATACAATTTAACTGGTAACTGTGAACAGCAGGCCAGTTCATCTGCAGGTCTGGTGCAAATTTGGCCACATGTCAACCTTGCGTGGATCTACTTTTCAGCCTTCATAGGTTGGGAAAATACCATTGGGAAGGTTCATATCTGTGTATTAAATAATTTAGAGTAGTGCAGGGAAAGCTGCACACTCATATGGCATATCGTACTCTGGTACTCGTTACCTCATACATACAACAATGCATTTATTGTGGCACAATGAAATCAAGGGCCACTTTATGTGCTATGGTCAAAAATGTCTACACTGTACACAAGCTTTTAGGCACAAGGAATTTGTCAAGTGACTGAGGACACCGGGATGGAATGTCCTGTGATGATCGTAACAGAGACAACTGCAGAAAAAAAAACAGGCCATAACTGCAACATGCGACAAGCAAAAAGCATAGTCCGGAATGGATTCTTATTCTATTCTAAATGCTTTTTGGACGTTTTTTGTCTGTACTTTGAATTTGATGTGTGTAAGGACAGAGTAAATCAGCGACTCAACCCCTCAAGTGTGCCTAAAATAAACCTTTTTTTTTTTTTAAACGTATTTTATTGATTTTGGTGAGAAAAAAAAAACGTGCAATACAACGGGAAATCAAACAGTGGTTCAAACAAGGGAGGGGACGGTGCAAGGGGGACAGGGGAGGGGAAGGGCCAAACAAATCAACAACAGTCTTCATGTTGCAGCGAACTTACAGTGGATGGATGGGTTAGGGCCTGCGACCCAGAGTTACAGGAAGCAGGGGGGGTCGCATACAAGGGCCGTCCTTCCAGTGCTGGCATCAGGGGATAGTGCCGGTGTGATGCTACGAGATTTCAGGGGGGTTTGTGGTCGGCGCTGAAGCGTATGTCTCTGAGGAGGGCCTTCCATGATTCCAGGGTGCCGCACTCGGTTTCGCCGCTTGACATGATTCCTTCTTGCCAGGCCCTGGTTTCAGCTACTGTCCATCTCTCGAGTTCTTTGAGCCATCGTTCATGCCTGGGGCCCGACGGCGTCTTCCAGGCCATCGCAATTGTTCTCTTAGCCAGGATGCATGAGATGTCCATTAGTCTGACAGTATGCTTGGACTTGCTAGGTCTGGGGTAATTCCCCAGGAGGCACTCTCCAGGGGTCCATTCGTACCTCGTCATTCCGGCGTCCATGCAAGTCTGTTTGGCTTTGGACCATAGTGTCATCGCCTTAGTGCAAGTCCAGAACATGTGGATCATGTCCGCTTTATCATTCCCACACCATGGGCATGCAGGGGAGGATGTCTTATTGAAGGAGGCGACCCTATGTGGGGTCATGTATGTCCTATACAGGACGTTCAGTTGAATCTGGCCGAATCTGGTATTCCTGGACACTTTTTTGGGAAATATTAGCGCTCTCTCCCATTCTTTATCCGTGATCGGGGTCTCAAGGTCCGCTTCCCATTTCGCCCTCAGGTCTTTTGCCTAGGGTTAGGTTTGTCGCATAGTCTGCTGTAGAGCCTGGAGACTGGTCTCCAGCCATCCGAGAGGTCATGCATTTCTTGAAGTAGAGGATCAGGGGAGGGTTCCTCCGGCCAGCCGGTCCATTGTTTCTTGGCAGTCTGTTTAAGGCGGTGGTACCAGAGGAACTGGCCCGGGGGTATTCCTTCGGCGGCCTTAAGAGATTCAAAGTCCCTGAATTCTCCTTCCTCGTACATGTCGCCCCATGTGTATATGCTGGCTTCTTCCCACCTCCTTGCTGTGGAGAGGTCTGCATCCGTTCGGCAGGTGTCTGCTAAAATGGGGTTATCCGGAGAGTATGGGTGTTGTACTCGCCTGATGTAGCAGGACCTGGCCCATATCTTCCTTCCCAGGTCAATCACTTGTGAGGTGACCGGGGATTGTCGTGTGGGGTGCCACAGGGTTTCCTTGGGGATCACATTGTTCGAGGATTGCCTTAGTAGTTCCGTCTCAGCCGAAGGTTCGTCCGAGAGCCATTTCGTTATGTGACTCAGCTGGGCAGCCAGATATTATAACTGGAGATCCGGTAGCTTTATTCCACCCTCTTTGTGTGGCAGGGAGAGAACAGATAGCGACAGTTTGTGCCTGTGGGGGCCCCAAAGGAAGTCCCTGATAATAGCCTCCAGCTTCTTGAAGAAGGGCGGTCGAACGTAATGGCAAATGTTCACGAAGAAATATAGGAATCGGGGGAGTACGATCATCCTGACTATCGCTGCCCTGCCCACCATGGCCAATGGGAGCTTGGACCAGAATTTTATAGAGCGTCGAAGACTCATGATGGCGACCTCAGTGTTGTGTTTGTGCGTGAGTAGCGAGTTATGGCTTACGTTGATCCCCAGATAACGGAACTTGACCAGTTGCCAGCCTATTCCTATCACTGGGAGATTGCTTTCTGGAATGTTGCGTAGGCCCGCCAGGGGGAAGGCGGAGGACTTGCTCCTGCTGAATCGGATCCCCGAGTACTTCGCGTAATTATCTAGTACCTCCAGTGCTGTCGGTGCATTAACTTCGGGAGTGCTTAGGTAAAGGAGGACGTCGTCTGCGTATAGAGATATTATGTGGTGTACAGTGCCCACCTTGATACCAGCATCGAAAAACTGCTGCCTGAAGTATAGTGCAATCGGCTCCAGGCCCAGTATGTACAGCATGGGCGATAGCGGACACCCCTGTCTCGTTCCTCTTTGTATTTCCCAGGCTGCTGATACCATTCTTCCCGTTTTCACTCTCGCCATTGGGGAATTATAGAGGACCTCGATCCACCTGATGAAACCCCCTCCGAAGCCAAATCTTCTCAGGACCTCCCTGATCCATTCCCAGTATATGGAGTCGAAGGCCTTGATAGCATCGAGCGACAACACCGCCAGGTCCTCGTCCCTCTCGTGTGTTTCAGCCATTACATGCTGTAGCCTCCTGAGGTTAGCAGTGGTATTGCGCCCAGGTACAAATCCGTTCTGGTCTTCATGGACGATGGATCCCACCACTCTGGCCAGCTTGCGAGCTAATATGGATGTGAGGATCTTGGCATCGTAGTTTAGCATGGCCAGAGGGCGATAGGACTCACAGTCGGTGGGCGATTTGTGTGGCTTGAGCATAGGGACGATTATGGTTTCTTTCATGGTGTTGGGGAGAATCCCGTTCGTGTATGCCTCCTGGTAGACCTCGTGGAGAACTGGGGCAAGGATGGGCTCATATGTCTTGTAAAACTCAGGTGGGAGGCCGTCGCTGCCAGGGGCTTTGTTGTTAGAGAGGGACCTGATCGCCCCTTGTACGTCCTCAAGAGTGATCTCCATCTCCAGTTCCTCTCTCTGCTCGAGTGAGATGCTGGGAAGTTCTATCTCCTCAAGTGTATCTATAATGTCTACAGTAGGAATTTGCGTCTTGTGGGCATACAGTTCGGTGTAAAATTTGGCAAAGGCTTCATTGATCCCCAACTGGGTCGTGTGGGATGTCCCATCGGCGTCCCGTAACTCCACTGGGAGGTGTTTGGGGTGTTCCCGCTTGCAGAGCCAGGCCAGTAATCTCCCTGGTTTGTCCGATTCTTTGTGGGATCGGGTGGTATGCGTGGTAAAATCGAATTTCTCCAGTCTTTCCCATGCTTGTTGGCATTCTGCACGGGCTTCCTTCAATTTATTCTCGGCCTCTGTGGAGTTGTCGTGAGCGGACTCTAGTCGGGAGATCTCAGCCTCCTGTGCTTCGAGCGTTCTCTGCAACTGCCTGCGAGTACCACCGGCTCTCGATATAATTTCCCCTCTGGTCACCACCTTCATAGCTTCCCATAATGTGCCCCAGGAGGATACCGACCCCATGTTGATTTCCAGATAATCTTCCAATTTTTCGGCAAGGACTTCCCTGAACTCGGGATCTTCAAGTGCTGCAGTCGGCATCCTCCACATGGGGATCGGGGGTCTGGGGCCCCTCAATTGCCATAGCATGGTCAGTGGGGAGTGATCGGAGATCGTTCGCCCCAGATACTCTGTAGATGCAGCACATGGGGCGAGCTCCTTGTTGATAAACAGGTAGTCAATTCTTGTATGGACTCCGTGTGGGGCTGAGTAGTGGGAGTAAATCCTGTCGGCCGGATGGTGTTCCCTCCAGATGTCGACCAGATTGAGCTGCTCCAGAGTTTCCCTCAGGGCACGGGATGCAAGGTTGCTCGGGTGTGGGGGGGGCAGCGATCTGTCCGCGCTTGCGTCAGCAACACAATTGAAGTCCCCTCCCCATATGAAGGTGCGGTCCCGGTGCCGAATCAGTTTTGTAATCATTGTGGCGAAGTACGCCGGTGTTCCGTCATGTGGGAAGTAGGAGTTGACCAAGCAGACTGGGGTCTGTTCCATTGTGCCCCAAATCACTACGTATCTCCCTTCCTTATCTTGTTCACTCCCCTCCATCTGGAAGGGCACATCCGGGCTTATCCATGTTAGCACCCCTCTAGCGTATTTGGAGTAGGGGGACCCTCTCACAGTCCCAGCCCATCGGTCTGCAATCTTGGACATGGCCTCCGTCGTGAGGTGAGTCTCTTGAAGGAGTGCAATCGAGACTTTCTTCCTTCTGAGGTAGGATTGTATACGATTGCGTCTGAGGTATGAGCCCATACCCCTCACATTCCATGTCATCACAGTGAACTGTGCCGCCATCGGGTCTGAGTTTCGGATTTGATGCGGGACTCGGTCTCCGGAGTCCGGCTCTGTTTTAGTCCTCCGTAGGGCTGCGGGGGGAATATCACTGAATTCCGGTCGTCGGGGTCGCGTCCTGGACCCATCTCGGTCTTTGTTGGCGAAAGAAGCATGAAGACTGTATAACTAATAAAACTAATAACAAAACTCAAACTGGTGCGCCCAGCGACTACAACATTGTTGCGGTGCTCAGGCGCTCTCGAGCCGTTGGAGCCCATCCGGGAGTCGGGCGCGAGCTGGGTCAGGCAGGTGCCCAGACCGGGTGAATTCTACGCTGGGGGTGGGGCGAGGGTCTGGCGGCGGAGCCGAGCGAGGCCGTTTCCAAGTGAAAAACTGAAGTTGGATTACCTTCTGTGTTCCAGCGTCATGTACGATAGTTCTTACTGTTACTTGGGGGTCGCTTGTGAGATCAGGGGGGGTTAGGCCTCATTCCGTGAGTTGTCCTTGCCATCCGCCAGGTTATTATCCTCTAGCCACATGTTGGCTGCCTCTGGATTATCAAGGAATACCACTCTCTCTTTGTAGACGACCCTGAGGCGTGACGGATATAACAATCTATAATTTAGGTTCAGTTGTCGGAGCCTAGCTTTTATCGGGACAAATGAATTCCGCTCTCCCTGAACCTTCTGCGTGTAGTCCGGATAAATGGAGATTTTGGAGTCCCCTCTTTCGATGGGGCCCCCCTCCCTGGATCGCCGTAAGATAGTTTCTCTGTCCTGAAAATTCAGTATCTTAGCGATTATAGGTCTGGGGTGCGATCCAGGGGGAGGGCGCCTCTGGAGGGATCTGTGGGCCCTCTCGACCGAGAATCCCTGGGTCAGTTTGCCGGCCCCTATTTCTTGCAGCAGAAGGGTTTCGACGAAGGATGTGGTATTTGCCCCCTTGTTCCCCTCTAGGACGCCCAGGATCCTGATGTTGCTCCGTCTGGCCCGACCTTCGGCCTCCTCCGCCCTTTCCTCCAGGAAGGCAACTTTCCTCTTCAGGAGGGCAACTTCTGACTTCATGGCTGTAGTGGCCGTAGATGTTTCCTCCGTCGACTGTTCGACGGTCGTGACCCTCTCCGCTAAGTTGCGAGCGTCTTGGCGGATCAGTTGGATATCAATTTTGAATTCATCGATCTTAGAGTCTATATGCGTTTTTAGGGAGGCTATGGCATCAAGTATCTGAGAGTGATTATCGGCGGCCACCCCTTCGCCCGTCCGGGCGACTTCAGAGGAGCCGGCCCCGGCTTGAGTGAGGGTCTTCACCTTGGTGGAAACAAAGGAGTCCATGGTGGCGGCTCTGGTCTTATTCTTGGCGGCCATCTTGAGGTGATGATTGCGGATGTCCTAGGCCTCAAAGGATAGATCGCTTGCAGGGTTGCTAGTGAGGCCCTCTTCTTAGCCGAGATTTCGGGCCGTGAGCTGTGTTTTGCCCCTGTGTCTGGTTGTGCGACCCACAGAGTCGGGTATCAGAAGAGTAAGGGTAGGCGGGAGGCCCCCCTCGCGGGTGAAGCGGGATCCCGCGCACCCTATCTTGTGGGGCTGGATCGGTGGAGTGACCCGAGCCAGGCCAGTCCTCTGTCAGACGGGCGGCACCCGGGGAAGTCGTTTTCCTTTCTCGTGCTTCCGCTTCTCCCCACCCGACCTGGGAGTCCGTTGGGGGAGGGATACCCCTCGTAGGCTCCGCTATGCGATGCGAGGCGCCATCTTGGAACCGATCAGAGCGGCAGGGGGGGAGAGCCGTTTTAGGGCCGCAGCTGCGTCTGGGGGGTCCAATTCGGCGGGCCCAATGGTTATTCAGATGCAGAACCGCTTCCCCCAACCGCGCATTCCTCTGCAAGGGCTGGGGCCGCACATAAGCCGGAGAAAAAGGATCAGGAAACGGCGTCTCGGCCGGAGCTCGGCAGATCAGCTACCGCTCGCCATCGGCGCCAAGCCACGCCCCCCTAAAATAAACCTTTAATGAGTCTAGCAATTATTGTATAGAATTCCAGAAAGACACATTAATTAATATGTCTATTATTTCTTATTTACGATCACTGTCAATGGCCCTCATTACGACCCTGGCGGAAAGTGACTGACCGGACCGCCACAGCGTAAATAGCATTTCCGCTATTGCAAGAAGGAGCAAAGTGCGGCCCATTCCGACCCATCGGGCACGAGCACCACGGCATGGCGGAAGTGCAAAGTCCGCGATGGCGGAAATGAACCCAAAACGGCCCACACCGCCGCCGTACGGCGCCCTAGGTGCAATACCGCCACCCATCACAGCGGACACCGCAGTGTGCGCCTACCGTAAAGTACGGTGACCGGAAATATACGGAAACGGAAGTTAAAACACGGGCCCGGAACGGGAAACAACCCGCCGTACACCTATAAAACCACTAAAACCACACAACCACTAAAATCACTACCCTGAGACACAACCCAACCCGTCATCCACCCTAGCGAAACCAAGAAAAATGGGAAAAGTAGCGAAGAAAGCGTGCGACCGCAAGCGGCAGGTCCACTTCTCCCGTGAGGAACTCACCGTGCTAACAGAGACCCTCCAGGAGAATGCTGCCGTCGTCTTCTCCACGCAAATGACCAGGACGGCACTCGCAAACAAGAAGGCCATATGGGCTCTGGTGGCACAGCGGGTAAGTGCGGTGGGGACCGCACCCCGCACCCCACAGCAATGCCGTAAGCGATGGGACGACCTGCGGATACGTGTCCGCAGCATACTCTCTGCCAACCGCAACATTGCCACAGCCACCGGGGGAGGGTCGGAATCACCCATCAAGCTGACCCCCTGGGAAGAAATCTGTGCCTCCACCATCGGAATGGAGAGCATAGAGGGAGTCGGAGAGATGGAGAAAGGAGTGCAGACATCCGAAGAATCAGGTAGGTGGGCCTAATGAAACAATGCCAAAACCACAAAGTCCATCCATGTGAAGCACCATGTGTCCCCATAGTGCAACAGAAACACATGTCCAGGAGAACGTCCACACACATCGTCCTGATAGCGCACGTTAAAACCCACAATAAATACATAAATAATCAAAAACCCCTAAAACACGCACTACACGTGCAGCAGGCACACCCTAACTGCAGGCTGCCAAACAACTGCACCCTCACTCCACACACAAATGGAAGCACCTCCAAGGCCCCGACCCAAATCACCCTCAGGTACCACCCCAATGCATGTGATACAATGCCATTCCAATTCCCACAGACCCACCAATAACCCTCGCCCTCCTTTACTCCACCACAGGGTCCGATCCAAACGACGAGCTGCAGGACACCCCTACCAGCACACCTGCAAAGAGGGCCAAGACCAACGGCCAAAGACCCTCCACCTCAGCTGCACGCATCAAGACACGGCAGCAGCACAAATCAGGTGGCAGCACACAGGAGGGAACATCAACAGGCACCCCAGCAGCCAGCATGCCCACAACACCACCACCACAGGTCCCCCCAACGGATGCCACAGAAGGCACTGCCTCCGGTGGCAGCAGCACCATAGGTGACACCCCATTGATGGCAGCATGCTCCGACACAGAAGACGGGGATGTCGAAGTCAGATCCATCCATGACCTGTCCCAATCCCCCTGTCTGTCCCATCCCGTACTACATGAGGATACCACGCAGGGGCACCCACAAGACGACGACTGGCCATCCCCCACAAGCCCTGTGGCAGGGCAACATGAGGACAACAGCCCCTCTGTGACACCCCCGCAAATGGCCATGGCCCAGCAGAGGCAACAGTCCCTCGACCAGTTAATAGTGCAACAGCAGCAACTGGCCACGCTCCTCAAGGACCATGCCGATGAATGTGGGGGCACTAAGGCAGACATAGAAACATCAACTGAGACACTTAGGGCAGAAATGGAGAGAGGTACAGAGACACTAAGGGCACAAATGGAGAGTAGCACCGAGAGCCTGAGAGTCCAAATGGAGAGTAGCACCGAGAGCCTGAGAGTCCAAATGGAGAGTAGCACCGAGAGCCTGAGAGTCCAAATGGAGAGAAGCACCGAGAGCCTGAGGGGGGAACTGCATGCGACGTCCAAAGACGTATGTGGTGAACTTGCCGCAGTGCGCCGTGTGCTCACTGAGCTCTCGCAAACCCTTAGGGACATGCATGGACGTGAGCAGGCAGAGACATCATCCGTTGCAAGTTCCGTCCAGGGCAGCCCCCAACGTAGATCTGGGAGGAACCTGCGCTCCACAGGCAGGGGTGCCCCTGATACCCGCAGAGGGGGCTTGCAATAGCGACTGCCCACTGACGATGAGCATCTTTGGACACTGGTGTTCGGGGGGGAGGTGGGAGGGTGGAGGGGGTGTGTTGGGCTCACTTGGGTGGCGGGTCGATAGGGTGTACAACATGATATCACATATGCCATAAAAAGTGCACGATCAACCAATGAGATGTGTGGACAATGATCTTTGTGTACTAGGCCATCATAGGCGTACAGTCCATATTGTGCATGTACCAGACACACACAGTGCCACGAGTACCGTGTCCATGTATCAGCCACCAGGCGTGAGTGCTAGAAGCATACATCAATGAGATGCTGACGAATGTCACGGGCCTCCGGTGCCTCGCAGACTCCCTGAGGTGCTGCCACATCCCCACCCTCATCATGACCATCTTCAGGTGCTTGCAGTTCTGCGTCAGGGGGCATGGGCACATTTCTACGTACGCACATGTTGTGGAGCATGACACATGCCATCACCATCTTTGCAACCTTCTCATGGCGGTACAGGAGTGCCCCGCCAGACCTGCTGAGGCAGCGGAAACGAGTCTTCAGTAGGCCGAATGCCTGTTCTATGACTACACGGGTACGTGAGTGGGCATGGTTGTAGTCCTCCTCATGCTGGTTCTGTGGGTTCCGGACTGGTGTGAGGAGCCATCTCTTCAGTGGATATCCAGCATCACCTGTATGTGGACGAGAAACGTATGATGTGGAATGCCATTGCTACGTACGCACACCCCCCCCCCTTCCTGCCAGGTCATTGCCGAATCACATACCCCACATTATCATGCATGTAATGAGACTCACCGAGTAGCCAGGATCTGTTCCCTGCGTGTCGCTCCATGTAGCGTGGTATTGTAGAGTTCCTCAAGACCATAGAATCATGGGTTGATCCTGGGAATCGGGCACAACAATGTGTAATGATCCCTTTGGAGTCACACACCATTTGTACATTCAGAGAATGAAATTGTTTTCGGTTGCGGTACTGGGCCTCCATGGCATGTGGGACGACCAATTCCACATGGGTGCAGTCGATGGCACCAATGCAACCCGGTATGCCGCCAAGTGCATGGAATCCCACTTTTGTGTTCGTAATTTCCTGCTCCGAGCGTGGTAGAGAGATGTAGTCGTCTGCGTGCTTCAGGAGGGCATCGAGCACTTGCAATAGTGTCCGTGAGAACAGTGGCTGTGAAATGCCATGCAACTGTCCGACTGTGTGCTGGTAGGTGCCTGTGGCCAGGAAGTGGAGTACAGACACCACCTTCAGTAGGGGTGGGATGGCGGTTGGGCTATCTATCATGCTGACAAGGTCAGCCTGTGTCATGTCCACAATGGCGGTTATGGTGTCCCGGTCCAGACGGTAGAGGGTGTGGATCTGCTCATCAGTGAGGTTGAACGGATGTGCTCGGCGGCGTGGGATTGCGGGCTGCCTGCGTGGTGGTAGTGGCTGTGCTGGCAGCCCTTGCTGGCCCTGCCTTGGCCTCCTCCTCCTCCTGCGTCTCCTCCGTGCGGCCGGTTGTAGTTGGTGTTCGTCTTCTTCTTGGAGTTGGAGTACTTGCAGTGCTATCAGGTCCCCCAGGGCCAACATCGCGAGTCCTGCCGGTAGCATTTCGGAGTGGGTGTGGTTGTGGGAGGAGACTGGGTGTGCAATTTATGTGTTTTCAGGCTGAATGGCCTCCACCTGTGGTGATTCATTCCACCTGTGCAAACTGCTCTCCCCTTTGGCCGAGCACGTCCCGCGCACAACGCTGCAATTCGTGGAATGGCATCTTGCTATTGCAATCTTGTATTTGTACCCGATGGCCATGTAACATTGGTTGATATGTTCATTCTGCTGTGGTCCCATTGTTTCACATACTATCTGTGCAGTCGCGAACAGAGTTGTGAAGGGTCAGTGGAACGTAGTACTCGAGTAACGGTGGGCCCTCATTCATCACTGTACCGAGTTGCAACGACGGGCGGGGCGTCCCATTCGTGGGTGAAGGCAGTTGCCATTTTCACACACAGCCGCACTCGATGGATTAATTAGTGTTTTCAAACGGCCACAGATGCCTCTTCGACGTGATGTTGCAAATGAGGAATTCGAAGGGCGGCGCTTTCGGTTTTCAGCTGCAGGCGAGGAGATGCCCACAGGTCTGACTGCAAATATAACGTTCTATTGTTCAATGTCCTTGGGACAGGGGCCATGGCGAGAATGCTATGATTGATATGAATAGTATGGGATGCGCAATTGCGTAGTGGACGATAAGGCAGGACGTTCCCAAATACATGTTACTTCACTAGACTGGAATTACGTGCTGGGGCACTGTGGATTTTGCAGGCTGCATAACGCACAGACTCAATGGATATTTCTAATGTTATGTGAGTAAATATTCAGGCGTTTTCATTACGGGATGAGGGAATGATGAATGGATGCATGGGCAGGTGATTTGATACAGAGTTTGCCATGTACAGGGCTTCTTGGGATCTGTCCGCCCCCCCTGCGCTATGTGATGCAGGGCTGCCATAGTGGGACCATCGTCTATCTGGCCTTGTTGAGCCCTCCCTGTCTCGACGCGCCTTCAGACACTTGTGTCCATGCACGTTACCAATCCCATCTGAAGGATTCTGTTTTCACAGACGCATGCACAGGTACACTCGTTTGTGATGGTGTTTTCACCTCGATATAGATAGTTATGATTCGCAAGTGGTTTTGGGGTGGTGATGATCCTTTGGAGTGGGCTTGCATGCATATGGCTGTGGATCTAGTGTGATCATTGAAGTGAGTTGTTCGAATGTAGTTCTGATGGCCATTCTATTCTGTTTCTTTTCTTTTGGTTGACAGGTATCTCCTCCCCTTTTGCCACTGCCATCTGTATGCCACTCCTGCAGATGGGTTTTACTCCCGACACCTGCTGCTTCGTGTTAATCAGTGGAGCAGCATTACGATCTTATGGGACGATCGCCAATGGGCCACATGCCCTTACGCAGTACTGGTGGCTCGGAGCAACATTTCGGCCTTTCAGCTGGACTAGTGCCTCCCCATTGGGACGGCCCTGCGGTTCTGTGCGCTTCCATGTTGCCTTTTCGTACGTGAATGTGGCCCTGTGTACCATGAAGGAACAGGGCGTCACACAAGTAGTGGCTGGTCATTTCTTGCGGATGCAGCCCACAATGGTGAAATGTGTTTTGGAGTTCATGGCCTGATGGCTGTATGGGCTTGGTGATATTGATGTGCATTAAAATTCTATTCTGATATGGGCCGTGTAGCGTTCTTCTTTGCAAGTGATGTGGCATATTCCTATTTGGGGAGCGATGTATTGTGAGGGGATCTGCATTGGGTTCCAGCTTCGGAGTTTTGTTGCGTGGTCCTGTACTGGGCGCGTTTGCCTACGAAGCCCGTGAGGTCAGGGATGGGGGCTGCCAATATGACAGTTTGAATGTTGTCATGCTCAGGGGCGGGGGATTGGGTTTTGTGTGACAGATGCCGGTCAGCCAGGTGGACTGGTGGAATGTTGTGATTTTCTGAATATTGCTGGTCACAGGTGCCTGTGTTTGCGTGCGTTTCTTGGTGGGGGACTGTGGTCATGTCCATTGGGATGGCTTCTGTATTCGTGCCATCTGTGCCCTGCAGCTCCCATTGGCCCCTCTTGAGGTTCATTTGTTCGTTGGCATGCATGGGTGACTTGTGCATTTCACTGGTTGCATTGTGGCTTCGTTGCACCTACGGGGAGTTGTACTTTGTGGGCAGGGAGCGGTGTACGGGCAGTCAGTGGGGCCGTTTACGGTTGATTCGCGATGCCGTACTTCTCACCATGGCGGAATGGTGCATTCCGCCATGCTTGATGGCGTTAGGTACATGTCCGCTGGGGTCGGAATTGGCGTACCGTTGCGCCATGGTGGTGTTTACGGTTTGGCATGGCGCGCGCGCGCGCGTGCTTGGTGCAGTTAGCGTTGGCGTTCACTACGGTGTCGCTAATGGCATCGTACTTTGCGGTGACGGGTCATAGTCGCACCGAGCGCTATTCGATGGCGGTATTGCATTTCCGCCATCGTTTTCCGAATTCCGCCAGGGTCGTAATGAGGGCCAATGTATTGAACCACCTGTTTTTTAAGAGGCCTGGACAAGTAAGCCAGCCACTCTAGAAACAAAGAGCCACATTGTGCTGGCCACAGCCCAGGAACTTCAGTTTGTAAAAATACATTTTAAAAAAAAAGGATTTTCTCTGTCTTCTCCTTTTTTTAGGGGTAGCAAAGGAGACCACAGGGGTCGCAGTTACAATATGTAACCTTCTGGCTTCGTTTCGCCAGTGGGTACATTGGACACCCATAATAGTGTTCAAAAGTAAATTCACATATTTGCAAAAACTTTATAAGATTTCCCAAAAAATACTGGACCACGCTGGCAGTATTTTCCATGCCATGACATGGCATGCTATCATAAGCGTAGCACTGGACAGTACATTGAACACTGGCATGGGAGCCGATGATGTGAAGCCCAAGAACGTCTGAACCCAAGTACTCACCAATTGCACTGAAGACAGGATCTTTCAGAAGGCAGCACTTCACAGAGACAGATGTCAGACCAGAAGGATGGGCACTGAGGTAACTGGCATGAAACACACAAGCAGACATGACAAAGCAAAGAGAAACAGAGAAAAAAGGCAAATGCACACAAAAGGAAGCAAGCAACTGGAAAGGGCAAGGTAACACAGACTTCAGAGGGACTCAATTGCATTGGGTCAAATGTGCATTGAATCAAAAGTAGCATTGACATGCACACAGCAGCTGTCAACATTCCGCTGTAATCCCCATGGTGCACCATGCATGGCACATGCATGGCAAATAAGCCCTGCTCAATGTAGTGTGCCTGGTGGCTGTTGACAACATAGCATCCCAAACATGTGCATCAATTGTGTCATGTGTGTGGATTATTCTTAGGACTGCACTACAAGAATGGTGAACCCCTGAACACGAAATACTAAATAGTGTCTTCCATGTACAAGAAAACACACACCTCCGCCACCACCAAAACGTGTGACAGCTGGCCCTGCCACCCTCCCGACAACTTAACGCGAAAGGCCCTACAGAGATTGGCAACCGACAACTACAGTCCTGCATTCTGTGGTACCATGATATGAGTGTGAAAACAGCATGCACAGACACATGACCATAAGGACACCATGTGACACGTGCACCCATGAACTCGGACCCATGCCCCACAAAACAAGTTAAACAAAAGTGAATGCAGACAGTGCCTGACCCCCTGCTAAACACCACACCACAAGTAACAACCTGAGTGCCATTCACTTACCTGCACAGGATACCCACCTGGCCTGCATACACTGCATCCCACCAGGCAGCACATCCTCCAATTGTAAAGACATGCAGGGCAACAACTTAAAGACAGTGGAGATCAATGACAACCATTTAGGGAATCAGAAAACAGGCATAGACCACCCAGTGCAGAAGGACCACAGTGTGCAAGAGGGAGACAGGACACAGATTGAGAATTGCCTAGGAGTGGAGAGTAGCACAACAGAGAGAGAGAGAGAGTGAGAGAGAGGGAAGGACAAGTGAAAGCCACAGCAAGGAGTACACTATCTGGAGTGGAGACGGGGATGGACATGCCCAACATCACTGTGCGTGAGGGCACATCGAAGATGACCTAGGGAAGAGGATAGTGATATCAATCCCTCTGGACATACCATCATGGCATGAGATGACGGAAGGCACAGAGAAGGAAAATATCCACATGTAGAGGCCATGAAGATAAAACGGATGGGTGGTGAAGGACAGACTGGCAAATAATAGGCACATGTGTAGGGTCAATCAGTAGCCCTATCTCAGATAAACGAAGGCAAAAACCCACCATGGCATGCATTACAAAACAATACACATGTACCCTACTTCCACGCAACTAAGGCACTGAAAGCACATACCCTTACCCTACATCAGCCAACATATACCCCTCTTGGGCAAAGCAGCAAATGGACACCCCCTGAGTGAGACTGCCCCAGTAAGTGTGCATGGATTCCAGGGCTCACTTGAACCTGACAAAGGGACACCAGATAAAGCAAAGCTGTGGGACGTGGAGGATGCCAGACATGCATGCAACTACATTGTGCTGATACAATGTACACCCACAGACTGTGGCAGTAAACATGAAGTAGAAATTGAGACGAGAAAACATGTAATACACACCAGTGATGATGACCAACAGCACAAAAACATGTTAAACAATAAATTCACCATAGTGGGTAACAAAGAAGAAGTCAGTCAGAGGTACACATGTGACTCTCTGTCAAAACCATCATGCATCAAGTGTGACAAACATGTCCTGTGGAGTCAATGGACACAAATGTCCACAACAGAGTCACCAGAGCCCATGGCATGAGGTTCTGCAGTGTAGGATGCGCATACATGCCTATCAATGTGAATGGGACATGGTGACCAGTGGCCTGGCTGGAGGGGGGAGAAGGAAGTGATTTAGATTTGCCAACGGTCAAAGAGTAGTGTGAAGATGGAGAACACCTGCAGGGCACGGTATGCAACATAGGGACTGGTGGAATAAAAGGGTGACCGTAAGAAGACATCACCACTGTCAGTGTGCCAACTGTTGGAGAACAGAAACCCCAGAGTGCAGAAGCTCCAAGAATGCATGTGGCCAACCAGTACATGCATCCACACTGAACAAAACACTGACCATGAGGAATGTGACAATAGTGCTGCACAATTGCTTCCAAACATGCTGTCATCATCCTGAGTGATTCCACAGAAACACCACACTGGCATAGAAGTGCAAATGCACACACAGACACACACACACACACACACACATTAATGTGTACAGACACACATCTGTAGAAAACAAATACATTCACACTGCGCTAATCTCAATTTGTTGCATGCCTCATTGCATGTAATTTATTTGAAGTTCAACCTAATACGTGCTTTGGGCCACCGCTCTTCTTCTGAGACTTAGGTGCTCTTTTGTCCTTGGCCATGCTGTGAGTGGTGCAAATATATATATATTTTTATTTGATATGGTTGAGAAACTCAACCTTTCAATATATAGAAACAAAATACATTTTTACATTTGTCATTTAAATATGATTTGACACACATTACAAAACAATAAATGAAAATGAGACACACCATTTTTTTCAGACTTTCCAAATTATCACCCCAAAGTATAACTAGAAACCTTGGGCCACTTACATCTGACTTGACCGTTTTGTCACTATGAGTAGATTTCCTTTCTGTCATCCATATCATCTCTATCAAGTTGTAAATCATTCAAAAAATGTATTGATGCATACCCAACTGATTTTGAGTACACATGGAATATGTGCTTCCATACATCTTCTGCTCCCATGTATAGTTTGTATTCAAATAAGGTTTTAAAGTGCTTAATTCTTAAGCCATCTAACATATCACATTTCGTAATGATGTGCTCTAAGGATTCATCCTCGACACTGCAAAACCGACATGTAGTAGTCACCGTTATGTCTTTAGCCCATTTAGCTATTACTGCTCTCGTATGCCATAAATTCAATCTTAAACGCATAAGTCCTGCATGATGGATGATGCTGGGGGTTTTTAAAAGGTACATCTCAGCATTACCATAAGCTTTAAGAGCAAAGGGATTTTGGATGACATTTTTGTACTTATAACATGATTTTCTATTTTCTATCCAATCCATCTCCCACATTTTACATTTGGCTATGTTAGGATTTTGGAAAAGTAGGTTGTCTGTTATATCTGCATCTTGCATACATTTCTGCACCTGTAATTTCCATTGAAGAATGTAGGCGTCATTAGAAGTTTGTATGTAACGAGCCAGTTGTACAACAAGACCGTCCCTGTGCTTATCCAGGACACATTTGCTATAAAGCATTCACGCTTTCCATTTGTAGGTGGCATATAAAGATGTTAACCCCAATTCATGCCTTATCAGGGCAACAGGTACAGATGGAGGCAAACATAATAAGGATCTCCAATAGAACCCTTCCTTCTTATCCCAAAAGCTGTTGGTTTGAATTGGTTTAGTTTCTGCACCGTATAACAGAATTGGCATAGCTTTTTGTTTGTAGAAGACTAGAAGTGGAGCAATAGTAAACTTGCAGTATTTACCCCTAATGATTTTCGACTGGGATATCAAGTTCTTCCACTTTGAGTTTAGACTGGAGTGGTAAGGGGAATCAAGGGGATTATTATTGATGTTTATGCCCAAGTATACATATTCAGATACTGATTCTACAGCCTCTCCATACAATTTCCACTCTACTTTTTTGGTTCGTTGTTTACAACTGCCAGATTGGATCAACTGGGTTTTCTTGGTATTGATAGTCGTTTTATTATGCGTTGCTTAGTTCTCCAAGACACAAAGCATGTTTCTGAGACCCATTGGCGTTTTAGATAACAGCAGAAGGTCGTCGGCATATAACAACCATTTAACCTCACACAAGCCCAAATTTGGGGAGTCAGTTATGATGTTATCAAATTCTTTACCAATATCAAGGATAAAAAAGTTGAAAATAGATGATGCAAGGATGCACCCTTGCTTAAAACCTCTGTAGCTGTAAATCGGGTCGGATAAGCTCCCATCGTTGGAGAGTCTAATTTGTAATGAGGTTTAAGAGTGTAGATAAATGATCCATTGAAGAATATTCCAAGGGCAGTTATTTTTCATCAACTTCATAATAAGAAGTTCCCTTGGAACCGCATCAAAAGCGGTTCTAAAATCTACAAAAGCCACATACAAAGGAGATTTTAATTTGGCGTGCTTAGCAATGATTGCATTTATGCATTAAAAGTTGATCCCTGTGCCTAGACCCTTTAAAAATCCCACTTGCCATGGATCTCTTAATCCCTCGCCATCAAGCCATACATTAAACTCACAAAGCACTAAGCGTGCAAAAATGTTTCCCGGGCAGTCAAGAAGGGCTATGGGCCTGTAAGAGGCCGGGTCTAATCTATTGCCTTTTTATATAACGGTATGAGAATGGACTTTCTCCATGAGGGAGGCACGACCCCAGATCTCATTGCTTCTTTAAATATTTGTGTGAGTATACTTAACCATATATTAGGATTCTCCTTGAGCATTTTGTTATTAAGTCCATCAGGACTCGCAGCGCTCGAGCTGCTAAGTTTTGCTATATACATTAATATGTCATCCCAGTCAAATGCAAATAGATGATTCCAATTTTTGCTTTCTCTTTCAAGGTCAAACTGGCTATCTCTCAAAGGAGTTTGATATATCTGGCGGAAATACGTGCACCAGGTTTCAGCTGGAATGGAGTTTATCTGAATAGAATTTTGGTCCTTATAGGTAGCTTCATTTAACACACACCATATTTCAGCCGTTGATTTGGAGGCGATCTTTCATAACATGAATTCACTATCTCTTTGAAAGCATAATGCTTTTCTTCCTTTTTGCCAGTTTCTGCATCTCATACAGTTTTGCTTAGTTTTTAGCATCCTTTCCTCCCTCGGTAGATGTTTTAGCATACGAATTTGATGTCGTAGTGCTGATTTTTTAATCTTTCACCTCTATATCAAATGTATGTGTCTGTTTATGGCTTTGGCCTTGTACAGAGTTTTTGATAGACACATATTGAAGCATTGAGGAAACATAGTCCCTCCCTGAATTGCAAGACAGATGCTTATCGAAGCATGTTAAAGAATCATTAGACCATTTCAATCGATTTCTTGCATTATTGGCAATTATATTGCCATTATAAGTTCCCCCATGCTTTACCGAGGGTTCAATCTCCAATTCCCACTTTAAACAAAGTTGATGATGGTCACATTTAGAATTAGATCTTATATTCAGGGACTGGATCATGTTCATCATTGCTTTGTTTACAAAAATGTAGTCAATAGTAGCTTCGAATGGACCATTATGCCATGTACTAACAGAGGGGGTATCACCCTCCACAGCAGCATTGACCATAACCAATTGCATATTTTCCATACATTGATTCCACCTTATTTCATCATTAGCTAGTTTTCTCTTATTTTGAAGCATCAAATGCAGATTAATGTCTCCCATCACTAGCACAAAGTTAACATTTTTTTCTAATGCAATTCTCAAAAAGATTTCCTCTAGATGATCGAAGAAGCATTCTGATGACAAATGAGCTTTCCCCCAATATATGCCGACTAACAAAAAGGTATGGGCCTCACTTGACAATTTGATAAATTGAATGAAGAGCGTACCAGAATTTAAATTTGCAATTTGAAAACCTTTGGATTTCCTTATAGCTACAAGTAAACCAGCCATAGGCCTTCCCCTAGGTTGTGAAATTGCAGGTTTTAGCACTCTATCAAATCCATTCCAAATGGGCGAATCAACCAACCAAGTTTCCTGTAGTACTACAATATCAAACTCATTGAGCTCTGAACTATTAGTATTGATGAAATGTTTGAAACCCCGGGTATTCCAGCATACAAGGTTGTTTTTTTCTTTAGTGATGGATTGTTATGCATGGTCAAATCTTTCATTTCTATGGGTAGTTTGGCCTCTATTGTTTGATCCAAAAATGCGCAGAGCCCATTTTTATGAACCCATCCTTTCACCTCCTGTTTCCTGATACTCTTCTCTGTAGATGTTGAACCCCATATGGAAAAATGAGTTTCTGGCCTCCCATACAATATCAGCCAAAACTATTGATCGAAACATGATCCTTGACCTTAACAGATCTTTGTCACTCAAAAATTCCACTCTGTCAATGTCCGAGGATATTATATTTCTCAATTCAGGTATTTTTTTACAGATGTTAAGGATACATGAATGATTGAGATCATATTGATCATGGGGGTGTTCTCTACATTCTTAAATGAAACCGTGGTAGTTGTTTTGACCCATTACTCTCGGCTTTGAGGAGGGTAATTGGGCAGGGCATATACTTGCTTGCCACTTGTCCTCCTTGGGTCGTTCTCCCTGTCTCCACCAAATCCCTTTCAATATTATGAGGGGGGGCACGGAGGCAGGCTTAGGTTTCCACTACATTGGGTTTGCCTGCTCGGTGTCCTTTTCCAATTTTCCAATTGCCTTTCTGTAATGTACTGTTCAATTGTCTTGTTTATTTCCTCACGCATCTGCGCATCAAGCCGCCCACACCCAACATCCTCTGATTGTACTGATGAAGGCGGGTTGACAGGAGATGACTTAAATTGAACACCTTCCTTTGCTTTAGCCTCCTCACTTGCAGCCACCAAGTCATCCAAAGGTTTGTAACATAACCCAAATGAGAGTTTCCCCTTATTAGCCACTAACGGCTGGCTTGGTTGGTCTTTACAGCCATCATTCTTCCCAACCTTCAAAACCTCATCATGCTTATCATTAGTTATTTTTAAGAAACATCTGGGCTTTGCCCGTAATTTGATGATTTTTTTACTTTTAATGGGGTCAGCTTTTTTACTGCTGAAAGGATCACCTGGCAACTTTCTTATTGGTACATCAGTTAGCTCAGGTTGGCTTCCGACAATATTAAAGGCATCTTTGGCTATCACTGCAATTGGGCCAGTCACTATACTCTTCAAGCCCTCACTATTTGAGTCAGTCTGAATTTCTGACTCCAACTGTAAGCTCCCATTTGTAACAACTTTGCATTTACCAAAAATAAAGTGCTTAAGCTGAGCTTGCTTTTGGCTGCCATTACCAATCAGACTCTCAGTTTGTGACTCTGAATCTTTTACACTACAGTGTCTGAAAATCTCAAATTGGGGTTCACAAGCTCTAGAATTGGACACACCCTCTCTTTCATTGAATTTATCTGTTAGTTTAGTCAATAGTATCGTCTGGTAATTAATTTTTTGATCCCTGGCTTCATATAATTTAGCCAATGATAGTATGGCGGAGTTCATTGCCAAAAGGGTTGAGCTCATTTCACCCTGTACAACACTTTCCTCCAACTGGATATTACTACATCCCACAGCAGTATGTCCTTCCTGGGGTTTCTTTACTTGTCTCGGAGTAGGGAGGACAAATGAAGATTGATTTATGGGTGGATCTTTGTCAGAATCTAGTGATGTATCAAGGGAAGCCTGGGGGGTCTTATTTGTCGGGCTTAGAGGTTCTCATACTTCATCAGACACCTCTGGTGGAACCTGATTACTTATATTTTGCATCCTAATTGGCGACAAATCATCAATCTGCATAAGATCGCCTGTGTCAGAATGCACAAAGACCACTTCCTCTTCACTAGAAGACATCCCAGATAGGTTCATAAAGTTAAGAGCGTCCTCATCTACTCTACCAGTTATGCTTGTGTTATAAAAGGCCTCCCTTAGTCTATGCTGAGCAGCCACAGTACATGCTTTGGGTGAATTTTCAACAATTGTACCAAGTCTGTTATCTAGATCTTGAATATCATTCTCACAACGTTTGCTTTCATTTTCCATTGTAGTGTCTGAAATCATACTTACACCCTTTGTGCACTCAATTATTTGAGCACTGTTTTTAATGGCAGCCACTTCAAAGTCAAGGCGGGTATTTAATTCATGGAGGTTAGCAAGTTTACCAGTCATAGCTTTAATTGGGAGAAATTTGTTATCCCTTGCGCCAGTGGCAGCCCCCAAATTATAATATTGGTGAATATCGCATCCTTTGGTGACAGAGAGGTTTCTACCTTTGTTTGCCATTTTCCTATCTCCCATGCGCATCGCGGGATTTTTCCTTTGGTGTTTTAATGGAGTATCCGTGGCGTGAACCACAGGGGTATGAATTACTTTTGCTCCATCTTTAACTAACATAAAATGTGTTGCTGGCATTCCTGTTTTCAAGGTGAATTACATGATGTCACTAGCTTATGATGTAGTCAGCGAATGGCCCTCATTACGACCCTGGCGTTGGACCATGGTGCTAATAGCACCATGGTCCATGCCGGTAACTTAGCGGTTGGCGGGGCGGTAATTCCCCATGCCGCCATGGCCCTTCCCCATTGCCATTTTTGCCCCATAGGGCTCAATGGGAATGGGGAAGGCGCTAAGTACGGTGCTGCAAATTGCGGCACCGTACTTAGCACCAAGGTCCCTTTGCGGGTTGGTTTTTAACGCCTGCAAAAAGCAGGCGTTAAAGTCTCCAACCCGCAAAGGGACCTCGTAATCAGGCGTTAAGGGTTTAACGGCGCCGCCACCTTTTACAGCGGCGTTAACCCCTTAACGCCTGGGTTGTAATGAGGGCCAATATCTGTAAAAACTCCTCAGGCGATATGCACCTCTCTTTACACGGAAGAATGAGTTCCCCAAGAGAACAAACCAAATCAATATGAAATTATAATAACAGCTAAATGACATAAACTATAATATAAACAACGAATTCTGTTTTAACTCCTGTTTTCATAGAGTTAAAGTTTGTGAAAAGGAAAAAAAAAAAAAGAAAAAAGGATAAGTGAAAAACAATTATATGTAAGATGGCTGGGCAAGCAGACAATGTACTTAAAATCTGTATGACAATCAACAATTTCCAAAAATCACTATATCATATGAAAAAGGATATATATATATATCAGGGTAATTCATAGAATTTTGCAGAAAAGTGTCGCAAGCGGCTGGCGCAGAGTGTCCGCGTGCGTTTGTCTGCGCCAGGCACGTGCGCTAAAACCGATTTCCGCGCACAGCGTATTCATGGATTTTAGGCTCCCAAACCAGCCGTGGCGCAGAGTATCGCAGTGACCCTGCAGCAGCGCCAGTAACGCCCCCAAGAAAGCACTCGCGCAAGGAAAAGCCATCAAAATCGCTAAATCATCGCAAAGGGCTGCGCTAACCCTGGACCAGTTTACAGGGCTGCCAAACAAGGAACGCGAAGCGGGTAACGTGCATATCAGGGGTACGCGTGAAGTTATACACGCGATTAGCCAGGGTGCCAGGGTACGTGTATTTCAGGGGTGCGCGGGAAGTTCAACACGCGATAGTCCAGGGAACGTGTATTACAGGGGTACGCGGGAAGTTCAACACGCGATTGTCCAGGGAACGTGTATTACAGGGGTACGCGGGAAGTTCAACACGCGATTGTCCAGGGAACGTGTATTACAGGGGTACGCGGGAAGTCTTACATGCGATTAGCCAGGGCATGTGTAATACAGGGGTACGCGGGAATTATCACACGCGATTTGGCAGGGTACGTGAATTACAGGGTTGCGTGGGAATTATCACATGCCATTTTGCTGGGTACGTGTATTACAGGGGTGCGTGGGAATTATCACACGCGATTAGGCTGAGTGGGTCCTCACAGGTGTTCCCTGTACACCCTCCACGGCCCCTGCAGGCAGCCCACAAAACAGGGGACAACCCTACACACCTGCTCATGTCCCCCTGCATCCCCACCCCCCAGCCACCAGGGGCACCTGCCAGCAGGCCCCAACCCATGTCACCCACCACTCCCACCCCCCAGCAGTGCAGGGGCATCCTCCACCAGGCCCACACTCATGTCCCCTATCACCCCTACCCCCCAGCAGTGCAGGGGCAGCCTCCACCAGGCCCCCACTCATGTCTCCCAGCGTGCTACGTGTATTTCAGGGGTGCGCGGGAAGTTCCACTCGCGAATAGCCTGGGCGCGTGTATTTCAGGGGTGCGCGGGAAGTTCCACACGCGAATAGCCTGGGCGCGTGTATTTCAGGGGTGCGCGGGAAGTTCCACACGCGAATAGCCTGGGCGCATGCATTTCAGGGGTGCGCGGGAAGTTTTACACGCGATTTCAGCAGGGTACGTGTATTTCAGGGGTGCGTGGGAATTCTCACACGCGATTTGGCTTGGTACGTGTATTACAGGGGTGCGTGGGAAGTTACACACGCGATTAGGCTGGGTGGGTCCTCACAGGTGTTCCCTGTACACCCTCCACGGCCCCTGCAGGCAGCCCACAAAACAGGGGACTACCCTGCACACCTGCTCATGTCCCCCTGCACCCCCACCCCCCAGCAGTGCAGGGGCAGCCTCCACCAGGCCCCCACCCATGTCTCCCACCACCCCCACCCCCCAGCAGTGCAGGGGCAGCCTCCACCAGGCCCCCACCCATGTCTCCCACCACCCCCACCCCCCAGCAGTGCAGGGGCAGCCTCCACCAGGCCCCCACCCATGTCTTCCACCACCCCCACCCCCCAGCAGTGCAGGGGCATCCTCCACCAGGCCCCCACCCAGGTCTCCCACCACCTCCACCCCCCAGCAGTGCAGGGGCAGCCTCCACCAGGCCCCCACCCATGTCTCCCACCACCCCCACCCCCCAGCACTGTGGGGCACCTGCCAGCAGGCCCCAACCCATGTCACCCACCACCCCCACCGCCCAGCAGTGCAGGGGCATCCTCCACCAGGCCCACACTCATGTCCCCTATCACCCCCACCCCCCCGCCACCAGGGGCACCCTCCACCAGGCCCCCACTCATGTCTCCCAGCGTGCTACGTGTATTTCAGGGGTGCGCGGGAAGTTCCACTCGTGAATAGCCTGGGCGCGTGTATTTCAGGGGTGCGCGGGAAGTTCCACACGCGAATAGCCTGGGCGCGTGTATTTCAGGGGTGCGCGGGAAGTTCCACACGCGAATAGCCTGGGCGCATGCATTTCAGGGGTGCGCGGGAAGTTTTACACGCGATTTCAGCAGGGTACGTGTATTTCAGGGGTGCGCGGGAATTCTCACACGCGATTTGGCTTGGTACGTGTATTACAGGGGTGCGTGGGAAGTTACACACGCGATTAGGCTGGGTGGGTCCTCACAGGTGTTCCCTGTACACCCTCCACGGCCCCTGCAGGCAGCCCACAAAACAGGGGACTACCCTGCACACCTGCTCATGTCTCCCACCACCCCCACCCCCCAGCAGTGCAGGGGCAGCCTCCACCAGGCCCCCACCCATGTCTCCCACCACCCCCACCCCCCAGCAGTGCAGGGGCAGCCCCCACCAGGCCCCCACTCATGTCCCCTATCACCCCCACCCCCCCAGTCACCAGGGGCTCCCTCCATCAGGCCCCCACTCATGTCTCCCACCACCCCCACCCCCCAGCAGTGCAGGGGCACCCTCCACCAGGCCCCCACTCATGTCCCCTATCACCCCCACCCCCCCAGTCACCAGGGGCACCCTCCACCAGGCCCCCACTCATGTCTCCCACCACCCCCACCCCCCCAGTCACCAGGGGCACCCTCCACCAGGCCCCCACTCATGTCTCCCACCACCCCCACCCCCCAGCAGTGCAGGGGCAGCCTCCACCAGGCACCCACTCATGTCCCCTATCACCCCCACCCCCCCGCCACCAGGGGCACCCTCCACCAGGCCCCCACTCATGTCTCCCACCACCCCCACCCCCACCCCCCCAGTCACCAGGGGCACCCTCCACCAGGCCCCCACTCATGTCTCCCACCACCCCCACACCCCAGCAGTGCAGGGGCACCCTCTACCAGGCCCCCACTCATGTCTCCCACCACCCCCACCCCCCAGCCACCAGGGGCAGCCTCCACCAGGCACCCACTCATGTCCCCTATCACCCCCACCCCCCCGCCACCAGGGGCACCCTCCACCAGGCCTCCACTCATGTCTCCCACCACCCCCACCCCCCCAGTCACCAGGGGCACCCTCCACCAGGCCCCCACTCATGTCCCCTATCACCCCCACCCCCCCAGTCACCAGGGGCACCCTCCACCAGGCCCCCACTCATGTCTCCCACCACCCCCACCCCCCCAGTCACCAGGGGCACCCTCCACCAGGCCCCCACCCATGTCTCCCACCACCCCCACCCCCCAGCAGTGCAGGGGCAGCCTCCACCAGGCCCCCACCCATGTCTCCAAACACCCCCACCCCCCAGTCACCAGGGGCACCTCAACCAGGCCCCCACTCATGTCTCCCACCACCCCCACCCCCCCAGTCACCAGGGGCACCCTCCACCAGGCCCCCACTCATGTCTCCCACCACCCCCACCCCCCAGCAGTGCAGGGGCAGCCTCCACCAGGCACCCACTCATGTCCCCTATCACCCCCACCCCCCCGCCACCAGGGGCGCCCTCCACCAGGCCCGCACTCATGTCTCCCACCACCCCCACACCCCAGCAGTGCAGGGGCACCCTCCACCAGGCCCCCACTCATGTCTCCCACCACCCCCACACCCCAGCAGTGCAGGGGCAGCCTCCACCAGGCCCCCACTCATGTCACCCACCACCCCCACCCCCCAGCCACCAGGGGCACCCTCCACCAGGCCCCCACTCATGTCTCCCACCACCCCCACACCCCAGCCACCAGGGGCACCCTCCACCAGGCCCCCACTCATGTCTCCCACCACCCCCACACCCCAGCAGTGCAGGGGCACCCTCCACCAGGCCCCCACTCATGTCTCCCACCACCCCCACCCCCCAGCCACCAGGGGCACCCTCCACCAGGCCCCCACTCATGTCTCCCACCACCCCCACCCCCCCAGTCACCAGGGGCACCCTCCACCAGGCCCCCACCCATGTCTCCCACCACCCCCACCCCCCAGCAGTGCAGGGGCAGCCTCCACCAGGCCCCCACCCATGTCTCCCAACACCCCCACGCACTGTGGGGCACCTGCCAGCAGTCCCCAACCCATGTCACCCACCACCCCCACCCCCCAGCAGTGCAGGGGCATCCTCCACCAGGCCCCCACCCATGTCTCCCGCCACCCCCACCCCCCAGCAGTGCAGGGGCATCCTCCACCAGGCCCCCACCCATGTCTCCCACCACCCCCACCCCCCAGCAGTGCAGGGGCAGCCTCCACCAGGCCCCCACCCATGTCACCCACCACCCCCACCCCCCAGCAGTGCAGGGGCAGCAGGCAGTCAGGCAGCAGCAGGTGGGAGCGTGTTCGGGCTCTGGGGGGCAGTAGTTCGGCCTTCCGGGCAGGAGCGTGGTATTCCGTGTGCGTACGCGTGGCCAGCTTGGTACGGAGTGATTTGGCACGTGAAAATCCTGCACGTCAGCGTGAAAACTGAGGAAAGGCCCTCAGCGCTTAAGCGCGTCTGTGACGTGACCCGCACAGGTGTTTCCCACACAGCACGTGATGACAGAGCACACGTGGAAAGACTGCACGTCAGAGTGTAATCGCGTGTGATTGGTGGAAATGGCCCTACACGCAGAAGTGACAAAGCATGTGATTGGTGTAAATGGCCCTACACGCAGAAGTGACAGAGCATGTAATTGGTGGAAATGGCCCTAGCGCATACACGCCGCGTAAGTGACGCTGGACGTGTGGGCCTGTATAAAAGGTACGTGTAGAACACGTTTTCCTTGTACGTGCTTTTCGTGGAGAGCGAGTGGGTGAATTCTGTACTTCTTGTCGTTTCACACGCGATTTACTTCACGGCGTTTCAAGTTCGTATTCCCTGTTACCTCTGACAGCTTTTTCTCTTTTTTCTCTTTTACTGGTTTACCTGGGCCTGTTCCCTCAAACAGTGTTCCCTTCTATTGTTGTCCTGTCTCCTCAGACAGCGTACAAATCTTCTTTTGGCGGGGGTGTTGCCAACCAAACGTGCTCCTTTTACACGCTCGTTTACCAGGCAGACGGTGAGTCACGCACGTATCTAACATCTGTGCTTGCCCCCTGTGTAGCCTACCCCTTCAGAGGTCATTCTAGGCTGCGTGTGACACGCATACGTTCATTCTTGTGTTACTGGGTGCCACAGCGTAGTGCAGGTTTTTCTTTCTGCATACGTGGTCTAGGAGGGGTTGCGTGCACGTCATCTCCCTTTTTTGGGCCTCCTGTGCGTTGCGTGACCCGTCATCTTTCCCCAGGGGTTACAATCAGCCTTGCTAGAGCACTAGGGTACAATTACCATCTGGTACCCAACCCCTTTGACCCCCAATTGCCCAGGACAATAGTCTACATCCACTCCCATACGCACATTAACATCAGTGCCATGGCTGGGAGGCGAGGATTCCGTAAGGGTGGCAAAGGTGGAAGAGCCACAAGTGGTGGCCGTGGTGGATCCGGTAGGGGACGTGGTCGTAACTTGCAGGGTGAGCCTGTCCCCCCATGTGTGGAGGACCAGTCACGGGCACCCATAATCCCCCCCCCTCCCGTTGAGGCTGATGTGGCTGACACCATCCATGCTCAGCCCTTGTTGGACCAGCCCATTGTGGCGCCAGACCTGGCTGACTCCATGGCTGACTTCCAGGTCAGCAGGGCTACGACACGTGCGCTGGTGCACGTTGATGCCATCATGCCACGTGGATCTGGGGCAGCAAGGTCATCTGCTGCACCAAGGAGGCAGGGCAGAGAGGCTGCAGGGGCAGCTGCGGCTCCATCCACCCAAGCCCTCACACACCCAGCCAGGACAGTGTCGGTCCTAGTCCATGCTGCTGACATTCCCCCTAACACCATCACACTAGAGCCAATGCCTGCACCAACTCCCATGCTGAGTGTGCAATCCCACACTCCTGATACAGAGTCCACCAGGGCTCCTGCCCCTAGTGTCCAGAGCGGCGCAGGACACTCAGGATCACCACCACCTTCCAAGCGGAAGAGGAAGAGTGCTCGTCCGGCACAGGCTGATGCCCCAGATACGGCTACACAGTCCGGCCCGTCCAGGAAGCCCAGCTTCACGGATGACGAACTGAATGCACTTGTCGAGTATGTGTCCGGACATGACAACGAGATGGTCATTGTTGCAGGATCCAAGACCACACCTGCACAACGCCAGGCACACTGGCAGACCGTTGCGGACATCGTAAGTGCCCTTGGAATCGTGAGACGCACAGCCAATGATTGCTATAAGCGCTGGAATGACCTAAAGCGCAGGGCAAAGAGTAACCTGGCCTCAAGTCATGCCGCAACTCTAGTGACTGGAGGTGGGTCTCCAGTAGTAGACATGGAACTCACTCCACATGAGTCAGTCGCTGGGACCTACGTCACGGAGGAACAGATCCAAGGCGTGGGAGATCTGGCTAATTACGAGGCATTGTCCGGTGAGTGCACATGCATGTGTGTGTCATCCATGTGCATGGTGTGTGTGTGAGGGCTTCTGTTTGTGTGCCAGGTGAGAGTGTGTGCGCCTGAGTCGTATGGGTCAGCCATGTGCTTCATGCAATACTTCCTGCGCAGCTGCATTTGGCCATAGCAGTATCCCTTCTGCCAACAGTAGACATCTAGCCCAACTGCACGCCAGTTGCCCTTGAAGTGTCACCTTGCCACAACATTGTTGCTTATTTTTCACTGTTCATTCAGTCAGATTGTTTGCATTCCCCCACTTTTACTAGCCATGTCGCTGTCCACTAGTCACATGTCTGACATGGCAATGGTGAAGTGGAGTGACTTTGTTACCTGGATATCATTTGTACACACATGTCCCTGTGCAATTGCACCATTTCAGACTGGCAGCTCCAGGTGAAAAATCTGACCTGTTAGAATTAGAAAAGCAATTACATGCGGGAACTGGACTGAATGAATAGGTGCTGCCCTCCTCTCCATCTTCACTCAATAGCAATGGTACATGCCATCTGTGTGATGGCATGTGTGTTTCACCTGGCAATCACAGGCCAATGTGTGATGCCACTGCCAGGCAGCATGCAGAAAATGTGTTCATTTTCCATCTTGGTGTCATCAGTGTGTGCCATTTGCCTGCACTTCATACGCAGTGAGGGTGCATGCATGGGAGGGTTTTAGTCATGTGGGACATGTGTCAATCAAGTACTGGTTCTCTTGCTTCTCAGCCCTCATTGTGTGCCATGGTGCTAATGCCTGTTTCCATTTCTTTGTTTTCATGTCTTTGCAGGGGAAGACGCACCTGATACTGCTGGGGTTGTGGAGATGGTGCAGACCCAGGAGGGGTCCGAGGGCCGACCAACCACCAGTGAGGGACGTGGTGTGGTGGTGGGGGAGAACCCACAAGTGCTGCAGGTCGTGCTCTCAAGGGGTGTCTCTGGCTGCACCTCCCCCGAGCTGTACTCAGGTGTTGATTCGGATGAGACCTACGTGCCGTCGCAGGTGAGTGTTCCAGGGAGGGATTCTGTTCTGTCTCACCCACCTGCACCAGGGTCAGAACCCTCCATGGGGATGTCAGTGTTGGCAGCTACGCCTTTGGTGGTTACGGATGCAGGGTCACACTCCGCGACATCTGATCCTGTTCCTGGGCCAGCAGATCAGAGGGGGAATGCAGTCCTGCAGCCTCAGGCAGTGCCGGCACAGCAAGGCGCAGTTCGCCTTGCCCCAGACAGGTGTGGTGCCCGCCGACGTGGTGGCCGTACGCCACCCGGCAATACCGCATGGGAGCAATCCATTTACGGTATGGCAACCCAACAGGCTGCATCATCCGAGATGATGGCTCAGGCCATGGATAGGGTGGCCACTTCCATTGTCCCCCCAGAAAGGCTGATGGAGCGACTAGAGCAGGCAACCGACTCCATCTGCCAGTCACACAGGGAGGACATGTTGGGGTCCAACAGGGACAGGCGGGCGGCACTGGCGACTCTGCAGGAGGCCATCTCCATTGAGTCCCAGGGCCACAGGGAAGCCCTGAGGCAGGAGCTCCTTCACCTCAGGACGACTCTTGTTGAGCTTGAGGCTTCAACACACCAAAGAACAGAACAGCAGCTGGAGCGTCTCACCCGTATGCTCTCAGCTGAGATGCAGGCAACGAGGGCGGAGGTCCGGGCATCCCGTGAGTTGTTGCATGGGGACCTCCGCACACTCATCCTCCAGAACCAGACCTACCACACCCGCATGCTTGCAGCCATGGAGGAGCAGACTAGGGCCTTGCGTGGGCTGCCTCCCATAGTGCAACCACCTCCGGATGCAGCTGCACAGGGTGATAATAGCGACAGCAGTGATACTCCCACAACAGGGTAGCCGTGTGGGCCATGAGCCCATGGAGGTGTTTTATTTTCCCAGGATCCACGCAGGTGGGTTCTGGTGTGCATCCTGTCCTCGGACCTCCTGGGTGGCCTCCCCAACCCCCCCGGGCCCATCAATGGCCATTTTTGATTGTTTCTTATTTTAATTTTTATTGTTATTTCTTTTATTCCCTATTTTTTTTGGGACGATTTGTTGGCTTCCGTGGTTCCTGTGGGCATACGCTGCATTGTGGCTGGGCACATGCAGGCTTGTAATGTATTTGGTTCAGATGCTTGGGTTTGAGTCACACACACCCCTCCTGCTTCCCGTTTCCATGGGCTTGCAAAGGGTGTGCCCAAGTGAATTACACAGTGACGTTGGACTCCCATGAGCTGTGTGGGCAGTCTGTAGTCAATACTGTGTATACATTCCTAGTGCATATTGCTGTTGTGTTGTACACTGCATGTTGCATTGATGTGTAACTCATCTTCTGTGTCTACCTCCCAATTTGCAGGTCCCTTCCTCATGTCTACACAAGGACCTCTAGTCTGGAGATGGGGTCCATGTTGGCAGCAGTGCACCTACAACTCTACATGGCGCCAACACTGCACAGTTGGTAGTGGTGGGAGTGCAGGCATTTCCAGGTGGGGAGACTACTAATATGTAACATTTGTGATGTCATGTTAATGGTACTACGTGCTCAAGTATGTTGTTGGTCCGGCATTGCTGTGAGCATTTCAGGTGTTGCAGTTTTCTAATAGGGACACTGTACATAGTGAGACTAGTGTCATGTTGTGGGGATTACTTTGTTTACCTGCAATTAGCATGACATGGCACGGTGTGTCGTGTGGCGGTGCTGGGGTTGGGTTGGCTGACATGGCACTGTCCTCTTGTTGCATTTTGCAAGTGGGTAATCATTTTAGCTGCTTGAATGTGTAACTTCACAAAACTGCATTGGTGGTGTCTGTGTGGGTAGGGATGCACACATTGTGACACTTCCAGGTGAACAATCTCAGGCTGATATGGTATTCACGGTTCATTCTCCAGACATTCAGGATCAGTGTCAGGTTGAGTCATCATTGATTGTCAGATGGAATGTGCCAGGGCAGTGTGCACTCCACAGGGGTGTGATTTCTATGTGAAGTAATTAGCCACTAGCTGTGTACGGGCTGCCTCCCCCCGTGCCCTTTCCCCTCCCATGCGCAGCGGCTGTGCATGTGGTTGGGGATGTGGGGCCACCACCATGTCCACGGCCAGGCCCCGGCGTGTTGCAACGTTGTGCAGGACACATGCTGCCACTATGATCCTGCACACTAGTGGGGGAGCGTATAACAGCTGCCCGCCAGAACGGTCAAGGGAGCGAAAGCGTGACTTTAGCACTCCGAATGTGCGCTCCACTATGCCCCGGGTCGTAATGTGGGCTGTGTTATATCTTACCTCGGGTGGCGTGGTGGGGTTCCGAATTGGCGTCATCATGTGGGGGTTGAGAGGGTAGGCACTGTCCCCTGTGGAGGTGGTGATTGGTATCATTGGTGGGGTTGTGACCTTGCTCAGTATCCAACATGCATGCATGTGCAGTGGCATACATACTCACCAAGCAGCCATGTATCGCCATGCCGCCCAGCTTCTAGGTCCCGGCTTAGGGTGGACATTCGGTAAATGAAGCTGTCGTGGGTGGAGCCGGGATAGTTGGCATATACTGAGGTGATGATTCCCTTGGCATTACATGCTACCTGCACGTTGATGGAATGCCAGTGCTTGGGGTTCCTATAGATGTGCTCAGATGCCCTGGGGGGACGTAGAGCCACATGGGTGCAGTCGATGGCACCTAGCACTTTGGGGAATCGTGCCACACCGTAAAAATCCAGGGCGGCAGCATGCCTTTCTGCAGGTGTTCTGGGCAGGTATATGTGCCTGCGGACTGATGGGCGTGCAGTCATGATGTTCAAGACCTGGTGTAGGCAGCGTGACTGGGTGGCCTGTGACACCCCACCCACTATGGCACTTGTCCGCTGAAATGATCCAGTGGCTAAGAAGTGCAGTACATTGAGGACCTTCTCCAGGGGGCTGAGTGCTTGGGAGCACAGGGTGGGTGATGTGAGGTCATCCTCCCACTCACTCACCAGGTCCAGTATAATGTGTGGTGGAAACCTGTACCTCCCATACACCTGGTCATCAGGCATCCCGAAAAGGCTGGTTCTGGGTGTGAATATTCTGGCCCTGACTATCCTCCTCCTCCTCCTTTGGTAGCCCACTGCCACTGCTGCTAGGAACGGTATGTTCATCCTGGCGTCTGAGCTTGTTATTGTTAAAGTGCGCAAATTTATGCTTTGCGCGTGTTCTAGGCGAGCGTGTGACCCGCGCACCCCTGGAATCCAGTTCCCAGTCCAATAGCGTGTGGAAATTCACACGCACCACGGGATACAGCGTGTGACCCGCGCACCCCTGGAATCCAGTTCCCAGTCCAATAGCGTGTGGAAATTCACATGCACCACGGGATACAGCGTGTGACCCGCGCACCCCTGGAATCCAGTTCCCAGTCCAATAGCGTGTGGAAATTCACACGCACCACGGGATACAGGTTCGCTGACGTACTTGCGTGTGTAAGTGCCCGCGCACCCATTAAATACACGAACATAGGCCAATCGCGTGTACGCGCACTTTTGTCCAATTACACGCGATGACACTCTGACGTGTAGTATTTCCACGTGTGCCCCGTCATCACGTGCTGAGTGGGGAACACCCGTGTGGGTCACGTCACAGACGCGCTTACGCGCTGAGGGACTCTGGTCCAATAGAATCGCGTATGCGTGCTGACGCGCTTACGCGCTATGGGCCTTTCCTCGGATTTCACGCTGACGTGCAGGATTTTCACATGCCAAATCACTCCGTATCAAGCTGGCCACGCGAAAACACACGGAAGACCACGCTCCTGCCCAGAAGGCCGAGTTACTGCCCCCCAGTGCCCCGAGCAGCCTCCCACGTGCCATCTGCTGCTGCCTGCCTGCCTGCCTGCTGCCACCGTGCCCTGCCATTTGGTGCCTGCACATCAGCCATCTGCAGGGGTCCAGTTGCTGTGTCCACCCCTGCTGGAACTGAAGACTCCCGACTGGGATTACATCGCTCCACAGCCCAGCCACAGGACCCAGTTGCCCACCCACACCTGCCTCTGGGGTTGCCATGTCGGGCACTTCCACATCTGGCACCAGTGGCAACCCCAGGCCAGAGGGGCAGAGGGGCACCAGCTTCACTGCCACCGAAGTTGGTGTCCTGGTGGAGCATGTCCTGGGGCAGTATGATGCCCTCTTTGGATCGTCCCACGCCAGCAAGGAAGGACGGCAGAGGATCTGGGCCGACTGTGTGGTTGCCATCAACGCGGAGGGGGTGGCAACCCGCGACGTCCTGAAGATCAAGAAGCGCTGGGAGGACTTGAGGTCCAGGACCCTTGTGAAGGCCCGGCGCCTCGTGGAGGGGGGCCGGGGCCGTATGAGTTCCATCCAGATGAGGGTCCTGGAACGCGTACGCCCAGTGCTCCACGCCCAGATCCTTGAGAGGGAGGCCCGTCTGGAGTTGAGCGGTAAGTGTCCAAGCATTACTGTGTGAGACAGGGCATGTTGCGGTGTGCTGGTTCTATGATACTTGCCTGTATGTGTGCCATAGGCCATGTATGCATGTATGTGTGCAGGGACATCATGGTAATGCATGTGCGACCAGTGATGTGTGACCCACATGGTTGTTGCATGTGTTCAAATGCCGCATGGGGAGCCCTATGCAGATTTTGAACATGAGTGCATGCCAGTCTCTGTACCTGGACATGGGTGAGGGTGAGGGATGGGTGCTGATGCCAGGTACATATATGGTAGCCATGTCTGTGTGCCTGACCTGCGTGTCTGTGACTTGTGCATGCCATGGATGCATGACACATGTGTGTGACAATGCACAGATTCAGTGAAGCAGCCAAATTACCCTAGTATCTGCTGTGTTTGGTGTGTTTGGGGCCAGATGGATGTGACTGAGGTGAAGTTTGTGCATGTGATAGGCATGAGCCATGATGCATGTGAGTTACATATCATTGAATGTTTCAAGAGTCCATTGGACATGCATGGAAATGTCCATGGCATGCACCATGCCTGTTACTGTGTGTGTTTTGCCTGGACTGACCCATGTGTTGTGGAGGGACATGATGGAAGTGTACTTTGACAGTGGTGCTCATCTGCTATTGCTTCCTGTCTAGGGGACCATTGTACAGTGCCCTGATGCTTGTGTTCTTTGTCTCCCTCTACGCAGCGGCTAGTGAAGAAGAGGGCAGAGACGGTGCTGTGGAGCAAGGCGGCGGGGATGCCCCCACGGCTGCAGCGGAAGGGGTGGGTGAGCCCCCACAGGGGCCTGCTACGGTGGGAGACGCTGAGGAGCCATCCAGGTTGGTGGTTTGCACAGAGGAGGAGGAGGCTGCCACTGGGGCACACATGGGGCCTGGTGGGGGCATCCCTGCTGGTGCAAGTGGTGCAGTCCAGGGCCAGGGGCAGGAGGCAGCACAGGTCACCGTGGAGGGGCCTGTGCATGTCGCTGTCCCTGACCCTGTGAGTGCACCACCATGCACCAGCAGGGATGCCCCGTCCCAGGCCCGTCCGCAGGTAGAGGGGATGTCCATGTCACCTGACTCGCCTCCACCTGCGGATGTGGGAACCCCTGGCCGTGCAGAGAAGGTCCCGATTGGGGTCGCGATGCGCACGGCTGTGATTCATGATGCTGTGCTTACTTCCCGGGAGGAGCACGCACGTCATCACCAAGTGCACCGTGCCGACGTGGCCCAATTGGGATCGGCCATGTTCGGGGGTTTCCTGCATGTGTTGGCCAATGTGGCGGCCCTCTCCTCCTCTGTGCAGGCTATCCACCAGTCGTTCTCCTTGCCGTCTTCCAGCCCAGATGCCACCAGGGCCCCCTGTGGACCTGCCCCGACCAATGCAGCCAGCTCGGTGGGGATCCCATCCCTGCCACAGTTGGGAGTCGGAGGTCCAGCAGGGGTGGACAACACAGCAACTGGACCCCAGCAGATGGAAGATGTGACAGCATCATCAGGCAGGGCACGTGCACGACGGCGTCGGTGGTTTCCATCAGCCTGGATGCCGTCGTGCTGGCAGAGGCAGTGGCGTCGGAGGCAGCAGCGGGCTCGACGTGGGAGGCATCATGGCTCAGGGCCATCAAGATCAGAGGGGCAGGCATCGGCCGGAGGGCAGGGCAACCCTGGGATGGTGGTGTCTTCCGTGTGGGAGCAGTTGGTCCAGCGGATAGGTGCGGAGCGGCAGCGGGCGGAAGAGGAGCGGCTCACCATGGTCAGGGCGGAGTTCTCCATGCGTCGGGCGTTGAGGCGGGCTGAGTGCCTCGAGGAAGCTCGCAGGGAGTTTGAGCTGGACATGGGGTTATCCCTGCGATACCTCGGGGCCAGGACAGAGTCCCGCCTCCAGGACATCGACATGGAGTTCGATGATGCCCTGCCCAGCAACATCACCGAGTGAGCCGCAGGACTTGCCCGCTGCCTTTGTATATAGTTATTTAGTTAGTTAGTGTTAGGTTTCCTTTATTAATTTTTGGTTTTTTGGACCGCTCGGACAATGGCCACTTTTTTGTATATATTATTTTCATTAGGTAGTAGTAGGTTTCATTTATGGTGTTGGGCTCATGGACCCTGGAATTTTCGTGTATATAGTTTGTTTTTTGAAGAAACATTTTTTTTATTAATTATTGTGTTCACCATGAGGAAATGGTTTTTCATTATGTTACTTCCACATGATTTTGCTTTGGACAACATTTGTTTTTGGATTACTTTGTTTTTTTTATTTTTACATTTGTTCTCAGACATGGACCATTTATTTTGTTATCCCCATTGTTGTATGTTTGATTTTTTTACTTATTTTTCATCTTTAATACATGTTCTTTTTAAGTTTCACTTGTGGTATTTTCTCATTGGTTTCATACATGTAATGATATGGGTTTTGACATTGACTTGCACCCATTGTGTATGTGTGTGTGACGGACATGTGTTCATTTACAGACTTGCCATTGGGGTTGTATCATGTAATTGCATTCACTATGTGGGTGGATGCAATCCTTGCCTGGGTGTTTGTGCTGGGTATGCTGCCCATTACTGCCATGATTGAGTATCGTCAGGACCTGGGGGCAGGGGGACATGTGTGGGTGCCTGGTGGAGGCTGCCCCTGCACTGCTGGGGGGTGGGGGTGGTGGGAGACATGAGTGGGGGCCTGGTGGAGGGTGCCCCTGCACTGCTGGGGTGTGGGGGTGGTGGGAGACATGAGTGGGGGCCTGGTGGAGGGTGCCCCTGGTGGCTGGGGGGTGGGGGTGGTGGGAGACATGAGTGGGGGCCTGGTGGAGGGTGCCCCTGGTGGCTGGGGGGTGGGGGTGGTGGGTGACATGAGTGGGGGCCTGGTGGAGGCTGCCCCTGCACTGCTGGGGTGTGGGGGTGGTGGGAGACATGAGTGGGGGCCTGGTGGAGGGTGCCCCTGCACTGCTTGGGTGTGGGGGTGGTGGGAGACATGAGTGGGGGCCTGGTGGAGGGTGCCCCTGCACTGCTGGGGTGTGGGGGTGGTGGGAGACATGAGTGGGGGCCTGGTGGAGGGTGCCCCTGCACTGCTGGGGGGTGGGGGTGGTGGGTGACATGAGTGGGGGCCTGGTGGAGGGTGCCCCTGGTGGCTGGGGGGTGGGGGTGGTGGGAGACATGAGTGGGGGCCTGGTGGAGGGTGCCCCTGCACTGCTGGGGTGTGGGGGTGGTGGGAGACATGAGTGGGGGCCTGGTGGCTGGGGGGTGGGGGTAGTGGGAGACATGAGTGGGGGCCTGGTGGAGGGTGCCCCTGCACTGCTGGGGTGTGGGGGTGGTGGGAGACATGAGTGGGGGCCTGGTGGAGGGTGCCCCTGGTGGCTGGGGGGTGGGGGTGGTGGGAGACATGAGTGGGGGCCTGGTGGAGGGTGCCCCTGCACTGCTGGGGTGTGTGGGTGGTGGGAGACATGAGTGGGGGCCTGGTGGAGGGTGCCCCTGGTGGCTGGGGTGTGGGGGTGGTGGGAGACATGAGTGGGGGCCTGGTGGAGGGTGCCCCTGGTGGCTGGGGGGTGGGGGTGGTGGGTGACATGAGTGGGGGCCTGGTGGAGGCTGCCCCTGCACTGCTGGGGTGTGGGGGTGGTGGGAGACATGAGTGGGGGCCTGGTGGAGGGTGCCCCTGGTGGCTGGGGTGTGGGGCTGGTGGGAGACATGAGTGGGGGCCTGGTGGAGGGTGCCCCTGGTGGCTGGGGGGTGGGGTGGTGGGTGACATGAGTGGGGGCCTGGTGGAGGCTGCCCCTGCACTGCTGGGGTGTGGGGGTGGTGGGAGACATGAGTGGGGGCCTGGTGGAGGGTGACCCTGCACTGCTGGGGTGTGAGGGTGGTGGTAGACATGAGTGGGGGCCTGGTGGAGGGTGCCCCTGCACTGCTGGGGTGTGGGGGTGGTGGGAGACATGAGTGGGGGCCTGCTGGAGGGTGCCCCTGCACTGCTGGGGTGTGGGGGTGGTGGGAGACATGAGTGGGGGCCTGGTGGAGGGTGCCCCTGGTGGCTGGGGTGTGGGGGTGGTGGGAGACATGAGTGGGGGCCTGGTGGAGGGTGCCCCTGGTGGCTGGGGGGTGGGGGTGGTGGGTGACATGAGTGGGGGCCTGGTGGAGGCTGCCCCTGCACTGCTGGGGTGTGGGGGTGGTAGGAGACAGGAGTGGGGGCCTGGTGGAGGGTGACCCTGCACTGCTGGGGTTTGGGGGTGGTGGGAGACATGAGTGGGGGCCTGGTGGAGGGTGCCCCTGCACTGCTGGGGTGTGGGGGTGGTGGGAGACATGAGTGGGGGCCTGGTGGAGGGTGCCCCTGCACTGCTGGGGGGTGGGGGTGGTGGGTGACATGAGTGGGGGCCTGGTGGAGGGTGCCCCTGGTGGCTGGGGGGTGGGGGTGGTGGGAGACATGAGTGGGGGCCTGGTGGAGGGTGCCCCTGCACTGCTGGGGTGTGGGGGTGGTGGGAGACATGAGTGGGGGCCTGGTGGAGGGTGCCCCTGCACTGCTGGGGTGTGGGGGTGGTGGGAGACATGAGTGGGGGCCTGGTGGAGGGTGCCCCTGGTGGCTGGGGTGTGGGGGTGGTGGGAGACATGAGTGGGGGCCTGGTGGAGGGTGCCCCTGGTGGCTGAGGGGTGGGGGTGGTGGGTGACATGAGTGGGGGCCTGGTGGAGGCTGCCCCTGCACTGCTGGGGTGTGGGGGTGGTGGGAGACATGAGTGGGGGCCTGGTGGAGGGTGCCCCTGCACTGCTGGGGTGTGGGGGTGGTGGGAGACATGAGTGGGGGCCTGGTGGAGGGTGCCCCTGGTGGCTGGGGTGTGGGGGTGGTGGGAGACATGAGTGGGGGCCTGGTGGAGGGTGCCCCTTGTGGCTGGGGGGTGGGGGTGGTGGGTGACATGAGTGGGGGCCTGGTGGAGGCTGCCCCTGCACTGCTGGGGTGTGGGGGTGGTGGGAGACATGAGTGGGGGCCTGGTGGAGGGTGACCCTGCACTGCTGGGGTTTGGGGGTGGTGGGAGACATGAGTGGGTGCCTGGTGGAGGGTGCCCCTGCACTGCTGGGGTGTGGGGGTGGTGGGAGACATGAGTGGGGGCCTGGTGGAGGGTGCCCCTGCACTGCTGGGGGGTGGGGGTGGTGGGTGACATGAGTGGGGGGCTGGTGGAGGGTGCCCCTGGTGGCTGGGGGGTGGGGGTGGTGGGAGACATGAGTGGGGGCCTGGTGGAGGGTGCCCCTGCACTGCTGGGGTGTGGGGGTGGTGGGAGACATGAGTGGGGGCCTGGTGGAGGGTGCCCCTGGTGGCTGGGGGGTGGGGGTGGTGGTAGACATGAGTGGGGGCCTGGTGGAGGGTGCCCCTGCACTGCTGGGGTGTGGCGGTGGTGGGAGACATGAGTGGGGGCCTGGTGGAGGGTGCCCCTGATGGCTGGGGTGTGGGGGTGGTGGGAGACATGAGTGGGGGCCTGGTGGAGGGTGCCCCTGGTGGCTGGGGGGTGGGGGTGGTGGGTGACATGAGTGGGGGCCTGGTGGAGACTGCCCCTGCACTGCTGGGGTGTGGGGGTGGTGGGAGACATGAGTGGGGGCCTGGTGGAGGGTGCCCCTGCACTGCTGGGGTGTGGGGGTGGTGGGAGACATGAGTGGGGGCCTGGTGGAGGGTGCCCCTGCACTGCTGGGGTGTGGGGGTGGTGGGAGACATGAGTGGGGGCCTGGTGGAGGGTGACCCTGGTGGCTGGGGGGTGGGGGTGGTGGGAGACATGGGTGGGGGCCTGGTGGAGGGTGACCCTGGTGGCTGGGGGGTGGGGGTGGTGGGTGACATGAGTGGGGGCCTGGTGGAGGGTGACCCTGGTGGCTGGGGGGTGGGGGTGGTGGGAGACATGAGTTGGACATGGGTGGGGGCCTGCTGGCAGGTGCCCCACAGTGCTGGGGGGTGGGGGTGGTGGGGGACATGAGTTGGACATGGGTGGGGGCCTGCTGGCAGGTGCCCCACAGTGCTGGGGGGTGGGGGTGCAAGGGGACATGAGTTGGTGTTCATTAGTTCAAGGAGACATGTGCCTTTGCTGGAGGGCATGCCCATGTTGGGTGGGCTGCCTGCGGGACATGACCAGGGATGCAGGGTAGTCCACTGTGGTGTGGGCTGCCTGCAGGGGCCGTGGAGGGTGTACAGGGTACACCTGGGAGGACCCACACTGTCAAATCACATGTGGGACTACCCGGCACCCCTGAAATACACGTACCGTGCAGAAATCGCGTGTAAAACTTCCCGCGCACCCCTGAAATACACGCGCCCAGGCTATTCGCGTGTGGAACTTCCCGCGCACCCCTGAAATACACGCGCCCAGGCTATTCGCCTGTAAAACTTCCTGCGCACCCCTGAAATACACGCGCCCAGGCTATTCGTGTGTGGAACTTCCCGCGCACCCCTGAAATACACGCGCCCAGGCTATTCGCGTGTGGAACTTCCCGCGCACCCCTGAAATACACGCGCCCAGGCTATTCTCGTGTGGAACTTCCCGCGCACCCCTGAAATACACGCGCCCAGGCTATTCGCGTGTGGAACTCCCCGCGCACCCCTGAAATACACGCGTCCAGGCTATTCGCGTGTGGAACTTCCCGCGCACCCCTGAAATACACGCGCCCGGCCTATTTGCGTGTGGAACTTCCCGCGCACCCCTGAAATACACGGTCCCAGGCTATTCGCGTGTGGAACTTCCCGCGCACCCCTGAAATACACGCACCCAGGCTATTCACGTGTGGAACTTCCCGCGCACCCCTGAAATACACGCGCCCAGGCTATTCGCGTGTGGAACTTCCCGCGCACCCCTCAAATACACGCGCCCAGGCTATTCGCGTGTTGAACTTCCCGCGCACCCCTGGAATACACCTAGCCCGCTCCCCCAGGCCCGATCGCGTGAGGAACTTCACGCGAACCCCTGTAATACACGTAGCCCGCTACCCCAGGCCCGATCGCGTGAGGAACTTCACGCGAACCCCTGTAATACACGTAGCCCGCTCCCCCAGGCCCGATCGCATGTGAAACTTCACGCGAACCCCTGAAATACACGTAGCACGCTCCCCCAGGCCCGATCGCGTGTGAAACTTCACGCGAACCCCTGGAATACACGTAGCACGCTCCCCCAGGCCCGATCGCGTGAGAAACTTCACGCGAAACCCTGAAATACACGTAGCCCGCTCCCCCAGGCCCGATCGCGTGAATAACTTCACGCGAACGCCTGTGATGCACGTACCCTGCTGAAATCGCGTGTGAGACTTCCCGCGCACCCCGGTATACACGCACACGTATTTTTTGTCAGCGGGTGTCCGTGTTTGTGGGTACCCCTTTGCACGTCATTTTTCCTGGAGGGCCACAGTATGGGACATTCATCATGGCAGTATATAGGTGCTATTTGTTGGCGCACCTTTTGGCGCACATTTCTTACAGCCGCAGAGACGCTACCGCCTGCTTTCTTGTGGCGGTCGTGTTTGTGCCTGTGCGCTGGTTTGAGCGTGCGCTTTTTTCCCCTATTCTATTCCATGAATACGTGTTGTAGGCGAGCGTGTGGGCGTTCCGCGCACTTGTGCCCTGTACTTCCCCCGTGACGCCCACGTTTTGGCAAGTTGTTCCCCATTCCGAGTGTTACGCCCGTGTTCCGCCTACTTTTGTTGCGTGCGCCGCGCTATGTGCGAATTTCGCTGTGGCCTGTGCGATTTTCGCTGTGACCTGGCGCACGCTGTTAGATGGCCTGTGCGCCAACGTGCGCCGCACACTTTTTTATCGCACATCCGCTGGTTTTCTCACGCACGGCCTTCCATGAATCGATGTGCGCTGCTTTTCGTGCGATTTTCGCACTTGCACTGCGATTTTCGCTATTCCACTGCGATTCGCACGTTTTTGCCCACTTGCGCCGCGCTAATTATTCCATGAATCGGCCTGATAATATATTAGCACTGCCTTGAGAACATCAGATGGCTTGAGGAGCAGCCTTAGTCTGTCTCTCCTCCCCAATGTCCAACTAAAAACAACAATAGCCCGAATGTATTACCTCCGCAATTAATAAAACACCAAATTGCCGGATTACCTCCAGGTTCCAGGGACACCCAGAGCCAAACAGCAGCAAAACAGTTCCTCAAACATAAAATGCAGTGCCCTTTACTCCGCAGTCGGGCTTAACGCCGCAAGGGTGGCTGTGTCAGGCTTTTAAAGTTCAAACAAAGTCATATGATGCAGCACGTGACCGCCGTTAAGCTCCGCCCCCTCCTGCGAGTGAGTGCAAGGGACTCGCAGTGCTGTTGTAAATGAATACGGTGAGCGCACACACTTTCCTTCAGTCAATGGCAATAAAGTATGTGCTACAATCCAAATATGGTTGGCCACTGGTGGCCATGATTCCACTGTGTGTCTTGCTCACAATGTGTCAATGGCGTTGGGCCACCACATCTGTAGTCACATGTTTTAACGCATGTGTACGTCATACCAGTTTGCTTCCTGCCCACCCCTGTGTCCATGTGGCATGTCTCCCATGGATGTGCATCAGGTTGCAGTTGGGTCACATTGAACTTCACCTAGGGCCATGTGATTCATCTTGGTATGTGTTTGTGCACTGGCCACATTGTGCTACATTTACATGTGGATGTGTCATGGAAGATTTTCTCATCGTGCCTGGGTTTTTGTGTCTCTTTGGATTTGGATTGCATGTCCATGTGTGTGGCTGTGGATGTTGCTGATTGTTCCATGAACATATCATGTTCCTGCAAATGTTGCTGATGCCACACTGGCTTACTTGCAGTACAGTGATGTTGCTGTTTTGTGTCTCCTTTTCCACAGTTGCTGCAGAGGGCTGAAGCAGTGCTGTGGAGCATGGAAGTGGGGATCACTCCACCAGATATAAGCGCAAGCTCCAGCCACTCCACTATGATAGATCATCATTGGGGAGCGATGTGGCTGAGTTAGCCCCTTCACCATTGGGCATGGTGGCTGGGGATAAGTCCAAGGAGGTGGAGGTGTCAGGGAACTCCTCAGCAGCTTTGGGACTAGGTGATGCATCACAGGGGCCATTCATGGTGGGAGACACCCTGGAGTCATCCGGGTTGATGGAGGGGGAGGCGGAGGAGATGGCCGTTGCAGCCCAGCCCATGTGGTCAGGTGGGGGTGTCAAGGTGGGAGTGCGTGCTGCAATCCTGTCCCAGGGGCATGAGGCTTTGCGGCGACCATGGAGGTGCCTGTGCAAAATCATGTCCATGGGCCATTGAATGCAGGGCTGTGCTCTTGCCGGGATATCTCCACCCAGACCAGCATCCCGTTGCCGGCTGATGTTTCCATCCAGGATCAGGTGCTGCCCCTGCTGGTCAGGCCTATGAGGCAGAATGCAGTCATTTGTGATGATGGGCAAGCTACTCATAGTCTGCCTTCCCATCATCACAATGAGCTGTACTTCCCTGTGGCCTTGCTTCCAGCAGGCCTGTTCTCTGCTGGGCTCTGTGGCCTGTTCACTGCTGCAACCACCTCCTTGGCTTCCTCCTTTGTCGTCCTCCGGGGTGCCTTCTGCACAAGATACCAACAGGGTCCTTTATGCACTAGTCCCACCCACATCGCTCTGTCTAGTGGAGTTTACATCTCACCCCCAGGTGGGAGTCACATATATGGCAGCAGAGGTGGTCACTGTGCCTACCCAGGTACCGACAGGGGCATAGTCAATGGAGGGACAGGAGGCACCATGGAGCAGTGCAGGTGCCGTACGCCCCCGATGATCATCATCAGGCCAGAGGGCGTACCAAGGGAGCGTGCACTGTGCACAGAGACAGCAGATGGCAATGAGGAAGAGGCATTATATAGCAAGGCAGACCACAACAAGGAGGCAGGTGTAAAGTTTGAGGCAAGAGGATCAAGTGCGATTGATGTATTCAATGTCTTCCGTGTTCAGGAGCTATGAACAGCAGCAGGTGGCATAGAGGCAGCGGCAACGGAGACCCACTTGATGGAGGAGGATGTGCTGTGCGACTCAGCGATGGTAGACAGGTTGAGTGAGATTGGAGAGGAGGACTAGCCCACTGCCTTTGTATATAGTTATTTAGGTGTAGTTTTTTTTATTTGTTATTTGCCACAGACTTTGAAGACTCTCCTTCCCTGTTTTTCATGTGTATAGTTATTTAGGCGTAGGGTTGTTTTGTAATTTCATCTTTACCCCTGGACTGCTTGGTCATTCATTCGCCGTTTTTCTTATACATAGGTTGATTTAATACATCTTTCATTTTGTTCCATTCCATGATTCATGCAGTTCATTGTGTGTCTGCAACTTTGACAGTTCACTTTTCAGCCCATGCATCTCTCCATTCCAAGTCATGTGTCTTGTGTTGTGGCTGTGTGTGTGTTGTTTTTGCTGTAATGGTTGCAGCTGGAAGGATGCACAAGTGCCTGACATGTGGGGGTGTATCCATCAGATGACTAGGTCTGCACTGTATGTTTTCATTTGCATTTACATGTGCAGCATCAATGTGTTTGGCATCAGTGTGGTCGGGGTTGAGGGAGGTGGGCTCACTGAGGAGGGGTGCCCTGGTCACGTTACTTGCACATTTGTTTGTGATTGCTGTGTCAAACTCATGTCATGTATGCACTGACTTCTCTAATGTCTTGCTCCACCTCTGCAACTGGAATGCATTTGCGAGCCATGTTTGCTCTTCCTGTATGGCAGCACACATTTTCTGTCTCAGTGAATCATGCACTATCCGACTGCCCACCCATCACCCATGGGCCTGTCATGTTGTGGTCCCTAAAAGGGACGTTGCCACCACTTCTACCCAGGTCACTTGTGATCAGGCTGTGATGCGCCTGGTCATTATTTATGCATCTGGCTAATGTATAAATAGGTTTACTTCTGTCCTTGGCACACATTGGGGCTCATTACATGGTAGGCGGTAGCCACGGTACTATTAGCGCCATGGCTACCCCCTTACCACATTCCGGGTCCGTGTTCCCGGAATGGGGACTTACTAGGTCATTCCGACCTTGGCAGGACCGGTAAGTCCCCATTCCGGGAACCATTCCCCATTCCCATTTGAGCCCCCATAATGGGCCCGCTATTAGCGGGCCTGTTATTAGCTGTGAAGTCCCTCAACGGATCCCTTTCTTAACGCCTGGTAAAACCAGGCATTAAGGAAGGGACCCGCTAAGGGACCTCGTAGTAGGGCGGTAAGGGATTACCGGAACTGGTGCCCTTATCAGTGCCGGTAATCCGTTACCGCATACTGTGTAATGAGGCCCATTCTGTTGGTGTGCTTTTATGCCTTTGCAATGACCCATGGCCATCAGGCACATGTCACTTTGCGTTACATTCACTTGTCGCATGTTGAAGGGGTGGCCACAGTGTTGTTGATGCAATATAGTGCTGTCTGGCTGGGGTGCTGCAGATTCCAGTTTGCCAGCGAGTGACAGTGGATGCTCCAGTCCAGGATTGATCTTCAGTGCTTCCCGTTGATCGTGTTGGAGGTGGACATGTTGGTGGTGTGCTTCATGGTGGAGGCAGACCACAGAGGTTCAGGTGAGTTGCAGCAATACATTGAACTGCATGCATGGGAGACTGTCAGGGGGGATGCCTGGGGTAGTGTCAGAGGTAAAGGGGGCTGATGGGTGGTGTCTGGGCTTGAGGGAGCTGCCTAAGGTGGTGTTGGAGATGAAGTGAGCTGCCTCGGTTGGTGTCAGAGGTGAGGGTTGTGTGGGAAGGGGAGTGTATTATCGGGGGGCTGTCTGGGGTAGTGTCGCAGGTGAAGGGGACTGGTGGGTGGTGTCCGGACTTGAGGGGACATCCTGGGGTGGTGTGGGAGGTTAAGGGGGCTGATGGGTGCTGTCTGGACCTACGGGGGGCTGCCTGGGATGGTGTCAGAGGTGAGGGCAGTGTGGGGAAGGGAGTGTACTATTGGGGGTGAGCCTGGGGTAGTGTTGCAGGTGAAGGGGTCTGCCTGGGGTGGTGTCAGAGATGAAGGGGGCTGCCTTGGGTGGTGTTGGAGGTGAAGAGGGCTGACTGGGGTGGCGTTGCAGGTGAAGCGGGCTGTTAGGTGGTGTCTGGACTTGAGGGGGCTGCCTGGGGTGGTGTCGGAGGTGAGGGCAGTGGGGAAGGGGAGTGTACTATTGGGGGCTGCCTGGGGTGGTGTCTGAGGTGAAGGGGGCTGCCTGGGGTGGTGTCAGGGCTCTAGGGGGTTGGTGGGCAGTGTCTTGCCTTGAGGGGGCTGCCTGGGGTAGTGTCAGATGTGAAGGGGGCTGCCTGGGGTGGTTTCAGAGGTGAGGGCAGTGTGGGGAGGGGAGTGTACTGTCATGGGGCTGCCTGGGGTAGTGTCGGAGGTGAGTGCAGTTTGGGCAGGGGAGTATATTACCAGGGGGCTGCCTGGAGTAGTGTCAGAGGAGAAGGGGGCTGCGTGGGGTGTGTCAGAGGTGAAGTGCTGCCTGGGGTGGTGTCAGAGGTGAGGGTAGTGTGAAGAGGAGAATATACTATCGGGGGCTGCCTGGAGTAGTGTCAGAGGTGGAGGTGACTGCCTGGGGTGGTGTCAGAGGTGAAGGGGGCTGCCTGGGGTAGTGTCAGAGGTGTGGGCCGTGTGGGGAGGGGAGTGTACTTTCAGGGGCTGCCTGGGGTGGTGTTGGAGGTGAAGGGGGGGGGGGGTGTCTGGACTAGAGGCGGCTGCCTGGGGTGCTGTTGGAGGTGAGGGCAGTGCGGGGAGGGGAATGTACTATCAGGGGGGCTGCCTGGGGTAGTGTCGGAGGTGAAAGGGGCTGATGGGTGGTGTCTGGACTTGAGGGTGCTGCCTGTGGTGGTGTTGGAGGTAAATAGGGTTGCCTGGGGTGGTGTCAGAGGTGAGAGCGGTATGGGGAGGGGAGTGTACTATCAGGGTCTGCCTGGGATAGTGTCAGAGGTGAAGGGGGCTGGTGGGTGGTGTCTGGACATGAGGGGGCTGGCTGGGGTGGTGTCGGAGGTGAAGGGGACTGCCTGGCGTGGTGTTGTAGGTGAAGGGGGCTGCCTGGGGTGGTGTCGGAGGTGAGGGCAGTGTGGGGAGGGGAGTGTATTATTCGGGGGAGCTGCCTGGGGTGGTGTCGGAGGTGAAGGGGACTGGTGGGTGGTATGTGGACTTGATCGGGCTGGCTGAAGTGTTGTCAGAGTTGAAAGGTGCTGCCTGGGGTGCTGGTGGAGATGAAGGCAGTGTGGGGAGCGGAGTGTACTACCGGGGGGCTGCCTGGGGTAGTGTCAGAGGTGAATTTGGCTGTCTGGGGTGGGATCTGAGGTGAGGGCAGTGTGGAGAGGGGAGTGTACAATCGGGGGCTGCACTATCGGGGGCTGCCTGTGGTGGTGTTGTGGAAGTTAAAGGGGCTGGTGTCTGGATTTGAGGGGGCATCCTAGGGTGGTTTTGTAGGGGAAGGGGGTTGCCTGGGGTGGTGTTGGAGGTGAGGGCAGTGTGGGGAGGTGAGTGTAATATTGGGGGGCTGACTGGGGTGGTTTCAGCGGTGAAGGGGGCTGGTGGGCAGGGAGTGTACTATCAGGGTTGCCTGGAGTGGTGTCGGAGGTGAGGGCAGTGTGGGCAGGGAGTGTATTATTGGCGGGCTGCCTGGGTTAGTGTCGGAGGTGAATGGGGGCTGCCTGGGGTGGTGTTGGAGGTGATGGCGTCTTCCTGGAGTGTTGTCTGAGGTGCAGGAGGCTGGTGGGTGGTCTCTGCACTTGAGGGGGCTGCCTGGGATGGTGTCAGAGGTGAAGGGGGTTGGTGGGTGGTGTCTGGACTTGAGTGGGGTGCCTGTGGTGGTGTCAGAGATGAAGGGACTGTGGGGGAGGGGAGTGTACTATCATGGGGCTGCCTGGGATAGTGTCGAAGGTGAGGACAGTGTGGGGAGGGAAGTGTACTACTGGAGGGCTGCCTGGGGTAGTATTGGAGGGAAGGGGGCTGCCTGGGGTGGTGTCAGAGATGAAGGGGGCTCCCTTGGGTGGTGTTGGAGGTAAAGAGGGCTGACTTGAGTGGTGTTGGAGGTGAAGTGGGCTGTTAGGTGGTGTCTGGACTTGAGGGGGCTGCCTGGGGTGGTGTCAGAGGTGAAAGGGGCTGCCTGGGGTGGTGTCAAGGCTCTAGGTGGCTGGTGGGCAGTGTCTGCACTTGAGGGGGCTGCCTGGGGTAGTGTCAGATGTGAAGGGGACCTGTGGGTGGTGTCTGGACTGCAGGGAGCTGCCTGGGGTGGTGTCAGAGTTGAAGGGGGCTGCCTGGGGTGGTGTCAGAGGTGAGGGCAGTGTGGGAGGGGAGTGTACTGTCATGGGGCTGCCTGAGGTAGTGTTACGCTGTCGACTGGTTAAATTGCACCAGTCTGCTGGAAGGACCTTTGTGAATATCTCACTAATTTGCTTTAAGTAAATGTTCAAAATTTTCCAAGAATTCTTCAAAAATAATAATAAATTCAATTAGTTGTAACCAAAAAATCTTTTATTTAGAAATCTGCATTTGTCTGAGGCCTTTATCAAGCATTATATTGTCCAATGCATTTCGGTCTGTGCTAGACCTTCTTCAGGGACTATTAGTGATCAAAAGATAAAGAATAAAAAATAAAGATCATGTTATCTAATATGTTAATAACAGTATACATTTTCATTTAATCTAATGCAACATTTTACATTGTACTTAAAGTTTGCTCCAAAATGTACCTGTATTAAACGATGCTTCTAATCTTAGGCCTGTTTGTATTCAATTCCTTATTGGAGAATTATCCAACTCTGCTTCACTCAAACATGCTTGTTTATATTTTGTTATATGCCCTTTGTGCAGCTTGCTTCTGTTCTTGATAATCTAAATGATAACCAATGTATACTTTAAATTTCAGCAAATATCTAGTCACAAATGGTTCTATCAACCAGAGTTTCACTTGTTCTCAAAAAGAGTCTTACCTGTAGTAAACAGATGTAGAAGCAGCCGGGCACCTTGCTCGCGTGAAAACGCGTTGCTTGTTGCTCGGGCTGCTTTTATAGTGCAGAAAATGGCGCCGGCGCGCAACGTGATGACGTCATCAACGTGATGACGTCATCGCGTGCCGGCGGCCATTTTGAAATGTAAAAAAAAAAAGAAAAAAAAAAAACTTCAATTGGATGTCGACTGTTCCTTTGTGTGTACCAATGTACATATACAAACTTATGATGTGTTTAACTTCTGGGGTATTAGATCTTTTTTAGTTTCACACATAATTGGTTTCTTAGAGTATTAACTCTATATTCCTGAACAAAGTAAAACCAGCTACAATTCACATGTTCCATATTATGGTATAATTGCCACACATAAATTGTTATATTATTAGTTATTTTCTCATATGAATTATTGCTGTTGTAATTCCACATGAAGTTCTGTATATGTTGTTTCAGGTACATGTAACGCGACTATCAACACTTTAACTTACTTAATATGAACACCCAATGATACGAACCAATTATTTACTGATATGCTCCTGGTTGCTATATACTTCAACTTTGTATACATATTTTGGACATTTAATAATTAACAGCATACTCACATTCATGTGTTGGTACCTAATTTCAACGTAATTTCATTTCATTAAATTTACTTTAAAGAAAACATGCAAAGTTACATTCCTCATTGAGGCCATCCGGATGCATAGAGTTGAGTTTTTCAATCCAGTAGGTTTCCTTCTGATTTAGAAGTCTGTTAATGTCAACTCTCTGTCCTTGAGTAACTTCCAATACATCCAAAATTTGAAATTTAATTTGCGCTATTTGATGATTAGCTTCTCTAAAATGTCTTGCTACTGGAGATTTGATGTTTCCTGTACAAATATTTGAACGATGTTCGTTCCATCTTGTTTTCGCTTTACGGGCGGTTTGTCCCACGTATTCTTTCTTTGGACAATTGTCAAATTGGTTTGCACAACGAGTGAGAGGCACACTGAAGTTTTAAGTGTTACATAAGAATGTCATATGAAGAGTTAAGTGGTTTAACTAATAAGAAAGCAGAAACATTGGGTTTCACTCCCGAAGAGGCCAATGCAATTCTTGATTCTATAAGGGATACTGGAGGAAGTTCTACAAGCATTGATCCTAACACTAGGATTAAAACATTGGAACGTCTCATACGTAAAGAGATTAACAGAAAACTGCACGCAGTTACTCTTACAAAATATTATAGAGCTCAAAGAATTCCAAGAGGTTTGAGGATCCCTATGAGACCTACCCTATGCAAGGAGAGTCGTGAGTTTGTCAACAAATGGGAACAAATTCTCAATAAATGCTCGTTGGATTTGATATTATTGACTGTTCAAGAACTTTCTAAAGAACTTGATAAACTTTCATCAGAAATTTTGGAGATACAAGAGGAATTGACCACAGCATTGAGTGCAACCGATCTAGAAAAGATTTTGGAAGAGATCAACACTAATTTACTAGAATATCGCACAGAATTAGAAGCAAAGAAATTGCGAAAATATCGTAGAGATACGTATGATTATTTAAACGATGAGGTGTATACTTGGATGAATAAATACAATCAGAGACCAGTTCCAAGAAATTCGTCAAGTTCATCAGATCCAGATACTAGTGGACCAGAGACATCGGGTGCAGAGCGACAAGACGCAGGTGAAGGAACAAGTACTGGCGATAAACGCCCCACAGGAAGAGGAACTAACTTCAGGGGTACTTTTTTAGACAGAGGCCAACGCGGAAGAGGACAAGGAGGGGACGCAGACAGAAATCAACAGCGTCCACATACACGATTGAACCCCAGGAAAACTTAGTGATTAATTTGTCAGAATACCACTTGTCTAAAGAAGAGAACAACCTATTACAAAAAGGACTTAACTTTGTTCCAACATATCACTCTACTTTATTTGAGAAGAAAGTAGAACTATTCAAATTTTCAAGAAAACTTAGATTAAAGGCTTTTTTTGCTACAATTGAGGAAGAAAACATAGAGTATCCAACACCAGAAATTGAGTACAAAGAATTTAAACCCAAGAGTACTTTCATACCTCCTATAAATTATCCTATAATTGATTTGTTTCAAAGAATGGTCACCACCGATTTGAAAAAACTTTCATATAAATCACCGCGACATGGTAACTTTAGTAAACATGATTTAAGTACCATTCGTAGACTATTTTCGAACAAGAACATCACATTTAAACCTGCAGATAAAGGGGGAGCCATGGTAATTCAAAATACTGCAGATTACCATCAAGAATGCATGCAACAACTGATGGACAGATCAGTATATCAACCCATAGATAAGGACCCTATCGATGACATTCAAGAAAATTTGGAATACATACTCGATTTGGCGGAGAATAACAAGTGGATTACAGAAAAGACCCGACGTTTCCTAACCACTACAAATCCGAGAACACCTGTCTTCTACACTATTCCGAAAATTCATAAAACATTAGAAAAACCACCAGGCAGACCTATTGTATCAGCCACTAACAGCATTTTACAACCTCTAGGTACATATTTGGATTATTTTTTGCAACCTATAATACAAAATACTAACACGTACATTAAGGATACCACTCATTTTTTGAATATTCTCACGAACATTACTATGAACGAGAACAGTATTTTATTTACCGCAGATGTACGTAGTTTGTATACCTCAATTCCTCATAATCAAGGACAAGAAGCGGTGGAATGGTTGTTACTAAATACTAGAGGGGTAGAAGCATCTAAGGAATTTTTAATGATTCTCTTGGATTTCATTTCACAAAATTCATACTTTAGATACCAACAACAGTACTATTTACAGACGAGTGGAACTTCTATGGGAGCCACAATGGCACCCAGTTACGCCAATAGTTTTATGTATAAATTCGAAACAGAGAATATACTGAATCATGACATTTGGAAACATCATCTCCAATACTGGGGAAGATACATCGACGATGTATTCGGAATTTGGCAAGGAAGTGAAGAACAGTTCGTACAATTTACAAGATTCCTGAACACAATCGACACACATATACAATTCACAACAACTTATAGTAAAAAAGAAGTTAACTTTCTGGATGTCACTGTGTCAAATCAGGATCTCAAACTTACCACTACCTTGTACCGAAAATCGAGCGATCGTAATAATCTGCTGCATCGTTTAAGTTTTAACCCTCAAAATACTCTTAGAAGTCTCCCTTACAGCCAGATGTTAAGGGTTAAGAAAATAGTGCAAGATGAAGTGGAATGTGGTAAGCAAATACAAGATATGGCAAAGAGATTTTTACAAAGAGGTTATCCTATACAAGAGATCAATGATTCTATTTCCAAAGTGATAACCATGGATAGACAAGAGGTATTAACCAAATCTACGTCAGTTAAAGAAATACCATTTATCTATGTGACTAAATATTCTACAGAGAGTAATAAAGTTAAGAAAATTGTTTTGAAACATTGGCATTTTCTATCAGAGGACAGAATACTGGGACACCTCTATACCACTCCTCCAATGTTTGCCTACACCAGAAGCAGGAATATTAAAGATATGTTGATAAGGAGTGACATTCAAACACAAAAAACAAGAACAACAAGAAAGGGAACATTTCCATGTTTGAACTGCTCAAATTGTAACATGGTTCAGAAAGGGGACGTTGTGTTCCACCCAAACACAGGCCGCAAAATCTACTTGACGAAATTCGCAACATGTGACACTATGAATGTTATATACAGTATCAAGTGCCCATGTGGCAAGTACTACGTGGGACAAACCGCCCGTAAAGCGAAAACAAGATGGAACGAACATCGTTCAAATATTCGTACAGGAAACATCAAATCTCCAGTAGCAAGACATTTTAGAGAAGCTAATCATCAAATAGCGCAAATTAAATTTCAAATTTTGGATGTATTGGAAGTTACTCAAGGACAGAGAGTTGACATTAACAGACTTCTAAATCAGAAGGAAACCTACTGGATTGAAAAACTCAACTCTATGCATCCGGATGGCCTCAATGAGGAATGTAACTTTGCATGTTTTCTTTAAAGTAAATTTAATGAAATGAAATTACGTTGAAATTAGGTACCAACACATGAATGTGAGTATGCTGTTAATTATTAAATGTCCAAAATATGTATACAAAGTTGAAGTATATAGCAACCAGGAGCATATCAGTAAATAATTGGTTCGTATCATTGGGTGTTCATATTAAGTAAGTTAAAGTGTTGATAGTCGCGTTACATGTACCTGAAACAACATATACAGAACTTCATGTGGAATTACAACAGCAATAATTCATATGAGAAAATAACTAATAATATAACAATTTATGTGTGGCAATTATACCATAATATGGAACATGTGAATTGTAGCTGGTTTTACTTTGTTCAGGAATATAGAGTTAATACTCTAAGAAACCAATTATGTGTGAAACTAAAAAAGATCTAATACCCCAGAAGTTAAACACATCATAAGTTTGTATATGTACATTGGTACACACAAAGGAACAGTCGACATCCAATTGAAGTTTTTTTTTTTTTTTCTTTTTTTTTTTACATTTCAAAATGGCCGCCGGCACGCGATGACGTCATCACGTTGATGACGTCATCACGTTGCGCGCCGGCGCCATTTTCTGCACTATAAAAGCAGCCCGAGCAACAAGCAACGCGTTTTCACGCGAGCAAGGTGCCCGGCTGCTTCTACATCTGTTTACTACAGGTAAGACTCTTTTTGAGAACAAGTGAAACTCTGGTTGATAGAACCATTTGTGACTAGATATTTGCTGAAATTTAAAGTATACATTGGTTATCATTTAGATTATCAAGAACAGAAGCAAGCTGCACAAAGGGCATATAACAAAATATAAACAAGCATGTTTGAGTGAAGCAGAGTTGGATAATTCTCCAATAAGGAATTGAATACAAACAGGCCTAAGATTAGAAGCATCGTTTAATACAGGTACATTTTGGAGCAAACTTTAAGTACAATGTAAAATGTTGCATTAGATTAAATGAAAATGTATACTGTTATTAACATATTAGATAACATGATCTTTATTTTTTATTCTTTATCTTTTGATCACTAATAGTCCCTGAAGAAGGTCTAGCACAGACCGAAATGCATTGGACAATATAATGCTTGATAAAGGCCTCAGACAAATGCAGATTTCTAAATAAAAGATTTTTTGGTTACAACTAATTGAACTTATTATTATTTTTGAAGAATTCTTGGAAAATTTTGAACATTTACTTAAAGCAAATTAGTGAGATATTCACAAAGGTCCTTCCAGCAGACTGGTGCAATTTAACCAGTCGACAGCGTAACATTATTTCATTCCTCCCTTTGCAACGGGGAGGAATCTGGCGACAGGACCAAATACTTTACTAAGTTTAAATTACTGAATTAACTTACAACGTAGTGCCCACTCTATTCTTTCTTTGGACAGCTGCCTGAGGTAGTGTCAGAGGTGAGTGCAGTTTGGGCAGGGGGGTATATTACCAAGTGGCTGCCTGGGGTAGTGTCAGAGGAGAAGGGGGCTGCGTGGGGTGGTGTCGGAGGTGAAGTGCTGCCTGGGGTGGTGTCAGAGGTGAGGGTAGTGTGAAGAGGGGAATGTACTATCAGGGGCTGCCTGGGGTGGTGTCAGAGGTGAAGGGGGCTGCCTGGGGTGGTGTCAGAGGTGTGGGTCATGTGGGGAGCGGAGTGTACTTTCAGGGGCTGACCACATCAGACAGTATCGAGAGAGCGAGGAAAACACCGTTCACATGACCAAACCGGATGGAATTAATAATATTACCTACATCAAAGGAACCATCATATACATGAACAAGATTTGATATTTAGTTATCTTTCCATTTGCCTATCTACCTACAAATTCCTCCTGAAGAACCGCCATAAACCATGTGGCGGAGAAACACGTGTTGAGGATAATATTACCTAGTGAATGAGGATAATATTACCTAGTGAATTAAACTAGGGCTTCGCAATTTTCGAGCAACAACGTGAAGACAACATTGACTAAACTTTGAACCAATTCAAATTGAGGCCAATACTGCCTAGTGAATTAAACTAGGGCTTCGTAATTTTCTAGTGACAACGTGGGATACAGCAACTTAGTGAATTCAACTAAAAACTTAGAACCAATCTAAATTTTGAATTCTTTTGTCTCTCCATCAACCCAAATGTCGAGTGAATTATACTAAGGCTTCGCAACTTTCAAGTGACAACGTGGGACACAGCAACTTAGTGAACTCAACGAAAAACTTTAAACCAATTTAAATTTTGCATTCTTTTGTCTTCCCATCAACTTATATGTTATGTTATATGTTATGTTCAAGATGTAAAAAGGAATCCCTATTTGTTTACAGCACAATAGAATTCTGAATAAAAATGACAAATGGAACCTAAAAACGAGAAAGTCTCTATATTATAACATTTAATTTTGGAGAAGCGCTAGAGGAGGGCTTCTCTTCGTTTTAGTTTTGTCCAAGCCCAGGTCAACCTCTGTGGCATCCCTCCATTTGCAGCATCTCTACTTTTTTTCATATTCAATTTAGCTACACTTCTCCATCAGAGCGCTAACACTGTTTCTAAGGTTGAAAAAGTCTTTCTCAGTACTTTCAGGGGCTGCCTGGGGTGGTGTTGGAGGTGAAGGGGGGTGGTGTCTGGACTAGAGGCGGCTGCCTGGGGTGGTGTTGGAGGTGAGGGCAGTGTGAAGAGGGGAATGTACTATCAGGGGCTGCCTGGGGTGGTGTCAGAGGTGAAGGGGGCTGCCTGGGGTGGTGTCAGAGGTGTGGGTCGTGTGGGGAGCGGAGTGTACTTTCAGGGGCTGCCTGGGGTGGTGTTGGAGGTGAAGGGGGGTGGTGTCTGGACTAGAGGCGGCTGCCTGGGGTGATGTCAGAGGTGAGGGCAGTGCAGGGAGGGGAATGTACTATCAGGGGGGCTGCCTGAGGTAGTGTCGGAGGTGAAAGAGGCTGATGGGCGATGTCTGGACTTGAGGGTGCTGTCTGTGGTGGTGTTGGAGGTAAATAGAGCTGCCTGGGGTGGTGTTGGAGGTGAGGGCGGTATGGGGAGGGGAGTGTACTATCGGGGTCTGCCTGGGATAGTGTCAGAGGTGAAGGGGGCTGGTGGGTGGTGTCTGGACATGAGGGGGCTGCCTGGGGTGGTGTCGGAGGTGAAGGGGACTGCCTGGGGTGGTGTTGTAGGTGAAGGGGGCTGCCTGGGTTGGTGTCGGAGGTGAGGGCAGTGTGCGGAGGGTAGAGTATTATTGGGGGGGCTGCCTGGGCTGGTGTTGGAGGTGAAGGGGACTGGTGGGTGGTATGTGGACTTGATCGGGCTGGCTGAAGTGTTGTCAGAGTTGAAAGGTGCTGCCTGGGGTGCTGGTGGAGATGAAGGCAGTGTGCGGAGCGGAGTGTACTACCGGGGGGCTGCCTGGGGTAGTGTCAGAGGTGAATTTGGCTGTCTGGGGTGGGATCTGAGGTGAGGGCAGTGTGGAGAGGGGAGTGTACAATCGGGGGCTGCACTATCGGGGGCTGCCTGTGGTGGTGTTGTGGAAGTTAAAGGGGCTGGTGTCTGGATTTGAGGGGGCAGCCTAGGGTGGTTTTGTAGGGGAAGGGGGTTGCCTGGGGTGGTGTTGGAGGTGAGGGCAGTGTGGGGAGGTGAGTGTAATATTGGGGGGCTGACTGGGGTGGTTTCAGCGGTGAAGGGGGCTGGTGGGCAGGGAGTGTACTATCAGGGTTGCCTGGAGTGGTGTCGGAGGTGAGGGCAGTGTGGGCAGGGAGTGTATTATTGGTGGGCTGCCTGGGTTAGTGTCGGAGGTGAATGGGGGCTGCCTGGGGTGGTGTTGGAGGTGATGGCGTCTTCCTGGAGTGTTGTCTGAGGTGCAGGGGGCTGGTGGGTGGTCTCTGCACTTGAGGAGGCTGCCTGGGATGGTGTCAGAGGTGAAGGGGGTTGGTGGGTGGTGTCTGGACTTGAGTGGGGTGCCTGTGGTGGTGTCAGAGATGAAGGGACTGTGGGGGAGGGGAGTGTACTATCATGGGGCTGCCTGGGATAGTGTCGAAGGTGAGGACAGTGTGGGGAGGGAAGTGTACTACTGGAGGGCTGCCTGGGGTAGTATTGGAGGGAAGGGGGCTGCCTGGGGTGGTGTCAGAGATGAAGGGGGCTCCCTTGGGTGGTGTTGGAGGTAAAGAGGGCTGACTTGAGTGGTGTTGGAGGTGAAGTGGGCTGTTAGGTGGTGTCTGGACTTGAGGGGGCTGCCTGGGGTGGTGTCAGAGGTGAAAGGGGCTGCCTGGGGTGGTGTCAAGGCTCTAGGTGGCTGGTGGGCAGTGTCTGCACTTGAGGGGGCTGCCTGGGGTAGTGTCAGATGTGAAGGGGACCTGTGGGTGGTGTCTGGACTGCAGGGAGCTGCCTGGGGTGGTGTCAGAGTTGAAGGGGGCTGCCTGGGGTGGTGTCAGAGGTGAGGGCAGTGTGGGAGGGGAGTGTACTGTCATGGGGCTGCCTGAGGTAGTGTCAGAGGTGAGTGCAGTTTGGGCAGGGGGGTATATTACCAAGTGGCTGCCTGGAGTAGTGTCAGAGGAGAAGGGGGCTGCGTGGGGTGGTGTCGGAGGTGAAGTGCTGCCTGGGGTGGTGTCAGAGGTGAGGGTAGTGTGAAGAGGGGAATGTACTATCAGGGGCTGCCTGGGGTGGTGTCAGAGGTGAAGGGGGCTGCCTGGGGTGGTGTCAGAGGTGTGGGTCATGTGGGGAGCGGAGTGTACTTTCAGGGGCTGCCTGGGGTGGTGTTGGAGGTGAAGGGGGGTGGTGTCTGGACTAGAGGCGGCTGCCTGGGGTGGTGTTGGAGGTGAGGGCAGTGTGAAGAGAGGAATGTACTATCAGGGGCTGCCTGGGGTGGTGTCAGAGGTGAAGGGGGCTGCCTGGGGTGGTGTCAGAGGTGTGGGTCGTGTGGGGAGCGGAGTGTACTTTCAGGGGCTGCCTGGGGTGGTGTTGGAGGTGAAGGGGGGTGGTGTCTGGACTAGAGGCGGCTGCCTGGGGTGATGTCAGAGGTGAGGGCAGTGCAGGGAGGGGAATGTACTATCAGGGGGGCTGCCTGAGGTAGTGTCGGAGGTGAAAGAGGCTGATGGGCGATGTCTGGACTTGAGGGTGCTGTCTGTGGTGGTGTTGGAGGTAAATAGAGCTGCCTGGGGTGGTGTTGGAGGTGAGGGCGGTATGGGGAGGGGAGTGTACTATCGGGGTCTGCCTGGGATAGTATCAGAGGTGAAGGGGGCTGGTGGGTGGTGTCTGGACATGAGGGGGCTGCCTGGGGTGGTGTCGGAGGTGAAGGGGACTGCCTGGGGTGGTGTTGTAGGTGAAGGGGGCTGCCTGGGTTGGTGTCGGAGGTGAGGGCAGTGTGCGGAGGGTAGAGTATTATTGGGGGGGCTGCCTGGGCTGGTGTTGGAGGTGAAGGGGACTGGTGGGTGGTATGTGGACTTGATCGGGCTGGCTGAAGTGTTGTCAGAGTTGAAAGGTGCTGCCTGGGGTGCTGGTGGAGATGAAGGCAGTGTGGGGAGCGGAGTGTACTACCGGGGGGCTGCCTGGGGTAGTGTCAGAGGTGAATTTGGCTGTCTGGGGTGGGATCTGAGGTGAGGGCAGTGTGGAGAGGGGAGTGTACAATCGGGGGCTGCACTATCGGGGGCTGCCTGTGGTGGTGTTGTGGAAGTTAAAGGGGCTGGTGTCTGGATTTGAGGGGGCAGCCTAGGGTGGTTTTGTAGGGGAAGGGGGTTGCCTGGGGTGGTGTTGGAGGTGAGGGCAGTGTGGGGAGGTGAGTGTAATATTGGGGGGCTGGCTGGGGTGGTTTCAGTGGTGAAGGGGGCTGGTGGGCAGGGAGTGTACTATCAGGGTTGCCTGGGGTGGTGTCGGAGGTGAGGGCAGTGTGGGCAGGGAGTGTATTATTGGTGGGTTGCCTGGGTTAGTGTCGGAGGTGAATGGGGGCTGCCTGGGGTGGTGTTGGAGGTGATGGCGTCTTCCTGGAGTGTTGTCTGAGGTGCAGGGGGCTGGTGGGTGGTCTCTGCACTTGAGGGGGCTGCCTGGGATGGTGTCAGAGGTGAAGGGGGTTGGTGGGTGGTGTCTGGACTTGAGTGGGGTGCCTGTGGTGGTGTCAGAGATGAAGGGACTGTGGGGGAGGGGAGTGTACTATCATGGGGCTGCCTGGGATAGTGTCGAAGGTGAGGACAGTGTGGGGAGGGAAGTGTACTATGGAGGGCTGCCTGGGGTAGTATTGGAGGGAAGGGGGCTGCCTGGGGTGGTGTCAGAGATGAAGGGGGCTGCCTTGGGTGGTGTTGGAGGTAAGGAGGGCTGACTGGAGTGGTGTTGGAGGTGAAGTGGGCTGTTAGGTGGTGTCTGGACTTGAGGGGGCTGCCTGGGGTGGTGTCGGAGGTGAGGGCAGTGGGGGAAGGAGAGTGTACTATTGGGGGCTGCCTGGGGTGGTGTCAGAGGTGAACGGGGCTGCCTAGGGTGGTGTCAAGGCTCTAGGTGGCTGCTGGGCAGTGTCTGCACTTGAGGGGGCTGCCTGGGGTAGTGTCAGATGTGAAGGGGACCTGTGGGTGGTGTCTGGACTGCAGGGAGCTGCCTGGGGTGGTGTCAGAGTTGAAGGGGGCTGCCTGGGGTGGTGTCAGAGGTGAGGGCAGTGTGGGAGGGGACTGTACTGTCATGGGGCTGCCTGAGGTAGTGTCAGAGGTGAGTGCAGTTGGGCAGTGGGGTATATTACCAAGTGGCTGCCTGGGGTAGTGTCAGAGGAGAAGGGGGCTGCGTGGGGTGGTGTCGGAGGTGAAGTGCTGCCTGGGGTGGTGTCAGAGGTGAGGTTAGTGTGAAGAGGGGAATGTACTATCAGGGGCTGCCTGGGGTGGTGTCAGAGGTGAAGGGGGGTGCCTGGGGTGGTGTCAGAGGTGTGGGTCGTGTGGGGAGCGGAGTGTACTTTCAGGGGCTGCCTGGGGTGGTGTTGGAGGTGAAGGGGGGTGGTGTCTGGACTAGAGGCGGCTGCCTGGGGTGATGTCGGAGGTGAGGGCAGTGCAGGGAGGGGAATGTACTATCAGGGGGGCTGCCTGAGGTAGTGTCGGAGGTGAAAGAGGCTGATGGGCGATGTCTGGACTTGAGGGTGCTGTCTGTGGTGGTGTTGGAGGTAAATAGAGCTGCCTGGGGTGGTGTTGGAGGTGAGGGCGGTATGGGGAGGGGAGTGTACTATCGGGGTCTGCCTGGGATAGTGTCAGAGGTGAAGGGGGCTAGTGGGTGGTGTCTGGACATGAGGGGGCTGCCTGGGGTGGTGTCGGAGGTGAAGGGGACTGCCTGGGGTGGTGTTGTAGGTGAAGGGGGCTGTCTGGGTTGGTGTCGGAGGTGAGGGCAGTGTGCGGAGGGTAGAGTATTATTGGGGGGGCTGCCTGGGCTGGTGTCGGAGGTGAAAGGGGCTGGTGGGTGGTATGTGGACTTGAGGGGGCTGGCTGGAGTGTTGTCAGAGTTGAAAGGTGCTGCCTGGGGTGCTGGTGGATATGAAGGCAGTGTGGGGAGCGGAGTGTACTACCGGCGGGGGCTGCCTGGAGTAGTGTCAGAGGGGAATTTGGCTGTCTGGGGTGGGATCTGAGGTGAGGGCAGTGTGGAGAGGAGAGTGTACAATCGGGGGCTGTACAATCGGGGGCTGCCTGGAGTAGTGTCGGAGGTGAAGGCAGTGTGGGGAGGGGAGTGTACTATCAGGGGCTGCCTGGGGTGGTGTTGGAAGTGAAGGGGGCTGGTGTCTGGATTTGAGGGGGCAGCCTAGGGTGGTTTTGTAGGTGAAGGGGGTTGCCTGGGGTGGTGTTGGAGGTGAGGGGAGTGTGGGGAGGGGAGTGTACTATTGGGGGGCTGACTGGGGTGGTTTCAGCGGTGAAGTGGGCTGGTGGGCAGGGAGTGTACTATCAGGGCGGCTTGGGGTGGTGTCGGAGGTGAGGGCAGTGTGGGCAGGGAGTGTATTATTGGGGGGCTGCCTGGGTTAGTGTCGGAGGTGAATGGGGGCTGCCTGGGGTGGTGTTGGAGGTGAAGGGGTCTTCCTGGACTGTTGTCGGAGGTGCAAGGGGCTGGTGGGTGGTCTCTGCACTTGAGGGGGCTGCCTGGGATGGTGCCAGAGGTGAAGCAGGCTGGTGGGTGGTGTCTGGACTTGAGTAGGGTGCCTGGGGTGGTGTCAGAGGTGAAGGGACTGTGAGGGAGGGGAGTGTACTATCATGGGGCTGCCTGGGATAGTGTCGAAGGTGAGGGCAGTGTGGGGAGGGAAGTGTACTACTGGAGGGCTGCCTGGGGTAGTGTTGGAGGGAAGGGGGCTGCCTGGAGTGGTGTCAGAGGTGAGTGTCTGGACTTGATGGGGCTGCCTGGGGTGGTGTCAGAGGTGAGGATAGTGAGGGGAGGGGAGTGTACTGTCAGGGGGCTGCCTGGGGTAGTGTCAGAAGTGAAGGGGGCTGCCTGGTGTGGTGTCGTAGGTGAAGGGGGCTGCCTGGGGTGGTGTCAGAGGTGAAGGGGGCTGGTGGGTTGTGTCTGGACTTGAGGGGGCTGCATGGGGTGGTGTCGGAGGTGAGGGCAGTGTATTGTATTTGTATTGGGAATGTATAGCGCACACAGAATGGACCAAACCAAACCTTATAGTGGTGCTGATGGAAACATGATTCGTACAGAGCACACCCAGACCCATATACAGGGGCACCAATAAAAGAACCCTATTTAAACAAAAATGGGTTCATTGCCGTATGGAATTGGTAGAGTGATCTAAGGGTCCTCAGTTCTAGTGGTAAAGAATTCCACAGTTTTGGACCAAACACAGAGAATCTTCTATCTCCCTGTGATTTGTACACTGATTGGGGTATAGATAGAAGATGACAGTCACTAGAGCACAACTGTCTGGCAGGCTGGCATGAATGAATCAAGTCCTCAAATATTGAGGGGAAATGCCATTTACACATTTAAAAATAAGGCAAGCTACCTTAAGGCAAGCTACCTCTATCAACAACCAATGCAAGTTGCGGTGGAATGTGGACACATGAGCAGTTCTGCCCAACTTAAAGATCATCCTGACTGCCGCATTATGTGCTTTTTGGAGTGTTTGGATTCTTTTTAGATGGAATTCCTAGCAACTGACTATTACAGTAGTTCAAATGGGTGCTGGTCAAAGCACCAACCACAGATGCATGATCTTCTATAGGAATATAGGGAAGTGCCGGACGTAGGAGTCTCAGAACAAAAAGCACTGCCTGAACCTTTGCTCCCACCTGACCTTCAGTGCCATGATCATCTTGCAAAACACAGCCCAAGTTTTTTACCCTGGATACAAGATTTAAACTATTTCCCATAAGGGTTGGAATTGGCAGTTTCTTGGCTGCGGTCAACAGATGTCTTGGTCCAAACAAAATAAGTTCAGTCTTATCTGCATTAAGTTGTAATTGGTTTTTGGACATCTATCCGCTTACTTCATCCAGACACTGCCCCAATCTACTAAATGCTTCCACAAAGTTAACAATTCTAATGAAGATCTCGGGGTATCATCTGCATAGGAATGAAAATTCCACCCATGGCATCTTAAGATCTCCAAAAGAGGTCAAATATACAAGTTAAGCAACAAAGGTTAGAGGGATGATCCCTGCAGGACTCCACATTTCAGCCTGACCAAGTCTGAGATGAATTCACCTAATCTCACCTGTTGTTGACAGTCAGTCAAAAACAACCTAAACCAGCCTATAGCTTGATCAAAGTCTTTTCCTACCTCTTGCAACTGCTCAAGGAGGATGTGATGTTTCACTGGATCGAAGGCCACGGACAAATCCCACATTACCAAGAGAGAAAGTTCACCTTGGTCGTGGCTGTTAGGGAGAATTCTCAGAAATGTGCTAATTCCCTCTACCTTAGAGACCCCCAGCAACTTTTCTGGATTTTGAGGATTTGATTTGTTTAGCCTGGAGAGAGTGAGATCCTTTTTTCCCACTCTCTCATGTATTTTTTATGTGATTTTAATATCTGTGTTTCTTTTGACAAACTCCATAGGCATCATCTTTTACATTGTGTCACAAAGCACCTTCAGTGCAGTGGCACAACGAAGTCTTCCACATTTCCCAAAGGTTTGAATGCCTTCTCTGGGATAAATTACCGTTTCCCAGAGCAGTAAAGTGAAATTGTAACTTTCTAGACCCAGCACACATTGTCTTACAATAGGGTGCTGGGGGGGTTACTTAGTATCCCCTTTGTCTAGCTTCTCATGTAAAATGTTATGTTACCCTTCCTCAATGAATGGCTGGTGGCAGTGGTTTACTTTTTACTACCATTGTGTGTTTTTACCGTGGGCTGCGTTCGCAGTTACGGTAAAGCACCCTTTGGTGCCATTTTTGTCAAATGGCCCTGGTCTTCTTTTTTCGCCATTTCTTTGTGGAAAGGTCCTTCTCAGATTTACTCTGCGCGCCAAACCAGTTTGGGTGCCTTTGTTCATTTTGCCTTTGGCGGGATTCAGAAGTGAAGCCTGCCTCTGGCTGCAGGGTGTCTGGAGGGTGCAGGAAGTGAGGGAGGTGCCCGAAACTACCTGTGCTTAGTCTCCTAGGAGACAGGAATGCACTCTTAGGTGATTGGCCAACTGGCTGTCATGCAAGCTTTTTGGCTTGGAAGGCAGAGTCAACCACTGGACGAATGAATCCAAAGAAGAACTTGAAGAGGACGCCTGGTGCAACTGCTGGACCTTTGGTTTGCCCTGTGAAGCCCTGCTGCTGTGCTGAAACTCCAAATTTGTATCGACAGAGAAGCCCCTGTAAGGACGACTTCTCCCTTTGAGTTGTTGGGACCATTCAACTCCAAAGTAAACCACCCGGACATCCTCTCGGAGCTGGTTGAAATTCCACTGCAGTTGCTGCTGGACCCGAATAGCCAGGGAGAGGAACACCAGATCGTATGCATTGCTTTTAAGCTGGCCAAGAGCTACAGGAAGATCCTCTGGACTCCCAGGAAGCAGGACCGACCAAGCCTGAGCCCCCTCAACAGAGTGCAGGGCCCCAGATGCAAGGAAAGCCCATCTCAACAGCCAGGAACTGCAGTGGTGCTATTTGCAGTAGATGCGAGGAGCTGAAACACTGAAGGGCCACTTTTTTGAAGATTGCCGGTTTCGGTTGGTGCTTCCTAGTCCCCATTCCCGTCAAGTCCTATGGGACTCCACGGGAATGGGGAAACACATTTCCCTCCGCCTGGTATCCCACGCCACCAGGACTTGTAATGTCCCAGTGGGACCAGGATCTCAGGTGGCGGAAACCACATTAAGAAGCCCAGCGGCAACCCGCCCGTAGCACTGGCAGGTTACCGCCAGACTTGGAATGAGGCCCATTGTGTTGTATTCTCATGAGAAGGGGGTTGCGACCAAGTGGTACTGACAGAAAAACAAGGTCGGTGAAAAGCAACAACCAATGGCCTCCAGATGCACGCAGACTGCTACCTTGCTTTTGATGGGTCGCAGCTACTGCATTAGTTTTGCAATCCTCAAAAAATGTGGTGTTGGGGTGGCTCCTCATTGCAGCAGTGCCCCATGCAGTTACTGTGTTATTGTTGAAAACAAAAACATAAGATAGCTTTACATCACGAAAATATGAGTGAATTCTGTTGAATTCTGCTAATGTAACATTAAAATAATGTCCAGTACATTATCCCACGCTGCTGTTGCTGTGCTCAGCAAATGGCAAGGCCCGTGATTGCACTCTGGTAACTGCTGCTCGCACAAAGCCATGCAAAGATGTATTTGAAATGCCATTGCAAAATCTCCTGTTTGAGAAATGAAAAAGGGAAGCTGGACAATAGGTATACATTAGGTACTGAGCATGAAGTGATTGAAAGTGCACACATTACAGAAGTCGTTTCTGCTCAAATTGCTCAACGTATTGCACTAACAGGAGCGTGCAGTCTAGACACCTTCCTATTCTATCACTGATATACTTGCTGAAATTAAGGGAAGAGCTTCAGATGTTTAAAAGACTGCTGGGAGGGAGGCCGGGTGCACACTTCATATAGACAAGATATGGTGCTCAAAGAATGGTGATTTAGTAGTACCCCAATGTTCCAATATTGTATTTTGCACAGCATCGAGTTGCACTGGTCGACAAATGGTGGATGGGGCTCAAGTGCGGAGAGAATCATGTGCTACAGGTTTTTGACCAATGGCAGAACAATTATCTAAGCAATGTCTAGTGTGCCAACATCATTATGTGAGCAAGGGCACAACTGTTAGCCTGGGGTCCTGGCCGCTTCTTCCCTTTGCTAGACAGCAGTGCAATTTCATACAGATACCCAAGATGGCAGTACGGGAGTATGTCCTTGTGATGGTTGATATGTTTTGAAATTGGGTAGGTACATACCCCACACGCTGGGCAGACATACACGCAGTAGTAACATTTGTAACAAAAGATGTATTTCTGCGTTTCAGAGTGCCAGTGAGTACTGATAGTGATCGCAGAACACACTTCAGTGGGAAAGTAATTAAAGCTTTGTAAAGTTTTAAATAGTCAACAGAAGCTGTATTGTCGCTATCACCCAAAAGGGGTGGTAACAAAAACTGAATGAGATCTTGAAGAATAATATCTAAAAAATATGTTGGGAGACTGGTTTGGAGGGCCTGACTCTCCTTTGCTGACTTTAAGAGTATACGAGGCAGTGCAAATAGGAACCGCAGCCTGAGCGAACGTGAGAATTTGACTGGCAGACAATACGCTTGCCAGAGTCACCCTCATTGCCACCGAGTCGGGGAAACATTTGCCTTTTAGATGATTCAATGTAAAAGTATTGCCTGAACTAAGACAAAGTTGTTGGGCATATCTACGTGCAGGTTCTACAAGAATGACCAAAGGAACCTGAAGCACTGTGGCAACCGTCGAAGCCCAGCAGTTGGGAGTACATGTAAAGGCTTCTTGGCAGCATGGTGGAGGGGCCACATGTATGGCTGTCCGCTGCACAAATGTGCTCCATTTTCTGTCGACAAGCAATTGTATTATGTTAAAACAAACCACAATCGATACAACAAACCTATATATAAGAAAATACAAAGCAAACAACACAATCTGATACTGCAGACAAATAATGAAACAAAAATTAAACACATATTACAACACATGTATTAATTATAAAGAGTTGTTGATCCAAATAAACCAAGTGTCGACAGAAACCGGAACCATACCTTTGTATATAGTAATGCAAAATGCTGTGTAAAAATGTGCAAAATATCACAGCCCTTCCTCCTACTGAAGTACTTGAGGTTAAGGTGAATGATTCTGCACTACGGAAGTCATTGAGAATTGGGTTGGAGCAGCACCTAATTAGATTGTTAGATGCAGGACTAGAGGCGTGACCTCTTACAGATATAATTACATGCAGGTTAAGAAAACAGTAACACCATGAATAACACATTTGAATGTACTCTCTTAATAACAGTGTACAGGCATGGCCAGAAAATGCAGTTCCTTATGAGACCCAGATTGTCAAGGGAAGAGCAACTCTAGAATTCAATTAAATGGAAGAAGAGAACATTAAATATGTATGAAATTCTGCTAAGAAGCACAAAAGGGGGGAACTGTCAAAACCAAAAGTATTGCATATTTCTTTTTTTAGCGCTGACTGTGCAGCTGTAATGGGCATAGTATACCCACAGCCATGTTTAGGGATATGGCACATGAAAGCTGCGTTTGTGTGATTGTTTGGCAGAAACTAGAAGCAGGGGTCAAGTCCTAAAGATTAAAGTGGGGGGACTCATCCACAAACACAATGGGATGTGACGTCACCAGAAATTAGCACATCAAAGTGAAATGTGCACAACTCATTAAATTGGGTTTGCATAACCACCCAAATTGTACAGGAAGAATGGCATTTGCCTTTTGTAAAATCAACACACACACAAAACCAAGAAAGAATATTTAATTCTGATAGTGTTTTCGAAAACTTTAAAAGGTGTGCATGTTTTAAACTTCAAGAACCAATACAAATGTTTTCCCTGGGACTTGCAGTACCCAAATGGGACATTTCACCTTTAGTTGTTTGTTGTTTTTCATCAGGTTATATAATGCAGTAGTGATGCGTTCGGCCTACAAACCTGATGACTGCAGTTTGATCCCTGAGGTCGGCCTTAATTCATAAATTCAAAGAGGACATTCAATGTTTTTCATTTCAGCTGGGGGGGACTGAGTCGACCCTCTGAATAAAGTGGGGGGACTCCGTCCCCCCGCGTTTACCCTCGACTTGAGCCTTCACTAGAAGGTTCAAAAGGCTGGGCGACTGTGACGTTGTATCTTCTTGGGACAAAGGCCCGCCCAGTGATGTGTGACACATCACACATGAGGGTGAGATATTCTTGACTTTGAACTGGAATGGAGGTCACATGGGTGCTAGTCACCAGACCAATACTTGTCACATATGATGGAGTGATCCATCGCAGGTAGAGACTGTGTCACAGAGGAATGCCCAACAGGAATGTTCAGACATAGCATGGTGCTGCCAAGCCATGCCCCTCAACCGCACAGGATGCTCCTTTAAGAAGAAACAGCTGTTTCCTGTATGATCTTTGTTGTGTAAAACCCCACGAGAACCCAGCAGAATATGTGCTCAGGGGCCATGGTTGCAGAACAAGGGATACTGTGCTGGTGTCTCTGTCAGTTCCTGCACAGCTGTATAAAATATAATATGTGCTCAGGGGCCATGGTTGCAGAACGAGGGATACTGTGCTGGTGTCTCTGTCAGTTCCTGCACAGCTGTATAAAATAGAATATGTGCTCAGGGGCCATGGTTGCAGAACGAGGGATACTGTGCTGGTGTCTCTGTCAGTTCCTGCACAGCTGTATAAAATAGAATATGTGCTCAGGGGCCATGGTTGCAGAACGAGGGATACTGTGCTGGTGTCTCTGTCAGTTCCTGCACAGCTGTATAAAATAGAATATGTGCTCAGGGGCCATGGTTGCAGAACGAGGGATACTGTGCTGGTGTCTCTGTCAGTTCCTGCACAGCTGTATAAAATAGAATATGTGCTCAGGGGCCATGGTTGCAGAACGAGGGATACTGTGCTGGTGTCTCTGTCAGTTCCTGCACAGCTGTATAAAATAGAATATGTGCTCAGGGGCCATGGTTGCAGAACGAGGGATACTGTGCTGGTGTCTCTGTCAGTTCCTGCACAGCTGTATAAAATAGAATATGTGCTCAGGGGCCATGGTTGCAGAACGAGGGATACTGTGCTGGTGTCTCTGTCAGTTCCTGCACAGCTGTATAAAATAGAATATGTGCTCAGGGGCCATGGTTGCAGAACGAGGGATACTGTGCTGGTGTCTCTGTCAGTTCCTGCACAGCTGTATAAAATAGAATATGTGCTCAGGGGCCATGGTTGCAGAACGAGGGATACTGTGCTGGTGTCTCTGTCAGTTCCTGCACAGCTGTATAAAATAGAATATGTGCTCAGGGGCCATGGTTGCAGAACGAGGGATACTGTGCTGGTGTCTCTGTCAGTTCCTGCACAGCTGTATAAAATAGAATATGTGCTCAGAGGCCATGGTTGCAGAACGAGGGATACTGTGCTGGTGTCTCTGTCAGTTCCTGCACAGCTGTATAAAATAGAATATGTGCTCAGGGGCCATGGTTGCAGAACGAGGGATACTGTGCTGGTGTCTCTGTCAGTTCCTGCACAGCTGTATAAAATATAATATGTGCTCAGGGGCCATGGTTGCAGAACGAGGGATACTGTGCTGGTGTCTCTGTCAGTTCCTGCACAGCTGTATAAAATATAATATGTGCTCAGGGGCCATGGTTGCAGAACGAGGGATACTGTGCTGGTGTCTCTGTCAGTTCCTGCACAGCTGTATAAAATATAATATGTGCTCAGGGGCCATGGTTGCAGAACGAGGGATACTGTGCTGGTGTCTCTGTCAGTTCCTGCACAGCTGTATAAAATAGAATATGTGCTCAGGGGCCATGGTTGCAGAACGAGGGATACTGTGCTGGTGTCTCTGTCAGTTCCTGCACAGCTGTATAAAATAGAATATGTGCTCAGGGGCCATGGTTGCAGAACGAGGGATACTGTGCTGGTGTCTCTGTCAGTTCCTGCACAGCTGTATAAAATAGAATATGTGCTCAGGGGCCATGGTTGCAGAACGAGGGATACTGTGCTGGTGTCTCTGTCAGTTCCTGCACAGCTGTATAAAATAGAATATGTGCTCAGGGGCCATGGTTGCAGAACGAGGGATACTGTGCTGGTGTCTCTGTCAGTTCCTGCACAGCTGTATAAAATATAATATGTGCTCAGGGGCCATGGTTGCAGAACGAGGGATACTGTGCTGGTGTCTCTGTCAGTTCCTGCACAGCTGTATAAAATAGAATATGTGCTCAGGGGCCATGGTTGCAGAACGAGGGATACTGTGCTGGTGTCTCTGTCAGTTCCTGCACAGCTGTATAAAATAGAATATGTGCTCAGGGGCCATGGTTGCAGAACGAGGGATACTGTGCTGGTGTCTCTGTCAGTTCCTGCACAGCTGTATAAAATATAATATGTGCTCAGGGGCCATGGTTGCAGAACGAGGGATACTGTGCTGGTGTCTCTGTCAGTTCCTGCACAGCTGTATAAAATATAATATGTGCTCAGGGGCCATGGTTGCAGAACGAGGGATACTGTGCTGGTGTCTCTGTCAGTTCCTGCACAGCTGTATAAAATATAATATGTGCTCAGGGGCCATGGTTGCAGAACGAGGGATACTGTGCTGGTGTCTCTGTCAGCTCCTGTACAGCTGTATAAAATATAATATGTGCTCAGGGGCCATGGTTGCAGAACGAGGGATACTGTGCTGGTGTCTCTGTCAGCTCCTGTACAGCTGTATACAATATAACAGGTTTTCTTGCTGCTGCTGTGATTTTTTCCACACACTTCCTAAAAATATTAGTTATGTAAGAGCAACAATGATGCACTATGTTGCCAGAGTATTGATATAGCATGTTGTCAATATGCAATTGCTAATTATATGTTGCTTGTTTGGTGATAAAGATCATGCCAAAATAAAAATGTAACATTGCACTTCAGCTTTAGACATTACGTGTGATATCGGAGTGTAACTAGGGCACTATATGGTCCCTAGTGCCAATTTGTTTGGACCTAGAAAACTTGAAAATAACGGGATGGATTTAATAAATCACAAATTAATTCTTCTTTATCGGCTGCCTTCTTTGGCGATAGCGATTCTTTACAATTAGCGTGTAGGAACGAGTGTGCAACCAATCAGGTTGCTCGGAGCATGGGCTGTATCTACTGATGCAAGCCTGTGTTCTGAGCCACCGGATGGCTGCTTCCCTCCCATCGCCATTTCCCCCAAACCCTCCCTTTACTTTCTTTCTTTCTTTCAACCCCCCTTACCTGCTTAGCGCAGTGGTATCACACACTGCTGCTGCTTTCTCCCAGTGTCCTCTGTGACCACCATCGAAATGGAGGAGGGGCTCTGTACAAAGCCTTGTCTTCCAGATCTAAGGCGGCCATATTTAGTGAGTATTTAGTTTGAATGAACAGGATGCCATCCCGTTCATTCAATCAAAATACTTTGCTCACAGAAATCTGGGGTGCTAATAGCATTACTACCCTCTGCGGCATGCCAGTGCGGGTGGTATCAGCCCGGGGAACATCGTTAAATGCTATTGCAACAATTGGGCCTTTAACTATGGACGTGGGCCAATACCACTCGATCTGGCCCACTGAGTCGGCTAGTAATGCTTAAGTATGAACACAAATACAATGAACCTCATTACGACCCAGGCGGTAAGGGGTTAACGGCGCCGTAAAAGGTGTCAGCGCCGTTAAACCCTTACCGCCTGATTACGAGGTCCCTTTGCGGGTCCCGACCTTAACGGCTGGTTTTACCAGCCATTAAGGAAGGAACCCGCAAAGGGACTTTCGAGGTAATTATGCGGTACCGCAATTTGTGGTACCGTAATTACTGCCTTCCCCATTCCCATTGAGCCCTATGGGGACAAAAATGGGAATGGGGAAGGGCCAATGGTGAATGGGGAATTACCGCCCTGCCAACCTTGGAATGGGGCGGTAATTCCACCATTTGCCATGGTGGAGTTGGTAAAATACCGGCGTCAACCATAGCGCTAATAGTGCCATGGTTAACGCCAGGGTCGTAATGAGGCCCAATATCTGTATCCTCATATTTACTTCATATAGTTTTTCAGGGATCTAGCTTTAAAGCAATCTTTTCAATTAATATATGGCTGAGATTTTTTTTATCATTTTCAGTAGTTGCAAAAGTGATGAATTGTGAATTGCGCATACATGTTTTTTTATGACTACAAATGCTAAATAAATATTTTTTGATATTAACAATTTTGTATTTGCACTACATCGACCTGATGATGAGTTTGGTGTTGTTAATACCACCAAACTCAGTTACAGTTATCACGTGTGGTATTTTACTATCAACCAAAAAAGGTCTGCATCATCACAAGTCAGAAATATCTTTCGGTTGTTCCCCTTAGGACCCCAATAGGACTGTTTAGTACTGCATGTGGTGATTATTGTAAGCATTAGTGCTTTCGTGTGGAGGCATTTACCTCTACACAAATCATTAGGAAAAAGAATTGCAGTAACATTACTTGAAATTTGGTAAAGTGGTAAAACGATGGGTATTCTTAAATACTCAATGTTTCACCACTACCGCCAAACTTATAATCAGGACCATATTATGGCATTCATAGCCACTAAGGATGGTTGCCATGGCTAGTAACGGCCCGCCAGCCCGAGCTAAGCCAGGCCCAAGTGAAGCCCAGAGAGGGATTCGAGATTGCGTGTCAGAATGTGACTGATGAAGTTTCATTGCACACTCGTTTGCAGCCATGGTCACCACCATAGCAGTGTGCTACACTAGCTGTGTCTGTGGCACGTGAAAGTGCACTCATTGAAAAGATCATTATACAATAGCCTTATCCGCTTGCACATCAAGGGGGAGGCCAAGGCACTCTTACTTGGGATGCCATGATGGGTAGTTTTCTGGCAGAGGCTCAATAACATACAGCCTCCCTCACCCTGACAGTCACACACTCCCGAAAACTGAAGTCCCACATCCATGACCCGATGGGCAGTGAAAGTATGCATGGGGATGTCCTAGGACCTCACTAACTTCACTCTCTTGAAGAAATACCAAGCCTGCCCTACCCCTTACATATGGGCAGCCAATGGTGCAGTGGCCCTGATCTCCTCCTCCTGAGTTACCTGCTGTGGGAACATACCTGCCACATCTGCCTGTTCATCTTTGGAGCCCTGCAGCATTATCAATTGTTCCTCCTTTCTCCTCTGCCCTTCATCCTCCAACACCTCTCTGGCTACCTCTATCTACGTCCACTGGAGTACTTCCTCCTGCTATCAAGATTCACACCCACCTTCTGAAGGTACACCCTGGGGCGACACTGTCTCCACCACAACCTCCACCATGTTAATGGCTATATGCTCTTCCTTCTGATGCTACAGCTACCCTTCCTCACCCACCATCTCCCCTTGATATGATATGATATGGCATTTATACTGCACTTTTACACAAGTGTTTCAAGGCACGACAATGCAAGGGAGGGGAAACAGAGGGAGGACAAGAAACAACGATCGTACTAGGCCTAGTGACATTCAGATTGCACAAGTGCAGGGGAGCGGGGAGGTGAGACGTGCCGGTTGGGGTGTGGGAGGATGGGCAAGTGCAGCACAAGGAAAAACAGGAAAACAACAAGTAGTGCAGCAATGGGTGGCAGTGGGAGTGTTAGGAGTGCAGACAACAAGTGTCAGATACATGCAGGAGAGGAGAGTGTAGGGTTACAGATGAGTGCAGGATGGGGGACTGTTGGGTTACAGATACAGACCACAAGTGCAAGGGGTGCCGAGAGACAGTGCAGGTATGCTGCTGGACAGGCAGGGACCTGTGCCCCGGTTCAGAGGGTTCCCAGGTGACCAGTGCGTATATCAAGCAGGAGATCAGCAGGGGAGAAGAAGAGAGAAGGCAGAAGTAAAGAGGAAGGTCTTGAGGTGTTCCCAGAACCAGAGATGGTTCTGCTTAAGTTTCAGAGAGGTAGGTAGGCTGTTCCAGAGGGAGGCACCAGCAGATGAAAGAGATATGCCGCCAACTCATTGCTTGGAGAAGCGACTGACCCTCAATGAGTTGGAAGTGGAGGAGTAAAGAGCTTGAGTAGGAAATATTTAGTTAGAGAGAGTTGGACGTATTGCGGTCCCATGCCCCAGAAAGCTATGTGGACAATGCAGAGGGTCTTGAACTTAATCATTTCCACCACTGGGAGCCAATGAAGAGATTTCAGTGTTGGAGAGATATGATCCCTGGGCTTGAGGCCAAAGACAAGTCTTGCAGTCCTGTTCTGGATGAGTTGTGGAGGACGGAGAGAAGAGGCAGGTAGAGGCTGTTGCAGTAGTCCAGACTAGAGAGAACTAGAGCTCTGGAGACAGTGAGCTTCTGGGGGAAAGTGGGGAAGGAAAGAATACCTCTGTGGAGATGCAGCTGGTAGTTTGGCTTCTTAGAGACATCAGAGATGTGAGGAGAGAAGGAGAGTGTGGTGTCGAAGATGACCCTGAGATCTTTAGCCTCACAGGTAGGAGTAGGAAGAGAGCCCAGAGTGGGCGGCCAGAAAGTGAGAGGAAAGGAAGGTGCTGGTGAGCCAATGAGGAGGATCTCTGTCTTACTGGCATTAAGGTAGAGATCATTGGCATCACACCAATCCTGGATTGCAGACAGACAATCCGGGATGAGAGAGGGAGAAGCGGCAGCTGAGGGGAGCCTGAAAGCGAGCTGAGTGTCATCCTCATAGCACTGAAAGTTGGAGCAGAGAGCGGCTATGCAGTGGGCAGGAGGTGCCAGGTATTGCTTTAATAGCAAGGAGAAAGATTAGACCCATGGGCGACATCACAGGTAGAGAGAGAGAGAGATTAGAGGAAGGATCCAAGTTGCACCTGGGAGGTTCGGTTAGAGAGAAAGGAGGTCAACCAGGCCAGGGACTGATCAATGATACCCAGGTTATCACGGACCCGGTTGAACAGGATGGCATGGTTGACAGTATCAAAAGCAGAGGAGAGATTGAGGATAATGAGGACAGAGGGGTGGTTAGTGTCAAGGTTTGAGAGCAGGTCTTCACAGATGTTCAGGAGATCAGTTTCCATGCTTCTGGTCGCTGGGAAGCCAGACTGATAGTCATGGAGACAACCAGCATATTCAGTGTGAAGGTTAAGCAGGGAGATGGACATCTTTTTCAAGAGATTGCCCAGAAAAGGAGTAATGGAGATCAGTGATAGTTAGCGAGACAGGTGGGGTCACCTGGGGGTTTCCTAAGAAGAGGGTGCTCAAGGGTGTGCTTCAGGGGAGGGGAACCTTCCTGTGGCGAAAGAGTGGTTGCAGAAGTTGGCCAAGGCTGGATCCAGGGTGTCGATATGGTCCTTGATGATTTTGGTGAACAGGGAAGAACCTGTTTTGACGAGACTTTCATAGATTGGAATTGTCTAGAAACCATGTCATGGGTGAAAACAGGAAAGGAAGAGAAAGGAGGAGGGAAGGCGGCCACGGAAAGGGCAGAGCTAGAGGAAAGAGTAGAGGAAAAAGGAATAGAGGGAGGGAGAGGGAAACAATGTCTTGGGTTTTAGAGGTGAACTGTGTAGCCACAGCCATGCAGAGAGCCTGGGAGGGAACAGGAGAGGTAGAGACTGCAGCATGATTGGCCAGCTCCTTGCAGATTTTAAAGAGTTTGTCTGAGTTGTTAGATGCTGACAGAGGCTTAGAGTCTGCACTGCCTTTGGAGTAGGCAGCAGGCCAGTTTGTCAGAAGGCGCACAAGAGGCCTGCCATTTCCTCTCAGCCACTCTACATCTGCCTGTTCATCTTTGGAGCCCTGCAGCATTATCAATTGTTCCTCCTTTCTCCTCTGCCCTTCATCCTCCAACACCTCTCTGGCTACCTCTATCTACGTCCACTGGAGTACTTCCTCCTGCTATCAAGATTCACACCCACCTTCTGAAGGTACACCCTGGGGCGACACTGTCTCCACCACAACCTCCACCATGTTAATGGCTATATGCTCTTCCTTCTGATGCTACAGCTACCCTTCCTCACCCACCATCTCCCCTTGATATGATATGATATGGCATTTATACTGCACTTTTACACAAGTGTTTCAAGGCACGACAATGCAAGGGAGGGGAAACAGAGGGAGGACAAGAAACAACGATCGTACTAGGCCTAGTGACATTCAGATTGCACAAGTGCAGGGGAGCGGGGAGGTGAGACGTGCCGGTTGGGGTGTGGGAGGATGGGCAAGTGCAGCACAAGGAAAAACAGGAAAACAACAAGTAGTGCAGCAATGGGTGGCAGTGGGAGTGTTAGGAGTGCAGACAACAAGTGTCAGATACATGCAGGAGAGGAGAGTGTAGGGTTACAGATGAGTGCAGGATGGGGGACTGTTGGGTTACAGATACAGACCACAAGTGCAAGGGGTGCCGAGAGACAGTGCAGGTATGCTGCTGGACAGGCAGGGACCTGTGCCCCGGTTCAGAGGGTTCCCAGGTGACCAGTGCGTATATCAAGCAGGAGATCAGCAGGGGAGAAGAAGAGAGAAGGCAGAAGTAAAGAGGAAGGTCTTGAGGTGTTCCCAGAACCAGAGATGGTTCTGCTTAAGTTTCAGAGAGGTAGGTAGGCTGTTCCAGAGGGAGGCACCAGCAGATGAAAGAGATATGCCGCCAACTCATTGCTTGGAGAAGCGACTGACCCTCAATGAGTTGGAAGTGGAGGAGTAAAGAGCTTGAGTAGGAAATATTTAGTTAGAGAGAGTTGGACGTATTGCGGTCCCATGCCCCAGAAAGCTATGTGGACAATGCAGAGGGTCTTGAACTTAATCATTTCCACCACTGGGAGCCAATGAAGAGATTTCAGTGTTGGAGAGATATGATCCCTGGGCTTGAGGCCAAAGACAAGTCTTGCAGTCCTGTTCTGGATGAGTTGTGGAGGACGGAGAGAAGAGGCAGGTAGAGGCTGTTGCAGTAGTCCAGACTAGAGAGAACTAGAGCTCTGGAGACAGTGAGCTTCTGGGGGAAAGTGGGGAAGGAAAGAATACCTCTGTGGAGATGCAGCTGGTAGTTTGGCTTCTTAGAGACATCAGAGATGTGAGGAGAGAAGGAGAGTGTGGTGTCGAAGATGACCCTGAGATCTTTAGCCTCACAGGTAGGAGTAGGAAGAGAGCCCAGAGTGGGCGGCCAGAAAGTGAGAGGAAAGGAAGGTGCTGGTGAGCCAATGAGGAGGATCTCTGTCTTACTGGCATTAAGGTAGAGATCATTGGCATCACACCAATCCTGGATTGCAGACAGACAATCCGGGATGAGAGAGGGAGAAGCGGCAGCTGAGGGGAGCCTGAAAGCGAGCTGAGTGTCATCCTCATAGCACTGAAAGTTGGAGCAGAGAGCGGCTATGCAGTGGGCAGGAGGTGCCAGGTATTGCTTTAATAGCAAGGAGAAAGATTAGACCCATGGGCGACATCACAGGTAGAGAGAGAGAGAGATTAGAGGAAGGATCCAAGTTGCACCTGGGAGGTTCGGTTAGAGAGAAAGGAGGTCAACCAGGCCAGGGACTGATCAATGATACCCAGGTTATCACGGACCCGGTTGAACAGGATGGCATGGTTGACAGTATCAAAAGCAGAGGAGAGATTGAGGATAATGAGGACAGAGGGGTGGTTAGTGTCAAGGTTTGAGAGCAGGTCTTCACAGATGTTCAGGAGATCAGTTTCCATGCTTCTGGTCGCTGGGAAGCCAGACTGATAGTCATGGAGACAACCAGCATATTCAGTGTGAAGGTTAAGCAGGGAGATGGACATCTTTTTCAAGAGATTGCCCAGAAAAGGAGTAATGGAGATCAGTGATAGTTAGCGAGACAGGTGGGGTCACCTGGGGGTTTCCTAAGAAGAGGGTGCTCAAGGGTGTGCTTCAGGGGAGGGGAACCTTCCTGTGGCGAAAGAGTGGTTGCAGAAGTTGGCCAAGGCTGGATCCAGGGTGTCGATATGGTCCTTGATGATTTTGGTGAACAGGGAAGAACCTGTTTTGACGAGACTTTCATAGATTGGAATTGTCTAGAAACCATGTCATGGGTGAAAACAGGAAAGGAAGAGAAAGGAGGAGGGAAGGCGGCCACGGAAAGGGCAGAGCTAGAGGAAAGAGTAGAGGAAAAAGGAATAGAGGGAGGGAGAGGGAAACAATGTCTTGGGTTTTAGAGGTGAACTGTGTAGCCACAGCCATGCAGAGAGCCTGGGAGGGAACAGGAGAGGTAGAGACTGCAGCATGATTGGCCAGCTCCTTGCAGATTTTAAAGAGTTTGTCTGAGTTGTTAGATGCTGACAGAGGCTTAGAGTCTGCACTGCCTTTGGAGTAGGCAGCAGGCCAGTTTGTCAGAAGGCGCACAAGAGGCCTGCCATTTCCTCTCAGCCACTCTACACTTGCGTTTAAAGGTGACAAGGTCTGAGCTGTACAAAGAGCTACACTTGGCTTTGGGCTTCAAACGGATCCTCATGACAGGGGCAAGTACATCAAGAGTGTCAGAGATAGAAGAATGGAGATTGGAAAGGGCTCTGTCAGGATGTGAGTCAGCCAAAGGTCCAGGAGGGGGAGTGAAAGTGGTGGCAAAAGCCTCAACGGACACACGCTTCATGGGTCGGATGACCGAGAAGGTGGGTGGCAGTTCTGGAGTTGGCTTGCCTAAGGAGTAGAGAGAGAGAGAGAGAGATGAGAGGAGAAATTGGTCACTCTAGGAGAGAGGAGTGGTGAGAGGGATAGAGAGGGGGTGGTCTGAGGAGATCAGAACATCCAAGGTGTGCCCCTCAGAATGAGTGGGGCTATAGGGAAGAATACTGAGAGAAAGAGAATCACAGACATTGCAAAAGAGTCCAGAGGTAGGACAGAAAGCATCCAGATGGATATTAAGGTCTCCAAGGAAGAGGAGTTGAGTGGTGGAGGCAAGGAGGGAGGAGGAAAGGTTCCCCCACTTTGAGAGGAAGGAGGTTACCTGGCCAGGTGGTCAGTAACCTGGCCAGGCTTCTGGCCTTTCCTCAAACACCATCTCCCCCTACCTAAACCCCCAAATTCCCCTCCTCAAACACTGTCTTCCATGACCTCACACTTTATATGAACTTCTTTCTGCCCCTTCTCAGACTCTCTCGCCCCCTGATGACTGATTCATTCAACCGCTCACACAGAAAATGTGTTGCCCAACTCATGTTCTCCCCAGGCACTTTCTCCAAATAAAAGGACATGTTGCATAATGTCCATGTGTGCAAAGCACAACCAAATGCTCCAATGTGCCTAATGTACCCTAGGTGTACATTTTCACAATACAAAGCAAGTGAAAACGATTTTAAAAATGGTTCTTGCATGACTTCTACATTAGGAAACGGTTCTCTAAACACAGAAACGCCATGGAAGGTGACTGAGCAGAGCACAGGAAGAAGTATTGGATTCATGCATAAAGGTTACTCTGCAAACACTGCAAATTAACGTTTATGGATACTTTTTGTGGTGACACAAAGCAATTTATAGTACAAGAGTAACTTTAATTTTTAAAATTCTCTTTAAAATGAAGTAACAGTAAACAAATGAAGACTTAAGAGGGGACATAAAGGACACACATAAACAGACCAAAGGGGATAACACAGGGATAAAAAAAACACCAAACAACTAAGAACCCCCCAAAGGTAGCTCCTAAACTCTCCTGAAATCTCCAAAAGCACTACAAAATCATTGCTTTGTGGGCTTTGCCCATCCACACCTAACCTATAAGCCAAAAAGGAAGTCAGGCCTGTTTTATAATCGGCTGGTATTACCCCCCTCTCAAGTCCTTGGGCTTGAAACTGTTAAGATCCACCCTTGGGAAATTCCATGGGAATGCTAGAGGATGGGTAGAACTCATCAAGAAATTATTGAGTTTCCTGCTGTGCTCATTCTGAGATATTGAGTGTCCCCTAGCATGTACCCAAATGACTGAAGCCTTTTCTCAGCCTGATTGGTGGCTTTGTGTTACTAAATTCTGTAGGTTGTTTGCAATAAATCACCAACCTTATTCACAGTGTATCAGTATTATTAGAAGAATACTGGTGGTATTAATATTGCATCTTGCTCATTCACTGATTTTTCCAAACCTCTGCTCCATGAAAAAAAAAAATATATAGTCTAGGGGCCTCATTACGACCCTTGCGCTCCCGGAATGAAGGGGGCCGGTACGGAACCGGCACCATCATTCCGGGAGCGCGTATTACGAGGTTCCCTTCGTGGGACCCGGATCAGATGTCTGGTAAAACCAGACGTCTTTTCCGGGTCCCGCAAGGGGAAGAGGGAGGTAACAACGGGACACTTATAATGTGCCCGTTGTTAGCTCCCTCCTCATTCCCATTGAGCCCTATGGTAGCTCAAATGGGAATGGGGAATGGTTCCTGCAAGGAGGACTTACCGGGTCCTCCTATGTCGGAATGACCCGGTAAGTCCCCCTGGTAAAGGAGCCCGGTTTGGAGGCAGCCATGGCTGCCTCCAAACTCGTAATGAGGCCCAAGGTGTTCTTGTTGTTGATGCCAACTCAACAATTCATCATTTTATGAAATGGTTCTGTTAGTTTTGCTGTTGCTTACACCATGTTTTCCAAATTGCCAGAGCCAAGGCCTCTAAAGCTGTGGAAAAAAGAAGACAGCCAAAAGCAGGCCTTGTTGTAACCCATGTCCTAAAAAGGAATGTTATTCAGTACAATAAGTGCATAAATGACTGCAACAGCATTTTCATTTAAATGAAGCAACTTAAATAAGTGGAAAACATGATTGATAAGTCTGGTAACTCACAAAATGTGTTCTAAATATGTACAGTTGTCACTATTCAAGGTTTTCTCAACACTGTGTTGAGTGATTTATCAACGGCATTCATTTGTATTGATTGTTTTCATTCTTCCAGGTTACCGGAAGCATACTTACCTTTAAAATATCCTTTGCGTGGCGGAATGCTCAGATTTTGAGAGAAGATTCGCATTTAATTGAATCTTCAAAATGGCCGAATTAATATTTAAGACATAAATCTCCCCTGTATGGCCAAATTAATATTTAAGACAATTATCTCCCCTTTATTTCAGAGTTGATTAATCAAATGTCAATGAATTCAAAATATCACCACCATTTCATATCTTATAAAACATCTTATAGGTCACTTTGGATAAGGTATGAATATACTTATGCTTGATGTGAAATGAGTATACATCCCTCGCCTGCAGCCATAACTTGGTGGCAGGTTATTATCCTTTGATTATGACCCCTACCTCGGACAATAATGCTATAATATTGTGCAACTGTGAGAATCATAGCGTCTTATATTGACTTGAATGTCAGCTTAAGGGACTGATCTATCCATGTTCGGAGGCTACATACTGTTGAATCCTTTTGGCCGGAGTAGTTTTTTTTCTGGCACCTGGCAATGGGGAATTACTGGGACATTACAGCCCGGGCAATCCCAGTAATTACCCATAGCCAGGCACTGGAAAAAAGTACTCCCCATTCCTGTTGGAGTCCCATAGGACTCAATGGGAATGGGGAGGATGGAAGCACTGACACCGTAAATAACGGTGCCGGTGCTTCCATCAAAGTCTATGAGCGGGTGCCATTCCGCCCGCCAGGTCATACACGGCGGTAGGGACGGCACCCGCCCGCAGGACTCGGAGTGTGCCAGTCTAGTAACAACGGTGCTGGTAGCTTACCGGTACCATTGTTACCAGACTGGCATACTCATATTTCTCATTTGAACTGTAACATCCAAAACATGCGTTAGCACAGTCACCCACATTATATCCCTATGTTATTTTCAATTTTCAATCATTGTTACAAGCCACAGTATGGATAAAAAGAAACAAAAGATCACCAAAATGAATTGAACACATTTTGTGTTTCTTAGAAAATTCATTGAGATATAAGTTTGATCTATAAATATTATGCAGAATGAAGAGGTTGCCGTGTGGTTTCCTTGTGCCCTCTCTCAATCTATACCATACTAACACTGCTGTCAGTGAACCAGAGGAACCTTGACTTCCAGTTCCAACCTGTAGACATTCTCTCATTGCTCACTTTCTTAATGCCCTTTTGAATGTACTCTGAGGACTCCAACGTTTCTTCTCTGTTCACTCTCTCAAAATGCTTTGGGTCCTTTGACTCCAAGTTGCAGCCAATACTCTTTCTCTCTAGATTGATTTTCTCATGATGTTCATTGACGGCTGACAGCTCATTCCAGCATTCAACTTCACAAATTGTATCACTTTTCACAAAGTACTCTGGGAACTAGGACTTCCAGTTCCAGCATAACGTATTGTTCTTTATATACAGTCTCTAAATGCACTCTGGAAACTCTGACCTCCAGTTGCAGCATGTAGCATTTCTTCATGCATTAAATCTCTCAATGAATTCTAGGAACTCTGAACATCAGTTACATCATGCTTTATATCTCTGTGTATTCATTCTCTCAAGCTGTTCTAGGATCTCTAACTCCAAATTGCAGCAAGCAGCATTTTTCTCTTGGTTCACTTTCTCAAGGTATTCTATGACCAGTGACTCCAAGCTCAGCTTGCAGTTTTACTCCTTGTACTCAATTTTTCAAGGAGCACTGACACCAAGTTCATCGGCTACACATTCTCAAAAGTGTTAAGGATACCAATCAGGCGTCACACACTGGACAAGGACACTTGGTCTTGGCCTGTGATGTGGCGCTCAATAGGAATGCTTTTTCTTTAATTTCAAAAAATTCAAATTGAGCCGATACCCGACCCGTCGCACACCCCATTGTACAAATTCCCCGGGTCACAATGGACCATGAACCAGGCCGGTTGATGAAAATACAATATTTATTTATTTTTATAGTTCAAGAAAAACTCACATATTTTAATATTGTGCAGCAGTCACCAATGGGGTGATAAGGACAATGGAAACAGGAGCAATGCACTTGGTTAACTTTCTAGTAGAACATATCCAAAGCACAAATTAATAGGAGCACTTTTGAATTAGGACAGATAGCACACACGTTAAGGTTTTCCCCTGCAATATTCCCATAACCCACCAATAATCAAATTCTGAGTGGATAGAAGCAGCAGGTAGTCAGAGATAAGAAGCAGGAAACAGAATCGAAATCCAACCTTCCCTCACAAAATAAGAGGCAAAAAAGGATTTTAACCCTTTGCAAAGGCCTAAAATGACACTCGGATTTTGTAAATAATTAATTATATGTGTGCTGAAATAATGATATGCATATGTTTATCACAGTATTGGGTATGTTATCTCACTATCAACCGTAAGGTAAGGTATCACAAAAACATACAGTTCACAAAACAGATTTGAAATTCAAAATCCCAGTGCAGCCAAATCACACGTTGGAAAGTTGCATTTTTACACAGAAGCAGTTTTAAATGCAAAAACGGTTTTAAACAAATGGGTGAAAAACACTGAATTCGAATATAGTATGTGGGCTGGGGGATAGATGTATATCACAGGGACAATATAGAGGTGAAAGCAGGTCTCTAGCTGGTGAATTGAGAGACATTTGGAAAGTAGAGTGAGGTTCGTTTTGAGGAAAATAGAGCAGTGAAGGAGAGAAAATCAAGCAATTTTTACTTAAACTAGATTATTAAGACTATGGGCCTCATTACGAGGTAGGCGGTAGCCATGGTACTGTTAGCACCATGGCTACGCCCTTACCGCATTCCGGGTCCGGGTTGTTGAAATAGGGACTTACCGGGTCATTCCAACCTTGGAGAACCCAGTAAATCCCCATTCCGAGAACCATTCCACATTCCCATTCGAGCCCCCATAGGGCTCAATGGGGATGGAGCTAATAATGGGCCCGCTAACAGCAGGCCCGTTATTAGCTCACTGGTACCTTAGCGGCTCCTGCTAAGGGCGCCTGCTAAAACCAGGCACCCATAGCGGTCCCGCTAAGGGACCTCGGAATAGGGCGGTAAGGATTTATCGGCACCGGTCTCCTTAGAGGTGCCCATTAACCCTTACCGCCCACCTCGTAATGAGGCCCTATATTGTTAAAGAGGGACATAGTAAAATCCAAGGTTGATTCGCAAAGTCAACCTTGTCACCCCAGCGTTCGACTTTAAGTGGAAATTAGTTTGATTACTCAAAATATGACAAAGGAGTTACTCAAGACAATGAATGAAAGAATTGCGCTAACACTAGAAAACAAAAATAGGGTGCACAGAGAATTAGAACAGTCTATATAAGTTGTGAGGGTATGGACACGATTGCGTGGAGAGGGAAACAAAGACAAAAGGGTCAAGATGGGGAGACTATGTGTTTCTCTGGGATGAGGAGATACTCACATTCCACGCTTGGGTTTGGAATTCTGGAACAGCCAACTGGGTTTGGTCACCACACGGCGGGCGCTCCTTACAGCAAACAGCTGGGCAATTCTGGATTCTGGTCACCGCATGGCAAGTACAGCTGGGCAATTCGGGTCAGTGGGTGGCAGGGTGGCAGCGGGCATACAGTTAGTGGGCAAAAGCCAGGCTGGTTTCAGGATGCTTCCCTAAAAAATGCCACAGCTTCTCCCTTTGGGTATTGGGATTTTTAGTAGGGTTTCAGGATTGAGGCCTTGCTGAGATGGTCAGCAATGCTTTGTCCTTGCTGGTATAGGATCAGCTATGCTCTGGCTTTTCAGTGGGATCTGGAGTCTGGCAAGATGAATGTAGAAGATCAGGAACGCCGGCACAAGAAATTCAGGAAGAGTGTCTGTCCAGAGTTCTGTCAACCACTCTTTATATAGAGCATGGTGACATCACAGAATTATTGGTGGGCAGAACTGAGCTAGGCCTACCTCCAAGACTCGGATAGGTCAGCCTAAGTTAATCGCCTCCTTGAGGAGGAGTCCCAGTTTATGAGGTTGCATTTTATGAGGTAAAAAGCCATCCCACAGCCCTTTATTCCTAAATCCCGTTTTGCCATGAATGGCACATTTTTATAATTGGGGCATTTTAACAAATTACATAAGCAGGTTACATATTTTATGCAGAACATACCAGTCTAACTGTGCAGTTTGTAAAACATTGTTTCGCCCTTCTAATAATCTTTGGTCATTTTTAATGTGAAACATTCAGCCTAACATTCTATAAATGTAGGAGTGTGAACATACCATCATTGGGCCTATTTCTGTTAATTTTTAACATTCCATCATATTTCCGTCCCCCATCATTCACATTCTTCTGGCGTTCATGTCCCATACATGCTATTGACAGCCAAGATACCTTATTTGAAAGCCCCAAAAATCATATTTAAACTGTATAACTTTTACATTTTTTGCGAAGTCTTGTTGCAAAGAAAAAAGTCTTAAAAGTTTAGTCTTTGGAAACAAATGGGCATCCTTTCTCCCTCACTGGAACCATTTTATTTCTCTTCAGCTACCCCCCTACTGTCAGTTCAGCCTATTGTGAAGGGGGGATTCCCAGTCTGATTGAGGGTTTTTGACTTCACAGGTTGGTGTCCCAGAAGTTCCATTGTAAGAGACTGGAGCACAGACCAAAGTGAATGGCCTTCTGTTGTTAGCACCCACCCCCACCCCCCCAAGCAGAAACCTGTCTTGGGCTGGTTTCTCCCAGGTTGCTAATGCAGTTACATTTTTTGCTGAGAATAAAACCATCTCATACATGTATTTCACAGCACAATCCCCTTAAACATTGCTAGGCAAGGATATGTTTTTGTTTAACATAGTTCTTTTAAAACAGGCATTTTCTTCTTTGGTTTGCAAAAGCCCATTGTTGACACATGTGGTGACAGCTGCTAGCATTTTCCTTTCAAATTCAGTTTTTCCATCTGACTTCCCTATACTGTAATTGTACTGTAGCTGTAGCCAGCTTCTGTACAAGGCAAAGGTCTCCATGAAATTGACATGTGCACAGACATCTAACATTTATCTTCAAGCAGTGATTTGTTACATTTTGTAGCAAAAGTTTAAGCGTTTTTCCGTGCAGCTGAAGTAAAGGTTTTTCTTGCTTTTCTCAGATGTGGCTGGCACAGAGCCTGTCATTCAGGGATCATTCTTTCTTCTGCTGAAGCACAATGTGGATATGGTTGGGCATGGCAAAGCTCTATTAATAAATAGTTTGGTGTAACACAGATAAAAATAGTGTCAGAGCAGCCTCCTTTTCAATGTGAAATATTCCCTTTTTCAAATGGGAACTTTGGGCTTTGCAGCAAAGCAGCACTGCTTTTTCGCTCCCCTTCTTTTGTACATGTAAGAACACACTGGCAAGCTTTTTCATTGTGCCCCCTTGTTCCATCCTGCCCAATATGTGCTTGGCAAGGTGGTGCAGCCATCTTTTAGTAATTTCAAAACGCAGTTTTGGTGTGAGGTAATGGTGCTCAAAGGAGCCAGTGCAACCATTTTGCTGGTTCTGCTGAAGTGCAACTTGGTGATGTGGGGAAGTACTGCTGAGTTGGTAAATAGAACCCACAAAAGCGTACTCTTTTCAAGGTTTCTCACTGAGCGCTTCCTATCAGCTCAGTACCTTCCTCATATTTTAGGTGTATGGCCTTGGACCCTGACTCTTATCTTCCATCAGTCTTTCATCCTCTCTTCTTCCCTCTAGATTCTCTCCTTGATTGATGCCAACATTTGGTGTCACTACTTTATCCTCATAGTTTCATCCAGCACTTGTATTGTACCACAGTCTAGGTACATGGCAGGAGTTCTTCTCTTGTCCTTCTTCTTGCTGACATTGGCTGATTCTCTTTATCCAGCCAGGCCTCCCGGAATAATTCAGGATGTCATTGCTCAATTTTCAGCACTGCCCACTTTAATCTATTGCACCGCTCGTTGAAGATGGAATTCCTGTTTCTGCCCTATTGGCTTTTTCATTTTTGTTGAGGCTCATGTTGCCTTACTATAGTCAGAGTAATATACTTCTGACTCTTTGATATGTACAATGGTATGGGAGGCACCTCATCACAATATGCAAGAATGGTAACATGGATGGAGATTATGGTTAAAGGAAAACACAGGTGTTCAAGGAGCAGAGTTGTACATTTCTGGTGTGATGGGCAATGGAGGTTGTTTGGGAACTTAAAGGAGGGTATTACTTTGTGAGTGATGAGTTGTGAAGCATGAATAAGAAGGGAATAAATACAGAACCCTGTGAGACCTGAACTGTTAGATGTGTTGCAAAGAACAATTCCACATGCTAGAATATCCAAAAGGAGCAACCATAAGAATAGGATTAATTACTGGCAAGGGCAGTGTCCTGGGAGCAGAGGTGTGAGAGAGCTAGAAGGAAGGATGAGGAACCAGCTGTGTCACAGGCAGCAGGAAATATAAGGAAGAAGGGAACAGAGCTGGGAGTAGCTGGCAGTGGTAAGGAAGTTATAGACATGGATGTGCAGTGTTTCAGTGATGCATGCAGAACCTGGACTGGAGAGGGTCACAGAGCGTGTGTGTTCCAAGGTAAGTGAAGAAGAGTTTGAACACAACACTCTCTTGAAATTCAGAATATTGCGGGGCAATAAAGACAGGTTGGTAGTTTGCAAGGTTCTTGGGGTCAGATGTATTTTTTTCTAGAAGGATTGGGAATGTGGACATCTTATAGCAGTTTGGGAAGATGCAAAATGACCAGGAAAGGGTAAAGAGATGAGCAAGGTAGTTGCATGTAAGTGGTGACAGTACATTATTTGTTTTCAGTTCAAAGTGACATGATAGAGCATAGGAAGGGTTGACAGATTGCAGAAAAGGTACCAGTTAAGCTTCAAAAGAGGAGAACAAGATAACAAGAGGAAATGTGGTGTGATCAGGAAGGTAGGAGGGAATGGGAGGAAGGGAAATGAGGCCAGAATGATTGTCACACATTGCACAGATTTCAGTAGAAAAGACAAGGGGCCTCATTACGACTCAGGCGGTAAGGTGTTTACGGCGCGTAAACAGCGCCGACCCTTACCGCCTGATTCCGAGGTCCCTTAGCGCCATGGAGGTTTTAACACCTGCTTTTAGCAGGTGTTAAAATCCATGGCGCTAAGGGACCTTGATGTTAATTACGCCACCGTAATTTACGGTGGCGTAATTAACGCCTTCCCCACTCCCATTATGCCCTATGGGGCAAAAATGGGAATGGGGAAGGGTAAATGGGGATTGGGGACTTACCGCCCCGCCAACCTCGGAATGGGGCGGTAAGTCCGCCAACCACCATGGCGTAAACGTAGTTTACGCCATGGTGGTAAAGGTACGACCCAGGCGGTGACTTACCGCCTCGGTCGTAATGAGGCCCAATGTATCAGCAGAGAGGGTGGAAGCAATGGAGACTGCACAAGGGGTGGGATGTGTGCTCTGGAGGCCACTAGATGGCTTGTGAGCATGAGAACAGAGAGGAGAAGTGAGTTAACTGTAGTAGAGAAGGTTGACATAGTTGAGAGCAGACAATAGCATGCTTATACTTTGATGCCATATGGTTTTGCACACGTGGTATCGTTGGGGGAACATGTTTGAATACATTGGTAGATCTCAGAGAAGATAAAGAGTTGAGGATGTGGGCAGAAGGCAGTGAGTGTTGACTTTGAATGACTTTGAATGAAGAAAATAAATTATGCTTTACTCTTTATCTGTGCACATACCATCATTATCTTCTCCTCAAGTGTTAATGAGTGCTCCACTGGAAGTAGATCTCATTCACACACCTATCCTCCATTTAGCACAGAGCAGCCTTCTGGCCATTTTGGTGCAGTTATTCACCTTGGTGCCAGGCTGGATTATCTCCAAAGTCTGCCATGTTGTACCTGACAGTATAACCTGCCAGCCAGACCCTGCTAACTCTGGAATACCACAGTTGGTGCAAAACATCCACATATTATTTGGTCAGCCTTCTGTTTTACTACATACACCATCCGGGCCCTTGTCACCTCCTTGTGACCAGCTTTGAAGAAATCTAGACTTCTGAACACAGGTCAACATTACCACCAGAACTTGAGTAAGAAACATACTTACCTGCAATTGCTCTACCATGTTCCCTGTTACAAATGAAGTACCAGTATAGCCGCAGTAACTGCATATGTTAGGGCCTGACCTCATACTCCCATCTATATCCCTGCATTGCTCAATATTCAGCAAGGCTGCAGCAAACATAGCCCAACCATCACCCTTTCTAGTGGCACCAGGCCCTCCCCATATATTGTGGAAAAGGTGGAAAACACATTTGACACTTACTTGCTTGCAATTAATTGGTGGAAAGAGATTGTTGGTAGCAAGGAAGAAAGCAATTCTGTTACCCAATCTGAGGGCTGAAATTCTATGATGGGTTCCCACAAAGGAAAGAAGAAGGTGCAGAGGTTATGGACGAATACACCAAAGCCATTCGACCGAAACTTAAGATGGCTGATGTTGAAGTGACTCTTGCGATTATAAGTGGGTTGTTACCCGATTTTATAACTGAATTGATGTAAAGCAGAGAACCATATTTGTGTAATGAACCATGTTCAAATTGGACATTAGTTCCATGTTTTTCTCTGCTGAAATTTGAATACAGAACATTGAACAAAGGAACATTGAATAATTTTTCATTTTGTATTTGTGTTGTAGTGGTATGTTTTTCACATGTCATTTAGTTTTATATTTATTATTTATTAATAAAAAATCACAGGGAAAGAAATACATTTTTGGCACAAAAACACTTACAGAATTGACAATTGTTAACAGAGTGGAGGACACAAGTCCTTTTCAATGGGGTGAGAGACTGTGACATAAAGGCCAGTTGTTTCAGGGGAAGGTGGAAACATAAACCAGTGACCAGGACAGGGCAGAATGTTATAGGAACGGGATGGTAGGGAAAGTGAATTAAGGATGGAGGGGCGTTGGAAAAGTGCTGCTCTAGGGGCAAGGAGAGAGAAAAACAGGATAATGCAGTAGCATAGAGTGCTAGGAAACTGGTTCTTTACAAAGAAGGAGAGCTTTGAGGTTGGATTTAAATAGCGATAGAATTGCAGTAGTACATAGCAGGAGTGGAAGAGCATTCCAGAAAAGGGGAGCGAGCGAAAACAAGAGAGAGCACAGGGGCATCTAGGGATGGAAAGGAGTTCAGCAGAGGATGAACTTAATCAGCGAGGATGAGAGTATGGAGTGAGATGAGGAAATAAATAGAGTGGCCAATTCCATGTATAGTTTGAAGATGATGAGAAGATGGAGATAGAGGTCAAGTGGGAAAGGTTGAAAATTGTGTGCACTGCAAAGTTGTGCAAAGTTGTGGACTTTGTAAAGAGGTAAATACTGATTGTTTTCATTATTAATATACATTTATATTTTAAATGATTGTGCAAAAAAAGATTTAAGGAGCAGCCATCTTATTTTGTAGTTTTGTTTCTACGTATTAGTATTAAATGTCTAGCTTTTTTCATACACTTATAAATCGGCTTATTAACATTGTTTTACTTTGTGGAACCTCTGTTGTACACTACTGTATCCTTACATCCCCAAAACACACCTTTCATAAATAGTAATTGTCCCACACCATTGTGTTACTGAAACATATTCTAAGATTGATAGGGCCAATATTTTCTTGTTTTTAGCAAACAACACCCTCCTGGGTTGCAGTTTTACACTATTAGTTGGAAAATGACAGATGCTTAATTTTACGGGAACACAAATCCAAGAGGCAATTCGAAGTCCCCGTTTTGATAATTTACTTGAAAACCCACAACTTGGAAAACAAGTGATACTCTGTTTAGGCTTAAGTGAGTTTCATAAGTCCAGTATTGTTCGATTGGGTTTACAGGTTAAAAATGCCCAGTTCTTTTTTTGACAATGAAGACTACAAGATCGATTTTAGTCAAATCTCAACTAAGTGTAGTAAATAATTAGTTTTACATACAATTAACAGAACAGTGACATTACCTATCAAAGTAGTACAAGAATTAGAAGAAGCTGAAAGACCTTTTTCTAACAAATCCACCCATTAATGATATTAAAACTAAATCTGAAGCTGTTAGTAATTAATAGAGGAGTTTAATAATGTCAACATTAAAACACAGTCGGATACATTGAAATGATAAAGTATGCCCCTATCTGGCAGCTAATTTTACTTCCTTTTTTACATGTATATTATGTCAACATAAAGAAACTACAACACAGAAAAATAAGAATATGGTAACATTGTCACACATGAGCAGCACCACTTCTGAAGAAACAACAAATCAAAACCAAAATCAACTAAATCAAAAGAATAGATCTTTTTAAATCCATAACCAAACTAGAGGAAGGAGACAATTTCAGCACAGGAATTTTCCCAATCAGGACTCCCTCGGTCTGTTTTGAACAGGATGCAGAGCTCATCTACGTTAACACTCAGGTATTTAATGTATCTTCACTTACACTCTTGAAGCAACATAATGAGGTATTATCCAAAGGTGTGTCTTTCATCCCTACAGAATCGGCAATCTGTCTTTGGAATTGGAATTAAGGAATTTGTTTCTTCAATATAAGACTTCAAATATATTTCAATAATAAAAAATATCACAATATCCCTATGGTAACTAACCTTAAATATAAATCTTCTTTTATACCAGCCAATCATGAAATGGCTTTGAAAGATCTCAGCTCAATTTTTCAGAAGCCCATCTATGTTCCATCTCGCACTACAAAGGAAGAGAACATTGCCTTCACATGGATTAAAAAAACTTATATAATCACCATAAATTCAGCTGATGAGGATGGTGAAATTGTTATATTGCTACTCCGAAATATGAGGATCTGGCCAAATCCCTTTACTACAATGAACCTCACTACTTTTTATTAATCATTTATCCCATTAACAGTCTAATAATACAAAACACGAGCTTTGTCGGCAAGCAACAGAGAATGTTGTTTTAGCCTTCAGAAATCTAAGTAACTCACACCTTACAACACCAGGAACCCTACATTCTATGTACTCCTAACAATGCATAAGAACCCAATCAATCCTCCAGAAAGACCAATTGTGTTATTGTGTGACTCAGTGTTGGACTCTCTAGGTAAATATATGGCTGTATTCTTGCAATCAATAGCGCAAGTCAAACAATCCTTCCAACTGGATGCAAGAGATGACATAAGATTAATTGAAGGAATGGAATTCAACAGAGCTGAAACAGTTTGGTAATTCCAGCTCAAAAGGATTTGATTGGGATAATAAAAGTACAACTAAACTACAGATCAACCCTGCACTTGGTACCAATTTGAGTTCATCATTGACCTTTTGAGAATTGCTTTTTGCAATGACCTCTCCACTTTTGTATATGAGTTATTTGGACATATCAAAGGCATAGCTTTGTGGGCATTATTTGCCCCTGTCTACCAACATATCTATGGCATATTTTGATTTAAAAAAATACATCTTTTAAACACATACATTTTCTAAAAACATTGAATGTTCAATGAGGCTCATCAATTACTCCTTTGTAATTTGGACAAGTAATGTTAATGAGTCATAACTTTAAAATAGCAAAGGACAAATACCATTCTTGGACTTGATGACTTGTCATGGCGTGGGAAGTTCTCTTCTTTGTAGAGTTATCCTACGGACTGTTATTTATTTTTACTGTATACTAGTCAACATCCCAAAAACAGTTCAGCCCAATTTACAGTACAGCCAATTTTTCTGCTTCTTCTGCAACTGTACTGAAAGGAAGACTATGCTTCTCATGCCACCATCCTCATCTGAAGTATAGAAGAGCTTGGGTATCTGAGAAAATGATTGAATGATTTTGCCAAAAGATCTTTTTTTTAAAGAAATATTTTTATTGGCATTTCTTTAAACGTTAACTTCGGGACTCAACATTGTCCCCAAACCCCCTTTCCCTCCCCGCTCCCTCCCAACCGGTGTTAGCGTCCTTGCAGATCCTTTGTGTCCCTTGTATGCTACAGATCTAACTAGTAAACATGTCCAGGATGCGGATGTTGTGTGGGCACCACTGTATCATATAGTCACTTTGAAGGAATTCTATAACCTCTCCCCAGTCTGTAGCAAATCTCTGTCTGTCCCCTTGGAGAATATATGTGATTCTCTCCATTGCTACATAGGTCCATATCCTGTGGAGCCATTCTTGTGTAGTTGGGGGGGACTTTTTTTCCAATTCTGGGCTATTGCCAGCCACGTTGCTATTAGGAGCCCCATAAAGTTCTGCTTTTGCATCTTGGAGAGAGTCCTATTTCTGGGGGCCCACATGCCACACATCCAGATCTCACTTACTAGATTCGCCGTTCCCTCGAACATTTCCTGCATTCGTGTTTTCACTTACGCCCACAATGGTTGTAGTTCTCCACAGTCCCACCAGATGTGTCTCCATGTGCCTGTGGTGTCGCACCCCTCCAGCAGTTCCTTTGAGCTGTGGGGAACATTTTGTGAAGTCTTTCTGGAGTATAGTGACATTGCACCATCACTTTGGTCCATGCTTCCCTTGTTTGAATTGCCCGGGTCCACTTGGGGATTATTTGCCACAGATATATTCACTGCTTCCTCGTGATTTGTTTCCCCCATGTGGTTTCCCATTTTTTCATGTATAGCCATGTAATATTTTCTTCTTGTGCGTTTATAAATTTGTAGAGGGTTGATACAAACTTCTTTTCTCCAGTTTGGGTCAGTATGTATGATTCGAATGGGGTGAGATCCCTTGTCATGTCCTTCGTTATTCTTGGGGTTGTGAGCCAGTTGTGGATCTGTTCATACTGGTATCTGTCTTTCTCTGTAAGGCTCAGCAAATCCTGACATTCCGTGAAGGATCTGATCCGTTGGCCCACAAACATGTCTCCCACTTTTGAGCAGTCGGTGTCTCTCCATTTCTGGAATGACCCTTTCGCCTTGCCTGGGGGAAAGTCCGGGTTGTCGAGCAGTGGTATGAAGGGGGCCGGGTCTATCGTCAGGGTTTCTCTCTTGGAGATTTGCATGGTAGAGCTCATGACTTCGCTGATCTTTATGTTTAGGTGCCTGTGCTCAGGTCTCTTCCACAGGAGGTGACGCAGGTTCGATCTTGCGACAGCTCTATCCTATGCGTCCCACCATTTTTCTGAAGTGTCCGTGATCCATTCGTTGATTACCCATAGTTGGGCCACCTCGTAGTACTTCCTGAAATGGGGGAGCGCCATTCCTCCATCTGATTTGTGAGCTGTGAGCGCCTGTTGTGAAATTCTTGGTGTTTTGTTTTGCCATACGTATTTGGTGATGATTTTGGTGAGTGACTTGAAGAAAGATGTCGGAATCCTTATGGGGAGTGCTTGGAAGTGATAGAGCAATCTGGGCAAAATCGTCATCTTGATTGCAGTTGTTCTGCCCCACCAAGAGATTGTCAGCGGGTTCCATCTGTTTAGGTCTCTTTTCACATCTTCTAAGAGGCTTGTGTAGTTCCCCACGTACAGGTTTTGTATCTTAGGTGTCAGTGTCACTCCTAGATACTTCACGCCGCCTTCTGCTGTTTGTAGTTGTAGGTCTTTTGTTAATTTGTGGATCTCTTCTTTGTTTCCAGCTAGTGCCATTACTGTTGATTTCTGCTTGTTAATTTTCAGCCCCGAAATGTCCCCATATTTGTCTATTAGTTGGATGAGGAGTGGGAGGGTTTTGCTTGCTTCTGTGATTGTCATCATCATGTCTTCGGCAGGTGCGGCAGTCTTGTGTGTTTGTCCTCCCATTTCTATACCCTTGATGTCTTGGGTTGCTCTGATTTTCACCAGGAGGGGTTCTTAAAAAATCGCATACAGCAGTGGTGACGGGGCATCCCTGTTTTGTGCCTCTTCCGATTTTGATGGGATTCGAGAGGTCCCGGTTGACTGCTATCCTGGTCGTCAGTGCATTGTAGTTGGCATGGATAATGTTTATGAATTTGTTTCCCGTGCCCATTTTCTTAAGGGTCGCGAATAGCATTGACCATTCGATGCGGTCGAAGGCTTTTTCCGCATCTAGCGAAATTATTGCAGATCGGATATTCATGATCCCTGCCTTCTCTATGGGATGTACTATTCGTCTTATGTTGTCGTGGGTTTTCCTGTTGGGGATGAAGCCCGCTTGTTCTTGATGTATCAGTTTGGGGAGCAGAGGCGCCACCCTATTTGCAAGAACCTTCGTGTAGAGTTTGGCATCAACATTAATAAGGGCTATTGGGCGGTACAAGCTCAGGTTTTCTGGATCTTTTCCCTTTTTGTGGAAGACGAGTATCTTTGCCTCGTTCATTCAAGCCGTAATATTGTTCGAGGTCTTGAAGGTGTTGAATAATGTGGTTAGGTGGGGGGGTCAATACGTCCGCATATGTTTTGTAGAAGGCCGCGGTGAAGCCATCCGGGCCTGGGGCTTTATTCTTGGGGAGATCTCTTATTGCTTTCTCTACCTCCTCCGGCGTGATGGACTCCTCTGAGGCCTCTTTTTCAGATGGCGATACAGTCGGGAGAGTGATTTCTTTCAGGAAGGCTGCTTGTTCTTCTTCCCTCGGATGTTGCGAAGAGTACAGGTTCTGGTAGAACTTTCGAAATACTTCTTTTATGTCTTTCGTTTGTGTTTTCTCTGTTCCTTGTTCGTCTTTCAGTGTTTGCACCGTTTGCTCCTGTCGTCTACCCTTTAACTGTCTTGCTAGTAGTTTATCGGCTTTGTTTGATTTCATCGCGTACCAGTGTTTTGTGTGCATTAATTGCGTTTCTGCTCTTTTGGTCCTGATCAAGTCTAACTGGCTCTGGATATGTCTATGTGCTCTCTTTACTTTCCTGGAGGGATTCTTGACCATTTCTTCCCCTATTTCTACCAGTTTTTTCCCCAGTTCATCTTCCTATATATATATGATAGCTTGTCTTTCTGTGCCTTTAATGCGATTAGATGGCCCCTCATTACTGCTTTGAATGCTTCCCTTGTTGTGCTTGTGGAGACATCCAGGGTGTCGTTGTACTCGAAGTATTCCTCTATCTTTTCTCTGATAGCTTCTTTTGACACTGGGTCTTGTATTATGTCTCTAGGGAGCGTCCATCGCCATAGATTCGATCTTTTCATGAATTTGGAAAGTGTAATCCACAACGGTGCGTGGTCCGAGAGTGATATAAGGCCTCTTTCTATGTCCCGTATTTCTCTGACTAGGTTCCCTGATGCCCAAATATAGTCTATCCTGGAGCTGGTGTCATGTACGTGCGAGTGGTAGTGTATCCTTCCGTTGATCCTTTAAGTCTGGTCATAGTTCCTCTAGGGCTTGGCTCTGCATCGTCTGTTTCAGCGCCTGAGAGGGAGATCCTACTTGGTTACTTTTGGGGTTCGATCGATCTTCTTTGTGGTTCCATGCTAGGTTGAAGTCTCCGGTGAGGATCACCTCCCCTTCTGTGAAGTTTTCTAATTTGTTGATTGTGTCCTTGATAAAGCCCTCCTGTCCGGTGTTTGGAGCATACAGGGTGGCTATTGATAGTTGGCAGTTGTCTATCTTGACCTTTGTGAAGACATAGCGACCGTTCTTGTCTGCTTGTGTCTCTTTGATCTGGATCTGTAGGTGATTTGCGAAGGCAATGAGTACTCCTTTCTTTTTTTCTTCAACGTTAGATTGGATGATTTGATTGTAGCCCCTAATACGAAGGAGGCCTCTCCTTTTTTTCTGTATATGCGTCTCTTGGAGTGTGATTATATCATATTTTTCTCTGTGCAGGAAGTGTTCCAGTTGTTTCCGTTTTACAGGACTTCCTTGCTTCTATCACTTCCAGATTGTATTTGTGCTTTGAATTTAATGTTCTGTTTTCAACCCATGTGTAGGGTTGTTCAAAGGCAGTTATAATCTAGCCCAGCCTTGCCTTGCTTCAGCTGGCAATGGTATCTAGTCTATCCATCGAAATTAGTTTTCTCAAATTAAAATACAATGAAAATTATCAATTGAAATGCATTTCCATCGAAAAGCATTTTCATTGAATAATTTTCGTTGGATTTTAGGGTTAGGTTTAGGATTAGGGTTAGGGGGGGAGCCCTTGAGGGTTGGGAGGGCACCCCCTATAAACAATAAACACTAAAATGTTACATGGAGCTGGCCAGTGCTGAAATACTTTAAAGATTTCAGCACTGGACAGCTCCATGTAACGTGTTAACGTTAGGTGTGTTTCATCGAATTTACATGCAAACAATTTGAAGTGTTTATACAATGAAAACCCTTTTTCGGTGAAAGGGTTTCGATGCATAAACACTTTGCATTGTAATTATGGTAATTCAATGGAACATTTTTCGTTGAATACATTTTGATGCATTCCCTCTTTGATGGAATGCATTCGATGGAAAGACCATAAACCAATGGCAATCATAATTCTTTGTTATTTTAGATACATCATGAGGTTTGATTCTCAGTCGGTTTCTTCCTTGCGATATCTGCAGATCTTCATTTGATATAAGCTTTTTCTCAGCAGCGTTGATTATCCATTTGATTTCCAATAAGTTGTGGTCACTAGTAGTCATTTTAACCACTTTGAAGTATTCTACTCAGGGCCAAACATTCATGGATACGAGTCTAGGGTTGTTTTTTGTGCTCACCTCTTCCATATTGGTTGAGCGGGTATGTCACCCTTTGTTTCTCCATTCAGCATCTTCACATTACTATCTTCCGTCTGCTTTCAAGCAGCACGTTTTTGGTAGATTTGGTTTGGATATGAACAGGCCAAGTCCATTGAGAAGGGAGATGCTTAGATCTCCACATATAATTATTTGTGGATTGTCTAATCAATCACCTCTAATACGTCTCTGATGAATGATTGATCGCTGCTTCTTAGCAGATGTCAGTATAGATTAAAAATGACAATCGATTCTTTCATCTCCGTTATGATAGTAAGAATTTGTATATACAGATTGGGATTGAGGACTTTCGCTACAAATAATCCAGATCCAATTTTTATCAGTGTTAGTAAGCCTATATAAGGGCGGCCCATAGGTCATTTTAGAGCTGAATTCAGATGGCAAGTCCTACACGTATCCAGGTTTCCTGTAAACATAGGATATCATAAATCCCTAGTTTTGTTTTCCCATCATTGTAGAGGTTTGCAAACCCCCTTGAATTCCATTAACATATTAGTAGATGATCTTTCAAGGTGGAGGGTTGGCATTAATCATTCTTATTTAATGGCTAGAAATCCAGCTAGCCATGACCAAGCCTCTTGAGGGACACCTTTGAATTGGCTTTGCATACAGGATACAGTCACCTCACGTTTCCAGCTAGAGTGATGCTCCTTTACTTTTAAGGGTTAATAGGTACGCTAATCTAGGGTCATTATCTCATTTTTATGGGTCGGTTTTCACTGGGTATGTTGGGTGTACTGTTTATTTAGTGAACTGATCCACAGTGACAAAGGGCGGGCACTGGGTGACATGATGATGTGAGTGAAAACAGAAGGGAAAAATGGGGAGAAGTAGAAAACTGAGAATGAGGTAGATGTGAGAGGGGTTGAGTAGAAGGAGTGGGACGGCCAGAGGGAGAGGAAGAAAATGAGTGTGGCATAGATCTTAGAGATCTTGGAGGAGAAATGCATGACAGAACTGTGGGCTGATCCAGGAGGATTAGCTAGATTTAGGATGTGGGGAAAGATGACCTGAAAGTTAGTTGAAAGATTGTGGGGGTGAGTGTGGAGAGAGGACATTAGGTTAAGTATGCACACACTGATGAGTACAAATTAAGTGGGTTTTATTAATGGTAGAATCAGTGTGTTTATACTGAATATTTTCTGAACATACACATCTTGATATTTGTCCCAATGGAACCACTTGCACCCATATCCCTCAATGCTGGGAAGATTTTTAATCGCATTAGCTAGCATTTTAGTTTAGAGGTTCTTACAAGGATTGCTGTTAGTAGCAGAACTGTTTCATATTATATGGTGGAATGGGCACGGATGTTATTTGTCCCCACTGGTTTTCATTGTTGTCATTGAGTGGGACTCTAGCTTGTGCATCTGAATAGGGATTGATGATTGAGACATGTCTGTACTTGGTCAAGTGTGTGAAAATAATCTATGTAATGTTTATAATACATTGATCATAGTGAATCATTTCTAATCTTTTGAATTTGGAGAACAGTTTAGCATGTTTAACTATTTCAAGCCCTTCCTCTCGCAATAGCTTCCTTTAGTCACAGATGATATGATCTTGGCTTCTTTTGAATATGTGTACACCCAGTCACTTTATAGCCATTGATCACTGTTGTTTCCGCAAAGTTCTATTATACAGGTTTTTCTTAGGAGGACGGTATGGTATAGCCACAGTGGCTTCTGCCTCTTGAAGCCATGTTTGCACTCTTTCTAATTGTTGACCAATGTACAATCATCAGAGTTACAGCTGCACATGAGATTTTAAATGTTTTTTTTATATTGTAATATGATTTGGACTATCGATTATAATTTTTAATGTATTGTATTTTATGACAATTGTTTTTATTGTTTACTAGCAGAAGTACCCGTTCTCTGAACAGGTTCTTTAGACAGGCATGATAACACTGAACCTGTAGGTCGCTGCTCCGATTCGCTTATCGCTTGATGTGCTTTGCACCCTGAAGTGAACTGGACTGAAAATGGGCGTGTGTGGCTGGCTGACATACCCCGGAACAAATATTGGGGGGAGGCAAGAGTTTGTGTGCTGCTACATACTGGGACCTTCTGTGCTCTCTCCTCACCTGCCGCCTCACCCTGGTGTGATGCAGTTTGTTGCAGTCCATTGCACTGCAAATATCTTGGAACCCGTGCATTTTAGTGCCCGGACCTTGTGCGAAATTCACAGAATGTTTTCCAATGGGGTTTTGCCATTATAAAACGCTTCTGTGAATTAGGCCCGTTGAGTTTTGTTCCTCGTGTTGGGACCGGTCCTTCTATGACCACATGCGTGTTTCGTCAATTTCTGGCAACCGTTTCATGTTTGAAGGTGCTGAAATCCATGGAAACGGGTGGGCTGTCCAAATGTCATGTAGTCAGTAATGTGCAGAGGGTCCTAGAAGGTAACTATGCAAAATGTAGTGCAGATTGGTGAAACGGTGTTGAATTGTGGTGAAACGGTGTGGAATTGTATAAGAAACAATGCTTTGCCACAAACAAACCCACAAATGTTGACTTTTGCTGAAATCCAGGGAAAGGGGTGCGGTGTACAAATGTCATGTAGCCAGCAACGACCGCAGGGTCCTAACAGGCAACGATGCACAATCTGGTGCAGATTGGTGAAACGGTGTGGAAGTGTACAAGGAACAACGCTGCACCACAAATCCTGTTACAAAAAACACATTTCTGACGTTTCCATGTAAAGATGAAATGGACCAATTTGTATTTATTGTTTGTCATTTTACTGTTTTGCACTTTGATGGCTCACAGATTAATATTATGCTTAGTCACTTTAATTTAGTACTGGCTTTGAGGAGTTGTCAGAAGACATTTCCTCTAGAGAATTGTAAGTTCCTCGACATTTTTTTTTCACAGAGATTTGGCTTCAATACTGCCTAGAAAAATCTCCATACTATGATTAACAAAGTTTATCAGACTTGAAGACTTGGTGTCTGCTCAATGTATACAAATTGAATTATATAACAGTTAATGTCTTTCCGTGAGTCCCTTACTTGTGGCACTTTCAATACTGGAACAACTTCTTTTGAGGAAGAAAATTGGATATGATCAAGTAAAATCTTGAAAGAGGTTGAAGAACCCTGCCCCATTAACAGCACAGTCGTGAAAGACATTGCACTCAAATTGAAAAGGCTATGTCTAGTAAGATCTCTATGCTCAAGGAGGACATTGAATCGAGGTTAACAAAAGTAATCCCTTCTCCCGTTACTACTCAGACTCAACAACGGCAACTCCACCCAAGCCTTTTTCCTTCTCTTAGGTGACTGAAGCTGAGGTATGGAGTGTAGTAATTAGGATCAAACCTACTAGCTGTAGAGGTGATGTATGCCATGCAAAAATAGTTATAGCCTGCGCCCAACTGCTTGCCCCTCCGATCGCAAAATTCGTAAAAATGCATCTTTCAGAGAAATGACAGTCACTTTAGATATCAAGCAAGCATGGATTATGCCCTTTTTGAAGAAGCCCTCAATGGATCCCTGTATAGCAGGCAATTATCGACCAATAACAAACTCCCCTTTCCTCTTGAAGATTCTGGAAAAAATTGCACATGAGAAGATACAAAGGTTTCTGGCTACTCATAGCATACTGGTCCATAAACAGTCAGGATTTTGGAGTGCGCATAGCACTGAGTCCATTTTGTTGGACCTTGAGACCAACATCCTGCAAACTATGGATAAGGGTAAAACATCATTGCTGATGCTCCTGGATCTCACATCGACGTTTGACTTGGTCGATCATTCCATCTTGGCCAACAGACTGGCAGAAAGGGCTACCTTCTCTAAGGAAGCAGTCAGTTGGGTGCTCTCATTCTTGTCAGACAGGACTGCCAATGTCTTCCATGACGATGCTATGTCAGAAGGTGTTGTAATGCATTGTGGAGTGCTACACGGCTCTTGTTTGTCTCCCGCCCATTTTAATATTTTCATTCTCAAACCGTTTGACCAATTGCATTGGGAAGACACTTGTTATGCAAATTACCCTGATGATAGTGCCTTTTTCCACTCACAGGTGACTGACTACCTTAAGGACACTGAGGTAATTAATGCTACATATAATCAAATACAACTCTGGATGCTGCATAACGGTTTAGCCTTAAACAACTCTGAAACAGAGATTACTAGGCTGGGCCTTAAATTGCGCCATTTGGACGAAATTCCTATTCCTTCATCCTAATTGCTGACTTTCTTCTTCCAACTCTCAAGAAAGTGAAAACCTTGGGAATTACTTTTGATCAGGAACTCTCAATGAGGGCTCACATCAGCAGCCTGGTGGCAAACTCCTCATACTACCTCAAACGTCTGGCACAGATTACACCCTTCCTTGATGCATTAAGCTGCGCCACGTTAGCCAGGGCAATTATTGGAAGCCGCTTGGACTACTGTGCCCGTGTTCTACTGGGAGCAGGGAAAACAGAAATAAACCGCCTGCAAGTTGTTCAAAACAATGCAGTGAGGGTCGTAGTTGGTTTACAAAAAACTGATGGGCCCTCATTAGGGTAAGGGAAAAACGATGCCAGTATGTAAATACCGGCATCATTTACCGTTCCGTAGCATTCCGACCTGGAACCCTGGTATTAGCGGCATACCAAACAACGGTGCCGCTAGTAGCGGCATCGACGCGTACACGCGCCTCTTCAGGTAGTAAATACCGGCATGCCGGTAATAGGGGGTAATTTCAACCCACACAAACATGAAAATACCGGCATCGCAAACCCGGTAACAACGGGCTGCATGATGCCGGCAAAACAGGCATCGCGGACCACCCGCAAATAGCAAGCAAGATACAAGGCAGCTGCCACAGGTGCATACAATACCCACAGGTGGAGTCAAAGGAGGCTGTGCCAGTATGAACTGTGCACACCCACACACCACAACCCCCCCCTGGTGTAGGCAATGCAGAGTTGCCCAGTACAAAAGGAGCACAACTAAACACCACACGCCTTCCTACACCAAAATGCCACCACTAGCATTTGCAAAGATGGCACAGGAGGACCTGCCTATACTGATACAACTACAGCAACAACTGCAACAACAAAAACAACAACAGCAACAGCAGCAAGAACAGGCAGCACAGAGGAGACACAGGAGGAGAAGGAGGTTGAGACAGGCCCATCCATTACCACCAGCGCAGCCACCAGAGCCTCGTAGGCAGCCAGCAATACCTCGCATCAGACCCAGCCCATTCAACCCTACCCCTGAGCAGATCCACACCCAGTACCGGTTGGACCGTGACACCATCACCACTATAGTGCACATGATACAGAACGACATTGCCAGCCACATACAAATATGCACTGCCATCCCCCCACTACTAAAGGTGGTGTCTGTGCCATACTTCCTGGTAGCCACAGGCACCTACCAACACACAGTGGGCCAGCTGCATGGCATTCCACAACCACTATTTTCACGCATGCTGAACCAAGTGCTGGATGCCCTCCTGAAGCACACAAGCACCCACATATCCCTACCACAGACTGCCCAGGAGATAGCCGAAACCAAAGTAGGCTCCCATGCACTGGCAGGCATGCCCAATTGTGTCGGTGCCATCGACTGCACCCATGTGGAATTGATAGCCCCCCAGGCCATAGAGGCCGTGTACCGCAATAGCAAACAATACCACTCCATCAATGTGCAAATGGTATGTCACTCCAGGAAGATCATCACCCATTGCTGCGGCCGATTTCCTGGATCAACACATGATGCCATGTTACTGGGTAAATCCACGGTACCCCATCAAATGGAGCGACATGCCGGACCATGTGCCTGGCTGCTTGTGAGTTGCACAACCGTCCCATGGCAGTGCTTTGGGGTACTGATGTGTGGCGATGCATGAGGGGGGGCAATACTGCACCTGGGTGGGAATAGCCGGTGATTGGAGAATGCATACAGAGCCAAAGACTCCTGACCTGAACCAGTCAAACGGTACATGACACTTCACTGGGCCACATATCACAAATAATGCATATCAATGAGAACAAGTAAGAGGCACAACCAGGCCACCATGGTGATGGCAAGCAATGCATGAATGAACAGGACGGCAAGTGTGGCTATGTGGGCAGTGTGACCATGCATAGTAAATAATGAACAGCATTAATTGGAGTCAAAACATTGTTGCACTACCACAGCATATCTGCTTCAGCATGCATGATTACACCCTGCATCATCTATTGAATGCCAACCAGACTACCACACCTCATGACAGTACAGATTGCACCTGGATAACATTTTTTCATGCTTACAGGGACATGTGCATGGCCACACCAAATAGCTGGCGGCATGACTGTGCTCCCTGAATTACGGGAGTTCAGAGTGACACACACCAATTTGAATCTGCTTGCAGGTGATGGAGGATATCCCTTGAGGCCGTGGCTACACACCCCTGTGCCTAACCCGCAGAATGGCCATGAGGAGGAGTACAATCGTGTGCACACCCGTACCCGTGTTGTCATTGAGCAGACCTTTGGCCTGTCGAAGGGGCGGTTCCGCTGCCTCAGCAGGTCTGGTGGGGCACTCCTCTATAGGCCTGAGAAGGTTGCAAAGATCACCATGGCCTGTGTCATGCTGCACGACATGTGTGTCCGGAGAAATGTACCATTGTCGCCTGACATTGACATGCATGGGCCGGGTGAGGATGATGAGGACGGAGACGGAGGTGAAGTAGCCCCACTGCCAGTACGTGATGCACGGGATGGCCATGCTGTATGGCAAGCACGAATTCAAGTATACTTCTGAAACACAGGGACTATGAAAGACTTTTGTCAGTCAGACACTGGGCCAATGTGAACATGCACACAGGGAATGTTGGGAGTTGGGCACTGAACACCGTAACACATTAAATGGATGCACACGAAAAATAACAATGTCCAGCCATGGATTTTTCTTCTCACAACTTGTGTATTATTTAAAACTGCAAAAATGTGCCCACTCCCCCCTCCCAGACCCCCCCAACAAACTCTCTCACCCACCCCACAAACCCCAGAAAATTCCCCAACAAACTCCCTCACCCACCCCACAGATCCCAAATGTCCCCATGTGTGCAACAAACAGTGTTCCCTTCACCAATGTAGTTCTTCACATTGTAATTGCCCATACTGTTATTTCTTTGAGACTTTTGGGTCTGGGGGTGCCATGGCCGAGCGCCGTGTGCTCCTCCGTGTTAACCGCACAGGGCTCAATTGCACCGAGGTGGAAGGGGTTGTTGTAGTGGAGGTGTCCATTGTCAGTCCCATGGCTGGGCCAAGGTGTGGCCGCTGCATTTGCGGGATGTTTGCAAGAAGGGCCTGTGTCAGTGACCCCATGCACTCCCTGTATGCACATGCAGATGCCTCCACAGCAGCTGTATTGGCTGCAATGGCCGTGGCTATGGCCCTCATGGCCTCATTCCCAGCGTCGACCTGTTGACGCATGATTTGCAGCATTGACTCTTGGCGGGCCTCTACCCTTGCCAAGTGAGCCTCGAAGGAGGTGTCGGCCGCAGGTGTACTGGTGGCTGGCAGAGTGGTGGCTGGCAGGGTGTTGGCTGGTAGGGTGTTGCCTGCTAGGGTGGTGGAAGGCACCTGCGTGGGCTCCTCGTCCTGGGCACTGTCCTCCTGGAAGATCCCAATGTCTGATTCTCCAAGGTCAGAGTCATGGAGACACGGATCGTCCAGGCTCTCAGACTCCACAGGTGGTTGGGGGCTGGCAATGGGGCTTGGGGTGGGTATACCAGACATGATTCCAGCCTCATCATCCACCTCTGTGGACACAACGTCCATGGTGGCTGGCGGAACGGCTCCTACTGTTGTGGGTGCCTGCTGCTGTTCTGTCGCTGCAGGTGCCCCCTGCAGGGTTGATGCCTTGCGTGGCACACTGGGTGTTGCTGCAGGCATTTTCTTGGACAGGGGGTTGCGGTGGCCCTGGTCCCTTTGCGTGCACTGGATGTACTTGCACCCCTGTCCTGTGTTCCACCTTCCTCATCGAATAGAAGAGATGCAGGTCATCAGTGATGTTGTCAAATGGCAACTATGATGTATTGCGGTGTGATATGTTCATACATTCAGGCATCATTTCATTTCTGGTGTGCGGCATTTGGTGTACTGAGGGGACATGTTGGCAATCAATGCATTGCTGGTGGCATAGCATTGGTTTGGTGTCTGTGTGGTGGGTCCGATGGGAATGGTTGGGTCATGTTGCACCTCTGTTGGGATTGGGATTTTCACTCAGCATGCATGTGGTGCAGGGTGTGGCACTCATTATTCTATGGATTTGTTGATGTAGCCTTGGAACATGCATTGCCTTGCCTAGTCTAACTTCCACATCACTTGTGCCACATCATGTTTTGGTATACGTGGATGTGATGGTTCACTCACCTTCCTCTGTGGTAGTTGTAGCGCCAAACTCCTGGTTTTCTATTCCCTCTATGGATTCCGGGTCAATGAATGCACTTGCGGTCTCCTCCCATGCGGTGAGCTTCATAGGGGAGTGTGGGCGACCGCCTGTCGCCATTGCGGCCCTCCTGTTCTCCGCCAGGATCTTCCTGACCCGGAGGCGGAGGTCGTCCCAGCGCTTCCGGCAGTCACGTACACTCCTTGGGGTGCTCCCCACTGCCGACACCCTCTGAGCGACCTCCTGCCAGTCCTGTTTTTTTTTGGTTTGGGCCGCATGCTTGAGGTCTGTGCTCCTGATTGTGTCTGCATGCTGTTCGAGGGTGTTAGCAAGCATAGTCAGTTCAGCATCAGAAAAACGCTGCTTCCTCTTCCTTTGGGAGGATTTACTGGTGGCCGTCGACATCCTGCTTCAGTTGTGGCACACAACAACACGAGTCTAGTGGTGGTTATGGAGGATGGCAATGGATTGTTTTTTTAAAGATGGCTGCTGGCTCATTTCCCGTTCCTGCGCGATGACGTAATTTCCGGGTCCTTTTTTGCGACCATGGTAATACCGGGCCGGTATTACCGTGCTGGTGTTTAGTGGTTGTTATGACGCGGTCACAGAATGGGCGGTACCCGCAATGCCGGTATAGGGGGGTTGGTGGCCCGTTACCGGCATGGCGGTTTTGCCACTACCAGCATGGGGTAACGCGCGTGCTCGCGCACTCGTAATCACCCGCTATTAGCGGGTTCATACGAGCATGGACCCGCTCATTCCGGCATGCCGGTAATGAACCCGGTTTTACCGGGCAACTCATAGTGAGGCCCATTGTGTGTCAACAGCAAGAAGAACACTGCACTGGCCGCCTATAGCAAAATGTTTTGCACTCTATGCATTGCACACTCTTGATTGAATGGTAAGAGCCCGTTGTACCTGGTAGCACAAGTCAAATGACGGCCGGACCGGCAAAGACTGAGATCCAACAACACTGGCTTCCTCCAGATACCAAAGACAAAATTGTCTCAAGTAAAAGAGTGCTGTTTTCCATCCTCAACCTCACGCCTATGGAATGCCCTTTCACCTGACTTGAGGTTATGCTCCAGTCTCTCCAAGTTCAAAACAATCTGAAAACCTTCCTATTTGAATGACTATACATTCCTGGGGATACCTATTTCTCCTGCTTCTATTACTTCTCATTGTGTTATTGTTTAGTCTTGTCTCAGCGCTCCTATGCCCCGGGGCTTTTAATCTTCAGCCATTTTGAAATAAAATAAACACATAAATAAATAAACGATACCATTTAAAATACTTCAGGATGATAGGAATAGGCACCTGGAGTTGCAATGCAAAATACCTCTTCAGAAAAAGCACAGAAGATTGAATGTTCAGGCATGCAGTTCTTTTAAAGAATGAATGCTTTTTATAAAGCACTTACGTGGGGCAAATATCATGGTCAGAAGTACCACATTGGAGAGATGTAATACAGGTTTCATTGGGCTTGTTCAACCATCGACATGTTTATGCATTGTGGCAGAAAAAAGGCATAGTTCTGCCCTCAGCTAGTCCATACCACACAGAGCTCGAGAGTCATAGCAACGGTTGTAATGGGACTAGGCTCATATGTTCATTTCAAGTCTTCTGTTTGTGATGTTTTTACCATAAAACTCTCTGAAGAGATTGTGAGGTGGCATCAGTGAACGTGTTCCTGCTACTTACAACAGCTATCTTACAGTCTTCTTACTGCATTCATTATTTGGTTTTGGCCTGTGTTCATCATAATGCCACTTAAGATGAGCAGTTATAGTGCTAAATTCAGCTGGAAAAAGAACATGCTTGGCTGAGGAATTCACAAGGAACTCACTCAAACCTTTACAGATATTCCATAGGCTAACCGGGGGAAGCACAGGCAGGTTTTCAAATATAAGGCAGTAATAGGTGCAGCATGTATTATGATGTTAGGAAGTGCCTGGAACACTTGAACATACCTTATATACAACATACTCTGCTTTATTTTAGTCTGAAAATAATGTCTAAAGTTGAATTTGAATTTCGTTTACGGTATTTGATGGAACCATACAAAAGAGAGCTGTATGTTTTTCACATGATGTGGCTGTGCTGTCATGTACTAGTGTTTGGGGATGAGGCAACGAAAGAGCACACCTTATTTTGGAGAGAGATGTAAGTTGTGATGTCTCGCTCATCATACTGGACTATGCTAATAACCATGTCAGCTGTAGTTACACTCACAAATGATGGGTTTTGAAAGAATTTGCCTTAGAAAGAGTGTAGGAAATTAGGGAAATCAACCAGAACAAAATCAAAACACGGGGCATAGCTATCTTATGCATTGCTTCTTCTGAATATAGAAATGATCTCAATTACAATGGATAACACATTGGCTAGATCTGTTAACATGTATTGAGATGAATCACAATCATTATAATTGGCTGGTTTAGCTTTTCTTATATGCACTGATGTTTTGTTTTGTATTTAATATTTTACTTGTTTTTATATTGCAACACTTTGTGCCTAGCTTGATCGCAGGCTGTGTTACAGGATAACATGGTTCAGATCACAGCATCACCCATCCTCTCAAACCACCTTAATTCCTCCCAACACTGGCTTTATTTTATTTATTTATTTATTTTATTTGTTACATGCCCAAACCCTTAGGCATCACGGCGAGGTTACAGACAGCTTATTCAAAACATTTGTTGATAGGCCGTTACGGCAATATTTACAGCCGTGCAGTGGTATAAATCCAAGGATATTTGCAATGGGCAGAAATCACGTACAAAAAGACAGTTTTATACAATAAAAAGAGGTGCAGAACAGAACAGTACTATTTACAGAAAGTATAGTGACCGTTTTAATTGGTATTGGTTAAATAGGCAAGTTTTTAGGAATTTTTTGAAGCCCGTGAAAGTTTCCTCATTTTTGACAGTGAGAGGGAGGGAGTTCCAGTGTTTGGGGGCAAGGTATTGGAAGCTAGTGCCACCTGCTCTAGTGTTTTTGTAGCGGGGCATAGCTAAGTGTGAGTGGTTGTTAGATTTTAGGGATCTAGTCATTTTTTTCGGGTAGATGGGGACATTTTTGTGGAGGTATTTGAAAGTGATGCATAGCGTTCTGAAAATGACTCTGGCTTTTATGGGCAGCCAGTGGTGGTCTCTTCTGGTCTTAGAGATGTGGTCAGATTTTCTTATTCCAATGGCAGCTCATAGGGCTTTATTTTGTATTAGTTGTAGTTTATTGAGGTTCGAGATGGAAGTACCGAGTAGTAGTACATTGCAGTAGTCAAGTCTAGATAGGATCAGGGCCCTGGCCAGAGTAATGCAATTGGTAGGGCTCAGAATTTGTCGGCTTGGGGCAATTAGTTTGGTGGTATAAGAGGTAGAAGATGACAGGAAGGGGCTTTATTCTAACCTTAGCATATCTCCCCCTGCTTGTTTTCTGACTTATTGTGCCAATGGAATCATTGTGCGTATTGGCATCACTGACATCACTGGTTAGGCTCTGGTGTGGTTGGCTTCCTTCCTCTTGAACTGCCCATTCCAGGTCCAACTTGGGTCCTTTCTCTCCACCAACTCTCTTTCCACATGTGGTGTTGCTCAGGGATCTATCCTATCTCTACTTTTTCCTCTAACTTGCAGTGTTCTGTGGATGACAAGCCACTGTCTTTCAGGCTACCCTCAGCCTCCTCTCCCTCCTTGCTCATTCCTGACTGTTTATCTGCTATTCAGGGAAAGAGGACCTCTAACAACTTCTTCCTTCATGCCAATAAAACAGAGATTCTTCTCGTTGGGACCCCTGCTCCTGCTTTTCCTCTCTCCCTCTGGCCTTCCTCCTTGGGCACCCCTCCCCTCACCCTCCTGTGAGTCAAATAAAAACCTTGGTGTCATCTTTGACTCCACTCTCTCCTTCTTTCCACACATCACAGACCTTGCCAAGAAGGCCCCCTCCCAGCTGCACCTCCTGAGAGATATCCTACCTTTTCTCACATTTCCCTAGAAGCTCACTGTCTCAAGAGTTCTGGTTGTTCCAGGCTGGACTACGCCAAGAGCCTTTTTCTCAATCTTCCTAACTCTATCCGTCAACCTCTTCAACTAGTCCAGAACAGGACTGCAAGACTTATCCTTGGCTTCAAGCCCAGGGACAGCATCTCTCCAGCTCTGAAATCTCTCCATTGGCTCGCTACGGCAGAAAGGATCTAGGTCAAGACCTTCTGCATCATCCAAAAGGCTTTCTGGGGCAGTGATCCTCTCTATATCCAACACTCTATTCTTAAATACCTTCCTTCTAGAGCCCCCCACTCTATTACTTCAAACTATATGAGGGTCAGACACTTCTCCAAACAGAAATTGGTGGGTAGATCTAATTCCTCAGCAGGTGCCTCCCTCTGGAATGGCCTCCATGCCCCCCTCAGACTTAAGCCGGATCATCTGAAGTTCCGGAAGCTGCTCAAGACCTTCCTCTTCTCTTCTTTCTTCTCTCTCCCTCTCCCTTGCTAGTCTTCCTGTCTGCTCGTCCTGATTGGTAGCGTGGATTCCCTCAGAGTCACAGAGGGTACCACGCCCCCCCTTGACCACCAGTCAGCCTGCACTGCCTTCTGGCCTTCCCTGCACTTCCGATCTGGTACTGCACCTGTGTAGTCCTCTGCCTCCCTCACACTTAATCAGAGAGCTGTTGCCCTGACTGCACTTCTCCCCGCACCCTCTGCCCTGCACATCTCTTTGCACTTGCACAATCTAAATGTGACCAGGCCTAGTCAGATGGTTTGTCCTGTCATCCCTCTGTCTCCCCGTCTTGTCTTGTGGCGCCTAGAAACACTTGTGCAAAAGCATGTTCTAAATACCAAATGATATCAAATCAATGCATTCCTTTTCGTTTGTCACATGAATAGATTTGAATATGTAGACAATATTACAACAGGCTTTTGCTGATTATTGATTGAATTGCTTTTTGATGCTGGAAAACATGTTTTGCGCTTCCTGCTTAATTATGTAAACATTCTTGTTCTTTTCATTCACTGTTTTGCTGGTCTTGCTCAGCAAACAAAGGGAGAGCATCATATTCGCTTCTCTGGCATGAATGCCTCTCTTGAATTGTAGCACTGGAAATCTGCATGCATCATTGGCAGAAAGCAACTGATCAATGCGGTAGCGGTAGTTCCATTGGCAGTAAGGTCAATATCGCAATCAGGAGGCCAAAATTAAGCATAATGCAAATTCAAAAGCAGGAAGTGAATATCAATTCAGTAAATGAATTAATCAACCAGTTGGCTCAAATTAGGAGACACGCACAATCCCTATTTAATTAGCTGTTGACCCTGATTAGCAAGGGCAATTCCTTAGCTGAATGTAGGAGTTGCAGTGCTCATACAAACCTGCCTAGACTTTAAAAGTCCAACTGGCAGACATAGGAATGTGCCCTCTGCAACATACCGAGTGTGTGGGTTCAAGAATGCCCTGGGACCCTAAAATGGTTCCTGTGTTCTTGGAACTTTTTAGACATGAAATGACCAGGCTTTAACAAGGTCCAACAAACGGCTTAGGACGTTTCCAGCTTTCTGTCTGCAGGGCGGGCAGCCAACCAACTTAAATCCCCTCCCCTTAGGAAATGTTATGGCTCAGCAGTTCCAACTGGTGACGACAAAGGGACTCACTAGTTTAGTATTATTACCTCTGGTATGACACCAATCTTGATTGACGTTACTGCACGTGGCACAACAAGCTCAATGGAAAGGTCCACATGATGTATTCAGATGAACACAGTGGCCATGATTTACACACGTGTTTTCTAAAGGGGAAAAACGCCATGTAAATTAATTGGGCTCCATTGGGGACGTGGCATATCACTGCATGCAGTAATAATGAAGCATGGGTAATACTGCAACTCTTAACACGTGTGTGGAGGTAATCACTTCTACACAAAAGCAGGCAGGCTGCAAGGTTGTTAATAAGGAAACCCATAATTTGAAAGAGTGGAAAAACACGATTTCCATATAAAGCCTATTTTCTCACCAACTCCAAACTGAAAATGAGGCTCAATTTCTAACAGTGGAGTATATTTTGATCCGAAATCCTGATAGGTACCAGTGTTTTTTATGCATGTGTCAATGTGATAATTTTGTGACAGTAAATAACTTCTGGAAACTGCAGATATCATTGTATTGACTTAAGATCGTATTCCAGCATTGAAGTGTGTGTCAATATAGCTTTTGTTCAGTTCATATAATGGGAAAAAAAATGTGTATCGCAATTACTACTTTCTACTTTTCATTTTTTTTTTACTACAATGGGCACTAGCTTGAACCACAGATGTAACCTACTGCATCCTGTCCTCCCTCAAGCACCTTATTTCATCATTAGGAATACTCTTTTTCATTTCACATTCCAAAGTATGGTGGAAATGCCAACATAAACAGTGTGGGGTGTATGGAATGTAATATGGGTTTTCAAATCAAACGTCGTCGCCTCCAACCCCCTCGCAGCATGCTTCTACATATACAACTTTATTTTTGCCCGCATAACGTACACTTTTGGTGTCACTTTCGCTGTGAGGAAAAGGGGAGTAGGGGCAGCACTGCAAATCAAAACCCTGCCAGCAGCTGCCACACTTCTCCGTAGCACAATTTAGCATAGTTACGTTTCTGTTTAAAACACACACATCTAAATACCTCTTTGCCCCTTCTTTCCCATTCAGTTCTTTAAATGATAGCCCGCCATCTTACTGCAAATGTGTTTCCACAAACAGACTTTCTGTTGCTTCTATTACCTAGCATGCGTACATCCGCAAAGCAGGCACGTGGGAGGGCTCACCTACCTATCTTCGGGTCGAGCCCAGAGAAGGACTTTTCCTCAAAATGAACACAAAGGGGATCAGCCCCCCTTCCCCAAGTGTACAGTACAAAGCGAAAAGACAGAGTGGCTCCCCCACGAAAAAGCAAAGCCCATGGAAGGGCACAGAGTACAGTATGGGTGGTACGCGTTTGGTAATAAAAAATAATATTAATTATTAGTATGGTACTATAGCACGCATTACAGAGTGAATTGTCCCCAGATGCTGATAAGTAGTGCTATTATTACCCAACTCATTGGTGTTCATTTTATCGGCATCGGAGCATAATAGGCCGAGGACTCAGCGGATCTCTACAGAGGATGCATTACCCCACTGAGATTTCTTCGCGCCAATGGATGGTACTGCTGCTGTACAATGCAAAATAATGCAGAGAAGGGTCACACATGGATGCATTTACCTATCCCTTCAATTTAAGGACGGGAACTTATATTTTTTTTATTCTGGGTTTGGAATACAATTTATTTTGGTTGAGGTAAACATGAAGGGTTTTCCAACTTGTAATCATTCAAACATTACTGCGAGTGGCCTTTCTAGAATGATCATATATGTAATGTAGGAAATTGTAGAAACCAGAGGTTTTTGAAACACCATAAATGTTTTCATCACTGCCAATCCGTTCATGAAAGGTTTACAGTTGCATGTTTATCTTGGTGATTTGGAACCTGAAAATGTAAACTTACTAATAATCTGAATCACGTAAAAACAGAGCATGTTTTTAGTTTTGGCTGATAGTTGCCTCCGGAATTAATTGTGTGATGTTGTCTTTTGTATGTTGCACGTCATAGGTTGGCTGTCTTCCACGTGACTTGCTACTGTGGTCACAGTGAACTGCTGGCTGGCCACCTGAACTGCCTTCCTTCCAATCAGGAGCCAAGAACAGCCCTTGATGCAAGTCATTTGGTGCATGCCTAACACTCGGCCTCTGTTCAAGGAAGTGACATGCAATGTCCTTACACATGGGTTGCAGACCCAGGAGGGCACTTGGCCACTTGATCCATTAGCCACAGACCCATGTGCTTCCACCACAATGTTTCTAGCTCTGGGAGTGAGGAATTCTGAAAGACTCAGATTGACTGCCTGGCCTTCATTTCTCTTTTGCACATCTTAAGATGGCTGTAACAGGGCTGGTCTTTGTGTCAGGCAGCTCAGGCAGCTGCCTGACGTCAGTCAGCCTCTAGGGGGTGCTGCACCAGCAGTCAGCTGGCTGGCGTTGTCGTGGTGCCCCCGCCATTACGGAAAGCGGGTGAGTGCGCAGCAGCAGGTAAGTGTGCAGGCATTTTGCTTCAGGCGTGTTAGTTTTAAGAACACAGGTTTAATTCCCGCACTGGAATATAGTACAGTCGATGGGATGTAACATGATTTTATCAATGATTACCCCATATGCTAGGGGACGTCACCATGTGTCCTATAAGCATGGACCTGCCAGCTCTTTCCTCTCTTGTCTGATGTGGGAAGGATCGGGACTACAGCAATCTAATTGGCCCTTGCACTCAACGTTCCAAAGAATATGCTCATTTTGAGCAGCACTGTGGAGGAAACTACAGATCATTTGATGGCGGGACGGTGTGCGTATTAAGCCTGCATTTATCTGAAAACAGGCAGAAATAGTTGTTTTTTTACCATGTCGAGCTATTGGGATCAACCATCAATGTAATGATCACCCTCACTTACTTTACAAAAGGACACCTATAAATGAGGGCTCTAACAATTCCTTTGTTCTTGAAATTCAAAGGGTTGTGATGGGAGAAGGCCTTTGCCCAGAAGCTGAAAGCCCCTTTTGTGCCAGAGCCTGGGGCCCAGGGGAATAACACGGACATGTGCACTGGGGAGACAGAATACGGTGCAAATCAGTTTTTAAACTGTTTGCTGCTTCCAGATTCTGCTACAAAAATGATGTTTTCACTAGAAAAAAGGACTATGGCCTCGTGTCATTAAAATGATTAGGAAACAATCGGGAATCTATTTCTTCTGATTACAGGCAGCCCACCCGCAGCCTCTCCACCGAGCATATCAGAAGCTGGTCATTCATGTTGGATCCTCTCTGATATCTGCGCATGTGATGTTCGGAATTCGGAGCTCTGAGCTGAGCGAAACCACTTGTGTTTTTGAATACTGATGTGGGTGCGATCGCTATTTGGGAGATGCACTTTGCTTGAGAAAAATGTTAAGTGTTTCTCCACCGTGGGAGCTGAGTTAAAGGTCACACGGAGCATATATCAGCAGCAAATTTTCCATCGTATTCCTTTGCCTATTTTAAGAGCTAGGTTTATTTGTGTAGCTAATATGATGAGTTCTTGCCCCCGTCCCGTTGCCCCCAGACCCAGGTTTAGGAATATGACTAGGAGATCCTCCTCACACCACCCCTGGGCCCTGGATAACAGCGGGTGGTGTGGCAGCTCCTAGCTCTCTCCCATAGTCACCTTTCTCCACACAGCTGCGGTCAGACAGGGGAAACTGTACAAGTAAACCACTTCCCTGTTGCGAAGGAACAATTCACCTGGGCAATGTGGCATACATTTCAAAATAGTCATGTTAAAGGAAATTTCTTTCAGAATTGGTTCCAAAACATATGCTTTTCTTTTTCTCCTGGCAATGTTCTTGTGTTAAAGTCTCACCGCTTCTGCTTCTGTGGCCTGGGCTCTTCCCAGGGTACTTTGCTCACTAAACACATGCTGCAGTTTTAGGCAGGAACACTCCAGGTGTCTCTTTGCAAATAATTCATTTAAAAATGGCGCGGACGCAGTAAAAGGCACAGTATGTCGGTGACTGTTTCTGTGTGTTTACCCAGATCCAGGTAATTTTATGGCCTCAGCCCTAGTGCTGAACAGGCAAAAGATATTAACTAGATAACAAATGCAGGCTTCTTAACTCTTTCAATGCTTGTTTCCATAGTTGCAAAGCTGACGACTTAATAAGAATGTTCTTCTTACCTTTTTCTCTGTATTCACCATGTTTTCTTTTTCGCCAAGAAAACTGCTCGGAGATGCATTATTTTTTGTTTGTCATTTTTAGGGGTCAGGGATTGGGGGGTGCCAACGATGCTTCTCGTCTGGGGTGCAATCAGGGTTTAAGACCTGCCCTTCTCCAGGAGAATGTATGTGGAGAAGTTCTCCACATGCGTTGACAATGAGGACTCAGTAAACTGGTGCCCTGGCCTGTGAACCCTCTTCCTTCCCATCTGGAGCTATGGATTGGATGCCTGTAGGCCTCATGTCCCTACATTTGACTGTGAAAGGCTTGAACACAGGTTGGACTCTCAGTGAAGGGAGGCTTAGCAAAGTGTGAAGCCACTTAGCCTCTCCATCGGACTCTCCTTTCACTCCACTCTGCCTGGCAGTGTGTGGCTTCTACCCTCCTGTGTTCATAACTATATTGTTCTTCATCTCACTTACCAACTTTGACATCCTGTTCACTACGTACCTCTTTGCTATTTTGCTCCCCATCACCATTTGATTTCCCTCTAGCTTCCCCTCTTGACCTCTCTGCTGCACTTTCATTGTCATGATTGTTCATCTCTACTTTCATTTACCTTCCACCCACCCCCTCCTTTTCCCATCTTTACCGTCAGACCCTGTGTACTTTCCATTTCCTCTTGCTGATGAGGTTTCTACTGCCCACTCCCTCCTTCACTCTCACCTTGCCGGTGACTTTATTCTGCTTCTGCCCCCTTCTACATTAAAGGATATCTGCATTCAGCCCACCAGCTCCTTTCTCTCACTGCCTTTCCTCTCCTGTGCCTCATGTGCTCTTCCCACACAGCACATCAACACACTTTCACTCTTTTGCAATTCTAGTCTTCTTCTGGATTACAACTCTACCTTTTTTCCTTGTAGGAGAGGGACTCACTCTACCTAACAAAGTCATTTCCGAATCATACACAACTCTGCTTAAATCCTTCCACAAGTGCACATAACGACAGCAGCAAATTATGAGGTTCCTACGATGCATGTTTCAACATAAACTGTACGTCTGAGAATATGGCTTGTGCTGCCACTGTGTAGATGGTGTCCAGTGATATATTCGCTGGAAATAACATTGACAGAGACTCAATATTTTTTTTTAAAGGCAGTATCGAACACTTTCCTCAAAAATACTAGGACTGGAGTTTGTTTATATAATTACACCAGTCCTAAAATATTAACCCGCTCCTTCCAAAGACTAAAGCAATTGAATTTCACATTCAAAAAGAGCATGGTAAGCAACATTAACCCCCTCACATTGTACATTCTGAAGTGTTTTAGAAAACAAAGAGACACTGATAGCGATACCTAACCGAGTTATGTATCTTTCTCTACACCCTGTACCCCATTATCTCTCCTTTGCAGGTGGGGTACCATAAGGAAAATGCATATTCACCTGGAAACTATCACAAACAGCACATAGTGCTGTATATTGCCCTGAAGAAAGTGGCTCACATATATTTGTCCACTGAAACCGGTAGGCTGAACCCGACCTTTTTTGAAAAAACTGACCAATGAGATGGTGAGAGGTCACAAACAGATCCTTCCAATAAACACAGGAAGGATATGGATCTAACTGCTGATGTATCAAACACAGATATAGTCCATAGAAAAGGGACGCTTACTGTGTAACATGTGGGGTTGTACTTTTGAAAACCAAAAATCTGTCTGGAAACGTCTGACAGTATCTACTTTCTGTTTGTTGTTTCTCATAAAAATCAAAACACAAACTGACAGTACTTTTATGTAATTTACTTTTAAACATTTCTGCCAAGCAAAGAAACTGAATACAAAATGCGTTCATTTGTAAGGCAGACGACACATGCCCTGATGGTCATGACATGTGCCTTTTAAGAAAACCTCAATAGCCAATTTCATGGTGTGTGCAGAAGGTTAGCGATAGGGCAAGTTATCTCCTTACTATCCCCTCACCCTAGATAAGCGGACCAACCAGCGCAACCTAGAGAGAGAAACACATAAGGATATAGTTTAGTGTGGTTGAAGGGCAAGTAAGACTAGGGCAACACTTAGTGACAATATGAAAAAACACGTATTCAAATGTACCTGAGACTTTGTTGTGTGATGATACTGGCTAGGGGAGTCTCTAGGTTTGAGACCCTGAACAGTCCTAGACGTGTGTGTGTTTTGAATGATATTACTAAAGTATTATACATTAGCGTTGGACTATTCCAGCACACATGCTTCATTAATAGAACCTAATGTGTACTTCTTTCTTCATTTTCGATTCTCCTTACCCATGCAGCCCTCTGCGTTAAAATATAACATCTCTACTATGAACTCCCCTATATTCGCGTTCCGTTACACCTTTGCATTTCCCCCATGTATTCCTCTAAAGCAGCTGGGATAAAAATGAAAAGAAAAAAAACTTTGATGTCTAAGCCCTGAATACATATGTAAGTATTTGTATTTTAATTAAAACAATAAAGCATATTACATAAAACATATTACTTAAAAAGACAACAATTGGGCATTTTACACTTTAAAAAAGCGGGTAAATCCTAAAAGCATGAATGAAAACATACATTAACATACACATTCAAATGCAGTAAAATAACCGTCTACTTAGGAGAAAAAAATCAAGCACAACAATGTAACGAAATCTCTCGGGCACTTAAGATGCGAAACCAGAACAGATCGGGAGAAAATGAAGACATATTATAGACAAACCTAGATAACAATTGGGATCACATAGCCACCAACGATGTACAATTCATAACAAGATGCTTCGAAGTTTCAACTTGCTGCTGACAATAGCGGCACAACCTCTCACAACCTCTCGTCTCTAGGAGTGCCAGCACTGGTGCCAACAACCTCTTTCGTTAAGAACAAGTTTCATTTAAAATGCATCAAATTTGCTCTAAAATCACGAGATGGGTGTTTTAGCAGGTAAAAAGAAATACAATTAAAAGGTTTGATTTGCTGTCTACAGTGATAATATAAATCATAGTGCAAAATTGAGTCATGAGTGGCAATCCAGTCGTGCTCTAAAATCTTTGTTTTTACATCGCTCGGTAACATAGTAAATTCAAGTTTTGATGAACACACACCATGGAATAAACTATCAAACTTAGAGCCCAATGTTTGCTAAACATTTCAGGAGTTAGTTACAAGTTCATCTTTTGGGTGGATGAATAGCGAATGAGCTGGGTGATCCAAGATTTGTCTATACAATTGGATCAATCTCCAGCCAATCCGAGCATGCAGAGATAAAATACCAACCTCCTGCTTGATTATCCCTACTGGGACGCCCTGGGGAAGAGATAGAGTTTTCCTCCAGACAATGGCCTCAATCTTGTCGCAAGCAGCCCTGTCGTAATTATATTCAGACCGGTAAGTATGTGTCAATATTACATACAGGGGACATATACTATTCTTTTATTCAACCATGATCTTGATGCTTGGCAAGGCCACATGGTCTCTAACAATGTGACTGCAGGAATGTTGAGAGCAATGAGGGCTTCAAATGCAGCCGCCCACCCCCTCAGATTAAGTCAGTCATTAATGTACAGATGGGACAGTTATGGATCAAGGGAATCATAAAAACCCAATAACTTTACACTCAGTCATCTCTTCTTTTCTAAACGTTGTTTCTAGATTAGTGATTGACTTCCTAGCTCCAGTGATAGTTGAACCTCCTCATATTCCTCTTACCAACATCTCACGGGCAACTTTCTACCTATGATTCTACTGGACCACCCTGGAATGTTTGCCTCTACTCCAACCATGATAGGACCACTCAGCCTACTCTTCAAGCATACCATTGCAAGCACATGATTGTTTTACCATTACCCAGTTAAGAAATACTCAATTAACATCCTTGATCTCGTGGAAAATATGGACATTGGGCCTCATTATGAGTGTGGCGGAAAGGCAACAACGGTGCCGGTAGTGCTGCCAGTGCCGTTGTTACCTCTCCACCACACTACGAGTTCTGCTCACGGGTACCGGTCTGACCAGGCGTGCACACTGCACCCGTGAGTTGAACTCATGATTGCACCACCACCGTTATTAACGGTGCCGGTGCAACCATGCTCCCTATGGGGCAGAATGGGGATTGGGAGGCCGGCCATAACGGCACCCGCGAATGGGCAATTACCGGGTCTGCCAAACTCGGCATGACCCGGTTATTGCCCATTCGCGGGTGCCGGAGAAAAACAACTTAATAAGGGCACGGCTACCGCCAGAGTTGTAGTGAGGGCCATTGACTTTCTAGGGGTAACTGAAACTTGGATCACCGATGATTACACCACACTTGTTGACACTCTGATTCAAACCGGGTAAATCATTTTTGTCAGTAATAAACTGAGCAAGGCGTGCGTGGGGTTGCACTCATGTCCCCAGTTTATGTCCACCAAAATTCCTACATTGCTCATTTTAAGAATACCTAGCTGCAGGGTTCTTTTCATTTTTTTTAAAAAATTTGCTTGTCCCCCGCTTTCCTTGTTATGGAAGCCCCTACCACCCCTGAAGTCTCATAATGCCGATCATGGGTAGCAGGGGATATCCCCATAATCGTTTTTTTTCAGATTTTTTCTATGGAACCCATTTTATATAGATGGCTCTCCCTGAAGAATAACTTGATTAACTCGAAATGCGTAGAAAAACAATATCACTCTGTTTTTCATCTTTATGAACAAAGCTTTTTGTTGCCCTGCTACACTTATTGAAAGCAAATTATGTTGTACATTTCAAGATTTTTACTTTCTACATTTGGAATTGTTATGGTGTATGTTGTTTTACCTAAACTCGGATTTGGGTAAATTCATTCTTGACATTACCTTTCATGTTTCAAGAAACATTTGTTGGGATGTTCTCCACACTAGATTTATAATGTTGCCTTAGCTTATATGTTTCTCCAAGTCCTTGACTCTGTTGGACTTTTTATTGTTAGCACCCCCAATTTGTCACAAGAAACTTTAATTGTACATTTTCTAAGATATTGTTTACCTCTTACTCCAGGTGAGCAGGGGCATCTTAACGTTTTGTGATCACCTGAACACATCATAATTCCCAGGATCAATTAAGGGAATAAACTGTAAACAGAACATTTAAAAAAAAGGTTCAACCCAGTGGTGGCCCCAATGAAGAGAAGAAACTGGGTACCAGATAGATTGAGCTGCTCAAGGCACCTGAGAGCATTTCATCATCTCCCTGCCTTCTAAAATATCTACAGACATTTTGAAGCTCTACATAGAACTTATTGTTCTACCAGAAATGTCAATGGTGCCAACAGCCTCCCATGAGGTTGCGAATAACCTATGCACATTCTTGAAAGAAAAGAAAAGGTGAGAACCGTCTAAAGAATCATTGATAATCACCAGCACTTATCCTACCCATTTCTTACCCCGGCCCCATCCTAACCACACTGCTTCTTCCTTTCACCTTTTATCACCTTTGGATAGGTTAAAATATGTCCTGAAAATTAAGGCTATGACTGTGCAGGTCTCCCCCTACCACTCCTTGCTTACCAAAGGGAAGAATGCATAATTGGCAACAAGGTAGGCTCCCCTCATAACTAGTTCATTCAGCAGTGGTATTTTCTCCCGGATTTTGAATAAGAATAGCATCTTGCCTCTTCTGAAGAATCCATTTTATGGCCCTACCATCTCTGCTAAATTACCACCCCGTAGAGAACACAATACCTTTAATGGCAACACCCCATCCATTCTGATTCTCCTAATCCTGCATGTTAGTCAAGATTGTATAAGTACCCTGTGGGAGACTGCGCCAGCCTTGTCCTCTTGGCAATAGTTAACCCAACCTTTGGTATAAGCATGTACTACACGAGTTGGTAGAGTGACTGAGCAGCCAGGCTTATCTCAAGAGGGGTCAATGTGAGCTGTAGGGTTATTACACAGAGATTCACAGGGACAAGTATCCAAATAAACACGTACTCTCAAGGTTTCTTGTTTAAACAATTATTTATTAAATTAACAGTCAGTGAATAAGGCTTCTTTAGAAGGGAGTAACCATCTGTAACACAATAATATACTTACAAAATACACCCATTTGGGATGACACACAGACGCTTCTTTCAATAATTAAGACACTGTGGACATTGATATATCACTGGCACATTTAGAGCAATACTGAGATTAGGGTCACCAAGGAAAAGATGATGGAATACAACAATGGTTAACAAATATTCTTCAGCAGGTAAGTACTTTTTGAACCCTACAATGCAATTTAAATGAACCCTTTCCCAACTACACAAGTTATCTACTGTGTGACCTTTGTTGAGGGATAGTTAAAGCACAAAGTCAGAGGTAAGAAGAGTCTTTCAGGGAGCCAGGACAGCCAATGTCAATTAAGCAAAATTCTAGGTGAGCTGAAACACTTCTTGCAGGTAGGTAAAAAGTATTGCACAAAGTTTTAGAAGTCTTTGTAGAAAATTAAAGCACTGTAGGGTCAAAAGCTGGGAGCCTTGTGATGGACAAAGCTGCAAGAAACTCTGCAAAAGCAACCAAGACACGTTTTTCAACTCCAAAGCCAAAAGAAACACAGTATTAAAATCAATGAAACAATACATTAGAGAGTGGGAAAAAGGTCTCAATCTCTCCAGGTTAGAAATTAAAAGTTCTAAAGTCCAGCAAAAGTGCTTGGGGCCTCTAAGGTAGAAGGGAATTAGCACATATCTGTGAATTCTCCCCAACACTCCAATTGGTCATACTTTCCAGAGAGACCATCAGTATTTTGGTGATTACACCCTGACCTGTGTTCTATGCTGAAATCAAAACCCTGAAGGCTGATTGACCATCTTAATAATTTAGGATTATCCCCCTTCATCTGCATTAACCATCCCAAGGGTTGGTGGTCTGTTTGAATTACAAAAGTAGATTGGTGCACAATCAGGAGCAAGTTGAGGCCAAGTCAAGGCGCTGTGGCAGTTTGGCAGTTTGGCTGGTGGATCGCTGGGAGTGTGGACGGCTTGTTTGAAAGGCTGATTGTGCTTATTGGGTTTTCTGTTTAAACCTTCAATTGTATTGGCCCGCCCCTTTCCTGATGTTGACTATTTTTTGAAAATCCATGTGCACCAGCACACGTGCACCAGACGGAAGTACCTGGGAAGTACCGCTTTGCTGCTCTGTCAATATTGTGAATGCTAGCAGTGGACCTTCTACACTAGCTATATTTGAAAAATCTGGCGCACCAGGCATAAGTACCTGGGAAAGACCGCTTTTCTGCTCGGTCATGCAGCAAGCAGCGAGCATCCGGTTACTTCCCGGTAACTGCCTAGAAACTTTGTGTGCTACCGAACTCAGGTCAGTGAGTTTACTCACTCTCAGTCAGGTTTCTGAGTTCTCTTGTGTTTTATCACTGATATATGCCGGCAAATATTTACATGCTGAAATCCAATATGCCTTCCCATACATTAGCACTGAAAACCGTGGCAACCCACAGCCTAGGCGGGTTTTGAGGAAAGCAATCGTGCTGACTCCAGTCATCTCGCAGGCACGTAATACCGGGACAGCTGACATTCGAGGCTTTTGTTGCCTACCCATTCCTAAATTATCAGAGGCATACAATATCAGTTTACAAACAAACTCTAATTCATTAATGACCAACATAATAATGCAACAACCGATTCTTACTTCTGATAGAACAACATCACTTGTCTTTGAGCCGTTATGCCGTGAGACCTTTGATCATCATGTTCAACTTAATGCATGAGTGGCGACTATAAACATCTCAAGTCATGCCGACCCTCATGACAAAGAGACAGAATGACCAACTTCCCCTTTTCCTGCAGGGTCCAGTTTGCCTAAAGCCCAACAAAACATATCTGATCAGACCATATTGGCAATTAGTAAAAATATCACACCATTGAACAATATAAGGGCGGCCTTCGAAAAGGAAGCAGTTAGGATTGAAGTTGACGTTGATGATTTTACTCCGGCCATATCGATTCATGCCAGTTCACGAGACTCTAATTCAAATCTCTCACATTCTCCGACTTTGTTTAATCATGAGTCGCTTGAAAATTCTTCACTGTCAGAATAATATGTAAGTTCTTCTCCTCGAAGACCGATCATGTCAGCAAAAAGTCTTCCAATGCCAAGTAACATGTTGGAAATTACTCTAACACCTATGAACATGACCATTGTCAGTTTACATAAATTATTTGAAACGTTGGACAACAGTGAAAATTCAGCAAATAATGACCTGGCTAAATAATGATCATAAAGACAAGTTGAACAACCAACTTCAATCCAAAGACTGTTCAGATCAGAGCACTCAATTGGGATATAATGCTTTAACCAATAATGTTTTACCTATGATTGCAAAAGTCATTCGCCTAGTTGAAATTCCAGAAATAAATCACTCAATAGTTGTGGTTTCTGATTCTCATCCTACCGGATTCTTAAATTTAAATACTCATGAGGATTCCGGAGCGCCACAAACTTTTGTCAGTTTACATACATTATTTGAAACGTTGGACAACAGTGAAAATTCAGCAAATAATGACCTGACTAAATAATGATCATAAAGACAAGTTGAACAACCAACTTCAATCCAAAGACTGTTCAGATCAGAGCACTCAATTGGGATATAATGCTTTAACCAATAATGTTTTACCTATGATTGCAAAAGTCATTCACCTAGTTGAAATTCCAGAAATAAATCGCTCAATAGTTGTGGTTTCTGATTTTCATCCTACCGGATTCTTAAATTTAAATACTCATGAGGTTTCCGGAGCGCCACAAACTTTTGACATATTCACCTCTAATAAAAAGGGGCAAAAGCATTCGAAAATCATAACAGAAACCACATTACAATTGACTCAACAGAAAAAGTCAAAAAACATCAAATTGTGTGCTTTGAAAACTAGAACTAACTCCAGGCAGTTTATACGATCTGTCACCCTAGCTCAAAAACATAAAGCTAATAGTTCTTTAGCCATAACTAAGAAATATAAAAAGTTGATGACAGAAGTGAATCACCTAACGAAGGAGAAGAAATGAACATCTTTAGAGCATCCACCTTTAGATGACCTAATATTATTAATGTCAGAGCAACCAGCCATTAAGGTCCCTCCCTTAACTGTAAATAAGGAAAGAGACCCATGGAATAGACCCCAAATTGAGATACTTTCTTTTCCTAGCTGACAGTACGTTACTAGAACAACGTAGTAATGAAATAAAAAAAGCAGTTGATCTTTATTTGTCAGGACAGTCACATCAAAAAACAGACCCGATCATAAAATTTAACACACCAATCGCACAAGCTTCGGCTCCTCTCCAAAGTAATAATGAATACAATCATGAAAGATTGTGTATTCAACAATTCTGCACCAATGTGCCTTCGTCACATGTGATGGTATTTGACAAAAGATGAAAGTACCACCCAAACTGATAAACCTCCCATACAGACGAAGATTCACAGTAATCAAGGTAGTAAACAAGGTAGTGAAAAAAAGCCACTCGCTTACAACATTCTCTCATAATGAAATGCCGTTCAGCCTTGTATGAGTCCTATGACCTAAATAGGTCCAGTATCCTGAACATCTTCCAGGAAATACCTTTATTGCAGGATATAAAGCCCATGGATCTAGATCAGGTCGAATTTCTCAGTGATACCAACTTATCCATAGTGAGATTATGGATTCCTTTGGGAGTAGTTTGAATACTTTGTGGAGAGAAAAAATTGAGCTATTCAAACTAGGCTTCATAATTGCTCAAGATCCGATCAAACAAGATGTCGGGCTCCTAAAAGATAGCTTGTCTCCGTTACCATTTACTTGTTTAAAATGTGCTCTGCAGGTGGAGCAATCTGTGATTCCACAACGGAGTTATAGAACATAACAATCAGGCAGCGCTCATAATGTACAAATGAGTTTAGCCAGCTGGAACACCCGCGGTCATACTAACTTACAAATATCTAATACCAATCAGATAGACAAATTTGACATTCTGGTCTTCCAGGAAACCTGGCTTCTTGAAACTCCGGTGTGGAACAACCATGACCTAGTATTACTACCAGCAAAAGTTCCACATAAAGGCGGCCCAAGCTCAGGCTTATTGGTCTCCATCAAAACCAGCGCTGGGTTAACTATCGAACCCTGGGCCGCCCCAAACATTTATTTACAGTTAGTTAAAATAACAGGTCATGACCACACAATCACCTTTTTAAACATATACAGAAACCCAGCCGGCATTACTCACCATCTTTTTTTCAGAGACTTGGAACAAGTACTTGACATTATTATGGGCGAATCTACTATAACTAATGCCATTATCACCGGCGACCTTAATTTGCTTGGCTTAATGATAAATTGTTCCCCAATTAATCCAGCAGCCACTAGGTGGTTAAGTCTTATGAAGGAAAAGCAACTCTATATGGCAAATGGGTCACCACCGGGAGATGTGCCTCCCCATAGCACGTGGTCTAGAGGAAACACACAAAACATTATTGATTACATCTTCATAGATCAACAATTATATGCTAATGCTGAATTGTTCAGAGTAATTGAGCAAGCTCACAGTGATCAGCCACTGTTCGAAAACACAAGACTTTTGGTTCAATATTCCGCTGATATTTAATAATACTAAAAAACTTTTTCGGTGGAATGAAAACAATCTTTCACAATTAAATCACCTGATTCTGTGAAATCATAATAGTGACAACAAACCTGAATACACAGTGGCCTTGACTTCCTTTGCTGTCCCAATCGCCTCAGGAAACTCAGTTTGCAAAAACACACACATCTTTGATCCTAAGATCAAATATTTAAAATATGCTCTTCGCAGATTTAGGAAATTAATTCAGCAACTTCCCTTAATAGAGAGGCTAAATGCCTTGAGAAAAGCCAAGTGCATGTACATTAATTGGACACGTAGCAGACAGGCCTTAATGCTTCAACATGATGGAAAAACAATGTTACAGTCCCTAGTTGATAAAAACTCTGCCCAGACCTGGACCCTTTTAAATTCGGTGGCTCATGCATCACAAACAATGACACAAATCAATCATGGTCGGTGAGTTGCAATTGAAGGAACACTTTAGAAATTTATATAATGATCCTTCGTTTCAACCCACCACAGATAATTTTCTGCACCTCGAAATATGGCAATTGGATATCTCAGAAGCCTTCACTGAAGAACTCATAATACAATCTAGCAGGTCCAAAGCTCCTGGGCCTGATGGATTAAGCAATTTCATGCTTAAAACCCATCCTACAATGTGGTCGTCCATGCTATACAATATGTATATTGAGGTTATAAGAACACACACAATACCAGTGACATGGAAACAATCTGTTATTGTACTGATTTATAAAAAGGGAGATTGCTCCCTTCCTATCAATTATAGGCCGATACCCTTACTAGACGCGCCAGGTAAAATCTTTGCGCGCCTACTTCTCTGCAAATTTAATACCTGGACCTTATTAAACCATCAAAGAGATTCCAATCAAACTGGATTTGTTGCCAGCTTAGAAACAGTTATAAATTTAACAATACTTAATACCATAATAAGTCAGGCTGCAATAATTAAGGACCCCCCTTGTTAATTTGCATATGCAAGTAACTTTGGGTCTCACCCTAAGTTACTAGGGGAATCCAGACGTGGACCCCTTGCTCACTATTCTTAGAGAGGCACAGCTCCTCCCTACTGATGAGGTCCAACCAGACCGAAACACGTGTCTGGGGATGCTGTTGGTACTCTTGTTCAGAGGAGAATTGCCTAGCATTTCGGTGCTGGACTGCCCCAGGGCAGGACAAAGACTGATATGTTTAGGATATTTCTTCTCTGTGAAAGACAGTGAGCTAAAGACTCTGGGTAAGTCTCTCGCAACCAGGACTAATGTCTGGCAGGGAGACTCCCAGGACCCCCCTTGTTAATTTGCATATGCAAGTAACTTTGGGTCTCACCCTAAGTTACTAGGGGAATCCAGACGTGGACCCCTTGCTCACTATTCTTAGAGAGGCACAGCTCCTCCCTACTGATGAGGTCCAACCAGACCGAAACACGTGTCTGGGGATGCTGTTGGTACTCTTGTTCAGAGGAGAATTGCCTAGCATTTCGGTGCTGGACTGCCCCAGGGCAGGCCAAAGACTGATATGTTTAGGATATTTCTTCTCTGTGAAAGATAGTGAGCTAAAGACTCTGGGTAAGGCTCTTGTAACCAGGACTAATGTCTGGCAGGGAGACTCCCAGGACCCCCCTTGTTAATTTGCATATGCAAGTAACTTTGGGTCTCACCCTAAAATGCAATAATTAAACAGCCAGTATATTTTGCATTTATTGATTTCCATACTGATTTTGATTTAGTATCGAGGTGCCTTTTGTTGAGCAAACTAAGCAAAGCAGCCTGCCCTTTTACATTAACAGACATCATTGCTGCTCTTCATTCAGAGACCTCGATACAAATCCGCTTAAATGAGGGATTACTATCAGCTCCCATTGTAACAACTAGAGGCCTTAAACAAGGATGTATTCTTGCTTCTGCCATCTTTAACTACCTCATTTATTTATTTATTTGAATTTGTAGAGCACGCAGCAGCCCGGGGGCATCGTGGCGCTTGTTACAGACAAATCTTATTTACAGATAAATGTATATTTACAGTTTGCAGCGTTACAGACAGCATAAAGTGACAGTTGGCATAAATAACAGTTGCACGTTGGCATAAGAGACAGTTGCATTTTACCGAGCAGTGAGTGAGGTTTTGAGTTTTCTTCGGAATGCAAGAAGTGAGTTTTCTGATCTGATGTCTGTGGGTAGTTCGTTCCAGGACTTGGCAGCAATGTATGGGAAGACAAGGCCACCAGCTTTAGCCCTGTTGAAACGTGGGACGTGTAGTTGGTTAGTGTATTGTGACCTAGTGGGTCGGGTAGAAGAGGATTTGGTGATTGTCTCTGATAGGTAGGATGGTGCAGAGTGAGAGAGGCATTTGTGTGTAAGGGTGAGTATCTTGAAGGTGATTCACTTTTTGACTGGGAGCCATTGAGCTGATTGTCTGGCCTGAGAAATGTGCTCCCTTTTAGGGATGCTTAATGCTGCACGAAGTGCATTGTTCTCTGTGACTTGTAGTCTGTTTAAGTTGTTTTTGGATGTACCTGCTAATAAGGCATTGCAGTAGTCTAGTTTTGCTTCAATAGTTGCTCTAGCTATTGATAGACAATTGGGTTTGGATAGGTAGGGTTTTATGGAGTTCATGAGTTTGTTGGTGTGTGCGGATGAGGATGTGATAGCGCTAAACTGTCTGGTCATGGAGAGAGTGGAATCTAGATAGACACCCATGGTCTTGACAGCACTGGACAGGGATAATAGTGTTATCAATGGTAAAGTTTGCGTCTTCGTTCATTACGTTAAATATGCTTTTAATAACATTATTACTGATGCTCCAAAAATTGGCCATAAAGCAGTATCTGCATTAATATACGCAGGCAATCTAGTTTTAATCTCTAAAACTCCAATGGGATTACAGAAATTACTAGATGCTTTCACTACTAATGAGCTTGTAATAATCTACAAAAAACTAAAATATTGACATGTGTGAGCAGACAATCTGTTTGGAATGATCCTTTGTGGTCTATCCATAACACCAACATTGAAGTAGTAACTCAATGCACTTACTTGGGCATGATCATAGATACCCAACTACATAACACATCACGACAAGGCTTGACACCAAATTTATGATGTCCATCTCTCAAACCAAGATTATCTTGGCAAAATATGGAACATTTTCTTTGAAGCCTGCGATTACTTATTACAAACAGAAAAATTCTCTTGTGCAAATATACAGCTTAGAAACATCGCTGTCTCAACCTTCAAAAAGCTGCAAGGAAGCTATTGGGAGCACATTTTAAAACTACCACAGTGCATACCAATTGCATGGATCAGATATGAGATAGTGTTAACTTCACTCTATTGGCTGTACAAATGGCGCCACTGTGCGTTATTGAGGAAATGTTTGTTAGCTAACAATTGTAGCACTCTGCTTAAGACCTTGTCTGAGTACATGCTCTGTTCGGAGCATAAATTTGCGAAACAATGGAGAGTGGTAGTTTTGGGGTTTTTAGCTGAAGCTGACATCCCCATTCATATTCTTTTTGCTGATCCCAACAGGGCAAAACAAAGCTCTACCTGATAGATTGCACAGACACAAAGAAAGCATGCACTCAATACAAGGACTTTCGACAGAATCCTTTTGATGAGAAAAAACTAAACACAGCTGATCTATATTTCATAAAACATCCCTCCCAGGGGCGTAGGAGACACATAAAATCTGGAGGGGACAGGGGACACCTTGGGGACTTTGCTTTTGTGTATGAGGAAATTCCCCAAGGTGGACTTGAGGAAAGTGACTTCCGGAAGGTCTCCAGCAAAGCGCACATTGTAAGCCCCAGAACAAATGTAATATAGAAAGGAATATATTGCCATGTTGTAGGTGCTGACTGGAAAAACGGGTGGTCAATGTCATCTGGAAGTTCGAGGCCCCTTTTAAATGAAATGTTTGAAAGGCCCTTATGCTGCCCCTGGGCGACCACCTTGTTTTTCTGGTTTTACCCACTTGGTTGTTAACTTGTATCAGCCTCAGGCCCTTGACATAAGTTGCACCATGTTCCCACTTACCCTGTGCCCTTCTTACCCCAGCTGCTCAAGCAGAACCCTTGGACCATTTCCTTGAGTTTTGTCAATCATGAGGGGAGAAGCTCCCTGCTCTTTTGTTTCATTACGTTGCCATCATTATGTTGCCATGTACATTTTGCTGCCTAAACTTCCATTAAAGGGGTGTTACAGGTCCGATGCTTTGTTTCTAAGGTTGAGGTACAAGGGGGTCAGAGGAAAGTATGTTTGTAGTGATTTAGAATGGCAGTAGGCTATTTCTTCAGGCAGGTTTGGTTACTATTAGGTGAGGTCAGGCCGCTAGGTGGGTATGCAGAGTATGAAGGTGTGTTTTCCCCTAACATCCCTCTACCTAATCAATTTTGTTACCCTAACCCTCTTCCTGGTTTCCCTACTTCCCCCTACCCATCCACAAACTCTCCCTAATCCCTCCTTTGCCCACTGGCTGCCACGTGGTCACCTGTCTTTTCTATCATCAGGAACCCGTGCCAAACATGGTGGGCGGGTCACACATCCGCCCCCAAGCTAAACAACTTGTGCACCCGTGCATTAAGGTTGGGACCACTAATATGGAACTCCGTTTGGGGGATGCCTGGGATGTTGGCCATATGGTTTCCTCTTTACTCGTCAGAAGATGCTTCGATATTACATTCATAACACAGCTACCAAAACCTGTGGAGTTAATTTACATTAGTGCTTAAAAATGCACAGTGCAGCCCCTAATTACGTAGACATCTGGCCATTGGCATATATGTGAGACACGGCTCCCTCTTCAGAGTTCGTGCTTTGCTCGTTTACTGGCACAGTTCGCCAACCACAGGGTACATTTGCTCTGCTACCCTGACTCTGCTTCCATTCATTTAGGAAAAGTGGCTTTCTTCCATCTAAGCTAGAGCTGTGCATTTATAATGGAATGGTAGGACAATCAAATTGCCCACCAACAAAACGCTGCCAATTATATAGTTCTGCGTTAAAACATGACATGTCTTTTTCTGCAGGTCAGCCGACCAGGCCCTAACATGGAATCTTGAGCCCCCCACATGCAACCCCCGCCGACCAGGCCCTAACATGGAAGCTTCAGACCCCACATGCAGCCCCAGCTGACTAGGCCCTAACATGGAAGCTTCAGCCCCACACATGCACTCCCAGCCGACGAGGCCCTAACATGGAAGCTTCAGCCCCCACATGCACCCCATTGCTCAGCATTGTCTCCCTTATGTGACTCTGGGAATGTACATGACAGGTTGTTGGGTGCTGGCGTTAAAGGGGGCTAGTGGCCAAAGACGTGTATACTGAGATCTGGGTAGGCTAACACCTAGAGTTATAGTGAATGATCGTTCCTCCTACACTAGGCCACATTTAAAGTATCAGCCTGCAATTATGTTTCAGGTTACTTTTGACACACATGCAGGCATTTAAATTTGATTAACTTCTGCAGCCTCCAAAAGCATTATTAATCGGGAAACAGAAGTGCTGGGCATCCTTTCACTAGGGTAAGTCCCGTCGGTTTGCATTGCTTTTCTGCAGAGTCCTGAGGTCAGTGATGCGGTAACATTTTTAGGGAAGGAGGGAAATCAAGGGGTCAGGCAAGGGGCTACACACTCCAGAACATTCCGGAGATGTTCATGACATTCTGAGGGCATAGCTCTTTGCAATATGGGGATTGCAGTCTTGCATTGAAAACGGGGAAAGCAAAACCACATGTCGTAGAACGCAGATGGAAACCGGGACTGGATGGGCAACTCACAGAGGATCTGGGGGCTTCTGACATGTGATGCAGACACATCGAATCGCCTTGTATGACTGTAGGAGGAAGGGCCCATCATTTGATGGGGACAGGGTAAGCAATACCAGAGTAAGGCGGAACTGGACTAAGGAAAAGTGTGCCATGCAGTAGCGCCCCGAGACCCAAACCCAGGCAATGCTCACTTTTTTCATTTTCAGCACCTTATATGGGTCGTGAATGAGGACCCCAGTAATGATGTTAAAGGCTGTGAGGGCCCCTTTACGTGTCTTTCATGTGGCCTGGTAATCTTCAGGGATGTATCCAGCATGTGAGGACCCCTTCAGGTGACATGGAATGCTATGTGGGCCTGGCCCTGCAGAATTATCTTTCAGGTCTGCCAGGTGCACAGCAGGAGGGTCCTCCTTATTGGAAAGATAGGAGTGACTTAAGAAGAGGCGATATTGGGTTGTTAAGGTGCAGGGGGTCCGGGGAGCTGGGGGGTCCTTGAGGGAGAGGAGCCCCAGAGCACTGTCGGAAGAGGACACCACCTTGTGCCGTGCGTGCGTGTCTGGGTCCCTGGTGTGATATAGCCACATGCCCCTTGGGAGACCTCAGTGGTATGGGAGGGACATTATGCGTGCCACACCAGGGAAGCGACTGAGAGTGCAGAAGCCAAGGATGTCGCTTGGCTTGAGCAACACGTTTTGCAGCGTGATAATCTCCGATTCATTCCACTTCCAGGCCCTTTTCTTGCCCTGGCCCGGGTGCACTGCCATTGTCTTTGCGGGCGCTATTGGTCTGGAAGACTGGTGCAAAGGCCAAGGGAACCTGACACGCCCCTCCACGACAACACATACTCAGGGCCTGATTCTCATCATGGCGCAGTGAGGGTGCTAAATAGCACGACTCACAGTGCCATTTCTTGATGCCCAGGTACCACTGCTATTCCATTGTGGGTCTGGGTGTTTTCGCAAAGCACGACAGTGCTTTCCCTGTAATCCGCCTGTTTCTAATGGAAACAGGCGGATTGCAGAATCTTGGCAGCATTTTCGTTAAATAACGAGGGAATCATCATTTAACGAAAATGCTGCCAAGATGAAAACAAAAAAGAATGTGCTGTTTGGGTGTGCAGATCGTGAAAGGTGGGTCCTGCACTGCATTTATTTATCTTTGTTTGCAGACAAGTGCATACTGCCATCCATAGTAAAACCATGGATGGCAGTATGCACTCTTCTGCAAACTAAGATGCAGTGCAGGACCCACCTGCCACCATTTTCACACCCACACAGTTGTGTGCTTCTTGTGGCACTACTCCTGTGCATGTGCTTCTTGTGGCACTCCTCCTGTACGACACCAATTTGGTACCGTACTTTGGCGCCAATTTCAGGCAGTTCCGAAATTGGAGGAGTGCCACAAGAATACCCATGCAAAAGGAGAGCTAATGAAAGTGCCGGTTGCTAGGTCAGTTTTCAGCCCTTCCAGCGACAGGCACCCATATTCTGAAAGTGGCGCAATCAGTCGACTTCAGAAGATTGCGCCACTTTCAGAATAGGTCGTAATTACCGAAAATGTCCTTAGCACTTTTTACGACATTTTCGGTAATTAACACCAACTTGAGAATTGGGCCCTCAGTCACGCTGTCCCCCCTCGTCCAGACAGTCACACGACATCACAGACACACAGACACTACTACTCAGTTACTTACCTCAGCTAGCTCCGGCTCGAATCCAGTCTCTCTCTAGTCCCCCACTCCCTCGCCTCGATAATCAAATGACGTTGCAGAGTTCTCTGCACGCGTCATTGCCTGGCTGCTCCACTTCGCTCAGGGCTCTGGACAAACGCAGGCTGAGGCTGCACAGTAGTGCACTGCGCAGGGGCACGTGCAGTTTGTTACCCAGTCTGGGCATGTACCAAATGCGCAAGCGCATGGCATGCAGTGAGCAGAAGTACTTTAAGCTGGCAGTCTGCAGAACTTGTACTTTTGCACGTTGATGGCTGCAGCCTGCAGAACAGGGCTCAAGTCGAGAGTACACACGGGGGTACAGAGTCCACCCACTTTTTTTAGAGGGCGGACTCTTTCCCCCCCAGCTAAAATGATAAACAGTTAATGTCCTCTTTGAATGTATGCATTAAAGACGACCACAGGGATTGAACCACAGTGGTCAGGTTTGTAGGCCGGACACTTCACCACTGCATTATATAACCTTATGAAAAATAACAAACAACTAAAAGTAAAATGTCTCATTTCGACACTGCAATTCCCAGGGAAAACATTTGTATTGGTTCTTGGAGTTTAAAACATGCACATCTTTTAACGTTTTTAAAAACACTATTAGAAGAAAAAATCCCCTCTGGGCTTTGTGTGTGTGTTGTTTTTATGAAAGGCAAATGACATTTGTCCTGTGCAATTTGGGTGGTTATGCAAAGCAAATGAAATGAAATGTGCATATTTCACCTTTATATGCTAATTTCTGGTGACGTCACATCCCATTGCATTTGTTGACATGTCCCCCCACTTTAATTTTTAGGACTTGACCCTTGGTGCAGAAGTATAATTACACGCTGCAAATGTTTACACGCTGCATGCACTAATATTTTACTTCCATATTCTGGGGGGGGATAAATGCCATTATATCACCCCCACTTAAAATAGTGGGGGGGATTTGTCCCCCATGTGCCCCCATGTCCTACGCCCATGATCCCTCCTATGCTTAGATCAGCCACATTGGGATTAAGGTTCAATCTATGGCCCACTTAATATCTTATGGCCAGAAGTTCCGAAATTGAGAAAGAGAACAATAATTGTCGCTTTTGTCTAATTAAAGAACATCCGGAAACTTTACAACACTTAATCACTCAATGTTTGGCAGTGAATGCAGTCAGAATGAAATACTTCTCTAAATACCTAGAGCATTTTAGCAGTTGTGATCCAGAGTCTGTGTGGCACACAATCCTATGTACATCAATAACTCTCTCAGGCTGGCCACTATGAATTATCTAGCTGCCTTGTTGTGGAGAATTAGTGTCACATAGGAACAAGAAATTGATGACTAGTTCCTAAGAATTTAATAATGCACATTTCTACCATTTGATCCATATGAATGTTGTCATGTCAATATGTATTGACTACCATAAAATGATACTTTACTTGAATTTGTAACAAAATGTAATTCTGATTTACTTGAATTTTAGCATTTAAAGATCTTCACATCAGATTCCAGAAACATGCCTTTGCTAAAACGCCTTGTCCGATTAATATTGGTTTTTAGGTGCTTTTTGAAATGAAAAAGTTAATGACATTTCGATGCTTGATTTTAAACTTTTAATAATTAAGTTCTATTTGTCATGATTCTGCCTGATGAAATGCACGTTTTTAAAATGTTGTTTGTTGAAATGTATCCTTCTGTATTTTCGAAATTATGATTGTTTTGCCTACTATATACTTAGGAATTGGTTTGTAATCTTTACTTTGAATATTTTATTTGTATTTGTAAATTGTGTTCTTCAACTATGCAAACAAACATTGTAAAGTTGATTAATCAGCTATAACAATAAATACAGAAGTAGATCCATACAAGTATGGTCTAAATTTCTTCAAAGACCACACAATGGGCCTCATCACTAGTCTGGCGGTAACCCTTAAATGTGGTGGTAGCGCTACTACCGCCGCATTTAAGGGTCCGCCAGATCATGGACTTGGCGTGGTAAATGTGGCAATTTTTTCGGTGCTATTACCGCCGGCGGGAAATCCGCAGGCCGTAATAGCGCAAATTTTCCCCATTGGGCCCAGTGGGGAATGAGGAATTCCTGAATGGGCCCAATGGAGAATGGGCACTAACCGTTTCGCCAAACCCGTGATCCGGCACTAATAGCACCGGGGGGTTCGGCAGTAGGGCTAATAGCGCTGGTGGTAATAGTGCCAGCGTTACTGCCCAATTCGTGATGAGGCCCAATGTCAACACATGCACGTTTAATTGTTGCCCACCTTGTTTCACTGTTCTTCAGTCTCCTATTGATGAAGCAGATAGGGTGTTCCCTGCCTTTCTCATCCAGCTGACTTAAAACTGCACCTATTCCTGTATTTGAAGCATCCGTTTGTACAATAAAGGATTGATTGTAGTCAGGAGATCTCAAGACAGGATCTTGACAAAGGGCTTTCTCAAGTCCTTAAAATGCCTTAGTGCACTCGTCATTCCACCTGACCTTCTTGGGGAATTTGGGTGAGGAGATCACATTCAAGGGAGAATCTATGGTCGCATAGTTCGCAATGAAGGTCCTATAGTAACCTGTGAAACCTACAAAGGCTCTCACTGGGGTTTGAGCAGTAGAGGTGGCCCAGTCTTGTACAGTTTGTACTTTGCTAGGCAATGGCCTTATTTCACCTCCTCCTACCTCATGTCCAAGGTAGACCACTCGAATCTGACCAATTTGACACTTGCTTGTCTTTATTTTTGGATGGGCCTGGTGAAGAGCCTGCAATACATATCCCAGGAGGTTAAGATGTTCTTCCCAAGTGGGGCTGAACACTGCAATGTCATCCAAGTATGCCATGCAGCTGTCCTCCATGCCATTCAGAACATGGTTTACCATCCTTTGGAATGTAGCAGGTGATTTTCGTTAGTCCAAAAGGCATAACCTTAAGCTGGTAGAGACCTCCTGAGGTTGAAAATGCAGTTTTCTCCTTGGCATGGTCTGTCAGAGCTATTTGCCAATAGCCTGATGTTAGGTCAAATGTACTGAGGTAATTAGTTGAACCAGGTTTGTCCACCAGATCATCTGTCCTAGGTAAAGGATGAGCATCAGTTATGGTTGCTGCATTAAGAGCTCTATAGTCCACACAGAATCAGAACTCCTTGGATCCTGCCTTTGGTACTAGTACAACCAGACTAGTCCATGGACTTGTAGATGGCTCTATTACCCCAAGATCAAGCATCTTCTTGACCGCTTCCTTTATGTGGGTTCTTACGCTTCTTAAATGGTCTGACATTCTGTAACCCCTGCTTTTGACAGGGAGACAGTCACCAGTGAGTATAGCATGCTGGTCCCAAGGAGTCAAGCCTGGTGTCAGTGAAAACAGGAAGGCAAACTGATTTAACAGAACTTTGCACTCCTCCTGCTGTTCCAGAGTCAGATGAGAAGAGAAATTAACTCCTTCTATTTTTCCATCTAAAGGCTTTCCCCAGAGAAGGTCAGGTAGAGATTCACTCTCCTCCTCCTCTTGATCAGATGCTAAGAGCAAAGCTCCCAGTTCTTGTCTGGATACATTTTGCGAAAGACACTAGGGGCCTCCTTTGGATTGCCCAAGTCCACTAAGTAATTGACCTCTCCAAGTTTGGCTATAACCTTGAAGGGTCCAATCCATTTGTCCTGCAAGGCCCTCTTCCTTGTGGGTACCATAACTAGAACAAGCTGGTCTGGAGTAAACTCCATCAGGTTGGCATTCTGGTCATGCCAATGTTTAACCAGAGCCTGACCTGCTTTCAAGTTATCAGAACCTTCTGTCATCATTTGTGTCATTCTCCTTCAGAGACCTAACACCTAGTCAGTGACTCTCACCGGCTTGAGTGAAGGAGAACTCTCCAACCCTTCGTTGATTAGGGCCAATGGACCTCTATCCGGATGACCATAGAGGAGCTCAAAGAGGCTTAAACCAACCGCTTCCTGAGGGACTTCTCTATAAGCAAAGAGAAGGCATGGCAGTAGAAGGTTCCACTTTCTTCTAAGGGGTTCCTCTAAAGAACCAGTCATACTCTTCATAGTTCTATTAAACCTCTCCACCAGCCCATTGGTTTCAGAGAATGTGTAGGTCACGCCAGAGTTTTTCTACATGGCTTGCATGTAGTGGGACATATAATTGGTCCCCCTGTCTGAGATAACCTCCTTAGGAAAACCTACCCTGGTAAAGATACCAGGGAGGGCCTTAGCCACTGCCTGAGCATTAACATTAATACTTCATAGTTATGGCTTCAGGATACCTAGTAGCATGGTCTACCACAAACAATATAAATTAGTTGCCTGAAGATGCACAAGGGTCTAGGGAACCAACAATGTCAATCCCTACCCTCTCAAAAAGAACTCCCATCACTGGGAGGGGCACCAAGGGTACCACGTTCTTGACTCGACTCTTGCCAGAAGTTTGACAAGTGGGACAGCTTCTACAGAATGTATCTACATCAGACCTCATTTTGGGCCAGTAGAAATACAGAGAAATCCTTTCCTTGGTCTTCTTAAATCTTAAGTGACCAGCTAGAGGAATTTCATGGGCTAAGTGTAGAAACTGGGGTCTCACCACCTGAGGCACTGTAAGTCTTCTGTAGTCCCCGGGGCCAGACTCAATAGGCTCACTGTAAAGGAGGCCATCCTGCCAGTACAGCCTGTGCTTCCCTTGCTCTTTGCCATCTAGCGGGGAAACTGCCTGTTGGTGAAGTCCTTAACGAGTAGGACACTCGCTTTAACCTCTGCTGAAGTCTGCCCTAGAAGGTCCACCTTCTGCAAGCAAGGTCTGCAGCTCATAATGGTCTTTAGGATCCAGATCTCCAACATAGGGAAGGTATTCTTCCAGTTTTGTTTAACCAGTAACTGATTCACCATTCTCACATTGTGCCTCAGCTGGTGGAGAGGTCACAGTGGTGACCTTGGACTGTCCTCTCGGGGATGTCCTGGTTGTGTGCACAGGGGTGGCACCTTTCCTTTTTTCCTGAGATCTTGGTTTTCCCCTTTGTCTCCTTATTTGTCCAATAAGTTGAAAGGTGTCCTTCCTGTGGACTGGAAGTTATAGCTGCCTCTGTAATTTCCCATTGTGAGGCATCTAAAGTTGTCTATCAGGCCAATATAGTTTTCTCCTGCTTCCTTTTACTGGGAGGCTTTGGGGTGCTTGACACAACTCCAAGAGTCTTTAAGTCATTCCCCAATAGGACTATCCCAGGCACCTCACTTTGTACACTGACAGATATTCTTGCAGTCATATTGTTGCACTGGATGAGACCTGGTAGTATAGGAACCATCTGGAGTGGGCCCCCAGCAAGCTTAGTGGGACCCTTGGGTGCCTTAGCAAAATCCTCAGTTTTGAAAAAAAGTTTCATCCACTACACTAATGCTGACCCCACTGGCTCTAATGGCAGGGGTCTCCTGCCCATTTATAAATAAACTGTCCTTGTAGTATTCTTTGGTGTTGTCTGGAATAGAGTTATACCCATCTACATTCTGCTGTTCCCACAGACCCAGGGACACTAAAGAAACACTGGCTGATACTCCAATGGGGTCTTCAGCCAAAATTTTAAAGTTACTACTTGCCATATGAACTTCTTCCTCAGGGATGAAGACTAAGGAGGCCCTGTGGACCCCTGAAGGTTTACCCTTGCATCTGGGATACCCTTTCACATGGTCAGTTGACCAACAAGCATAACATTTACGAAATGTTCTTTGGAATGGGGGCTTCTGCTGACCTCCCTATGGTTTGGCACCAGAGGTTTCACTAGACTCACCTGGTTTCCCATGTGGCTTACCCTTCTTATGCTTGTGGCCCTCTTGGATGGTTGGAATTTGAATTCTCTGTCCCAACTTTCTTGTGCTGTTTCCCCTCATCCTTTTTGTGAGTGGCCTCAGAATGCTTGTGAGTGGCTATGTTGGCAACCCACACGTCAGCAGCCTTTGCTAACTTCTTGATACTCAGGAGAGCGGGCATCAAAAATAGACTCTAACAAAAATAGATTTCTCATTTGTTCAAAGGAGTTCACTCTGTAACCCTTAACCCTACCATCTAAGTTTTTCAAACATTCACATACCCAGGTGGCCCAAGGGGCCCCATCAGTCTTTTTCAGGGTACTAAACCTCTTAAGGTACTGGGAAGGAGTTTTCCCAAATCTGGCTATAAAAGCCAGCTTCACATTACCATATTCCTGTCTTTCAAGTTCACCCACCTCCATTACAGCATCAGTTGCAACCTGGGGAAGCCTATACACAAGTCAAGGAATCAACCGATTATGTATGAGACCCTGAATCCCTTGATTCTATTCAAAGGCACCCAACCAATCCAAAATATCAAGTTTCACATCATACATACTCACTGCTTCTTTAGGCAGGCGAGGCCTCTTGGGACTGGAAAACCTAGAGGACTCTGGGAGGGAAACAGTTTCAAGAGACAGTTTCTTCATTTCAAGAGCATGTTGCATTTCCAAGTCCCTGAGTTTGATGTCCTGATGTTTGGCTTCAGCCTGAGCTTGCAACCTTTTAAATTCCAATTCAAGAGACACATATTCTGGACACAGTGACGGACCTTGTGGGGTCCCAGTGGACATAGGTTGAGGCAGAAGGGCCTGCTGAGGCAAAGAGGGGTTCCTATCCTGGAACTCCTCTCCCTCCACTGACATTAGAGTTAGACTCTAAATTATCATCCTCATTATCAATTTCCACATTCCCTTGGTTAGTAGGTGTGAGAGGCCTACAACCCAAACTTTGGTGATTCAACAAAGTTGTAAACAACTATTTTTTCTTTCCCTTAACAGGGAGAGTCCTGACATTACACATTTCTTTTAGTGGATATACAGTTAAAATGATCAGGGCTTCCTGAGTGAAGTAACCCAGATTAGGCATGTTACAATTGCTGATCTGATGGAACTTAGCCTTGTGAAGGTTTTAGATGAACAAAAGCAAAGCAAATCCTTAATATAACAGCTCTATAATAGATCCACACCTCCTGCTACCAGTGTTAGGCAAGATTGTATGCAGTACCCTGTGGGAGACTGCACCAGCCTTGTCCTCTTGGCAATAGTTAGCCCAACCTTTGGTATAAGCATGTACTACACAAGTTGGTAGAGTGACTGAGCAGCGAGGTGTACCTCAAGAGGGGTCACTGTGAGCTTTAGGGTTAATACACAGAGATTCACAGTGACAAGTATCCAAATAAACACTTACTCTCAAGGTTTCTTGATTAAACAATAATTTATTAATTTAACAGTCAGTCGAATAAGCCTTCTTTAGAAGGGAGCAAATATATGTAACACAGTAATATACTTCAAAAATACACACTCTCAGTTTCAATAAATCAGTAGATACCCATTTGGGATGATACAGACACTTCCTACACCCTGAGGTGACTTAAATATCTAGGACTGTGGACATTGATATATCACTGGCACATTTAGAGCAATACTCAGGCTAGTGTCAACAAGGAAAAGATGAAGGAATAAAACAATGCTTAACAAATATTCTTCAGCAGGTAAGTACTTTTTGAACCCTCCAATGCAAAGTAAATTATCACTTTCCCAGTTGCACAAGTTATCTAATGTGTGTCTTTTGTTGAGGGATTGTTAAATCACGAAGCCAGAGGTAAGAAGAGTCTTTCAGTGAGCCAGGATATCCAAAAGTCTAGGTGAGCTGAAGCACTTCTTGCAGGTAGGTAAAAAGTCTTGTACACAGTTTTAGAAGTCTTTGTAGAAATTAAATCACTGTAGGGCCACAAGCTGGGAGGCTTGTGATGGACAAAGCTGCAAGCAACTCTGCAAAAGCAACCAAGACAAGTCAACTGAGAGCTAGGAAGTCTACCCACAAGACGTAATTCCCCTTAGTTTTGCAGTACATTTGGTTTGAAGAAAGTGGTTCCAGCTGGCTTCTGTTCCTGTGTAGGTCTGCAGATCCTGTTGTTGCTGGGTTACAGTCATGGGGACAAGAGGGAGGATGTCTGGGGACTCCTGCACTATGAATTGAAGGTCGGCAGCAGAAAAGGACAAACTTCAGATCAGCTGCACTTTGCGGTTTCAGCTTCTCTGGGCTCTCGCAAACAGCACCACTGTGGTTCTTGGATACCTTTATGAACTTTCCTCGTTTCTGGGGTCCAGTACTCTGTTGAGGTAGCTCAGGTTTGGTCAGTCCTGCTTCATGGGAGTCCGGAGGATCATCCTGGAGCTAGGGTCTGACTTAAAAATGATGCACTTGATCCTGGTGTTCCTCTCCCTGGCAATCAGTGCCTGCAGCAGCAAGGGAAGTACAGCCAGCTCCGAGAGGATGTCCAGACAAGTTCGCTTTGGGGTTGATTGGTCCCACCAATGGGGAGAAGTCATCCGTTGCAGGGCTTCTCTACTCGAGGCGAATTCGGAGCTTCAGCAATGCAGCGGGGCTTCACCGGGCAAACCAACGGTCCATGAGTTGTAGCAAGCATCTCTTCCCAAGTTATTCTGATTCTTTCATCCAGTTGTTGAGTCTGCCTTCCAAGCCAAATGCCTCACCTTTTATACAAGTTTCTCACATTCATTCACAACCTAGCTGTCACTCACACAGCAGGGTGGCTGCCCTCCAAGGACAGCCAGCCAGCCAATCACCTTTGGGTGCATTCCTGTAACCGAGGGGATTAAGCACAGGAAGTTTCGGGCATCTCCCTCACTTCCTGCCCTGCCAGACGTGCTGGAGCCAGAGGCAGGCTTCACCAGTGAATCCCACCAAAGACAAAATGAACCAAGGGACCAAACCTGGTTTGGCGTTCAGAGTAAATCTCATGAAGGACTTTCCAACAAGAAATGGCAAAGAAAGAAGACCTGGCCATTTTGACAAAATGGGCACCCATGGGTGCTTTACTGCAGCCACAATTGCAGCCTGCGGTAGGAACACACAATGGTAGGAAAAAGTAAACCACTGCCACCGCCATTAATTGTAGAAAGGGTAACATATACATGCTACATGAGAAGCTAGACAAAGGGGATACTAAGTAACCCCTCCAGCACCCTATTGTAAGATAGTGTGTGCTTGGTATAGAAAGTTACAAATGTAAGTAAAGTCAATTTCACTTCACTGCTCTTGGAAACAGTAGTTTAACCAAGAAAAGGTATTTAAACCTTTGGGAAATCTGAGAGAATGCCCTGTACCAGTGCACTGAAGGTGCTGTGTGACACAATGTAAAAAGATGATGGCTATGGAGTTTGTCATACTCCAAAGTCAAAAGAAAGACAGTGTTCAACTCAATGAGAAAATACATGTGAGAGTGGGAAGAAGGTCTCACTCTCTCCAGGTTAGAAATTAAATGTCCTAAATTCCAGTAAAAATGCTGGGTGTCTCTAAGGTAGAAGGGAATTATCAAATTTCTGAGAATTCTAACACTGCCAGTGGCGTTCGATACAGAGAACCTCACCACACTTGCTATCTGCTTGTGAAACTCTTTGAACATCATTAATGCTGCACTTAGCTGGGTAGCCTCCATCCTCTACCATAGAGTTGCAAGTTAGATATGATCCTACTATCCTTGAATGATGTGTTCCCTAAGGTACAGTTCCATTCTGTTGTCTTTTTAATACTTTTTAAAAAAGCCACTGATTTCTCCTCTGCATTCCAAACCCATGTGGATGAAATCAAGGCTTCCTTTAGGTTGGGGAGAACCGGCGGACCATGTTATTATTTTAATATCTCACCCCCACATTTATGATTGGATGAACGAAAACAGCTTGTTTGTACTGCTTTGAAAAATGAAATCATTAATTTTTGCCTCTTCCATTTCTTTTTCTCTGCCTTTCCTATTGCCAACCAAAATGACTCTCCTATACTGGGATTGAGGACTAAGAACATGAGCATCCCATTTGATGGGCTACTCTAATAGTTTACTATTATTTTTGTAATCTTAAAATCCGATTAGGTAGATTGGCAACATATTTTCAAACTTTTTTGATGTTCACATTGATGTTCAAGTTGACATTAAAGATAGTCAGCTTTGAATTAAGACTCAAAAAGGCTGAGAAACTGGCGCATGGTGCCATATTGCCACAGGGACTCAGCACTGCTCACAGTGAAGTGAGAGGGCTGGCGTACTGTGCGAGATGGGAGAGGTGAGTACCAGTGTATGGTGAAGTTAAGAGAAAAGCATGGCAGGGGAATGCAACAGCCTCAATGTCAGAAAGAGAAGGAACAGTGAGGTGCAAGGCCATCCACCACATGTGAGTGGATCCTCAGGGAGAAAGGCAGAGACTGAAGTTGGGGAATGAGAAGGGGGAGTTGAGAAACAGGATTGGCTAGGAGCAGCCTTAAGCAAAGCAGTGAGGCACAGAACAGACCAGAGGAGATACCATAAATCTGCTATCGATTAGCAGCCATAATGGGGGAAGAGACTTGCTGTATTATTGGGAACAGGCCGAATGTACCTGAAACATGAAAAGAATGTTCCAACAGCATAGTCATTCTTGAGATAGGACTACTGGGTGGCTAACAACTAATAATTGCTGCAATTCTCCTTCTTCTTCTTCTTCTTCTTCTTCTTCTTCTTCTTCTTCTTCTTCTTCTTCTTCTTCTTCTTCTTCTTCTTCTTCTTCTTCTTCTTCTTCTTCTTCTTCTTCTTCTTCTTCTTCTTCTTCTCCTTCTCCTTCCTCTTCTTCTTCTTCTTCTTCTTCTTTTTCTCCGGTTTAGGATACAACCCAGCACTTCACAATCATAGGGGGAATAACATTAGGGAAGCAGAGAAACAAGGGAGTGGGGTTCTAACAACAGGGGAGGGTGGACAATTTGTTAGCAATTGATCTAAAAGCAACCAGGGGAGAACACCTTGGGGTTAGGGGGTGTCACATTACCCAGTCTCTGTTGGAGTAGAGAGTGGAAGATGTGTGGTCCTAGGTGAAAAGGAGGAGTCATTACTTGAAGAGGATGGTATTGAGCTCCTTCTGGAGCTGTAGAAGTGAGGGGGAGAACCTGATGTGGACGGGGGAGGTTTGTGAGTTTTAGGGCATAAACAGACAAGGCCTATCATCTAGTTCTTTCCTTCTTGCAAAGGCAGAATTCATGTCTGCAGATGTCATTACTTCGTTCGATCAAAATCCTCCAGAGATTCTGAGTTTCTCAGTGAGGTAGATTGAGGGCCTCAGGGTGCCTGCTTTGTAGATGATGCAGCAGGAACTGAAGATTATACAGGCTTTCAGTGGGAGCCAGTGCAGTGCGATGAGGGTCAGGGTAAGGTAGTTGAATTTGCAGAGTCCTTTGATGAGTCATGCTACATCATTGAGGACAAATATTAGGGGTACCAGGGTAGTCACTGGCAGCATTTCAAAAGAGCTTTAGGGATGTGGGATAGGGACAAGGCTGTTTGTGTCTTCCTTGCTATGTGCAGTTTGAGGAAGAGGTGTGCGTCAATGTTGAACCCATGGTACTTGACACAGGTGGCCAGCTGGGGTATAAAGCCCATGAGGTGCACAGCAGAGAGCCATGTCTTGATACTCAGGTGTTCAGTGTTGTTGGTAAGCAGTAGGAATTCAGTCTGGGAGGGATTGAGCTTCAGGTAAACACTAATCTTCCGCAGCTGGATCAATGAACGGCAGGCCTTGAGCCTGTGCTTGTGTTTTTTAAGGGGGATATTTTGAGGTAGAGCATGTTATATGTGTATTGGTGTATGTGGATGTTATGTGGAACGAGGAGGGTTCCTTGCGGTTCTATCTAAATATTGAAGATCACGGTTGAGAGAATGGATTCTTGCAGGAATCCACAGGTGATGGCTAGAGTTGATGATCTGCAGGAATCCATTTGTACAAACTGGTGGCGATTAGCAAGGTAAGATTTTAACCAGAGAATCTCAGTGATCTGTTGAGAAGTCACAGAGAACCGGGAGGCAAGGATGGACATCATCAAGTATTTTTAACATTATAGTTGAAGGTCGTGCGCAGAGTTCAGTCTGCAGCAGTGGTGTTGCTGAGAGGAGCTGCAGCTACTGTGTTACTGGGATTATGAACCTTGCTCTTCTGTGCCTTTAAGGAATACAAGCTCTATTGCCTTTAAATACTCCAGGCAAGCGCGGAGCGCGAGCAGAGTTCGTGCGCAGAGTTCAGTCTGCAGCAGTCCGCAGCTGAAAGCAGAGGTAAGCACCAATACATGGCCGAAATTGGGCCGCTGACTCACTCAAAGCTAAAGCAATCGTTGCAATTGTTGCATTTTTGGGACAGTCCGTTGATTGAAAATATGTTGTGCTTACAAGGTGAGGAGCCAGAACTCACATGTAAACTGAGGGGGTATGATTGGTCAAGGGAACAGGGTGAGCAGCGTAAGGATTCGCTGCTTAGCACCGAAAGTATCGGGATCTCAGAAGCTACCATCCCTTCCCTTGCGCAAATGGCAGCAGATAGCCTGCATGCTATCAAACAGCTGACCCCCACTGCCACTGTTGATGCAGATGTTGTTGTCAAAGACCATATGGTTAGCGCCGCAGCGAGCGTTCCGTGTGCAGGGACGGAGGCCGCTGAGCACGACGGGGCTGTTGCAGGGGGGGTTGTTCACAGCGGCAAATCAAACATAAATACTAATGTGGACACGAATGAGGACGGAAGCCTAAAAGTGATCAAAGTCAACATCGCAGCCTTCCAATCTCTTTTCGATGTAACCGACATTGAGCTCTTGGAGATGGAAGTGCCGCCGACACTTATGAACACAAACTCCTTAAATTTTAATTTTCTGATAAGGTGGGCAGTGCAACCAATGCCGCCATAGACCTTGACTCTTCACGAAATCGATCTAAAATCGAGACTCAAAGGATGGTTGAAAAAATGGTTACCTTGAACCCTGATAAGGGTGTGAAATCATTATTGGAGAAAAGTTATATAGGTGTGACTGGCGAGACGACCACTGGTGTCTCAGAGTTCAATGGAAATATGTCGCCTGTCACCCCAAGCGAATCAATCATTCAATTCAATGGGTTGGATTTGGCCAGGCGGGAAGCCAGACTAACAGAGCGATTAAAAGCTGATTTCGAGAAAATTAAAGAGAAACTGACCGAGAGCTTCTCCAAAACCACAAAAAAAAATTATAGATAGTCAAGAGTGAGCATGGAGCCAGGCCATCGTCAGTCATTTGGAATCGGTAATTCCCTGCAAACTTTTCAAACATGCACTCCTGCACAAGGGCAACACTAAGAGCTTATACCATTCTGGGAACCAGCGCCTGGTTAACTATATACACAAGGTGTTAAAGTAAAATTGCTGAACAATCGAATTAATACATCTACACAATGTATTTTGGAAAAACCCTTACTGGCAAAGCATTTGTCACACTGTTCTATGCCGAAGATTCGGACCGCCATGAATGAATCAGCTGGGTCGCCGGGGCTTGTGGGATTTGAAGTTCAAGGAGGCCTTGAGCCGACAAGTATGAATAAAGAAAAGCAACTAATGCATTCTGATCAAGAGGCTTCTCTAAAATCCAACCTGTCGTCAGCGGCGGATATACAGATTCACAATAATGTGTTGGCCGCGACGTCGCTGGCATTGATTCCTTTTACTAAGCTCTATCAAAAGTTAAATGAAGCAATTGTTAATAATGGTGCAATACAGGGACAAATAAATGAAAAAATAACAAAAATGGAAGTGTTAGCTACATTGTTGCAAGTCCGATTGGTTAATGAGGCAACAAAGTCTGCGTCTTGGAAAATCAGACTGAATGATGTAGCCTTGAAAGACAGTGTTGAAAAACAAACGTTGATGGAGGCGGTTCTAGGATGTATAAAACAAATGACGGCTAATCCAATGAACACTTCCAATATGGATCTGAGTAAGAGGTGCAGCGTTACAAACGTTGAAACACAGTCAAACTTTCAAGGTGAGGAGCCTCCCAGGATTCACAACACAAAGGCCCAAGAAAGTGTTCCCGATGTGCAAGTGACTCACTGGGAACAAAGAGCACCACCTCAACAGCAAATATCACAGGGCTTCACGACACACAGAGCGACGAGCAATTAGCTCAGAGTGCAAATTGTAATTCCTTTGGCGCTAGGACTGTACAACCAAAGGAGTGTGCAACCAAAGCGATCATAATATTTGATTTGACCGGTGATAATTCAAACAGAGTGGACATAGATAAAGTACTCCTGCAAAAGTCGCCTGTAGTAGCCCACTGCTCAACTTCAAAAATGTTGTTTGGAATATTCAGTGGCGCAACTAAAACTCTCAAACCGGTCCAAGTAAAGCTGAAAACTCAAGAGTTGGGCTCTGGTCCAGCCAAAAAAAAGGAAAAGAAATAAATCATGCGACGAACAAAGAGACTGGCAGTTCAAGAAAGTTCATAAGAAACCTAACAACACCTGCCAAACCAAGTCTATTTGTGCGAGACAAAATTGTGGTGCCTATTAAGTCTGGACAAATGGACGGGTCGACAAAAGCAGTTGACGTAATGACGAAAGTCATTCTGTCGAATCCTAAGAAACGACTGAGATTGGACTCTGAGGCACACTCAATTCAATCAGTGACGTCATCTGAAGATCTAAGCAATCTTTTGACTTACTCCGAGGAGTTTGAAGAGGGTAGCAGCGCTGAGTGGCATGAGATAAGCGCCACCTGTCACATCGAAATGGATAGTCAAAAGACAGTGGCTGAGAAGCCAGCCGCGAATACCTTGATTTCCAAAATTCAAAAAGACGCAGTAAATGAAGGAGCAGCAGCTACGGTAGCGATGCAAGGAAGAGCGAAGTAAGACAAGCATTTGCATTTCCAGCAGATACACAAGGAAGAACGGATGAAAGCCAAGGAAATGTTGCTCTGGGGTTAAAAAAGAAGACGCAAGTGAGATTAAACCCGAAATTAACAGCTGCACAACGACAGAAAGAAACAATACAATCAGTGCAACAAAAACCAGTGGACTCTAACACGCTAGCCTGGAAAATCCGCATTGTGAATGTATTTGAAGATGATATTGATGTCAATCTAAACAGAAGAAATGTCATTCGACTTCTGCATTCAGTACCTGCTCTGAGGACAGTGTCTACTTCGGATATTTGCATTGTCGAATATATATCAGAAGAACGTGCAGACAGAGTCTATTTGTATATAAAATCTCAGGTAGTACGTAAGACCATAATGGCCACAAAAGAAGGATTGCTGTTTCTCAGCTTTGAGATCTAGGAAGATATGTGTGACATACAAAGAGATCAATCTAGCACTAACAACAAACATCAGAATGTGGTCACAAATGAGCAACGCAGAGATGAACTAAAGCAGCATTTGAATACTGCCCTAAATGTACAACAAACACCTGGCAAAAGCTATACTGGTGTGAGAAACCATTAGCTAAATCATAGTGCCCTCAAACCGCTTTCTACTCTGATATCCTGGAACACACAAGGGTTTTGCCATTTATACGAGGATTTTCCAGTGGACTTGAGCAATCATTTTGTAATCTGTTTCCATGAAACGTGGCTGAGAATTCCATCAGTGAAAGACGGCTACACGACCTTGTTAAATCCAGCAGAGAAAAATTCTCAAGGACGGCCATTCTCAGGGTTAATAACAGTGATAAAAATTGGGACAAACTGGGAAGTGATGTGAACAGAAAACCCCAATAGTTTTGTTCAAAGTACACTGATGCAACATTCCACCGGCAACTCCCCGAAAGTGCAGCAGCTGCTGTTAATTAATGTGTACTGGAATCCAGTTAAGATAAACACGGAAAAGTTAATATCTTCTGTAATGGCGATAATTGATAAACAACAAACAATCCATCACGATCTACATATTATCGTATGTGGGGACATGAACATCACATGGTTTGATGCAAAAAGAGCCCCTATCAATGAAAGAAAGAACGAAGCGCAACGTTTCCAATCAAGAAGATCAAGTTCAAGATGGGACGCCAAAATGAATGCACAAGATTGTGACATGGCCAATGGACAGGTAAATGGCAATATATCCCGGAATCCTACCTGGCACAACAGAGGCAATCAAGACGTACAAAGGGGTAAAACAGGGCTTCTCCATTGCCGCATGTGAATTCACGCTGTTCATTGCAGATGTTCCTGTGGCTTTAAATGAAGTAAAGTACTTCCCTCCAAAAATGAATGGACATCACATTAGTTGTATAACTTATGCTGACGACTTAATTCTGGTCGATTCCACCCAGATAGGGCTGCAACTATTGCTCTTAAAACTGCAGTGCTACGTGAATGACAATGAACTAAAAATAAATGTCAAAAAAACTAAAATAATGAGATTTGGTCCAACAAAAGGAATAAAAAATAAAAACATCTGCTGGAAGATTGATAATGAAGTTATCAAAGAAATTGCTGAAATTCGATACCTATGGGTAATGATTAATAAATCCATAAGAGAATGGAGCTGGGTGCAAGATATTGTTCGGCGTATGAGAACTCTGGCATTAGAAGGCACCCGACTCCACAGCTTATATGGAAAATTTACCCTAAATCCAGTACGGATCTTCTACTTACAAAAAGTAATACCTGCTATAACCTTTGGAGCTGAAGCAGCGTGGAATTTAGATCATAGAATTTGGTCTCAACTGGAAGGGACTTTTTGGAAACGAGTACTAAGGCTGCCAAAACATATATCAATGACAATCATCAGACATGAGCTGGCAATAGATGAGCTGTATGTAACTGTTATTTGGAAATCCATGGCACTTTTAAGGAATATGACTATGCCAAAGCCAGAACCAGCTTATGAAATACTCGCTCTGAGTGACTTCCGCCCGTATGCTGGCTTACTAATGCTGTGGTTCCAAATGTTAAAAGCAACCCGACAAGCTGCCGACATACCGATGGAGACCCAGTTGATGCACCCACAAATTGCAAAAAGAAAGTTAAAACAGTGGGCATGGATCCAAAACTTGGCCAAGTTCGAACGATTAGCAACAGCCCCAAAGCTTGGTCCAACAATGAACAAACTGAATAAAATGCCTTCGTACCTACTACAATTTCCGTCAGCACATCATCGCAATGGTTTTCTTTGGTTGCGATTGAATGAATCTAAATAAATGTTGATGATGAGACACGACCAGAATACAAAGGACAACTGCTGTAGATTCTGTTTGGCTGAAACGGAATCTATAAAACATCTAATAACAGAATGCCCGTTGCTTAAAGATCAGCGATCACTCCATCTTGGTAAATTTGCACCAAGGAACATGAATATAGATGAATGGTGGCTTCATTTTTAAGTGGGAGTTCGGTGCATCTAACATGTTCAGTTATAAACTTTATGGACAAAATTCTGAACTAAAAAATTGAAAAAATTGTCTGACTCTAAATAGTATATTAGATTTGAAATGCTTTGAATTTAGGGTAAATGGGATAAATGAAAGTAATGGAAGAGAAAGTTTGTAATTAAAGTTTGTAATAAACTATATGTTACAATTAAAAAAAAGTTATCGTTGATCACCTTATTGGTAGCCATGTCTGTGCAGCATGAGCCTGAAGCCAGATTGGCAGGACTGAAGCAGGTGGTTGGCTATGATTTGTTGGAGGAGTTGCATGGCTACCGCTTTCTCAAGGATCCTACCTAGGAAGGGAAGATGGATGATGGGGTGGTAGTTGCTGAGATAATCAGGGTTCAGTATTGGTGATTTAGGGAGATGGTTTTGATTATCAGGTAAGGGAGGAGTACTTCAGTTGGAAGGGCCTTGAGTACGGAGACAGGGAGCATGTCATTGTCGTACCTTGTGGCATTCAGGGATGCTAGGGTGCCAGTGACGTCTTCTATAGTGAGTGTCTTGAAAATTGTCCAGTAGGCTGTGGTTTAGTGAGATGGGATGTGCAGTGTGTTGTGTCAGTGTCCATGTGTTGGTAGATCATGATGATCTTGTTGATGAAGAAACAGTTGGTGGTGGTAGATTTTTTGATGGAGTGCTGCATGGGTGGGTCAGGATTGATGGCATATAGCATGGAGTTGTTTGAACAGGGTGAGTTTGGATGCACTGCAGAATTTTCACCAGGTCCTCTCTTGTGGTTTGATGGTTCATTTGTTGAAGTTGAGTTTTTGAGTTTACCAGGGTGCGGAACGTTTAGGCTTGAGAGTGCATTGTTTCACTGGGGCATGGCAGCTGATGTTGGTTATGATGGCGGTGTTGAGCTCTTGGAGAAGCAAGTCACAGTGCTAGTATGTCAGAGATAGATCAGTAAAGTGGAGTTTGGCAAGGTCTTCCATGAGAGCCTCCACTAGGAAGTTCTTGAACAATCTAAAGGTTTGTTTGCTGTGTTGCCAATGAGATTGCTTGATTGATGTGGTGTGACTAATGTCATAGGGGATTGCCAAATGGTCTGGCCAGTGGAGTGCAATTGGTCTCTCCCGATTCTCTGGTCCACCACGAATGATCTGTAACCATTGATATTACTTGATCATAGTTTATAGCCGTCAAGTGAAATGGTTTTGCATTGAAAATAGATAGGCAACAAATACTTTTCCATGTGTATTATTTTTTCAAGCCAATGCAAAATTCTAAATATAATATATATCAGCAATTTTTTGAGATAGCGAATACTCCAACAGAAATGTATAGAAGGAATCAAGAAAAAAGTACATTATTAATCTTTGTATGCATCATTGACACCCAGGATGGGGGGAGCAACCAATCAGGTTGCTTGGACCATGGGCTGAATCTACCAATGCACGTCTGCATTCCAAGCAACCTGATAGCTGCTTCTCCCACCCCAATTTCTTCCCACCACCCTCACTTCCCTTCAAATTTTCCATCTCTCCCACCTCTAGCCCCACTTACCTGATTTCTTGCCGCTGCTCCGTTTTCATTCTGCCCGCCATGGAAAAGGAAGATGGGCTCTGCTTGGAGCCCCATTTTCCAGCTCCATGGCAACCATCTCGAGTCTGTTTTTTGTATGAATGAATGGGACAACTTAATTACCGGATTGGCAACCTGGGGTGCTAATAGCAATAATATCTGATACAGCCCACCAGATCGGGCGGTAACAGCACTGGGACCCATCAGTATGGCACCTACTGCAATCAGGCCTGTACCTTGGGTCCCGGGCCATTACCACCTGATGCAGCCCGTCAGGCCGGGAAATATTGATAAATTATTTACCACATTCTCATCACAATCCTCTTTTACATTTGAACACTAAATGCACTTGCAAATAGCAGTGAAAATAAGAGAATTTTGTATGCAGAATCAATTTCCTCTTATACACACACACACACACACACACACACCTACATCCGTGCTTGACTAGTAAACAAACACTTGCCTGAGCAGGACTCATTAGACATTTTGCTTTCACTGATTCTAGATTTGGTGGAAGGTTCATGCCTTCATATATTGCTCTGAAAAGATGCCACCTCAGTTTGGGAATGGCAGACATGTGTTAATCTTTCAGATATTTTAAGTTTCTTAATTCTTCAAATGAAATGATGAATCCCCATCATCTTCCCCTACATGACAAGTTGTAATCATAGCCACAAAACGAGAATGTAGACTTATAGGGTGGGATACTTATTGTGGGATAATGACATGCTCCCAAGTTATTGCTAGAGGAAAAGTCATGGGCCTTAAATTGAGACATGGTGTTTATCCCAAGCGAAAATGTACCCTCCAAAGGTCAATAAGGTTATTAAAACTAGTGCTAATAGAAATAAAGGTTTTGAAGTTGTGTTGATGAAATAAAACCGGTTAGTTTAATGATGAGTCTAGTACATAAAAAGCGTAAGCATTTTAACTTTTAATTTGTTTGAAATGAAACAGTTTTAGCATGAACTTGCTTTACATGCAATGTTAGCTTTACTTTTGTTGAAATAAATGAGGTTAGCAAGTCTCGGAGGAAATATTGCTGGGGAAATGCATTGCTCGTTTTGTAATGTAAAGACATTTTTATATTAGCACCTGGGTGGGGTAAGCCCGCCAATCAGGTGGCTATGTACGCAGGCTTGAACCACCGATGCAAGCTCCCCCCACCGCCATCGTCCCCTCGCCCTCCTCCCTCGTATTTTTTTTAAACCCTTCCCACCCCCCACTTCCATTATTTCAGCTGCATGCGGCCCTCACTACCACGTTCTTCCTTGCTCCAGCTGGCTGCCATGGAAAGGGAAGAAGGGTGCCATACTGCATCCCATTGAATGAAGGAAAATCCTTTTTTTAGCTCCCCGGGTTACCGGTTTGGCAACACGCCGATAACTGGGGCTGCCGGGCTGTTGACTCCCGTTCCAGCTCTTCGAACAGGGGCTAAATGCCATATTGTTTCTGTGCCTGCCTCTGAAGATAGAATGTCAGGACCGCGTAAACACTAGCTTTTATAAAGTGCATCCTAAATATTCAGATTGTCTGAGAGGATGCCATTAATAAGGAATATTAGTATCCATTGGGGCCATGAGGGTTCAAATGGGAATGGGGATTGTCTGGGTCCGGGTTCCCTGAATGGGGAAATACCAGGCCTTCCAAAGTCGGAATGGCCCGGTATTTCCCCATTCAGTGACTACAGACCCAGACCCGAGTTTGGAGGCAGCCATGCCCTTATTAAGGGCATGGCTGCCTCCAAACTTGTAATTATGCCCTATGTGTCTGAAATTTGGTTTGTCATATTTGTTTGCTAAGCCAGATGGAGTACAGAAGGTGTAGCACGTATTGCATGGGATAGAGCCTGTGTTTTCTGGTGTTGTTTGTTTCTGGTGTTGTTTGTCTCTAATTCCATAGGGGAACCTCTTCCCCAACTAATCCTGTCTTCCACCTGCAGGGTGTCCTCAAATTGTGTATGTACTGCCCTGGCCGTACATTAGAGACCTCCCTATAGAAAGGAAGGGACGACATCCTCAGATTCGTCACAGCGTGCATGCATGGGGAGCTGTCTGAGTGAGTGTGTTTTTGTATGAATGTGTCTGGATATGAATGTGTGTATGATTGATTTTATGTGTGTGTGCATGAAAGGAATTGTCTGAGTGCCATATGAATGCGCGGGTGAATGAAGCTGTGTATGTTGTGTGAATAAGACAGTTTCAATCACAATGTCGGTGAATACATTTTTGCCAATAGGTGCATTTTGAACAATTCCTAGTGACATATATTTAATAAGCTGGAAGGCATTTGGATGGCTCATTCTAGCAGTACTTATTAAGACTGTAAGAATGCTTGGAATACCATTTGCACACAAGAAATAGCAATCAAGAGCATTGCAATTTTGAGTTAGTCTAACAACTTCTCAGTGATCTTCAGGTCTTTGATTTTCTATTGCAAGTTCTGATCAACAGAAAGGGCCAGATTCTCAAAAATGAGTGCAAACGAAAGGAGCACAGAGAATGTGCTTGTTTCATTTGTGTTCATTATAGAAATGTTCAGGTCACCTTATTCCCAATTACAATCTGAGCATTTCATGAAGGACTGGTCAATAGCACAAAGATTCACTGACCAGCCCTCTTGCTTACATTAGTGGCAGGAGCATAGTCTGATTGCTAATGTATGACAAGCTCCAAGCAATCACGTGGTTGGTGGGAGGGCATTTCACAGGGAATACTAGTGTGATAGCCGTGGTTTGAACCTTGACTGTCTCACTTAAAGAGAAACTCATGACACAGTCAGAAATGATACTGCCATAATTTGCGCTACTTCCTGAGCCTATTCCCAACCCTATTTTCTGTCCTTTTAAAATGTGTGAATTCGGAATGTGCTTTTAAATGCAGAGAAACACCCCGTTATTTACACAAATGCACAAAGGCGCAAAAAGATCAGGTGAACAAGGGCATGTAATATGCGCTCATTCAGATGCCCTTTGTGATTGGGTAGCTCCTTTTTGATTTAGAGACTCTTCTCACTTGTGGCAGAACATTTTTTAGAATCCGGCCCAAAGTTTGCAAATGCTACTTCAAACCTATTGATCACAATAGGTTCATGACTCTTGATTGTGCTGTCTTGGCCTTAAAACATGTTCAGTTAATTTTCTGAAACTCCTATAAATGCAGGATGAGGCTAGGACATAACCAGCCCGCTGACCATAAAAGACAAACTGACTATGCACACATACAATAATGGAATAATTATATTACAGGCTACAAACTTGACCTTAGTGGCACCTCATGACAGACGACCCAAACGTATCAGCTTACTCAAATACAGTAATAACCTAGAACTGACCCTTAAGCTTTAAAGCACCTTAACACTAACCAACTCAGTAAATCAACCAATGCCAATAAACAGAGAAAATCCCCAAAATACTGAATGTTACCTCAGAACGGCTACTGAGGTTCAAACTCCCCAATATTCCAGGGGAGACTTACCTACTATTTCATACTATACTCCGACTATCAGCCCAAACCCCTGCAAACCTGCACTCTCTGTCACAGCCAATAAATCAGAAATCACATTGCTAAAAATAGTCATCGTTAAGAGTGGATTAGCTATCAAAAATGCAATCAATTTTCAATGTGGGCTTACTGAAAATCACATAAACATGGTTCACTAATTTACCAAGTTGTCATTTACTCCATAATACAATTTGACTATAAAATAATCATCCCAAATTGAACTAATAAAATAGGAGGAGGTGTATCCCAGGTGGGCAGACTTCTGTCTCACAGTTTTGAGAAATGAGTGTGCAAATGCTACATCAGAAATAACAATTATTGTGGTCTACCACCCTCCAAGCACCAACCCCTTCCCCTCCTTTATCGAGGAGTGGTCAGAGCTACTGGATAGCAAACAAGCAATATCAAATAAAATACTTTTAATTTGAGCTATTAACACACAGTATGGTTCGACCAGCCAGATACTCTGAATGCTAAACTGTGGATTAGCAAGCCTACCCATTAAGATGGACCTGCCCTTGTCATCATCTACTCATTTGAGTTAGTTCTCAAACATACCATACACATGGAAGGGACTGTCATAGTTTGATCACTACCTGCCACTATAGCAATGGGAGATCCACAGCCATTAAATAAATAATGTAACCAAAAACAGCACATCTTTATAAGACAATACAATTGTAAAGGTCAAGCATTCTTTTTTTTAAAGAAAATGTCACACCCCACAAGAAGGTTAATAATATTGGGAACAATCACTTTCTCTTACTAGAAAAGCTTAACATAGAAATCTCTAAAACACTGGACAGTAACGAAACAGAAAAGAACAACAAACATAACAAAATCAACTACACATGGTTTGAAGATGAGATGGCTTCCCCTAAAAGTAAATGCTGTGTTGTAGAGCACACATATAAGAAGTTAAAGTCCGATAATGACAAACAATCATTCATAATTTATAGCAGAGGCTAAATTAGGACCATTATACGAAAGAAAATACTATACTATTAACATTATCTTTTCTGCAAAGTGTATTACTAAAGATGTTTTTAAACTTTATACTGAAATAACCACCCAAAACAAACTAGTAGGCAACACAAACCCTCAGAGGAACTGGCTAATTCTCTTTCCATGGCCTTTTAGTATAACAGTGCCCAAATTCAAACCAATATTGATCACCAACAAAACCAGATGGGGTGCCACCACAATCCAGGGCCATCTGCTGATATTTAAGAATTTTAACTTTATCACAACTGAAGAGTCGATCAATATCACCAAGAAACTAAATGTCTCAGGTGAACAATCTGAAGCGGTTATAGGTCAAATGTTCGAAAACAAAAGGCACAAATGCCTTTTTTTCGACAGTAAAAGGACCAAAAAAAAGGATACATTTTATTTTTTTTACTGGGGGTTCCCCCCAAAACCGCCTGTTTTCCTTTTATAAAAAAGTGTTTTTATACATGCTAAACTAAAAGAATATGTAAATAAATACATTTAAAAAATTCGATCCTTTTTTTCGGTCCTTTTACTGTCAATCAAACGGTCATTCGATCCTTTTGATTCGAGCATTTGACCGGACACCATCTGAACCATTCCAGCCACCCTGATCAAGGAAAGCATAGCTTTCCTGTTGGAACCGCTAATTGGATTATTTAATGCATCACTAATATCTGGCAGCATCCAGACAAAACGTAAGACTGTTGTGAAGCAGGAGACTAGGTAAAAAATGTTGTCACACAGCCGCTCTCCGTTGGACCCAACATGGGTTGTGGAATTACAAAGCTCTTCAGAGCTGTGGTTGCTCAGTATTTAAATGAGGTGTCCAAAAATAAATATGCACATTTTCAAAAAAAATGAGTCTTTGTTGTTTTACAAAAATGATTGCTTATCAAAGAAAAAATCTCAGAGAACAGTCACTAATAGATTCTTAGTGAGGAAGCGGCTAACACATCTTTTGTGTAGAACAGACTTAATGTGCCAATGCATTTCGGAGAATCATCTCCTCGTCAGGGCTAGTCTATTGCATTACAAATCAATTGAATACACAACAGCAAAAACATATACCACATCGACATCATGAATGGTAAAGGAAATTGAAATGGTAACATACCAAACATGGGAAGTTTCAGAAGTGAGTGGAGTTCCGGAAAAAAGAAGAAAATACAAATGTGTAAGGGACAAATTGCATACATAACATTATAGATAGGAAGAAGAATATATAACTTTTACCTGTAGAATGTGAAAAGCCTTGTTCTGAAGCGGTGCAGTACTGTGACCATACGCGTAACAATGTGAGGCGTTCATAATGAACACCCAGTAGAAAACAGGGCAAAAAGATCATGCCGCTCTACAAATGAATATGGGGTCAAAGATCAATGAACAGAATAAGGGGCTAGAGTCTAATAATCCATGAATCTGATACAGGTATACCTGATGATGCAAGAGTGGTCTCTGTCAAAGATCTTGGGCAGACGCGTAAGCGCAGCCTAGGACTGCCATGTATAACCATTGCTAAGGCAACGGTACTCTTTAATGCCACGTGACCGCATCGCGTCTGGAAATGGTGCGATGCAGAGGCTCTGTCAGAATGCTGCTAGTGTGGTCATCGAATGATGTACAAAAAAAGCAAACATTTATGTGATTTCCTACTATTATTCCATGTATTGTGGTGGGTCTATGAGAAAAAAAGAAAATAGAGCGAAAAAATGAAAAAAGAAGAAATACTTGATATAGAAATACATGGAAAGAAGAAATGAATATATTCAGTAGCGAACGAGGGCTACTCATTTGCAAAAACTGTACGGGGAATGCAAATAAATAGTGCATTGCTCACATTAAAGTATTGGATGGGGACGGGATCCCATGAGGATTTTCGTCATTTGATTAGGATGTGACCCATTGTCACGGACGGTGCCTCCTTTTTTTCTAATAAATAAAATAATTATTATTTTTTCTTCATATGTACTATTGAATTCAAGCGGATTCTACCAAGTGGTGCCCACTCAATCCTCTATTACAACTTAAGACTGTTACCATAACACCCCTCCTAAAAGAATGACAAGTGATCCAGAGATACCCAAAAAGTACGGATCCATGGATAACATTCTGTTAATTGTTAAAATTCTTATTAACATAAATACCAACATGCATGTTTTCCAAAGTAATGAGAACCTCCTACTACATAAAATAAAATGTGGTTTGGGCTCAAAAGGAAGTACAGAAACAAGTCTCCTTTTAATGAAAGAGGCTATCCTGAAAACACTTGCTAAAAAGTCACCAAGAGCTGCCTACAATAGGGTCATTCACCAGACACTTATACAAAGATTAAAAGTTCAGCTGAGGAAAGATGGTACTGCCTTGGAGTGGAGTTCCATAGGCCTTGATGATCGCACCCGAATGGTTAAAATGGGAGATTTCAAATCAACAATTTCCCTCTTAAAGTGTGGTGTTCCCCGGGGATGCATTCATTCCTCATGCCTATTTTATGTTTACATCAAATCTCTAGCAGTCATTATTGAACCCTTCTCAAGCGTATTGCAATTATATGTGGATGACTCTAAGGCTAAACCTGGAAGCTGATAAGAACAATTAAAATATAACAGAGCTCCTCCAGAAAATCTAGGATAGGACCATAGATAATATTCTTTCCCTAATCCCTCTTTGAGATGCCAACACTCCCTTACAAAGGGCCAACCCTCATAGGTATGGCACTCATCCTGTCAGGCCAGTTTTAGATTCTAGACTCAACCTGTCAGACCAGGTTTAGACTTTGAATGAGCTCTTGATTACCGAGCTTGTCAGGATATACATCTTTATGAGGCAGATCACAGCTGCATTTGGATGCACACTCTGTACCATTTAAAAGAAGGAAATTGGATGTGCTTCAACATGACCATTTAATTAAATCAATTTTTCGGCACACGCTGTGCCACTTGAGAATGGAAAATTGCCATGTTTGAACATGATCATTCAACCAAGACTGCCCATGAAGTGAAGTGGAGTTCCGGCCATCAGGGCAATTCCTCTGCCTATAGATAAGTAAATGTGTGAGCTAATTAGATGGATGTCCATTTGTTTTTCTCGAATCCACACTTGCTCTGATGAAGCCCTGGCCCTTGAATTTGCCCTGTCCACGACAAAGCAGAAACTTGAATCGGCAGTTTCTTTTGAGTCCTTCTTCATTTTTGCTTTTTCCGTTAGATCATCAGATTCAATATTGTGCATGGAGCCAACACAGAAGTGCAACTTTAGGTGTAACATCTAACAGGTGGTTGTTTTGATACTATATATTTTACGCTCTCTGTTTAATCCCCTTTTTTGCTGCATGGCTGTAGTTTTCTTTCACTGTCCTTCTTGGCACTACGGGTTGGTGTATGGTGCTCCTCAAACTATCATACCCACTGTTCAGGGTGTCTCCTCTGGCAAGCAATATCCGAGTTTACGCTCTGTGGTGTTTTTCAACTTTAAAGTTTTCTTATTATGTCTTGCTTTGAACACAATTACATGGCAAGATTTGCTGTTAAACATTGAGATTTCGTAATACATTTTTTCACCATTTCTTATCCATACTCGTTAAGTGCATTCATACATTGGACCTGTTGTTGATTGTGTTCTGTGTACTGATCCCACTGGTCAGGTCCGATCTTTTGAATCAATATATGTGAGTTTGCCTCCTTTCTGCTGGTTCCAGGTTTAGATTCTGGGCATCATTTTTGACATTACAGTCATAAATATAATCTCTAGCCTAAAAGTCACACTCTAGCTCCACATCCTAATAGCAGTCCTCGACATGGAAATTACACAGTTAACTGAGGTGACCAGTGCCTTTGGTCTCTCTCACCAAGAGTATGATAATGGTCTCTATATAGAACTAAACACAAAAAAACTATACCAAATGCAAACCATTCCAAAATAAAGCATCTAGACTGATTTTGAGGCTCAAGCTATGGGTCATAATTCACCAAGCATAAACAACCTCAAATGGCTCACCATAACAAATTAAATAACACCATTCCACTGGAGTAAATTCCAAATCCTCCATAACATCGATCATATATACCTGAATCTTACAATAACAAATATGGACCTACAAGAAATGACCTGGCGGTAGATCTCTGTGTTCCGCTGGGGCCTCCCTCTGGAACAGCCTCCCTGATGCTCTAAAACTTGAGGGGAACCATCTTCGGTGGTTCTGGAAGCACCTCAAACCTTCCTCTTTGCTTCTGCCTTTGCCCTCCCTCTCCACTGCTGATTCTACTCTCCTTCGGCACCATGCACCTGGCCACCCTCTTTACTCCGGGCCCAGGTACCTGATCCTCTTGTCACCCTCATGCACTGCCTCTGGGCCATCCCTTGCATGGGGGTCTGTATCTGTACCCATACAGCCCACCCTTTTTTTCTTCCTGCACTTATCAAACCTACCCAGCCTGCTGCCTTAAACCCAGCACGTGCCACTTGCTGGCTGCACTCCCACTGTTTGCTGCCTTTTTATTTATTAATGTATTATTATTATTATTATTATTATTTGTTAAGCTTTTTTTTTCCTCCTCGCTCGGCACTCTCCTTTTTGTTCCCCCTTTCATGCACTTCTCCCCCTGCCCCTCTACCATGCACTTGTGCGTTCTCAATTTCAGTGGGCCTAGTAAGATCGTTGTTTTTGTTCTCCCTTGTTCCCCTTCCCTTGCATTGTCGCGCTCTGAAACACTTGTGGATGAGCGCGATAGAAATAAAATATCAATATCAATATCAATACCGCTAAGAGCATTAAAGTATAACCACCTAACTGCCCCCAGGTTCAAAAGACTGAAACAAGGAGGACGATCCCTGACAGTGGTATGTCCAAAATTCTGCACAGACCTCCTAAAGACCTTTGCAAACAGATAAGACCCTCAAGAGTTTATAAAGGAATCTGAACAATATACCTCCCTAAGCAGAAGATCTAATTCATATATGCCCACATATGTTAATCAAATACCCATCATATGACTCTTATACTTAACTCTACTGCAATCATAACTTATGACTAGCACTTTTGCCCCACGGCCACATTTAGAAAGGGAGGGATGGCCGCCTGACAGCTCATGCAATTGTGGCGTGCCATCCCTTCAGATCTCACTTTTTAATATCTATTTTGGCAATTATGACACCTAATGTTTGACTTGTTTAATTTTACTTATTCTGCAACACAGAAGAGTATAAACACTTTGTGAAGTGGTGCTTTTGCTAGTTTACATTGATCACATCTATTTGAGTAGTTTTGTTATGTGAATTGCACTCAGATATCATATGAGATGTCTTTCAATAGTCCTTCTTAGCAGGTGTATCTAATATTGATGTTATGCAATTTGGAGGCTGTATTTAACTTATGAAATGGCTAAATCATCAGATGATTGAATAAAAGGCATTGTGACAAATGATCTGTCACCTCTTGAACATAACATTGAAAAAATGTTCTTTAAGCTAACTACTAGTTGTTCCTCAAGTTCGTCACCTTACAAGCACACAGGAAGATTTTCACTCATTTTAAATTAATTCGAATGTATTTTCAGGCATATTGGATGAAGCAGAGGACCACATTTCATCGGTGTAGGATTGAGCTAAAGGTTTGAAAATAAATATGTAACAGAGACTGTGACCGTTGGAAATCAGTAATATCGAATTGGATGATAGAAATAGGAGTAATAAGATTACCTTTTATGTGATTTGTGAAAAAAATGATAAATGGTAACCCTATTCAATTTCAAGAAAACTCCAATTCCTAAGGGTCTTGCTTTAACTGTGATAATCCTTCTCCCGGACCGTAAATAGCTTACTTTTTGCACCATCAAAAAGCACGTCAAGTATCAGCAGTGGTCAAAAAACAGTCTCCTATCCTCTATGCAGAGCAGAGAATCTCGATTATCTCTGACTTCTCAGAAGATTCTCTACATAAGAGAAAAACATTTCTAAATTTCCGACCATTGCTTAAGCAACTTGATGTTATATATGATAAAATGCATGTTACTCTTCCTAACAGCCTCACAAAAGAATTCCTGGACCCTGAAGGTTTGCTTAATTTCAGTCCACCTTTAGCTCCCAATTCTATGGAGACTGTCTCGTATGATCGTTCATGACCTGTGTGCAATTCATCTTCTGTGGATATTCAGTCTTTTTACACAAGTCACAAGGACAATACAAATAAACCTGGGAAATGTAGTCCATCACAAAGCAGCAGAATTGATCTATCAACTTCAAGTTCTAGATCAGACACATAAAATAAATCCAGAGTCTCAGCCCCAATCTACTGCTTTAGATTTGACTATTTTGGCAGAGTTAAAGTAGAAGATGGGTAACCTTTGTTAATATTGGTATTTCCCTGTAATACCTATTGACAGGGTTTCTTTCTGTTCATTTGGAATAATGTTCTTCATTACTTAATCTCAAGTATGGATTTTATTTCTATGCTATGAGCCTTTCTCTATCTATGTTTATCTTCTTTTTTGTCATTGTTCTATTTTTCTATAATCACTGCTTTATGTCACATCAGTAAAGGTCTCAGGGTCTGATTCACCGAGCGTTTTCCAATGGGATTTCACCATTATAAAATGCTTCTGTGAATCAGGACCTAATTGACAGACACAGTTTTTCTTCTTCTGGCTGTCCCAGGGTATTTAGTTATGTTTATTAGATGTTTATATCGATCTGTTTTTTGTATGTATGGATTGCTCTTTTGTTTGCTGTACAAATACTACAACCAATGGTGTTCCCTCTAATTATTAAACATGTATATATTATCTTCCAAACCAGAATTTGGTTGTATTTTCTTTGCATGTTGCACGGTGGCTATCTTGGTGTATATTCATTGCTGCTTCATATAACTAATATTTATATACTATCTGACTGCTTGTCATTCATGCATCTTAAAGTTGTTTCTTGGAATGTTAAAGGAATCAATCAGCTAGTAAAGTGGCAAGAGTTTTAATTCGCTCTGTCTAGGTTTAAAAAAGAAATAGCCTACCCACAAGAATCACATTGTGGCTCTGATGAAGAAAAATGAAAAGTCAGAAGACAATGGGTAAGACAGGTTTTTTTCTTGTCAGTTAAGCAAAAAATAGGAGGAACAGGCATTGTGATTGCTAAAATGTAATTGTCAACTGCTCAATGAGGAGAGACACTCACGGGATATTGGATTAAACGTATGGAGGGTCTAATTAAGCTGGCAAAGCTTTAGCATCTTTTCTAAAATGCAAGAAGGAGCAAGGCATGATGGCTTCAATTAGTAATATAAAGGTGATTGTGTTACCAACAAGCCTGATATTTCCAAAGCATTTATTGATTTCTATACTCTGTTTTATTATTCAGGCTCTTCAATAAATATTAATAGTATTTCTGAATTTCTATTGAATGTTTAAATTCGTAATTTCCAATCATTTGGATTATCGTCCTTAGAGCAACAGATTGCATTAGATGAAAATAATAAGCTATTACAGATTTTAAAATTGAGAAAGCCCCTAGCCTGATTTACTTTTCAATTGCTTTTAGTGATACTTCTTTAATATTACTTCAGTTATAGTCGTATTTCTTGGCTTCAGGAGAGAGTGTTGGCACATTTGTAGAAGCTCCTTTATTACTATTCCCTAAGACTAATAAGCAGCCCTCATTATTATAAAGTGATCATCCAATTTCTTTGATTTAATTCACAGTAAAACAGAACGCAAACATGCTAGCTAATTCACTCGACAAATGTGTGCCTCACTTAATTCATGTTGATCAATTTGGTTTTATTAGAGGTTGTTTTGCATCCTAAAATACACAGCTTCTTGTATTGTTTTATTGCATTCAAAACGCAATTCTGACCTCTCCTTTTTATTGTAGAAAAAGTCTTTGACTGAACTCATGACCTTTTATGTTTGATGAACTCAAATGGCGTGGATTTGGGCCTACATTCTTGGAGCTTGTTAATATTCTGTATTCTTCATCATCTGCTCATATTTTATTTATAGTTGCATGTCTTCTTCCTTTCCTATCTTAAGAGGAAATCAGCAAGATTGTCTATTTATCCCCCTATTTTTGTTTTAGTCCTTCAATCATTACTTCAAAGTATCAGAGTAAATGAACATATTTCTGCTGTTCAGATAGAGAAATAATGAGTTACTTTGTCAATTTATGCAAATAATAGAATGGTAAACTGAGTAGCACTTAAACCTCTATTTCGAAATTATTAGATACAATTCATGATTGTTCAATAATGTTGGGTCATAAACTTAAACACAATACACCTGAAATTCTTTATTTAACTAATACCTAAAACACAGAACAGCATTTGCAGGAGGGCACAGGATATGAATAAATATATCCAGTTAAAGAAACTCCAAGAACTAACAAATATATATATATGCAAGAGAATTATGTGCAATATATTTACATTCAGTTTGACCTTGTCACATCTCTAACACTCTAGTAAACAATGAAGAACAGAACCTCCTGATGATCCGCAGAAATAAAAAACTTGGTGAAACACGTGTAGGGAGTAGAGGATAAATCCTTACGATAAAAACATACTATGATTTCAACATTTTGGCAAACTTACAGCTCCCATAACAAACACAATGACAAATGTATAGTTTGAAAAGAAATGTATGAATGTTTAATTTAAAAATTGCCAATTTATGGAATAGGGGATCCATTGATGGAGTGATACATAAAAGATGTGTCACTAAATAACAAATCATACATTTTTTGGAACAATCCCAAGTTGGGAAAGAAACTTGATAAAAAGAAAAAAAGACAAATTATTTACTGAAGGGAGTAAGGAAACCACTTTCTCTTTGTCTGGTTCAAAAACCGACCCTCAGCACCTTTAAGATTACCTGTCTATCTATTAATCTGAACAATCCTGGAAAGATTTGGTGTTCAAAATTCATGAAATACTTGGGTACCTTTAATGCATTGCTAAAGATATTGTAACCCACGATTAACTTAAATGCTGGCTCCTTTTTATAGAAAATTAAAGATCTTACTACAAAATGATCTCCATAATACTCATGCTGGCAGGGTGATCTTGACTCAATTAAAATCATCTAATTTCCCATTGTTTTATGCATGTTATCCATGATTACACTATCTTTTCCTGTTTTCTGTTTTTTTTAAGAATCTTGATAGTGTTTGTCTGACATTTTTATGGAATAATAAGACCCTCAAAATATGTTTCAATAAATGTAAACTTCCTAAAATGTATGGGGAATTATATTACTAAATCCTCTCTCCTATCATAAAGAGTTAGACCAACTAGTAATTTGGTGGTATGTTACTTGTGAGTCCCTATTGGTGCATTTTATAAATTGTTTTGAGAATAGACTCAGTAATTGGCAAACTTTACTACTAAGTCTTTTTGTTAACTGTTGTTTGTTCATGCAAAAGACCCACTTTGTTAATGAGTACAGTTTGGTGGGAGGTTTGGGAGTCCATCAATGTGCAATTGTTGGTACAGCATTTCTTACAATAATAGCTGCTGTCTTTTACAAACATTTGGCATCTTCTTTTTTTACCAGTTGTAGATTCACAGATCATTATATATGCCTTTAGCAATTGCTTCTGAGACACTAGTTGTTTACTAAGATTTGTGCTATGGGATTTTACAAAACCAGCTTCACAAATATGTATACTGATGAGATGTTTCATTTGCTCCATGTGTCCTCCTGTTTCCAGGAATTTCCATACTTCAACAGAAATATGTTGTCATTTTCAACTCTAATTCTCAACCCTAGCAAAACAAAGCTGATGCTCTGTAATCCTACAGGTTCTAACTTCACCACAATGTTGTGGCCTGGTGAGATGATACCATGATCAAACACGTCATCCATAAAACAAATGGACAACACTCTCACTCTCTTTCCACAGGTCAAGACCAACATTAGAAGCTGTTTTCTCCCAGCTGTACATCCTACACCACATCTTACCTTACTTAACATAGGGCCTCATTCCGACCCAGGCGGTAAGGGGTTTACGGCAGCGTAAACAGCGCCGACCCTTACCGCCTGATTCCGAGGTCCCTTAGCGCCATGGAGGTTTTAACACCTAGGTGTTAAAATCCATGGCGCTAAGGGACCTTGATGTTAATTACGCCACCGTAATTTACGGTGGCGTAATTAACGCCTTCCCCACTCCCATTATGCCCTATGGGGCAAAAATGGGAATGGGGAAGGGTAAATGGGGATTGGGGACTTACCGCCCCGCCTACCTCGGAATGGGGCGGTAAGTCCGCCAACCACCATGGCGTAAATGTAGTTTACGCCATGGTGGTAAAGGTACGACCCAGGCGGTAACTTACCGCCTGGGTCGGAATGAGGCCCATAGCCATTATTTCCCTAATAGTGTTCAAACTAGACTATGCAGGCAGCCTCTTTATGGGACTCCCAGACTGCCTAGAGTTCAAAATGCAGCAGCAAGACTACTTCTTAGAATGAAGGAATTTGAACATACCACACCGGCATTATGCACTCTCCATTGGCTACCCATCAAAAAAAGAATTCATTAAAAAAAGAAAAACATGTGCATCACCCATCGTTCATACCATGGATTGGGCCAGTTGGCATTCAGAAGTAAGTTTCAACACTACACTCCTTAAAGAACACTTAGGTCCAGGAATGCTGCCCTAGCATTAGTCTCCAACTTCAATGAAAAATGTCAAGGAAGACCATATTTTTTCGGATCTAGCCACAAAACTGTGGAACACCCTGCCCAAACCTCTCTGCCTGGAGTAGAACCAGCTTACTTTCAGGAAACAGCTCGAGACTTGGCTTTTCAACCAACCACTTTGAAAGAAAGGGAAAATAACAGCAACCAACTAAAAACTGTGCACCAGAAACTTGGGCTAATTTACGATAAGCATTTTTCAAAACTCTTGGCACCACCATCTGTGAGAAACCAAGCTGACTCATGAAACCTCTCCTGCGTTGCACTGGTCCCCATCTGTAATCTCAGTGAAACCTACCACCAAGAGCCAGGAATTGACAACACCCTCATCCCGACTTTCCAAACCCCTCATCCTCACTACTAGAATCTTACATCCTTACACCTACCACACTCCTACATACATCCTCCTAATTCTAGTGTACTTAACTGGTTCAGACCCCATCCATCTTCTATCACCAAATGTGCTTTTAATTTTGCAGTCCACAATTCGAGGGCTGCCCATATGGCTAACCTGCCTGGTCGGTATCAACCTCAAACAACATAGAGATGTTCATATCGACACACATGTTACCGGTACTGCATCCACCAACACCAAAGATTTCTGCATTTACCTTCCCGCTATACGACTAACACACCCAGCCCTCCTTCTTTACAGAGTCAGGTGCAGCAAGGCCAACATTATTAGCAGAAGGGCACTATATAAGACCAATTTATATTACTTTTTCATTAAACATATTCACTGTGACAATTAACCCAGCAGACAGGGACCACTTTACAATGCTTAACGCCAGTAATTCAATATGCACTATTATATAAATGAAACTAAGATTTTCATTCAGAAATGATTTCCCTTTATCTAAGGTTGTCACAATCGTGTGCTACTGCATATGCACGGTTGTACAATGATGCAATTAATTGACTATTGACAATGCAGCTCATAATGTACTTGAGAGTGCCATTTGATCCTATCACTCTTTTTTACCAGCAGAAACAGCCATTTCATTAACAAATATGACCACTATTTTGACCCCAAAATACTTCTGATTCACAACTGCTACTGCTGTCTATTGTTTTGTCACTAGGTGTCTCCTTGTCATCACAGTTGACCTCTCATTCAGCAGGGCCTGCATAGTCATGTTCTGTGTAGAATGCGCACATGATACTTGGGCTCGTAGTGGGTTCATCATGCACAGTCAGTCATCCATCATTGCCTGAGCTTTGAAGTTTAGAACAATCACCTGTGAGACATGTAGCTTGTAGAGTAATGGGTTTGATCCCCCCCACAAGGATTTTCATATTAATGTATCTTCCTCCCTCTGTTATTAATTAGTAGCTTGCAGTACCTGTACTCCGGACCGGTTTTGTAGACAGACATGATGACACTTTCATCAAGTGTTGAAGATCAAGGATGCTGTAGGTCTCTGTTGTGAGTCACTTATGTAAATCAAAGATCCTGTAGGACGCTGTTCAGAGTTGCTTATTGTTTGATGTGCTTTGCACTATAAATGGGTGTATGTGGCTGGCTTATATAGCCCGAAGCAGAAGTGCAGGGAGGTGTGATTTGGAATGCTGGAGCATAATGGGACATTCTGTGCACTCTTCCCACCTGTCGCCATCACCCAGGCACGGTGGCGTGCTTTGTGGTGCATTGTGGTGCAGATATCTTAGAAAAAGTGCATCCTAGGGCTGTAAAACATGGTTTGATTTCTGGCATCGAGACACTTAAAATGATCTTTGTCCGGTTCTTCTACTACCACATTGATGTTTTGTGCATTGTGGTAAATATCTCAGAAATGGTGCACCCTAGGGCCTTGAAATTTAGTTTTTAGGACCTTGGAGATTTGTTTCTCATGGCCAGATGCTTGAAATTATCTGTCTGGTCCTTTTATAACCACCTTCATGTTTCGCCGCTTCCAGCCAATTGTGTCATGTGTGCAAGGGCTGAAATCGGGGAACAGGGTGGGGTGTGCACATGTAATGTAGCGTCCAGATGGCCCTGACAGGTAACTATGCACAATGGGGTACAGATTGGTGGAACGGTGTGGAATTGTATGAGGAACAAACAAACAAACAAACAGATTTTCCATGTTATAAATATAAATATAATGCATGTTATACACAATAAACATAAATGTACTTCTATAGTAATAATTTTAGGTAGATGATTGGCTAACAAAATAAGAGCACCCATTGTCCATCGCTGAAAAGAACATGAACATGTATGCCATAGTGATATAAATATGTCTGTTAGTGCTGCCATTCATTTACTTTGACATCTATTATTAGTAATAATATTTTTTGTTTGCATGGAACATGTAATTTCTACTGGCTCTTGGCTCCCGTTCAGTAACTGCTTATCTCAAAACACATACAGTTGGTTCTAAAAACCTGAAGTTTAGAGCTGGGCAGGGCATACATCGGAGAAAAGGGTAGCCACATTTCAAAGTTCACTCTCCCAAGTGAAAACATCTATTTTCCTTTGCTTGTGTGCAGCTCTTCTTCTCTAACATTCAATAATAATATGCGTTTATGTGGCATGTCATTTCTGCTGGCTCCTGTAGAGTAACTCTGCATATCTCTTAATTGTATTGCCTGCTCAGTATGCTCATACAAGTCTATAAATACTTATACAGTGAGTACTTGTGTATAGGTTAGGTTGGCTTTCATGTGACTGAATATGACTTCAAATTGTTAGGTGATGTGAGATAATTTCCACAAGTATCCCGTCTAGCGGTTCCCCCAATTATTGCATTGGCACTTATATAAATATTTTGACTCCAAAACTTCCCCAATACGTGGCTGAAATAGTAATATGAAATGAGTATCATTTCAGCACTAGGTGTATCATTGCCTTTCAACAGGATCTGAAACACCTACACATGCATGCTCAGTCCCCAATGCACACTATGCACAACCAATTAGGCATGCTGACACATTTCATACCCAGAGCACTGGTAGACGAAAGGTAAAAACACCCATCCACTCATCCAGGGAAGTGAGCAAAGAGCAGGGCTGGAACGGAGCCTCATTACCAATGCTCCAGGTATATTCTTTATTTCAGCAATTTAATGATAGCACCAGTTAAATGATAATGAGCATGACTTTATGTAGGGCCAATTAGTTGATTGACAAAATTAGAAATAATAATTGAAGGTGAGCATTGGTGAAATAGATGTTAATCTTGGGAAAGAATATTCTGAATGCCCCATATTACGACTTATTGTTAGTAAAGAGAAGAATATATTTGCTATAACCACTGGTTCTTAGGAATACATATAAATATGGAGTTATTGAAAATGTACTTTTCTATGTTGAGGATCTGCATCGCCAGTGCTCACCTTTCAGTATTTTGTGTGTCTGGTAAATTACCAAGTTCAGACTGTATAAAGTTCTGTCATCATCAATAAACAATTACCAGACACTAGATTACTCAAAACCTATCAGAAACTTTGAACAGGGCACAGTTCCTGTAGCGGGACTAGTTGAGTCCAGAAAATGTTATCATTTCTTTTAATTGAAATATTTCAATTATGTCCCTATTTCAATCCCATCTATGTGACCTATGCTCATATGGGACTTGTTATGTCGAAGGGCAGCATCATAAGTCTATATTTGTACATACGTTCTTAATTTGGCTGCCTCTGGCCAGCCAATCACCTTTTATTTGATGTTTATTTGGATAAATGACAGCCCAAACATTTTTTCACAGTGGTCAGTTGAGTGCATAGTCACATAATGCATGTATCTCTGCACAGAGATCTCTAGAAGATGGTTCACTCAACTGCTGCAATTTGCTCAGCTAGAAATAGTCTTGCTAAATGCTTGACTAGCAACTGCTCACCTGTCCTCTACCCCCTTTCGGTTGCCTTCATTTGCATTTTGGTGGTAGGAATGTTGCTCTGCAGTTGAAAAAAGCTTCAGTGAAAGTCAGTCAAATCTATTTGCATTTGCATTTGAAGTTGGGGAAAGCACATTATAAGCACAAGCACAAACAAGAGACACAGAGGCACATATGGTGCGAACATTAGTGGGCCAGCGATTAGATCCATCACCAGGTTTTGGTTATCCTCACCAGTAATGTTCTTATTATAAACAGTACTCTATATTTATGCATTTGTATTTATGCCCTATGTTTATGACCTGGCAAATGTATTGGTTCTGTATACATTAATCATAGTCAATAGTAAGTTCTATGAAGTAAAATATATTATTATTTACAAATTGTTTGCATATTCAAGCAGGGCACATGTGACAGAGAAAAATGCTGTGAACCTCACAAATGTCATCACTAGTTAAGATTCAAATATGCCGCCTTTTTTAACATTCCTAGATAACCCTTGCTGGTCTGGAACTCTAATTGAAAAGTACATTTTCATTAGCTAAAAGTCATAGATTTTTCTTGGTTTGACTCCCTTTTATCAATCAATGCTCTTCCATCCACTGCTTATTTTAAGGAATTGACCAACCCTACAAAGTACTGTACCTGTACTTGAGGAAGAACATTGTGCATATCATTTTTGTTTATAGGTTGTAACAACCATCTCACAAACACATATCATCACAATTGGTCCCGATTTATCTCTGAAACATGGCCTATATATCCATGTGTGAAGCTGCCTTTCATAGTTCCACTCAGTGACTCCTTGTAATTCAGAAAGGGTTGAAGTGTAAGCACATGTATGCCCTGACCACAACATACCATTTCTTATGACATAAACATTCAGACACACATCATACCCCATAGCGGTGGTCGACCTATCAATAAACTGGAAACCAGGGTTCAAGCCTGGGTAACCCTTCAACTGGGCGAACCCTTCCCTGAGCTGGAAACCTAAGTTTGATCCTCACCATTAATGTTATTTTTCCTACAAGACACTACTGAACAGATTTGATTTTTATGTATATTGTCGTTTAATATTATATTGGCCCCATCCACATGAATTCATATCAAAACAGCGGTCTGCATGGTTATCCTGAGCAATGCCAGCAGCTAAAATGAAGTCAAAACTCTTCAGTCAACAACCTTCAGTTTTGTAAATGTCACCCTGAGTGAGATAGGTATGGCCAGACAAAGGCCCTGAGCCTGCTGTGCCTAGAGAATCAAACTGCATCTCATTGGTGATGCTCACTGAGGATGAAACATGTCTGGGTTGCTTAAGGTCTATGCAGATGGGATGTAACATAAGAGATGGATTGTCCCCTTTGGGGTGGGACCAAGCTTGGTTTGCATATGGCTTTTCCCCTTCTGTAACACAATGGAAAACTGAAAAATGATGGGTTGGAGTGTTTCTCAATTAAATGCCAGAGGTAATGATAAATTAACAACCTATGAGAGATCAACTTTCAGTTTTTCATTTGTCCGCATAAAGCCATGTCAAACACAGGCGTTTTTCATTACACACGCATCCAAACAGTAAACCAAACAAAACCATTCCAGCAAATGTGTTAGCTATGGGGTTCAAGTTCCTGTTTCAGGAACTGCCCTAGACATAATGCAACAGTTTACATGTGCACTTATCAGGGAAGTACCTTCATGCTTATAGGTTTCAGGTGACCATCATATCCATTTCCCTTTTATGCTCATAGATAGCATACACAACTGGGAATCCCTCAATGAACTGGGGCCAGGAAATTTCTACTTGAATCACATTAAATGCATTGACAGTATTGCCTTTTATTCCGGTTTCCACATGATGTCGTGGTAGACAGTTTCCTTTCCTTCTGAAAGTAATTCTATACATACATTGACATGGGCCTCCATTCTGAAGAATGTGTTAACAAACTGAATTGCTGACTTGGCAGTGCAGCTGTATTTGAAGTTAACTGGCTGAAGTGGTTATTAGACCAGGTAATTGGCATTAAAAGAAAATAACTTCAGAAGAAAAGGAACAAGAAAAATTCCACTGCCTCCAAAGAACAAAATAATCCTCTTCATGAGCCAGGGTAAGATTCCGAATAGTACCGGCTCTCTTTGCTGTCTCTTTCTCTATTTTGAACTATTATATTTTCATTGACATTTGAAGAGTTTAATATGGGGGAACTGCACTGTGTGTTGTGCTGTCATTTGTGAGATGTCAAGGCATTAACCTGATTTATGTTTCTTTTCTTTGAAGTTCCCCACTGGATATCATCTTGGCAGATGGATTGAGTGGGAGAAAGTTGGTACCTAACAGTTCTTTCTATGATCTCGCCATTGGAATGGAGGTGCAAAAAGTACACAATAAGCCAAGCCCACAAAATGGGAAATGGAGCATGGGTCAGAACCTGCCCATTATTCCTGCTATGAAGCTGGAGGATCAGGAATTGCAGGAATGTATTTTGAATTTTTTCAGCAAAGTCCTGGACAAGAGTTATGTCTGCATTCCTAGATGCAGTGCATGTTCATCAAACTGTGCAGCCACAAACTGCATGTGTGCATCCTAATAAATATTGTGTGTCTGTTAAGAACAATATTACAATAAAAGTTTGCAGTGCAGGCTGCAAGTGTGAAACTACAACAGGAGACATTATATATTAGCGAAAAACAGTGCGCCATTCAAGATGGACCCCAGGAAGAATGACCATGACCACAGAATTTCATGACCATTTCTCCATCAACCCAGCAACCTCAAATGTCACTGCCAGCACTCTTCCTCCAAATCTTTATCAATCATCCCTGTGCCACATCCTCGTCTGCATACCTTGACTTCTCGAACAGGCTGTTGTTCAATCATAAAACCCATCCTATGACAGCTTGCCTCATACCACTGCTCCCCTGTGGATGGGATATAAGAACCTAAGTGAGCCTGATCCCTGCTTGTAACCCGTTGCCTAGCTTGCTCCCCATAGTAGCACAGATCCCTTGCCCTCGACCGACGGTTCCAGGAAAGGAGTATAAATGTACGGCTGCCTGACTATCCAAGCCATTACCTAGAAGCATAAGAAGGTCATCATTAGCAATTTAAAACAATCTCTGGATAAAATGGTTCACAATATGCTCAAATATTTGGTCACATTTGAAGAGTATCCAGCTATGGACCATGATTATATATTTTCGCAGCACAAATATCACAGAGGATCACAACCAACATTACACAGACCAGCTAAATTAATTCTTGAGGATGCTCTGCCAAAATGCCTAGCCACCTTTGAACACTGACCTCCCTGTGTCAGTACCCCTTCCCCTTAGTCAGGCAAATCACTCCTTATCCACCTCTGGTCAAAACACATTATTTGAATCTCCAATGACTATCCCGGAACCACTATAATACTCCCGCCAATGAAACACCCTCAAAGAATGCGTTCTCATTTATTAATTTGGCTATAATTAAATTCTTCATGTATCAACATCTGTAAATAGAGGAAAAAAGATACACATGTACATCTACATTCTTGCCTGCGGGTATGAGTACTCGGAGGTAGGATCTGTGGGAAATGAAAAAAGGTCACTTGAATTGCCATTCCTAAATATCAGTTGTACACTAGCAATATTCAGCTCTCCAGAGTTTTTGTACTACAATTGCAATGATTTCCTTCTATTGACTAAGCTGTCAATGTCTGATGGGGGTTGTAGTCCAAACATTTAGCAAGTAAAGGTTGTAGAAAGTTCCCATAACTCGCATCTACCCCAGACAGTATTGTATATGGTTAGGAAAGTTGGGAGTTGAAGGATGTTCACCTGGCTCACTGGCCACTCTTAAAAAGGTACAGTAGTATGCAGCCAGAGCTATGCCCCAATGCTCTATGCTCTTTACTACCCCCACAACCATTATACGGTAATGTGAAAGATCCACACCTATTGTTCTGTCCATAATACCAATGTCTAATGACCGTTGAAGAATAACATAAATAATTTGGCTTGTTGGCAAACATGCATTTGCACTTCCAAAGTGTCAGGGTTAATGTTTCCCATTGGTAGCAACACAGGTAACTCTGTGCAGAACACATTATCAGCAGGCATTATAAATGTGCAATGTAGACATTAGTGCTGTGTAGACCTACATGTTAGAATTTCGAACCACTGATGAAAAGTTTGAAACACAGTTTGAAACAGACTGGTAGATAAGGAGCCATCTGGCTGAAGTTCATGCAGTTTTGGGCAGTTTTTAGAGAGGCAAGAGCTTTTTGTGGAGGCAGGCTTTGGACACAAAAACTTCAATACTAAAATACTAAAATGAAATAGTAATACAATAATACAAATAATGAGAATGCTTAATAATGTAAATAATAAAAGATAATAAAAGCATATATACAAATATACAACATACAAAATCAATATAATTTAAACATAAAAAATGTGTAAATAAAGTTAATGTTTTTTCTATTTTTGGAAGTTTTTTACTTTGTCTTTTTTAATATGCTTTAAAAATAAACATAATCAGATAAGTAGAATGGTGGATGGGTAATTAGACTTTAATAGGTCAAGCCAATTTGAGAGACTCTTCAAACGTATAGGTGCCTATGGGGGTTGCGAGTTTTTAATCTGACTGAGTCATGGCACTAGATAAAGTGGGTTTTAGCATAATTGACCTAAAAACATTTGACCTAAAACATTTGATCGAATTCTTTTGACCTTTTTTTGGTCAAATTTAATTAAATATATATATGAGGGGTAAGGGTATAGATTAGGTTGAGGGGAAGTGGGGGGGTGCGGGGCGTGGCCTCCCACATTTTAGACCGAAGAAAAGGTCAAATAAATTCAATCAAATGTGATTAGGTCAAATGTTTTATGTCAAATAGACCCAAACCGATGAAGTGCACTAGCCATAGTGTAAGCTGATTAGAAATGAAACTGATCTCAAGTGTTTAGAATTGGCTCGAGATTCGAGCTGGGGCTTCAATACATCAAAAAACCCATGATTCGAGTAGCAAGAGACTCCAAATTACACTAAAGTGATTTTAAAATCTCACAAGCTGGTTTAGTAAAAGCTCATTCAGCCTTTATAGCCATAAGGGAAAAGCATATCTATCAAAGGAGAAATACTTTTGTGTGTTCTGTGCAATGGCTTTCCATACTGTACCTAAACAAAGGGTTTCACTGAATATCCAGAGAAAATGGCTAGGGACATCAATTAGGACAATACGAACAGAAGAACTGTCTTCTCCACCGTTTACACCTCGAATCAGTGCACTTGACAAGACTTTCTAAAGGTCTACAGTATAATCAAAAAGGCTAATGTGAGTTGTCTCGAAATATGTGCAACCCGCCTGGAGCAAAGTAACACCATTGTGAAGTGGACTTGGGTTTAGGGCCCACATCATGGATGCAGTGAGGTTATTGGCGAGCTACTCCATTAGCAGAATTAATGCTGTGAATAACGTTTTTTTTTTTGTTGGGGGGCAGGGATTATGCTAGATCCTGGTCTAGTAATTTATTTCCAGCTTATTGTTCAAGGTTAGAGAGAAATCTTCCATTGTAAAGATACGAATTCACACTTTTCCGAGTGGCAAGAGGGCACCAGACCTCCATGCAGTACAATGCACTTTGGAGAAGTTTAATACATGACTCTAGATAAACCATGCCCTCCGTTCAGTATTAGAGTTGCACATAGGAACAACGTCACATCAGGAAACAGAGGTCTGAGATTGTAACAACACATAAGTTTCCCTTGTTCTGAAAATCGAGATCATGTCAACATAAGTTAAAAACGTATTGAGACTTTTTTGCATTAGTCAAAACCCAACTTACTTTGTTGATGTATTGCTATGAAACTGGAATCAAACAGAATTTCACACACTGATATGACGTCTCATATTGTGTTGTGGATGTAGAATAACTACCGTAACCAGGTTTCTCCTATGCTAATGAACGTGCCATGGACACAAACAACAATGTTACAACATATCTATACAGTGCCTAACTAACAGAGTTTCTCCTGTGCTAATAAATGCACTCTGAAGCAGGGTCAGTTCATGCTCTCTGAAGCAGGCTCCCTGGCTAACAGAGTTTCTCCTGTGCTAGTGGATGTATTCTGAGGCATGGTCAATTCCTCCTCTCTAAAGCGGGATCAAATCCTGCTCTCTGACGCACAGTCAACGTCAACCTCTAGTGTAGCAGCTGGAAATACTACTGGGTTAATGTTTATGGACGTTTCAGCAAGGAGGGCATGGTTAGTTTGCCTTCCTCAGGACCGTGATTTGCTATGTGACCCTGTCCGCAAAGACATGAAGAATATTGAATTTTGAAATCTATAAAGATCTCTGGGAAAGATGCATAGAGACTGCTGCTATGATTAGGGAATTAATTGTGATTGAATTCACCATTTATTTGAGACAAGGGGGCGTGTACTCCCATGCCTGAGTGAAGTTAAAAAAACTGTAAACTTTGTGGAGTTTCAGGTTCCGTCTGTTGGCTGTATAGAAGAAAAGGTGGTATCAGTGAAGTGTTTGGGCTCATGAGTCACCCTGCAAGCTACCATCACCAGTTGGTGAATATGTCTGGGCAAACATAATTGCCTGGGGAGTTACTAAGAAAGCTTTGTACTGGTTGGCAAGTATCAGAAATCAAATCTTAGTTTGAAACCTGCAGAACAGACAATCAGCCTGATTCATGGAATTATTTGCGCTGAAAACGCAGATTTGCGTGCCTTTCTGCCCGAAAATCCCTTTTTGAAGTATGGGGATTTTCGGGTTGAAAGGTGCGCAAATCTGAGTTTTCGGCGCAAATAATTCCATGAATCATTTCGATTACTGTATACTGATGGCCCAGCAGTGAAACCTCATTTTACCCATCTATCGTAGAATAGGTATCCCTTCTATAACTTACTATGTCAAGACTGAGTCATGTTGAGCAGTACTTTAGTAATATATATAGCGCGTTATAATATTTATAGCACTTAATATATATAACGCTTCATTAAATGTGATGGCAATTTTTTTAGTTGTCAACTTCCTTAACATTATACTGTAGTCTCATGTACAAAATGAGGTGAAAAGAAAATTAGTTTTTAAAAGTGCACTGGCCTTTTTTTTCTCTCTCTTCTGTGTTCAGTTTGCAGAAAGCAGAAAGCATGCATAACAGGAAATAATAATTGATACAGTTGCTCGGTGAGCAAGGATTCCTTTGTTAGAAAAGTAAAGAGTACTGTTGAAAAAATCCTTTTTGGTATGATTGGAGGAAAGTGTCGGAAGATGAAACTACGTAAAAAGGGGCTGGGGGAGACCTCTCTTGATGACAAGGGAGGAAAAAGAACGTTAGTTCGGGATGACTGGGCTCTTAAGACAGATGTGCCTGGTATCATTGAGCGCTAGCTGGAGAATTTCTCGCCGCGCATTCCAAGCACCCAAGATTACAGGAGCAGTTTGTTGACTGGGCCTGTTTTTCTGAGGTGAGCAAAGCAAGATTGTGTGGGGGAGCTTCAAACAGATACTTCTGGTAAGCAGATAGTTAAGTGAGGTCACTGTGTGCTGTTGGATGGTTTGTTGAATCGTAATGTCAGGCAGGCAGGATAGCAAAGGAAATCTCTCGCATTTTATTTTGTCATGGCCAAAATGTTAAAACTCATGTTTTAAAAGATGTGCTTGCTCTATTTCTTTCTCTTGTTAAAGATGATGGTGAAATGTTCATGATAAGAACTACTAATTGTGAATTGTGTTTATATGTAATATAATCAGAATATAAAAACGAATTGCTTAGTGTCATTCTTGCATTTGGGACTTTATATGTCGATAGAGGGGAGATTCATTCTTTTTGGTAATGCGTTTGTCAATTTGCCCATGCAGATAGAATAACAACCCAGAATAAGCAGTGATAAACAGGTGTGTGCGTGTGTGCCCTCCTTGCATGTTGTTCGAGGGAATCTAATATAATATAGATTACTGGATGTCTATGAGCAAGTAATGCCTACGGGCGCATAGATCGCTGGTGTAGATAAGGCAGTGATATTGGCCACAACCTGTAGGTGGCGCTCTATATAAAAGTTTTGGGTTCCATTGTATGCAGAGGTCCAAGGGTCTCTATAGATCACTGGGGGGTATTGTAATAGAAAGAAAGGTTTTGTTTATGATGGGGTCATAATGTAGGTAAGAAAACTATGCTCGCCACTAAATACCGCAAACAACATACCACCACAAAATACTGCAAGTAATATATATTACTAGATCCTCCAATATAATATAATATAACAAGGTATTGTCACTAGAATGATATGAGGCCTAACCCAATCTAAATGCAAGGATAGTTTATCACCAAACTACCGCTCATATTTTGGCGGTAAGAAAAATACTCCACATTTACACAAAATATCCTACATACATGGTGCCTTGGCCAGGAAAGTGGCTATAGAGCACGTACTGGATGTGGCATACGTGCATTAGAGGGAACCCATTTCATGATAGCAGTGTGACACTAAAAGTGAATTTTAGAATCTCTCAAATGGAGGCCACATTCCCAGAGCTAGTGCAATATCTGGAAGCAAAGCTATATGCACATGGGACATGGTCATCAAATAATGCCACAGAATGGCATGACCGCATCTATGGTGAAGTACAGAAAGAACCATTAGACAGCATTTTTGCAGAAGGCATTATAATTGTCTGTCTTTTGAGACTACTAAATGCAGCTGATAAACATGCAGAGAGAGATTTTCTGATACGGCTATGTGTCAAGACTTGGCTTATACTAAATTGGTCCCTGCAAATGCAAGAAAATGAAACCAAGCTGATTAGCAGGTTAAGAGCTGATCTGGATGGAGCAAGTGAAAAAGAGGAAATGTTAAGAGCAGGTATGTCAAAAAGGACATGCAATCAAAATATAGAGATCTCGACACTCAATTGTCTCAAAGCAAGAAGCAGTTTGAGGATAGTGAACAAGAATTGAAACACTTGAAAGCGTTTGTCGATCATATTAGACAAGATAAAGATGAGGTTGTTTTGGAAATGCAGGTTTTGCAAAAAGAACATTTTGAGAAAGAAAGCAATCTCCAAAATGCTGAACAGGAAATGGTTAAAATGTTTCAACAAAGAGACAAGAGAAACAAAGAATTCAATGAATGCCAAATGCAAATGGGCGATATGCAGGAGGTAATTAATAAGATGAAAACAACTATTTGCGTAAGGAGGCAAATATGCCCCTTAAAAAGTGGAAGGATTTGGAACAGCAAATATGCATTTCCAGGTCCCAGGATAGACAACAGGGCACCACATTCAATGGAGTTGAGGTGAATCCTATTTCTACACAGCGAACTAGTGCCCCAGTGGCTAGGCCAGTGAATGAACTTGGTTGCAGTGCTCTTGGGGGATTCGATACACCCATTTGGGGCTGCCACCAATCTCATACACCTGAAACCAGGGTTGAATCACACAGTAGTGCAATTCCATGCATAGCAACGAGTAGCCCCATAAAAATAATGAAATCAATCAAGGCTCTGATCAAACCATTTAAAAAAAGGAGGGGAGTGCTGTGTAGAGGACCATTTAGAAGTGGTGCATGATATATTCAAAGCCCTCCAGATACCTAAGCAACAATACAGGCAATACCTTCACTTAACTCTAGATGCTTCCACAGCCAGTATCATTAGAGGGTTAAATGAACAGCAGAACATGACATGGGCAGGGTTTGAAAAAGAGATTAGACGTAATATTGCTCCTTTCCAATCAATGAAAAAAGCAAAAAAATTGCATACATGATTACGGCTGGGCCTAACACATCACCTCGACAGTTTTTGCAAGACTTAAAAAGAGCTTTTTCTCACTTTGATGTATCTTTTGACCTCAATTCCAATGAGTTTAAAACTGCATACGTCTATGTGCTACAGAAAGACATCATATGACAGTTAGTCCGTGAATTTGACAGTGACAAGTCACTTGAATGGATTGTACACCAAAGTACAACATTATATGAAGTACTCTATTGTCAGGGTAGAGAGAGTGGTAACATGAAAGACACTAGACCAAAATCTAAAGAACCCTCAGCAACAGTGATGGAGATCAGTTCAGCCAAAATGTCCCTTGAGTCTGCTCAAAGACCAGGTAAAAAATAATGTGGCACCTGAACAAAGGGGTAATCAACAGAGGTCGTCACTCCCTGCACCAATGTTTCATTCACATGATCCCAGTAATAGGGAGAGCTATATTAGCCCTAGGTACTCAGGAGATAGACCCCGAGCAGGATATCGGCCTGATATGTCAGTTATGAACAATAATCAGAGGCAAAGTCAGGATCAAAGAAATAATGGTCCCTACGAGACATTGGGGACACAAAGCAGATTTGATCCTAATACCATGATATATGTTAAGCAGGATAGACCCAGATATGTGGATCGATTTACTGAAAATGGGAATCAGCATAGGGGACAATACTCACTTTACTGCAAATGGGAATCAGCATAGGGGACAATACTCACAAAATGAAAGACAGGACATGAGGCATAATATGAATTATGCTCCACGTCAATACAATGAATCACCACCACCAGGGGACTGCAACCAAAGGATGGGTGCACCCCACTCCCCTCCACATATGAATCAAGAGTTCAGAAGCAATCCCAATAGAAATCATTCCCCTGAAAGATATCAGAATAGATTCAATCAGGGGGAAAACGACCAATATCGACCTAGGCACAGAGAGAAGATTCTAGGCAGATGGAAAGATTCCAGTGTCTCGAGGCCCAAGTGAAAATGTTGGCTGAGCAAATAGGAAAGCTCTGTACAGCACAAAAACAGTAATCAAAGGAGGGGGCAGAAGGCCATAGCAATGACCGGGTGGTTTCCGAAAATAAGTGACTAAATATTAATGATACCTGCAATGCTAAAAAGACAGATTGGCCTAATTTGATTTTGCATAATGACTCTGAGATGCTTAATGATATGAAAAGGAAAATACTGACAAATGAACATGTGACAGAAAGTGCAAATACATCTAAAAAAGAAGTTCGGTTTAAACTAGAGTTAAATCAAACATTGGAGATTTGCACAAATGAAAAAGGAAAACAAGAGATTCCAAAGGAACAGAGGGGGACAGATTTAAGAAAGACAACTCATGCATCAGTAATACAATTGAACAGGGAGTAGAAGGGGATGCTAGAACGCTTTCCCTGGACAATCAAAACACTAACCAAACACAGGCAGAAAGAATAAATACTTCTTTGAGCCACAGATTTTTGAACAAGTTAAAAAGACTGGTACAATACCAAATAACCACAAATGCACAAAATTAGAAAATGGCAAATTATCAAGTGATGTTTTTACACATGTTCAGTTGGAGGATTATAGTGTGAACTCTGATGATCCCCGGATGGAAGGGTGAACAGTGGCCACACTCCAAAAGACCTCTGAACATGGGGAAATGAATAAAGTCTCTCACACAGAAATGGGCAGAAAGGAGGGAAAAATGTCTTTCCATTTACCAATCTGCTTAGCCAAAAGTGAAAAGGGTCTGAGAAAGGTGAGTCCTGAAATCTGTAAGAATTCCCACTTTCTGTGTGTATTAGAGGAAGTTGAAAACAGGTATTATGCTCCCATCAATGTGGAAGAGAAATGCAATACATTTGCGATGATTGACACCGGCGCACAGGCCACAATTATGTCCAAATAATTGGTAAAAAGTATCAATGAAGGGAGATCTCCACAGAATCAGATCACAATGTGGCAGAGTGAAGACCCAGTGCATCATTTTAACGGTGAGGAGCTGCCTATTATAGGTGTTACTGAGTTGACATAATGATAGGAAAATACAGGAAGTATTGATCACCTCCATTTGTCAAATTCCATTCCTAATGGGAACAGATAGTTTGAAAAGATTGTCTCCTCTCATTGATGGGGTGAATGGAGTACTGTGGTCCTTAACCAAAAAACCATTGAGACCTAAGAAAATAAAATCACAAAACAGCAGTATAAATGAATGCCATACTGTTGCCAAAACGAATTATGCAGTGGAGGTATAGCTCCAGAATAGCTGTGTACCTAGCGTTACTGTCATTTTGATGTGTCAAGATAAAATGCAAAGTGAAAAAGAAAAACAATCTGTGCAGATTTATTTAGATCCTAGGAAGAAATGGCAAACTGAAATAGATGAGCACACATTGTGCTTCTATTTAAAAGAGAAGAAATGCAAACAGAATACTACTCCTAAAACAAACACAGAAAATCACATTACCACTCTTGCTGAAATACACATGGAAGATGAGCAACCATGGGTTCATATTGGTATAAATGACCATTCTAAAGTGATAAAAGCTACCTTAGTGCTTGAACAGGAAAGGAGCTTTATTACTGAGAAATTACTGCAGAAAATAATGGAGAGGGAAGAAATCCCAAAGTTTAGAATTAAAAACCAATATGTCTCTGGTTTGGGTAATCCAGACTTTGAAAACCGAATTGCAGGGAGATGCATGCTGAAGATTAATATTGGGCAGAAAACTATTTACCATAATGTGTGGATAGTGAGTGGAACACAAAATGATTTTTACATGGGCAATGATATCATGCACAGAATGTGTATGGTGTTAGATTTCCTTAATCAAAAAATATGGTCACGGTGTGATGGGGAACCTGTAGCAGCGGACCTGTTAAGTGAAAAGGGTATAGAACAGAACAGCAGGGAAGGGCATATGTCACCAACTACAAAAGCCAGCAACAGGGAAAAGAAAGTAGGGAAAGACGGCGAAAATCCACATTTCCCTATTTTTATGAACTCTCACAGTTAGGGGTTACAAATAATGCGACCTCGCACAGATGGAGCAGGGAGGAGGAGGATTAGCATCAGCTGTAACGGGCTCAGGGAGAGGAGCACCTGTGATTAATTGCTGGGGGGAGGGGCACACGGGGTTAAAGCAGTATCCAATGTCTCACCGTGTGTCTCATTTTGCAGGAGTGGAAGGTGACTGCCGGTGCGGACTCAGAGTGGGAAGAGGCCAGCTCACAACCCCGGTGGGCGTATTAAAGTAACGAGGGAACTCCGCCGGACGAACCCCTACCAAGACTGCAGACAACTCGGTGATCAAAGCGGAGGACAGTCAAAGCGTGAAGGAGTTGTTAGCAAGGTGAAAAATAGCTCTGGGAAGTTTGAGTTTATTATCCCAATTCCGAGGCAGGCGAGGAGCGGCCATAAACTGGAAAGACTGCTTAAGCCAACCGGCAATAAAAGCCTGGATATTTCTGCCTCGGGGAAAAAGACGAGCGTGAAAGAAAACGCTCAGCACAACACGAACAGCCCGTTGTAAACGGAGGGCTTCCACCCTTGAAGCTGACGGCACAATCTGGGCTTGTCAATTTGGAATTGCTGTGATGGATTATCTTGGTTTTGAATATACCGCATTCCTTGTTTAACACTGTATGAACTTGCTTGCTTAAAACCCCTTGTTTCCCGGTCACGTTCTGTAAGGGGAAACATATGCCTTGTTTATTTGATTAGAGACTTTTTTTCAGAATGAACCGTATGCAACGTGAAGTGCTGTACAAATAAATATTATTTGTTAAACTCCTTTGGTGACTCCCGCTCACTACTTAAAAGTGGTGGCAGTGGTGGGATTCTGTAGAGACACGTCTATCCGACATAATGGAGGCAGTCCTAAAAGCATTGGCTGAAGGCCAACAACAACTACAACAGCTGGTGCAGGTGCAAGGACATCAAGCTCAAGCAGATAGACAAGCCCTGCAACAGGCGCTACAGGTTCAAACAGCAGCCCAAGAGCAAGGCAGGGAAGCCCTGCGAATTCTGGGGGAATCAGTAGCGGCACACAGGTCGCATCCAGCCATTCCACCCACAGTACTTCAAAAATACCAGGCAGGAGATGACCCCAGTTTTTTCTTTGTGAACTTTGAACGAATAGCCCGAGCCACGCAATGGCCCCAGGACCGATGGTCTTTCTTTTTGGCGCCCCTTCTCACGGGAGTAATGCAAGGAGCGTACCAGGCGGCCAATCCAAACGGGGACACCCCATATGCGGACATCAAGAAGTCAGTACTGGAGAGACTAGGGATGGACGAAGTATCCTATAGGCTCCAATTTCGGGAAACAGACTAAAATCAGGCGAAATCCCAAGGCAACTGTTTTACAGAATACAAGATCTGACAGAGAAATGGTTGAAAACCAATACCGCCACAATTGGGCAAATCAAAGAGAAGGTAATGTTGGAGCAATTTATTGAAGCCCTACCCGACAGTGGGTTAGGCAACATCACCATCTGACATTGTCCGAAGCCATAGATGTGGCCACCGCCTATCAAAAAGCCGGGACTCCTCGCAGTGGTACAGCAACCCCAGCAAGGCATCACTATGACCTTCCCGCCTTGCGCAGTAACCAACGGGGAAGTGCACTTGAACCAGGGTCAGACCGGAACTTAAGGCAAACAACGGCCTCAACATAACAAAAGGGCAGGCGCCCCAATGCTTTGAATGCGGGGAGTGGGGCCACATAGCCCGGTTCTGTGCCAAGAGGAACAAACCCGAACCCATGGAAATAGGCACCTTACAACAGCATGGGAATCGAAGAAGACTGCCCTATGTGATAGAGGTAACAGTGGATGGTCACCCTCAACAAGCGATGATGCATAGTGGAAGCCGGCAGACAGCCATACAACCCCATGTGAGTGAACAGGACCCAGGACAGGTGAGAACGATTGACATTAAATGTGTAAATGGGGACGTTAAAGGGTACCCAACAAAAGACGTTGTGTTAGGGTTAAAGGGAAAAGAGATACCCGCTACAGTGGCCATTATTCCCACCCTACCCGCACCTGTGCTAATAGGGACAGACATTCCCGAATTTGATAAATGGTTAAAGGAAGCACCTTTTTCACAAACCGAGATAGGAGGAAGGAACGTAAGGGAAACCCCCACAAAGAGCCAGAAGATGAAGAATAACCGGTCCGGGAAACAGGGACGGGATATTGACATTATAGACTGGCGGGTAGGTTGATCATCTGCCCTCCTTCAGGACCGACGTGGGTCTTGACGAGACTCTAAAGCAAGCACGAGAACAAGCCTGAACCATGAAAGACACCCCAGCTACCACTCCCTACTTCAAGGTAAAACAAGGGCTTTATTATAGGGTGACCCGAGGAACAGACAACCAAGAGAAGGAACAATTGTTGGTTCCCCAGTCATATCGAAAGACACTGATCCAATTGGCCCATGATCATTCCACAGGGGGTCACTTAGACGAAAACATGACGGGAAAGAGAGTGTTACAGAATTTCTACTGGCCGGGGATATACGCTGAAATAGCTAGATATTGCCAGGAGTGTGTTATATGTCAGAAAACGAGCAATCATACTCCGGCACGGGTACCCCTGCAAAGAATGCCTTTGATCAAGGAGCCATTCCAAAGGATAGGAATGGATATAGTCGGTCCATTAGAACCCTCCAGTAAGGGGTTCCGGTTCCTTCTGGTCATAGTGGACTACGCCACTAGATATCCCGAGGCTTTCCCTTTAAGAGGAACCTCAGCTAGGCAGGTATGCGATGTCCTGTTACCATTCTTTGCTAGAGTGGGAATACCCCTTGAGATAGTAACAGACCAAGGGAGTAATTTCATGTCGGTGGTAATTAAGGAAGTGTGCAAAACCCTATGTATACATCACCTGAAAACCTCAGTGTATCACCCACAAACAGATGGGTTGGTGGAGAGATATAACAAGACCATTAAACAGATGATAAAAAGAGCCACGAGCCCTACAGGTTTGGGTTAGGAGCGGGTGTTGCCATGGGTGTTAATGGTACTCCGGGATACCCCACAATCCTCTGCAGGTTACTCCCCTTTTGAGCTGTTGTTCGGCAGACAACCCAAATTGGTGTTACGAATCCTAAAGGACGACTGGGAACAACAAGAGGAAACGTCCCTTACAGAATATGTACATGATCTGAGGGAACAGCTGGGAAAACTGAGGGACTATGCTCAGGAAAACTTGGGTAGAGCACAAGAAAAACAAGAGAAATACTATGATCAGGGAAGCAGACCTAGATCCCTGAAGATAGGGGACAAAGTATTGGTGCTACTACCTACCCACACAAACAAAATGCTGGCCCAATGGCATGGGCCTTATCAGATAACAAAAATCTTAGGACCTGTGAACTATGAGGTTGAACAACCAGAACGGAAAAATAAATATCAGAATTATCATATCAATCTACTCAAGTTGTGGAAAGAAGGATCCCAATGTGTGATGTGCTCAGCCTTATCAGACATATCTGTCCCAGAACAATTGATCCCAAACCACCATAGTGGTATACAGGATGTGCAATTGGGGGAGCAACTAAGTGAGTCCCAAAGAACTGAGTTGTTCTCTACCCTAAACCCGATATCCGAAACCATTTCTGACATAACAGGGCGGACCCATTTGGCCGTACATTCCATACCTACAGAGGAGGGGAAAACGGTACGCCTCAGACCCTACCGAATTCCGGAATCCAAACGGGGGGAGATCGCCAAGGAGATAGAAAACATGTTGGCACTGGGGACCATCATGCCTTCGAAAAGTGCCTGGTGCTCCCCTATCGTATTAGTGCCAAAACCAGATGACACCACCAGGTTCTGCATGGACTTTAGACAGTTAAATGCTATTTTGCAGTATGAAGCATATCCGATGCCCAGAATTGATGAGCTCATTGAAAAACTGGGTTTAGCCGCATTTCTAAGCACCCTGGACTTAACAAAGGGATATTGGCAGATTCCCCTCAAGCGAGCTGACCAAGATAAAACAGCGTTCGCAACACCTTAGGGCTTGTTCCAATTCACAGTCTTGCCCTTTGGATTGCATGGGGCTCCAGCCACCTTCCAAGCCCTTATGGACAAAATACTGAGGCCTCATGATCAGTATGTGGCTACGTACTTAGATGATATTATAATATTCAGCAAAACATGGAACGAACATTTGGCACACTTAACCCAAGTAATACTGGCATTGAAAGAGGCTGGGTTACACATTAACCCGAAAAAATCAAAACTGGCAGCCAAAACCACTAAATATCTGGGGTATGAGGTAGGGGGTGGGGTAGTAACCCCATTAATAGACAAAATCCAAGCCCTGCAAAAGTTAAACATGCCTGAAACCAGAAAAGAAATCAGAGCCTTCCTAGGATTTGTGGGGTATTATAGGAGATTCCTGCCATATTTTTCGACCATAGCAGCCCCACCTATGGATTTATTGAAAACAAACCGACCCCTGCACTTCTCCCCTGAGGCAAAACAGGCTTTTCAGGGAATTAATACAAATGATTTCCTCTAAACCAGTTATACATTGTCTGGACTTTAGCAAAACATTCTATTTACAAACGGATGTCTCAGGATGTGGTCTTGGAGCAGTACTCTCACAGGGGACCGAGCAAAACTTGTGTCCGATAGCATTCATCAGTAGGAAACTCCTTCCCCATGAAATTCCATATTCAACATTGGAAAAAGAATGCCTAGCAATTAAATGGGCAGTGGAGTCCCTCAGATACTACCTATTCGGGAGGAAATTTACCCTCTTTACTAATCACGCTCCCCTGAAATGGTTGGCAACACAAAAAGACTCCAACCATAGAGTATTACGGTGGTTCTTGACCCTACAACCATATCACTTCGTAACAGTTCACAAACCTGGGAAGTATCAGTGCGTGGCCGACTATTTATCAAGAGCAACAAATATGCCCGAACGACATGGGTCTTCGGGGGGAGTATGTGATGGGGAACCTGTAGCATCGGACCTGTCAAGGGAAAAGGGTATAGAATAGAACAGCAGGAAAGGGCATAGTTCACCAACCACAATGGACGAAATGCTGATAAACATAATTAGAAAAACAAAGACCCGGACTTCATCTCCCAGAATGCCTCACCTAATGCATTATCCATACAAAAGCCAGCAACAGGGAAAAGAAAGTAGGGAAAGACGGCGAAAATCCACATTTCCCTATTTTTATGAACTCTCACAGTTAGGGGTTACAACTAATGCGACCTCCGCACGGATGGAGCAGGGAGGAGGAGGATTAGCATCAGCTGTAACGAGCTCAGGGAGAGGAGCACCTGTGATTAATTGCTGGGGGGAGGGGCACACGGGGTTAAAGCAGTATCCAACGTCTCACCATGTGTCTCATTTTGCAGGAGTGGAAGGCGACTGCCGGTGCGGACTCAGAGTGGGAAAAGGCCAGCTCACAACCCCGGTGGGCGTATTAAAGTAACGAGGGAACTCTGCCGGACGAACCCCTACCGAGACTGCAGACAACTCGGTGATCAAAGCGGAGGACAGTCAAAGCGTGACGGAGTTGTTAGCAAGGTGAAAAACAGCTCCGGGAAGTTTGAGTTTATTATCCCAATTCCGAGGCAGGCGAGGAGCGGCCATAATTTGGAAAGACTGCTTAAGCCAACCGGCAATAAAAGCCTGGATATTTCTGCCTCGGGGAAACAGACGAGCGTGAAAGAAAACGCTCAGCACAACACGAACGGCCCGTTGCAAACGGAGGGCTTCCACCCTTGAAGCTGACGGCACAATCTGGGCTTGTCAATTTGGAATTGCCGTGACGGACTATCTTGGTTTTGAATATACCGCATTCCTTGTTTAACACGGTGTGAACTTGCTTGCTTAAAACCTCTTGTTTCCCGGTCACGTTCTGTAAGGGGAAACATATGCCTTGTTTATTTGATTAGAGACTTTTTTTCAGAACGAACCGTATGCAACGTGAAGTGCTGTACAAATAAATATTATTTGTTAAACTCCTCTGGTGACTCCGGCTCACTACTTAACACATGGCTAGGTGGGCCTGCACCTGAATTTGAAGGCAAAAGAAAGGCTTATCATTGTGCACAACTGGTCCCATATGCAATTGGATTACAGGTGAGGAAGGATACTAATATTCCTGCATTCACCAAGCAGGTTGCAATAACGCTAAAGTGCAAAAATGGACAGCAAATTAAAGATTCTGATGCATTTGTGTGTTTAAATGAGTCCATGAAGCAACAAGGCCTGGATTATGAATACACCCCATTGATAGATGTTGGAGAAGGATCTGTCAAAATTATGGTGAATAATAAAGGACATCAGGATATTCATTTAGAGGAAAATTCGTCATTAGGAATGGCCATACAAAAATCCTATTATACTGCAGATTTCAATAACATGGTAATTGGAAATATTCCTGAGAAATATGTAGATGCACAGGGTGTGTTGCCAGAATATCTGGATTCTCAGCCCAAAGGGATCTTTAAAATTCAATCTGTGTACCCTTATAATTCAAATGAGACAGTGTGCTGTCACCAAGAGAATTGTATAGTATTTGACTTAAATGAAAATTAAATAGAAAATCAGCACATTCAAATGGAGGATGATATGCCAAAATATTTAAAAGTATCAGCTTTACAGAGAGACACAGCCACACAGTTGGAGGAAAGCACAGATATTCCTCCACTGGAGGATTTCCTAGAATCTCAAAAATGGAAGAGGGGCAGATTTTATTGGCAGATGCATGTGATAGCGATGAAGATAAAAATGAATTGAGGAAAATATTTATAGAATTTAAAGATGTTTTTGCTAAAGATGCATATGATTGCGACCTAAGTAATTTCCATGTTGCGACATTACCAGAGGGGTGTGATAGAAATCCAGTATTTGTGCGCCAATATAGATTACCACTGGCATGTTTAGAGTCATTGGCAGAAATAATAAAAAACTTGGAGTCTCGGGGAATTATCAGGCCCATTCATAGTACATCTAACACTCCTATTTTGGGTGTGTTAAAGCCAAATGGTCAATGGCTTCTGTGTGCAGACTTGAGAGAGATAAATAAAAGAGTGCCAGTGTCCAGGTGGCCAGTGCCATTCATTGATCAAGGCCTTGCTCAGGTGCATGGCACAAAGGTGTTTATAACATTAGATCTAACATCTGGATATTGGTGTATGCCACTGGCAGAGGATATTCAGAATTTGTTTTCATTTTCATTTGATAAGACGCAATATGCATGGGCTAGAACACCATTCGGGTACGTCAATAGTGGGAGTGAATTAGGCATATTTTTGAGAAAGGCTATGCCTGATGCAGCAGAAAGAGGAACTATAGTTTATGTGGATGATGTCCTGATAAAAAATGAAAGCTTAAAAAGCCATTTTGATGAAATTAAACATGTTCTTGGCCAATTGCAAAAGGCGGGTGCCAAAGTATCTTTACAGAAAGCACAATGATGCAAGAAAAAGCTCAATTTTCTAGGCCATGAAGTGACTGAACATGGACTAAACCCACAAAAGAAAAAGGTGGAGGCCATACAGAAGTTGAAAGATCCTAGAAGTGTGAAAGGTTTAAAACGTTTATTAGGAATGACGGGATAAAACAGCAAATGTATTGAAAATTATGCTGAAATTACTCAACCATTAACTAAACTATTGAAGCTGAATATACCCTGGAAATGGGGAAAAAGAGCAATCTGAGGCAGTTGCTAAATTAAAGGAATGTCTCATAAAGGCACCATGTTTAGCACACCCCATAGAAAACAGGGATTTCTTTATAGAAATAGGTTTCTCTGAACATTGTATGTCAGCAGTGTTATCTCAAAAACATGATTTGAATCACAAAACCATTGCTTATGCAAGTAAGGCATTTTCTCAAGTTGAAATTAAATTCAGTGAATGTGAAAAGGCCCTTTTGACCACTGTGGGGGCGTTACAGCATGTCCGCCCCATTGTTCAGGGAGAAAAGGTAATCATTGAAACAAATCATCAACCATTGCAATTTCTAGAGAGTAAAAGGATTAGGTCAGGCCACCTAGCACAGTCCAGAATTACTTCATGGACACTGGCATTGCAAGGCTTTCCTGTAGAGGTGAGGTATGGCCAAAATAAAAAGAGTCCAGTTGCTCAAGGATTGGCAGATGTACATGACTGTGCAGCTGAACCTGTATCAAAGGAAGGAGAGGTGGAACCTAGCTTGTAGGAGTTTGCACAATCACCACACAAAGCTTTTGATGAAAAGACATGCAAGGATTTGCCAACTGCATATGTTGATGGTTGTACCTTTCACATTGAAAATGACAGTAATAAACAATTGGTATCAGGAATAGGAAATGTCTGGTTGAAATGTGAAGACATTCCTAGTATAGGGATGAGAATTGGGGCTAGAAGTAGTCAGGTAGCGGAATTGGCAGCCATTTATAAAGCAATTACTACTGCAGTTGATAATACATTTAGTGAAATCGTCCTGGTGACTGATTCTGATTATGCACAAAATAGCTTTGTGGAATATTTGCCTGGCTGGAAAGCATGAGGCATGGTTACGTACAATAAATAGCCCCTCAAACATGGAAAGATGATACAAGCCATAGACAAATTAGTGTAGAGAATTATTTAAGAATATATTGGAGGAAAATTCGTGGACATTTAAAAACTCCAGGAGAAGATAGGAGGGACATGATAAAGCAGATCATTTAGCCAACATTGGGGCTGTGATGGGAGAGTTGCTACCTATTGAACACTTAATTGGTGAAATACAGATTGATGCAGTTACACGTTCTAAGGCTCCAAAAGAGGTAGAACAACCAATAGTGCAATGGAGTTATGATACACCAGATCAAGATCTGATTAAGGCACAAAAAGATGATCCAATATTGGGAATCTATTATAATCATTTAATAAATCCCAAACAAAATCCTTTAACTGAAAATGATTGTACGGGAAAAGAAGAGTTAAGGGTGCTATTAAAGAATAAAAAGCCAATCAGACTACAGGATGGACTCATGATTAGGGAATCCATAACAGGACAAATACAGTGGGTGGTACCCCTTTCATTCAGAGGGCTAATGCTACACCATGCACATGATGCAATAACTGCAGGACACAGAGGTTCACAGAAAACATTAGAGATACTGAAAGATTATGCTTACTGGCCACATATGTCCCAAGATGAGGAATTATATACTAGGGGATGCCTCGTATGTGCCCAACTTAAACCTGCTTCACCAATGCATAAAGCCCCACTGATGAAAAAAGGCTTAACCCTTCCATGGTCAGATTTGCAAATAGACTATGTAGGGCCTGTAAAAAGGTAGAGCAGGGGGAACCGTTATATTTTGAGCGTGGTTTGTTTGATGTCAAAATGCATAGAGTGTATTCCTGCACCAGATTGTAGTGCACAAACCGCAGCTACATTACTGGTAAATCATATATTTTCAAGATTTGGGTTACCACAAAGAATAGAATCAGATAGAGGAAGTCATTTTACAAGCGCTTTAATGAGTAAGGTGTGGCAGATACTAGGGGTGAAAAGAAAACTGCATATTGCCTCTTCTGGGAATATTGAACATGGCAACAGGTCTGTTGTGGAGATATTAAAGGGGTTTGTAGCAGAGGCAGGTTCCAGCTGGGATTTACATTTACCCCTGGTTTTGATGGCAATCAGATCAACTCCTGACAAAGCAACAGGTATCGGCCCTCATGAGGTGTTAACAGGCAGGAAAATGGTACTACCACAACATTTATTATACAGGACACATGAACAGACACTTGTAAGCGCATCTACAGTTCAAGAATATGTGGAAGAACTGAGGAAGCATTTACAACATGCATTTGCTTTTGTGCAACGAAATTTGGAAAGGGCTGCTGACAGTGCAAAATCATATTATGATTAAAAAGCCATCCATAAAAGAGTATAATGTAGGGGATCAGGTATATAAATTTCATTTTGGAAAAGGTAAACAAATTTCTGGCGGCCTGGCAAGGGCCTTTTCAAATTGTAGATAAGGTGTCTCCAGTGGTGTATGTTAGGAAAGATTTCATATTAGAATGTCATTTTCCCTCCATGTGTTAACCCCCAAACTTTTTGCTGCTGTTTTACACCCTGATCTAACCATTGCCAGAGAAGCGCAGCCCTCAGCTGCCCTCCTCTGGGCTTTTCGCTCACTTCTTATGGGGAAACTGACATGCCCTTAAAACAGTCACTACTGGGAGACTTTGTTTCCCTTAGTCCTTTCCTCATGTTGCAGCTTTTGTGCAACATGTAACAAGAGTGCAGTGTAACTTACTTTACCGCACCCTTGGGTCTCTAGTCATTCCAAAGGCCCTAGAAACTCTCGCTGGACTTTATATGAACTGTGCAGATGTGTCATGGACAGGACTGGCGGCAGCTATCGTTTTCTTATGTTTTTAACCCTTTCTTGCCATGTTATCCGCGCTTACCGCGTTTGGCACAAATAAGTGGCCTGGCTCCAAAATGGCCATGCCACAAGGTTCTTTGTCCTGTCCTTTGGCCATCTTGCCCCTTCACCTTCCCCAGGTCGAGCCGACTCGGGTCAGTCCTTATTTGATCATGCACTTTTCCACGAAACCCAAAGCTTTCACGGGCTTCTGCATGCCTTGTGTGTGTGCCTCCAGGATGTAGGCTGGGATGTCTGATCCCAATACACATCCTGGGTGCCAGAGAGTCTGGAGTGTCCTGAATGCCTGGGACCACCATGGTCCGTGATTGGTCCACATATGGAGTGAGTGTTTGTGAGCAGATCTCCCATTGGGTCCTCTCTGTTTTGGCACAAAGGGAACTTTGGATAAGAGGAGGCCGAGAACACCACTACCATGTCGATCTCCTGAGTTCACACGAACAAAGGATATAAGGAGCCAAGTATCCTGCAACAAGAAGCCAAGTCGAGGAACCGCTAATGACCCGCTGGAAGGTTTGGCACCCTGAGCCCGCTGGTCCGGCGAGACCCCTCTGAATCTGATCGTCCTAGAAGGTCTGCGAAGATGCTTCGACCCTTTGAAATAGTGGGACCAACTATTCTCGGCACCTTCATCAAACCCTGCAAGTAAGCCTCTTCGGAAGTGTCCCTGGGCCAACCAGTGGGCTGACCAGTTTATGCGGGACGTTTGCTCTGTTACCGCCGCGGTTTCGAGGAAGCCCTCGAAACTTGGTATACTGCTGCTTGCTCTGTGTCCATGGCACCCTCACACCGAATTTCGTACACTTGGCATTTCCAGGTCTGAAGTGAGATGAGTGCGCCCAGACCGGAGTAAACACGGTTACCGTGTTGCCCTGCTGTGGCAACGACCTGTGCAAGTTCGCTGCACTTGTGAGCCCCTGTCCCGTTTGGGAATCCCCACTGTACCGTGGAAACTACACAATGTCGAGACGTTCTGATTGTCGCATTCAAACCTGCCAGCAAAGTGAACTGTACTGGCGAAGTCTGGGTCTGCCTGCGTCGGGGACCGGTGAGTAGTCCATACCCCAACCGGTGGCTCCTAGCGCAGGAGCCCATTTTTACGCACGAAGTGGCCCCTGAGGGCCCCTTTCCTTTCCACAGCTATTGCGAAATAGCAACTCCATCCCGTACTCTCAACCGGCCTCTGCCCTCAAGTGGAGGTCCTGCTTGAATAGTGGGGACTTGTTCTTTATCGACCGTATCCACCTTCCTGAGCTGCTAGTGACCCTTGAAGAGACCCTATTTTGTCCCTTGGCAGAAGCGCGTGCATGTACTATTGATCATAAGGCTCCTCTCTTCGTAGGGCTTGGACTGCCTCTTAGTTAGGTGTATCCTTGATGTGGAACTGGGTCTAAAGATTACTTGCACTGCCTGTTTTCCTCCTCATCTAGGTGGTCTACACATTTCGTGCCTTTTAATCCGTTAGACCCTCTTGTATATATGTTGTGTTGATTGTGATGTATTGGTTTACTTTAGTATTATTGTGATTCTTTGCTATGGTCTATGTTACAAAGGCCTTGTAATAAATGTGTCTATTTTTTTAATATAACACCTGTTTGGAGTAATTTGTAAGTGTCCTTGCTTTGTGTGCTCATTGAGGTCTTTCAGTCACCCTCACCCCTCTTGAGATTTAGGACCTCATTACAAGTGAGGTGGAACGGGTTAACGGGAACCGCTAAAGGAGGTGGACCCATTAAACCCGTTCCGCCTCATTACAAGCTCCCCTCGCGGGACCTGGTAAGTAACGCCTGGTCAAACCTGGTCTGAATCATAATGTCAGGCAGGCAGGATAGCAAAGGAAATCTCTCGCATTTTACTTTGTCAGCGCCAAAATGTTAAAACGCATGTTTTAAAAGATGTGCTTGCTCTATTTTGTTCTCTTGTTACAGATGATGGTGAAATGTTCATGGTAAGAACTACTAATTGTGAATTGGGTTTACATGTAATATAATAAGAATATAAAAACAAATTGCTTAGTGGCATTCTTGCATTTGGGACTTTGTATATCGATAGAGGGGAGATTCATTCTTTTTGGTAATACATTTGTCAATGTGCCCATGCAGATAGAATAACAACCCAGAATAAGCAGTGATAAACAGGTGTGTGCGTGTATGCCCTCCTTGCATGTTGCTGGAGGGAATCTAATATAATATAGATTACGGGAGGCCTATTAGCCAGTAATGCCTACGGGCGTATAGATCGCTGGTGTAGATAAGTCAGTGACATCGGCCACAAACTGTAGGTAGCGCTCTATATAAAAGTGTTGGGTTCCATTGTATGCAGAGGTCCAAGGCTCTCTATAGATCACTGGGGGGTATTCTAATAGAAGGAAAGGTTTTGATTATGATGGGGTCATAATGTAGGGAAGAAAACTATGCTCACCACTAAATACTGCAAACAACACACCACCACAAAATACCACAAGTAATATATATTACTAGATTCTCCAATATAATATAACAAGGTATGGTCACTAGAATGATATGAGGCCAAACCCAATCTAAATGCAAGGATAGTTTACCACCAAACTACTGCTCATATTTTGGCGGTAAGAAAAATACAGCCAAACCCCCAAATTTACGCAAAATATCCTAGTGCTGGATGAATGGATGGGTACGCATGGACGGAGCTTGCCGTAATATATCTATTTCTCTGCCACAAAAGCTGGCGACCGAAGGACGGCGTGATGACGTGGCAGGCGTGCATTGTGTCACTGGCTATGTGACATAGGCAAGTGGAATGTCATGGAGCAGGCGCAAGGGACGAAAGGGAAAAAGGACTAGCACCACATGTTGCAACAGAGTTGCAAAGATATATATTATGCACTCAAAGAGAAATAATGTATGCATGAATGTTATGCTGGTGGTAACAATGTATTTGAACAATGTATTCGATGAGGCTTGTTAAGCGAAACTGAAAATAGTGAAACATGTTGTTCTCTAGAATAAAGGTGAGGTCATTAAAATTAATAAAATAATGAAGGCCCCTGCTGTTAGCGATTGGTGGCACATTGTGTTGCATGTATAAATCACTGGCCGGCTGGGGGGTGAAAAGACTTCGTATTGGAGGGCCAGATGATCATTAAGGCCTGATACATGTTTCTCCATTGCAGTGAATCCATCATGCTTCTTTGTAGAGGAGAGACTGCTGTGTGTTGGATGAACCCTTTAGAACATCTCAAATCCCCCAGAGAATTTCATCTGCTGTGTGATGGAATTGAAGATAGTGCGCTACCATTGGTACTACTGTGTACTTTCGCCGAATTCTAGAGCACTGTTCCTCTATTCGTACATGTGCCAGACGGCTGGTTTGTCAAATGTACCTTAGCCCATATGGAACAGAACATGTTTGCTGTTTTACAACTGGAAAATGTCGAATTTTTCATTATTTTTTGCCAAATGTATATGATTGCATTTTTGTAGTATATTTGCAAGATGTGCAGTTACCACACGGGAAATGGCCCACCAAGAGGCGTTGTCACATTGTAGCTGTCTTGGTATTTTGAGCTGAATTTAGAATGTACAAGATGTTCACATAGGTTTTTTTAATGCTTAAGCGTCGTTCTGGGGACAGGTTCATCTGGCAAACTGAGTTGTACAAGGGGCCAGTATTTCTTGACCACCTTTTTAAGATCTGAAGTATTGGGGCCATATGTGGTGGTACAGGTGATTCTGTCTAGTGTCTCCCTCATAGACAGAAGGGATTCTCTTGGTGTGTAGAATGCATGTTTTTTGAAAGACTGAGCTGTTTCTTCTGATATCCTCTTGCCTGAAGTCTATCATCAAGAGTGCTTGAATTGGAGTAGGCATCTGTGAGGTCAGTGCAGTTACATCACACCCATAGGTATTGTCCATAGGGTAGATTCTCTTTCAGGCTCCTTGGATGATAACTATGTAGGCTAAGGATGGTGTTTCTGTCTGTTGGTTCCCCGAAAAGTGTGCATCCCAATCTGCCTCCACTGTTCTACAAGGTGAGATCCCAAAAATTAATCTCACTGGAGTTACTTTTCAGTGTGAACTGAATATTTGGGTACCTCCCATAAATCCACCAAGAAAGTCCAGCCGTAGGTCACTGGCCCCTTTGCAGATGAAAATAATGCCATTGGTGTATCTCGTCCATTGGTATGTGTTGGCGAGGTATTTATTTTTTATTTTTCATTTATTTTATATGGGTCACAAAGAAACCTTTACAACATTAGTATTAGAATATCACAAGAAACCACATTGCATAATTGTACTTATTACCAACAGAATTACACTGGAGAACACTTACATATGACATTGTGTTACATATGTCATCCAAATACATGATTTCACGCAGAAGATTAAAATTCCTAAAATGTTATCATCATAAAAGGTGCAAAAAATTCATAGTAAAAAACACACTGCCATATAGCAATCGATCTACTCAGAGGAATCTATATTTAAAAAAAAAAACATTGAAACCAGCTGCAATAAGGCCAATATACTCCTGTTTAGGGCCAGTGGAGCTAAAACCTGCTAAACAGGATCCCGTTCATTATACAAATTCAAAAGATTTAATAAACGGCACTATTGTGAAACCCCCAGAGGTATTCTGGATGTTAATGCACTGGGACCATATATAATTGTCATCACCCCTCATCCCCCATTTTATGAACTTGGCAAGATGGATCATTCTTTTTTCACATAAAGCCAGACATGAGAGAAGTAGGTGCTTCACAGTTTCAATTTCCCCTATCTTCTCACAAATTAGCAAAGCGGTTTTTAAAGGGCCTATCATTTTCCTTCTAACAACCACCTCACGGGTTGGCAGGATATTCCAGCGTAATTTAAGAAATATCGTCTGATCATATTGGTTAGGGAATTGCAAGAGAAGGGGTGAAATAACCTCAGGTTTTTTATGCTCCCACTGTAAGTGGCACAGAGACTGATAGTATTGGAATGTGTCCATAGTTACAATCCAATAATTCTCACATAACAAACGTTTCACCCTATCAGGATTGGTTACCAGGGTCTCTCTATCGGAATCAAGATCACGGAGGGTTTGATCACATACAACAGAGGGACCAATTTTCTCAAGTCAATGTAAAGTGTATTCCCCAATGGGGCAATCAGACTGCGAAAAAACAACAACAATCCCCATTTTACCTGTGCATGCAGTGAGGTTATTCCTAATTTGTACCTAATGGCAGCCATATTGATGTTATTAGGTAACTTCAACACAACCTTCCCTCCAGAAATTCCCAGAATTTCTCTAGCTCACAATAATGCAGGTCCATCCCATAGGTCCATTTTGGAACAATTATACCCTTGTAGAACGAGATCAAAGCTTTAATAGAAAAACAGTCAAACTTCTGATCTAATTGCATCATTTCGTTAGATCAGTGTAGGGGTTTCTGTTTGAGTAAGGAGCGAAGTCCTCATCCTGTAGGCTGAGCCATTAAAGGGAAACTGAGATATAGAGCAGTTGAAGTACACTCTATAGGCATGCCTTCCATACTCCAACCCTGTCTTTTCCTTCTCCAGCTTCTCAACAGCACCAAAATGCAGGCCTTCCTGGGATTAACAATCAATCCATTCTCAGTCGCAAACTCGGCACATTTATTGATCAGGCGTTGGAGGCCCACTTTGGTGCCATCACGAAGCAGGAAATCATCTGTATATGCCAGCCAGAGGTACGTACAATTTCGGGGTTACCAGGCCTGCATGTTCCAAGTACTCTCCTATGTCGGACACGTATAGATTAAAAAGACATGGGGCAAGTGAGCATACATTTCTCAAACCTACTCGGGTATTGATTCGACGAGACAGATTACCCTTCAGGTTAAGCCTAACACAAATTCCTGCATTATCATGGAGGGCAATAATTAGATTTAAAAGGCCTACTGGAAGACCCCATTTTGCCAATTTAGCCCATAGGTGGTTCCGGATAACACGGTTAAAAGCTGTTGACAGATCTATTGACGCTACATACATTTCTCAACAATTTTTTCCTCATGCAGTTTCCTGAAGTGCCTTTCTTACCATTCCATTTAGATTCATGGAGTGACCTGCTCTAAACCCTGTCTGGAGTTTATTTAATCGATGGCAGCGGGACATCCACTCATTCAAATGTCATAGCAGAATGGAGGCACACATTTAAAGTCGGCATCGATTAATGGAATGGGTCTATAGTTTCGTGCCTGGTCTCTCTCACCACATTTAAAAATTGAAACTACGTAGGCAGTTTGCCAGGTATTCAGGATTGCAACACTTTTTACAATGTTCTTAAAAAAGCAAAGTAAGGATCTGTGCCCAGGCAATAGGGTGACCCTTTAAAGTGTTGTTGGTCATGCCATTAGGTCCTGCCGCCCGAGAAGATTTAGCTTTTTGTATAAACATCAGCAGCTCCTCTATATTCAATGACAGGTTGCCAATCTTCGACATTGTTAGGATACAAGTCACTAAGGTTCTTTATCGAACCCCCGGGAGGGGGTCCCCATAGAGATCAGAAAAGAAGTCGACCCATTGGGCTTCGGAAACCGCCTTCAGTTGACTAACAATTACAGTGTGTTCTTGGGCATTGATCAATGCCCAAAATGCTCTTAAATCTCTTTTCACAAGTGTATGCAGCATAATTTCAGCATCCTCTTGCATCATTGTTGCCTTTCTTTATCTACACTCACTTCACTCTCTTAGAACAGAACATTGTTGCCTTTACAAACTACACAGATGACACCTTGACAGGTGCACATGGTAAAGATGAATTTATTCTCAATAAAGTGTATAATCTCATCCAATGTTGGTTGTGGCAGAATAGTCTTGCTCTGAACAGAGACAAGACATAACTTATGGTAGTTGGCACCCCTAACATGGTAAGGAAACTAGGACCTTTGTACGGGAGCTTTTGTATAGAGGATACTAAAATTCAGAGACAAAAAAAGGTTCAGCTGCTTGGAGTTTTCCTTGACCAGTACCTGAACATGAAGGCACATGTAAGCAGCTTGGTTTCTTCTTCAGCTTATTACATTAAACTTTTAGCTCACTTTGACCATTTATCACACAAACGAATGCAGAGACTATCCCTAGAGCCATAGTGGGCACCAAAATTGACTACTACTACAGCCTGCTGCACGGCATTACTAAATCGGACTTTAACCGTCTGCAGGTGATACAAAATAGTGTGGTCCGAGTGGTAATTGCAATCACATGGAGAGACCATGTCTTGGAGGCCAGGCAGAGTCTGCACTGGCTCCCAGTAGAATCGAGTCTACTATATCACCTTCTGTTAATAACACACGCATGCGTTAGAGTAAAATGCCTTCTTACCTACAGGATCGGCTTAAGGAGAAAACAAACAAGAGACTTCTTAGATCTAGTAATACTGACCAGTTGGCTATACCCGAATATAACACCAGTAAATCTATGAAAGGAGCTATTCAGAATGCAGCCCCAAGAAACCGGGATGTTCTTCCACTTGATCTTAGAAGACTGAAGTCTACTGAGACCTTCATAAAAAATTAAAAACTGAGTTATTTGCTTGAATTGCTTTCTCTGCTTGACTCCCTCTTGTTAAGCATGCATCTTATTGTTTTTGTTTCATTTGTTAGTCTTTTGCTGTTTTATGTGTGCCCTTAAGCCCATGGGTCTATGGTTGTGCGTTACAAAGCGATTAAAGTTAAAGTAAAGTAACTACAGTTGTTTTTATAGTTTTGTTTTACTGATTTAATTCTGATTTTTTTTTGTGGTTGATCCCAGCCAGAGCAACTAATAGATCTCAAATTTCGATGCATGGAGGCTTTCTCAGAGGTAAGCTTCTGATCGGAGCAATGTCTGTGTTTCTAGCTAGCGATACCTAGCCTCAAATTAGGGGAAGCCTTATCGAACAGGTCACCCAAGACATTTTCAAATTCCATGGGGGAGAAAATGTGGAGTTTCCATTCCAAGGAACTGGTTCTCCTTTACCCTGTCCCATGGATCTCAAATCAACCAAGTCCCCTTTAAATGTCTTGTTAATAAATATATTAAATTCAACTTTCAGGGCAATGTTAATGAGGTATGGATTAGCTTGATATACGATATATATGAATCGAGAAATGTTGCCATGAATAGTATAGCCAAGCTCAGAGCAAAAGCTGCTCCCATTCGTGTTTACCTGTACCACCACATATGGCCCCAATACTTCAGATCTTAAAAAGGTGGTCAAGAAATACTGGCCCCTTGTACAACTCAGTTTGCCAGATGAACCTGTCCCCAGAACGACGCTTAAGCATTAAAAAAACCTATGTGAACATCTTGTACATTCTAAATTCAGCTCAAAATACCAAGACAGCTACAATGTGACAACGCCTCTTGGTGGGCCATTTCCCGTGTGGTAACTGCACATCTTGCAAATATACTACAAAAATGCAATCATATACATTTGGCAACAAATAATGAAAAATTCGACATTTTCCAGTTGTAAAACAGCAAACATGTGTTTAAGTACTATAGTCATGAGTTCAATGATGAAGATCGTGTGTGGATAGGGTTGTTGGGGGCTTAACCAAGAACTGTGGCTCACACTAGAGGTTTTTCTTCACAAAGGAGGGTGGTGCAGTTGGACCAGTGCTGGACGTTTACAAAGCCCAAGCAACAGCTGCTCTGTTACATGGGCCAGACATCTGTGGTGTATCAAGCGGAAAGTGTATTCATACCACTGAAAATAAGTTTGTAAAAAGTATTTTGTTATTGCCCCAATGACCCCCGACAGCCTTTGTCTATATGGAGTGTAATCGGTGCCCCTTGGAAGAGGAGTTCACAATGAGACCAGCTTCTTATTGGTTCAGAATCTAAGGGAGGGAAACCAGCATGGAGTACAATTTGCAAGGCCCTCACCCAGGTGATGGAGTTGGAAGGGGGAAGGTATCTCCCTGTGGTTTACTCATGCTAAGAACTTTCTGGTGGCCCTAGATTGTAAACATTATTGGATGAACCCTTATTTGATTACCAATTCTGCAGAAATATAGTTGGAAAATTCCTTTGTAATTTTGAGGTCTAATATTATGAAAGGAAGATGTCTGTTTTTGTCTAGGGGCTGGACTACTTAGCTTTCAAATAGTAATGGGTACAAACCTTAATTGGATATAACTACTCCAAATTATGCCCGGGCATAGCATATTGAATTAAGATTGGGTTATTTGAGGTTAGGGGAATACACAAGTAAATGGAAAGACTGAATGGGAAGTAATTGCCTATTGTTATTGTGGTGCAACTACCGAAGATACTATGCACATTCTGTTCATATGTAAAGGCTTGAATGATTTAAGGATAAAATATCTTAATGCATTTCTTGTTTTGCACAATGTACGTACCTTAAGTGTTGCCAATCAATTGGTAAGAAAATCTGATGATTTAGTAACACTATATTTGTGACTAAATATCCACCGTAACTGGTTAAGGAAATAATGCATTGACAGCACTTTATAGTAAATAGCACTATGTCGATTAGGGTATTACGTTATAGGTGTATCATTTTAAAAGATTTACAGGCCGATTCATGGAATTAATGGGCGCTGAAAATTTCTGCGCAAGTGTGCGAAAGCGTGCGAATCGCAGCGCAAGTGCGGAAATCGCAGCGAAACCCGCGCACAGCGATTCATGGAAGTCTGTGCGCGTGTAAATCCATGGATGTGCGCTAAAATCCTGCATGGCACACGCTGGCCCACACGTCTTCAAACAGCGTGAGCTACGCGCACAGTGAAAGCGCACATAGCGCAGCGCACACAACAAAAGTAGGCGTAACACGAGGCGTAACACACGGAATGGGGAACAACGCATGAAAATGTGGGCGTCACGGGGGAAGTAAAGGAGGCAAATGCGCGGAATGCCCACACGCGCGTCTACAACACATATTCATGGAATCGAACGGGGCTAACGCGTGCGCCAAAAAAGACGCACTAATCCGGAAACACGTACGCCAGCAGGAAGCAGGCGTACGTGGACCCGCGCAGCATAAAAGTGTACGCAAACAACAAACAAGCTCAGAAGCTAATATGAATATACCGTTCCTCGCAGCAGTGGTCGTGGGATACCGCAGGAGGAGGAGGAGGATAGTCAGGGCCAGAATTTTACACCCAGAACCACCCTTTTTGGGATGCCTGATGACCAGGTGTATGGGAGGTACAGGTTTCCACCTCACATAATACTCGACCTGCGAGTGAGTGGGAGGATGACCTCACATCACCCACCCTGTGCTCCCAAGCACTGAGCCCCTTGGAAAAGGTGCTCAATGTACTGCACTTCTTGCCCACTGGTTCATTTCAGCGGACAAGTGCCATAGTGGGGGGGGTGTCACAGGCCACGCAGTCACGCTGCCTGCACCAGGTGTTGGCCATCATGACTGCACGCCCATCAGTCGGCAGGCACATATACCTGCTCAGAACACCTGCAGAAAGGCAGGCTGTCGTCCAGGATTTTTACGGGGTGGCACACTTCCCCAAAGTGCTAGTTGCCATTGACTGCACCCATGTGGCTCTACGTCCTCCCCGGGCAACTGAGCACATCTACAGAAACAACAAGCACTGGCATTCCATCAACGTGCAGGTAGTATGTGATGCCAAGGGAATCATCACCTCAGTATATGCCAACTATTCAGGGTCCACCCATGACAGTTTCATTTACAGAATGTCAAACCTAAACCGGGACCTAGAAGCTGGGCAGCATGGCGATACATGGCTGCTTGGTGAGTATAAATGCCCCTGCACATGCATGCATGTCAGATAATGAGTAATGTCACAACCCCACTAATGATACCCATCATCACCTCCCCAGGGGACAGAGCCTACCCTCTGAGCAACCACATGATGACACCAATTCGGAACCCCACCACACCACCCGAGGTAAGATACAAAACAGCCCATATTGCAACCCGGGGCATAGTGGAGCGCACATTCGGAGTGCTAAAGTCACGCTTTCGCTCCCTTGACCGCTCTGGTGTGCAGCTGCTATACGCGCCCCCAGTAGTGTGCAGGATCATAGTGGCAGCATGTGTCCTGCACAATGTTGCAACAAGCCGGGGCCTGCCGGTGGACATGGTGGTGCCCCCACATCCCCAACCACAAGCACGGCCGCTGCGCATGGGAGGGGAAAGGGCACGTGGTGAGGCAGCCGTATGCAGATGCTGGCTAATTACTTCACCTAAAATCACACCCCTTTGGAGTGCACACAGCCCTGGCACATACCAGCTCACAATCAATGATGATGACATAAGGGACAGTCAACGGTTACAACCATACCAGCCTGAGATTGGTCACCTGGAAGTGTTACATTGTGTGCATTCCTACCTACCGAAAGACAACCAATGCTGTGTTACAAAAAGATACACATTTATGCTGCATGAATGACTACCCCCTTGCAAAATACAACATGAAAATAGGGCCATGTCACCCAACCCCTTCCCATCTCCGCCACCCAACACACCATGGCATGTCCTGCAATGTGAAAGCAAACAAAGGAATGCACAACACATGACACAAGTGTCACAAAGTGCACTGTCCCAAATGGAAACAGACCACAGACAATATGCTCCCAGTAATCAATAACAAACAGCACACATGACCAAATACTTACTAGCAACACAATACAGCAACACAGCATGAAACATCGCTCAAAGTAATGTAAGTCATACAACCTCAATAAGCCAGCACATCGACCCCTTCCAACTCCAGAGTGTTGCAGTCAGGCAAATGTGTCAGTGTACTGCATACAACATGAACTGCATCTGCAAAGGAGACGGCCTTGTGAAGACATGAAGAAGGTACCTGCGGATAAAGAGGAAGACATGGATGAACAAGCACATATCAATAAAAAAAAAAAATGGCCATGTGGGGGCTGGGGGGGGGCACCCAGGAGGTCCGAGGACAGGGTACACACCAACACCCACCTGTGTGGATGTTGCGAAAAAAAAACACCTCCATGGACTCATGGCCTGCACGGCTACGCTACTGTGGGAGAAGTGCTGCTGTCGCTATCATCACCCTCTACTGCTGCATCAGGAGGTGGTGGTGCTATGGGAGGCAGCCCACGCAAAGCCCTGGTATGGTCCTCCATGGCAGCAAGCATGCGGGTGTGGAAGGTCTCGCTCTGGAGGATGATAGTATGGAGATCCCCATGCACACCTGACGGGTTGCCTGCATTTCTGCACACATGGCCTCCCGTGATGCCCGGATCTCCTCCCGAGTTGCCTGCAGCTCAGCTGAGAGTGAACGTGTGAGCCACTCCAGCTGCTGTTCTGTCCTCAAATTTGTGGAAGCCTCAAGTTCAACAAGAGTCTCCCTGAGGTTATGGAGTTCTACCCTCAGGGCTTCCCTGTGGACCTGTGACTCTATAGAAATGGCTTCCCACAGAGTCTCCAGTGCCGCCCGTCGGTCCCTGTGGACGCCGACATGTCTTCCCTGTGTGATCGGCAAATGTAGTCTGTTGCCTGCTGTTGTTGCTCCATCTGCCTTTCAGGGGGGATAATGGAAGTGGCCACCCTCTCCATTGCCTGAGCCATCATGGGTTGCCTTACCGTACATGGAGTTTTCCCATACAGTATTGCCCGGTGGCGTATGGCCACCGCGTCGGTGGACACCACACCTGTTCGGGGCAAGGCGATCTGCACCTTGCTGTACTGGCACTGCCTGAGGCTGCAGGACTGCATTCCCCCTCTGATCTGCTGGCCCAGGAACAGGATCAGATGTGTGGAGTGTGACCCTGCATCCGTAACCGCCAAAGGCGGATTTACCAACACTGACATCCCCATAGAGGGTTCTACCCCTGGTGCAGGTGGTTTGGACAGAACAGAATCCCTGCCAGAAACACTCACCTGCGACTGCACATAAGTCTCATAATCTGATTCAGCACCTGAATAGAGGTCTGGGGAGGTGCACACAGAGACACCCCTGGACAGTATGGTCTGCAGTAAGATTGGGTTTTCACCCACCACTACACCACATCCCCCACTGGTGCCCGGTCGTGCCTGAGATTCCTCCATCACCTGCAAAAACATGAAACACAAAAAATGGAAACAGGCAGTAGCACCATAGCACACACATAGGCCTGACAAGACAGAGATCCAGTACATGATTTACACATGTCCCACATGACTATAACCCTGGCATGCATGCACTGTCACTGAGTTGGAAGGGGGAGGCAAAAAGCAGACACTGATGACACCAAGATGGAAAAGCAACACATTTGCTGCATGCTGGGTAGCACTGGCATCACACATTAGCCTGTGAGTGGCATGTCCAATACACATACATGACACATGCCAGCACACAGATGGCATGTTTCATAGCCATGGTACATTTGACAAGTACAGCCATATGTCAGTGAATGAGTACTGTCAGCCATCCATGTGAGATGGACATGAGGAGATGAACAATGCTACAGAGTGTGACAAAATACGCATGTGCCACTCACTGCAACACATCCAGTGTACAAGAATACAGTGATTGCAAGCAGATGTACACATCAATGGTTGGTAACTTAAACATCACAGGAAACAACTATCAAGTACCACATACAAACAGGCCAATACTCAATCAGCCTGAATGGTCTAATCATTCACATAACAAGGTAACAAATGTGGGGTGTAATCAATGACAGAAGCATGTCGCATATGTGACAATCGGGCTGAAAAATGCGTTGCAAAAGTGGGAGAATTGAAAAAATCAGCCTGAATGAACACTGAAAAAATCTGAACAATGTTGTTGCAAGCTGACAGTTCAAGGGCAACTGCAGTAATGTGGTGCTAAATGGCTTCTGTGGGCAGAAGGGATACTGTCATACCCAAATCCAAGGCCAGTGAATGTTTTGGAGGAAGCACATGGGTGACCCATACCACCCAGGTGCACACACCCTCACCTGGCACTCAATCAGAACCCGTCACCCACACAACATACACATGGATTACACACACATGCATGGGCACTCAGCGGACAATGCGTCGTAATCTGGTATGTCTCCCACGCCTTGGATCTGTTCCTCTGTGACGAAGGTTCCAGCAACAGACTCAAGTTCCGTGAGTTGGTTGCCCTCTTGTGGAGACCCACCGCCAGTCACCAGAGTAGAAGCATGATTTGAGGCCAGCTTGTTCTTTGCTCTGCGTTTCAGGTCATTCCATCGCTTGTAGCAATCATCAGCTGAGCGCCTCACAAATCCAAGGGCACTAATGATGTCCGCGATGGTCTGCCAGTGTTCCTTACGTTGACCAGGTGTGGTCTTGCACCCTGCAGTCACCACCATTTCGCGCTATATGCCGACACATAAGCCACTACTGCATCAAGTTCACCATCATTAAAGCTAGGCTTCCTTGACGTGGTGGAGTGTGTAGCCGTGTCTGGGGTCTCAGCCTGTAGTGCCAGAGCACCCTTCTTCCTCTTTTTCAAGGTGGTGTGGATCCTGAGTGGCTTACTCCGCTCTGGTCAGTAGGGGCAGAAGCGCCGGTGGGCTGGGTACTAGGAGTGTGCAAAGGCACAATGACCACAGGTCTTGGTGCAGGCAGTGGCTGCAGGGTGTTGTTGGCAGGGGCAACGTCGGTTTGATGGACCGAGACCGACACTGTCCCGGCTGGGAGACTCAGAGCTGGGGTGGATTGAGCTGCATCTTCCCCTGCAGCCTCCCCACCCTGCCTACTTGGGGCAGCAGATGACATAGCGGCCCCAGATCCACATGGCCTGGTGACATCAACTTGCATCGCCACACGTGGCGTAGACTTGCTGACCTGGAAGTCAGCCTGGGAGTCATCCTGTGCCGGTTCAGGTGCCACAATGGGCTGGTCCAACAAGCGCTGAGCTGGGATGGTGTCAGCTACGTTTCCCACAACCATGGGGGGAGGCCCACCACGCCCATCTTTTGGAGGTCGGCCACCTTTGCCTCCCTTACCGCTTGGTTGCCTCCCAACCATGGCCCTGATGTTGTTGTCCGTATGGGAGTAGCAGTAAATGATTGTCCTGGGCAATTGGGGGTGAAAGGGGTAGGGTACTAGATGGAATTCGCACCCTAGTGCTCTAGCATGGCTGTCTGTGACCCCTGGGGGAAGATGACGGGTCACGCAATGCACAGGCCCCCCGAAAACAAAAAATAACGTGCACGCAACCCCTCGTAGACCACGTGCATGGAAAAATGAACCCGCACTACGCTGTGGCATCCAGGAACACAAAAATAAGCGTACGCCTACAATGACCTCTGAAGGGGTACGCGACACACGGGGCAAGCACAGTTGGTAAATACATCCGCGACTCACCGTCTGCCTGGATAAAGAACGTGAAAAAGACGCGCACACTGAGGAGACAGGACAAAAGAAGAAGTGAACGGTGTTTGAGGAAGCATGCCCAACAAAAAAAATGAACACTGTCAGAGGTAACAGGGAGTACGAACTTGAAACGCTGTGAAGTAATCGCGTGTGAACCAACAAGTACAGAATTCACCCACTCGCTCTCCACGAAAAGCACGTACAAGGAAATGGGGTCCTACAGGTACCTTTTAAAGCGGCCCACACGTACAACATCACTTACGCATGTACGCGCTAAGGCCCTTTCCTCCAATTACACGAGCTGACACTCGGACGTGCAGTTTTTGGACGTGTACGATGAACATGCACCCGTGTTGAGGGAAACGCCCGCGCGCGTCATGTCACAGACGCGTAGGCCCTTTCCTCAGATTACATGCATTCACATGCGGATGTGCAGTTTTTTCACGCGCCATGAGCCACTATGCCCACGTCACGAGGGAAAGGCCCGCGCGCGTAATGTCACAGATGCGCTTACGCGCTAAGGGCCTTTCCTCGAATTACACGCAGACGTGCAAGATTTTCACATGCCAAATCACTCCGTATCAAGCTGGCCACGCAACAACACACGGAAGACCATTCTCCTGCCTAGAAGGCCGAATTACTGCCCCCCAGAGCCCGAGCACGCTCCCACCTGCCATCTGCTGCTGCCTGCCTGCCGCCCACGTGCCCTATTATTTGGTGCCTGCACGTCAGCCAGGGTTCCAGTTGCTGTGTCCACCCCTGCTGGAACAGAAGACTCCCGACTGGGATACCATTGCTCCACAGCCCAGCCCCAGGACCCAGTTACCCACCCACGCCTGCCTCGGGGGTCGCCATGTCAGGGCAAACACCATCTGAGACCACTGGCGACCCCCAGCCAGAGAGGCAGAGGGCCACCAGCTTCAGTGTGAAGGAAGTTGGTGTCCTGGTGGAGCATGTCTTGGGGCATTTTGATGCCCTCTTCGGAACATCACGCGCCAACAAGGAAGGACGGGAGAGGATCTGGGACGACGTAGTGGTTGCCATCAACGCAGAGGGGGTGGCAACCCGCGACATCAAGCACGTCAAGAAGCGCTGGGAGGACTTCAGGTCCAGGCCCCTCTACAAGGCCTGGCGCCTTGCGGAAGGGGGCCGGGTCAGCATGAGTGACATCCAGATGAGGGTCCTGGAATGCGTATGCCCAGTGCTCCACGTCCAGATCCTTCAGAGAAAGACCCGTCTGGAGTTGAGCGGTAAGTGGCCAAGCATTGGTGTGTGAGACAGGGCATGTTGCAGTGTACTGGTGGTCTGATACATGCCTCTATGTGTGACATAGGCCATGTATGGATGTGTGTGTGCAGGGACATCATGGTCATGCATGTGAGACCAGAAATGTGTGAACCACATGGTTGGTGCATGTGTTACAATGCAACATGGGAAGCTGTATGCCAAATGCACACATGAAAGAATGCCAGTGTCTTGTTATTGGACATGGATGGGGTGTGAGGGATGGGCGCTGCTGTCATGTACATGTATGGTGCACATGTGTGTGTGTCTGAGAAGTGTGTGTGTGACTTTGAAACGCCATGGATACATGACACATGTCCGTGATGATGAGAACATTCACTCATGCAGTGCGGTCACTGTTGTATGCACTGTGTCTATCCACTGTGTCTGTGGTGAACAAGCCATGATGCATGACCCTCCGGTGATTTGTGTGCATGGGATCAGTGTGAGGCATGATGCATGTGAGTTTGAAGGCAACATTTTGGTTAATAGAGGCCCTTGTACATGGATGCTGATGTTGATTGCAGGCGCCGTGCCTGTTTCTGCATGTGTGTTGCGTGCATTCACCCATGTGTCGTGGAGGGACAGGATGGAAGTGACGTTTGACACTGCCACTCATGTGTTATTGCTTCCTGTCTAGGGGAATATTGTACTGTACCCTGATGCTTGTGTTCTATGTCTCCATCTACGCAGCGTCAAGTGAAGAAGAGGGCGGAGATGGCGCTGTGGAGTCAAGCAGCGGGGATGCCTCCACCGAGCGGCGACGCAAGGCCCAGCCACCCTCCCAGGACTTGCCATCATCCGGGAGCGAGGGGAATGGTGCCGCGTCTGCCACTACGGCAGTGGCGGAAGGGCCGGGTGAGCCCCCACAGGGGCTTGCAATGGTGGAAGACAGTGTGGAGACATCTAGGTTGATGGTCTCCACAGAGGAGGAGGAACCCGCTACTGAGCCGCACATGGGGCCTGGTGGGGGTAGTACCATTGGTGCAAGTGGTGCAGTCCAGGGCCAGGGTCAGGAGGCAGCACAGGTTACCGTGGAGGGTCCTGTGCATGTCACTGTCTTTGACCCTGTGACTGCACCACCATGCACCAGCAGTAATGTCCCGTCCCAGGCCCGTCCGCAGGTAGGGGAGAGTGCCATGTCATCTGCCTCTCCACTACCTGCGGACGAGGGGTCCCATGAACCTATGGGCTCCGTCCTGATTTGTGTCGCGTTGCGCACGGGTGACATTCGTGATGACGTGCGTTCTTCATGGGTGGAGAACGCACACCATCACGAACAGCAGCGTCGCGACGTGTCACTGTTGGGAGGAGCCCTGGTCGGTGGGTTCCTACATGTGACGCGCACTCTGGCGGACCTCTCCTCCTCTGTGGAGACTATGCGCCAGTCGTTCTCCCTGCCGACTTCCGGCCCAGATTCCACCAGGGCCCCCTGTGGACCTGGCCTGACCAACACAGCCAGCTTGGTGGAGATCTCATCCCTGCCACAGTCAGGAGTCGGTGGTCCAGCAGGGGTGGACACAACTGGAGACCAGCTGATGGAGTATGCGCAGGCATCATCGGACAGGGCACATGGACAGCAGCAGCAGGAGCAGGCTCTAGGTGGGAGCAATGATGGCTCGGGCCATCGACATCAGGGGGGCAGGCATCGGCCAGAGGGCAGGAGGACACTGGAATGGGTGTGTCTTCCGTGTGGATGTGGTTGGGCCAGCATATACTTGCGGAGCGGCTGCGGGCGGAAGAGGCGTGGCTCACAATGGTCAGGGCAGACTTCTCCATGCGTCGGGTGTTGAGGCGGCCAGAGTGCCTCGAAGCGACTCGCAGGGAGTTGGAACAGGCCATGAGTGCCTCCCTGCGAGACCTCGGGGCCAGGACAGAGGCCCGCCTCCAGCAAATAGACATGGAGTTCGATGATGCCCTGGCCGAAAACATCACTGAGTGAGCCGCAGGACTTGCCCGTCACCATTGTAAATAGTTTATAGTGTTAGGTTTCCTTTTTTTTTTTTTTGGGGCTTTTGGACTATGCCCCACACTTTTGTATGTAGTTTTTTTGTTAGGTAGGTTATTAGATAAGTTTCATTTGTTTTGTTGGGCTCATGGACCCTTGAAAATTGGATTGTACATAGTTGTACGTTGGATTTATTTGGACATTTTGATTTCATCTCACCATGGATCAATGGATTTATCTTTTTGCGTTTCATTTGGACTTGGTTTGGTGGACAGAGAGTTTTGGCCATTTTTCTTTTGGATTACTTGGATTTTTTTTGAGGAATTTTTTTTTTTATTTTTTTTATTTGGACATGCATTTCATTTCATGTTTGCCATTATTTTATGCTTTAAGTACTTTCAATTGGTTTTCATGTTAATACATTTTGATCTTTTACTTCTATGTGTGGGATTCACTCATTGGGGGTCATTATGACCCTGGCTTTAAGGGTTTAACGGCGCCGTAAAAGGTGTCGGCGCCGTTAAACCTTTAACGCCTGATTACGAGGTCCCTTTGCGGGACCCGACCTTAACGGCTGCTTTTACCAGCCGTTAAATTAGGGTGCCGCAAAGGGACCTCGGTGCTAATTACGGTACCGCAATTTGCGGCACCGTACATAGCGCCTTCCCCAGTCCCATTGAGCCCTATGGGGCAAAAATGGGAATGGAGAAGGGCCATGGTGAAATGGGGAAATACCGCCCAACCAACCTTGGAATGGGGCGGTATTTCCCCATTCCACCATGTCGGTCGGGCTCGTTACAACACCGGCACCAACCATGGTGCTAATAGCGCCATGGTTTAGCGCCGGGGTTGTAATGAGGGCCATTGGGTTCATGCATGTTGACATGTGGGTTTACTCAATCAATGTGTGTGTGTGTGTGTGTGTGTGTGTGTGTGTGACATGTTTTGATGTACATAGTTGACTTTTGGTTTGTGTCATGAGATGGGCATGTCACTGCTGGGTGGGTGAGTGGGTGGGGGGACATGAGTGGGGTCCTGCTGGCAGGTGACCCTCACTGCTGGGGGTTGGGGGTGCTGAGGGACATGAGTGGGGGCCTGCTGGCAGGTGACCCTCACTGCTGGCTGCTGGAGGGTGGGGGTGCTGGGGAACATGAGTGGGGGCCTGCTGGCAGGTGACCCTCACTGCTGGGGGTAGTGGTGCAGGGGGACATGAGTGGGGGCCTGCTGGCAGGTGACCCTCACTCCTGGGGCGTGGGAGTGCAGGGGGACATGAGTGGGACATGAGTGGGGGCCTGCTGGCAGGTGACCGTCACTGCTGGGTGGTGGGGATGCTGGGGGACATGAGTGGGGGCCCGCTGGCAGGTGACCCTCACTGCTGGGGGGTGGGGTGCTGGGGGACATGAGTGGGACATGAGTGGGGGCCTGCTAGCAGGTGACCCTCACTGCTGGGGGGTGGGGGTGCTGGGGGACATGAGTTGGTGATCACTAGTGCAAGGTGACATGTGGCCTGGCTGGGGGCATGCCCATGGTGGATGTACTGCCTGTGGTACATGACCAGGGGTTATGGGTAGTCCCCTGTAGTGTGGTTTGCCTGCAGGGTCCATGGAGGGGGTAGAGGGCACACCTGTGAGAACCCACACTGCCAATTGATGTGTGGGACTCCCCACGCACCCCCCTGGATACACGTACCCCGCTCTGAGAGCGAAAGCACGTGTGTAACTTCCCCGTACCACGTTATACAAGTACCCCGCTCGCACAGGGCCAATCGCGTGTGAAACTTCCTGTGCACCCCAGTAATCCACGTACCCCACTCGCACAGGCCCAATCGCGTGTGAAACTTCCTGCGCACCCCAGTAATCTACATAGCCCGCACGCACCGGGCCTGCCGCCTGTGAAACTTCCTGCGCACCCCTGTAATCTACATACCCCTCACGCACAAGGCCTGCCGCGTGTGAAACTTCCTGTGCACCCCCCAAATCCATGTACCCCGCTCGCACAGGGCCAATCGCATGTGAGACTACCCGCACAGCTGGGTACGTGCATTCGGAGGGGTGCGTGGGGAGTTTTATAGGCATTTTCGTGGTTGTGAGCCTGTGCGCCATGTACGGGATTTGTGCGCTGTACATGGCACACGGGGAGGGGTTGGGGGCGTAACTGGCACTGCTGCAGGGTCGCTGCGCTGCTCTGCACCACGGCTGGTTTTGGATGTTAAAATCCATGAATACGCTGTGCGCCGAAATGGATTTTAGCGCACGCAGCTGGCGCAGAAAGTCGCACGCGCATACTGTGCGCCAGCCACGTGTGCCACTTGTGCGCTGAATTCTATGAATTACCCCCTTAATCTTTTACGTTCCTGTATAATGATATGGAGGACATTTTATGCTAGGTAAGTACTTTTAAAAAATTGTTTGATTGTGGATTTTTAATATTTCTGAGAATAGCGAATTGTTGATCTTGTATGTCTTTTTTTAGTTTAATGGACATTAATGGTCAACCATGCAAAAAAAGGAAGACGAGGAACAGGAAACTGTTGAATTTTTATTTATTGGAAAATGATTTTTTTTTGTAATTTGTTTAGTGTTTTCCTGATGACTTTATAGTGGAATGAAGGAATATTCATTCAAATACACATTCAGCAGACGGTCGAATACAATACTTGTAATCCCCTCCTGAATGTGTCACCCTTTTAATGACTAAAGACTGATCTTTTTAACTTCAGTAGTGGGTCAAGCTCAAGTAGATAAGGCTTCACCATTTAAAAAAAATAACGAGAAGAATTGTTTTGAAAATTAAGGTCCATCAAATCGATGTGGGTATAAAAATCATTATTGATAGGTCAATAGTGGTAACCTTCTTTTACCCCTTTTAGATGCAGGGCACATCAGTGCTGAAAAGGGAAGCTTTTCTTCTCAGAAGGAAATGGTTACTGTTTCTATAGGATAAGTCGTAGTGACCCATGCACTAATTACCCCCTGTTTGTTTTAAGTCAGCACTTATGAGGATGTCTTTGGGGAATTGAATGCCTGAGAGGTCAATCAATCTTATCAACCGCACAGTGTAACCCATTATGCTTCATCATCGGCCTACCTCTTTTCACCTGCATTACAATTTGTAATCAGAATTGGCTAATCTGTAAGCAGGAGGCATAATAGAAAGATACACTGCTCCTTCTTGAATATCACAAATCGTCATGCCTATGAAGCCGAAATAACCAGATGATGCTAGAATTAGTGTGTACATGTGACTACCTAATAGCGATCTTTTGGGGGAGAACTGTCCTTTCTAAACTGGAATTAAATGCAGGATCCCGTTAGATGAAGACTCAAGATATGGCGCCCTATTTACTTCACACATTAGGCTATTCCGTTTCATGTGCCTTATTTTCAGCATCTGGTTCAGAGAGATTGGAAGTTGTCCTCAAGTTGCTAGGAGAATACTCCTTATTTCGCCGTAAGATCAGGTATGCATCAGGGTTGTGTCCTTGCACCTTTGTTATTTTCAATATAAACTAATGTTCTATGTAAATACCTAGTAGAACTGAAGGTAGGCACACCCATCATCGGGGGAATGGATTTTCCTCTCCGTACATATGCAGACAATGCAGTCCTTATTGCCTGAATGCCTCATTCCCTATAGCTTTGAATAAATGCTCACGTGGAATTTATAGGCAATTTAGATCTTGCAATCAATGCTACAAAATCAGCTATTTTACTATGTTTATCCACCACGTAAGTGCCCAAAGGTTCCAACATTTAACATTGGAAGGCATATAATCTTAGGATATGGCAACTTGGACTACTTTGGAACGAAATTTACTAGAACACTTTGAAGTACAAAACACATTGAAAAATAGAAGTTAAAGATGGCCCAGGCTTTACGAGGTATTTCCCCATTTACTAGGTCTTTCAAAATTTAGCACATCGATATGCTGATAAAAATGTATTAATCAAAAGCCAAAGCCATTGCAACGTATGGTTTGGGCCTATGGGCAATAAACAACACCACTAGTCTTCAAATTAAGGAAAATCGTTTGCCCCCCTCTTTCGCTACTCATAGCGACCTGGGAGTGGCTTATTTTGTTGATGATTTAAAGAAAAGACAATGCTTACCTACCATATTGTATGCTATATTCTTGCCTCAGACAATGTTGAACATATTTATGGGCCAACAATTAATTTGGGGAGTTTCACCCCCCGCCCCCATAAAGCACAACACCAAAACCTTATTCACACAATGATCATCAAGAAGCGTGACACTTCACTCTGTGTTCCAAAGCTTATCCTTCCTAAAAATATTCTCACAAAAAAGAAGTTCATTTCGCTGCCTACTAGCAAAAATAGCCAGCATTAGCGGTGCTGGTAAAACAGGCAAATCCTCTATGGAGTCCTATAGGATACCATGGAATGGGGATTTGCCACCCTTAATGGTAATTGTAATCTGGTGGTTATTCTGCCAGACCAAGTGCCAGTAATGTTAATTCCATTTGCCGGTATCCTGGCATTATTACTGTCAGAATACCGGCAAACTCTTAGCGAGACCTTTAAAGCAAAAACCTCTAAGCAATGAAAAACTATCAAAAGAATGATACAGATTTGGTCAGTTAACCGCTTAGAGGAATGCCCAACAATGTGTCAGATATGCAGAGCATGTAGAAAAGGGGCCCAAGTGCCAGATAGTATATCATATTTCTGATTCTGGGCAAATCCCCAGGGAAGAGATCAACAGAAGTAAGCAAAGATACCAAACATAGTTTTCCTTCACCGAACAGATCTACAAGCCCTAAGCATAGTCTGTGGCAATTGGACACCCAAACAAGTCTGCTAATTCAATGAACAACAAACCAGGGGATACTTCCTTGCCCTGGGTAATCAGGAAACCATTGAACACATCACTGCCCTGCTAATGTGATTGAACCAACAGCACATAAAACCCCTTATTGACATCGAAGTTATCATAAGCATCATACAATGTTCTACAAAATCAACCTACTTTAAAACCAACAGAAACTAGCATCAATCCCAATTCTTCTGATAAGGTGCTACCCTGAAAAGGATAATTTCATCAATGCATGGACCACACTAGAGAAGTGGAAAAATTCATGGTTAGGACTGAAATGGATAATACTTACTTCCAAATCGGTATACAGATGTGTTTCACTAACATCTCGTGCAAAATTATAATTGGCAATCAAGATCCAGGTGATGCATCTAGCAACAAATACCCCCTTAAGTATGCAAAGGCTTGGACAGTCTAAGCAGATGACTAACACCACACCACTAAGTCAGTAGCCCAAAATCACAGAGGGATTCATTTCAATGGTCAGAAGCAAGCGGACACTGGAGTACAATACTTACAGGACCAACACATGTTTTAACTGACAAGTGGTCACACCCACTGGATGCCACCAATTGTTACTGCAGCCAATAAGGGCTCAACTGAAAACATTGCTATGTGTAGAGTGGTGTCAGCTAAATCTAGCCATTCAAAGAGAAAGTTATCTCATGCCTTGAATTAATTTCATGGTTTGCTATCCCAAATGGAAGTGGACACTGCAACATACACTTTGTCCCATATCTTTGTTGATTTCGTTTTAGAAACTGGAGTTGGTGCTTCCTGGGTTACTGACATTTTCCAAGAAGAAACCTACACAATATTTTGTCACATTCAATATTGCTCAAATGACAACGATGAAATTCTGGACTATGGCAGCACACACAACTCCGATGAAAACACCCACAAGATTGTGCATCTATCTATGGAGGATACAAAGTCAACATTTAATAGTCATGAATATGAATTCGATAAGGGGGCACTTGCATTTAAGTGTGATATATGTTCAAAAGTGTGCGTGCAGAATGATCCAGCCAAAGTAGAAGCCTTCAAACCCACCGTGGCGCTGCAGAACCAATTGGCTGTGCTATCATTTCTAGGCATGGGCACATTTAATTAAAGATATTGTATTCATCACTGCCCCCCTACAAACTCTCACAAGGCACAGTCATGACTTTGCATTGACATGTGGCTGCTGGCAGGCATTCATTGAAATCGAACATCTTCTTGCCGGTGCCAAGTGTACAGTGCACTGGACTGGAATTCTGAATAATGCGCAGAAATGGAGGGTGATGCCATGTGATGAGGTGGGAGCAATTCTAGCACAACACAGGGCAGGATCCAAACATCATATAATACAATCGCAGGTGGTTATTTTGCCGAAATAAAACTTATACTGACTGATTGACAATCTCAGATGCCAGCAGGAGCCTACTGATACACAAGGGAGCGATTCTGAAGAAGTCAGCAAGGAACCGTCGGCTGTAGTACGGGCTAGTAAGCAACAGCAACATGATGTCTTCTTATGTGGAAAGGAATTCACTGTTGTTAGTTATCAGGCTTTTGCAATGATTTCTGACAACTCTAAGGCCAAGGTGCCAACTTGCATTGATAGATGGGGGTCTACTTATTCAAGACCACCAGTTCAAAATATTTCACAAGCAAAGAATCAATGGAGGACAAAAACAACCACTAGCTACATCTTACACAATGCAAAGCCCATCTGCCTCAATCTAGTTGATGTCACTGAGGCCTCTTAAATGGATCCTATTATTTGGTCTGCTGTAAAAATGGGCAGATCTGAGGAATGACTTTGAGAAGCCTCTGAATAAGAACGGCACCGTCAACCTGACAAAATGCACATTTTTACTAACTCAGAAGACTTCATATCAGCTGAAAAATGTCCATATCTAAAGATATGCATATCACAAGATCTGCAGGAAAATATGTGTGAGTGCATCGGGAGATATCAGACCTCACGCACAGCAGAATTCTGCTAATGGATCATGGTCGTGTAGACCTGAACACCAAAAGCCCAACTCTGGTCATTTCTTTCCCATTTCTAAATCAAGCTTTATTCATGAAACAGCATTTCCTTTGCAACAGACGCAGCTCGTTTGAGAAGAGTGTTGGTGTTCTGTGCTTCCTTGGAAAGGGGGCCATTTAAGATTTAAGACCATTGAAAATTGACACCAATTCTTAGTTCTGCTTTTGTAAATCAGAAGACTTTCTGTGTGCTGAGCTTCCTTCTTTTGCTTTGCCTGTGCTTGCCTCCTCTCGTTTTGTATACACAATTGATGACTTCACTGTTTCTTCCCTCTGTCCGGTAACCAACCATTACACATTCCCATTACAAGCATCGATCGGATATGAACACCACAGTTACCATTTGGTACTTGCACATCTCTCTACACCTGGTATAACGTGTGCTTTTTAGGTAGCTACGTATTCTACAGCCAATCAAAAATGCTTTCTACAACCGCAAGCACCAAGGATATTTCACACCAAAAATGTAATTCGTAAAACATGTTTTGCCAATATGAAAATGGATCTTGATTAACCTTGAAAGACTTTGGGTATGCTATTCCCAAACTATTTGTAATTTTGCAGGTGAGTACAGTAAGCTGGCCCCTAACGCTGTTGATTGGGATAAGGCAGTAAAGATAATACAATTGATCGGGTTCTACTGTCCCATCAGTGGGGAGGGATGTTTGCATAAAAGCAAACTCGCAGGTATTCATGAAATATAAACAATGCCCTGAAATTAACAGAAAAGGGGTGAACCAGAACACATTTTCTTACTCCCGAACTGTGTCATTTTCCGGCGCTACAAGTACCGAATATTATGCAGCCGAAATAAGAAATTGCATACATGAACGTGTGCCTGACAGCTCAGTCAAAATAATCAAAATACACATGGCATGCTTTAATACGGTGCAATATTGCAGGAAGTAAATCAGCAGCTTAAAATACTGATAGCATGTGCCACATACAACATTTTATCACTTGCACTTATTTTCTTATTCTGGATCTGCAATTGACTTGCATTATTTATTTTAATCTTTGGTTTCCAGCCTGCAAGCCATGAATGAACATCAAACGCAGCTATGATTCATATACTACGACCAAGCGAAGATGCCAAGCATTAATGCTATTCCGAAATTCAGTATCAAAAGCAATGATTAATATGTTTCCTTGCTCTTCTGGCTTCTTGCATTTGAAGCACGGTTTATATTGTCGCAATACAGAATGCTTTCTTCATCTGCGATTGTTGTTATTGCTTTTTGTATACACAAATATAATAGCCCTGCATCTCAGGCACCTGTAAATGATGAAGTCGGTTGAAGTATTCATACACGGACAGGTAGCAAAGCAACACTGTTTATTGCAAAGATTATATCATAATAGCAGGCACCACAAATGCGTGCAACAAGCTTAACAGCTACCATCCAACTGTCCCTCTTCAAACAATTCAAAATGTCCACTGTAAACCCATCTTCATTACAAATTCACACATCTCCTTGCTCATAAACTGCAGACCATGTCATTCAATATCACGTTGGGAATACCTTCACTCCCAAACATCTTCTCCACAAAATCAATGACCTTACCAGAAGTGACACACTCCAAAGCAGCAAATTCAGGCCATTTAGTGTACCTGACAATCAACACTAATAGACATCTATTGCCCCTTCCCAGACGTTAATAAGGATCTAAAACTTCAATATCTAATTCCATCCATGACCACCTGGAACCGGTATAAGGGTCAGCTGTGACATCTTAACTACCATGTTGTTGTCACAATTATTACACGCAACACATGACCTCACTTCTCTTTCAATTTGTATATCCATGGCAGGCCACCACAATCTTTTTGTAATCTCCCTTTTCATTATAGTCACACCAGGATGTGCTTCACGTGCTAACATTATCATTTCCTACTTCACCCCTTCCGCAGTTATCACCTTCATACCTCTCAAAATTGAATCTCCCTCAATCGTTAACTCATCTCGGTCCATGAAATGGAAATTAGTATCTTTAGTATCGTGCATGTAATTGATGGGGTTCACATTATAACTGTGAATCCAAATAATCGAATCAACTCGGGAAGATGGCAAAGGTGCTGTTTTATTAACAATTATCTAAAACAGGGAGGTTGCAATGGACATCAACGGACGTTCGTTCAGTTCTCGATGAATTTAACATCAAAACATCCTTATATGCAAAAAATATGTCAGCAGTAATGTCATACTACGTCTCAAATAAGAAAAACCTACAAGAGATTGTGATACGTTCAAGGGGAACATCTAAGTATACTTTCTATAAGGGCTGTGATTGTGATTGGATATCCCTGTCAGGTGAGCAATTTATGCCTGCCACTAAAACATGTCATCTTCAATACTGTTAAGTACATGGCATATCACTGGCTCTCAAACTATAAGGCCCTTCATTATATGCCCTTATACAATTGGTTGCATGCTTGTGCCATGTCTGGAATATTCGGTTCACTTAGAAGCTCGTAAGCTTATACCCAGGTGCCAGGAGGTGAACTTGACTTTACCTCCCCAACCAATTAGTCCAACATCTCTCATCACCCCTGCCTTCTGCCGTGCAAATTGTCTTTGAACTTGGCCTGGCAAAGTATCCTTGTCTGTGAGAATACATGGGACTACAGGCTTTCACTATCGTTGTTCTAGGACTCCAAGCTCAGCTCTATTTGCATCTTCAGCTCACGTGACAGGAGACCATGATTCTGGTCTACTTTGCAGCATTTAAATGTTTTAATTGAATAAAACCTGGCACTCTTGGTATTCTTTCTTTGCCCCTTGATAAGGGATGATTAATCCTTCTAACGTTTATTGCTTCTGAGAATAGATAACCAGCCTGGCATCAAAACTTCTGTTTTGATGCCAGGCCCGACACCCCTGCCAGGCTCTTGCAGGATTTCAGCTTAATCATGCTGTGACACAATTCTCGACCTTTCTTCTTCATGAGTTTCACCTTACTAAAGTTCATGACACCGATGTCCAGCTTCTATGCAATGGCATCTTTGCCTGCAGTTTTTTCACTACGTATATCCTGCTTCTATGATCACTTAGTCTACTTGCGTTTCAGCATCTGTACAATCATTGAACGGTCGCATTCCTATAGCACTTTGCATGCGTGCAATCTTCTTTTATTCATATTAAAGTTTACTCAATTCTTAACTTCGTAATCTGTTTCCGCAAGATCCATACATTCTTTTCAGCCAGTATTCTCAGTGCACCACGCTCGCCTCTTGTGATGTCACTGGCTTCTCTTTCACTATTTTTCATATTCCTTCAGGGAGTTCCTCCCTCAGATTGTCGTCTCTTCGGAGATACATTTGATAGGGTTTTCTCAGAGAATACCTTTTCTCAAATACTCGCTGCAGAATTGGCACAACTGCTGGTGTCAAACATGGCACAGTCTCCGACTTCCAACATATAGGAGGCTGGGGCTGGGATTTCCTGCAGAGGCAAGCAGCTGCTCCTCTATATTCTCCCCTCTTGTCGAGTCATCGACCACCTCTTTAATGGTTTCCACATCTTGATATTTTCTTTTGAAGAAGTTCTTCTTCGTAGTCCAGACCTTCATCACCTGCCTGATTCGACATTCATCATGATCTTCATTCTCACTGCCTTCTTTGCTGTCTTCTTACATTCTGCAATTATTTTCCTGATCACACAGAATCCAAACATCACCCTGACCAATATCACTCCAAGGATCTTAAATATGTTTGTTATCCACTGCGGAATCCATGAGAATATGGAGGCAAACTAACTGTCATCCGTGATGTCCTCAGTCTCGTCTTCCATCTCCTTTTGCAGGTTTGTTAACAATGGTATGGCCTCTGTCAAGGTTGCATTCTCATCATCATGAGAAGGTATGAATGTGGAACATGAAGGCGTGATTATGGCTCAAACTCCTCTTTCCGTCATTGTGATCATGTCGAGGACATATCTGTTCTGCAGGGTCATTAATCGTATGGCCCTCAGCTCTTTTTTGATAGCATTGAATCCCTTTATGGTGGTATTGATAATCTGCAGGAGCTCCCATCTTGTGAACTGCAACCACTTGGCGCTGGCCATTGTTTGGATCCCAGGCATGAAGATAGTCATGAAGATTGAAGCAGTCTTGCTGAACAATCTGTGTTCATAAGGAATGGCATAAAATGTTTCTTTTGATTTGGCTGATAAGTCATTCGCTCTGTTGGTTAGATTGAGAAATTCAAGTGATCTTCTTTTTCTTAGATGGGCTTCAATTTTTGGAAATTCTCCAATGTTCAGGTCACTCTGAAGAATCACGAATTCCGGAACATGGATAAGCACCAAGGAGCATACTTGACCCCAATCCTTGGGCAACTTCATATAGGCCCTAGACCCACAAGCCCAATATCGATCCATCAGGACGGTTGTCCCTCCTCCCATCCTAGAAAAGTCAAATGTAGTTTTGCAGCCTTTGTTTTTTTTTTTTAAACTTTATTTTCAATGTAGAGAAAGAAGACATCAATTTTAAAAAGCAATAACATATTTACAAAATGATATACAAATTCACAGAAACATCAAAAACAATACTATCTATAGAAACAAAACCCACCGTAACCCGCAGTTCACATCTCATGGCCTACAAAATCTAATTCAATACAGTTCCAAAAATCTCCCCCATATCTTTGCAAACAAACCATTTTTGCCTTGTCTCCTATATAAATGTTCCTCCATAGCTGCCAAGTCTCGCATTTCACTTAGCCACATTTATTTTTCTAATGTAGCAACAGATTTCCAATTCCTAAGGATAATTTTCTTACCTTGTGATCTCCCACATACTTCTTTTCATATCTTTGGAAGCACAATTTTGCATTTGTCAATGGAATCGCAACCATTGGACCTGATTCATCTTCTACACATGTCAGTAGTTTGACTTGTTTAGTGCATGACTTCAAACATCCATTGTTCACTCTCTGCACCTCTTGTACATATTCTGACTTATGTAGATGAGCTGCACAGGACATAAGTCTGCCTTCCCATCCCTTCTTGGACTTCACTCGTCCATAGACCAAGACTTGAGTTTGTTGCCAACATCCAGGCAATTCACCTATTTCTATTACATCAGGGCAATCCATTTTATTCATGTCTTCAATAGCTACCTCTTCCTTTCCTGTTGCAGGATACACAAGTATCTTGCTCTCCCATCCAGGTTCCCTTTCCATCTTTGTAGTCTTGATATAATCATCCTGAAATGGAAACAACCATTTCGATCTCCATTGTGAAGTGGCCCAACTTCCCTGAAATTGTTCTCTGGTCATAATGCTGCAAGTTGGCTGAGGCACCTGGCATTGTGTTCTGGGTCTTCTCTGGAGATGAAAGTCTGTACTGTATTCATGGCATAGGGGATGAGAGCGCAGATGTAGCAAATCTCATTAGATGTTTTTCCCCTACTTCCCTCATGTGCTGGTACTACATGCTAATACCCAAGTGTGCTGCATTGTCTAGATAGGTATTTATCCCCTCATTATCTTCCTCTGCATTTCTCATGTGTCTTTTAGAAGCCGTGTACCATTCATGAAATATATCAAAGCAACTTCCCATAGTAGGAAGAACTATAGGACCTTTACCTCAGTGGAAGTACTAACATGATAGAGACTGTGAAAAATGAGGTGCAGAAAGACAAAGGGCCTCGTTACACGGTAGGCGGTAAGGGTTTACCGATACTGGTATTTTACCGGTACCGGTAAACCATTACTGCCTTACTACGAGGTCCCTTTGCGGGTTGGGGAATTTAACGCCTGCTTTTTGCAGGCGTTAAAAACCAACCCGCAAAGGGACCAGGGAGCTAATTACGGTACCGCAATTTGTGGTGCCGTAATTAGCACCTTCCCCATTCCCATTATGCCCTATGGGGCAAAAATGGGAATGGGGAAGGGCAATGGGGGAAGGGGGAATTACCGCCCCACCAACCTTGGAATAGGGCGGTAATTCCCCTTTCCACCAACGCGGTGCTATTATTATTAGCACCTTGGTCCACCACCGTCCGTGTAATGAGGCCCAAAGAGAGTAATCGTACAGGCATATATTATGCACAAAAACATAGGCATCCATTTCTTGTGCCATCCTTGTAACACCCAGATTCTCGAAGCCATCAAGCTGTTCCAGGCTACGATGGAAAACAAAATCGACGCCGTGGCCATAGACCTGGGCATCCTGCGCCAGGATGTCCGATCCCTAGCTGGCAGGACTGAGGCGCTTGAAACACAAGTCAAGGAAAACACTGAATCCAAAACGCACCTCCTTCGAGACGTCGATGAGCTTCAGCAAAGGGTCAAAAACTTGGAAGACCGAGCTGAGGAGGCAAAAGGGAGAGCTCGCCGGAACAATATACGTCTCCTTGGGCTGCCAGAGGGTTCTGAGGGCTCCGACCCCATTAACTACTTAGAGAACCTCCTGCTGCAGGAGGTGGGGGCAGGAAAACTCTCCCAAGACTTCACTATTGAAAGGGCCCATAGATCCTCCACCGGGGGCCCCACCCAGGCCAGTGATAGCAAAAGTTCTCAACTACAGGGACCGTGAAGTAATTCTGGCGTTTTCCAGATCAGGTGGTCAAATCCAACGGGACTCCGCTAAAATTGCCATCTATCCTGAAAACACCTTTCAGGTCCAAATGGACAGAGCGCATTTCATACATACGAAGGCCAGATTGAAAGCCGCCGGGCTGCGTTATATGCTCATGTATCCTTCTAGACTTAAAGTGCTGCACAACAATAAGGCACACCTGTTCGACACTCCGACACAGGCAAGAGACTGGATGGACGGACTACAGGTCCCTGATATCGAGGAAAAGAAGCGGAAACCGAGATAACACTCCTCTCGCCATCTTGGTGGGAATCATACAATCTCTGCCCCTTGCTGGCGGGCAACCTGAGCTTCTACACAGCTGAATGGATCCTCCACACGGAGACACCGGAGTCCAAGTTCACTCCACCCCCTGGAAATTTCCTTCCTTTTGGGTAGCACCTTTTAGGGCACCTGGAGACCAATGTACGGTCCAACAGAGCAGAAACGGGATTGTCATAACAAGGGTGACCACGCTGGGCTAGTTCTATGTTTGGGGTTTTCACAGTTAAGAGGGGGGGGTGGGAAACGGGGAGTTACTATCAAAGTTGGGAATAGACACTGGAAAATACTGAGACCACGGGATCCATTCATGCGCATTGCAGCACTAACAAGACCTCGAGCTCCGCCTGCCACAGACAACAATCCACATAACACCTATGGCTGACACAGTAAAGATCATTACTTGAAACGTCAGAGGCCTAAACAGCTTTGTTAAACAACGGCGGATCCAAACCTACTTTAGGAGATGCAAGCTCGGAATCGCCATGCTACAAGAGACTCACTTAACTACAAAGAAACTGGAAGCCCTGGCCAAAACTTGGGATGTCACCATAGTGGGTTCCGCTTATTCCTCCTATGCCAGAGGGGTTCTGATCTGGATTGCCCCTACGGTCCCCTTCAGACTTACTAGCACTAAAACGGACAATGAGGGGAGGATGGTGGTAGTGTGTGGCTCTATCGAGGGCAAAGAGTTATGCCAAGTTAGCACTTACTCACCCAACCACGACGCGACTACCTTCTTCCACTCCCTTTATGCGCGACTTAGCCCATATATGGACAGAATCATGATATGGGGGTTGACCATAACTGTACCCTTAGCCCTTTGCTGGATAGATCCGACAACAAACATGATCGCCCCTCCCCTCCGGCCAAAATACTCTCCAAACTAGTCCAACAATTGCAACTCAGTGACCTTTGGAGGGGCCAGTAACCTGAGCAATGCGAGTACTCCTTCTACTCCCCACCACACGCTGTACACACTAGGCTGGACTATATTTTCCTTAGCCAAACACAACAGTCTTCATTTGTTGATACGCACTATTTGCCTAGGGTGCTGTCTGACCACTGTCCCCTGTTGGTCACCTGGGAGGAGTTCCCACCTAAACCCCCTGTACCCACATGGAGGCTGAGGGCTGAGGCCTTACTTGATACTGCATTCCGAGAACGCATAAAGGATAGTACTGAGGAATATTGCAAAATAACTTACATAGCGTTAAATATATGAACACAACCTGGGAAGCATACAAGTAGGTCATGAGGGGCGAGATGGTCGCAGCTGTTGGAGGTGCCCAGAGATCCATTACAACCTTGCTAGAGCGTGCAGAGAAGGACCTGAGTTTGCTTGAAGGCAGGGCTGACCCACCCCCTGATCAATTACAAAAAAATACCGAACTCAGCCAAACCTGCCTAACTCATTGGGAATCCCACGGTAAACTGAGCTACGCCAAGCACAGGGAGAAAATCCATGCCCTGGGGGACAAGCCAGGGAAACTCTTGGCCTGGCTCTATAAAAGGGAGACCCCCAGGCCACCCATTTGCCACATACTCACACCAGACGGCACAGCCGTGCATACCCAACAAGATATTAATTTGGTTTTCTCTGACTTCTACTGCAATCTGTACTCCGAAGCCCCGCCCCCCTCTGACACCGGGATCGAAGACACCCTTGACGTCATTGACCTGCCTAAATTAGACTTGCATATGGCTGAGACCCTTGATGAGCTTGCCACCCCCGAAGAGGTCAGGGTGGTAATTAGATCGCTACCAGCTGGGAAAACCCCGGGCTCGGATGGCCTCCTAGGAGGAGTTTTATAAGACCTATGAGGAAACGCTTGCCCCTATATTAACCCAGGTCTTTAATGAAGCCTTCGAGCGTGGCACCCTCCCGGACTCCCTGAGCGAGGCTGTGATACACTCTTACTCAAACCTGGGAAGGACGGGGCGGATTGTGGTTCATACAGGCCCCTCTCTATGCTAAATGTAGACTGCAAGATCCTCACTGCCCTGCTTGCTAATAGACTACGCAGGGTAATCCCACTGTTAATTCATCAAGACCAAACTGGATATGTCCCGGGGCGATCCATCACGGAGAACCTGCGCAGGTTACATCATGTTATTTACAGCACAGAGGGAAGGCCACAGGAACTTGCAGTGGCATCACTAGATGAGAGAAAAGAGGATCCAAAATGGAACCCTCCCGTCCCCTGCACACCGTGATTGTGCGTCACACTGGCGCTTTAATATACATTTACAATCATGTCAGTTGCAATTCAAATTAGATCATTCAAATGAAAAAGCAGTTTAAAACCGAAATGGTAATGATGCAGACAGATATCAGCATATAAAAGTACATGAATCATTGCTTTTTCATTTGAAATTATCTAAATAAGCTCAGAGACCTTATATTCATAACAGCTAAATGACGCATAGCCATGGGGTGGAAAAGCCCCAGAGGGTTGCTTATGTCCCTATAGTGGGGAGATCTTTCGAAGTGGATTACAGCTGAAACCGCGGCATGGGAGACGGTGATCCAAGTACAGAGACTAGACTCCTGCGAGGAGCTACACCGTTGGGTTGCCCTGACAGTATCCCTGCTCCACCCAGAGTTAGATGATAGTGAGCTGGACGGAGAAGGTGGCCCGGACTTGGGCACGAACTCGAGAGGATCAATGAACTAACCATGGTCTTGGGGGAGGGGAGAGGGGAGGATGGGGGGGGGAGTTGGGGTTATATTGTTTTCTTTTTCTTTTTTTTTTCTCTTTCTCTCTTTCTCTCTTTTTTTTGATATGCTTGACCTATTGCCGATGATATCGGTTCTGTTACTTCATGTTATTAAACCAATAAAGAAATTTAAAAAAAGATCGGCTGCGGCTCCGTTAGGCCTGAGGAGAACGCCTGGCTGGGGGTTGTGAAACCAGCAGTGTTTACTTAGAATGATTTGGAGTGAGCGGCGGATGTTGGTATGAGAACAGTTATACCGAGGAACTCGACTCGTAGCTCCAGAGAACCCATGAGCATTCATGGCAATTCCCAACATTGGATATTTTCCCTCTCATATACATGAACGAGTAGCTCCAGTGTCCACTAGAAAAGAAAAAGATGTGCCTCCTATCGTCACATCGACCCTTAGCTCCTCCTGAGGGTCTGGGGTCATAAATAGTACTGAACACATCAAGTCACCCTGTGAGCGGTCCTATGGTGGGTACAGGCTTATCCCCCTCCCTGTGAAAGGATTCCCTCCTACCACAGTGACACCTCCTATTCTGGGAGTCAGTACTTGTCCTGTGTTTGCATATTGCTGTGTCTGCACGGGGCTTGTTGTGTCTGATATTGCGGTGGATTTATTTACACTCGTTCTTCCTGTTGCACCTGCTGCACTCACAGCACTTGTGTCTGATACAATGTCTGATCTTGATCATATGATGTGATATGATATGATATGACATTTATAATGCACCTATACACAAGTATTTCAAGGTGCGACGATGCAAGGGAGGGGAAATAAAAGGAGGACAAGACAACGATCATACTAGGCCAAGTGACACTGAGATCACACAAGTGCAGGGGAGAGGGAAGGGGAAAAGTGCCAGGGGAAGGGGAGGAGGCGCAAGTGCAGGACACACGATCAAAATCAAGTAGTGCGTCCAGCAGATTATGGTCATTTGTTCGAAACAAAAGATTTGAATAGCCAAAGTTTCTAAACAAAAATTTCGAAATCAAAAGCTACGACATGCTATGTTTAACATGGAAAGTGCATTTCGTTCGAAACTAATCCATCGACAATAGTCATGGATTGGTTTCAACTGAAATGCACTTTTACATGTTAAAAGTAGCATTTCACTGCCTTTTTGTTTGTAACGTTGAAACGTTACATGGAGCTGTCCAGTTCTGTAATTTCAGCACTGGACAGTTCCATGCAAAGTTGCAGGGTTTTAGTGTATATTGGGGGGGTTTCCCCATCCCCAGCCCCCCAGCCCCCATGCCACCCTCCCACCCCCCAACCCTAACCCAAACCCCAACCCTAACCCTAAACCAAGTTTCGAAAGGCAAACTTTTGAAATTGTTTCGATCAAATTGTCATTCGAAACTTTTGTTTTTTGAAAAAAAGAATAGAAAGTTTGCATTTCGAAACTTTTCTATTTGAAAAAATTACCGGACACCGCGGCCAGCATGTGGCAGTGAAAGGGTTAAGTGAAGACAACAGGTGTCAGATAAGGGCAGGTAAAGGGACTGTAGGGGTGCAGATACAGACCCAAGTGCACGGGCTGCGAGGAGGCAGTGCAGGTGTGCAACTGGGCTGGCAGGGACCTGGGTCTGAAGTTCAGAGGGTAGCCAGGTGACCAGTGCAGTACAAGACAGAAGATCAGCAGGGAGAGAAAGAGAGAAGGCAGAAGCAAAGAGGAAAGTCTTGAGTTGCTTCTGGAACCGGAGATGTTTCTGCTCGAGTTTCAGAGAGTCAGGGAGGCCGTTTTAAAGGGAAGCACCAGCCGAAGAGAGATGTCTGCCCCCAACTCGTTGCTTTGAGAAGCACCTGACCCTCAGGGAGTTGGAGGTGGAGGAGCGAAGAGCTCAAGTAGGAAGATATTTCCAAAGAGAGAGTTGGAGTTGTTTCGATCCCAGGCCCCAGAAGGCCTTGCGGATAATGCAAAGGTTCTTGAACTTGATATTTGCAGCCACTGGGAGCCAATGGAGAGATTTGAGGGCTGGAGAGATACGATCCCTGGCTTTGAGGCCAAGGACAAGGCTCGCAGTCCTGTTCTGGATGAGTTGAAGAGGCTGTTGCAGTAGTAAAGCCTAGAGAGAACCAGAGCTCTAGAGACAGAGAGCTTCTAGGGGAAAGAGAGGAAAGGAAGAATATATCTGATAGTTTGACTTCTTAGAGACATCAGAGATGTGAGGAGAGAATGAGAGTGTGGAGTCGAAGATGACTCTGAGGTTCTCAGCCTCACAGGTGGGAGCAGGAGGAGGGCCAAGGGAGGCCGGCCAGAGAGTGGCAGGAAAAGAAGGTGCAGGTGTGCCGATGAGGAGGATCTCCGTCTTGCTGGCATTCAGGCAGAGATCATTGGCGACACCACTCCTGGATTGGAGACAGACAAGCCTGGATGAGAGAAGGAGAAGAGGCGCCAGAGGGGAGCCTTAAATCAAGCTGAGTGTCATCTGCATAACACTGAAAGTTGGGGCAGAAGTAGCAATGCTGTGGGCGAGAGGTGCCAGGTATTGGTTGAACAACCAGGGAGAAAGGTTAGACCACTGGAGAACACCACAGGTAGAGGTAGAGATAGAGGAGAGGAAGGACCCAAGTTGGACCTGGGAGGGTTGGTCGGAGAGGATAGAAGTTAGTGAAGCCAGAGTCTGATCAGTGATACCCAGGTTATAAGATAGGTGGTTGAGCAGGATGGCAAGGTTGACTGTGTCAAAGGCAGAAGATAGATCAATTAAGATGAGGACAGAGGGGCGATTAACATCAAGGTTGGAGAGCAGGTCTTCACAGATGTTTAGGAGAGAAGTTTCTATGCTTCTGGCAGCTCTGAAGCCAAACTGATGGTCATGGAGACAACCAACAGATTCAGTGAGAAGATTAAACTGGGATATGGCCATCTTTTCCAGGAGTTTGCCCAGTAAAGGAGTGATGGATATCGGGCGATAGTTAGCTGGACAGAAGGGAAGTGCTTCAAGGGGGAAGGGAAGGTTCCAGTAGTGAAGGAGTGGGTGCAGAAGTCATCCAAGTCTGGAGCAAGGGTTTCAATGTGGTCCTTGATGGTTTAGGAAGAACCTGTTTTGATGAGGCTTTCATAGATCGGACTAGTCTAGAAACCTCGACAGGGTGAAGAGAGGAAAGGCAGAGAAGGGATGGGGGTGGCCACAGGGGGGCCAGTAGAAGTGGAGAGAGTGGAGAGTGAAGCAGGTGAGGACGAGAGGGTGGACAGGATGTCCTGGGTTTTAGATATGAAATGAGAAGCCAGGGCCGTAAAGAGGACCTGGGAGGGAACAGGAGATGTAGAAACAGCAGAAGGATTGGCAGCTCCTTGCAGATTTTAAAGAGTTAGGCCAAGTTGTTAGACATCACAGAGATGCAGGCTTGGATGTGAGTTTTCTTCTTAGTGAGGACAGAGAGTCGGTATTGCCTTTGGAGAAGGCGGCAGCTCAGTTTGTCAGAGAATTTACAAGATGCCAACCATTTCCTCATAGCCACCCTACACTTGCATTTAAGGGTGCTGAGGTCTGAGTTGTACTAAGAGTTGCACATGGCTTTAGGCTTCATGCAGATCCTCATGACAGGGGCAAGTACATCAAGTGTGTCAGAGATATCAGAGTGGAGTGGAGCATGGAAAGGGCTCTGTCAGGGTGTGAGTCAGCCAGAGGAGCAGGAGGGGGAGAGAAAGTGGTGGCGAAAGCCTCAAATGACACAAACCTAAAAGGTTGAATGACAGAGAAAGTGGGTGGCAGTGTGGGGGGGGATTGGCCTGAGGGGTAGAGAGAGAGAGAGAGAGGAGAGGAGAAGAGAAAGTTGTCACTCCAGAAGAGAGGAGTGGCAAAGCACGGTGGACCAGGCATAGATCTTTAAAGACAATGTGCTGGGCAGTCGGCAGCCAGTGTAGTGAACGTAACACAGGGGATATGTGGGCACCATAGGGGGAGCCAGTGGTGACCCAAGTAGCCATATTTTGTAGTCGTTGAAGCCGCTGAATAAGACCCTTAGGTTGAGATAGATACAGAGAATTAAAATAATCAAGCCAACTAAGCACAAAAGCAGCCACTACTGGAGAATGGAGATAAGGGGGTAACAAGGGTAAAACCTTCCTCAAGATTCTAAGATGAAAATTGCCTGCTTTAAAGACAGCAGCAACTTGGGATTCCATAGAAAGTGAGGCCTAAATTGTTACCCCCAGATTCCATGCCTTGTCAGCCGGCACAAGAAGGGGACTCAGAGAAGAACGCCAGAAAGAAGATATCCATAGTGAAGGATCAGGGGGGAGAGCCCACCACAAGCACCTCTGTTTCATCCCCATTCAACTTCAGCCAGTTGTGCTTCATCCACTCACCCACACCAGCCAGGCACCCAGAAGGTGTGACATCTCAGTCTGATCTAGATCTAAGCGGATCAAGATCTGAGTGTCGCAGGCATACGAGTAGCACCTGAAGGAGCGGATAAGACACACAAGAGGCCAGATGTAAATATTAAAGCGATTCACGGAAAAGGCAGACTATTGGAAAACACCACATAAAAGTGCAAAAATAGGGGAAGGAAACAGAGGAAGTGAAAGAGTCTGAGTTCTCTCGGACAGGAAAGAGGAAAATCAGGTGTTAACCTGGCCCGAGATTCTGACTTGGGTCAGGAGATCAAGCAGGAAGTATCAAATTCCGGTGACAGATCTAATAAAATCAGGGTACCCACCCCTCCTGCAACAACCAACCTGGCCATATTGTCATGAACCGAGACCAGGACACTCTCAGTCCCCCAACCCACTAAAAATCCAGATAGGACTGGATCAAAAAGCTGTGTGGATTCCATATAAAATGACAGCATAGGGGAGATAAGAGACTCTAAGAGTTTCATAAGAAACAGGAGAAGTGAAATAGGGCGGTAATTAGAAAGCACAGAGGATCAAGAGAAGGTTTCTTAAGCAGCCTTAAGTTCAGCGGAAGTAGTACCAGTTTGATAAGAGTTATTAACTGTGCCTGTAATCTCAGTGAGTAAATCAGAAGAGATATCTTTCATGATGACCAGAGGAATGGGGTCAGAAGGAGAGCCAAGCTTACTACGATGGATTGCATAAGGAACGTCTGAAACAATGAAAACAAAGACCAACCCTTGAGTACTGTCTGGTTCATAGGAGCACGTGCCACAGGCACAGTATACCGATCAGTAGTGTTTAACGTAGTGGCCTTCACTATGTTATTACGTATTGTTTGTTTGTTTTATTACTTGTATTGCGCACCAGACCGGGATGTATCAGGGTGCATTGCATAAAAGAACTCACAGCTTAGTTGCACATAGCATAATCACATTTACATAATACAACTAATTGTACATCAAAAATATATACAGGTCACATTTACATAATGCAGTTAGTTATGCATCAAAGATAAATGTAAGTCAGTCAGGTCTTATATATATGGCGTTATTGAAGATGTCATCTGTCAATATCGTAAGGACAAAGATAACGCAAACACAAATATGTACAAAAGTAAAGCGGTAGTCAGGGTAAGCCAGAAGTTGGTAGGACTAATTGGAAAAATATGGTATTGTTTCGATGTTGGTGATAAAAGATTGAGCCAAAAGATCACACAAATTTTGAGCGGGCGCAGCTACAGGAGTTGATCTGGCCGCTGATGACAGATCTCTCACCACTGTGAAGAGTGATTTAGGTTGACAGATGGCAGATTCTATTTTCTGAGTAAAGAAGGATTTTTTTGCTGCTATAATGGCTACAGAGTATGCAGAGGCACATGATTTGGAGTATAGTTTTAGGCTAGGGTCATATAACAGCTGCCATTTGCTCTCAGCTTGCCTCATAGTGCCTCATAGTGAGATGAAGCAGTTTGAGATTCTCTGTGAACCAATGCTCTGATGGGAGTCTCCGAGGCTGAATGAGCCATAAGGGAGCTACTAAATATGCAACAGCATGCAGCGCCTTTGTAAACCCAATTAGTGTGGGTGCAGGTGGCTCACAACCTTGACTTCTGACAGTAGATACCAGGTTAGGAAGGTTGACAGAGCACCAGCCTTGTTGCCATCTTCTCAAGGGTGCTATCTTTTGGTGTGTGCAGCCCCCCTTAAGTAGACAGGATACTGGGTAGTGGTCTGACCAGAGTACTGGTTCCACCAAAAGAGTACTCAAAAGTCCTTCAATGGCCAAAGCCAAATCAAGGATATTGCCCAGCTCAGTAGGTTCAAGAAATAGTTGGGCAAGACCCAAGTCAGCCACACTGTCAAAAAAATGGAAGTACACATAAGTACGTTGTTTGCTGTCGAGAAGGACTTCCCTGGACTTGCCTGCCTGCTCGCTGTCACGGACCTGCAAGGATCTCTATTGCCATGCAACATGTCTACTGCAAAGCGGACGTCTTTTTCAGGCACACAGAATATGCCTTGCCTTCAATTGCCTGAACCTGTTACTGATTGGGCCAGAGCCACTAAGCCTGCAGATGACTCCGCCCCCTTCATTTTCAAAATCCGTGTGTGCAGAGCACACGGAAGTACGCAAAAGTATGCTGTTTGCTGTTGAGAAGGACTTCCCTGGACTTGCCTTCCTGCTCGCTGTCAAGGACCTGCAAGGATCTTTATTGCCGTGCAACGTGTCTATTGCAAAGCGGACGTCTTTTTCAGGCACACGGAAGCTGTCTGACCTTCAATTGCCTGAAGTGAATATATTTCATTGACTTTACTGACTTTGAGTAATTACGCTTAGCACTTTACTCATTCCCTATTGCAAACACTAAACTCTCTCCCTCTCACTTAATTTCAGCCTGTTACTGATTGAGCCAGAGCCACCAAGCCTGCCTTTGACTCCGCCCCCTTCATTTTCAAAATCCGTGCGCACACCTGCGTGCACATGGAAGTACGCAAAAATACGCTGTTTGCTGTTAGCTGGCTAGCTGGTTGCAAGCTGCCCTAACTATTCATGTTCACGCAAAAAGGGAGAATTAACGGTCAGATTGCATGCTCATTTGATTATTTACTGCTTTCTACAACTATTATGTTTTCTGTGCATGTTTGACTTAAATCATAAACATGCCCCACTGAAGCTATACTAATCTGTTTGACTCTAAACATAAACACGTGCTATTTAAGCTGCACTAATCTTTTGCACGAAATTCATAGCGCCGTTCTTTCTGAAAAGCAAACATGGCTGCCGGACTGAGGAGTGCGAAGGGAAATATGACAGCTGCTCTTTCACTTTCCGCAATGACCATTGATTCTTTAATCTGTAATGGCAGAACTTTGTATATTGAGCCGGGCGCTTCTGAGGAGCCTGCGGTGTGTCTTCTGGAAGAAAAAACGTCTGCGCCTCGATCAGTTTCCCATGCTGCCCAAATTCACGCTCAAGGAAATCCTCAAGTTCATAATTGCACTTCCCTGCTAATACTGAAACAACAGGAACCATTAGTTCCATCAGTCCCGAGGTCCGCAAAGCCATTGACGACTTTAGAAGTTGTTCAGAATCACTGCCGACTTTGGAAAGCAGCAAAAGGCAATTCGACCTAACCATGGAAAAAATTGAAGCATTGGACCAAGCTGTGTGCCGTTCCATTGGCACCCTAACCCCTGTGGTCCTTAACTCTGTAAGAAAGCGCATGTCATTTCAATCACACCTGCCCAGACATACTCAAAGTCGCTTGGACATGAGCATCGACATTATCGATGACATAACCAAAGAAGTTTACCTATTCTCCAGAAACTGATGTAGTGCAGGCTGCAGCATCTCACTTAAAATCATCTGCAGAATTGAATGAAATTGAAGAGGTTGCGCAACATTCTCCGAGTACCTTTCCGGTAATCATTCGTATCTTGGATCTTCTTGATAAGGGCCATGATCTGACCCATTTAGAACTGAAGGAGGCCAAAGCAATGCTTTTGCACATGATTTCAAAAATGGATCGCATCGAAGGGTTTATCGTGGCAGCCGAGACACTAAAAAACATCAGAGGGGAGCTAGGTCGAAACCCGAATTCCACGACTCAGTCAACCTCAAAAGATAAAAACATCCAATGATGCCTCGAACAAACCTCAACACCTTCATTAATTTCTCAAGAGACGCTTTTGTCTTCAATTGACTGTAACTGTCAGAATGAGTTGAAAGAGCTTAAAGTAACAATTGAAGCAATGAACAGTACGATCATGCTCCATTTCCCAAAATCCACTCGGTCCAACAATTGTCCTGACAGTCCAACCGAATTGCTCAAAGCGTTGGAACAAATGAAATCGGAACCTAATGAAGACCCACCAACTGAAGAAAACTCCTGCTTCATGTCCCGGAGAGCAAAAAAATTACATCTCAGAGCAGTCAAAAGATATGCGAAACGACGCAAGGATGCACTCCAAAAAGGCTCTAAACATCATGCCACTCTAGGCAAATCATTAACATCCTCTACCATCGACACAATTGCTGATGATGATCATATAGACCTTCAACAACTATCTAAAGAAAGTCAAGAAGCTCTAATTCCAACTACAAAACCTCTGCCTAAAAACCCGCAAAAAACAACAAAAAAGAAAAAAACTCCTAACTTGATTGAAACGTCTAATGCAGACAGTGTCAAACAATGTGATAACTCCAATCTATATAACATAGAAATGAATCTGTCTCAATCTGCCCACACGACCACAACAGCCAAGGTGGAAAATCAAAAAGTCCCTATGTCAGGAAGTACTTTGACCATGTCCTCAGAGCTAACAAAAACTCACTCACTAATGCAACTGACGGGAATGAAAACAAACCTGGCCAACTACTTTCCAACATGTGGCAGAAGTTGAACTACCCGTCTTGACGATCTACCTTTGTCAGAACCACCCAGTAGTACAACGAAGAAAACCTATAGCGAAGCTTGTACTAACCAACCAAATGGTTCTCTAACCACTACCAAAGCCATAGATCTCCCTAATGTAACACACCCAATGATAGTGGTGAATGGACGTGGGAAAGAAATAACTCTAACGTCACTGCCTCCCCTCAAACAAATATCTCCACATTCAAAGACCCAGGTGCCTATCATCCCTAATATCCCACTTCTCTCATCCAACAATCGCATTTCGGTACACGGTCTCGCTCTGTCCAAATCTCTTCCAGAAGAACAAAACGCCCCTGCAACAAACTACCATGAGATACTAGAACTTCTGCGGAAAGAACTTCACGAAGGTCTTATGAAAGTTGAAGTAGGCAACAACCTATCAACCTCAACCTTGACATGCTCCGAAAACCAGAATCAGTCTAACACAACTACCTCCAGACCTTTGGATCAATCTCTTGACACAAAACAAGAAATTAAAACTGAAAAATGACATCTCCTAGGATTTGAAGGCAACTGTGAACTACTTGGAAAAAACAGAATCAATCGAGCTTTTCTTCTAGCACTGTTTACACAAATTCCTCAACTATGAATGTTCAAATCGGAAGACATTCTTAGAGTCTCACTATCAATAGAAAATAACTACCGTGCTGTGTGTTACATGAACTCGGAAGCTGTTAAAAAATTCTTATGGTTTAATAGAGACGGAATTAAAGATGAAGGTCTCACCTTGAGCTCTATTGAAAATGAAATGGAAGCAAAGAACTTCATCCAAAATAAATGTACTTGTGATGTTACTCTACCGCCGCAGTTACCCTTGGCAATGAACTCTAATGACGATGAAAATGGTGCCATTAACGAATTACTGAGTAAAATGGGCAATTCCCAGAGTTTACCTTGGCTAGCTCCAATGCTCAACGCAATCCTGAAATCCAATGAATGTGGTCTTAAATCATAGCTGACTACAAAAACTCATTTAACTTTTCTATCCTGGAATTCGTGTGGCCACGTCAACCTCATGAAATGGCATTCAAAGCTACAGCGTCACAATCGCCCAGCAATTCTGATGATACAAGAAACCATGAAAACTACAACTCTCATGTTGCCTGACTACACCACATACTCCATTCCGGCCATTCGATCCTCTCTTGGACGTCCATCTGGAGGAGTGGCGATAGTCATAGATAATGCCTTGATGCTCAAGTAAAACATCATTTGGAAAGCTGACAACCTGCTAGGGATATTACTGAATACTAACACCAATAAATATTGCTACCTCATTATAATCACAATTTACTGGAATCCAGCACACACCCCAATAGAAGATATGATCAACACAGTTAACAACTGCTTAGAACTCACACCTCAAGAATACCAAGATGCTGAAATAATAGTAGGAGGCGATTTCAACTGTGATTGCAGGAAAATTGATGAGTTAAGAGGCACTAAAAGAAACACCCTATCCAAGCGTAGAGGTATGGCATGGAGGAATTTTCTCAGTGGCTGGGACCTACACATTATTACAGCTAATCAGACCTTCCAATGGTCCACTTGGTCAAGAGACTTAAAGTCTTCTACGATCGATTTCATATTTGCCACACACAATCTGATTTTAATATCATCCCCGCTAACAATCAACCAGATGCCGTATGGGGACCATGCACAAATGGTGAGCAAGGTGAATCTCCTCTGTCCTCTTCTTGCAGTTGATCTCTCCACTGTGTTGGTGGAAATAGACCGGCCGCAGACTTCGCTCAGATGGAGCCAAGGCTTATGTAAGGAATTTGTTAAACATGTAGCCTCAAGTATTGTCAACTATAGTATTTATAAGGGAATCTCGACAGATGAAAGGGAGAAAATATATTCTGAACTCATCCATGCAGTGCTAATATTTTTCAGCAAAAGAACGCCTAAGCCAACTCACCTACATCCCTACGATCCATGTTGCAAAGCTCTGAAATGGGAAAAAAATAAAGCATTAAGAAAGCTGAGGAAAATCGGGTTACCTCATGTGATGTACCAAACTCAGCAGAATCGGATTCTGGCTTCATATAAACAAAATTTAAAACATGCAAGGATATCAAGATATAATGAAGCCAATTGCAAAATCATCCGTGCCATAGAAGAACATGACACACGTACCATATGGCGTACAATCAAAAGTAACCAGAAACAAATATTGTCACCAACTCCAAACTCTATACCAGAATCCGTGTGGACCACTTATATCACAGACAAATATCAGCTTCCTCATAAATTCTCAAACCTTCTCCCTATTTCTCTCCCATACAACGAAATTCCTCGACTAAACTGGACAATCACAGATATCAAGTGTGCCATCTCTAAACTGCACTACTCGAAATCAGTTGGTCCCGATGGCTTTCCTCCTTGTTTGTATAAAGCAGATCCTGACTTATGGGCTATGATCCTAAAAACCAAATTCAAGCCATCATTAACCTCAGTGTTATTCCAACTTCCTGGTTATGTGCCAATATCATACCAATATATAAAAAGGCGATCCCTCTCTCCCACAGAACTATCGCCCTATTGCCCTAATAGACACTGAGGCCAAACTTTTTGCGATACTTCTGCTTCATGACCTAGAAAAATACATTGAAACGAATGCCCTATATTCAAAATATCAAACAGGGTTTCGTAAAGGGATAAGTACCACCTTGAACGCCATGATAATGGCACTTGCCATCGCAGGATCAAAAAAAGTATCTGCTAATCCAGTCTACATTGCACTCATCGATATGTCATCGATATGTCAGCTTTCGACAATGTAGTCCGCAATATACTATGGACCAAACATGGATATGGGAAATACCAAAAACTCTAATGTACTGGTTCATAGCATTACACACCAATACCTCCTATAAAATCAAAATCACAACCGAGGGCAGAACTACAAAACCGATTAGCACTGGATTGGGTTTGAAACGAGGTTGTAACCTTGCAGCAACCTTCTTTAACTTATACCTCGCAGACTTTGACAAAAATTGGCATGGAAAAAACTTGTTCCCTGTCAAACTTGGAACCATCCTACTCAAATGGATCGCCTTTGCCGATGACATTATTATATTCGACCCTACCCCGACAGGCCTACAAATGAAACTAAGATTATTTGAGGAGTTTGCAATAAAGCACAATCTAATACCTAATCCCGTCAAAACGGCAGTTATGAAATTTGGAGTTAAAAAAAACCCGGCAAATTTCAATGGCAAATCATGGGAACTCCAATCCCCTGCATAGCAGATACGATTTGCCTAGGCTACTATTTAACAGAGAAAAACTCTATCAAAATGTGGACGGAGTTACTAAAAGACAAGATCAGACCACTTCTATCACAATTAAAAATTATCCACGCGAAATACTGTAAATTCTCTCTAACTCCTGTTATCAAGTTTCTAACCTTAAAAATTGAAAGTGTGATCTTATATTCGCTGGATATATGTCTTTGTGAAATGGGTCCAACTTTAGATCAACTACAAGGCTCTCTACTGAAAAGTGCCATGTGCTTCCCAATGTCTCTGCCTAATGCTTTGTTAAGACATGAGCTAGGTCTAATAGCATTATCCACTCGTTGGAAATGGAGGCTTCTTACTAACTTTGCAAAAATAATCTACCCTCGGTTTAATTCACTATTTGTGGACATGAGGACAACTATCTAATCAATGTCCTCGTCATCCTTAAATCAATATCAAGCTAAACCAGAGGCTATTCTAACTGAAGCTAACATCACGGTGGATGATGTACATATTAGACCAGCTTATGCAAAAAAAAGCTATTTGAACTGGACTGGTGCAAGACTATCGAACAAATAGGGAACTACAAACTACACAAAGAATACTACCTATACACCAAGAAGCGTATGCCCAGATATGACCATATAACGCTATTTTCTTGCAACAATACCCGAAAGGCTTACTTATGGTTCAAATTAAATCTCTATTACACTAGAGAAAGGATCTCGCATTGGGCTGTGAATCCGATCGGAGTAATCAATAAGCATTGTAGATTTCCCTTATGCACAGAGTCCACCGAAACCCTTAAGCATCTGCTCCTATACTGTCCACATTTTAAGCATCTGAGAACCATACTACTTATGGAATTTGTAAATATCAATTACGATGACTGTCTAACATTCTTATGGGCCAGAATGATGCAAGGCACTTATAAACCTCTAATTTATGCTTTAGTGAGATTCTGCAAATTAATAGTTAAAGAACTAGAGATGTATACCAGTAATTGAAATGTCAACCAAACACACTACTTGTCGTAAATCTCCCCCCGTCTCACCTGTGATCGGGATCTCCCTTGTTCAGCCGCAGGACTCTTCCTGTGGATGGTTCGGGTCTTGAATAGGCTCGCCTGAGCCTCGTCAGGTTGCAGGATGCGTTCAGAGTTCTGGGAAGTTTGTGGTTCCAGGGTATCCAGGATTAGCGAAGAACGAGTAAGTAGGGGGGGAAATCCAGGAACAGGATAAAGGCAAGGAAGGAAGTAAGAGGATCAAAGGAAATCAATGTAGAGAGTAAGCACACGTCGGGTCACTACCGAAGATAGCGTTGAGACGCGCGGACCCGCAGGGGCGTGACCAATTTATAGTATGTGCCACGACGTGAAAGCTAGTGCGTAGCACAGAGCGTGGTACGGCCATGTTGGGAGGAAGAAGGAGTACAAGCCCTTCGTGACAATAACCATGAGGTCCAGAAGGGGCAATTTCGCCGGGTCATGACAGCATGCACCCTCCGAAGACTGGTTCCTCCAGGCTTGCCTGGGTGAATAAGATGGAATCTTCTGAGCAAACGAGGGGTTTTTAAATTAGAAACTGGTTCCCATGTTCTCTCGCTAGGGGGATAGCCTTTCCACTCGACCAGATATTGTAGTCGACCCCTCCTATACCCGGAATCACATATCCTGGACACCTCATATTCCAACTGGTCGTCCACAACAACATGTGTGGGTTTGAAGGGTTTTCGAGTAGAACTAACATAGGGTTTCAACAGGGAAGTATGGAAGACTGGATGTATCTTTTTCCAGGAATCCCGGAGCTTAAGTCGGAAGGAGACAGGATTGATGATCTCCTTTATAGAAAATGGACCATAATAGCGAGGAGCTAATTTGTTTGGTCGTAGATGTCGAGGTAACATTTTCGAGGCTAACCAGACTTGATCGCCAACTGAATAGGAAGGTGATGGTCTTCTCTTAGACTCCGCATATCTTTTGGTTCGAGTCTGGGCCTGTTCTAACTGATTCTTTGCCTCTCTTTAAGTCGATCAGCGTCTGAATCCAAGAGTCAAGGGTCGGTACCGGAGTAGATTCGGGAAGAACTGATGGTAAAACAGACGGGTGATAACCTTGACTGCAATAGAAAGGGCTGATCTTGAGAGCTGAATGATGTGAGTTATTGTAGGAGAATTCGGCTAAAGGTATAAGGAGAGACCAATCGTCTTGAACCTTGGTGGCAAAACAACGAAGATATTGTTCCAGGGTTTGATTTACTCGTTCCATTGCCCCATTGGTTTGTGGAGGATAGCCTGAAGAAAGGGCACATTGGATTCCTAGAACACGACAGAGATGTTTCCAGAATTGTGAAATATACTGAGGTCCCCGATCCGAAATAATCTTGGAAGGAAGGCCATGAAGATGAAAAATATGTTTCAGGAAAATTCCAGCAAGTTCTGAGGAAGATGGTAGCTTATACAATGGTGTAAAATGAGCTAGATGAGTGAACAAGTCAATGGTTACCATGATGGTTGTATATCCTCGGGAAGGTGGTAATTCAACAATGAAGTCAGTGGCAATAACTTCCCAGGGTCTGGTTGGCAACGTAGGTTGTAGAAGCAGACCCGCCGGCCTCTGATTATCGTATTTGTTCTGATTACAAATAGCACAGGTCTTGATGTATTGAACTACACTGGACTTCATCCCGGGCCACCAGAACTGTCTTTGTATAAGACGGAAGGTGTTGGTTACTCCTCGATGGCCGGAGTGAAGAGTATCATGGCATAGATTCATTACCTTCTGTTGAAGTTCTTTTGTCGGAATGACCACTGAATTGTTCTTGAATAAATATCCTTCCTTGATTGTCAGACGCCAGGGATTTTTCTTCGATATGTCCTTCCAGAGTTCAGATAATTGAGTCTGTGCTCTGATTTCTTCCAGGAGATTGATCGCTTGAGCTACAAAGATTGTGGGTGGAAACATTTTTGGATAGATCTTATCCTCCAAGGGAACTTAGTCGGGACGCCGAGAAAGGGCATCAGCAATCAAGTTTTGCGATCCAGGAACATGTGAAATTTGAAATTGATATTGAGCAAAGAAGTAGGCCCATCGAGCTTGTCTACTCTTCCTGCACTCCATGGATTGTAGGACCTGAAGATTTCGGTGATCAGTACGGACTTGAACTGGATATTTAGCACCCAGGAGTAAATGTCTCCATTCAGTGAAGGCATAAGAATAGCCAATAACTCCTTCTCCAGAACTGAGTAGTGAGTCTCGCTGGTGGTCAGGGTCCGTGAGAGATAAGCAATGGGATGTTCCAACTTATCATCGGATTCTTGTTTTAAAACTGCTCCTATGGCGTAATTGGAGGCATCAGTTTCCACTAGAAAAGGACGATTTATGTCAGGTTGGGCTAGGATGGGGGCCTGAGTGAATTCTTCTTTAAGCGTTGGAATGCCTTGTCTTGTGGTATAGACCAATTAAATGGAACGTCTTTCTTCAGGAGATTAACAATGGGTTGAACAATCTCGGAAAAGGTGGGAATAAATTTCCGGTAGAAGTTGGCAAGCCCCAGGAAGGATTGTATTTGCTTAAGAGATGTTGGGGTGGGCGAAGCCAGTATGGCCTTCACCTTTGAAGGGTCCATACTAATTCCTTCTGAACTGAGGACAAATCCCAGATAGTGAACTGATGTAACATGAAACAAACATTTTTCTGGTTTGGCTAAGAGTTGATTTTCACGGAGACGTTGAAGTACTGCTTTTACATGTTCTTCATGTTTCAAGGAGTCCTTGAGAAGATCAATATGTCATCCAAGTAGACGATAACATTGAGAAATAACATGTCAGAGAACACCCTATCCATAAAACGCTGGAAGACCGCGGGAGCATTAGTCAGACCAAAGGGCATGACTAGGTATTCAAAGTGACCAAAGGGTGTTCTAAAGGCTGTTTTCCATTCGTCTCCTTCCCGGATACGGATCAAATGGTAAGCACCTCAGAGATCCAGTTTCGTGAATATTACTGCACCTCTCACAGCTTCAAGGATATCCGAGATCAGGGGTAGTGGGTATCTGTCTTTCAGGGTGTATTGATTTAGGCCCCGATAGTCCAGGCAAGGTCTGAGCTCTTTGGTATCCTTTTTTGGAACAAAGAACAATGAAGCACCAGCTGGTGATTTTGAAGGTTTTATGGTGCCGTTCTCAAGATTAGTGTCTAGGTATTCCCGGAGGGCTCTCTTTTCGGGGTCTGAAAGGATAAACATCCTGCCAAAGGGAATCACTGCTGAGGGTTCAGTATCTATGGCACAGTCTTCGGGTCTATGTGGAGGTAAGGCTTGAACAATGGCAGTAGAGAATACATCAGCATACCCTTGATAGATCTCTGGAACTTGTACAATATTGGAAACCATGAGTGGTGTCTCTGGACACCTTGGTAGACTTATAGGAGCTGTGACTGAGGTATCCAGTTTTAAACAATGGTTCATACAGAACTCCGAGCCCAGGAATAAGGATCCGGCCGTCCAGTTAATATATGGATTGTGCCTTTGTAACCAGGGCATGCCCAGAACCAAGGGGTAATGGGCTGATTTTATAATGTCAAACACAATCCTTTCTTGATGATGATTTATGGAAATATGGATCTCCCTTGTTTGCAGACTTATGGGTCCTGAGGAAAGAGGTCTTCCGTCAATTGCTTCCACTGGCTGTGAAAAACTTCTTGCTTCATATTGAATGTTATGACTTCTGACCCAATCTTGATCAATGAAGACTCCCATTGCTCTGCAATCCACCAAGGCCAGTATGGGGTAGACCTTGTCCTTGGATGGCGATAAAAAGGCCTGTAATATCACCAATTTGTTTTGTCCAGGAGAGTTCAAGGATGGAATTGATGTGGAGCAAACATCGCTCTCCCGAAACCTTGCTCCATTTAGGATCGGGAGCTGGCGTTTCCCGAGCGTCAGGGAGGAGCCAGAGGACACTCTTTAACTAGATTTTTATCTGAGGCACACTACATGCATAAGCCTGTGTGTATCCTTCTTAACCTTTCCTGCGGGGAAATTGGTCCACGAAAGGCTCCAAGTTGCATGGGTTCAGAATCAGTGCTCGGATTCTTGGCAGATTCGGTCCTTGTAGTATTCTCTGGGGAGTTTCTTTGAATTGAGACTTTATTCTTTTTCTTTTCGGCCTTTCTTTCTTGGATTCGGAAGTCTATTTGCATAGACAAGTCCAGGAGGGCCTGGAATGAACTAGGACGTGCCACTCTGGCTAATTCGTCCTTAATCTCTTCATTTAGACCTCTGCGAAACACGGTAAAACTGGCTTCCAGGGGCCAGTCCGCCTCTTTGGCTAGCTGTTTGAATCTGGTAACATAGGTCAACATGTCTTGGGATCCTTGTTGGAAGTCGAGTAACTTCTCTAGAGCACCGTGGACCAGCTCTGGACGTTTGAACATGGTCTTGAGTTCCGCGATGAAGCCTTCATAATCATCCAGGAGAGCATCCTCTGAATTGAGTAAAGGAGTGGCCCATGTAAGGGCATTACCGGAAAGATGCGATACTATGAAGCCCACCTTAGCCCTAGGAGTTGAGAAATAGTAGGGCTTGAAGGTAAAATGTACCAAACAAGAATCCAGGAATCCACGTAAGGTCTTTGTTGAACCGTCGTATTTATCAACCACTCCTCCCAATAATACGCTGTCCTTGTTCGCGGAGTCACGTGACAAGACAAGCTGTCTTAGCGCTGCATTCTCGGCTTTTAAATTCTGCATCTCTGTGGAAAGTTCTTGCATTCCGCGCATCAGGTCCTGAATAGCATTCTCCACGGTAGAATCCGTATTGATTGTTTGGCGTCTCAAACTGTTGTAAATCTCCCCCCGTCTCACCTGTGATCGGGATCTCCCTTGTTTGGCCGCAGGACTCTTCCTGTGGATGGTTCTGGTCTTGAATAGGCTCGCCCGAGCCTCGTCAGGTTTCAGGACGCGTTCAGAGTTCCGGGAAGTTCGTGGTTCCAGGGTATCCATGATTAGCGAAGAACGAGTAAGTAGGGGGGGAAATCCAGGAACAGGATAAAGGCAAGGAACGAAGTAAGAGGATCAAAGGAAATCAATGTAGAGAGTAAGCACACGTCGGGTCACTACCGAAGATAGCGTTGAGACACGCGGACCCACAGGGGCGTGACCAATTTATAGTACGTGCCACGACGTGAAATCTAGTGCGTAGCACGGAGCTTGGTACGGCCATGTTGGGAGGAAGAAGGAGTACAAGTCCTTCGTGACAATGACCATGAGGTCCAGAAGGGGCAATTTCGCCGGGTCATGACACTACTACGAAAGTATCAGGCAGTGTTAAACTGATTTACATACTACAGTTGTGCCTACATAAAGTTGAGTTTGCCATTCTGGATACATTTTTAAGCTGTACATAACATGCATAACAAATGCAAGGTGCTACGTGCAACGCTGATATCTCTATATTCGTTTATGTTTTCACTCATGACAATTTTTTATGTTCAAATAACCAATACGAAATTGTATACTTTCTGTACGACATTGGGCCTCATTCCGAGTATGGCGGTAAGGGATAGCGGCCACCGGTAACGAGACCGGTGGCGGTATTCCCTTACCGCCATACTCCGAGTTCCCTCTGCGCCCTCGCCCTTAACGCCTGCTTTGAGCAGGTGTTAAAGTTGAGGGCGCAAAGGGGCCTCCAAGCCAATAACGGTGACCGTAATGAACGGTCACCGTTATTTGCATCTTCCCCATTCCCATTGAGCCCTATGGGGTCTCATTTGGGAATGGGGAAGAGCCTTGGTGAATGGGGAATTACCACCCCGCCAACCTTGGAATGGGGCGGTGATTCCGCCATCCACCAAGGCGCTGCCGGTCCGGGTACGGCGTCAACCAAGGCGTTAATAGCGCCATTGGTTAGCGCCGTACTCGGAATGAGGCCCATTGAGTGTTATTCAAAGAACTTTTATCAAGTTTTATCAAAATAATGTTTTTACTTTTCTAAAATGATATTAGTGTTGCATTTTTAGAAATATGATCTAATGTTTCTATATTCTTTTGTAAAGGTTCTGTTATGTTGTAATTGAACCAAGAACAAATAAAAAAAAAGGATAAGCATGGAGGTTTGAGGTTTATTGAATTTAAGATTAAAATCTCCTAGCACCACTAGATTATAGAATTGTGTATGTAGTTCAGCCAAGGTGTCTAATAAAGGCTCGAGAAGACCAGTGAAAGACCCAGGTTGGCGATAGATAAGCAGAAAATTACATACAAATACGGGAGATAAAACACAACAAAGTAAAAGATATTCCATAGCCAGATTATGAGTGAAGTCGAGCTTGGAAAGCTTAAAAAATTCTTTAAAAATTATCGCAACCCCACCTCCCGTTTGCAGAGGGGGGCGGTCAACATGAATGATGGAAAAACCATCAGTATTTCTTGAATCAAAACAGGAGCCGAGGACTCCTGTAATCTATACCTCTGCCTTGTGGCACAAACTCATATGCACCTTGTTCCATTGGGCGCAAGTTACTCACCTGCGATGTACCCACTGCTTCTTGCATTCCCAATCCTTCTCCGCTCGTCAATACTGCTGCTTCTATATAACATTTCTATCAATATTTCTGAACTAACTTGACTTCCTCAATTTTCCTATTCTCACTTTTCTTCTTATTTTTCTCTTGTAATAACCGACAATGGTGAACGATTGTCAACTGTATCTCAGCCCAAGACTTCGCTTCCAACCCCACTTGTTTCTTCATCTGTCTCTGTACTGGCTCAGGCAACCTCTGACATAAAATGTGGTAAAATATTGCCACTGTCTTTTCCCAAGGATCGTGAGTTTCAAGTTGCCATTGCTCCTGAATATCCTGAATGTAAGCAATAGGGTCTTCATCTTCCTTCATCTTGTGTGTCATAATCACACCCATATCTGATGTGTCAGGATACTGTACCCTGAGCGCTCACCAAACATCTGCTCTACAGTTATTAAATGGTGCCCCATCATGCGCTGTATTCTGTGCAGTCACACTTGAATAGCCCGCTCTTCTCCATATGTCATCAGCTCTCTCCCCAGGAATAGCTGCCAGGAGACCTTTTATGTCCCATATGGCCAATGTATTTCCCCCTGTCATTTTTTTCTAATTCGTATATCCATTTCCAAGCACCCGAAGTCAAGCTTACACCTTAAATGATCCTTGTCCATCTGCGGCCATGGAATATACTTTGGTCTTGGTCCCCCTTTTTCCAATAAGAGAAACTGCATAAACCCTGCCCACAGTCGGATCCTACCATTAGTCTATCCCTGACAGAGACGATCATCCCTGTCTGCCTCCTTGTAGGTAACAACCTTAACCTGCTCACATATGGTGGTGACTCTCCCTTCTCACTGTACAATCGTCCTTGGGGGCGCACACGATATGCTATGGGACCTGGTGTCCTATCCTGAGGTTGTTCCAGATCAGACCATCCCACTTCTTTGTCCATTCTCAAGCTTTCTTCAGGGGCACTCGAGCTCCCTCCTCCTACCTTGAGGGTACACTCTCTTTCCTCATCTGACATGTCTTGTCCCCAACTAGTGTGATTATCATCCCCTTCACCCTTATCCAGATTCAATCTACTGAAAGACAATGCTCGACGTTCGTCATCGAACAAGTTTCTGTCATCTCTTCGTGATCGAGGCATTAGGGATCGATCATCATTCCCTCAGGTTTCATACTCTATTTTGTCTCAACTGTTGATAGACCTTATCGATCCTTCTTCTAATGCTTTCTGTATCAAAACTTTCTTCATCTAACACAACTCTAGATGTCCCTGATGTTGCTTCCTTCATTGGAAGGAACTTTTCTATTCTGGACCATCGTATTTTGGGCTTGGCCCTACTGGTTCTTTACGAGTGAGACTGGTATCAAGCCCTTGTTTCCACCTTTTTTGATCCACTTCTTCGTCTATTTCTCTTTGCTTTCTCACATCCCTTCTAATTCTTTCTTCCTCTTGCCTTTGTTCTTCCCCTCTCCTTATTCCTTCCCTTTTTTCCTCTGCTTCCCTTCGTCGCTGTAATCTTTTGTCCTTTAGTCTTTGCGCATCCTCCTCTTCTTCTTCTTTTCCTGTCTATCTCTTTCTTCTATCACTGTCTATTGCCAGACTTTCTTTGCTCTTCTGCCTGTTCTTCTTTTCTCTCTTGCTCCTCCTGGCATATTTGTTCTTGTCGCTCTCAGTTCTTCCTTTTTTGCTCTCCTTCACTCAATCTCTTCTCTTGTTCTTTAGCCTTTCTTTCCTGTTCATCCTTGTCTTCTCTTTGCCTGACTTCCTCAATACTCTTCCCATCTATTTTAAGTAAGATCTTTCCTCGCATCCATTCGTTCTGTACAAGCACTATCTCGTCAGCTTTATCCTTCTCTCCTTTCCATTTCTTAATTTCGCTGTCTATGTCTCTTCCCTGGAAAATATTCTATGTGACATTTGTACTCCAACAATTTGAGACTTAACCAAGCAATTCTAGGTGTGGCTTTCAACATACCTTTCACCGTCAACACTTCAACTAATGGCTTGTGGTCTGTTTTAATAGTGAATCTTTCACCCGAAATATATTATCTAAAATGTTGCACACCTCAACAACATGCTAGCAATTCTCTTTCTATCACGGAATAGCATGCCTCAACATCACTCACTGCTCTGGATGGAAACATAAATATTTTCTCTCGTTCAATGTGTGTCCCAGATAGTCTACTTCATGGCTACCAAATTTACATTTACTGTGCCCCACAGTCAGACCTTTCTCATCCAATGTTTCCAAAACCTTAACCAACCTCTCGTCATGCTTTCCTGTTCCTTGTCCGCATACCAATATATCATCTTGAAAGACATGCACTTCCGGCATACCCTCCAACAAATGTGTCATAATCCTGTGAAAAACTGCGGCAGCCGAAGCAAACTCAACTAGCATCCTAATATATCTGTACATGCCAAATAGCGTGATAAAGGTAGTATACTTCTTGGAGTCTAACCTCCAATAAATGTGTCATAATCCTGTGAAAAACTGCGGCAGCTGAAGCAAACTCAACTAGCATCCTAATATATCTGTACATGCCAAATAGCGTGATAAAGGTAGTATACTTCTTGGAGTCCTGGTGCAATTGTATCTGATGATATGCAGCTGACAAATCAATCATAGAAAATGTGTCAGCACTGGCAATTCAATTTAATATTTCGGATATCACTGGTAGAGGATATTTCTCAACAACGATGGTCTTATTTAATTCCCTCAAATCCGTACATATTCTTACTTTCCCGTTGGGCTTCCTGGCCACCAATATGGGAAACACCCACTCTGCCGCATCCACCTCCTCAATCACTCCCTCACTTTTCAATCTGTGCAACTCTGTTTTAACATCTTCTCTCAATGCTACACGTATGTGCCTTACAGTATGCACCTTTAGTTGAATTCCTTCACTCAACTGTATTTTATGATTATATCCAGATTATATCCATGTAATTTTCCAATACTTTCATTAAATACATTGGGAAACAACTCCTTCTCCCTCCCTTTGACATATTTAATTTCCCTCTTCTCACAGTTAGCCACGACATTTGAGATAGGATCTTTACTTCCTGGATTTAGTTTAATCTGGAGTTTCGCCTGGTCACCCCAACCTAAAACATTCACTCCCTTAGATACAACATGAACCTTAAACTTGGCCAACCACCCTTTGAATTCAATAGGATAAGCTTATAACCCAAATCCTCAAATGCACCTGGATTTCTAATATCAGGCTTTTTTCTATACTGGATCATATCCTTCCTACGCAGCTCTTCCCATTTCTCTTGGGCAAATATAGTATATGGTGAACCGGAATCTACGGTAAGTTCTGAAACAATGCCATCAATAGAAAACAAACCCTTGAGGGCTTTTTTCTTGTTTCCATTGCTCACCATAGTAACAGCCTCTATTTCTTGCTGTTCCCCCTTCCCATCAACATCTTAATGCACACACCTTAGCTTTTGATTGGCTTTCTTGTTTCTACACACTATCCTAAAGTGGCCCTTCATGCCACAATATGGCCACCTCTTGTTTTATGCAGGACAAGCTTGAGAATTAGCATAATGTCCCTTCTTTCCACATCGGAAACACTTCCCTAGAAAACTCTTTCTGCCACTTCCCTCTCCACTGCCATCCACTGTGATTGTAATTTGCTGCTTTGCCTTTTGAGTCTTTATTTTTGATTGTGGTAGCCTCCTTAAAATTCTCCTTAGGCTTCACAGGATTCACCTTAATCACCTGGGCCGCCAAGTCCCTATCTCATTCCTTTATTGCTTTACTACACGTCACCGGGTGCTCAACCTTCTTAGCAATTTGCATAGTTTCATCTAGGGAGGAATCTCCACACATCCATAGTCTTTCTTGGACAATGTTGCTATTTGTATGGATGATTATCTGTCTCGAATTAGTTCCTCATGCAATACTCCTCTACAAAGGTTCACGATACTGCCAATTTCTTAAGAACATTAACATACTCATCAACTGTTTCATTGCTGTCTTCTTTCCTCGTATAGAAATAACATCTGTTGACAGCTACAGTGGTTTTCGGCAGGTAGCATTTATCTCACGCCCTTAACACTTGTTCATAATCTTCCATGTCTTCTCCATCACCCTCACTGGCCCTTCAATACAGTCATTTTCAGTAGATCCTATGCCTTTCAGGACCCAAAGAGTGCAGAAGCATTTTTTTATTATAGCTGTGAAGATATAATTGTCGATGGAATCCGAATAGTACCTCCAATACTCCATCCATTCTTTCCATGGGATGGGGGGTCACCTGCCATTGCCAAAAATGGCTGAGGTTGATGGATACATCTTGAATGATCACACAATTGCTACTTGCCAGAATGACAAATCCCTTCAGTCATATGTCAGATGCCTTAAATTGTGCAGGAAACTGTCCTTTAAATCAAGCAGGGAGATGCAATTCTTTAAGTTACATAAGCAGATGCAACTTTTTAATTGTACATGTAATTATGTCCAAATTGTACAGACAAATTCACTCTCCAAATTGTGCAGGGCAGAAATGTGTAAGCAATTGTAAGTCCTTAATAGTACCAGCAGATATAATTTAAACCTTGCTGGCAGATACAGCTCCTTAAACCATGCAACATAATTATGCAGGTAGATGCTGGCAATACGTGCTGGCAGATGCAATTATTTGCTGGCTGCTGCAGTCTCTGATGGCGCACTATCATCGACATGCACAAGCACTGTGTTCACTGTATTTCAAAGTACTTGATACATTGGGCCTCATCACAAGTTGAGCATTAGCCCTTAAATGTGGTGGTAATGGTGCTGCCGCTGCATTTACCGCTACACCCAATCTGGGGGTAAACATGTCAGAAAAATGCCAATTTTGGGCGCAGTTACCGCCGGCAATAGTACCGTGCAGTGATTGCGCCGATATTTCCTCATTAGGTCCAATGGACCCAATGAGGAATGGGGAGTAAGGGTTAGCTCCCAACCTGTGATCCGGCGGTAATACCGCTGGATGGGTGGGCGTTAACGCAAATACCACTCAACTCTTGATGAGGCCCATTGTATCGCCTGGAATACTTGTTTCCTTTACATAAAGACTCCGTTATCTGTCTTGGTCAGAAATGGCCGCATTCAATGTCACGTTCAAGGACAAATTCCCAGCTTAATGGAGACTCTGTCCCTCCATGAAGACCACACACAACTTCGTATAATGCTTCAGAGCGAGGTATCACGGGTCCACATCTATTGGAAATGTGATCAGTAAGAGCCTAGAAAGAAAATTAAATAAAACCTACCAGCAGCAGCATTGTGGGGCATGACTTCAATTGGCTGAAGAATCACCATGGGCACAGCACTTTTCTGATCCTATCCTCGTCGCCATTTCAAGTATTCCTACAAGGGCAGGTAGGTAGGAAGGCAGCTATGCAACACTGTTTATTGCAAAGGTTATATCATAATAACAGGCCGCACAAATGCGTGCTACAAGCTTAACAGCTACCACCCAACTGTCCCTCTTCAAACACTCGACATTCTACCAATCTCAACACTCCATATTCTATTAAATCACCACCGTCTATACAATGGCAATGCTGTAATTACTAATACAGTAAGATACAACAATACAACACAGGTATACCTTGTGATATTTTTAAGGCGTTGTAGCGCCTACTTTTCCGTAGCTACTGTTAAGGCTCTCCAGTGAGAGATTGAAGGTGCAGTACCCAAGACAGAAAGAAACAGTCCCTCCCAAAGAAACATATTTATTTTCCACACTCGAAACCCCTTGTGCATTCTTTATAACAGGGAATGAGAAGTAGGTAAATGGCTCAGGAGGGGGAAAGGGATGGGACCACCTACACTTTGTCCCTCTGCTTACCTATAAACAGCATCCTATTTGCTGCTTAAATGAGAGAGCAGGGGCACATGTCTTGCACTTCCCGGAGTAAAGTGAGGAAAGGACAGTGGAAGAAAGACCCATAACTGACCTGCTACCATTAAAAGAGTATATGGCAAGGCAACGCTCACCATTCTCCTTTTTAGGACCTCCAGTGCAAGTGGGTGACTGCACAGGGGCATTCCCATTCTCCCACCTTATGTTTGTGTGGGCGCAAATGCACAGGAACTGTGCCACACTACAGTCACCTGCTCACAAGTGAGAGAATGGAGTTGAGAGACTGGAGGGAGCCACAAAGGCTCACTCTTCCACTGGCAATCACTCCCCCATAGACCCCTTTAGAGCAAGAACAGAAATGCCTAGGGCCTGATTCATGGAAAAGTGTGCATATCTCCTGCAATTGCTGTGTGCCGAGAATGACACTGCGCGAGCCTGCTTGCAGAATCAAAAATGCGTGCTCTGCGTATTCATGGAATTTACTGTGCAAAGTAACCTTATTCGTAACTCGTGGCTGGAAGGCCCCCGACACGCTCCCACGCAAATCATAAACAGCCAGAACAGCTACCTTTGCATGCTACCCAGGGCACGAATACACACACCCTTCAAACAGTGTATGGTGTCCCCAGCAAGCAGGCCTGCATCTCGGGGACCCTGCACATGGTCCCCTTTAACTGTTGCCGGCACCCTGACAACATGCGCATGATACCTCGTAACTCAGGTTGAACTCAGAAAATGTGCGTGCAAACCCCTGTAAAGCATTCCTGCATCCCGCTACACTGCATACATGCACCCCTAAGTTAGTTTGGAACCCTGGTTGCATACACGTGCCCCTGAATCCGACACGCAAACCCACCTTCCCACTTTAAATCCTAGGTGCAAATGTACTTATGCCTGCCTTTGGGTGGCGTAGTGATCGAGGGATTTATGTGGCTTTATCTATGCCGAGAGGCTGCACAGGTGGTTCCATGAATACGCTTGGCAAAGGACTCCCTGTGGACCGTCCCTCATAATGCCCACTTTTTTGCATGTTCTTCCCCATTTTCTGTGTTCAACTCCCTTCAAAGCCTTGTGCGCAAGCCACGCCACCACTATGCGTGGTGTCTCGCGCAAGGTGCTCAGCGCTCGCAGAGACATGCCAAGCCTGCTCGAACTCCACGCAAGTCCTGGAAAAGTTCTGTGCATTTGAGTCCATGAATCAATGAGTGGGATTTTGCACGCCGTTTGGTGTGCAAGTTCCCTATTTCCCGCAGAAATAATTCCATGAATCAGGTCCTAAAGATATAGCTAAAATATGCTAAAAGGCACAAATAAGAGAAAAGTACTCAAAAACGGATTAACACCTGATGCACGAGAAACCCCAGCATTATTCAAAACTAAATGGCTACTAGGAGAGTGTATAAAATGCAATCTCACAATAACAACAGGAACAATAACTTTTTATATCACAACCTCATCAAAAATGACATCACTATTAGCTTATTATCATAAAATGTCTATTCTAGTCCTGGATTGGAAAGTAGAGTATAGGATAGACGATTATCTAAAGGGGGACCTCCTATTAATTGGTCCTTCTAATCTAATTGCTTCTCCTATGTAAAACCTGTTTCAACTGATCATTTTAATTCAGCATGTTATTGGTTGCAGCTGTAACTATGCTAGTCTATAAGGGGAACAGAAGGTGATTGGCCAGCTTTTAGCTCATCGACCTTTGCCATCTTCATGTGGTGCCAAGTTACACAGTGAGGAAGGAGGGATGGACAAACTGCTTTGATCTAGTTAAACAACATACTCCATCACTCTTTCCCAGGCCTGAAGCTCTCATTGTCAGTTTTGTTTGTGGCCTTGGCGTGCAGCTCCTTTGTCTGGAAGTGCTGGAGAAATGGCAGGTGTACTATTTAATTAATTGTCCAGGAATCAACAGTCATAGTTGGGATCACATGATTGAGGACCCCTGTTCAGAGCTCAAATTAATTTAATTTTTTGATTTTCTGCTGCTCTGATGTGTGTTTGCTCCCTTTAGGAAGCCCCTCAGAGTGCTGTGTATTCATTTGTTATGGTATCACTTGGCTCAGTAGTTCAATGATATGTGTGCTGCTTCTCACAGCTACTAATTGAAACTAATTATCTTTTGTAATGGTATGCTGTATGCAATGGGAAATTGTATCTGGTGTGATTTCAGCTTGCTAAGAAGAACTCCCCTCTGTGAGCTGACTTTGATTTCTAGGGCTCGTCAGAGCACTGTGATTCTTGAAACGTGCTTTTAAAGTGATTTTATGTCAGGCTGCAGTATTTCAGAATTGAGGCCTAGCTAAATTTGGTCTAAGTAATGGTGGTGCTGTGGCTTATTCTCTGCCATATTGTGCCTTCATCCTTTGCATGTAAATATATGTGTTCTTTGTGTCTGTGAAAATATTCTTCATGTCTAAATGCTAATATTCTTTGTTGTCTACATGCAAATATTCTTCATGTCTATGTGCTCGATATGTCCATTACATGTGCTTACATGTGCTTCGCCTGATTGTGCATGCTATCATTTAAGTATTCCCTACATACATAAAGACAACTACATGCCGCCTTACTTGTGTCTATCTTACTCTTACCAATAACTACATGGCTCTTAATATTTTGCTACTGGCTACTGTACCCTTCTCAGCGTATACTTTCATTTGTGAACGTGAGGGGGAATAGATGGGGCTGTTGGGGTGCGGCTAACACTGATTCAACTGTCATCTCCATAACCACACACACTCCCCCCTCTGGTCAATTTATTGAACCCACCTACATTATTTTCCCTCATCTTATCATATCAATCTTTGGGTAACCATATCTTACACAACCCCCCTCAAGTTATCTCCTTGTTCTGCATATTCTTCTGGCCCACATGTCATGAAGCAACACTCCCCATCTCCTTCACAATCGAGTCAGTGTTGAGAATATTTTTCAGGGCCAAGAGAGGGCTCAAACATAGTGCCTTGTGGCCCTATTGGTCTTTCAATGGCATGTATGTTATGTGGTTTTCTGTTTCGGCGTGGAAATGTACCACAATGTCTTTACCCAATGTCACCTTCACCATGTTCTACAACCCTTTTCCCAGTTTTCCGACATTGTGCTATTTTTATTTGCAGTATGCAGAGGCCTGTTAACACCACTACCAAAACTGCTATTAACATTTTGAATGAATTACATAGCCAGATAGGCACCCATGAGAACAAGTCCTTAAACCAGTCCTTGTCTTCAGTTGCACTAGTTTTCTGGACCATTTTAGTATGCGCATGTTGCAGGGAAGCTATTGCTTACATCAAGCTCCTATTCTGCTGATCATGGGCAGGTACAAATGTGCAGGAACTTGAGCCAACCTTTGTGCACACACCACCCTGCATGACAGTGAGGAGGTTGAGGAAATTCCTGTTCTGGAGAGTCATACATCTAATTGTTCAGAGCTCCTCTTTAATAGCATTGAATCCCTTTGTAGTGGCATGTATTGCTTGCAGTAACTTCCATTGTGTTATCTGTGACCATTTGGCTTTCGGTGCTATTTTCCCACCAGGGGTGAGAAGTAAAGAACATTGATGCCTTGCTAAACAGCTTGTGTTCATATGGGATAGCATTCAGTGAGTCATTAACTGCTTTGGAAGGATAATTGTCTCTCTTGGTGCATCATGACTTCTTGTGAACGTTCTCCTTTTTATACCTGTTTACCATAGGGTAGTTTACTATTTTCACCACGCCACCTTGCACCACCACCAGTGCTGCTGCATGCAAAACTACTATCGAGCAGATGCCACCCCAATTTGGTGGAATCTGCATATAGGTCCATAAATCACAGACCCATTAGTGGTCCATTAGTACTGCTGTGCTTACTTTCAGCCCTGGCCGGTCCATGATGCATTTACTTCCTGCATTTTTCCCAATCTGTACTTTGCCATTATTTCTAAAACACAGTGGGGGTCATTACAACCCAGGCGCTAATTGCGCCAACTTTACCACCATGGTGTAAACTACGTTTACACCATGGTGGATGGTCGATTTACCGCCCCATTCCAAGGTGAGTGGGGCGGTAAATCCCCATTTCCTATTTTCCCTTCCCATTCCCATTTTTGCCCCATAGGGCATAATGGGAGTGGGGAAGGCGCTAATTACGCCACCGTAAATTACGGTGGCGTAATTAGCATCATGGCAGGTTGGCGCCATGGATTTTAACGGCTGCTAAAAGCAGCTGTTAAAATCAGAATAGGCGTTAAGGGTTAACGACGGCGTTAACCCTTAACGCCTGGGTCGTAATGAGGCCCAGTGAGTGGTTATTTAATCCTGTTATTTGTATCAACCCTTCTTTATCCACCACCCATGCCAACAATCTGGCATATCTGCTCCATTCTTCCAGGCACTCTATATTAGCAGCCTCAAAGGCATAAAATGAAAATCTTATAAGTGCCTCTACTCTGCACCCCATTATTCCCTCTACCCAACCTCGAGGGGTGTACACTTCACCTGTAATGTGTAGCTGAGGTCTGTCCTAGCAGAACAGTGTCTCTCTCCACCTTTTGTCTAGACATTGCAATAAGGGGTGGGCTCTCACTGTCACTTCACCCGTTCACGACATAGTAATATGTATTTTATTGCTTTGTTGTCCATTGATTTAGACTTAAGGAACTTATCCTGGTAAGGGGAATATGTTTGTGTCACCCATTTTATAACAGCTGTACTGCCCTAGAATCACCCTCTTGTTTTGCATAGTACAATGCGAGTTAAACAGTGTGCCCTTCTTACTGGTATTTCCTCAGCCATGAAAAATCTGTAAACACTCAAGGTATACGGAAGGAGTGAACACACAAAACAGTTTTCGTCTGATGTCTCCCTTCCCACTTTAGTCATATGGCGATACCACATGTTGTTAGTGTTATGAGTGAAAATTCCAAAATGCTTTCTTAGATGGTAATCATCATCTATCACTTATCTCACAACCCTGGTCATCTCTCTACTTATGTTAGCAACTATAGTAGTTGTATCAACATTGAAAAATGCTACTGCCACTGTATATGCCCTCTAGAAAAAACAAAGGGAAAAGAAAAAGTCGCCAATCATAATGGTGATTAAGTCCAGCTCCAGCAGATATCTTGTTCTCCTCACATTGTGAGATATCAACGATACTCTCTTGCTTAGGGAAAGTACATAGGGCCTCATTACGCGGAATGCGGTAAGGATTTACTGTTACCGGTAAGGGTACCGGTACCGGTAAACCCTTACTGCCTTAGTACAAGGTCCCTTTGCGGGACCCAACCACAACGGCTGGTTTTACCAGCCGTTAAGGAACGGGCCCGCAAAGGGACCTTGGAGGCAATTACGGTACCGCAATTTTGGGGAACCGTAATTGCCACCTTCCCCATTCCCATTGAGCCCTATGGGTGCTCAAATGGGAATGGGGAAGTGGCATGGTGAATGGGGAATTACTGCCCCCACACACCTTGGAATGTGGCAGTAAATCCGCCATTCACCATGGCGGACTCGGTACGGTACCGGCGGCAACCATGGCGCTAATAGCGCCATGGGTACCGCCTACCGTGTAATGAGGCCCATAGTGTCTTTTTATAGTATCACGTTTCACGTTGCTGGTCAGCTCTTGTCCTCGCCCTCGTTTGTGGTCCGGTTAGCTGTTGTTCTTTCTCTACGGACTCGTCTTCGTTTGATACGGGGGCTATCTGTACAAACGTTTTAACATCACCTATATGCAAAAACATGTTTTTGCCATGCACCTTTACTGCGATAGGCGTTGCATACTGGACCGTGAATGAGCCTTCAAATCGCGGTGTGTGCTACTTCCAGACATTTTGAACGTATGCAAGGTCACCTAGTAATAGGGACAAAGGGGTTATTAGGTATTACAGTTTTCACATCAACTATTGTTTCTCAGTTGTCGTTGATTGTTTTTTGGCCCCCCGGCCGCACTGTGAACCATTGGGAGATACATTTCAGACATTAAGTCAGAGGGCCTCATTACACGGAAGGCGGTAAGGGTTAACGGTCACCGGTAATGGTACCGGTTACCGTTAACCCTTACCGCCTGATTACGAGGTCTCTTTGCGGGTTGGTACTTTAACACCTGCTTTTTAGCATGTGTTAAAAACCAACCCACAAAGGGACCAGGGTGCTAATTACGGTACCGCAATTTGCGGTACCATAATTAGCACCTTCCCCATTCCCATTATGCCCTATGGGGCAAAAATGGGAATGGGGAAGGGCAATGGGGGAAGGTGGAATTACCGCCCGCCAACCTTGGAATAGGGCGGTAATTCCCCTTTCCTCCAAGGCGGTGCCGGTATTTTACTGGCCTGGACCAAGGTGCTAACAGCACCTTGGTCCACCGCCTACCGTGTAATGAGGCACATAGCAGTTAAATAATCATGCATCTCATCACCTAGCAATGTAGTAGAATTCTCTGCATCCAATCAAGCCCTCATGTGAGGAGCAATAGTAAAATGCATGCATCTGCCCATTACTATTTCATGGGGCATACGGTGGCGGTCTGAGCCTGGCTCATTGTGTAAGGCAGAAAGAGCCAAGGGAAGACAATGCAACCAATTCTTTTCAGGTTATCTTTCAATTATGCAATGTGTTTCTTTAAGAGGCTGTTGAGACATTCAACAATGCTGTTGGCCTGTGGGTGGTAAACAGTACAAAGTTTGTGCTTTATGCCAAGGAGGGATGTTAACTCATAAAACATCCAATTTACAAAATGGGGTTCATTGTTTGATCACAGCACTTTGCCCAGTCCACATTGGGGAAACATATCATGTATGAACAATTTGGCAGTCAATTTGGTGTCAGCATGGGTACAGGGACCTGCTTCTATGCAACATGAAAAGGGACAGACCACCTTAATCATAAATTGTTATCCATTACGATTATGGAGCATATCAACATAGTCGATGTGCAAATGTTGTATTTGGCCTATAGGGCATGGTATTGCTCCTCTTACCATTTTCAATGTTTGCTCAGCAGTGAATTGCTGGCACGTAACACAATTTATAACAAAATCAGCAACATGCTCATGCAGATTAGGGACAAAACAGTGCTCTGAACAGTCTACTTCTGGCTTGTGCTGGGTAGTGTACCTGTTCTAACACTACAGTAAGCAACTCAAGCAGCATGGCAGGTTTTCCTGTACTGTTCTGCCTCCACACAAGGTCACTGGGGGATAGAGAAACACCCCCTTTGTATCCATAGGTCCTGCTCTGCCTGTGGTGCATGTCCCTGTAACTTCACTAATTGTGTTAGAGGTTAGGAATTATAGCTCTTTGTTATCTTTATGTTAAGCATACATTTGTGTGGGGCAATTACAATGTCTGCTATCTGTAAAAAATATGCTGCCCCTTTTCCCTTTATATCTGCTGCATTATTACCACATGACACTAGGTCTCTACCCCCTGTATGGGTTGAGTATTTCACCAAGGAAGCCACAGTGAGATATACCAGTGCATCTTGTAGTCATTCTAGTAACAGTGCATGCTGTATTGGTGTGCCATCTGCTTTCTGGAAGCCCCACCTTCTCCACAGTCACAGTCAGAGTAAATCGCCCCTAACTCAGTTGCCTGCACAGAAAAGTTTGCTGGTAATCTAATGCTTGCCACAATCTCAACATCATCACCCTTGCTCTCGAATGCCTCAATCCTGTGCTCTGATAGATCGTCAATGAACCATCAGTAAAAACCACCTCTCCACCCCCTAACTTGTTTTCTTTTACTGGGAGCACATTGTCATATATATCTGTATATGTAGAACAGTTATGAACCCAGTCTCCTTCCTCTAGTAGTTCAGCAATAAATCTCACTTGATTCACTGTTCAACATCTTTCATTGTTTATTGATGGGTTGGAGAATATTATTTCAAACTCAGATGCTCACTCTGTAGCAATTGTGTACTTTGGTTTCTCAAGGACAGCAAACAGGGCATGCTCCACATACAGCATTACTGCACAGCCCACTGTTATTGAAGATGATTTTTCTATTGTAAAGGTTTGTGGGATATTTTAACCCATCCAAATGTGCCCCACGGCCTCAATTTACGAATGGGGAAAGAAACAGCCAAAAATGGATGCGCTAAACCCTGTGCGCTCACAAATCTGCAAAACTGCACATGGGTCACACTCACCAAAGGCTGCACACCCCTGCCACATTGTCAAAGTGGGGGTGACATCAGAGTTTTCACTGCAGGAGAATGCCAGTGGGTGTTGTTACAGTTAACATGAAGCAAGGCCACAGAATAGGGCTAACAACGAAAAATGCCTTTTAAAATGCAGCTTGTGCAACCTTCACAGTGCTGTTTTGGCTCTAGATCTATTCATTGTCCAGTGAACCATTGAAATTAAAAGGGGTACAGATAATCCAGCGTGGCCAGAGAAGCCGGGCCTCATTGACTGACAGCAGCTAAGAAATGTATCTCATGAAAAAGAGAGACCAGCAACATTTCTTTCAGTTCTATGGGAAAAATGCGGCTAAAATGGAAAAACATGTAATAAATTCAGCAGTGAAGAGAGAACTCCAAGCAAAGGCTGGATACGTACATCCAGATTGCAGACAAATCCCAACACTCAAGGACAGAATAATGCTGAGTTAAATGTGTGTGTGCTGCATAAGAAAATGGGATGTTTTTTTGCCCTCCCTGTCTCACACGTGCAAAAAAATAAAAAAGACACTCCCCGGACAGGGAATAAGGCAAAAGAGAGCAGGCTGCGAGATTTCAAGGAAAAGTTTATCTAGATCTCTGAGAGTGCTCTGACAAAGTCAATGTTACATCACATTATATAGGCATGTTGTCATAGCTAACATATGATGCTACGTTGGACCGGGATTGGTCAGCCAGGGTGGTGTCTTAGGTGTGGGCATCAACTCTTCCTCCTGGTTGGTTGCTTGGTTGGCGGGAGGATGGACGTCAGATATCTGTGCTCCGAATGGGTGAAGGTCAGGTTGCCGTGAAGGAGGGTGGTCACTATCTAACCTAATGAATACATTCTAAATAATGCATGCACTAAATAATGGTTGATCAAAAGACCATCAGTAGTTTATCATGTCACTATACAAATCACACAGGTGTCTATATCATCTATAACATTTGGGTTATACAGGTCACAGGTTTAAGGGTCTTGACCACTATAATACTCTCATTGAACTGTGGGGGTAGTCTCACAAGAATCTCAGGTATGTGGCATTTGTTAGTATTAGGCATCATATACTGCAGCAGGGGTCTAATGTTAGTTGGGGCTCTGTTGGGTGGGCCTCATAGCATCGTCAGTGGTCTGGCACATGAAAGGAATATCTTGCAGGGACACAGGGTCAGAATGGCAGTAAGTTTCCATTGGTGAGGGTGCGGGGGCAAGGACATGTTTGTGGAGATGAACGAGCTATGTGCTTAGTTCATGCTGGTTCACATGCAGGACAGTGATCTCAGAGGAAGACTGATGTGATACATTTATTAGTTGTTGCAAATACCTCCGGCTTCAGCGTGAGAATGGAGCCGCAGAGTTTTCCTGTCAGAGTGGGAACGAGGGTGGGGGCCGTGTGCTCTGAGCCTGGCTGCTGCGGGGAAAGGGAGAGAAGCATTTCGTACTATCGCAGTGAGGCCTGGTCACCAAGATGGAGTCGAAAGGGGGTACAAAAATTGATGCCCTGTGTCCTGCTCAGTGATCCCATCTACGCAAATGTAACCCAAAGTTAACATCGCATAAGGGCAAGGGGCAAACCACTACTGGAGGCACTTGGTCCGAGTCTTGTACTGAGAAGTGAAGGATGCGAGGGGCCTGCTGGCCCCTCACTCCCACACATTCCCCCCTTTCGTTACATCTAAAGTAACAAATATTTATTTTGTATTCTTTTCGTTCTCCCTCCGCTGGTACTCAGCCTCTGCAACTGCTTTGTCCCATGCTGGGGTACCCTTTATTGGCATCCATGCCCTGCACATTCTTCTCAAGCTAGTCCCTCTTCTTGCATATTCGTCTGGCGTACACATCAAGTAGATCCCACCGTCTCAGTCTAAGTCCACCCATACCTCTCTGTACCATTTCAACTCCCTTGGTTCCCTTATCGTTGTATGATGCAAATTATCAACCCTGTCCCCATATTGCCTGTAAATGGCTGTCATCCTGTATTGCGGTGTGGTGTATTCCTCTGTTGGTATTTGTGCATCTATCATGGTAGCTACCGTTGTCGGTTGGCCCATTGTTACCATCATCATAGATGAGGTAGGCATGCATTTTTCTCAACACCGGAGTCCCAGTTGGCACACACAGAAGAATAGGAGCACAAAGACGATGATGGGGACGAGTATTTTCATTGCCACGTTTACCAATGATGGTATCCAGCTGAACAGATTGTCGAACCATGTGCTTTCTTCTACGCCTCCTTCTGTTCTCATCCTCTCTCCTAGATTGTATACTGCTGTTATCACATGTGAGAGTGTCCCATTATAAGCATCTTCAGTTGGCACAAACGTGCAACACGACCCCCAATTTTTCGGCAAACACCACTGTCCATCGCCGTGAGGAGATCTAGGACATATCTGTTTTGCATTGTCATTAGGCACAGTGCACGGAGCTCTATTTTTATAATGTTGAACCCTTCTTCAGTGTCGTTAGCCAGTTGTATGAACTCCCAGCGCACTATCTGCAACCATTTGGCGTTTGCTTGTGCTTGCAGTCCCGGGACAAGAAGTGAGACGAAAAATGTCTCTGCTGATGGAAAGAGCTTGTATTTCTGCGGGATCTCAGCAAGGAGTTGCGATGATTCGGATGAGATATAGTTGGAGGATCTTTTGCTCCGTGACAGTTTTCTCTTTAGTTCATCTTCTGACAAAAGTTTGTAAGCTGGAGCATCTGTTATCATTAGTTTGGGCACTGTCGATGGTTCAGCCGATTGCCCTGCTGCCGATATACCAGCCGATTCTCCTGTCGTTCCTTGGATATGGCTTTCAGGTATTACCATCAGTGCTGTATGGAGGGTGGCTAAGGCACATGTACCTTTCCATGCTGTTGGGAGATGTAGATAGGCTTGCTTGCCACAAATCCAGTACATGTCCATCAGAGCAGCGGTGCCTTTCTTCATGTCAGGTATGATTATCGTCTTGTTGCATCTCCGTGTCTCCCCCATGTTCACCCGTCCTTCCCCATGGAAACAAAGTTCATGTGGTATCTCTTTCTGTATTTTGATAGGTTTTTCCAGGGCTGTGACCCACGTTAGCTTTGTGACATGTTGCGACCAGATGGGGGCACATACTTCTTTTATCCATTGGAAGGTGTTGTTGTATAGCCCTCAGAGCGCCTCTGCTTTACATTCGATAGTTTCCTCGTGCCATTTATTTTCTGCATACCTCGTCCCCCTGATGACAAGAAATGGTTCCTTAAGGCAAACTACTCCTTGGCGCTTGCTGGTGCATGTTCTCTCATTTTCCAGTTTTTCCATTGTGACGGTGTGCGCTTGGAAGGGGCTTTTTATCCTGCACAGAACCAGATGAATTAAACATTGGGCCTCTGACAACGGCACTTCCTGGGGTATTAACATTTTCGGTGTTCCTGATGCATGCGGAATAAGTGAACAGTCGTAGCAGTTTCATTTGTTGCCTGCTTCGCCGTGGCACTCATGTCCGAATACCATTTATTTGATTGATCAGGGTGGCGGGGATCTTCTATTTCGTCTAGCCCCAGGTCATGATAAATGTCGTATCTTTTCTCTCCCGCCCCCTTTTTTCTTCTCCTTCTTCCATTTTCCCCATTCGTTCTCAACTTTTTGTAATGTATTGTGAACATTCCATCCCAGGCTGTGTCATTGTTGTTCGAGATGGCATGTATATACTCATTAGCAGCAGCAGCGTAATATGAGGTAGGGGGTATGGTTGTCTGTGCATATGTATTTGTGTAAATTACATCATTTGGCCAATAATAATCACCATCATATTCATTAAGCTCATAATCATTACTCATATTCATATTTGGAAGTAGCAAGGAGACACTTGTTGGGCCTGCGGTGGCGTGTTCTGGAGGTTGCATTACAATTGTTCCATTAGCATCAATGTCATATGTTTCTTTCCACATCGTCTTTACCCCAGTCCGTATCAAGTGCGACCCTTCTCGTATCAAGTTAGCCCCGCTCCTCCCCTTGTGCATGTCATTAGCAAAGATAAAAGTGTATAGTACCAGGCCATGAAAAACAACATCACTGAAAACAAAACTGCAGCACATTTCAAAACACATTCAACATTGCTGAACCTACTAGCCCTAATGGCGTCCCTATCGCTATCTAACATAATGGTGTTTTCGGTGATTTTGCTGTGTTGGTCCATTTGCCACCTGGAGGGGCGATACAAAGTTGTTAAGTCACCAGAATAAATACAGTTGTATATCTACATATTTACTTTTGTTCACTGTTATCTTAATTACGTCCTTTGCTTTAAGTATTTCATGTCAATATTGAGAGAGAGAGATAGTGGTGAAAAAGAAAGTGGAAGGAGAAAAATGACATGGACTTAGTTCATTTTAACCAGAGGGCGTGTTGTCACTTTCGCCCTTTACATGTTCTATTTACTTAAATCACATTATCATTGTGTCTGAACCTCATCCTCGGTGCCGCTTGCGCATTCCTGTTCAGTCTGAGGGAGTGCACTATCGCGTGCCTGTCTCACATCTGAGAGGTGCACCCAATATTTCAGTCCCTTAACTTTAACTGCGGTGCGCGTACTATAAATGACCTCATAGGGGCCATGGAACCTCGGTGAATTCCATCTCCTCACAAAGCTTCTAACGTAGATTTGTGCTCCTGGCATCAGTGGCCCGCTTGGGCTGTCTGCAGCTTGCATGGTAGTATCAGTCACTGCATTCTCAGTAAATGGTGGTGCAATTTGTCGCGCTATGCTGCGTACTACGCGTGTCAGTTGGGTCAGGTATTCCTTAAATTCCTCCCAGAGCACTGTGGCAGCTCTGTGCGTGTCTGATGCTCTCCTAATCGGGGAGAGCGGTGTGTGTATTCACCTCCCAGTCACAATCTCATGGGGGCTCAGATGGTGGTCCTTGCATGGTTGCATTCTGAGTTGAAACAGTGCTAGGGGTAAGCAATACACCCAATTCTTTTTCAGCGTATTACACAATTTTGATAGTTTACTCTTTAGTAATCCGTTGATCTTTTTCACCGTCCCATTCACCATCGGATGATAAATGGAACACAGTTTGTGTTTCACCCCCAAGAGTGACATCACTTCCTTGAAAAGGTCATTCACAAAGTGTGTGTTGTTGTCTGATCTTATCACATCACATATTCCCCAACGAGAAAAGACCTCTCGCACCAGGAACTTTGCCGCACACCTCGCATCTGGGTGGGGACATGGACCCGCTTCCAGCCACCTTGAAAAGGGACATACCACTACAAGTAAATACCTTGCTCTGTTACATCGCTCTCCCATGTCAGCATAATCTATGTGTAGTTCTCTAAATGGTCCTACTGGTCATGGCAGGGTGCCACGCACTGTTCTCAATGTCATTCCTGAATTGTATGTTTGGCATGTTGTGCATTCTACTACAAATTTTGACAAATGTTCCTGTAAATTGGGGACAAACCAATGTTCCTGGATGTCTGCAGCAATATGTTGTTTTGCTACGTGGGCTGGGAAGTGCAGCTGTTGGAATGCTACCTCTAGCAATTCTACTGGCATCACTACCTTTCCTGTTGGCTCCTATCTCCAAATTAGGTCTGTGGCTGATTGTTTGCACCCCCGTTTGCTCCACAACTCTTGCTCCTCCTGTGGTGCTCTCCTTTGTAGTTCTATTATCTGCGCTATTGGTGTGTTACTGTACGCCTCTTCCAATGGCTCTGTCATGGCTGATTTTACAACGCACTCGACTGTTGGTGTTGTATTGAAATCCAAGGCCTCCTTCGCTGCTGCGTTGGCTGCCGCGTTTCACAATGAGACTGCATCTGTGTTGTTGGTATGGGCTTGGCATTTCACCACTGCCACTTCCGATGGTTCTGCTAATGCATCTATCAGTTCAGTGAATAGGGTGGTGTGCTGTACTGGTGAGCCATCCGCTCTTCTGAACCCCCTCCTACGCCGGCAGGATAGACCTGAATGGACTGTGGTTGTTACGTATGCTGAGTCTGAGTATATTGTCACTGTGCATCCTTTGGCTGTATGCAATGCCTCAATCAATGCAGTTAGTTCTGCTGCTTGTGCGGAATAATGGGACGGGAGGCGGTTCTGGACAATTGATTCATAGCCATCTTCCTCCATGCGTACTACGGCCATTCCTACATGCTTCTCCTCCGTTTCAGGGTTTATCGATACTGACCCATCTATGAAATATATCTCTCCTTCCTTCAGGGCATTTTCGCTCGCTTTGGGAATATCATCGCCATCCCCTTCATAGGTGGCGCAGTCGTGTTCTTGCATGTCCTCTGTGATGCATGGTTCTGTAATAAATGTTAATGAATTTACTGTTTTGCACCTGACAACGTGTACGTTGGGGCTCGAAATTATTATCTCATATGCTGTTGCTCTCTGTGTTGTTAATGTTGATTTTAACCTCTCAACAATTGCAAATAAGGAGTGTTCTACATATAATGTTACCGAATATCCATTCACGATTGTGGCGCTTTTTTGAATGGCGAAAGCTGCTGCAGCGAGGGACTGTTCGCACGTGAAGTGTCCTTGCATCACTGCATCTAATGTTCCGCTGTAATAGGCCAATGGTTTGTGTCTTAATGATGTTTTCTGTGTGAGCACTGCTGTCATCAGTGTTCCATTGCAGTGTGGAAATAAGAAAAATTCCCTCTCATAATCTGGGTTCGCGAGTACTGGAGCATCTTCAATGAGGTCTTTTAATCTAAAGTACTGTGCCATCATGTCATGTGTCCATTTTATTGGGGCCCTACTCTTCTGTGCTTCTTTCAATGCTTGTAGCAATGGGCGTGTGTATGCTGCGTAATCAAGGATCCATGCTCGGCAATAATTACATATACCGAGGAATGTTTGCATTTTTTTAACTGTTTTAGGTATGATCATGTTGCGTATAGCAGCTGCCCTGTCTGGGAGTATCCGTTTCCCATCTTTTGAAATTAGCTGTCCGAGGTATACAACGTCAGCCAGGCAGTATTGCAATTTTCCTTTGTCCACTTATACCGCTTGGCAGCCAACACGTTTAATAGTGTTATAGAGTTTTCGCTGCACTTTTCTTCTGTGGGGCTACAGACGAGTAAATCGTCTACGTATTGTATAATGGTGCTCTCTACATCTATGTTTCCAATATCTTCACGTAATACTCTGTTGAAAATGCTGGGGCTTTCACAATACCCCTGTGGGAGTCTGCGATGTTCATACCTGTTTTTTCCTAGTGTGAATGCTGTCAGGTACTGCGAGCCTGGGTCGAGTGGTATGGAGAAGAAAGCATTATTCAAATCCACCACAGCAAAACATGTAGATTCTTTGGGTATGCTGCACAGTACTGATGCCGGGTTAGGCACTAATGGGAACTCTTTTTGGATGACGTCATTGAGTGGGCGGAGATCTTGGATCATCCTCCACACCCCTCCCTTTGCTTTTTTGATCGGTAAGATAGCAGTGTTACAGGGGGAGTTTGATGCCACTATAATACCATGTTTTAGGAGTGCATTTATTGTTTCCCTAATCCCTTCTTCTGCTTCTCTGGATATGGGGTATTGTTTCACTCGTGGCAGTATGGCACCTGGTTTTAGTTTTATCTTTATTGGTGTCACCTCATGGAGTAATCCTACATTGTGGGGGCCTGTAGTCCAAATTTCAGGCGCCACCTTGGCCATGTCTTCCTCAAATATTGTCGACGGGACATTAATGCTAGCCATAAGTGGGTTGTGTACCTCTCTGTACTAAATCATGATGTCACATGGTATGCTTATTTCCATTATCATTTCTCCATCATCTTCGTTATCAGTGAATAATTCCTCATCAGTTATGTCTCTTAGCATTATGTTGGGATCTATGCATAACACAGTTCTCCACTCACACCCATGCGCGTCCAATCCTATGACTACAATGCGTTTGCTTGATACCTGAACTGCCTCGATGTCTATGGAAATAATCGTACCTGGCACAACATCTGTGTGTGCAATTTGGCGGAATATAAAATCTGATGGTGTTCTCCATTCCTTTCTCGTTATCTCTGGTACCACTCGGGCTAATACTTTGATGCCATAAATAAACATGTCTATGTCAATGGGTATTCCTTGCACCACAACTTCATTCATCACTGTGCTAATCATCAACATTGCTCGTACTTGGCATACTCCTGGGGTGGAGCACACTATTCCCCACTCAGTAAACGAAATGGCCATGTTTAATTTACTGAGCAAATATCTGCCCAGTAAATTGATTGGCGCGTCTTTGTGGTACAGTAAGGGTGCGCGCACGGTTTTCCCTCCCACTGTTATATCAAGATCTTTAGTGTAAGGAACTTTTAAAATAGCCCCAGAGAACCCTGTGTTTCCAAATTCCTGCCTGAGAGCAGAAACCGCCCTTCCATAAGACATGATTTTTCTGCTCCCGAGTCTACCATGAAGATAAACTGCTTGTTTCCTATCTGTGCCCCCACTAGTGGTTCCTCTTCTGCACGTAGGGTGGTGGATAGGACTGAACACGCAAGTGTTCCCTGTGGGCTGTCCTAGTCTGCATAGCTTTCTTGCCCTGGTACTGAAAAGACATTATCTTCGACCACTGTCACGTCACGGAATGGCGCAGGTGCGCCATTTGCAGCCGTTGCGAAACCGTTACTATTTGCATTGCCTACAGCGTTTTGTCTCGCCATGGGTTGCTGTGCGCTGTGATGCGGTTGTGGGGGTGGCTGTCTTTGCTGCATTTGGGGTTCGTTATAGCACTGGTCTTGTTGTCTTTCCCCTCCCATTGGTAACCCATAGGGGCTACCTGGGTGTGGGCATCCCCATCATTGTTCATTTTCCATGGGCTGCTGCCCTTGGAAATACCCTGAAGGCCGCATTCTGCAATCCCTCGAATAATGTCCCCATCTCCCACAGTTTCAACAAGACCCTTGTGGTCCTCCTCTCATCCCCTGCCCACCAAATCCTCTATTCCCCATACCCCCAAATCCTCCTCTCTGGCCATGGTACCCACCTCTTCCTCTTGCCGGTCTTTCTTGCCACTGTGGTCCGCTGTACAAATCCTCTCCGTTCCACGGTCCTTGTTTTCCTGCCGTCCGCAACGCTGCTATTGTCACTGGCCTACTTCCCGCTCCTTCATCCCCCTCGTTTTCTCTATCTGTGGCTACGCTGGCATTTACGGCGGCGACCTTCACCAATTTATTCTGCAACAGTTTTGCTTCGTCTGATAGCCTTTTCTGTGCTATCTCTTTTTCCCTCTCTTTGATCCTCCGGCAGTGGTGTACAATTATACTCTGAATCTCAGGCCAACCCTTGGCTTCTATCCCAGCTATTTTATCCAAGGCCTTCTGTACCTCCTTCGGGAGCCCCTTTTTGATGATAAAATAGAACAAGGCAGTGGACTGATTCCACGCCGTGCCAGTTTCGCTTCTCCACAAATCTTGCACCCGTAGTATGAATTGCATAGGATCCTAGTTTTCTTCCATTGTACACTGCATCACTCAATGTAAATCTGGAATGTCTGGAAACGTGCGCCGCAATGCATCCCATACTTGTGCTCGAACGTTGTTGGACGGTGATCCATCGTGTCGGTCACAACTCATCGTCACTCCTGGGAATCCTGCCTTTTCCCATACTACGACTGCCGATACTAACAAACTTTTTACGTCGCCTATGGCTAATGGCACCCCTGCCGTGTGTTTTTCGAATGCGTGTATCCATTTCCCAGCTCCTCCCGGTAGTGGGGGGAGAACTTTCAACAAGTTATTTTTATCCATTTGGGCCCATGGAATGTAGTGCGGCCTACCTGCCCCCTTGTGTATCAACGGCATCTGTAACTTATGTTTCTTTCCTGTTTTACTTACCGTCCCTTTCTTTATCTTACTTACCAACATATTCCCTGTTCGCTGTCTTAATCTATCCTGCCATCGTGGGGGTGATCGCGGATCCATGTCATCGAAATGATGTGGCAGTGGGGACCATATGGCCGCCACTCCTTCTTCATATTCGTCTAGATGACTCCACACCTCTTCTATCTCTGTTTCTTGTTCGTAATTCTCCTCCTGTCCTTCCCTTTGCTAACTTTCTGGGGTGGATGGATGTATAATCCTCACTGATTTGTCATTTAGATGAAACAGGAACTCTCCTGATTGCCATTCTTTTTCTCGCCCTTTTGGTATGTGTGTCCCCTGTGATGATATCGATCGTGCAGGCTCTGACATTGCTGGCGCCATCTCCCCTGCTGTGTTTATTGAAGGTGTGAGATCTGCCGTAGACAATGGTGGTATCTCCCCTCCCCCGGCAGCATTTGTCCTCTGTCGCACAATGCTCTCAGCCGTGTTATTTCCATCTGCGCATGTGCTAGCTGGTGGTCTAACTCTCCGGTTACGTGTGCTAAATTAACGGAGGGTGCACTTTTCGGGCCATATAAACCTCCTTTATCATAGGGCGGTGGTGCTGTAGCTAACGCTCCGTTTGAGGGTGTGGGGGTGAGACATGCCGGTACGTATAGAGGCTTGCTGTACCCTACTGCTGGTCTTGACATTAAGGGATATATTTTAGTTGTGTCAACCTCAGCTGTAGTGGTTGTGCACTCGCCCTTTGGCGTTCCGCTTGCCTCTTCCTGCGTTTTTGGGTTTTCACTCGTTCTTTCTTTACCTACCTCTGCTGTGGGTGTAACTTCCTCGAACATTCGCCACAGGTCCAGTACTTCTCTTCTATTTTGTAACTGTTTCCCCTTATATCTTGCTAACAAGTGTGTGGACACTAAATCTAACACCCGTTTATCGAATGACCAACCTTCTGGCCAAATCGGCGTCACACTATCTCCTTTTATCTCCGTCAACCATTGATTGTGGTACTTTTGTATCTTTTCACTGTATAGAGGAAGGTGTTGACAAATATGGGCTAGTGGTGTTATTCCCCCCATGATGATGGTTCTCCTTGTGCCTGTGTGTATGGTTGAATCTAAGTCTCCCTCTAATCACCCCTCCACCCACTCGTCCTTCCTTCTAGATCAACAATATATTACGGGTCTTTCAATTACTGATAATTTCTTTGTGCACATATATCTATCAACACATGTCAGTATGCAATGTCACTAATGTGATTATTGCCTTTCCAAATTCAACAGTTCACTTTTGCATGTATACAATTTTATCAACATATTAATTGCAATACTTTGACATTCTTGAAAACAAATAAACGGAACATTAAAAACATATAACACATATCATGCACATGCACTACCTGCGCGCTTTTATTTCCCCTTTGTTCCCGTTACCACTTCGTCTCCATTTCACCTATTCTTCTCATTCACTCCCCACCTCTTACACCTTCTTACTCGTTCCCATGAATTCTCACTTACACGGAAAAAGAATATTCTAAATAACTACTCCAAGTCTACTCAATATACGAGACTCCTACTATTTTCTCTTTATCTTCACTTATTTATTCTGCACTGGACGAGACAATGCTACGCGGCGCTGCCTTCTACCCCGTTCGGGCTAGGATACCTCTTCTCTTCTTCTCTTTATTTCTCACAAAACCTAATGGCCATATAAAGGACAGATCAGAAAAGCCTCATCATCACTCACACAGGCCCTACTCTTCCCTATAATCCGTTACCACCTGTTCCCCTGTTCCCTCCTATTCCCCCTTACCTTTCCTTGGTAACCTTCGCAACCGGCACTCACGTGTTCAGCCAGGTGATCCGAGGGTGACCGTTCGCGGTCCGACCCCAGTTGGGTCCGCACCCCAACCAAGCCGTGGTCCGCCTCGGCGAGCAGCTTTTCAGTCGGGTATTCGTCAACCGGGAACCCTTGACCCTTTCTTGTAGTGTGCACAGGGTGGTCGGCCGCGGAGGCGATAGTTTTGCTGGGGGGCATCCCGGATCTCGCCGCACAGTGCGGGCCTCGAGGCACCTCTTCAAATCACGTCGCAGGGGGTCATCAAATGTTTGTGCCCTCCCTGTCTCACACGTGCAAGAAAATAAAATAGACACTCCCCGGACAGGGAATAAGGCAAAAGAGGCCAGGCTGCGAGAGTTCAAGGAAAAGTTTATCTAGATCTCTGAGAGCGCTCTGACAAAGTCAATGTTACATCACATTATATAGGCACATTGTCATATATAACATAGGATGCTACGTTGGACCCGGATTGGTCAGCCAGGGTGGTGTCTTAGCTGTGGGCATCATTTCTTCCACCTGGTTGGTTGCTTGGTTGGCGGGAGGATGGACGTCAGATATCTGTGCTTCGAATGGGTGAAGGTCAGGTTGCTGTGAAGCAGGGTGGTCACTAAGCTAATGAATACATTCTAAATAATGCATGTACTAAATAATGGTTGATCAAAAGACCCTCAGTAGTTTATCATGTCACTATACAAATCACACAGGTGTCTATATCATCTATAATATTTGGGTTATACAGGTCACAGGTTTAAGGGTCTTGACCACTATAATACTCTCATTGACCTGTGGGTTAGTCTCACAAGAATCTCAGGTATGTGGCATTTGTTAGTATTAGGCACGGTATACTGCAGCAGGGGTCCAATGTTAGTTGGGGGTCTGTTGGGTGGGCCTCATAGCATGGTCAGCGGTCTGGCACATGAAAGGAATATCTTGCAGGGACATAGGGTCAGAATGGCAGTAAGTTTCCATTGGCGAGGGCGCGGGGGCAAGGACACGTTTGTGGAGATGAACGAGCTATGCTGGTTCACATGCAGGACAGTGATCTCAGAGGAAGACTGATGTGATACATTTATTAGTTGTTGCAAATACCTCTGGCTTCAGCGTGAGAATGGAGCCGCAGAGTTTTCCAGTCAGAGTGGGAATGAGGGTTGGGGCCGTGTGCTCTGAGCCTGGCTGCTGTGGGGGAAGGGAGAGAAGCATTTTGTACTATCACAGTGAGGCCTGGTCACCAAGATGGAGTCGAAAAGGGGTACACAAATGGATGCCCTGTGTCCTGCTCAGTGGTTCCATCTATGCAAATGTAACCCAAGGTTAACATCGCATAAGGGCAAGGGGCGAACCCTCTACTGGAGGCACTTGTTCCGAGTCTTGTACTGAGAGGTGAAGGATGCGAGGGGCCTGCTGGTCCCTCACTCCCACACAGATGTAAAAGACTCAATTTAAAGGTGTTTTTCCCTGAAGAAAGTGCAAAATCACCTGCTTTAAAAGCATGTTTTTATGGAAAGGCCTAATTCTTTAAATGTCAAAATCTACCTATAAACTGTGTTCAAGTTATATGTAGTAATGAATGCTGTAGGTAATTCTTCCAAGTCCAAACCCAGTCCTGAGTTAATGAAATATTTAATTCTGAGCTGACAGCTTCAGCCTGGGAATGGGTAACACCTTGCTGCTGCAGGAAGGCTTAATTGATGCTGGATGTTCTTGCATATTTACAACAAAGAACTCATCAGACTTTTGTCTGTGGCCCAGCCAAGGACAATGGCAGGCTGCATACTGATCCCCACAGGGGAGGGGCCGGAAACTTCCTCCCTCTCAAGGGCAGAGGACCTCACCCTGATCAAAGGAATTTGAAAGCTTTTGCCTTTTGAAAGGAAAGTTACAAAGAAGAAAAACGCTGCTGGAAGACATTTGTTGTTTAAAATGCCTATTTGTGATTACATTTTGAAAACCTTTAACTTTGCCCCATGAAGGAGGCCAAATCTAAAAATTGGTAGTTGTGGATCTAATTGTATGCTCTTTCTGTGAAGACATGAGTGAACCCTGCACTACAGAAGAAACCAAAGTTACACTAAAAGTTAAATTGTGGCAAAACGATAGATGCTGCAAATTTTCAGGCCGATTCATGGAATTAATGTGCGCTGAAAATTTCCACACAAGTGTGCGAAAGCGTGCGAATCGCAGTGCAAGTGCGGAAATCACAGCGAAACCCACGCACAGCAATTCATGGAAGTCTGTGCGCGTGTAAATCTATGGATGTGTGCTAAAATCCTGCGTGGCACACGCTGGCGCACATGTCTTTAAACAGCGTGCGCTACGCGTACAGCGAAAGCGCACATAGCTCAGCGCACACAACAAAAATAGGCGTAACACGGGGCGTAATACGTGGAATGGGGAACAACGCGTGAAAATGTGGGCGTCACGGGGGAAGTACAGGAGGCAAATGCGCGGAACACCCACACGCGCGCCTACAACACGTATTCATGGAATTGAACAGGGCTAACACGTGCGCCAAAAAAGATGCGCTAATCCGGAAACATGTATGCCAGCAGGAAGCAGGCTTACGTGGACCCGCGCAGCATAAAAGTCCACGCAAACAACAAGCAAGCTTAGACGCTAAGATGAATATACCGTTCCTCGCAGCAGTGGTCGTGGTATACCGCAGGAGGAGGAGGAGGATAGTCAGGGCCAGAATTTTTACACCCAGAACCATCCTTTTTGGGATGCCTGATGACCAGGTGTATGGGAGGTACAGGTTTCCACCTCACATAATACTCGACCTGGTGAGTGAATGGGAGGATGACCTCACATCACCCACCCTGTGCTCCCAAGCACTGAGCCCCTTGGAAAAGGTGCTCAATGTACTGCACTTCTTGGCCACTGGTTCATTTCAGTGGACAAGTGCCATAGTGGGGGGGGTGTCACAGGCCACGCAGTCACGCTGCCTGTACCAGGTGTTGGCCATCATGACTGCACGCCCATCAGTCCACAGGCACATATACCTGCCCAGAACACCTGCAGAAAGGCAGCCTGTCGTCCAGGATTTTTACGGGGTGGCACACTTCCCCAAAGTGCTAGGTGCCATTGACTGCACCCATGTGGCTCTACGTCCTCCCAGGGCAACTGAGCACATCTACAGAAACTGCAAGCAATGGCATTCCATCAACGTGCAGGTAGTATGTGATGCCAAGGGAATCATCACCTCAGTATGTGCCAACTATCCAGGATCCACCCATGACAGTTTTATTTACAGAATGTCACTCCTAAACCGGGACCTAGAAGCTGGGCGGCATGGCGATACATGGCTGCTTGGTGAGTATAAATGCCCCTGCACATGCATGCATGTCAGATACTGAGTAATGCCACAACCCCACTAATGATACCCATCATCACCTCCACAGGGGACAGTGCCTACCCTCTGAGCACCCACATGATGATGCCAATTCGGAACCCCACCACACCACCCGAGGTAAGATACAACATAGCCTATATTGCAACCCGGGGCATAGTGGAGCGCACATTCGGATTGCTCAAGTCACGGTTTCGCTCCCTTGACCGCTCTGGTGGGCAGCTGCTATACGCGCCCCCAGTAGTGTGCAGTATCATAGTGGCAGCATGTGTCCTGCACAACGTTGCAACACGTCGGGGCCTGCCGGTGGACATGGTGTTGCCCCCACATCCCCAACCACAAGCACGGCCGCTGCGCATGGGAGGGGCAAGGGCACGTGGTGAGGCAGCCCGTACGCAGCTGGTGGCTAATTACTTCACCTAAAATCACACCCCTGTGGAGTGCACACAGCCCTGGCACATACCAGCTGACAATCTATGATGATGACATAAGGGACAGTCAACTGTCACAACCATACCAGCCTGAGATTGGTCACCTGGAAGTGTTACATTGTGTGCATTCCTACCTACCGAATGACAACCAATGCTGTGTCACAAAAAGACACACATTTATGCTGCATGAATGACTACCCCCTTGCAAAATACAACATGAAAATAGCGCCATGTCACCCAACCTCTCCCCATCTCTGCCGCCCAACACACCATGGCATGTCCTGCAATGTGAAAGCAAACAAAGGAATGCACAACATGTGACACAAGTGTCACAAAGTGCACTGTCCCAAATGGAAACAGGCCACATACAATATGCTCCCAGTAATCAATAACAAATACATGACCAAATACTTACCAGCAACACAATACAGCAACACAGCATGAAACATCGCCAAAATATGACAGTACAAACTCAAATTAATGTAAGTCATACAACCTCAATAAGCCAGCACATCGACCCTTTCCAACTCCAGAATGTTGCTGTCAGGCAAATGTGTCAGTGTACTGCATACAACATGAACTGCATCTGCAAAGGAGACGGCCTTGTGAAAACACTAAGAAGGTATCTGCGGATAAGGAGGAAGACATGGATGCACAAGCACATATCAATACACCATGCAGTGTTCAATACAAAAACAAACCCCACTAGGTATGTCCACACAGTTATGACTACAGACTGCCCACACAGCTCATGGGAGCCTAATGTCACTGTGTAAGTCACTGTCACTTGGTCACACCCTTTGCAAGCCCATGGAAATGGGAAGCAGGAGGGGTGTGTGTGTCAGGAACCCAAGCATCTAACCCAAACACAGGACAAGCCTGCATGTGCCCAGCCGGAATACAAATTGGATGCCCACGGGAGCCACACAAGGCAACACACTGTAAAAAAAAAAAGAAAAAGAAAAATCAAAAATGCCCATGTGGGAGCAAGGGGGGGGGCACCCAGGAGGTCTGGGGACAGGGTACACACCAACACCCACCTGTGTGGATGTTGCGAGAAAAAAAAACACCTCCATGGGCTCATGGCCTGCACGGCTACGCTACTGTGGGAGAAATTCTGCTGTCGCTCTCATCACCCTCTGCTGCTGCATCAGGAGGTGGTGGTGCTATGGGAGGCAGCCCACACAAAGCCCTGGTATGGTCCTCCATGGCAGTAAGCATGAGGGTGTGGAAGGTCTCGTTCTGGAGGATGATAGTACAGAGATCCCCATGCAGCACCTGATCGGTTGCCTGCATTTATGCACACATGGCCTCCCGTGATGCCCGATTTCCTCCTGAGTTGCCTGCAGCTCACTTGAGAGTGAACATGTGAACCACTCCAGCTGCTGTTCTGTCCTCAAATTTGTGGAAGCCTCAAGTTCGACAAGAGTCTCCCTGAGGTTATGGAGTTCTACCCTCAGGGCTTCCCTGTGGTCCTGTGACTCTATAGAAATGTCTTCCGGCAGAGTCGCCAGTGCCGCCCATCGGTCCCTGTTGGACGCCAACATGTCTTCCCTGTGTGATCGCAAATGGAGTCTGTTGCCTGCTGTTGTTGCTCCATCTGCCTTTCAGGGGGGATAATGGAAGTGGCCACCCTCTCCATTGCCTGAGCCATCATTTCAACTGATGCTGCCTGTTGGGTTACCATACCGTACATGGAGTTTTCCCATACAGTATTGCCTGGTGGCGTACGGCCACTGCGTGGGCGGGCACTACACCTGTTCGGGACAAGGCGATCTGCACCTTGCTGTGCTGGCACTGCCTGAGGCTACAGGACTGCATTCCCCCTCTGATCTGCTGGCCCAGAAACAGGATCAGATGTTGTGGAGTGTGTCCCTGCATCCGTAACCGACAAAGGCGGACTTACCAACACTGACATCCCCATAGAGGGTTCTATCCCTGGTGCAGGTGGGTTGGACAGAACAGAATCCCTGCCAGAAACACTCACCTGCGACAGCACATAAGTCTCATCATCCGATTCAGCACCTGAATAGAGGTCTGGGGAGGTGCACCCACAGACATCCCTGGACAGTATGGTCTGCAGTAAGATTGGGTTTTCACCCACCACCACACCACGTCCCCCACTCGTGCCCGGTCGTGCCTGAGATTCCTCCTGGGTCTGCACCATCTCCTCAACCTCAACAGCATCAAGTGCGTCATCACCTGCAAAAACATGAAACACAAAAAATGGAAACAGGCATTAGCACCATAGCACACACATAGGCCTGACAAGCCAGAGATCCAGTACATGATTTAGACATGTCCCACATGACTATAACCCTGGCATGCTTGCACTGTCACTGAGTTGGAAGGGGAGGCAAAAAGCAGACACTGATGACACCAAGATGGAAAAGCAACACATTTGCTGCATGCTGGGTAGCACTGGCATCACAAATTAGCCTGTGAGTGGCATGTCCAATACACATACATGACACATGCCAGCACACAGATGGCATGTAGCATAGCCATGGTACATTTGACAAGTACAGCCATATGTCAGTGAATGAGTACTGTCAGCCATCCATGTGAGATGGACATGATGAGATGACATGATGAGATGAACAATGCTACATGGTGTGACAAAATATGCATGTGCCACTCATGCAACACAACCAGTGTACAAGAATACAGTGATTGCAGGCAGATGTACACATTAATGGTTGGTCACTTAAACATCACAGGAAACAACTATCAAGTACCACATACAAACAGGCACCAAATATCAATGTGAGCAGCCTGAATGGTCTAATCATTCACATAACAAGGTAATAAATGTGGGCCAATGTGGGGTGTAATCAATGACAGAAGCATGTCACATATGTGACAATAGAGCTGATAAAAGTGTTGCAAAAGTGGGAGAATTGAAAGAATCAGCCTGAATGAACAATGAAAAATTCTGAACAATGTTGTTGCAAGATGACAGTTCAAGGGCAACTGCAGTAATGTGGCGCTAAATGGCTACTGTGGGCAGAAGGGATACTGTCATACCCAAATCCAAGGCCAGTGAACGTTTTGGAGGAAGCACATGGGTGACCCATACCACTCAGGTGCACACACCCTCATCTGGCACTCAATCAGAACCCGTCACCCACACAACATACACATAGATTACACACACATGCATGGGAACTCACCGGACAATGCGTCATAATCTGGTAGGTCTCCCACGCCTAGGATCTGTTCCTCTGTGATGAAGGTTCCAGCAACAGACTCATGTTCAGTGAGTTGGTTGTCCTCTTGTGGAGACCCACCGCCAGTCACCAGAGTAGAAGCATGATTTGAGGCCAGCTTGTTCTTTGCTCTGTGTTTCAGGTCATTCCAGCGCTTGTAGCAATCATCAGCTGAGCGCCTCACAAATCCAAGGGCACTAATGATGTCCGCGATGGTCTGCCAGTGTGCCTTACGTTGACCAGGTGTGGTCTTGCACCCTGCAGTCACCACCATTTCGCGACTATGTGCCGACACATAGGCCACTAGTGCATCAAGTTCTGAGTCATTAAAGCTAGGCTTCCTTGACGTTCCGGAGTGTGTAGCTGTGTCTGGGGTCTCAGCCTGTAGTGCCAGAGCACCCTTCTTCCTCTTTTTCAAAGGTGGTGCAGATCCTGAGTGGCTTACGCTGCTCTGGTCAGTAGGGGCAGAAGCGGCAGTGGACTGGATACTAGGAGTTTGCGAATGCACAATGACCATAGGTCTTGGTGCAGGCATTGGCTGCAGGGTGATGTTGGTAGGGGCAACGTCGGTTTGATGGTCCGGGACCGACACTGTCCCGGCTGGGAGACTCAGAGCTGGGGTGGATTGAGCTGCAGCTGCCCCTGCAGCCTCCCCACCCTGCCTACTTGGGGCAGCAGATGACATAGCTGCCCCAGATCCATGTGGCCTGGTGACAACAACTTGCACCGCCACACGTGGCGTAGACTTGCTGACCTGGAAGTCAGCCTGGGAGTCATCCTGTGCCGGTTCAGGTGCCATAATGGGCTGGTCCAACAAGGGCTGAGCTGGGATGGTGTCAGCTACGTTTCCCACAACCATGGGGGTGCATGGGCATCCCTGATTGCTCCTCCACACATGGGGGTCTAGGGGCATCCTGCAAATCCTGGCCACGTCCCCTACTGTGCCCACCATGCCCACCTTTTGGAGGTTGGCCACCTTTGCCTCCCTTACCGCTTGGTCGCCTCCCAACCATGGCACTGATGTTGCTGTGCGTATGGGAGTAGCAGTAAACGATTGTCCTGGGCAATTGGGGGTTAAAGGGGTAGGGTACTAGATGGAATTTGTACCCTAGTGCTCTAGCACGGCTGTCTGAACCCTTGTGGAAGATGATGGGTCACGCAACGCGCAGGCACCCTGAAAACAAAAAATAATGTGCACGCAACCCCTCGTTGACCATGTGCATGGAAAAATGAACCCGCACTACGCTGTGGCACCCAGAAACACAAAAATAAGCGTACGCATGTTACATGCAGCCTACGATGACCTCTGAAGGGGTACGTGACACACGGGGCAAGCACAGTTGGTAAATATGTGCGCGACTCACCGTCTGCCTGGAAAAAAAACGGAAAAAAGACACGCGTGTGCGCGTTGGCGACACCCCCGCCAAAAGAAGAATTGTATGCTGTCTGAGGATATAGAACAAAAGAAGAAGTGAATGCTGTTTGAGGAAACAGGCCAAACAAAAAAAATGAACGCTGTCAGAGGTAACAGGGAGTACAAACTTGAAACGCTGTGAAGTAATCGCGTGCGAACCGACAAGAAGTACAGAATTCACCCACTCGCTCTCCACAAAAAGCAGGTACAAGGAAATGGGGTCCTACACGTACCTTTTAAACCGGCCCACACGTACAAGGTCACTTACGCGTGTACGCGCTAAGGCCCTTTCCTCCAATTACACGAGCTGATACTCGGACGTGCAGTTTTTGGACACGTACGATGAACATGCACCCGTGTTGAGGGAAACACCCACGCGCATCACGTCACAGACACGTAGGCCCTTTCCTCGGATTACATGCATTCACACGCGGACGTGCAGTTTTTTCACACGCCATGAACCACTATGCCCATGTCACGAGAGAAACGCCCGCGCGCGTAGCGTCACAGACGCGCTTACATGCTAAGGGCCTTTCCTCAAATTACACGCAGACGTGCAAGATTTTCACGTGCCAAATCACTCCGTATCAAGCTGGCCACGCAACAACACACGGAAGACCACGCTCCTGCCCATAAGGCTGAATTACTGTCCCCCAGAGCCCCGAGCACGCTCCCACCTGCCATCTGCTGCTGCCTGCCTGCCTGCCGCCCACGTGCCCTATTATTTGGTGCCTGCACGTGAGCCAGGGTTCCAGTTGCTGTGTCCACCCCTGCTGGAACAGAAGACTCCCGACTGGGATACCATTGCTCCACAGCCCAGCCCCAGGACCCAGTTGCCCACCCACGCCTGCCTTGGGGGTCGCCATGTCGGGGCAAACACCATCTGAGACCACTGGCGACCCCCAGCCAGAGAGGCAGAGGGCCACCAGCTTCAGTGTGAAGGAAGTTGGTGTCCTGGTGGAGCATGTCCTTTGGCATTTTGATGCCCTCTTCGGAACATCACGCGCCAACAAGGAAGGACAGGAGAGGATCTGGGACGACGTAGTGGTTGCCGGGGTGGCAACCCGCGACATCAAGCACGTCAAGTAGCGCTGGGAGGACTTCAGGTCCAGGACTCTCTACAAGGCCCAGTGCCTCGCGTAGTGGGGCTGGGTCAGCATGAGTGACATCCAGATGAGGGTCCTGGAACACGTATGCCCAGTGCTCCATGCCCAGATCCTTCGGAGGAAGACCCATCTGGAGTTGAGCGGTAAGTGGCCAAGCATTGGTGTGTGGGATGGGGCATGTTGCAGTGTACTGGTGGTCTGATACTTGCCTGTATGTGTGACATAGGTCATGTATGGATGTGTATGTGCAGGGACATCATGGTCATGCATGTGAGACCAGTAATGTGTGAACCACATTGTTGGTGCATGTGTTACAATGCAACATGGGGAGCTGTATGCCAAATGCACACATGAAAGCATGCCAGTGTCTTGTTGTTGGACATGGAGGGGGTGTGAGGGATGGGTGATGCTGTAATGTACATGTATGGTGCACATGTGTGTGTGTCTAAGAAGTGTGTGTGTGACTTTGAAACACCATGGATGCATGACACATGTCCGTGATGATGTGTACATTCACTCATGCAGTGGGGACACTGTTGGATGCACTGTGTCTATCCACTGTGTCTGTGGTGTACAAGCAATGATGCATGACCCTCTGGTGATGTGTGTGCAATGGATCAGTGTGAGCCATGATGCATGTGAGTTTGAAGGCAACATTTTGGTTAATAGAGGGCCTTGTACATGGATGCTGATGTTGATTGCAGGCGCTGTGCCTGTTTCTGCATGTGTGTTGCGTACATTCACCCATGTGTCGTGGAGGGAGAGGATGGAAGTGACGTTTGACACTGCCACTCATGTGTTATTGCTTCCTGTCTAGGGGAATATTGTACTGTACCCTGATGTTTGTGTTCTATTTCTCCCTCTATGCAGCGTCAAGTGAAGAAGAGGACGGAGATGGCACTGTGGCGTCAAGCGGCAGGGATGCCTCCACTGAACGGCAACGCAAGGCCCAGCAACCCTCCCAGGACTTGCCATCATCTGGGAGCGAGTGTGTTGGTGCCGCGTCTGTTACTACGGCTGTCGCGGAAGGGCCGGGTGAGCCCCCACAGGGGCTTGCAATGGCGGAAGACGGTGTGGAGACATCCAGGTTGGTGGTCTCCACAGAGGAGGAGGAGCCCGCTACTGAGCCGCACATGGGGCCTGGCGGGGGTAGTACCACTGGTGCAAGTGGTGCAGTCCAGGGCCAGGGTCAGGAGGCAGCACAGGTCACCACAGAGGGGCCTGTGCATGTTGCTGTCCTTGACCCAGTGACTGCACCACCATGCACCAGCAGGGATGCCCCGTCCCAGGCCCGTCCGCAGGTAGGGGAGAGTGCCATGTCATCTGCCTCTACACTACCTGCGGACGAGGGGTCCCATGAATGGTGTTGCATTGCGCATGCGTGACATTCGTGATGATGTGCGTTCTTCCTGGGCGGAGAACGCACGCCATCACGAACAGCAGCGTCACGACGTGGCACTGTTGGGAGGAGCTCTGGTCAGTGGGTTCCTACATGTGACGCGCACTCTGGCGGACCTCTCCTCCTCTGTGGAGACTATGCGCCAGTCGTTCTCCCTGCCGTCTTCCAGCCCAGATTCCACCAGGGCCCCCTGTGGACCTGGCCTGACCAACACAGCCAGCTTGGTGGAGATCCCATCCCTGCCACAGTTGGAAGTCGGCGGTCCAGCAGGGGTGGACACCACAACTGGAGACCAGCTGATGGAGGATGTGCAAACATCATCGGACAGGGCACATGGACAGCAGCAGCAGAAGCAGGCTCTAGGTGGGAGCAATGATGGCTTGGAGCCATCGACATCAGGGGGGCAGGCATCGGCCAGAGGGCAGGAGGACCCTGGAATGGGTGTGTCTTCCGTGTGGCTGCGGTTGGGCCAGTGTATAGGTGCGCAGCGGCGGCGGGCGGAAGAGGCACAGCTCACCATGGTAAGGGTGGAGTTTTCCATGCGTCGGGCGTTGTGGCGGGCATAGTGCCTCAAGGCGACTCGCAGGGAGTTGGAACAGGCCATGAGCGCCTCCCTGCAAGACCTCAGGGCCAGGACAGAGGCCCGCCTCCAGCAAATAGACATGGAGTTCGATGATGCCCTGTCTGAAAACATCACTGACTGAGCCGCAGGTCTTGCCTTTCGCCATTGTAAATAGTTTATAGTGTTAGGTTTCCATTTTTTTTTATTTTGGGGCTTTTGGACTATGCCCCACACTTTTGTATATAGTTTTTTTGTTAGGTAGGTTATTAGATAGGTTTCATTTGTTTCGTTGGGCTCATGGACCCTTGAAAATTGGATTGTACATAGTTGGACGTTGGATTTATTTGGACATTTTGATTTCATTTCACCATGGATCAATGGATTTACCTTTTTGCGTTTCATTTGGATTTGGTTTGGTGGAGAGAGAGTTTTGGATTACTTGGGTTTTTTGGAGGAATTTTTATTTTTTTTATTTGGACATGCATTTCATTTTATGTTTGCCATTATTTTATGCTTTAAGTACTTTAAATTGGTTTTCATGTTGATACATTTTGATCTTTTACTTCAATGTGTGGGATTCACTCATTGGGTTCATGCATTTTGACATGTGGGTTTACTCAATCAATGGCAACCTGTGTGTGTGTGTGTGTGTGTGTGTGTGTGTGTGTGTGTGTGTGAGACGGACATGTACATAGTTGACTTTTGGATTGTGTCATGAGATGGGCATGTCACTGCTGGGTGGGTGAGTGGGTGGGGGGACATGAGTGGGGGCCTGCTGGCAGGTGACCATCACTGCTGGGGGGTGTGGGTGCTGGGGGACATGAGTGGGACATGAGTGGGGGCCTGCTGGCAGGTGACCCTCACTGCTGGGGGGTGGGGGTGCTGGGGGACATGAGTGGGGGACTGCTGGCAGGTGACCATCACTGCTGGGGGGTGGGGGTGCTGGGCGACATGAGTGGGACATGAGTGGGGGCCTGCTGGCAGGTGACCCTCACTGCTGGGGGGTGGGGGTGATGGGGGACATGAGTGGGGGCCTGCTGGCAGGTGACCCTCACTGCTGGGGGTGGGGGTGCTAGGGGACATGAGTGGGGGCCTGCTGGCAGGTGCCCCTCACTGTTGGGGGGTGGGGGTGCTGGGGGACATGAGTGGGGGCCTGCTGGCAGGTGCCCCTCACTGCTGGGGGGTGGGGGTGCTGGGGGACATGAGTGGGGGCCTGCTGACAGGTGCCCCTCACTGCTGGGGGTTGGGGGTGCTGGGGGACATGAGTGGGGGCCTGCTGGCAGGTGACCCTCACTGCTGGGGGGTGGGGGTGCTGGGGGACATGAGTTGGTGATCTCTAGTGCAAGGTGACATGTGGCCTGGCTGGGGGCATGCCCATGGTGGATGGACTGCCTGCGGGACATGACCAGGGCTGCTGGGTAGTCCCCTGTGGTGTGGTTTGCCTGCAGGGTCCGTGGAGGGGGTAGAGGATACACCTGTGAGAACTCACACTGCCAATTGACATGTGGGACTCCCCGCGCACCCCCCTGGATACACGTACCCCGCTCTGACAGCGAAAGCACGTGTGTAACTTCCCCCGTACCACGTTATACACATACCCCGCTCGCAGAGGGCCAATTGCGTGTGAAACTTCCCGCGCACCCCAGTAATCCACGTACCCCGCACGCACAGGGCCAATGACGTGTGAAACCTCCCGCGCACCCCAGTAATCCACGTACCCTGCTTGCACAGGCCCAATCGCGTGTGAAACTTCCCATGTACCACAGTAATCCATGTAGCCTGCACGCACAGGGCCTGCCACATTTGAAATTTCCTGCGCTCCCCCCAAATCCACGTACCCCGCTCTCACAGGCCCAATCGCGTGTGAAACTTCCCGTGCACCCCAGTAATCCATGTAACCCGCTTGCACAGGCCCAATCGCGTGTGAAACTTCCCACTTACCCCAGTAATCCATGTAGCCCGCTCGCACAGGGCCTGCCATGTGTGAAACTTCCCGCGCACCCCCCAAATCCACGTACCCCGCACCCACAGGGCCAATCATGTGTGAAACTTCCCGCGCACCCCAGTAATCCATGTACCCCGCACGCACAGGGCCAATGACATGTGAAACTTCCCGCGCACCCCAGTAATCCACGTACCCTGCTTGCACAGGCCCAATCGCGTGTGAAACTTCCCACGTACCCCAGTAATCCATGTAGCCTGCACGCACAGGGCCTGCCACATTTGAAATTTCCTGCGCACCCGCCAAATCCACGTATCCCGCTCTCACAGGCCCAATCGCGTGTGAAACTTCCCGTGCACCCCAGTAATCCATGTACCCCGCTTGCACAGGCCCAATCGCGTGTGAAACTTCCCACTTACCCCAGTCATCCATGTAGCCTGCTCGCACAGGGCCTGCCGCGTGTGAAACTTCCCGTGCACCCCCCAAATCCACGTACCCCGCACGCACAGGGCCAATCACGTGTGAAACTTCCCGCGCACCCCAGTAATCCACATACCCCACACATACAGGGCCAATCACGTGCGAAACTTCCCGTGCACCCCAGTAATCCACGTACCCCACTCACACAGGCCCAATCACGTGTGAGACTACCCACGCAGCGGGGTACGTGTATTCGAAAGGGTGCGCAGGGAGTTTTACATGCGTTTTCGTTGTTGTGAGCCTGTGCGCCATGTATGGGATTTGTGCGCTGTACATGGTGCACGGGGAGGGGTTGGGGGCGTAACTGGCGCTGCTGCAGGATCGATGCACCACTCTGCACCACAGCTGGTTTTGGATGTTAAAATCCATGAATACGCTGTGCGCAGAAATGGATTTTAGCACACGCGGCTGGTGCAGAAAGTCGCACGCGCACACTGTGCGCCAGCTGCATGCACCTCTTCTGTGCTGAATTCTATGAATTACCCCCTTTATTTTGTATACCCGTGTCTATGGGTAATTGCCCAGATATGTACTGAATTAGGAAATGTTAGGCCAAACCGTTATGATTAAAATTGGAAAAATTCCACCGAATGACAAAGATAGCTCACACTAGGATGGGAGTTAGATCTCAGGATAACCCACAAAATATGTAATGTATGTGTATGATTTTATTAGAGAGCATAATTATGGAAATATGCATTTGTGGGTAAGCTAATTTGTGGTTCAAATCAATGTAGGAGTTCCCAAATCACATCATAAAATATGACAGATCTTTCTGACTTGCAACCAGAAAAAGGCAAGTCCTTTGACCTATCACAGCCGTGGGGTGTGGTTTGAAATTCTGCCCCTACCATAAACTTAGTGATGTCACTGGACATAATAAATACAGGAACTTCACCACACACTGATTCCTGACTACATCCTGATTTCCGTGCAGCGCTTTGTTCCTGACTTCTTCATATTTCAGCTGATTCCAGACTTCTTTGCAAAACCCAGGTATCAACAATTGCTGAGCTCTTCTTCAGCTATGCCCAAATCTTGAGCCATCCCAAACTTCAGGAAAGAATAATTCTGATCCAGTCTGGCTTGCTACCATTAAGGCTTGCCTACTGAACTCACCATCCCACTAAACTACAGTTCCCAGTGACCGGAAGGGCCAATCCAATCCAAATCCAGTTTGAGATGCCAGTCCAATTGACCCAAACCACCCAGCTGACCATCCTGCCAGAGGTGCCCTGCTGCCTGTAGACCTGGTCTGGATGACCAAAACCCTGAAGGCCCAATTTTAATTTACAGTGGACTGTAAGTATCAACAGGAATCATAGTAATCCATAGTATATTTGCCTTATCCTATCCCAATATCAACCCATCCTCTCTTTAACTTAAGAACTTATAATAGTGTCACACCAATCTTGAAACCTTGCTTTGATTTCTTGTGCTAGTGATCATTTCTTGAAAATCCTTTCGTATTGTGAAAATCCCAAACCCTTAAAAATCATCCCCCGGGTAATCCGACAGAGTCCTCCAAGGCAGACACGGAGGTGCTTGGGTTGGTTTCTGCAGACCACTCTGAGGCTTACTCTGTTTCAAACTGGTAACCAGCATGAATACCCTAGTTTAGAGCATAATTGTCATTGTAAGAACTGATTTCTGTTTTCATTTTCGCGCCTTTATTTTCAAAAACACCTCTCATTCAAACTTGCATAACTTTTTCAATGTTATAGCTAGAGACTTCATTTCAACTCTCACTGAAACTTAAGACCTGTAGCTACATCCACAACCACAAGAAACAGTATATTTGACCCATTTTTATAAACAATCGTATAGTGAAAATGAAGCACGAATACGCATTTTTGCAAAATGTTTTACACATCTTTTCTCATTCAAAGTATTTCCAAACTCCCATTCTGATTTAAAGTGTGTTCTGTTGCTCATCTTGTAGCTTATGTTTGTTAGAATCTGTTTAGTGTTGCTCCCATAGGAATCTTTATCAATTTAAGCATTTTTGCACACTTTTCATTATTTCACAAAGCCATTTTCAACTCTCATTTTAAAAGTGTAAAATTTCCCAAAAATGCTTTTCTCCCTTGTTTGGGGAGGGAAGATAACATTTAAACTCTAAACACTGTTCTACATTCCTGAGCACCTTCTTCTTACTTACATCTGTGTAGAATTGCTTAGTTGTGAATAAAGAACTTTGCAGGGGGAAACCTTAACCTAAGCGCTATATTTTTCAACAAACCAAAACTGTTCTTTTTCCTGTGTTTTCTATTCTGTACTGCTATAAGTGAATTCATTTGCTTTACTTACTTTCTCATTTTTTTTGTCACCACATTGGTGATTGCTGACATTTCGCATGGGGATACATATTGCACAATAATACCTTGTCACATAAGGGCAGCGTATGTCTCATAAATGCCTTCATCTGCCTCTCTTGACATGGGATATTGTTAGACTCGATGTAAAATTGCTCCTGCCTTCAAATGTATTTATACTGCTCCAACCCCTTTCTACAGGCCTACACCATAAGGGCTGCTAGTCCATAGTACAATTGGTATTTTTTGCCAAATCTTGTTGTATGGTACCTTTTTAGCCAACAATTGTATCTGAGGTATTTCTCTGTACTGTATCAGCAATTGATATGGGATAGATATTTCAAAAAGTATTTCATCATCTGTGTAGTCATCCTCAAATAAGTCATCATCAGGCATGTAACTCAACCGTAATGTTGAGTCTAATTCAATGGCTGTATGCCAGCTAACACCTTACTCCGCTGTCCCTTGTAACACTACTCTATCCTCTCTCCCTATTGCTGCCTCTGAATGTATTATTATGATCTCTCCTTCTGCCACGTCTGTGTGTACTTCTGCTCTGAACAAAAACTCTACAGGTAATCGTAGAAGCTTGACTCGTATTCATCAAGACCATCCTACGAACACTTGTACTCCATAAAGGAATCATTCTGAATTTAGGAATACCCCTCATAATGTTTTCCAGCCATAAAATTATTATAAAAACTCTTTGGCATTAGCCTAATACATGCATGATGTTGAACATATTATTCCTTCCTCAGTGAATGCAATTGTCATGTTTAACTTGGCTATCAAGTCTCTTCCCAATATGTTAACCAGTGTCTTTTGGGAATAAAATAATGGTTCAGCCATTGTATCTTCTCCCACTATTATAGATAACTGCTCTGTAAATGAAACCTTTGTCATAGCCCCAGAGAACCCTTGTGCGACCATGGCGATCAAGTCTCTTCCCAATATGTTAACCAGTGTCTTTTGGGAATAAAACAATGGTGCAGCCATTGTATCTTCTCCCACTATTATAGATAACTGCTCTGTAAATGAAACCTTTGTCATACCCCCAGCGAACCCTTGTGCGACCATTGTCATTTCTGAGAGTGGTAAAACCCTTCCATGACACAAGATCTTGTCACCCGGGTGTCAACCATAGAGGAAAATATCCTATCTCCTATTGTCACCCCCACCCTGGGTTCATCTTCTGGGTCAAGAGTTACTGATAACACTGGACACAACAGGCTTCTCTGTGCGCTCTCCTATTGTGGAAACATTATCTTCCCTGTTCCTGTAAAGGGGTTCCCTCTACCACTCTTACCTCTTTTGTTCCTCTCTCCTCTATGTCCACCTCAGTCAAAAACCTTGGCTGCACAATGGACTCTAACCTAACCTTGTTCTACCACATTAGAAATGTATCCAAATCCTGCCACTTCAACCTCAAGCTACTGAGAAACATCTTCCCTTGTCTCACCTACCCCCATAAACTAACATCAGTTATGTCCATTGTCATGTCTAGACTTCACTATGCAGACTCCCTATTCCTGGGTGCACATGCCTACCAACTAAACAAACTCAAAAGTGTCTAGAGATCTGCAGCCAGGCTCCTTCTTGCCCTCGGCTGACGGGTTCGCATTACACCTGTACTCTGCACACTACACTGGCTCCGGATTGTGCGAGGAGCCATATCTTGTGCATTACTCACTGAGCCATGCACACAACGACCCCGAAATACCTCCAAGAGAAGATTACTCCTTAGCTTCCAACCCTCAACCTTAGGTCAAGCACTGCCCTCCTCCTATAGGTCTCTCCTCCAAATCAGCAACCTGGTGCCTACCATCTGGAACTCTCTGCCCCCCTCATTCGACACATGCAAGACTATATGGAGTTCTGAAAAGCACTCAAAACCTGACTCTTCTCCTAAATTGTGCGAACGGACTCATCTGGCTTTGCTCTGCCTCCCAGCCAACTATTCACAATGAGGGAAAGGCCAAGAACCCTCTGCAATGGACAGGTAAGAATGCCCGGGACACAGAACCCTGGGCCTAGTAGCACTTACATTTTAACTTTATGATTGTGTTGGCTCTTTCTTTATTTGGCAATGTAATATGCTCTGTAGATCACTGATGTTCTGCATTAGCCATGAGCTGCACCAAGACTACTCAGCCATCCACTCCATCTGAGAGTTTCAGACGAGCACAGCACTTAAGAGTATGACCTGGTTGCAATGCTAGAGTGTCTGGGTTCTTGGAGGATCCAGCCATGTATTGCATGGAGTATTTGAAGTATTCATTGACCTGGATGCTTCTGCCAATCCAGAAACCTATAATACATGAGCAATACCAAGATATGTAACGCCTTCTTCTTGTAAAGCACTAACATGACTTTAGCATTGTTACTACACTCCTAGTCATGTTTGGACCTAGATTGTTCAACATTGCTCTGCACCTGGAAGAAACTATACTCGTACAGCAGGTGTGAAGTGGTCAAACACAGCATTGCTTAAAGTTCTAGGTCCAGGAAGGTACTGCCATGTATTGCTGATAGAGCTCAGCTCATACTAGAGTTAGAGGTTCCTGATACACCAGACACCTATAAAGGGGAGCATAGATATTTTGGTAGGCACAGGAAGGCAATCAGGGACAGGCAGGCTTCTTGCAACTCCATGGATACTCGCACATACATGCACATACCTACAAAAACGTATAGCCTCAGAAAGCCTCTGAGGTGTAAACCTGGTCACTCTGTTTGGGGTGAAATCCCTTCCCACACTTTTAAATGAGCATAAGTAATAATAAATATGTTGATTTTCTTTTGCAGTAAAAAATTACCACATAATTTTCAAACCCAGAGTGGTTACATATGATACAAAGAATTACATCATTCATTGATATCTATACGAAAACTTAAGTACAATTCAAAATACACGAGTCCACATGCGATCTCTCAAGACAAAAAGTCTCTTAAATTCCACAAAAAGTGACTTTTGTCATTTGCACCACCAATGCTTGCAGTGCCATTGTACTATCACATTAATGCACTGCGCGTTTCGGGGATTGGGCCCCTTCATCAGATGTTAATGTTGATTGCATTTCTTGAACTTCTACAAAAAACACAAAATTATATATTGTCACTCTACTATTAGGCATGGTCCAAATGAACAAGTATGAGCTAATAATGGCCAAACCAAAGGAAGTTGGTACAACTAACCTTCAAATCAATGTGGGTCTTCTACCAAAGCCCTCAAAGCCGGCAAAGAAGAATTTCTACCAATCTCATTGAACTTCGAATTTAACGGCAATTCTGTTTGCCCTGAAAGGCAACCACTAGTCCTTTTCTTCAACCACAACAATTTGGATAAACAAATTCTAAAATTAAAAAAGTAAACACAAAAACTAATTAATAGTAAGAAACCACTCGCTCTGTGTCTTAAACAATAATTAACACAAAAAGTTAGCAAAAGAGCTACAGTTCAAAAAGGTCCCAATAATCCCTGTAACCCCAAACTGCACTTTTCCTGACTGTCGTATGTTTTTAATGTGATCCGGGAACGGAAAAGCTGCTGCTGAAACAGCCTTCCGTCCCGAACCGCATTTAAATACTATAGTGATCCGTCACATGATCACGATCTGATCATGTGATCAGAAGAGAACTGACGGTGATAAGGTATCGTTCCCGTCAGAGAAATGCAGCTCCTCAACTGATTTTTTGGATACAACTTCCTTTGTGCCGCTCACTGGTAAAAACTGGCAAAGAATATGTTAGGGAGAATTCTCTTATCAGGCTAATTTCCCAAACCTAGTGAGTCCCCCAGCAGCTTCGCTGGATTTTTGGGGTTTGTTTTTTTCGCCTGCTAAGATTGAGACTCTTTGAGCTATGGGGTTTCTTTTTACTCCATAGGGTATCATCTGTTTTTCTGTATGTGTGGTACACAGCAGCCTCAGTGCAGTACCACAGGGGTGTCACAGTGACCCCCAAACATAGACTCCATACCCTGGGACTGACTACTGTCTCCCATGGCATGTAAAGTCACCATTGGCTTTACTAGTCCAAAATTGTGAACAGAACCAGTACAAACCATCATATTGTGGAAGTACTGGTAAGGGGTAATTCGATTGCCCCTGGGTCTGTTTTTGAGGGGGCACTGTCCCATCCCCCCTCGTCGAGTTTCTGGCTGGTGGCAGTGGTTACCACGCAAAATATTCCACCGGAATATTCTCTATGGGATTTTCCCATTGATTTTAAACGCACCACTTTTTGGTGCAATATTAAAGATACCTCTGGTTTATTTATTTAATATTAAATCACCGGTTGGGTCTTTTTGCCAGAACTCGATTCTGAAATGTTTCATCCCTGTGCAGTGCAACGACTCCACGTCCCCTCCTCAACGAGACCTTCTTGTCCCCTGGTCGGAACCACAAACTTCAACCACTGCCAGGAACAACTGCCCCCGCTGGAGTTTCCTTTCTCTTTAAGGTACTGTGTCCTGCCTGGCCTCCCTTTCTACAGATTGCTAAAGGTGACCCTTAAATCCTTGGCTTCTACACTGGGTTGGCTCCAGGCCGTCTAACTATATCTTTTGAATCACCCCAACCTATTTTGAACACTCTGCAAAGACTTTCAGTGCACTTTAAACCGTGTGATCCTGGGCACATTTCGCTTTGCTCCATTTGAAGTGGGCCTGTCCTATGAACTTTGGCTCTACAGTATAATGTGCCTTTCTCCCCTTGCTCTGAACTCTTAAAAGTGTTGGGAACTGTTTTATTCTTCTGCTCTGCCTTTTTCTCTCCCTTTAACTACATTATCAGAGTGCCATCTTGGTTAAGCGCTCACCTCTGTTGTAACAAATAGTAGTGTTTTAACCCTGACTGGTCTGATAACTATTAAGGGAGGTGTGTATACTTTGCCTGACTGTGTTTTAACATTGCTTTTGATTGATAGTGCTAGTATATGCCATAAAGTGTGTTTTAAATAAATAATTATATACTTCTTATACAAAGCTCTGGTCAGTGTTTGTTTGCTCTACTGTGTTTTGGCCCTATTGTGTATATTATGCATACTGCCCTACTCTTCTTGAGAGAAGTCTGACTGCTCAGCCACAGCTACCAGGTAAATCTGGGTGGTGCAGACTGCTACCAATTGGGTTTACTGCTTACTCCTGTAGTCTTAATCTTTTTGCAGTGTTCCCCAAGGGAACTGCACAGGATTCTGCCTAACACTGGTGTACAGCGGTGGGATTTGTATTGAGTATACATTTTAGAGTGTCTAAATACCTTAGTGCAACTAACCACAAAGCTTAGCACTGTAAAAGTTAATTTTTAAACAAGTCAAACTATGGAAAGTTACAGCCAAGAGTCCCTTTCTGCAAAAACTGCTGATTGTTTAAGAGTTCTTTGTAGAGATAAGGATCTTCATGTTAAAGGCAAGGAAATGGAACTAATAGAAAGATTGTTGGAAAACCAAAGTCTGGGTAGTGGTTCAGAGGAACCTACCTCCCCAGCAAATGTAGACAACAGCGATGAAGGTAATATGGATCAAAGTATTGATAATGTTGTTGCAGATTCAGAAGAAGGAAGTGAGGCCAATGTAACTGTCCCCACTGCCCCTCTGCCTGCTCTAGCACCTCAAGCTATGTCTACTGGACCTGTGTCAGGTCCCACATTAAGTCCTGAATTCATTGAACTAGAAAAAATGAGTCTTGAACTAGAGTTCAAAAGAATTAGTGTCCAATCTGAACAAAAGCACCAAGAACTAAGGCCCAGAGAAATGGAGCTCAAGCATGAGCTAGAGATGAAGAAATTGTCTGTTGAAAATACTTCTCTCCCCTGATCCTCTAGGAATTCCAGACCCAAAAGACCCCGGATGCCTAAAGAGATTGTGGTTATGTATGAACCTAAATTGGATGTGTTGGATTGGTTGGCTATGTTTGAGTATAATCATGGGCTCCAGAATATCACAAGGAATCAGTTGCTTCCTTGGTTGTTCTTTCTCTAGGCTCCCCCCTGTTGCATCCGATGTGGTAATGGAGTTGGGGGAGGTGGATAGGATGGATTATGAATGTGTGAAGCTACCTTTAATAGCTAGATTTGGGAAGACCCCTTCCCAGTACCTTAAGAGGTTTAGGACCCTCAAAAAGCATGATGGTACCCCTTGGGCTACCTGGGTGAGTGAAAGTTTGAAAATCTTAGAGGGATGGATTAAGGGTTACAGAGTGAACACTTATGAGGGAATGAGAAATCTTGTTATGTTGGAGTCAATTTATGATGCCTGCTCTCCTGAGCTCAGACAGCACTTGGCTGATTCAAAGGAATTAGATTCCAAGAAGCTAGCTAAGGCTGCTGACTTGTGGGTTGCCAACAGAGCTACTCACAAGGATTCTGGGGCAACTCAATAAAAGGATGGGGGGAAACAGCCAAAAAAGGACTCCAAAGAGAATTCAAATAATTCCAATTCCAAAGAGGGCCCCAAACAAAACTCTAAGGGTAAGCCACAAGGGAAACCCAATCAGGCTGGTGTACCTTCTGGTCCCAGACCAGAAGGAGGTCAGAGCAAGCCTCCATTCCAGAAAGCATTTGGAAAATGCTATGTTTGTGGCTCTACTGACCATGTGAAAGGAGATCCCAGATGTAAGGGCAAACCCTCAGGGGTCCAGCTTGTCTCCCTAGCCTTCGCTCCAGAGGAGGAAGTACCAATGACAAGTGGAAACTTTCTACTACTGGCTGATGATCCCATTGGAGTCTCAGCCAGTGTTTCTTTAGTGTCCCTGGGGTTGTGGGAACAACAGAATTTAGATGTCTATATTTCTATCCCAGATAATACTAAAGAGTATTATAAGGACAGTGTCCAGGTGAATGGTCAGGAGACTCCTGCCATTAGGGACACTGGGGCCAGCATAACTGTGGTGGATGAATCTTTTTTCAAGGCAGAGGAGGTTGCTAGCGCACCCAAAAGCCTCACCAAGTTAGCTGGAGGGCCTGTGCAGATGTGTCCCCAGTTACCAGCTCTCACCAAGTGTAATGATATGACTGTGAAGATACCTGTCAGTGTACAATAATCTAAATGCACACTGGCCTAACTAGCGCTACCAAGCCTATTCCCTAGCTTACCAATATTCTTACCACTGCTTAGTATGCTTCCATCTACTATTAGTTTGTTTGCCTGCGTCCTCATCGTCCTAAACAGTGTAACTCAATCTAAGATGGCTCTGCATTTACCCAACATGCCTCTTCCAATTACTCTTATTAACCAGGCACCACACTTAGACATAAACAACCTTCAGCTACTCCCCACCAGTCTCCCTCGTACTACCATAGGTAGGAACCTAGGACTTAGAGCTAGTCTAGCCAAAATTTATGAGCTTCTAGCCCGCTCATTGCCCACTTTACAGAAGTCCAAAGAACAGCCTCCTCGATCCAGTTCTTCCACCAAAACTTCTAATCCACCCTACAACCCCACCACTAGACCCCCTCATAAGCTCCCCAGTCAGGGCATTCTCGATTCAACACAAGACAAACGTCACACAACTACTACTAAAAACACAGTCAGCCCTAAAATCAAGGGAGCTCTGATCAACGCCAGAACATTAGTAGCTCACGCCACAGAAATCGCAGACCTGATCCTTAAAGAAGATCTTGATTTCCTTGCCATCACCGAGACTTGGCTACACTCTGCAGCAGGCCCCATGCTCATGCTAGCAGTCCCAGATACCTATTCCATCCTGAGGTAAGATCGCCCCAACTCTAGAGGAGCGGGCGTCGCCTTCATACACAAATGCAGTCTGTCCATGAGACTAGCAACCTCCTCCAATGTCCCCTCTTGTGAAACACTATCAGTCAAAGTCCCACTCACTAATACCCAAACCCTCAATATCCATTTGATTTATCGCCAGCCAGGCCCTATTGGCACCTTTGATGAAGACCTCAATGCCATCCCATCTAGCAATCTTAAAAGCTCCTCTCAAGTTCTCACCCTGGGAGACTTTAACATTGGCTACAATGACCCGGCAGACCAAACAGCCAGCACCATAGCAACACTCTTGCTGAACTAGGCTTTGCGCAAAGAAGCATGGTACCCACTCACTCGAAATGTAGAATACTTGATTGGGTGGCTGACGACAACTGCTTCGCGAACATCACAAATACCTCACCACTAGTCTGGACTGATCACCACCTGTCATCGTTCTTGTTGTCCACTGACAGACCCCCACCTCCGTCTAACACTACGGCCCCTCCAACTCTCACCAGAAATAAGAAGAACATTACACCAGAAAGACTCATCCCGAATCTACTCCCCACACTTAACACACTCCCCGATAACCTGGACCCAGAGATCCTGGTCGAAGAATACAACAAGGTTATGGCTTCCTCGTTGGACCTTATCGCCCCACTTAAACTCAGACCTAGTAAACTGAAAACACACCTTAACAAATGGTACACCCCATTCCTCAAAAACCTAAGGCAGCAAAAAAGAAATTGCGAGGCCACCTGGAAAAAATCCCCTTCAGCCGCAAACAAACTCAAACTCTCCAAACTAACCGCACTTTATACAAAATAAATCTACCTAGCCAAACTTACCTCCTTTGACTCTCGCATATCCAAAGCTAAATCTAATATGAAAGAACTCTTCTCTATACTTAAAGAAGTAGAAACCCCCATACTACCCCCTGATACTTGCACCAAAGATAAAAACTGGTGCTCAGAAATTCAAAATGCCTTGGCAATTAAGATTGTGACCCTTCAAAGTAAAATCTCTAGTAAAAAAGCTGCCCTAAAAGACACTCTCCCCTCCAAAATTCAGGATAAGCACATGACTACAGATCCTATCTGCTTCAAGTTCTCCAAAGTCAATACTCTTGAAGTAGAAAAAATTATCCTGTCTTTGAAAGCATCCAACTGCCAGGGAGATCTGTGCCCAGCACAGCTCATCAAAGATGCCGCCCGTGAACTCTCACCCTTCATCACTAAACAGATCAATGCTTCCTTCAACACTGGCTCCATCCCTTCTAATCTAAAACAGTCCTGGCTACTTCCATTATTAAAAAAACCTACTCTGGACCCAGCCCTACCCACAAATTACCGACCTATAACCACTGTTCCCTTCTTACTAAAAATCCTCGACAAGGTTGCCTATGTACAAATACAGAAGCACCTGGAAGAACACCACCTCTTAGGGTCCAGACAATCAGGATTCCGTCCTCAACACAGGACTGAAACTGCACTTATTGACCTAAAAGCTCAGATTGATACTCTCAGGGATAAAGGGCAAGTTGCCCTTCTCCTCCTCCTTGACTTATCTGCAGCTTTGGATTTGGTCGACCATTCTTTCCTATGCTCACACCTCCATACAGCAGTTCACTTCTCTCCAGAGGCCATCAAATGGATCACCTCATTCCTTAACGGAAGAAATATGAGAGTCTTCTCTCCCACTGCTGCAGCAGACCCCATTCCTATCACTTGTGGTGTCCCACAGGGCTCCTGCGTCCCCCCCACACTGTACAACATATTTATCGAGGATTTGGATCATCTCGGTATCACATACACCAACTACGTAGATGATACCCAGATCCTCCTTCCGCTTTCTGGAGATTATGAAAAGGATTTTGCCTTGTTAAATAGGGTGTACATCATCATTCAGGCATGGATGGCCACTCATGGACTATGCCTGAATGATGAGAAAACAGAGCTTATCATCCTGGGTACCACATCCAGTTTAAAGAAACTTAGCCCTGCCTACAACTCCGTCAAGATAGATGGGAAAAATATCAAAGTTGGACAGGAGGTCAAAACATTGGGTCTCTACTTGGACTCTAACCTTTCCTTCAAAAGACAACTGAGTTCCCTGGCATCCTCAACTGCATACACGTGCAAATTAATCCGCTCAGCCAAACCATTTCTGTCAGACACTAGCTGCCTCACACTCGCTAGAGCCCTTATACTTTCCCGCCTTGACTATTGCAATGCCCTTTACCTGGTAACCTCTAAGGTTGCCACCAACAAGCTACAAACCCTACAGAATAACGCCCTGAGAGCAGCCCTAGGCATCCCTAGAAGAGAGCACATCTCAGGACTCAGCCAACAGAACAACTGGCTATCCACTAGAGACAAAATCCTCCTAAAAACGGCATCTTTAACCCACAAATCTCTTAGCAATGCCGCCCCGATCTATTTGATGAACAGGTTCCACAGACAAGCATCCTCGAGACCCCTCAGAACTGCACACAAAGACTGCCTCCCTGTCCCAAATGTCAAACTTGCCACTATAGGAGGTAACAGTTTTCCAGTAAAAGCAGCCAAACTGTGGAACGTCCTGCCTCCCAATCTTAGAGCAAACATGCCCTACCTGAAATTCCGATCCATGCTAGTCTCATGGCTGAAAACGAGGGACCACCAAGATAGCTAGGTGCCAAGGCTTTCACTCATGCTACCCGCACACTATGTAACCTCGTGCGCCCACTTTGTACTCGTGTTTATATTGTACATATTGCTTGTTCTCCTCATTATGCTCTGTACATACTTCCATTGCTAACGTGTACATTTTATATCTGTAACTAAGCTTTGCATATTCTTGTAAATGCTGCGCCTTGATACCCCCGGGTATATCCACGCATTATAAATAATAAAACAAACAAACAAACAAACAATGTGAGGTACCAGGAGGAGTTCTGTTGCGAAATGACCTGAAAACTCTTGGAGTTGTGCCACACACCCCCAGACCTCCTAGTAAAAGGTTACAGGAACTAACCAGACCTGCAAGGGAGAAAAACTTGAGAGGTTCTCCCAAGGAGATGATGGAAAAAGAAATCACTCCTACTCCACTGGAGCTACTTACTGTAATCTCTAAGCAACCAGAAGCAAAGGGGTGACCTAAGACTTTAAAGAAGAAACCAGCAGCAAGCACTCCAGTGCTTCCAACAAGGACATCCCCTAGGTTGTCCAAAGTTAGACCTGTAACTCCACCTCCAGCTGAGGCTGAGAGGGTGCTACAACCCTGTGTGGTTGAACTAGACTCTGAAGAAGAGCTAGTAGGAGGCCAAGAACTTATTGGAGATCTGTACCCTGCTGGCCATCCTGAGCTGCAGTCTTTACTGGCAGAAGGTGGACCCAGCAGGTCAGCTTTCCGTAAAGGCCCAAAGAGAATATCCAACTCTGGAAGGTCTCCGCCACCAGGCAGCTTCTCATGCTGAGGGGCAAGAACCTGGGAAGTATAGGTTACACTGGGAAGATGGCCTCTTCTACAGTGAACTGACTCAGTCTGCACCTGGAGACTACAAACGACTTGTAGTCCCTCAAGAAAACAGACTTCAGTTCTTGCAGCTAGCCCATGAGATTCCTTTGGCTGGTCACTTGAGTTTCAAGAAGACCAAGGAAAGGTTCTCACTCTACTTTTATTGGCCAAAGATGGGGGCTGAGGTAGATAAGTTCTGCAAGAGCTGTCACACCTGCCAAACTTCTGGAAAGAGTGGTTCCAAGAATGTGGCACCTTTAGTGCCTCTCCCAGTGGTGGGAGTCCCATTTGAGAGGGTAGGGATTGACATTGTTGGTCCCCTTGATCCTCCAACCTCCTCAGGCAACAGGTTTATCCTTGTTGTAGTAGGCCATGCTACTAGATATCCTGAGGTAATTCCTATGAGGACTGTTACAGCTCAGGCTGTGGCTAAGGCCCTACTTGGTATTTTTACCAGGGTTGGGTTTCCTAAGGAGGTAATCTCTGACAGGGGGTCACATTTTATGTCCCACTACATGAAAGCCATGTGGAAAAACTGTGGAGTTACCTACAAGTTCTCTCCTGCCTACCACCCACAGACCAATGGACTGGTTGAAAGGTTTAATAGAACAATGAAGAGCATGATAGGTGCTTTAGAAGAATCCCTTAGAAGAAAGTGGGACCTTCTACTGCCATGCCTTCTCTTTGCTTATATAGAAGTCCCTCAGGAGGGAGTAGGATATAGTGCCTTTCAACTTCTCTATGGCCATCCAGTCAGAGGTCCATTGGCCCTGATTAAGGAGAGGTTGGAGAGTGCTTCTTCCCCCAAGCCAGTCAGAGTGACTGACTATGTGATAGGACTCCAGAGGAGAATGTCACAGATGATGGCTCAAGCTAGTGATAACTTGAAGGCTGGTCAAGCTTTGGTCAAACATTGGCATGATCAAAAGGCTAACATGGTTGCGTTCGCTCAAGACCAGCTAGTTCTTGTTATGATTCCAACACGGCAGAGGGCCTTGCAAGACAAATGGATGGGACCCTTCAAGATTGTCGGAAAACCTGGAGAGGTCAACTATCTGGTGGACTTGGGCAATCCCAAAGAGGCTCCCAGAGTCTTCCACACCAACAGACTAAAGGCTAATGTCTCTAAGCCTGAAGTAGGAGCTTTGCTTCTAGCTTCAGCAGCAGAGGCTTACCTTTGGATGAAAAGATTGAAGGAGTTAATCTCTCTTCAAATCTGACACCTGAGCAACAAGAGGAGTGCAAATCTATGTTAAATCAGTTTGCCTCCCTGTTCTCACTTTCACCAGGCGTGACCCCTTGGGGACAGCATGATATAGTCACTGGTGACTGTCTGCCAGTAAAAAGCAGAGGCTACAGAATGTCAGAGAATGTACGCACCCACATCAAGGCAGAGGTCAGCAAGATGCTTGACCTCGGGGTAATAGAGCCCTTTACTAGTCCATGGCCTAGCCCAGTTGTGTTAGTACCAAAGGCAGGATCCAAAGAACTGAGATTCTGTGTCGACTACAGAGCTCTTAATGCAGTCACCAAGACTGATGCCCATCCTTTGCCAAGGACAGATGAGTTGGTGGATAAACTTGGTGCAGCCAAGTTCCTCAGCACATTTGATCTGACGTCAGGCTATTGGCAAATAGCCCTGAGAGAACACGCCAAGGAGATAACTGCATTTTCTACCCCAGTTGGCTTATATCAATTTAAGGTTATGCCCTTTGGACTGAAGAATGCACCTGCTACCTTCTAAAGGATGGTAAATCAGGTTCTGACTGGGATGGAGGACTTCTGCATGGCATACCTGGATGACATTGCAGTGTTCAGCCACTCCTGGGAAGAGCATGTTGACCACTTAGGACAGGTTTTGCAGGCTCTGGAAAAGGTCAATCTGACCATAAAGGCAAGTAAATGCCAGAATGGGCAGAGTAAAGGGGTCTACCTTGGACATGAGGTAGGAGGTGGTGAAATAAGGCCTTTGCCCAGTAAGATTGAAGCTGTGCAAAATTGGACAACACCTACTACTCAGACCCAGGTGAGAGCCTTCCTAGACCTCACTAGGTACTACAGGAATTTCATAGAGAACTATGGGACCATAGCTTCTCCACTGAATGTGATCTCCTCTCCTAAGTTCCCTAAAAAGGTGAAATGGAATGAGTAGTGCAATCAGGCCTTTGAAAACCTGAAGAAAGCCCTTTGTCAAGCTCCAGTAGTCAGAGCTCCTAACTATCACCAAACTTTCATTGTACAAACTGATGCTTCTAATGCAGGTATAGGTGCAGTCCTTATCCAACTGGATGAGAAAGTAGGGAACACCCCATTTGCTTCATCAGTAGAAAACTGAAGGATCCTGAAACAAGGTGGGAAACCATTGAAAGAGCGTGCTTTGCTATTGTGTGGGCTCTGAAGAAGTTTAGCCCATACTTGTATGGTTCTACTTTTGTTATTCAGACTGACCACCAACCCTTGAGATGGTAAATGCAAATGAAAGGGGAAAACCCAAAACTATTGAGATGGTCAATCTGCCTTCCAGGGTTTGATTTCACCATTGAGCACAGGTCAGGGTGTCAACACCAAAATGCTGATGGTCTCTCTAGGATGTTTGTAACCGACTAGAGGTATGAGATTCATCCAGGAGTGGATTCAATCCTCCTGTCCCTTAGTCTGGGGGGGAGAGTGTTAGGGAGAATTCTCTTATAAGGCTAATTTCCCAAACCTAGTGAGTCCCCCAGCAGCTTTGCTGGATTTTTGGGGTTTGTTTTTTTTCCTGCTAAGAGTGAGACTATTTTACTCCCACTCTTAGACATGATTTGAGGTATGTCTTTGACTTGTTATGTGCTTGTGGGCTATGGGGTTTCTTTTTACTCCATAGGGTATCATCTGTTTTTCTGTATGTGTGGTACACAGCACCCTCAGTGCAGTACCACAGGGGTGTCACAGTGACCCCCAAACATAGACTCCATACCCTGGGACTGACTACTGTCTCCCAGGGCATGTAAAGTCACCATTGGCTTTACTAGTCCAAAATTGTGAACAGAACCAGTACAAACCATCATATTGTGGAAGTACTGGTAAGGGGTAATTCGATTGCCCCTGGCTCTGTTTTCGAGGGGGCACTGTCCCGTCTGGCTGGTGGCAGTGGTTACCACGCAAAATATTCCACCAGAATATTCTCTATGGGATTTTCCCATTGATTTTAAACGCACCACTTTTTGGTGCAATGTTAAAGATACTGCTGGTTTATTTATTTAATATTAAATCACCGGTTGGGTCTTTTTGCCAGAACTCAATTCTAAAATGGTGTTTGTGTCCGTCTCTGTAACTCTGACCAAGGTCGAGCCCTTTGTTCCACTATTTTGGCAGGCTTCTCCACAGAAGCCCTCCAAATGGTGCCACTCTGTCTGGGCTCCACAGTCGCACTCTACTCTGATTGGCCCAGTGGTGAGCCGCCCGCCTCAGCACTTAGCATGTGTGATTGACAGCTAGGCTGATGAATGGGGTTTTTCTGCATAAAAGCAGGGCCTTTGGGACTGGAACTTCAGAAGTTGCCACAGGACCTAAGAATCCGAAGAGGGAAGAAGCTGAGCCATCTGCAACCGATGACACCACCGGTGAAGCCCTGCTGCAACTACCTCACCACTTTCCCGACGACAAGAGAAGATCTTCTGCTGGACGAGTCTTCTTCCCCTGAACTGGTGGGATCAACCAGTTCGCCCTTTTTGCCTTCCAAAGATGTCTCTTGGTCGAATCGCCCGTGCCAAGCACCCCGGAGGCTGGATAGCCAAGCTCACCACTTTTGACCGTGAAAAAAAGGACTGTACCTTTTAATCGGGAACTCCGTGGCTGGTTTCATCCCTGTGCAGTGCAACGACTCCACGTCCCCTCCTTGACGAGATTTTCTCTTCCCCTGATAGGAACCATGAACTTCAACAACTGCCAGGAACAACTGCCCCCGCTGGAGCTTCCTTTCTCTTTAAGGTACTGTGTGCTGCTGGCCTCCCTTTCTACCGATTGCTAAAGGTGACCCTTAAATCCTTGGCTTCTACACTAGGTTGGCTCCAGGCCCTCTAACTATATCTTTTGAATCACCCCAACCTCTTTTGAACACTCTACAAAGACGTTCAGTGCACTTTAAACCGTGTGGAGCTTTGCTCCATTTAAAGTGGGCCTGGCCTATGAACTTTGGCTCTACAGTATAACCTGCCTTTCTCCCCTTGCTCTGAATTATTAAAAGTGTTGGGAACTGTTTTATTCTTTTGCTCTGCCTTTTTCTCTCCCTTTAACTACATTATCAGAGTGCCATCTTGGTTAAGTGCTCACCTCTGTTCTAACAAATAGTAGTGTTTTAACCCTGACTTGTCTGATAACTATTAAGGGAGGTGTGTATACTTTACCTGACTGTTTTTTAACTTGCTTTTGATTGAGAGTGCTAGTATATGCCATAAAGTGTGTTTTAAATACATAATTATATACTTTTTATACAAAGCTCTGGTCAGTGTTTGTTTGCTCTACTGTGTTTTGGCCCTATTGTGTATACTCCGCATACTGCCCTACTCTTCTTGAGAGAAGTCGGACTGCTCAGCCACAGCTACCACGTAAATCTGGGTGGTGCAGACTGCTACCAATTGGGTTTACTGCTTACTCCTGTAGTCTTAATCTTTTTGCAGTGTTCCCTGTTAAGACGGATTTCTGAACTCTGTCCTGGTGGCGCAGAAGTTCAGAAGGCCAACCTAATTACTTGGAACAGGGTAACCTCTGGACAAGCCAGACCAATCAAGGTAGCGATCGCGGCGGTCAAGACTAGGTCTCAAGAGGGGTGAGGGTGACTGAAAGCCCGCAATGAGCACACCAAGCAAGAGCGCTTACAAACTACTCCAAACAGTTGTTATATCAAAAATAGATACACATTTATTTTAAGGCCTTTAAAATAATGACCGTAGCGAGAAAATCACAATATCACAATATTAAACCAACACATACCATATCAACACAATATATATACAAATACACAGTCGCAAGCGTTTAAAGCACGAAATATGTAGTCCACCTGAAAGGAAAGGAAAACAGGCAGTGCGATAACGCTTTAGACTCAGTTCGCCTTCAGAGGCACCTAACTAGATGGAAGTCCGAGCCCTGCGAAGAGTGGAGACTTGTGCTCAAAGTACCTGCCACGCCGGTGCCAACGGGCAAAAGGGGAAGCTCTTCGGAGGAAGTCAGGCAGTTCGGGTTAGTGCACAGCAGAAGGAGAACAGGTTCCGCAACTCAAGCGCAGCCTCCACAGCGGGCAGAAGCAGAGCGCGAGTACGGCCAAAAGGGTGCTGTTTTTACACAGCAGGGAAAAGCAATGGGATACTGCAGGAGGGCGACCAGATCCTAGCTAAACTACTCACCGGTCCCCGAAGCAAGCAGACCCAGGCTTCTCCACGTTAGTTTCAGCAGCTGGCAGGTTCAGAAGAGCAGGATACGCCTCGTAGTCGTGTAGAGCAAAAAGACGTCCCAATCGACGAAACCAGCACAGTTGTGTTGCCGCAGCAGGACAACGGAGCGGCCGTGTGTATTCAAGCCAAATGTACACTCCTCCCTTCAGACTTGGGAACGCCAAGTGTGCGAAGCGTGGGAGAGTGACAAGGACTCGAAATACAACACAACCTGACGGCAGTTACAGAGCAGGACTCCCTTGTAAGCTGGTCAGTCAACTGGATGGCCCAGAGACACTTCCGAAGGCTTACTTGGCAGGAGATGATGAAGTCGCCGGGAATAGCTGTTCCTGCTATTCCAAAGGTCGAAGCACCAGTACAGGCCTTCTGGTTCGATCCAAGGAGGAAAGGGTTTCACAGGACGACAGCAGTGCAAAGGAGGATTCCTTCAGCGGGTCACCAGCGATTCCTCGGTCCAGCCTCTTGGTTGCAGGATACTTGGCTCCTGTATTCCTTTGTTCGTGAGAACTCAGGAGATCGACATGGTAGTGGTGTTTCCAGCTCCCTCTTATCCACGGTTCCCTTCGCGCCAAAACGGAGGGGAGCCAATGGGAGATCCGCTCATCAACACACATACCATACGTGGACCAATCACGGACCACGGTGGTCCCAGGCATTCACACCACCCTAGACTCTCTGGCACCCAGGATGTGTATTGGGACCAGACATCCCAGCCCACACCCTGGAGGCACACAAACGACATGTAGAAGCCCGCGAAAGCAACCACGTTTCGCGGGAAAGTACATGCCCAAATAAGGAAGGCCCCGGGTCGCCCGACCTGGGGAAGGTGAAGGGAGCAAGACGGTCAGTGGACAGGACAAAGGAGCCTCGTGGTCTGGCCATTTTGGGAGCCAGGCCACCATTTTGGGTTCAGTGCGAAAAACGTGCTCAGAACGCCAAAAGGAGCTCAAAATAAACAAAACGATCGCTGCCACCATTCCAGTCCCTGAATGACTTGCACCGATCAAAATACCATCCTAAAAGAGTATCTAGGGTCTGTAGAAGGCTAGAGACCCAAGAGAGCTGTAACTTAGCTTACAGTGCCCTCTTGTGTCATGTTGCACTAAAGCCGCAACATGATAAAAGAAACTACGGGAAACAGCGTTCCCCGGTACTGACTGTCTTAAGGGCATGTCAGTTTCCCCGTAAGAAAGGAGCGAAAGCCCAGAGAAGTGCGGCAGAAGGCTGTACTTCTCTGGCAAAGTCAAGAACAAGGTTAAAAACAATAGCAAAAAGTTTAGGGGTTGCCACATGGAAGGAAAATTCCCTACAATTACGAAATCTTTCCTAACACTCGCCCCTCCCAGACTATGGACAGGGGGAACTAATCCACCCCTGGATGAGTCTCTTGTTCAGGTCGGTTAAACATTCTGGACAACCCATCAGCATTGCTATGTTGGACACCTGGCCTATGCTCAATAGTGAAGTCGAAGCCTTGTAGACTTATGGACCACCTAAGCAACTTTGGATTCTCCCCCTTCATGTTCATTAGCCACTTTAACGGCTTATGGTCAGTCTGCACAGTGAAGTGGGTCCCATAGAGGTAGGGCCTCAGCTTCCTTAGGGCCCACACAACAGAGAAACTTTCTTTCTCTACCGTGGACCATCTGAGCTCTCTGTCCTTAAGCTGGCGACTAATAAAACCGATAGGGTGTTCCTTACCCTTCTCATCTACTTGTGATAGTACAGCTCCTATCCCAGTGTCAGAGGCATCCGTCTGCACGATAAAAGGTCTTTGATAATCCGAGGCCCTAAGGACAGGGGCCTGGCTCCAGGAGTCTTTTAAGCCATTGAAGGCCTTCTCACACTCGTCAGTCCAAGTTACCTTCTTGGGTTTCTTCGGAGTTGTGAGGGCAGTCAGAGGAGCAGCTATGGTGCCATAGTCTGCCACAAAATTGCGGTAATACCCCGTGAGTCCTAAGAAGGCTCTCACTTGGGTTTGCGTAGTGGGGGTAGGCCAGTCTTGTACTGCTTGTACCTTACTGGATAGAGGCTGTCTCCTCCCTCCACCTACTTCATGTCCAAGGTAAACCACTGAGCCTTGTCCATTTTGGTGAGGGGCCACTCGGACACCCTCAAAAGAGCTAACTGAAGGACTGCTTGGGAACAGGTCGGGGAGAGGTTCAGACTCCTCTTCCTCAACATCTGAAGCCAGTAGCAGTGCTGCGATTTCGACGCTTGGGCCGAAAGCCTTCAGCCTATTCACGGGAAGCACTTTTGGAGCCTGTCCAGGCCTTCCAAGGTCCACTGAATAGTTAACCTCACCCAGGGGCTCCACCACTGGGTAAGGGCCTGACCATTTGTCCTGTAAAGCTCGAGGCCTTATGGGATTCATGATCAGGACTTGCTGACCAAGTGTAAAGTTGATGAGGGAAGCTTTCTGGTCGTACCAATGTTTCACCAGCGCTTGCCCTGCCTTCAATTTATCACTAGCCAAGCCCAGCAGAAGTACCATCCGTTTTCTGAGCCCCAGCACATAATCAACTACGTTGGTAGTAACAGGGGGAGTGGGCATCTCCCATCCCTCTTTGATGATGGCTAAGGGTCCCCGTACGGGATGACCGAACAGAAGTTCGAAGGGGCTGAAGCCAACACCCTCCTGTGGTACCTCTCGGTAGGCAAACAGTAAGCATGAAACAAGAAGATCCCATTTTCTTCTCTGAGGCTCCTCCAGAGCCCCAGTCATGCTCGTTAACGTCCTGTTGAAACGCCCCCCCAGACCATCGGTCTGGGGGCGGTATGCAGAAGAGAACCTGTAGGTGACCCCACATTCTTTCCACATAGCCTGCCTATACTTCGACATAAAGTTGCTGCCATGATCCGACACAACTTCTTTAGGGAAGCCAACCCTAGTAAATCTGCCGAGTAAAGCTTCTGCAACTGACTTGGCAGTTACAGTTTTCAATGGGATGGCCTCAGGATATCTGGTTGCATGGTCGACCAGCACCAGGATAAACCTATTGCCCGAGGATGTTTGCGGGTCAAGGGGACCAACGATGTCGATCCCTACCCTTTCAAATGGTACCCCCACAACTGGGAGCGGTACCAACGGAGCTTGGATTGTTGCGCCAACCTTACCAGACAACTGGCAGGAGGCACAACTCCTGCAGTGACTTTCTACTTGTACCCCCATCTTGGGCCAGTAGAAGTGCATGGATAACCTTTGCTTGGTCCTCTTCATACCAAGGTGACCAGCAAGGGGAACTTCATGCGCCAACTGCAGGAGGAAGGGCCTAACAGCAAGGGGAACCACCAACCTCCTATGGTCTCCTTCTGTAGACTCTGTGGGCTCACTATACAGGAGTCCACCTTCCCAATAAATCCTATGCTTCCCAGGAGGTTCACCCTCAAGCTGGGAGCAGGCCTGTCTCCTTAGGCCTTCCAGAGATGGGCACTCACGTTGGCCTTTACTGAATTCGTCCCTATCAGGACCTCCTTCAACTAACAAGTCTTTTAGTTCAGGATGATCGTTGGGGTCGAATACTTCAGGCATCGCCACCTCCTCGTCAGGCCCGGGCGATTGACCAACTTCCTCCACCGCAGTGGTAGGCGAGCTCGGGGAAATATTCTCTTTCCCTCGTTTTGACTTGTAGACTCCTTTCGCCTTGGGTTTCCCCTTTGGCTGGGGCGGCGTATTGGACTTGGCCAATGCTGCCCGTGCTTGAGACCGTGTGTAGGGTCTTTCGGCAGTGTCTCCTACGAGCCCTAAAGCTCTGAGATCATTACCCAACAAGACCTTTCCCGGGACGTTTCTCTGAATGCTCACTGGAATCCTGACTGCTGTACCATTTAAAGTAAGATTTACAGGTATTACTGGAAACATACGGAGGGGGCCGTCAGCCAATTTAGTGGGCATCAGAGTAGCTCTGGCAACTTCCTCTGAGTCTACCAAGGTAGAGTCCACTACAGTGCGACTGCACCCACTATCCCTAAGAGCTGGAGTATCCACTCCATTGATCAGCACACTGTCTTTAAAGTAGTGCTTGGTATTATCCGGAATCCTAGCATAAGCCTCTGCGACTTTAGGCTCCCAGGAACCCAGGGACACTAAAACTACCTCAGCCTCTTTTCCGCTGGGAAATGAGTCTGAGGAGAAGGATGCTCCTGTAATCTCTTCTTCCTCGTAGGAGGAGAAGGCCAGATTAGCGGAGTGGACCCCCAAAGGTCTAACCTTACACCGGGGATCCCCCTTCACATGGTCAGTTGCTCCACAAGAAAAACAAGCCCCATTGGGTCTGTTTACGTAGGGAGGCTTATTGTAACCAGAGTTCTGTTTCGGAGGCGGACCTCCACTACCCTGTGAGTTCTCTTGTGTCTTACCCTTGTTTTTCTTTTTGTGGCCCTTATGGGAAGAAGATTTAGCAGATTCCCCACCCTCCATATCTTTGGACTTTTTCCCTTCCTCCTGCTTACCAGGATGAGTTTTGTCCTTATGGGACACTCGATGTGACACCCATAAGTCTGCTGCAATGGCCAGCTTCTTAGGATCTATCTCCTTCGAATCGGCCAAATGCTGCTTAAGCTCCGGGGAAGAAGAAGCAAAAATGTGTTCCAGCATGACCAGATTGATCATGCCTTCGAAGGTAGAAACCTTATAACCTTCGACCCAGCCAGTTAAGTTTTTCAAAGATTCAGCGACATAAGATACCCAAGTACCACCTTCCTTTTTCTTATACTCTCGAAAACGCTTTAAATATTGGGCCGGAGTCTTCCCAAACTTTAAAATGAGAGTTTGCTTTAACATTGCGAAATCAGCCCGCTCAGCCTTCAACATTTCCATAATGGCACTGCAGCCAGAATGGGGCAGTCTACTGAGCAACCACGCAATCTTATCAGCATTGTCAACTTCTTGAACCTCGCATGCATACTCAAACGCATTCAGCCAGTCCATAATGTCATTCCTTTCTTCATACACACTGAGCAGATCTTTCGGAAACTGTGGATGAGAGGAAGCCCCAGACCCATGTCTAGGACCCTTGGATCCATTTGCAACCTGAAGCTTGGCCAGTTCCAACTGGTGATCCCTGTCTTTCTGTTTTTCTGCCTGTTCGATTTTTAGCTTGGCTATGCTGAATTCAAGCTCCTGCTGCCTAAACCGCAGCTCTTGCTTCTTGAATTCAAGCATAGCCTCCCCATCAACACTGGCAGAGGAAACATTAGACATTACATCCTCCCTGTCCTCGTGGTCGCGATGGATCAGTGCAGCGGCAGAAGCGTCGGTTCTACCAGTGAGAGCAGCCCCACCACCTTCTGCACTGTCCTCGGAAGTTATAGCGTCAAGCTGCGCTTCTTGCCACGCCACGATTCTCTGGATCATTTCCAATTTAGTGCCTTGAGAGGAAACACCTTTCTCTGCACACATCTTCTTCAATGTTTCTGATTTGGAAGCATTTAAAGTTAACAAGGTATTTGTTTCCATACTGTTTGATAGGACTATGGGCTTTTTAAAGTTATACTACAACAATTCACTACGTGTACTGGTTGGAATAACCTGAAATGCCTTAGTTCGAGCGCAACACTGGATACCTTCAGTCGTATCCCACCGCTGTACACCAATTTGTTAAGACGGATTTCTGAACTCTGTCCTGGTGGCGCAGAAGTTCAGAAGGCCAACCTAATTACTTGGAACAGGGTAACCTCTGGACAAGCCAGACCAATCAAGGTAGCGATCGCGGCGGTCAAGACTAGGTCTCAAGAGGGGTGAGGGTGACTGAAAGCCCGCAATGAGCACACAAAGCAAGAGCGCTTACAAACTACTCCAAACAGTTGTTATATCAAAAATAGATACACATTTATTTTAAGGCCTTTAAAATAATGACCGTAGCGAGAAAATCACAATATCACAATATTAAACCAACACATACCATATCAACACAATATATATACAAATACACAGTCGCAAGCGTTTAAAGCACGAAATATGTAGTCCACCTGAAAGGAAAGGAAAACAGGCAGTGCGATAGTTCGCCTTCAGAGGCACCTAACTAGATGGAAGTCCGAGCCCTGCGAAGAGTGGAGCTTTGTGCTCAAAGTACCTGCCACGCCGGTGCCAACGGGCAAAAGGGGAAGCTCTTCGGAGGAAGTCAGGCAGTTCGGGTTAGTGCACAGCAGAAGGAGAACAGGTTCCGCAACTCAAGCGCAGCCTCCACAGCGGGCAGAAGCAGAGCGCGAGTACGGCCAAAAGGGTGCTGTTTTTACACAGCAGGGAAAAGCAATGGGATACTGCAGGAGGGCGACCAGATCCTAGCTAAACTACTCACCGGTCCCCGAAGCAAGCAGACCCAGGCTTCTCCACGTTAGTTTCAGCAGCTGGCAGGTTCAGAAGAGCAGGGTACGCCTCGTAGTCGTGTAGAGCAAAACGACGTCCCAATCGACGAAACCAGCACAGTTTTGTTGCCGCAGCAGGACAACGGAGCGGCCGTATGTATTCAAGCCAAATGTACACTCCTCTCTTCAGACTTGGGAACGCCAAGTGTACGAAGCGTGGGAGAGTGACAAGGACTCGAAATACAACACAACCTGACGGCAGTTACAGAGCAGGACTCCCTTGTAAGCTGGTCAGTCAACTGGATGGCCCAGAGACACTTCCGAAGGCTTACTTGGCAGGAGATGATGAAGTCGCCGGGAATAGCTGTTCCTGCTATTCCAAAGGTCGAAGCACCAGTACAGGCCTTCTGGTTCGATCCAAGGAGGAAAGGGTTTCACAGGACGACAGCAGTGCAAAGGAGGATTCCTTCAGCGGGTCACCAGCGATTCCTCGGTCCAGCCTCTTGGTTGCAGGATACTTGGCTCCTGTATTCCTTCGTTCGTGAGAACTCAGGAGATCGACATGGTAGTGGTGTTTCCAGCTCCCTCTTATCCACGGTTCCCTTTGCGCCAAAACGGAGGGGAGCCAATGGGAGATCCGCTCATCAACACACATACCATACGTGGACCAATCACGGACCACGGTGGTCCCAGGCATTCACACCACCCTAGACTCTCTGGCACCCAGGATGTGTATTGGGACCAGACATCCCAGCCCACACCCTGGAGGCACACAAACGACATGTAGAAGCCCGCGAAAGCAACCACGTTTCGCGGGAAAGTACATGCCCAAATAAGGAAGGCCCCGGGTCGCCCGACCTGGGGAAGGTGAAGGGAGCAAGACGGTCAGTGGACAGGACAAAGGAGCCTCGTGGTCTGGCCATTTTGGGAGCCAGGCCACCATTTTGGGTTCAGTGCGAAAAACGTGCTCAGAACGCCAAAAGGAGCTCAAAATAAACAAAACGATCGCTGCCACCATTCCAGTCCCTGAATGACTTGCACCGATCAAAATACCATCCTAAAAGAGTATCTAGGGTCTGTAGAAGGCTAGAGACCCAAGAGAGCTGTAACTTAGCTTACAGTGCCCTCTTGTGTCATGTTGCACTAAAGCCGCAACATGATAAAAGAAACTACGGGAAACAGCGTTCCCCGGTACTGACTGTCTTAAGGGCATGTCAGTTTCCCCGTAAGAAAGGAGCGAAACCCCAGAGAAGTGCGGCAGAAGGCTGTACTTCTCTGGCAAAGTCAAGAACAAGGTTAAAAACAATAGCAAAAAGTTTAGGGGTTGCCACATGGAAGGAAAATTCCCTACAATTACGAAATCTTTCCTAACATTCCCCAAGGGAACTGCACAGGATTCTGCCTAACAGAATACCATAATAATAAACAATACGTGCCGTCAAATATCATCTGACTATAAGCTGATGTAGTCACGTCATTGAAAGCTCCTGTGCCAAAAAGGCTCAATCGGAAATGGGCCCACAGGTAAGAAACAACCTATCACCCTGTGTCGTTTGTATACAAAGTGTAATGAAACGTAATACTACTAAAGGACAAACAATAATCACTCAGAAGAAGCGTAACTTAGTTATTGACCATCAGATGTCTACAGAAAAGTTAACAAGCAAAAAAGCTATATGGTCCGTGGCCCAGGATTAATGATTAGGGAACCCCCACTTTAAAGGTATGAAAATAACCTACGCATGTGAACATTAATAAACCAAAAACCAAAAGTACATTAGCAGAACTTAAACGGGGTCATAATAAAATATAATAGAAGAAAATAACCTAAGAATATACACAAAAATATATACCTGATTTTAATGATCATAAACTCAAAAATATATAACTGGAATAACGATGACCATGGACTTATAAGCAATGCGCCAAGTGAACGCTTGTGACCCATTTAAATAGAGAGTAGCTTGGTAATGCCATTAGGAACCATAGCCGTTCATTTAGATACGTCAGGAAACACTTTACGAGGCTACAACAAATTCAAGTACACACACTCCTTAACTGAAACAAGGTCAATTTGTAGACATTCCAATAACAATTTAGAAGATAAAAATATATAAGACAAACAAATGGAAAAAACTGCATGTTGAATTCAAATGTAACATGATAAATCAAACTCTTTATTCATGCCTCTAGGTTCAAGTGAGTCCAATTTGTCAATCCATTCTATCTCTTTTTGACGTAGAAACAAATTAATGTCACCTCCCCTCTTAGGACATTTAATTTGCTCAAGAATCAACAATTTCATTTGAGCAACCGTGTGATTAAGCAACTTAAAATGTTGGGCATCTGGAGAATGGACTGAACACAATCGGATGTTGGATTTGTGTTCAGTCCATCTCAACTTAGCTTTTCTAGTTTTGAGGCCCACATAAAAAAGGCCACAAGGGCATTTAATCCTGTAGATGACATGACTGGTATCACACATGCTAGTGTGATTAAGAGTGATACCTCCCACTACCCTTACTCTCTGCTCTGCATCTACAACACTAGAATACAGCTTTTGCCCACAATTACTTTGGCCTTGCTGCACACATATGTCTACACCACCTTGCATAACGCAAACACCTTTAGAACCCAGTTATCCCCCATGATAAATGTGGCCTAGCTGCACACATAATCTCACATGCTAGCACACCTGCACTAGAATGAAGCTAAAGGCTATGCTAATTCAGCCTAGCTGCACACACATTGTCTGTCTCACATACCCTGCACACTCCTGACAGAACCACAAAAATGTGGTCTAGCTGCACACATACAGAGTGCACACGCACACTATTGAGCGAGCTGACTTTCTCCACTTAACTACCTGGACTCCTTTCCCCGAGTGCATTCAACCCACAACATGTTGAAACCATAACAATGGTGAAAGGTGCTTTACAAATGCCCATTAACATGACATAACATAATACTGTTGCACCCCTAGTTTGTAACAATATATTCCTGTCCCAATGTCCGGATTGTTGGGATTGTATTTGCAATGGGTTTAGTGCTTTCTGCAGCTATTGTAAATGCTGTATCTGTGGCGCATGCTGCTGTGGTGTCTGGTGAATCTGTGGTTGCATCTGCGGTTGCAGCTGTGGTTGTGTTTCTGGCTTTGTCTGTTGTGGACATTTTTGCTGCAGTGCACATTGAAATGTGTCTGTGCAGAATATTGCAGTGGAAATACAGGGCCCCCGTCTTGGGACGGGCTGTTACCACCCTCCACTTCTACAGACCCATGCATAATGCCCAAACATCCCTCACGTCCAACACTCTGCTAAAAACCCTCCAGATCATGGTCCCATCCCACCAAAACCTCCTCCATATCCGCCTCCAAATCCACACACGCTTCCCCTCAGGGCATATCCTCTTGCTCTGGGGTAATAGTTATTTTCTCCTCTTGATCCCATATATCCACTTGCCCTCCCCCTGCTATTGCTGTTCCTTTCCATTATGTTCTCCAACAGTTGGAATCTTTGCTCCTTGCACCATTACCTTTGATCATTTCTTCTGCATCAATGTTACGTCCTCTCTTTGTCTCTCCTCTATTTTGGTTCTCTCCTTGTTCTGTCTCAATCGACAATAGTGAACAATAGTCAATTGACACTCAGCCATTGCTTGATTTCAATCCCTAGTACTTTCTATAGCTGTTTCTGCATTTCATCAGGGTGACCCTGGCATAAAATATGATAAAATATAGGTATATTGTTGTCCCAGCCCTCCCTAGTTTCTAAAAGCCACTTCTCCTGTATGTCTTGAATAAATGCTTCCGGATCCTCATCTACCCTCATTTTATGTTTCATAATGGCACTCATGTCTGAGTTACCGGGGTATTGGGCACTGAGTGCCCTCTAAACATATTCTCTGCAATTGTTAACCATCCAACCATCGTGTGCATTATTTACCACCATCAAACCAGGATAACCTGCTCTTTTCCATACATCATCTGATTTCTCTCCTAATTTATATGCAAGTAAGTTTTTCATGTCCCCTACTGCTAATGTCATTCCTGCCGTCTTTTTCCCCAACTCATAAATCTACTTCCTTGCTCCTGCTGTGAACGATGGTAATGTAGTCATCAAGTTGTGTTAACCCGTTTGTGCCCACAGCACATACTGAGCCAGACCTCTTCCCTTTTGGAGTAATGGCAATTGTGTCATATTTAGTTTGCATGCAGGCACTGCCATGCCCTCTTCCCTTTCAATTGCATTGCCATGTTGCTTGCTCAGTGATCTGGCACATTTCATAATCTATTCACATATGGAATTTTCCTTCCTGAATTTATTGGGAGGAATTTTATTGGGAAGCAACAACCTCTCTCTCCATAAAAGCCTGTCATCCCGCAAGTCTATTAATGGGTACAGTACCCTTTAACTGATGATGAAATTCACCTCTCTTCTATTCTCTTCCTCTCTCATAGTTAACCCCCTTTATTCACTGCTTTCACATTGCCATTGTCCGTTCCTGGTCCGTCTAATGTAAATACTTTCTGTCCTCCTGCCCATTTGTCCATTGTAAACCTTGCTCCCTGTTCCCCTCTCTTCATGTTTTTTCAACCTTTTTAACTCTTCCTTTGCTTCTTTTAGTTGCATTTCTAGGTTATGGCCATCATTACAAGTTTGGCAGTGTGGTAAAAAATTGGTAGTGATCCTGTTACCACCACATTTCTTGCATTATAAAACTACAAGCTAATAGCTGAAGGTAAATCAGGCCCCCACGAGCAAAAAACAACAAAAAACAACCAGTGTTACCATTAATACTGGCTATTTCCCCATTGAGTCCTATGGGACTTCATGGAATGAGGAATTACCATGGTTGCTGGCACCTGTTATATCCCGGAAAAGTCCAGGCTATTCAGCACTGGTAACAGGATACCAGCAAAACATATGAGAGCATATGTCTTTTATCATAATCTTCTCACTCTGCTAATGTGTCCATTTTGCCACTTTTCTTTTCCTTTTCTTTGTTATTGCAATCTGCCTGCAGGGGCACATATTGGGGTTTACTGTAACCTGTAGCAGCTTGCAGTGGATATAATCCTGACATGGTCAAATACAGAGGACATCGTTGAGGGGGAGGATGCGCTCTGGCTTCACATGCCCTTCATCCTCTCTCCTCATTATGCTTTCTTTTGTCACTTACTCCTCCTCCTCAAACAGTTTCCATAAGTCGAGTATGCTCATCCTGCTCTGTAATTTCCTTTCATATGTGTGGTGTGTAAATATGTGTGCATATGTTGCAGCAGGTGCTTCGAGTGCGACCCTTCTTTTCCTAGCCGCGTCTTTGACCAACGGTATGTGGTGCTTTAAAATGGTTCTTTTATATTGGGGAAGCGACTTACACAAGTGAACAATGTGGGTGTCTGCCATTATAATATTATGAATAATAATATGAACTCAATTTACCAATTATTTTCAATAATTGCCGTTTTCAAAACACTCCCACTATCCTTTCCCTTTTCACCCCCTGCCTCACAATTTCCCACAATATTGTTACACTATCCCTATAAACTCACACCAACAAAACCCAATCTCAACCTCCTCAATACTTCCCACTAGCCTAACTGCTACTCTGTCATGGTGACATATCTTTATAAATACTAATTTTATAATGAATGCACATATAACGAAAATGTTATAACAAAACATAAGACATTTATTTTGTTCTTTTTTTGGGTGGGGTCCTCACCCTAAACCCCTATTTCCCACCCCATAAAACCCATCTCAACCATTTCCACACAAGATTTAACGGTATATATGTGCATTCTACATAAAATGTTTCTTATAAAGACTGCATATCCTCGGCCATCACACAAAGAAAACACCTCTACCGTCCTATTCAAAACCGAAACAATATCAACACAATCAACGTCAATAAAAATGTATTTGAAATATCTGTCTTCCCTTTATGTGGAATATCTCTTATTTCTTACTGCCCTCCCTGAAGAAAAAATGACGTTACGCCGTGCCGCACGGCCTTCCACCGAATAATCATCGGAAGTATCACTTTTTCTCTTTTTTTCAATACCCTTTGTCAACTTAAAACACAAAATGGCACAACAATACCCTCCCCTGCAGGTATTTTCATACACAGATATACTCACAATCTTCGACTACTGAGGTAGGCCGGCTTCGAGTCTTCTCTATCTGCCTGCTTCCACCCTCTGTGCCCAGTGTTCTGCCAGCGAGACCGGGCAGCAAATTTGCTGAAACTGTGCTCCTGCCAATCTGTAAGTGCACACTCAAAGCATTCCCGGCAGATGTACTCTGCTATCTCAGGGAGCCATTTCAAGGAATTCTCAACCCTCCGTCGGACACTGGGGATATCAGCAGTGCCTCCAAATGTTAAGATTGGCCCAAAAGGCATCAATAAGAGAAAAGTACTCAATAGCAAAGTAACACCAGATGCACCAGAGAACCTAGCTTTATTAAAAAACAAAGGACCGCTGGCAAAGCGTATAACATACAATCTCACAATAACAACAGGAACAATAACTTTTAATATTACAACCTCATCATAAATGATGTCATTATTAGCTAACTATCACAAACACTCTATTCTAGTCATGAATTGGACGGTAGAGTATGGGATATACAGTAATGTCTTGGGTAACCTCATAATAATTGGTCCTTCTATATCCAATACCTCCTCCTCAGTAAAGCCTGTTACAACTGATACATTTGACTTCAGCACCTTATTGGCTGGTGCTGTACTACTCTAGTCGATCAGAGGAACACAAGGTGATTCACCAGTTTTTATCTCATCGACCTTGGCCATCTTCATATGGTGCCAAGTTACGGGTGAGGAAGGAGGGATGGACAAACTTCTATGATCTAGTTTATGAAAATACTCCCTCACTCTTTCCCAGTTTGCTGTGCCCCTCTGTCTGGAAGTATTGGAGAAATGGCAGGTGCACTATCTAATTGACCAGGTATGAACGTTCATAGTTGGGATCACGTGGTTGAGGACCACTGTTAGGAGATCAAGTTAATTTATTTATTGGTTTTTCTACTTTTGTTATGTGTGTGGGCTTCCTTTCGGTCGTCTCCCCTCTGAATTTGTTACAGTGTACAGGACATTGATATGGGGAAGATTGTTAAAGGTCTTCCAACATGCTTATGATATTGGTATCTTCCCCCGATCAATGCGAGAGGTGTTGATAATCCTGATCCCTAAGCACCCGGACCATGCAGGTTTCATGCTTGGTATGAACGCACTTACACCATGCAATTGCACAGACTCAAAATAGATAGCTACACTCTGCGGTTGTGTTGTTGGATGCCGAAAAAGCATTTTACCCTGTCCCTTGGGAATGGATGTGGGATACTATACAGAGGTTTTGATTAGGTCCCTCTATCACGCGTTGGATCTGGCTGTTCTCTACCTCTGTTATGGTTAGAGTAAATACGGGAATGGTGGTCTCCGATGGATGGGAGGTTGTGAAGGGAACCAGACAGGGATGCCCTCTGCCCCTTGTTTTGTTTGCATTAGCCCTGGAGCCCCTGGCCTGTAATCTTCAAAGAGACATGATGGAAATGGGGATAACAGTGCAGGGTTAGATTCATGTTGTCTCATTGTATGCAGATGACATGCTTCTATAGGTACATAATACACAAGTAAATGTGCCCTTGTTGTTGGAAGTGCTTGAGAACTTCAGTCGCCTGTCTGGGATACAAATCAATAAAAAGTAAATCTTGTATCTTCCAAATTGGCATCCTTGCCGCTGCGCCCTGTGTCTGCTCTACCCAGTGTATCATTGCCATAGGAACAGGACAACCTTATATATTTGGACTGCTATATTCTGCCTACTGCTGTAAAGGAGACAAGTCCTATCAATATTTCCTCCCTGCAAACTTCCAAAACTCTGGTTAATAATATCATAGAAATGTCCTTAGTATCATGGAATATCTGTGATTTACAAACTAATTTGAAAGTGTGTGATTGGTAGGAGTTCGGAGTTTGTTCATAGATCTAGTATTCTTTGCCTCCAAGTAACTTTGGCATGCAATTTAGTGACCTAGTTGGTTATACTACTTGTACTATTCTGGATTTAAAAGGACTAAGGGATAGACCCAAACGAGGTTTGTTGATTTGTCTTGATTCAGCACTTAATTAGACTTATTCCATCTTGGAAGTCAAATCCCCCTCAAAATAGAATTGTCTTGAAAATCAACGTACTTATTAGTGAACATCTATTTGAGATCTGAGCTTCGTCTTCTGGATATAAGTTGTATTCCAAATTGTATTAGCCTGGTTGTGGTGGGTGAGTTCATCCTACATCTGGGGTCATTACCGACTATAGATAATTTACATCTGTGGCATCCCCTTTTCTCGTCATGCTCTTCCATGCTCAGTTTTTTGAACTGCAGAACTGGTCACTGCATATTTTTTTCATTTGGTCTCAGAGCTTGCAACAGGGGGATGGAAGGAGACCTACCTGCATGCCTGAACTATGGAACACAGTATAAATCCTCCAACATAAACTATGAGGGTCATTACAAGTTTTGGCAGTCCGGATTTAATCGGTCGCCAAACTACACGTTTTTGGTTGGAGGTAAGTCAGGCAACCTCCAATGGCAGAAAAAGAGCCGGAATACCATCACCGGTATCCGGTGCCAGTAATACCGGAAATCTCCTCCATAGAGTCCAGTGGGACTCAGTGGAATGGGAAATGACAGCAATTGTTGCCACCTGTAATATCCCATTAATTCCGGTATATCAGGCGCTGGTAATGGTAGGTCCGTTTGCCGATATCCCACCAGTAATTCTGGAAGGATACCAGCAAACTTGCAATGACCGCCTATGTCTTTGTGTACATGAGTACATGGAAGTAACTTTAGGGTGGAAGAACGTGTCCAGAATGATCAGGACCCCCTTCTTTTCAACTTAGCTATTCGATATAAAGGCTAAAGCAGGCCTCAGGGGAAAGAAGGGGTAAACACAAACCTTAAAAGGCTACAATGATCTAAACTAAATAAGCAACATGATAGCCCAGCTTTGTAGAACAGACTTTTACCCACTCCAGTTTGCTATTTTCACCACATTCTATCTGTTGAGTTTCATAGCCAAATTATTTTCTAGTAAATCTATTTGTTACTGAACCTGCTTATAAGACTGTGGTAGAAAAGAAAAACAAATAAGAAAGGATGGTTTGACATGGAAGGCAGAAACACGAAGAATTAAAGAAAATGGGGGGGGGGTGGAGAAAGAAGAAGTCATTTGCTAGAATGACAGTGGCTTACAAAGAATTGATGGCAAGACAAAGGAACAGCTTAGCCAAAGATCATGGTCAGCTTTAAGGAAGGAATCAAAGTAAAAAAAAAATAAGAAAGACTTTTGGCAATTAGTTTATGTTGTAAAGATGCTTCCAAGACACTTGAGGTAAGTTAATCATTAAATACCTTTATTCAGTTACAATAAGTCGAAGTAAGTCACAGGAGAGGAACACACTGGCTCCCACCAGCCAGGCTACATCTTTCTCTAACTGCAAGTGGTGAAAAACATGAGCCGTAACATTCTCACACTCAAACATACACATTCTAGCACTACCTCAGTCTCTCTGACCTCACACATTCCTAACCTGCATCTATCCATCCAAACAGTAAAACACTTACTGAATACACCTCCCTTCCTTTCCGAACACATCCAATCTGCTACAAATCCACACTTACATATCATACCCTACACAAAGTGTACTACGTACACACCAGCAAACATAGATGTGAGGCTCCAAGCACACAATGGCATACACAGATATGGGGCTCCAACACAATGCATACAAAGTACATGACAGCATACACAAATGCAAGGCTCCCACACACAGCATACTAGGTACACCAACAAAAAATATGCTACATACACGCTTGCATACAGAGATGTAAGGCTCCATAACAAAATGTGCTGAGTACACACCAACATACACAGATTCGAGGCTCCAACCTAAAACGTACTAATTATATGCCATCTACACACATGCAATGCTACACACAGCATATATCCAGAACATCTGTCAACTTTTGTGCCTCCATAACTTACTACAATCCATCCAAACGTTTGACACCCACCCCTTAATGTCCCTCCATAGCAACGACACACCATCATGCATCAGTAACACATTCCAATACATCCAAACATGTGATTTCGGCAGCACAATCCATCCCCTCCAGAACTTTTGACATATTGCCTTTATAACACACCAAATACCTCATAAACATTTGACACTCCACATTACATTGGATCTAGAGTTCAACATATAAGCACATCTTCTAAGTCCTTGGCATCTTAAAGGTCTTTATTGTGTATGCCATAACTTGCAAGTTTCTTTTGTTTTCGATCTAACCTTGCAACCATAACCTCTCTTTAAGTATTTTTCAATTAATTTCATAGATTTGTATTAGTGCTACTTACAAATAACGTCCCTTTAATAACGTTTTTTCAGAGAATTTCACAGGTTTTTATTAGTGCAACTTAACCATAACGTCCCTTTAACAACATTTTTTTCAGTGAAAGTCAGTGGTTTTTATAAGTGAAATTGTTGCATCATGTTACAGAACTGCATATTGATAATTCCTCTTTTAACATATATGAAAGAAGTATAAACCTCCTTTAACAAAAATATTTCTTGCAGCACATACTGATGTGTGTGGTTTTCAGCAGTGCATGCTAGGGATCCAAGTCATGGTTGAATTGCCTAGGGCAGGAGGCTTGACCATGTATCCAGCCCCACCAAACCATCCCTGTTATCCACTGCACCTAGCCTGCATCCTGGTCCAGTGTCCACTCTACCTCCATAATGTGACCATTGACCAGTGATCATGGCTAGCAGTCATGGCCAGCCTCCACAATCTTTGGGGCCTGGGCTTCAGTCATGCAGCATGCCCCATAAGCAAATCAGAATAGACATTATCCTTGCCAAGTACCGGGCCCACGGCCCAAGCACAAAAGTTGTATCACTATTTTTGTACACACATTTTGACGCTTTGGAAAATATAAAACACAGGACAGATTTGCAAATGTATGCATTCAGGTCCTTGCTGATGCTCCTCATGCAAGTTTGCTGCAATCCTGTCCAGCACTTTAGGATGTAGCTGCGAGCAGAATTTATTTTCCCATTCAAGCCTATACCAGTTTTTGGGGCATGGACAAACAATCTGGCCACTGACCCTGGCCAAAGGCTATACCTCAGTCACCAAAGGTATATCACTATTTTTTTGTATCTACATTATGATACTTTTCAAAAAATAAAACACAGAACAAATTCGATGTTGGGTCTGATATTAAATTGGAAAGTTTCAAGCAGTTTCATTGAATGGCACCAAAGTTATAAGACATCCAATAACTGCTCTTCACTGACACTGTAATGCAGAAACATGCATGGATGTCCCTGAACTTTTGTCAAGTTTGTGAGTATCACAGAAATGTCTCCTAAGATCAGAGCTGTTTTCCAGACATCAGAGAAGACAAAACACCTGATTATGTGCTTTTTCTGGACATATCCCATCCCTCACCTCTTCAGAGATTGTTTCATTTCTTTGACAAGTGTAAAGTTGTGTTTTTTAACATGTTTTTACTGCAATGTCCGCGGACTACGGGCACAGTTTGCAAATCCAACATGGTGTCCATTTCAAAAGTTCTGACGCACCTCACATTTTTAATTGACCAATCAGCGGGCACATACGATGTCCACAAATGTTACATGGTGCCCTTAGTGGCCCAAACGTGTCTGTGGACACTAAACCAGAAAGTGAGTTTGCGGACCAGACAGAGATATCACACATTTTTTGTACTTACATTTTGGGCATTTTTAAACAATCTTCTTGACGGATTAACACCAATTCGCAAAAGCATGTTTTCGGGACCAGTCAGCCGCCCCTCGTGCAAGTTTGGTGCAAATCTGTACAGAAGTTTGGGCTATTGCCACAAGCACGGTTGTCTATCTGGACTTCAAACGTTTTGGGTCCAAACTCTTGCTTTGGCCACACTTGCAGTTGCAAAATAATTCAGAGTTGGGGACTCTACTTTTTTTGCAAAGTTTTGTTAGGATTCGTCAACCGACACCAAAGTTATAAGCCTCCCAAAAACTGATCTTCCTATGGGTTGAGAAACGTAAGCATAAGAACTGGGTCGCAACCGCAGACTCTGTAATATATATATATATATATATATATATATATATATATATATATATATATATTCCCTGAAAAAACTTAAGTTAGGGGACAGTTAAGGTGATCAGATTGGATGCAACAAATCCCTTGAAATTCAGCAGATGTGGGAAGTGATTCTTGTCTTACCTCAGTGGACCTCATTACGAGTTTGGACACGGGCATCCTAGATGCCAGACCGAATAGTACCGTTGATACTGGTACCGTTCATACCGGTACCGTCAATACCATCACCAGAAGTTGCAGTACCGGAAGCAACGTCATCGCGCCGGAACGGGAAATGCTCCCGCGGGCATCTTGAAAAACACAATCCATTGCAATCCCTTGCCTACAGGACCTGGAATTGGAAACTGCGAACCCTGCCTGCTAGAGAATGACTCAGTCCACCTGCAAAGTGCAAACCACGGTTTAACGACGACAAGCTAAACATTCTTGCAGACACCCTGGTCCAGCATGCAGATGTGGTTTTCTCCTCAGACCTGAGCCGTGCTGCACAAATGCAGAAGAAACAAATCTGGGAGAAGGTGGCCCAGTAGGTCTCTGCAGTGGGGACAACCCCACACAGTGTAAAAGACTGTCTAAAAGGTGGGACGATCTGCAGCTACTTGTCCGCATCATTCTGCCAGCCAACCGTAGCCAGGCCCAGGCAACAGGTGGTGGTCCACCCTCACCCATAAAGCCAGCACAAAGGGAGGAAACTTGCAGCTCCGTGATTGACATGGATGCCATTGAAGGAGTCGGGCATGCTGAGACGGGAGTCCTATCATCGGCTGATGACGGTGAGTGACCGTTAGCATAATATAAAAGTGAACACACACACAACACCCCAAATACAATGGTGGAGTCAAAATGGAAAGTAGATGACAGCAAATAGATCGCATATCACCTCCCACCTAAAGTCTACCCTAACAGAATTGCCACACCCCTGTCACAGAAACACACAACCAACCCCACTGACACAAACCGCATGAGTCCCCAATTGCAAACACATGCACCATCTGCATGCAGACACACACATATGCATCACCGTAGAGATGCAGGCCTCACCACTGTGACATCTCATTGCATGGTGCACACATCTCCACTACCGAGTGCACACCTGAGCCCCAACCACACAGCTCATGGCACGCAGACCCTGAGGCATGTCTACCGCATACAATCCACGACACACCCGTAGGCTACCCAACAGATAGCATGGAGAACATGGCTGTGCCAGAAGGATGCACAGACACTGTACCCCACCTCCAACTCATGTAAGCACCATGGCTGCCCCTCCAACATGCACACGACAATGCACAGGACACAAAATGTACAGACATCAATGTATGTATGATGTACCTTCACCCATGTCTAATGCCCTGCTTCTCTACCCTCCAGAGGATCAGACAGCGATGCCAGACACACCTCTAAAAGCAAGTCAACACCAGCACGCAGGAGCAGAGGGGATGATGATGGCACCAGGCCGTCCACGTCAAGGGCTGGCCTGACCTGAACCACCACCCCCAAGCCACAGTAGCCTGGCAAACAGGGCCCACAGGCTGGAGAACCTGAGAAGCAGCCAGCTCTGACACCTGGTAAAGTGCCCCAGCCAGGAAACATTGGTGCCATCATTGCACATATGCGAAAAGGCACACCGGCCCCGAAGGCCAGGGACAAGAACACCCGTGCCCCACTGCAGACACCTCATGTGGACGAGGAGGGTTCACCAGTGGGCAGCAATGTAAAGGAGACGCATTCAGCGGCCACAAGTGACCTGGGTGAGGCAGCTCAATCCGCCCTACATAGCGCGGAGGAGGACAGGCAACAGGACGAGGTAGACACAGCAGGGCAATGCATGTCCGAGGACATTGAGGCAACACCATCCCTGCAGCCCACAGCCCTCCTTGAGACATGGGTCTGGTGGTCGCAGCTCTGGGGAGGAGATGCCTGGAGATGTATTCAGCCCTCAAAGGAGTCCCACTCCACCTCCGGTGCAACCACCAGCTGGACACACCATACAGGATCTAAAGGGCTGTGTGAGCCGCATGGATCAGCGGCAGCAGGCCATGCACGATATGGCGAGACAATACCTCACAGATGGGGAAGCCACATGCCGGGCACATCAGGCCAACTCACCCGTGCCGTGTACCACGTGGCCAGGCAGGTGCACAAAGGCATGGAATCTGTGATGCAGGCGCTCACACAGTAGGCCGCCACCATGGCCCAACAGCATGCTGCACCGGCCAAGCCACAACCCCACCATCGGCAAGCAAAACCCCGGCAAGCTCGACCCAGATGAGCCGGGTGCATAGGTCACTACGCAGCATGCGCCGGCCAGAGGAGGAACACCCTCCATCCAAAAGGGGCCGTCAGTAGCCGGACATATTTTTATTTTTTAATTTATTTGCATTTATAAAGCACACAGCGGCCCTTGGGCATCGTGGCGCTGTTATAGTATACTTGCTTACATGAAAACAGTTGTATGTGTATTACATAGTTTACAGTTTACAGAGTGAGCTTTCATACAACATACATTGAGATGCAATTGGTGATGGCACAGACCTTAATTTGTAGCCTTGGAGGTGGGGATAGCCTAGGGTCAGTGTTTCTTGGAAGAGTTGCATCTTCAGTGACTTGCGGAAGGCTGTGAGGGAGGTTTCTTTCCTGAGTGCGGGAGGTAGGGAGTTCCAGCTTTTTGGGGCTAGGACTGCAAAGCTAGTGCCTCCTGCTCTAGATCTTTTGAAGGTGGGGACTGCCAGTTGGTTGCAGTGCTGTGCACGCTTGGGTCTTTTAGATGTGGCACAGTGAATGGTTTCTGCGAGGTACAGGGGTGCTGTGTTAGATAAGCAGGACTGTGTGATGGCGAGGGTTTTAAAGAGTATATGCTCTTTAACTGGGAGCCAATGGGCATGCCGTCTAGCTTGGGAGATGTGCTCCCTTTTAGGAATGCTAAGGGCTGCTCTAATTGCGTTGTTCTGTGTGATTTGTAGTTTCTTAAGGCTCTTGGATGAAGTGCCTAAGAACAGGACGTTGCAGTAGTCCAGCCTTGCCCCCACTGTTGCTGTGGATATGGACAGGCAGTTTTTGGGGGAGAGGTAGGTTTTGACGGCATTAATGACCTTAGTTGTCAGTGCGGCTGAGGAGACGATGCCGGTGACTTGCCTTGTCATAGATAAAGTGGAGTCAAGGTATACTCCTAGAGTTTTGGCTGTCTTTGATGTGTTGATATTAGTGTTGTCAATGTGAAAAGCTGAGTATTTGCTGTCCAGCTTGTCAAGGATTCATTTTGAACCTACTAGTAGTATTTCGGTCTTGTCCCCATTGAGGCAGAAACCGTTAGCCGCCATCCAGGCATGGATGAGGCCTAGATCTTATTGAGTGTTGCTGCGTCTTCTTCGTAGGTGCTGGTGAGAGGGAGAAGCACTTGTGTATCATCAGCATAGTTGGTATATGCTATGCCGCGATCATCCATGTCATTGAACAGAGGGAGGGTGAAAATGTTGTAAAGGGTGGGCGAGGTGCAAGATCCCTGGGGGACTCCGCAGTGGATGGGATGGGGGTGGCGCATGCCTGATCTGAGAATACTCTCATTAATCTTCCTTCCAAGAAGGAAGTGATCCAGGATATGGCTTGCTGTGAGAAATTTGCTGCGTCCTTGAGGTGTCTGCAGAGAGTCTGTGATCTATAAGATCAAAGGCTGCAGATAGATCAAGGAGCAAGAGCAAGAGCAGTGCAGGTTTGCCTGTATCCATGATTTGCTCAATTTGAATTTTTAGATCGAGGAGGGACGTCTTGGTGCCGTGGCGTGGCTGGAATCCGGATTGCCTCTTGCCCAGGATATTATTATCTTCAAGGAATTGTTGTATCTGGAGTTATGCTGCCTTGTCCAGTATCTTAAGAATGGAATGGGACGGTGTCAATGGGTTTGTAGTTGTTTGGCAAGTTGGGATCTAGCAAGGGTTTTTTAGAAGTGGGCGTGCCCATGCTTCTTTGAGGGAGGGGGGATGAGGCCCATGGAGAAAGATGCATTGATGAAGGTTGTGAACAGCGGGGCTAGGGGTTCTACACAGTCTTTGATGAGTGCAGCTGGGCATATGTCTCCCTTGCAGGAGGAGGGTTTGATGTGCTTCATGATGGTTTTGACTTCGTTTCTGTGACTTGTCTGAAGGAGAAGGATTTGGAGTCTTTGTTTTCTGGGTGTGGTGTTGGTCTGTGATCTTTGGGTAGTGCATTGCATTGAGGTGGGTTTTAATTTTACTTTTAAGGGTGTTTATTTTATCGAGCATGGCTCTTTGTATATTGTTACACCATGTTTGTCTTTCACTGTTTCCTGTGTATCGGTTGGGGGGCATGCAAGCTCCTTATATATAGCAAACAGTTCTTTAGACTCAGAATTAGCATTGGCGATTCTGGAGTTGTATTATGTGGATTGGCTAGGGTGATTTATTTTTTGTAGCTGGAAGCTAGCATTTTGTATGCCTCTAGAGTGGAGGGGGAAGGGCAGGTTTTCCAGCTGGTGAGTGCTGTACGCTTGAGGGATCTTAGGTCTGCTAGTACTTGCGTAAACCACGAGTTGGAGTGTTTCCTTGTTTTTCTTGGTTAGAGGTGCAATGGCATCCACGGCCGTTTCGATGGTGGCGATGTAAATGTCTACCAAGGTGGCAGGGTCTGTGGAGAAGGGGGGCCTCTGGGCAGGTGCTGCCTCTAAGAGAGGGATTATCCTTTCTTTCGTAAGGACTCTGCTTGATCTGGTCATGGCTGAGGGAGCAGGTGTACCAGGCTTGGGTGTAGGATTGGTAGGGATATAGAAGTGTATGAAGAAATGGTCTATCCAGGGGCAGGGAGTGATTGAGCTAATATCCACTGCGCAGTTGTGGTCTGCTAACCAGTCCAGAACGCGTCCTTTGACATGGCTTGGGTCTGTGACTTTTTGGATGAAGCCTAGGTCAAGGAGTGCTTTATCTAGGGCTTTGCTTAGTTTGTCCTTGGGATCTTTGAGACCCAGGTTAAAGTCCCCTATGAGGATGGCTTTGGTGTTGTTTTTGAGGCTGTCTCCTACCTGGTGAAGAAGGTTGGTTTGGAAGTCTAGTAGCAGGACTGGAGGGCGGTAAATAGAATGTATGGTTATAGTGTTGTTGGGGGAAAGGGCAAGTTTGCTCGTCAAATGGTGAGCTGATCTGTCTGATGGTTAGGGAGTCTTTGGCGATGAGCGCCACCCCACCTCCCTTGCTGGTGGTTCTATCCTTGTGGAACATGGTATTCCATGGTGGTAATGCGAGGCTAATGGATGGGCCTGATGCTTCGTGTAGCCATGTTTCAGTGAGGATGAGGATATCTAGGTCTAGGTCAATGAGCAGGTCATGGATTTCTGTGGTGTGTGCTGGGGGAGATCGAGCGTTGATAAGGGCACATTTAAGTGGTGAGAGAGAGGTTTCTGGTCTGGGTGCTGAAGTAGTCTTGCTAAGAGGAGTCAAGGTGACTGTTTTGATTGAGCGGGGTTTCTTGTCATTTAGGGCCTGGTGTCTTGAGTCTGGGAGAAGTAGGTTGGGGGTGTGAGTTTTTGGATTGGCTGTAAGCGGTCTGATGTTGGTGCAGACTCTTAGCAGTTGGTTTCTTATGTGGGTGGCTCTGGGCAGAGAGTCTGGGATTAAGGATGTGTTAGATTTGCGGCTATATTTGTCTGGAGGACTGATCTGTGGGCTAGTGGGTGTTACGGGGTGTGACTGATGAAAGATGTGTGGGGCAGGTGGGGCACAGTAGAATGATGGCAGGAAGGAGGTATATTTTCAGAGCGTGGTGGAGCCTGATAGACCATGGCGGTAGTAGTTGCGTTATCTAGTCCGGTTGACCCACGAATAGACATACATGCAGGAGTGAGTCTGCTTGGACTTGGATTGGCTGCAGGGGCGTGGGTGTGTGGGGGAGTTGAGGGATGTGGGTGGTGGGTGGTGGGCATGGATGTGTGGGGGAGTTGAGGGATGGGGTGGTGGGTGGGGGGCATGGGTTTGTGGGAGAGTTGAGGAATGGGGTGGTGGGTAGTGGGTTAGGGTTTGTGGGGGAGTTGAGGGATGGAGGTGGTGGGTGGGGGGCGTGGGTGTGTGGGGGAGTTGAGGGTTGGGGGTGGTGGGTGGGGGGCATGGGTGTGTGCGGGCGTTGAGCGATGGGGTGGTGGGATTCTGTCATGGATGTGTGGGGGAGTTGAGGGATGGGGTGGTGGGTAGGGGTGTCACGGTATTAGTTTTATGACGGTACGATAACCTTCTTGCCAAACAACGGTATATCATGGTTTTCACGGTATAGCAGGTGGAGTTAACTAATCTTAACAAATATTTTCTAAAAGGTCATAAATTGTCAGATTTATCAACACAAACAAAAACAGGCACCCAGGGCCAGAATTGGGCTTTTCAACATACTTTCCACTCAAATGCCACCCCTTGCTTCCACCAAACACAAACACACGTGTGGAGAGGGGGGGGACTCCTGCTGCAACTGGCAAAGCAAGCTGAATAGCTTTTCTTAAGTGGTCATTTAGGCTTTTAGCTCCCCCACTGGCTACTGGTGAAGATGAACATGTTGCCATTTTGATAACCTGCATGCCACAGATCAATGGAGGCTGATGGTAGTATACACTTGTGCACATACACACACACACACGCACTCTCTCTTTACGCTGCAGCCTTTAGTTTACTTGCGGGCCAAAGGGTGTTCAGTAATCACGGACATGTTACCCTTTGGTATGGCAACAGGGAATACCCACAGAGAGAATTTCCCAGTGTGACTTATTATATGTAAATTCAATGATAGAACCAGGGAAATCCCCCATTGTCATATGTTTAGCAAACATTATCCATTATAAATAAATAAACCCCAAAGCCGCCAACCCAAAGTAAACCCTTTTCCTTCTTGGCATGTATTTATTCTTCCTATTGCTAACATATTGATTTTGTGTCAGGCACGTGTGGTTTATGGAATGGCATTAAAAACTGCTGTAACTGAAACTATTTGACAGACGGCACACCCAACAGCGCAAGACCAAGACTGTGCAGCACTTGCTTGCTGCAGCCTTTACAAATCAGATTGAAAAGCACACTTAACGGTATAAACGGTATACCGGTATAAACAATGTGACGGTTATTATTGTTCAATTAAGTGGTTCACGGTATCTTTAACGGTATACCGTTATACCGTTACATCCCTAGTGGTGGGTGGGGGGCACTTAGTAGGACGACAAAGGGGTTTGGTCCACATTTATACCTGTTGTTTGAACATAGTTCACATTTCCTTAATACAACTCTGGACATTGATTATTGAGTGTGTGTGAATTTATTTGTCAACAGTGCCCAGTGTTCAACATTCCAGGTGCCTTGTGAAATCCAGTACATCAGAAATATTGTGCAATCAAAGATTGGCGTACAGCACGTCCTTCAGGCACATTCTGCTGTGGCCGATATGCAGCATCTTCCCCATCATCCTCCTCATTTTCCAGGTTCCAGGGGAATTTGGTCCGTGTCAGGTGGCAGGGGTACATTGCGCCGGATGCACAAGTTGTGCAGCATGGCACATGCCAATACTATCTTCCCCACCTTTTCAGGGCTGTATATGAGTGCCCCACCTGACCTGCTGAGGTAGCGAAACCGTGCCTTCAACAGCCCAAAAGTCTGCTCAATCATCACACGAGTGCGCGCATGTGCACAATTGTAGTCCTCTTCGTGCCTGGTGAGTGGATGCCTGACAGGGGTGAGGAGCCACAGCTTCAGGGGATACCCAGCATCACCTGTATGGGAACAATTGAGATTATTATTGTGAGTGTTTTTTGCATTCCTTGTGTACACTGGATGTACATTGTTTGTGGTCAGATGCAAAAGATCTTCACTGCCAGATCTTGCCATTTAATTAGAGCAACACTCAGGTCGGTGTACCCAATGTTGATCCACGGTAGGGGAGCATGGGTAACGTACAGGTCCTAAGGACCTTGACACCCAATACAGCACTCACACAGATGATGTCTGTAGGCCCCACGATGTGTTCACATGTGATGGCGTGTTGCGGTGGAAGGTTCAGTATGCATGTAGGGCACTGGATGATGGATTTCCCTGATTTGCAACATGATACACGTTATTTTGCCAATCATGCTTCCATATACATGGTGATGCTGTGTACATGTCCGTCAACGCCTTTCTCCCATGTGACCATGGTACAATGGAATTGGTGGTATGGTCTGCCAGTGTAGGGAGACAATTCTGTGATGGCACTGGGTGTCAACTGGCATGGTGGAAGTGAGGTAGTGTGCAGCTGTTGCACATGTGTCAGTGTTGTTCACCACTTGCTGAAATCTATTTTGTACATCCATGTCCCATTAGTTTTTGGGTGCCCCTTCAGGTGCTGTGTATGGCATGGTGGTGTGCAGTGTACCTGTCGGGTAGGGACAGTGTCAGGGGATTGCCTGAGAGGCAGTTGGGTTAGGCTCAGTCATATCTGCATGATCTGCGCTGTACATTGCTGCGTGAAGTATGCATGAATGGGGTGTGGTGTGTGGGTGTGCTCCTTTTGTGTTGTGTCTGACTCCATTGCCTCCACCTGTGATAATTGTGTGCACCTGTGGTAGTTTGGAACACAGTAGATTGCTATTAATGCCTGTCCTGCGATGCCGGTATTGCCGGCATCATGGTGACCATTCTTACCGACATCTGGATGCCGGTAGGTGCCTGCCCATGCAGGCATCTGGATGCTGGTAGGTGCATGCCCGTGCAGCTCGTAATGATCGCTTCCTTGCGGCATGCCAGTGTTACTGACTCAGCTGCTGCGTGCACGTGCTAATACCGGGTAGGCGCTACCCGGCATCGCGGGTCGTAAAGCACCAGTCCAGTATGCGATGCCGGTATTCACTTACTGGTATAGCTATTACCAGACCACCTCCCTTGTAATGAGGCCCAGTGTCTCCCTGTTGATGACCCCTAGAAACTAACGATGTGTTCACACACAAATCGCACCAGCCAGCGCTCAACCCACTGAGTTATCTTGCCCACCTCTATCTTTGTTTGTCACTGTGAATCCCATCTGTTATGAATGTGCTCATGGGATTTGCGACAGGAGGGACACTGAGTTAAGATTATCATCACTTCCCACATCTGCTGCATTTAAAGGGTTTTGTTTTGTTACATCTGATTACCCTAACTTTTCAGTTTTTTCAGTGAATTTCAAAGGTTTTGTTTGGTAGTTTATTCAAAGTCACTAGCCATGGCCTTCAGCCGTGGCCACTGTGCATTTTATTTATTTATTTATTTACATTTATATAGCGCACAAGCAGCCCAGGGGCATTGAGGCGCTGTTACTTGCAATGAACTTAGTTACATGGTACAGGTAGGATAGTGGATGTTGACACATTGTAAATGTTGCAGGATGACGTACTGTTGTTACAAATATTGCTTTTGATCATATGATACAATATACATGGGGTAATCGTGCTAGTATGTCTAGACTTAAGTGAACAGGGTAGTCTTCAGCGTTTTGCGGAAGGTGGTGAGGGAGGCCTCTCCACGGATAGTGTGTGGTAGGGCATTCCAGTGTGCGGGCGCCAGGTAAGGGAAGCTGGATCCGCCCGCTTTTACTTTTTTTACTAGAGGCACTGAGAACATGTTGGTGTAGGGTGATCTGGTTGGCCTGGTGGAGGAGACAGGGTGTATCCTTTGTGAAAGGTATGCAGGTGCAGTAAGGTGGATGCACTTGTGGGTCAATGTCAGGGCTTTGAATAGTATCCTTTCTTTTATTGGGAGCCAGTGGGCTAGTTTTCTGGCCTCAGAGATGTGTTCTCTTTTTGCAATACCTTGGGCTGCCCGGAGCGCATTGTTCTGTACTACTTGTAGTCTCTCTAGGTTTTTTTTAGAGGTTCCTAGAAAGAGTACGTTACAGTAGTCTAGCCTAGAGCCGGTGATGGCTCTGGCTATGTTAGTGCAGTTCTCTTTAGAAAGAAATGGTCTGACTGCATTGATAAGTTTGGCATGATAAGCCGCTGCAGAGGCAATTGCATTGATTTGTCTGTCCATGGATAGGCTAGAATCCAGATAAACTCCCAGGGTTTTGACAGAGTCGGAGACTGGAATTTTAATGGAATCAATGGTGAAGTGACTGAATTGGGCATCTAGATTTTTTAGGGTGTCGGGAGAGCCTACCAGTAGGAGTTCCGTCTTGTCAGTGTTGAGGCATAGACCATTGTCTGCCATCCAGGCTGGGATGGTATTGTAAAGGTTGTTGAGGGCCAGGGAGTCAGTGTTGTAGTTGCCTGAAAGAGTGATGAGGATTTGTGTGTCGTCGGCGTAGTTGGTGTATGAGATGCCCATGGCGTCGAGGATGAGGAAGAGCGGGCGCGTAAAAATGTTGTATAGCGTGGGGGAGAGGCAGGAGCCTTGGGGCACCCCACAGAGTATAATGGTTGGTGATGCGGCGGCTAAGTCGGAGAATACTTGCATGGTTCTGACTTGTAAGAAGGAGGTGATCCATGCTGTGGCCTCAGGGGAGAATTTGGCCGTGGTGGTGAGGTGGTGGCATAAGACGCCATGATCCACAAGGTCGAAGGCCGCTGAGAGGTCTAGGAGTAGGAGAAGTGCAGGTTTGCCCAAGTCTCTCGCATCGTCCATCTGGTTTTTCAAGTCAAGTAGGGCGGTTTCTGTTCCGTGTCTGGGGCGGAAGCCAGATTGGCGGAGACCAAGGAGTTTGTTCTCTTCAAGGAAGTGTTGAACCTGCAGGTAGGCTGCTTTGTCCAATATTTTGAGGAGGAACGGGACAGTGGTGATGGGTCTGTAGTTATTGGGGGAGGTGGGATCGAGCGTTGGCTTCTTTAGAAGAGGGCGGACCCAGGCTTCCTTGAGGGAGGCAGGGACTATCCCTGTGGTAAAGGAGGCATTTACAAAGGCTGTTAGGAAGGGAGCTAGCGGTTCTGCGCAGTCTTTGATAATGGAGGCTGGGCAAGCATCACCTTTGCAGTTAGAGGGTTTAATGTTCCTCATGTTGATGACGTCTTTTTCTGAATGGGTTTGAAGGAGAAGGGTAGGGAGGGATCAGGGGCAGGCGGTGGGAATGGGATGTGCTTACTCGGTAGGGCTTGTTTAGTGGCTAGTATTTTGTTTTTGAGGAGGCTAATTTTGGATTGCATGGCCTTCTGTATTCCGTCACACCAGTCCTTGTCTTTGGTGAAATTCTGGGGGGCGGGAGTGGGTGTTTCGAGTTCTCTGAAAATGGCGAATATTTCTTTAGTACTGGATTGGGCTTCCGAGATTCTGGATTCAAAGGATTTGGCTTGGGTGATTGCCTTTTTGTATTTGGTGGAGAGGGCTTTGAAGATCATCTTATCTTTTTCGGAGTGGGACTTTTGCCACTGTGTGAGTGTGGCTTTTTTCTCGTTGCGGAGTGAGAGGAGGTCCGGCGTGAACCAAGAATTGGAATGTGCAGTGGGTTTGGAATTTCGAGGTTTGAGTGGGGCAATGGTGTTGATGGCTGCTTTGATGGCAGTATCATAGGTTGATGCGAGTGTTTCAGGGTCTGAGGAGAAAGGTGGTCTGAAGGCTGGGCCTTGGAGGAAGGGCAGTAATCTCTCCTTAGTGAGTTGGCGGGAGCTTCTGGCGAGGCAGGGAGGGAGTGGTTGGGGTGAAAGGGTAGCTGGGGAACTAGCGGCCGGGATGCTGAAGGTGATAGTGTGGTGATCAGACCATGGGGTAGGAGTGTTTCCAGTGATGATGAGTGGACAGTTGTGCTGTGCTATCCAGTCCAGCGTTCTGCCTTGGGTGTGAGTTGGGCTAAGTATGGTGTTCTTGTACCCTAGCGCCTTGAGGGCAGAGTCGAGGGATTTTGCTGCTGCGTCCTTACTATCCCGGAGCCCTAGGTTGACATCCCCCAAGAGAATGGCTTTAGATTGCTTTTTGAGGTTGTCCGAGAGGAGGTGGATGAGAGAAGCTTGAAAGTCTCCTGTTGGGCCTGGTGGGCGGTATACGGTGTGCACAGTAATTGTGCAGTGGGGGGAGAGGGTTATTTTGACTTGGAGATAGTCGCTGTTGTTGTTCAGGGATTTCTCTACCTTTCTGACAGAGAGGTAGTCTCTGGAGATAATTGCTACACCTCCAACTTTGTCGGTCTTGTCTAGTAATGGAATAGCCAGGAGGTAGGGCGAGTGAGAGCGCAGGGCCAGAGGCCTCATGTAGCCAAGTTTCTGAGATCATAAGTATATCTAGGTCTTGGGAGGTTAGGAGGTCGTGGATGTCTAGGGCATGGGCATTGACGGATCTAGCGTTAATCATGGCACATTTCAGGTGGGGTTCAGTAGTGGCTGTGGGGGAGCTCGTGATGAGAGATGGTGGTATGGAGGGGCTAGGTGCATCGAGCGTGTTGTCGGCGGTGCCCATCACAGATTTTACACTGGGGGGCTCATTTTCATGGGTGGTGGACACAAGTGGCATAGCATTTGGCACAATAGAATTCAAAATGGTGGTAGAAGATTTGCACAACACAGATTTTACACTGGGGGGCTCATTTTCATGGGCGGTGGACACAAGTGGCATAGCATTTGGCACAATAGAATTCAAAATGGTGGTAGAAGATTTGCACAACACAGATTTTACACTGGGGGGCTCATTTTCATGGGTGGTGGACACAAGTGGCATAGCATTTGGCACAATAGAATTCAAAATGATGGTAGAAGATTTGCACAACACAGATTTTACACTGGGGGGCTCATTTTCATGGGTGGTGGACACAAGTGGCATAGCATTTGGCACAATAGAATTCAAAATGGTGGTAGAAGATTTGCACAACACAGATTTCATACTAGGGGTGGTGGTGGGCGCAGGAATAATTGTATTTGTAGTGTGGGTATGACAGTTGTGATGCGGGTAAAGTACTTTGTTGGTTGCTGTAATTGTAATATCGTTGGAGGATACAGCCTTCAGGGTTGTGCGCTGGAGTCTGGCCTTTTCGGCACATATAGAGGTTTTTGTGGTACGCGAGCATAGCCGTGTATTACGGGTGCTCGTTGGGGTGGGGTGCGAGCTGCGGGCTGCTTCCTGAGTACGGGTGCGCAACCTGAGAAGTCTTAAGGCGAGACATGGTTCAGAGAGAAGCTTGCTAGAGTGGTGCTTCTTACCTTGTAGGTGCTGCAAGGGTATTGGGCAGACGGCAGACGAGCAGCGAAGAGCTGCAAAGAGCACCGGAGGCCTTTCCTTACGGCCTTCCCTGCTCAGCTTCGCCTCTCGGCCCTCTCCCCCTCCATTTAAAGCAGGAGGGGAGGGGCGGGCGGGGTGAGGCAGCGAATCGGGACACGGGCCCGCGGCGGTGATTTCCAAAGCACATTTTGTTGATTGTGCTGCCATGGAGACGGGGGCCATCTTGTCTGGGGCTTCGGTGCACGCGGCCTGCAGCGTGGATGAAGGGGAACACGCGGCCGCTCCGAAGTGAATCAAAGCAGCTGATCGAGCAAACAGCTGGTCGGGGATGCTTTGTGCTCGCAGCGGAGCTGCAAAGAGCACCTGAGGCCTTTCCTTACGGCCTTCCCTGCTCGGCTTCATGTTCCACGTATTGGTTTCCTTAGGGCCCACTAGCCATGTCCTTTGGCCATGCCCACTGTGCATGTTCCACCGGTAGGTTTCTTTAGGGTCCACTAGCAATGGCATTTGGCCAAGGCCTCTGTAAATGTTCTACCTATAGGTTTCCTTATGGCCCACTAGCCATGATCTTCAGCCGTGCCCACCCTGCATGTTCCACCAATAGGTTTCTTTAGGGCCCACTAGCCATGGCCTTCGGCAGTGGCCACTGTACATGTTCCACCTATATGCTTCCTTAGGGACCACTAGCCATGGCCTTCGTGCATGGCCAGTGGCCATGCCCTTCGGGCGTGGAAACTGTGCATGTTCCAGTAAAAGGTTTCTTTAGAGCCCAATGGTCATGAGGTAGTTATTGTGGAAGGTGGTGAAGTATGGTCAATGGGCAGGTTGGCACCCTATGGGGAGGATGTTATTGGGGGTGGTGACAATCTATCAGTGCACAGGAGTGAAGTTACTGTGAGTAGCGTTAGGGGTGTTGTGGAGAAGTAAGGTGCTCGTGGTGTCAGAGTGAGTGAGAGGGTTAAGAAGGTGCCTGTTGGCTTCCAGGAGTTTGTGTGAGGATTTTCCTTTGCCCACCTCATCAACTGGTGGGCTCTGGTTGGGAGTGTGAAGGTTGTTTCTTTTGCGTTTTGTTTTCTGTTATTATTGTTTTTATTTTTTGTGGGGGAAGATATGTTGGGTTCTGTATTCTGTTTCAGCATTATTTCTTTAGTACTGTTATGCTCTAGAATTGTTATGCTCTAGAACTGTATAGAACTGTTTATCTGTGCGCAGGATTTCAGTTATGCTCTGTTGTACCTAGCAGCAGTTGCTGTGCTTCTCTGGTCCAATAACGTTTTTGCCTGCTCCTTCCACTGGTCATCCTTCCACAATAGTGTCTGTTTTTACCAGCCACATGATTATGACTTGTATGTTGGATGCAGTATTTGGCGCTTATGGAATACACAAGTGAGCAATCAGAATTTTACTTATACCACATATCTTAAATACTACATCTCATCTTTTTGAAATAAATACCACCAAACTCATAATGAGGGCCTAAAGACAAAATTCAACTTATGCAAACATATGAAAAGATAAGATCAACTATTTCCGAATCTGTCACTGGTAACTCCCAGTGACCTTGAGTTTGTATCTTCCTTCAGCGCGTGTCGGCCGCAGCAGGAGTGCTTCAGATCAAGTTTGAACGTTTGGTTTAGGGCAGCAGGAACACAGTGGGTATTGCCAAACCCCTATGGCGGACAATGCTTTCCGTTTTTTTCTTAGACACTTGAGACAAAACATGTTCAATTCCAACAGTAATATGTACGATTAAGCGCAGCTTTTATTTCCAGCAATGTCGTTTATTATTATGCAGTTAAATTATATTTTGCTAAACCAGCCGTTCAATCCTCAGACTAAACTACTGTCAAATGCACTCCGTTCTTGTTGATGCCAACCGGGTTCACGTATATGTGTGCCCTGATTTTTTTTAAAAAAAACATGCTACTGATTATGCTACATCCCAGCTTTCCATCCAGGGAGGCAAACATCAAAACAAGCCAGGAAATCATATAGCAAATATATTGTTTTGGCAGCCTTTAGCAGCGAGCTGAATTAACTACGTCTTCGCTGCATGCTCCATTCGTGATATCAAAAATACAAGAGGAACTTGACTTTAGGCAGCTAAGCCTCAAAATCCAACATTAAAAAAGGTCAAAGAGCTTTCATTTTAGTCTTTGTGTTCAAAGGTAGTGGCAAATGTGGAAAAGGGGTTTGAGTTTAGCTATGAAGAATGAGACTCTACATTGCCTGAGATATATTGTTGCCTTGTGGGATACGTTAATCTGCATTTCCGCGTCCCTTATTCCACTAGTAATGCAACCTGGTGATTAGTCCTGACCCTGATGTCTACTGATTGTTGTTTGAGTCATAAGTCAATATTTCCCACCGATATGAAGCATTAATAATCCTGTGCAAAGGAGGATCAGCACCTGTATTTAGTAATCCTTTCTCGCTTTCAATAGAAGAACACACTCAAAGCTTGACTTAACAAAATCCACTAAAACAGTTAGTGAATAATCAACATTTTTCATACAGGATAGAAATAAAAAGATCAAAGCCCAGATCAATTAATTAAAAAACTGTGACTTAAAGAATGTCATATAACAAAAAGTCAGCACAATAACGAAAGCTAGACACATGGGCCTCATTATGAGGTTGGCAGTAAACCACTGGTGACACTGATGGGTTGCCGCCAACCCCGTAACACTGTTTCCGCCACCTGAGATCCCGGTGCCACCCGGACATTAGAAGTCCCGGTGCCCGGGATATGAGGCAGCGGAAAATGTTGTGCACCATTCCTGTGGAGTCCCATAATACTCCATTGGGAATGGGTGCACAGAAGCACCAGCACCGTTGTCAGTGGTGCCGGCTCTTCCATGGCAACCATGCCTGTCGGGGCCGATGTGCCTGGCAGGACAGACCTGCCGAGCGCATCTGCTCGAGCAGGCAGAGTTGTAGTTTGCCTGTCCAGAAAGGGCGCTGATACGTTGTTGCTAACGGCCTTCTTGTTTTTAGACTGGCAGACTCGCTATGAGGCGCAATTGTGGGATGGGTTGGTAGTGAGATGGAGAAATATTGAAAGTGCTCTAAAGACTGAGGTAACTTTATAAATGTGTTTGGTGTTGACGGTGACCAACTGGTGCAACTGATTGCTCAACCAGTGCATTGGTTGATTGAAAATGGTAGCCTCACCTTTATTGAAGACCCCTAAAGGGACTTTCTCTATTGTTGAAGAAGTGACCTCAGGACCCAAAGCACACACACAGGGAAGCATCTTGATGTGTAGAAGACAGATGCTATTGATTGGCTATGCAGAGTGAATCAGTCTTTAGTGGCACCTGGTTGTAGGTGTGGAAAATCATCTGTCTATCAAACTGTGTGTACATTCTTTGGGCCTAATTCAAGCGACGTTTAGCGTGGTTCAAAGTGACTTTGCACTGCCAGCAAACACGTGGAACAGAGTCTAATTCATAGAGTGGAGCAAAGTGTATTTTTATGAAGTGATGTCTCTTTGCTCCGCAAAAACACACTTTGCACGGCTCTGAGAATTATGCTCGGTTCAACGTGTTTATTGGCAGTGCAAAGTCACTTTGCACAGCGCTAAACGTTCCATGAATTAGGCCCTTTATCTTCAATGAAGCTGGTATACTTTTTTTCTTCACACTTTTTAATATGCACCACCCTTTAAACAAAACTCAAGATGGGCGGATACAAAGTTCCGAATGATTGATTTCCAGTGGAATTGATCTGAACAACCTCTCAATCCATTATTTTTCAGGTTGCTGTGACATTACAAAATGGGGAAACACTCCTGCCCCAAATAGAGCTGGCCAGCCCAAACTGCTTGGTAACTTCGTCATTAGGACACAAACACACCTAGACATGGTGCGGCCTCATTGCGCATCACAAAGCAAGTGTAACTTTCAAAATCTAAATTTCTGGGACATCAAGGGTTGAGCGGAGCAACAGCGGGGATGAACTATTGCTGGGGACTGGATTCGATGACACTTTGGAGGCTATCCCTCAACATCACTCTAACGAATGCTTAAGATATGAAATAGCTATTCTCCAGATTTTGTAGAGGTACATTTTCTATGTGAAACATGCAATTTATTTGCTACTGACAACAATATGAGCACCCAGGCAAGGAATGTCAGAACAGTTTTGTCATTTATTGTCTACAGTAAATGAAATCTGTAACGCACATTAACATTATACTAGATCCAACTTTCCATTTGCTCATTTACATACATGAATGAAAACACTGCTGTCTTGTAATATTAACAAAGGGAAAAAAGGAGAATAATGCACATGAGCTCTACAAAGCAGTTCTTTTTTTTTTTTTACTTTTATTTTTGTTGGCAGAGGCATATAGCATATACATACATTAGAGCAGTCAAAACATTAGGTACATGTATAAATGAATACAGGGGCATACAAAAAGAATAGGACAACAGCAGTTGGGGAATGATATATCACGGAGCAACAAGTACCTGAGCACCTAAGGGAGGGCACTGGGGGGAATCGTCCACCGTGGAAGTATCGTCTAAGCTATTCAGGTAGCCGTTGAAGGTGGACCATATGTTTTTGGGGCGGGAGCGAGCTGGGATCATACCAAGGAACTCTTCTTCACAATTTCGGGACCACGTGAGCAAATTTAACCATTTCTGGAGTGAAGGGGGGGTGGAGCTCTTCCAATTCTGTAAATCACATTTTTTAGCTACTATACAGCTAACTAACATTCAGGAACCTAGCCATACTCTTAGCCCCTTCAGTCTGCCATACCCCAAACAGAACACCCAACGGCTCGGGGTCAACCATAGAGTCAATGATTACAGATAGTGTTTCCAAGAGCTTGCCCCAGAATGCGGCTAGGCCCGCGCAGTTCCAGAACATGTGTAAATGGTCAGCACCTTCCGCACCGCAGCGAGGGTAAAGTCGTGGGTCAGAATGCCCAAACCCAGAAATCCTGCGCAGGGTGTAGTACAGCCTGTTTAATAATTTATACTGTTTGGTTCGATAGCGAACATTTAAGGAAATCCTGTTGGTATGAGAGCACATCTTCTCCAACAGGTGGTCAGTGAGTTCCAGCTCCAGCTCAGATGCCCAGTTGTATCGGCCTTGGAGGATTTTGGGGGGGCAGTGGTCAGTAAGAGCTTGTACAGTGAAGAAACCACCCCACGGGCGCCGCCCAAATTGGCGATGTAGGCAATCCCAGGGGAGTCCGGGGGTTCATTGGGGAAGTCAGGCAATGCATTTCTGAAGTTGACGCGGAGTCTGTAGAACTGCAAAGATTCTAATGCGGAACCCGAGTGACCCGGCCTCCACGTTTGTGGCGTTATAAACTGCCTCTCTGGATAGAAATCAGTTAGGGCGTGATACCCCAGGGCCTCCCAGTGTTGCGCCAGTGAAGTATCAAATGTGGGTTCAAGCCTGGGAAGTCGCCAGGCGGGGAGCCACTTGTAGTATGGGCGTTATTCAGCACAAGTCTCGAATATCCGACCCCAGGCTTTCACAGTGGTTTGGACCGGGTCAATGGGTGAATCCGGTTCGTACCGCTGATGTACAATTAAAGACATTGTGTTGGTGCCTGTTGCCGCCAGTGTTTCCAGCTTGACATGGGGACGAGGTGGGGGCCCAGGATACCAGTAAGAAGCAAACTGCGCCTGTGCTGCAATCCAGTACCGTAGCATATCGGGGGCAGTGAAGCCCCCTCTATCATAGGGGAGTGTCATGTCTGACCATTTTTTACGCACAGCGCCAGAATGCCATAGGAATTGGGCGTAAAACTTGTGTAGGTTTGTGAAGTATCTCTTTCCGGGCCAGATAGGCACATTGCTAAATATGGACAGCAACTTGGGGAGTAAAATTATCAACACCAGTGAGAGTCTCCCGGCTAATGATAGTGGAAGAGTGTGCCATCGTGCAATTTTGGCCTTGGCTTGCTCAAGGCTTGCCAGGTAGTTGTCTGCTAGTACTGTATCTTTGGTCAGGGACACCTGGACTCCCAGATACTTGATCCCGTCAGGGGACCAGCGAAGCGGGTACTCAGTGGTGGGCTGTAGCGTGGAGCTGGTGAGGGGGAAGATCTCGGATTTAGTGTAGTTTATAGTGAACCCAGAATGTGTGCCTGTACGGGTGATATCGCGCAAGATTGGGTCAAGATGAACAGCAGGGTCTCTTATAAACAACAATATGTCGTCCGCATAGAGCAAAATAATTTCAGGGGAGTCTCTCAGCCGTATCCCTTTACGTGAGTGTTGTTCACTGACATAGTCAGCCATCGGCTCCATGGCCAGGGGGAACAGGATCGGGGAGAATGAACAACCCTGTCGGGTACCTCTAAAGAGAGGGATCAAGACTGACGTCTGGGAGTTGACATGAACCCTGGCCACCAGGGAGGTGTACAATAACTTAATGTATGCAATCATGTTAGGCCCTATGCCCATAGTTTCCCAACACTAGCCACACATACTTCCAGGACACCATGTTGAATGCCTTCTGGGCATCTAGTGTGACTGTGACTGCACTCACACCCTGGTCAATAGGCGACATGACATTGAGTAACCTTCTAATATTATGGGATGTGGTCCTCCCAGGCACGAAGCCTGACTGGTCTTCATGGAGCATATATGACATGACCGGGAGGAAGCGATTGGCAATTACTTTGGCGAAGATTTTAGTGTCCAAATTCATTAACGAGAGGGGCCTGTATGATCCGCACTCATCATTGGGCTTACCGGGTTTAAGTACAACTGTTTTAATGGCCTCACCTAATGTTGGGAGAAGGGACCCTAGCCGGAGTGACTCATTCCATACTTCAAGTAGTTTGGGGGCCAGTATGGCCACATACTCCTGGTAAAATTCTGCGGTCAGCCTGTTGGGACCCGGTGCCTTACCCTTAGGGAACTTATATATGGCCTCAACTATTTCATATAGTTGGATGGGGGAGTCCAGTTGGTCTCTGGTTGCGGGGGAGATATTAGTTGTGGGAATCTGCTCAAGGAGGTCTCGCATATAGGAATCACTGTGCTCGAGGGGCTGAGAATATAGTTCTGAGTAGAAGTCCGTGAAGAATTCCAGGATCTGCTGGTCGGACCACCGTACTGCCCCCTGGCTGTCCTTGACGCAAGAGATCTGAGTTTGGCCCCACTCACCCCTAGCCAAAGCAGCCAGTATTTTACCAGGTCTATCCCCCTCTCCATATTTCCGCACAGCCTGTGGGCAGCTTAAGTATTGAACCTCCCTAGTGGCTTGTTCATTAAAGAATTGGAGTTCTTTGCTAATTTGGGAAAGAGTGGCAGGGGTCAACTGACATCGGGTGAGCCCTCTCTAGTTTGCGGCGTTTGGCTTTCGGAGCGGCCAAGGGCAGCTCTTATAGTCTTAAGGACTCCCGCCTCCCTAGATATAGACTTTCCCTGATAAAGGTTTGAAAGCATCCCATCGGAATCCCAAGGAGGTGGACTGGGGTGTATTAAGCTGAAAATAGGACTGGGTGTCAGCAAGAATGTCTGCCTTGAATACAATGTCCTGTAGGGTGGGGGACTTGAACCGCCATGTATTGATGGTAGGGGAGGGTGCTCCCAGTTCTAGGGATATCAAGATCAGTGAATGGTCCGAAAGGGTGCAAGCCAGTATTTGTGTTTCCACCACTCTCCCTGGACCGATTGGACCGGAAGAGGAAGAGGGCCAATGCTCGATGTCCAAAATTGCGAGGTCCAAAAAATAAGGGGAGATGAAGTACCCACAACCAGGACCTCGGTCTTACTGCCATTCAGTTTTAACCAGTTAGTCATCATCCAGTGCCCCAGATCCTCCAAGCAGTTCCTGAGCCGCGCTGCGGTCTCAGCTTGAGTAAGATCGAGGCGGACGAGGATCTGTGTGTCGTCCGCATAAGAATAGTAGCGGAAACCATGTGACTGGATGAGAAGCAGAAGAGATTTAATATAGATATTAAAGAGGATAGGAGAAAGTGCAGAGCCCTGGGGAATGCCACAAAGGAGTGTAACCAAATTAGATCGGAATAAGGAAGAGAGATAGACTGGGAGTGGTCAGACAAAAACGAAGTGAACCAATCAATGACACAGCCGGAGAGACCAGCGTTGGAGAGACGAGAGAGCAAGATGGAATGATCAACAGTGTCAAAAGCAGCCGACGAATCCAGAAGTACGACTGCTCCGACACCACCCTTGTCCACCAGACATACCAGGTCATCAAGTACCGAGTTCAGGACAGATTCAGTGCCCCTCTCAGGGCGGAAACCAGATTGAAAAGGATCAAAGAAGTGAGAGGATTCAAGAAAGTTGGAGAGGAGAGGGGACACCAAAGCCTCCATCAACTTTATAAGAAAAGGAAGAAGTGAGATAGGGCGATAATTGGACAGAACATCAGGATCAAGAGAAGGCTTCTTAAGAAGGGGAACAACCAGGGCATGCTTAAGAGAACGAGGAATGAACCCAGTGGAGAAGGAGGTATTACAGCAGTGGTGATATTCTCAATCAGGTCAGCAGATACCTCCTTTAAAAGAACAAGAGGTATAGCATCATTAGGAGATGCCGAATTCAGTTTAGAAATGCCTGAAAGTACATCAGAGTTAGAGAACTGCGGAAAGGAGGACCAGCAGGCAGTAGAAGGACAGACAGTAACAATTTTGGGGGCTGTAAGTGATGGCATGCCAGCCTTTATATGGTCACGAATAGTGGAGATTTTTTAAAGGAAGAAGACCGAGAGAGAGCCACACAGGCCCTGCGAAGGAGGGACCGAGGCCCTACTGTTCTCAGGGGAAGAAAGAGATTGAACAAGATCAAAGAGGGCCTTAGGTTTATTAGGGGCTAATTGAACTTTCTGACTGTAGTAGAGCTTCTTAGCAGTAGTAAGGGCCTTATGATAGGCCGAGAGAAAGCAGCAAAATGAGTTCTTAGCTGAAGGGGAGTAATCCAAAAGCCACTTTCTCTCTGCCTGACGGCAATGCAGTTTCAGTGCTATAAGATCATCAGTGAACCAAGGTTCAGGGGTGCGAGTTTTAAGTTTACAAAGTTTAATAGGGGCCAGCAGGTCAGCTGAGACTAAGAAGGCGGCTTCAAGCTTGAGTAGAGAGCAGTCCACAGTGTTGCCAGAGTTAGCTAGCAAAGCAGAGGTCAAATCGAGACTAGATACTCTCAACCAGCTGCGTTTAAGGACAGAGGGTTTAACAGGACGGGGGGAGAACCTGAAAGGGGTAAGTAAATTATATCAAAAAGTGGTCAGACCAAAGCATAGGAATGACAGAAATGGAGGAAAGAGCAGCTATGGGGGCAAAAACCAAGTCGAGGACATTCCCATGGATGTGGGTAGGTTCAGAGATCCATTCAGTGAGACCCAGGTCCTGCATAGAGGACAACAAAAAGTTGGTAACCGGGCACATAGAGACAGTGTTCAAGGGGAGATTAAAATCTCCAGCAATGAGGAGACCCGGATGTTTAACTTGAAGCTCGAGCACAGCTGACAGTGAGGCGAGCAATGCCCACTGCAGGAGATAGAAAGATGACTAGCCGCTTGCCGGCAATGTCCAGGAGTGAAATTAGATTGTGCAACGTAACACAGGTAAAACAATCAATTTGCAAGTTTTCCACTAGTAGTAAAATCATGTAGTAAAATTGCAAAACAATTAGCAGCAGTTAGTCAATGAGCAGTGATCCCCCCAGTTAACGTAGGAGAGGCTTGTAATGGAAGTCTAGAAAGACAACCTCACCTCACCCACGGCGCGGGCGTGTGCCGAAGCACGTAAATGGAGATAGCGCAGCTGACAGTGAGGCGAGCATCGCCCACTGCAGGAGATAGAAAGAGGACTAGCCGCTTGCCAGCAATGTCCAGGAGAGAAATTAGATTGCGCAACGTAACACAAGTAAAACAATCAATTTGAAAGTTTTCAGCTCGTAGTAAAATTACGTAGTAAAATCGCAAAAACAATTAGCAGCAGTTAGTCAATGAGCAATGATCCCGCCCAGTTAACGTAGGAGAGGCTTGTAATGGAAGTCTAGAAAGACAACCTCACCTCACCCACATATCATTTGTTCTGTAGCAGAGGGTTTAAAAACAATGGCTCATAGAGAGAATCCTAAACTGGGTTTGCCTAATTGAGAAATTACCACAAAGCAAGATCTAAGTGTAAAGGATGTGGTCATTCTGTCCTTGTGACTATGTGTAGTACTTTCATACAGGTGTTTTGGGAGCTCGTCTGAGATCTCTGTCATATTTCATTTTGATTATGGGATAGAAATGTATTATTTCTAGTAAGTGCTGGGCTATTATAGAAGTCAAGGCATTTTGATGAAAAAACACACCATTGACACTTAAATGGATATGAACACAGTGCTTGTAGAAATCAACTCAGGTGCCATAATACGCTATTGAAAGGGGCGAGCTGATTATAATGAAGATGAAAGGTTGTTTCAATGCACGTTTATTTGTCCATAGTAACTTTGCAGATTGTGAGTTGAATCAATGCGACTTGAGATGGATGTATAGGATTAAAAACCGTTTTGTCGCTTTAGGTTGCAAAGTTGTATAATTCAGAAACACAAGAATTTTAAAAAGAAATTGCAACACTAATGTATATATATTTGTAACTAGAAACTATATTACAAAATAATGTATAATCTGGCTGAATGCACAACAAATAAAAAAGCAAGGTCTAAAGATGAGTTGACAGACTACAGGGTGCTTGACAATCAAAGAAGTGAGTTGGCAGATGAGTTGTAGAAAATACATGTAGATTTTACAACATTAAAAGATATGCATTTCTATTCTGGAAAGTTATGGCTAGAACAAGTGTATGAAATTGCGTGCTTTGCACACCTATTTGACAGAGAGGCTAAACATACACAATCACCATAATAGAATTTAAATCCAATAGGGAACAAAAAGGAGAAAAAAATATTCTGTCTGAAGAAGTTTTGAAGTCTGACAGAAAATGTGAATTTGATCAGAACAGGTTAATGGAACAGCTTGCTGCTATTGCGGAAATTGTGATCCATATAGAAAGAAATGTGACGTTTTGCACATGAGCGTATCTTTAGGTGAGAACGAGAAAGAATACATAACTTTCAAATGCACTGCTTTAAATTATGAAGCTAAAAAGTTAAAGGGAGCACTAGATGGTGTGAGGCCACACTGAAAAAGATAAAGCTGTTAAAGGAATTGTCTGTTAAGGAAAACGTTGAGGCTCTGGCCCGTAAGCAAGTTCATGTAGAGCAACAGCATGGCTACCTCAAAGGAGGAGAGCTTAGTGTGAGTAGCCATAGTTTGATTGTTCTGTGACTGACCTGTGCAGGAAGGTTCCAGTTATTAATCTACCACTCAATGTCATTGAGTAAATGAAAAGGTAAGTACCTAGAATATTCAATAAATCCAGAGCACTAGCAAGAAGCAACATAGTGTTAAGTATTTCTATGAAGCGATACACACTGGTCTCAGCCTAGTATGCAGCACACAGCTGAAATGCTTATTTTATTATGTCTATAGGTTTAACATTCTGAGTGATATACAACTCATATCACACACCTTCTCAAACACCCCAAGTCACAATGGACTAGGATTCAGGCTGGTTGGTAAAGGTAATATTTATTTATTTATTTTAATTTCAAATCAAACATATACTTTTTATAGGGAGCAGCAATCACCAATGTGGTGACAATAACAGCTGGGAAGGTATGTAATGTACTTACATTCACTCTACAGCAACACATAAGGAAAACACCAGAGAAAAGAACACTTTGGCTTGTTGGGAAAGATAGCATTTAGGTTAGGATTTCCCCCTGCAATATACCTCAACCTACAAACAAACAATTCTAAATAGATATGAGGAAGCAGCAGGTAATCAGGAATAAGGAATGGTAAACAGAATTCGAATACAACCTCCGTCCCCAAACAAGAGAGAAAAATGGATTTGAAATGTTACACTTTAAAATGACATTCGGAAATGGCATTGTAAAACAATGAATGTGTGCAAAAATCCTTAAATCAGTACAAATCTATATGGGAGCAACATTGGATATATACTAACAATCATGAGCTATAGTCTGAGCAAAAGTAAACACTTTGAATGAAGGTTGAAAATAGTTCAGCCCTCAGGAGAAAGGGATAGGAGTCGCAGTTTTGCTGTGGCGAGTGGAGATCTGGAGTGAAACACGGAAGATTGCCACTTAAACCCAAGGTGCGTGTGCCTTTGAAGAACTGCTGGTCTGCTGGTCAGCTGACTATATAAGGCTGCCTCTAACGCCCTTGCAGCATAAGCCCTCAGGAGAAAGGGATAGGAGTCGCTGTTTTTCTGCTTGGCGAGTGGCAGTACGCTTGTTCCCATCAAGAAATACGCCTCTTTCTTACCTTCACAAAATCAGCGGAAAAGATGACCATCGTACAAAGCGAGCAGGAGCTTGTTTCCATTGCCTCTCCAAGTCGCTACTTTTCTTGCGTCTCAGACTCGGAAGATCTCACCTTGCGTGCACCACGCAATGCATCTCTTTTAGTTGATGCAAGTGCTGATGTAATAGTTAATGTAGCAATTTCGTCATTAGCACCTTTGCTGGTGAGCACTACCAAAAACAGTACGGGCACTGGGTGCTTGGGACTGAACTTTGGCCAAAGTTGTACAAGCCCTATGGTTAAAAGGCAGTGTCAGAATCCTATTGTGAACAAACATTAGCAGACCGCACTTGTTGTCATGAACCGTCGTCTACATCCTTTCTGGGCCTCCTGGTCCCTGACTCGCAGGGGATTGCATGCAGTTATACTTCCAACATGGCCACCCGGAACAGAATACTCTGGATCGGTCTATGCGTTCCACGCTGCTCATCCTACAAAAGGGGCACGCCCCCACGGCTCTGCGCATCTCAACGCTACCGCTACCTGTATCCGGACGTGCTAAGCCAGAGTTCGATCGGGGCTCTCGCTTGATTCCTTGTTCCCAGTCCCTTGAATTCCCTCCTGTTCCCTTTCCTCCCAATCTCCTGGAAAACCTTCCGCGCTCGATTCACGGTCTTCCGTGCCTCCGAGCATACGTTAATTACTTCCTGGAATTACCCTGGACTTGTAGAACGCTCCTGGAAACTGAACCGCTACTCTCACGCTGGACGCCGAAGACCTGCGTTCGGGACTATGCAAATCCGGGACCGTAAAGAAGAAGAAATCCCAGAAGGTCCCAAGTACACAACAGAAACAGGTGTGAAGGGGAGAGACTTGTGACAGATTGAGACACCTTAAAAATGATACAGATTCAGAGATGGAAGCCGCCGTTCAAGACCTCATGCGAGGCATGCAGGAATTAACAACGGAGGTACAGAACCTCAAGGCAGAGAATGCAGCATTAAAGCAGCTAGTACTATCACGTGATTCTGCAACCAAAGAAAATGTAATATTGGGTGGAATAGTGGACAAGTATGACGGTTCTTCCAAGACTCTATGCGCCTTCCTTGATTCGTGTTTAGTTCACTTCACGTTCAAGCCCTACTACTTCTCCACTCCTAGAGCAAAGGTGGGTTTTATGATTTCTCGCCTCACTGGAAATGCATTGACTTGGGCAACCCCCCTAGTCAATACAAGCGACGCCCTCCTGGATGACTATGATGGCTTTGTGAGAGCCCTTAAGGAAATGTTTGATCGCCCAGAGCAGGTGTATAGTGCTCAAGCGAGACTACTCGAGTTTCAACAAGGGTCCCAGGATATGCTCACCTATGTTACTGGTTTCAAACAACTTGTGAAAGAAGCAGACTGGTCTCCAGAAGCTAGTTTTACACTCTTCCGAAGGGGGCTGAATGAAGAAATAAAAGATGAGCTTGCTAGGGTGGCCCGCCCAAGCTCCTTCCAGGCTCTTATGGATCTATCCTTACAGATAGATTTCCGAATCCAAGAAAGAAGAGCAGAGAAGAGGAAGTCTAAGGCAAGTCTCCAAAAGACCATCACGGAACATGCCCCTAGAGCAGAGTCAACTGTTCCTTCTACCCCGGACCCAGAACCTATGCAACTAGGAGCCTTTTGTGGACCCATTACCCCTCAGGAAAGGATGCGACAAATCCATACTGGTCTATGCATGTATTGCGCCTCCGATAAACATCTTGTGAGAGAATGTCCCATTGCTCCTCCACGGCGTTCGGGAAACGCCAGCTCCCGATCCTAGATGGAGAACAGTGTCGGGAGAGAGATGTTTGCTCCACATCAATTCCATCCTTAAACTCTCCTGGACAAAATAACCTTGTGGTTCTGCAGGCCCTACTATCGCCTTCCAAGACAGAATCCTACCCCATTCTGGCATTAGTGGACTGCAGAGCTATGGGCGTATTTCTATATCAAGATTGGGTCACTGCTCATAACATTCCACATGAAAGCCGAGTTACAATGCAACCAGTAGAGGCAATTGATGGAAGGCCTCTCTCCTCAGGACCTATTACCCTTCAGACTAAAGAGATTCTACTTTCTATTAATCACCATCAAGAGAGAATCAAATTTGACCTCATTAAATCAGCCCATTATCCGATGGTTCTTGGGATACCCTGGCTGCAGAGGCACAATCCTTACATCAACTGGGCAGCCGGCTCACTGTTTCTTGGATCTGAATTTTGTATGGCTCACTGCCTATCCTTGGATACCTTACCAAAGCCTTCTAGAGACTTGCAAGAGAACCAACAAAGTCCAGTCACTGTTTCTAACATCATCCAGATTCCCAGGGCCTACCAAGCCTTTTCTAATGTTTTTTCGACCGCGATAGTCCAAGCTCTCCCTCCTCACAGGCCAGAGGATTGTGCCATCGATACCGAACCCACAGCTGTGATTCCTTTCGGCAGAATGTTTATATTATCTGAACCTGAAAAGAAGGCTCTCCGAGAATACCTGGATACTAACCTACAAAAGGGCACCATACGCCCGTCCAAATCTCCAGCGGGTGCTTCATTGTTCTTCATTCCAAAGAAAGATACCAAAGAACTCAGACCATGTCTGGACTACCGTGGTCTAAATCAGTGCACTCTCAAGGACCGTTATCATCTACCCCTCATCTCGGATATCCTGGAAGCAGTTAGAGGTGCATTAATCTTCACAAAATTAGATCTAAGGGGTGCTTACCATCTCATTCGTATAAAGGAAGGTGACGAATGGAAAACAGCCTTTAGAACTCCCTTCGGCCATTTTGAATGTCTGGTCATGCCCTTTGGACTTGCTAATGCCCCAGCAGTTTTTCAACGTTTCATGGATAGGTTGTTCTCGGACATGCTGTTCCTCTTCGTTATCGTCTACCTGGATGACATCTTGATCTACTCCAAGGACCTTCTAAGGCATGAAGAGCATGTTAAGGCAGTCTTACAACGGTTACATGAACACAAACTCCTAGCTAAACCCGAGAAATGCCTGTTTCACGTCACTTCTGTTCATTACCTAGGATTTGTCCTTAGTCCAGAAGGAATTGGAATGGATCCTTCAAAGGTAAAAGCCATACTATCTTGGCCAGCTCCCACATCTGTGAAACAGATATAATCTTTCCTGGGACTTGCCAATTTTTACCGAAAGTTCATACCGTCCTTCTCTGAAATTGTTCAACCGATCATTGCTCTCTTGAAGAAGGATGCTCCATTTTTCTGGTCTACAGATCAAGACAAGGCATTCCAACGATTAAAGACAGAGTTCACTCAAGCCCCCATCCTGGCTCAACCCGATATTAACCGACCATTCCTAGTGGAGACGGATGCATCCAATTACACCATAGGAGAAGTACTAAAACAGGTATTTGAGGACAAGTTGGAGCACCCCATTGCTTACCTTTCACGAACCCTAACGCCCAGTGAGACTCATTATTCTGTCTTGGAAAAGGAACTGCTAGCCATCTGCCAAGCCTTCACAGAATGGCGACACCTACTCCTGGGAGCTAGGCATCCAGTCCAGGTCCGTACGGACCATCGAAATCTTCAAGTTCTACAATCTTTGGAGTGTAGGAACAGTCGTCAGGCCCGTTGGGCCTTCTTCTTTGCCCAGTACCATTTCTACATCCAGCACGTTCCTGGATCACAAAACATAATTGCCGATGCCTTTCCAGACGTCCTGACTATGAAAACTCTGAGGATCGCACCTTTCCAAAGATTTTTCCTCGCACAATCTTTGTTGCCCGAGCACTCACCCTCCTGGAGAATATCCAAGGACAAACTCGTCTTTCAGACCTCTGGAAGGAGCACAAGAGAAATAACAGATGGAATCTCACAGCTAAGGACGGGTATCTATTCAAAGATAATCGCCTAGTCATCCCCACTCCTGGACTGAGACAAAGGATCACAAGTCTATGTCATGATACCTTACATTTGGGACATCGTGAGATAACCAACACTCTCCATCTAGTACAAAGGCAGTTTTGGTGGCCCAAGATGAAGGATGACATTAGGATCCATGTCCAAACATGCGCAGTTTGCAATCAGAACAAACACGATAATAAGAAGCCAGCCGGACTCCTACTCCAACCAGCAATACCAACAAGACCCTGGGAAATCATTGCCACTGATTTTATCGTGGAATTACCACCCGCTAGAGGCTACACAACAATCATGGTCACTATTGATTTGTTTACTCATATGGCTCATTTTTCACCCTTATCCAAACTACCTTCCTCATCAGACCTTGCCGGAATTTTCCTGGAACACATATTCCGAGTTCATATGTTGCCTTCCGAGATCATTTCAGACCGAGGACCTCAATACCTATCTCAGTTTTGGAAGCAAGTATGTCGTATTCTGGGAATCCAACGTGCCCTATCCTCTGGCTACCATCCACAAACCAATGGAGCCACGGAGCGTGTGAACCATACTCTCGAACAATATCTACAATGTTTTGCCACCAAAGTTCAGGACGATTGGTCACTCCTAATATCTATGGCTGAATTTGCCTATAACAATTCAGATCATTCAGCTATCAAGACCAGTCCCTTCTTCTGTAGCCAAGGATTCCATCCATCAGTCCTACCCTCCGTACTCCCACATCCTACTCCAGTACCTACAGTAGACTCCTGGATCGAAAACCTCATCACAGTACATAAGGAGGTTAAGGAATACCTAGAACGGGCCCGAGAAGATGTCAAACGTTTTGCTGACTCAAAAAGAAGACCTGGACCTTCCTATTCTGTAGGGGATAAGGTTTGCTTATCCTCGAAGCTCCTTTCTCGACACCTGTGCCCCAATAAACTGGCTCCCAGATACTACGGTCCCTTTTCCATACAAGAAATCATCAACCCAGTGTCCTTTCGACTCCGGTGACCTGAATCTTGGAAAAGAATCCATCCAGTCTTTCACACTCCTCTGTTAAAACCATACATTCAGTCATCCCGAACAGCTCCTAGATCTACCCCTGTTATTGTAAATGATCAACTGGAATACGAGGTTTCCAGGATTTGTGACTCAAGATATCGACGGTGTCAACTACAATATCTGGCTGAGTGGAAAGGGTACCGCTCCAGTGAGCGTACCTGGGAACCAGTGTCAAACATGAATGCTCCCAGATTGGTTCGACGATTTCATCTGATCCATCCGGGCAAACCCGGAGGAGTTGCTTTCCAGAGGAGGCATACTGTCATGAACCGTCGTCTACGTCCTTTCTGGACCTCCAGGTCCCTGACTCGCAGGGGATTGCATGCAGTTATCCTTCCAATATGGCCCCCCGGAATGTAATACTCCGGATCGGTCTATGCGTTCCACGCTGCTCATCCTACAAAAGGGACACGCTCCCGCGGCTCTGCACGTCTCAACGCTACCACTACCTGTAGTCGGACGTGCTTAGCTGGAGTTCGATCGGGGCTCTCGCTTGATTCCTTGTTCCCAGTCCCTTGAATTCCCTCCTGTTCCCTTTCCTCCCAATCTCCAGGAAAAACTTCCACGCTCGATTCACTGTCTTCTGTTCCTCCGAGCGTACCTTAATTACTTCCTGGAATTACCCTGGACTTGTAGAACGCTCCTGGAAACTGAACCGCTACTCTCACGCTGGACGCCGAAGACCGGCGTTCGGGACTATACAAATCCGGGACCGTAAAGAAGAAGAAATCCCAGAAGGTCGCAAGTACACAACAGAAACAGGTGAGAAGGGGAGAGACTTGTGACACTTGTTGTGGCTCCGGAGCCCATAGCAATGTGGGGGGCTTGCCTGTATGCAGCCTCTCTCTTTGAGCAACTTGGCGCGGCATGCAGGCAACCTGTCTGATGCATGCAATGAGCGAAACATCATGGCATTAAATACTGAAGGGTTGAAGCTCGCATCGGTTCACCCGTCTGAAGCACCATATTTAATGCCAACTGTAGCGAATGGCGATCAAGGAGAACGATCGAATGCCGCCAACATCGACTTACCTCATTCTAAATTTATACATAAGCAAACAGATAGAAAATTGCTAAAAAGTAGCTTGGAGTCCATCAGTGGACTTGACAGCCCCTCGATCTAAAATGGCACAAACATTCAGTACTAGCCCAGTGTCTCACGCGATCTGTTCTCTCACTGACATAGATTTCCATGATGAAGTGTTTGGCGCACTGCCTTTATCGGAAAAACATGTGAATGCAGTGAATGCTTCCAACTTGACTAATCGAGCCACAGCGCCACAATGTGGCGGAAGTTTACCAGGGGCTACAACCATGGGTGAGGCGAGTTCAGACAGGAGAAATTCTCTAGAAGTTGTGAACAATGTCCTACAAAACTTGGTTCTAATCAACAAGTCCCGCACTTCAAAACATGTGCAAGAGACAATCATAGAAGACGAGTCACATGGAAAAGTGCCCCTAAAGAGAAACAACACTCCACCTCTGGGCAAGCGTGCATTATAAACGCATGAGATTGACAGAAGGGATGCTCGATTGTGATTTGGTGCAAGATTCTCCCTGTATGTTGCCAAACTCTCAAAAAAGAGATAGCAACATTTGCACTTGCAAACTAGCGATAAGTCGGATTCTGAGGACAGCTCATCATCAGACTCTTCATTTATGGTCTGTCCTTTCCCCAAGGTAAGGAGGGCCAAGGCTGACACCACAAGGAGCGCGCGATCAAACAAAGAACAAAATAACAGCTCAAGGGTTCATCTGATCACCTGCTAGCACGTACGCCTAAATGAGCTGTAATCTATCTTAATCTCTTCAATGGCGATCTCACTTGTGAGAACATCAGCGAAAACACAAAGGATCTGACTACCTTAGTGGCACCAATGAACTCGAAGCTTTTACATCTAGAAGAGCTATGCAGCCGGTCTAACAACTAACGGGATGAAGCCATGGAAAGTTGGAGGCTTCACTTAATCTTGTAATTGAACAAAAGCAAAATGACACTCTAGATAAAAAACTGTGTGCAGAAGTAGCCAAAGAGGCCATGGCCTTATTTAAACATGAAAAGACAGAGGCGGTCTGGAACACTCAATCACTAAATCCAAGTGAACGACGTGGGTCAATAAATGCCTATACCTAGAGTTGGAATGCAAGTTCTAACACTGCAGCGCCTAAAGCGTGTGTCGAGGAAGTTAACAGACGTCACTCAAGCACAATTCTGGCTGCCAAACGCACAAATTCAGGTAATAAACTGCAGGAGATGTCTGCCTCGACATCGGTACTCAGTGCTGTAAGCAATGTGGAAAAGGTGAGTCCACCTGTATATTCATCCGGAAATCATGAGCAAGGACAGCCCCGAACCTGGCAATTCACCAACCCACAATATCGCTGATATTTCATTTAATACAGCCTTTCAACAAACTAGAAGTCATGCTAACCTGGCACATCTATACGATCAAGCAGCTGGGTCCTCTTTGGATCAAATTCAGGACTTAGATAAACACAATGATGAAATACATGCTAAAACAACGGGGGTATTCGCCATTTTAACGGAGCACTTCACTCACCCAAGAAGACTATGAAAGCAAAACGGCAAGCCCATGCCCTACCAAAGAAATCCCAAAATCTGCCACGACGTAAAAACACACAACTAACAGGGGCTAGAAAATTCCTACGGAGCATCAAGGTGGTACACTTGTTGGCAAAGGCTGATGCCACAAACACGTGCTTGCACCTGCAAAAGTCTACGAACATAAAATCTAAAGAAAATTTGCTGACAAAAACGCATGATGATTACGTGCTATGTATTGATGATCCCTCACAGGAAATCTCTGCCGAGCTCTTAAATATGTCCATTTATGAAGATGCAGATTGTGGAGAGTTTGAAGGCCCTGCCTTAGCGACTGAATCGAATAATGGACTTGACGTTGTGAACCTTTCAGAGGCTCACAACTCTGTCACTACCATGGCTACACACGAGGATTTAACTGGCCAGGCACCAGTTGAAGCAGATGAGCAGGCATCATTCCGTTGTAAGTCCTAGGAGCAGTGCAGCTGAATTTAACAGAGGAAGATCATGCCTAATAATTCCTGAGTCTGACGACTCAACGCTGAACAATCAGGCCCTCCGTAGCCTGGCTTTTGTCACATTACAAGAAAAAAGAGAATGGATAAGAGTCAAAGTGCAAATGCAAGCCACTGGCATTTTGAAGGCCACCCAAATCTGAAAGAACACAGTACTTGCTGATGTCGCGGGCAGCGACAAAAGCCGTCAAATTGCAACAAAAGGAAATCCGGTACAAAAAAATAAAAAAGATCAACAATGAACCCAACAAGCACCAATGCCATGTCGCCTAAAGGGTCTCAATCGGCAAGACATGCAGAACGTTATCTGGTGTATAAGATCATGATAAAGAGAGTGGACCCAAGCGATAAGTTGATTCTAAACCGATGTAACGTGATAAAACTACTGCATCACGTTCCTCAGTTACGTGTGGTAAACTCAAACAATGTAAAAATTGCACAGTTTCCTGATGAAAGGCGTGATGATAAAGTGGTGCTGCATTTAGCATCAAATATAATTGCAGCATCCATCTTAGAAGCAACTGATGCCCTATTGTCACTGGGCTTTGATACAAACAAATTATAGGAAACAGCGCTTACAATGATTGAAGATGTTGTTAAAGTCTCTACTATAGTGAACACACTTAAAGACTCACAGCCACCCTTAGGCATTAAGAACTGGCTTGGCCAATCTGTAGAGTTAGAGCGAGAAACAACCTCTCTGAAAAGTGAGGATCATAAGCCGAATAGTAAATTGGAGTCTGGGTCACACAAAGTAACGTTTGCTGGAGTCCAACTTAACCCAAAAGACAGTCCTATGGACAAAATTAGAATAACCATAAAAGGCACCCTTGGTGCTGACAGCACAAAGGAAATTGTTAAAAGAAGCCCTTACACCATGGAACAAAAAGGCGATTGGCAATGGCTTGCAAAGTCATTGAACACCAAACACCAGAGGTAATGCCAGATGGAGGGAAATACTCATGTATGTACATTTGCCTCATGGAATACGAGGGGCTTTACACATCTGCTAAATTCAAATTGGCTGCAAGGATTACAAATTGCATACTTGCAAGAGACCTGGCTGAGTCAACTACCGGTTGTGTCAGAGTTCGAGGTCGCATTTAATCCAGCCATTAAGGTAGGTAAAGGGCGTCCTATGGCTGGCCTATTCACTCTAGTAAAGAGATCCTCTGGCTACCGCATTATGAATTCTACAAATCACTCACCTTTTATTCCAATTGCTGTGATAGATAAGCCTGGCTCATCAAAGAACTTCACTGACCAAATAACTGTGGTAAATCTGTATTGGAATCATGACAGAGCAGGAATGCACTTGTTTGTAGACCAAGTATCGACAATACTTGACGATCTGATGGAAACTGCAAACTGCGCAAGTATAATAATCTGTGGAGATCTAAACATCGACTTCTTTAAGACCTTGCAATTTGAGAAAACGACCTTAGCAAATGAATGGCTCGATGAAATGAATGTTCGTAACATACAGATGTTAAATGGAAGAATGGAAGCACTCTCGGCGAAACACCTCCGGGGCCAAACTCGCGTCACGGTGAACAGATGTCAATTATCGATTACATCTTCATATCAGATGCCCTTCACGTAAGAGTGAAATCCATGAAGGTTACCCAAATGTGTAACAGTGATAATGAAATGCTTCCGATGGAGCTCTCAACCTCCGATACTCTATTAGGCTCAAACTGGTGTACGAAAGTTAACGTAGAAGCTAATAGAGTAAGATTGAGGTTGGATGAAATTGAAGTCTCTCATTTCTCAAAACAATTCCTGATGAGGAGTTCGACAGTTGAATATGGACTGCTGTTAACACAATTTAAATCTAAAAATATAGGTCTTAGACACTTGAACTTCAAACGCACACACTGCTTTGACCTGGAAGTACTGAGACAAAAATGCTGGATGCGATGTGAGATTCGTAAGAAGAAGCAACTAGACACACATGTAAGAGCACTCAGAAACTGTGTCGTGAAACAAAGTTACAAAAACTGGCTAAAGAGGCATAAATATCTGATGCTGCAACACGACGCTGAAGAGATGCTGAAGAGCTTAGGAAATAAAAACAGTGGAGACTTTTGGCATATCATCAACAACATACAGGTGCCTCAAACCACACTGCAATCCTGCCTGGTGACTGAGGCAGAGTGGATGTCACACTTTGCAAACCTATTTAACAAAAATAAAGACACCAGTACATCACTTGTCTTAAATGAAACATCTTGGACATTAACTTTTTCAAAAGATGACATGGCAACAATAATAATAAAGGCAAAAAATTCCAGAGCTCCTGGTCCTGATGGACTCACACATTTAACTATCAAACAAGACCCAGAAATCTGGGCTGAAGTGTGCCTGGAACTATTCGAAAGGATAAACGCACAACGTCAGACTCCAAAGTCCTGGAGATCCGTGGTAATCGTATCTATTTTTAGAAAAGGCAACAGAGCGTGTCCTAAAAATTACCAACCAGTAGCATTACATGATGTTCTGGGCAAAATATATGCAACTATGTTACAAAAGAAACTGGTCGAGTGGTCTATAAAATCTAATCACGTGGATGAAAGACTGGCCGGCTTTCTTAAAAATGTAGGATACTTGCTGAATCTTTTGATTCTGAACCTGATCAAAATGGATGCCTTGCGTACAAACTCAAAAGTCTATCTTGCATTTATTGACTTTTCTTATGCCTTCGACACAATTGATCTTGAGATTCTATGGCAAAAGTTGCATGCCTGGGTTTGCCCCGACAGATTGCTGGCTGCGATCAGAGAGCTACATACTGAGACTTCGATCAGAATTCGTCTTGATCAGTCTGGCACTTTGTCTGCAGAGATTAAATCCTTCAAGGGAGTGAAACAAGGCTGCCCCTTGGCAGCAGCAATATTCAGTCTATTTATATCAGACATTGGAGCTGCCATAGATGCGGTGAGCTCGTTTCCTCCAAGGCTACACAGGTCTCATGTTAGCTGGCTCCTATACGCAGATGACATGATCCTGTTGGATGTAACACCTATTGGCCTGCAGAGAAAGCTTGATGCTGTTGAAGAGTCTGTGAATGTGAATCACTTGAAGATTAATACAACGAAATGTGAGATCCTGCTGCTGAAAAATCTAAGATCTGTAAGAAGCAGCCTAGATAAAAAAAAAACTGTTTGGACGTTGGGGCAAGAATCACTGCGCATATCAAGCAGCTTAAAATACCTGGATATGCTGATAAGCGCAAGTATATACGATGGTCCTTGGATACTGGAAACCAAGCATTTGTTTTGCATAAAAGATTCAGAAAGTTCTCTTTAAAGCCGGTGCTGAACTTTTGCCAACAAAAAGTGACCCCGGTTTTAACATACGGAACTGAAAACGCGTTGGGCTGTCCACACGCTCTTTGGTCAACTTTAGAAGATATTTATTGGTTGAAAGTATTGGGCCTAACAAAAGGTGAGTCAATAGCTTGTATAAGATAAGAGCTAGCATTAATATCTTTACACACCAGAATTTGCTGCAACTTGTTGTCTTTATATCGCAAAACAAGATCCTGTGAGAAAATTCCACAATTCAAAATCCTCCACGGCGCAACTTCTGACAGAAACAACATCATTGCGATGTGGATTAACCATTGAGAAAAGTTGTTAGTGGAGTATGACATCAAAGCGAAAATGTTACATGAAAACCCAAATGCCGCCAAGCTGAAAATTTGGCGGGCGATTTGGGAAATGACCTGTGCTCAGAGTGCTGCAAATAAACTGATGGACGACACACCGGTCGAAGCCAGGGGCTTTAACAATCTGCACAGATATGTACAACTTTTTCCAGACTCGAACGCAAGTAGATTGTTTACGCTTTTTCGTCTGAACGCTTTCAAGACTAAAGAGCATCTTTGCGCATTGTCAAGCAATGCAGATCTAAACACATCTTGTAGATTTTCCACATAGGAAAAAGACACCCTAAAACATCTGGTGTTGTTCTGCTATGAATTGCGGTCTGTGAGATCAACCCATCTGGCTCCTTGGATTGAAAAACATCCTTCTTTGTGTGCGGACGAATGGTGGCAGAAAATGTTCAACGGCACAGACATGAAATTGTTGCTTCCATTAACATTTCTGCTAGCAGAGATTGAAAGTCTGCTGAAATTAGACTCAAACACAGAGTAAAGGAACCATCAACCAAGGGCGAGGATGGACTAGTTTAAGGATGGATTTGTTTGTTTTGTGTTTCGTCATATTTTAGTGGTTTATGCTTAAACCATTAAAAAATGAATAATAAAAAAAAATAGTTCAGAACAGAAATCACACATGTAAAACTTTGCAAAAAAAAAGTGGATTGCGCCTAAAATTAACCAAATGGTTTTTAAGAAAAGCAGTGAATTTGAGTGCGGTTTTGGGGTTGGGATATAGCTATAATTCTTAGGTATAATGCAGAGCTGAAATGAAGTCTCTAGCTATTAAATTGTGGAAGATATGCAAGGTTGAATGAGAGGCGTTTCTAGGAAAATCGGGTAGTGAAAAACAGAAAAGAAACTCAGTTTGAACAAGAAAATATTTATGATGGTTTTACTCTATGCTAGAGCATTCCGGCCAGAATATCATGCAGGGACAAAGTAATCTCTGGAGTTTATTCATGACTTCAACACCAAATCCCAGTGCCTGCCCCAGCAGAACCAGTCGAAACACTTGAATAGGATTGCTAATTTAAGATTTACACAAGATGAAAATGACTAAAGAAATGGCACTGAGCAAGATAAATCAAAGACAGGATTGCAATAAGGATTCTGACAATGTTACAAATTATTAAGGTAAGGATAGGGTGCTTTAGAGGTTGCGATGAGCCAAGGCAAGGCAGGGTATGCTATAGTTTACTATGATTCCTATTAATACTTACAGTCCACTTTAATTTAGGATTTTGGACCGTCAAGGGTTCTGGTCATCACACAGATCCGTTCTAACCAAGGACAGCTGGGCAACTCAGGTGGGATAGGATCATCTGGACTGCACTGGACTGCACTGGACTGGCAATTCTGCTTACTGGAGACTGGAGATCAGTGGAATAGCGAGTTTGCAGACATGCATCTAGTAGTACTAGCAAGCCAGGTTGAATCAGGATGTTTCCCTTGGGTTTTGTGATTTTTAGGATTTGAGGCCTAGCTGAAAAGGGTTCAGCAATGCATAGGCCTTGGCCTTGCAATGAAATCTGGAATCAGGATCAAGTAGGATGAAGAAATCAGGGACAGGATGCCACACAGGAAATCAGAAAGGAAGTCAGGAATCAGTGTGTGTCTGTGTGTGTCAGGTTCCCTTATTTATCATGCCAAATTACATCACTAAAGTATATGGCAGGGGCAGGCTTACTGTCCACACCCATAATGCTAGCATTGGGCAAGAGCATAGTTTCAGCCCTGCTCTTCGCTGATTGGATCACAGAAAAGCATGTCATGTTTATGGGATGATTTTTACAATGACTAGAAGCCTCCCCTAGCCACTGTAACCAAAATCTAACTTTCCCACAAATACATTTTTTATGCATTTAGAACCTCTGAGAAAATCATATACACAGGTTACATGTTTTGTGGGTCACCTTTCAATCCAAACCCCAAGTCTGTGGAACTTGGTTTTGCCTTTCTGCTACATTTTTGCAATTTTAACCATGAAAGCGTTGGCCTAAAATGTTCTAACTTGGTACACAGATGTGCATTTACCCCTGAAATGTGTGTACAACATGTTACGTGTGCAACATTAATACTTTCCCCACAATATGTCATTCTTTACAACTGCTGTTCCTTATGCAGTACTGAGTTCTACTAAGTCTTCACAGAAAGAGCATAAAATTAGATTTAAAACTACAACTTTTCAGATTTTTCTTTATTCTTTCTGCCAAGTTAAATGTCTTTAAAGTTCAGTTACAAATGAGCTTTTTAAAACCACATGTCACTTGATCAGTTTGTTTATTCCTTTCCCCAACTGCCAGCAAATGTCAATTCCTTTGAAGCAGGATGAGGGGCCTCTCTGTTGACTGAAGTCTCCTGCCCCTCACACTTGAAAGCTGAGAGTCTTAGTCTGCTATTGTCTCAGCCTGAGGCAAAGACGAATGTCTGCTGCAAATTGTGAAGCACATTTGGGTATTCAAAGCCTCCAAGCTAGCAATTAGCCTTTCCTGTGCCAGCAGTTTATGTGGTGTCACCCTTTCTCAGGCCTAGGAACTGGCAGACCTCGTTTTTTTATTTTATATAGTTTGCCAACTCAGCCTGGTTTTTAGCTTTGATTTTTTCCTTTTAAATCTTAACTTTAAACCTATACAATTAAAACAGTTTATAGGTGTATTTTTAACAGTGGCAGATCCTTAACATTTCTAATGTATCAAGTCGTTACACAATAATGTACTTTAAAATAGGCAATTTTCCCCCTTCAGTCAGGAAACAGCCCATTTTACTCTTCCTTTAAAATCGGTTTTCATCTCCAGCAAACATACACTTTGTGCCCATAGTTCTTTTCTTCAGTGCCGGAATTGTTTTTCAGCATGGATACAGTTACATGCATCTATTTTGAGTCTTTCTCTGGACAGCTGATTCTTGACACTGTTGCAAAGAAAAAGCTGCGTTTCCCGTGTAAAATGAAAACAGAGCTCCGGGTTGTTTTTTAAAGGATACATTGACACGAGCTGTCATTCAAATGAGGCCCTGTTCCTCTGAGACACAAGGAATGATCATGGGCATTGGAGGTCCTTTTTAATCACAGTGGTTCATGAGGAAATGATGAATTTAGCACCAAGCAGCACTTTTAAGGTTGGGAAAGTGTCAATTTAAAGAGGCATTTTGGGTTTTCCGCACAATTATGCTGCCTCTTTCACTTCACTCCATGTTTTATGTTGCAGAGCACACTGGCATACTCCTGCAGTGAGTACTCTGTTCCACCCCACCTGAAATGTGTGTGGCAGGGTGTGCATCAATTTTCTGGCTGTGACAAAAAATGCAGTTTAGAGGTCTTGGCACGCACAGGAGTCAGCACAGCCATTTTGTGCTTCTTCTTGCACCAATGCAGTAAAGTGATGTAGCATAGCACAGCTGAGTGGGTCAACATATCCCACAATAGTGTAGTAGGTATCAGTCATTGAGAAAATATTCAGCAACAGAACTCCCAGCATTTCTGCAATACAGAATTGCATACAGCTCTCAATCAAAACATGATTATTCAGAAAGATCTAGTGATTGGGAATCGGATCATGAGTCAGAACAGTCATTCAAAAGCAATTCATGTTATTCTGAACTCAGGGTAGCACAAACATTACTTTGATCTTGAAATTGAAAGGATAGAGCCTATTCAACAGAAGACAGCTCGGTCTCATATGAAAGAGTGTGTGGGAGTAGCCTGCAGCAAAAGAAATAGAGACAAATATGATATTAAAGCATATCAGAATGCAGCTCAGTTTAGTCTGAAAGTACACATGGCACCGACCTACATACAAATAAATAATGAAGGCGACATGACAGCATCATTGATTCTGATGACGTCCTTTCTGATGCACGTAATACAGATTTCAGACGATGCCAATTCCGAAAAACAAGCCACAGAAAAACCAATCATCATAATCCTGTAGAAGCTACATAAACGCTAGAGCATTGTTTAAACCTTATCATAAAGAGGCAGGCATTTCCTCTCATAGCATCATAGCACACAAAAAGCATTGAACAAACCATGTCCATTCTGTGCATAAATTACCCCAATGTACAGACTGGTTATATTTCATGGGCATTTGATGATACATTTGTAGCACGTTTTATTTATTAAAAATTCGAAAGCCTTCCCAATTGGAAGACTTGGTAATGGGCCATTTATAAATGTTTCTCACAATTTCAAAAACACACTTGAACTTCAATTGCTGGCTAGAGCTTTTAGTTTACTTCACAGCAATCCTCCCAAGAATATGTGCTTGTGGTAAAGCATGCCTTCTTACACTTGAAACCCATTATAAATGTAAACAGTACAATATAAGTTAAGTTTGAACAATATGGAATTCAAAGCTGCATAGCTCTGTTATATCTTGGAGCTTACTGTTACAGAGCTTGCAAAAGATTGCATGCAATCAAGTAGACAGCACATAAGAATAGCGGACCCATCCAATCAATACATCAAATATAAACAGGACACAGCTCGGTCTAGTTCTTTGAGATAAGTATACGTAACTACTTTTGAGGTTAGTGAGGACTGTTTAACTGGATTACTTCAAGAAAACAACACGAAAGAGGGAGTTTAAAAGTAGACACGATGTGGGGTTCAAAGCAAAGTCAGCTAAAACAGCCCTGCCTAGTGACTCTGTTGTTAGTGATAAAACAAATCATACAATGGTATAAAATTGGGGCTGGAGACATTTTAGATTGTTCAAGTTTGGAGACTAAAATATTCACACAAATCCCAAAACACTTTAAAAAATCACTTTAATGAGGCTTTCACATAAAATTAAACAATAAAAACATCAAATATGTTATGCTGTAAACATGTGCTCCAAATGAGCTGCAAATCCCAACACGTTAGTGTGTGACCCAGACACCAAGTGACTTCACAAATTGTACAAAATTACAACAACCAGGAAACCATTTTGACCAGTGGGGCATGGAATCTACTCCATGCCACTTGCCTCCAGATATGCATGTGATATTGTCCCCTAGAAGTGTGAACATTCACACCAGATGTTTTTATTGTGCACCTTTATTAGAAAGTCTCATTAAAGTGTTTTTTCAATTCTTTTTTGGATAGTTGTGAATTGTTTTGTCTCCAAATTGCAATAATCTGAATTTTCTGCAGCCCTTATCTTGTACCATTGTTTGATAGACCCCCTGAGGTAGTATGACCCGGGGTCCCTTTCATGTTTTGTGAAAAATCATAAAAGCCACACTCAGAAAGTACAGACACATAAACAAGTAAATAAATACATGTGAAGAAAGAATATTTTTGCTTACAGACTATTTTAATGAAAAATCTCAGTGGTACAGGGAAAGTCCATGAAAAACACAAACAGTTGGCCAAAGAAGAAAGTACTAAAAAAACAAAATACAATGCTAGGAGCAAAAATGGGAAATCTAATTTAAGTGCTTCCAAAACCTTCTTCAAAACAGTTATTTGGGCACCACAAGATTTCTCCTGTAGCATATGACTTTGTGAAATCTTCAGAAATACAAAAAATATAACAATTACATGCCTGGAGACTATGATAGCAGGGATTGGTCACCAGGCATCTGCCATTTAAGGAAGAGGATTATTGTGGAGTTTTCACTGTCGTCACAAATGAAACCAGTTTTATAAAAACCACAAAAAATAAGAAATGTAAAAATAATGTAAACAATGAACTCTTTGATAAATCAGTAAATAATGGTGCATGGTCATCTTGGGATTGGCCTACATTTTCTATCATCAAACACCCAAAATAAAAAGGAGTTTAACATTTAAAAATGAGACAGTTTTACAAAATGAGACATATTAAGTATTAAGTAAACACTAGTGTGCACTTTCAAATGACACAATGCAACATGGGGGGAGGGTAGGATGCAAAGACATGTGTTCTGTGCAGTACAATGTTTCCAATACATAGGAAAAAGTTACAGATATTCTGCTCCATGAAACATTACCTAATTTTCCTAAAATAGTTGAATAACACATTTAAATGTCAGATCCTGTATCAGAGGCAGGAAAAGGTTACAAATGAGACCATTTTTCTTTTGCGTGGAGTTTACTCACATGATCATTACACCTATAGCCTCACACATTTGTTTCCCACCACTTGACCTTTATATCCCAAATCAATAGTCTTTGCTAGTCAGTATGCACTGGTTGAAGAATCCTTCTAAAATTCTAAGAATATGCTGAGAAATTAGCACATTCAATAATGTTATTCTAGGAAACGTTCTGAACCAAGTGCAGGGAGGAGCCACCCTGTAAAGTGACCCATTCCATGCCTTCACTAAGTACTAACACAACTGTATTGTTCTAAAGTTTACATTGTGATTGATTTCCCAAGTGGTTACTGGATTTTTATCTCTCTTAAAAAAAACATTGTCAGAATCATGTGTGCTGTTTTTGTCATGCCCTGTTTGGCTTCATAAACAGTTGTTATGAAGTTGAACTATTCTGTGCAAAGCAATGCCCAATGGAAAAGAAGGAGGACCACTTACTTATGTGGATGATGTTCTTGTAAAAAGTGGAACAATAACATATTATTTATCTGAAATCAGACATGCATTGACAGAATGAGAGAACATTCCCTGACAACTAGCTCAAAGGCACATGATTATGATTAATTTCTTGAGCCATGAAATCACTTTTAATGGTGAAACAATTGGTTTGAGGACTAACTTAAAATAAGAATTCCTATGACTATTATAGAACTCAGAAGCTTATTGGGCCGCCTACATTATGACCTCATACTGAAGATTATACAGAAATCACACAGACTTTATTCCAACTATTGAAGAAATGTATATTATAATGTGGTAATAGTGTCCACCACAATACCAAACAACGTAATCAATGGAAAATTAAAGCAAAGTGAAACTCAAGCACCTTGCTTCAAACACCATCAAAGGAAAATAGTTTTAATTGGAAAAAGAGATCTCAGAGACCTATTCAACTACCCATTTATTGTTAAAATATGAGCAACAACATACCATTCCTGTACATGTTAAAAGTGGTTTGGTCCACCTTCTGTAATGGTGAGCTGCTCCTGGGTAGGCTGGTGTGTGTGATTCCGTCGCTGTGTAAAGCAGGTCGTTATCATTACAAGCTGCATTACACTGTGACAGAATCACGCTCACCAGCCTACCCAGGAGAAGCCCACCATTACAGAGGGTGGACCAAACCAAACCACACTTAGCCTACACAGGGGACCATCAGCCCAGGAATCACATGGGCAAGTCAAGCAGCACCTAGCCTTAAAAAGGACCCAAGAGGTCGAAACATGTGTGACTCACCATTCTTTGGGTATGCTGCAATACACCTTGTATTAACAAAAAGAAAAAACAATGGGTGTCAAAGTCAATATTACAGCAGATGGAATCTGACTTTGTGAAAGATCTGATGTTGACTGTACTGGGCATGCAAACACACTGACTGAAAACAGAATATGTTTCCAGGGGTCAGCAACATAACATTGCTAATGAGGTTTGTCCTCCAAAACTTGAACTTGCTGAAAAATGTACTTCAAGATTCAAATGAAGTGGTATGGTGTTCACAATTTGATCAAAAGCAACTTTCAATCATTTATTGTTTAAACTGTATTGATTAAAGACAATATTTTGAAAACTTCAACTGTAAATATTTTTGTAAATTTTTTGGGGGGATTTATTTACTGTTTTCTAATAAATGTTAGTTGATTTTTATTACTGACTGTGTTTTTTTTAAGTCCTTTGGAGTATTTATTCACATAAATAGTGTTCATTGATGTTGGTAACATTGTCTGTCTTTTTTCAAAATCATAACCAGTATTTTTATTATTAAAATTCAATAAACATATGGTTATTCAATTGGTTTAAATTGTAATAGGTCATTTTAAATTGTTGAAAAAAAGAAAAGGCGCATAGGTGGCAAGGACAGCACTGCCAAAATTGAAACCTTATAGTCAGACATGTGACAGATGTGACTTAGCATTTGTTTATTGGAATCTCTTAATACAGGTCAGAATAATAGAATACAGTGCATTTCCCTGCATTGAAACATATACCCATAAATATTTAAATGTTATACCACATATGCAAGGAATAACTTATAATGGTGTTAAATTGGGGATATTACTATAGTGTTGAAGATGTTCCTACAGAAGTGGTATAACACTGAAAATCCTGCATCCCTAACATACATAACAACTATACTCAATATGAAACCATATGCCATGATCACGTTATGAGTTATCATGGCATATGATTAATCATGGCAATTAAGAAGAATTAGTTTTGTGTTTGATACTAATTGTGGATCATGGACTGCCCTTGAAAAATTCACATTAAAGAGTTCTGATGATCTATGGTTTTTATCATGCAACAAACTGGCACTTTATTGTAAATTGTGGTGCAGATTACTTCTCAGTCGCATTACAAAAGTATAGAGTGACTCTTCCACACATCATCTTCAATATGTCTATGCCAAAAAATGCTCCTTTTTATATATAGTGATCCCAATCCTTATGTGTCTGTCTCTTTATATCCACTCACCTCTTATTCTCCATCGGCTGGGGTCTCCCTATGAAACAGCCTTCCTGTCTCTCTAAAACTTGAGGAGAACCATCTTTGGTTCCAGAAGCACCTCAAGACCTTCCATGTTGCTTCTGCCTTCGCTCTTCCTCTCCCCTGCTGATCTCTGTCTGCTTCGGTGCTTGGCACCTGGCTACCCTCTGATTTTGGGCCCAGATCACTGCCCACCCAGCTCCATATCCTGCTTTCTGGCAACCCCTGCAGTTAGGCCTGTCTCTGCAACCCCATACTCCCCTTCCCGCACTTATTAGACACCCGCTGTCTGTGCCTTATTCTTGCACTTACAACTGTTTGGCAGCACTACCTGTTGTTTGATCATGCGTTCAGCACTTTCCACTCCTCCCCTGCCCCTTGCACTTTCTGTTTCCCTCTCCCCTGACGTGCACATTCTCAATGTCACTGTTCCTAGTAAGATCATTGTTTTGTCCTCCCTTGTTCCCCTCCCTTGCCTCGTCGCGCTCTGAAACACTTGTGTATGGGTGCAATATAAATAAAATATCATATCATATCATCAATATCCATGAATCTGTACATTGCTGTATCCATCGCTCGATGTCTGTCCTTGTCAATCAGTGATTGCATATGTCTATATGAACAGGTTCATCGTGCTCCATCATTCTAACTGTACATTTATATTGATATTTAAATATGTATAGGAATGTCTCAATTTACCTATAGCCATACTTAGGTCTCTATCAATCTGTCAATCTACATGTGTCCCAAAGGTCACATGCATATTTATAGTAATCTATCTTTTTGCTTCTCAGTGTATACTGACATAGCTTCACATCTCTATATTTTTACTATAAAATCCAGATATCTAAATACAGGATGCAGGATGTGCAATGCATCCCTCATTTCTACATAGTTGTCTATGTTTACATCTATCTATATATGGATATACATTCCCATCTATGTGTTTGTCGTTGTCTATCCATATCTCTCTATACATTTTACTCTATCTCTTCCTATGGAAACAGCAACTTAACCATAACTACACAGCCACTACTGTGTCTGTGTAATATATATATATATTCAACACATTCAACACATTTGCAAGTTTTCTGAAGGGTGGAATCTTCAGAAATCTTATAGGGTGCTGCACCGGGGTAATATATGCCCAACTTTGGAGTGCCTCACTGTAGGCTACTCCCCCCCCTTTCCCCATTTATGGGATTGGGTGTGAGTCTGTTCCTTGCAAACCTGATGACTACAGCTACCAGAAGTCCTTGCAGCAGAATCATCACTAAGTGTTAACACCTGCACTTGCTGTGAGCTGCAAGTTAAGACAGCCTCCCTGATGACGTGTATTGGCACAGAAACCGGTCGGAGGAGAACACCTGTAGCTGAGAAGGTTTACTGTGCAGGGAACTGGAGTGCTCCCCTCTCCTTTTTTTCAACACATTTGCAAGTTTTCTGAAGGGTGGAATCTTCAGAAATCTTATAGGGTGCTGCACCGGGGTAATATATGCCCAACTTTGGAGTGCCTCACTGTAGGCTACTCCCCCCCCTTTCCCCATTTATGGGATTGGGTGTGAGTCTGTTCCTTGCAAACCTGATGACTACAGCTACCAGAAGTCCTTGCAGCAGAATCATCACTAAGTCTTAACACCTGCACTTGCTGTGAGCTGCAAGTTAAGACAGCCTCCCTGATGACGTGTATTGGCACAGAAACCGGTCGGAGGAGAACACCTGTAGCTGAGAAGGTTTACTGTGCAGGCAACTGGAGTGCGCCCCTCTCCTTTTTTTCAACACATTTGCAAGTTTTCTGAAGGGTGGAATCTTCAGAAATCTTATAGGGTGCTGCACCGGGGTAATATATGCCCAACTTTGGAGTGCCTCACTGTAGGCTACTCCCCCCCCCTTTCCCCATTTATGGGATTGGTTGTGAGTCTGTTCCTTGCAAACCTGATGACTACAGCTACCAGAAGTCCTTGCAGCAGAATCATCACTAAGTGTTAACACCTGCACTTGCTGTGAGCTGCAAGTTAAGACAGCCTCCCTGATGACGTGTATTGGCACAGAAACCGGTTGGAGGAGAACACCTGTAGCTGAGAAGGTTTACTGTGCAGGGAACTGGAGTGCGCCCCTCTCCTTTTTTTCAACACATTTGCAAGTTTTCTGAAGGGTGGAATCTTCAGAAATCTTATAGGGTGCTGCACCGGGGTAATATATGCCCAACTTTGGAGTGCCTCACTGTAGGCTACTCCCCCCCCTTTCCCCATTTATGGGATTGGGTGTGAGTCTGTTCCTTGCAAACCTGATGACTACAGCTACCAGAAGTCCTTGCAGCAGAATCATCACTAAGTGTTAACACCTGCACTTGCTGTGAGCTGCAAGTTAAGACAGCCTCCCTGATGACGTGTATTGGCACAGAAACCGGTCGGAGGAGAACACCTGTAGCTGAGAAGGTTTACTGTGCAGGGAACTGGAGTGCGCCCCTCTCCTTTTTTTCAACACATTTGCAAGTTTTCTGAAGGGTGGAATCTTCAGAAATCTTATAGGGTGCTGCACCGGGGTAATATATGCCCAACTTTGGAGTGCCTCACTGTAGGCTACTCCCCCCCCTTTCCCCATTTATGGGATTGGGTGTGAGTCTGTTCCTTGCAAACCTGATGACTACAGCTACCAGAAGTCCTTGCAGCAGAATCATCACTAAGTGTTAACACCTGCACTTGCTGTGAGCTGCAAGTTAAGACAGCCTCCCTGATGACGTGTATTGGCACAGAAACCGGTCGGAGGAGAACACCTGTAGCTGAGAAGGTTTACTGTGCAGGGAACTGGAGTGCGCCCCTCTCCTTTTTTTCAACACATTTGCAAGTTTTCTGAAGGGTGGAATCTTCAGAAATCTTATAGGGTGCTGCACCGGGGTAATATATGCCCAACTTTGGAGTGCCTCACTGTAGGCTACTCCCCCCCCCCTTCCCCATTTATGGGATTGGGTGTGAATCTGTTCCTTGCAAACCTGATGACTACAGCTACCAGAAGTCCTTGCAACAGAATCATCACTAAGTGTTAACACCTGCACTTGCTGTGAGCTGCAAGTTAAGACAGCCTCCCTGATGACGTGTATTGGCACAGAAACCGGTCGGAGGAGAACACCTGTAGCTGAGAAGGTTTACTGTGCAGGGAACTGGAGTGCGCCCCTCTCCTTTTTTTCAACACATTTGCAAGTTTTCTGAAGGGTGGAATCTTCAGAAATCTTATAGGGTGCTGTACCGGGGTAATATATGCCCAACTTTGGAGTGCCTCACTGTAGGCTACTCCCCCCCTTTCCCCATTTATGGGATTGGGTGTGAGTCTGTTCCTTGCAAACCTGATGACTACAGCTACCAGAAGTCCTTGCAGCAGAATCATCACTAAGTGTTAACACCTGCACTTGCTGTGAGCTGCAAGTTAAGACAGCCTCCCTGATGACGTGTATTGGCACAGAAACCGGTCGGAGGAGAACACCTGTAGCTGAGAAGGTTTACTGTGCAGGGAACTGGAGTGCGCCCCTCTCCTTTTTTTCAACACATTTGCAAGTTTTCTGAAGGGTGGAATCTTCAGAAATCTTATAGGGTGCTGCACCGGGGTAATATATGCCCAACTTTGGAGTGCCTCACTGTAGGCTACTCCCCCCCCTTTCCCCATTTACGGGATTGGGTGTGAGTCTGTTCCTTGCAAACCTGATGACTACAGCTACCAGAAGTCCTTGCAGCAGAATCATCACTAAGTGTTAACACCTGCACTTGCTGTGAGCTGCAAGTTAAGACAGCCTCCCTGATGACGTGTATTGGCACAGAAACCGGTCGGAGGAGAACACCTGTAGCTGAGAAGGTTTACTGTGCAGGGAACTGGAGTGCGCCCCTCTCCTTTTTTTCAACACATTTGCAAGTTTTCTGAAGGGTGGAATCTTCAGAAATCTTATAGGTGCTGCACCGGGGTAATATATGCCCAACTTTGGAGTGCCTCACTGTAGGCTACTCCCCCCCCTTTCCCCATTTATGGGATTGGGTGTGAGTCTGTTCCTTGCAAACCTGATGACTACAGCTACCAGAAGTCCTTGCAGCAGAATCATCACTAAGTGTTAACACCTGCACTTGCTGTGAGCTGCAAGTTAAGACAGGCTCCCTGATGACGTGTATTGGCACAGAAACCGGTCGGAGGAGAACACCTGTAGCTGAGAAGGTTTACTGTGCAGGGAACTGGAGTGCGCCCCTCTCCTTTTTTTCAACACATTTGCAAGTTTTCTGAAGGGTGGAATCTTCAGAAATCTTATAGGGTGCTGCACCGGGGTAATATATGCCCAACTTTGGAGTGCCTCACTGTAGGCTACTCCCCCCCCCCTTTCCCCATTTATGGGATTGGGTGTGAGTCTGTTCCTTGCAAACCTGATGACTACAGCTACCAGAAGTCCTTGCAGCAGAATCATCACTAAGTGTTAACACCTGCACTTGCTGTGAGCTGCAAGTTAAGACAGCCTCCCTGATGACGTGTATTGGCACAGAAACCGGTCGGAGAACACCTGTAGCTGAGAAGGTTTACTGTGCAGGGAAGTGGAGTGCGCCCCTCTCCTTTTTTTCAACACATTTGCAAGTTTTCTGAAGGGTGGAATCTTCAGAAATCTTATAGGGTGCTGCACCGGGGTAATATATGCCCAACTTTGGAGTGCCTCACTGTAGGCTACTCCCCCCCCTTTCCCCATTTATGGGATTGGGTGTGAGTCTGTTCCTTGCAAACCTGATGACTACAGCTACCAGAAGTCCTTGCAGCAGAATCATCACTAAGTGTTAACACCTGCACTTGTTGTGAGCTGCAAGTTAAGACAGGCTCCCTGATGACGTGTATTGGCACAGAAACCGGTCGGAGGAGAACACCTGTAGCTGAGAAGGTTTACTGTGCAGGGAACTGGAGTGCGCCCCTCTCCTTTTTTTCAACACATTTGCAAGTTTTCTGAAGAGTGGAATCTTCAGAAATCTTATAGGGTGCTGCACTGGGGTAATATATGCCCAACTTTGGAGTGCCTCACTGTAGGCTACTCCCCCCCCCTTTCCCCATTTATGGGATTGGGTGTGAGTCTGTTCCTTGCAAACCTGATGACTACAGCTACCAGAAGTCCTTGCAGCAGAATCATCACTAAGTGTTAACACCTGCACTTGCTGTGAGCTGCAAGTTAAGACAGCCTCCCTGATGACGTGTATTGGCACAGAAACCGGTCGGAGGAGAACACCTGTAGCTGAGAAGGTTTACTGTGCAGGGAACTGGAGTGCGCCCCTCTCCTTTTTTTCAACACATTTGCAAGTTTTCTGAAGAGTGGAATCTTCAGAAATCTTATAGGGTGCTGCACCGGGGTAATATATGCCCAACTTTGGAGTGCCTCACTGTAGGCTACTCCCCCCCCTTTCCCCATTTATGGGATTGGGTGTGAGTCTGTTCCTTGCAAACCTGATGACTACAGCTACCAGAAGTCCTTGCAGCAGAATCATCACTAAGTGTTAACACCTGCACTTGCTGTGAGCTGCAAGTTAAGACAGCCTCCCTGATGACGTGTATTGGCACAGAAACCGGTCGGAGGAGAACACCTGTAGCTGAGAAGGATTACTGTGCAGGGAACTGGAGTGCGCCCCTCTCCTTTTTTTCAACACATTTGCAAGTTTTCTGAAGGGTGGAATCTTCAGAAATCTTATAGGGTGCTGCACTGGGGTAATATATGCCCAACTTGGGAGTGCCTCACTGTAGGCTACTCCCCCCCCCCTTTCCCCATTTATGGGATTGGGTGTGAGTCTGTTCCTTGCAAACCTGATGACTACAGCTACCAGAAGTCCTTGCAGCAGAATCATCACTAAGTGTTAACACCTGCACTTGCTGTGAGCTGCAAGTTAAGACAGCCTCCCTGATGACGTGTATTGGCACAGAAACTGGTCGGAGGAGAACACCTGTAGCTGAGAAGGTTTACTGTGCAGGCAACTGGAGTGCGCCCCTCTCCTTTTTTTCAACACATTTGCAAGTTTTCTGAAGGGTGGAATCTTCAGAAATCTTATAGGGTGCTGCACCGGGGTAATATATGCCCAACTTTGGAGTGCCTCACTGTAGGCTACTCCCCCCCCCTTTCCCCATTTATGGGATTGGGTGTGAGTCTGTTCCTTGCAAACCTGATGACTACAGCTACCAGAAGTCCTTGCAGCAGAATCATCACTAAGTGTTAACACCTGCACTTGCTGTGAGCTGCAAGTTAAGACAGCCTCCCTGATGACGTGCATTGGCACAGAAACCGGTCGGAGGAGAACACCTGTAGCTGAGAAGGTTTACTGTGCAGGGAACTGGAGTGCGCCCCTCTCCTTTTTTTCAACACATTTGCAAGTTTTCTGAAGGGTGGAATCTTCAGAAATCTTATAGGGTGCTGCACCGGGGTAATATATGCCCAACTTTGGAGTGCCTCACTGTAGGCTACTCCCCCCCCTTTCCCCATTTATGGGATTGGGTGTGAGTCTGTTCCTTGCAACCTGATGACTACAGCTACCAGAAGTCCTTGCAGCAGAATCATCACTAAGTGTTAACACCTGCACTTGCTGTGAGCTGCAAGTTAAGACAGCCTCCCTGATGACGTGTATTGGCACAGAAACCGGTCGGAGGAGAACACCTGTAGCTGAGAAGGTTTACTGTGCAGGGAACTGGAGTGCGCCCCTCTCCTTTTTTTCAACACATTTGCAAGTTTTCTGAAGGGTGGAATCTTCAGAAATCTTATAGGGTGCTGCACCGGGGTAATATATGCCCAACTTTGGAGTGCCTCACTGTAGGCTACTCCCCCCCCTTTCCCCATTTATGGGATTGGGTGTGAGTCTGTTCCTTGCAAACCTGATGACTACAGCTACCAGAAGTCCTTGCAGCAGAATCATCACTAAGTGTTAACACCTGCACTTGCTGTGAGCTGCAAGTTAAGACAGCCTCCCTGATGACGTGTATTGGCACAGAAACCGGTCGGAGGAGAACACCTGTAGCTGAGAAGGTTTACTGTGCAGGGAACTGGAGTGCGCCCCTCTCCTTTTTTTCAATATATATATATATATATATTCAATGAAAAAACTTTGTTAAAAGGGACGTTATGGTTAAGTTGCGCTACTAAAAACCTATCAAATTCAGTAAAAAAACTTTGTTAAAGGGACGTTATGGTTCAAAGTAAAACCGAAAAACCCCTGAAATTCGGCAGTTATGGTAAGATAAGCAACCATAACTCGCGCCACCGTGCACAGCTAACACTAACACCTAGGACATCAAAGATGACATCACAAATGTCATTGATGACATCACTGATGACATCACATGGCTGGCTCTCCCTTTATTTCCTTTACTGACATATCTAAGCCACATAGTTTTCTTCAGTAACAGTCAGGAAGTAAAAATTGAAAAGGTACTTACTATATTTGTAGACTTATGGTCAAGTCATATCATATGAAACATATATATAGCGGAAGACACAGGTTTGAAAGAGAGCAATCCTTTCTGTGCATGAAGATAATCATTAGAGTTATCAGCACTTTCTCATAGTTTTATTTTTATTACTATACCTTCCCTGTATATGCTCATATTTGTATACATTGTACTCACACTCCTTTCCCTAGGGTTCACTGACATCATTTGATACACATACATACACATACATACAGTAAGAAGCAGCTTTGAAACAAAGCAATCATTTCTCTGCATAAAGAGTAGTTAGGTTATGAACTCTTTCTGCTACTACTTCCGCTTTTTTATTTACTTCTCTGTCCCTGTATATACTCATATTTGTATGTGTTGTTGTCTCTTTGTGTTTTGTCTGTAATAATGTAATTATGTATTAAGTGGTACATTTAATTAAAAATTCAAAATGTGTTAGCAAACAGTATTTAATTCATAACTCCATGAGTGAGACATGGAGCTCTGGCTCATGCTCATATTTTTTGGGCCTGCAGCGCAGTCAACGGCCTGGAGTGGACTGGGACAGAGAGTGTGCTCCTAGTATGCCCAGGATTGTGCATGTTATTTGTCCTTGAATCCCTCGTACTAACAATTTCAATGACGCAATGTGGTGAGTAACCACAAAGAAGTCTGATTTACTATAATGAACATAACGTAAGAAAATGACGTTTCTATTAATAAGATCTGTCGAACGAGAAGGTCTTCAACTTTAAGTTGCTAGAATGGAAAATCAGCAAATACGGTAAGGAAACTTTTAAGTATTAAAATAATATTTATGCAATTGTATGCTTGATAACAAATGATGTACCACATTGGTATTCAAGTTAACACAAAGGGCCTCGTCCTGAGTTGGGCGGTATCCCCGGTGATATTAACGCTGGGGCTATTAGCGTTACCGCCAACCCCCCGGCGCTATTAGTGCTGGATAACATGTTTGGCGGAACAGTAATTCCCCATTTCCCATTGGGCCCATGCAGGAACTCCCCATTCCCCATTGGGCCCAATGGAATTTTAGGCGCAATTACCACCGGCGGTATTAGTGCAGTGGTAATAGTGCCAAAAATCAGCAAAATCACGGCAGATTTGCCCCCAGCTCAGCTGATTTGGCAGACCATTAAATGCAGCAGTAATAGTACCATTACCGTGATGAGGTAGAAAGACTAGACATCGTAAATGTACATTTTACAGAAAAATAAAAACATTTATTAAAATGTTTATTTATTGTCTAACTTATTTTTCAAATTGGGTATTGAAATACATGTTTGCTCTCCCAAATGTACATGGTTACTTTATCGGCATGTGCGTGTGCCATGGCTGCAATCTTCCCTTGATTGCGTTCTTTAGCTAGAACTGAAAAATATCCATCACTAACGGGACTGTAATATCCATATTCTGGGATATTTGTGAGGCACACATTTGCCCATTTGTGCTGCCAGTTATCTGGAGCAACATGCCAGCATTTCTGGCATGAAGACGTGTGCACAGCAAAATGTTGCTTTTCGATGTATAAGGAGAATTGTGTTCTCACTAATGGAACGCCATCTGCTTTGATATAAATAGATGATGGAACAAAATTGCGTTAGATTTTTCCAAACAGAAATTTGACTTCACTATTCGGGTACTGGCATTCAAAGATTGATGAAAGCAATCTGAAAGAGTTGATGGAATGTGACAGTCGTCCTAAAAATTGTATCTACGCCTTGTAGTAAACAATGTGAGGATCTTGCTCTCAGCTGGCCAGGGCACGGCTATAACCTTTGCATCCAGTCCCTGGGAGTGGATCAGTGCAGGAGGATCACCTGGGTGAGGGGTCCTTGGGGAGTGGGAGTGGTACACCTAATGTTGAGAGGCAGTATCCCTTTCCCTCTAACTCCTTTAACCCCTCCTACCAGGGAGGATACTGGGGGACTTTAACCCCCCTTCCCTACACAAACACTGTTACACAGACAGCCTGCTCTGGGAGAAAACAGAAAAGTACCCGAGCAACTTACTTGACCTGTCCCACTACCATGGCCAGGCAGAGTCAGGCCAGACAGCACACACCTGACCTCAATTGAACTGCCCCACATGGATAAAAGGCGGGCGAAGCGCACACTTTGAGCAAGGCAAAGCACACAAAGGAGCAGTTCTTCCCAGCCAGCAGCTGAGCAAGGAGATACCCTTGACCTTTTTGACGAGTGATGGTTATACTCCTAGGAACATGAAAGCAGCACATGTGAGGCCAAGAAGGGATACTGAAGAATCCTGCATTGCGTGTCCAAGATATCTGGGGCCCTGCTGCATGACTGACCGAGTCGGGGAGGAGCTGCAGCAACCGTGGTATCGTCCTTGGCTCTGTGATCAAAGCTGAAAATAGAGAAAATCAACACAGCCGGTTAGTTGAAGGAAACTGTATGAGGCCGATGTGTGTTGAAGCAAAGGTTGCAAGCAGCAACATTGCTACAAGAAAGAGCGAATGTTGAAGACGGCTGATGAATTGTTTGAACATTTGACTTGACCTAAGATACAAGATCGTAGAGTGGTCCAGCACCGAGTGTGTGCCCAATTGAAGGTCTCTGACTGATGTATCCCACAAAGAAGTGGCAAAAGGAAGCGTTATATGTGAATTTGAAAACGAATAATTGAAATCAAGTAAGAATTAATCAAAGTGGTCCTGCAAAGATATAAGTAAAATCCATCGCACAGTTGAAAGTCTTTGATTATGAATAAATGCATTAAGGTCTGAGCCCAGTAGAGGGAGACCTATTGTGAATTTATCAAACTGTCGAATAAGGAGAAAATGGGAGTGCAAGGTCAGAGCCCAATCGAGGGAGACCTATTGTGAATTGGTGTATAAAAGGGGTCCGAGCCCAGCTTAGAGAGACCCAGGGTGAACAGTGCAAACGACACTTGTAAGCGTGAGACTCCTGAAGAGAATGGAACTTTGATGTTGTGTTTTGTATGAATGAGAGACTTTTGAATGGAAAGAGACTTTGTCACACAAGTGAAACGCTTGTGTACAAGCACAATAGAGATAAAATATCAATCAATCAAAAAGGCCCTGGTTTATATCCTGAACTGCATCTTCGTGCTGGAGAAGCCATAGTCTCTGCTAAGCTTGAGTGTTCCACCTTGTCCCCTGCTGAAAACGTGGGGAAGGGAAGCTAATTGTCCAGCTGTACTGACATATTTTTTCTTGAACACTGCTTCTTTTGCATACATAATTTTCCCACACCATTTGTATTTAGAAGTAGGGATTGGCAATAGGCTTATTAGTATAGGCCCTTTTTATTTTGACAAGACTCCACTAGGACTGTATTATTTTTACTTTGATGGTTGTAGCTTGCTCCCATCCTGTTCATTGAAGTTCAATAAACATCCTTGAACTGTGATCATTTGTGTCTGTCTTCACTGATTGATTCCATGCCTTCCTTACATAAGCCTCCCCCTAAATTGCATTTTTGGAAATTATCTGCCAAACAAATAAAAGCCACTAATACAAAATATAGTAAGTATCAGGGTGCCAGGTTTGCCATACACCAAGAAGTGTTGGCAACAAGAGGGCTTTACTAAGAATTCTGGTATAATGTTGGGGCTCAGCTAACACAACACAATTGCAGAAATGGGTCACAATACATTGCTATATGACTCTGACAAAATAAAAATCATGTTACTGGCACTCTTTGCATTGGTGGTATGCATAAAATGATGATACACAGACCTTTGAGGGTGTCCTATAGGTAGTTAATAGTCAAATAAAGGAGTGCAGGTATGTTTCTTTACCTCACAGATCTAGCACAGATGCCTAATGGTGTCTTGTAGTACTGATCCACACACACCCCACAGACTTTAGTTAATTGTAGTATTCCAGCTGTGTAAGCCTCTGTGTTTGTTCATCACATCTTTTTTTAAAATTTTATTCAGTTTAATTCATCCATTGCCAGTCAAACAGAAATTCACGTGTGATTAATTTAGCCTAGACGTGTTCAGGCAGCTTTCCCTCTTCATGGATTATAATACTTTGATTTGATAAAAGTAAAACATCAAAAGCTAAGGAAAAGCACTGGAGAATCTCAAGTCATAGAATCAGAATCATTGATAGTCCATTGTGCCTCATTACAAGTACGGTTGTAACAGCAAAATGTGGCGGTAACACAATTACCACCACTTTTAAGAATATGCTGCAATACAGTTAACTTAAAATGGGTAATAATTCCACTGATGCTATTTCCACTGGAGGAATTAGCACCAGAAGGCTCACCAAGAACCAGTGGTAATAAACCAGGTGCTCATTCTAGTGGCATAATTAGCACAGGAAAATAAAATGGAAATGTTACCATATTACAAGGTGAAATACCACCAAAATAACGCTGAAAAGGGTAGTAATTACACAAAATCCTAGTGCAGATACCTCTGCACAATAGGTGGAAGTAAATGCAAACCAGGTAATGGAAATTAGCCCACAAGTACACACCACAGGCAGATGCTTGTGTCGGTGCTGCACTTTTTTGCCACAGGAAATTTCCAGCACACTGTGGGCATGCTCAGCATGTCTCTCTACCCACCACTTCAGTAGAGCTAAACAAGACAATGGGCCTCATTAGGACCCTGGCGGTGACGGTATGAATGGTGCCGGTAAGGCAGCGGCACCGTTCATATCGTCCCGCCGCATTACTAGTTCTGCTTATAGGTTCCTGCCAGCCTGCCAGGTCTTACCTGGAGGGCTGTGCGGCACCCGCGAGCAGAACTCATGATTGCACCAGCAACGTTATCAACGGTGCCGGTGCAACCATACTCCCCACCATAGGGCAGAATGGGGATCAGAAGCCCGGCAATACCGCCACCCGCGAATGAGCAATTACCAGCCCATTCAACTCGTAATGGGCCGTTTATTGCCCAATCGCGGGTGACAGGGCGGGTAGCGAGCATGTTCGTAATGAGGCCCAATGTCAAGATTCTATGCAGTGACTCACTTTCCATATGTCATTGCAGCTCTGTACTGTATGCTTGTAGCACTGGTGGCCCCTGAGATGTTGGAGGAGGTTTCCCAGAACAGCAAACAACAGCCTTCCCTAAATGTGCAAGAAACCTATCCTGACATTTGGCAACCTGCCATTGAGCCACTGTTGTTCAAGTTTCCCGAGTTTAACCCATGAAGCCATGGTCTGGGTAAGAGTACACTACCTGCATACATGGAGAGTTACAGAGGACAACATACCTGGATCCTGGATATGTAGAAACATCATAAAACAACTCATACAGGGGTCACAAGTGAGAAAGATAGGAATGACTGCAAGGGGTGTTATGTAAATCAAACGTAATGCATGCTCTGTCACAGTACTACTATTCTCAAAACGGCTAAAAGCCACATTTGGGGATTTACAAACTTCTTAATCCGTGGAGCAGTGTCTGTTCTCTGCAAAAAGAAGTTCAATTCCTAAAAGGTGCCACAACTCACATGGGTATCCTATCTAGCAGGTAAGCAGCATTATGATACTCAACAGTACAAATTTTATTAGTTACACACAATTCATTGCTAATAAAATCATCATAAAAAATGATAATTTTCGTAAAACAAACAGCCAATTTTAAAAACCACACAAGTAAATCAGCTTTAGTCGGTTCTGATCTTAAATTTGATCTCTGGTCGAACCCGTGTGGTCTGATCAAACTGAGTAAGTTGTTTTGGCTATTTCATATTTTAGTTTTTCAAATTTCCAACTTGTACAAGTTTCTGTCCCATTATCACAAAAATGTGGGACATTCTTCACGGGTGTGTAGTGTCTTGTGTAGATCTTATTCAAGCTGAAACCATGTATTCAAAATGCTGTCTTCTTGTAAAGACGATGTACCCTGTTAATATAAAGGAGGCACTATATTACTCTCTCTTGTAACAGTTTTAGTCCATTAATTAAACTAACTGTAGAACCCTTATCCCCATAAAGGTGAAAAGTATGTTGTTCATTACATCCCTCTCTGACTCAAGAGTTCACTATCCTGAGGTCTTCTTTAACCTTAAATGGTTAATTTAATGGCAGAATTCCCATTGCTTTAGAACTTACTGCCTGGTTTCCTCTGTCTTCTGTCCTAGTATATAACACACATTGGCATTAGACTAATGATGACCATGGATGATAAATGATCATCTCTTATTTTCATAACAGAGGCATCTTACCATGTTATTATAAACGTATGGCCCCAACGTCATTCCATCCACTCCTGATGTATCTCAAAATCTTTCTTATACCCACAGGGCTGTCTATTTCCTGAAATATATAATAGCGGGAACAAAAAACCTTGAAAGGTTTGTCCACTTCTTGAACTCTAGATGCAAATGTCAAATGAGTAAAAAGATCCACTTACTCATATACCGATGTAGGAGATAAATATCTCCAAGGTATCCAGCCAAAATGTTCAATTGTCGCTTAGAAGAAGGGGGAATTATCCTCTTCTCTGTGGTGGCTGTAAGGTAACAGACACTCATGAAGACCTACAGTTCTTAATACATGAGTGAAAGGCTATGACTCTAAAAATTACTCACTTGGGTAATCTCAAAAGGAGCTGATCACGCGAGCCACAGTAAGTCCCCACTAGGATCCAATATTTGAATTTGAAACCCGCGATCGCTCTCACGGGACACGTGATGACATCATCACGCCAGCCGTCAACGTGAACGTAACGCCGCGCGATGACATCACCACGCCATGCCATTATTTTTGCAGATGACTTCAGCTCTGGCCAGCTCCCGTGGCTAATGACACATTTCCAGAACTCTCAAGCAGCAGAGGAAGGGGAGGAAATGGCATATATTGAAGCCCACATCAGGTACAGGCTTGGTATTGAGCCTACCTTTGACCTGCTAAAGTGAAGGTTCTGTTGCCATGCCAGACAAAGCTGGGGAAATATTTGTAGAGTATGCCATGCTGCAAAATGTGTGCATTCCTAAGGCATGTCCCAGTGCACCCGGACGTTGGTATGGCAAGCCCAGAGGATGACAACCTTCATGCTGATGATCACATGCTGCCTTACAGGGTCTCATACGTCAAGAGCATTGGATAACACTGACTTTAAATGTTTGTATTGTCGGGGGATTATCCCAGGATCGGCTGAGCTGTCCGCGGACCTCCGGGCTGGGAGGCCCCAACTCCTGCTCTGCTGTTTATTATAACAACGGCAGGGATGGGCCTTGGATCGTACGCGTCTGTCCAGACTCTCAATCTTAGTGGGGCTCGCAGGCCATTTTTACAGCAGTATGACGCACTACTTGCGTCACCTGGGAAAGTTAGCAAAAAACCTATTGCCACTTCGGATTGGTTCCCCGAGTGGTAGGGTTAGTATAGGATACATATAGAGAAGAATATTAGTGGTTAAGGATGAGTCAGGTGGTATACTTGGGCTGTCCCTACTATTAGATACTTGAAAATTGTTACAAGAAGACCCCTGATGATTGGCTAATGTTAGTGGCGTCAGTGATGAGTCCCCCCATTTTCTGATTGGTCCTCTTGTGAGCCCCCAAGCCTGGGACCATCGCTGTTCCCAGCTCGCAGTGTAACTGTCACTAGCAACAATGTGTAACTATGTGTTTGTGCAGACAACATATGGGTCTGCTCGTAGGCTTGTGAGCAGGTCGTTCCCATCGCCGTAGGTGTCCATCTTGCCGCTTCGCTGTTGAAACCTGTGTTCCAGACGTGGGACCCAGGCGACTTCTGTCACGTGGGTCTGGCACCTTGTCAGATCGGCTTGGTCACGTGTGGAGAGACTGTAGCTGGAGCGGAATTCTGCACATTTAGAGTTGTATTTCGTTTCTGCGTGCTTGGCTTTTCTTACAGGTGTAACCTTGGCGCCGGCTGGTAGCATACGAGTTGCAACATCGTGGCCTTGGCTATGAGCTCTCACTGGGGCTCGTTCTGCGTGATCAGCACTTGTATTCTTGCTCTGAGAGAGTTTTCATGATGAGGCTCTTGCTTGCGGCCTACTCGGGCCTAGTTCATGGGTGGTGAAGCATAATCCATGGTACGGAGGTCACGGTTTGACATGGCGTCACAAGCAATGTTAGGTCTGCATGATGGGGTCATCACATTTCGAGTGGTGGGAGAAGCGTCAGAAAGCATATACGCGAGTTCGTCAAGCATCTTGCGTTTCTGCATTACTATAAAAGGGCCTATGTGAAAAATAACAACGATGCACGACAGTGGGTGTGTCAGTCACTTACGTCACAGCACTGAATATGTTCTTCGTGTAGGCTGGTGCATGAGTGACCAGTGTGCATGGTGGCACGTGTGTTCTTGGCAGTTGGCTAGGTCGTTGTGGCATCTCTAACGATGTGGGTGCTTGTGGCTGTTGTCTTAGTCAAGTTCATCCATGCCGCAGGTGTCGGCTTGAGTCGGACAGGCTGGTGAGCATATCCTTATGTTCCTGAACCAGGGTATTTTGTCATCTGGTAGATAGACGAATTGGTCCCGTGGGGGGTGCCTGGGCCGGAATCCTCTAGGCCATGGTCGTGATGAGATTGGGGGGAGCTTGTTCTCCCATTCTCCCACTTCAGTATGTTGTCACATAGTGAAATGTTCACACCTACTCAGAGATGACAGTGCTCTTCTCATTTCATGTTGGTGGTGTCAGTGGTGTCAGGTGGAACGGTTGCATCAGGAACAGTGTTGGTGGGGTGGTGATGGCAGTTGCCTACCCACAACTGTGGGTGTGGTGCAGTTGCCTTTAAGGTACTGGCAACCAACAAGGGGTTTCTTGCCAGGGGTCTTCCAGCTGGTGTCACAATGGCAAGGAGGAAGGGTGGTGCATTTCCCCCGGGGCATGGTGATGAGTGGTTCTAATTTGGCACTACCTGTAGTAGCTATTTTCCACTGGTGGATGGATAATAAACTCTGCTACCTTACCTTTAAGTCATTTCACCTATTGTGGCAATCTTTATCGGCCTGAGGCATAATGCCCACAGCTACCACCTTATCACCTAGTTAGTCAATTATTTATTTAGGTAAGATAATCATAATATAAAAGCTCCAACAAATGATTACAATATAGCTAAATAAAACAATGAAAGGTTCAACATACAATGCATATCATATCCTCCAATTATATTGCACAAACAATTGCTGCTCTTCAAGAGTTAAGTCAATAAATGAATACATTAGTATATCCTATGACCTATATATACATGTAAAAGGTCAGACTATATAAAAACAAAATAATTCCTTAGCTACAATGTGGATTTCACCCCTGCTGTGGGGATGCAGATGGCCAGTAACAGCCTTCCAGCCCGAGCATAGGTAGGCCTGAGTGAAGCAAGGGCATTGGCAAGGGCTTGGGGGCGTTACTGGCCATGTCCGCCCTGCAAAGTGGTGGGTGAAAGCCATTCGTAACCCAGGTTTTATCAGTGGTGTGAATGGTCTATTTGTTTTCCTCAGTAGATTGGCTCATCTTGTCCCTAAGTCCCTTTCCTATTTCTATTTCATGGCAGCGGTCGGGAAACAAGCACAGAGCTCTGGTCCAGCAGGTAAGTGGGGAGGGAGGGAAAGGGTGGGGAAGGGGTATAGGTTGTTTTTTGGGGTGTGAAGGCAACAGGGAGAGGCTCTCTGTTGCCTACACACATAAAAATAAAAAGATGGTGCCACCCAGGGAAGGAACTCAGGTGGCTAGAAAGGGCTGAGAATGCGTATTCTCGTCCAATGTTGATTGGCTGAGCGCGCTTCCCTGAGTGTGAATGTACCAAAAACCTCTGCCATTCCATTTTGGATCACCGCACCTACAAGGACAGACCCTCTTAGTAAGTCCCTGGTTCCTCGTGGAATTCTTCTTGTGCCTGCACCGGAGGCTCCATTTTACTTTTTACTTTAATTTTGATTTCTTACCGCTCCCCCCTTCCTCCTTCCCTGACCCCTAAATGCCTCTTCTCCACTCTGCCTGCCTGCCTTCCTTCCCTCACCATTGGTCCCTGACCCGGTCCTGTGACCACAACATTGTACACACTGGAGAGTGTTCTGAGGGCACGGAAGCTCCTCCATTCCATTTGGAGCACTGCACCTGCAAGGACAGACCCTCTTAGTAAGTCCCTGGTTCCTCATGGAATTCTTCCTGTGCCTGCACCGGAGGCTCTATTTTACTTATACTTTAATTTTAATTTCTCCCCACTCCTCCTTCCTGCTTCCCTGCCCCTCCAAAGCCCTCCTCTCCATTCCCCCACCCGCCTTCCTTCCCTCGCCATTGGTTTGTGATCCGGTCACGTGCCCAAAACATTGTACACACCGGAGAGTGTTCACAGTGCACAGCAGCTCCTCCATTTCATTTTGGAGCACTGTGCCAGCAAGGACAGACCCTCTTGGTAAGTCTCTGGTCCCTCGCGGGCACTCTTCCTATGCCCACGAGGCAGTGGAGGCAGTGAAGGCTCCATTTTACTTTATGCTTTGATTTTGATTTCTTCCCGCTCTCCCTACTGCGTCTCTGCCCATCCCAAACCCTCCTCTCCACTCACCCACCATTGGTTCATGACCCAGTCACGTGACCAGAACATCCCTCTTCAGAGGTGCGAGGTGCCCCCTAGAGCAGCCTTGGCCAGGCAGTCATCAAAGAGCCAGAGGCAAATGGGAGCTCCCTTGGGCAGCTCCAATCCCCTGTTTGCCCTGTTCACCTGGGCTGCCCCAGCCAAACATAAATACTGTCTGCAACAGCCTGCAGGTAAGAGATGACGACTTTGTTTCCTGTATGCAATGTTAATGACACATCTGAAGATAGGTGCTTTCAAGTTTGGTGCATGTTTAAAGTGTACCCACTGTATTGACGTTAGGTGAATATCTAGAGGATAGCTTTATTGTGAACTTGGGCACACAGCTAGTCCGTAGCCACTGACTGAATTCAGTGCATAGTTAGAGCACTCTTGCTGTGCTCCAAATCAACCCAACGTATTGTACATATTAGAATTCGAGAGTAGCCAATGTATTGCAGTTAGAATTGTGAAGGTAGCCAATATGTTGCATTTAGATGAATTTAAGAGGATAGCCAATATATTACACTTAGAAGAAGTGTGAAGGTAGCTAATGTGTTGCATTTAGATTAATTGATTTATTTATTTATTTTGCCATGTGTATATCGTGCATATCCTGGAGGCATCTGGGCGCTTATCTTACATGAGACAAGTATGAGGTACATTTCATTGTGAGTTACTAATAAGCATAATACAGGTTAGTGATATGTTCATTCAGATACATCACATAGGTACATGAGTTAGTTACATAGTCCTTGTGTAAAGAGGTGGGTTTTCAATTGTTTACAAAAGGTCCAGAAAGCGTTTTCTGCTCTCAATTTGGTTGGTAAGGCATTCCCTTGTTTAGTGGCTAGTGTGGGAAAGCTGCTGAATCCTGCTTTTTGTAGGCTGAATCTTGGTGTGGCTAGTAGGTTCATGTTAGCTGAGCAGGTGGGTCTGTTGGACTGCGATCTGACTACTTTGTCAGTGATATATGTGGGCACTACTTTGTGTAGGCATTTATGTGTTAGGATGAGAGTTCTAAATTCGGTGCATTCTTTAACAGGTAGCCAGTGGTATTTCATCTAATCGTAGAGATGTGGGTGGCTTTAGGGACGTTGAGTGTCGCTCTGAGGGCATTATTTTGAAGTACTTGAAGTTTTTGATATTTTGGATCTTGGTGCCTGCATAAAGAGCATTGCAATAATCCAATCTCGACAGAATAAGGGCTCGTGCCAGTGTAATGCAGCTGTCAGTTGACAAGAAGGGTCTGCAAGCATTGATGAGCTTACAGGTGTATGCATTTGCTGACGTGGTGGCATTGACTTGTTTATTATCATTATTTTTTATTCTGGTTCAATTGAATTATAAACAATTTTTACAAGGATTTGTCAAACTATATCCTTGTAGTACTTTGTAAATCCATGTAGATTTCAGGGTCCCCATTACGAGTTCTTCTAGAAGCTTAATCTCCACTTTATTCCACCAGGGATATGTAGTTATTTGTCGTTTTGGACCACAGTCTTCTCGATTTAAACTCTGGTGAGCAGACCTGCTTCTTGGAAAAAGCCGACTACAGCGATCACCCAAGAGGTTTTATACCCACTCATCAACCGATGCCACCATTCATCTTCGTCGAAGCACTTTAAGAGTTTGAATAGTAGACCCAGGTGACGAGAGCGAACGGTGACCAGCCCCTGACAGTTCATGAGGAGATGTTGAATGGTTTCTTTTGTTTCCTTTTGTATACAGAAACGACACATTGCTAAATCGGTCAAGTTCCATCTTGCTAATGTTTCTTTGGTGTGCATGATGTTTAAACAGATTCTCATAAAATGTTCTCGGAGTTTCCTATCCGGGCTTTTTATCAAGTAGCTGCGAGTTTCATTAACCTTGTTTACGTCCATAGGGAGCTCCAGTGAGGACTTGTTTAGTTAATGTGAGTGATGAGTCCAAGTGAAATCCACTTTTATGAGGTTACCGTTAATGTTGGAGGTTTTGAAGGCGTTGTTTAGTTTAGTGAGACAGAGTTGTGATACTATTAGGAGCAGCTGTGTCTTTTTGTCATTCAGAAACAAGCCATGCTGTGCCATCCATGCTTGGATACTAAGATAGAGGGCAATGAGAGTGGCAGGGTTAGTGACATGGTTGCCTGTGATGTGGATGAGGATTTGAGTGTCATCTGCATAATTAGTGTAGGTGACACCCAAGTCATCGAGGCGGTCAAAAAGAGGTTTAGTAAAAATGTTGTAATGCGTTCGAGAGACACAGGAACCCTGCGGTACTCCACAGTTGACTAGGGTTGGTTGAGCTTCCACACTAGGGGAGAAGACACTTGTTGTTCTGTCTGATAGGAATGATTGTATCCATTAACTGGCATTAGGTGAGAAGTGAGCAGCTGAAGCTAGGTGATTACATAGGATTTTGTGGTTCACAAGAGCACATGCTGCGGACAGGTCAATTAGGACCAAGGAGATTATTAGTCTCCAGGTAGTTTTAAATTTGTAGGCACGCTACTCTGTCTAGTATTTTCAATAGGAATGGCACTGTTGTGATGGGGTGCTGGTTTGTTGGTATATTTGGGTCTAGAGAGTTTTTATTTTAGTAGCATCGGAAGCACCCACACATTTTTTAGATGGATTGGGACAATGTTGTTGGAAAAAGAGGTGTTAATTAGGTTTGTGATGAATGGGGTGAGTTTAGGGAACAGTCCTTGATGACCGTGGCCAGGCACAAGTCGCCTTGCCATCTTGAGGGTTTAAGGCTGGTGATCATTTTGAGGACTTCTGCATTTGTGACAGTTGTAAATTTACATAGGGGTACTGTACTAGGGCCTGGCATAGTGATGGGCATAGGGCGCTGCTGTGTAGGTTGGATAGTCATTATTTTCGCTTCAATTTTAGATTGAAGTAGTGTTATTTTGTCAGATAGAGCATTCTGGATGTTAGAGCACCGGTTTGTGTTCTTGTTACAGACTTCCACTGGTGATACCGGGGACTCTAATTCTCTAAGAATGGAAAAGAGCTCCTTTGTTTTTGTTTCCATTGGCTTATTCTTTCATTGTAGGAGGTGCTTTGGGATTGGTGGAACGCATGTTTGTACTTAAGCACAGCTGTCGTGAATTCTGCTTTGTTTGGAACACTTGGCAGTTTTTCCCAATTAGTTTCAGCTTGCCTTTTGGCATTTTGCAGGGTTTCTAAGGTGAGTGTGAAGCACTAATTGAGGTGAGCTACTGGTTTGGCTTTGCGCATGCATAGGGGTGCTAGTTTGTCAATAGCAGTGAGTACAGTTTCATTATACAGTTTTAGCAATGTAATAGGGTATTTTGTTTCAGAATTCGCGGGCGCCAGGATAGGTTGTAGCAGTGGAAGGATATTGTTAACCATAATATTCCATTTGTTTATGGATGTGGCAGCAGGTGCCAACTGAGGGTGTTGCTAGGGCCAGGCTTCATGTTAATATTGAATGTTATGATGTCATGATCAGACTATGTACAGTGGGTGTTCGAGGTAATGACTGTGCTGGAGTTGAGGTCTGCTAGCCAATCGAGGGTGCGGTCTTTGGTGTGAGTAGGTTTCTTGATTTGATGCAAGAAGCCTAGGGCCGAGATCGTGTTGGCTAAGGAAAGTGCATTCTTATCTAGTGGGTCATTTAAGCCTAGACTGAACTCGCCCATGGTGATGATCTGAGAACTGGCTTTGGTATTGTTAGAGAGGAGTTGGGCTATATCACTCTCAAGTGAAAGTACAGGACCCAGAGGTCCGTAGAGCAGGTGGATGTCCAAGGTGGCGATAAGGGAACGTGCCATTTTCACTGAAAGTCATTCCCCAGACAGTATGGGAGTATTTGGTATAGCTCTAATGTTAAGGGTGTGTTTTGCGATGATAGCTACTCCTCCTGCTTTGGAATTGGGTCTATCCATCATGAAGATTGTGCAGTTATCTGGGATGCGTAGGGCGAGTGCAGGGCCAGCCACTGCATGGAGAAAGGATTCTGTAATAGCTATGAAATTGAGGTTGTGTGTGGAGATGGTGTCAGCGATGTCTAGGGCGTGAGCCGGTAGGGATATGGCATTGATGAGGGCACCTTGAATGATTTGGTTGACTTTGCTCATGCTTATGTGTGGGGTGGTAGTGGGGGTAGTACTGTGTGCTGCTGGGGGGGTAGGTGTGTTAAATTTTATCGTAGCTCTCCTGTTGCTGGTAGTTAGGTAGGGCCTATCTTTGATGTGGGGAGTGTGATGTTTAGTGGTGGTGACGTGAGGGTAAGCTGTTCTGGTGGGGAGGGAGTTCTTCCTCAACAAAGCAGGGGTGGTGGTAGCTATGAGGTTTCTGTTGAGCCTGATTTTTATAGCATGCCTCTGATTTCTAATGCTTGGGTGGAATGGACAGCTGTGCCATGTGATTGCAGGCGAGGCAGTTCTCGTTTTGTCTGGTTGGGTGGTAGGGCTCTTGTTAGTCTGCGGTAGGTTGGGCTGTTGGTAGTGACCCAGTGGGAGGAAGCGAGTGGGTGTGATGGCATTGGAGTTCAGGAGGTGATGTGGCGTGGAGAGGGATAGGATGGATCTGGCCAACGTCTAGGTAGTGGTGGACTAAAGTGCGGGAAGTGTTTGGCTAGGGGAGCCGAAATATTGGGGAATCTGGCTACCATGCTCCTTGGATCTGGATTCTGTCGTAGGTATTGGCCGTGAAGGTAAGTGGGCCGGATTAGTCTTTCGCAAGCATCTGTCTAGTAGTGACTGGGCCAGGCGTCCACCGTTTTCAGAACACAGGTGAGGGACGATTAGTGTAAGCTACGGCAACTATAGTTGTCAGTGTAAGTCTGGGTCCTCAATGAAAGTATTGGGCGTAGCATATGACACCAGCAGATAGTGTAAGATACGGCAACTACAGTTATCAGTGCAAGTCTGAGTCCTCAATGATAGCAGTGGGCGTAGCATATGCCACTATCATTGTATATAACTATGGCAGTTGAGCATGAAAAGTGGCAAGGTACTCTTATCAGTACAGGTTTAGAGACCTTAGTCCTCAATGGTAGAAAAGAGCCAAGCATATGTAACATACAGTCATATATAAATGGCATTTAATCATGAAGAAGCAGCGAGGTGCCATTTTCTATACATGTTTTGCTCTCCCTGTCCTCTGTGATAGAAGCAGGCCTAGCATATGATACATGCAATGCAGATATCTTGCATTGAGCATGAAATGTGACAGATACTAATAACAATGAGGTTTTTGGGTCAATAATGATAAAAAACATATGGCTGGCCTGGCCCGGAAGAAGAGGCACTTAGTGGGACTTGGGCTAATGATAGTGATCAGTATTCAAAGGGGGCATAGTGAAGGATGGCAGCTGAATGCTAGGTTATTGAAGATAAAGGTTACACTTTTAAGAAAATCCTGTGCGGTGCTGACGGTTCTGCAGTACATTTTCTGTGACAACCTCAGGGTACAAGAGCATACTGTCGGGGAGAGTTTGGTTGGAAGAGGCTGATTGCTCGCTCTGAGGGCTCTATGAGCAGTTTATGAGGTGCTTACCCGTTTTAGAAATGTGTCCTGTTAGTCACATGTCATTCGTCTGTTCCTCCCAGCTCCGAAAGGCTCAGACAGGAGCCTTTGTTGTACGGCCTTAGTCATGCAGGCTGGCTACCGCCTCCTGGCATGCCGGATTGGTTCAAGTACACTTATTCACCCAATCAGCTCACTCTAGCTGTATTGAGGTGTTGAGTCCAAGCTCCCATATGGCAGCAGCCATCTTATCACAGTTTCAGGCAACGTGGCTGCAATGGAAATTCTTTGGGTAGGGGCAAAATTGAACAATGCATGTGGATTCACGTCTTCTTATTGAGATGGATGCAAGGTGGCTAACAAAAGTAAAATTGCAACGCTTTAATCGCGCTATGTTGGATATGAAGGCAATTGATTCTTATCGGCCGTAAATGCTGTGGTAAGTGCCAGCAGGCTTACCTGAGGCTTTCCAAAATGTACACGCTACTCAAGCAGCGTTCAGAAGAGCAGGAGGCTCCTGCTTCACAGGTCCTCGCAATAGCAGATGATTAGGCTCAGACATGAACCTTTGTTGTACAGCCTTATTTGTACAGGCTGGCTACTGCCTCCCGGCGTGCCGGATTGGTTCAAGTACAGTTATTCACCCAATCAGCTCACTCCAGCTGGATTGAGGTGTTGATTTCAAACTCCCATATGCCGGCGGCCATTTTATCACACTTTCAGGCAACATGGCTGCAATGGAAATTCATTGGGCAGGATCACAATTTAACAATGCAAGCAAATGTACGTCTTCTTATTGAGATGGATGAAAGGTGGCTAATAAAAGTAAAATATGCTGTGCTTTAAACGTGCTATGTTGGATATGCAGGCAATTGATTCCTGTCAGCAGCAAATGCTGTGGTAAGTGCAGCAGGCTTACCTGAGGCTTTCCAAAAGCTGGACGCTACTCCAGCAGCGTTCGGAAGAGCAGGAAGCTCCGGCTTCACAGGTCCTCACAATAGTAGCTGATCAGGCTCAGACAGGAACTTTTTTTTTTGGCCTTAGTTGTGCAGGCCAGCTCATTAATGTATGAGGATAGCCAATGGATTGCACCTAGAATAATTTTGAGTATAGCCATTGTATTGCACTTGGAAGAATCAAGAGTAGCCAATGCATTGCATGTAGATGAATTGTCAAGGTAGCCAATGTTTTGCATTTAGATTAATTTATGAGAGTAGCCAGTGTACTAACTACCCATGCTCCTGCTTCCCTCACGCACACTTCCCAAGTACCACACACGCCCTGTGGGGCACAGCAAAACAACATGCGAAACACACAAACACACATCCAACATAACAAACATCCACATACAACAAACAATCCCAGACACTGGCCCTTACCCCTCCAGATACAACAAGCCAGTGCACCCAATCAAACTCACTTAGAAAGCTGAATGCACAGATGTCAGTTTCTCCTGGTTATGAAAAGATCGACAAAAGAGCACAACCACTATCCTATCCCTCTTCCCTCACTAATTCACACCACCCTCTTTCTTACAGAGCCACGTGAGTACCTGCAGACCATGCCAATTGTAACGGAGTGTGGTATAAGTCAATTTAACATAACATAACACATAACATATCCAATCAATTGCAATGGCAATGGGGACACAGTAGTTAAAAAAGAACCATCCCACATCACCAAAGTATACTAACTATAAGTCCGTACTCCACCCAATCTGAAAGATAGAGTCCTGATTGCATCCTAAGTCACTACTTCGTTTGCAGGTATTGCAATGGCCTTTGCTAATCTGCATCATATTTTTTTCATGAGGGCCCAGGTAGTGGGAGGATAAATCGCATAAAGGAAAAATAATATTAGTTGCAGGCAGCATTGTCTAAAATGTAATCCTCTAAAAAAAAGTGTAATTTATGTTGTCTAATTTGAATATAAATAGTAAAAAAATAAGAAATGCATTGGCATGAACGTTTCTCGGACATTAGGACCAGAAAGGCAAACACTATGGTCCATAAAACAGGTCGTCAACCTTCGCAAAACATTTCGCTGTGATCATATTAAGAGGTAGGCAATTAAGGCAGAATTTGGCAAATTTGGTATAAACCGAGCTAAATAGGATTGTCTGCTCTTTAGTGGATTTGTCACGTGCCATGTTCGTTGTTTTGCATAACTCCAGCCGTTCGCTTACTTTTTCAGAGTTTGATTGACTATGTGCCTCCACACTGGCAATGGTTTCCTCATCCAGGCTTATAGTATGATTAAGTGAGCACTATAATGATAACAGAAATATTATTGTTATTTTGAAATAGGCCACCCTGGCACTATATTTTCTCTAGCACTCTTACAAATGCGCTTGAAAATTATTTTGGAGAGTTTGGCATCATTATTCTGAAAGGTACTCAAGAGTAGCACATTGGACACCGTCAATAATGTAACCTAAACTCAATTCCATATGGCAGGAATAATTTGGGATGGATTGAGGGACATTTAAAAGCTATTTACAAAACCAAAATTCTGTTTTTTCTAAGGTCTTTACTTAAGGAAAACCCCAGACTCCTGCACTACACAATACAATGCCACAAAACATGACTTTGACTCATAAGCACATATCATGTAATCCAATTGCTGTGCACCAAATGTTGAGGCTCATTTGAAGACACCCCCAATTGGCTGCTTCATACTTCCAGCCACCTTATTAAGGTGTGCTGAAGGAGACAGTAATTGGGTGAATCTCATTCCAAGGTAATTAATAGTCAACTCTTGGAATATATCACCTCCGTCTGGTAAGGAAACTCTGGGATCACACAACTTTCATTGAAAAATACATTGTTGCTATTTTGTCATCATTTACTTTCAGATCTAGCAAATCCATTTACGCACAGATGACATCATGTAATGTATGGAGTGATTTCGGAGTTCTTGTTAGTAATATTCTGCCACCTGCATCGGAAAGTTTAGGAAATGGGATATCATCGACTCTCGGGGTCTGTGCCAGACAGTCACACACCACTTTGTACAGATGGTTAATATAGGTTAACTTTAAAAGAGACATCCAAAGGAACTTGGATGGTGACTTACATGGCCCAATCTCCCATGGTGAAAATAGGAACAATAATTGCTTTTGCTGACGAGCCAGATAAGCCTTTAGTTTATTATCAAGTTGAATATATTTCTTAATTATGGGGCCTGGCAACATACTCGAAATGTGTATAAGTCAGAAGAGATGTGATCAGTCCAAGGCTCTTATTTGCTTAAGTCATCATTTTTGCCTTAAAAATTTCAGGTAATGCAAATGGTGGATTTAGATGGATGCCAGTTACTGTGGACAACCATCCACCATTTGCATAGCATACAACTGTGCAGTGTGCCCCTCCATCAACACTTAAGTATACATCTGAAAAATGCTTACTCCTTGTAGGAGGTATCAGTTCTATGACTAGATTCCCTACTAGGGCAGTTATCAACCATGTCCCAAAAATGTTGACTGTTTACCTCTGTGGCAGCAAGTCCCATTTCATTTCATGCTTTAGCTTACAACTCTATCTACCTTGTCTTCACATTTTATTTAAACACTTTCCTTTTGAAGCTAATCAGTGCGCTACACTGAGAGACCTCTTCCAGGGACTCAAGTAGATCTTGTTTCACAGCTTTAAAGTGTTTATCTAGGCATCCTTTCTTATGTTTTAGACATGATGTTAACTTTTGACTGATAATGTATTTCCCATGGACCATAGTACATGCTCCATGGTAATGTTAAGATCTGTACTTTCCCGATACAAGCACATACTGATCAGATGAACATGTTCACCCAATAATTTGTCTACAAGCTTCCGATTAATAATCTTCTCGCATGTTATACAATGCCTAATTGCAAAGACACTCCCTTCTAGAGCTTTGGCCAAAGCAGGGTTACAACATTTGTAGCGGGGTGGCTTTAGCTGAAATCTTAGCATTGCATGGTGACTCTCAGTTCTGTATTCCACAATTACATTGTTCACCCAGTGCCATTTACATTCAGAAAGAAAAATATAATAATGTATTGAGCTGCCATGCGGCCCCATGAAAGTGTAATTAACTGGATTGCAAGATTTCGTCCTTCCATTTACAAGCCTTAATTTCCATTCTAGAGAGTAGTTCAATGGCATTAAGCCATCATTATCATACTTTTGATTTCTATCAATGGGTATCCCATAGGTCACATCCTCTTCTCATTCTTCACTTAAAACAGACCCTATTTTAGCTTTGAAATCTCCACATTGAATTAATAATATGGTTGCGCATCAATCGTTTTAGACAATTCCAATATCAGCATATTCACATTTTTATAAAATAGACCGTTTTGTTAGCGGCTGGGGAATCATAGTAATTCAGTAGGTATAAGCATATTTTTGACAAAAATTCCAAATCGACCAGAATAAAATCTTTCGATTTCGCTAAAATGTCCCAAACATCTACATTATCCAGATTAATCAGGATTAGAAGCCCATCTGAGCGTCTGCAGCAATGGTTTTGTTTAGCAGGAACACACACAGATAGGTATCCATATGTTCAATGAAAGAATATTTACCAGGAAGATTGAAGAGACCTTGCCCATCCCACCTTTATTGCTGGATTTGTGGCTGCCAGCATGTTCAATAGAGGCAACACAAGACTGGTTGTGAGTGAGAAGACTTACTGGACATTCACTCCACAATTTCCAGGGAGGTGACTGGTTCAAATCTATCAAGAACTTGAAAATGCATATGTTCCTTAGGGAGCTAGGATTGATGTAGAGTCCCGGGTAGTACCCCTCTGCATGGGGGCAATACTGCTTCTCTCCTTTTTCTGTCTAGATGTTGTTTTTCCTGTGGACAGTTGTTTTCCTGTGGTGCACTTGAAATAGTTCCTTTGCATGGCAGACCACCTTATGAGGAAGGGCTTGTAGCTCGTTCCCTATAGATTTTGGTTTCTTCAACTGCATTTTGGCCACTTTCCCTTTTTTCCCCCCTGGCATGTTTGACAAATCTTGTGGGCTCAGTTGGCAACAGGAAATGTGTGATGTTTAATGGATTCTGTTTTCAGAAATGGCTGCAACTGAGCTTCCAATTTCCAGAATTATGCTATTTTCGCGATGGTAATTTTACAGCAGTAGAAATATTTCTGCTGAAAAGTAAGTTGTATTGGTTCTTTTTGATAATGTCATGAAACAGAATTATTGTTGCTGCTAAGTTTTGGGGGGGACACCTGTGGCCTTGTAATGTGGCACTAATTCTGCCAGACACCATGGCGGTAATGACAATTCCAACCCACGGAATTTGCACCTTGTTTACTGCTGTATTCGTAATGAGATCCATTGTTTAACAAACTGTCTCTGTGTTGTCAATACATTTTAGTAATATAATTTATCTTAAGGTAAACGCAATTTGGAGGGGATTGTGGTCTTCTGTAAGTGTATCTCTAAATGTAGCCTAAGATATCTTGTTTACTATCTGATCAGGTGATGTTTGCATGTCTCTTGTATAGTATCGAGAACATGAGAAATGTTCACGTTAGTGACTCTCAAGTAGCATGGAGTACCCAAACACTTCTCATGTTAGCTACTCTTAGATAATGGGAAGAACCCAAAAGATCCCATGCTGGGGCTCTTAGGTAATGAAGAGAACACATGTTATTACTACAGCTCTTAGCGGCACATCTGAATAGATTAATGAACGTAAAGTGTGTCAGCGGAAAAAAACACAAATTATGGAGGAACCCGTCTATAGAACTAGGAGGGGGGCACCCAAATTCAGAACCACAGATCAAACCATACCAAAAACAAAGAAATTTAGAAACCATGAATGTTTTATTTGTATTTCATTATATGTTTAAAATATACATATTAAATCATGTTTCGAGCTCATTATCTGAGTAATACCATTTAATTACGTACGGCACCCCTTCTTCTTTTTTCTGTTGGTTTTAACTTTAGAAGTAACCAACATTACCTTGTCTAGTAAGCTACGGTGGTTCTTATATTGTTAAATGTGGCCGTAGCCTCTGACCGCCAGCTGGATGATCCCCTTCAACCGACATGACGTTCAGACTGCTTGGCTACATTAAGTTAGCATTGACTGAATTACCAGTCGTGTTTTTAGAAAAGTACTGTGTTTTTCAATTTTCTAATTAAATGGTATTACTCAGATAATGAGCTCGAAACATGATTTAATATGTATATTTTAAACATATAATGAAATACAAATAAAACATTCATGGTTTCTAAATTTCTTTGTTTTTGGTATGGTTTGATCTGTGGTTCTGAATTTGGGTGCCCCCCTCCTAGTTCTATAGACGGGTTCCTCCATAATTTGTGTTTTTTTCCGCTGACACACTTTACGTTTATTATTGTTGTTACTTCCTCTTTGTCAGCGAAGTAGAGGTTCTCCCATCTCCTGTTTCGCACATCTGAATAGGTTCTCACTTTGTTGTAGCTGAGAGACTCCAAAATATTCGTATGATGGCAGCACATGCCCCAGTTTAAAGGTAGCACTCTCCTAAACTGCTGTGCTTTTAAAATATAGGAAACAGGACATAGCAACTGGACTTAAGAGAAGTATCTCAAATTCAAAAGGCATACTGTCATAAGAAGACAGTTATATCTCACTCATAACAGCAGTAAATCCAACATCTTTACTTCAGCATTCATTTCAAACTCACCAAACATATTCCTTGGTTACTTCAATCTTCCAGGGACAGAAGCCACACAAAGACTCTGAGATGATTTGCCCCACCTCAAGGATTCCCTGCAAATAAAACAACACACCCATATCAGAAGAAACCTAGTCAACCTTGTCTTCTCAGCATCGCCTGATACAATGTCTTAACCCCATATCACTTGACTCAACAGACGACTCAGCCATCCCCACCTCCACTCACATACCTTCCCATCCAACAAAGGACAGGTTAAGCCCACCATGTTCTTTATTCACTACTTTGAGGACTTCTGCATTGAAGTACTGGAAAGCAAATTACCAACTCTTACATACCCCACCACTTTCATCATCAATGTTCTCTTATCAACTCTCAAGTAAACCATAATAGTTGATGCACATCCCCACTTGAACTTATTTACCATGCATCCCTGGTACATGTAAGGGCTTAACAACAATATGTGCACCAACCAGTCACTCGATACATTCTGTCATGAATTGGAGAAGAAAGAAGACCCACTCACCCCCAAGGCCTTAAGCAGTATTTACCAGTCTCCCATCATCAAAGCCAAAACTGCATATTAGTCATCAACTATAATGGTGGACACCAACAGTAGTCAATTTCTTGTCATGGCTATCAAACATTGCCAAACAGAATTCCTGAACAAGTAGTGCCAAAGTGTGCAGAAAATTGCAACATTAAAATGAGGCTCTCGAATACACTTCTCAAAAACGTTAGCAAGATAGTTCATTTTATGGTATTTTGCAAATGCTTAAAAACCTTTGCATTTGGGGGCATGGCCGGTGACTAGAAAAAATGGCTACATGTTATTTGAGCTCTCAAACTGAGCGTACATTTTGGCCTCTCCCACACATAACGGAATGTAAAACAGACTTGCTTCTTCACAAAATCACTGCAGATGTTGATGGCGACTGCTCCGGAGCAATTTTTGTTCATATCCGCATATAACCTCCTGTGCATTTGGACAACATGTCTCTTCCAAAGACTGGCATGATCCCTTGACAAAGAGCACAGAATTCTAGAACAGGCTCGTGGTGCCATTACTTTGCTTCTCTCATCCACAGCAGTTTGCAGTTATGTGTCATGTGATAGCAATGCGCACTCATTTCCTGACTGCCTGCTTAAGATGAGTCGCTTCATCGCTCTGTTGCTTCCGTATTCAAATGCGTACATAGCCGTGAACAATGAGGTGGGGAAACGGCATAACTCACTATGTGAGAGCATGGCTCCCAGCATTTGCAGAGGCCTCTCTTGCCTGACATGCAATGATTTCCACTGGTACTGCATGTTGTAGTTGAATTTTGACTAACTTTTTCGACAAACTAGCTTCATTTCAAATAAATTAAACTTAGCATATAAAATAAGCTCAACATTCATCTACTGGGCTAAAAAGGGCTGCACAAAGCTATGTCAGCCATCTGGATACATATCTGCCATTAACAAAGGCATGGACATTTTTTATTAGAACTCACTACCATTCAGTGATCCATTTTTGTTGTACATTCCAGGTTCCTACTAATTAAGGATGATTTCAATTATTTCCCAAATGACATTAAAACAATTAATTCCAGATTAACAGATGTTGAAAATAGTGTGTCATTCTCCAAAGATAGACAGAAATGTTTTGAACAAATGTACAATAAAATCCACCTTTTAGAAGTTGAAGTAGCCATCTTGAAGACCAGAATAGGAGGGACAATATGAGAATGTATGGGGTTCCAGAGATTGCAGAGCAAAATGACATTTCTTACAGCTTGGCTCCCAAAAATGTTGAAAATTACTTTTTCCCTGCCTCTTGAATTCCATCATTCTTATAGAAACAGGCCTTGTTTCACCTCCAACAGCAACTCGCCTTGAACCCTCATAGCTTTCTTATTACGACATCAATAAGCCCGGCAGATTTTACTCACTGCAAAAAAAGTTCACCTCTGAATTTCTAAGGCAACACAATATTCATCTCTCCATAAAGCCACACAGGACAAAAGGGAGACATTTTTATACTTAGGGCCAGCATTAAAGAACTTAAATATCAAATATGTCTTGCTAGAACTATGAGAATGCTTATCACCCCTCCAGGAGACATCACCAAACAATTCCTGAATCCAGATGACCGCCATGCTCTTATGACATCCCTTCAGTCTTCAGAGATGGAGCCCTTACCTGATGAGTCGTCCTTACATGCTTCCAATTCAACTACTCAGCAACCTAAGTATGCTTATAATATATCTAGTTGGCATTAATCTGTCCCGGAAGGATAGCTCAGCTGCAACATGCTCGCCTTGGAAACAAGACGACACAAAGCAACACAGGTTCGATCCTGGGACCGCCCTTAGGAACCTCTGGGCATTAAATGTGTTACAAGTATGCAACTAAGACATATTCCTGTAACATAGCCTTGATGCCCCCGGGCTGTGTGAGCGCGTTAAAAATGCAAATAAATAAAAAATAAAAATAATAAAATCTGGAAAACCCCATCACTCCAGAAATAGAACTGAGCTCAATCCTACTTCTAGTGTATTTGAGAATTATAAATCCAGGTTCCCAATTAAGCAAATTGACCCTAACATACATCCTCAACCAAGCAATTCTGTATATTCTTACACAACCTCCATCATTTACTCATCTATGCTGGTTGATATGCCCAGCCTTTGATAATCAAACCCAGCTGTGTCTAGTTTATTGATTCATAGTGAACTGTCTTGTTCCTTCTCATGGCAGCTTGATTACTTTTACAATTACTTGACTTGCTATTTATACATATTGATGTTTACTGGTTTATATATGCACTATTCATTATCGTAATTATCATTTTTATTTGTCTTTATATGTCTCATCTCTTTTTCTGTATTCCTTATCCTCCCCTATTATCGGCCTCTCTATGTTTTTTTTTTTTTACATCAGGTGACCTGATTACCAGTACACTAAAGGTACTACTACTTAACCCCCCCAATTCACAAAGTACCTGCTCTATCACTAAATTTGACATGCTTCTTTTTTTATATCATTCCTGGTGATAGTAAGTGTTAAAGTAATTTCTTGGAATGTTACAGAGTTTAAAAACCATATTAAAAGACAATTCTTAATCATTTGGGCAAAAGCAATCCTGACATTGCGTGCATGCCAGAAATTCACTTAGAATTAATTGAAGAAAATAATAAGTAGGTTAAACTATGGGTAAAACATGAATTTTTTGCACCAGCCGTTGAGAAAGAGGGTGGAATCAGTATCCTCATTCATAACAAAACAACCTTTCAATGGATTGATGAACAACATGACCCCTCTGGACGCTGGTCTATTATTGATGCCACTATCAAAGGTTTTTTCTTCTGTTCTTAATATTTATGATCCTAATGCACTGGAACAATCCTATTGGAGTAATTTGAAGAAAAATACTCCTTTTAACAAAAATTAGGATCAATTTATTATTTACGAGATTGTAATCAAATTTGCGATTTCACCTTAGACCAGAACTCAGAAACTAAATTCATAAATTGTAAATCCCATAAACAAATCTTTCATTTTATAGAAGACACTACCCTTGCTTATACTTTTGGTTTTGTCACCCCTCACATATCCTTATCTAGACTAGATCATATATTTATTAATTCCTCACTCGCTTCTAGAATCCTTCACTCTGAAATTGGTCCTATTGTCATTTCAGATCATGCCCCAGTCGTTCCGGTCCTGCAATGGGAACCTCAACCTACCCTTGCTTCCAGATGGAGATTTCATTCTTTCTTACTACTTGATCCGGATTTCTTTCAACAAATAAATACTTTCTTCACGGAATGTGTAACCTTTATCAATTTCTTAGACACCTCTATTCTTCATAATAACTGGGACGCTTTTAAGGCCACTTTACATGGTTTCATTATACAATTTACTAATTTGAAGAAGAAACAAAATGAACAATATTCTCAAGAATTTCTATGCTCCATTACATCTTTAGAAACAGCTTCTTTTAATAACCATACTGGAGACTTTTCTAAGTCTCTCCTTTCAAAATGCATAGAATTTAAGAAATATAACCCAAACACAGCTTGCTTATCTTTGCTGGGAACTAAAGAAAAGTTCCATGGAGGATCCAATAAATCTGGTAAATTGTTGGCTGCCTACCTCAAAAGGAGGGAAAAAATTGATTATAACATCTATTGTTAACCAACAAGGTATTAGAGTTGCCAATTCGCAACACATTAATGATGTATATTTGATTGACTAAACCTTCCTCAATGATAATATTCTTAACTTCCTTCACTCAAACAAGAACATCAACAATCACCCAGTGCTTAGATGTCCCTATTTCATTACAGGAAATTCAAAAAGCCATTTTTGATCTTAAGAATGGCCACAGCCTGGACTTGATCGATTCCCAGTTGAACTTTACTACCTTACTCTCTCCTAAACTCCTTTACTTCTTTAACCATTTCCTTGCTTTAGTATCTAGCGCTGGATCTTTTGAGGAAGCTCTAATGATTTTATTCCCCAAACCACAAAAAGACCCTTTTTCATAAATGATCACCCCATCTCACTCAATTGTATAATGCATAAATGAGTCAATGTTTATCAAACTGGTTTCATCAAAAAAAGGTATGTGTCGTCCAATACTAGCATCCTTTTTAATACCCTTTAATTGCACACAATTCTTCTGACCCCCATATCCTTCTTGCGTTAGATGCAGAGAAAGCATTTGACAGAGTCTTGTGGCCCTTCCTATTTAAATCCCTTTGAGAGAATGGGTATAGCCCTGCCTTTTATAGTAAACAAACGCATCCCCCTCTTATTTTCTAAACCTTCCAGCAGAAATGTTATCAATAATGCTTTCTCTGAATAGTTTCTCATATCACGGGGAACCAGACAAGATTGTCCATTATCCCCACATCTTTTTGCTTTAGCTTTAGAACCTCTTCTTCAAAGTATTTCTGTTTCTAACAGCATTAAAGGTATTGTCATGAAAGATTTTTCAATACCATTTTCTGCTTATGCAGATTATATCCTACTCTACCTTTCTGACCCATCTACTTATATTCCTGCACACATGTCTACTATTGATCAATTCTCTAATGCTAAAGATAGTGCTTCTAATTTAAGTCTAAATCAGAATGCATTTGTAGATAAAATGAGTTCTTCCATCAACAACTGGTCCCCTCTACTCCTTTATTGGTGGGGCTGATTAGACGCTATCAAAATGGCTCTTAGACCTATCTTCCTTTACTATCTTTACATGATCGCAATATTATTAACATGCACCCTCTTTAAAAAAATAGATAAACTCTTATCCAGTTTTCTTTGGTAAAATACATCCCCCAAAATAGCTTCGAATGAACTCAAAACCTTTAAAACATCTGGTGAAGTTACATTCCCAGAGTTTCTTAACTATCAGAAATCCTTTCTACTGCTGTAACTCACTGTATTTTTATCTTATGCACCCCAATTGAGTAATGATCCCTCTTGGATCATATTAGAATCAAAATGTACAGCACCTGTATCCTTTTTTCATTTTCTCGAAACCTCCTCATTGCCCGGTTTTAAAAAACACCCACTACTTTATTCCTCCAATCAGGCATGGAGTTGCTTTATTGTGTCCTCTCCTACTACCCAAGATTCCATTAGCGTCTTCTTATGGTTTAACAAATCCTTCCCGTTTAGACCTAAACACGATATCTTGCATAAATGGTACTCTGCAGGAATCTTTCTAGTTACAAATCTATTCCATAATAACTTAACCATACATTTTCATGAACTCGCACCCGATTTAATCTGAATGAATCCGATCTCAAAGCCTATACTATACTTACAAAGTTAATTACCAAAACCATCCACTATTATTCTGAGAATGCCCCTCTAAAATAAATGGAGTCAATTGCATGCTCTCACTCTACTAAAGCCTCCATATTTTACTCCATGCTTAACCAAACCAATGACACTATTTCTAAACTTACTGTACTATAGGAGTTTGATTGGGATCTACAAATCTCCCACGAGATGGAGATTAACATATGAGAACATTTCTTTTCCTCCTCTGTTGCAGCAAATCTCACACACTCACATTATTTTATATTGCATAGAGCATATTTAGCACCCCATCAGGTTGCTAAAATCACTAACGCAAATCAGAGTGTATGTTGGTCTTTTCAATCTCCTGCCACAGACTTTATTTACTGAATCTTTAGCTGCAAATATGTCTTTTCCTTCAGGACACACATTTGGAAAGGCCTTCAAAATATTGTTTTCTTTTCAGAAACCCTTATCATTATGCAATGTTATGATTGGTGTATTAGTGAATCCCTTAATGTCATCTATTTACTCACCCAGACAATTAGATTTTTTAGTGTATATTGCTTTTTACCTTATTGCTTCCAACTGGAAAAATGCACAGACATTGGGACTCATTACGAGTGCGACGGTAAGGGGTTAACAGTGCCCGTAAGGATGCTGGTGCCGTTAACCCCTTACCGCCGCATTCCGAGGTCCCTTAGGGGGTCCCGCTAAGGACGGCTGGTTTTACCAGGGAGCTAATAATGGGCCTGTTATTAACTGGCCCGTTATTAGCTCCCTCCCCATTCCCATTGAGCCATATGGGGGCTCGAATGGGAATGGGGATGGGTATTTTGAATGGGGACTTACCGGGTCCTCCAAGGTTGCAATGACCTGGTAAATCCCCATTCAAAGAACCCAGACCCGGACACGAGTTTGGAGGCAGCCATGGCGCTAATAGCACCATGGCTACCTCCAAACTCGTAATGACCCCTATTGTCATATAATTTATGGTGGAATTATGTTTGTTCATTCTACAGAATTGACAAAATGTATGCTCTATGATCTAGGACGTTACGTAAATGTTATAAAAAATGGAATGCATTTAATATCTACCTAATGTAAATTGCCCATCCTTTATACATAATCTCTTCTCTTTATTTGTTTCTGAGTATGTCTTGTTTTCCCCACCTGTTTGTCCTAATTCATATAGCGGATGGCATTAGTAACACTATTGTCATTACTACATTTTATATCACATAGTTGACATTCGAAACTTTAACCATGCAAGAACTTCACTTATTTTGTTTCTTTTCTCTATTAATATATTTACTCCTGTATTTACTGTTGCATTCATAAAACATGCAGTAAAAATCAGTAAACATAAAAAGAATCCTTGCATTTTGGTTGTTAAGTTCTTCCATTTAGAATTGTTGTCCAGTAATACAGGATCACTATAAATTATACAAATACAAAAATCAAAAATCAAATACAAGCTGTCTGGTACCAGTTAATCTTTTGGTAGATAAAATGATTCCTTTGACCAAAATCTTCATAGCCACAATTTAGGCCCAGGTGATGCCCCACATCGGGGCGTTACTTGGGCTTAAACTGGGGCAAAAGCTCTCACCAGCGTTCTGGTGAAACACCTAGCCGCACTTAAGTTTACCCAACATGCTGCTGCAGGACTCAAAACATAACGTATCTTAACCTGGGACATGACCTTCCAAATGTACTCCTGTACACTTTTTTTTTCTCCAAATGAGTCCTATTAGCTAATTCTGTTACAGGCCAACCTGGCTTTGCCAGTTCCTTTTTAGACAATTGTGATGCATTTCTTGGCACATAAGCATTGCATTATTCTTTGATTAATCATGGTGGCATTAATATCTAGTGTGATATTCCAAATGACCATGACTGCGTCAAGTTTCAAGATATTGCGCATTTGCATGATTTTTCATTACTTACAGACTCTGCCTCTCATATGGCCGGACACTTTCTTGGCGCAGTGATGTTTAGAGGTAAAGCCCTACATCACCAGGACACTATTCCTATTATATGGGCTGATCATTTTGTTCTAGTTTTTTCTATCCCAACATCTCACGCAGACTTGTGGAATTTCCCAACAGTAACTCATATTTCTAACACAGCAAAAAAAGATCTCAATACTATTAAAGGATTCTCACTATCGATTGGTTCTGATCACATCCTCCTTCTAATTTTGTCATGATGCCCGCTCCCAGGGAGCCGGTTCAAGCCCTGCATCCCCGAAAGCCGACATCCAGTCCCCAAGGAAGGACCCAGCAACCCCATATAGGGGCCCTTTGGACAGTGTCCTGGCGCCTATGGCGCCAGGCTCATAAAAGACATCAGTCCTGGCGCCATAGGCACCAGGCTCATTATGGGAGTGCTTGGGTGCACTTACCTGATGCAGACCATGCTGCAGGATCCCAGCCTCCTTGAGGCCTGAAAGGAACTACTTTACCTGTGGGACTAATTTACCATCCGGGCGTGGTCGGGGAAGGATACATACCTGATTGGAGGAAGGATACATACCTGGAACTTCTTCCAAGGCTATTTAAACCCCACCCGAACAGCCACACATGCTTCGTGTTGTTCTGCATCTAGCAGCTGGACGCTCACCGTGTCTGCTCCTGCATCCTGACTTCTGCCACGCCTGCCAGCATCCTGGATCACCTGAAAAGGAAGAGAAGAAGAGAACAGAAGAAGGAAAAGTCCTTACCTGCTAAAACCGCATCCCGGAGACATCTCGCCGACAATCCTGAAAAGGAAGACTTTTATTTAAAAGCTCATCGCGTCGATCGCTGCAGCGCCGCATTCCACTCACCTTTACAGGGCGCCTCCATGTTCAGCAGCGATCATCCGGATTCGCAGTCACGCCCCAGCGCCTAGGGAGAAAAAGACCAGAACAAAAGGTGAGAGAGAGAAGGGAATAAGGAAAGCTAAATCTCCATGTTAAGACTTACCTGTTGATTCATTCCCTCTCCATTTCAGGTCCGCGCCGCATCCTGGCATTTCCGGACCCCGGCCCCTAAGGGGAAAAAGAGACATCAGTGTTAATGAGCGAATGAAAAGACATTACCAAAAAACGCTCATTAAAGACTTACCTGATTTCTACAAGGATTTCACCTCTCATCTCGGGTCGGTGCCTGTTCCCCGGCATTCCGTACCCCGGCCCCTATCGGGAAAAAGACACTAGCATTAGTACAATAATGCATGGACACAAGGGGAACCTCTTAACAAAAAACTTACCTGGAAGCCAAGCAAGTTTGGTTCTCACCAATCCGAAAATCCAGTGAAGTAACTGGATACCAACGCGCCCCTGCATCAGAAGCAGGATGGAGAGCTCATCCTTCCAGACCCTAAGGTGAGACGCTACGAGGAATCACAGAAGGGTTTCGAGGAGGGTGAGAGGGGAAAGTGGGAGGCCGATTGCATTACCCCGCAGACAGTTAATCCCCTATTTTCGCCTACAGAAGGATACTTCTGCGAGCCAGGCAAGCCAGATTTGGGGGCACGGTCCAGTCCGTCTTCCGAACCCTGCGCATCACCTTAGAAGAGGTCACAGCAGCGCGAACCAGGCCAGCGCCTCCGTGGGAGTCAGGTGAGCATTACAGAACGCAAAGCCTTTCTACAAATTCCCACCCAGGCGCTATGGAAAGTTCTGAGACTGATCAGTTGGCCCAATTACTCGGGGAATTACCGGCCGAAGTACAAGCCGCTCGTCAATAGAATAATGCCCTCAGGAGGGAATTAATAATATCAAAGGAAAGAACTGATGACCTGGCCAGACAGCTTTTGCAAGGTCAAGCTGGGCAAACTCCTCTACCCGGTTCCGGAGGGAACCCCGCTCCTGTGGTTTCTAGTAACCCTGTGCAGATTAATCTACCTGGAAACATGCCGCTGGCCCCACCCGAACGCTTTGCTGGGGACCCCAAACGATTCGCCATATTCATGAATCAGTGTCGTTTGCACTTCCTATGCAGACCTGTGGCCTTCCCTAATGATCAGACCAAGGTAGCCTTTGTATTGTCATATCTCTGCGGCTGCGCTGCCGATTGGTCAGTTCCACTGGTTATTCAAGATGACCCGATTCTCCGTGATTTTCAAAGGTTTCAAGCAAGCATGGAAAGGTTATTTTCTCAACACTCTCAGGGGCAGGCTCTGGATGACGAACGTCTATCCCTGCGACAGGGCAATCAGGACCTCCTATCCTATATTGCAACCTTTAATAGACTAATTGTGGAAACGTGATGGCCAGAGGATAAAAGAGTCACGTTGTTTTATCGAGGCCTACATGGAGAACTTAAAGATGTCTTGACCCAAGTTGTAAATCCGCCCCAAGAATGCACAGAGTATATAGACTTAGTGGTCCAATTGGATCACAGACTTCAAAACAGAAAAGCAGATCGGTCCAGGTTTGAGACCCGGGTGTTGGTCAAGACCCATGCTAATCCCAAGGGAGTTGATGTCTCTGAGCCTATGCAAATTGGAGGGGTTAAAGGACCCTTAACTCAAAAGGAACGTGAAAGGAGGCGGCAGTTAAAATTATGTCTTTATTGTGGGAATTCTGGACACTTTCTACGAGATTGCCCGGCAAAACCGCCCCGAAAGGCAGTAGGAGCCGCTGATAAAAACCATGAAGACTCTGTTTCGGGAAACGACTCCGCCCGACAAGTGTAGGGGTCCGCTTGCCGAGCTTGAAAACTAACTCTCAGACCTCGCATTTCATTGTGCCAATGGTTCTCTTAGACCCAGAACAGCCTAAGCGATTGCATGCAATAAAGGCATACATTGATAGTGGGGCTATTGGAAACTATGTGGATCGTGAATTGGTCTCTAGGATTAACCTCCCTCTCCGTCCTAAAACCAGCAAAGATGTCATCACCACAGTCGATGGAACTGAAATTGCCTCTGGACCGGTAACACATTCCACTACTGAGGTGACTCTTATTGGTCCCGATGGCCATCGGGAGGGTGTTGTGTTTGATGTAATCAAGGCTCCACAGTTTCAGGTTATTCTTGGAATCCCTTGGTTAGAGACACATAATCCTCGAATTGATTGGCGAGCTAAGAGAATAACCTTCCCGAATTGTACACAGACCTGCTACCCAGAAAACCTGAAGATTAATCTAGCATCTGTAACCTCTGCCTCCATGCAACTACCTCCGGAATACCAAGACTTTCAGGACGTCTTCCAAAAGGAACAGGCCAACACGTTACCTCCTCACAGATCGTACGATTGCCAAATCGATCTGGTGCCCGGTGCACAACCCCCTTGTAGCAGGATTTATGCCCTTACCGAACCTGAGAATCTGCATTTGAGACAATATTTGGATCAATACCTAGCTAATGGTTTTATTCGCCCGTCAAAGTCCCCGGCATCCTCGGCTTTGTTCTTCGTGCCCAAAAAAGAAGGGGACCTTAGAACTTGTATCGATTACCACGCATTGAACCAGATAACGGTTAAAAACCGTTATCCTCTGCCTCTGATCCCTGAACTCCTTGACCAGGTGAAGGACGCTTGCATATACACCAAGTTAGATCTCCGGGGGGCTCATCATCTGGTACGAGTTAAAGAAGGCGACGAATGGAAAACTGCCTTCCGTACTAAATAGGGATTATTCGAGTACCAGGGGATGCCTTTCAGATTGAGTAACGGGCCGGCTGCCTTCCAATACTTCATGAATGATGTCCTTCGGGAACTCATCGATGTTTGTGTTGTCGTATATATCGATGATATTCTGGTGTACTCCTCTTCGGAATCTGATCACAGAAAACATGTCAGGGCAGTACTTGAAAAACTGCGCCAACACAAACTATTTGCTAAATTGGAGAAATGTGTTTTCCATACCACAGAAGTCGAGTTTCTAGGTTTCATCCTGACACCCAAAGGAGTCCGAATGGACTCAAGAAAAGTGGATGCCATCCTCAAATGGCCATCACCTAGCTCTGTAAAAGGGGTTCAAAGCATGCTCGGCTTTGCCAATTTCTATCACAGGTTTATCCCGGATACAACCCATTACTGCACTCTTGAGGAAAAATAAACGTTTTGAATGGTCGGAAGAAGCCGAGCAGGCCTTTCAGGATTTAAAAGCTAAGTTTATCTCCGCACCTATATTGAAACACCCGCGTCCAGATCTCCCTTATGTCGTCGAGACTGACGCATCCAGCCTAGCCATGGGAGCTGTCCTGTCCCAAAGAGATCCCGAAACCAACCAACTGCATCCCGTAGCATTTTGGTCCAGAAAATTCTCGGCGCCCGAGGTTAATTATGCAATCACGGGCAAAGAACTGTTAGCCATTAAGTCCGCTTTTAAAGCCTGGCGGCATTATCTGCTTGGTGCTCGACATACCATCACAGTGATCACTGATCACCGGAATTTACAGTATTTGAAAACCGCCAAGGCTCAGTCATCACGGCAGCTCCGATGGGCTTTGTTTTTCGCTGAATTTGATTTCGTGATTACCTATCGACCTGGCTGCAAGAATGGCAAAGCAGACGCCTTATCCCGAATTGGAATGGGAGAATCTGATACAAACTCAGAACCAGTGCCAATAATTCCCGAACAGAGGATTCTAGGCATGACTTCGTTACAGACGCTTGAAGACATTCAAGCCAGAGTGAAACAACTCCTGGACCCTACAACCTTACAGGATTGGATACAAAAGGGATCAGACTTTACCATAGATAATGGTTTACCTTATTTCCAAGGACACTTATTCCTGCCACAAAAGCAATTACACGAACTAGTTATTTCCGGTTATCATGATACATTAATAGAGGGACACCCCGGTATTGCCAAGACAGAGGAACAGGTGAAACGAAAATTTTGGTGGCCCTCTTGGCGAAAAGATGTTAAATCTTTTGTGATGTCCTGTGGTGTTTGCGCCCAAAATAAAAGTCAAAAGAAAAGACCAGCCGGTCTCCTTCAACCTCTAGACATACCTCCAGCACCCTGGAACACCCTATCAATGGATTTTATTACGGACCTACCTCCTTGTTCGGGATACAATACTATTCTGGTAATTGTGGATTTGTTTTCCAAAATGGCCCACTTTATTCCTTTGAAAGGTTTACCTTCAGCTTCTGTCCTAGCCAAAGAATTCCTCGAAAATATTGTTTTCGGCTACATGGATTCCCATCTATACTAATCTCTGACCGGGGAAGCCAATTCATTTCCCACTTCTGGCGCAAATGTTGTCAAATGGCGCAGATCGACGTAAGATTATCGACCAGTCACTACCCTCAGACCGATGGTCAGACCGAGAGGACAAATCAGACCCTTGAGCAGTACTTACGGTGTATGTTACAGCAATCTGAAAGCAACTGGAAAGACATTCTTTGGATAGCCGAATACGCATATAATAATTCGGTACACTCTGGAACTGGCCCCAGTGCTTTTTATACTTTGTTTGGGCATCACCCTCGAACCTCAAACCTTGACTCACCTCAGAACCTCGGAATGCCTGCAGTAGAACATCTGCATTCTACAATTACCAAAGCCTTTAAAGAGGCAACTACGCATTTACAACAAGCCAAGAGAAAATACAAGGAGAATGCTGATCTACATCGGAGTGAAGCACCTCCGTATCAGATTGGGGATCAAGTGTGGTTAGCTACCAGACATTTACCACTCAAAGGGCCTCGAACTTTTAACCCAAAATATCTGGGACCTTATTCTATTACGGCATTTATTAACCCAGTGGCTGTTAAACTTGATTTACCAGCTAGTATGCGAATTCACCCTGTTTTTCATGTGTCACTTCTGAAACCAGTGGTACCCTGAACCCGACTACTCAAACCTCCAGAACCTATTCTAATAGATGGGGAGCCCGAATTCGAAGTGAAGAACATTTTAGACTCAAAAATGTTTAGGTCAAAACTGTTCTACCTAATTGATTGGAAGGGGTACAGACCTCAGGAGAGATCGTGGGAACCCAGCGACCATGTGCATGCACCTCGATTAGTCAGGAAATTCCACCGACTCTTCCCAGACAAACCAAAACCCCCGGAGGGAACAACCTTGGGAGGGGCCTTGGGGGGGAGTGCTGTCATGATGCCCCCTCCCGGGGAGCCGGTTCAAGCCCTGCGTCCCTGAAAGCGGACATCCAGTCCCCAAGGAAGGACCCAGCAACCCCATATAGGGGCCCTTTGGACAGTGTCCTGGCGCCTATGGCGCCAGGCTCATAAAAGACATCTGTCCTGGCGCCATAGGCGCCAGGCTCATTATGGGAGTGCTTGGGTGCACTTACCTGATGCAGACGATGCTGCAGGATCCCAGCCTCCTTGAGGCCTGAAAGGAACTACTTTACCTGTGGGACTAATTTACCATCCGGGCGTGGTCGGGGAAGGATACATACCTGATTGGAGGAAGGATATATACCTGGAACTTCTTCCAAGGCTATTTAAACCCCCCCCCCGAACAGCCACACGTGCTTCGCGTTGTTCTGCATCTAGCAGCTGGATGCTCACCGTGTCTGCTCCTGCATCCTGACTTCTGCCACGCCTGCCAGCATCCTGGATCACCTGTAAAGGAAGAGAAGAAGAGAACAGAAGAAGGAAAAGTCCTTACCTGCTAAAACCGCATCCCGGAGACATCTTGCCAACAATCCTGAAAAGGAAGTCTTTTATTTAAAAGCTCATCGCATCGATCGCTGCAGCGCCGCATTCCACTCACCTTTACAGGGCGCCTCCATGTTCAGCAGTGATCATCCGGATTCGCAGTCACGCCCCAGCGCCTAGGGAGAAAAAGACCAGAACAAAAGGTGAGAGAGAGAAGGGAATAAGGAAAGCTAAATCTCCATGATAAGACTTACCTGTTGATTCATTCCCTCTCCATTTTGGGTCCGCGCCGCATCCTGGCATTTCCGGAGCCCGGCCCCTAAGGGGAAAAAGAGACATCAGTGTTGATGAGCGAATGAAAAGACATTACCAAAAAACGCTCATTAAAGACTTACCTGATTTCTACAAGAATTTCACCTCTCATCTCGGGTCGGTGCCTGTTCCCCGGCATTCCGTACTCCGGCCCCTATGGGGAAAAAGACACTAGCATTAGTACATTAATGCTTGGACACAAGGGGAACCTCTTATCAAAAAACTTACCTGGAAGCCAAGCAAGTTTGGTTCTCACCAATCCGAAAATCTAGTGAAGTAACTGGATACCAACGCGCCCCTGCATCAGAAGCAGGATGGAGAGCTCGTCCTTCCAGACCCTAAAGTGAGACGCTACGAGGAATCACAGAAGGGTTTCGAGGAGGGTGAGAGGGGAAAGTGGGAGGCCGATTGCATTACCCCGCAGACAGTTAATCCCCTATTTTCGCCTACAGAAGGATACTTCTGCGAGCCAGACAAGCCAGATTTGGGGGCCCGGTCCAGTCCATCTTCCGAACCCTGCGCATCACCTTAGAAGAGGTCACAGCAGCGCGAACCAGGCCAGCGCCTCCGTGGGAGTCAGGTGAGCGTTACAAATTTAAAGAGCTTAGAATTTTACCAGACAAATATAACAATTTTACAGAAAAATTGCAACCTCATTGTGCTACTCAAAGCCATAGATAGACATAGAAATAGGAGCAATCCAAGAAAGACTATAAGAAGAAGGAGAAAAAATGGCTAAAGACTAGAGACTCCAATGTTTGCCAGGTGGTAAAAAAATGCTATGTTAACAAAATCCACATGCCTTCAGGAGCAGATTGATCTTGCTAATAACAGATCTAAAGCTCTCTTTACAGCCATAAATGATGTAGCATCTCCTCTGCGCGCCATATTCAGTCTTCCTCATTCATTTAGCCTGACTAACAAATGTAATATGTATTTTATGCGCACAATCAATTCCATTAGGCTGAATAATAACTTGTCAGCATGTTTCCATGCAAGACACTGACGTGACAACGGTTGTCAAAGCGATGACCCCCTCCTTTGTTTTTACTGCTGTCATCTCAAAGGAAGTTTTGAAACTTATCTCCAAACTAAAACCTACTAATTTTAACTATGACCCAATCCCAGCATATCTCGCTAGACAACATGCCTCCTTACTGAGTGAGTTGACTACTATGTTCAGGAATGCATATTTAGCTCAAGGAATTGTTCCATTTGACCTCAAAAGAGCTTATCATACTCCTTTAATTAAAAGAAGTAATCTTTGGATCATACTGTGTCATCCAACTATCAACCTATTTCAGGCCCTTCAAGATCTTGGAAAAAATGGGCACTATACAACCCTAAGATTTCTAGGAGGGTCATGGCATTCTCGACACCTAACAATCTGGATTCAGGCCAGGGCATGGTACGGAATATGCACTTGTTGCCATTTGGGATTACATTTTGAGGGCTGCCAATGAGGGTGATAATATGCTGGTCATGCTTGACCTCTCTGAAACCTTCAATACTGTTGATTTTTTGTATACTCTTCCTTCTATATGTACCATAGTGGCATGGGCTTCTGAGGATTCCCTGAAATGGTTTCTTTCTTTATTGTCAATTTGTAATCAGCAAGTTAAAACAGGCCTGCAATGCTCTGATTCCTTACCGGTTAAGAGAGGTGTGCCACAGGGGTCTTCCCTCTCCCTGTTGCTGGTTGATAGCTACATTTGTCCTATATTGAGTATTTTCTCTCAATTCCATTTGAATAACCAGGCCTATGCCAATGATACCCACATCTATGTCTGGCTAAAAGAGCCTCGGAAAATAATTGATCGAGTACTATATTGTGCAAACAAGAAACAAAATTGGTTGTTGGAGAATAACCTTCAACTAAACCCATCCACAACTGAGAGGATTGCACTTGAATCCAAAAAAACAATTAGCTAGCATGCGGCTCATATTCCATGTCCAGCACTTTTTGATGTGCCAACTATTTTTGCCACCAAAGTAAACAATCTTGGCTGTCTTTGGCAGGTAAACCTAAACTGTATTTTACATGTAACAAGATTGTTAAATCCATCTATTTTCACCCTAAACTCATGTCTGAAGAAAGTCATCCATCAGTAGTTGAGGTATTAGTGAACTTCAAGTTAGACTACTGCAATGCCCTTCCTATGGGGATTCCAACTAATGAAATGCAACGCCTCCACGTTGCTCAGAATGCGGCGATGAGGCTTCTCTTCTCTCTTCCCAGGGATACACCTATTTTACAGTTCCGTAGAAGCCTTCACTTTCTTCCAGTACAGCAGAGGACTCTGTTTAAAACCCTGTCTGTTTTTTAAGTCCCTTCCTCATATGGCCCCTTGCTACGTATCATCTAAATGTTCTGTCTATCAACCGAATCAGGTCCTTCGGTCTATGGGTCGAACCTTGTAATGATTCAATCATCTAACTGTCTGCATCGGGGTGTCAGATGCTTTTCAGTTGCTGGCCCATGAGCCTGGAACCTGCTACCAGCCGGTCTTCATGAAATTGACTTTCTTCCTCAAGTTAGGAAAAAGTTAAAAATCTTTCTTTTTCAATAATGGCTACTGATTATCATTCAGCTCTTGTTTTTTACCTTAAAATCTGCACCCAGATGCAGTGTCTGCCCGGTCCCACGTGGAAAGCGCACTATAAATTATCAAATCAAATCACTGTAAACCAGAATTTCAACCACATGTACCCTATCCCAAAGGAGCTGCTCTTGTTTTTCCATCCCAGTCTCAATACTTTTTAAGACAACCTCGATTACCTATAAGGCAAACAATGGTCCCACACCTGCCAACATAGCTACACATCTCTGCAGCACAGATAAGTCGTACTACTCCATGAGCCATTCCATCACTAGTATTAAGACAAAACTGGCATGTGGAAGGAAATTACTAGGAAAGAGGCCTTTTCTTGCTGAGCCCCTGCCGACTAGTACACCATACCATGGCAATCCAGTGGACTATGTCAACACTCTGGAAGTTCTGAAAGAAACTCCAGCCTTTACTCTTCAGTGGATAACTAGGTGCTGTCTATCCTCCTTACAGTGCTGCATCATATCCCACTGTCCTAGCCAAAACATTCCATGCCACATACTGAACTACCCCCTGATTATCTGATATTTCACTGTCAATGACATGTATGACACTCAGTTGCTTCCTAGCTAGGTTTGTACTATATAAAACCACAAATGCAAATACATACACAAACATTTCACTAGAACTGAGCAATCTCTCTCCACATTTTGATGTGTGACTTGAAGTAGGCAACACGAATTCATCATCAGAGCTGGTGTATTGATAATGTCTAGTGTCTTGGTATTGTCTAACTCAATGGATTGCAAGTTTATTCTGTCAAGTTTTGATAGACACATGAGACTAGATGCTAATTGTGTGGTGGCTGTATTGGCCATTCTCTGACAACGAACAGAAATCATCAGTGTTATGTTGGAATCTGACTGATCAGTGCTGAGTTGTTGTGGTTTTGTTTCTGGATTCACTATTAATATAATATAATTCACTATTGGGGAGGTTGCTGTAATTGTCACAGAAAGCTTGCAGACTTGGACATGTTATCAGTGGAAGTAGTGATGCATGCAGAGCTGTGTAGTCTGGCCAGCACCATGCTGTCGGGGGTCTCCGGTGATTCAGCTCTCTGTACTCCTCAGGCTCCTCAAACCCAAACACCTACTGTGCCAGTGTGGTTTGTGCAAACAGCACACGCGTAGTGGTGTGGCCGGAGTGGGCATGTGGAGAAGAGAGCCTTTCTTTTCTCCCTTTCTAGCTGTGGGACCCGGAAAATATATGCTCATTACATTATTAGCATAATCCAGCCATAGTTTTTCTTGTGTTTGCTTCTACTGAGTCAGTGGAACCAACAGTCGGGTGGGAAGCGGGAAGCGGTCATTGACATTGCCATGCTGTGAGTCCGCACTTCGAATTTGCATACAGCTTCCCTCTAGATATCGGAAAGACACTTGTTATCCATTCATAAATTGCAGAATTAAGTGGAGTTCAGGTGTTTATTTTTGAAAACGCAGTGGAACATTTGCACATTGCTCTTTCCTACTTGACTTTTTGAAATAGCTGCTGGCAGAGGCAGCAGATAGTTTGTGTTGGGTCTTGTGGTTAGTGCTGAGAGCTAGGATCACAGAATAACTTGATAAAGTGTTCTTTTTTACTACACTTGCACACTATGAAGTGTTCAGCCACTTGTAAATATGGTTTGTGCAATGCATCTTCCCGTGCTGCAAAAATATTAAGATTCCCAGAAAACATCATCCGTGCCCGGAAAAGTCACAGAACTGAAAAGGGTGCTGGCACACAACCAATTATCGAAGACTTTCTTAAAGTGTTATCATCAGCACCCAGTTCAAAAAATATATCTGAAACCTATTCACCTCATTCTTGTGCGGTAATTAATTTGTCACCAACTATAGACAATAATAACTCTTTATTGGACATGTTCATCGGGCTTCAGCGTAGTTCTTTGGGCAACTCGGGAAGATGGCACCATCATTTAACAGATGTGAAAACCTTATTGGTACTCATTTTTCAGCTTCACCTGATTTGGCAAGACTGGTCTCTTCTTTTGATTCCTCAGAGTGAGTGAGAGTGAAAGTGAGTTGGAAAGCGTCTTTGCTCTCAGAGGCTCTGCCGTGAATGAGGACCTACTATTCACCTCTACGCTAAACGCGATTGCAGCTGTCATTGAGGCTTTGATGGCTCTGTGTTCCTCCATCTTGGAAAAACAGTTGGAAGTTAAACATGTTCTTGTGAAGGCAGTCTATGTCATCTTGGAGTACTCCACTTGTACAAATCAGCACCTTGGAAATTGCCACTGGTGAAAAAAATCCCCTCAACTCACATGAACTTATATGCACTCATACGATCAACCCACATTTGAAAGGAGTTCTGCAGGAAATGGACTGTATCACACTCCAAGCTGAGCGCGGCCGGGATTATGTGGAAATGACTATTGTAAGATCCTTAAAGAACAACTGCAAATATTACTCACTTATGGTGTTTCTACTTGTGTGGTTTTAAGCATAATGTATATGTTTTATGTACTATGATCATTTTTATGATTGTTTTATGAAATTTAGAATCTTAATAAAATATTGTGATATTTGATACCACTTTTGTTGTTGGAAGAGTGTTTAGTGACACCTATGTAAATATCGGACTGTCTTTTTGTATATAAAAGGCAAATTGAATGGCCATGCACCCTCTGGAGAATGCAACAGGCAAAAGAAATTGCGAAGAATGGTTACAACACAAGAAACATGTTTTGTGCATACTGTCGTCCGTTTTCAACATTGGCTCTATATCGCACCAAACTAAACAGGAAATACCATTGAAGATTAACAGCCAATCACAACACAAGGAGAAACTAAAAAAAGAACAGAAACCGAATTCAGGATCCCCGACGGAATCAAAGCATATTAATACAAACCACCATACAGGATATAAACCCAGTCCAACCAATATAACCCACAGAGAGAAGGGCACAGACCACATCCATCACTAACCCTACTAAAAACGTTCTAGTCTCCTACAAACTCAAACTGAACCACCAAACAAAACACATGCATACGTCTACCACAGCGCAAACCTGAAATCACCACAAACTGCAAGCATTCTGAACACCCAACGCAACCGAACTCTATAGAAAACAGACATGCAAACAACCCATACAACCCACACACCAAAACGCCACCAAACGCACACCAACTAAAAGCAAACTCAACACCCAGTGAACGGTTTTGCTAACTGAATCTACCAACAGCACAACAAAGCTCCCTTGCCCTCTCCCGGGCTCTCCCTTTCCATCCCACTGACTAAAGACCCTGAGCCCTCCTTTTTTTCAGATCCACCAGAGCGGCTGGAGACCATGAAAATGGCAGCGGTGCACTGTATAAATCACAACAACATAACATGTCCTATACGGTGCAACAGAGACCCACTAGGCAACATTTACCCTAAGTCATCTGGCGGAGAGATGTGAGATAACACGCTCAAAAGATTTACAAGTGATCCTACAAATCGGATGACTGACTGTTTGTTTCTTCATTATTTTGCTGAGCAATTTAGTCATTTCAATTAACTCATCTGAAGAATGTCTGAAGTTGATGGCACAGAGACAATGGGCCTCATTATACCGTAGCTCCCGGACCGGCAAACTACAGGTTAGACCTGGCTGGCAGAAAGGCACCCACGAGCACAGAATGTCAGATGCACCTGGTGCATCCGACCTCCCCATTCCCATTGGGGCCGAATGGGAATGGGGAGCATCTTTTTTCCGGTGCCCGCAAATTGGCAATTAACGGCTCCGGCAGGGCTGTAATGATCCGGTAATGGCCCGTTTGCGAGAGCCGCAAAAAATTGCAAGTTTGGCGGCAGCCTGCCTTTTTTACCGGCAAGGCTAATGCCAAACTTGTAATGAGGCCCAATGTGTTTCGTCTAGTGGATTACCAACCACCAGTCATTTATTTAGGCTTTCTTCTGCCAAAGTGCACGTTTCTCCCCTCTCTAGCACCCTCCTTTCACCAGCTCCAGGATTCACACGCTTTATCTTAAACACATGGAAGGAAGCACGTAGATTTCGTAGCAGGCGGAAATCCCTTTTTAACTGGTTCACTCCTTATGCTTTTCTCAACACCATGCTAAAATGCCCCTTTTTTATAGCAATTTGCACAGGTTTTCTGTAAATTGTGAGTTCGCTCAGATTATGTGAGTAACTTTGTATGAAAATCATGATTGGCGCACAAGCACACAGACTTAAATGTTCAGACTGTGGTTGGTGGAAGAAAAAGAACAAGGAAAAGAGGTCATGGGATGAAAAGGAACAAGGAAAATAGGTCAGGGAGGGGCAAACTGAGTACATAAGCAAACAGAGATTTGGAGAAAGAGCAGGGATGACGCAAGGGGTAGCGTGTGTGGATTTTTGGATTGTGTAGAAGAAGCAGCACACATGACATTTGACTCTGCTCTCAAATAAGCCTAAGGACTTGGTTGCGCTTTACAAATAAACAAAATACTATGAACGAAAGATCATCATCAGAACCCATACTTCCCATGAGGAAAGTTACACCTAGATTAATCAAAAACAAAGAGAATAACGAAGAGGAGAAATGTGCTGACTCGGTTAGGTAAGCCTACCGTAGACTGTATAATCTGTGTGATGGCACAGTTAGGCAGGCACAACTTCAAAGTCCTATGGACCGTTGACTGCAAATACCTCCTATGCAACCTACGGGTGTGGTGGTGTCTGAAACAACTGTAGCTTTGGCGAGCTGTAAGGGATTTCAATCAGGCACACACCAAGGTCTCCCCTAGCAATGTAGTGTGCAATGAAACCCTTATTTATTTTTGTCTATCAGTTCAATGTTCTGAATGATATACCACTCCTATCACACCCCTCTCAAAATGCCCCCCAGGTCACACTGAACCAGGAATCAGGCTATTTTGTAAATGTAAAGATGTATTTATTTATTTAATATTCAAATCACACATAAGTTTTATATATAAAAGAAAACTATTTTTGGCACATGACACTTTTAAATTGACAGGTGAAATGGCTTGAATAATAAATGCAGAAGGGTGCAAAAAGTCTTAAATGGATAGAAATTCTAAGGAAAGCAACTCTAAACAAGTCCCAACACACATGAGCTAATATAATATAAACAACCGTACACACTTCATATTAGGATGGGATGGAAGAAGCACATTGAAATGGGCAAAAGACCCATGTAACTTCGGTTAAAATTGCAAATTCACGGCAAACCTTTACTATGCGATATTGGAGAAAAACGGGTCAAATACACTGTTCCGCGTTTTAGTTGTGGATGTAGCTAAGGGTCCTAGGTATCAGTGAGAGTTGTAATTTTGTTTCTATCTTTAAAATTGAAGAAGTTATAGAGGATTTAGTGAGATGCGTTTTGGCAAAATAGGTGCGAAAATGAAAATAGAAATTCGGTTTTAAAAATGATAGATTTTATTATACTATATTAATGACTATGAAAGAGATAATGCAACACGTGAATCTTCATGGCTGCGTGGCCAGCGCAACCAGTCATGTCGTGGAAACTCAATTTCTTCTGGGAGTTACTCAATATAACTAAGGAGTTATGGTTTTGTAACATAGATGAGACAAATCAGTGTACGAAGGATGTTAACAATACTAGAGTTCTGAATTTACAATGGGATGGGTTGAGATAGGGATAATACAATACAGATATACTATGGGTCACGGTTCTTACAGTCCCTTGTGATTAAATTGGACCGTCAAAGTTCTGGTCACTGGAATCGGGCAGGGCACCTCTGGTGGAATTGGATCAGCAAAGCAGTTCTGGTCAATTTTGGACTGCACCACAGACTGGATTTGGAATGACCATTCTGGTCACTGGACAAGGTAGATAGCAGGATGAAAGTTTCAGCGGGCAAGCCTTAATGGTGGCAAACCAAGCTGAATCAGAATTAAATACCTTCAAGTTTGGGATGTTTGAAATTGGGTCTAGCTAGCAAAAGTTCAGCAATGCTAAAGTCTGGATTCTGCAAATAAATCTGGATCTTAAAGAAATTCTGGAGTCAGCTACAAGATGAAGAGTTCTGGAAAAAGGTGCTGCGCTGACATCTGGATGGGTTCTGGAAGCAGTGTGTTTCTATTGGTAGTGAAGTTCCTATATTTATACTGTCAAATGCCATACCACAGTTTATGGTGTGGGCAGAATTTCAAAAACACCCCCCCACGGCTGTGAGTGGCAGTAGGCACATGCTTTGTCCTGGTTGGTGGTCAGAACAAAACTGTCATCTTTACGGTGGGGTTTAGGATCTCCCACCTGGATTTTTACCAAAACATAACTTTTGCACACATGTACATTTCTAACATCATGTACCCTAATAAAATTGGACACATATATTTTTTATTCGATTGTCTACATTCACATTGACTCCCCATCTTTGTGCGAGCTGTCTTTCGCATTCTACGGATTTTTTATCAATTTTAACCCTAATGGTTTGAATTAATCATTTCTAATTCGGTACATCTCTGGGCGCTTATCAGTGGACCATGTACATACAATCTTAAGTTTGCAACATTAATCGTTCTGCTACGATAAGAATTTTTCATAACTTTGGTTCCTTAAGTGGTACAAATGTCATCAATGTCTTAAAAGCGTTGGCCTAAAATTAGGTTAATGTCTACCAAGTTTCAGATGTATCCCTCTTTAGGTTGCTCAGTTAAAGAGTTCTAAACTTTAATCAAACATAAGGATTGAACATCAGAGTTCTCCTTTGTAACCTCCCCTTCTCAGGTAACAGCTGTCCAGTCCTTCGATCAGGAGGTAGTGTAGAGGGAAGCATCCTGTCCCTCCCCTTCCTGGCGAGGGAAGTTCCCCTGAAGAGATCAGTTGGGCAGCTTGTCATTGTTCTTGGCTCAGCCAGAGACGAAGGTCTGAGGCTCTCTATGCTTTCATTATGCAGGAACCATTAAGCAGCCATTAGCCTTCCTGTAATAATTGAGTGTCAAGCTGAAATGTGAATCTTCCCAGGCTGGGCTGTCAGATCAGACTTTAATAGTGGATTAGCTCCAGACTGGGTTCCTTTAAATTAAAGTCTTTTCATTTCACATATAAAATGTAAGCACAGTTTATAAGGCATTTGGACATTTTAAAAGAATTAGCCCTTCATAAACAGGCTGTAAGTAATGGATTTTTCAATTTAATCAGGAAACAGAAACACTTTTAAACAGGGTTTGACAGCTAATTTCCTTAAGCAGCTGCCAGGCAGGGAGGCCTGGATTCCTCTGACTGCCTGGAGAATCCATGATTTCAGAACACTTTCTTTTCCATAATTCTCTGGGAAAATGACTGAATTTTTAAGGGCATTTTTGGATTAGGCCCTTTTGTGGCCTTATTTCAGGTGACAGGTGACAGGTGGCAGGTGACAGGTGACAGATGACAGATGACAGGTTACAGCAGTGATTCCGGCTTTTACACCAAATTTGCCTTTGTGTGTGGCAGGGTGTGCAGCTCTTTTGTGGTTTGTGAACCATGCATAGTTTTGCAGATTTAGTGCGCACGGGGGTTATCGCCTCCATTGTTGGCAGTTTTCTTTCCTCATTGGCAAAAGGGGTGCCGTGTGGCACATTGGCGTGGATAGAATTATTCCACAGTACCAAGAGCCCAATGGACTCATAAATTCAGATTCTTTACAACATGCAGACATGGACCTACCATGGCACCATAGGCCCACTCAGAATGGTGATAATTTCTTGCCTGTGCATGCTCGGGTACCTTTTCTTGGTTGCCAACTCTCTAATGAGGGAAACCTACTGAATACTCCTGCCAGTATGAACGCCACCATGGATGGCGATATAAGATCATTGAGAAAATGGGCTAAACTAGAAGAACTGCATCCCACTGACTCCACGGCCCATTCTTAAATCACAGAATGGACATTGTTTCACAGATAAGCCATCTACGTCTGATTAGCTTGGTTGATATTACCCACATCGATCTACCAACATTTGATAAGTTCGACTAACTGGGTAATCGTGAAATTCGTTTCCCACTGATGGTTGCATTGTTAAAAATTTGTGCCCATGAGGTAGAGTCTTTGGGCTTTAAATTAATAATCTGTGGGAAGCACTGCTGGAACTCTTTAGAAAATGGAATAAAAGCACTGAAAACAGTCCCGTACTTGACATATTCCTTAATGGCAAACCATTGCTCAGAAAGTGCATCCTTACGGGCCTCTACAATTTGTTTAGACTACAAAATTCCAGAAATAAACAAGCTGAGCAATGGTTTTGTGATGCTGTTGTGACAAACATCATCTGAACAAGAAATTGCAATCCTGCATTGAGTTAGCTATCATGGAACATTAGAGGCTATAGATCTGTCCTTGGCCAATCCTTAGGCCTCTCCGTTAATGTCTTCCAATGTATTTTTAATACACAAAACCTTGCTTACTGACAATATCAGAATCAATGACTGTAATATACTGTGTAATCCTGCGACATGTACAAGCAGAGTTCACCCTAGTGGAGCACTGGACAATGGAGCTCATGTTAGATTTGCTTTTGAACCTTTTTTACGATGATTTTTGTCTTCCTTACATATCAGCGTCCTTTTCCCACTCACAGACTAATGAAAGAGTAGTAATTATTAACGTGTATGATCCACCTTATGGTTTGGTTACAATGAAAACACAATGCTTAATTGAAAAATGTCTTTTAACATGGTACAATAAGTTTCCCACCAATGAGGTTTTGATTGCGGGGGATTTTAACATGCATGACTTACATGTCTGAGAATCTGAACAAGGAAATGTATGACTCTTTCAAAACACATGCTTCTAGTGCATAAGATCATGGTTTGAACAGGTTTGTTGAGGGTCAGGATTTAGACTGCTTGCTTAGAAAAAATCCTGAGTATCCCGACTCAAATTATACAAAGGACCAAACTGACGATCTACATCTTATATTGACTATGTTGTGGTTAGAAGTTGCGATCATTGAATATCTCCCATAATGATTAAAGTGACCATGACATACTTACTTGGGAATCAAGCTTATGGCATCACTACCCAGGTCCTTTCCACCTGCTTCAGTTAAGGTGAATCAAGCTGGAAATCGCATAGCGTGGACTGGCAAAATGTCAACCAATCTCAATAACACCATTTTAGCAAATCATAATTCTCTTGAATTATGGTTGTCATTACATGACTGGGACATAGAGCTCATTATTGCCAATTTAGCAGGATGTATATATATTAAGAAACCAAATACAATCCACAAAATTGGAAATGGCCATTTTGCAACTTTTGACCCCCCTGATTTTGCACGGAAAAATATTATATTGCAAATCTAGGGCAATGATTAGAAGCCATCCTTCATTGTCACCTAAGTGGAAAAAAGCATAGCTAACTGGCTTAGCCATGCGATACAAAAACTGGTTGGTACAACATAATCATTCTTTAAGAAACTCAAATAGGGCGATTACTTTTTGGAATATTGATTATGCCTTAGAGAGTATCTGGCAGGATCAGCCCCCATAAAATTAAATGCTGTATCAGAATACCGATGGGTATAGTACATTAACCAATTGTACTTCATAACAAATAAATAAAAATCTGACATAGTCAGGTATATTCCCCTGAATAACTTCTTTGATGAGGGATTTGATGTTTAAGATATTGCCTCATTACGAGCATGGCGGTAGCTGTGCCTGTATGGCAGGCACGGCTACTGCCACGCTCACTACCGGCACCTCCTCCCGTGATTGGGTAATGACCGGCCCATTACGAGATGAATGGGCCAGTAATTGCCCATTCGCTGGTGGTGGTATTGCCGGGCTCCCGATTCCCATTCTTCCCATAGGGCAGAATGGGGGTGGGGAGCATGGTTGCACCGTTGCCGGTGCAATCACGTGTTCTGCTCATGGGTGCCGTACAGGTAAGACCTGGCGGGCTGTCAGGAACCTGTGAGCAGAAAATGTAATGCGGCGGGATGGTATGAACGGTGCCGGCGCCTTACTGGCACCGTTCATACTGTCACTGCCTCCTTCATAATGATTGTCTTTATTGTAAAATAGTTGAAATCTTCCCAAGCCCCCAGTCCAAAGGGTATAGCAAATTTCATCATGAAAGCTAATCCAGAATTTTGGACAAAAGTCCTCTTGGAACTATTCACACAGAGGTAAGTGGGATAGTCCCTGATAGTTGGAGAAAATCTATACTTATCCCTTTGCACAAAAATAGCGAGAGACATGATTCCACTAATTATAGGCTATTAGCCATGCTTAGCAAGAGTCAATAAATATGTGTGCCTATATTATTAGGTACATTTAATGAATGGGCACAGGAAAGAGATTTATTAAAATGCTTTCCGACAGGTTTTAGAAAGGCACATTGCACTTTAACTAACATATGCATAATACAATACCTGATGGCAGAGGTTAGGCTACACTCTGATTCCAATTTCCATTGTTGCCTGATCGATTATAGCAAGACGTTGGATCTGCTATCTCACCCACTTTTAATGACGCAAACTTGCATCTTGGGGGATTGATTCGCATTTACTATACTTTCTTAAGTCATTCTACACGTACAAAATGGTTTCAGTCCGCCTGAATCAGGAGGGTGAGTTAACTAGCTGCACCGAAACAAATTAAGACTTAAACAGGGGTGTGTTCTTTCACCCCTGTTGTTCAACCTCTATGTGTCAGATATGGTAAGTTTGATCGATGCTGGAAACAATTTTACTCCTAGGATCAATAGTGTGGCAGGGTTGTGGCTTGGACATGCCGACGACACTGTCCTCTTTGGTCAGACCCCGATAGGTCTCCAGTGCTCAATAGATGCTCTTGCTGACTTTCCACAGAAAAATCATATGAAGATTAACACCACTAAAACAATAATTATGTGTTTAGGTGGAAGCCTTCCTAAAAAGCCTCCATTTACTTGAAAATTGGAAAATGTTAAAATTTAAGCAGTGGACAGTTACACCTATTTAGGTTTTCCACTAACGCTTAACCCTACTAACCATTTTTATAAGGATATTATCACCACTAAAATCTGAAAAAAATGATTAGTTATAAAACGCCACATAGCCAGTAAAGGAGGAAATAATACCAACGGTATGTTGTCAATCTATTCAACAAGCATTATTCCTGCAATAGTATATGGGTTATAGTCCCTTCCCATGAGAAAATTCAAGTGGCTAGACAAGTTCAAAGTTAAAGTACTTGGTTCTGTGATGAACTTGCCGAGTTCTGCTCCAGTTGAGACTTTGAGAATGGAATAATGTCTTTACTTATTTGCCAAAATTTGGCTAGTCCAACGTATTCTCTTTCTTAAATTGATATTTCCTTTGAGCAATTCCAACAAGCTTTTGAGAATATTGGGCAAAGGTGATTCTAATAAAAGAGTCAACCTATTCATCCTTGAACTGGAACAGTCGGCTAATACTCTTTTGGGACTTTGTGATTACCATTGACTTCTGTTCTTGATCTGCCTGGTATATAACACATTCTGAAACAGAAGTCTAGAGATTGGGACGGAATAATCAATTTGGGTACATTTGCTGACAACAAGAGATATAACGTTTTCTTGAATCAACATTTCTTTTTACTAAATGCACCATTCACTTATTTGACTAAGCCCTGTTTTCTGGCCCAAAGAATATTTATTCTATAGCTACGTCTCAATGTTATACCTACGTTAGAGTATGTGGGGGCATGGTAGAACATTCCCTATAATATCAGACTTTGTTGCCTTTGCAGCTTGGCGATCGAGACAAGTTATCACATTCTGACAATGTGCGCTAGGTTTAAAACGTATCATGTCAAAGATATGGGAAATTCATTGAACACATAGAGTGATCAAATTTGGGAATACATTCTTAGAGCCAAATCAATTGTCATTACAGCTGTTGCTTACTACATTTAGAATGAGTTGTTGAATCTTTTAAAAATCTATTTAAATCCATTGGCGTATGCTAATTTTGACTAGGTGTTAATATGTGATAATGAACTTTCGTTACATCTGCAATGACGTGTTGAATCTCTTAAACAATTTGTTTTGAATCACTTTGAATATACTGACTCTGATTAGATCTTAATATGTTACAATAATTTTTTTTTAATTTTAACATTGAATTATAGTCATTATTCTTCTGCTATTGTGCTACTAATAGGAATGTCTTAATCGGATACAAAACTATAATATATTCTGTGAGAATCAATTGTTTTATTATAATGGATATAATTTTGTAAATGTGCTTAAGGTTTGTTTGATAACCAAATGCACAATACAGTTTTATATTTATATATATATATATATATATATATATATATATATATATATATATATATATATATATATATATATATATATATATATATATATATATATATATATATGCGGGTTGCACTCCCGAGAGAATGCACTCCCGAGAGAAGCTGGGAAATGGACATCCAGTCTCAGCAAGGAAAAGGCATGACAGCAGGTCCAGGCAGCACGAAAATATATTTACTGTAAAAGTGTAACAGAAGGGAAAACCTGGATGGCAGACGGCGTGTTTTGCGTTATTCTGACCACTTGTTCACATATATATATATATTACACGGCCACGGTAGTTGCTGTGTAGTTATGGTAAAGTTGCTGTTTCCATAGGAAGAGCACTTTTTAGGCGGCTTATAAATCCGCTCCCCCTGGACCAATCCCCACCAAACTTTGCAAAAAAAGTATATGGGCAACTCTGAAAGTATGGTGATGTTTGGTCCAGGGGGGGAAAGTTATAGTGGGGGTCCCAAAATGTCTTTGTTTCCCATAGACTGAATGGGGGAAAAGCTTTGTGCACGCCTACAGCCCAAACTGCTGGATGGATTTTCACCAAATTTGCGGCAGGAGCTTCGTCCCAAAAGCATGCTTTTGTAAATTTGGTGCTTATCCGTACAGTAGTTTTCTTTAAAATGACCACAAAGTATGTGTCAAAAAATGTGTGATATCTATGTCCGCTCTGCTGTCGCACTTCCTTGTTCGCTCCACGAACAAGATACCGATTGGATAATCCGTAGCATCATGTCCGCGGACATGTGGCACGTTCACTGATTGGATGTTGAAGAGCGTGAAGTGCGTCAGATTCGTTTGATGTGCCCTCCATCTTTCATTTGTGTTTTGGTGTACGCAGACATCGCCGCTAAAACATATAAAACAACACAACATTGCACTTGTTAAACTTATGAAATACTGTCTTGGAAGGTGAGGGTTAATGAGGCTGGGATGGGATGTGGCAGCAGGAAGTGAAAAAGTGGTGTTTTCTTGTCACCAAAGTCATACGGTAAATTGGAAGTTGCTGCTCAATATATAGTCCCCGTAAAGTACAGGCGAAGAATTACGGTGTCTGTGTTACAATGTATTTAAAATAATATTACAGTGAGACTGGTGCCCTAGAGTTTGAAATCTGAGGCAGCCACCTGCACTGTTTGATGGAAACAGCAGGTCTGCAAGGGTATGGGAGTACCAGTTCTCATGAATGCATTGAGACATGTTGTTGCAAAGTCAGAATGTATTTGCATTCTCAGTGAAGGTTACTTGGTTAGCTTTTTTGGTTGCGAGCTCAGTAGGCCCACGCATCCGACTGAACCCATAAGGGTCTATTGTTTTTTGACCTTGAGCAAAAGGGAAAATTCAGTAAGAATGCAGGGAGTGAAAGTTTGCAAAAAATACCATTTGATAAGGTTATGCATTCAAAACGTTTGTAAGGCACATGTAATATCAGTTCCTTAATATTCTTTGGTGCAAACCGATTGGTGTCTGAGTTTCACGAAGACAATGGAAACGGTGAATATCGTTTAAGTTTGCTTTTGACGATTCTACACCGCAACGAGATTGAATTCTTTATTACATGAACATTAATTTTGGCAATGTAACTGAAGTATTATGTTTCTGTGTAGTTGTCATTTTTTTAGTTATGGAGAGTGCAGATTCTGGCCGTTTGTAGGCTATCACTAGAATCACCCATGTTCAACGCTAATATTTCTTTAAAATGTCATGTATGACCACATTGCTTTGTGTATCAGTTTCCATGTTCTTTTTGTCTTTTTTGAAATTGTTTGCTAAAGGTTGAGCATTGATACTTATTTTCTGTTATGTTTTCCAAATAGCTACATCCTCCCTTACTGCGACTGCCATGGATTCCAGATGCCAAGTGATGGATTTTTTGCACGCCAGATGCACACACTCATGAACGGCTGCCTAACCATGACTGTTTTGTGGGACGATCGCGCAGGTCCCATTTGTCCGTACGCCGCAGTGGCCATTAGGAGTAACATAACTTCTTTTATGGTGGTGTAGGCCGAAATTCATGCCGACGTCTTGGAATTCACTGTGCGACCGAAGCGGTTGCTTTATCGAAAACGAATACTTTGTGTATGGGAAAAGAACAACGTGTGCCTCACGATTAACATTTTCGATGACGACCGAAGAAACAAAGTTACTATTTGATTGAACATGGGAATAGTCCGATGGTCTCGGACAGTTTATTGTGAAATAAAAGTACTTTACAAATTGTAAAGTGTTAATGTTTTCTTTTAAAAACCGGTCTATTATTTCAAAATGTGACGTGCCACGTTGTACGTCTCTGTGTGTTCATTTTCAGATTCTGCGTCATGGCACGTAGGTGCTTATGGGCGCATTTGGCTACACTGGAAAGGAACGTCATCCAAAAAAGGTGTAGAATATCATTAGGGTTGGTTATGTGATGAGATGTGGGAGTGTTTTCATATTGGACAAGTGTCGTAATGTAGTTAAAAACAATAGCGGCGTACCTTTACTGACTGAGGGGTAGGCTGTAGCCATGGGGAGTGGGCAGAATATCGGGGTCCTGGTATAAGGTCATGATCCGCACAATGTGGCTACTGCCCAGGACCAGAAGGGAGAAAAGATAGGATTAAAGTGGCCATGTCCACCTGGGACTGGCTTTGTGGTAAAGTTGTTTGACATTAGGATACATTTTAAAGGGAAGAACAAAGTGCTCGTGGTAATATGTTAACAGGGTTTCCTTTTGGCTTTTGCAGGCTGCCATGGAAAGCGAAGAGGGCCCTGTATTGAACACCCGCCTTCCCTTTCTATGGTGGTCATCTTGGGAAAGGATTTTGTTTTCTAATGCGGGACGTCACAGGTGTCCCAGATTAGGACGAAAAATCCACTTTTTTAGTAGCACGGGTTACTGCTTTGAAAATCTAGATTGTTAATGGCATTCATCCTCCATTTTAGCGGTGGAAGGTGGGGTAATGATCCAGAGATCGCATTATGCACTCTCTCTTTGATTGGGCTGATAACTTGGATGGTGGCCCTTTATTCACTGTTTTAGTCCCTGGAACGGAGGACGAACTCTACAATATTCCCATTAACATAACACAAACTTGCAAATGGAAATGTTGGAAAATAATTTTGGAAGGATAGCTAAGAAGGAAAGTTGCGGACAGAAATGAGCAATATGGAGGGGTAGGTGGACGGGGGAAAATGTTGTGCGTGTGTTATTTGTGAGGTAGGGGCAGTGTTTCTAATGCTCCTTCATTACAGCAGTGGTGCTGTTTCTTGGGGAGGAGGTATGGCCTTAGCTCATATTGTTTTCAGACAAATAGTACTTTTGTTAAAAATATGTACTGTGTACTACATTGTTAATGGCTGAGTACAAATAGGTGTTGGAGCTGTGCAAGGGAAATGTTGAAGTTGCAAGTGCCTACATCAGTAAAAAAAATGTAGTTTCGCACTGTCCACGAGGCATATATCTTATTGTTAAGTGTGTAAGGATTCTCGGACACGTCACTGTGCTGTGCGTCCAGCATATGGTAATGTGGCATTCTCCGGAAGGTGTGGAATGAAGTCAGATGTTCGTTTACATAATGGTTATGTGCCACTACTAGAAACCTATGAACTTCAGCAAAAAAACTTGGTTAAAGGGACGTTATGGTTTAGTTGTGCTACTAAAAACATATCAAATTCAGGAATAAAAACTTTGTTAAAGGGACGTTATGGTTATGTTGCGCTACTAAAAACCTATAAAATTCACAAAAAAAACTTTGTTAACGGGACGTTATGGTTCCAAGTAAAACCGAAAAACCCTTGAAATTCACCAGTTATGGTAGGCTAAGCAACCATAACTCGTGCCACCACTGTACACTGCTAAGACTAACACCCAGGACATCAAAGATGACATCACAAATGTCATTGATGACATCACTGATGACATCACATGTGCATTTACTTTTCATGAAAACTCTGTAGAAGGTATTCTTATTATAATGTTGACCAAGAAGTGTCCAGGATCATTGGAATAAATATCATGTGCTAATTAGTGCATTAAGCAATGCATTGATATAAATAGCATTCCATTATGAAGTTCCATCCAGTATATTAACATACTCAGGTAGAAACATAGCATACATGATGGAGGTGCAATATTCATAAGCCTGCCATGTTCAATAGTGGAATGATAACTGTTTTCTTATTCGAGTTTTGCGTACTGTGAAACATGTGATAAGTAGGTAATAGAACCCACTTACTACATAATTGCATGATTATAGACAAAACACAAAGAGACAACAACACATACAAATATGAGTATATACAAGGAAATTGAAGTAAGAAAAAAAGCAGCAGTAGTAGCACAAAGTGTTCATAACCTAACTGATAACCTTTATGCAGAGAAATGATTGCTCTGTTTCAAAGCTGCTACTTACCCTATGCATATTTAGCACATGATTTGACTGGACCCTAAAGGAATTACTGTAAGAACATACTTGAAGGATTTAAGTGTACAATTACAGTACCTTTTCAACTTTTAATTCCTGACTGTTACTGAAAAAAACATGTGGCCTAGATATCTCAGTAAAGGAAAAAAGGGGGAGCCAAACATATAATGTTATCAGAGATGTCATCAATGACATTTGTGATGTCATCTTTGATGTCCTGGGGGTTAGTCTTAGCAGTGCACAGTGGTGGCGCGAGTTATTGTTGCTTAGCTTACCATAACTGGCAAATTTTCCTTACCTTTCGAGGGTCACAATATTGTGTATGTACTGTGATGCAGTACTCTGCAGGGGGGAGAATCTTCGAAGTGCTTTCGAGACTGCCTTCAAGGAGCACGAGAAGGTCTGCCCACTACCTGAATAAGGCCCACCCTAAATCTTCCTCTCTCCACCTGCCCTTTCGTATCCCCATGATTGGTGTCCCTTCCTTACCCTCCTTTCCCCTCCTTTCCTTGTGTGTCGTGTTTAAAAAACCAAAGAAAATATAAAACAACAAAAACCAAAAAGACAAAAAGGCTCTTTTCAGAGCCACCTTTCACAGTTTAAAAATAGAAGTGACAAATAAATAGTGCAGGGCCCTGTGCATTTTTTAGTAGTCCGCAGACAGTCCACGTACATTTATTTTTGGGGAAGTGCTGCCCTATAAGAAACATTGCACTTTTCTATGGGAAGAAGTGGTGGCTCTGAAAAGAGCCTTTTGGTGATTTGTGGTTGCAATGCATTTTGTATAATTTGCAGAAAAATCTGATTGCCAGCATAAGTAAGATGTACTGTTCTCTGCGAAAAATGTATGTGCTACCAAATCTAATATTATCATTGTGAAAAGAGGACATTCCAACATCTCTTAAAAAGGCACAAACAGCCTTATTGACATTGCGCCTTGCTTTCTCCATTTGTGGACAAAATGAAGAAGAATGCAGCCACATTTGTCTCTGTTCAATATGAGAAAAAATTACTTGGGAGCTTCCCAAGTCCTTCTTTCATTGCAAATTGCAAAGAAATAAGAAATTCCAGACACATGTCCTAAACTGTTACCTCCACAATGAATAATAATTATGTCTGGATGACACTGTGTCACCAAAGTAGCACAGAGAGGTACCAAATCCAGCCACTTCATTCCACGCACCGCATGCCAAGCACTTCCACATGAGGGAATCCAAGATGTGCAGCCACTCCACAGTGATTTGCATGCACCTCCAACCAATGTATCCATGAGTCTCCCAAAATCCAGATCATTTGTTTTCTGAAACATACAGCCATAGCTATCTGTTCTTCTCTAAGGAAAAATAAATTCTGACAAACTATTTCCTTACACCACACACCCAGTAAACCTTATTGACCAATCCCTTCCTCTGTTCATTCTCATTTGCATGCCTCTCCGCCCCAAAATCCCTGTATGTAATACGCAGTGTCTGCGAACAACCCGCCATGTCGGCGCACATATCGAATAATCTGAGCGTGATAAATTTAAATTTAAATAATGTACCCCATTTCCCCTTTGAGGTTGGCTCTGAAAAGAGACTTTTTTTTGGTTTTTTTGCTGATGCTTGAGAGACACCTTTTATTTTGTATTTTTTTTGTTTTGTTTTTTCTTATTTTACTCATAAAATCTTCACAATAACCTTCGCCAAAGCAGCCCTTATGTTCAAAAACAGCATGGCATTTCCCATAAAAGATAAAGAAATGCCATCTTCTTTCAAATAAACAGCATTACCAGAATCAATGTTCTCATTATTACAAAAGAACATATGACCTCTAAGCATGAAAGCAAACATGCCTCGGTTGATTGCACACCTAGCAATGTTTTGCTGAGGACAAAAAACAGAACTTTTGTCCCATATTGCCCTAGGAACTAAACCAGAAAAAATAACTTTGGCATTTGGAAGGACTTTCATTACTGCTTGAACCAAGTGTTCCAAATCTGCCAACACAGTAGGGGCACTGACATAGCCAAAATGCAAAGCACCACAGTGCAAAACTACCACATGGGGACTGTTCATTCTGCCCATATCTTCACAAACTTGTACAATTCACTGCACATTGTAATCAGGCACAGTGTTCCACATCACCTCCACTCCTTTAACATCAAAATTGTTTGCCACATTCCTGCATTTAGCATACTGCTCCAAACCATGCACAAACATATCTCCAACCACCAACACCCTGATTTTCTCCACCTCTGCCATCTTCACTATGTACAGCCTCTTTAAACACAAATCCACAACCTCAATACCTGATTGGCTAATCCCTACAGCCCCCTTTCCATGCTGGATTTACTGGAAAATCCCGGTTGTGTCACGCCCTGTCTGCGGATAGCCACGGTGTAGGCGGAGCGCATTACTGTTAGACAGCCCTTCTACCCTTTCCACTTCACTCTCTGTGCCATTCCCTCATTGGATACAGCTAAGCAGTCACACAACCATCCACCAATCACATCCAAGAACTCTACATCTAATTCCTACATTCAGCACTTCAAATGCACTGTTTATCATTCTGAGTACAAGTCTCATGTCATTTGAAAGCACCTACTACAAAAACTACTATACAAGTCTCCAAGATTTCTACTTGCAGCTTCATGCATATCCACATGCATGAATACAAACTACAGCTATGCATATTTTCTGCACAGTACATGTACAACTCTTATAAATGCATATAAACAGGGTAACTGACACTTAACCTGTATAACATATAAAATGAACTTACTGTCATTTTTCACATCTGCTATAATCAACTGTCACTTCCAAGCCTGTCTGCTATCTAAATTCATTTTTTACACACACAGCTATCTAAAAAAGTGTAATTTAGTATTAAAACATGGGAGAAATAACAGCGTCATTGTAGAAAAACCCTTAGTAGTGTATTATAGAATTACACACAGACAGCATGAGTTCATTCATCTTTATACACTCACACAGATAGACACTATCATTAGAAAAGCTCCCAGCTGAAATAACACCACTGCCTCTACAACAAATCATTCTGCTTTATTACCCACACCTTCACAAATGCATACATTACATGCTTTTCTATACAGTTTCTGCCGTTTACCCTATAATAAGTATATGATTATTTCTTCTATCTCCTAACATCCAATAACACAGGCTTAAGAAACCAAGTGAGTTTCATACGCTTAGTATTATACTCATTTGAAAAGCATGTTCAACTACCAGATTCTAAGTAAAATATACAGGCTGCTCATAGGCAAAGGAAACTGCATGCACACAATATGTTCAGTTATCAAAAAACACTACTACTAGAAAAACATAAAAATCAACGTCTAAATTAACAACAGTGCTATAAACACACAAAATTACTAACTTCTTTCTTTTATAATTACAGTGAAGACCACTCCAATACTACCATTATGTTCTAACTGTTACTTAAACACTTACTTAAACACACTGTGGAGTAGATTCATGGAATTTGTGCACCAAAAAACGGGGAATTGTGCACCATTCTGCACACAAATCCCCATTTGTGAAAGAGGGATTTGCGGGCAGAATGACACAAATTCCCGTTTTTCGGCGCACAAATTGCACCACAGATTTCTTCAGAATCTTATAAAAACAGGAGAGAAATCATGCACAACCCTTAAAACCTACCGTAAAAAATGTAACTTAGAAGCTCTCATAGACAGTGCAATCCTTCTCAAAAGGCTGTTATTTATTTTAGTTTTTTAAACAGAATGAACCCACTAACAAAACTAACTACTAAGCTACAAAAAAGACTTTTCAATAAACGGAATGTCAACAAAAATAACTTCTTAAATATCTGTGGAGGTGAATAGAGTCACACCACAAGCACATAACCATATTTTAATGAAGAAGCATACAAACAAAAGCAAACAAACACAATTGCCATAAATAGCAGTGGACGCGGGTATGAAAAACTTAATAATACCATAATGGAACAAGAAATGCTGCTTACAAAAATATCCCAAGAAAACTCAGTATCACCTCTCCATTCGACTGAACCAAAACGTGCAGTGTACAAATGGCTGTGCACGTCAATGTATAACATTAACAAAAAATCTTTCAAATATTTACGCCAGTTCCTCAATCAGTATGTGAAAGGCAAATACAAAATCAAAATGAAGCTACTACAAAATATGGATACCTGTCCAGTGCACAAATACACAGGACTACAAGGACATTCATTAGCCTGCATTTCAGGACCTATTTGCAAAAGCACCTTCCATCATATCAAAATGATATCAATACATCATTCAAATGTAAGAAACCTAGTGTATAAAATATACTATGCTAAAAGTCCAGCTTCAGAATTAGACAATTTAAATAAGACTCTTCTGCATGGTACACCCAATTATCTACAAGAAGAAATGTACCGTATCCAGAGAAAATATTTTGGAAGAGAAAGCCACTTATAAAATGCAATAGCTTTAGAACAGACTAGCAACAATTGTACAGATGGCAACCTTCTACTACACACATACAAAAAAGAAATTATACCATTTAAAAGTACATCTGCTGAAGTACCAAACCATGAGTGTGTGTGTTGCCGCAGAACTTTTTATAAAAGTAGCACAAAAACTGTAGACATTACATACAAAATAGAAGACAATGAAGATTCCAAATGGTTTGAATTATCTCTCTACCTTTTAGCCGAAAACAAATATGAAATAAGTGAACCCCTAATATATTTTAGTTACTACACAACAAAACTAGACAACAATCAAAGTCCTTCACATGCTATCACAAATAATTTGGAATTGTTCCTACTACCAAAAACCTTGCAACAACTCAATTTGTACGAGATTATCATAATTCAAACACTTCATCCATTTCAAGCAATTATACGCCTTCACCCAAAAACAGCCAAATTACCTCCCTCTGAATTGGTGAAAGGCATTCGTGGCAAAGTACTTTATTTGCCATTAGATCTTACAGAAAATGCACACACTGTAGGACTGCAACGTTCAATAGAACATTCTTTAATTATGTTGGTAAATGGTGTACCAACCAAAGACAAACAAATTTGGCAACAACTGGTGGACTTACATAAAGTTATACAAGCCTTGCAATATCTAAAAGACAATAACGAACACTACAAGGAAATAAATATTGGAGAAAGCTTAAGGGAAACAACTGAAATAATTGAACAGTCAGCAGAACCTGGACAATTTGAACTTCTGGATCCTACTGCAGTATCCACTCTTTTGGACCAGTACACAATTCATCCATTGCATTCCAATTAAAGCATAGACAATGCACTAGAAACGTACCAATTGCGACAAACCAAAGGTTCACCAATGAGCATATGGGAAAAAAGTATAGAAACATGTGCTTTTCCACTGCTATTTCCTACTGGAAAAGGTGGAAGGTACGATGATAGACCCACTCATATTACGGCATCAGAATACCGCTCATTTCAAATGTATTCCCAAGATCCCAGGTTTAGACAAAATATGGAATACATATTCCACCTACTCTTTGAAAGTGAACTAGAAACCCTATGTTACGGAGTTGCACACATTTTGAAATGTGGAACCCACTTTCAAAATATGTCAGCTACACAATTAATACAAAAAATACAAGATAAAGATGAAGGTTTACACTCAAGTATAACAAATATGTTTGCAAATATGCGTGGTACAATAGAATACTGGTTCCGACGACACAGAGACGTACGTTGTATGATCAGAAACCTTGGACCACCGACTTGGTTTGTTACGCTAATATGTGCAGAATATGCATGGGAAGATTTACATGAGTTCCTACCATATCAAACAACAAAACCAACATACATTTATTAACACCTGGAGAACTTTGCTCTCTAGATCCAGTTAATGTGTTAAGATATTTCCATCATCATTTCATTGCTATGCTACACTTTATTTGCAATAAAACTGTTCCTCCCCTCGGAGAAGTGCAGCACTTTTTTTGGAGAAAAGAATACCAAGCGTGAGGAGCACCACATATTCACATGCTTTTATGGATCAAAGAAGCACCTAAATTTGGTCAGGACACTGATGCCACTGTTTTGCAGTTCATCCGAAAATATGTCACTGTGAAATCCCTTCACAACGGACACATAGTGACCTGCACAGGCAGATTTTACAATTTCAAAGACACAAATGTGGCAAATATTGTCATCGCAAATACAAAAACAAAGGGAAATAATACACCGAATGCCGGTTTGGTTTCCCTAGACCAGTTACAGAAACAGGTGAAGTGAACAACTTCATGTCTTCAGTTCGACATAGTGTGAAAGGTAAATCACCTAAAAACACGTACTACATAAAAAGAACTGAAGAATGTAAATATATCAATGATTACAGTGTAATCATTGCCCTCTTATGGAATGCAAACATAGATGTGCAGTACATTGCAGACAATTCCACTGCTGTGGCACGATATGTTACAGCCTACGTAACAAAATCTGAAAAAACAGAGCTTCAAGACCTCTGGGATGACTTATCATCAGACAATGGAGACAAGAAAGGGCTCCAACCACAGAAGTAATTCTTAACACTGTCCTAATGTCAGAGTGTCTGCATGATTTTAATATGATTGTTTCAAAGTGGAGCTTCAAACAGCAAGCCAAATATCCTTTACATGCATAATCACGTCATCAAATATAGCAGAAAAAGACACAAATCCCTCATTCTTAGTCATTATTCAATTACATTTATTCATTGTTCATTTTGTTCTTTTTTTCTTTTCAAACCAGAAAATCATGAACCATAACTGGCTATTTTGCAAACAGAAAAAAAAGACATAAAAACAATCTGTGGAATGATGATTTCACAGTGAGTACTTTTGTTGTTCAATAATCACATAGTAAGTGAGTTAGTATCAACTGGGTGCGCAAGAGACATTTGTGCACAATGGGAAAGTTAAATAATTGATTGCATTTATGTCAACAAGTTGTTCAGTATTTATCCAACACAAATAGACAGAATGTACTGGCCAATTGTTTGGTCCCCAAGTTTCTGCAAAGGCTGACTGGTAACCCTGCTTGGAGCTGGGTGTATAACAAATTAAATATAATGGGCCAAATTCAAGTTAGTCAAGGCAGGGCCAGATTAGATTATCCCAAAGATGTGTATTAACAGTACACAAAACAACAGGGGAAATGGATAGTGGGGAAAAGAACCCGGTTTGTCAGTCCACAAGTAGAGCAAGGTGCACAAGTAGCCCAGCTATACTTAGAGGTACGAAAGGGTCAAATCAGGGAGTCAATTAAATTTCAAAAACAGAGGACCAAAACCATCGGTCTACGCCAGGGGGAGGGGCCCCCTATATAGTTGGTAAGGTCAGTGTGGCACATGGAGTGCTTGGCCTATGGGCGTTTCAGCTGGTAGTTGGAACGCCTTCGTCTGGGCCTCCGGTATGGAGATCTCTGTAAAGTGAAAGAAAAGAAAGGGGAGGGTAAAGGGAAGTGAGATCTGAAGAAGGTCCCACTACCTATAAAGAGCAGGAACGAGCTAAAATGTGAAATCATTGCTGCCTAGCATGCAATCGAGGTAAAAGATACTTCTAAAGTAACACTAACAATGTCAGCTATAGTCTGATATGTTAAAAACATCATGGAGCTGCGAAGAGGCCCACCTGTGGAAAGGGAACCGCTGGTCTTCGCTGTGAAGGGGCAGAACCTGGTATTCACTGGGTACAGGCATAAATTCTGGGTGGATACGTCTGCCGCAAAATAGGAACAGCTACAGGGAAATTAAATCCAGTCAGAGATGAGGCGGGTCATCTAGAAGGGTGAGAATCTAAAATGAAAATGTACAAACAGCGCTATAGAAGCAGAATGTTTTCTTGAAGGGCTTGAGAACGTGAGAAAAAGAGCAAGGAAAAGTACATCACATAATCCATAGTTGAAAATAAAGGTAACTGTACCTTAGTGTGATGTTGTAATGGGTAGAGTCCCAATGGGGTGTAGGAGTGCAGGCGTGCTGGAGTACTTCAGAATAGTGCTCTCTGGCAGCACGTCATAAGCACCCGAGTTTAATGCTGTCGAGAGCAAACAAAAAGTATGCCGTTAACAATGTGGGCGGAGTGCTAGAGTAGCAGCAGGGTGAATGAAGAAGGGGGCTAGAGGCAGGTGCCTCTCAGACGTTCAAGTGTTTACCTGGACTGGAGATGAATCAAGCCAGGGATCTACGTTGTGTGTGGTCCGCGGGGCTCTGCTAAAGCCGCGCCGGAGCTGTACCAACGAATGGTGTACTGCGCATGCGTTCGGGCTAGTGTGATATAGTCCCGCGCATGCACAGGGTACAAGGTAGCTCCACGTAGTCATGGCAATGTTGTTAGGAGTGAAAGCTACCGCAAGTGGGGCCTATGATGTGCAGAATTGAAAATACAGACTGCCGAAAGAGGTCCCTTGCAAGTGCAGGAAGGAGTCTGTGAGTAGGGAGAACGAGCGTGGACCAGGGGGCAGACAGTGGGGACCCGAGGGCCGGAATGTGTGCAGAGCCCCCAGGCTGCTGAGCAAAAGGGGGGGGTGGCATGGCCAAAATAAACAGGTCGAGTTGAAAAACTGCTAGATCACAAGGATCTAAGTTGGGCTAACTTTGTGTGGTACAGTGGCTCTACTGGAGGGTTGATCTGTACAAATAGGACCACGTGGGCCCTAGGGAGTACATGCTAATGTGGGTGGGACCTATTGGACAGATAGTGGCATCTATCACAGTCATGATGCCATTAGGTTGACCATTAGAGGGTGGTCTGGTGTAAATGTAGGGTTGCACTATACAGTCCAGTACTTGAGACTACTGCGCAGATGTAGGCATCTCCCTCAGTCTGTATGTCGGTTGGCCACGTGTCGAGGTGCACTGGTCAGTTCAGAAGTGTGGACATGCCAGCGTAAATTATGTCAGGGGTATACAGATAGCACTTAAGTCTACAAGGGCCCCCTTACTCCCACGTGACCTTAGCCTCATTAAGGCCATGGGTTAGTGTTTGGAGTTGAAAATCAGACAAAACACTATATCAGAAATTGTACAGCCTAGGCATAAAAATGCTCTCTCATAGAGAATGTGGCGCCTATGAAGCGGCAGATCGTTTAACTGGTACTGCTTTGTATGAAAAATCAGACAACATAGTATGGTTAAGTCTTGGTCCTGCTAAATCTAGAAAAAGAGTTTTGAAATCATATGAGGACATAGAAACAATTGCCAGAAATGATCCCAACAGCCAAGACATTTTAAAAAACAATTTACTGGACACATACTATCCGAACAAGAGTAGCACTTTGGAAAGCATGTGTATATACCACATAGCTCAAAACTTTGTATACAAAAATAATTTAAAACTCGATGAAAGCAAAGGCAGATATACAGTTACAGATTGTGAAGGCAGCTTAGTGAAACTTAAAAAACGAAGCTTGATTAATCATGTTAAATTGTCATTAAAAACTCCTCAACAGAAAGAACTGTATTACATATCTCTACTACAACTTTTTAAACCATGGAGAAAAGAGGAAGAGATACTAGATGACTATGGGCCTCATTACGACCCAGGCAGTAAGTTACCGCCTGGGTCGTACCTTTACCACCATGGCGTAAACTACGTTTATGCCATGGTGGTTGGCGGACTTACCGCCCCATTCCGAGGTTGGCGGGGCGGTAAGTCCCCAATCCCCATTTACCCTTCCCCATTCCCATTTTTGCCCCATAGGGCATAATGGGAGTGGGGAAGGCGTTAATTACGCCACCGTAAATTACGGTGGCGTAATTAACAACAAGGTCCCTTAGCGCCATGGATTTTAACACCTGCTAAAAGCAGGTGTTAAATCCTCCATGGCGCTAAGGGACCTCGGAATCAGGCGGTAAGGGTCGGCGCTGTTTACGCCGCCGTAAACCCCTTACCGCCTGGGTCCTAATGAGGCCCTATGACTGCTATGAAGATGCTTTCAAAGCAAATGAAAGTACTATCACTGATGTGAACTTTACGCAGTACAAAACAATGTTGCACAATGAACAGCAATACGAAGAAGAACTTCAGGCCCAACTAGATAAGGACTCTTCCGACAGTAGTCAACCTTTTGTAACAGGAAGTCAAGGACCACTAGGACAGCCACTAATAGCAAATGAGGCAGAATTAGCTATGACAGAAGTGGAAAACACCATGTGTCACTATCAAGAAAATATAGAAGACTTAACTGTACAACAAACAAAACTTAACAAAGAGCAGCACACCATTTTTGAAGACATAACAAAACAGTTTGCACATGGTGTAGAACACGAAAATAAAGAATGTACCTGCCAAAATTACAAACCAATACTACTGTACATCAGTGGTGAAGCTGGGTCAGGAAAAACATTCTTAATCAAAATCAACAGCAAGTTCCTTCAGCAATTGACAAACAACAAAAATCAGCTGTTGTAACTGCCCCCACAGGTTAAGCTGCCTACAACATAGGCATTGTCACTTTACACCGATTACTACTTCTTCCAGTAGAACACCAAAACAAATTAGACTACTACAAACTTTCTGCAGAAGCTGCAATGGAACTACGCAGAGTATTAAAACAAATGAAAATGCTACTAATAGATGAAGTGAGCATTGTCTCCAACCTAATGTTGGCTTTAATTCACCTCAGATTGCAAGAAGTACTTAAAACAAACTACAAACAACTCTTTGCAGGGAAACACATTATTGTTTTCGGAGATCTTCTACAATTGACAACAGTGAAAGGGGAACCTATTTTTAAAACCGTAGGACACAAACTCTGCCGCAAAACTGTTGGCAGCATAGGAAATGTCAAGCTTTGGCAACATTTCCAGTACAGAGAATTAACAGAAAACATGCAGCAATCTGCAAATCTCACTTATGCCAACATCCTGAAAAATATTAGAGTTGGTGTAGTATCTCAGGAAGCACAAGCAATATTGAAAAACCGGCACATTCATGCACTTTACAGCGATAATGCATGTGCTACTGATGTTATGGAACAATTAGCGCACAAAAATGTCAATTGTATGGCCTTAATGCCAACTCTTGCAAGCTGTGTCAAATTCAATGAAACAATGTTAAATAAAGAAATGCAACCAATAATTAAAATTTGCGTCACAGACAAACAAGACGTACATGGTATGACACTACCCATGTGGGAGCAAGCCACAACAAGACTAAGTAGTTTAGAAAATTCAATATCCAAAACAGCTGGGTTGGAAAAATATTTAAAATATCCTTAAATTGTAGAGTAATGCTGAAAGGTAACCTTGACATGGAGAAAGGGCTAGTTAATGGGGCACTGGGTACAGTTGTTGGCTTTCAATCATACCCACGTGACAGCAACATTCAGTTTTTCAATATTCGCTTTGACAAACTTTCAGAAGTGAAAAGAATAGGGCGCTCAACTGCTCGATTCCTTCTGTTCAAAGACATGTATGTACGTAGAGAACAATTTTCTCTAACTCTTGCATATGCAGTCACCATTCATAAATCCCAAGGTCTTACCCTAGACAAAGCATTAATAGATATAGGAAACAAAGTCTTTAAAGAAGGCATGAGCTGCGTAGCACAATCTCGCTGACGTACAATTGAGGGTCTATTTATAATCAACTTTGATGCAAATAAAGTGACTGCTGATAGTCCTTGCATCTTGGAATACAATAGACTGCGGTCACTGTACACCCCCCATCTGAAACAATATCCTGTTCCAGAAAATTAAAACGTGGTAAAAGAAAAGTAATTCAATCAGAAATGCAACAAAATCTGATAGCAAATCCTTCAAAGATAAGAAAAGAAAGAAAAGGGTTATCAATTACCACAAGCAAATAAGAACCTATTAGGGAAAGTAAACCAGGTACTTCTTCAAAGAAGGAAGATAAACTCCGAAAAAAGCACTCTGAAACGGAACTAGCTGGTCTATTCAAATTCTCAAATGAAAGTGGTGTAAGTTGCTATGCAAATGTAGCAATGAATATTCTATTTCAATTGCCACCAATGGTGAACAATATTTACTTACACAGTACAGACCAATTGTGTTTGCAAATGTTAGTCCTTCATAGAAACGCAACAAACAATCCTAATAACACGTACAGTGTTCATGGAATATGACAAGAATTGGACAACTGTGCTGGAATGGTGAGATTCACTATAAACACAAAGGAAGATCCACAAGAATTTCTAATTCTCCAGATTTCATAAATGTGGAAACATACGTGCACTCTCTGTAGCAATGTCATACAGGAACACATCCCAAATGAGCGATTTGTGTATGTATCCATACCTAATTGTGAATCAATTCCATTTCAGCAACTGGTACAGAATGCAAACCATGCAAGATTATGCCAGATTATGCACTGCAATTCAGACAATCGCTCCACCTTACTGATACAAACTCATAGTAAGTACATAATACTTATGCTGCTATGTTATAATGCAGGCAACTGCAAGCTGACTGGATTCACACACGGTCAAGTGTCACTGGGAAAGAAAACCTTTACAACAGTAGGTATAATCTACCATGCAGGAGCTACAACCAATAAAGGTCACTACACTGCATACATTAAAAAGAAATGTGGGTGGGTGGAATGTAATGATAGCACCATTACTCTGAAGCAGAGATTGCCAGCTAATCTTACAAATGCGTATTTCATCTTCTTAAAGCCAAAATTTAATGACTAATGTGCACTTCAACATTACCAAAAAATGAAGTGAAAGCCTACATACAGTTCGAATACGCCAACAGGTATCTAACTGCCCAAGAGTGTGTAACAAGAACACAGATAAATTATACCACAGAAGCATAACAACAAATGCACAGTTAGAATACGCCAACAGGTATCTAGCTGCTGTTAAAAATATCAACAATGCTACAAGCATAACATAAATCACAAAGAACAAGGAAACACTCAAAGAAAGGAAAGAAATAGTTTGTACCATAGCAAATGAAGGTTTTTTTTTTAATCTGACAAGGATTTTTTTTCTCCCAGACCCAAGGATTTCAAAAACAAACACAGAAACTGAGCACAATGCACAGTAAACTGGTTTGTAAACTAAGTATGAGGGTCAAAGAAAAAAGCTAAACTGTCTATTATACAATGTAAGAAGTCTTCATAAAATGCAAACACTAACATGCTTTTTTCTTTTATCACAGAAATTAAAAAAGGCATTGTGCGCAAAGTACTCCAGTCATGTAAAACATATGTGGATTCTGCACAAATTAAAGAGTAAGTATAATTATAGGCATTTCATACATATGCGAATCAACACAGGTAATCTATAGCAGTAATATGGTACAGTGACTATAGGCTAGACCTAGCATCTTTGATGTATAACCCACCACCTACACCCTACAGGCAAGCAACCCACACTATAGGTCCTACCCACAAACATTGCTACACATCAAAACCATGGTGCTTCTAATTTCACTACTTCTAATGTTAGATTTGCATGCGCGGTCTGCAGCCATACAACCAAGACAGCACAACATGCACACAAACACACCACCACACCACAGCCATGTTCACTTATGCCCTCACTCCCTATCACTGCAGACTTGGGTGCATGGCATTTAGCCATGCACCCAAGACTCTGGGTCCTAGGCAGAAACAGCAAAGCATATCGCAACCATTGTGCCTTCTAATTTCACTACTTATAAAGTTGGTTTTGGTAGCATGGCCTTTGGCCATAATCCCAAAACACTACGCCCTCCCCACAACCACCTGACTGATGTTTCATAGTACGAGTGTACCTATTTATGTTATATACTGCAGTAGTTTTGGTCACAAGCTACAGACTTGGGTGTAAGGCCATATATTTTTCAATGTATTGGTATGCAGTGTATGAAATCCAAAGTGGCGTACAACTGCAGTCCTTATAACTTTGTTTTTGGCCTTTGGGCATGCACCAAACACTCTACGTCCTCGCCACAACTACCACACCATATCACAGCCATTGTGGCTTGTAACAAAACTTCAGCCATGCAGCCAAGTCTGTACACACTCTCCACAACCATTTGACCCATAAGCAATACTACAATTGTATGAATGTCTATAATCTGCTGTGGTGGTTGTGGCCAGGGCCTAGAGTCTTGGAAGTATGGCCTACGGCCATGCATCCAAGACTCTACGCCCTGGCCACAATCAGCACAGCATATTACACCCATGGTCGCTTACACATGAGTGACACACCCATACAATGAAACATTATAACTGTAGCATGCACTCAATTTGTACCCAGGACTCTAGGCCCTGCCCACACCTACCAGATTCATAATCGAATGTGTAGCTGAGATGTATGACTGTGATATCCTGCAGTGCTTGTGGGCACGGTCTACACTCTTCAGTGTATGGTATACAGCCTGCAGCCATGCACCCAAAACTGAACATGCTGGCCACAACTACCACACTATGTAAAATCCATGTTGGCTTATAACTTTAGAGTTGACAAGTGTGTACACAGGTGCATGGCATTTGGCCATGCACCAAAAACTGCTGATCCTCCCCACAACCACCTCAGTGATGTGCGATAGTAGAGGTGCAGCGATAGTTGTAGTATGCTTCAGTGGTTCTGGCCAGAGGCTAGACTCCTACCTGTATATCCATACATATTACAATTTATGGGTGAGCAGGGGTTTATACCTCCAGTGCTTATAACTTTGTTCTTAGGTGATATGATATGGCATTTGTAGCGCGCCTATACACAAGTGTTTCATGCAGCCAAGACTGTACGCACTCCCCACAACCATCTAATCGATAATCAATACTGCAGGTGTATCCATGGGTGTGACATGCTGCAGTGGTTTTGCCCAGCGCCTACAGTCTTGAAAGTATGGCCTTCGGCCTTCGGCCTACGGCCATGCATCCAAGACTCTAGGCCCTGGCCACAACTACCGCAGCATGTCACACCCTTGGCGGCGTACTAATCAATAGCACATCCATAGGAACAAATAATATAATAACGACCGGTACTCAATTGCAATGTTCGCTAACACCATGCGTGTACTTAGAACAGTTTCAAGGTGCCTGTGCGTAGGACGGACTGAAATAATGCCCCTATTGAAACCCTCATTTTATGTACACACAAACATTCCGAACAAGGCGTGCATAGAGAATACAATATTAACACCTACCGCCTGAACAAATACATTTTTTCACCTATCTCTCACAGTGTAACTACCCCAAGCACTATGACACAGCAAACTAGGTTTCGAAATAGCAAGTTACCGCTGGTCGCCGCTGCGCTGTCGGCGGATCAAAGATGTCGGGAGACCTACTTTTTGATCATTTTAAAGAAAAGTACTGCAAGAATTGTCACCAAATTTACAAAAGCACGCGTTCGAGACCAAGCCCCTGCCGCAAATTTGGTTAAAATCCATCCAGCGGTTTGGCCTGTAGCCCACATTCAGTCTATGGGACGCCCCCTATAACTTTTCCCCCCCTGGACGAATCCTCAGCAAACTTTGCAAACATATTCAGAGTGGCCCATATACTTCTTTTGCATAGTTTGGTGAGGATTCGTCCAGGCAGAGCGAAGTTATAAGCCGCCCAATAAAGTGCTCTTCCTATGGAAACAGCAACTTAACCATAACTAGACGGCCACTACCGTGGCCGTGTAATGATATGATAGTTTATTTATATAGTGCATATACACAATGGGCCTCATTACGAGTCCGGCGGTAACTGAGGCGGTAAAACCACCTGGTTACCGCCGGACTCGTATTACCATTCCGCCTCCGTGATTCCCGGAATTACCGGGGCATTACAACCGCGGTGTCTCATGAATTCCGGAGGCGGAATGGTGTAAATCCCTATTCCCATTGAGTCCTATGGGACTCAATGGGAATGGGGATCATGGAATCACCGGCACCATCTCGTGATGGTGCCGGTGTATCCTCGTCCGCCTGCAGGCGGGCGGTGGTAAACCCGCCAAGTCAGACCTGGCGGGAACGCCACCTCCCGCCTGCAGCACTCGGGATCGGGCGGTCCAGAATTAATAGTGGCGGCGGGTTTACCGCCTCTGTTATTTCCGGAATGCCCGACCTGTAATGAGGCCCAATGCGTTTCAAAGCGCTTCAAGGCAAGGGTGGGACCAAGGGAAAATACAATGACATTCTTACAGGCCATGAACAGTAAGGATGTGAAATTACTATCGTACTCGGCCTGACAACATTTCAGATAGTGCAAGTGCTAAGACATAGATAAGGAAGGGAGGGGGAGAGTGGGAAGGAAATGGAAACAGACAGGCGACTACCATACTAGGCCTGATGACATTTCTGGTAGAGCCAGAGAAAAACAAAATGTGAGGGAGAGGTGTGCAGAAAGGGAGGGGAGGAACAAAACAAGCGACTATCGTACTAGGCCTAATGACATTTCAGATAGTGCTGGGGCCGCGGGGGGCAAGAAAGGGGAGGGAGGAGGAGACAGACAAGGATGCTATCATGATAGGTCCAGGGACAATTCAGATAGAGTAAGTACATAGAAGAAGTAAGGGGATGAGGGGAGGAGCTAGGAAAAGGGAGAAAGGGAGAGGAGGAGAGAACAAAGAGTAAGCAATCAAAAAGAGTGGAGAAGCAAGAGCGGAGAGCGAATACAATTGCAGATGTCAGTAGTAACATATAATGTTGCAAGCCAGGATACAAGATAAAGATGGGAACAGCATGCTTCAAGGCCACCATGAGTACAAGATGCAAAGGAAGCCCAGCATAAGAGTTGAGAAAGGGTGACACACAGTGAAACAATGAAGTCCATAAAAGTCAAGTCCAGCATTGGCCACAAGACAGTGATGGTCAAACCAGAATGTATCACAACAGACTCCTACAGCAGTAGGCTGAAGGGAGGTGGAGGGGGAGCAGGGAAGATAAACCAAGCAAAACAGGCAAAACCTTTGTGCGAGAAGGGTGGGGGGCACAAGGGAACATCACAGGGGAGGCAGAGGGGGTGGGGATGGATTGTGGGGACAGAGGGAGTAAACAAATGTTGGTGCATGCTTACCTGCTGTCTGAGCAGGGGTTCGGGCCCTGGGTCCTACTGGTCCAAACAGGAATTGCCCTTTTCTTCATCTGCCCTTCACTTGTGTGCCCGTGCGAGAGATGCCCTTGATCTAAGAATTAAGAGCAGGACAGAAGAGGCAGGGCTCAGAAGGTGGGTGGAGCTTAGGCCAGGTGACCTAGATCCACTTGCACCGGCTCCCCATCTGCAAAGGAAGAGGCTGGAGGACTCCTTAAGTAGGGAAAAAGTTAATTGAAAAAAATGTTTGTAGTGACCCTTCACTCAAAAGGAACATGGGGAGTTACACCTTTAAAACTTTATCCTAGTTTAGCCGGGATTAAGGTCATTGAAATTATGGACACCGCTAATCTAAAACGTGTGTAAGGGATACCCAGCGAAGAGCACTCACGGGATAAATACCCTGCACAGTTTGTACATGGTAAGTGTTTCAAATTACTTCCTTGGCCTGGTGAAAGTAATGTTGTGTTACACAAAACGGTGTGCAAATGTTGGGGTAATGCTGTAAGTATTCCAAAAACTTTAGTACACAAATCATTTGGTAAGAGCAGGCCTCCAGATAAGAGTCATAACAGGGCATTTTGCGCATTAAAATATTGTAAATGCAACACCTTTTTGCAAATGCAAATCATTTTTACAATATAATTAATTAAGCAATAAACGCTGAGCCGCGGGGACATTACTGAGTCAGGTTAACGAAGGCCCTGGGGCATTACCTGACTCGGTAATGCCCCCGTGGTGAGGGGTTTATAGCTATTAGTACCCGTACCCACCAGACCGTGTTACTAATATCATTTTTTCTGTTCGGAAACGCAGCAGCTTTTGGAACAGAAAAAAAAATGTCAAAGGAAATGGCTGCCAGGAAGGGAAAACAGAGTCCATTTTCCCTTTCCATGATGGCCATCGGGAGCGGACGTGCTGGGGACCGAAGTGTTCCCAGTGCTTTTGCTCCCGAAAAGGAAAAATATGAAGGTAAGTGGGGTTGGGAGGGCATGGAGGGGATTGTGTGCAAGGGAGGGGGAGGGAAAAAAAAGTACCTGAATCCCCGCCAGGAGACAATAGTGTCCTCCAGCCGTGTGGAGGCTCGGAGCGGGGATGGCCCCGCTGCAAGCCTCCTCATTGGCTGAGAGGCTGCCACGCCCCCCACAGGGAACAACGGAGTGGAATCTCGGATGAGGGATTAGCGGCTGGGTAAAGCCCCAGCGAGAGCCAATCAGAATGGACTAAATATAACAAGGGTTCAAAATACTTGCACCTCAAAAACGATCTGAGGCACAGATGAGTATGAAATATCTAGTTTAACGATCTACTAACCTTAACTTAGAGGCAATGTGGTAAATGGTACTATAATTGGCCAGCGACAGCAAGGTCCTCGCTCAAACTGGAGTGATTGTCATTACACCAATCATATGGTTCACAAGATTCTTCAGATCTTCAAAGCTACCATTCTAACATTCAAAACCTGATGTTCCAGCCAGTGCAAGTGCTGTTACAAAACAAAACAAAATAAATGGTTCCATTTGTAACTCAAATAGAAAGCTAGACAAGACGTGTCCCTGCAGAGGTAATCCAGATATGTATTTAAATGTATGTAGTGGTTTATGCAGGCTTCCTTCTACATCTAAGCACTGTGATTATTATGGCCTCAGTCGATAATTTACTGACTTGTGAAGGATGTAAGGCTAACAGTACAGCCAACATCTGCTTGCAAAGGAAGCTTAGAGTTAGTGCTCATCTGTTCAAATTGGTGAAAGGATGCTACTACACACTCTGCTTTATCGATAAACCTGCTTTTCTGTCACAATGTGGACTGCTGATGCATGAGAATCATTTCCATACAATGAACTTTTTTACCCAAGTTGGCTCGATGTTATATACTGTATACTCTCTTACGAAGGAGAAAACTAATTTTTACTCTTTTGAAATTGCATTTACTCTCAAAGTTTAAAAATCTTACCTGGAGCACTGGCTAAGAGTGGTCAGCAATGATTGGATCCGGTCGTTTGGTCTCAAAGCTTTCGCCAGCCTACTGTTTGTATCACTGTTTCACTTTTCTGCAGAAACTGTCCAAGCATTAGCCTAAGTTGTGGGACAAACACAATTCTTGTCCTGAAATGCCTTGTAATGCTGGCCAAAGAGATGACATGAGATATCCCACTTGGATCAACACTGCTCTCTGCCTGCCCTCTAAAACAACAAGCACTTAGGAAAAGGCAGGGAGTTTGCCGTCAGCCCTTCACCTTACCTCGTATTTGCTAATTTCTGTTGTGCTATTAGGTGAGAGGTTTACTCCTTTTGAAAATTAGGATTTGGACGCGTATCAGCATGTTAGCAGGAGAGACCTTGCTCTTTTAAGCAATGGAGGACAAAGTCAATTCTTGAGAGTTGTGAGAGTATGAAATGAGTCCCTTGTCTTATTTTTATTTTCCCTTTAGCATGGGAAATTAACTGTAGAAATTATTTTAACTCTAACAGACAGTAGTATGGGCCTCAGCTGTTAAATCTGTTGGGACAACAAAAGTGCTGGTTCTGATATAAGGCCATGATGCTGAGAGGCAGGGCAAGCCAGAACAATATTCAAATTATATGGTATAATGATGAGACTCTGAGTTTATGGAAAAGGGCAGGATGCTAAGTGTTGGACAGATGTGGCAGACAGACCTCAATGTTATGCCTAGTCTGGACATTTCAAGAAGGTTTGAGTGAAGTGGCAGAGAAAATGGCAGGTGCACAAGAAAGTGAATATGGACAAGCAATAGTTTTCTTTCAATGCAAGAAATTGCATTTTCCAAGGACTGGCAGTCCTGTCAAGGCCAGGTGAGCTCATTGTGTTAGGAAGTGTAATTTATGAGCCAGTGGGGGAGGAGGGGTCAGAATGAGGTTGCTATTTAAAGTTTTGAAAGAGATATAGATGGATTTGTTATTGCATTGCAATGTAAAACACTGCCTCTGCGCCTTTTAATCTTGTTATTGCGCAGTGTTTGTTTTTCCTCCAGAGAGTCAAAAGTGTAGTATACTTCCCTAGCAGTGAGGACAGAATGCTCTGCGCCATAGAGGCTGCCACCACCATTGAGGAAACGATGGAAATACTACAGCTAAGGACAAATGCTGGCAACATACAGGAAGAAGCCAAGTCAGAGGAAACCAACTTTTTAGATGAGAGCAATGTCATTGTGTTCAGAAACCGAGACCACGAGGGAAACATGCATTCACATAGTGAAGTAGTTACAAATGTGGAAATAGTGGATAACTTTGAAAAGGTGGTCATAGTTGGTGAGGGTAGTTAACCCTAGAAGAGGTAAAACAGGCATGTGAATGAAGATGTATTGAATGTTTGAAAGGGAAGGAATATTTACCAAATAGTACTGTGCAGGAGGGCCAGCTAATGAGGGACCTCAATCAACTTGTTTGCGGACATATCATTGCAGTAAGAAAATGTCGCCTTTAATCCCTGGGGATTTCTCTTGATTCCCATCTTAACTTTAAATCAAATGTTTCCATTACCCCATGCTCGTGTGTTTTTCAACTAGCCCTACAAGGAGAGTGGAGGAAGGTAGCAGAGGCACTGTGGAGTGCTCGTTCTGTAGCAGAGTCATAAGGAGCGATCCAGGTCACTGTGATAGAAAGAAGTGAAAGTTAAGGATGTTAACAGTCGAAGTGGTCAAGGATGTAGCAAGACTTGTTACAGAGGGATTATGCATTCCAGAGATAGAGTGAAAGAGTGATCGTAGGTGGAGGAGCAGAGCAGGAGTTGTGCAGTAGGCAAGGGCATAGATGAGGTTGTTGAACCGGGGAGAATGGGAGCATCCTATTTCAAGGGTGTGGGGCAGGGGGAAGTTGAACGAAGTGGAGGACAGGGAGTGATTTAGAAGTTACGCCAAGTTGAGACTGAAGGCTAGGAGAGAAGGGAAGGAGAAGAGTGAGCAGGAGGAGGGATAGAGCAAAGTCAAGATGCATGAGGAAGGGTAGAAGAAATAGGCAAGTGGAGACAGTGAAGAGAAGGTGGAGCTTATGAGAGAGAGGATATGGGTTTGAGTGGGAAGGAGTGGATAGTTGGTTGAGATGAAGCAGGTGTAAGCTTTGGGTTGGGATAAAATTGGTAATCAAAGGACAGCTAACAGGCTGAAACAGTAATGTTCCTTGGCACTCTGAGGTAAAAGAAGCTCACCTCTGAATTGATAGCCATTGGGTGGAAGGAGCCCTATGTGTCAACACAGAAGCCAGGTAAAGGTTCAGCTTGCAAAGCATTGGCGTGAGCGGGGGATCTGGCCCCAGGCCCTTTCTAGGCCCAACAGTCCCAAACAGGGAACTGCCTATTGCTGCTTTTAGCCCTTGACTGTAGACACCTGGGCTTGATGCTGAATAAGGGAGGCAGTGTGTAACATGTCCCTCTGGAAGCTACTCACAGCCTCCAGAATTCTTCAACACTTGCAGGTAGGGTCCGGGGTGTTGTTGGCGGAGTGGAAACAAGGTGCTAACAGGTACAATGGGCTTTACAACTGACTCAACACTGATTTGTGATTTTATGTATAATGAAAACTACCTCCATATGAGCTCCAACAAAACTGTTGAAATTTTTTTCAAAATACAATTGTGATCTCTGCAACAATGGCAGACATTGCCAATTATTGTATGTAGGGCACCTGTCTTTACAACATAGAGAAACTGTTGGAGGTGGATCTGACAAAAAAATACACTCAATATGGTGCTAGCCCTATCTTGCTGATATATACGGACGGAAACAAAATCCACATGAAATACTGAATTTATTTATTTTATGTATTTGGAAAAGCAAGAGACAACGCATTTATGACACAAAAAAGATTACAGAACATTTGCATATATAACAGAGTGGAGGATGTGAGTCATTTGCAATGGATGGGGGAAAGAAAATGAATTGATGACCAAGCGTTGCAAAGGAAGGTTACACAAAAACCAGTGACCTTTACAAGACAAAGATGACATAGGAGCGGGACGGTCAAGAAGTGGTATGTAAACGGTAGAGGGAGATGAAAGTGAACTAGGGATGGAGGGTAAGTCAGGAAATAGTTTGATATGGAGGTGACAACTGCTATGATATGTATTCTTGAGAAAGTCGGAGATCTTTGAGGTTGCCTTTAAATAGTGATAGACATTAAGTGCTATGGAGAGATAGAGGAAGATCAATCCAGATAAGGAAAGCGAGGAGAGGTAGAGACCATAAATGAGAGGCAGAACAGGGGCATGAGTGGCAGCCAGAAGGTTGTCAGAGGATGATCATAACAAGCGGGGGAAGATTAGGGTGTGAGAAGTTCAGTTAGGTAGGGTGGGTCAAATCTGTGAATAGTTTTAAAGATGATAAGAAATGTATATTTCATGGATAATCTGGTAATGCCAAGAGGAGTTAGAGGAAAAGCGAAGTAGGTTCAAAAGTGTGCACACTGCAAATGTGAGTACTTTGTCTAATGGAGATAAAGCATACTTGGGAAGGCCAAATAGGAGACTGACACAATAATCAGTTCTAGTTCTAAGGAGCAAATAGGATGTTTGGCAGTATTGAAAGGAAGAACATTACAGATTGTTCTGATATTAAGTAGGTTGAGTCTGGCAGCAGTGGCAGATTTGGAGATGAAGAGAGAGAATTTGTGAGATGGGTCAGAGATAACCCCAAGGTTACAGGCTGAAATAGAGTAGGGCAGGTAGTCCCTACCAAAGAGAAATTGAGGGGAGATAAAGAGATAGGATGTTTGGCTGGGAAATTGAGTACTTCATTTTTGGATGAGTTGAGTGTGAGTGACTGAGGGGCCATCCAATATTGGATGGCAGAGAGGGAATGTTAGCATTTCTAAAGCAGTCCTGCATATAAAGAGGGACAGGTGAAGAAGATCTGAGTGTTGCCACGGAAGATCTGATAGGAAAAACCATAAGAGGAAATGAGGGTACCAAGAGCAGAGGTATAGAGAGAGAGGAGAAATGGACCCAGGACTGAGCCTTGGGGAACACTGACAGTTAAGGTGAAAGGAGGTAAGGCAAGGTTTTTGCAATGCACTTGAAAGTGTGTGGGGGTGAGGTATGAATTAAACAAGATTAGAGACTTGTCTTGGATGCCCAGGAAAGATAATGATGTAAGAAAGTGAGCATTATTGACAGTGTCAAAGGCAGCAGAGAGGTCAACAAGAATAAGTGTGGATAAGCGGTTAGCATGACGAGCGATGGAGATGAGATTGCTGACATTTCAGGGCCCTGTTTTTGTCGAATGTAGAAGTCAGAAGCCAGATTGAGGAGGGCCTCTGAGGCTGTGAGTATCAAAAAACTCAGTGATTCGGTTGAATACCACTCACTTGAGGATTTTAGAATAGTGTGTTAGAAGAGAAACAGGACAAAAGTTGGGAGTACTGTTGAGATCTATACCAGCTTTCTAGAGGCCTAGGGATTACAGTAGCTGACTTGAAAGATGCCGGAAAGGTGGCATTCTCAAGGGAGGAGATGAAGAGGGAAGAAAGAAATGGAGCGACACTGAGAGCAATGGGTTTAGTGATGTGCAGGGACAGTGTGTCAGCGAGGGTACAAGAAGGGTTGGGCCGGAGGAGTAGGGCTTTAATCTCCTCAGGGTAAGTGGTGGCAAATGATGGCAATGTGACTGGAGAGGCGGGAAGAGAGGTGGTGAGAAGTGAGCTAGAGGAGGAGTCAAAGAAAAGTGGGTGTTGCGAATTTTAGAAATGTTAGAAGCAAAGTAAAGAGCATGCTCATTAGTCAAAATAGCTGATGAGATGGAGTATGATTTGGAAGTTGATGTGATAACTGATAGAAGGAGTTGATGAGAAGAGTGAGGAAGAGGGGAGAGTGGATACTGTGTTAAAGATGATGGAGTGATCAGAGGGAGAAGGAACCGTGGAGATATTAGCAGCAGTAAGCTGAGAGGAGAGAGAAAAAGGTTGAGGGAGTTACCATTAACATAGGTGTAGATAGAAGAGAGTGAGTGATTAAGGAGAAGAGAACTAAACTCAGACGACAAAGCAGCAAAGAGAGAGGAGAGGTTAAATCGGGAGGGAGAGAGTCAATTAACTGAGAGAGGTGTTTGAGGAATTGACTTACAGTAGCAGGTGGCCAATATAGAGAGATTATGTGAATGGTATAGGGGTGAGAGTGGAGATAGTTACATTACATTACATTATATTTATATAGCTCACTATAGACCCGCAGGCATGAAGCCGCGGATGACGAAAAAGAAAAAAAGAAAGGAGACAAAGGCCTACTCAACAGGTGAGGAGCCTAGGCCCAGAAGAAAAAGACTAATCGTAGCTCACTAGGCACTAGCCAGCAGAGCAACGTATAATAGAGGAAAATATGCCTAATAATCTCACACAAAAATGAAGGTTTTAAGAGCCATCATGAACTTAATGAGGTACCCGAGATTGCGCAAATAGTCTGGCAGGTTGTTCCACAGACTGGGTGCCTTAAAAGCAAAGGCACCATTTTCTGCCTTAGATGTCCTAGCTCTAGGTTGCTCCAAGAGATTTTTAGAGTCCGACCTTAAGGATCTCATATATACTTTGTCAGTGATGATACAGAGGCAACATCAGCATTCTACACTTAAAGGTTATCACCAATGTTCTGAATTTAATTCTCAGTTCCACGGGTAGCCAATGGAGCCCTCGCCATAGTAAACATGAAAGACGTAGAAGTGGTGGGAGATAAAGGAGTAGGTGAGATAGAAAGTTTGCTTGATGAAAATAGTGCCACACCACCAGCCCTACCTATAGGGTGGGGTGGGTGCTGATGTAGGCAGGGTCATGGAGGGCAGAAATGGTGGCAGAGTTGGAAGTCGAAATCCAGGTTTCAGTAAGGGTAATTAGGTCAAGAGAAAAAGAGTGAGAAGGGAAGAAGTCAGAGGTAAAGTGTTTTTTATTACAAACAGAGTGCTCATTCTATAGAGCAAAGGAAAGGTAGCAGGATGTAGAAGCATAAGAACTTTGAGTTTGGCAAATAGAGAGGTGGTGATGCTAAGATCCCAAGGAAGAAGTATTCTGTAGCCTAGGGTTGGGGTGAGTTTTGTCGAAAGGAAGAAAAGTGATGCGAGATGATTAGGATGGGGAGGGAGTTGAGATGGTTTAGGGTAGAGGAGGGTGAGGAGAGCAGTAACAGGGAAAATAAGAGGCAACAATGGCATTGCATTGTAAAGGGATTGAAATATGCTATAGTGGATATTTGAAGGCAGGTATGAGGACACAGGAAAGTGAAGTCTCATAGGCAAAGAGGCAAAGAGTTTTCCCCTTAGCTGACAGCCCTTCACTGGAGTTGCCTGGGTCGAGTCACCCCAGTCGCTAGGGGTTATGTCAGGCGGTGACATGGAGAATCCAGTGGTGTGCAGGGGGATGTGGGCTCAACAGCCAGGCGATGCAGACAGGGAGATGGAGTCCTGAGCAGCTGATGTTGAAGATGCCATAGAGGGGAATGTAAGAGGCTGGAGAGGGCTGGGGGAGGAGGCCTCGCTCTGAGGCTGCTGGTTGTGGGGGAACCCGTGCTATATACACGGATGACACAAGTTCCGCCATACCACCAAATATCATACTTTTTACAACAGAACTTGAATGAAATCTTCTGCCTGTCGCTGGCTCAAAATAATTCTCTGGTTCAATTCTCTTCAATCTGATAAGCAATGGTACATGGGTTTCTGTCATGCAAGGTATGTAGTTGTCTCCAGAAACGCCAATTCCGATTTTCCATCTCTCCCTCATCCAAGTCCTGTTTAAATGTTTAAATCGCTCTCAGATAATTACCATTCCAAAGTTCTTCTTTGTCCGCTAAATTCTATGAATGTTATACCTCTTCCACTTCTAAATCCTACCAATGCCTAACCACACGAGTGTTCTCCAGCATGATGTGCCACCTCCTGTCTGTGCCTGCATAAATCTGATTCTGAAATGGATCCATGGAGCCCTATTTATTCTTTTTATCCCAACCCACCCTCGTCACGCTGCCCAAGCTATCCACAAAGTCGCGGAAAGTCCGTGTTGGGTAAGATGGCCACATTTCAGGGCATTCACTTTATTCAAAAAATATGTTCGCACAGGATTAGTAAGGCATATTGTTCCTTAGGCCACAGTCTCTTTTATCTAATATGAGGTGGTTTTATGGTGGCATGTTTTTGGGCCTCATGTGTATGCTACATGTTGCTTCCCTGCTGTTTTAGTTGATTTCTTGCTTGGTTGCCTTGTTCTTGTTAACTATATTTCGGGTGTGTAACGCTCTGTCTTTTGTTCTTTTGTGGGTGAATACTGGTCATCCGGTAATTTATTGTTTGTTGGATGATGGGTAGCTCTGTCCATTGCATTTGACAGGGGACAACATGCGCACGTTTTTGCATAGGATATGGCTGCCATTCTTTCTGTGTGTAAGGTGAAGTGTAAGGCACACAATGCTTTGGGGATGAATGCACGCGTCTTCCTCTTGTATGAAAGGGTAAGTAGCTCCCCAAGTTTCTGTGTTTCATTTGGCCTTTTCTGGGGCAATAGGGGGATACGTGATTATGTGTTTCTGCTGTTTGCGTAAACGAGGAGCTGCGCAGAGTCTCAGGTTCAGTGGTTCACTATGACTTCATGTGTAAAGGACTGGTTAACAAGTTCACAAATCCTTTTAGCACACTGGCCTTCATTTGGCCATTTAACATTTTAAACGGGAATTAATCCTGAGCTATAAGGTGGGCACACACAACAATCACTTACAACTATGTTTTATTTATTCGTGTACAACAATCGTTCAATTTAAAAATCTCTTTTAAAAATCTCTTTTAATTCCAGTTTAAATGTATTAATGGCCAGCTGAAGGTCACTGTATCCAAGGATGTGCAAACTTCCTGACCGGTCTTTGACATTTTTATTTTAAGTAATATTTTTCCTGGAAAGTCAGGGACCCTCAAAGTGTGTGTAATTCATGTGTAATAGGGTAGCTACACTATGGATGGTGTGTTTCTTTTGTTCTGCCTGAACTAGAAGGAGCTATAGCTTGAGTTGGCTTCCATGTTGTGGGGATGGGCGTTGGTTTTTCATTGCCACATAAAGGATATGGGGAGAAGTGTCATGTGTTCTGCTCCTTCATTGTAATGCATGGTTGTTACGCAGTGGTATACATCTTCCTGATGATTGCGCAGTTTGTGTGTCGTACTGTGAATGTTGATTGTATGGTGAGTGTGTGAGTTATTAAAATAGCGTTAATGTTCGGAGATGACAATTGACTAATGGTAGCAGGTGGTGTGAAGATGGAATGCTTAATGAGAGGCTGGTGTCCTGTCGAGCTGTAGTTTTTATTCTAAGTTACCTGTAATAGGAAGAATAAAGAAGTCTGATGTTTACTTACTGAGGATGTGTGATCATTGATGAGAAGCTCTCCACATCCAAACACACACGCAGGAAGCCCCTGTGCATGGAGATGCTAAATTGCTTCCAAAAACTCAACTGAATATGCAGTTATCTTTATCCATCTAATGCCTGCGCTGATGCCCGTACATGCATTCATGTCTTGCTAAGCACTGCTGGTTAGTTCGCTGATGCCCACACATGCATTCATGTCTTGCTAAGCACTGCTGGTTAGTGCGCTGATGCCCGTACATGCATTCATGTCTTGCTATGCACTGCCGTTAAGTGCACTGATGCCCATACATGGACCCCCATACATGCATCCATGTATTGCTAAGCACTGCTGGTTAGTGCGCTGATGCCCGTACATTCATTCATGTCTTGCTAAGCACTGCTGGTTAGTGCGCTGATGCCGATACTGTCATGAACTACAGAACACGCCCCTTTTGGACTTCCTGGTCCTTGTCTCAACAAGGTTTACACTCCCTTGTACTCCACTGTGAAACACCTTCCTCGCTCTACACCTTGGACGTAGCGTATTCTATTAATAGACCATGCCTCCCTCGGCTCAGCGCGTCTCAATGCTATTGCGAAGTAGCGACCAGACGTGTGCTCCGTAGCTCGCGGTATTGATTTCCTTGCTTCTTTCCAGCCAACCCCATTCCTAGTCCTTTTCCTTCCTTTCTTGATTCCTGGACTCGTGTGTTAGTAGCGCACTCTGTAAATTTCCCGGATTCCTGGATCTTTGCATCCCGGAACTTTGAACGCATGCTGGAGTCGGAAGAGACTCATGCAGCCTTATTCAAGACTCGATCCGTCCACAAGAAGGCATCGATCAAGAAATCCAGCAAAGATCGAACTCAGGTGAGAAGGAGGGAACTCCTTGACAGATACATGCATTCATGTCTTGCTAAGCACTGCTGGTTAGTGCGCTGATGCCCGTACATTCATTCGTGTCTTGCTAAGCACTGCTGGTTAGTGCGCTGATGCCCATACATGCATTTGTGTCTTGGTAGGCACTGCCGGTTTGTGCGCTGATGCCCATACATGCATTTGTGTCTTGGTAGGCACTGCTGGTTCATGCGCTGATGACCATACATGTATTTGTGTCTTGGTAGGCACTGCTGGTTCATGCGCTGATGCCCATACATGCATTCATGTCTTGCTAAGCGCTGTTGGTTCGTGCACTGATGCCCATTGCTAAGCACTGCTTGTTAGATCTCAGCAGGGACCCGTGGAGTAACTTTTCTGGAAATGTTGGGGGTGACAGGGGTGGGGTTAAGGGAGCGTGGATGGTGGCTCTTAGGGATTGTTTCTGTCAAATTGTTCGAAACAATCTGGTTGAATGGTAGATTTGACTGAATTCGGTCACCACCATTAGTTCATAGCCGAAAATACCAAACATGAAGAGCTTGGTTTGCGGCTTTGCGGGGGTGTCCCCCGCTTCCCATGTTAGGTATTTTTGGCTTCGGCGGTTGCAGAGGTGTCCCCCACTTCCTCAGCATTGGTGGCAAGGGACCAAACAAAAAAATAATAAGAACAAGGGACTCTGCAGCGTCAGATCCGACCCATGTTAGATGGATGGATCTGATGCTGCAGGGTATAGTAGAGGCGGCGGATGAAGAAAAGGTAAGTAGGGGGTTTGTGGGTGTACTGGCGGTTTGGGGCGACTTGGGTTTGGTTTTTTGTACCGAGGAAAAAACATATTCGCATCGAAAATGACTACTGTCAATTTCGCTGTGATTTTGTACCTCGGTCGAATAACCTAAATCCCTAAAGGGATAACACTGGACTACTACACCACAAGAGTCCATTGCTGACGCTCTTTTATAACTTTCATAAGACTGGTGGCCTATCTCTAAAATTCAATTGGGCCCCCACACATCGTCAGCCAGCCTGGCATGCACCCAGTGACACAAAATAACATTCACAAACTTCATTCCAATAGAACATACAAACAATGCATTATTTATCATTCATTCAGACACAAAAGTCAACACACATATGCTTTCATATACTCTCACTCACACACAAATGAACCCAGCACCTCCATTGATATACACTGTGTGCATACAACATATATTCAGTAAAAAACTTTGTTAAAGGGACGTTGTGATTAAGTTGCGCTACTAAAAACCTATGAAATTCAGTAAAAAACTTTGTTAAAGGGATGTTAAAGTTCCAAGTAAAACTGAAAAACCCCTGAAATTCACCAGTTATGGTAAGTTAAACAACCATAACTCACGCCACCACTGTGCACTGCTAAGACTAACACCCAGGACATCAAAATTGACATCACAAATGTCATTGATGACATCACTGATGACATTGCATGTCTGGCCTTATTGACATTGCGCCTTGCTTTCTCCATTTGTGGACCAAATGAAGAAGAACAAAGCCACATTTGTCCCTGCGCAATCCGTGAAAAAATTACTTGAGAATTTGGAAACATGTCCATGACCTTCCCAAGTCCTTCTTTCATTGCAAATCGCAAAGAAATTCCAGACACATGGCCTAAACTGTTCCCTCCACAATGTATTATAATTATGTCTGGATGTTGCTCTGTCTCCAAAGTAGCACAGAGAGGTAGCAAGTCCAACCATTTCATTCCCGTACTACATGCCAGTGCACTTCCACATGTGGGAATTCAAGATCTACAGCTACTCCACAGCTTTCTGCATGCACCTTCAACCAATGTATCCACGAGTCTCCCAAAATCCAAACAATCTGTTTTCTGAAACACACAGCCATAGCTATCTGTTCTTCTCTCAGCAAAAAGAGTATCTGAGAAACTCTCTCCTGGCACAACACATCCACTAAACTTTACTGACCAATCCCTTCCTCTGCTCATTCTCATTTGCATGCCTCCCCACCACAAAATCCCCAGATGTAACACGCGATGTCCGCGGACTACCGCCATGTCCGCGGACATATCGTAACATGGACAGTCCTTCTACCATTTCCATTTCACTTTCTGTGCCATTCCCTCATTGGATATAGCTAAGCAGTCACACGACCATCCACCAATCACATCCAAGACCTCTACATCTAACTGCATCATCATAGATCAGCACTTCAAATGTACTGTTAATCTCTCTGAGTACAAGTGGCATATCATTGGAAAGCACCTTCTACAAGAAATACTGTACAAGTCTCCAAGATTTCTACTTGCAGCTGCAAGCATATCCATATGCATGAACACAAACTACAGGTATTCATGTTTTCTGTACAGTACATGTACAATTCGTATAGATTCATATAAACAGATTAACTGACTTTTAGCTTGTATAACCTATAAAATGAACTTACTGTCATTTTTCCATCTTCTAAAATCAACTGTCACTTCCAAACCTATCTGCTATTTCATTTATTTTTACACACACATTTGCAAAGCATGTTGAACTAACATATTTAAAATACAATATAAAGAGTTAACATACTCAAACAAAATTGCATGCACATAGTATGTTCAAATATCAAACAACAATACTTGTACAAAAACATAAAAATCAATGTCTAAATTAAAATCAGTGCTATATACAAACAAAATTACTAATTTGTTTCCTTTACAATTGCAGGGAACACCACTCTCCGGAAAAGAAGCAGTCAAATTTAAAGTACAAAGAACAACTAAGAAAAAACCTGCTAATTCCAGAACAAAAGTAAGTTAAATGCCACCATAATATTTGTACTATTACTCAAACACACTGTAAGGTTAATTCATGCTATTTTTGCGCCTAAAAATAGAGATTGTGCACCATTCTGTCCACAAATCCCCATTTCTTAAACAGAGATTTACAGGTAGAATGGCATGCAAATTCCTATTTTTCGGTGCACAAATGACCCAACTCAGCCCCTAGAAGTTTGATATTATAGAACAAACAAGTGTTTTAATTGTGTACCATTAGATTTACTATTTGTATTTCTCCACACCACTAGCTTACTTTCTACTGTCATCTGAACCCCAGTTTAGTAGCACATAAATTCAAGAATACCCATCCCAATTAGTTGTAGTTACCCAATGAACAATCACACCCCATCACATACATCTTTATCATCATACTCAGACACTCATGCACACAGCACACATACATTGCAGAACACCCCAACCCATACCTTTTTTTCAACAGACCCTAAAGAATGCGTACCAAAAATCAAATCCGTAGAAAGCAACGCAGAAGCAGAGCAAATGAAAACAGAAGTGTCCAAAATAAGCATCCATCTCTAGCAGAATGTGTAAAAAAAGTTCAAACAAAACAGCTAATGCAGTCATTTAGCGAAACAAAACAAGCTTCAAGTACAGAAACTTTGCCTCTTCTATCAAAATGTAAAAAAAAACAGAAAACAATTAACAAAAATTCAGCTACCACTACAGATAAAACTGCTCCTATAAATCTTGATATACTGCCAAGTAAGCATACCAAAAAAAGTATTTTAGCAAAAATGTTCCGTCACAGAGTCCTTCAAAATCCTATAAAAACAGGAGAGAATTAAGGCACAACCCTTAAAACCTATCGTAGGAAATTAATCTTAGAAGCTTTGATAGACAGTGCAATCCTTCTCAAAAGAAAGTTATTTATTTTAGTGTTAAACAAAATGAAAGCACTAACAAAACTAATGACTAAATTACAAAAAAGACTTCTCAATAAACGAAATGTCAACAGAAATAACTTCTTAAGTATCTGTGGAGGTGAGTGGAGTCACACTACAAGCACCGAACCATATTTTAATGAAGAAGCATACAAACAAAAGCAAACAAATACAATTGCCATACATAGCAGTGGACGAGGTTATGAAAAAGTTAATAATACCATAATGGAACAAGAAATACTGATTACAAAAATATCCCCAGAAAACTTTGAATTACCTCCCTATTCAACTGAATTACAACGTTTAGTATACAAATGGCCATGCACGTCAATGTGTAACATTCCCAAAAAATCTTTCAAGTCTTTACGCCAATTCCTCAATCAATATGTGAAAGGCAAAGACAAAATCACAATTAAACTACTGCAAAATATGCATACCTGTCCAGTGCGCAAGTACACATGACTACAAGGTCATTCATTGGCCTGCATTTCAGGACCTACTTGCAAAACCACCTTCCATTATATCAAAATGATATCAACACATCATTCAACTATAAGAAATCTAGTCTATAAACTGTACTATGCTAAAGGTCCTGCTTTAGCACTAGCCAATTTAATTAACATTCTTCTACATGGTACAGGAAAAGACCTACTTGAAGAAATCGACTATATCCAGAAAAAATATTTTGGAAGTGAAAGCCACTTACAGAATGAAATAGCTTTAAAACAAATTATCAACCTTCTACACACATACTAAAAAGAAATACTGAAATTTAAAACTACATCTGCTGAAGTACCAAACCATGTGTGTGTATGTTGACGCAGAACTTTTTATAAAAGTAACACAAAAACTGTAGACCTAACATACAAAATAGAAAACAATGAAGATTCTAAATGGTATGAATTAGCTCTCTACCTTATAGCAGAAAACAAATACGAAATAACTGACCCCTTAATACTTTGCAGTTACTGCACTACAAAACTTGACAACAACCAAACTCCTTCACGTGCTATCACAAATAATTTGGAATTATTTCCACTACCAAAACCCCTACAACAACTCAATTTATATGAGAGCATCATGATTCAAACAGTGCACCCCTCTCAAGCAATAATACGCCTTCAACCAAAAACAGCAAAATTACCTTCCTCTGAATTAGTGAAAGGTATTTGTGGAAAAGTAGTGTATGTACCGTTAGATCTAAAACAAAATGTGCACACTCTAGGAGTGAAACGTCCAATGGAGCAATCTTTAATTATCTTAGTAAATGGTGTACATACAAAAGACAAAAAAATTTGGCAACAACTGGTAGATTTACATAAAGTTAGACAAGCCTTGCAATATCTATAAGACAATAATGAATACTACAAAGAAATTAATATTGAAGAAAACTTGAAAGATACCACTGAAATAATTCAAGAGTCACAAGAAGCTGGTCAATTTGAGCTCCTAGATCCTGCTACAGTATCCAATACTTTAGACCATTATACAATTCATCCATTGCACTCTAATGACACCGTAGAAGATGCACTAGAAACGTACCAAATGCGACAAACAAAAGGATCACCAATCAGCATATGGGAAACAAGTATAGAAGTACATGCTTTTCCTCTATTCTTTCAACACTTCTTTTGGAGAAAAGAATACCAAGCCAGAGGAGCACCACATATCCACGTGCTTTTATGGATTAAAGATGCTCCTAAATTTGGTCAAAACAATGACGCCACTGTGTTACAGTTACAGTTTATTGAAAAATACGTAACTTGTGACATTCCATCAGAAGCAACAAATAGTGATCCCCATGCACAAATTTTACAATTTCAAAGACTCAAATGTGGCAAATATTGTTGTCGCAAATACAAAAACAAAGGGAAATACTACACCAAATGATGCTTTGGACTCCCTAGACCGGTTACAAAAACAGGTCCAGTGAACAACTTCATGTCTTCAGTTAGACTTAGTGTTAAAGGTAAATCACCTAAAAATACATATTACATAAAAAGAACAGAAGAAGAAAAATATATCAATGATTACAATGCAATCATTGCCCACTTACGGAATGCAAACATAGATGTGCAGTACATTGCAGACAATTCCACTGCAGTTGCACGATATGTTACATCATACTTAACCAAAGCAGAAAAAACAGAGCTCCAAGACCTCTGGAATGACATGTCATCAGACAAAACACTGGGCCTCATTACGAACCAGGCGGTAAGGGGTTAACAGCGCCGTAAAAGGTGGCAGCACCGTTAACCCCTTACCAGCTAATTACGAGGTCCGTTTGCGGGTCCCTGCCTTAACGGCTGGTTTTACCAGCCGTTAAGGATGGGACCCGCAAAGGGACCTTGGAGGTAATGACGGTACCGCAATTTGCGGTACCGTTATTACCGCTTTCCCCATTTCCATTGAGCTCTATGGGGGGAAAAAATGGGAATGGGGAAGGGCCAATGGTGAATGGTGAATTACTGCCCCGCCAACCTTGGAATGGGGCGGTAATTCCGCCATTCACCATCGCGGAATCGGTAAGGTACCGGCGTCAACCATGGCGCTAATAGCCTGGTTAACGCCTGGGTCCTAATGAGGCTCACTGTCTCAGAAATTATACAGCTTGGGCATAAAAACGCTCTCCCATAGAGAATGTGGCTCCTAAGAAGCAGCAGATAGTTTAACTGGTACTGCTTTGTATGGAAAATCTGAAAATTTAATATGGCTAAGTCTTGGTCCTGCTAAATCTATAAAAAGAGTTCTAAAATCATACGAAGATATAGGACCTCATTACAAATCAGGCGGTCCGGAAATAACTGTGGTGGTAAACCCGCCGCCACCGTTGTTTCCGGACCACCTGATCCCGACTACTGCAGGTTTGACCTGGCGGGTTTAACACCGCCCGCCTGCAGGCGGACGAGGAAACACCGGCAGCATTACGAGATGCTGCCGGTATTTCCATAATCCCCATTCCCATTGATTCCACTAGGTCTCAATGGGAATGAGGATTAACACCATTCCGCCTCCGTGATTCCCGGAAAACCGGGGTTGTAATGCCCCGGTAATTCCGAGAATCATGGAGGTGGAATGGTAATATGAGTCCGGCGGTAACCAGGCAGTTTTACCGCCGGACTCGTAATGAGGCCCATAGAAACAATAGCCAAACATGATCCCAACAGTCAAGACATTTAAAAAAACAATTTACTGGACACATACTACCCAAACAGAAGTACCACTTTGGAAACCTATATACAAAAATAATATAAAACCCGATGAAAAAAAAGGTAAATACAGAGTGTCAAATTGTGAAGGCAGCTTAGTAAAACTCACCAAACCAAATTTAATTAATCACATCAAATTGTCATTAAAGACTCCTCAACATAAAGAACTATATTACATGTCCCTGCTACAACTCTTTAAACCATGAAGAAATACTAGATAACTATGACTCCTATGAAGACGCTTTCAAAGCAAATGAAAGCACTATAACCGATGTAAACTTTACACAGTACAAAACAATGTTGCACAATGAACAGCAACACGAAGAAGAACTCCAGGCCCAACTAGATAAGGACACTCCTGACACTAGTCGACCTTCTGTAACAGGAAGCCAAGAACCACTGGGAGAGCCACTAATAAAAAATGAGGCAGAATTAGCTATGACGGTAGAGTAGAAAACACCAGTATGAAGATAAAGAAGACTTAACTATACTACAATCAAAACTAATCAATGAGCAACGTACCATTTTTGAAGAAGTAACAAAAGAAATTGCACATGGTGTACAACATGAAAACATAGAATGCACCTGCCAAAATTACAAAACTATACTACTGTACGTCAGTGGTGAAACTGGTTCTGGCAAAACATTCTTAATCAAAATCATCAGTAAATTCCTTCAACAATTCAACAATTGACAAAGAACAAACTGTCAGCTGTTGTCACTGCCCCCACAGGTTTAGCTGCCTACAACATAGGCGGTGTCACTTTACACCGATTACTACTCCTGCCAGTAGAACACCAAAACAAATTAGACGATTACAAACTTTCTACACAAGCTGCAATGGAACTACGCAGAGTATTAAAACAAATGAAAATGCTACTAATAGATGAAGTGAGCATGGTGTCCAACCTAATGTTGGCTTTGATTCACCTCAGATTACAAGAAGTACTCAAAACAAACTACGAAGAGCTCTTTGCAGGAAAAACACATTATTGTTTTCGGAGATCTTCTCCAATTGACACCAGTAAAAGGTGAGCCTATTTTTAAAACATTAGGACACAAACTCTGCAGTAAAACTGTTGGCAGCATTGGAAATGTCAACCTTTGGCAACATTTCCAATACAGAGAATTAGCAGAAAACATGCAGCAATCTGCAGATCTCACTTATGCCAAGATCTTAAAAAGTATTAGAGTTGGTATACTATCTAAAGAAGCACAAGCAATATTGAAAACCCGGCACATTCATGCACTTTATGGCGATAATGCATGTGCTACAGATGTTATAGAACAATTAGTCCACAAAAATGTCAATTGTATGGCCTTAATGCCAACTCTTGCAAGCTGTTTCAAATTCAATGAAATAATGTTAAATAAAGAAATGCAACCAATAATGGAAATTAGTGCCACAGACAAACTAGATGTACATGTTATGACACTACCCATGTGTGAGCAAGCCACAACAAGACTAAACAGTTTAGAAAATTCAATCTCCAACACAGCTGGGTTGGAAAAGATATAAAAATTATCCCTAAATTGCAGAGTAATCCTTAAACATAACCTTCACGAGAACCAAGGACTAGTTAATGGAGCACTGGGTACAGTTGTTGGCTTTCCAACATACCCATGTGACAACAAAATTCAGTTTGTCAATATTCTCTTTGACAAACTTTCAGAAGTAAAAAGGATAGGACGCTCAACAGCTCGATTCCTTCTCTTCAAAGACATGTATGTACGCAGAAAACAATTTTCTCTAACTCTTGAATATGCAGTCACCATTCATAAATCACAAGGTCTTAGGCTATACAAAGCAATGATAGACATTGGTAACGCAGTCCTTAAAGAAGGCATGAGTTACCTAGCACTATCACGCTTACGTACACTTGACGGTCTATTTCTAATCAACTTTGATGGAAGTAAAGTAAACGCTGATATTCCTTGCATTTTAGAATACAATGGACTTTGTTCACTATACACCCCCCATCTAAACACATATTCTGTTCCAGAAAAAGTAAAACGTTGTAAAAGAAAACTAAATCAAACAGAAATGCAACAGGATGTCACTGAAAATCCTCCAAAGACATTAAAAGAAACTAAAACTTCATCAAGTACCACAAGCATAAAAGGACCAATTAGGGAAAGTAAACCAGGTAATTCATCAAAGAAGGAAGACAAACTTAAAAAAAAAATCACTCAGATACAGAACTACCTGGTCTATTTAAACTCTCAAATATAGTTGGTGTAAGTTGCTATGCAAATGTAGCAATGAATATTCTATTTCAATTACCACCAGTTGTTGACAACATTTACTTACACAGTACAGACCAATTGTGTTTGCAAATGTTAGTACTTCATAGAAACGCAACACACAATCCTGACAACACGTATAGTGTTTATGGAATAAGACAACAATTGGACTACTGTGCTGGAATGGTGAAATTCACTATAAACTCACAGGAAGATCCACAGAATTTCTAATGTACTTACTACAAGTACTGGAAAACAAAAGCATACCTATAAATGAAATCTTCCAGATTTCATACATGTGGAAACATACATGCACTCTCTGCAACAATGTGACACAAGAACAAATCCCCAATGAACGCTTCGTATTTATATAAATACCTAATTGTGAATCCATTTCATTTCAGCAACTTGTACAAAATGCAAACCATGGTAGATTATGTTCTACCTGCAATTCGGATAATCGCTCCACCTTACTAATACAAACAAATAGTAAATACCTAATACTAATGCTTCTACGTTACAATGCAGAAGGTACCAAAAACAACTGCAAGCTGACTGGATTCACACATGGTCAAGTATCACTTGGTATGAAAACCTTCACAACAATAGGTATATTCTACCACGCAGGAGCCACAACCAATTCAGGTCACTACACTGCATATCTAAAAAAGAAATTTGGATGGTTTGAATGTAATGATAGTACCATTACTCTAAAGCAGAGATTACCAGCAAATCTTTCAAACGCTTATTTAATGTTCTTAAAACCAAAATGTATTAACTAAACTGTACTTAAACCTTAACTAAACTTGTAGTAAAAAAATATAAACTGTTAGAATATTCCAACAGGTATCTAACTGCCTGAAGATTCTACAACTAATCAGATAAATGAATACCACTAAATTATATCAAAAAATAGACAGTTAGAATACTCCAACTGGTATTTAACTACTCCAAATTTTTACAATATCCAAACAGATAAATCACTACCACTAAATGACATCAAAAATTAGACAGTTAGAATACGCCAACTGATATCTAACTGCTCCAAAATTTTACAATATCCAAACGGATAAATCAATACCACTAAATTACATCAAAAATTAAAAAGTTAGAATACGCCAACTGGTATCTAACTGCTCCAAAATTTTACAATATGCAAACAAGTGAAAACAAACAAATAGACTGTAGCATAACAAAACAAGTTTTTTTTTTTAATCCAACATGGATTTTCTTTTCTCCCACAGACCCAATGATTTTAGCAACAAACACAGAAACTGAGCAAATTGCACAGTGCACTGGTTTGTAATCTACTAAATATGAGAGTAAAAAAAAAAGTTGATTATTCAATGTTATAAGTCGTTACAAAATACCAATACTAACATGATCTTTTCTTTTATCACAGAAATGAATAAGAAATACATGTACTCCAGTTACTAAACCAAACAGTAAGTATATTATAATAAGTACAACCATTGCAACATATCACACCCATAGTGGCTTTTAACTTTGTTCCTTATAAATTTGTTCTTGGATCCCAAACTTATAAGCCACTATGAGTGTGATATGCTGCGGTGGTTGTGGCCAGGGCATAGAGTCTTGGGAGCATGGCCATATGGGTAGGTATTTTGCACTGCAAAGTTATTTGTCACCTGGCTTATTTATGGCAACTTATTCTAAAGTCACTTCCATGGTGCCTCCAAGTATCAAAGACTGATGATTCCCCTTGCAATGTCCTTTTCTATGTAGTCACTTCTGTTAGTGCAATCCATATAGTAATTAAGAAGTTTTCATGTATTTTGACTCAGAGGGCTTGGACAGAGCTCTAATAGGTGAGTTTCCTGCATCTGGAATTATCTTTTTTTGTGTTAAAATGCCATCTTCCACTAATGTTACCAAAAATGTATTCTGGGGCAGGGGTGGGCTGTTTGGGGGCGCCAATGAGACCATGTGGAATTCCACACACTGCATTTCATTGCTCCCCTCCCCCCACACTCTTACAATGCTGGATACTCCCCTGCTTAGTTTGGTAAGTGAAGCAAGTTTTGGTGGCCTGTAACCTGAACCATGGCACCCATTGACTAATTTGCAGCAAACCGCCCTGAAACAGTGTCTGCAAAACTCAAAATACTTTTTGCCAGTTTGGTGAAGATTATTTTGGTGGCAGGAGGGAAAGTTATACAGGGCTCCTAAAAGTGTGCTTTTAACACAAAATCCCATACGGGTCCTTCCGCGCACCTACAGCAAAAACTTCTTAACAAATGTTCACCATGTTTGGAAGGCATATAGTACTGAAATTCATTTCACAGAATTTGCAGAGTATGACAGTTTTGCGTCACAGGTTTTCCCAACTTGACTCTTTCCACTCTACTTGGGGAGGGCGCACGTTCCGCCAACTTCATTTTGAAATTAGGATGGTGGTGCTTTAGTAGCATTTGAAAAGTGGCAAGACTAATTTTAGAGGTGTTGCAGAGCTGTGGCTTGCCACAGAGAATGCACCATGTGTTATTGTTAGTGTGTCTTCATACCTGGGGCCTGAATATGTACTGTGATCTCTGCTCACATTGTCCAAATGTGACACGCGACCTCACTAGGGTCAGCCAGCAGCCCAGCCCCCCAACAAACATTCACAAACACTATTCTATTAAAAAAAAATATATTTTTTTTTAAGTACCTCTACTCTGCTTTCAAATGCTCCTAGGCCACGTCTCATGTTACACCGTCCTAACCTCTTTGCACTCACGCACCTCCAGACAGAAACCAGCAAGCTGAATGAGCTTCCTAGTTCCTGTCTGTCGCACAAACATAAACCTGGAAAGTGATTCTCTGAGCTATGGCCCCTGGAAGTGCTGCTGCTTGCTTGTCAGAAGCCAGTTCAGCACCCTGGCTGCTGACTTTGAGTCAGGCGAGCCAGGGTGAGGGTCTGACCATGCAGGACATCCCAGCTCTGAATGTGCTGCAATGCGGCTGCCAGGCATCACAGCATTATGTAATGAGACAGCACAAGCCTTACTGGGCACCCCAGGCGGGCTCACGCTGTCCAATTACATAATTGATAATTGCAGCCCCCCTTCCCTCCCTCCAAAAGATGGGGGTGCACAAAAAGACATGCCACAGAAGATGGGGGGGAAAAACCCCGTCCCCCCCTATAATTACGCCCATGTCAGAGACACTAATGTCTTTTACCATTCTGGTGGAACTGCTCCTCCTTTGCAGTGCAACCTTTCTAAATTGCCGCCTTTCATGTAGGAAATAATAAGGTATTCCACAGCAGAACTTGCCCTCTTTTCCTCTGTTTTAGATCCCTCTAGAAACAGGTGAACTTTGGGTACAGGCAATATTTTCCATTAAAAAGAGGAATCTGATAGAATGCTGGAACGTGTTGTTGGAGACTAGCTCAGCCGAGCTCCTTGCTTCTATCTGTCCCCAACAATCACCTTGTCACTGTTTTGTTGCTGTTGATTTATTACAGCCCTGTAAACGTAATTGTTAGGGACAGTCCTCGAATTCAGGAAGGGAAGAAGACATTTGCTTTGCAAGAGAAATGGTCCACGGCCATGCTGTGTGGCAGAGAGGTAATCAGCACAGAAACAGACAGCTTAACAAGCAAACGTCATCCACATTTCAGCAGCAAACCATTTCCTGTTTATAAGTATCATAACGAAAACAAAACTGTCGCTTCTTGCTGATCACCATACCTGCTGTCTACCACGTGCTTGCTCACACGTGCATGAACATGTCTATAAAGAGTGGGTGGGAATGTTTCGTTAGAAAGGATTTTATGCTATTCGAACATTACTAGCCATTCGTATTTTGTGTGACACAGCCAATCAGAATGCAGGGAAAATGGGCAGTAGTTCAAGCCAATGATCTCATCATTTTACTCTCTGTGGCATTTAACCCTCCTCGCCCACTTGTTTTTCTTCATCCCAAATACAATCTATTTGATTGTCGGTGCTAATTTAAAGACATTATCCTAGTGCTGTCCTACTGGCCCTCCTCTGTGACTTAAGCATCCAGCACTCATTGGCCTCCTATACCCTCGGTGCTACTTCTGTTGTTTTTCTCGGACTCTATATCCTGGCTAACATCTGCTAATATGTTTGACTTCAAATGACTGAAAGCTCTTTATGCATAGTGTTTGTTCAATCATTATTACCAGCACATTATGAAAACAGAGAATTGTTCTATTAAGCCCTGTATACCTAGACTGAGGGCTGTACCAGGAGATATGGGCCATAATTATTGTTATGGCCTGAGGGTGGGGTCTATAAAACCTCTATGTCCTAAACAAACAAAAGAGTTTAAAGGAGCAGCTGGATGCCTCTTCAGGAAGAGCCGTTTCGATACTTCCTATATGCTGGAAACCAGATGTCGCGCCATGCACGACACCAGTGCATAACATACCCATCTGCTGCCTCCAACTTTCGACGTGCTACGCCAACAACAGTCCCTACTATCCCATAATTAATGTGGGTATATCCGAATCTGCATTGAATGCCTAATATATTCCATTTCCATAATTATCACAGAATTCGTTACCCAATCTACAGCAAAACTGCATGGTTTGCATATCCTAAAATGGCTGCAGCATTCTGAAATCGCACCTCTGTAGTCTGGAAGTGCCTCCGACCTCTGATTGGTCAGGCATCTCCCTATAGCCAATCGGATTCGACTGGCAGGTGCAAGCCGGCTCTCGATGAAGGCAGTCAACAAAGGCTCCCACTGACTGAGCTGACCGAGCTGGCGAGCACAGAGCGGGCCACACCGCTAATGTTTCTACTATCGAGAGCCAATCCGAGCAGTCCGCTTCCTGCACCTGACCATCAATACACACCCGTCACACTACGCAGATGAGGCCTGTCTTCACCACAAACGCAATCCTCATATTATCAAACTCCCGGTGAGAGTGCCACATACTGCTTGTTAATGCTGATTTTCAGAATAATATATGGCGTCACACTCCCATTCATAATCTTGCTTGCAATAAGCTAGCCTACATAACCCTGTTCGCATCGACCGATAGCACTACGACCGGAGAACACCTGACGTGTCTCTGACACCTATGCGACCATGCGCCATCACAGAATGGCCTGTACCCATTCACACTGAGATGGACACCACTTGTAACATTTGATTGATTGATCTCCACTGCATAAACGAGTACCTGTAGTCTCATGATGATTCACGTAGGACCCCTATATGTCTGCTGTGTCAGCTATAGATAACAGTAAAAAGTGTTCTATTGACTACTATAACACTATAAATGTCCTTATGCTTTAAATGCCTGTAATATAATGTGTTGCAGCTCCCTTCATGTACTAGGACCATGCTTTTGTAAAAACATCATATGTCTCGTTCTATGATTTCGTATAGCAATCTGCGTGCCCTGTATTAGTACCTTGTTTCGTCTAACGTCTACAAGGTACTCCTCTCCTTAATAGCACCTTAGTCACAACAATGGAGACTAGGGCACTTCAGACACATCCTAGCAGTGATCTATATGCCAACAATCTCGTACTAGCATTGTTTTTATCATGTACTAGGACCCTCTCTCTCTTATCCTCTCGATCCCGACCTAAATTACAACAGTGTTTTGTAACTGTCAGCTTTGTAGGTAGGACTGTATTCTGATCCTTGTCTGCCAGGTTCAGCAGTCTTTAATTTGGCCCTTTACACTAGTAGAGACTAGATGATGATATTGTTAATCAGTATTAGTTATACTCAGTATTGGCCTGTACGCCAACACTATTGTACAATGTCCCTTGCATTCTAGGTTCTCTCTTTGTGACACACGATTACACCCGCTCGTGCCACAGACGTTCCTGCCACTGACCTCAGCCCACTATGTTTGACTTACATTGGCATTCCACCCTGCTAATCTACATGCTAACTCCTCTGTCCTCGACATTAACCCGCTACAGCAGTGACTGACTACCAAATCTCACTCTCTCTGAGAAACATTATCTCAGTATGTCACGCTCAGGTAATTACCTCAGTCCCAACTGCCCTTCACTCCAGCATGGACCCTCATCTCCCTCCTACCTGACCACTGGCCTACCACACAGCCTCAGTACAATGTCAGGATCATCAGCCATAAATCCTTATTTGAATGCACCTGCCCTGTGGTTGGAGCACTTTCCAACCAAACCTACACCCAATCAACCATGTTCCATACACCTTAGGAACCTTAGATTAGGCTCCAGATTCACACGTGCAGCCTGGCAGCCAAGCTATACCAACACCACCCTGAACCACCTTAAACGTACCACATCTCACAGCACTAATAACACCCACTCAGTCTCGCCTAGCATTAACACAAGGAAATCCCATACCACCAAAGAGACCACCATTAAGGGGGCCCTTGTTAACGCCAGGTCCATCCCAGCACATGCACTGGACATCGCAGACCTCATTACTGCTCATGACCTAGACTTCCTCCCCATTATGGAGACTTGGCTACATACTGCATCAGGACCCTTTCTATCACTTGCCATTCCTAGTGATTACACCATCATTAGATGTGACCGCAACACTAACCAATCCAAAGGTGGTGGTGTCGCCTTTAGTCACAAAAACTCACTGAGTCTCAGAGTCATCCCTAACCAACAGATTCCTTCCACAGAGTTATTATCGGTTAAATTACCTATCTCGCCCAACCAAACCGCCGCTATGCATCTCGTCTACAGGCCTCCTGAACCCTCGACTACCTTCATAAACGACATCACATCTATCCTAGCTGATAAAACCAAGACCAACTCCCAGATTATCTTATTAGGAGATTTCCACTTGGGCTTTCAAGACCCTAATAATCTCAAAGCAATGGACATGACCAACACTCTCACTGACTCAGGCTTCTCCCATCACATCCTTGAACCCACCCATATCAAGGAGAGAATCCTTGATTGGCTGGTTGATCTTAATTGCAGAGGCAACATTGTGACTAATTCACCTTGCATATGGTCTGACCATCACACTATCACTCTCAACATCATAGACAATGATCAATGTCCCAGACAGGATATTGCTCCGTCAATCTGCACTAGAAATAAAAAAGATATAATGAGGGAGAAATCGTTCCTCCATATCTTACCTATATTAAACAATGCCTCATCATCTTGCACAGACCCCACAATATTAGTGGATACCTTTAACGACACCATGCTTAAAGCTATGAACTCTATCGCCCCTATCAAACAGCGGAAATCTAAACCATGTGCACACCTCAACTCATGGTTAAATCCACAATTGAGATTGCTACGCAAAGATAAGTGAAACTCTGAAGCCCGTTGGAAAAACCACCCATCTGAGGAGAACAAGGGCAGCCTCATGAGAGCCTCCCTTAACTACAGGAGGCAATCCTCCAAGCAAAAAAAGACACTTATAACAAGCGCATTCAGCAAGCTGAATCCAATACCAAAGAGCTCTTTAAAATTCCTAAAGAACTTGAATCTCCAACCACCCCCCCGGACATTTGTAGCAAAGACAGTACATGGTGAGCTAATATCCAAAAAGTGCTCTTCAACAAAATTGTGACCCTCCAATCGAAAATAAATGCCAAAAAAGCTATCTTCAAACTGACTCACAGCATACTCATCCTTCTGGTAAAACATCCCACATCCTGCACACTCATAAACCTTTCAGCTTCTCGCCTCTATCTATCCCAGAGGTAGAAAATATTATCAGCAAACTCAAACCCTCCAACTGCCAGGGCGATACATGCCCAGCTCCCCTCATTAAGGAGTCTGCCCTTGAACTCAACCCATTCATCACAGCCTTAATAAACACCTCTTTTAATACTGGCATTGTTACAGACAATCTCAAGGACGCTTGGGTTATCCCCCTACTCCAAAAATTGTCCTTAGACCCTAGCATACCCACTAATTATAGGCCTATCCCCACTGTCCCCTTTCTGCTAAAAATACTAGACCGAGCTGCTTCTTTCCAAATCCAGGATTACCTGGAATCCATCAAACTCCTCGGCCTTAGACAATCTGGCTTCCATCCTAGGCACGGAACAGAAACTGCCCTTATTGATCTTAAAACCCAAATTGAGGATCTGAAAGACAACGGAAAACTAGCACTATTATTATTATTTTTTTAAACTGTATTTTTTGTCATTTTGCATAACAAACATAACGTAGAAATCCCAAAACACCAAGATTCAACAAGGGAATATAGACCCCTAAACACCCACCCCATCCCCCTACCTTCTCCCAGTGTTATTAACAGGTTCTGAATGCACAAAATTGTCCACAGTTTCAGACCGGATATTGAAGAGCTCCACCGGAAGCACCATAATTATATACACTCATCGGATCATTCCACCATTCCAATGTCAAAAATGTACATAGTCACTGACGATGCACACATGTGGGGGCATTGGCCATGGGTGGAACAAGCTGGGACTGCACAATTAACCAGTAACTTGCTCATCTCTCACAGCCATGTAGCTTCTAAAGGGGCCCCAATAGTCCTTAGGTTTACTGTTAGAAGGAAGCGTCAGATTGTATTGAGATTCCCTGTGTTCACAACTTGACATAAGGTTGAGCCAGTGCTGAAACGAGTGTGGTGCCATGGCCCCCCACGTTTGTTCCACTAGTGACCCTGCAACTGCCAAGGCCATCCTCACCAGGTGTTTCTCGCTGTGGATCCAGAATCCATGAGGGCCAGTAGCCAGTATTCAGGGCAGAGGGGGACAGGACTATCAATCATACACTTCACTGCATCAGCAATGCTCAGCCATAAAGCGTGGATCTGTGGGCACAACCATGCTACGTGGAGGAAATCTGCTGAGGTTTGACAACCTCTCTTGCAATCTGGGGGTTTGAATGGGAATAGGTTGTGCACCCTGAGGGGAGAGAGATACATATGGTGTAAGAATTTGAAGTGAATCAAGCGAAATCTACTATTGGCCGAAATGGATTTGGTCTGGGCGCAGATCTGGCCCCATTGTTCGTCCAACAGCGTTTTCCCCATGGAGTCCTCCCACCTGGCCCTAAAGTGAGTGGGAGGTGAGGGCCTGACTGTGCGGGCCATACCATAAAGGGTCGAGACCAGCTTACTGGTGGATGTCGGGGAGGTGGCATACGTCATAAGGGGGAGGAGAATGGAGTGTTTGGGAAGTCGGGCCATCTGGCCCTCAACACCTCCCGCAATCGAAAGTATAAAAGCTGCGTGATCGGGTTCATGCGCCCCTAGATTTAAGGACTTCCCAGGATATAAATTTAGCATCAGGGGCAAAATCACCTAACGAGTGAATCTGTAGATTAGAAAAGTGTTGTACAAAACTAGCCTCATGTGTGAGTGGAATACCCCAGATATGATATATGTCCATGGTGGGTGAGTACCATTGTACTAGACTGGCCCATGTCGCCAGCCAATGCCAGGCTCTAATGGTGGTCTCCACAGGTTGAATTTCCACCCTAGGGTAGTTCTCCCTCGAGGCCCACAAAACACCCATAAGATCATCGGGACATGCAATAGCCCTCTCAAGTCGCGAATGGGGAAGGTCGTCGTAAGGGGACCATCACCAAATGGCATACTGAGCATGGGCAATCAAATAATATAAAAAAAGATCGGGGACATCCAGACCACCCTGGGAGTAAGGACGACATAATGTATTTAGGGAGACACAAGGGTGCTTCCCGGCCGAGATCAATTTGGTCATCATGGCCTTCACACACCGCCAAAAGGATGCAGGGGGCCAAATGGGAACGTGATTAAAAACGTGCAATAATTTTGGTAAAACCACCATCTTCGACAGTGAAATTCGGGCTGCCTGGGAAATGGGAAGGAGCACCCACGTGTCCACCCTGTGTTCCAGGTATTGTAAAGTGGCAATGTAATTCTCCTCATGGAGCCTTTCCACGGATGTGAAGACACGGATGCCTAAGTAGAGGATACCCTGTGGACGCCAAGCAAAGGTGTCCCCAACGTCTTGTGGGGAGACCACTGCAGTGAGTGGAAGCACCTGGGATTTAGACCAGTTGATACGGAGACCCAAATTGAGAGATTTCTTCTACCACAGTGTCCTGGTTGGTCTGCGGGTATTTGACATATATTAGAATATCGTCCGTGTTTAGCGAGATGATGGAAGTGACAGAGCGAAGTGTTATCCCCCTATGGGGTTGATATTCCCTCAGGGCGCAGGCCACTGGCTCAATGGCCAGGATTAATAGGATAGGGGAGAATGGGCAGCCCTGTCTAGTGCCCCGAGATGGAAGAATAGGGTCGGATTGGATAACATTAGTGTACCCCACAGCCCGACGGGCTATATACAACAGACGGATCCAGTTTAGAAACGTGATGCCCATACCTACCCTCCGGAGGACCTCGAAGAGAAATGGCCATTCAACGGAGTCAAATGCCTTTTCTGCATCCAAAGCTGCTACCGCTATAGGGACCTCCGGGTTCACATTGTGCTTCAGGGTAAACATTCGACGTAGATTGTTCTGTGTGGAACAACCCGGAATAAAGCCAGCCTGGTATAGTAGGATCAGGGCTGGCATATGGGGTAAGAGCCTATCTGCCAACAGCTTCGCCAGGATCTTATTGTCGCTGTTCACCAGCAATAAAGGCCTATACAAAGAACATTGTCTTGGGTCCTTGTCCAGCTTAAGCAGCACCGTCACCAAGGCCATCCTAGTGGACTCAGGGAGCACCCCAGACGAGCTTGCTGCCTCAAACATACTACGCAGATGCGGGATAAGTGGAGACGGGAAGGCTTTATATAGTTCGGCGGTAATACCATCGGTCCTCGGGGCTTTACCATTAGGGAGTGATTGAATAATTTTAAGCAATTCCTCGTCTGAGGGAGGGACGTTGAGCTGCGCTCCCACCTCCGGGTCAAGCCAGCCCATGGCGATCCTATCTAGGTACCTTACAATATCGTCATGACCCGCTGTACACTGGGACGAGTACAGCAAATCGTAGTACCGTCTAAAGGTTTTGTTTATCCTCCCAGAATCTCTAGTGGGATCCCCCTCCGGTGTCACAACCTCTACTATGGGTTCTAATTATCGTTCCTGCCTTATGGCCCAAGCCACGGTTTTGCTCGAGCGGTCCCCCTCCCCATATCTGGCAGCAACTTTCGGGCCCCCCAGGAATCTCTCCTCATCGGCCATCAAGGAACAGATCTCTTGTTTCTTGACATCTATACTAGCCTGGGTCTCAGAGGAATTATTCTGCTCAAGCTATTCTCCAAATCCTTCAACTCTTTTTCCTTATTGGAAATGGATCTACGAATACACTTTAGCACCCTCCCCCTTCCTGAGAAATACACCAACACAGAATATACACTTTAAATGATTCCCAGACGACCCTGGGGTCCGAGACGGAGCCCGTGTTTATTTGGAAAAAGTCTGAAATGGCTTGGCGGATATCTTCCCGAAATGCTACGTCTTCCAATGCCCAGGCTCTGAATATCCAACGGAGTTGTTTAGTGGGGGTGGATGGACCTGTGAATTGCACCAGAACCGGGGAGTGGTTGGACAGAGTGCGAGGTAAGATCGAAGTTTTAGAGGTCCCTCGGGTCAGTTCTGGGGACTTATGTATGTAATCTGTTCTAGAGGAACTACCCTGTACACCTGAAGAAAAAGTAAATTCCCATCTATCTGGGTGTTGGAGGCGCCAAATGTCGATCAGAGTATAGTCAGTGGCTATTGAAGCCCATTTCACAGCCATGCGGGAGAGTGACAACTGTACTGATGAAGACCTGTCAAGGGTCAGAGATAAAGCCACATTAAATTCCCCTGCCCATACCACCTCGTAACCCGGGAAAGTACGCAGATGCACAACACAGTTCTGAAATAATTCCAGGCAATCATAGTTGGGACCATATATGTTGCTGAATAGGACGGACCACCCTGCTATTTCCCCAACCACCAGGACAAATCGACCCTCTGCATCAGTGATCACATTGTGCAGTTTGAAATCTAGCGACAGATGGATGTATATTGCCACTCCCCTAGAATGGGGGGAGTAGGAACAGCCATATCTATGTATAGCCCAACCCACCAGAGCTGGTGATGAGGCGTGTTTTCTTCCCATTAGTGAACCCTTGAATATTCCATATGACCAAAGTAAGTGCTAAATTGGAGGGGGAATACACCCCCTGCTGAAGGATCACGTCAGTAGAGTACTGGGAATGTGGCATGATGTTACTACTTTGTTCGTATGAATTATCCTGTAAGATAATTTGTTGCTTTGTGGAGACCGTGAGTGCATTAGAGCTCGGTGACATGGAAGGTAGTACTCCCCCCCTCCCTTCAAAACCCTGTGTTACACAATGTGTAGCATTCCATGAACTTTGAAATAGAACTTCACCCCTCCTCCCCCTACCCACACCAGAAACCCCAATCTACCGGCCGTAACATCCCACCCCCCACCCAAACAACCTGACCCACAGACTCCAAGTATAAATACTGTGCCACTGGGCATGGGGGTGCTGGCGGCCGCTGTGGCTCCCTAAGTCAGGAGGCATCGCCATATCTATAGACAGGCATTCGACTACCAAACATCACCATTAACTCCAACCGATACACTACTAAAATGATCCAGGGGAACAGCCCCGAGGGACCCTTACACCCATCAGGATATTTGCGCAAACCTACGATCCCACGGCTCAGGGGGAGCCCCGGGAAGGCACATCTGGATCCAGAATTTCAGTTGCGAATCTCTCAGCTGCGTCCAGGGAAGTAAAGAATAGAGTTTTACCCTTGTGGACCACCCTGAGCTTAGTCGGGTACAACATTGCGTAGTCTACAGCTTTTTTCCTGACGATTTTCTTTGTGTTTTGGAATGGTCTCCTTTGATCCTGAACTTGTTGACTAAAATCCGGGAATACGCCTATCGTAGCGGAGCCTCAACTCACGACCTTCATCTCTCTCACCGCCCGCAGCAGAATATCCCGATCCCGATAATTAAAGATATGGGCAATGATGGCCCGCTCAGGAGCCCCCGGCGGCGACCTGTTCGCCAAGGAGCCCGTTCAACCATGAAGTGATTTGTGACCGGCGGGTTGTCGAGGATTTCCAGGAGAAGTTTTTCCACAAACTGCTCCATATTGTCTATCCGGGTGGTCTCTGCCACCCCCGTAATCCTTATACTGTTCCGCCTAGATCTCCCTTCAAGATCTTTGTTCCTGGCCACGACTTTTTGCATCGTCTGCTTGAGAGAAGCAACCTCGCGTTAAAGAGCTGCAATTTTGTCCTCACCGTCCCCGATTCTATGCTCCGCCTCGGACATCCTGCCACACAGCTTGTCGATTTGTACCGCAGAAACATCCACTTTAAAAGATAAGGCATCGATTTTAGCACCTAGACTATCTGTACTCCCTTTCAGCGCCAACATGGTTTGATTGAGATCCACCATGTCGCTCTGTGAGGAGCCCGAAGTAGACTCATGTTGTGGTGGTACCTGATCCAGTCTACCAAATTGCTCCATTTTCGATTGTTTTTTCTGGTTACCCATCCCAAGCAGACTCTCAGATGGAGAAGGAGATGGTATAGCGTCCACTTCTAGAAGGAGGGCTCTGAGGGAAAGAGCAGGAAGGCAACTCCGGTCTTGATGACTACCCCCAGGGATAGGTAGACTCCTGTGATGGATCCAAAGTGGACAAGGGGGTTGCCTTAGTAGGAATGAGGCGAGATGTATCAGGCGCCAAAGCCACAATTGTACAACCCTTGGCGGATCTAAGGATCTGGGGTCCAGTGAAGCCCGCAAAGCTGAAGCCCCACCGGAGGCACAGGTGCCGAGACCCAATTATGAGGAGGCCCCCCTGCTCGACTCTGCAACTCACTGCAACCTCTGGGAGAGCGCAGGTCCGCCGCCTGACCCAGGGCCGGACCATGCTGTATTGCGGGTAAGAAGGTCTGTTGTCCTGCACTCCCTATTAGGAGAGGAGGGTAAGAGGGGTGCGTTGGTCTGGTCCCAGGGGCGGCCGAGCTAACCATCACATGAGAGTAGGAGTGACCGCTATGGAGCGTGGTGGTGCCTAGGTCTCAATCTCTGGAGTCCAGAAGGTGGGAGAATGCACACAATTCTGTTTCAGGTGGGTGTGGGTCCATTGAAGAGAATGGGCCTCATTACAACCCAGGCGGTAAATTCCCTACTTTTCCACCATGGTGTAAACTCCATTTACACCATGGTGGATGGCGGATTTACCGCCCCATTCCAAGGTGAGTGGGGCGGTAAATCCCCATTCCCCATTTACCCTTCCCCATTCCCATTTTTGCCCCATAGGGCATAATGGGAGTGGGCAAGGCGCTAATTACGGCACCGTAAATTACGGTGCCGTAATTAGCACCAAGGCGGGTTAGCGCCTTGCAATTTAACACCTGCTAAAAGCAGGCGTTAAAATGGTAATCAGGCATTAAGGGTTAACGGCGCCGACAGCACTGTTAAACCCTTAATGTCTGGGTTGTAATGAGGCCCAATGTCCAATTGGGGGTCTGTCAGCTGCGTGAACACATCCTCTGGCAGGCGACCCCCTCCAAAGACAGCGAGTGAAGAGAAATGGCGGCAAGACTGCCCCCCCAGGGGCCCACCAGCGGCCTGAACTTCAGCAGGATTCCAGAAGCTGTGTGTCAACAATGGGGAGCGCAGGCTAATGAGGCTGATAGAGTAGATGATGGAGGACTATATAGACTGGAGAGGAAGATATAGAAGCCAGCTTCGAGCGCGCCCGGGCACAACATCGCAACTGGCTCTGTGCTGATGCCTCCCCACAACATTCGGCAAGTCCAGGTATTTCAGTCAGGGGTAGGGGGGAGCACCATCCAAATGACCGGGCCCCCCAGCCACAGGCCCCCAGGGGCTAGCTGCCCAGCAGGATCAGAGCCACAGTGCCCGTACAATCCGAGTCCTACAGGCGGGGGGACGTGGGCGAGTAACACTTCCACGCACTAGTCCCTCCCAGCGGCGAGCGCCCCAGGGCTCGGCAGCGAAGAGTGAAGCAGCGTCGCAGCCACTGCCGCGGGGGGATGGGTCTCCCACCGTAACCCAGAAGGCCCGCTGGTTAAACGTCCCAGAGGAGATCTTAGGTAGCAAACCGCAGGTTCTGGGAAACCACCACGGGACCCACAGGTGCAGAAAAAGATCAGCCGCAGGATGTTATCAGGAGCACGGCCGGACAGTGCCATTAAAGGCCATAAATCATTCCATATATTCCGCCTCTGACAGAGCACTTTCAGGCTGCGGCCATCTTGCGTGCCGCGCAACAACGCCCCCCAACTAGCACTATTATTACTACTTGACGTATCAGCAGCTTTTGATTTGGTGAATCATCAAATTCTCTGCAGGCATCTCAAATTGGCTGCCCATTTCTCAGACAAAGTCACCACCTGGATCAGATCTTTCTTGGACAATAGATCCATGCAGGTCTTCTCCCCCTGTGCATCTGCAGAACCCTCCCAGTACTGTGCAGGGTTCTCCCACGCTCTATAATGTATTTACTAAACCACTCTTTGATATTCTTGACTCTCTGGTTGTCACCTACACTAATTATGCAGATGACACCCATATACTCATTCCCATCACCGGTGACTACATAGCAGATACAAAAGCTTTGAATGATGTCTACCTGGTCATTCAGACCTGGATGGCACAACATGAGCTTTGCCTGAACGATGATAAAATAGAGCTCCTTACTCTGGGCTCACATCATCGTCTCAGCAGACTTGACCCTATCTTTAAATCTTTTATCATCGATGGCAACACCATTAAGGTCTCCAACCATACTAAAACAATAGGCATCTTTCTCGACTCCACATTATCCCTTACCAGACAAACTAATGCCGTCACATCAGCATCCGCCTACATGTGCAAACTAATTACTGCCTGCGGTCCTTTCCTCACCACTGCCAACTGCACCATCCTCGAAAGAAACCTTATTATGTCTAAACTGCCCCCTGCAATGCGCTATATTTAGGAATCAGTCAACAAAACCTTAACAACCTTCAGGTTATCCAAAATAACGCCATTAGGGCCACTTTAAATATTCTGAGGAACTAACATATATCTGACACCAGACGCAGCCTACACTGGCTCTCAGTTGCTCACAGAGTCTCTCTGAAGACTCTTGCGCTTACCCACAAATGCCTAGCTAACCAGGCTCCTAATTACTTGGCTAGCCGCTTCACCCCACTCACTTCCATTCATCCACATAGAGCAGCCCAAGCGCACTGCTGTTACTTCCAAGATAAAAGATGCAGTTAACTGGAGGTACCAGTTTTCCTGTCCTTGCCACCAAACTGTGGAATTCCCTACCTAACTCACTTAGTACAGAATACTCCTTCCAGTCCTTCAAGAGCAAAGCTTATTGTGGCTTATTGCTCAAGACACTAACAACCATCAACCAGCCCCTCAGCCATAACTCACCACACTGGCCAGGCACTCCTCACTACTACTCTCATTCTGCATGTAAATACACTGTATGTAAATTAATTGTATAATTTCCTGCAAGTTGTAAAGTTCTTGTTATTATATTGTAATGGTTATTCTGTAATTAAGGTGCTGTGCTTAAATTTTAAATCATGTTATGCCTTTAATTCTGTATCTAACTGTTGACTATGTCCTTGATACCTAAAATATGCGCCCAGATGCCTTTGGGCCAGGTGCGCTATGCAACTAAAATAAATACAAATACAAATACAGTGATTGTGTCTATTCCACGGAGAGCCTTTGAGAAAAGGTATTAATTGAGAAGACCCTATATGATGTATCCCCATAGAGATGACAATCTCTTGGAGGAGATCCCCAAAGGAATATGAAGACGAGAGAAGGAGAAGTTGGTGACATAACAAGAAGCAAGTGTGGTATACTGAGAAGAGTGGCTGAAGAAAAGGATCTATGGACTGTATGGAATCTGATGACAAAATAAAGAATTGAGTAAACTTTCCTATGCGGAATGAAGATTGCAAGTGTGAAAAGCACTGCAGAAAAAGACGGTTAGTAAGTGTACAGATGCAGAAATGTAAGTAGACTAAGTAATCTTAAAGGCTAGCTATACATAGAGAATAGACTGCTGGCAGTGCTGGCATTATGTAGAAACTGGACATCAGTGTCACATAGTTAGTAAGCTCAGGTCCACAGAGAAAGAATGATTGGAAAGCTATGTCGCAGCAACATGAAGCTAAGAGCATGGAAAGGTCTGGAAGTGCTGTCTGGCCTGGTGTCCAAGGATGGAGTGGCCAATAACTGGTTATCTATCCTTGAAGAACAGAAACCGTGAGACGCTGAGTCATCTCTTGTTAAGGTACAAAGAAAGAACACCATGGATGCCAAGTTTATTATTTAAAGACAGTTAAATGCTGCAAAACAGGCTGAAATACGGTCGCCTGTCACGTGAGCAAAGGATGGAAATAGGAGTCGGGCATGCAGACCAGGACTGTGATAAGTGTGTGCTCGTACTCCCATATATTTTCAGGAGCAAGGATACTTTGCAAGGCCAAGTTCAAAGACAATCTGAATGGCAGAAGGCATGAGCAATGAGAGATGTTGGGCTAATTGGTTGGGGAGACACGGTCACGGTCCACCCACTGGCACCTGGGGTACTAGCTTACGTGCTGCTAGTGAGCCGAATGTTCCAGAAGGGTACAAGCATGCCAACCAATTATAGAGGGCCATATAATGTAGGGCCTTATATTTTGAGAGCCAATGACATACCATGCATCTAATAACTGATGAAGATGACTTGCACAAGGGATGGGCATAAGTTGTCCACCTGACTGTAGAGACCCAATCATGACCCAATCCCTTATAGAAAGTATACTTAAATGTATCCCGTGAGCGTATCACTATACCCCGTAGGTTTTTCATATTGGTAGCATGATGTCATTTATGACACATTTTTAGTAAATAAATATGTTTTTATGCAAAATGTTTGAGAGCTCGAGTGAACATCTGTCGATGTCCGTTGTAACTCCCTGTTTCAGACAATTGATATTAAAACAATCTGATGAAACTTTTCCAACTTTCTGAGCCGGTCTGATTTTTGGGGTAGGAGTTACTCTGCATCCCATCCTTTGCATGACATGTTACTGATTTAAGGACCCCTCGGTTCACGTGGTCCCAATGTTGGACGATCGAAAAAGACCCATCGACCTGTTAACTTCCAGTATTTTGGACGGTCGGACATCCTCCGCCATCTAGCCGGTTTCCTGTGGAGAGCGGTCGAATAGAAATCTTTCAAGAAAATCGACATGGTGGGCAGTGTCCCTCTTTGATGAAATCCCTACCTGGTTTTCACAGGCGCTTTGTGGATTGAAGGCCAAAGTGTTTGATTGCAGGAGGAGACGATACCGAAAGGCCTTGAGCCAAATGAGCGAATGGTGAGTAGACTGAGGGGAATTGCAAACTAAGGTGACAGGTTGTGATAATTTAAAAAGTAATAAAAGTAACGGGAGTAATGGGAGTAACAGGAAATATTGTGTAAAAAAAGTGAGTGATAGCGCCCAAGAGTACTAACCCAAAGGGTTTAGAAGAGGTTGTCTTACACCCCAGCGGAGGTCCCTAGGCTAAGTGTAAACAGGTTTGCATAAGAAGACAAGTTAAACTCTGTGATCAGAGTATTAATTAGGGGCAAGAGGAATAAGGCTGATCACCGTGGTTTTTATTTGATGAGTTGACTAGTTTGTCTGTTTATAGGTTTGTGTTGAAATAAGGTGTCAAAGAGCAACACAAATAGTTGTGTAAGAATTGAGACAAAGTCAAGAAGTTATACTATCTATCCAGGGAAGTGGTTGGTACCAATCTAGAGGTAGATAGAGCAAATTGGAAAAATAGAGGTTTTAAGCAGAGATTGTTGGAGTACGCTCATATTTATTGTTTTGAAGAATTTAAAAGTGACAAAAGAATTGTACAACTCTGGTAAGCATTGACAGTCAATTGGGACTCGTCACAATGGGAGATATTACACCTCTGATGCATTTAGGTAAGACATTAGCAAAGCACATGCCTAAACTCAAACACTATAGTGCGTAATGGGTGAAAGGCACAGCAGATAAGTCGTCCATGCCATGGCCACAAGGGGATCATTGTCAAAAGCGGTATTGCAATACATGACCACATACGTGTACGCTGCGTACACGGGCAAGAAATTGGAGAAAAGGTTAGATATTTTAGAGCTTTGGAAAATGTATCAGGAAGAGAGGGAAGATCCGCCACCTGAGGAGTAGATGCTTAACCAGCATAAGGAGGAAGGTGTTGAGCCCTTAGCTCCCCTTACCTCATTTGAAGTAAAAGGCGATAGTATAGAAGAAATAGGATTGTATCCTTTAAAGGAACTGAAAGCGGCGACCGGGTATAGTAATCCGAAATATACGAACCGCCCGCTTATGGCAGTGACGATAGTCCAGAGGAGACTCAGAGAAAAGAGGAGACCTTTAAGATCATACAAAACACATAAGAGAAAAGTGAGCGATTGAAAGTATCGACAGAGATAGAACAAAAGATTAAGAGATGGAAAGGAGAAAAGGATGAAGATGAGGTAGCGAATGGATGGGAGGACAGATGTTACTCAAGCTAGCTGGGATAGGCATTGAGGAGGTAAGGCAAAAAGAAGATCAGGATGAACAGGATAGAAAAGACAGGGAACGAGAAAAAAGATTAAAGGAAGATGAGCATAAAAGAAAGAGCAGTTAGGGGCGAGAAAAGATGTACAGGAGGAGCAAAAAAAAGAAAGAAGAAAGGGCAGAGGAGCAACGAAAGTATGACAACAGGCAGAGAGTGATAGAAGAACGGGATAGACAAGAAAGGAAGTGAGAAGAGGAGGAAGGACAGAAATTAAGGGACCGAAGAATACAGAGAAAAAGATGAGAGGAAGAAAGAAGAGCAGGAGTAAGGAGAGAAGATATGAGACAAGAAGAGGAGAGAGTAGGATGGGCAGCAAGTAAGCAAAGAGAATTAGATGAAGAATTAGAACTTAAGAGGAGACAGCGGGAGCATGATATTAACCTCATTCAAAAGGAGCTAATGGAGCCAAGTCCTACAATACGATGGGACAGAATGGAAGAGTTCCTTCCATTAAAGGGAGTGATGTCAGGGCCTTTTAAAGTGGCCTGAGAAGAGAACTTAGATATAGGAAGTATCGGAGACAGAATCAATAAGGCCTATCAAGAGTTAAAGGAAGGTAGCAAATTGGGAAGCCGAGGGAAGGGAGACAAATCCCTAGTTTTCCAATCAAGAAGCAAAGAGGAAAACCCATTCAGCCTGAGTACAGAGACTAATCTTTAAGTTGACTAAACTTAGAGAAGGGTGAAGGGGATGAGAGTCACACTAGTTTGGGGACTATACATGTCAGATGAGGAGAGAGATCCTTCCGTGGGGAAGAGGAAGGAGGTGCATGTGCCCCCGAGGGAATCCTGCAGGCAGACACGGAAGTAAGATCATTTTATCTAGAGCAACCTAGGGATAGGATGCCAGACCCAATAGCATATCCAGAGTGTCCCAGAGGATTATCATACAGTGAGAATGGAGAATCACTGCCATATGTGAGCAGGTTAAGGTCATTGCCAGGGAGGAGACGGTCAGGGATCATTGTCCCTGTCATAGATAGGGAGACAATGGGGGCTGATTGCGGGTTAGGGTTCACACAGTTTCCTTTATTGGAAAAAGGGGGAGAAAGACAACAGTATATTCCATGGCCACAGATGGATAAGGATACATTAAGATGCAAACTCCTGAGTTTGACGTTGGTGCAGGAAAATGGATTTATGAACTAGAATAAATGACAGGAGGAAACACGCTAGCCATAGGAGACATTAAGTGTCTCTTGGCAGCTATTCTTGGGGAAAGAGCTGATGATATATGGAGGAGTGCAGGCTATTCAAGTGTGACAGTACATAACGCAGCGCACAATGGAGCACCGTTCAATAACTGCAGAGCAGATGTCTGGAGGGCTCTTAGGGTACAGTATCCCGACACATCAGACATTGGTACAATCATAACACATACGATGAAGGAAGATGAAGACCCTCTTGCTTACATTCAGGATATTCAAGAGAGTTGGACGTTGAAATGAAGGAACCGTGGGAAAAAAAGTGGCATTGTTTTACCACATTTTATGTCAGGGGCTGCCCGAGCAAGTACAGAGACAGATGAAAACGCAAGTGGGTATGGAAGCAAAGTCATGGGCTGAAATACAGTCGACGATAGTGCATCACTGTTGGCTGTTGCAGGAGAAAGATAAGAAGAAGGATGAGGCTAGGAAACTTGAGAAAGGTAAATGAGTTCAGAAGAAATTGTCAAAATATGCCATAGAAGGGGCGGTATTGACAAGTGGTGAAGGGTTAGGAACACAGCAAGCAGTGGGTGTATCACAATTGAATAGTCAGCGTCGGATAGATCAAGGAGGAAATGGGTTCATGCCATGAGGCAGAGGTATGGGCTATAGAGAAAGTGGTGGATTCCAAAACAATCATGGTGTGTCTCAAAATGCACAGAATGAGAATCAAAATGTGCAAGAAGGATTTAACCAAAGGGGACCAGTCAGGCGGTCTCCTCCTCTGTGTTGGACTTGTGGGATGACAGGACACATTGCACACGTATGTGGGAGCCAAGGGAAAATACAGAATGGCCAGTTCTCAAGAGGGGGGACAGATTATCCTCCAGCTAGGGAAGGGTTTGCCTAAGATCAGACAGTGAATCAAAAACAAGCACCACAAAGGCAACAGGCACAACAACCACAGCAAGTGCAAATGAATGCACAGCAAGGGCAGTCGTAGCATGACCCATGCAAACACAGCAGTATGCAAACACAGGACAATTGTTGACACCAAGAATAGGGAGTGACACTGTGGTGGGAGGAAATCCTTTCATGGTTACAGGGGTATGCATGTATACGCAATAGAACAGCTCACATGGTGACTTGATGTGCACAGTACTAGCAGTGACACCAGACCCCCAAAAGGAACCAAGGGTTGATGTGACGATAGGTGGCACATCTTTTTCTTTTCTAGTAGACACTAGGGCTACTTGTTCAAATTATACAAGAAGGAAAATATCCAATGTTGGGAATTGCCACGAATGCTCAAGGGTTAGCTAGAGCTACTAATCAAGTTCCTATTACTGATGAATTACCAGTCTATATAGGGGAGTGTGATATGTCTGTTCCATTGTTGTATTCTCGACAGACACCAATTAACACTTTGGGAAGAGATTTGATGACAAAACTTAACCTGACGATTGCTTTTACTGACAAAGGGATAGTGTGTTCCACTCGCGGAATACACTATATGAATATGGGTGAATTTATTATGCCATTCACTGGGCAAATGGCTCTGCGAGGCATTCCAGTAGAGCCAGAGGTTTTTCTTTATGGGGTGAGCATTCTATTGACATGGTTACCTGGCTTAATGGGAAGAACTATTACAATACCTGATGAATTTTAGTTTAGAACACAGATACCCATTGACAAAGAGGGGGACATACCATCCCTATAGAATTAGATGCAGCCATAGTACGAGGGGAAATGGCGATGCTTGAAGAAATGGATGATGAGGGTAGACCAAGGGGAACAGTGATAGCTATAGGTTGACTGACATTTCTGATAATGACATGTTTAGAGACTATCCGACAGATGATGAAGTAGTGTTCTTTGTGAGCATTAAATATTAGATAAAAATAGAGAAAAGGGAGACCCCACAGAGAATGGAAATAATACAGCAGCGGCCAGAAGTTTTTGACGAAGACTTGGAGAAGGTGCCAAGCATTTTATGGACCACGGCCCCTTATGAAGTAGGACTGTTAAAAGGGATAGGGGAAGTCAAGATAAAGCTGAAACCAGGAGCGATTTTACCTCAAGCAAGACAGTACCCCATGTCTCAAAAGGCTGATGAGGGTATTTTCAAGACTGTTTTAGCACTAATGGAACAAGGTATTCTGGTGCCGTCAGAATCATCATGCAACACCGCGTGTAGCCTGTGGAAAAATCAAAGGGAGGGTCGAGGCGATTCATACAGGACATGAGACCAATTTACCAGAGTGTAGAGGCAGAGTTTCCCCTAGTTCCCAACCCGGCAATGATACTTTGCAGTGAACTGGACTTTCCAGCCCTTTTTATGAGCAGCAATTACCTTTGAGATGGATGGGGGATGCAGATCTTACTCATACACCAAATAATAGAGCCGACTCAGGAAGTTGACAGAAGGTAAACTGTTTTAATATCAAGTATCTAAAACAGGGAGCATAACGAACATCAATGCGAATGCTCGATCTTCAACTCTCAACATTTTAAAGAAAAAACAGAATTTTTATAAGCAAAATGTGTCATTGCTCACGTATAACCTACGTGTTACCAACGTCATCCTACGTGGCAAACTACAGAAACCCAACAGAGGAGATAATTGGGTCTGCGGGAACATCTAAGTATAGGATCCATACTAGTCTAAAAAAGTGTAACTATGTCATTGGATGCTTAACATCATGTTGTTACATCGTTGTTGGAGACGCTTAGTAGCAACTAGCGGGCTCCAACGAAGTGGACCACTAATTCGATGCCCCTGATACCTGAATGAGGATTCCTATTGCAGCTGACCCAATAATCAAGGCAACAGCGACTTACGATCACCATCCATTCTGAAAAACCTAAGATCAGCTGTTTTGAGATCCGCGTCCGACGGCCTGCATAGAAAATGGCCGCCGCAACGAAAGCATTGTGCCGTTGCTAGGAGACGCTTCCCATTTGAATCTCCCGCATCCATAGGCGAGGCAGGAGCCGGCCCTCTGGGCAGAAGGCCCGAGGGAAAAGGCCTTGTTGTGTGCCTGTTATCTGCGTGGATGCGCATATTTCAATCTCTGACTATTTCGTTCTAAAAGGTACGTGAGCACAACTAGCTCTGCCCTATCTATAAGCATTGACTATTGACTATAACCTGCCATTGAACCCACACATACGGTCCGGGGCATTGCGTGATCCCTCTGCAGACTGTCTGGCCCCCCTCCTTCGGTGCCACTGCCCGGGCGGTACCTTTTTACCAACAGACCAGCCCCCTATCTCCCGGCTTTCGGGGGGTGCAATCTCTCTGACGAGTGATGTCAAGAAGCAAGGGAAAAGACTGCCCGCCCCAGGGGAAGGCCCCCCAAAAAGCCACGGATGGCTTTCTCACAAAATTATGATCTAAAGAGACTGACACGGCTGAGGCTCAAGAGATGGCCCAAGATCTAGGCGGGAATGCCTCTGCAGTTTCCCAAGAGGCCCAAGATAAGCCGATAACTCAAGCGATGCTATCACAGTTCATGGGTGAATTGGTGGAGAAGATCACGGCAGCAGGACAGCAGCAAATGGACAAGTTGCGAGAGGATCTGGCTGAAGGCCTAAGGGAAATTAAAAGAGATATGAATAAAGTAGAGGTGAGAGTGGACATTAATGAGCGTGCTATTCAAGAACTGATGGAAGATGCAAGAAAAGTGGATAACTTGCTGGAGACCCTGGCTGTAGCCACGCAAAACCTGGAGCTACAAGCGGAAGATCTGGAGAACAGATCAAGAAGGGTGAACATTAGAGTTAAATCACTCCCAGAAGATATCCAAGATCAGGAGCTGGCCCCAGTGTTAAAAGCAATATTTGTGGATCTGCTAAACTCAGACTCAGACTCAGATATGCAGTTCGACAGAGTCCATAGGGTGGGTTCGCGTAGGCCGGAGCCAGGATCCAGACCACGTGATGTGCTGGTGGCCTTTCATAGCTATGCAGTCAAAGAGAAGATCATGGAGAAGGCGAGAATGGCCGCTCATATCACTTACAATGGTCAGGAGATCTCGCTATATCAAGACCTGGCAAAGATTACGCTACTTAAAAGGAGACGGATGGGTTCCCATCCTGTCTTTCCTTAGATCTCAACAAATGCGCTACAGGTGGGCCCCCCCCCTTCGGTTTGTCGTTCATCTGGCAAGGTGCCCATCATAAAATCACGAACTGCGACCAGGGGATGGCCCTGCTGGGATTGGAGGAACAGGCCTCGCCCCCACAGGTGGGTGTGGAGGCGCAGTCGGCGGGACGCAAGACTTGGGAATGGTCCACAATCAAGCATAGGAGAGGAAGAAAGAGAGCTACGGATACAGCGCCCAGGAAGTCCACCAACAATGGAGCTCAGGAACGTTTGTCAGGTCAGGGTAGCCCTCTGGCTGCCACCTAGGATATGCAATGGCTGGGCGATGCCTCAGATTGGAGCCCGGGGAGGGCACTACCAAAAGTTGTTTAATTGATGTTGATGGGCAGTTTTCTATTGTTTAAAGAAAAGATGAACACAGTATGCACATCCAAGTTAACCAGGAAATGCTTATGATGCTGATCGGGATTTAGTGAGGTGCAGAGGAGAAAAACACTGCCTTGACACTAGGTAGTGGTACATAACAAAAAGAAGAAAAGTGTCCACGGGCTGTGGAACACTCGCGTCCCCTGCACACTCGGGATATTGCCAGTGGCAATCAGTATTTCAAAAAAGTCTAAATCATGTTCTGTGGGATCTATTTCAATGTTCAATGTATAAATTGCGTGCAACGCAATGGGAAGATAAGAGTACAACTAGATAAATACATAAGTAGCTGGCTAGTTCATCACTGAAAAGTGGTATACTCAAAAGATCATAGTCACTTAAATTCTTGTTTAATGTACTTGGTTAGTAATCCTCAAATCGCTTGATTGTTGATTTAAAAAAAAAAAAATATGAATGCATGCCATTCTATATTCAACAATATTATCAGTTGTTGGTCATCATATAGTGCCATGTATTTAATCAAAAAGTATATACATTTTAAATACAGTAGAGGCCTAACTACTGTCTGGCTAGCTCAATGCGTTTCAGGAAATAAATTCCCTTTTTCAGGAGCTGAATATTCTCTATTATCATAAAACAGGGTTCCTTTTTCATAATTTCCTAGTTTCTCAATTGAAGTTCTTCCGGACACAATGTTTCCCTTGAAGCAGAAAAGATAGGGATATTTTTTTAGAACAATGTATTTCAAATTTTCATAGCAAAAGTTGCATATCTAAACCAAAGGTGACTCTACCTCTCATTGGTGCCCCTTTAGTGTATTTCTGGAAGGAGTATTCAGTGTTGCAAAAATGGGAAATCACCGGAATCCGGCAAACAGATTTTCCACCAAATTTGGGGAATGCTAAAAAAAACACAAAGGTATATATACTAAATTAGTAAGGTGTCATTCAAAAAAACGCACTCTAGATGAGTCGTTAGGGACTAGCAATAATCAATTATTTTTCTAAATTATTTAGGCTCACATTTACCGGAGCTGTAAATAACATAACATAATGTGGGAGTGTTATTCTACTCTCCACTTACCAATTGAATGGTATAAGGGTCCAATGTGCAGTAAGTAACTCCCGTGATGGTGAGTGGTCTGTTCTTCACAGGTAAGTGCAGGGCATGCAAGGCTTGGGTCATCCCCTGAAAGGACAGAGGGAGGTTCTGTCAGAGGGTGGTAGTGTCAGACCTATAAGGTACTGAAGTACAGATGGACAAATGGAGTATGCTGAATCAAAAAATGGTCCTGTGGGACTCCTAACCTCTCAGTAACAAGTAGATTCTCCTGGCCGGCATCCGCTGGTGATGCCGGACGCGGGAGACCCGTTTTACAAATACGCGAGCGGCGGCGACGCACGTCAGCGCGGTGACGTCAGATGTAAACATCTGACGTCATCACGTGGCGCGCATCCCGCATCGCGTCACAGACACCAAAAAGTGCCTGCCGGTGCAAGTATGGACGCACTAATTCTGCAATGTTTGGGGACTAGGTTTTCTAAATGGGGTAAGAACTTACATAGTGCTGAGTACCATGTCACAATAGTGAATTGGGAGTGTCATTTAGTGTGAATAATAATGGATGTGGTAAAGAGGTCATAATGGAGCAATTCCAAATGATGCATAATGCAAGTTTGTACACAAGGGGCACCTCTGCTCACAATCTTCCCCCATTAATTTTAGCTAGTGTAGTGTCTTAACTATAGTCTGTATCACTATGGTATAGTTACAAATATCACATGAGTAAAGTAAACTGAACTAGCTTGAGTCTGAGTATAATGTGACTAGTTAGATATGTTTACATACATATTCACAGGGCCACTTCTTCTGAACTTTTAGTCCGTACATCAGATTTCACAGTAAGGTCACATTAGTGAGTGTGTAGAATAAATTGAACAATCTTATACAATCAGTTTTTTTGAGGAGTATGTACATACTGATTAACATTGATACAGATGGAGTAATTCGACACAGATTGACCCATCGAAAAAGGTTCTCACATTTTTTGGCAAAAGCCGACAGTATGTAAAAGATCACATTCGTAGGTACTCGCTAACAATGAGCATGTATTCTGATAATATCGTAGTTCAGATACATACTGGTTAACATTAAATAGAGGTGGAATAGTTCGACACTGATTGACCCATACAAAGAGGTTCTCACATTTTTTAGGCAAAAAGTCGACAGTATGTAAAAAATCACATTCATAGGTGCTCACTAACAATGAGCATATATTCTTATAATATGGTAGTTCAGATATTACATACTCAACTTCTTCCACTGGAAATGGGGGAGAAAAAGATAGGGGCACAGTATGATTCTAGTTTGTACATATAAGGTAGACTGATTACAGGAAGATAATACCAGCAGGTGTTCTCAACCTTGGAGGAGACATTCTCTATATTTATAAATAGTGTAACTCATTGATGTCAGTTCTACTGTGATGGTATATGAAAATCTTAGGTACTATTTCAACTCATAGGAATACTCCTAGGTGAAACTCCTCGTTCATTCCATATGGGTACATACTGTACAACTTGTCTATCCAGTATAATTCGTGTTGGTCCATTTTTTTTGCGTGGTTGCCACCTCTTGGGGCTCGTTGTACCACCTCTAGAATTTGGTATCTCAGTTGTGCCACTCTGAGTTTTTTCTCATTAAAGTGTCTCGCTACTGGAGACCGTTCGTTCTTTGTGCGGATGTTACTCTTGTGTTCATTGCAGCGTTCCTTCATCTTCCGCTTAGTTTGTCCAACGTAATAGATGCCACATGGGCAACTCAAGGCATAGATTATGGATTTGGTGTCACAGGTAGCATAGTGTCTCAGTTTGATTTTTGCCTCTGTACGGGGATGTCTCACGTAGTCGCCTTTTGTGATGTTATTGCAATTGTTACAGTGTAGACACGCAAAAGTACCCTCTTTTTTTGTTTGTAACACTCTTTGTCGATCAGTTTGTGTCCGCTCTGCCTTCACCAGTCTGTCTCTAAAGTTCTTCCCTCTTTTGTAGGCAATTAAGGGTGGCTCTGGGAAAAGTTCATTCAAATGTGGGTCAAGTTGTATCGTCCTCCAGTTCTTTCTGATTAATCAAGTGATTTGATGGCTTTGACAAGAATATTTTAGGGAATATAAGAAAGGAATTTCTTTTTTCTCAGGTGTTTTCCTCAATAATTCTTCCCTAGATATAAGGGTGCTTCTTGTTTTAGCTGCTGCTATCACATTATCAGGGTATCCTCTCTTAGAGTATTTAGACTTCATTTTCTCCATTTCAACCATTAATGTAGCTCCTACCGATGTTATTCTTTTAGCCCGAAGGAATTGGCTGTAAGGTAGATTATTCTTTAGGTGTTTCAGATGGGAACTCCTGTAGTGTAAACTGTTGTTGACATTGGTGGGTTTAGAAAATAAGTTGGTGACAATAACACCGTATTTCAGTTCAAGTTCAACATCCAGGTAATGGATTTTTGGTGTACCAATCTCCATTGTGAATTTTATCCTCTCATTGACTGAGTTGATGAAATGCAGGAATCTTTCTAGCAGTACCCTGTCTCCTCTCCAGATAACAAACACATCATCTATATATCTCATCCAGCATATCAGTCTGGGACCCCATTCTTCATGGTTGATAATGTGTAGTAGTTCTAGGTGATACATAAACAGATTGGCATAGGCCGGAGCCATGGCAGAGCCCATCGAGGTGCCGGAGGCCTGTAAGTAGAATTGGTTGTTGTATCTGAAAAAGTTATTGTGCAGGATATTTTTGGCTAATTCGAGTACAAAAGTTTTTTCTGCTAAGCAGTCATTTTCTCGTAGTAGGGCCCATTCCAATGCCTCAATTCCCTTGTCATGTGGGATGGAGGTATACAAGCTTTGTACATCTAGCGTTACTAAGATATCATTGCCTTGGAGATTCTTAATGTCCCGAATGATGTTCAGAAAATGAGTGGTGTCTCGAAGGTAAGTATTAGTTTTTTGTACTATTGGTTGTAGAATTTGGTCAACATAGATCGGCAATGGGTCAAACACGCTATCTGTAGCCGCCACTATTGGTCTTAAAGGTGGTTTGGTCAGGTGTTTGTGGATTTTTGGAAGTCCATAAAATACCGGAGTGATAGGGTATGCTTTAGATAGATAAGTCTTGGTTTTGAGGGTAATCCAGTCATTCTCAAGGGCTTTCTCCAAAGTCAACTCAATCATTGCTTGAATTCCTGGGGTGGGATCTTCGTCATTTGGTATATATGTGTCCCTATCGTTCAAAAGTAGGAGACATTGGGCATTGTAGAAGGAGGTATCCATAACTACAATGGCTCCTCCCTTGTCCGCAGGTTTAAGGGTCAACAGTTCTCTAGTGTTGTAATGAAATGCAGGTTTGGGGACGGGGGAGCGCGGGGGTCTTGGAATGGGAATGGGTTTTCCTGCGCGGGAAGTTTCTGGGTTTGCAATTGAGAACGGCTCTCGTGGAGAACTCACGAGGGGGGCTGAGAGCCAGTCGATCTCGCCTAGAAGGGGGGGACGGCGGGGTTGGGTGGGGGGAAGGAGTGGTTTAGATCCAAGGTTCAGGACTGCACGGCACAAGCAGCGGCTCATGGAGCGAGAGCACACTGCACACAACTAGTCGGGGTGGGCTCAGAAGGTCCAATAGGGTTGGTAAGGTTCCATAAGAAAATGACTTATGGGTAGCCCAGATGTTTTAAAGTTTCTTTCTCTAAGTGTGAACAACCTCAATTCCCAGGTTAAGAGGAGGAAGGTGGAGAGGTTTCTCAAATGGGAGCAGCCCCAGGTAGTGGCATTGCAAGAGACCCATGTACATACTAAGGATTCCCACAGGATTAGATTCTGGGGATACTCCCGTTTGGCACAGGCCACGCAAGCAAGCAAGGAGGGGGGTGTCTTAATTGCTCTGCGAGACGGGTCGGGTCTGACCATTAGAGACATGCAGAAGGATAGCCAAGGAAGATACCGAGCAATATTACTCAAGGGAAAAGGGGAGTAGAAACCCTCTATGCTCCCAATCATGCCCAAGACCCCTTTATACAGAATTCTCTCACCCAACTGGGGAAATTCGCTCGGGTGAACGTCCTCTTGATAGGGGACCTCAATTTAGCTTGGGACCCTTCCATCGGGACCCTTCCATAGACAGGAGCTAATCATCGTGGGAGATTCAAGGGGGGACGTCAGGGGATCTGGTGAAGAAAATATGCGATCTGGCCCTGGTTGATACTTGGCGTGAACTCTATGGCACGGCGGAGGGTTACACCTTCTAATTACATGCGCATAGGTCTCACTCGTGGATAGACTATATCTGGATTTTGAAACCATTGTTGGGAAGGGCGACAGCATTGGAGGTGGGGGCGATCGCCCTTGGTGACCCTGCACCGCTCACCCTGCTGCTAGCTAAACCCAGGGGGGCACCGGCTATTTGGAAATGGAGATACCTAGTCTCGCTGTTCAGGGCTCATGTCTTGGCCAGGGAAATAGAGCAGGAAATAGGGGACTATATTGATCACAATATGTGGGGGGACACGACCCCCCAGATATGGTGGGACGCCCTTAAGGCCACAATGAGGGGCAGGATCATAGCAATCAAGGCTAGAAGGGAGTGGTAACTAAGGCTGGAGGAACAACAGCTGGAAGCTAGACTTAAGGAGATCATGGCCCGGATGGGGTCTAGGATGTCGGCAGCCATCAAAAAGGAATACAGGGCAGTGAGAGGTCAGTTGAACCTTATGCAAACAAGAGCGGCCGAGCAAAATCTCTTCAGACTGCGACAAAGGTTCTACATTAAAGGCAACAAAGCTGACCGCTTGCTGGCCAGAAAGTTGCGAAAGGAGGCAGGCGACAAAACAATACTAAAAATAAAGGGAGAGGGAGGGGCCCTGCTCACATCGAAACCCGATATTGAGGGTGAATTCACCAAATTTTATGCTGCCCTTTATAGTTCAAGTCGCCCCAAAAGGGAGGACCAGGAAGCATATCTACGCGATATTGGCGTTTGACGTATTTCAAAGGAAGATAGGGATGCGCTGGAAGTTGAGATTACTTCGGACGAGGTGAGGAAAGTCATTAATAATCTTCCCTCTAGTAAAGCTCTTGGCCCAGATGGGTATGTCTCCAAATTTTATAAAACCCATAAAAAAGTGTTTATTCCCATTCTAACCAAATTATTTAACTGTATAGGGTCCTCCGTAAACCTCCCTAACTCCATGAATGAAGCCAAAGTAATCTTGATTCATAATCAGGGCAAAGATCCGACTGATTGCGCATCCTGCCGTCCAATTGCTTTAATAAATTTGGACGCCAAAATCCATGCTAAAGTGCTGGCCAATCGCCTCGAGACCATCCTTCCTAAACTTATCCATAGCGACCAGTCGGGCTTTATAAAAGGTCGACAAACATCAGACAACATCAGAAGACTGGCTCATCTGGTCGAAAAGTCTCAGAAAAAGAATATTCCGGCACTCCTTCTGGCGATTGACTTCGAGAAGGCTTTTGATCGGGTTGAGTGGGTTTGGGTTCCTGTTTGCGGTCTTGGGTGGAATGGGATTTGGCCGGGTTTCATTACACGGGTAAGGGCAAACTACCAAAACCCAGTTATTCGATTGGCAAAAAATGGCCAGGTTTCCGTCACGATACGGATGGGAAGAGGTCCACAAGATCGCAGCATTTTCTGACGATATGATCCTGTCATTCACTCACCCGTTCACCTTATTGCAGGCATTGGCAAGAGAATTGACCAGATTTGGCCAAGTAGCAGGCCTAAAAATCAATACCCACAAATCTGAAGCGCTTCCTCTTACCTTGTCATCTAGCGCAACCCAAGATCTCAGGAAGGCTTACAATTACAGATGGGTTGACTCCTCACTGAGGTATCTGGGGATCCATCTGACCAAGTCTGTGGAGCAATTATACTCAGCAAATTACCTCCCGTTCCTTTAGAAGTTCAAATCGAAGTTGATGGATTGGTGCCCCCTTGAGATTTCGTGGTTGGGGAGAATCAACACTTTAAAGATGCCAATTCTCCCTCTGTTCCTCTGTCACTTCTCAGTTTTACCGGGCATGTCCCAACATCTTTCTTCAGAGCCCTGCAAAGAATAATCAGCCGGTTCGTACGGAACCGAAATGCCCAAGGGTGGCGGCATCTATTATGAAAGCCTTGCCAGAGCGAGGGAGAGTGGGCGAATCGGACCTTCGAGTGTATTATTTAGCAGCACAGATCAGGGTTATTAGGGACTGGCAAAGGAATGACAGGGGCAAGATGTGGAGGCCAATGGATAGGGCGGTAGTGGGGAAGGACCTGGAGGGGGTACTGTGGTTGCCAAAGCACGATAGGCCAACCAGAATGTATTGTAGTGCAATTACATCGACGACAGGTGATGCCTGGGATCAAGCCATCGAGAGAGCCCAAATCACCTCCTTCCCCTCTCCGTACTCGCCCCTCCATGGTAACCCGCAATTCACCCGAGCGGCCACAAACGTGCCAAATTTTGATCCTTGGTTTCATGGGGGTTGCAGGATGCTCCGTGATATGCTAGTGGGGGAGAAGTGAAAAAGTTTGAGCAGTGTAAGAAGCATTTTGGCGTGGGGGAGAAGCAGAGGTTTTCGTATCTCCAGATCAGGCACTGGATCTCCCATCCGTCAGTAAGGCAGGCGGGCTTGTTTAGAAATATCTTGACATAGTCACGGGAGACAAGGGGGTGGTCTTGTCCATTTATAAACTTATAAAACAGGAGGAAACTATACACTCCAAGACCTACATGAGCAAATGTGTGGAAGATCTATATTCGGGCATAGAGGAACAGGAATGTGTCAAGCTGTGGTCCCGAAATTTACAAGATCCATTCAAATCCGGGAGATCTGGCTGAAGCTGTTATTGAGATGGCACCTTACCCCACTCAGGTTAAATAAAATATACCCTACGGTATCAGTGTATTGCTCCTGGGCTCCCATTTGGTGCGAGTGCCCAAAACTAGACCCCTTTTGGTCTCTAGTTCAGCGGGAGATCAGGTGTTAGGGCTACATCAGGGCTGCGGTAGAGGGCGGGATATATTAGGCCTTAATGCAATGCTGACAACCCTGCCCACCAGAGCGGACCGTGAACTGTATGTGATAATGATGTTGTCGGCTGCATTGGTCCTGGCTAGGAAGTGGAAGTCAAAGGACCCTCCACAGGAACACGAGTGGGTTGCGAAACTGTGGGCTTTGGTGGCAATGGAGTGGCTTACCTATTCGATGCAGGGGACTCACATGCGCTTCATTTCAGACTGGGCCAACCTGTTGTCATTTCTAAAGGCGGGAGCCGGCCGCACCTGGTGCCCCAAGGCTATAGAACTATTGGCCATTGTTCGCCCTCAGGACAAATCGGACTTGTGAAATCATGTGTACTGTTGCTTCTCTATGTTTTATTTTCATGCTTGGACGCCGTTTAGTGTCACTGGCTAAACATTTCACTTGGGCTACTGGGTTGTATTTATGAGAAAAATGTATCTAATTCATTTGAAGATTTCGACCTGTCAGCGAACCTGTAGGATCTGGGTGGGGGGGAAAGGGAGGGGATGCGGGACAAAGGGGGGGTTCTGTTGGCACTAATGTCTTCCTGTTCCACTGAAAACTGTTAATAAAAACTTATTGGGAAAAAAGAATGGTGTACCACGATCCAAGACGCGCTTGCGGCAAAGATCAACCTCCTTCAAAATAAAATCCAAAGCAAAAAACAACTCCTAGCAGATAAATATGCCACTGACGCCCACCCTCCCACCATTATTGGTAACACCAAACCTACTTTCTAATTCACACCTGTTTCACAAGATTTAGTTTTCAACCCCATCCCTTAACTCAAAGCATCCAATTGCAAGGGAGACTCTGTCCCGGAAAAAGTAGTAAAATCTTGTGCCCACGCACTGACACCCATCATAACGGAATTTGTAAATGCTTAATTTGACAGAAATATAGTGCGAGCTAGCATCAAAGAAGCCTGGGTTACCTTTCTACTAAAAAAGCCTAATTTTGACCCCACTGTGCCCACAAACTATAGACCAATAACAACGGTCCCATTCTTATTATAAATCCTTGATAAAATAGCATACAATCAAGTCCAAGCACACTTGGAACATAACCAACTCCTTGGCACCAGACACAACCATAGTACTGAAACAGCCCTTCTGGACCTCAAAATCCAAATGAATTCCATCAGAGATTCAGTAAAGCTCTTTATCCGCCTTCTACTAGACCTATCTGCTGCGTGGACCATAACAAACTCGGCTCCACCCTAGCTAGAGATTTTAACTTTTCCAAGGACGCCACTACATGGATTAAATCATTCCTGGCTGAACAAACCTCCATAGTCTCCATAAGCAAAGAAGCTGCAGACCCCTTACCAGTCCCCATAGGTGTCCCACAAGAATCCTGCCTATCGCCTACCCTTTACAACGCCTACACGAAGCTCCTCTTCTCAGCCCTGGATGATATAGGTGTCATCTACACAAATTTTACAGATGACACCCAGATCCTCATCACATTCACAGGGAACTACACACAAGACACTTGCACTGTAAATAAAATCAACTCCATAATCCAAAACTGGATGGCCTTAAATAGACTCTGTCTTAATGACAAAAAGACAGAGATCCTCATTGTGGCTTCTCAAGCCAAAATTAACGCCCTCCAGCCAGACTATGCCACCATCAACATAGACGGAACTATCATCCCAGTTCTCAAACATGTAAAAACACTAGGTGTGTATTTAGATTCTAATCTATCCTTGACCAAACACATCAGCACTCTCTCCTTTTCCTCGTCCTATACGTCTAAGCTTATATCACTCAGCCGCCAATTCCTGACCCCTGCCAACTGCATCACATGCCAGGGCTCTGATATTATCAAAACACGACTACTGCAACATACTATTTCTAGGCACCACGGCCACCAATCTTCATAAATTGCAATTAATACAAAATAAAGCCCTCAGGGCAGCCCTGGAAATAGGAAAATATGAGCACATATCTAACATTAGGAAAGAGCAGCATTGGCTCTCTATTATAAGATAGAATATTTTTCAAAACCCTGTGCACCACTTTCAAATGTCTACATAAAAATGCACCCATATACCTAAACCACGTAACAACAAAAAAAGTGATTACCAGAACCTAAAAATCTAATAATCTCTCACTACTTGCAATCCCCCACATTAAAAAGACAAGAGCAGGAGGCGCTAGCTTTCAGTATTTAGCCCCCAAACACTGGAACGCTCTGCCACTCCACATCAAAAATGAGACCACCCTCACTGGATTCAAAAAACGATCGAAAACTTGGCTATTTAATCAAGAGCAATAACATAGCCATTTTATTCTGATGTAAATATACCTTCCCCTGTATATATGCTTATGTCATGAATATATACTCTCTGTACTGCTCATATATATGTCTTGCCAACTATCATTTGCCTATGTGATGCTTTGTAAGTTATTCATATATCAAGCTGTCTGTAACTTCGCCGTGATACCCAAGGGTCTGGGCGAGTAACAAATGTAATAAAATTAATATGGTCTACTAAGCCCTCCTCTAAAAATGACCACTGTGAAAGTCACTAAATACACAATGTTCTATTGGTTTTCATACTATAGGACCCTTAAATACGCAGGTCCTCTACAATTGGTTGGCACTTTGTCTATCTTCAGTATTTTTCCACCTACGTTAGCAGCTTGCAGGCTGGCCGTCCAGATGTGGTGAGGTTGCCTTAACTTTAGCTTCCCACCCATTAGCATATCAATCCATCATTACCTCAGTGGTCTGCTGTAAATTAGGCCTTTGAACTTCCTCCTTGAGAGTGTTCTTAGCTCTGAGAAAATTAAGGAGTGAGCAGCACAGTCTGCCTCCATGCGTAGGTGCGATTGTCTTGCTCGTCTACTTCATGCTTTCATGTGACTATAGACCATAAAATTAAGCCTTTTTTGTGTATTTAATATTTTATTCCAATAGTCCTCTGACGTCTTCCTTGTTATGTTCACTCTTCTAAACAGGAGGTTTGTTCTTTCACACGATTTGTATGCAAAGTCAGTTTACTCCAGTTTGATAAAACCTTGGTTTCCGGGGCTCATCCAACCTCTCCTTTCTGAGTTCTGCTCTGTAATTCAATGTCTGTTTTCAAAACTGCGACACAATGAACTGAGGCCTTTTGCTAATGTCCAACCTGCTTTAATATGTTTAGTGGAACGATCATACTCTTCTTATTCCTATGTATGTATACGTTGGTGCTTGCTGCAGTCTACTTTGCTATAAGCTCAGAGGTAGCTTCACTATTACTTTGCTTCTTGCGTTTCTTTTACATCTGTACACATGTAAAATGATTTAATATCTTCATCTGTTTCTGTGGCATAAGTTTCCACACCTTGAGCCCAAGATTTCACTTATCCTTATTGCTTCCTTGATGCCTTATAGAATATCTGTATTCTCAAATCATTGCATCTTATTATATACTTCATGTTCAGCTTCATATAACATATATTTTTGGCAGTGGCTGGTACCTGTACCATTCTTCCTTGCTGTTTATTGGTTCTGCTTCTTCAGGGATTTCGTTCAACTGGCCATCATATTTCTTTTTTATGTAAATATGGTTTTCTCAATGGGTACCTTGGCTCCCATATTCTCTTAGGTATTGGTCCTTTTTGTTGATTCAGCTGTTCTGTATATGTCTCATACTTTGGTTTCCAGCATACAGGTAAAAGGGACGGGTCGATTGAGGTGGGGGTACTTGGCTTCTTCTCTACACTCCACCCTCTCGGCGATTGATGGACCACTTCCACATCATCCTTCACATCCAGGCAGCTTGGCCTGAAGAACAGATTTTTCCGGGTCCATATCTTGATGACTCCCTTCAGGCATTCTGCTGTTTTCAAATGTTTATCTTTATTCCATGTCATAAATTGGCATGTCCATTTGGACTGCAGTATATCAATCTTCGCACATATTTCTTATGATTGTTCTGATACAAGAACTTTGTTCTCTCAAGTGAATGGATACTAGCCTTCACAAAGTCTCTGATTTCTTCATCTGTCAAATCTTTGGGCTTCCATCTTGATTTGATATCAATCATAATCTTCATCCCATGGCTTTCTTTGCTGTTTTTTTGTATTGTGAGATTATTGTCTTGATTACAGAAAATCCAAGCAATATAATCACTGTCAGGGTTCCAAGGAACCTGAAGATGTCTGCCATCCATTGTGGGACCCAAAAGAAGAGTTATCCAAACCAACTATCATCAATAATAACTACTTCCTCTATCTTCTGCCCATGGAGTTTCATCAGCATGTCTATGGCCTCTGTCAGTGTTCCATTCTCGTCATCATGAGAAGGTATAAATGTGCGACATGATTCTCCAATTCTGGCACAAACACCTCCATCCATTGCTGTGATCATGTCCAAGACATATCTATTCTGAAGAGTCATCACTCTTATGGCTCTCAGCTCCTCTCTTATTGGATTTAATCCTGTTATTGTAGTGTTAATTGTCTTTAGCAATTCCCTTCTCCTTATCTGTAACTACTTGGTGTTTGCTCCAACCTGAACAGCAGGCATGAAGATCAATGAAAACACAGATGGGGTCTGGCTAAACAATCTGTGCTCATATGATGTGGCATCAAAGTCTTCTATGGATTTAGCTGAGAAGTAGTTCTCCCTCTTCATCCTCTTGATTAGCTCCACAGACTTTTCTTCCTTAGGTGAGCATCTGCTTTTGGGAAACTGTTAATATGTAATTTTTGGGATAACTAATGCTGGAACAGGGACATTCACCAGGGTGCATATTCCTCCCCAGTCTGCAAGTTATTTGATATCGTCTCCGGCTGCACAAGCCCAATAATGGTCCATAATCACTGCTGAACCGTGTACCTTTCCTGGAGCATCAACGATTCGGCCACAGTTCTTATTCTCTCCAACTTTTCTTGTGCCATTATTTCTGAAGCATAGTACTGAACTTTTCAAGGGCACAATCTGAAGAGGTCCTCCTCTGTCTTCAACCCAAGTCAGTAGTTTAGCAGGTCTTGGCCACAATGGTTTACAGCCATTCTTCACAATGTCAATAACTGGTTCATAGAATCCAATGATCACCCAAGCCCTGCAATTGACCACTCCTTCTTTCCAGCCGTCAGGTGATAACACAGATCCCCAGATCTGCATTTGGCCCCTATTCTTCCATCTTCAAGTGTCTTCTGCTGACTTTCCTGCAACCTCCAATTTCTTGTTTACTTCCCATCTAATTCCAGCTCCTTTTACTCCAGGCTTCTCATATCTGATCACATGATTCTTAGTATGAGCTCTGTTTCTTGTTTTAGTGTCTTGCACGTGATCATCTTCATCTGGATCTGTCCATTCAGTTGCCCATTTGAGGTAGGCATCTCGCCCCATAAACTGGCCTCTGGTTTTGCAAAGTGCTACATAAGACAGACAATGAGCTGTTTGGACATCTATTTCAATAGCTATGAAGATTTTGGACTTCCCCATACTATATGGCATGAGTGCACACACAAAGCTCTCCTCTGTTGAGGTCCTTCTTCCTACTTCTTTTACGTGTTGGTACCAAATGTTATTTCCCAAGTGTGCCGTACTTTCCAAGTAATCATTTAGCTCAAAATTGTCTTTGTGAGTATTTTTTTTAGTTCTCATTCTCCTCATGTGACCTTCCAGAATCATGTCATGAAATATACCTGCATAACTCCTTCTTTCTGGATATTTCATAGGCACAGCTATCAGCGGATGATGTACTCCTGTTGACGTTCCCCTGGTGGGAGAAAGTACAGAAGGTTTACTTTGCTCAGCTGCCCACTTAGGCCTAAACAAGTTGTGCATAAACTCCATATATGTCTGTCTTCTGGGAGTTATCTTTGGATTCTTTAACACAGGATCAGATGTATTTGCCTTTATTTGTTCAGGCATTTTTTCTGACAACTTCTTATCTTGTCCAAGTTATCAGACCTTCTTCTTGTGTCCAAACAGAATTTCTACAACCTTTCTTGTATTTGAATGATTGTTAATGGTGTGTCTCTCAGACTCAGAGAACGGGTCATTTCTCTTTGGAACAGGAATAATTACTTTGGGTGTTTTGTAGTTGCCACAATTGCTACTTCTTTTTGCTCAGGAAGATTCACTGGAGTTTAAGCTCCATGTATATCGAGGTAGTAGGATGTGCAGATTGTATTTGTATTTATTTAGATTTATATAGCGCTTTAAGCCAACGCTCTTTACATGAGGAACAAGCAATTACAACAAGCAATACATAACATTGAATCAAACCTGAAAACAGTACAAGGGACACTTTACATTATTGGTGATGATAAGAGCACTTGGAGGGGGACTGAAGTGAGAGAGGAGAGTTAGAAGGTGAAGTAGGATGGGGATTCATTGGAGAGAGAGGAAGCTGAAAGCTGCTAGGGGGTGAATGGAAGAGGTAGGCTTTTAGCAAAGTGCAGAATGAGGGGTAGGAGGTAGTAGAGTGGACAAGGAGGGGAAGGCGGTTCCAATGGAAATGAGCAAGAAGTTGAAAGTAGAGGAAGCAGGAAGGGGCACAGGGTGGAGGATGAGGAGAAAGAAGGAAGAGATCTGCAAAACGGAGAGAACGAGAAGGGGTGTTGAAAGTGAGAAGGGAGGATAGATAGCGAGGGGCAAGACAATAGAGGGCTTTGCGAAACTAGACAGAGGAAGCTAAATTTAAGCTGGGAGTGAAAAGGGAGCCATCCCAGTGAGTCAAGGGAAGAGGAGATGGAGTCATGAGGTGAGAGAAGGCAGAGAGAATGGATAGCGGAGTGGTAGATGGATTTGAGGGGTGAGAGGTGTGAGGAGGGGAGTCCGAAGAAGAGAGTGGAGCAGTAGAAGAGTCTGGAGAAGATGAGGGTGGAGATTAGGAGTTTAGTAGCGTGGAAGGTTAGGAGAGGACAAATTTTACGGATGTTGTAGAGGTGGAAGCGGCAAGATCAAGCAGTGAGAGAAATGTGGTGGGAAAGAGAGAGGTGGGGGTCGATGTGGAGACCAAGGTTGCGGGAATGAGGAGAGAAGGGGAGTTGGGAGGGAGGAAAGAGAAGGAAGGGAGGAGGAGAGGGAGGAGGAAGAGTGTTGGCAGCTTAGTTTTATCTGAGTTGAGAGAAAAGAAGTGAGAGGACATGCAAGATTTGATAGCGGAGAGGCAAGAAGAAAGCTTAAGGTGGATGTCAGGTGAGAAGATTGAGGATTGTGAGTGAGAGTAGTATGATTATAAACAGAACACATCCATAGATAAGGCAAAGATACATGAATGTACAACACCTCTTTCATGGAAAATGTGAATGTCTTTCTGCATCTGGGATCACAACGCTGGTACTAGAATTGCCCATTGTTATTGCCTAAGGAAGGAAAAAGTAATTTCTTTAATACTTTGGCATTACACACTCCTTCTTGAAGTAGCTGTCTTGCCTCAGCACCTTCGTTCTGGATCCATCAGTCTGCTTGCTGAATATCAGAAACTAACTCCTGATTTTTATTTTCCTGGAATCAGTTCTTAACCATGCAAAATAGAAATGTCTCCAGCAAGAAGAAAAGCTGCTCTCTATGTGTCTAGATTAGTTCCACGATATAGATCAATTCCCAGTCCACTCCTCAAACTTGCTTCAACCCAGATGACATGATGACCTTCTTTCAACATGAAACAAATGTCTGTTTTGTCAGCAACTTTCTCGATCTGTCCCTCGAAGGAAAGTTTCACACCACCGTCTGTGGGATCTCTCGGAATACAGGCTGACCTGTATTATGATTCCTTCCAAGATCACAGTCAAAATTTCAGTATTTCTGGGGTCTCTTAGAAATGTGAGTACATCTGTGTCTCTGCCAATAAGTTGTGGATACTCTTCAATCAGACGGAAAATTATCACATTGACAAGTCTGTGTGCAGCCTCAGATGACATGGGTATTTGTGCTATCCCCACTATACTCAGGTAACTGCAACACTTGCTCGATTATTGCCGTAAGTAGCCTCCTTACAATTGTACCATTCTTGGGATCTTGCAGAAATGCATGTATATTAGATGTTCTCGCCACAATCACTGGATATGAGCGCAGCACATAGAGAAAAACTTCAAATATGATCCTTGAAATGTTGTCATTGGATAATACCATGGGCAGACCCGAACAAGAACTTAGTGTAGAATGAATTAGGATACTGTACTCTCTTCCAGTTATCAAAGCCACGATCAGAGTCTGGCATTTCTCTTTTTATTAAGACTTTATCATGCCTCAGTCCAAAGGCAATAAGCTCCTCTGTGGCTTTAAAAAAAACATTTTCCTTTTACTCTGATATATCAGCACAGAGTGTTTTGAATCAGCTTCCTTTGACTCTTTCAAATATGGCTTGAAATAGTATCTGAGCCAAGCCACAGGCCAGCAAAAGTATTTCTTTCTTTATTTATCAGCTTCTGCATCCTTCTTCCTCATCATAGATCTTGTCTGCACGTGCTGAGGTTCTTCCCCGATGCCTGTACTTGCTTCTTGGTGGGATGCAGAGGGCAGAGAGGTGGTTCCCGAAAAGATCATTACATCATCTAGGAAAATCCAAAGACGCCTGCCCTGCACTTTGACAGCACACGGCGTGACGTCCTCAACCACAAATGGTCCGCTGAACCTAGGTGTGTCCTACCTTTTTCTCGTGTGGTTCCAAATTAGGATCTCATCTCTGGCAAATAATTGGGGAAGTTGTAATTCCTTAGATTGATCTGCTGAAGCATCTCCTTCTGTGTTCTGTACTGCCCTGCACACTCGTCACTGCAGCTGTCCTAAAATGATAGAAATACTGGAAGTCATACAGTTCAAATAATCATGCATTTCTTTTCCAAACACATCTGCAGTTGACTGAACATCACTTCTAACTCAGGATGGAGGCATTAAGGGTGTTCTCATCCGCCATCCAGTCACGATTTCGTGAGGCGTGAGATGGTGGTCAGAACCTGGTTGGTTCCTCAAAGCATATAATGCCAGTGGTAGGCAATGCAACCACCCTTTTTTTGGAGTAAGCTTCAACTTTTCTATCCTTTCCTTAAGCAAGCAGTTGAGCCTCTCACAATTTCCATTTCCTTGCGGATGATAAACCGAGGAAAACTTGTGCTTTATATCAAGCAACAAGCTGATTTGTTCAAATGTTTGGTCCACAAAGTGTGGACCATTGTCAGACTTTACAACTTCACATACTCCCCATCTAGGAAACACTACTTGCATCAACAATTTAGCTGCAGAGGTGGAATCTGTATGCGTGCAGGGACCGGCCTCAATCCCCCTTTGAGAAGGGACAGATCACAACAATTAGGTTTCTGTACCCATGACATACTTGTATCATATCAACATAGTCGATATGTAAATGTTGGAAGGGACCAATGGGTCTTGGAATGACCCCCTAACTGTTAACAGTGTATGCCCAGCCGTGAATTTCTGACAAATTATACAGTTCTATACAGTTCGTCATAAAAAAGGCAACAAGGTTCTCCCTAGTTGTGTGTGTAGGGTAGTGTAGCTGTTCCAGCGCCACCCTCAATAAGGCTACAGGCATCACCAGATTCCCAGTGCTGTCCTGTCGTCACAGAGCTTCAGATGGGTTTAAAGAACACCACCTTCATGTCCACAAATATTTCTCATCTTGTGGTGCTTCTCCCTGAACCGCCATAAGCTGTCCTTTCGATAAATCACCATACTTTTTACCCACATTCATTAACACAACATTTTTTTCTTTTACATCAGGTGCTTCAAAAGAAATTATATTCTTTGAACATGCAGCGATTTCGCTTCAGCGTCTGCTGCCTGGTTTCTGAGTGAGATAAAGTCTGTCTTTTTAGTATGAGCTGCACATTTAACGACTGTGCAATAAGGCTGCGTGCTGCACTGGCATACCTTGTCGCTCGGAGGTAGCCTCTCCTTTTCCAACTTGCTAACCCTGCGGTCACTGTTGATGTCACATAGGCGGAGTCACTGTACACTGTTACTTCCTGGTCTGCATGGTTCTCGAGCGCGACAATCAGCACCACTAATTCTGCAGCTTGTGCTGAATAGTGAGACGGGAGTCGTAAACTTATCAATGTCTGAAACCCTCCATTGGCTGTGTATTTGATCACAGCGGCACCTGTATATCTCTGTCAATCATTTTGATCGATTTTTGAAGAACCGTCAATAAAGACAATTTCTCCACCTGGCAAGGCATTTTCTTTTACTTGTGGGATTTCATCATAGAACTCTTCATATTTTGCACAGTCATGCACATGCTCATCCTCAACCAATGGTTCGGCTAGAAACATGACAGGATTCAATGCTGTGTATCTAACTATTTCGATCGCTGGATGCGATATAACTACCTCATAGGCAGAGGCAGAAGCCCGTTGAGAAGTCAATGTGCCTTTAGGTTTCTCTAGGATAGCAAATATTGCATGCTCTATAAAGAGCGTCATGGAACATCCCATCACTATGCTAGCAGCCTTCTCTATGGCGAACGTGGCGGCAGCCAAAGACTGTTCGCACGGGAAGTGACCTCTCATCGCTGGGTCTAGAATCCCACTGTAATATGCAAGGGGCTTCTACCCCAACGTGGTTCTCTGCGTAAGGACTGCTGTCATAACAGTGCCATCTGTGTGTGAGAATAGAAAAAAATCCTCAGCATAATTGGGAATCCCTAAAACTGGTGCTGTACAAATTGCTTTTTTCAGCTCTTTAAAGGCTTCCTCCATTTTCTCAGTCCAGACAATTTTTTCCTGCATTGCCTGTGCTTTTTTTAAAGCCTGTAGTAAAGACCTTATATATGAACTGTAATCAAAGACCCATGCTCTGACATAATTGCATAGTCACAAAAAACCTCTGCATCTGCTTTATCGTGTGTGGTTTTACAGTTTTCAAAATAGCCTCAGCCCTTTCTGGAGTAACCTTCTCTCCTTCATGTCAACTCAATTGGCCAATATACAGCACTTCTTGTTGACAATATTGTAACTTTTCCTTGTCAACCTTATATCCTTTGTCAGCAAGTATTGTCATCAGCTGAACAGAATCTGAAAAGAATGCGTCTGCATTCTTCTTCTGTGGTGCTGCAAACTAATAGGTCATCTACGTATTGCAGAACAACACTTTTCAAATTGATATTGTTTAAGTCCATCTATATCATGTATTCGAATCAATCACAGTGAAATATCGTGCCTCAAGAGGTATATTACATAGAATTGTAGACAGGTTCGGGACTAGAGGGAACTCTGCCTCTACAATTTGGTTTATCAGCCTAAGATCTTGTATTAGTCTCCAAGTCCCCCCTTAGATTGCTTGATAGGATAAACTGACGTATTACATGGTGACTCTGACATAACTAAGATACCCTGCTCCATCATGGTGGAAATTGTTTTGAAAATACCTTCATCTGCCTCTCGAGACATGGCATATTGTTGTGCTCAAGGTAAAATTGATCCTGGTTTCAATGTAATCTTCACTTCTCCAACCCCCTTCAGTAGGCCTATGTCATAGGGGCCTGTGGCCCATATTGAAGCTGGCACTTTTGCCATATCTTCCTCAAAATATTTGGGACATTGTTTTATTATCATTATTTTCTGAGGTACTTCTCATTTGATTGCTTTCACCCAATAAGTAATACTCATCTCAAATACTGCATCATCAGATAGGTGATCGTCAAATATGTCCTCATCGTTGACATCCGTTAATCTGTAACCCTCTCCGATGGCGATCACTATACACCATAGTCTACCTTTGTCATCATTCCCATTAAGCAAAGCCATTTCACCTCGCACTATGGCTGCTCGTAGTTTCAAGGGAAATACTTGCCCTTCCTCTTTGCGCATAGATATCTTTGGTCTAAACAGAAATTCATCAGGTATCCTCATTGCCATATCAGCTAGGCCTGGCAAATATGCCAATAGAACACGTGCTCCATAATAAAAGACTTCTGGCTTCAATGGTATCGCTTTCATGGCTATCTGTCCTGCAAATGCTCTAATAATCTTGCACACGTTTAAATAATGTATCACTGGAATTGATCACACTATGCCTTCATCGGTAAATGAGGTCATCATATTGAGTTTTGTCATCAAATCTCGACCCAATATATTGACAGGTGTCTGCCTGCAATATAGCAGAGGCACCTTCATATCGCATTACCCTATAGAAAATGGTACTTCTACAGTGAAAGGAACTCAACTTGTAGCTCCTGAAAAGCCCTGAGTATTCATGGTGGTGCCAGACATTAAAAACTTTCCTTCACGTATACATGAGCGTGTTGCACTGTGTCCACTAGAAATTAAAAATGTTGCCCCCTATAGTGACGTCAACCCTTGGTTCCTCATGAGGATTTGGCATCACAGATAGGACTGAACACATCAAGTCTCCCAGTGAGCTGTCCTATTGCAGGTACAGATTCATCCAGTTGCCTGAAAATGGATTCCCTCCACCAATTGTGACACTCCCTATTCTAGGCGTAGCTAACTGTCCCGTACTTGTACTCTGCTGAATTTGCATGGGCGCATGCTGCGACTGCCCTTGTGGTGGAGTCACTGCTGTCTGTTGTATTTGCAAGCCTTGCTACACTCTTGGCGCTTACTGCTGTTGCACCGTTTGATTCTGTGCAAACCCATCATTATACTGCTGCAAATATGTAGGCGGGTTTGACATCCCCCCTCTTGAGAATTGGTCGTTCTGCACATCCCAAGGCTTCTACACATACGAGCAAAATGCCTTGTCATCCTGCATGTGCAGCATGCACGTGGCCTCCTAACCTTCCCATCCTGTACATTCTGACCATCATTCTGCATGTATTGAAACCCTCCTTGATTGTTCTGAAAACCTCCTCGATTATTCTGCCAATTTCCTTGACTATTCTGAAAACCTCTTCCTTGAAATCCACCCCTTCTCCACGGTGTAAACCCACTACTATTCTGGTCAAACTGCCTCTGGTTATTCACCTGTGGCATGCTTGTATTCTGCTATGGATTCGGTCCATCTACACTCGTCAACATTGTCCCTTCAACGGCATATTTAGACAGTTTTTCCTGCACTAACTTTCCGGGCATCATATATTTTGCGATTTTTCTCCTATAGGAGCCTACAATAGTGCGCAATGGTCAGCTGAATCTTGGACCACAGTTTGGCTTCAACACCCACTAATTTCTTGAGCTGCTTTTGTACAGGTTCTGGTAACCCTTGACATAATATATGATAGAATACTGGTATAGATTTTGCCCAAGATTTGCGTGTTTCCAAAGCCCAAGATTCCTAAAAATGTTGAATATAAAGTAACAGATCTTCTCCGTCCTTCTTTTTTTTTGTAATTATAGATCCCATATCAGACGTGTCTGGGTATAGTACTTGTAGTGCTTTCCAAACTGAGGCCCTACAGTTATTGAATGGTGCTCCATCATGAGCAATATTAACTATAGTCACACCAGGGTACCCCGCTCTCGTTCATATGTCATCAGCTCTCTCACCAAGTATGGCGATAAGGAGACGTTTAATGTCCCCTATAGCTAACGTGTTTCCTCCCGTCATTTTCTCTAACTCATGTATCCATTTCCCAGTGCCCGAAGTTAACATGGGGAGTTTAAGTTATCTTAAGTTATCTTTGTCCATTTGGGGCCACAGTATATATTGTGGTCGGGCCCCTCCTTTCTCCAATAAGGGAAACTGCGATGCCCCAAACTCATTCTCATTTGTCTGTCCAATGCAGGAACGAGATTACCACATCGCTTTCTACCAGGTAGCGATCTTCATCTACTAACATAAGGTGACGATTCTCCCCTTTCGCTGTGGAAGTGCCCCTTGGGTTGGTCTGACTCCGTCAGCGGCACTGGCGCCCTCGTTACAGGTGTATTTAAATCTGACCATCTGACTTCTTTCTCCACTGAAAAACATCCCTCAGGGCCACATATGTCCCTTCTTTCTTCAGCTTCAGAGATGTCTCTGTCCCCATCTGACATTTCCTGTGCCCAACTTGTGTGACTCTTCTCATCATCCTCTCTGCTTAGAGTCAGTCTAGAGACAGTTCCTTTGACCTCACAATACATGAGGGACCCTCTGTATCATATAACTGAGTACTCTTGAGTTGATCTTTTTTTCCTTTCCCCCTTAACTCTTTATGCGTCTTCATTTCATGATATACTTTATCGACCGCTTCTCTGATACTCCTTGAGTCAAACTCGTCTTCTAGATTTACTCTAGATGGGCCTAGTAATGATTCATATTCTAAAATAAATTCCTCTATATCGTCCCATGCTACTTCTGGCTCAGGATCTCTTATTTCCTTTTCTAAGCAATCGAGATCGCGTGCTCTCTGACTTTGCTTTTGTTCCAAATCATCTTCAAATTCTCTTGGTTTCCTAGCTTCCTCTCTTACTCTGTCTTCTTCTCTTTTCTTCATATCCCTTCTCTCATTTGCCCTACATATTTCTTCATCCTTTCGCCTTTGCTTTCTTTTATCCCTTAATTTCTGTTCCTCTACTTCTATTCTTCTTTGTTGTAGCTTTTCCTGCACATTGATCGTTCTCTGTCTATTATCACGTTTTCTTTGCTCCTCTGCTCTCTCTTGTTTTCTCCATTTTTCTTCTTGATATAACTGCTCTCGTCCTTGCCTATCCTTTCTTTTTGTCCCTTTGTCTTTCAATTGTTCTTCTCTTTTCTTATCTCTTTTGTCTTGTTTGTCTTGATCTTCCTGTTGTCTTACATCCTCAATGTTCTTACCATCGAGTTTTAATAAAATCTGACCACCCATCCATTCATTCTGTAAAAGTGCTATCTCATCATCCTTATCTCTTTCTCCGTTCCATAATTTTATTTCTCTTCCTATATCTAGAGATGTACTTGTTCAATCACTTATTTCCTTATCGCGTCTCTCCTTGTCCTTGGGACCTTATAGATTACATTTTTCTCAGTATCTTTCGCTGTGCCTTCGTCACTGTTTTGCACAGGTGACTCATATTCTGGGTTACTATATCCTGTTGCTGCTTTAATCTCTCTCAAGGGATATAATCCATCGTCTTTCTTACTTTCGACTCCTGTTTCAGCCGGGGTGAGGAGAGCAGAAGGCTCCTCACCCCCTCATTGCATTTATTAAGTATCCAATCTACAGGGGTTTCTTCCTCCCTCTCTTGTTGTTACATCTTCCAAAGTTCTAAACTAGCTAATTGCTTGTCTAGCTTTTTTCCTGTGTATGCCACATGCAGATATGTCATCATATGCTGCAAGACTGCCCTCGATACTGAGCCGCCCTGTGGCCACGACATACACATTTTATCTGCAGTTCCTTTAACCCATTCTGCACTATACTGTTTCAGCTTAGGTGCTTGTTTTGGTAGCTGCTTACAAATATGCTCAAGTGGAGTAATATCCTCCATCTTACTTGTTTACCCTTGGATTTTGTGTGGCACTTCGTTTTACTTTCGAATCACAGGTTTTAAAACACATTTCAGAAGAAATAACACAATATGAGCGAGCACCAATTGTGGCAAGCTCCAATCCCACTAATCACAATTTTTTACTTTAATCTTACTAAAAATAACCATCAGGTTCGATTCTAGTCAATCAAATAATATTTTCCACTCATTACGTCATTGCTCATAAAACCACATAAAACAAACTCAACCGGTTACATAGATTTCTATTAATTCTCTTCTTTAATACTTATTAGTCCTCTATAAACACTCTGATTGGAGTTTAAGTTACCCCTTTGGTCCCGTCTTAAACCGGGACTTTTATCCTATGATTCCACTATGGAACTTTGGGTTCAAACTTCTTCTGTTACATCATAAAGAAGCAGGCCAGGGCATATTCTCTTATCATTACTCGGCCACACTCAAGTCAATGGGCCTCATTACGATTTTGGCAGTAGCCATGCCGCTATTGGCGGCATGGCTGCCACCAAAATCGGGTCCGGGTTCCCAGAATGGGGAATTACCGGGCCATTCCGAGTTCGGAGGGCCCGGTAATTCCTCCCTCCAGGCACCCAGGCCCGGACCTTCCCCATTCCCATTCAGCCCCTATAGGGCTGAATGGGAATGGGGGAGGGAGCTAACAACGGGCCGATTACAACTGGCCCGTTGTTAGCTCCCTCTTCCCCTCACGGGACCCGCTCTGCACGTCTGGTGAAACCAGACGGGCAGAGCGGGTCCCGCGAGGAGACCTCGTAATGTGGCAGAATGGTGAACGGGTCTGCATCCTTTTGCGGCACCCGTTAACCCATTCCGCCACTCTTGTAATGAGGCCCAATATCTCATTCCCCACATATATTATACACTTACTCTTACGTTATATTTTATCCCGCCTCCCTCCGTTACTCTCTTTTTTATTCAGTCATCACCCATGCTTTTGTCATCTCACTCAACTTATTTTTAACTCACAATATCATCTTTTCCGCTTCCGAACTTCGGCATCGTCTGCCTTTTTTACCGCCTCTTCAACCTTCCGATCGATCAACTTCGCATAGACGTGGGAGGGGATTCTATCTGAAAATTGGGGAGCCCATCACACCTGGTCTTGCAAGACACTTATTCAGTTTCATTCTAGCCACTATCTACGGGAAGCTTCACGTTCTTTCAGCCGAATGTCAAAGGTTGTTCGATATTACCGGGACTCTAACGTTTACTCAGATCGATGGCTCTTGAACCATCCTCTGCTACCAAGTGAACTGGACATTCCAGCCTCTTTGATGAGCAGCAATTACGTTTGCGATGGTTGGGGAGGCAGATCTTACTCATACACCAAATAATAGAGCCGACTCAGGAAGTTGACAAACGGTAAACTGTTTTAATATCAATTATCTAAAACAGGGAGCATAATGAACATCAATGCGAACGCTTGATTTTCAACTCTCAACATTTTTAAGAAAAAACTGTATTTTTATAAGCAAAATGTGTCATTACTGACATATAACCTACGTGTTACCAACGTCTTCCTACGTGGCAAACAGAAACCTAACGGAGGAGATAAATGGGTCTGCGGTTCACCAAAGATGAAATGGTGTTTTGATTGTGTGAATTGTTACGGTCTTTTAAGATGAATTTTATTAGCAATATGTTTTAGATGTGTATAAATATTAAAATATGAATGTTATTTTTCGATAACCATGGTTCTGACTATTGATTTAGGTTGAACAGTGTCTACGTGTATATGTCAAGGTGGGTGATAGAGACCACCTTCTAGCCTTAAAGGGAGAAAGCTGTTTTTGTGGGATTTCTCTTGTACATGCTCAGACTAAGCGTACAGACTTTATTTCTTGTTGGAACAAAGTCGAACATGCAGAAGACAAAAGGGCTGCATATTCGCCAGATATTTTAAGTTTTGATGCTTCAGATGTCAAAGAAAAGGTAGTCACGATTATGGTAGTAAAGGAAGGATTTAATCATTTGCTGAAAACCCAATTATTGGAGATTCAAGACAAGGCACGACAGGAAGAGCGGGAATTATGGAAGCAATGGGGGTGTTCTTTATACCCCACTGAAGCATTATGGTGACAGGAAAGCACTGGGAAGCCGGTGATGCCAGTAACATTGTTAAAGGGAGCGCTTGAACTGCTGCACTACCCTGCATATGTCACTAGGGAAAGTCTTGCAACACGTTGCATTTTATGTAGTAAACTGAATTGTATGTCAAAAGTTTACCACTAGGCATACACTGTGAATGATTAGAGGAGTAATTCCTCAACCAAATTGTCCTTTTCAGCATTTACATATTGACTATGTTGGTATACTGCAGGTGCATGGTGGATACAGGTATCTGATCGTGGTGGTGTGTCCCTTCTCTAGATGGATCAAAGCAGGTCTGTGTACACACCCTGATGCCACTTGCGCAGCAAAGTTTTTAGTACATGAAGTCTTTCCAAGATGAGGAGTGTGTGAAGTGCTGAGATCCGATGTGGGCAACATTTTGTTAATAAAGTATTTGAACAGCTAGGACTATTACTGTATATGAAGCAAATGTTTTCTTCTGCTTATCACCAGCAAGCATACCCGATATGTGAGAGACTCAATGGTCTCCTTAAAGACAGGATTGCCAAGCTCAAGCTAGCATTGAAGAGGGGTGGCTATACTGCCTACCCATAGCTTTAATTGCCCTAAGGCATCAGCCTGGTTCGGACCACCACCTCACACTCCATGAACTAGTGGCAGGAAGGTGAATGAGAATGCCTCTGACTCCTCCATCGAGGAGTAGAAGTGATGCCCAGAGTACAGCAAAAATGTTAGGAAACGAGTTACGTAAATATTTGACATGTATGACCTCTCTCATTTCAGAACAACTCTAGCGCCAGGGGGGGTCAGTCTCAGAACAAAGATAAAAACCATTGAGCAATCAGATCAGGGGAACTATTATCAGCAGCTAGACTATTTGTTGGTGACACCGTGCTAATTTAAAACTTCACTCGGAAGTGGCACGAGCCGAGATTTAATGGTCTTTTTTTTGTTGAAAATGTTACTCCCTCAACAGTGAAAGTCCAAGGCAGACGAGCGTGGCTCCAGCTAAACGGCATAAAGATATACATTGGTGAGGCCACACCACCCACACCTGTCGATCCAGAAACAAGACACGAAGAAGAATTTCAGCATGTGCAGACTCGATCAATGACGAGGAAGAAGGACAATAAAGCTACAAGTTAATAAATTCAGATTTGCATTTGGACTGAGACTCCCCTTGGACACTCCTTATAGATATTATAACAGGTGTGCAATTCTTTGCTAGAGTCACAGGAATCTTTGAAAATTAACTTTAGAGAAATGCTGACATATCACAATTATGCCTGACCTCGAATTTGAATTCGACAACTGGAAACGTGAGCAATACCCCGACTCGTCTCTTACTGCATACCTGTTTGTTGAATCTATGGTCTTGTCAGACGGAGATACCCACAGACTCATGCTTACTGTTTTTGTGTTTATCCTTTGAGCTTATTGTGCTCTTGTCAGAAGAAATGTTGATATTTATACTTTCTTACAGGATCCCAAGAATGGCCCTATAATCAGAAGGCTGTTTGTAGCAATAGTAAAGGAATTATTGCAGCTGCCAGATCTATTACAGAGTAAAAGTTTTTTTCCTTCCTTAAATTGCAGTAAATATTAGGAATGTTGAAGCTTACGTGATTTTGGGGAATTACCAAGCCCAACCAATTCCAGAATGCCATAAATTGTCTGGATTAATATTCTGGTGTATAATATACACATGTTCAGTTTCTTTCATTGTCTTCCTGTTTCTCTTGGTTCACACTCTCTATTTCATTGGTCCATATAAGACAGATGTCCCTTTGATCCTCCCCACTCCAGGAACTCTTGTAGATTTGCCCATTACCAATGAACCAAAGCCCCTTGTGTTGTCTACCCAGAGTAAAGCTGTTTTAGAGCTGTTTCCATGGGCTGCAAACATTCTGTTAGGTAGGCAAAGGAGGAGTGCAGAGGAAGACAATGATGGGATAAACACGTATCTAGATAGTACAGCACACCTGAGTAATAACATGTAGTAACAGCACATGAAAAAGGTGGGAGAAAGAATGTCTAAGGAGAGTTGCTATGTCTGCGCTCTCATACCTTATGCCATGGGAACTTTCCAATTATTCATAGCTATAGAAGTACCAGTGAAAAAAGCTCATTGCCTGATGCATCATACACTCTGCATGACATGAGGACAGTTCCAGGTCGAACAGCATCCCTAGTGTGAATGAATAAAGTAACAAATCAAAGAAAAGCTAATTATGTGAAAAATGTGAAGACAAGAGAGGGGCCAGAAACAAGGGATCAAGTAATTAGGTATGAACAGCCTGAAATGGGTGGAGCAGAAATCAGGATTGAAGAAAACAAGATGTTAAACTGCCAAGGCCAGAGGAAATAGGAGCTATGGATATATCGGGAAAGAGGCCAACTACAAATCAAAGGAACAGTGTTGACTCGTGAATGATGGGCTGAAAGGTTGGTTTTGTGCAGAGCAGCAGTCTTACCTGGACAGTGGGAAAAAGTTGTGTTAACTGCAATAAAAGAATGCATGGATGAATAGCAAAAGTGTACAAAGTTGCTGACATGGGTCAATGATAAGGAGGACCATTGCAGATAACTACCTCTAACAAGTGCGTCTTTATGTTTTCAGAAATAATGGTACGAGAAAAGTTGGAGAGTGTGGCCGAATTATTTATGTACCAGGAATGAAAGAAGGAACAGCAGTTCTGATCAGTCATTACTGGGCTTGTGGGTCTAGAGCCTACATGAAGCTGCCCAAAGACTGGGGAGGGATGTGCTCTATAGTTCTTATCCATGTTCTAGCATTGGTGATTCCTAAAAGTGACCTGAATATTGGAGAGTTTCCAAAAGCAGATGCTCATTTGAGGAGGAGAAGATCACTCGAAATTCTCAACTGAACAAAGAGGGAGAATTACTTTTCAGCTAAATCGATAGAAGCCCTTGATGCTATTCCATATGAGCAGAGGTTGTTCAGCCAGATTTCAGCGATATTCACAACTATCTTTATGCTGGCATCAAGCCGATGGCCCATGCAAAGTGGTTGCAAAACACTCGCTTGGAGCTCCTGCAGACAATCAACCCTACCATAAAGGGATTCAATGCTATTAAAGAAAATTGAGGGGCATAAGACTGATGACCATCCAGAACAGATATGTCCTTGATATGATCACAGCAATGGATGGAGGAGTTTTCACCAAAATCAGCACATCATGTTGCATGTTCATACTTTCTCATGATGACCAGAATGGGACCTTGACAGAGGCTATAATGTTGCTGACGAAACTTCACGATCAGAAGGAAGTTGAGACAGAAGACATTGCAGATGACAGTTGGTTTGCGTCTATCTTCTCATGCGTTCCACAATGAATGGCGAGCATCTTTAAGCTTCTTGGAGCAATACTGGTGATGGTGATGTTTGTATTCTCTGTGATCAGCATAATAATTACACAGTGCAAGAAGACAGCAAAGAAGGCAGTCGGAATAAAGATAATGATCAATGTCGAATCAGGGATCAGACCCATTGAGTTGACAAATGCAGAGATCAGAAAAATATATAGAGGACAGCATCTTAGCACCTGAGGGAACAAAGTTCCTGCATCCAAGAAATCATAAGAAGTATGTAGGACAATCAGTCTATTGTAGTCCGAATGGACAGTGCAGCTATATGACCTGGAGTGTTGATGAACATGTAAAGTCAGCAGGTTCGCTGGACTTAGTGATAAAAATCTGGACTCCAAAGAAGCACTTCTTCAAGAGAGGATGCCAAGATGTGAAGATTGGTGAAGGTGTGGTTGATGAATCAACTAGAGGGGGGAGTGTAGAGGAGGAGCTGATTGCCTCTTCAGGAAGTCCCGTCCCCATACTTCCTATATGCTGGAAACCAGAAGCTGTGCCATGCACGACACCAGTGATTGTACCGATTCCACAGAGAGGCTTAAAAAAAAGGTATCCATTGAAGAGACCCTATATGATTTATCCCTGTACAGATGACAATCTCTTGGAGGAGATTTGCAAAGGAATATGAAGATGAGAGAAGAAGTTGGTGACGTCACAAGAAGCCAGTGTGGGCACTGAGAAGAATGGTTGAAGAAAAGAATGCATGGACAGTATGGAATCTGATGACGAAATAAAGAATCTAGTGAACTTTCATTTGAGGAATGAAGATTGCAAGTGTGAAAAACACTACAGAAAAAAACAAGCCATTTAATAACTGTACAGATGCAAAAAGGCAAGTAGACTAAGTAATCTTAAAGGCTAGCTATACATAGCGAATCGACTGCAGGCGGTGCCGCAATTTTATAAAAACTGGGCATCGGTGTCACACATTAAGTAAGCTCAAACCCACAGAGAAAGAAGGATTGGATAGCTGTGTCGCAGCAACATGAAGCTAAGAGCATGGAAAGGCCTGGACGAGCTCTCTGGCCTGGTTTCAAAGGTTGGAACTGTCAAGAACTGGTTATCTATCCTTGAAGAACAGAAACCGTGAGACGCTGAATCATCTCTTGTTAAAGTACAAAGAAAGAACACCATGGATGCCAAGTTTATTAATTAAAGACAATTACATTCTGCAAAACAGGCCGAAATATGGTCTCCTCTCACGTGAGCCAAGGATGTAAATAGGAGATGGGCATGCAGACCAGAACTATGATATGCATGTGCTCACATTCCCATATAGTCTCAGGAGCAAGGATACTTTGCAAGGCCAAGTTCAAAGACAATCTGAATGGCAGAAGGTATGAGCGATGAGAGATGTTGGGCTAATTGGGTGGGGAGACACAGTCAAAGTCCACCCAATGGTACCTGGTGTTCTAGCTTATGTGCTGCTACTGCTTCAACTGTTCCAGAAGGGTACAAGCGTGCCAACCAATTATAGAGGGCCATATAATGAAGGGCCTTATATTTTGAGAGCCAATGGTATCCTGTGCATCTAATAACTGAAGAAGATGACTTGAACGAGGGGTGGGCATACATTGTCCACCTGACTCTAGAGACCCAATCACAACCCGATCTCTTATAGAAAGTATACTTAGATGTTGTTCCCTGTGAGCGCATCACAATACCCTGTAGGTTTTTCTTATTTGCCACGTAGTATGACATCATGTATGATGAATTCTTAGTATATAAATATGATTTCTATGCAAAAAATTTGAGCGATCTAGCGAACGTTGCTCTATGTCTGTTGTAACTCCCTGTTTTAGACAATTAATATTGAGTCGGTCTGATTATTTGGTGTAGGAGTTATTCAGCATCCCATCCTTTGCATGACATTTTACTGATTTAAGTAACCCTGATTCACAAACAAAACAATAACTAGGGAGTCTGCCTTAAGTGGTGGTTGAGAAGTGGCCAGTTCCCAGCAACTGCTTTATATGATGAGGTGGGTGGCACTGGCACTCAGTAGCCGGGCTGGCAAGGTGGCAGTAGAGTTATTATGAAGATGATAGGACATGTCTGCCAATTTTGGCCCAGTGAAGATTTCATATAGCCAGAGGGCAGAGCCATCCGCCCCTGCCTCGGTAATGTAAGGAGAGGGGGTATTTCATGCCCGGGATGTGTTTGTCAGGTTAGGCCCGGGGGTGGAGCACTGCTCCCCTCAGGGCTCTTATTACGATGGTCCCTCTGAACATGTGCAGGACCACCACTCTGAGAGCTGTGAGGGAAGTGGCACTGGAAGCAGGACTTTTAGGGCGGTGCTCCTGTGATGAGAAGGAGTGCTGCACTGAGAGCTCTGCATGTCCTGCTGAGAGTGCTGCAGGTGCTGCAGGACTGTTGGCAGGGCTCCCTATCATCACAGGAACGCTGTGCTGACAGACGAAGATAGCCTTGCTGTCAGCGCAGCGACACTGGGGGAATGACATGGCTTCCCCTTATTTGCTACTTTCGGGGCCATGCAAAATGTTTGAGCCATGCCAGATCTTATGGGCTGGAAATTGGCCAAAGGGGGGGTGCTACATCACTCCCGCAGGACATAATATTGCATATATCCTTTCACTTTTTACTTTTGGCATTTTTCATCACAGTGGAGCCATCCGCCCAGGCTCTTGCTTTCTAAGACCTATTACTCCAGTTTGCGGCCTATTACTGGCTAATTCAGCCCTCCATTTTGCTAACACCAAATGTAAGCATTGAAATGCTGACAGCGCTTGTAAAAAATGGGACTGAAGAGGGACTTAACCACTGTTGCAAAGACTGCTGCTTCCCTCCAAACATTCTGCAAAAATGCTCATTGTCAGTGCCAGTCTTAGACCAGATTGCAAAAACAAAGAGGTGATGGCTGGAAGGTTTAGAATAAATCTTAACCACTGGCAATGCTCTGGGCAACCCTCCAGACCACCGTTCTTCGCCTGCCAAGCCATTACAGAAGGGGAAAGACCATATGCAAATCTGGCTTGGCCCCACCCCAAAAGGGGCAGTCCAGCCCGAACTGCTAGGCCACATCCCTTCTGCACGAGACCACAAGCATCCCAAACATGTTTCGCCCTTGTTGGGGCTCATCAGTGAGGAGTTGCTTGGGTGTCTAGGCCCATCAGGCATGGGACCCACGTCTGGGCATAACCGTCCCACTCGGGGTGACAAAGCAAAAACAAAGAGGTGATGGCTGTAAGGTTTAGAATGAATCTTAACCACTGGCAATGCTCTGGGCAACCCTCCAGACCACCGTTCTTCGCCTGCCCAGCCATTACAGAAGGGGAAAGACCATATGCAAATCAGGCTTGGCCCCAACCCAAAAGGGGCAGTCCAGCCCAAACTGCTAGGCCACATCCCTTCTGCACGAGACCACAAGCATCCCCAAACATGTTTCACCCTTGTTGGGGCTCATCAGTGAGGAGTAGCTTGGGTCTCTAGGCCCAGCATGCACGGGCCCCATGTCTGGGCATTCCCGTCCCACTCGGGGTGACAAAGCAAAAACAAAGAGGTGATGGCTAGAAGGTTTAGAATGAATCTTAACCGCTGGCAATGCTCTAGGGAACCCTCCAGACCACCGTTCTTCGCCTGCCAAGCCATTGCAGAAGGGGAAAGACCATATGCAAATCAGGCTTGGCCCCACCCCAAAAGGGGCAGTCCAGCCCGAACTGCTAGGCCACATCCCTTCTGCACGAGACCGCAAGCATCCCCAAACATGTTTCGCCCTTGTTGGGGTTCATCAGTGAGGAGTAGCTTGGGTCGCTAGCCCCAGCAGGCACGGGACCCACGTCTGGGCATACCCGTCCCACTCGGGGTGACAAAGCAAAAACAAAGAAGTGATGGCTGGAAGGTTTAGAATGAATCTTAACCACTGGCAATGCTCTGGGCAAACCTCCAGACCACCGTTCTTTGCCTGCCAAGCCATTACAGAAGGGGAAAGACCATATGCAAATCAGGCTTGGCCCCACCCCAAAAGGGGCAGTTCAGCCCGAACTGCTAGGCCACATCCCTTCTGCACGAGGCCGCAAGCATCCCCAAACATGTTTCGCCCTTGTTGGGGTTCATCAGTGAGGAGTAGCTTGGGTCTCTAGGCCCAGCAAGGAACGGGACCCACGTCTGGGCATACCCGTCCCACTCGGGGTGACAAAGCAAAAACAAAGAGGTAATGGCTGGAAGGTTTAGAATGAATCTTAACCACTGGCAATGCTCTGGGCAACCCCCCAGACCACCGTTCTTCGCCTGCCAAGCCATTACAGAAGTGGAAAGACCATATGCAAATCAGGCTTGTCCCCACCCCAAAAGGGGCAGTCCAGCCCGAACTGCTAGACCAGATTGCACCAGAGGCAGGAAGGATACTTGGCACTGCTCGCCCCATGACGATAACAAATAATTGCACCTTCACAATGTCTCCATTGTCCTACACATTTTCAACTGTGACTCCTGGTATTCTCCTGACTCCTGAGACTATTTCAATGTTAGGTTTTCTCTATAAAACAGGGAATTCTTAAAAGCCAAACAATACCTTTGTCAACTACAGCTGGTAAGATATGTCTGTGGTCAAGTGCCTAAGTTGCGGACTGTGCCTGTTTGCCAGAGTTAGAAGTTACTAGAAGTGATTATGTTCATACGGTTAATTGTTCAAAAAACACCTCACTCATAGTTTAGGTCTATACAAAATAATACTAATAAAAGAACTTCCAATGAGCCCATTGAATATCAAAGGCTCATGTCGCTCTTTGTGATGTTGCTTCCAGTAATGTAACTACATTTTCAAATTTGGTAGGCCACACACCTTTTGTTATACAGGGTCCCCATACATCCTCGATCCCACCATGCCTATGCCTCTGCTCCCTTAAATGACAAGTAAGGTCCCCCAGTTGCCATGTGAGACCGAGGTCCAAATTAGTCCCTACAGCAAATATGCACACACACACAAACAAACATTTTAATTGTAAAATGCACCCCCGCCCCTACACACAACAGGGATCCACTGACTGATCCAGGTGTGTCTACCACCACTGCTGCAGTATCATGGTGTGCTCCACGTATAGATTGAAGTGCACCGCTAAATCTCTCTACAGGTATCATTATTGGAAAATGTGGGTCACTAAGGACTGAGGCGCACGTTCAGAACTTTAGTTTTTTTGTAATGGGGTAATAGCAGAAACACCCATTGTTTAAGAAATAACCACATTGATCGCATAGCGTAACTAGTAACAGCGATGGAAGGGGGCATTTCTTGCCCTTGCTTGGATTTGATTAGAAGGATGTCTGTGCATGCTGGTGTTGGGGGATGGATCCGACTGGGGAGGTCTTGTCTGTACAGCAGCCATACAGGGTTGCATGAATATTTTGATGTGAATCGGTTGCGTTGAGAATGGGTTCTCGTCCTGAAATAGGAAGATGTTGCAAACCACAATTGAGGTGGGTACAGTGGCAGGGCCACATGTTGGTCCCTGTTCAGAATAGTGGCAGGGGAAGAAGGTCAGGGTTGAAGTCGATGGCAGGGGCATACTTCAGTCTCACTATTAGAGTAGAAAGGTACTCCACAGGTTAGGTCTTCGCTGGGGTGCATCAGTTGAGCAGTGTGAACATTGTGGGTGATTTGAAAACAACCCTTCCCTCTACACCCTCCTCCTGAATGCATGCCATGTGCTTAGATCTCTGTTTAAGGTAACATGCAGAGGAAGAAATGAGAGCTTTTGGCAGGGAAGAAGAGCACCCCTGTTATGGTAGAGGTTAAGATCAGAGAGTGCAAAGCCATCAATATTTAATGGCAGAGAGACAGTTTGAAATTTTGATAGGGAAATCACTAGGAGAGTTCAGAAAAACAGAAGAAGATTTGGATGTAGGTCACAAAGATTTGGTACGAGAACCCAAAGGAGGAGATTAGAGCCCCAACAGCAGAGGTGTAGAGTATAAAGAGGAGAGGACCCAAGACAGAGCTTTGTGGAACACCAACAGTTAGAGGAGTGAGCTGAGAGGTGTTGTCGCTCCAGGCGAGAAAGAATTGGTGAGGTGCAAGGTAGGATTAAATCTGGGCAAGGGCTTGATCGTGAGCATCAAGAAGAAAGAGAGTATTAAGGAGATCAGGGTGATCAACACTGTCAAAGGTAGCAGACAGGTCAAGTAGAATTAGGATAGAGGAATAGAGGTTAAGTTGGAGTGCTTAGCAGAGGCAATGAAGTTGGACACATTCATGAGAATAGTTTTCATGGAGTGACAGGAGACAAAACTTGATTCTGGGAGGTCTCAAAGGTTCTGGATGTCAAAAAAATTGATAAGATGGTTGAACACAAACTTTGGAGCACTTTAGAGTAGTGCGGAAAGAGAGGCACAGGGCAAAAGTTACCTTCTGAGCTACCTTAATACTTGGACTTCACAGAAGAGGCAGCAGATGGTTTACCCCATCTAAATATTGATTCAAACTGTCAGCCTCTTCTGATTTCTGAGACTTTCATTCACTCACATATTAATTTATTTATTTTGACATGCACTAAATTAGCAGGCATCAAGGCACTGTTTACAGTGAGAAGTGTTACATCAATACAACAGAGCAGAGTTTGTCAATTTGATATTTACAGGGTTAAGCAAAAGCACATTTCCTGCAGACCCCTGTGTTCATACTCAGAATGCCACCTTTTATCCAAGGTCTGCATTGTCTGTGTGTTTCGTTACAGGGGTGGGTGGTTAGTGTTTCTATTAGTGTGTCTGTCCTTTTAGTTACATTAAAGAATAGTGTTTTTAAAGAACGTTGAACATATCTTTTACTTTGTTTCAACATTACTATTGTTATATTGTTATTTTGGATGCTTGTTATTTTGGATATTATGCTTGAAGAGGATAGCCATGTAACCTTAGAGGCAAACAAGTTGTACCATTCATGATGTGCCTGTTTCACCTTCATGATTGAGATCGCTGCTGGTTAAGTAGTAGTGTGGGGCTAGGGTAGGAGTTTAGAAACCACTATTCATCCCTGTACTCATTTCTTCTTAAGTTTACTTTAAGAAAATTATAGAGAGGCTCAGCAGTTGCACCTGGGGTGATGTCCTTTTGTGCACTCGCTGCTCCTGGGCTGGCAGCTGCACTCTCAGTATGAAGGTTGTGTGACAAATTGGATTCTGCTCCACAGGAGTACAAGGATTAGTGGGGGTAACATGCCCAACTCAGCTCTCACATTTATACAAACTAAATTCTAATGCAATCATAAAGATAAAACAGGGACAGTTACGAAATGTACCTCCTTTGCCTTCTGTGGTAATGTGGGCAGAGGGAAGGTTATGCTCTGAAGAAGTTTGTGAAGGTGAACCAGTAGTGACTCAAACAAAACAGTAACATAGTCCAAAATAAAGGGAATGTACAATCAAGGTTCTAAAAAAATGTATATACTTCAATTAAACACAGCATCTGCAATTGAACAAATAGAAACGACTGTACGCAAAACCCACCCCAAAAGGACGAACAGAGAGGCTGCGGTAGACTGAGAATTGTAGTGCGCAGTTTCAGGGGTAGTAGGCAAGTTACTAGCACTAGCTACAAAAAGAATATGTCATTGATGAAAACAGGTGCAATTGTCTAACCAGTCTCTAGGGTCCAAGTGGACTGTGGGGGCAGTTCGGGGTCAACCGTACCTGGATTCAGTTCTTTCTGGGTAAATGGAGTCAGACCTGGTGTTGAACATTGATGCGAATGGATCAAGCTCAATTCGGGCACATTGGATTGTCTAGGCCCAAGCGGCAAGCGGGCATCGAGTAGGGGCGAATGCAGTCACTTTTTGCAGTAGAAGGGGGGGCTATCTAAAATTCAGGTCAGGGGATCTCTTCACAGTTAGCTCAGGCTGAGTCAGGTTTTAGCCGCTGGAAGGGGTCAATGCATGAGACTCCAATGAGTCGAGTCAGCATTCCAACGGTTGCCGAATTGCTTATCTTGGGGGTGTCGATGTGCAGGATGATGAGGCAGCCATTGAAGGGGTAGCTGGGTTTAGCCTTGGTTGTAACCCCAGGTCAGAGTTGCCATGTGATTCACCAGTGATTTGGATCAGGTTCCGCTGTTGAGCAGTCAATATGGGCCTAGCAGGTGATGGACAGTGCCAAGCTGGTTCAAAGTGCAAGCAATAGTTTGCATCGTTCAAGGTGCAGTGAACTCAGAGCGACTGGTTCGGTTTGGTAAAACAGGTTGCTTCGGCTGGTCCTGCCCTCCAGCTGCTTTGAGGCCCACTCATGGGGACTCAAAGACAGGATGGTTTCCGTTCAAGGTCTGCTCTCCCAGCTCTTGGAGATTCTGGTGGAGAGTGGTGAGTATTGGTGTACAGCAAAGGTCACTCCAAGTGTGCCCTCAGAGTCCTTAGAGGGCAGAACTTCCTTCTGCCTTGGATGGCTCCTTCTTCACCTCATGCTGGGGGCTTTGTAAAGAACAACTTTCCCAAAAGAATTACAATGAGTTCATCCAGAACAAATCTGTGGTCTTGAGAGGATCCAAAAGAAACTGAGAGAATCTGCTGAAGGGGTGGGAGACCCGCTCTTTTATATGAAAAAGTACTCAGGTGATTGATCTAATGCTAGCCTGCCGTAGTGATCCAAAGCCTGCTCTTGGTTTGAGCGGACTTTGCCCTTTTGATGTCACACTCAAAGTGGTTTGCTCCAGAGGAAGTGGAAGGGACAGGAAAGGAAAAGAGAGGCAGAAAGAAACAAAATGGTGGAAGTCTCCTTTAATTTGCCAGAGCACTCCTGCCTACTCTAATCTCACACCCTTCCCTTCTCACTAAGAACAAAAGTCTTTTGATATGCAGCACCCTGATGTGAGGCTACTCCCTTTGAATTCGTGTGATCCTATGATGCCTGGGCCTAGGACAGATGCCTGTTGTGTGTTTTTCTCTGGCAGATGGTGTTACCTACCCTCACACAGAGATCAAAGTAGAGGCCCAGTCCTCCAGGTTCCTATTCTGCCAATTGGCAGTCTCCACCCAGCTGACCAGAATGCGCATTCCCTTCCACAGCAGAGCTGGCTCACAGAGGCTGGCCTATATGCGATATCAATTGGGATGTGATGGCCATGATCATAAGTAGTACGCTGCACCAGGCGTAAACGTAAATTTTATTTAGAGTTTCCCTTGCCACCAACAAGGGTTTATTATGATCATTGTGGTTTTGGTTCAGTGGGTATATCTCAAATGGAGCCCCTGCACTGCAGACACTTGGCTGTCACTGTGGCTGTCAAGTGGGCAGCTTGAGACCGTTGAACCTGCTCTACTTTACGAGTAGGGAAGGTGCTGCAGATGAGGCTACTGATGAAGCAGGGCATAAGAACACTACGTTTTTGGCATGGAGTTGACAAAAAGGGGAATCAAATTAGCAGATTACCCATTTGGAGATGGACTTACCCAAATAACGTTATGTATTAATAAAACATTTTTTAAAAGCAAGGCTTTGCACCGTTGCCAGATGGCAATTCCTCACAGGGGGACACTGACTGAGAGAACACAACAGAGCACCAGACATATCGAAACAGACCATGCAATGGGATTGGGCTACTTTTACCTGTGAGCTAACCCTGCATATTCCAAAAGTTTGACTACACTACCTTCCATTCTCATACCTTGCATAGCCAATGCCCCACATGGTACTTGCGCTCAGCGAGTGGCACATGCTGTGGGCTCACTAGAAAACATATGTCAGAGGTGTCTGAGCTTAATAGTCACCTGTCTGCACAAGACCATTATCACCCCTTCCTCAAAAAAGTCAATTTCTAGGAGCCCCCTGAGTTAGCTGAACGTGTGCCAGCGGTGCCTCAATATTTTAGCACCCCATGACTTATTGCCTGTTGAAAAGACAAGGCCTGCTCATTGTCCCTCTTAGCCAACATCCTTCCGTTAGCATGATCTCCAAAAATAAGGGCGCCTTCAACCAACTGTCTTCATTCAGTCGGTGCTGGTCAACCAAGACACCTTTTGACAAATCTACCTAATTATGTCAAAAGAGATGCTCTCTTGGCCCTAAGTTACAATTCAGTTAAATCATGAGGAAGAGGGCTTTGAAAAGTCTAATCCTCCCTTGTTATCAATATATCGCCTGGGTTTCAACTTAGGTTTATAACTCAGGAATACGAAGTCCGAAAAAGCCAATTCCTGCCCTTAACGCCGCATTATTATCTCTTCGAACACTACGTCATTAAAACAAGGTCTAAAACTGCTACATGGACTATCCAAAACCAGAGAATTGGAACATTATTCAGGTTTTGCTGGCATTGTTACTGTACCTGTTAGCACGCGTGTTTAATTGTGTGTTACTATCTTTCATATATTCTGGCATTTTCGGCTTCATCCTGTTAGATTTGGACTCCATATAAAACGCAGAAATAATCTTCTTCATAACATCAATTGACACGTTGAGGGCTTCGTCCACGCTGTGGGGATTTTTATATATAAAAAAGAAAATATAAAATCGTCTCCTTTGCGGCTCCAAGCTTACAAATGGTTTACGTATAACAAATAACACTCAACATTCTTGTGGCCAGACGACAGATTCTCAACTCGGTCACACTTTTCTCCTTCCTGTGCTGGATTTGATAAATGAGTGCCTTCTGGGACATGTAGTTGCATTTACCGTCGAGTGAAAGGAAGTGGACGATAAACCTCCTAGGACCAACATCATGCAAGTGAAACCTGTAAGGGATGGGCATCACCACAGAAGAAGAGCAATCTGTGTTAATTAGTGAGGTGTGCTTTTCTTCGAGAAAGCACTGGAATGTCAACCTACGTTCTGTATGCCACAAGGAGAACTGTAGACTAATTAAGAAGGATCACCCACCGCCTACCCCCACTCCACATTTCGAACCTCATTTGTTTTACAAGCATGAGGCAGTAGTCAAGAAGAAAAAGGAATCATTAAAAAGTTCTACTTTAGGAAGGCCACAGCGGGCCTCATTTAAACAAAAAATTGAGAATGTGTTTATGGGCTTGGGGGAGGGCGGAGGAGAAAGAAAAAAACAAGATTTGTAAATTACAATGTGTCTTCCCGGTTTTATTCATTTGCGAGTGCAGCAGAGAAAACAACAATATCTCATTTGACAAACCTTGTTATACTAGCGCATCACGTGACGCACATCCGCGGCTGCTCCAGCCAACTAAAAGTATGCCTCTCTAATGTGATTAAGCCTCCATACGCGGCAGCGAGCAATTTATTATCCTGCCCGAGAGCACCACGTTCTTTTTTAAATATGGTTACTTCTGAAACAGGCAATTACTTCGATATGAATTCAACAAAGGTACGACTGCCTCTTGGGTCAGTAAATGACTTCCTTGTTTTTCTTGGGGAGACAAGGTGTTTATTAAGGGCCTCTTTAGTTGACTGCGCAGTGTTTTTTTCAGTTTGAATAATTGTCCAATTAAATATAAATTGGTGAATCCATGCTTGCCCAGTGTTAGCATTGTTCAAGCACGGGTATCTCTAAGATGTACATTAATAAATCCCACCGAGCCAGAACTCCATGAAAAAGAGCCTCGTTTGTTCGCATTGTACGATTTAGTGTTCACAGGATTATAAGCATTGCCTGTGAAAAGGCTACCGTGCATGCACAAATAATGTATATGTCCCATTGCCTCAAATTCCACTATCATAATCATGCTAAACATGCATACTTAAAGCTGAAATCAAGGACATATTGTTCTACAGCCGTTGATGTCTAAATGTAAGTAAATGATGGAATCCACTATTTGGATATTCAGGATTTCTATTTCTAAACATGTCCCAGGGAAGCATGATATCAAACATGTGCAAGTAAAACACATAATCAGAATGCATGATTGCAGTAGACATACATTTAAAGATGAAAAGGAAAAATACACTTTATTTCGTATTCATTTTTAAACATTATACTGCACAAATTTAACCCATGAATATCAAATAGTAGGAAAGAGATAACAATGACAAAGAGAAAAAGATTGGGCAACTGTGAGCTTAAGAACTAAGTTGTAAAAAGGAGAGTTTCTAAGTCTTTGTCAAAAGAGCACAGCGAATGAACTGACTGAACGGAGGCAGGCAATTGGTTCCACAAACGTGGAAGAGCAACAGACAATCCCTAACGTGAAGTAAAGTTTACTTCACATGCCAAAACATGCACAAAAGATGTAGGTGTTGTGAAATGGAAACACATAGAAATGCATTTTTATTAAATTGTAATATATAGTTTATAAAAACTTTTATTATATTCTACACAAATTACACTAATTCTGTTCGGCAGAATAATTCCACCTCATCCTTCTTTAGAAACATAAAAAATGTTCCAGATCTCTCTTAATGTGCAGCTCACCAGACCTTAAAATGAAACATGGCATATTAAATTGTTGTTAGAATCTTATCCATGTAATCAATTACTGCACAAGTTAATTTGGTGCTGTTGCCAGACAACATCGTAAACCACCACTCTTCCATGTTCCCTGTCAGGGGGGTGAAATTTACTTAAAAAGAGAGACCTTGGTGCTTTTAATTCTGTGCATCCAATGATCAAATGTTTGGAGGATTCGATGTGTGTTTTACAGAATCTGCACAGATTACTTTGAGTTTCCTTGCCTCGTTTCAAAGATTAAGTCTTAATCTTAAAAACTGATCTCAATGGTACCGGGAGGGAAATATTTTTAGATATTTTGGTATTTGATCAAGTCTATGGAGCGCAGGTCCATTATACAGTGATGAAGCGAGAGAGTTCCGTTAATCTTCTTTTTTAATCCAATTCCAGATTCTTAATTTTTTCTTAACTATTTGCGGGAGCGTCAGAAGCTTTTCCATCTTGATATCTGCATGGTAAAGAATGGCTTTGACTTTGTCTGCCCAGCTCTTAACCAGACCAACGTGAGGGAAATCTTTAGTTGAGGCTAAAATGCGGTATGAGGGAGATGATGGAATTAAATATATTTTCCTCAGTGTTGCTACAGTTCTCCAAAGGACAGTTCCATATAGAGAACCTATGGATAATTCATATCGAATTGCTGTTATTGAGATACTTGACTGCAATTTAAGAAATACCCTCTAGGAGTGGCCAAATATCTGTGTTCAAATTCCAGCCAGCCTCACTCCCGAATGTTATCGTTGGCACTACTTTTTGTAAGTAAAACGTCAAAATTGGAATCAAAGTGAATTTCCCGTATTCAGCATGTAGTTTCGTTCCTTGAAGTGACAACATGCACATACGACAGATAAGGTCTTGCGACCAGTCCCATTCACGAATGAATTTATTAAATAGGACTCCTAAGTAGCGTATCAATGATGTTGTTTCAATGCGTTCACCAGCAATTGTCCAATTCAAGTTTTTATTTCTTTGACCTTGCTGGGAGCCGAATGTTATTCACACAGCAAAGATCCCATATGTGTAACCTGGTCATGGAGCTTGGGTTATGATTACTGTCTAAAACTCTGGTTCTTATGCAACTATCACCTGCATAAGTTGCACAACAACCAGAGCACACGTCCTTTTTTTCAGTGGAACAGCTAACTAACTGACTAAATAGGTTTTGTATAGCGTAAACACTCATCCAAATGTCTCTGGGCACTCAAATGGATAAAACTTTAAATAAAGTGACTAGCAGTGTCCTTTCAAATAGCAAGTAGTTCAAAGCTTGTAGTTAACCATATGCAACTACAGTTGACTGCCGGTTTAATTAACGACCAAGAACACCATTTAGACTATTAACACCCAATCTAAATCTAAGATACACGAACAATCCTATCAATAGTACGCAGGCGTGGGTGGACACCCAGTCTATCTCACAGAGATATTGCTGCCCCTCAAAAAACATTTTAAAGCCACCTCTTGCGCTGTGTGACTGCAGGGCCCACATCACCAATCATGTAAATGTCACACGAAATGATATCACAGACGCACTGGCACGTACGTTTACAGCGGTTTTGAAGAAGCAGCACTGTCTGGCCTTTGCTTTCTCAGAACCATCCACAGTCTCTACTCATTTCTCATGACCTCACACACGCCTTATCTGAACCTGGTTCCTGCATTCCAGATTAGGACACGCTGCCAAGAAGCGGCTGAACCTTCCAACATAAATTTAAATTGACAATCTGTTTTGTTGTTATAAATCCCAGCACTTCTATTCTTTACACACATTGCCTACTTAGGCGGGCTCATTGTGTGAGACCCAGCAGTTCCTTAATACCAATCCTAGGGTAGAAACTGCAAACGTTCAACTAAAATGGGAGCTGCCTTTTCTTGTGCCACTAGAATGTCTGTCTTCCAACATAATCAAGTACCTCTTGACTTCAAGATTCCATCCTAAGATTCAGAAAAATGCAGAAAACCATACCTGGAAACTAACTTCATCTACCTTTATTGTCTGAAGACAATGGTTCGGATTAGTGACGGCCCACCTGAACTGCAACGCCCTCACCTTTCTGGAAACCCCTGAGATGTGATTGTGGAATAGTAACAACAAAATACAAAAAAACACATGCAAACATAATTTTATGGAAGATCAGTGCCACAGTGCTATGGTTCTACTGTAAAATGCAGATCGATCCTAGTGCATGAGATCCACGCATGTTATTCCAAAAGGACACTTTTGTTTCTTATGCCCCGGTCCTTCTTACAATCTAGCACACGTTTCCTGTGTTATAAATACTGGTGACCCAGGGCCGTGTAGCTGAGCATACACTGTTCAACTGAGATCACACCATGGAACCCAGCTGCAATTTTACCAACTGGGAGGACATACACATTATGAGGTGGCAACCTTATTGGGGGGTAGGGAGCAGGGACAAGCATGTGGAAAATAAAATAAATAGGCCTGTGACAGGCAGAAAAGATTGTTGGGTCATCAGGGACCATGCAGGAAATCAGGAACTCTTACCCCTTTGAACATCAGAGTGGTTGTAGTGACATTGAATCCATAAGGGTCATTGGCCAGTCATGCCGTGTTGTCAGAGTCAAAACGCAGTCAACGGCTATGACAAAAATGGTTCCCTGAACATGATGACAAGGATGTCCATGAATGCCGGAAGAATGGGAACAGTGGTGTGCGTGGCAGTGGAGATGAGCTGCCAAAGGACACATTTCAGCTAGGCAACAAACGTTTTATGAACAGTAATGGGCTGAACGGAAGCCTAAGTGAAGGACATGTCCCTTCAGAGAATAAGTCTGCAAGAGAATATCTCTCCCAAATGTACTGTGCAAGTGAGAAGGGTTTGTGTACTAGCTGATCAGTGAGCCATTAGTGTTTGGACGAAGAAGCAGCATGGCTGCAACATGGCTGTATTGTATGTGGCCCGGTCTTGGGCCCATTCTGCAAGGGATATCTTAGTTGGTTTGGCTGGAGCAAGGAGGCATGCCATCTAACTGGATACAGGCTCATATCTTTGGCTGTTTTGAGGATGGTTGACCCAGAAATGTTGGATTTACTGCAAGGGATCAAGCAATTGTCAGGGGGGTGATCATGGGTCAGGCCAGGTGTATTAGGAGGCCTGTGTTCTATTACAATGATTTTTCTGTATTTGTTGTGGTCAGAATGTTTGCGTGCATGAGTGGAATGCATGGAGGGAATGGTAGTGTATAATGTTTGGGATGCCATGTGTGTGTGTCTTCTGAGTAAGGACAGTTGAAGGTGAGCTGGCTGGGGTGTGGATGTCCAGTGGTTGTGTTTAATGTGTTAATGACCTATCTTAACACTGTACAGGAGGGACTTATCCGTATACTGGAATAGAGTATTTAGCTGTTACTGCAGCCTGGCATGGTGATTGCAGGAGAAGGAGCCCACTACAACATCCTTATATGACAGAAAGAATTCATTGGACCAATCGAAGCAAGGCGGAGGAATCATGTGTGCGTGAGTAACTGAAGTGAACCTCTGTCCAATCCAAAAATGATGTGTCAAATTATGTTGTATGGGTGGAGTTTGTTGGCTTTTAAACCTTTGAAGAAGAGTGTATTTGTGTGCAAGGAGGAAAGGAAGAGAGCCTGTATGACAGGAGAAAAGCTGATTAGGGCTCCAATAAGAGGCAGCTGATGGGAATTGTCCTTGAGAGGGCCTTTACCAAATGATACTGAATGCAGAGGTCTTTCCAAAGGCTGAACCAGATTACTTGAGAGGGAGTTTGGGTCCAGGTGGATAGACTGCAAGGAAATGTCTAAAGGATGGTAAAGGGTGACTGTGGTTGATGACCCTACCAGCCCTGGGCCTTTAAAAGACAAAGCAAAGTTTTTGTAATTATCTTTACCTTGTGCTATCTTCACTTCTCTCACTAGATGCTTCTCTGATGCTTCTGGGTAATTTCAACCTCCATCTTTCCTCTACCGATTCAGCCATCCTACTTCTCGCTCTCTTTCCCATGCTTCCAGTTCATCCCTGAACCTGATTTTTTCCTTTTCTCCTTTCCTATTTATTTATCTAACCACTTCTCCTTTCTTTTTTCCTTAGTCTTCCTTCCTTTTGCTTCTTTCTCCTTGGCTTCTTCCACTTAATTTGTTGGTTGAGGCTTCCATTCTTTTGACACTTCCTGTTTATCTCGTTCTAAACATCATCTCTACCTTCTCTGAGACCTTTTCATCTTTCTAAGTTGGCAATTACTGTAATCTGCATTCAACCTCGATTTTTGACACACTTGACTCTCTTTATCTTTCTTCCTCTTTCTCCCTTTCACGTCAGCCACCCCAACCGTGGCTTACCCCAGCTGCTCATTCCTTGTGTTGCTCTCTGCATCACATTGAACATTTCTGGTGGAAATCGCTCTCTTCCTCTGATCTCCTTACCCTCTCCTCCCTCCACGCTGACTATGACACAGCCATTCTTCTGGCCAAACAATGCTTCTACACCAATCTTCTGCATTCCATTTCTGCCTATCCTTACAGCCTATTTCAGACCCTCAGTTGTATGCTTTCTCCCTCTACCCATAATCCCTCCCTCTCCTCCTCCCTCTGTGCATCTTACCTTGCCTCTTTCTATTCCTCTAAAGTCACTCTTCTTCACTCATCCATCGTCTCCTCTTCTTCATCCTCCCTCGTTCATGCCCCATCGCCAGTCACCCTTCCTCATCGTCTTTGTCCTCCTTTCATTCCATCTCTGCCTTTGACATCTCCTGCTTTATTTCTAAAACTCACCAAATGACCTATTTCCTCCTCTCTTATTCCCTAAATCTACCCCTGTCTTTCTTCATATCTGTCTCGGCTCTTTAACCCTTATGTTCATTTTTCCACCTTTCCTTCTTTATTCAAACATGCCTTCTAATCCTCAAGAAATGCTCTCTTGACCCTTCTCTCCCTTCTAACTATCGCCCAATCTTGATCTTACCTTTCGTCTCTAAACATATGGAATATTGTCCATGCTCACATCTCTTCTTATGTTAATTCTTCTTCTCCTCTTCCTTTCTATCAATCTGACTGTCACCCTGAAAACTCTACGGAAATAGATCTTTTCTTTGTCTTTGACTCACTTCTGATTGCTCGTCACTCTAGGCATTAATCTTTTCTGGTCTAACTCGATCTGTCTGACGCTTGTGACACTGTTGCTTACTCTCGCCTTCACTCTCTTTCTGTTCGAGGTTTTTCTGGCTCTGTTATAAACGGGGTTCAGTCTTATCCTACTAATCACACTTACTCTGTGTCTTGGGATGGTTTGAATTCCTCTATCCTACCTCTTCAGTATGGGGTACTCGAGAGCTCAGTCCTGGGTCTACTGCTTGTCTATCTTTATGATATCCTCTTGTCTCTCTTATTTCCTTTGTTGGTCTTTCCCATCATCTCTATGCTGATGATACACAGCTCTTTCTTTCCTTCTCCTCATTCTCTCCATCTATACACTCAAATGTTATGACTTGCCTTCTTGCAATTCAGTCTTGGATGTCAACCACTTCCTTCATCTAAATTCCTCCCAGACTGAAGTTCTTTTCTTTCCTGCCACCATTGTGCCTCCTCATCCTGCCTCCCCCTTATCTCCCTTTCCCCTTTGTCTTTCCCCATTTCTCTATAACTCAGCTGAACGCCTCCTTTCTCTTTATCCCATAGCAATTCTATTGCCCTTGCTCTTGCCTGGCTTCATTGGCTCCCATGCTTGCTATTTAACTTCCTATATCTTGTTTTTAAATGTCTTCATTATCGTGATCCTCCTTATATCTCCTCACTTATTTCTTTCTATGCCCCATAAAATGGGTGATCCTGGGCACTGGCGTAGTGGGGGGCCCTGACACACCTGGACTGGCGGGGGCTCAGGCCCAGTATGATTTGCATTGAGTTCAAGGGCTCAGCGCAGATTTCATTGAGAGCTTTCCTTTTTGAGGCCAGTGGGCATTGGTTTTGAGGCCCTGCTGTGTCTAAGCTCTCAGCAAACATCTTGACATTGTGACCGACAGCACACCTGGGTCAACCAGAAGCCAGGGTGTGCTGTCCATCATTTACACATGCAATACCTATTGGCTGGTTCTTTGAACTAATGGAAATTGAATGTGTGCTGTGTGCGGCTGGGTCTCCTGAGGGTGCGAGGGACAGAGGCCGGCACACCTTAATGTTGTTTATCATCAGCTGAGCTCAGTCAGGCAGGTGCCATGCAGAAAAGAAGGAGGCTTGGAGCCGCTGCTTTACAGGTTCGGGGGCCAGTGAGTTGCTGTGTCTACCCCAGCGTACCAGCACTGAATGATACATTGAACCAGAGAGAGTGCCAGACTGTCGGCAGATTAAAATAAAGTGAGCAACTGACACTGAGGCAAGCCACAGAGGGAGCCACCATGCAGACTGCTTCATCACCAGGTAAAACAGAACTGGTGGAAAGGTACGTGGTTGCCTCAGCACACCAGCGCAAGGCTGCCACATTCGAGCACCTTTTGAAATACAGAAGGAGGTTGTGTATGTGACGGCTGAGAATGCTCGTGTTTCCGACATCTGGCGTACACTAGTGGTGCATGACTGCAGTGATGCTTCGCCGCTCAGTTGTAAACACAAGTTCGACCTTTTATCACAAGTGAGCAAGGTGTTTAGCAGTAATATATAGCCATAGTTCTTTTCTGCCATTAATCTTCAATTCTTCAGACAGCGCTAAACATTTCCAGTTGTTTGTCAGATCGTTGTTTGAAATCAAGCCATTGAACCAAGAAACGACAAGCATAGATGGGAATAAGGTGTTGGTGGGAATGGAGTCAAATATTCATCAAACAGACCCTCTTCTTTAAGTCCCGGTCAGAGCAGCACTGTGCAAGTGCAATCAGGTCTAGTTTTTTTTCCAAATAAGATGGGCATGTTTGTAAAGCACGTTGAACAATCACATAGATGGGTGTTCTAACGGGTACACCCTTTCATCGTGGGATGAAAGGACACTGGGTTTTTCTCCATTCTTATTTCAACGTAAAAACTCATCGAATTTTGTAGAGGGTTAAACAAGTATATAGATGGGGTGTGGGTGTTCGGGAATAGTTAAATAATTAAAGGGGATGGGCGGTTGGGGGATTCCCCCCCCCCAAAAAAGATGTTTTTTCTCGTTGAAATATCCACGGAGAAAACCCCATAGTTGTTTCATCCCGCGATGAAATGACATGGAACCGGTCTAAAGTGCACTGCACAGAGAAGAATTTCAGGATCAGAAAGGTGAGTTTTTATCAGTACATATTTCCATAGCGCGAGGTTGCTTTTTGATGTGCTGTTGAGGTGAAAACACTAAGCAGAAGGATGCCAGGCAGGTGCCTACTGGGCTATTAAATAAATGCACACAAACATTGATTGTGTGGTGGAAGGAGCACACACAGTGTAACGCTCACCTGATTCCCGCAGAGGCGCCGGTCTTGACTGGGTGAATGCCGTATCTTCAAAGGTGATGTGTAACACACGGTTGGCTCTTTGGGCTGGACCTCTGTGCACTGTATGTCTGACTCGAAGAGTAAGATGTCTGCAGATAGAAAATATGGGATTAATGAACTGGGGTTATTGGGGGCCTCTCTCCTCTTCCCTTTCTCTTCTCCTGTAGAACCCCAAAGGTTAATGCCCTCACCTTAGGTAAGTGAACGCCGAGCTCTCCATCTGCCTCGGGGCAGGGTGCCGTAACCAGTTTCTTCACTGGATAAGGGTGCAGGCCTCTTGACCTCAGAGGACTGCTGTCCGTCGTTAACTGCACGAAAGGTAAGTTCTGGGCACTTCAAATGTCTTAAAAGTCTTTTGTAATGATATCTCTTGTTTTGCAGGGTTCCGGCGATGGCGGATGGCGGGCTGATGAGAGTTGAGGATCGAACCTGCGTGAGGAATAGAAGCGCCTGGAAGCACGTAAGTAAGCGCTTGTAGCCTGCTTCACGATGCGCACTAACTGTCCCTTTTATCTTGCAGGTACAAGTTCGGAGCTTTAGAGAAGCTGAAGGGTGCTGGAATACCCACTGGATTCGGCGTGGGAAGGAGTAATGGCACGTGAGTAATAAAGTTGCCCAATGTCTTTAAACGCACCTTCTTTTGTCTTTCAGATGCGGGATGCAGCGCCGAAGGCCTCCGGAGCGTGCGAAGAGCTGGTAAGCTTTTGTCTTTCAGATGCCGGAATGCAGTGCGAGGACCTCCGGAGCATGCGAAGAGTAGGTAAGCCTTTGTCTTTCAGATGCCGGAATGCAGCGCGAGGCGTTGGTGACAGCCGATGGACCAGGTAAGAGATGCGCTGCCACTGAAGACCGTAGTGCTAACCTGTTCTTTCTTTGTCTTTACAGGTGCTGCTGAAGACTGGATTCCAGGATGGTAAGCCTTTGTTCCCTTAGGCCCAGGATCAGAAGCAGAAGACACGATGAGTGTTCTGCTGCAGAGAATGCAGAATAACGCAAAGCAAGGTTCATCCATCGGGTGTTGTTTAAATAGCCTCCTGTAGTGCTTAGGTGTCTCCTTCCACAGCCACACCTAGGTAAGAAAAGAGTTCCTGCTTTCCAGAAGAGTTCCAGTGTTCTGAACCTAGGGAGTGGCTCCTGCCCCACCCAACAGGAAAAGTAGTCCCAAACAGAAGAGGATCAGGGGTTCAACTGGCAGGTAAGTAAGCAGCATGGTCTGCTGCATGTAAGTCCACCCAAGCATTATGAGCCCGGTGCTTCCAGCGCTGGGACTGGGCATCTTCATGAGCCTGGTGCCACTGGCGCCAGGACAGGGTCCAAAAGGTCCCAATTGGGACTGGCTGGCACTCGGAACCGGGGTTATGGGTCTGCTTCCAAGGGAGTCGGGCAAGTCCTGATCTTTTGGAAGCAGAGATCATGACACACAGCAAGCACATTTCAGTGACGTGGTGAACGGAGAACAAATGGTCAAATCAGATGGGAGTTTGTGGTGGCGGGCTTGTAGAGAAGCACAGGAGTCAGGTGGGCAGGGTTAGAGCCTGGAAGATGATATTGGCAAGGTAGACAGATTTAAAACCTACGAGTTTGTGACGGTCCGGTTTTACATCAAGTCTCCTTTCCAGTCACCATTCCCGATCGGAATATTTGGGTTGGCCCGTTAGTTGGGATCTTTTTGAGGGAGGTGGAAAACCTATGCTCATGAACCTTTGGGCCTTTTACACCCCACTTTAGCACCAGCATGAGTTTTTCACAAGATGGGTAGAGTCAGTTCTGTTGGCGTTCACTGTGATTGTTTCCCCTACGTGTCCATCCAGCGTCCAGACAGCCTTGTTTATGTATTTGTGTGTATGTATGTGTGTGTGTATTCATACCTACTTTGTGTGGCAAGTTAGGGGGGTACATGGTTACAATACAGCATGGATTTGATCGAGTTGAAGGAAAGACTCAGAAGATGAACTTGTTTGTGTGACCTTCTGCCAATTCATCATACTGAATCAGGTTTGTCTTAATATTTGACCATCTGCACCATTGTGCTTTAGGAAATGTTTATGATCCTACTGACACACTACCTTGTCCATTACTGCATACCTATCTCTGTAATCATTTTGTTTATAATCAGTTAATGGCAATCCATCCTGGTTTAGGCCTGCCTCCCCAAACATTGTACACCTCTTCATCAGAATTAATCTCAATTAGCAGTAAAGCAAGTTCTTGGGGTAGCTCCGTCTACCATTTCCATGCAACCTTTCTATTAATCCCCAAACTCTACATGAATGTGTGAAACCTCTGTTTTAAGTTGATGATGTCCCATATATAAAACGCATACTAGGGTATGCTGCTCGACAGGCACATGAGTAAAGTACTCTGTGAAGTCACCTGATCGAGACAGCCCATACAGTTTGGAATATGATGTTATATGCGTTTCCAAACATACATGGCAGAGGCACTCGTGCTGTTTTAAGCATCAGTGGCCAGGGCCAGTCCCAGCACGTCTTATTTTCTGGGACATGTGTTTGCAACTTTGGGCTCCAGGAGTCAAGGATAGGTCATGTCGGTGTAACTGAATGGACAGATCAGTCGGTCTACTCTTGGTGCAGGGTCGTACATGGCTGGGTCTGGGAGACAGTGTTCGTGCTTGTTGCCTGACAGCCTGGTTAGCTGCCTGATACCTACAGCTGCTAGCAACTAGTTTCCACTCTCCAGGACTAGCGGTGCAATTCAAATATACCTATGTTGTAATATAAGCTCTGTATGTTTGTGAATGTGTAGGAGGGATCATTAAGACACCCCTAAAAGTTGTTTAAAGTACAATTGGTCATGTATAATGCACATAGAGTTATAGGATGTATCTCACAAGGAAGTTAATTTTTCAGTACACCATCTGCTAGCTACTAATTCCCCATTGGTAGCACTTTGCTGGACGATGCCAGGTACCCAGAAGATGCACTCAGTTCCTGCTCGTTTCGTCTTTATGTAATACCAATGTTTGCTCAAACAAAATCTCTTATATCCAGATGTGTGCGTAAGCATTTCCTTCTTAAGCCAGGGGATTATAGAACATGTGCCAAATACTCTGTAGTGTGAGGGAAGTGGTTATTCTCACACTTTCTGTTATCTGTTCAATTCATTGTTCGCGTCAAGTTGTTTTGTGTCCGCTAACCCCTGATGCTTTTTAGGCAATGTTCATATGGAATAAATTGCACAGTTTGGGCCCCAATTATTCCATAATATATTCTCAGGTGGAAAATCCCATGAATCACTTAATGCACCATTGGCTCGATCGTTTGCTCCTACAATCGGAGAAACCCATTTATGGCCCACCACTTTACAAAGTCACCAGCTGCCACTGGTCCTTACCATTCAGGGTGAAGGCTGGTCTGGGTCTTGCAGTGTGAGAAGGAAACGCTCAGTATGGGTTGTATCTGACTGTTACATGTGGCACGTACCACATGCCATGTTCAGCTCCAACCCCTTCTCCTCTGGCGTCCACGTGGCTCATATATAGGAACCAGGAGGCTCTCCCAGCTTCCTGGTTCCTGTTTGTGAGCAGCACGGAGGAGCCAAGGGTGGCCTGGAGTGATGGACCAAAGTTGGAAAAACAGGTAAGAAGGCTTTTTTTTTAAATGTGATGTGTATTTTTCATGTATGAAGTGCATGTCATATGTATGCATGTGCTATGGGTCAGTGAGTGGTGAGAGAATGAGAAGAAATGTGATAGTGTGTGTTTGAATGTTCTAGGTGGATGTATGCCTGTGTGGGGAATGCAGTGAGAGTGTATGTAAGAGAAGGTGTATGAGTGGTCGACTGGTGGATGAATGAGTAGGAATGTGATATTGTGTTTTTGAATATTCTGGGTGGGTGGGTGTGTGTGTGTGCCTTTGTAGAGGATGTAGTGAGAGTGGATGTAAGATAAGCTTTTTGTAGAGAATGTAGTGAGAGTGGGTGTAAGAGAAGCTTTCTGAATGAGTGACTGGTGGGTGAATGAGTAGGAATTTGATAGTGTGTGTTTGTTCTGGGTGGGTGGGTGCATGCTTGTGTAGAGAATGCTGTGGGAGTGGATGTGAGAGAAGTTGTATGAGGAAGTGATTGATGAGTGAATGAGTAGGAATGTGATAGTGAGGGTTTGTTCTGGGTGGGTGTGTGCTTCTCTGTGTGGAGAATGCAGTGAGAGTGGATGTAAGAGAAGGTGTATGAGTGGGTGACTGGTAATGAATGAGTAGGAATGTGATAGTGTATTTTTGAATGGTCTGGATGGGTGGGTGAGTGTGGGTGTGCCCATGCATATGTTGCAGTGATAATGGATGTAAGAGAAGGTGTATGAGTGAGTAACTGGTGGGTGAATGAGTATGAATTTAATAGTGTGTTTTAGAATGTTCTGGGCGGGTGGGTGTTTGTGTACCTGTGTTGAGAATGCAGTGAGAGTGGATTTAAGAGAAGATTTATGAGTGAGTGACTGTTGGTTGAATGAGTAGAAATGTGATATTGTGTTTTTGAATGTTCCGGTTGGGTGGGTGGGTGTGTGCCTGTGTAGAGAATGCAATGAGAGTGGATGTAAGAGAAGCTTTATGAGTGAATGACTGGTGGGTGAATGAGTAGGAATTGGATGGTGTGTTTTTTCTGGATGGGTGGTTGCATGCCTGCATAGAGACTGCTTTGTGAGTGGACGCAATAAAGTGTATGAGGGAGTGATTGATGAGTGAATGAGTAGGAATGTGATAGTGTGTTTTTGTTCTGGGTGAGCGGGTGCTTTCCCGAGCAGAGAATGCAGTGTGGGTGAATGCCAGAGAAGGTGTGTGAATGTGTGTGACTGGTGGGTGAATGAGAATAAATATGATAGTGTGTGTTTGAATGTTCTAGGTGGGTCAGTGTGTGCCTGTGTGGAGATTGCAGAAGTAAGAGAAGGTGTATGTGTGAATGACTGGTGGGTGAATGAGTATGAATGCTCTAGGGTGGATGAATGCCTGTGCGGAGGATGCAGTGTGAGTGGATGCAAGAGAAAGCATATTAGTGTGACAGGAAACAGAGGTGTTAGATGCATCTGAAGGTCATGTGCCATCACATGCTTTGATGTCACTTGGGGGCGTGGTCAAATTGCATCGCTTCCTGTGACATCGTCAGAGGTCAAGGGTCATGTGATGTCACTTCTGCTACCCCTGGCATTTTGGTGAAATGACATCCCTGCATCTCATTCACTTCACTCTCAACCTCATTTCATCTAACTGTTCCTTGTCCCCCCTTGTGTTAATTCCCATTTCCCCTCTTTTGCTCTCTTAGCCCCGAAACACTGAAACACATTTCCCCTCTCTCCTTGATCGTTGTCTTCTTTTCCTGTCTTCTGTTCGCACCTTGAAACCCACTTGCTTACTGCTTAATTTGTGTTTTTCAATTTGTTTTAGATGATTTGTACCATTCTACTATTGTACAGGGCTTTGGCGTATAGAGCTATACAAATAAAACCCAAATAATATCAAAAATCAAAAAATGCAAGCACAATAATCCCAGAGCATTTAGTCAACATATTATGTCCTTTACGATTGATAAATATAATTGAAATCTTGAGATGTTTAACCATAACACAGCTTTTCTCCAGCAATTTCGTATCTCTGGCAGCCTTGGGAAACCCCAATTGAAATGTGGAATGACACACCTTTGTAATCGGTATCTGCCATAGACAATAAAGTAAATGAAATCTATTCCTCAAGTTAAGAAATTGAACTGGTTTGTAGTGAGGGTAAACCTGATTCATTGAGAGGCATAAAGCATGTAAACACTGCTGACCCAGCATTCCAAAAAGAAATATAATTCCTGAATCAAATTCCGTAAAATAATTATAACAAAGTCAACCTCACAAAACCATTTTTGTATCTGTGCCCAAGCTGGGGACTAGTAGGGTGTCACACATAGGGTCCAGCATTTTAGATTCGAATCAGTTCTAGAAAAAGAGAATATATGGTGTGCCAATATTGTTCTCTAATGACAAAACATGTCTATTGCTTCAGAAAAAACGAAGTCAATGTTTGAAGAACTGTTTAATCTTTCTGAATCAAGTAACCAGTGTCAATTTGTCTGACCACATTACAGAGTATGTTATTCTACTGCCTAGAATAGCCATTCATTCTTGTTTTTGTATGTTGGTTTGTTTGTCGAAATTGGTATGAAAACATTAGTGAGACAACAGTAGTAAGTTGCATTTTATTTTTTGAGACAAGTTGCCTCTGTTTATATGGAATAGTGTGGATGAGCAATGCAAGTGTGGGTATCACCTTTCATTTTCTGATGTATTATTTTAAATAAAACAGAATATTCAGATTCGAAAACAGCATTTAGATTGTGGGTGGGTTTTTGGTGGTGGGTCAATTAGCCCAGGAATATTTTGCCATAAACGGAATCACTAAGAAAGTAAATATATTTGATTGCTATAAGCATTACACTTCAATCAAAATATTACAAAATGTATGCCAACAGAACCTCTTTAAACAAAGATATTACATTATCACAGTTTACAAAATGTTAAGATAGCTTGCAAATGTTTGGTACCGTTTGACATAGTTTCTCATAAAATGATCGTTAACATGATTCCCACAATTGGATTTCAGAGTGGACGTGTTGGATACAAAAGCATCATAAAAGGAATAGTGTTAAAGTAACACCAAGAGTGTTTCTTCCAATTTAGCACATGGTCCCTAACAGTCCCTCATGGAGCCTTCAGTCTACATTCTAGTATACTAGGATACATCAATTTCGGTATACTAGCTATGTTTATTTGATCACATTGAGATACCACACATCTTCACCTTTCAATATACCCACAGAGACAGATAGAGCAAACACACAAACACACACTCCTGCACCCATATACTACTGCACTATTGCACCCACATATCCAATAATAATACACACCCACAGAATGATGGAAGATAGTACACATGCAAGGGAAAACTGAAACACTGAAAACACAATTATTTGGCTTCCACTAATGTATCAGCATTCCATACGACATGCTACCCTACCATCCAATGATTTTCTAGGGATATTGCTTATTTTTTTTTCAGAGGCGTGGGGGCTTTTCCAGTGTCTCATGGATTAGTGAAATGGTAGCAAAAGTGATTCTAAACCTTTGTGTGTCTGACATTGGGGAGCAGGCAGACTTAACATGTCTGCCTGCTTTTGTTGACTCTACAGAAAAATGTGTCTGAATTACCAACTACATACACTTTTCATGCTGGCTCTCATACAATTGATTTCTATGGAATCTGCCTAAATTTACCACCTGTTAAAAGCAGGCAAACCAAAAACGGCAATAATGTATTGCTGGAAGAATTTGCAAAATTGCATGGGGGGGACCTTTGTTCATAAACAGACTTGGTACACTCCATGTTAATTATGCTTCATATAAAATCACCCAGTTTATACTTTCCACAGTGCAGCAAAACTTCACATCTCACTTCTAAAAATGTTAAGGAATATTTATTTACTCTCACTAATTCACCTCTGACACCTCAATTCAGTCGCTGCCTTTCTTTCCAATCCTTTGCTTGCCCTCCACTCTCTCACACTGCCAATTGTGGATTGAAAGTTAAGAAAAAGCTAGACACTACAACATATAAATATTAATGAGGAAATGCAGTACTGAGCTCATTTTCCTGAAGCTGAAACTAATACACTCCAGTTGCAACATATACAGTAAAGCGACAAGCTCCCATTAAGCAAAGAAACAAATGGCCACAACTGTGTTTGTTCAAGGCAATGCTTGGTGGGACTAAACTGAACAAATAACAGAACTGCATACATTAAATTGAGAATTATGATGAATACTAGCCCAAAGCAGAAGGTAGTCACTGGCTCTGGGTGCGTAGTCACACTGAGTTTTAGACTCTGTGTATAACCCAGCAGGCTTTTCATCAGTGGGGGGCTGAGTATTTGCAGACTAAGCTCATTCCATATGTTCCCTCCAGATGTCTCCACTCAGAGTCTCAGAAACTCTTGATAGTACCTTGCTTCCAAAGAACTTTGTGGGAGGCTGTGCTTTCTCTATTCTTGCACCTGGCACGTGGAACTTGCTTCCAAACTACCTGTGCAACATTGTTAATCATTTACTATTCCGGAAAGCCTGAAAAACATACCTTTTTTAGGTTCTGTATCTACTGAAGTTTTGCCTCTGGAGTTGATCTTTGCCTCTCACGCTGTTCTTAGCACCTAGATGACTTTGGCCTTATTTTGCACTTTATAAGTGTAATTACATTAGATTACATAAATGGTTAGGTTTCATATATGGGATTATATCTAGCATAGCATGAGCACAACATTCTCATTTTAAAATGCTGTGAGGATTGTTTATATTAAATTCACATATTCCTCAATGACATTTGAGCCATTTATTGCACATAAATATTAAATACAGTTGGGAAGTGAGCTTAACCCACCAAATAGAATATATACGGACATGTTAATTCACAGATGCATACTTTTGGTATAATTTGCATATATTGACAACACCACTATGCTTGACATTTCAGAAATGTAAAGTTAAAGCATCGTATTTAGAATATTCACTTGAATAAAAATTAGATATTTATTTGGCATTACATTTTCAAATTGAGTTTATATCAAAAATAAATATTTCAACCCTCATCAACTATGTACTCCCATGAGGTGGTGGCCAGTTTGAGGAAGGAACTCTCTCTTATGATGCTCCAAGTAATTGGGACAATGAAAGCTGGGGTTATACTTGTGGGGGTGCATTAGAGAAGGGAACCAATGACAGAACCAGTCCAATTACATTTGGAGTGCCATATGATGTTAAGAAAGGTGAAGCTTCATCCACTATAAAAAGTCATTATTCTATGGTAGAAGAAGAAACTTGGATTATTTGATTGCTATCTGCTGACATTCACAATATGGCCAAGAAAATGTACACTAAAATTGCAGAAAGGTTTGAGCCAACATGCCCAGGAGGAGTTTCCAAATTGAGCCAGAAGGGGACCAGATCTGGTGGACACCTTGCTACCTAGATCCAACTGGCTGACGAGAACCAATTGACTTGGAAGTCCAGCATATTCCGATCTAGAGGACACTGCCATCCACAAGAGATCCTGAGACTTTCATCTCAGAAGCAGACTACATGGCACACAAGATTTAAACAACAACTGCACTATAAGTGAAACCATGCTTCATTGTGTATTTAATATTACATCCATTTTCAATAGAATCCTGGGCCAAAGTGGTCATCAGAAAATAAAATGTCTCTGAAATAAGTGACTTCTTCATGCGATTTTACTGATTTGGCAAAACAAGTTCAAGGCATGCTGCACTGTGGTAGCTCTTAGAATTGTATTTCCAAAAGTAGATTTCTGTCTCAATTGTGTAAGTATTGTAAATATTGAAGGGGCCCTGATAAGCTAAATCTAACTGTAGAAACTTGCTATTTAAAGTGATTCCATTTCTACAAGCCTCTTTCATTCCAAAAGGAAAGAAAAAACCTTTAATGATCCACTTTTGTTTATTTCAACGTTTTTTTGAAACTCTCTGTACATGTGTTCTGAATCAAAGCCTTTTTCATTACAAAAGAAGACAGGAGCCATTTGAATGTATAGTTATGTTCTAATTCCCTAAACAATTACTGTTTGATAACATTATTCACTTGTTTAGGCGAGTAGAATAATTCACTCACATTCTCAATTGTTCGTTTTGAATTGTATTTCATTTTAAGTTGGAATGAAACATGTTTAAGTATGAATATCTCTAATAAATGAAAGGTTCATTTGATTATAATATCCTCTCAAAATGTGAAATCCTTTTGCTGATAATTGTTTTATTAATCAATACATGTTTGCATTATCTATGCTTTCAAGTAAATTTCATTTGATGCTGACAACATTGTTTATTATTGCAATGTATACTAATTTTTTGAACATATTATATAGAATAGCCATTCAAATCTAAAAACACAGTCTCAAGATACGCCTCACACTTAAGAAATCCAGAGTCATGTACTCATTACTGTAAGTATTGCATGATATATTGAGTGACTTCAAATTAATACAATCATCAGTCAAAACAAGTAGCCAGCCAATATATCTTTCGAGCTTTGCTCTTCTTCAGGGTCTGTAAGTGACAAGTATGATAATTGCACCATAATGGGATCCAGATCTATTTTCAATTTTCTGATCAGAGTACTTGATAGGCAACTGTATCCCCTGAGCAGTTGATTTGATAGTGCCGACAAGTAGTTGGATCCCGTGTTACCGGCTCTCCTGCAAAGTGCTGTGCGTGTATTGTTTAGGAGTGACGGTCTGGTAGCTGTCCCATGTTTCCGGGTCTGGCGCATCATTACTTTGTGTAGTGTTTGGTCCGCGGTATGATTGTAGTGCTTTAGGTGGCTTTCCCTGAATTGTGAGTTAGGGGGCCATCCACATTTGAACCATGTATTATTTTTAATTAAACAAAAATATTGTGACTTGATACAGCCTGTTGTCCAGGATCGTGGAGTACAATTTCTGTTTTGGAAGGCATTAGATTGGTGTCATGCTTCAATTATAAAATAACAACTGTACAATATGTCAAATAAATATTAAATAGACACTTTAACAACTTGGGACAGACATTCCATTACTAATGTCATCACATGAATGGATTGTGAAACAAAGATTGTGCCAAAGATAAAAGGTATGTGTGAAGTTACATTCTTGTGTTTATTAAATGGTCCCAGATGAAAAGTCTCACAAGAAAAACAAATTGTTTTTGGAATAAGACAGATATAGGGGAATTGAAAATTATATATCAGTATCAATCAATTATTGTTCATAACTCCGAAATTGTTGAAATGGAGATTGGTACTGTGTTTTGTAGAATTGTTGTTTTCATATTGGAACTGAGAAATATAATTCAGACAGATTGTTTATTTAGTTATCATTCAGTGATTAACCATTTTTGATTCTGAGTTGTGATTGCAAAATAAGTGGTACTTGATGTAAAAATGGCACAAGATCATGATCTGTCCAAATATTTTCTTCATGGCTAGCTGTTGACACAGGATGTGTAAGGAGAAATCCAGTGCACTAATTTTAACTGTGCACTAATTTCAGCGGGCCACTAATTTCAACAGAGGCAGTGTTTACCAGTTTCAAATGATGCTAGCTTTGCAGCAGTGCTATGTGTGTGATTAAGGATACTAGTACTGAAGTTTGACATAGAGGGTAAACTAAAAAGGGGGTTGATTTGGGGGCTTCAAGCCCTAACATGTTAACATTGCAGCATGTACATGGACAGCTTTGCTTTCAAACCCGTTTCCATGCAAGGATTAGATTTTTTAAAAAGCAGAAGAAAAAAAACAGAGAAATTGAAGGGTGATTTGCGCAGAGTGTCAAAATGTAAGGTCTGTGAAAAATAAATGTCCATTATTCAAGAAGAGCAAACACAGGAAGAAAGGATGGAATGTAGCATTTCTTTTCTGAGTGCAGGGAGAGATGGGTGAAGCCTGCCAAAATCAGGTGGGGTGAGATCATTCTACAGAACTCTGGAATATTCTTGAAGGTTCTGTTACATGTTTAGTGACACAAAAAGGCTGGGGTAAGGAAGTGACATCAGCAAGACATTTGCAGCTTATATATGAGCTGCAGGTCCTGGGCTGAGAAGGGCTATATAAGGAACGGCAAGCTGTGAGGTTGTTTCTTTTTGCCAGCTGCTGATTCCACAAGACTTTTTGCTGGTTGCTGTTCCACAAGTCCTTTTGCCAGTTGCTGGTTCCACAAGGCTTTTTGTGGTTGCTGATTCCACAAGGCTTTTTGCCCGTTGCCGACTCCATGAGTCTTGTGGGCAGGTGAACCTTACATGGGGTGCTTTGACTCAGGCTGTCCACATAAGTCTGCGTTATGTTTATTTTTACAGGGTTTGCTCTGTGCATCACATTACTGAGATTTTCTTGAAGGAAAAACAGAGTTTAAATCTCACAAACTAGGGCTGCTTTTATCGAGTATAAAAACCGGGCAGTGCTTTGTGAATATCGAGGCTAGGGTTACAATGAAGGCTGTAAGCATAATGAATATCTATGTGTTTGGCTCTGTGACAGAATTCCCAGGTAGTTTTCTGAAGCTAATAGGTGGGGGCTGCTGTGAGCTGGTACTGAGCCGGGCACTGACATTACAGGCAGGCCAGCAGAGCTAGGTCGAGTAGGGTTTCAAGTCAAGTGAAGTAAGTATAAATAGGGATAGCCAAATAATTGTTTTGGGAATTTCTTGCAATGGAAACTTGATTTGACCAGGTGAAACTGACCTAGAAGGGAATTTCCTTGTATTACATGGTACCCGACAAACACGGAAGCTTTCTTAATCTAAATCGGTTATGGGAATAAGTATGCTTTGCAAGAGATCCCATTATTTCAAACTTCAGTCTGATACAACAATCGAATAAAAGATGAAGGGGTAGATGGTAGATGGGGCTGATTCTTGAAATAGTAACTATTATTATCACCACTAAACTGCATGCCAAGGTGTGTTCCAATTTCATCCTCAATCTACTAATAGGATACAGGGGACAAGTGGTAAGGGATGGTAGTCTATGGTACATGCATTATCAGAATTTAGAAGCCAAAGGGGAAAGTGACAGTTTGAAATTGCATATTATGATTTATTTTCTCTAATAACATACATGGTTGAAACTATTGATATGTTTTGCCCTTAGCTGAGGACCGGGTTATGCAAAACTTGAGGCTAGATCTCCTACATGGCCAAGGTACTCGATTGGGATTTACAGTTGTGCTGATCTACAAACAGTATTCGTGTTTCTTCTAATTCTTCTTTCTGCGCCTGAAGCTTGCGAGCTACCGGCGCATTACAAATAAACAAAAATAAAATTTAAATAAAAAGTGTTGTTCCTGTTTTCTTGCATATGTTCAATGAGAATGTAACACTGATGTTTCTCTGCTGCATTTCTTTCTTTCTGATGAATGAGTATAAAGGTGCCTATCGGCATAATTATGAAAGCCTCTGTGGTAGTCAGTTATTGTGTGGACTATTCAATGTACAATATATAGTGTTGAAGGTTGGTGTATCCAGTGCAGTCAGTGTGAACATATGATGTGTCTAGTGCAGTTCAAAGTCTAGTGAGACATAGCCAAGTATCCCAGAGTAAAAGTGTAGTAGCAAAGAGGTGGCAATAAACACATTCTTATAGATCTCAATGCATGGAAAGACAAAAAGAATGAAAGGGTAGAGAACATAGGAATACACATTTGTGAAGAACAGGGACAGTTACACTAGTCATTACAAATATATATATATTTTTTATTTGTATGAATCAAAAGAAATTGATTTTTTACAAATATTGCACACAACTTCTACAAATAAAGAGCAGAGACATATGCCAGTGACAATTTTGGTAAAAAAACATAATAACTGAAAGGGAGATTGATGCAAACAAATATAAATAAACTGTTCATAAAGTACCAGAAGAATCAACATATATCAAACAAGTCAGTGATCTGGGAGAAAAAGAAGAACAAAACGATTACAGAAGGGTCTAGATAGCAACCAGACTTTGATGCAAAGGCAGTACAATCTTGTTGAGGCAATGCAAGGTAAATTAAAGAAAGCAAGAAGGTCACACAAGGTACAGATCAAGAGCCAAGCTAGCTTTAGAAAGTGACACTGACATTAAAGAAAAATACCCTGTAGTTATGTGCACGGACAGAGGAAGTTTAAAGTGTCTGCACAAACATTAGTGAAAAGAATAGAAGAACATGTGACATTAAGAGAGATATTTGAAAAAGCAATGAACAAACATGATCATGCAATGCTACAAACTGACACATTGTGGAAAGCAACAGCTCAGCAATCTACAAACCAAACAACAGTAAATGAAATGAATGCTTATTCGTAAGAAACATATTAATTACAGAAGAAGTTTCAAGCACACCTTAACATCACTGGCCTTTAGTACTAAGGCACTCACGTCTAGTTAACCCTGTCTTGTTGAATATAGGTAACAGTTAGTACAATGCAACAAAAGATTATTACTGAAATGGATAATAGTGCCAGACTAGGGAAATAAATGAAAGAAAGCAGATTGAGCTTTGAACAGGTGGTTACAATTCAAAGACACAAATATTTCTTGGAAAGATGAGAACATTCATGGTTCCTAAGACATTCTCCACACTGCTCAGGCCTTTGTTGTGTAATACTAGTTGAAGTGGTACCAGCCAAGGCCCTTTTCACATTCCCAAATATACCCAGTAATACAGGAAGACCTGGGTTCTCTTTCAGACATAGAGAAAACCTTGAGCTTCAGGTAAACTAAATGGGAGTGTTTTCCACGTTGTAGGTCAGAAATGCATATGAGGTGGAATAAGAATACTTCCAATTACCAGCTTAGTGAAGTATAAAAATGATTTGAAGGAAAACGAGCTACAATGCTGGATCCTATAGAGAGACCATTTAGCAAATCTTGCTAACCTTGAGAGACAAAAAATAGAACCCTCAAATAGCATTTTAAAATACACTTCCTACATGAGTGACAATGAGGTAACTCAGAATCCCTAAGTAAAGAGTAAACCATTGACCTAGAACAACTACAGGATGAAACACCATATTATACAAACCCATGGAGTCATAAAGAACTTAGTAAAAAAGAGAACCTCATAAACCACACACATAAGAAGCCTTCCTGTAGTAATCAAGACAGGGAGCATAGGTATGTAAACAGGGACAGGAGATCAGTCGTGGCTCTGATTCTGATGAGGAAACTGGGCACAAGTGAGAAGCCAGAAAAGGGAAACCACAATGACACTTTGTGAATTATTCTACCATACAATAAAACAATGTAAATGTTTATTACACCTTATCAAAAAACATGTTGGGAACATTTATTTTGTACGAACAGATGATGGCATCATTTGGATTGTAAAACAATCAAAATAATTTTGAGTGCATAAAATTGACATTTCCCCCAGAATGTTTTAGTTTCTTTATTGCATAAGAAAACCAAAACCGCCATACGCTGTGTCCTTTGCAGGCAGCAATTTTAAAGTTTTTTCAACACTTGGAAACCACCAAAAAATCCATAAAGCAGCATATAATATAATGTTTACTTAGGATCAATAGCTCTCCGATTTGAATGAAAATACATTCACGTTTTATCCGTGGCGACTTCCAGTGATATTCAAGGTAAACCAATGGATAATCCAGGAAATAATATGAGCATTTTCACTACTAAATAAATTAAAGCAGAGCAGGTATTCTTGCCCATTCAAATTAATGGATGTAATGGGCTTGTTCTATCAAAAGCCTGTTTGAACAAAGGTTTCATCAGTGAAAAACAGCTTAGGCAATTACAAAATGACGAGATGTTTTCCACATTTACTAAACTAAATAAATGGGATCCTGTACTTTATACCATACATTCTAAACACCACACTACTAGGAGGTTTATATTAAAGATTACAATTGGAATGGATATAATAAATTGTAATTGCTGGGTTTTGCAAAATGTTTCTGATTTCTATTTGGGCAATGATATGGTACATCAATAATATATTAATTTCGGTTAACAACAAAGTCTGGTCCAGAATTGTTGGTAGCGTTCAAGCTGTTTCTCACAATGTGCTCTCGTACCTCTTATCCAAAACTGAAGGTGTTCTGATGCAGCCACTTCAACGTAGCCTGGTCTGACATGGTGGGTAGGCAGCATGGGAGTACTGCCCATTAGTCCTGTTCATGTTTGGCTGGTAAGCAGCATTGGAGAACCACCAACTGCCCTGGCTGAGAAGATACCTCCAGCCAGGAAAACTGGATCAACACACGCACATTAACGTGGTGTCATGTCAGTGCAAGCACTGTAAGTGGGTGGCAATGATGACTGCAGAGATGAAGAATACTTCCATAGGATTCAGAATGAAAGATACCAGAAAATGTAATAAGGGCCACTCAGGAGTTGAGGCGAAAGAAGGATAAAAAGGGTAAGGGCCGGCAGGCACTGGCAGTAAGGTATAGGAAATCAGGTGGAGTTCAAGGATGAGCCAGTAGAAACTGAGAGGGAAAGAAAAAGGATACACAGATTGAAGGAAATGGGGAAAAGCAAGCTGTAAATAAAACTGGCATTGTCTCCTTTTACACAGCTGAAAGGAATTTCTACGAGTCATTCATGGCAGCGCCAGTGCATTTCCCTGCACAGGTATGAGAAGGAGTCCCAACCTCAAGTCTGGTGTTGTCATTGGCAACAGGCTGAACAGCATAGACAGTGCATGTGGAGAACCTTGGTGCAGATCCTCCAAGCCTGTAAATTGAGGGCAATATTGCATTTCCCATGCCAGTGCTCCATTAGTGACCTCCATGCATGTCCCCATACGGCGGGTCCCAGGCACCTCAAGGGACAGATCCGCCAAAAGACATGCAGGCACTGGGCATGCTGCCCATGCTGTTGTGGTGTTGTGTGCCGCAGGTGTTTGGCACCAAAGGTGCACAGCGCACTCCTTATCCTCACAACCACAACAGCACCCATCCAGCCTGCTGCAATGCCCGTTTTATCCACCCTGACCACTGAAGGCCCCTGGTCAGCCCTGGTGCTCGCGCCTGCCTACCATCCACCCAAAGCCCAAGGTAAACCCATACATGCTGTCTTGCTACCCTTCATTTGCCTATGCTGTGCTTCCCTCATCCACCCCCTGATCCCTTACCCCCTCCTACCTTCTTCCACACGTCTTGCAGCCACCCCCATCGCCAAATTGTTCCCCTCACCCACTTACGCCAGGCACCTGCAACGCCCACCTATGTGCATAACTCCCCAGTGGCCCCCAGCCACCTACAAAAGTGGGGGATCAGGCCCAGAACTACACAAGTTTATAATTTTACTTTAAGGACCCCCCCCCCACTTCTGCATTGTCTAGAAAAATATGCCCCAGATAAAGTTAAATAGTGTTAGGCAGGGATGAAATTAACAGCATTCCTGACTCTATTAAATTGTTATGATGCTAATAATTGAAATCCAAAGAGAAGCATTACATATATTGCCACATTTACATTAACACTTTCATTATACATAATAACACATTTTAATAATCATTTCATTTTAAAATCAATAAAATCATGTAATATTCCAATAAAGTGACAAGTACAATTATTAAAGTGATTCATAGAAATGACTTCATAGAAATGACTTCACAAAGTGTTAACTATGAAAACCTAAAAAAAGTAACACCAGAGAAAATTTTAATCAAAAAAATAATAGTGCCTTTTAACAGTCGCCAAATTACATTTGGAAGAATATACCAATTAGCAATTATGCTCAACCATGTAAGGATTACATCTACCATGGCTACTAATATGTAGCTTGTATATATATCATTTTTTTTGTTGAATCAGCTGCTATTCAATGCAGTCAAGAAAAGACCCACCATGTTTCATTCTACTAAACATCATTGGTAAATATGGTAGAACTTCTTCAGGGGTGTAACACAACTCGGGCAGAGTTCTCAATAGATAATGCTCTTCCTTGGATCAAATACGTTCAAGTTGTAGAAGTGAATTCTTAAACTCTTGTAGTGAAGAAAAACCTACAGACATAGTGCAGCAACAAGGTGCGTTATCAATAAAATTGGAGCTGCTCTTGAAATGAATTCAAACAAAGAGCTCTTACCACTGAAATAACTTTAATTAATTCTCAGTGTACCAAGCGTTTTAACGATAGACGATTCCCTATTAATACAAGCAGACAATACCCAATAGTGTTGTTAGTAAAACCACTCACTCTCTAAGAGTCAGACATATAATACTCAACTAATTAGAAATCTCAACTCAAACATTGTAGATTCTTCTTAAAAGATTGTGTAATACCAAAATGGTTTAGATTCATATAGTTGTTACGTATTGAATATTGTCCATTTGAAAAATACAGCCGTATCTTGCATATATTGGTTATACAAAAGTATTAGCAAATAACTTAACAAAAGGCTCCCTATTCGTTTCCCACTTTATTCAATTCAGCATTTAAAAAAAAGGGATTTAGGAACAGTCAACTTACTCTAACTGCAGCCGGAAGGTGGTCACATTGCTGAATATAAGTAGTAAAACAGGCAGATTTCTAAATGCAGCTGTCATTGGTTTGTTGCATATGTGAATGAGGGGTAACATAATATATGTTACCATATTGCACAACTTGTTTGCTTGACTCTTTCTAGCATCAATTGAGTACGTTTGCATGTAGATTCTTTATAAACAGTGTTTAAGAAAAGTCGCTTTTCTCTAAATGTAGCTGGAAGGTGGTCACATCGGTGAATATAAGTAGTACAACGGTCAGATTTCTAAATGCAGCCACCGCTGGTAAGTTGAATCTGTGAATGAGGGGTAATATGGTATGTGTTACTCAATTGCACAACTTGTTCACCAGACTCTTTCTAGCATCAACTGAATACGTTTGCATGTGAATAACTTACCCTGTGTCACAGCTATTGCTTGGCAGTCTTTCTGCATATCTTCCGTATTTCTTGATCTAAGGGAGACACATGATCTCGCTACCGCTCGTATTAAGAGAAGTCTTAAATGTCACGTGATACTGTACGGCAGGACAAGTGAAATACTCTCTTATCTAAATGTGCTAAACTGGTGACCATTTTAAAAGGGAGTTGGTACACTTATGTTAATTGGAAAACTGCACATATATAGCAAAACGTAAACCAATCTAGCATTTCATTGAGGTCGAATTTGACACGTTTGCATACAAATATGAGCCGTTGTTCTTGCTCAAAAAGTGAATTTTTGTCATTGGCTAAATTCCCACTTGATGGCTTATGCATAAGGACGCTCCATCTCAACATATCACATGTGTGCCCCATTACTAAAAAATGTCCAACTAGAGGGGCGTTTAGTACATTTTCCCATATATACATTTTTGCAGGGAATGGCATAGACTACCATACATGTATTACAATTAGTGAATTGTCTTTGTGTCTAGGGTCTAGCTAGGTCTATATTCACCTCTTTTGTTCTTTTCTTTGGGCACAAAAACTACAAGTTTCACACAGAGAGCGACTTGTAGGTTTTGGCAAACCCCAGGTTTCAGTAATGCTCAATTTGTTGTTATTAGAAGCATCACATCACATCATTCTTGGTCAATAAATCTTTTAGATTTTTACCACGTTTAAAAGCACAAAGTGGTCTATTGACTGGGAAACGTTCTCCTTCTAAAATGTGCCAATTCTTCTTTACAATGCTGTTTATTTTGTTAGATAGATGATTGAATGTACTTCCGAATACAATATTATAATTTTTGTTGTTCTTGGTTTAGTATTCTAGCAATGCTTCACAGTTGTTATTAGTTGTTCTTTTCCATGCTTTTTTAACTAAAGCTATAGGGTAGCCTCCTGACTGTAGTTTAGCACTCAATACTGTGGCTTCACTGTCAAAAACTCCTTTATGAGAGCTATTTCATTTTAATCTAAGGAACTGGCTTGTGGGTAAGTTCTCTCGTGTATGGTGTGGATGGCAACTGGAGATCATTATTATAAAATGCTAACCCCAGCCACATACGCCAGCATTGTGCAACACCCGCATATGCACATGACTCACCACTAGCCCCAGGCCACTTATACCAGAATTGTGCAACACCACCTATGCGCATGACTCCCCACTAGCCCCCAGCCACCTAAGCCAGCATTGTGCAATGCCTTGCTATGCACACAACCCCCCCACTGGCCCTCAGCACCGCTCCTCATTGCTCACCCAGCCCTCCACTACTCCCCCCAACAAACAGCCCATCTCCTGTACTCTCATCAACATGTGCTCTGCCATCGCACATGCCGTTGACATCCATGACCTCATCATCTTGCACAACTTGGACCTCTAGGCCATCACAGAAGCCTGGCCCCATAATGACACAGGCCTCTCTCTTTGTATCGCCATACCCAACAGCTTTGCCATCCTTCGCAATGACGTGTCTCCAAAAAAGGTGGTGGAGTCGCACTTATCTTCAAAGACACTCTCCACATCCGTAACCCAGCCACACCACGCCTCACAAACTGCCAATCCGTATCCGTCAAGTTCTCATTGTCTGCAGCCAGCAACATCAACATCCATCTGATCTACCGGCCACCAGGCCCAACCTCGACCTTCGAGGGTGACCTCTTTGACCTCCTCCTACACAACCTTAAACCCTGTAAAAAGTCCCTCGCCCTAGGAAACTTCAACCTTGCTTACAGGGACCCATCTGACAAAGAGGCCACATTCATCTCCTACACTATGGACTCCCTCAACTTCTCTCAAACTATCCTCAACCCCACACACCATCTCAGCTGTACCCTTTACTGGTTGCTGGACCATAACTGCCATCCCCTCATCATCTCCAACACCCCATGTGCCTGGTCAGACCATCACCTCATCCTCTTCTCCATCCCCACCAGCCAACCTGCCCCAAACACACACCCCTCCAGCCCACACCCACTTACTCCTCTTGCACCCACCACCTCACCAGTGACCACATCCTACCGCCAAACTCATCAACGACTGCCGCCCATACCTCTCCACCAACAATTGCATCAACATCGCCCAAGCCACCATCTGCTCCAAGCTGCATTACTGCAACTCCCTCTTCGCTGGCACCTCCAAAGGTAACCTGCATATACTACAAACTGTTCAAAACAATGGTCTTTGTGCTGCTCTGGGCCTAAAAAAATCAGACCACATCTCTCAAGCCAGGAGACATTCCCATTGGCTGCCAGTGAAGGACCATATCTCCTACAAAATTCTAACATTGACCCACCACTGCATAAATAACACTGCTCCCCAACACCTCTCAGAGCGCATCACCAAACCAACTTCTTCCACACCCACCAGAACTGCCTATGCCAAACTCCTGCTCACACCTAATTTCAGAAGAACAAGAGCAGGAGGATCCAGCTTCCTCGCCCAATCCATCGCACTCTGGAACCACCTCCCACCCCACCTCAGAATGGAGAACTCTCTGACTATCTTCAGAAAAAGACTCAAAACATTTCTGTTTAACTGAACTGATCTGACTTGGAACACCTGTGCATTTGAAGGCAAGTCCTTTAACGCTCACACCACAGAGAATAAAACCCGCTAGGGAAGAAAGGCCCAAATCGATCTTGTAAGGATAACAAGTTTGAATCTCACACACAGATGAGAGCAATACCAAAGAACTCTGCTCCTAAGACAGTTCTGCCGAGAGAGGGTACAAGCAGAATAAAGAAACACATCGTCATCATGACGTAAACATATACAGTATGTGCGGCTGGTTGGTGTGTGCCTATACAGGATCCACCTGCCCCATATGGGATGCCAGGTCATTGGATCCAGCCCAGTCTGTCCATCTTCCATCACAGGGGTGCCGCAGGGATCATCTTCTTCTCACTGATGAAGGTCAAAGAACAAATTAACTACACTCCTAATACAATGCTACTTTATAATTGTACTGTGCATCTGGCAGCCCTTAAGACTGGCACAAAGGAGGTTCTGGGGCACTATAACCTTCACACACACATTTCACTCACTCCCTTCTGCGCCATCCCGTTCCAAAGTCTCCACCCTCATTTTGAACTATAATTTACCCTTCCCAGCACCTCGCAATACAAATCATATAATTGTAGCTAAAAGATGCGCAATGTCCATCCTCTTTGAACATTTCAGGACTTGTAACTTTGGGGTTGGTGGTCAAAGGGCACCTGGTGCCAGGGAATTTAGGGTTCTTGAAGTTAAGTCAGTTATATGGGCTATAACTCGAGGTCTCCTATGGATGGGCCTGGTCATGCTTTGGCCAGTGTGAGATAATATGCACACCAGGCACAGGTCTATGATCGCGACCTTGTAGGGCACATTCCTTATGGATAGAAAAACATCTTTGCAACACTATTAGAACAATGAATGAGCTTCATGGCGGTCGGGGGTGTGGGTTGTCCTCATGGGAGCTCGGGCATGGCTGGAGGTTTCCCTCGTCTCGCAATTAGGGCCTAATGAATTAAATACTGCATTCACATCACACAAGCCTTGCCTTGTCACCATGGTTACTAACATCCGCACAGAATATGCTAACATCTATACAAAATGGCAGTCTTGCTCTTGCCTTGGGGTATACTATGTGGGTTTTTTATATTGGGGTGGGGTCATAACCCTGTCCCCCTCCTCCTGACCCATCATAGTGTTTTGAATGTCTCTCACCACACTCTAAAGCACTTAGGGGGGTGCGATGGGGTTGCCCCCTTTCCAACATTCCCACCTTTCGTTACTTCTACAGTAATAAACTTCTTACTAACCCTCAGTTCCTGCTGTCTCCTTTCTGCTTCCATGTATGGCTGTGTCCCCTTTATTGGTACTCACGCCCTGCATACTGACTGCAAACTCTTCCTCTATTTGCCTATTCCTCAGGTGAGCAAGTCATATAGATACATTCCCCATCCCCTGCCAGATCCACCCAAACCTTTTTATAATGCTCTATATAAGGGGGCTGAGTAATAGTATGGTATATGTGATCAACTTAATTTCCATATGGGATGGGGAGCATTTCACACTTATGGCCACACTGTGGAAGCTCAGTCTGTACCTCAATATCTTTTGTCTCACCTGGTGCTTTTGAAACCCCAATTGATACTATCATTCTTGCGCTATTGGTTGCCACATTGGCACAACATCAAAGGCCGAGTTGACAGATGCAGAAAATAACAAGGATGAACACGATGATGGGCATGAACAGCTTCATGACTGCTCTGAGCCATGATGGGGCACAGTCAAATTCCATGGTGAACCTGCACTTCTCCTGTACTCCTCCCTCCTTCTTACGAACAACCAGGCCATGGATGGCTGCAATAATGTGCCATAGCAATGCGTTCTCTGCATCGTTTGAAGGCACAAATGTGTAACAGAAATCACCAAACTTTTTGTAAACCCTGCCTTCCATCGCTCACATGTCCAACACATATCGGTTTTGGATCATCATAAGTCTCAATGCAGGCAACTCAACCTTGATCACGTGAACCCATTCTCTGTATCGTTTGCAAGCTGGACCAGCGCCCAGCGCACGATCTTCAACCATTTGGAATTTGCTGCGCCTGCACTCCCTGCAACAGTAGAGATGTGAAAAAGGATTCTGCTGAGCAAAAGAGCCATAACCCCTTTGGTTTTTAAGTAAGCAGTGCAGAATTCTCTGGATATTGTAATTAGATCTTGTCTTCCTCTTTAGTTGTTAAAACTGTCCTTTTCCTGGCAGGATGCAGAGCTCTTGTATGGGCGACGGGTTTTTCTCTTCTTCTTCAAATACGAGAGGGCTAGTTGGCTCCTCGCCAGGCAGTTCCCCCTTCAGGTGTTCTTCTGGGATTACCAGTAGAGCTGAGTACAGTGTGGCTAGCGAACAACAGCCCCTCCATGATGGTGGGAGGTGCAATTAAGTGTGTTGGCCACAGACCCAGTAGTAATCAATCAACACCGCTATTCCCTTCTTCATGTCTGCAATCAAGAGAGTCTTATTACAAAGTTAGTTTGAGCCAACAAAGACTGTACCCTTGCTGTGGAAACATAGTCCATACACTTCTTCCCTGTGCACTCACACCGGATTTTCCATTGTTGCAATCCACGTCAGCTTTGTGATATGTTCTGTCCTTATTTGTGCACAGAAATTATCCATTTGTGCTATCATATCCTTGTTATATGTAACCAGTCATTCTGCCAGGCAAGGTAGTGTGGTGACCTGCCCTTTGTTATCAACAAGTTTGCATCATTTCACCATCAAATATGGCAACTCCACACACTTGACATTGTTTGGATTTTCGTTGCACTTCACAAAATCTGGACCCACCAATAGCAGTTGCACACTGTGTGCCTGGAACATTGCTTTTATTCTGCATAGCGCAAGGTGGACTAGGCATTGTGCCTCTATAATTGGGACTGCTTGCAGTACTAACACTTTGGAGCCCCTGATGCATGTGGAATGAGTAAACACACATAACAGCTTTCATTCCCGTTTCTTCCCAGCCGACTCATGTCAGTATACCACAATTTGGTAAATTCAGGGTGCTGTATATCCTAAATCACATTCAAACCTAGCCGATATGTATCATACTTGTTTTGCATTTCCCTTTTCATTATTGTATACACTCTCTCAGGGGTGTCAGTTTTAACAGTGCTATCAAAAATAACATTATATTGTTTTATTAAACAATTGTCGACTTGTTGGAAACAACATTTTAACTGTTTCCCTCATTGGCAGTTGTGCACATACTCTCGCTGTCTTATTGTATCTGTTAAAATCATCACTAACATTTATATTAACACTATTGTTACTCCTATATTAATTTCCATTGTTATTATTAGCATTCTTATTGCTACTGATATATGTAAATCCACTAATATTATCAACATTAATTTAACTGTCCCATTTGAATATACAGTCCCATTCCCCCCCTTTATAGGACCTCCCCCTATAGCATAGTCTCCCCAATAAAGCCCCAATGGTGCCATCGATATCATACATAGACCTGCAATAATGGTCATCCCACAATAGTAAGCATAGGCCCATATATTGTCATTTGTACATCTACACTTCGGATCCCTACGTAACAATTATTTACATTGGTGAGATTCATCATCTACTCTCCTGAAATGGAAGCAAAAAGACACACAACAAAGAAACGGAGAGACATACTTTTACACAGAGAGAAATATAAAGAGAGGGAGAGAGAGAGAGAGAGAGAGTGAGAGAAAAAGTGAAAAGAGCTCCTGAATTGTGACACTGCACACATATCATGCCTGGACAGGCCAGTGAGGTAGATAGGGTGCAGGTACTGCTGAACCTCATTTTAAGATGATGTGCCAGCGTGCTGTCGGGAGGTGCCCTGCAGATGATGGAGAGATGAACCCAATATCGCAAGTACTTTACCTTAACAGCCAGGTGAGTACAAAACACCACCTTGAATGGGCCATGGAACCATACAGAATTGCGAATGTACACAAAGTCACAAGGCAGCAGAGGTTGTGTGGTCATGAGCTGAAGGATCTGTCGCTGCTGTGTTGCTACATCCGGTGTATCTATCGTCTCAATTCTGGGAGGGGAAATCTGTCTGGACTCACATTTAATTGCCCGTATTAGTGTGGTCACATAATCTTTGAACTCATCATTTAACACTGCTGCTGCCCTATGTGCGTCTGAAGCTCTTCTTATAATGGATATGGTGGCGTGCATACACCGACCATTGACAACCTCGTGAGGTGACAAATGGTGGTATTTGCTGGGCTGTGTACAAAGACTGAAGAAGGCCAGGGGAAGGCCAGGGGAAAACAGTGCATCCAGTTCTTCTTCAACGTGGTACACAGTTCGAACAATTTGCCTTTGAGGTGCCCTTGATCCTCTCCACAATTCCGTTGGCCAGTAGGTGGTAAATTGAACACATCCAGTGCTTGATACCAAGTAGTGCTGTGACATGGTGAAACAGTGCATTGAAAACATGTGTGCCATTGTCTGACCCTACAACCTCACACAGACCCCACCAAGGAAAAACCTTGCATATCAAGAATCTAGCAGCACATTTGGTATACAGATGTGTGCAAGGCCCTGCTTACACCCACCTTGAGAAACGGCAAACCACTATTGTGAGATACCTGTAGCCATTGCAATGTTCTTCCATATCAGCATAGTATATGTGTAATCCATGGAACAGCCCAGTCGGGTGGAGCAATGTTCCGCGTAACGTCTGTAATGTCATTCCTGTACTGAAACAAGTGGTGCAGTGAATGACCATTTCTGTGATACTCTGATGGATCTTTGGTATAAACCTGTCCTCCTGTATATCTGCTGCGATGTCCTGCTTCAAACTTTGGGACGGAAAATGTAACTGTTCAAATGCTACTGCTAGCAGCTCCTGGAGCATTACTGTCTTCCCGGAGCTCTCTTGCCTCCATAACAGATCTGTTGGCGATTGCTTGCATCCCCTTCATAGCCACAATTCCTTCTCCCTTTCTGGTACCCTACCCTGTAACTCTATTATCTGGGAGATAGGCAATGCTGTATAAGGTGTTGGATGTTCACTAGCTGGTGGGGTGGTTACAGGGTATTCAGCAGGCATTTCATTTGTCAGATAAACCCTCATTTTGGCTGCTGTGTCAGTGGCTGCATTCCCCATCAATATTTTGTCTGTACCGTTAGTGTGGGCGGCGCACTTGATGACCACCCCAACTGATGGCTGAGATAATGCTTCTATCAATATTTCTATCATTGCTGCATGCTGCACTGGCAATCCATCCGCCCTGCGAAACCCCCTCCTCTTCCAGCAGGATAGACTGGCGTGCACAGTTGTTGTGACTTATACTGAGTCCGAATATATTATGACATGGCACCCTTGGGACGCTCTCAAAGCTTTGATAAGCACTATGAGTTCTGCCGCCTGTGCTGAATAATGCATGGGCAATCTTTTCGTAACCATCGTCTCATACTCCCCTTTCTCAAATTGTAGCACTGCTACCCCTGTATGTCTTTGTCGATCCTCCTGGTCAATTGTTCCCATCAATGAACAGTACCTCACTCTCATCCAATGCACAATCTATCGATTTGGGGATATCATCCTCCTCCCCCTCGTATGTGGTGCAGTCTTGCATTGTCAGATCTTTGGAAGTCATCCTAAATGTTAGAAATGTGGCTGGACTCACTGTTCTGCATCTAACCAGAAGAATGTGGGGCTCTGAGATAATGATATCGTATGTCAAAGATCGCTCTGTAGTCAGAGTGGATTTTGACCTTTCTAGGATGGCAAATAGAGCATGAAATAGAGAATGTTCCACATAGAATGTAACTGAGCACCCATTACAATAGTAGAACTTTTTTTCTACTGCAAACCCAGCAACGTATTGCTACTAAAGCTTGTTCCCACGTGAACTGTCCCTATATCACTGAATCCAGTGTGCCGCTGTAATAGGCCACCGGCTTATGTTCCATAGTACTTTTCTTTGTCAATACTGCAGTCTGCAATACTGCAGTCGGGTGCTGAACTAAGGACTTCTTTTCAATTGTCGAAGTGTTTGATCATATCTGAAGTCCATTGCAATTATGATCCTTTGTTTTCAGTGCTTCCCTAAGGGCCTGCAGAAGTGGTCTTGTGTATGACACGTATGATATGATATGTTATTTATAACGTGCTTAATACCCAGAGGTTTCTAAGTGCAGACCCGGGGATCAAGCCTGTGGTGCTCCATGTCGTCTTGCTTCTAAGGTGAGCACGTTGCCACTGAGCTATCCTCCCAAGACACGTAATCTAAGATCCATGCTCTACAGTAGCTGCATAGCCCTAAAAACCTCTGCTTTTCTTTAACTGAGGTGAGTCTGGCGGTGGCGTGTACTGACGCTGCCCTATCTGGCAGTATACTTTTACCATTTGCTCAAATTAACTGTCCCAGATAGAGAACCTCCGGATTGCAGTATTGCAATTTAGCCTTGTCAACCTTGTACCCCTTATAGATCAGCAATAGTAGGAGTTTAATGGAAACCCTTCGGCAATGCTGCTCACTGCCACTACACACTAAAATATCATCCACGTACTGGATAATCGTGCTGGGCACCTGAATATTCCCAAAGTCAGCATGCATTATTCTGTTAAATATGCTCAGGCTCTCACAGTAGCCCCGAGTATGTTTGATCCACATCTGGCCCTGTGTAAAAGCCGTGAGGTACCTCAACTCAGCATTCAGCGGAATCGAGAAAAATGCATTTTTCAAGTCCAATACAGTGAAGCTTGTGGCCTCTTTGGGGATACTGCATAAAACTGTCGCAGGATTCAGGACAACTGGAAATTCATTTTGTACCACGTCATTTAGGGGGCACAATTCCTGAATCATTCTCCAATTGCCCCCTGTTGATTTCATGACAGGGTATATCATTGTATTACACAAAGACGTTGATGGCACAATGATCCCCTGGTCCAGTAGTGCCTGTATTGTCTTTCTAATACCCTGCTCCACCTCCCTTGATAATGTATATTGTTTTACCCTGGGGATCACTGCACTTGGCTTCAGTGTTATACGCACAGGGGTCACGTCTTTCATTAGTCCTACATTGTGTGGATTTGTAGTTTACAAATGTGAAGACACGTGTTGTAAGTCTTCTTCAAATAATAGAGGTGGAGTAAGTACTGCCATCATGGGGCACTGCACCCTTCGGTACTGTACCATTATTTGACAGGGGATACAAATCTCTAATATTATCTCCCCATTTCTGTCATTGTTCTCAAACTGCTTGTCTTCCGTCACTTCCTTTAACTGTACTGTTGGATTTATACAGAGCACTGTGAGCCACTCACACCCATCACTGTGAATTCCTAACACACCAACCCTCTTTTCAGAGACCAAGAATCATGTAAATCCAGCGACAGTATTGTTCCTGCCACCCCCTCAGGTGACATAACTGGTTGAAAGATTACATCTGTGGGCACCTGCCAACACTGCTTAATAAGCACAGTAATAGCATAAATGAACATGTCCGGGTCAATGGGAGTCCTGCTGACCACCACGTCCCTTGTCATTGTGTGTATTATCAACATTGCTCTTACTGTACACATTCCAGGTGTGGAGCAGACTATATGATGATCTGTAAATCATATTGTCATGTTCAATATGCTGAGCAGGTCCCTGCCCAGCAAATTGACTGGGGAACTTTCAGAATATAGTAGGGGAGCCCGCACCACCTTCCCTCCCACCTTTATGTACAACTCCTCAGTGTATGAAACTGTGGAAATCGCTCCAGAGCATGCCTGCAAGATATTTGCCTGATAATGGGAAATTCCCTACCATGATGCACCATTTTGCCGCAATAGAGTCCACCATAAATATGAACTGTTTGTCTCCTATCTCCGCCCCCACCAAGTGTTCCTCTTCAGGGTGGATGGTCGCTGACAAGACCGAACATGCGAGTGCTCTCTGTGGGCTATACTATTTGGGATATTTGAGCTAACCTCCATTACTGTTGCTCCACCAAAGGGGCTGTTGGTTCTGCTTGGTACACTATTGATCGGGGCCACACCTCCCTGCTGTTGCTGATACTTGAGGCTGTTGGTTGTATGTCTGGGGTTACCGCTGTAGATATCCTTGGTTTTGATACCCTTGACCCTGCTGCAGCTACCCTAGTCCTTGGGGCCCTTGGCCCTGATTCAGTGACTCGTAAATGTACCCCATTGCAGACCTGCTCCTGCATTCCCTTGCAAAATGTCCCCACCTCAAACAATTCCTACATTGTGATGTTCTAAATCTACCCCCTCTGGGTCCAACTCCCCCCATCTTGCTCCTCAGAAGCCCCCTCTTCCTTGCTGTCGTCCTCCTCGCTGCCACTGTTGGCCGGGGTGCTGTTGCCCCTGCCCCACTGTCCTCGTCCTCCTTCAGCCCAGAGCACAGCAATAGTGGTGCTCACGACCTGCTGGGTGCTCTCTGTCCCCTCCACCTGTACCGGTGCCTGGACAACCTTTGCCAATTTCCTTTCTACCAAATTTGCTTCCTCCATTTGACACCTTTGGGTCATTTCCCTGTTCCGCTCCTTCATTCTTTTACAATGGTGCACTATTATACTCTGTAACTCCGGACGGCAGCTACTCTTTTGCTTCGATACCCGCAATCTTATGTAACGCCTTCTGCACCTCCTTTGGCAATCCCCTATTTACAATAAAATAGAGAAATGGTATTCAACAACCCCACAGCCTTCCCATTTCAGCTCTCCACATCTTTTATAATTTAAGAATGAATTTAGCTGGGTCCTCATCATCGCCAATTGTACACTGCATCAAGGACTGTAAATCAGGGGTGTCTGGGAAAGCCCTTTGTAGCGCATCGCATCTCACAACTGTGCTCTAATTGCGTTGAAGGGTGCTTCATTGTTTGTATCGTCCCCAGGGTTATTCCTGGATATCCAGCTTTTACCCTCATATCCCATGGCCTGGTCTCCAATTATAGTGACCATCAAACTCTTGATGTTCCCTATTGCTTTTCAAACTCATAAATCCACTTTCTTGCCCCTGCTGGGTGCTGTAGGAGAGCCTTAATCAAATTGTTTTTATACATCTGGGGACAGAGCACATACTGTGTCCTCCCGGCCCCCTTATGTATGAGGGGGCAGCTGCATCTTCGCCTCACTTCCCACACCCTTCTTCATAACTCCCCTTCTCTTTACCTACACAATCCAGACATCCCTACGCCTCAACCTGCCCCCCCATGAACCTTCTAATTGGTGGGTATTCTCAACTGCCTCTTCACCCCTTTCTTCTTATTCACCATGACCTTCATCAAAGGTATAATTTTCATCCTCCCTCACATTGCTTCCCAACACCATTTTCACCTGTCCAAGGTTTGTCCACTTGCCCTTGTTTCCCTCTGTCTCAACACATACATGTCTTATTCCTTCAATATCCATCCTCACCAGCAACACCCCTGATCTCCATTCTCCTGACCCTTCTCCCATCACTCCTACATCCCTCACTGCTCTTGAGGATTCCTGTATCCTGTTCAGTTCTGTTAGAAACTTTGCCAACCTATTCTCTAACTCCCTTGACCTGACACCCACAGATGTCAATATTTTAAGCGGGTGTGCATATGGGGGTGGGGGAGCGGTCGCCTGTGGTGTTACGGGTTCTAAAGGAATCCCTACCACAGTGGGTATAAAGGTTGGATTTGTGTACAAGTCTGCTGGATAGACTGCCAAGGGATATAATCCACCACGCTTGGCTGACACCCCACCCTCTCCTTCTCCCCTCCGGCACCTTACATTTTTCTGTATCTGCGCTCCATCCCCTTGTTTCTCTGTGTCCTCAAACATTCACCAGGCATCTAGAATTTCTTTTCTCTTCTGTAGCTGTTTCCTCTTATACCCAGATACTAAAAATGTGGACATGTGTTCAAAGACACTATTATTGTGGGAGACCTGCTCTGGTCACGGGCAGGGCATCCTCCCTCCTCCTGTCTCTGTGATCCACTACTTATGGTATTTTTCCACCCTATCCTGATATAGTGTTAGGGTCTTACACATATACTCTAGTGGTGTTCCTCCCCCATACTAGTGCTGTCTGCATTTTACTAACCCTGCACTGCCAATGATTATGACAATCGAAAACAACAAAATAAAGAAACTCACCCCCACCCTTTTCTGCCCCCCTTCCCTGCACACACACCACTCCACAAAACCATCCAATGCCACACCATGCCGCGACACACACAATAATAGCCCCTCCTGGGGTCTGTTCTTCATCCAATAAAACGCAAACACCATAAACTAAAATAACAAGCTAAATAACAACCACTACTTGTTCCAGGCATACTACTTATATGAGACCACTACTTTTATTTCCGTATTCCTCCTTCAAATAATATATTTTATAGTGGTACCACCTTCCCTCCCCTTCTGAGGAGGGCCACCCTCCCTTACCTTTGCCTATCCTTAGCCTTACCTTATAATGCCTTACCAAAATAACCTCTTCACAATACAAACACCAATAAGAGATAACAGAAACCACACTGACATCACATCGCTGACCTCGCTCTCCAGGTGTTCACAACTCTCAGACTTACCCATGCATCTTTCCCCTACTTGTTATTGCTTACAAGAGTCTACTCACATGTGCGTGCTCACCCAAACTCCTCTGTTACAGGGTTCCCACAACAGCTCGCACTCTCCTTGGAGCAGCACCCCACTTTAAAGAGCATCGAGGACTTCTCTTAAAATAGCTCCTGCTACACCACTAAGAACATGTGTTTTTTTCGGACCGGTCACTGTAGGTGGGCTTGGCTCCTTCAGCCTAAAAGTCTTCGCAAATATGGGGGGCACTGGGATCACATTGGGGTCACCAATTGAAGGCAAGTCCCTGAATGCTCACACCAGAGAGAAAACAACGCGCTAGGGAAGAAATGCCCAAGTCGATCTTGCAAGGTTAACACGTTTTAATCTCACACACAGATGAGAGCAACAGCAAAGAACTTTGCTACTAAGAAAGTTCTGCCAAGAGAGGGTACAAGCAGAATGTTATAAAGAAACACATTGTCATCAATGACGTAAACATATACAGTAAAAACCCACACGGCTGGTTGGTGTGCGCCTATACAGGATCTCCCTGACCAAGAAGGGATGACAGGTCATTGGTTCCAGCCCAGTCTGTCTGTCTTCTATCCATTGGGTGTGTCAGGGATCATCTTCTTCTCACCGACGAAGGTCCAAGAACAAATTAACTACACTCCTAACAGAATGCTACTTTATCAATGTACTGTGCACCTGTCAGGCCTTAAGACTGGCACACCGGAGGTTCTGGCGCACTCTAACCTTCACGCACATATTTCACTCACTCCCTTCCATGCCATCTGGCTCCAAGGTCTCCACCCTCATTTTGAACTATAATGTATCCCTCCCAGCACCTCGTAATTCAACTCATATAATGGTAGCTCAAAGACATGCAATGTCCATCCTCTTTGAACATTTCAGGACTTGTTACTTTGGGGTTGGTGGTCGAAGGGCACCTGGTGCCATGGAATTTAGGGATCTTGAGGTTTAGTCAGTTATGTGGGTTACAACTTGTGGTCACCTAGGGATGGACTGGGTCATGCTTTGGGCAGTGTGAGATAACATGCACACCAGGTGCCGGTCGATGATCGTAGACTTGTAGGGCACATTCCTTACAGATAGAATAACATCTTTGCAACACTATTAGAACAATAAATGGGCTTTATATCGATTGGCGGTGTGGAATGTCCTCATGGGAGATTGGGCATGGCTGGAGATTTACCTCATCTCGCAATTAGGGCCTAATGCACAAAATACTGCATTCGCCACGCAGGTCTTGTCTTCACACTATGGTTACTAGTTACTAACCTCTACAGAGAATGCTCTAACATCTATGCAAAATGGCAGTCTTACTCGCACCTTGGGCTATACTATGTGGGTTGATTATATTGGGATGGTGTCATAATCCTGTCCCCCCTGGCCCATCATAGTGTTTAGAATGCCACTCACCTCACTATAAAGTGCTTAGGGGGGACGGGGTTGCCCACTTCCCAACACACGCCTGACTTGAATGTATCTGTAACCATGCCCCTAAATTCACAGCGCCTTGACGTCTATGGGCTTTTCGTGCGCTGTACACATGTAATGAATAAAATAAATAAATACATATCTTTTTGGGAAACCCTTGGAGTCTGAACACTTGGCAAAAGAAAATGTCTGCCATTCCTTTGGTTGTGGGAAACACAGCCAGGGGGACTACATGCTCCAACTTGGTGTAAAAGTCAGTTATTACTATTATGAAGGTATATCCACTGGAAAAGCCCACATAAAAATGGGGCAATGGTGTGGCAAGGTCTTGGTGGGTACCACTCTAACTTCCAAGGGAAACAATCTAAGGAGATCACATTTATCATCTTGGAAAAGGGTCTTTGGAATTCTAAAAAGAATCTCCATTTGCATTCAAACAATAAATCCTGTATCATGTTGCTTATTGCAGAAGGAGGAGCGGCAAGTGCTACATGGAGAAGAAGAGGAGCTGGATTACACCTCAAACTTTGCATCAGAGGAGGTAGCCACTGACAACTAGTGGGGGTGGAGTGTGTGGAGTGGGATACAGTGGTTGAGGGAGTGGTTGAGGGAGAGGCAACCGTGGCTGTGCAGGAGGCAACAATGGCTGATATGCAGCCCAGCAGCAAAAAGGGTGAGGTTGTTGTGTTTGCCTCAAGGTCAGCGCAGGAGTTGAAGCGTGCAGACAAGTATTTAGATCTTGCCATCTTGACATGGTATGGGAGGAGGTTGTTCCCAAGCATCAGCATCAGAGAGTGGTAGCAACAGAGTTACAAGAGGGCATGGGGGAGAAGGGAGATCAGGAGAACATGGGGGTGCTGCAGGAGACTGAAGAGCACTGGGGGCAGCATAAGACAGTTAACCAGCATATGGCACAGGAAGGGAAACTGAATCCACTGCACATTTTCCTGCTCAGGAGGTGGAGCACAGGGCCACTGCACCTTTGCCTGCTTTGGAGGAGAGAGCAATGCAGACTCAGGCTTCCCTCAAGTGTGCAAGAGTTGGTCAGAAGGCACCAACACCCTTTATATCCCTGCTAATCTGGTCATGGATGTGGCCGTACTTCAGTTTGCTATAGTGAAAGACTGTTATGGGGAGGCAGGGTGTGTAATCTGCAACGTCTGCAAAAAGACAGTGCTTAGGGGTGACCCAAGAAGAGCACCTTGTGCACCTTATCACAAGCATGCCCTGCTTCAGTGGACAAAAGGATATGTACTTGAATGACACAGCATGTGCTACAGATGCTTGTGAGGAGTCAGAAATGTGACCCGGACACAAAAGTATTGTTTTGTCAAAGTCTGACATTTATTAAAAGGAAAGGGGTGAGATAAACGCCCATCTTTCCCGATGCTTACGAGGATGTCCCTACCTAAAAAACTAAACTAAATAAGGATGACCTACTGTCCAAAAGGTCTCTGACCCTCACACTAATACATAGAGCAAAATAACACTAGGAAGCAGACATTAAGACACCCATTGATGGAGTGTAAGTGTACTTGGTACATAAGAGTGACTCTCCTACAAAGATTTGTGGACAGCGATGAGGGTATCCTGACCAAAATGTTTTAGGACAGAATGATCTCTGGCCATGATATAGCTCTCACGAAAAAAGTGGTATAGGTCTTTCAAACATGTCATTGGTCAAGCTAAATCCTAGCAACGGGAATCCAAGTGATTGCAACCCTGTAATTGGCAATGAGAATTCATCTCTTGGGATATACTGCTTAATATTCCTCTTTCTCCTTTTTTCTTTCTTCTGTTCTTTGTTTTCTTTTCTCTCTCTTCCTTTCTTTTTCTTCAAACACTTACTATATCTTTCTGTTCAGCTTGGATGGTAAATACTGAGGTTTTGATAGGTTTAGGGATGTTCAGTTTTGTTTTAATGTGTATTTTTTTAAATATGGTAACTGAAAGTAATATGTATATTTTGTTTTAAAATTGAAGTTGTGTAAAAAAACAAAGTTGGTTAAATCACAAAAATAAAATAAACATTTTTGAAAAGAACACAAGGAATATTTGGCTGTTTTCAATTCAACACCACAGTGTAAAGGTTCAAACATATACATTTTAGAGAGTACTCCTTGTGACCAGGCTTGTGTTCCATTCCCCTTACTCAATGCATGAACACTCATGGAAAAGTTCTGATTCAACAAAGTTCTATTCAGTTCAACACAAAAGTCATTTTCCTCCCAATACGACCTTCCCTGTCATAAACACATGTTCCAAAAAGAAAAGCACTGGTCTTCCACACTATCCTTCTTGGTAAGGCAAATGTCTTTCAAACAAAACAAAAGTTCATAAATGAAGGAAATGGTTATCTTGAGGATATCAAGCAATTGTCACCATATCACTTTTTTTCTTCCAACTGAATACTTTTGTCAGGGTAGCGTAACAATTTATTCTTGTAAAGAAACAGTTTGTACAACTGATAATAGTGGTAACACTTTCTTTCTACCACACCTTTTGACACAAACACAATGTTTCAAAACATCATCTTCTTTCCTGGTCCACTTGCCTGCCAGGACTAACTACTACTGATTCCTTTCCTGGTTTACTCACCTGCCAGGATATACACTCCAACAACTACAATTATTCTTAGTGGAAATCGTTGTTCCAAGATTCTCCACACCAGTATCCCATGTGAGGATGGTTGAACAATGGATGCCTCTTTGTATAGTCTCTTGACTCTTGGCAATATGGGTTACAGCTTTCCCGCAATTGGTGTCCCACAAAAGAGGAACTGCACCATTCCAATCCATGCACGAAGACGATTGGAGGAAGAGAGAGCGTCATAACAGCCCTGCAGGGAGCTACAAGCAATGCTGAGATCAGCATGGGCTGATGGGCACGACACATAAGATATAGAGCAAAGTCTTGAGAATGTATACAAGCAAATGAGGGGAAAAGACAAGCATAAAACCCAAGAGAATGCATAGGGATCTCTATTAAGGGGAACTGAAGGTAGGTTAGATGATGTCATAACAGATAAATACGGAACGTTGTCTTTAAACAGATTAGATCTCGATGATGTGGAGAAGGACAACAGCGACACAAGTTGGGGCATAATGATGTCAGACGAAGAAAGGGAGGAGAATGAGAGGGCACAAAGAGGGTGCATGCAGGTTTTCAAGAGAATCAATCATAGAAAAAGGGGTAAAATGGTCAGACACCATTTACTGAGCAACCACAAGTACGATTGTGCATTACAGGGGATATATCCCTGCCATATGTAAACCGATTAAGATTATTACCAGGAAGGTGACAAACGGGCGAGACTAATCCCGCCTGGAAGCTGAGGAGTGTAGGCAAATATTATTATGGACCGGGATTTTCACAATTCTCATTATTGGAGAAGGTGCAGGACGACCACAATATATACCATGGCCACAGATGGATAAATAAATGTAAGATGTAAATTGCTGAGTTTGACTTCTGGTGTGGGAAAATGGATTTATGAGTTGGAGAGAATTATATCAGGTATGATGCTGGCTATAGGTGGCATGAAAGGCTTGTTAGCAGCTATCGTAGGAGAGAAAGCTGATGACATTTGGAAATGAGTGGATACCAGGTGTGACTGCGCAAAACAGGACTCACAATGGAGCGCCATTTAATAATTGCAGAGTAGACATATGGCCAGCGCCCAGGATGCAATATCCTGATACATCAGATATGGGTGTGATTATGACTAGGAAAATGGGGGAGGATGAAACCCTATTGTTTATATTTAAGATATTCAAGATAGATGGCATCAGGAGACTCATGAAGCATTGGACAAAAGGGTAGCATTGTTTTATTATGTTTTGTGTTAGGGGCTGCCAAGTCAGTGCAACGGCAATTAAAGAAACAGATGGGAATGGAAGTGAAGCCATGGCCAGAAATACAATTATTATTATTTTTTTAAACAATTTTCATTATTTTAAAACATCACACCAAACATTACATTTTTAAACGTCCATAATCAATGTTAAATCAACACATTATACATTTCCTGTCCTCCCCCCTCCCTCCCCACAAACTCGAGCCGTTTCATCAGAGTCATCCTCATAAGCATTTTAGGGGATCTCAGTGCTTATTGACTTGTCTGAGTCCTCTGTTTCGTGGCTGGCCTGGAGGGGGGTGGCCAATGAGGCCACCAGTTGCCTCCAGGCCATAAGGGGACCCACTTCCCCACCTCCTCCTCTGGCGACGGCTTCAAACCAGACCGCAGTTTCTGCCTCTGCCCATCTCAGGAGGTCCGCCCACCATGTCTCCACTCTAGGCCTGTGGGCCGCCTTCCAACACATTGCAATCCTGCGCTTGGCCAGGACATAAGCCAGGTTTTTCATTTTATTAACATGCATTAAATCACGTGGCGTGGGGAAATTCCGAGCATGCATGCCCCTGCGGACCCCACATCCAACACCACACCCCCCTTGGCCTTTTTCATCTTTGTTTCCTCCCAGAATCTATGCAACTCTGGGCAAGCCCAGAACATATGCAACAACCCTGCCTCCTCCTCTCCACACCTGGGGCACTTCTGTATGGCTGAGCCTCCAAACCTGGCTATTCTTCCTGGGGTCAGATAGGCTCTGTGGGTAATGTACAGTTGGATCTGCTGGAGTCTCACATTCCGGGACACTTTTTTATGGTACCTCTGAGCTCTATCCCATTGTCCGTCTGTCATGGGTTCTCCTATCTCCTCTTCCCAGTCATGCCTTAGCTGAAGTAACTCCCTCTCTACCTTCGCTCTTAAGAGCTTGTATATCCTAGATATTTCATGTCCACCTTCTGTGATGTCATACATCGTTTCCAGGGTGGCTTCAGGGTCTTCCGCTAGCGCCGTCTCAGGCCACCTTCCCCTCACCCGTTTCAAGAGCCTGATATATGTAATGTATTGACCTCTATGCACCCCTGTCTCCTCCTACAACCTCTGAAACTCCAGTACCTCTCCTTCCTTTCAAATGTCTCCGAGGGTGGCTAGGCCCACTGGTTCCCAGTATCTACGGACCGTTTCGAACAATTGGGAATCATCCCACATAGAGCCACCAGCGGCACCTGCTGTGAAAGCGGGTCTGGGAGGCCCACCGTTTTCCATGCTCTGCGCCAAACCTCCCATCCTAACTCCAATAATCTTCCCCTCCCCGCCATCTTGGTTTTATGCATCCACACTGTCTCTCTTAAAAAGTATGGGGCTGAGTCCCCCCGCAAGAGCCTGGCTTCTGCCGAGTCCTCCGCAGACAACCACCTAGCCACATACAACAGCTGTCCCGCCAAGTAATATAGTTCAAAGTTAGGCAGGTTTATGCCCCCCTTGTCACAAGTGTTCTGTAGCTTCCACAGGGCCACCCTGTTCCTAGAGTTGCCCCATATAAAGCCCCTGCACATGCCATGAAGTCTCGCGAAGAAACGTCTGGGGATCAGATATGGGATATTCACAAAGAAGTGCAAGAGTCTGGGCAGAACTACCACCTTAAGCAGAGCCGCTCTCCCCATCATGGCCAAGGGCAACCTGGACCAGAACGCCATACTCTTCCTAATATCCTCAATCGCCTTCTCTGTATTGTGCGTGTGCTCTATCTCTATTTTGTGGTATATATTTACTCCCAGGTACTTGAATGACACGGTCCGCCAGGGTATTTGCAGGACGGGCAGCCTCGCCAATGGGGTGCACCTATACCTTTCCAAGGGGAACAAGCTAGACTTGCCGGGGTTAACCGATATGCCCGAAAGGGTGGCATATCGGTCCATCACCTCCAGCACATGTTGCACATTTTCTTCTGGGTAGCGCAAGTAGAGAAGCACATCATCTGCATAAAGTGATATCAGATGTGTGCCCCCTGTCGTACGGATCCCCACCTCCCCATATTGTTGCCGCAGGCATATTGCCAGTGGCTCTAATGCCAGGATATATAACCTGGGTGACCATGGGCAACCCTGTCTGGTCCCCCTGCTGATTTGTCATTTGTCTGAGACTGTGGGTCCAGTTTTAACTCTCGCAGTCGGAGAACTATATAGCAACTGGACCCATCCGGTATATACTGGTCCCATTCCATATCCTTTCAAGGTCGCTTTCAACCAAAGCCACCGCACCGAATCAAAGGCTTTCACTGCGTCTAGCGACACGATAGCCATCTCGCCTAAGTCTTCCTTAGTTTGGTCAATGATGTGGTGCAGCCTCCTGTGGTTATCTGTGATATTTCTACCAAGGACATAACCCGTTTGGTCTGTGTGTATCAACTTGCGGATTACCCTCTTTAGCCTGTTTGCTAGCACCGCTGTGAGTATTTTGCTATCCTGATTAAGCATGGACAAGGGCCTATAGGACCCACATTCCATGTCCGGCTTACCTGGTTTCAGGAGTGGGACAATCACTGCCTCGCAGAGGGACGCCGGCAGTTTCCCCCGCTCATAGGCTTCATTAAACATGGCCAGCAGCGGCTGGAGTAGCTCCTGCTTATAGGTTTTATAGAATTTGCTAGGTAACCCGTCCAACCTGGGTGCTTTACATGTGGGGAGGTGCTGTATCACCATCTCCAATTCATCCAAGGCAATGGGGGAGTCTAAGTCTGCACGTTCTAGGTCATCTAAGGTGGGCAGCCAAATATCCTCTATTGTTTCTAGTACTTTCTGGCTCGCACCTTCTCCTGTATCCTCATATAATCATTTATAGTACTTGAGAAACTCCCCGTTTACGCCCTCCGGGGTGTTATAGATTCGACCTTCCGCGTCCCTGATCTCTCTTATCACTGTGCGGGGGGGTCTCATTTTTGTGTAGCCAGGCCAGAAGTCTACCTGGTTTATCGTCCCCTGCATGTAACCTCTCCGTATATTTCATATAATTTAATTTGCATCATTTGTCCCAGAGTTCACTACAAGCTAGCTGAAAGTCTTTTATCTTGGCACTGTTTCTTCGGGCGGTCTCCTCATTTCGAGTAAGGCCCTCAAGCTCTCTTTCTGTTTCCAGCAGTTCCCGTTCAATACCCCCTTGGAGTCCTTTGGATTTTAATATGGCTACCCCTCGCACCACCACCTTAAATTCTTCCCATACTGTTCCCACAGAGCGTACACTGCCCATATTGATTTCAAAGTACTCCTCGATGGCCTCCCTCAGATCCTCCCTAAATTCTGCATCCTGTAGAGCCTCTGTTCTGAGCCTCCATGTCGGGATAGGTGCTCTGGGGGGTTGATTTTGCCACTCTAGTACCAGAGGCGAGTGGTCAGATAATACCCTAGCCTTGTATTTGGCCCCCACCATTTCTCCCGCTATCTCCGCCGCAGCAAACACGTAATCCAACCTTGTATACAGGTCATGTGGTGCTGCATAATGTGAATACTGCCTATCCTTTGGGTGTAGTCTTCTCCACACATCTTCCAGACCAAGGTCTGTCAATAGTGTCCGTAATGATTTAACTGCTGGCGCTGGCTTACCTAATATGTCATCTGACCTGTCAATCCTGGGGTTCAGGGTGCAGTTGAAGTCCCCTCCCCACATCATCGCGCCACCCGCCAGGGGGCTAATTTTACTGTATAGGGCCCTAAAATATGCCGCTGTATCATGGTTGGGGGCAAACAGATTTATAATGTTCACCTCTCTGTTTTCCAGGATTCCTGCCACCACCACCATTATGCCCTCTGGGTCTATTGTCGAGCTGAGCAGCTGAACGGCACGTGCGGTGCCACCCAAGTGATCACCCCTCTTGCATATGCCGAATATGTGGCCCCTATGACATTACCCTTCCATTTCCTCTTGACCACCTCCAGCTTCTCTTTGGTGAGGTGGGTCTCTTGTAACAAGGCTATGTCAATGCGCATCCTCTTTAAGTACATCATCACTTTGTTATGTTTTAGATAACTATTGAGGCCCCGCACATTCCAGGTCACCACTCTGAGATTACCCGACGCCATCTACTCAAAGTACTTCCCCTCTACCCTCCAATCCAATGTCTTCCCTGATGACCCGTTGTCCGGCTCTTGGCCCGCCCCTCTTCAACAACTCCCCTTCCCTTCCCAAAACTCTTCCCCACTGCACACACCCCTTCCCCTCCCCCTCCCTGCCCTGCCCCAACAAATGCCCAGCTCCATCCCTGGATCTCAGGCCCACCCGCGTCTGGTCCTGTCTCGGAGTCGAGAACTGGGACCCCGCGGGGTGTCACCGATCTAATAGTGACCTAACTAGATATACTACTAGGGGGCTTGAGGATTGTCTCTCTGGAGCTACCATTTAATCTAAATGGGATAATAGCTTCCAACGGATCCTGCCGGTCCATATTTGCTGCAACTTATTCCGCACAAGCTATATTTTGACACTATGTTCAATTACTTTAGCTGCTTGTATTGCCGCAACACACTCCCAATGTCCTATGTCAAGTCACCAGGGGTGACCCATCTGCATACTACTTATCTTCTCCGGCTCCCGTCTGGATATCCCATTCCTGAGGGCGACCCTGCGTGTCCAGCCAGTCCATAGCATCATGCCGCGTCTCAAAGAACAGAGTTTTGTTCTTATAGAACACTTTCAGTTTGGCTGGGTAGAGCAACATGTATCGGTGACTGGCCTCTCTCAACCTCCTTTTCACCGTCCCGAAGTTCATCCTACTGCGTTGTACGTGCAAAGTGTAGTCCAGGTACGCCGTGATTTTCGCCGGCCCAACTTTCTATCGTGCCTCTCTTCCAGAAAAATTCTAGTATCTTTTCCCGATCCCGATAGTTCAAGATCTTTGCAATCAGCGGCCGTGGGGCGGTCCTCGGGGGTGGTCTCCTCGTCAAGGCCCTGTGAGCCCTCTCTACTGCAAACCCCTGGGTCAGTGCTCCACCAGTTATTTCCTACAGAAGCATGGATTCTACGTACTCTGTTGGGTTGGGCCCCTCCATTCCTTCCGGCGGGCCCACAATACGAATGTTATTGCGTCTGGCGCGCCCTTGCGCCTCCTCCGCCCTGTTCTCCAAGTTGCTCACGTGGTGCACAAGGGCATGAAGTTCCGATCCGTGGTCGGCGCATGCCGCCGTATTCGGGGCCATCTCCTTTTCCAGGTTCCCAGTGCGCTTTGCTAGCATGCACATGTCTTGTCTCAACAGATTGACTTCCTCCTGGACCGCTCCGATTTTGAGGTCCAGACCCACTTTCAGTTGGTCCATCGCTAGGCCCAGTTTGGTCTCCCAGGCTATTTTCAAGTGTGCAATCACTGCCAGCACTTCCTGTATTGTGCCCGGTGTTTCTGCTACTGCAGCGGTGGTGTCCTTGCCTTTACCGCACTCTGCGCCTGTGGGCGTCTTGGTATAGGCCTCCATCGTGGGCTGTTTACTTTTGGGTCTGACAGTTTAGTTAGGCATTATTCGGTGCTACTCAGGCGCGAGCCCGCAGCACCTCCTCACGTGCAGGTGTCTGCGTGGTTCCAGGCCACACGTGGCGTGTCTGGGGCCTTTTCGGCTGTGTTCAGGAGTGTTCTTGTCACTCGCCCCACACTTAGAATGGGCCCTGTGCTCTCATGTATCTGCGCTCACACAGTGTCACTCCCCGGCCCCCGATGCGTTTCCACCAGTAGCTGGTGGTCGCGTCCATCTGCTGACCCAACGCTCTCCCACTCATGTGCTCCATGCGCCCCCAGGCCATCTGGCCCGTGGTCTTGCCTCAGGTGTCTCCGCACCCCCCTTTGCCAGGGGGGCTGTATGACACAGTGTCTGGGGACCAGCTAGTGCTTCAAAATTATGCACCCTTATTGTCTTGCTCCAGTGGCTAACGCCCTGGTAAAAACGCTCTGGGTGTCCCTTTTAGGCCCCCAGGTATCGTGGTCTACTCAGCCTCCAATGTTCCTCGGGGGTAGCCCCCCGGCGTGTGCCTGGTGCTTCGTCACTCCTCATAGGACCGGCCGCTGCACCTCCCTCCAACAGCTTAGCTTGTAGTGACTTAGATCGTGTGGGGCATCTGTTTTGGATTGTCTTCAGCCCCTTTGATGCCTCTCACTCTTTGTGCCCAAGCTCTGTTCCACAGAGTACGTATACAGCCACTGCCGCTCACTCCCTCTTGCCAACCTCAGGGACTGCTTCTGTGATGTTGCAACCCACGCAGTGCAAGCCCGGCCGGGGAGCCATGGTCTTACTGCCACTGCCAGGTCTATGGTTGGAGGGTTCCAGCCTGGTCCCGCCCAAGCCAGGCGCAGACCGCGTCAAGGTTCCGAGAACCACCTGCAACACCAGTGCACCGGATCTCCAGGGCCTAGGCTCCCGTGGGGTCCCCGTCCCAGGAACGGACGGGCCCAAAGTCCCGGACACCGCAGCCGTCAGAGGAGCCCCCGCGAGCCGGCGAGGAATGCAGTCAGGTCTCCAGGGGGCAGCCCGGGCCCGCACCCGCCGCAGCCGGCTGCACTGTAGCAGGCACCAAGCGTGTACGCCGGGCCCCTGCATCGGCCGCACTTCTCGGTGCCGCCGCCTCCACGCCCAGCGGGCACTCCTCAGTCCTCAGTGCCGGGGGCAGCACCTACTCCCACCACGTCTTCTCACATCGCGGGCCGCAGTGCCCGCATCAGGGTCCGGCTGGATCCACCAATTGTGCCCGGGTTGGATGCCTCAGCCGGGCCCAGGCAGTCGTCAGGTGCGACTCCCCCGGTGTTGATGGGTCGGGTCCCCATGCCGAAGGCGCTCTTTGGCGTCACCGCCGCGTTGCCTCACGAGCACTTCTCGGTGCTCAGTGGTTGGAGGCAGCGCCATCCCTCACCATACCGCCTCTCGTTGCGGGCTACTGTGCCCGTTTCAGGATCCAGCCGGGCGCGTCCCGCGGGCCCCCACAACCTGCAACGCCACGCCTGCCCCGGGCGAGTCCCCTCCATCAGCGCAGCGCCACTGCAGGCGCAAGCCCAGCCACAGCCGCAGGTTTTCCGGTTTCCTGAGTTTCCTTTAGTACCAAATAATGCAACAATACTGTGTAACTTCCCATCTAAGGCCAAATATTTCACAGCTATAGATTTAGAAAAAGGCATTCATGAAGACTCACAATATTTGATTTCCTTTTCCTATAGAATGATCCACCTTAAACATATGTGTTTGCCCCGGGGTACTGTGAGTCTTCAATCTTTAACAGAGCCCTTCATATGTACTTGGGTAATGTCCAACTCGAAATTACAATAATCCAGTACGTGGATGACATTTTGGTGTACAGTGAGACAGAAGAACAATGTAGAGAAGACTGAGTTAAACTCATGACTGTACTCTCAGAGAAAGGACATAAGGTAGACAAAGAGAAGTTACAATACTGTCAGGAATAGGTCTTGTATATAAGCCAGTTGATCTCTCATGAAGTGAGAAAAGTGACACCTGAAAGAGCAGAAGCAATCATGAAAACCGTTTCACCTAAAACAGTGAGGGAAATGCAACAGTTTCTAGGCTTATGCAATTACCGCAGGCCCTGTTTTTTCGATTACATACATATATTCAATCACTTTTAAAAGGACTCCAAGAAGCAGAGGCGGACAAGCGCTCAATAACATGGACAGATGAGATGACTGAAGGATTTGAAGAATTAAAAAAGGCGATCAGTACAGCTTCTGTGTTAGGGATCTCAGATTATAATGAATACGTTTATTTATTTTCCCATTCAAATTGAGAAGTTATGACCGCAGTCCTCATACAGAAGACAACATTAGAACAGGGACACAAACCATTGGCTTAGTATAGTGGGATTTTAGATCCAGTTATGAAAGGTCATTATCCCTGTGAGTAATCTTTTGCTGCTGCTGCATTCACGATTGAAACGACTTCAAGCATATCAATGGTATGACCAATAACATTATGTTTATAACATGCATTATTCGCAATTTTAGAGCACCCCAAAAGTAAATTGACCACACAAAGAGCATCTGGGTATGTGGTGATTATTTCCAACCCTGCGATCAAAATTGTTAGATGAAAAACAGTAAATCCAGCAATGTTTTGTTGGGATGGAAATGACTATATCCCAACCCCTTAGGCACTTTCAGGTGAGATGAATCCCCTATGAAATAGTGTAGTGTATTAGGGGGAGAGAACTTCACCATGAAACTCGGTGCAAGGGTAATATTGCATGAACAGCAGATGCATTACACTAGGCGACACATAAAAAGAAACACCATTTTGAAGCTATGACAAAAGCACAGGCTTGCATGATTGCGCTGCACCAGCCGAGCCCCATGGAAAGATTTCACTAGGCCCAACATCATCAAGGCAGAATTAGCCCACACCCCCAGTACTCACAGAAGTTCACTTCCCCCATGTCCCTTCAATTTAACAAACATTTACTATCTTTTGAAGAAATGCGCCCTGCAAGAGCGTTAGACAGCACCAGGCTCCTTACAGTGCCAATTCATCAAAACCAAGCAGCAAGCAGGCCTCTAATTCCCACCCAGCCAGCCCAGAGCCAGAGACCACACCACCAACCCGACCCCCAGATCCCTGAATGTCATGATAAGCAAGCAACCCTCCTGTCCGAGCACAAATCAAGGGACCATAAAAAATCTAAGCATGAGCGACTGTTTCACCCCTCATAATAAAATACATCCTTTGTAACTGGAGGTACGGAGAGGGATACAGTATATATTAAAACCAGGGTGGAGACCTTGGGTGTGCAAGGAGTGGTATCATTGAAGCCCAGAATGTGTGGGTCAGTGTGACTGTATTTCATAATCCCTTCCCCCTGGCACCAATCCCTGAGCCGCCCAGGTGTATGCCACAGTAATGTAGGAGTAGGCTTAGTGTGCTAGCTTAGATGTAACACTGTATTTCATGAGCAACCTGACTTTCACCATACTATGAGATGAGCCCAGCTGGCCCACATGGAGCCTGACCGACAGCAGAAGAACCAGTCAATCATAGCCTGGCATCCTATATGAAGCAGGATTATGTATACTGTCCACCCAATTATATGTGCTAGTTTAGACCCTGTACATGATGTCATCTGTGATGATGTGGTCCCTCATAAAGCACTGTCTTGTATTGTGGAGTCAGAACCTTCTTGAACAGCACAGTCTGGTGCTGATATTTTGTATTCTGTACAATTAAACCTTTTTATCCTTGCAAGCTATCTCCTGTCTTATTTCCCTAGAGGGTTGTATTCACTCTAAAGTGGGAATAAACAGGGACTTGCCTTTATTTGGTGACCCTGGCAACGTGATCCCATCCCCCCGTACCTACGAAGGTATCCAGGCGTCCTCTACGGAAGGGGCGTGCCCACCTACAGAGACCAGCCCCAAAGCGCGTACGCTGAGTGGCCTTGTGGGAGCCGTCTTTGCAGAATCCCGTCTGCTCTTTGGAGCGTAATGCGGGCCGAAGGAGAGGCGCATGCCAGTTGTTGATCCCCGTGAATGGAGGTCTTCGGGAGAAAGTGAACATGCAAGTATAGCGTTCAAGGGTTAACAAAGGGATAAGGGATAACAAAGTAGGAGTGGGTGTATGGAGCACGCAGTGACTGAAACTGAGAGTGTGCTTGGTTTATAGATTGTGTTGATTTTTTCTGACAATTTTTATTAACTTTTTAAGGAAATTGGGAAAGAGGAAATGGAATAAGGGAGCCTTCCCGAGTGAGTGGAGAAGATGGCATCACGTGCACTGTCTCGAACAGTGCAGGAAAAATATAAGGAGAAATATAGGAGATCTGTGTAAGTAGAGAGCTCGGGAAAAGTAGTGGTTGTTGTTTTAGCGTGTTATTTTTGTTTATTTTGTTGGTGTACTTTAAAGTGTGAGGAGGCCCACGAGGGGCTTGTATGGTGTTTGTGGGCACATCAGGAGAGTGTGTAGTGAGTATGTGAAGAAGCTCTATTGGGGAACAGTGGGTGGGGGGAAGTGAACTGATGATTTGTTTTTCTGTGAGTTCATTGACAGTATTGGCATGTACTAAAGACAAACTTAATATATTCATGAAGTGCATCACCACAGTCGCAGGGTATCCTCTTGGCAGAGGGCACATCATGGCTGTCATAGACAAGATGTGGGCAGAGGCAGTTAAAAGCCAATGATTTGTTTGAATACAAATTTTATTAACTCTTTCCTGAAAAGACAATTATTGGCCCTCATTACAAGTCAGGCGGTGGACCATGGTGCTATTAGCACCATGGTCCATGCCGGATTCCGCCATGGTGGATGGCGCAATTACCGCCCCATTCCAAGGTGAGTGGGGCGGTAATTCCCCATTCACCATTTGTCCTTCCCCATTCCCATTTTTGCCCCATAGGGCATAATGGGGATGGGGAAGGCGCTAATTACGGCACCGTAAATTACGGTGCCGTAATTAGCACCAAGGTCGCTTAGCACCTTGGACTTTAACGCCTGCAAAAAGCAGGCGTTAACGTGTGAATCAGGCGTTAAGGGTTTAACGGCGCCGACGCTCTTTACGGCGCCGTTAACCCCTTAACGCCTGACTTGTAATGAGGGCCATTGTCTCCTCTTCTCAAGGGGTAGTAAAAATGGTTGTTCCTAGGCTGGAAATCTGGTCTAAGGTTTTAGTCCAGTAGTGTTCCATGGTATGCCCCCAAATTTCTTCCTCCCAGCATGTGGTGAGGTGAGTTATATAGAGCCGATGGATCTAAGGGGCGTGGTGGGACACTAATTAGTGATTTTTTTCACTTGATATAACCTAGACCATCTTGCCAGTACGCTATATGGATGTTATAAGGTGCTTTCAGCGTGGTGCATGTTTTCACTGTGATGCACTGGAGAAATGTGAGGGCCTGAGTGATGTGATCTTTAGGTTTCAGCCCAGGATCATCCCAACCTCCTTTTTCAGGTATGGCTTGCATGGTATTGGTCACTTACATTGAACAACATCTCTGACAAGCCGCCTTCACCAAACGGTGGCCTGTCATGGTGAGGGGTGAGTGTTTGCATGTATGTATGTTTGTGGTGTGCACGTGTGTTCCAGTAATTTTATGTATGTGTTATATGTCGGGCGGGCCAGGAGTCTAGGGGTTGCAGTGGTGCCCCCCATGGAGCACTGAGCAGGGCGTGGGGAGGAGGGCAGTGTAGAGAATGCAGGTTGCATGCGTGTCCCCTGCAGTGGTAGAGGGCAGTGAAGGGGACACTCAGTGAAAATGATGTTTCCCCACAGCGCTTAAACTGGGCTTGGGGAACTGGGCTTCAGTGAAAACAGCCTGTGGCGAAACTTCGTATATCTTGCATCTGATGTGTAAGGCCTTAGGGAAGGCATAGGTAATTGATTGTTTTTTCTAAATTAGCTCAACTGTCAGATGATTGTATCTTCGTGTATGTCAAAATGCATGGTTCCTCCAGTTACTTATCCCTTAATATGTGAGGTACAAAAAAATATGGAATGTTTTCAGAGTTAACACTAATAAAAAAATAATTAAAAAAATTATAACTACCAGTTGGAAGGGATCACTAATGATCGCTTTTCAGCATAAAACTATTAATAACCTTGTAATATGTATTACCTGCTTTCCAGCGGCTAGATACTCATGGGTTTGACGCGTGCTACAAATGCTAAATAAATAAATAAATACATACATAATAAAACACAATTCTTAAAACTGTATAACCCTTCTTTTCGAACGTATAATGTTTCTTTTTTCATGGTGTTTTAATTGCAAGTGTCTGGGGGAAAGCAGCTCCCACAATTTCCCTCCATTGCACGATTTACATTGACGTGGAACAGCAGCAGAACAAGCACTGTCGGTGCTGGTGGGAGCCCTGCATTCACACAACATGCCATCTTGACGAAAGTGGCCCTTTAGTTAAAGGTCAAAGTAGAGAAATGGCCGGGGAACTGGCGGGATATTCCTTCCTGACCACTCAATGGCCCAGGGGAAATCTGGGCATTCTCAGATTAGGCTGAGCATTGCCAACCACGTGTGTGGAATACCCACACATTGTTTCAGGACAGTGAGAGAATCTACTTGTCAAAAACACCCGTCTAAAACACTTCTTCCAGGCAGATTCATTCCTATGGCCGACCTTTGACAGACAACATTTAAAATGTGGGCCCTCCAATTGCCAGCCTGGAAGTTGTAAAATAGAATGACCGCCTGGTGGAAGGGACACTTCATAGAAGCATTTTAAAATGGGGTCATATTTCATTAACCCTAGGGACTACGACTAAAGCAGTCATCCAAATTCTACTAAAAGGCAGTCAGACTGTTCTCAGATTAATCACAAAACAACGAAAAACATGATGCAAAACCCCCGAATGTACACCTATTGAGGAAGTCATGCTTATGCAAACATTTCTGGATTGTTTCTACAGGCTCATCAAGGGACCTAACACTAATGTGCTGGGATTAATAATGATGAGTACATTTAATTAGTTGGGAAACTCTGTCACAGGACATTAGTTTTAGACAGAACAGACTTGTCTGATCAGCTAAAGAGTTTTTAAAGATAGCTGTAGATGTAAATCAGTAATTTAAAAAAGATAAAAGAGAAGCATTCATGTTGAGCTCAATTAACGCAGTTGGTAATTGTAAACGAATGTAAGTAAGGAAATAAAGGCGATGCTTTATCTTCTGAAAAAGTCAGCTGAAACAAAATTTTGAAGAAAATGTCCACCGTATTTATTTCAGATGTCATAGTATTTCCCAAAAGAATTATCCAAAACATAACACATTTTGGATTCCTGCCATCCTTAATAACACTGCATGTCAGATGTGTACATTATTGTAAAGGGGAATTTTGGATTTCTTCAGATGTGCGTTGTGCTACCCATACTTAATAAGTCAACGCTTATTGTCGAATTGGCATCTCTAACAAATGTAAATGTATATTCATTACTAGCAAAAAGTACACGTTCTCCAAACGGGTTCTGTAGACAGACATAACAATACTCTCATCAATTGTTGAAAATCAATGATCCTGTAGGTCACACTGAACTAAACTGCACTGAGAATGGATGCGTGTGGCAGGCTGACATACTGCAGAGCAAAGGTTGGGGGGAGGTGAGAGTTGGTGTGCTGCTGCTTACTGGACCTACTGTGCTCTCTTCCCACCTGTTGCCTCACCCAGGCCTGGTGCAGTTCGCTACAGTGCATTGCAGTGCAAATATCTCGAAACCATGCATCCTAGGGCCTTGAAACGTGGTTTTTGACCACAAGTTTTGTGCCTTTTTTCGTGACCATTCCTTCTACGACCACATTGATGTTTCCCTGATTTCCATATGTCATGTAGCCAGTAATGTCTGGAGGGTCCTGACAGAAAATTATGCAAAGTTTGGTCCAGATTGGTGAAACAGTCTGGAATTGTATAAGGAACAACACTTTGCCAAGCCACACACTCACAAACAAATTCAGAGTTTTGCAGAAATCCATGGAAAGGGGTGGGTGTCGAAATGTCATGTTGTCAGTAATGTGGCGAGGATCCTAAAAGGAAACCATGTAATATTTGGTGCAGATTGGTGAAAAAGTAAAGAGTTGTATAAGGAACAATGCTTCACCACTAACCCAGCAACTCAAACATTTTTATTTTTATAAATATAGAAGATTATTGATAGGCCCAAAGAGCACATGCCATCTGTGTCAACGCTCGCCAACGATATGGCTCCTGACCAAATTCATATGGCACTTTTTGGCTCATTTTGCCAATTTTAGATGTGCTCATTGTCACAATGAGTGACATTCACATAAGGGTACGATTTTGGTACTCCACCCACATCACTTCACCTTGATTTTTTACCTGGGAAGAGTGTGAGCCTTTTTTTCCCACTCTTCCATGTATTTTGTGTGTGTTTTACTTTTGTGTTCTTTGGTAATAAAATTTTTAATACAACCTTCATGGCATCATCTTTTTCTGTGTGTCACACAGCACGCTCAGTGCAGTGGCACAGGGGTGTCTTTCAGACTCCCCAAGGTTTAAATACCTTTCCTGGGACTGACTACTGTCTCCCAGGGCATGTAAAGTAAAATTGACTTTACTAGTCTCTTTAAATGGTTCCATGTAATAATGTCGCCACAAAAATCTCGCCATGCAAAAATATCACCGAAAAATGGCAGTTTTTTGTGCCGACATTATTGCATGGAACATGCGGGGGACACCCCCGCAACCCCCAAACTTTTTTTTTTTTGTTTTTTAATTATTTTTTTTTGCCCCTGTCCCCATAAATATGGTCACCAAAATAATATCGCCACAACATTTTCCCGGCAATATTATTTAAGGCGACCATATATATGGCAATATTATTACCTGATACCCTTTAAATTTACTGACCCAGCACACCCTATCTTACTATAGAGTGCTGGAGGGGTTGCTTAGCTTCCCCTGAGTCAAAACACTCATGTAACAGTACAATTTTACCTTTTCCTATTTTAAATGGCTGGTGGCAGTGGTTTAGATAAACTACCATAGTTTTTCGCGACCGCTAACAACGGTAGCTCCAAATCAGGGGTAGCCATGTTTTTCGATATGGCGCCTCATAGCTATCTGTAAAAACAGACTCCAGTCATCTTTTTTCGCCACTTCTTTTAGGAAAGGTCCTTCTTGTGTATGGGGGTCATTGCGAGATAAAAAACAGTTCTTACCGGCATGGATCAAATACTGTGTCTGTGTAGGAAAGAGCCCGCTAATAATGGGCTATTGCGAGTTCATGTGCACTAGCGTAGTGGCATGCCTGTATGGACAGTACCGGAATGCTGCTAAAGGCACAAAAATGCCCCATAGCGGCATCATGGAAAGCACAGACAGCACTACCGTCGCCGTCCTCCCCTAACTAAAGTGACCGGCAGGATACGGCATTAGCGGCAACCGATATTAGCGGGGACCGCTAATAGCGGTGTCCATTAATAAGCGGAACCGGAAGTATCGTCATCGCACCAGAACGGGAAATAGCACGGCGGCCATCTCGAAAAACACAATACATTGCCATCCTCACTACACAGGACCTGGAGCCTATTTCCAACTGCTGAAAAATACCATCACCAACAGCATCACGCCTAAGGCTGTAAAAAAGACACATCCCGGCAGCGCAAAGAGCGCTTCACAGAGGATGCGCTGACAGTGCTCGCCGAGACACTGGCAAATAATGCTGAGGTTGTGTTTGCCAACAACCTCAAGAGAGAGGCACAGATGAAAAAAAAGGAGATCTGGCAACTTGTTGCCCAAAAAGTCAGTGCAGTAGGGAGCACCCCCCCACACAGTCAAGGACATGCGCAAAAGATGGGACGACCTGCGGCTGAGAGTCAGAAACATAATGTCGGCCAACCGGAGCCAGGGCCTGGCTGCTGTCGGCGGTCCCAGCTCCCCTATCAAGCTAAGCCGGTGGGAGGAAATCTGCGCCAGCACTATTGGCATCGAGGCAATAGAAAGTGTGGCCGAGATGGAACGTGGCGCCACCTCATCGGCGGATGGAGGTGAGTGTCCTAAGAAAACACTGTAATGCAAAGTATGATGATAGTCCACCAATTTTTCCGTCCCAATAGGCAATGCATGGCCCATCCCTGCCTAGATGCCGTCCTCAACACTGACACATCCACATGCATGCAGCATGGCAATGCCATATCTGAGACACACCACACAAATATGAAAATGGAATTAGTCACACTGCAAGCAGTCCACAACAGAAATGCATGTTACACATCATACGCCAGCTCCAACATGTGTGACCCTGACGGATGCATGCTCCACCCATATAGCAAGCAACGTGATTGTCAAAACTACAATACCTAATCCCCTCTAATGTGTAGAACATCAATAATACCAATGTATGCATGATGCTTGTAGAACCATCACTGATCCCATCCCTCTCTTGGTCCCCCACAGGCTCTGATCCTGACAGCGAGGCCCAGGACTCGGCCGCACAGGCAACAACTCCCCAGACGAGGCCCAGGGCAGGGAAGAAGGCAACAGGCCTTCAACATCCAAAGGGCCAGCGAAGCCACTACAGGCACAGAAGGGGCAGACATCACAGGATGCCACGGCACTGGTGCCGCTAAGGGCCACTGCTACAGTCCCCACAACAACTGTGGCCCCTGCAGAGGAGACAGTGGCCGATGGGGCCCTTTCAGCTGCAAACAACTCTGTTGGAGAGGCGGCAGCCACGGCACCCCAGACGGACGAGGATGCGCAGAGCCAGGGTCAGGTGTGTGTCCCTGTGGAGGATGACTCTTCGGACTTACCTGCCACACCCAGTCCCACACCATCACCCCAGGTCACACCACTGTACCCCAACATTGACACCACACTGGAGCAGTTTGGAGGGGAGCCAGGTCAAGGGAGCATGAGCCCCACAGAGGAGCTACAACAATCTGGGAATTTGACACATGCACCATCCACCTCCACTGGCATCCGGGATGGGGTGCAGCACATGGAACATACCATGCAGCGCCAGGAGGAGCTGACAGCCCTAGTCAGGACGTTTGTTACCGACAGTGCCCAGGCAAGGCAGGAGGGGCGGGACAACACTTTCTCCCTGAGACAGGCCATTGAGGCCAGCACGACGCATATATGAGAGGAGGTGTCTGCTCTGAGGCAGGTCCTTTCCCGCATAGCGGATTCCTTGGAGGCAGAGCATCTGGCCCCCAGACTAGAGCAAGCGGGTACTGCATCATCATCCAGCTCCACTCAAACCAGCCCCCTTCACAGGTCTGTGCGCACCTTGCGGCAATCGGACATGCCGCCACCAGGTGCGGGAAGTGGACAAATGTAGATGGGGCAGCCTGATTAAGGCTGTAGACGCAGAAACATGCAGCATTTGCTTGGACACTATGTGTGGGGGAGTTGTGGGGGGAGGTGGAGGGAGGAGAGGGTGTGTGGGGGAGTTTTGGGGGGAGTTGGAGGGGGGAGAGGTTGTGTGGGGGAGTTTTGGGGGGAAGTGGAGGGGGGAGAGGGTGTGTGAGGTGGAGGGTCTGAGCACTTTGTACTATTTAACAATTTAATACACCCGTTGTGTAGCAGAAAAAAATACTTGAGTGGACATTCCTTATTGCATATGTGTCATTTATTGCTATACAGTGCATAGTGTACATGTACTCCCACACCCAGTGCCCTCTGTCCCACTTTCATGTCACCCTCTGCACCCATGTGTCTTAGAAATATTGTCCAATCACAGACTGGCGCACAGAACGTCCCTCCTGTGCATCGGCACCGCGATGATGTGCACACACATCTTCTTCATCCCCTTCATCATCACCTGGTGGTTGCAGTTCAATGTCAGGGGGCAGGGGCACGTTCCGTCGGATACACATGTTGTGCAGCATGACACATGCCATGATGATCTTGGCCACCTTCTCATGCCTGTAGAGGAGTGCCCCACCCGACCGGCTAAGGCAGCGAAAACATGCCTTCAACAGGCCAAAGGTTTGCTCGCTGACCACACGGGTACGGATATGGGAATGATTGTAGTCCTCCTCGTGCCTGTTCTGCGGGTTTCGGACAGGTGTGAGGGGCCACGGCTTCAAGGGATAGCCACTATAACCTGCATGGGAGCAAAATAAGGTATGTGTTAGTCGATTCATGATGGACAGCTGTACTTATCACACATGCCTGCAGATATTTGTTGGTCACATGCACATGTCCCTGGTTTTATGCACACATTTTTCCTTCTTTCAATGTGTGCTGTGCCAGGGTCTTATGGTGTGGATTGCGTCTTCAAGATGATAAACGGTGTACACTGCCTTGATGTTGCTCATGCGTTGTGGACGCATACCGCTGTGCTTGTGATATATATGTGATGTGTAGTGTTCTGTATGATTTTCTTACTGGCAGCGTTGGCAGTAGTCACTGCATTATTTGGCATTCAGCGCTGATTATTCCCATGGTGACATGCTGCACTACTGTGGTGGTGGCCCTGTGACAAGCAGTGGATTCCCTTGGTGGTTTTGTTTTGTGCACTCTCATGGATGCTTGTCCTGTGTAGTGATTTGCTGCAGACATTTACATTGTGAATACTCACAGCATGTTGCTAGATTGTGTTATGGAGGGTGAGGTCCAATGATGGGTGGTGCACGTGTGGTGGGATGTGGGGTGGTTTTAAGTTTGTCATGTTGTGATAGGTATGCTGCTTACTTTATTGCTATGGGAATTGGTTGTCATGTTCAGTTTGGGGTCCTTTGGGGCACAGTGTTTTGGGATCTGCACATCGTGCTGTCACCACAATAATGACACCATGGTAGTGTGTGCATCTCTCCCCCCATTTCACTGCCATGTGCCTGTCATGCAACTTACCAAGCAGCCAGGCACGTCGTCCTGCATGTCGCTCCATGTAGCATAGTAGCGTGGAGTTGCGCAGGACCATTGAGTCATGAGTTGATCCGGGAAATTGGGCACAACAATGTGTGATGATCTTGCTGGAGTCACATACCATCCGTACATTGATTGAGTGATATAGCTTAAGATTGCGGTACACACCTCTGTTGCATGCGGGACCACCAATTCCACATGGGTGCAGTCAAGTGCACCTATACAATTTGGCATGCCTGCCAGTGCATGGAAGTCAACTTTAGTGTCAAAGATCTCCTGGGCAGTCCGTGGTAGGGATATGTAGTCCCTTGTGTGCTTCAGGAGGGCATCTAGCACTTGGTTCATCATGCGAGAAAATAAGGGTTGTGATATGCCATGCATGTGCCCCACTGTGTGCTGATAGGTGCCTGTGGCCAGTTAGTGGAGCACAGACACTACCTTCAGTAGAGGTGGGATGGCGGTGCGTATTTCAATGAGGCTGACAATGTCGTTGTGTATCATGTCCACAATGGTGGTGATGGTGTCCCGGTCCAGACGGTACAGGGTGTGGATCTGCTCAGGGGTTAGGTTGAATGGACTGGCTCTGATGCGAGGGATTGGGGGCTGCCTGCGTGGTACCACTGGCTGTACTGGTGGGGCTTGCTGGCCCTGTCTCACCCTCCTTCTCCTCCTGCGTCTCCTCTGTGGTGCCTGTTGTTGTTGCTGGTGTAGCAATGCAAGCATGTCCTCCAGCCCCAGTATTGCTACTACAAGTGGAATCATTTTGGTGCGGTGAGGGGTGTGCTGTGTGGGTGTGCTCCTTTTGTGCTGGCCCAGACTCCATTGCCACCACCTGTGCTGATTGTGTGCACCTGTGGCAGTCGGAGAAAGAAAGAGACAGAATAAAGACTGAACAGACATTATAACTCACATGGAACACACAAAGCAGTGTCACAGTCACAGCCGGTCTGGACCCGACATAAGGGCATACGGATCAGTGAAGTAACTAGGTCCATGGAACGCCCATATCAACCACGCACCCATGCACAGAGACTCAGGACGGAGAGTTCAACACACAAAAACCTAAGGTGAGCAATAACCCCAAGGGAGGGGATTTGGACTAGAGGGAGGTGGTAGTCAACTCACCACAGAACCAGTAACTTAACCCTCTATTCTCCTGTTGAAGGTGCTACCCAATGTCTGGCACCTAATCAAGCAGAGAGGGTCCGAGATAGCGCTTAGACTTCCATCCAGTACCGTGTGGTGCCCCCGTGGATACTAGGAGAGCATAACACTTATTGACTGCAATTTCTAAGAAGAACGAAAAGGGGCAACCTAAAACCTACAGGAAGAAACCAGCTAGCACTCCTGCACTACCAACAAGGACATCCCCGAGAGGACTGTCCAAGATCACACCTGTGATCCCTCCACCAGCTGAGGCTGAGTGTGTGGAACAACTTTGAGTTGTTGAATCAGCTGCTGAGGAGTCAGAGCTGGAAGAGGACCTTGCTCCTGTTGGAGATCTGGATCTGCAGACCATAGTGAGCTGCTGGCAGAAGGTGGACCCTGTAGGGCAGACTTCAGCAGAGGTCAAAGCGAGTGTCCTACTCTTGAAGGTCTTTGCCAACAGGCAACTTCCCAGCTGGATGGGCAAGAGCCAGGGAAGCATAGGTTGTACTGGGAAGATGGCCTCTTCTACAGTGAACCGACTGAGTCTATCCCAGGGGACTACAGTAGACTTGTAGTGCATCTTGAAAGCAGACTCCAGTTCCTACAGTTAGCCCATGAGATACCTTTGGCTGGTCACTTAAGTTTTAAGATGACCAAGGAAAGGCTATCTTTATATTTCTACTGGTCTACGTTGGGGTCTGATGTACATACATTCTGAAGAGATGTCACACTTGCCAAACCTCTGGCAAGAGTGGAGCCAAGAATGTGGCACCCTTAGTGCCTCTCCCAGTGGTGGGAGTTACTTTTGAGAGGGTAGGCATTGACATTGTTGGTCCCTCAGACCCTCCCACATCTTCAGGAAACAGGTTTATCCTGGTTGTGGTAGGCCATGCTACTAGGTATCAGGAAGCTATACCTATGAGAACTGTTACAGCTCAGGCTGTTGCTAAGGCCCTACTTGGTATCTTTACCAGGGTAGGTTTTCCTAAGGAAGTTATCTCTGACAGGGGATGCAATTTTATGTCCCACTACATGCAGGCCATGTGGAAAAACTGTGGAATAACTTACAAGTTCTCAACTGCCTACCATCCTCAGACAAATGGATTGGTAGAGAGGTTTGACCGTAGAATAAAGTGCATGATAGGTGCTTTAGAGAAACCCCTTAGAAGAAAGTGGGACCTGCTACTGCCATGCCTTCTCTTTGCATATGGAAAAGTCCCTCAGGCGGGAGTAGGATTTAGTCCCTTCAAACTTCTTTATGGCCATCCAGTTAGTTAATTAAGGAGGGGTTGGGGAGTGCTCCTTCCCCCAAGCCAGTGAGAGCCACTGACTATGGGATAGGTCTCCTTAGGAGAATGTCGCACATGATAGCAGAAGAATCAGATAACTTAAAAGCAGGTCAGGCTCTCGTAAAACATCAGCATGACCAGAAGGCCAACATGGTTGCCTACAAGGCAGAGGGCCTTACAGGACAAGTGAGTAGGACCCTTCAAAGTTGTGGGTACACTTGGAGAGGTCAACTATTTGGTGAAATTCTAAGGAGGCTCCCAGCGTCTTTCACACCAACCGTTTAAAGGCTTATGTCTCAAAACCAGAAGTGGGATCTTTGCTTCTAGCTTCAGCCCAAGAGGAGGAGAGTGAACCTCTACCTGACCTTCTCAGGGGTCAGCCTTTAGATGAGAAAGTAAAAGGAGTTAATCTCTCTTCTAACTTGACACCTGAAAAACCAAAGGAATGCAAGTTTCTTTTAAATCAGTTTTCCTCCCTGTTTTCACTATCACCAGGCATGTCCGCTTGGGGCCAGCATGATATTCACACTGGTGACTGTTTACCTATTGAAAACAGAGATTACAGGATGTCAGATCATGTAATATCCCACATAAAGGAGGAGGTCAACAAGATGCTTGATCTCAGGGTAATAGATCCCCCTACCAGTCCCTGGATAGTCTGGGTGTTCTAGTACCAAAGGCAGGATCCAAGGAGTTGAGATTATGCGTGGACTATAGATCTCTTAATGCAGTCACCAAGACTGATGCCCACCTTTTATCAAGGACAGATTAACTGGTGGATAAACTTGGTTCAGCCAAGTACCTCAGTACATTTGATCTCACTTGAGGCTATTGGCAAATAGCACTGACAGACCATGCCAAGCAGAAAACTGCATTCTCAACTCCAGCAGGCCTCTACCAGTTTAAGGTAATGCCTTTTGGATTAACAAATGAACCTGCTACATTCCAAAGGAAGGTTAATCAAGTTTTGAATGGGATGGAGGACTTCTGCTTGGCATACTTGGATGACATTGCAGTGTTCAGCCCTACTTGGAAAGAACATTTTGACCACTTAGGATATGTTTTGCAGGCTCTTGAGCAGGCCCATCTGACCATAAAGGCTAGTAAATGTCAAATTGATCAGAGTAAAGTGGTCTACCTTGGACATGAGGTAGGAGGAGGTTTAATCAGGCTATTGCCTAGCAAAGTGCATGCTGTACAAAACTGGCCAACTCCTACTACTCAAACCAAAGTGAGAGCCTTCCTAGGTTTCGCTGGGTACTATAGGAACTTCATAGAGAACTATGGGACTATAGCTTCTCCCTGTAATGTGGTTTCCTCTTCCAAATTCCCTAAAAAGGTCAGGTGGAATGAGGAGTGCACTCAAGCCTATGAAGGCCTAAAGAAAATCCTTTGTCAAGCTCCAGTCCTAACAGCTCCTGACTATAACCAAACCTTCATTGTGCAGGCAGATGCTTCAAATAAAGGTATAGGTGCAGTCCTTAGTCAACTGGATGAGAAAGGTAGGGAACACCCCATATGCTTCATCAGCTGGAAGCTGAAGGAACCAGAAACATGGTGGGCAACCATTGAGCGTGAATGCTTTGCTATTGTGTGGTCATTGAGGAAGTTTAGACCATACTTGTATGGATCTACTTTTGTGATTCAAACTGACCACCAACCCTTGAGATGGTTGATGCACATGAAAGAGGAAAACCCCAAACTACTGAGATGTCAATCAGCCTGCAAGGGTTTGATTTTACCATTGAACACAGGTCAGGGTGTCCCCACCAAAATGCAGATTGTCTCTCCAGGATGTTTGACCGACTGGAGTTAGGAGATTCATCCAGGAGTGGAATAAATCCTCCTTTCCCTTAGTCTGGGGGGACGAGTGTTAGGGAGAATTCTCCAAGTGTGCTAATTTCCCTTAGCTTTTGAGACCACCAGCAAATTTGATGGATGTATTGGATTTGATTTTTTTAACTGGGAAGAGTGTGAGCCTTTTTTCCCACTCTTCCATGTATTTTGTGTGCGTGTTACTTCTGTGTTCTTTGGTAATGGAGTTTTAAAACAACCTCCATGGCATCATCTTTTTCTGTGAGTCACACAGCACCCTCAGTGCAGTGGCACAGGGGTATCTTTCAAACCCCCCCAAGGTTTAAATACCTTTCCTGGGACTGACTACTGTCTCCCAAGGCATGTAAATTTAAATTGACTTTACTAGTCTCTGTAAATGTACTGACCCAGCACACCCTAGCTTAATACAGAGTGCTGGAGGGGTTGCTTAGCTTTCCCTGAGTCAGAACACTCATGTAACAGTAAAATGTTACCTTTTCCTGTGTTAAATGGCTGGTGGCAGTGGTTTAGATCAACTACCGTGATTTTTTGCGACCGCTAACAACGGTAGCTCAAAATCAGGGGTAGCCATGTTTTTCAATATGGCGCCTCAGACCTATCTGTAAAAACAGACTCTGGTCATCTCTTTTCGCCATTTCTTTTAGGAAAAGTCCTTCTTGTGTTTGTCTCTGCTTGCCAAACCAGGTTCGTGCCCTTTTGTGGGCTTCTGTGCTGAAGCCCTCCTCTGGTGCCAGAGTGTCTGGGGTGGACAGGATGTGAGGGAGGTGCCCGAAACTCCCTGTGTTTAGTCTCCTAGGAGTCCTGAATGCATTCTGGTGTGATTGGCCGGGTGGCTGTCCGGCAAGGACAGCCACCCTGCTGGGTGTGTGACAGCCAGGCTGAATGAATGGGGGGAAAACTGTTTAAAAGCAGGTCTCTGGGACTTGGAAAGCAGAGTCGACCACTGGAACTAAACAACCGAAGAGGAGAAGAAGGAAGAGGACTGCTGCAACTCCTGGATGACCGGTAAAGCCCTGCTGTAGGTCCGAATTGACTAAAACTCCGACGACAGAGAAGCCCTTCAAGGTTATCTTCTTCCCTTGAGTATGGTAGGAACAACCAACTCGCAAGTAACCTGGACACCGTCCTATTCTGGTCGAATTTTCTTCAGAGTTCTATTGAAAACCGTATAACCAGAGGGAAGGAAACTAGGGGGACTTTAACACACTCACACCTTAAACCGACATCTTGCTACAGCTTTTGGCCTCTTCCCTGGGCAGTGCAGGAACCTCCCGACGTCCTCCTTCTTGACCCCACGACTGAAGCTCAGGAACAGCGAGATCTGCTCAAACTGCCAGGAACACTGCCTCAGCTTCAGCTTTCTTCATTTAAAAGGTAATGTGCAAAAGCGGTCCGGAAATCTTTTCGGCCATCGAGAAAGTGCATGAAACTTTCCTCAACTATGAAGGCTTGTCCTTCCCTAAACATTCGTCAAACTTTTTGCCTAGCCAAATCCTTTACAAATCTGTGGCAAAGACTTAACCATTATCTACCAGAACTGTGCTATCCTATACAAAACACTCTGAACCATTGACTTTGAGAAGAATTGCTGGTTGTACTTAACTGAAACCCTTTGCCCTGCCTATGAATGTATTTGGTCTGTCTATTCTTATAACCTTGTCTTTTACTCCCTTTTCTAAGTATCTGAAGTGCCATTTTTTGTTCAGTTATTTACAGGTTGGATTTTTGTGGTGGATTAGTATGTGATATTGAGCTGCTTGTGCTAGTGTAATGTTTTACAAATGAATGAGTAAATAAATGTATATTCTTTTACTGAGAAACCTTGAGTAAGTGTTTATTTGAATCACTGTATTGTTTGGTCCTTTGTGTAACTTGTTCTACTGCTCACTTAAACTCTTTTGATAAGTCTGGCTGCTCAGCCATCGCTACCTCTTTACTGTGTAGTACAGGCTTGTACCAAGGGTGAAATTGTGCTTACACTTGTCGTCCTAATTGCCTGTAGTGTTCCCAAAGGGAACTAAAGGTGATTCTGCCTAACACTTGAGACGGCAGCACAGGAAATACAGGTAAAAGTCCATTACAACGTCTAGTTCTTTGCGATTCATTTTACTGTTCTTTTCTGAAATTAATGTCTCTTGAACAACACTCTACATACATTTTATGTGTAGAGTGTGAGTATACATATCTCTCAGGTTCCCATTTCAGTTATATTTAGCTCCAGTTGCATTTGAAATGATTATTTTCCCAAAATATAGTTTTCCTCATAATGCATTCCATTGGTCAAGCAGCTGTGTGCTTATGCCGGATGTGTGGATTTTCTCGGTTTTACATAGTTTTATATTCTATCCTACAGTAGCGTAAGGTAAAAGCTGCAAGAATGTTTGTCAGGGGAGTGGCTCTTGAGAGATTCACTATTGTTCATCAGAAATGTAGAGAAAATGTATTTAGTCAAATTGCGATTCATCTGAATTTCAGGTGATTTGGCTCAATCTAACTTTGGGGTTTGGGCAAAGTGGTTTGTTGGGAAGCAGATTAATAAATCATCCATGACTTCTGCTCTTCCCCTGGCCCAATTCCGCACAGGTGAGAAACATTAATCACTGAGGCAACAGTACCACCCTTATCCCAGGCAGGTGCAACAGGACATAGTGACAATTTAAGCTACAGATGGCAAAAGCAGTCAAAGTAACATTGTAGCAGTAACAAGCGCATGCATTAGACACAACGCAAATATGCATTCCACATGAAGAGCACAAACAATAGGTAATAGATGCATTAGGACATGAAGCATATTAACATATCACCCACAGCAATGTATAAGGTGAACATAACATGAATGATATGCGAATAGAGGTTGCTAACACAGAAAAAAGAGTTTAGTAAAGCAACCATTTTCTTAAACATCGAAGCCAAGCACGTCTTTGAATGAGCACAGGCCTTAAGTCTCAGGAAGACTCAAAATGCTGAATCCATACAAAAACAAATCTGTGCAGAGCTCAAGAGGTAGCTAGCAATTAGTGCCAAGGTTAAATAAAATAGAGAGGACAGGCATGATGGAACAAACGCACAAGATAGCAGTTCCCGTGCCTTGAAACACTTGTGTATAGGCACGTTATAAATACCATATCATATCATATCATATTCCCAAGACCGAAGCAGGATACTCTCAGATGAATTAAAGTTTTATAAGAATGCAACCAGTCTTTGTTAGCTAGGTGCAGTAAGACAGTAAGCAAAAAGACTCCATGAAGGAGAGATCAAGAGTGTCCCCGGAGGCAACAAAACACATGACACACATGTTAATAAGAGCTAAAATCTCAATAAATAGGAGGTAATTCCATTTCATACATGGTCTCATCGCACATGACCCATAATTGGAGAACACTGACTATTCATTAGAAGCCAACATAGATAACACAGCTGCAGTACTCCCTGCATGCACAAGTAGACACGAAACACCACACAATGCCAAGTACAAAGGTATTGTCCAGTTTCATGGCCTGAGAATGAGGGATGGTAACATTTAATTGGAAAAAGAATGTTCCACGGGCCTCTCTGCCCTACTCTATGGGCCTCATTACGAGTAGGGCGGTAAGGGATACCGGGCACCATTAAGGAGACCGGTGCCGGTAATCCCTTACCGCCCTACTACGAGTTCCCTTAGCTGGTCCCTCCTTCAACGCCTGGTTTTACCAGGCATTATGGACGGGACCCGCTAATGGACTTCAGAGCTAATAACGTACTGCAAATTGCCCCCTATGGGGGCTCAAATGGTAATTGGGAATGGCTTTTTCAATGGGGACTTACCGGTCCCGCAAAGGTCGGACTACACCGGTAAGTCCCCATTGAACGAGACCAGTGCCAGTACCTTTATTGGAGGCAGTCATGGCGCAAATAGCGCCATGACTACCTCCATTGTCGGAATGAGGCCCTATGTCTGGCTCAAATCCAGATGACCTGCCAAGTGTCCAAGGCTATTATGCAATGTGACAACCTATCAAACTCCTAAAGAGTCATGCCGCCCATCAAGTAGTATGCTAACCAACCTCTTGTGAAGATGATGTAGTTTAACCTTCATCAAAATTGGGGTGGTCCCGGGTGGAACCATCAGATATGTCTAACTCAATCAAATGTTTAACCATTATAGAAGCCATTTCTAGCCATGTTCACTAACATATCCCAATTCGCCATAGGTTTTGTAAACTGATAGTATGTTATGATGTCATTTATCACAGATTTGTAGTATTAAAGTAGCTGTTTGTGATAAGTAGGGCGAGAGACACAAAATCTGAATGCTTGTATGCTGTCCCTGCTTTATTTGGATGATAATAAAGATGGGTTTTGCCCCACACTTTTTCTACTTCTTCATTTGAGTCTGATTTGTATTGGCTCCAGTTCCTCTGGGTATTTTTGGGACTTTTTGGGATCGTCTTAACAGATGGTAGCAGAGAACGGTCGGCTAAGTGTCATTAAATTGTTGAGGGGCCCCCACAGTGGCTCTGAGGACTGCAGAGTCGACCTTTGGAGAATGGAACCATGAGTAACAGAGGAGAGTTGCCGGGGGCCCCCTTTGAAGAAAAGTCTTGTCTGGTCACCGAAAGCTGCCCCCATCAGGTGTGGCAGGTTATAGGCTGATAGGGGAGACTCAATGCCGAAAACCTTCAGCAGATTTGTGGATGTAAGTATGACATAAGTGTTGCAAAATGGGGCAGGGGATTTTTGTATATTGTGGGATTGTGGAGAGATTAAGAAAAGAAAGAGATATTTTCGACAAGGGTTGGGAAAGATCATGTGGAAAGACTTGTTATGGGGCAGTAATTAAAAGAGACGGATCCCTCACAGAGACCGAGATGACAGCTATATTTTAATGGTGTAATTATTGCTGGTGCCATCCTCATGTTGTAAGATAGAGTAATCATTGTAGAAAAGGATTTCTTTGTGTTGTTGTCGATGACATAAAGTGGTGGTGTGGACCGAAGAGTGTTGTCCAGTGTGGGAGCAGCAAGGTGGGGCTGCTGCAAGGCTGAGAGGCAGTTGTGGTGCGCCTCAGAAGGATTGAGGGGAGCAGCGAAGTGGGGCTCCTTGGAGTGCGAGTGGTGTTTGTGGTCCCTCTCAGGAGAGTTCAGTGACTCAGGATGCGTGGTCTCAGAGAGAGACAAAGGTTGTGTTAGCATGTGGGGAAATAATGTTGCGGAGGGATGGGCAAAGGAGATGAAAAAGGTGAGCGGAAATTGAAGTACAGTTTACGATGATTGGTAAGTTGAGTTCTGGCACTATTACCATCAGGGACACCCACTCATTCATGTAAGTCATTGGCCCTCATTACAACTCAGGCGTTAAGGGTTAACGCCACCGTTAACCCTTAACGCCTGATTCTGATTTTAACGCCTGCTTTTAGCAGGCGTTAAAATCCATGGCGCTAACCTGCCATGGTGCTAATTACGCCACCGTAATTTGCGGCGGCGTAATTAGCGCCTTCCCCACTCCCATTATGCCCTATGGGGCAAAAATGGGAATGGGGAAGGGAAAATGGGAAATGGGGATTTACCGCCCCACTCACCTTGGAATGGGGCGGTAAATCCGCCATCCACCATGGTGTAAACGGAGTTTACACCATGGTGGTAAAGTTGGTGCACTTAGCACCAAGGTTGTAATGAGGCCCATTGCCTTGATATAAGGACAAAATTATTAAGTGCCACACACAGTGGCTTAAAGCCTCAGCTGGCAAAATGTTTATGCCCTTGCCACAAGAAGGCACTAATTTGAAGACAGTTCTGCAACACATGTGCACCTATTTACATGCCAAAAATATGGGAAAACAGTTACAGAACAGGTTAGGAATATTGGAAGTATGGAAAATGTTCAAAGACATAGTAGATCTTGATACTAAAGTATTGATGCTTATTCAGCATGTTTAGTTGAGTATAACACCCACAGCTCCTCCTCCTCTTTTCCAGAGTTAGGAGCAGTCCTCAACTGCCCTGGGATTATACCCATTACATGTATTAAAAGCAGCAGCAGGATATACTAATCCCACATATGAACCCCCTTATATAGTAGCAAAAACATAATAAGTGGAGAGAAGACAAACAAACAAAGGCCTATGTCCACACATCTGGAAAATGACGAGCATCGTGATTTGCAAGCCAGGCTAAGGGAAGTAATGGAAGAGGTTCAGAGGGAGAGAGACAAGCAAGATGATAGGGGTCAGACAGCAATAATACCCAATTAATGGGTGGGAGGACAAGTCATGCCTACATTGGATGGAAAGAGCATCAATAATTCTAAAGAGATTCCAAAGGAAGTTAGAGAAAGACAGGAGAAAGAAGAAGAGAAAAGAATGGAAGAGGAGAGAGAAAGGGAGTGAAAGAAGGCATGAAGAAGAAAAGAAACAAGAATCTGAGAGAGGGAGTGAGAGAGAGAGAGACTAGACAACTAAAGGAAGAGATAAAGTAAAAAGGAGGATGAGACAGAGAGGGGGAGACAACAGAGTGTTAAAAGAAGTAGGGAAAAGCGACAAAAGGAAATTGATGACCTAATTTTTTTTTAATAACAGATTTTTATTGCTTTTATAACATACAATCACTGGTCCTGACCGGGCCAGATCTCGATAACAACAACCATAACATTTGATGGAGTACACGCTCAAATAGATCACATATAATACATATCTTATAGTAGGTTCTCTACTGCAATGTCCACATCCTACATTCAACGGGTTTGCGTTATCAAAAGTTGAAAAGGTTCACATTGTGTCTTCCCATCGTTGCCAAATCTTGTCCGCTTTTTCAGGGCATCCTCTGGCTAGGTATGCTCTCCTTTCTATGGCAATGCAAATTTGTACGTCTGTAATCCACTGGCCCACTTGCAGCGACTCTGCTGCTCCCCATAGCTGCGCTATGTTTCTTTTGATTAATGCTGTTGCAGTCATGAAGTAGTGCTTTTCATACCTTGACACATCTATCTCGCTGTCTACTCCCAGTAACAGCAGTTTAGGATCCCTGGGGATCGTCTGTCCCAAGACCCTTGTAAGGATATAGCAACATTGCTGCCGATAATGGCTAATATTTGGGCATTCCCATAGTATGTGAAAAAAGGTTCCCTCCTCTCCTCAGCAGCGTAGACAGTTTGGTTCTGCTATTTTACCCTAGCGGTACAGGGCTACCCTTGGGTAATAGATTCTGTGTAAGATCTTCGGTTGCACTAGTCATAGCCTGGTCGATATAGCAACTTCCCGGTTGTGCATTAGGATCTGAACCCAGTCCTCCGACATGATCTCCCCCCACTTCAGTTTCCCATTTTGTTTTCAATCATACCAGTTCTGGTGTGGCAAAGGAGGTGATAACATTGTACATGACTGTGGTGACTTTTGCCTGAATGTGATCTGTGACTATGTTTGTTCCAGCGGGGTACAGTCTGACATGTCGGAAAGGATAGGGAGGTGTTGTAGTGAAGTTGATGACGTTATTAAGAGGCATACACTCCCATAGAGAGAAAGCAAAAGGAAATGGGAAGAGAAAGAAAGAGAGAAATGGCAAGGGGAAGAAAGGGAAAGAGAAAGGAGCTTAGAGCAACGCTGCAAGGAAGTTGGTGACATTATGAGTAGACAAGTGGTATCTGATAAAGCAGAGGAAGGTGTTATGAGAAGGAGAATTTACAATTTAGACAGAAACAGAAAAGACAGTGACAGTGGTGCAATGGGAAGTTGGAGAACAGGCAAGCCAGAGTACAGCAGGGACATGCTGGAAGAGGTGATGGCAGGGACACATAAGAGACATCACTGGGATGACTGGATTTTGAGAATTGAGAGGATGAAGAAGACAAAGACAGCAAAGATACAATGTTAGAAGACAAAGAAGACAGAGAGAACAAAGAGGAGGCAGCCCCATCCACGTGTACCCAGATAGGACAAGAGGTAGTGTGGACAGAGATGGAGAAACCAGTGGTAAAGCCAGAACCCATTCAAGATCTGAGATGCCTGAAGGTGCACTCAAAGAGTTTAGAAGAGCAAATGCCATAGGTGAATAGGGTGAGAAATCTACCAGGATGAAAGCGAGTTAGCATGACTGACATAATGATAAAGACAAAGGGTGCTGCTACGTTTGGATGGGGGACAGGTTTAAACAATTCCCCTTATTAGAGAAAGAAGGAGGACTAGCACAATATATACCATGGCCACAGACAGATTAAAACAATTTGATTCATTAATTACCATCACTCACAGCAGGGCCGGGGAAGTGGGTTCAAGAGCTGGAAAGAATGAGAACTGGGATGACGCTAGCAATATAAAAAGTCTATTCACTGCCATATTGGTTGAATAATAAGAGGACATTTGGAAGCGGGCAGGGTATTCTGGGTTAACAGCCAAAACACAAGACATGACGGGGCACCAATTAATAACTGCAGAGCAAATGTTTGGAGGGCACTCAGAATAAAATACCCTAACAAATCAGATATGGCTGCAATCATGACATGCAAAATGGGGCCGTATGTAGAACCTGTAGCATACATACAGTACATTAAAAAATGGAGAATAGTGACTAGGGAACCGTGGGACAAAAATATAACCATTTGTTTATCACATTTGTAGTCACGGACCCCCCGAAGAGGTGCAGAGGCAATTTAAAAAGTTTGTGGGAATAGAGGCAATACCCTGGCCTGACATACAATTGACTATTGTTCACCATTGTCTATTAAAACAGGAGAAGGACAGAAAGAAAGTTGGGGGAAAAAGATAGAGGAAGCGAAGTTAGTGCAAAAGAAACTATAAAAACTGATGATGGAAGGGGCTATGTTAACGAATGTGGGAGAAAACAGTGTTGTGCAAGAGGCACGACAAACTCAGCCAGGGCAAAATGGCAACTTTTCAGGGAGAAGAGAATATAACGATTACCCACAGAGACGAGGGTTTGCAGCCAGAGGCAGGTGGTTTGGGTTCCAAGCTCAGCAAAGGGGAAGGTTTAATGGAGGGCCACCACGATTTGGAGGGCCACCACAACATTGTTCGACATGATGGAAAATGAAGCATATCTTAAGTGTGTGTAGAAGTAGGGGAGGAATACAACATATTGGCAACCAGTAGACACAAGAGGGGGGGAATCATACCCCCACCATATAGTGCAGAAACCCCAACATATTATGCACAAGATCACACGCAGTATCAGGCACATGCGCCATAAATACAGCAGATGCAACAGAAGATGGCATCACAGGCACATCATGCACCAATGCAGGCACAGCAAGCACCAATGCGGGCACAGACACCAGCACAACAGAATACAGTGACACCATGGTACGCAAACATATTACTGTAGGCACCAACACCTAGAATAGGGGATGTGACAGTAGTGGGAGGGAATTCTTTCACTAGTACAGGAATTAATATGTACTTACAATAGGACAGAGCACAGAAAGACTTGACGTGTCCCATCCTATCAATTACACCAGACCCACAAGAGGAACCAAGAGTCGGAGTGACATTAGTTGTCAAAACATTTTCCTTTTTAGTGGATATGGGAGCTGTCAGGTTTCGTGGGATTTGGTTGAATGTGGTAGAATGAGGATATGATTAACATAAAGTATGGTTTGGGCCTTAACTTTCTGTGCAGAGTGTGGAGAGCTTCCCAAGTCAAAATGGAGACTTCCAAAAGGATCAGTGATTGGTCAGAAGTAACAGAAAGGCATTGTTGGAACATTCTAAACCGCCTTTCATTGTCAGAAGCCCAGCTGGAAGGTCCTATGTTTGAAGCTCTTAAGATTTAGAAAACTTTAGTTAGGCCCTTGTGCCTAAAATTAGTTATTTTGGTTCTGGAAAGTGTTGGAGATTTAAGAAGAAACTTAGAAAACGTTCCGGTGAAAGAAAGAAGCAAGCTAAGTGAATTCATTATCTTTTATGGATCTTTGTGATTTTCAAGCAGGAGTTAAATATTAATTCCATTAATTAACTTGTTCCTGTTTTTATTAGTTTTTGTTAAAATAGTAGTTCATTTCGTTCTTTCATGAATCTATTTTTGAACTTCTAGAACTGTATTTAAATTTACTGAACTGCGTCACATTTTTTTTGCAATTGGCTAGTTGTAGTGTGGAGGTCTGTTTATCATTTTAGCGTCGTGTGTTTTTTCGGCCGTATAAAATATTGAGTATTGTACCCTTTTTCGGTAACAGTGCTTTTATTAGCGTCGGACTAGCGTTAGAAATCTTACACTGTCTGCGCAAGTGACAGTGTGGTAGCCATGCGACTCTGAAGCGTTATGTTTAATTTACTAACATTCTAACCTGGCGCGTGATCATCACTGGGCTGCCTCTTCAAGGATTAGTGTCCGGAACTGAGGACTTTCTCCTTCCTGTTTGAACACTTCATATTAAGAAGAGTGGAATACTATTCATTTACGCATGCGCCCATGCCAGTTTCATTTTTGAACTCATTTCCTTGTTTTTGTGCGCTTCCATTTTAGAAGGAGTAAGCAATATCTTCACGCATGCGCATATTCTGGTTAAAAGAACGCTTCTTTTATGAGCGATCATCTTTGCCAGCAAAAGATCCAATTAATGAACACTTTTATATATTCAGGAAACAAACCATTTTAACTTGAATAGCCAGAGTGTCATTTTTGGAATTGGTATTGAAGCAGCTAGAAATCATCAATACAAACTACATGTATAATATTTCCAGCGGGTTGTTTGGGTAAATGACATTGGAACTGCTTGAAGATTAACTCATTAAACTGAGAGAGATTAGCAGCTTTTTCACAACCGAATTGAAGAAATTAGTAAGAGCATCTGAGACTCTATTTTTCTGTTTTCTTCATTTGAATTCACACACACGTCCTCTAAGTTATTCACAGAGGATAATCAGGTATGGTGGCGTGTTTATTTACTTAATATTATAACGAGAAGTCAGAGCCAAGGAATTCAAAGGTTAGTGACTAAAGTGAATTTGTTGTTATTTTCACCAACAGGTTGACAGATAAAGAAGCTGAGCAAAACCTGAAGTTTATTATTTTGTCCCATTTTCCCCCTTTCCCTTGGGGGTGCTCTCAACTGAACTGTTTGATACCAGTTAAGAGGTTAGCATCCAAAGGGGACTGCGGGGGTTCAGCAGCTTCCGGGGACAACATCAGATTTGAGAAAGCCTGACAGTATGAAAGGCCAGAAAAAATAGTCCTCCTAAGCTGTCATGAACCCCGAGTTCTCAATGGAAGCGTTAAGTGTTTTAGTGAGGGAATTACAGGAAGAATTAAAGGTGGCATATCAAGAGAATAAAAAATTAGGACAACGAGTAGATGAGTTAAGTGAAAAGATGGCACAGACGCAGGGAATTGGGAGAGAAGAATTTCCCCCGGAATTGGTAAGGGTTGGTGAGGAGAGAGGTGTGGGTAGAGGTGATGGGGCAGAGGGAGGTTTTAGGGCATTAGTTATGCCAGTACCTTTGGCAGCTCCAGAGCGTTACTACGGAGATTCAAGTAAATTTCAGACATTTGTAACCCAATGTGAGTTGCACTTTCTTAGTAGGCCCGAACTATTTCCTTCTGATGCTTCCAAAGTTACTTTTATGATGTCTTATTTATCTGGAGAGGCTTCTACTTGGGCAGGTTTATTGGTCAGGCAGAAGAGTTTATCTTTAAAAAATGTTTCTCTTTTTATGGAAGAATTTAAGAAAATGTTTGATAAAAGACAACTGTCCTTAGAAATTGATGGTGAATTATTAGATTTGCGTCAAGGAAACAGAGACTTGGTTACATATATCACACAGTTTAGGTCTTTGGTTTTAGAATCCCAGTGGCCAGCAGAGAAGAGGTCTTCTCTTTTTTATAGAGGCCTCAAGGAGGAGTTGAAGGATGCCTTGTCCAGTGTAGTCCAACGCCCTTCTTCTTGTGAGGAATTGATTGATTTAGTAGTTCAGTTGGACTATCGTATAAGTGAAAGGAAAGCAGAAAGGCGTCGTTGTACTCAGGGGGAGGTGAGGTCAGTCATTAGAGGAGAGCGTTCAAAGCTTGAGGTGGGTAGGAAAGAAGTGAAACCAAGGGTGAATGATCAACAAATTAGAATAAAAGGTCCTTTATCAAAAGAGGAAAAAACTAGGAGGCGTGAGAATAATTTGTGTTTATATTGTGGTAGGGGCGGTCATTTTTTAGGAAATTGTCCCTTTACACCCAAAAAATTTTCATCAGCCGGAGGAAAAGCACAGCAGGTTGCAAATACAGTTCAGTCAGCGGTTCCACATATAACTGTAAATGTATCCTTGTATTTGAAGGAGGAAAAGAAAGGGTATGGACCGGTAGTGATTGATTCAGGAGCCACCGGGAACTTTATGGATTGGGGAGTAGCTAAGGCATTGGGAATACCACTAGTGAGGAAGGAAGTTGTGGAACAAGTTCGGGCTGTAGATGGAACTTCTCTTTCATCAGGTCCTATAACTCATGAAACTGGTGTCTTGGTTATGGAATTACTTGGAGGTCATAGAGAAGAAATCTCATTTGATTTAATTGATACACCAATTTTGAAAATAATTTTAGGCATGCCATGGCTAACCTTGCATAATCCTCACATTGATTGGAGTAGACGAGTGGTAGAATTACAGTCTAGTTTCTGTTTAGAAAATTGCCTTTTGAAAGGTAATCCTGGGAGGGAAGAAACACAAGGTTTAGTTTCCTCTTTTCTGACTGATGCAGGTATTACAGGACATAATATAGGAGCGGTGTTAGGACATCTTCCGGAGTGTTATCAAGGGTACAAGGAGGTGTTTGATGAAAAGGAGGCAGGAGAATTACCTCCACATAGGAGTTTTGACTGTAAAATTGATTTGGAGCCCGGGGCGGTTTTACCAAGTAGTCGAGTGTATGCATTAACTGAAAAGGAGAATGATTATCTTAAAGAGTACCTTGCAGAAAATTTGGCTAAAGGTTTTATTCGTCATTCTCAATCTCCAGCCGCATCTCCATTATTTTTTGTACCAAAGCCAGATGGGTCTCTCAGAACATGCATTGATTATAGAGCTGTGAATAGAATTACAATCAAAAACAAGTATCCTCTCCCTCTAATTTCGGAAATCTTGAATCAGGTCCAGGGAGCCACAATTTTTTCCAAACTAGATTTACGTGGTGCCTATCATCTGGTGAGAGTCCAGGAGGGTGATGAGTGGAAGACGGCATTCAAAACCCGATTTGGGCTTTATGAGTACTTGGTGATGCCTTTTGGTTTATGCAATGCTCCAGCTGCCTTTCAATTCTTTATGGATGAAATTTTAAGAGATTTTTTAGATATATTCGTAGTAGTATACATTGATGATATTTTGATTTATTCTCAGGATTTAGAGTCGCATAAAATTCATGTGGGAAAGGTTCTACAAAGACTCAAAGAGAATCATTTGTTTGCTAAATTAGAAAAATCTCAATTTCATACTAATTCAGTGGAATTTTTAGGATACATTGTTTCTCCCAAGGGATTGGAGATGAATCCGAACAAAGTTCAAGCCATCACGGATTGGCCAACACCAACGAAAGTAAAAGAAATTCAAAGCTTTTTAGGTTTTGCGAATTTTTATAGAAGATTTATTGAAGGATTTTCTCGATTGATTACTCCCATAACAAAACTTTTAAAGAAAGGTGCCAAATTTGTGTGGTCGACAGAGGCAGAGGAGGCATTTCAAGAATTAAAGAAAAGGTTCAGTTCGGCCCCTATTTTAATTCATCCAGATCCATCTCAGCCTTTTTATGTAGAAGCGGATGCATCGAATCTTGCCATGGGGGCTGTTCTTTCTCAGAGACATCGAGAGACCGGACAACTTCATCCAGTGGCTTACTATTCTAAAAAATTCTCTATGGCAGAACAAAATTATACGATCTCAGATCGAGAATTATTGGCAATCAAGTTTGCTTTTGAAGAGTGGAGGCATTTTTTAAAAGGAGCAAGACATACAGTGACTGTGTTAACAGACCATAGAAATTTGCTTTTTCTGAAATCAGCCAAGACTCTCACACCAAGGCAGTTAAGATGGTCATTGTTCTTTGCTGATTACGATTTTGTAGTGACATTTAAGCCAGGTAGGCTTAATGGAAAGGCTGATGCTTTATCACGTCAATTTCCTGGAAGTGAGATGGAATCAGAAAAGGAGATGATATCCATTATCGATCCATGCTGTTTTATTTCTGCCGGAATACAGAAAATTGAGGATGTTGAGGAAGAAGTTCGAAAGTCCATGTCAATTGCACAAATGGAGGAATGGGTCCGAAAGGATCCGGTTCGAAAAATTGAGAAAGGATTGCCGTTCTTTGAAAATAAACTTTACTTACCTATTTTGGAATTGAGAGAGAGAGTAATAAGAGACTGTCATGAATCTATGCTGTCCGGACACCCAGGTTTTAGAAAGACGCTAGAATTGGTCAGGAGGAGCTTCTGGTGGGAAAAAATGCGTCAGGACATCTTAAATTTTGTAAAAACTTGTGCTATTTGCGCTCAAATGAAGAGTCAAACCGGAAAACCAGTCGGGTTGTTGGAGCCGTTGCCTATTCCACCTCGTCCTTGGCATACAATTTCCCTGGACTTCATTACAGATCTTCCTTGTGACAAGGGTTGTACATCTATTCTAGTTGTGGTGGACCTCTTGTCAAAAGAGGCTCACTTTGTTCCAATGGAGGGAGAGGTTACTGCAGACAATTTGGCCAAAGTCTTTTTGCGAGAAATAGTTAGACTGCATGGTCTGCCTAATCAAATTATCTCAGATAGAGGTCCTCAATTTATTTCTAGATTTTGGAGGGTTTTTTGTAAGGATTTGGGTGTGGAAGTCAGTTTATCATCAGGTTATCATCCCGAGACCAATGGACAAGTAGAAAGAGTAAATCAAGAACTGGAGAAGTATTTGAGGTGTTATCTACAGGCAGGGGAAGAATGGGTGGATTTGATTTGGCTTGCCGAATTTGCTTATAATAATTGTGCTAAAGATTCAACTAACATGTCTCCATTTTATCTTGGAAGAGGTTTTCACCCACGGTTTTTAAGTTTTGAAATTACTGAAGAGTCAGAAAATCCTGGAGTTGAGGTTCGATTAAAAACTATGAGAAAAAATTTGGAAAGAGCAAAAAGGGTACTTTTCGATAGTAAACAGAAGTACAAAAGATTTGCAGATCAAAAAAGGAGGTTGGGTCCTAAATATAAGGTTGGTGACTTGGTTTGGCTTTCGACGAGACATTTGAGAATTAAGGGCAAAAACAAATTTACTCCACGTTTTGTAGGTCCATTTAAAGTAGAAAAGATAATCAATACAGTGTCAGTACGGTTAAAACTACCTACTTCCTTGAAAATACATCCAACTTTTCACATTAGTCTATTAAAACCTGTGATTCCGGGGACTAGAGTTATACATCCACCTTCACCAGTTCAGTTAGAGAATTCATCCGAAGAGTTTGTGGTGAAAAGAATTGTAGATTCCAGGAGGTTAAGAGGGAAACTACAATATTTAATAGACTGGGAAGGTTTCGGACCTGAGGAACGTACATGGGAAGACGAGGTGAATGTGCATGCACCACAATTAGTCTCAAAATTTCATAGAAAGTATCCTTCTAAAGTTGGCCCTGGGACAGGGCATTAAGGGGGGGGTACTGTCAGGTTTCGTGGGATTTGGTTGAATGTGGTAGAATGAGGATATGATTAACATAAAGTATGGTTTGGGCCTTAACTTTCTGTGCAGAGTGTGGAGAGCTTCCCAAGTCAAAATGGAGACTTCCAAAAGGATCAGTGATTGGTCAGAAGTAACAGAAAGGCATTGTTGGAACATTCTAAACCGCCTTTCATTGTCAGAAGCCCAGCTGGAAGGTCCTATGTTTGAAGCTCTTAAGATTTAGAAAACTTTAGTTAGGCCCTTGTGCCTAAAATTAGTTATTTTGGTTCTGGAAAGTGTTGGAGATTTAAGAAGAAACTTAGAAAACGTTCCGGTGAAAGAAAGAAGCAAGCTAAGTGAATTCATTATCTTTTATGGATCTTTGTGATTTTCAAGCAGGAGTTAAATATTAATTCCATTAATTAACTTGTTCCTGTTTTTATTAGTTTTTGTTAAAATAGTAGTTCATTTCGTTCTTTCATGAATCTATTTTTGAACTTCTAGAACTGTATTTAAATTTACTGAACTGCGTCACATTTTTTTTGCAATTGGCTAGTTGTAGTGTGGAGGTCTGTTTATCATTTTAGCGTCGTGTGTTTTTTCGGCCGTATAAAATATTGAGTATTGTACCCTTTTTCGGTAACAGTGCTTTTATTAGCGTCGGACTAGCGTTAGAAATCTTACACTGTCTGCGCAAGTGACAGTGTGGTAGCCATGCGACTCTGAAGCGTTATGTTTAATTTACTAACATTCTAACCTGGCGCGTGATCATCACTGGGCTGCCTCTTCAAGGATTAGTGTCCGGAACTGAGGACTTTCTCCTTCCTGTTTGAACACTTCATATTAAGAAGAGTGGAATACTATTCATTTACGCATGCGCCCATGCCAGTTTCATTTTTGAACTCATTTCCTTGTTTTTGTGCGCTTCCATTTTAGAAGGAGTAAGCAATATCTTCACGCATGCGCATATTCTGGTTAAAAGAACGCTTCTTTTATGAGCGATCATCTTTGCCAGCAAAAGATCCAATTAATGAACACTTTTATATATTCAGGAAACAAACCATTTTAACTTGAATAGCCAGAGTGTCATTTTTGGAATTGGTATTGAAGCAGCTAGAAATCATCAATACAAACTACATGTATAATATTTCCAGCGGGTTGTTTGGGTAAATGACATTGGAACTGCTTGAAGATTAACTCATTAAACTGAGAGAGATTAGCAGCTTTTTCACAACCGAATTGAAGAAATTAGTAAGAGCATCTGAGACTCTATTTTTCTGTTTTCTTCATTTGAATTCACACACACGTCCTCTAAGTTATTCACAGAGGATAATCAGGTATGGTGGCGTGTTTATTTACTTAATATTATAACGAGAAGTCAGAGCCAAGGAATTCAAAGGTTAGTGACTAAAGTGAATTTGTTGTTATTTTCACCAACAGGTTGACAGATAAAGAAGCTGAGCAAAACCTGAAGTTTATTATTTTGTCCCATTTTCCCCCTTTCCCTTGGGGGTGCTCTCAACTGAACTGTTTGATACCAGTTAAGAGGTTAGCATCCAAAGGGGACTGCGGGGGTTCAGCAGCTTCCGGGGACAACATCAGATTTGAGAAAGCCTGACAGTAGCTACCCGATCCGATCTCTGTCAGAGAGGAAAAGTCCCAATGTCAGGTATATCCATGGATGCACAAGGGTTTTCTGGGGTGACAAGAAAGGTTCCTTTTACAGACAACTTACCCATAACCAAAGGAGAACACGACATGGCTATGCCATTGTTATATTCCCATAAGACGCCAGTCAACATTTTGGGGAGAGATTTGATGAGTAAACTAAATATGACAATATCATTTACTGACAAGGGGATAATATGTTCCACCCCAGGGATCCACTATGTGAATGCACAACAATTAAGAACAGCATGTTATGGGCAGATAGCACCAGAGGTGTGCCATTAAACCTGGAAGTATTCTTTTGTGGGATACACTTATTGTTAGCATGGCTTCCAAGAATAAAAGATAAATTATTGAGTTTACCTACATAATTTTTGTTTTGACCAGAAATACCCACAGACATAGAAGAAGAGCAGATAATAACAATTGAGCTAGAAGCAGCAATAGTAAGGGAAGACAGAGTAATTTTGCATGGAATGGAAGAGAAGGGGTAAATTGGTGTACAGTAATAGTGCTTGACGAGTCACATAGACCGCTTGACTTGACAGATGAAAAATTGTTTACAGACAAAGACTCATGATGATGTAATGTTTAGCATCAGTCTCACATATAAGTTACAATTTAAGAACAGGGAAATTCCCCAGAGAATGTATTAGTAAGGAAAGTACTATCCTTTCTTCAAGAGGATTTGACACACATGTCGAGCACAATGTGGAGCAGCAGTCCATTTGACGTTGGTCTATTAAAAGGAGGTAGGCCAGTCAAAATGAACTTTAAGAAAGAAGCTATTATACCATGAGTAAAACAGTATCCCATGTCAAAGGAAGCTGACGAGGGTATGTATGAAACCATCACCACCTTGGTGCAACAGGGGATATTAGTGCCTTCAGAATCAACGTGCAACATGGCTATACTCGTTCAAAAAGGCAACAGCGGGCTCACAGAGATTTATACATAATTTATGCCCCTTAAAAAATAGAATGTTCTTTAGTGCCAAATCCAGTCACAATATTATGTAACACCTTTTCTGAAGCTAAATATTTTACAGTGAATAATTTAAAGAACACATTGTTTTCAATTCCCTTGCATCCAGGTTCTCAGTATGTGACTGTGGTTCGCAGAATTTGATTGCAACATTCCTGTTTAGCCCAGCGATAGGGGCACTGTGAATCACCCTCGGTCTTCGACTGAGTGTTGCAGATGGACTTATGGAATATACATCTTGACAGTGTGGTCATCCAATATGTGAACGACATACTGGTGTGTAGCACCACAGAGGAAGAGTGCAAGAGAGACTCACTGAAACTGATGACCGTACTGGCAGAAAAAGGATATAAAGGGGACAAAGAGAAACTACAGTATTGTCAGGTAGAGGTTCTATACATAGACCAGTTAAAATTAAAATAATGGAGGAAGTTGACACCTGAAAGAGCAGAAGCAATCATGAAAATGTGCAGGCCAGAGACATTGAAAGAATAAGAACCAATCTTAGGCCTTTGCTATTACAGTAGGCCAAAAGTGACATAGGGCCTCATTTGGAGGTAGCCAGGGTGCTAATAGCGCCATGGCTGCCTCCAAACCCGTGTCTGGGTCCGGGTAGTCGGAATGGGGACTTACCGGGTCATTCCAACCTTGGAGGACCCAGTAAGTCCCCATTCTTAAAACCATTCCCCATTCCCATTCGAGCCCTCATAGCGCTCAATGGGAATGGGGAAGGAGCAAATAACAGGCCCGCAAATAGTTAAACCAGTCGGCCTTAGTGGGACCCGCTAAGGGACCTCAGAATGCGGCGGTAGGGGGTTAACGGCACCCGCATTCTTGCCGGTGCCGTTAACCCCCTAGCGCCATACTCGTAATGAGGCCCATTGTCTGGATATGTGAAATGATAGATGCCTTTGACAAGCTGAAGCTAGCAACAAGTATGGCTCCAGTAATAGGGATCCCTGATTACAATGAAGACTTCTTTCTGTAGTCCCATTCAAATGGAGTAGTGATGGCGCCTGTCCTCACACAGAAAACTAACATGGGACACAAACTGTTATCATTTTACAGTAGAATCTTAGATCCATTAATGAGAAGCCATTATCTCTGAGAGCTTGCATTGGCTGCAGGAGCTTTTACAATTGAGAAGTTGGCCAGTATAACTATGGGTTGGCAGTTATGTTAAATATTGAGCAGTCTCTATTTGCCATCCTTGAAAAGTCCAACTACACAGAGAGCATCATGTTAAGAAGTAATCATATCAAATACATCGATGAATATTGCCAAGTGCTGAGTGGTAAGCCCAGTCAAATTGATAGCAGAACCAGTGAAAGAGGGATATTATGTGCACAATTGCACCAACTACACTGATTATCATGATGAGGTAACACATGTTAAGGAAAATACTCTAGGAGGGGGATAATTCTCTTCATTGATGGGTCATCATCAATAGATCAGAGCATGGGCGAGAGGCATAGTGGAACAGCAGTGGTGATGGCAAGCGGGAATGACAGCTTTGAAATAGTGACAGGCATGAGATTGCCAGCACATTTTTCAGCACAAATGGCGGAGTTGGTAGCATTGATCTTAGCACTTGAAGCGTGTGGCGAAGAGGCGGTATAAGTGTTTTCTGACTGAGTCTATGTGACATCAACAATACCCGCAGGACTGTCACGTTGGAAAAGGAGGGGCTTCTTGTGTACAGACAACACACCAGTACAGTGTGCACCATTAATAGACAGGTTCATAGACGCACTTCAACTTCCATTGGACGACGCTGTGGCAAAGTTCACAGTGCTCACTAGAGGTGCAGACTTGATTTCTCATGGCAACGAGGCAGCGGACCTTGAAGTAAAAAGAGGAGCTTATTTTCCAGACGTATCTGATATTGCGACTGCACCAAACAAACATATACATGCACGCAACATGGCGATGAAGGAAGGCTTCAAAACACTAACAATGACACAAATCATTCAGTTACAGGGGAGGGCACCCCCAGAAGAGCAGTAGCTGTGGAAAAGAAGGGGTGCTCATTGTCCCCTGCTGATGCAGTGTATCAGCAGGACATCACCAGAAACCAGTTATGCCCCCAGAGCTGCTTGCAGTAGCACCAGAGCAGTTGCCTACCCAGCACACCTAACAAGGGAATGTCTTGCAGTACTAATTTCAGAGGAATGGTTCATGCATAACTTGAGTAAGCATGTCATAAATGGTATTCATTGTTTGATCTGTCAGTAATTCAGTGCTGGCCACACACTGAGAATGGTCTCAAGAGCTACACCCCATCACACAGGACCATTTCAGTATTTGCATATCAACTATGTTGGTGTGCTCCAAATTTGTAACAGCTACAGGTATATGCTAGTAGTTGTATGTCCCTTTTTCCCGATGGATTGAAGCTGGTCCATGAACACATCCAGATGTCACATGTGCATCGAAGTTGCAAGTACATAAGGTATTTCCAAGATGGCAAGTGTGCGATGTGTCATGTTCCGACAACAGACAACAGTTTGTAAATAAAATATTTGAGCACATCAAAATCCTCTTGGGAATAAGGCATCCATTCTCATCCACCTGCCACCCACAAGCCAATGACATTTGTAAGCACCTCATCACCCTCTTATAAGAACAAATTGCAAAACTAAAAGAGACTTTGAAAAAGAGTTGGTTACATTGCCTTCCTTTAACCCTTTAGCCCAATTTGCCTTAGGTAATCAAACACGCTCGGACCATCACCTGCCGCCACATGAGCTGGTGACTGGATGCAGATGCATACTCTCTTTGCTCCCCCTACAGGGGCTCAGACTAATGCTGAAAGTGCTGCTGTTGTGTTAGGGAATTAAATGAACGATTATTTGACAGCTATGATGGAATCTCTCAAATGTATGTCTCGACAGGTGCAGACGCAGCAGGGCGGTTTGAAAAAAAACACAGAAGCTCACCCAGATACTGTGTTGAGGCCTCTTTTATTGTGTCCTGGTGACAAAGTGTTATGCAGAAATTTTATTAGGAAGTGGCACAAGCCATGCTTCCAGGGACCATATATTGTGGAAGCTGTTAAAACATCTGCAGTGAAGGCAGAAGGCTGACGTATGTGGATGTACCTCTGTAACATTAAGCTGTATCTCGCAGAGACCCCCCTGTCTGCAAATACTGAGCCCAAATGTAAAGAAGAAGTTTGGTGTCACCAGACAAGATCAATGAGAAGAACCAAACACCAACAAGAAGAATAAAACATACATCAAGTTTATATATAACAGAACAGTTGGTCCAACGTCACTTAATGACACATCCAAAAATACAACATGACTTGTTCAAAGCAATAGAGAAATAACACATGTTCCCCATAAGTCATCCTCTTCTTCCTGGTCTTATCTTTTTTTTGTAAAAATGTATCTTGGAACGTTTGCCTCACAGTATTGTTATTTAACCTGAAAACATACATTATTCTAGAAAGAAATTAGGTTTTACTCAAACAAGGATTTTTCTGTAAACACTTGCCTTTGTTAAAGAAACACAAGAGAGATTTCCCCCGGATGGCAGAAATACAGTTGCCACCAAACCTGTAATTATTTACTGATGCCTGCCTTCCCGGTGCCACTTGGCTATTACAAGTCCAGCTGTCGGGAAGTCAGGCGCCGGTACATTTGTTAATCCCCATTCCCATAGAGTCCTATAGGACTATAGAACTCTAGGACTCTATGGGAGTGGGGACACAGGAGAACCGGCACCATTAGCAACAGTACGGTGCTCCCATGACAAGTCTGATTACCGTGTTCGCTGAGCCCTGCAGCCTCAGACCGGTCAGGCACCGCAGCTCCGACTGGCAGACTTGTAGTTTGCCGGAACGGAAACAAGGGTGCCGGTGAGCGTACCGGCACCCTTGTTTCCAGACTGGCAACATTATAATGAGCGTACAGGCATCCTAGTTTCCAGACTGGCAACATTATAATAAAGCCCATTCTCTCTTAACACATAGGGGGAATAATGCCCCTAGTTATCTGCAAAAGATAGACAAGTTAGCTATTATGATCATATTGAAATTGTTCATATTTACCGGCCTTTATTTTATTATTTTCATTGCATTAACATAAATTGTCATTTATAATGTAGCTAGACCAGTGAATATGAGCATAACTACTGTGACAATGACAACTGAAATTACACCAGAACAATTCCCTGTGGTGAGCACACAGATTAGAAATTGAAAGGGAATGTGCTAGATTATTTATTATCAAATAAATTGATGATTCTGCCCATGTCACTAATAACCTGTGGTATGAACACATTGCCACAGTGGGGAGATAGACATCTGATCAGAGTTGTTTTGTATGTTCCTTCATCCCCTATGCTGGAGTGCCTGCAGAACATTTATACCCACAGAAATACCTGCACATAGAGCACACTCTCTGATACATTTAGCACTATGAACTGAAAGAGGACAATTTCAGGGAAGGTTGTTTACCATGCAATGGATGACAAAAGAACGTTCCCTTATGAGCCTAGCTACATAAAACAAAAGTCCATGAAGGCTGACACTAGAACAAAAAAATAAAGTAATGCCCTATGCACTTGAAGGCCCGAATAGAGGAGAGGTTAAAATAACGGATCATAAGTTGTTACAATTAATTAATGCAGCAGGGAAAGACATAACTGGGTGCCTGGAAAGACCCCTGCTACTATTATATGGAGAGGTATTTACCGCAGAAGGCTGGGTCGAAGGGATAATGCGTTTTAAGGCACAAGCACTTCTATCAGTGCCAGTCGAGGTTGTGCAGAATGCAAACGATAGATGCCTAAAGAAATGGACTGAATATTCCAAATTGCTCATTTGGGTTGAGGATGAAGCAGAACCCTTACCCATAGTACCTGTGAAGAATGCCACCTTATGCTTAAGAAATGTGGGCACAGTAAAAGTAGGGCAAAATTAAGGGCGCAAATGCATTTTTGGCATGCCTGGCATGAAAATAGGCACAGTTGTATTAATTGACCTCTATTGGGCCTGTGGTTCAAAAGCCTACATGCAGCTCCCTCCATATTAGGAAGGTCCTAACACCATTTTTTGTGATATGTGCACCAGCTTTAGTTGTGTCACAAAGTGAGGTGCAGATTGGGGATTTCCCCAGGATGAACACACACATAGGGCATAATAGTTCCCTCACCATTGAACACACAAAAAGGGATAACTATAACGGGGCATAGATGGCAAGGGCATATGACAACATACCAAATGAGCATAAACTGCTTAGTAGTACAGAGATGTTCTTTACATCTCTCTTTACTCCCAGATTGCAGGCCAATACGAATTCCAACATTTTGCAACTGTTGCAGACCATAAATATGACTGTAAAAAGGCTTGAACACCATAAGGGAAGAGCTGAGAGCCATAAGTCTCATGACCCTCCAGAACAGATACTTCCTTGATCTGATAATGGCTATGGAGGGAGCCATGTATACAAACATGGGGACTTCTAGCTTCACATGATGAGGAAAATGGGACCCTGACAGAGGCAATAGCCACCTTGACGGAACTGCACACAAAAAGGGTGGAAGAGGAGGAAGACATTGCAGATGATAGCTGGTTAAACTACCTGTTCTCATAGATACCCACCTGGTCAGCTAAAGCTTTCAAAATACAAGTGGCCATACTGGTACTAGTACTATAAGCTTTCTGTGTTCTAAGAATAGCAATAAGCCAATGCAAAAAGACTGCCAAAAAAGCAGTAGCAATGAACATTTTGATAAACTTGGGTACACAAAGCAATGACCCCCCCCCTCTTAAATCCCCCCCCAGACAATGGAGAGCCCTATTGCACCTCCCAGGTCAATATATATACATCCCCAGGACCGTTCACAACTACACCGAGCACTGGGTATATTGTGATTCCAATGGAGAGTGCTGCTATATGACTTGGAGTCCAGATGAGTATGTGAGATGTGGAGGTAGCTTTAGAGGTGACTAAAATATGGATACGCAAGGGGCCCTATTTAGGGGAGAGAAGAAGAAAGTGTGTGGTCATGGACTCTACCAGAGAGGGGAATGGTTAGAGGCAGATAAATAGGTCATCCATGACTTCTGCCCCTCTCCCAGCCCAATACCACAGAGGTGAGAAATGTTACTTACTGAGGGAGCTGTACCGCCCTTATCCCAATACAGTGCATTAGGACATAGAGACAATTTAAGAAAAAAGATAGCAAAAACAGTCAAAATAACATTGTAGCAGTAACAAGGGAATGCATTAGACACCAAGCACATATGCACTCCACATGAAGAGCACCATTAAAAGATAATATATGCATTTAGACATGAAGCAAATTAACATAGCATCCACATACATGAAGAACACTAGCATGACAAATGTATAAGGTGAATACAACATGAACAATTTGCAAATATAGCTTGCTAACATAGAGACTAGAGGGTAGTAAAGCAGGCATCTTCTTAAGAATGGAAGGCACAGCATGTGTATGAATGAGCACCTCAAAGCCTCAGGAAGACTCAAAATGCTGAATCCACAGAAATACAAATCTGTGCAGAGCTCACGCTGGCACTTAGTGCCAAGGTTAGAATGAAATATAAAGGATAGGCACGATGGAACAAAGCCATGAGATAGCAGTTTCCAAGACACAAGCAGGATACTCCCAGATTAATAAAAGTTGTTTAAGAATACTACCAGTCTTTGTTAGCCAGGTGCAGTAAAACAGTAAGCCAAAGACTCCATGAAGGATATCTGAAGAGTGTCCCTGGAGGCAATAGAACACACAACACACACATTAATAAGAGCTTAAGGTCCTCTTCATGAGTCTGGCGGTATCCCGGTGGAAATACTGCCAAGATACCTAAAGATACCTAGAAGATGCCTGATGTTAGCCTATTATGGAACTTAGAAGATATAGAGTAAGACTATAACTGGAGACTGTCTAAAGCGCTAGAAAACCCTATGACTCTAGATCGTAAGGCAGCCTGGCTTCCAAGCTTAGAAGACGGTATGAGATAGCCAGTCTATTTTGCACATTGAGGACTTTGAGGGTAGCCTGTATATAGTGCCTAGAATATCATATGAGAGTAGCTTGTCTTCTTCACACAGATGACTGGATCACACAGCGAGATCAAAGATAAGTTTATTGTATGTATAAATGCAACACTTCATTGGACATCTGCCGTGGGCACGGCTATCCATCCACACACTTCAGAACACAGCTATGACTGCAACAAATTTGGTCTAGCTGGACAATTAGCGGCTTCGCCCTTAGACCAGACTTGCATAATACCTCTTCCATTAGAATACAGTGACAACCTATGATAATTTTCGGTCTAGCTGGGTACATATTGAGTCTCTTGCACTGGTGCTGTCTTGACCTCCCTCAGCACCCGTCCACATGCCTGATCTCTTGGGTTGCTTACTGGAGCCTAGCAAGCCCACCTAATTCCTAGTCTTGGCCAAATGCACACATGCACTTTAAGCCTTTCGGAGAATGTTCCCATACCTGAATTTCAGCCCTCAAAGGGCGTTCCTAAAACAAAGCATGTTGAGGACATACAAATGGGAAAAGGTACTATGTAAATGACAACTACAATACAATACAATGTTCTGTGACATGCAGTCATGCCACAATTCTTGCCAGAGGAGAAGAAATAACCATCTTGAGATACAACACGTCTCTAGCATCTAAGCATGCAAGGGTGTTTTATTTCAGGCACTGGCACTGCAGTGTGAACTGGGATACCATATTTGTGAATGGTAAATGAAAGGCATCAATGTCATATTCTGCAGCACTGTCTTTGAAAGGGATAATTGTATATGTTCAGGTATTGCATTTGGAGGAAGACGAGGCAGTGTGGTCCATTGTCTCTGAGGCAGAAGGGATGAGAGGTGTAGATTGTATCCACTGATGAACAGGGATAATCTTTAAGTTTTAAAAATTGGAATTAGAAACAACATAGATACTCTTTGATAGGGTAATTCATTATTGACACCTGGTTGTTACTTAGGAATTCCCTTAGTTAAGCAATCAATTATAGGACCATGTTGAATTAATGTATGATATGATTTGAACAAATATAACCATGTATCACTTATTATACATATGTGCCTGCAAGCATGTTTATTGTATTACAGTGTGGATTGTATCCCCTTGTATTTTATTACTATTATAAATGAGTTACCAATCTAAAATGGCCCCTGCAACAGTATTTCCGGATATGTGATTCTGCTTGTGTAATTGTCCTATTTTAAGAATGTCATTGGATTTGCACCAAATCATTTACAGTAGTGTGCAAATCTTATCCTGAAGCATGTACTATAGAAATAAGACTCCCTAACTGTGCAGTTCATAGAGAGAAGGATGTATATTCCCATGGTTGTAGCCAAAAACAATTCCAAGATAGTACATGTTGAATTTTGTAACATTGAATTTTGTAACATACAACATTACATACATCAGTATATTAATGTATTTTTTTTAATTTTAAAAAGTGTTTTCAGTTTACAATGAAACTTTTTACATCAATTTCTTACCAAAGAAGATTAATCATGACATTAATCATAAAGGTAAAAAGTTTTGTACAAGAAAGAAAGCGAACAAAAATGAAAACAAGTATATAAAGTAGAAGAAAAATAAAAAATAAAAAGTAAAAAGGAGCATGTGAATGTAGCACATCAAATACTTGCAATTAATGTTAGTCTGTGATGTTTTTTTATCAATTTAGAACCTTCCTTCCTTATTGGTTACACTGAACTAGCAAAATACATATATCCAAGGCTCCCTCGAGTACTCTACACTGATTACTCGGTCTAAGTCCCCCTGTTGCACGTGTTTAGCTCCACAAAAATCTTCCCCAATAATTTGTCAATGCTAAAATCAGGGACTGATTGGAAGTTAGCATCATGTGGCTCCATAAGCAGTGCGTCAGGACCTGCGATGTTGAGTGGACAAACAAACCTGAGTGGCTAATCGTATCCTTCACAAAGCAGGACATTCCAATAATAAGTGAAAGAGGGATTCCACAGGGACCTGCCCACATGCGTGGCACCCATGAAGTTCCTTGGGCAGAGCTATTTTTGGACCAATTACTTCTAGCATTGGGAGGGCATTTAAGTAGAATTTCAGATAACACTCGCTATGTTTTTGGGACAGAAATTTGGAAAGAAAAGCTCTATGTTTATCCGAGGGAAGGAAATATCTTAGACTCTCCTTAGACAGCATTAAGCTTCCCAGATCTCCCAAATCCATCCTCTTGTCCCAATGCTTTATCTTCCTTTTCTTTATAAAATCAGAGTCCGACATATCCAAAGTGATCATTTCTTGGTTGCAGTCACATAGATAGAAGCCCAGGGTAGGTTTTTCTGACTGAGTTAGTTCATGTATTAAAGAGAAACTTCTTTTTAAATATTTGCCTACCATGATGTCAGGCCCAATTCAAATCTGATCACACTGATCACGACAGACTTAGGAAGGCCCATAACTGTTGTCCAGATGTTTCCTTCCAGACAGTCTAGAGATGTCCTGTTCTTAATTGGGATCCACTCACAACCATACAAAACCATTGCTGTTACCTTTAGTTTATAGAGCTCTATTAGTGGTGCCAGGGAATAGGCACACATCATTTGTTTCAGCACCTTCAGAAGTGAAATCCAAGGTCGAATTTTTGCCTCCATTTTTTCTTTTTGTTTTTTAAACTGACTTTTGGAGGATTTAAGGAAGCCCAGGTAATTTATGGTTGTAACTTTTGTGACCAGCATCTTACGGAATCTCCAGGTATACCGTTTATTTTTTAGTCTGGTAGTGAAAGTCATTACAAAGGATTTAAGTGGATTACTCAGCATTGATTTTCTCCCAAATAAACTTCCACTCCCTCCAAAAGCCAATGCAGTCCTGCCGGGGTGTAGTCGAGCAGTGCAAGATCGTCTGCACAGGCGATAATGTTTACCCTCAAGTCTGACCGTCTCAGGGCATAACCCTTCCAGAGTTTACTTTCTTCTGATAGGTCAACTAAATAGAGATTGAAGAGGGTGGGGGCTAGAACGCACCTCTGGCACACTCCTTTTGTGATTGGTATAGCGGTAGACAAGTCTCCCTGGGTGTTAAAATCTAACTTTTAAATAGTTGTCACTGGGCCTCATTACGACCTGCGCGGTAAGGGATTACCGGTACCGGTAAGGGCACCGGTACTGGTAATCCCTTACCGCCCTATTACGAGTTCCCTTTGCGGGTCCTGCTTTAACGCCTGGTTTTACCAGGCGTTAAGGACAAGACCTGCAAAGGGACCTTAGAGCTAATAACGGTACCGCAATTTGCGGTACCGTTATTAGCACCTTCCCCATTCCAATTGAGCCCTATGGGGGCTCAAATGGGAATGGGGAAGGGCCGTGGTGAATGGGGAATTGCCGCCCCCGCCAACCTTGGAATGGGGCGGTAATAGCTCCATTCACCAGGGCGGAGTCAGTCAGGTTTTGGAGGCAGCCATGGCGCTAGTAGCGCCATGGTTACCTCCAACCTCATAATGACCCCCATTGTATAGTAACTGGATCATATGTAAGAGTACCTGATTTATGCCCCACTTTGTTATGTTGCACCATAGATTTGTATTGTCGATGTTATCAAACATGGCTTTTAGATCAGTCACTGCCATGTATAAAGACTTCCCGAACTTCCCTCCTATATGGAAGGTACAAGAACATAAAGCTAGGCCACACCTTTCCTGAACCCTGTTTGTAGCGAGCTGAGTTCCCTAGTACACTCAGCCTAATTAGCTGGATCCTTCATCACCAATTTGGCAAAATTTTTTGCTCAAGAGTCAATCAGAGCAATTGGGCGATAGCTAGATGGAGCAGCTCTATCCCCTCTTTGGAAAAGTGGAACTAGGAGAGATCTTTACCATGAACTGGGACAGGAATCCTCAGCTGTGATGTGCAAGAAAAGTCTATAAAGAATATCTGACCACAGAGCAGGATCATCTTTATATATTTGATTTACCACTCCATCCGGTCCACTGGCTATGCAGTTATTTAGTTGCCAAATTACCAAACCCTGTCTGTTTTAACAAATTGGAACTTCCAGCCAGGTACTATCGAATCGTTGCTTCTGGAATTCATCCTGGATCGCTTTAAATTTACTGGACAGATATTCCACCCAAACCTCCTCCACCACACAGCAGGTCTACAATCTAGCCTGTGAGCCATCTGTGTCGTTTAAGATTCACCAGATAGAAAAAGTGTCTTTATTAAAAAGTTTCTTAAAAAGGCAGTGATTTTTGTTAATATATAATTGAAGCCTGTGGGACTGAAGCCATCTATGGTAGGCCTGTTTTAGCATTTTCTTCCCCAATATAATTTCATCCCTGTCTAGTGTGCCAAATCTTTCCTTCAACACTTTAATTGAGTGCCGCAGCACCTTTTTTATCATGTATATCTCTGCCAAACCAATTTCGATGACCAGAGATGAAGGGGGCACAGGAAAGCTTACCCTGTTCGATCACTGGTTTGCCCAATTTGGATAATAGGTGTGCAAATTTGTTAGGTTCAGCAAATGTGTTTTTTCTATCGTTGGATAGAGGAGCCCACCAGTTACTTCATCTGGTGTTAGAGTGCGCACTGTTACTGATTTGCAACAATCTATTCTTTTGACCTGTTACAACTAGATTTATTGGGCTCCTCAATTCAGCTGCCTTTGAGTGGCCCACATTAAGTACTAAATGTAGTATTGTGTGGTCACTCAGAGGGGTATTTATTATCTTAAAGGTACAGGCATTCTCCAAGTCTAGATTTCTCAGAAACAGGTAATCATTTGTAGATGCTGCAACCAAATTATGCCAGGTCGGGACACTCCTCCATCGAACGTCAAACAATTGGTGTGCCTGCAAAAAGCTCCATCTAGAGAATAAAGAAGACCAGACTATGCCATGTGAGCTCTTCTTCCTTGTATCACATGGATGAACGACTGAGGTAGAATTCCCCTCATGAAACATCTCTGACTCCTTCTCAATCACATTGCAATCACAGTTAAAATTGCGCCCCACAACAATTGGACTCCTTGAGTGTTGGTTTTGCCACTTTATCAAACAAAATTCAATTTCATTTTGCAAAAAGTATAGGCCTCATTACGACCCTGCGGACAGCCGTGCTTGTAATAAAGGCACGGCTGCCACCGAAGTCGTTCTTTTCCAGTGCCCTCAAATGGGCAATTACCGGTGTATTACAGCCCGGGCGGACCCGGTAATTGCCCATTCCAGGGCACTAGAAAAAATTCTTCCCCATTCCCAGTTGAGCCCTGTGGCGCCGCCCGATGACAGGCGTGCACGCGGCGGCGTGACGTTGCACGTCGTCGCATGCAGTACAAATAAACGGGCGTTTCCCGGCCGCATTGGAGCGACCGGGAAGCCCGAACCAAGACGGACGTGTGCATCTCAGTCCTTGGTGCCGGGGCTTGCGGCAATGCGCGCGGGGGGCGCCAGTCACCCTCAACAGTGGCGACGAGTGGGGGAAAGGATGCCCGGGCCCGGCGGTGATCATCGGAACAATTTTTCACCGAAACGAGGTCGGATGACAGACTTCGTTTCACGCCGCGGGTAGTGCGTTGCCCACGCGGCTGGCGGCCATTTTGTGCAACGGGCTGTGGGACTTCAGGAGGCTCCGTTTTGGGCCCTGAAGTGACCCCAGGCCTAATTTTTGGATATTCTAGTAGCTGACAGCTACATCTACACGGAGTTATGCCCAAATAGTGCATCGACTCCATTTTTGGTTTTCTATGTCGAGTGGAAGCTAGGAGAAGGCCTATTTTGGCTGGGCCTGCTGAATCTATTTGTCCTTTGCCACACATTTTTGGAACAGCTAAAGGCAGCATGCCTTTTTCATCCCCTTCATCATCATCCTGGTGACTCCACCAGCCTTCATCCTCTTCATCATCACAGAGGTGTTGGGAGCCACTGCATCCAGAGGTGGTCCATGCTGAGGGTCAATTTGGACTGGGTGTTTGAGTTGCGGCCCCTGATCAACATTCTGGGGTGCCTGTGCGCTCAAACTCATGAGTGACACCGAGGATCAGGACGGAGCACACGGTGTGGCGGCGCAGATTCATCCTCGTGCACCAGTGGCCCCGCAGGTTCGACAACCTCCAATGCAGCAACCGGCAGCTCCAGCAGATGGTCAGGCAGCGGTTCCGGCTCTCCAACCCCCAGTTCAACCAGCTGCTGCACCTGGTGTCCAACAAGCGGCGCCTGCCATGGCCCAGGTACGTGCCCATGCTGCCCTGCAGCCCATCCCCGAATTCGATGTGTCGGGCCTGCCATCCAGCTTGGGGCCTAGATGGAGAAGGTGGGTGGACCGCCTGGACATGTATTTCAGGGCTGCACAAGTGGTCGATGACGACACCAGGCTGGCCACGATGTTATACTCGGCAGGGCCCTCTGTCCAGGAGATTTTTGAATCTCTGCCACAAGGGAATGGAACCTATAATCACGCAAAGGCCGCCCTCCAAGCATACTTTCTGCCCCTTGCCAACGCGGACTATGAGCGATTCGTGATGCTCTCTGCCAAACAAAAAGATGACAAGACTTTGGACACGTTCTATGGGCGCCTGAGGCGTCTGTCGCTCGCCTGTGCCTGGGGCGATGCAGAGGACATGATTAGGACCATGCTTATCCAGGCGTGCTCGTCAGGCAAGCGCAGGCGCCAAGTGCTGAGGGAGCCTGGGATAACGCTCCAGAGCCGCAAGAATGGAGGCCGGGTCGCGCCCTATCAAAACTGAAGAGATCTGCGCGATGTGGCGAGGGGGGAGGGGTGCCCGGAGATCTGGTGGCGGCACCCGAGACAGAGCCCGGAGGGCAGGCGAAATTTGCCAAAAATGCGGATACGACCTGCCCCACCCAGCGGAATGCCCCGCAGCTGGAAAGACCTGTGGACGGTGCGGATTGCCAGACCACTTCTCAAGGGTGTGTAGGGCGACTTTGCCCGTATTGGTGTCAAGGGGTCAGGGCCGAACTGTTTCCACTCGCCAAGGTCGGCCGTCCAACGTCGCTCAAGTGGACCAGAGCGAGGAGGAGGCCCAGGTGGAAGAAGCAGAGGAAGAAGACGAAGAGAACATATTCTTTGTCTCAAGTGTGGAGCTTCTAAGAAGTAGGAACCGACGACAACCAAGGTGCGTGGTTGAAGAGAACCAGTCTCCAGTCCCTGTCCTCGTGGACACAGGGGCGTCGGTAAACGTCATGGCCCGAGAACATTACAAAGCCATGGATCAGCCGCCCAGGCTAGTCACACCAAGGGCCCGCATCTTTGCGTTCAGTGGTGTGGAACCCATCCCTCTGGACGGGGCCTTTGTAGCAAAAGTGGAACACGATGGCTCTCACATCACAGCACGTTTCTACGTGACCCCAGTGAGTAAGAACACTTTGTTGAGTTGTGCAGCGGCGGAGGCTCTCGGCATCATCAGCTTCGCGTACTCCGTCTACCTGGAAGACATTAATGACTTGCTGGAGAAGCATCGTGCCCTGTTCAAGGGGATCGGGCAGATGGCCGGGGAGCCGGTGCGGCTGCACATTGATGATTCGGTACAGCCGGTGGCCCTCAAACATCGGAGGGTACCTTTCCACCTCCGTGAGCAGGTCGACAAAGAACTGGACAGCCTCGTCGATCTAGACATCATAGAAAAGGTGGAGGGCCCGACTCCCTGGGTGTCCCCCATAGTGGTGGCAAGGAAACTCAAACAACCGGGCGCAGTCCGGATCTGCGTGGACATGAGGATCCCCAACAAAGCCATCAAGAGGGATAGGCACCTCACACTGACGCTGGATGATATCATTGCTGAGGTGCAGGGCGCTCGCTTCTTCTCGAAACTCGACCTCCGGGCCGGCTATCACCAGGTCGTCCTCCACCCCGAGTCAAGGTACATTACCACCTTCACCACACACCGGGGACTATATCGCTACAAAAGGCTGAGCTTTGGGGTGTCCTCGGCGGCGGAAGTATTTCAGAACATCATTCGGGGTGCCCTAGCTGACCTCGAGGGCGTCCTAAACATAAGCGACGACATTTTGGTGTTCGCAAGGACGGAGGTGGACCACCTGAGGCATTTGGCAAAAACATTCGAGAGGCTGCAGTCGTTGGGACTCACTCTCCACAAGGAGAAGGGGGTGTCTCCCGGCCCTAAGAAGGTACTGGACATACAGAAGGCACAACCACCGGAATCTGTGTCGGAAGTGCGAAGCTTTTTGGGCATGGTCACGTACTGTGGGCGGTTCATCAAGAACCTGGCATCCAGGTCTGAGCCTCTCCGGGCCCTGACAAGAAAAGACACCATCTGGAATTGGGGTCCACTGGAGCAGGCAGCTTTTGATGACATTAGAAGTGCTCTCACGGCCGAGGACACGATGTCGTTCTTTGATCCTGCACTACCATCAGAGATCATCGTCGACGCCAGCCCATTTGGCCTGGGTGCTGTGTTGACACAGGTTGACCTCGACGGCGGCGCCCGGCCAGTCGCGTATGCCAGCAAAGCGCTGTCAGAAGCCGAACAACGTTACTCACAGATTGAGCGCGAGGCGCTGGCGGTGCTGTGGGGATGCCGCCATTTCCGGCTCTATGTACTCGGACGCCCGGTGACGGTGGTTACTGACCATAAACCACTGCTGCCCATCTTAGCAGGGTCGTCATCCAAGTCACCGGCACGCATTGAGAGGTGGATGCTGGCTCTTTTGGAGTATGGGGTGACCCTGGTTTACCGGCCAGGGGCAAATAACGCAGCTGACTACCTATCCAGACACCCCGGAGCGCCTGGAGAAGGAGACCGTGACACCTGTGAGCAAGAAGCGGAGGAGCATGTCCAAGTCGTGGTGGAGGCTGCGACGCCGAATGCCATGCCTCTCCAGGAGTTGGAGGCTGCGGCGGCACAGGATGAGTGCTTCAAGGTGCTGAGGCAGTCCATGCAGCAAGGCTCCTGGAAGTCAGCGCTCGAGGCCCTGGCGGGGTGCACTCAGGAGGCCCGGACTGGTTTAGAACAACTATGGAAGGTCCGCGAAGAACTGTCTTTCTCTGCATCGGGCCTGCTACTTCGGGGTGATCCGATTGTAGTTCTGATCGCACTGGCACACCGGGGCCGACAAGGGGCCGCCAAGACCAAGGCCCGCCTCCGGATGAAGGTGTGGTTCCCCGAGCTGGAACGCAAGGTGGATGACTTTGTGGCGGCTTGTGTCGGGTGCCAGGCAGCATCGCCCTTACAGCGGGAGCCGGTCATCGAGGCGATGCCAAGGGGGACCCATCCGTGGGAGGTAGTTCATGCCGACTTTGGGTCCGCCACCATGGGCACCCACTTCCTGGTCCTGGTGGACGAGTACTCCAGGTACCCCGAGGTGGAGTTCGTGGAGTCCGTGGCGTTTGAGCACGTGGTGGTGGCTGTGGAAAAGTTGTTTGCGGCTCACGGGTTTCCACACACGCTGTGCTCGGACAACGGTGCGCCATTCCAGGGTGAACGATTTGCTGAACTGATGGTGAGCTGCGGGGTGGTGCACGGGAAGATCATGCCTCTCTGGCCTCGAGCGAATGGGGAGGCGGAACGTCTGATGAGGACCCTCAATAAGACATTTAGGATTGCCCAAGGACAGGGGCAGTCCCTACAGAGAGCCCTGTACCAATTCTTGAGGGTATACCGCACCACGCCCCATGCGTCCACGGGAGTGGACCCGGCGGAGGCGATGTTCAGAAGGTGTCCGTGAGGTTTGTTGCCAGAGGTCGGAGAACGAGAGCCTGCGGTGATCGACGACCAACGAGTCGAAATGGACCGGCGAGTGAGAATTGAGCAAGAGAACGTGCGGAGGGGGCTTTGCCCACAACAGCTGGAGCCGGGCGATGAGGTTCTCATTCGCAATCGACATCCACATGGGAAGCTCTCCCTGCCGTATGAGCCTGAGCCACTGGACGTTGTGGCGGTCCGGGGCTCCATGGTGACTGCGTCAGATGGACGGTCGGAAGTAACTCGCAATGTAAGCTTCTTCAAAAAGCTCAGAGATCCTAGAACTGACCCACCTCCTGATCCGGACCTGGGAGGAGTCCTGGAGGACGAGGGAGACCCACCCTGCATGCCGGAGTCCCCAGCTCGGGGCCCGTCGGTGGACAGATCACCCGTGCCGGAGGCGAGCCGGAGGTACCCCCAGAGGGCTGGGCGAGGGAAACCTGCTCGTCTCGCCGATTACGTGCTGGGACAATTGGCTGATGATCCGGAGGGTGAGAAATGTTAGCTAAGGGGACCCGGGTGGATGCCAATAAAGGGGTGTTCATGGCATACGGGTTTGTGACTTGTTCTAGTTGCAGTTTGTTCGGTTTGCAGTGCATAGTTGAATGGTAATTGTTGGTTCTCCCCGAAAAAGGAAGAGTGTTGCGCCGCCCGATGACGGGCGCGCACGCGGCGGCGTGACGTTGCACGCCGTCGCGTGCAGTACAAATAAACGGGGCGTTTCCCGGCCGCATTAGAGCGACCGGGAAGCCCGAACCAAGACGGACTTGTGCATCTCAGTCCTTGGTGCCAGGGCTTGCGGCGATGCGCGCGGGGGGCGCCAGTCACCCTCAACAAGCCCCATAGGGCTGAATGGGAATGGGGAAGCCTCATGCACCGGCACCATTAATGAATGGTGCCGGTGCATGCGGCATGCTGTGCCGATGGGTGCCACTCTGCCCGCCAGGCCTGGTGGGCAGAAAGGCACCCGCGAGCACAACTCGTAGTTTGTTGCGTCCGGGAACTATGATACCAGCAAGCTTACCAGTACCGTAGTTCCAGCAAAAATGAGGCGATCGTATTTAGTTGAAATAGATATTTAGCATTAAAATGTGTGAGGTGTTAGTGTGGTTTTTTTCACTGACCTTAGTAGCAAGCAGGGCCTCTGACAGACATTTCCAGTTCTGTAGGGAAAAATGTTTGCAGAGTGTTATGGCAGCAGGCATCCCATAGTTCGCCCCGTTAGCCTTTCTTGGCCGGTTTATTGTTCAGAATGAGCCCATCAATCACTGGGTAAGCAGTCAAAAAAGTCTCCTGCAATAGTATAAAGTCATATTTGCTTAGGGCACGAAACTGCTCGCCTTGCATGAAAGAGTTATGGCCACGTGAGTTCCAGCTTAGAATAGAAATCATAGAAGCCTGGTCTAGAGGCAGGGATTGCTGGTAAGGCGCGTGTAAGCTACTCCCAACCTGCGAGGAGCTGTTCTCTATAGATTTGTCTCTGTATGCTCATTTTCAAAATGACAAGTCACAGTCAGGTTCTTCCGGGGATACTCATCTCATTCTGCAAAATTATTTATGTAATATGTTTCAAAGCCTTTTAGCAAAATGTCTTCCTGGTGGAAATATACAAGGTTCTCCATTAGTTTTGATGAAAAATAAATGGCACATTTCCCCTTAAAAACGTTGTCAAATAATTGTACGTATTTTATATCAAGAAAAGCAATAGAACCTAGTTCAGGTACTGAGGAGAGTAAATTCAGTACCCTAGACATATTTAAGGGGAGATTGCGCTCTTCCTCGAAGACTGATTCGAAAATGATGGGTTGCAATGAACCTGGAGCGTACCCCCTGTCTTTAGATCGATTTTTTTCCTGGCTTCAGATGGCTGAATATTTGTTGATATGTGTAGCATTCCAATCAGGTAGGGAAGAGGCCGGACAGGACAGAGAAGTGAACCTGGTGGGGTTTCTGTCCAGTTTACAGCATAGAGCTGTCTGGCTGCTTGTCGCGTTGGATGTCTGGGACCAGATTCCAGAAACACAGACTCTATCATACCCACTTTTCCCTTTGCTTTCCTCCTATTGACTTGCTGCTAGTCATTGGGCCTCATTATGAGGTGGGCGGTAAGGGTTAACGGGCACCGGTAAGGAGACCGGTGCCGGTAAACCCTTACCGGCCTATCCGGAGGTCCCTTAGCGGGTCCCGCCATGGGCACCTGGTTTTAGCAGGCACCCTTAGCGGGAGCCGCTAAGGGACCAGGGAGCTAATAACGGGCTCGCTATTAGCGGGCCCGTTATTAGCTCCATCCCCATTCCCATTGAGCCCTATGGGGGCTCGAATGGGAATGGGGAATGGTTCTTGGAATGGGGACTTACCGAGTCCTCCAAGGTTGGAATGACCCAGTAAGTCCCTATTTCGACAACCCTCTAGCTAATAGCACCATGGCTACCGCCTACCTCGTAATGAGGCCCATTGTCTTTGCGCACAGTCAGCCTAGGATTCTTCGTCAGATTTTTTACGTTTGATGATGTTCTATTTGCTGACTGACAGACTATTACCGTGGATTTATCTAGATCTGGACTGTTAGCACTTATAATTGAAATCGGGGGCGACGCCTTCATTATGGTGGTACTTTCTGATTGGTTCTTTGCAGCCTGTAAAATGTTTCTTAAAAATGGCTTTGAGACTTTATACTTCTGCCACGTAGACCCCTTAATATTCTCGCATTTTTTCATTAGAACGGTAATGTTTTCCTCATGTCTCTTGCTGGGTGCTGAGTTGCTGGACGAAAGCTCACTTTTCCGAGACATAGAGGCTGTGTTACAATCAGTGATAGAGGAAATAGTATGGGAGTTTCCTGACCTGGCTTCGCCCTCACTCGTCTTTCCGGGTGTGATCACCTCTGGGGATTTAGGTTTGTTATGTACTTGCATCATCAGGAAAGTGCACATTTCGCTTTGGATGGTTGAGTTAACCCTGACCCTGTGTCGTACAATCGTATAAACAACTGCAGGAGGAAGTTCAGTGCAGCCAGTGAGTTCACACTGGCGCATCTGCGGGGTCCTTACAAGAGAATACATCCCCTTGAAAGGGAAAAGAGGAATGATCTATTCTGACAGAAGCATCCAAGCCAGCATCATAGTCGTGCAGAGTAGAATCAGGAGTAATACTAGTGTCCTGAGTGTTGAATATGCTGGGCGACATACTGTCAATCACATTTTCATAAGTGTCAATTTCAGCCTCAAGGCTGCCACAGTCAGTTGGAAGTTACATGTGCTATTTCGCTGAGCAAAGGCCCTAAGATTTCACAAATAATCTCCACCGATGCCGCAGTCCTCGCCATTGAAAGATCTGAAATGCTTTGATCATGCTACACCACTTGACTGTAAGTTTTAGTTTGGCACTGTGGAAAAGTGGTGGTGATTGTCCCTTGTTCATTGGGCCGGGCAATATTCTCCCTTAGGGCTAGACTAATTTTTGTCTCTTGAGCCGTCACGGTAGTCCTTCACTCCATAGATGGTAGAGCGTGGTTTTGCGCTTTGTCAGTTTTGTCAGGATGGATTCACCAGATAGCAATGGTCTTCCGAAGCAACTGAAATGTAAACACCCCCAAAGTGCTGGTGTCAGAAAGTATACAACAGTGCTTTTCACACAGACCACCTGAGCTTGGGAAAAATCTCGAACAGGCGGAGAGCACACTTTTAGCAAGGGAAGAACAGCCATGCGCCACCCTGTGGTGAAATGGGGAAACCACCCCCCCTGGGGCCAGCCCTTAGTGAAATATAACTCCTAATTACCTTCCCTCACAAGTAAGAAACTATGCGAGACACAATGAACTCAGTCTGGAAGAAAGCCACTCACTCAGAAGATTTTATGCTTGCATTTATTTACTACATAAACTAATTAGAATCAAGCAGCAGTTTTCAATAGTATGGGAATCAAAGTGCAAGCCGACTAATACAAATTATCCGTCACAGATGAATATGCAATTATTCTTACGCTCCTAGGAATCGTTGATGCTGATATGATAGAATCACACCCAGAACCCACGCCACTCAGTGCCCGGCACCGCGCAGGGTCTGACCTAGCCCCCAAAAGCCTGCACCCGAGCGGGAATGTGATGCCAGGAGCCTCTGCCCTCTAGTGCTGGCTGGTTGTCCAGGCGCTGCTGTTTATCTTGGTGCGCTCGTCTCTCAAACAGCCCAGGAAGAGTCCTCCCTGACTGGCCCAGGTATAGATCTCTTATTAGGGGCTGCAAGTCAATCACTATGACGTACCAGCTCTTCGAGAATCTTCTAGGCCAAACCTTCCATGCAATAAAACATGTTTTTGACTAGAAAGTTACTGCCAGTTTTGGCTCTCAGGCTCCATGTACGTTGTTGTGGGAAGCGCCTTCTACATCCCTGTGTTATCAGTGCACCTGACTCGCAGAGCGCAGAAGAGAATGGCCGTGCCTGGCTCCTAAAAGCTGCGCAGGGCTTCTTGCAAAACTAGATGTTTATGTCTCAAGAAGGGCCTTTGCAGTTAACCCCTTGCAAGCATGCTGGCTCACTCAGTTTGAGAGGCCTGGTTGGCTCAGCATTTCCCTCCACACTCCGATAAGCTCTAAATACATGCAAGATAGCTCAGTAGGTTAACGCAAGTGCAGGTTACCGCAAGTGCCTAGATGCTTTTCACGACACCGACCCTACTTTTTTCCTGGTCTACTGTGGCTGATGGTACCGCAGGGGTCTTCAATGCCACTGCTCACAAACCACGGAGTGCAGACTGCAAATGCCACTTTCATGTTCGCAATGCTGCGATAGAATCACCCCCTCTCTGAACATGCCAACTCAATAAACACTTCACTGGTGTTTAACCCTCACAAAGCCTGCTCCACCTTTTGAGCCTCAATGATGTAAGTGATAGATGATAGGCAATATAAGCAGCTGTTACACAATTTGATGACATGCCAGAAATCTTGGGTCCGGAGTCCGGAGGCTTCAGCCTACTTACCGCTTGTTTGTCACTGACAAGAGCGTTCTTGGCTCTCAGCTCTGTGTCAACAAACTGAAGACTGCGGCAGACTGAGGCACACTGCGGAAGACTGCTGGAGGCTGTGGGCTCAGGATTGTCGCCGTTCCTACCCGACTTTGCTACTGGTCCGCCCCGACTGCATGCTGATGGTCCTACCGGCTTGCTTCAATTGGCTTGCTCCTGGTCTGCTCAGTTCTCTCCCCGCTCTCTTTCTCAGCAAAGCTCAGAGTAAAGGACCTGTGTACATTGTACGCGCTCTACGCTTACTAGCAGACGTGTCAAGCCATACCTAAGCAGAGAAGCACAGAAGCACAACAAAGATTTGAAGCCGCTTCCGCACACTAATGATATAATCACAGAGTAAATCTTACGTTACCCTTGGCAAAGCCCTGTAAAGGGAAAAATGCACTGGGTGTTTTCTCCATCACTTCCTTCTGACTATATCAATTTTAATGGCCCTCATTACGACCCTGGCGGAAAGGGTTTTACGCCAGCGTAATGCATGGTGTACCTTTCCGCCTTACTACGAGTTCCCGTAGCGCCATGGTGGTTTTTTCGCCTGGTTTTTCCGGGCGGAAAAATCCATGGCGCTACGGGACCTGTTGTTAATTACGCCACCGTAATTTACGGTGGCGTAATTAACGCCTTCCCCACTCCCATTATACCCTATGGGGCAAAAATGGGAATGGGGAAGGGTAAATGGGGATTGGGGACTTACCGCCCCGCCAAGGTCGGAATGGGGCGGTAAGTCCGCCAACCCCCATGGCGGAGTTGGCAGCTCTGCGCCATGGACCATGGTGCAAATTGCACCATGGTCCTCCGCCAGGGTCGTAATGAGGGCCAATGTACTTTAGAATGAAACAAAATAAAGTCGTTTCTATTTAGCTGTTGTTCCAGAGTGCCAGCCATTCTTTGTTGATGTCTTAGGACTTTGGCATGACACTATTATTGCATCCCGGCACAGCGCTTGGTATCAGGGATTTTCTTTTTCTGTTCAGGAGCTCGGTGGAACAAAGCTACAGCTCATTCGCATACTATGCGTAAGGAATTGGAAATGATTTCACTGCAGGGTTAGTTGTGGAACCGACATCATTACCCTGAATGCCACTGACGATTTGGTGATGTATGTTGCAGCTGCCATCTTTGAAGTAAAACAGATAGAATGAAACCCCCATATATATGAACCAAGGATCACATCTAGAGCTCTCTATTGGACCTTGCATCTGGACACATTTTGAGTGACAGAGAAAAGAGACTATGGCAGTTATTTAACACTGACTGACACAAACATAGGAATAATCACATCTCACAATGTCTCTCATGGCCCAATAATCTGTCCTTCCAAGTTCCAACAAGCACCCTCCCTCTTCTCAATAACCCGATTCAACCACCCAACCAGGATTTGTCACAGATAGCTCCTCTTAATCCTAGATGATTCCCCTTGATCGTCTTCCTCTTCAATGTCCGGCTGCCACAAAATACACTGTTCTGCCCCCATGCTCCACCTATCCCATCAACATATCTTTCAAAATGTTTGTGTAGATATAGCATCGTGTTTCCCCTCTGCAACTCCCTCTCTACGATCATCTACACCACTTTGTACTCCTGCTTCCTGGGATTGCTCCACATCCCATCCTTGCCATTGGATACAGGCTTGGTGGCTAGCATGTATTGTCATGATTGCACTTACATGAGCAGTCCGAATGGGGCTCCACAGTTCCACGGGTTGTCTCATGTTTGTTCTTAATTTGCAGTGCTGGGATGCGAGTAGTAATTAGGGTCTGTAGGAACAAGCATTTGTGGAAGGGTAGAAAGCAGTTCTGCACTCTGTATTCATTCATTCACCACTGGGGAAATAACAGACATTGGGCCTCATTCCGAGTATGGCGGTAAGGGATAGCGGCCACCGGTAACGAGACCGGTGGCGGTAATCCCTTACCGCCATACTCCGAGTTCCCTCTGCGCCCTCGCCCTTAACGCCTGCTTTGAGCAGGTGTTAAAGTCGAGGGCGCAAAGGGGCCTCCAAGCCAATAACGGTGACCGTAATGAACGGTCACCGTTATTTGCATCTTCCCCATTCCCATTGAGCCCTATGGGGGCTCATTCGGGAATGGGGAAGAGCCTTGGTGAATGGGGAATTACCGCCCCGCCAACCTTGGAATGGGGCGGTGATTCCGCCATCCACCAAGGCGCTGCCGGTCCGGGTACGGCGTCAACCAAGGCGTTAATAGCGCCATTGGTTAGCGCCGTACTCGGAATGAGGCCCATTGGGCCTCATTACACGGATGGTGCTAAGGGATTACCGGCACCGGTAAGGGCACCGGTGCCGGTAATTCCCCTAGCGCCATACTACGAGGTCCCTCAGCGGGTCACGTCCTTAACGTGTGGCCAGACCACACGTTAAGGAAGGGACCCGCTGAGGGACTTCAGGGCAAATAACGGTACCGCTAATAGTGGTACCGTTATTTGCTCCTTCCCCATTCCCATTGAGCCCTATGGGGGCTCAATGGGAATGGGGAAGGGCCTTGGTGAATGGGGAATTACCGCCCCGCCAACCTTGGAATGGGGCGGTAATTCCCCCATTCACCAAGGCAGAATCGGTAAAATACCAGCGGCAACCATGGCGCTAATAGCGCCATGGTTACCGCCGTCCGTGTAATGAGGCCCATTGTGGGGGACATAGCAGAGGACATTATCAGTATCCCACGGAAGAAACAGGTCATACCTCCCTAATGAATCTCACATCAACACTGTACATATTGTCACATTCTAGATAGCATTTGGCTAGTGCACTAAAATGTCACATCCTGGGGTCAGATTACAGCAACGTTGCACCGGTGTAAGTGTAAAGTTGCACGGTATCAGCACTAGTGCAAAGTTTCCCTATTTTTAAAAACACTCGGCCACATTAGAAAACCATTGCACCACGATAAGTGCAGTTTTAAATATTAAAAGCATCCATCAAAAATTGCCCTAGAGCAACAAAAGATACTTTTTTGATGAATTTATGTATTTTTTACCATTCTGTATTAGCACTAAGGCAAACTTTGCTGTGTGGCAAAAATGCAGTGAAAATGCATCTTTTTTTCACTAGGGAAATGTTTGCCCTGTGCTTAAAATATGCCAAACTGCACTTGTCACTGTGCAATGATTTTCTTTTGTGCCCCATGTTTTTAGAAAGAGGGCAACTTTGCCCTAGTGCTAATACAGTGCAACTTTCTGTGATCTGGCCCCAGATGTCAGTGTGATCCTGCTCTTAATGGGATAGGCTATTAATCAATGTGTGTCCACTAAAACATGGGAAGGCCACCAAATTATTCTGTAAATCGGGTGGTCCGGTAAAAAAGTGTTGGTATTCACGGATACCTGCACTTTACCAGTGCGGTAAAAATGAGATGGTAAGGCTATTACCGCTGCATTACCGCACCGTCCAATCTAGATTCAGTTTGCCGAGTTTGGAGGAAAGTCAGAGCATTGACCTCCAGCTCCGAGCAAGGGGGGAATGCACTGACCACTGCCTATGTTCGGTTCAATTACCGTGGCACAATTACCACCACTGTAATCATGCTGAAAATGCCCCATTGAGTTCTATGTGCTCTAAAGAAAATGGGGACTTACACCGCTGCCACAACTTGTGATCTGGCACTAATAGCGCCAGACTAAGTTGCGGTAACAGTAATTTGGTGGTATCCCAGCGGATTTACCGCTGGGGAAATAAGCATTGTAAAACATGTCATAATGTGCTGTTACTCTGTGAGCCTCATTCCGGGGTTGGAGGTAGCCATGGTGCTATTAGCAACATGGCTACCCCCTTGCCGCATACCGGGTCCGGGTTCCCTGAATGGGGACTTACCGGGTCATGCCAACCTTGGAGGACCCGGTATTTCCCCATTCAGGGAAGCCAATCCCATTCCAATCCCATTCCCATTGGAGCCCCCATAGGACTCAATGGGAATGGGGAGGGAGCTAATAACGGGCCCGTTAATAATGGGCCCATTATTAGCTCCCTGGTCCTTTAGCGGCTCCCGCTGGTATTACCAGCCGCCCTTAGTGGGACCCGCTAAAGGACCTCGGAATGCGGCGGTAAGGGGTTAACGGCACCGGCATCCTTACCGGCGCCGTTAACCCCTTACCGCCACACTCGGAAGGAGGCCCTGTGTCTGTCTGTTTGAGTTATAAACTGCAGTGCTTGGATTAAAATGTACATTTTTTTTGTTGTCTTTCCAACGAGGTAAAAGTATAGTTATTTCTTTACTATGTGCCCATCTTTGCCACTCCAGATAGCTGCTCCTCTTCAATAGAATTGATCAGAAATGTGCTGATTGGGATCATTTGTCATGAGGATTGTGGGTCTTCACTGGGTTTTCATGCATCACATCATAATGTGTCCTCCTTCCTTTTGAGGACCAGGTATTAGCCACTTTGTGTGTAGATGGCCCCTCTTCTCTTGTGAGCATGACAGCTTCCAAGGATCTGGGGTCAGGCATAGACTCCACACATCCTATGTGTATAGCTTATACTTGTACATATACAACCAGGATTGCCCCTTAGGCACTGACAGAGACATTCAATGCTTCCATAATGAATGACAGGGTGCTGCTTTGCCTCCCATATTGGATGAAATAGAGGACAAGTCCTACGGAACCTGAGAGCTCCTTCAGGTGCAGTGGGCAAGTGGGGGCACGCTCCTGGGCAGGTTTGCTAATGCTATGGGGAATTGTGATTTCTCATTTGCATGCAGTAACCACAACCATTGTATACCCAAAGCTTCAGTGCAAGGTTGGGTCATGTTTCTTCCATAGCCTGCATGGTCTATTAGGCATGCTGGCTGGGATACTGCATTCAAAGGGGTCCTCGTGGGTATCCCCACATATGTAGATTATCCTGGGTGCTAAATCTGTTGAGCCGGGAACATACACAGGAAGCAGGACTCAGACAGTGGTGTTGTTTGACACCTCCCTCTGATTTTTGCTTTCTGCCTACATGTGGGGATGATCCTGCTCCAATTCTGTCTGGGAGCAGCTGTGGAGTAATGAGACAGAAAACAGAGGTTTTGTATCAGGTAAGCTTTGCGTGTGTGTATATGTATGTTTGGTGATTGCATGCAAGGTGTCATTGAGTGGTGGTGTATGTGTCTATGTGCGTGTGTGTGTGTGGTATGAGTGCATGTAGTATGAGAGAATGTGTGTATGTTTTCACATACACCTGTGCATGTTTGTCCATTTGTCTATGTGTCTGTTCTATGTGTTTGTTCTAGTGCCAGGGCAGGGGGTGTCTCTTGTTATTGAGGTGGCGAGGTTGCAGGGATTGTGCCGCCAGCAACTTTTTATGGCAGTCCTGCCATTTGTAAACTGGTCACAATGCAAAGTGTCATGGGGCAATATGGTGGCATTTATTAACACAACCAGCACAGCAATGGGTTTTTACAGTTGCAAAACACCACTTGTGGGTACTATACACATTCGTGTCTCTTTAAAAGGACAATGTTGACATTTTTAGGGGCAGCCTTCGTGGGATGGTTCTTACAGTGGCGAAACTGGCTCAGCCAGAATAACCAACTCTTTTTGCAGGGGCAATAGGATATAATTGGGCGCAACAAACCATGAATGTGTTCTGAAAGTGATAATGCTAGCATTATTAGGGGCAGCCGACAGTTATTACAGTGACAAAATTGGCATACATAGTCACAGCCATGATGAAAATGGGTGTTTACTGTCTCAATACAGCAATATTGGGCACAACGAACATGAAAATATTTTTTCAGTGACTGAACTGGCAATATTAGGTTTAGACTTCATGTCGAAAGTTTAAATTATTGGTAATATTGACATATAATGGACAATCTGTTTAAAGTGGCATTACTCTTTTAATGGGGCAACAAGCATGAGTGCATTCTGACAATGCAGTACTGGCGTTATTGGACATAGCCAAGATTAGCATGTTTTTACAGTGGCAATATTATCATTATTAGGCACAAAAACATGTGTGTATTCTTACAGTGCATTGCTGGCATTGCGCACAGCCAAATTAATTACTGTGTATTCACAGTGACAAAAGATGCATTAATGAATGCATTTATTTATTGGATCTTCATAAGGTGCTTGTACAACAGGAACAGTTATTCAAAGCGCCACTAGATGCATTATTTGGCACAATTTCAAAGATGAATTATTGGGCATAACCAACATGAGTATGTGTGTACTATGGTAATGCTAGACTATGTTGTGATATAGTTGCAAAGTCATCCTGAACATGTCTTCTTTGGCAGAATACACCCTCACCCCACTGAACCGTCCCTCTAGAGGAGGGGGAGTAGCATTCGTCTTCAAATCTCTCTTCCGCGCCTCAATCATCGACAACCAACCTTCCATTCCTTCCTGAGAATCTCTCCTCGTTAAACTATCCCTCTCCCAGTTGCTCTCATATAGCTTCCTAATAATCTACAGACCCCCTGGCTATGATAGACAATTCGCAAACAACCTCTGCAACTCCATTGCCACCCTTCAACTAAACCATCCCAATCTCACCCTTCTTGGAGACTTCAACATATGCCTCGACATCCCCACCAACCCAATGACACACTCTCTGGTTGACGGTTTAGACGCGATTAACCTCCAACCCCACATAAATGGCCCAACTCACTATAAAGGACACACTCTTGATGCTGTCTTTAGCTCCAACACCCGGATTAATTTAAACCCACCCACCCCTATCATCTGGTCCGATCACTTCATTCTCTCTTTCACTCGTGTTGAAAATAGTGCCTTAGGCCCCGTGGGCCTTGTTTGTCCTGTGCACCCCTTCCTGGTTCCCCCTCCCTCCACCCGGCTTTCCCGGCCCTCCCACGTCCCTTCTGATTGGGTCCTTGATCCCTGCTCGTGGGTCTAGTGTTCCCGATGCAGCTGCCTGCCTTCTTTGCCATCGGACTGTGCAGGTGAGCTAGCGTGCCCCCTTTTTGCCCAAAATCGTGTTGAAAATAGTGCCTTAGGGCCCGTGGGCCTTGTTTGTCCTGTGCACCCCTTCCTGGTTCCCCCTCCCTCCACCCGCCTCCCAGCCCTCCCACGTCCCTTCTGATTGGCTCCTTGATCCCTGCTTGTGGGTCTAGTGTTCCCGATGCAGCTGCCTGCCTTCTTTGCCATCGGACTGTGCAGGTGAGCTAGCGTGCCCCCATTTTGCCCAAAATCGTGTTGAAAATAGTGCTTTAGGCCCCGTGGGCCTTGTTTGTCCTGTGCACCCCTTCCTGGTTCCCTCTCCCTCCACCCGCCTCCCGGCCCTCCCATGTCCCTTCTGATTGGTTCTGCCCAAGGTCATCACTCAGCACTCCAGGGCAGCCCTCTGCCCGTGCAGCCCTTGTGGCTAAGGGCCCCAAGGCCAAGGGCTGCTCCAACAGAGGCGGCTCCAGAAAGTGTCAGCAGGTGTCTGCAGGGGAAGCCAGAGAAGCCAACAGACACCAACAAAACTGTAAGTGTGGCATGGGTGGGGGGGTAGAGCAATCACTCTACTCCAGAAAACCCTTGCCACTCTACCTTGCCTCTCCATAATGTTGACTGCCATAGAATTACAACATGCGCACTAAAGAGTTTAGTGACCACCAACCAAAATGCATTCTTGGCTGGACTATAGATGTTGCACTGTACCACGCACTAACCTACTGTTATATTATGCTACTTGACATTTATTTAGCACTTTATATATCATCGGTAGGTCTGCAAAACCAATGTTAGCTAGTGCCAATGTTAACTGGCCTATAGAGAACGGTCAAGATCGGCCTATGTCACCTTTGACAGTTGTAATAATCATTAGCATGCGCCACATCTAGATGGAATCCTCAACCTAGCCTACTTTGCACCTAGATGTAACTGTGAATATTAGCATGTTCCACACTTAGTTGGAATCCTCAACCTAGATTGCGCTGCATCTAGATGGAACTGTGAATGCTAGCATGTGCACACATAGAGGGAATTCCTAAGCTTTCCCTGTGCAAAGTGGAATTTAGAAGTGTACCTATTAACATGCCCTGGTTGACTTTAGAAATGTGCCTAATAGCAGGCCCGGTTGACTTTAGAAGTGTGCCTAATATCCTCTCTGTGTAAAGTTGAATTTAGAAGTGTGCCTAATAGCGTGCCCGGTTGACTTTAGAAGTATGCCTAATATCCTCTCTGTGTAAAGTTGAATTTAGAAGTGTGCCTTATAGCGTGCCCTGGTTGAATTTAGAACTGTGTCTAATTTCCTCTCTGTGTAAAGTTGAATTAAGAAGTGTGCCTAATAGCGTGCCCTGGTTGAATTTACAACTGTGTCTAATTTCCTCGCTGTGCAAAGTTGAATTTAGAAGTGTGCTTATTAACATGCCCTGGTTGACTTTAGAAATGTGCCTATTAACATGCCCTTGTTGACTTTAGTAGTGTGCCTATTAACTTGCCCTGGTTGACTTTAGAAGTGTGCCTAATAGCCTGCCCGGTTGACTTTAGAAGTGTGCCTAATAGTATCCCCGGTTGACTTTAGAAGTTTGCCTAATATCCTCTCTGTGTAAAGTTGAATTTAGAAGTGTGCCTAATAGCGTGCCCTGGTTGAATTTAGAAATGTGCCTATTAACATGCCCTGGTTGACTTTAGTAGTGTGCCAATTAACATGCCCTGGTTGACTTTAGAAGTGTGCCTAATAGCGTGCCTGGTTGACTTTAGAAGTGTGCCTATTAACGTGCCCTGGCTGACTTTAGAAGTGTGCCTAATAGCATGCCCTGGTTGAATTTAGAACTGTGTCTAATTTCCTCTCTGTACAAAGTTGAGTTTAGAAGTGTGCCTATTAACATGCCCTGGTTGACTTTAGAAATGTGCCTATTAACATGCCCTGGTTGACTTTAGTAGTGTGCCTAATAGCGTGCCCCGGTTGACTTTAGAAGCGCCCCTAATATCCTCTCTGTACAAAGTTGAATTTAGAAGTGTGCCTATTAATATGCCCTGGTTGACTCTAGAAATGTGCCTATTAACGTGCCCTGGTTGACTTTAGAAGTGTGCCTAATAGCGTGCCCTTGTTGAATTTTGAAGTGTGCCTAATATCCTCTGTGCAAAGTTGAATCTAGAAGTGTGCCTATTATCCTCTCTGTACAAAGTTAAATCTAGAAGTGTGCCTATTAGCGTCCCTTGGTTGAATTCAGAAGTGCGCCTAATATCCTCTCTGTGCAAAGTTGAATTTAGAAGTGTGCCTATTAACATGCCCTGGTTGACTTAAAGTGTGCCTATTAACGTGCCCTGGTTGACTTTAGAAGTGTGCCTAATAGCGTGCCCTCGTTGAATTTAGAAGTACGCCTAATACCCTATCTGTGCAAAGTTGAATTTAAAAGTGAGCCTTTGAGCGTGCCTTGGTTGAATTTAGAAGTGCACCTAATATCCTCTCTGTGCAAAGTTGAATTTAGAAGTGTGCCTATTAGCGTGCCTTGGATGAATTTAAAAGTATGCATAATATCCTCTCTGTACAAAGTTGAATTTAGAAGTGTGCCAAATAACGTGTCCTGGTTGAATTTAGAAGTGTGCCCGATATCTTCTCTGTGCAGAGTTGAATTTAGGAGTGTACCTATTAGCGCGCCTTGGTTGAATCTAGAAGTGCGCCTATTAACCTCTCCGTGCAAAGCTGAATTTTTAGAAGGGTGCCTAATAGCATGCCGTGGTTGAATTTAGAAGTGTGCCTGATAGAGTGCCCTTGGTTACCTTCGAAGTGTGCCCAATAGCGCGCCCTAGTTGAATATCCTCACTGTGCAAATTTAAATTTGGTTGCCTAATATCATCCCCATTGCAAAGTTGTTTTGGGTGCCTATTATCCTCTTTCTGCAAAGCTGAATATAGAAGTGTGCCTATTATCCTCTTTGTGCAAAGTTGAAGTTAGAAGTGTGCCTAATAGCCTGCCTTGGTTGAATTTAGAAGTGTGCCTGATACCGTGCCCTGGTTGTACTTAGAAGTGTGCCTATTAGCGTGCCTTGGCTGATTTGAAAAGTTTGCCTAATATCCTCTTGGTACAAAGTTGATTCTAGAAGTGTATATAACAACACCACTCTGGCGTAGCAGGATTTGACAGTGTCCATAATAACGTCACTGTGCCAAAGTCTAGAAAGTCTGCCCTATATCGGGTGAAGTGTGTGGATGGAACGGGTGAAGTGTGTGGATGGAACGGGTGAAGTATGTGAATGGAACGGGTGAAGTGTGTGGATGCAACGGGTGAAGTATGTGGATGGAATGGGTGAAGTGTGTGGATGGAAGGGGTGAAGTATGTGGATGGAACGGGTGAAGTATGTGGATGGAACGGATGAACTGATGTAGAGTGGGTGAAGTGGGTGGAACAGGTGAAATGGTAGAACGGATGAAGTAGGTGAATGAACGGGGGATGTGCTTGGAGCCAGCGAAGTGGGCAGAACTAGTGAAGTGGATGGAACGAGTGAAATGGGTGCAATTGGTTAAGTGAATGGAACGTGTGAAGATGACGTATGTGGATGGATGATGCATGGAGTAAGGATAACGTGGGTAGAACGAATGAAAAAAGTAGTGCATAAAATGGTGGAGTGCACAAAATGGTTGGAGTGCATAAAATGGTTGGAGTGCATGGAACGGATGGGAGTGCATGGAACGGATGGGAGTGCATGGAACGGGTGGGAGTGCATGTAACGGGTGGGAGTGCATGGAACGGGTTGGAGTGCATGGAACGGGTTGGAGTACACAGAATGGCGTGACGTGCATGGAATGGTTTTTGAGGGCATGGAACGTCTGAAAGAGCATTGAAAGGAACGGTCTGAGTGCTTGAAACGGTCGTAATGCACGAAACAGTCGGAGTACATGGAATGGATGAAGTTCATGGAACTATTGGAGTGGGCACGATCTCAAGCACCTACAGTAAACCACCATATTCACATCTCCACGCTTACTCTCTTCTTTACACCAACACTCAAATAGAACACAGCGATACTATGACACCATTCGGTATAGCTGTTCTCATACCAACATCTCCCTCATACTCCCCATCACTCTAACTAAACACTGCTGGTTACACCCCCCCCCAACCAGGCGTTCTCCTCAGGCCTAACGCAGCCACAATCGGCCTGGATAAATCCTGCCAGAATGAACACACACATACTATTGACCTCTCAACCACCACACCTACCGCTAAGAAGCAGCTATTACACAAATACCACACTAGCTGCACACATATCCGGTGCTCACACGCACCTTTGATTCTCTCTACTCTCTCTACTGACTTGAACTTCGGTTCCCAAGGGCGTTCAACCTACCAGCGCCTTCAGACCATACCAATGGTACATAAGGCGCGATATAAATGCAAAGTAACATAACATAACATAACAGAATACTGGCATATATTGTGGAAGTTTCATTATGAAGTGTGTTTTACAGTGAAAATGATGGCACATATTGTGGGCAAGCACATGATGAAAGTTCATTCGGAAATGCTACTGTGGACTGTTGGTGACCTACCTAGCATGTGTAACCCTACAGAACTGATTGTACATTGTATGCTTTTTAAACGAAACCAGTTTGTTAGAAAAAGAGTGTTGTGAAGTGCACCATTGATTCCCAATACTTTAATACGTGTCTTAGAGGTGAACCCTCACAAACCTGATTCATTTGTTGTTGGGGCTTCCTAGCTATGCTTGGTCACTCATGCTCATTGGTGTGATCAATTTACCCCTCGCCAGTGAAAAAGTGTATCGCCAGCACTAGACATTGTTTTCATTTACACAGCCTGCCCTTCCTACAGGAGTGGAACTGCATCAGGGGACGAGTTGTGTCTGATACTTTCTGGTGGGTAAGCGCTTCTGAAGATTGGTCTGTAATGGGCAGATGACAGTTACAATTTTCCTTCCTCTGCTAAAGGTTTGCTGCGTGCGAGTGGGACCATTGTTCATTTGAGTTTCCCTTCTACAGGGATGTTGGAGTACATGGTCCTGAAGTCCTTTTGTGGAAGAGTGTTTGTGATTTCTGCCCTAAAGGGCTTTCGCTTAAAGATCAGGGAGCAGTTACTCTAGACAAATGACAGTCTCTTAGCTGCTGGAGGGGCCTCAGTGGGGTGACCAGGAGAGGCAACTCATATCAACCATAAGTCCATTATCCAAGAAGGCACCTGACTCCCTGAGTCACTTGACTGGAAGTCCCCAATAAAAAGGCAGTGACTTCACCAAACTAGCAATGCCCAGGTGAGCACCAATAATATTTTTACAGTAGTAGCATAGACAGCCAGGGCCTGTGTCACAACCTAAACTATATGAATAAGGCATTTCGCATTATAACCAATCACTGCCAAGTGACATTGTCTAGGTGGAGAAAACGTCCCCCAAATTCAGGGAAGCATATTTTAGAATGATTGCTCCATTATGTAGTACCTACAAATTTCATATTTTCAATCATTGAAATGCACAGAGGAAGCATTATAATGTCACACACTTGCCTTGATTGTGTCTGCACATTGTGCATTATATATTATCTTGATAATGACCACGGACATACTAGTCTTCAATGACAGCGAATATGCGCATCAGAAATTCAGAGGCCATTTCCGGGGAGCTTTTTTATGTACGCTGGTTTCTTCTGTAATGTGTCTCTTTGGAGACATTATGGTGGACCTGCATATCTTAAATCTGGCACCAAATTCTAAGATATGTAGACACCTTACATCAGTCTATTGTATATCAATGAGTGTTTCTACATGACAAATAGTTAATGTGTGTCTAATACTAGTGCATTGACTCTCTTACACACCTGAAAATATAAGTCTGTACCCCATAGAGAATGGAGAAAGAAATTCATTTGGTGTTGAAAGAGGAGCTCTCCAAATCGCAAGGGCCTATGAACAAAGCAACCTTTTTCTAAACCTCTTGCAAAGTGCCCTTCACTTTGTAATCATAGAATGGACACATCTGAGAATGATTGCGACACGAAGAACAAAAAGAACACATTTGACACTGATTTGCAGTAGGCTTCAGAAGGGGTGGGCTGGTCCTGTTCCCGCAGCTGTGCAGCGGGCAACTTCTTTGAAAATGCATTTCATCACGAGATATTACCAGAAAATACCGTGTGTGTGCCTTTGCCTTGGTTCCAAACCATTTTAAACTACAGTTCTATCAATATTTAAGAATTGGTGCTCTGGTATGATCATGTATCTTTCTTCTTTTTGAAAGGGCTTTTCATGGAGCTTTGAATATGGCTTTTCCCAAATGGGTTAGTTCTTCTAAGGCTGGAACAAACCTTTTTCCATGACTCCCATGCCAGGTTAGATCCCGGTGGTTATAGAAACATAAAACAGACTTCAAACTAAAATATAAATTACAATTCTCTTCAAACGCAAGAAAAAGGCGAATTAAGTCTCCAGTGTTTGAATCGCATTCCGTGTCTCTTCTTTAGACCTTGTTTCCCTCTCTGAAGCATAAATGGACATCTCTTATTGATTTTCTTTCAACCTGGATCACTTCGATTGCTCTGACTGTGGCTGACAGATCCAACTCCTTCGCCCGCAGGGGGAGAGGAGGAACGCAGGCTAGAAGCTAGGGAAAGCCGGCTCACAGTGGGGTACTGGCAGCCATTACACAAAATCTCAAATCTAACTGCTTGTAATTCTGAGACCCTTTTCCTTAACAGAGCAACAGAGTACCTACTTTTTTTTGTTTTCTACTGAAACTTCATTCTTACATGTTTAATGAATGAAACGTTGGCTCTCGGATCAATTGCCGTGCAGCACTTTTGTTTAAAGTTGGTAGATCAGACACAGGGCAATGCAAGCTACACACGCGGACTGTCAAACTGTTCTGCTTAATGACTAGGGAATGCACAAACAGTTGCTCTTCCAAAGAGAATGTCAAATCGCGGAATCCAGATTTACAGCCGAACAAAAGGGGTTTGGAGAAAAAGTCTGCCTTCTTGACCTGGTTATGGCTGACTTTGTGCCTTTTCGTGTATAGAGCGGCTTCTATTAAAGATTAAAACCAGAGGAAGTAAGATTACATGGTGAATGGCGCCAATGGGAAAAGGAGAGGCAGAATGAATTCATAATGCAAAACCGCCATTATTCCAAAATCCTGGCTCACAATAACTGAATGTAAAACTTTTTGCATTTCGTGAAGTATGTCTTGAAGACCGATTTGGGTCAGCATAAAAACCCAGGAGCTTTTTACGAGGCCAGGCAACACCATTTAAAACCTAATATGATTGTGACGATGGTTAAGACTGACTGAACTGAGTGACTTTATTAATGTTCCCATTGTCAACGTGTCACTAAATGACTTCTGTTATGCAGGGGTATACAAATGAGTCGGGATAGACCACCTGTTCAGCCCTCACACTTCTACAAAGCAGTGATCCTAATTGTTGCCGAGGTCGCGGCACAAAGAAAGGACGCACACACGGAGGCATAAAGGAAGCTTCTTTATTCTTCTCACAACTACTCAGTAACTGGCGCCCTACGCGCCTTTTCCCACAAACCCCCACTTCCCCGCTCCCACGTCACACTAACACTCCGCCTCCCCAACGGAGGGGGCCAAGTGCCTTTAACTCGTGGAGTGCTGGGCAACACTACCCCCGAACATTATATCCTGACATCAGCTCAACATTCCTCAACAAGTCTCATTGGTTTCTTGATCACTCGTCGGGGCCTCTCATCTTGAGCTGTCGCCTCTAGGACAAGTGGATTGTTCACTCCCTGTCTCGTCCCTCCCGGATCCCCGACCGGAGGGGTCCACAGGTCATCTCTCTGCATGCGAGGTTCTGGGGAAACAGACCTCCTCGGCTCTTCCGAGCCCTCTCTCTTGATATAGTGTCTAAATTGTTGACAGTTCCTGGTGACGGCTCTATTTGGATCTTCAGCCGTCACCATAGTACCTTTTACTGCGACTACCCTCATGGGACTTGGGGCAAATCGCGGATCTGTCTTCCTGGTTATTTGTTGTTGCACAAGGACGTTGTCTCCTACCTGGAAATCTTTTGTTTCAGCGTGGCGCCTCGCATCAGTGTCACGTCTTGCCTTCTCCTTTGCTTCAGCATCACGTTGGAGCGTCTCAGTGTCAAGCGGTTCTTCACTTGACGGGTTGCGTGGGATGCGGGTTCGCACCTCATAGCGAAACATTAGTTCAGCAGGAGTCTTGTTCGTTACTTCATGCGGGGTATTCCGGTAAGCTCTCAGGAGGCGGCACAGTGCTTGATGCGGGTGGACTGCCTCCACCTTGGCTCTTTGTATCGCTTTCTTGATGGAGGCCATGAAGCGTTCCGCCATCCCATTCGCTTGCGGGTGTCGAGGGGTTATCTTCATGTGCTTGAAACCCAAATGCATCGCTAGTTCTCCGAACTCGTGCCCGCAGAATGGTGGTCCATTGTCAGACTTGATGGTTTTGGGAACCCCCCACTCGCTGAATACTTCCTCTAGCACCTCTGCCACCTGGGGAAACGCTGTGGTGGAGACCGACTTGACTATGGGGAACCTTGAATGTTCATCTATTAGCAGCAGGAGGTAGTCGCCAGTTTCGGTCGGTCCGTAGAAGTCCACGGCTACTCGTTCCCAGGGGCGATCTGGTATCTGTGTGTGTTGCAGCGGGGGTGGACGTTCCATTGAGGCGGTGCACTGGCACGCGTGACAGTTTTTCACCCATTCATCGACCGCCACATCTAGGAAGGGAAACCAGACGTAGCATCTCAACTGTTTCTTGGTGTTCTCCGCCCCTCGGTGACCTTCGTGGGCCGTGCGGACCACCTCGTTTCGTAGTGTGGCGGGAATAACAATCCTGCAGCCTCGTAGAAGAATGTTGTTGTCCTTCACAGCCAGTTCACCCTGCACTCTGGCCAGTCTCGCGATTTCCTGTTTGTTGACGCCCGGATGGGCTAGCATTGCCCTGTGGTGGTCTTTCCATTTGTTGGTTAAAGTCAAACTGATTGCAAGGGCTGTAGTCGGCTCAGCGGCAGATGCGGCGGCCACCCTTTCGAGGGACAACGCCGGTGGTAGCGATCGATCTGCTATATACTGCACATAGGCCACATCTCCTTTCCGCGTCAGCGGGGGCCCCACAGGGTGTCGTGACAGATAATCGGCTGGGTTTAGCTCACCTCCGGGGCGATGGATGATGTCGTAGTTGTACTCTTGAAGCCGGATGCCCCACCGCTCAATCCTTGGTGGCATCTTGGTGTGCGGGTTCCCGAACAGGGATAGGAGTGCCTGGTGGTCGGTAATCAGCGTGAACTTCTTCCCGATGAGGAAATTGTGGAAGTGTTCACATGCCCATACTGCGGCCAAACTCTCCTTCTCGGCTTGCGAATAAGCCAGCTCCGGCGTGGATAGCGCTCTGCTCGCATAAGCGAACACATGTCTCGGGTTGATGTCCGCCCCACTGGTTTGAGCTAGTATGGCCCCGAGGCCGACTGGGCTTGCGTCCACCACCACCTCGGTGTGCCACGCGGGGTTGAAGTAGGCCAGGCGGTGAGCCTCCGTGAGGGCCTGCTTGATGGCAGTGAATGCCTGCTGGCATGCGGGAGTCCACTCGAACACTGTCTCCTTCTGCAGGAGCCTCCTCAACGGGTCGGTGAGGGAGGCAAAGTGGGGAATGTATCTCGCACAGTACCCCGCCATGCCAAGGAAGGAGCGGACGTCTGCAACCTGCAGCGGTTCGCCAAGGCCAGTGATTGTGGCAACTTTGTCGGGATCCGGCATCATCCATTCCCCGGAGAAGATGTGGCCGAAAAATTTAAGTTTCGTCTTGCTGAATCTGCACTTGGAGATGTTGAGCGTGAGACCAGCAGCTTGAAGGGCTTCACACGTGGCGTGCAGCGCTGTGTCGTGGGACTCCTTGGAGGCGCCGAACACAAGTATGTCGTCGCTGTAATTCAGAGCACCCTTAACGGGTCTGATAATTTGACGTATGGCTTCCTGAAAAATCTCCGCAGCGGACGAGATACCGAAATTCAGTCTGCGGTACCGGAATAGGCCATCATGTGTCGCAAATGTTGTGATGACTCGAGAGTCAGGGTGTAGCTCCAGCTGATGATAGCCCTGAACCAGGTCGAGCTTGGAAAACATCTGGGCGTTGTTCAACTGCACGATCATGTCTTCTATGCACGGACCCGGGTGCCTCTCCCGCTGGATAGCAGTGTTGGCCACTCTCATGTCCACACATAGACGGATTTTTCCACCTTCTTTGGGTACGACCACCAGGGGGGAGACCCATGGGGTTGGGCCCGTTGCTGGCTCAATAATGCCGTCGGAGAGCAATTGCTGGAGAGCCTCGGACACTGCCTCTTGGAGGTGAAACCCGACCCGTCTGGGGTGTTGCGGCACTGGGCGTACCAGCGGGTCGATGTGTAGCTTGATGGGAGGGGCTATGAGTTTTCCCAATCCGGTACACAGCTTTGGGAATCGCTCCATTATGTCGTCTTGTGTGATTAGGTTCTGGTTTCGAACGCATGCCATTGTGCTGATTAAGTCCTTCGGGTTGTCTGAAGTTGCGGTAATGGTATCACCTGCTTTCACGTGGATCTCGATCAGACCCAGGCGGGATGCTGTGTGGTAGCTGATAAGGCATCTACTCCTGGTGAGCGAGCGAATGACATGGATGGTGGTGTCCACCTGTCGTCCATTCAGGAGAAACCGTCGAGCGAATTGACCCACCGTCTGCAAAGGGGTAGCAGCGCCCCACTGGAAGATTCTTGAATGTGACGGGGCAAGCTGTGGTGGGTCTGACATCCTGCCGTAGTCCTGCTCGCCCATGATGTTCACAGTGGCGCCAGAGTCGATCATGAACTGGAATTGGTAATTTCCCATCTTGATCGGGATTTTTGGGGCTTCCCGCGCCTCTTCGTTATCAAGAATGAGATTGACAAACTCGTCCTGGTCATATGGATCATGCGGCGCATTGTAGGCCGCCTCTTGATCTTCATGATAGAATGCCTCAGGCCTTTGTTCCATGGGGGGGTTTTCGTATTCATCCACGAAATGCCTGGGCTGGTCCACCTGGTCTGGTTGCACGTAGTATCCCTGCATTTGGTACTCATCAATTGCTCTGACATATCGTCTCTGGTTTTGCCCTTGTTGGTACTGCCTCGGTTGATTGTATTGTGGGGGTGGCGGCCGAAACGGCGTTCTGGCGGGTGCTTGTGGACGCATCAGGGGATATGGTATGCCCTCCCTACATACAGAGTGGAAGTGCCCCTCTCTTCCGCAGTTCGTGCACCGTTGGGATAATGCTGGGCACGACCCGGAGTGTGGGAAGGACATCCCGCACCGATAGCACTGTCTTTGCTGGCGCGGGGTTGGTGCCCCTGGTGCTCTATATTGTTGTGGTCCTCTGTCGCCTTGTCGAGGCGGCTGTATGGCGCCTATGAGTTCATTGGTGTCTTGTTTGGGGTTATTTGTGTTACTCATGGATGAAGCTTGTGCATCAACTCTCTCGTGTATGCGAGCGAGTTCGCTCACTTCGGGGATGGTGAGAGGCTTTTTCAAAAGTTGTTTCTTGAGCGCAGGAGAGAGACAACCTTCTATCACTCTCAGCCGTATTGGTTCTTCCAGGGAGAAAGCGTCGAACTGGCAGTTAGCACCTTTCACTCTTAGGCGAGTTATGAACTCATCAACAGTCTCGTGTGGCAGCTGGGTGCATTTGTTGAATAGATATCTCTCATAGTCTCGGTTGACTTCGATGATGAGTAGCTTGTCCAGGGCCTTAATCAGGTTGGGGAAGGAGTCTTGTTCTGCCGTCGGGATTGTTTTTACTACCGTCTTGATTTCACCCCCCACGAGGTTGAGAAAAATGTCCCTGATGTTGGGGGAATCACCATCGCCGGACCCCCGCACAAAATGGTGGAAGTCTTCCATCCAGTCAGTCCACCTGGGTCCTTTCGTCGCTTGTGGCGTCATGGTGAATGGCGGGGGCAGCCTCAGCTGTATTGATTTTGCTGCGCGCACAGGCTGGGGGGACCCAGGATTGGATCCCTGGACGCTCATGTCGTCAGGAGATGAGACCTCTGCGATCTTCGGGCGGTGTGTGGTTATGGAGGCACTGGCGTGCACCCGCGCACTCACCCAAGCGTGCGAAGGCAGGTCCGGCTATGGACCATTAACGGTGAGAGGTGGCTCCCAGACGTCGTCGCTGGCGTGGTCCGTGACAGGGGACTGGAGCAACCGCCTTATGAGAGGGCGGGTTTGCCGGCATGCGTGAACAGCAGGGACCGCCTGGAGTGGAGGATGCGGTTCACGCGCGTCGTTTTAAATAAACGAGAAAAGAAAAAAAAATATATATATTTTTTTTTTTTCATTTTTTTTTTTCAGCTGCAGCCTTGTATGCGGAGGAGGAGGAGGCGCGGCGGGTCAGCGGCCGCCCGCGCGAGCACTGGCGGGTTTCTGGGCCCAGCGCCACGGAAGGAGGAGGAGGCTCCGCGTGATTCCCTGCACGCGAGCCGGGACGCGGCGGACTGCCGCTGGAGGACTCCGGTGTGCGAGGAACAGCCTCGTCGCCAATGTTGCCGAGGTCGCGGCACAAAGAAAGGATGCACACACGGAGGCATAAAGGAAGCTTCTTTATTCTTCTCACAACTACTCAGTAACTGGCGCCCTACGCGCCTTTTCCCACAAACCCCCACTTCCCCGCTCCCACGTCACACTAACACTCCGCCTCCCCAACGGAGGGGGCCAAGTGCCTTTAACTCGTGGAGTGCTGGGCAACACTAATCATAAAGGTAAAACAAAAACAGATAACAGATATACCTCCTTCGCCTTTCACATAGGCTGAGGGAAGGCTATTTTCTTAAGAGGGGTGTGAATTTGATTCACCAGCAACCCAAACAGCAAAGTATGACAGTCCGACATGAAGGGAATGTTCAAAAAAGTTCTGTAAATAAATAAATATATAAATAAATACTTTTGTTTAATACACCAGCTGCAAGAATACCTTTTAGTACAAATCTGTACAAAACCCACCCCTGTGGAAAGAACAGAGAGTATGCAAGGAAAGAAAGATGAAGAACTCTAGGTAAGAATATAGGCATGATAAAAAAGGTGTGCCAATGTCCAAACCAGCTTCTAGGGCCCAACATCGATTGGGGGTGCAGTTATGGATCAACATTAACTTTTTCCAGATCGTTGGCAGTTCAACACCATTGAACCAGACTTCTGGCTGTTGTGTGAGTGAATTGAGCCCAGTTTGGATGCAATGAGTTTTGTTGACCCAAGCGGAGAGCTGGTGTTGAGTCGGTTTGAATGCAATGGCACAGAGTGGCTTGAAGGAATTGTTCGAGTGATGCAGCTTAGAGTGCTCCCATGGATCCGTTCGGAGACAAATCTATTCGATAAGTGTAATAACTGCTGAGTAGGGTTGATGAGTGATGCTTCAGTGGTTCTTGTCAAAAGTTGGCGATGGGTCAAAGTGGTAATTTGGATGTTCTGCTTTCAGTTTGGCAAAGTGAGGTTTGTGATTCAGAGCATCAATTTGATTGGTAATTGCTGGTTCGAGCCAACAAGCGACACTCCAGCAGTTCAAGTCAGTCAACTCTGGCGATGAGCAGGTGACACGCTCGGGTAGTACACAATGCAGCATTGAGCCGGTCAAAAGTTGCAAGCATAGTCTCGGGAGGATAGCTCAGGGGAACGTGCTCACCTTGGAAGCAAGACGACACAGAGCAACACAGGTTCGATCCCCGGTTCTGCATTTAGAAACCTCTGGGTATTAAGTGTGTTATAAATAAACAATCATATCACGAAGAGGCAGTAGTGCAAAGGTTTGGTTGAGTGCCAAAAGCACCAACTGCGGCTCTCTCAGGTGCAATGTTTATGAACATGGTCCAAAAGAAGTTTGACTGGTTTGAGGCAGCAGAACTGGGAGCCTCAGCTGATCAGGGACTCCAGCTGCTTTGAGACCAACTGCAGGAGCTCTAGAACAGGATGAGTCCATCCAAGATCTGCTCTCCCAGCCTAGCCAGAGTTGATGCAGAGTGGCAGGACTTGGTCCACAGCAAGTTTCACCCCCAATTGGCCCTAGGAATGGATAGGGGCAGAACTTGCCTCTGCCTTGGACTGCTCCTTCTTCACCTTAGTAGTTGAGGGCTTTGGAAAGGTCCACTCTGCCAAAAGAGGTGCAAATTAATTATTCCACAGGTATTAGTCCAAGAGTGAATCAGAGAAGGAGTGGGAAACCCCTTCCTTTAAAGACAAAAGTCTACAGGTGATTGGACCAAAGCAAGCCTGCTAGAGCTCAATTTCCTGTCCTTGAGACAAGTGGGCTTTGCCTTCTGATTAGGGGTGGTCGAAAATTCGGCCAGCCAAAGGGAATTGTCAAAATTCACCAACAATGCCATTCCGCAGGCTGAGGGAATTTCCACCCTTCGTCCAAAACACAAAAAATACAAAATGTCAGCAAAAAAACAGAATTTAAAGGAGCCAAACACCTATTTCCTGGCCACAAAAACTTTTTGCAAACAATATAAATTCTGTGCTGGATAAAGCCCAAAACTGCAAATTCCACTTTGCCAGTCAAATTGGAAGATTGAGTGAAATGTGCCAGGAATCCACCAATTTTCCCATGAAACGCCCTTAGCCATTTTTGCCCACAACAATTTTATTTATGTATGTATTTATTTGATATTTGTATGGCACCTATACACAAGTGTTTCCAGGTGCCAAAAGACAAGATTTGGGGTGAGGGGTGGAGGGGAGCATGGGAACCATAAAAGTAGAACAACAAAAATTGTTATATTGACCTTGTAACAATCCTACCGTGCAAGTGCGTGACAAGGTGGTAAGTGCAGTGGAGAGGGGTTAGAGGGAGAAGTGCAGGAGTGGGGTGTCCCAAAGGTTGAGGGCGGGTAAGTGCTAGGTGGGCTAAGGTGGCAAGTGCAAGGGGAAGAGGGGGAAGGGAGGATGAGTGCAGGGGACAGGGAGGACCAGGTTGGGCTAGTCCAGGTAGGGGAGCCAGAAGGCAAGGGATACTGGGGGGCTGGGAGGGGATGATCTGGCCCCTGTATGACTCTGAAGGGACCAGGCCCCAATCACAGTGGCAGAGGGAGAGTTAGCACGGGAGTGGGAAAGGGAAGGAAGAGGTGAAAATGAAAGTCTTGAGAAGTTTCCGGCACTTAAGAAGAGCCGACTCAAGTATGTGGGGGGCAGGGAGGCCATTCCAGAGGGAGGAGCCAGCAGATGAAAGGGATCAACCTCTCACTCTCTGCTTGGAGAAACGTTTGACCTGAAGAGAATTGGAGCCAGAGGGCAGAAGGACTCTGGTCGAGAGGTTTTTAGGGAGGGAAAACTGGAAGAAGAGAGGTCCCAGGCCACAACCTTATGGATGATGCAAAGGGTCTTGAATGTGATCCTTGCAGTCAAGGGGAGCCAGTTGAGATATTTAAGGGCTGGAGAGATGTGGTCCCTGGGCCTGAGGCCAAGGATACTCCTCTCAGTCCTATTCTAGATTAGTTGAAGGAGGAAAAGGGAGGAAAGAGGCAGATTGAGGAAGAGGCTATTACAGAAGTCCAGCCTAGAGAGAACCATGGCTATGGAGATATTGAGCTTCTGGGGGAAGGTGAGGAAAGGTAGAAAGTCCCTGAGAAGTTAGAGCTGAAAGTTGGACTTCCTGGCAAGGTCTGTGAAAGAGAGAGAGGAGTCAAAGATGATCCCAAGGTGTTTTCCTCACAGGTGAGTGAGGGGAGGGGACCTAAGAAGTCAGGCCAGAGAGTGGGGAGCAAACAAGGAGCAGGCATCCCCATGAGAAGGATCTCTGTCTTACTGGCATTAAAACAGAGATAATTGGCAGAGGACATGCCTGAATAGCAGTCAGGTATGAGGGAGGAGGCAGAGGGGGTAGAGGATGGCAGCTGGAAAGAGAGCTTTGTGTCATCTGCATAACACTGGAAATGAGGGGAGAAGGTAGAGATCAGGTGGGCCAGAGGGGCCAGGTTGATGTTGAAGAGCCATGGTGATAGGATAGAGCCCTGAGGGACGTCACACGTAGAGAGTGAGGTGGATGAGAGAAAAGGACCAATTTTAACTTGGGATGGTCTGTTACAAAGTAAGGAGATAAGCCACACCAGTGCCCTGTCTTTGATTCCAAGGGTATCATGGAGACGGTTTAAGTGGATGGAGTGGTTGACTGTGTCGAATATAGAAGAAAGATTGAGGAAGATCAAAACAGAGGGAGTGTTAGAGTCCAGGTTAGAGAGTAGGTCCTCATGGGTGTTCAGGGGAGCAGTTTCCATGCTTCTCGATGCCCATAAACAGAATGGGTAGTCAAGGAGGCAGCCAGCCACTTCGGTGTGGAGGGTCATTTGGGGGATGACCAGCTTCTCCATAAATTTGCCCAAAAAAGGGGGGATAGTTAGCCGGGCAAGAAGGGTCAGCAGATGGACTTTTTAGGAGAGGGTGCTCAAGAGAGTTCTTAATGGGTTGTGGGAAGGAGCCAGGGGCAAATGACTGACTTCAGAGGACACGCTTCATCTTTCGAATGACAGAGAAACAGAGTTTCAGTGTGGGCAGATTCATCAGAAGGGGGCAGAGGAGGTCAAGATGGAAAGAGAGGAGTGAGTGGTCAGACAAGGAGAGAGGGGGGTAGTAAGAGGGTTGAAGAGAAGAATGTCTGTTGAAATGAGAGCATCCAAAGTGTGTGTGGCAGAGTGGGTTGGGACAGAGGGAAGGATAGTGAGGGAAAGAGTATCACAGAATGTGCAAAAGAGAACAGTAGTCACATCTGGCGAGTCGAGATGGATGTTTAAGTCTCCAAAGAAGATACATTTGGGGGAGGAGGCAAGAAGAGAGGAGGCATGTCAGCCCATTCTGAGATGAAGAGGGAGGTCAGTCTGGGGGAGTCTGTAGATGATTGCAAGAGTAAGAGAGGAGGTAGGTGAGACAGTGTGCCTGCAGACCAGGCTTTCAATGGATGAGTAGGTTTGAGTGGGGATGACGGAAGCAGGAATCCACTCAGGGAAGATCAGAGCCACTCTACCACTAGGCTGGGAGGGCCTGGGATTGGAAAGGATCTTGTAGCCCCACAGGGAGAAGAGTGCCAAAATCAGTGACAGAGCTGGCCTTGAACCACGTCTCAGTGAGAGCAAGGACGTCAAAGTCAAGGTCTTCAAGGAAGTGACAGATGTCAGAGGAGTGTTTGATATCAAAGCGAGAATTGAAGGGTGCTAAGTGAAACTGGTTGCTCCCTTTCAACGATTTGTGAAGGGGGCATAGGGGTCATGGGGCTACACAGGGGGAGAGGAGGGACGAGGGATGGAGGGGTGGTAGGAGAGGGGGGAAGTTGAAGAGAGATGGAAGTCACCTGTCAAGCAGGAGGAGGTTGGGCTGAGACATCATTACCAACGTGATTTCTGTTAAAGGAAGGGTAGGGTACAGGAAAGAAGAGAGGTATATAGAGAAAAAAAGATGGTGGAACCTTTCTCCAGCTAGTCTGAGGCCCTTCTGTCTGACTCCACCCCTTCCCTTGTCAATAGCATCAAATGCCCTTTTGATATCCAGTACCCTGGTGTGATGCTAGTCCTTTTGGGATGGGTGTGCTCTCTGATTTCTGTTTCCCAGGCTGGCTGGGAGGCTAGCTCACTGGAGGGGGCTAGCTCACTGGAGGGAGGTGTTACCCAACATCACAAAGGATCAACAGAGAGGCATAACCATTCAGTCTCCTGACCTGTCACTTGGCAGGGCTAGGCTGTTTTATCAGAACATAGATAACCCTTCCACAGGGTTATGTATTGTACCCTCCAACTACAGACCAATCTTGAGAAGCGCATACCCACCAGAAAGGATCAGACACAACTCGTCCCCTGATGCAGTTCCACTCCTGTAGGGGCTCCCACAGGTTTTTACGGAGTGAAACACACAAGACAGCCCAAAGATGGCAGATGTGCATTATAAATGTGCAGTGAAGATCCTGTGTATTATAGGAACAATGGCTGGCATAACATCTGAGCCTCAATGGCTTTGTGACTAAGACCAGTCGCAAAGCCAAGTGAATAGTAAGGCACACATGAAAATACTGAGTCCAAGCTTAAACTCCAGTGACGGGTAGAGCGAGTTTAAACTGGCAACCAGGACGGCTGCATTGTAGACATTTGGTACAAGGGAGGTGCAAAGTTTGGAACAAGCTTTTATTGGGAGAGAAAGTTATGAGCAGGAGGGAAGTGGAGAGGAAGGGGACGAGAGGAGGAGATTGGAGGCAAGAGACCTACAAAGGAAAACAGCTTGTGTTGGATGGTGGAGAACATTAGAGGGGGAAAGATAATTAACAGCAGATGGTGAAAGGTGGTGAATAATAGAGGAGGTTAGTCTGTAAAATAGAAGAGGGTAAAAGGGGAGACATTCTGAAGTTGAAAGGATGAGAGTAGCAATGGTTCGAAGCAGAAAACGATCTTTTTTAATTTGTTTTATTTGTTGTTGGTTAATAAATTAACCTTTAACATTCAATTACAAATCATACACAAGTTAATAATAGGCCACAATTCATAAATCCTTTAAACAACAGAATTCACTAAAATATCAGCAAAGCATACATGTTTAAAAGTTCAATTTACAGAAAAATGTAAAGCTTTAATAAAACTGGTAACACCAATTACTAGAGAAATAGTGTGATCCGCCAAACAGGTAGTCCAGATCAAGTCATCCTGGCAAGAAAAGAATATTTCAAAAAACTAATTCCACCGAAGACCCTTGGTGGAAGGGCAGGAAAGAATCAGCTGTTCAAGGGTTTCATTTTCACCACTCATCATACAAAAACGCCAAAAGGCTTGTTCCTCAGATAACATGTTATACCTAACCAGGATCTGCTGCGTAAGAATTAGTCCCCAATGTAATTGCAAAAAGATGGATCGGGTACACTTGTCAGAATGACGTGAAAGAAATGGGGCCGAAGCTCCCAATTTTTTGTGGCCTCCCACTAGATGCCTTAGTGAGGGGAACGTGTGCATATTCTCAACTGTACAGATCCAACTTTGTCCGGATTATCAACACGTTCTTCAGGCGAGCTACCAACTTCTTTGAGAAGACGCCTGCTAAATCTATGCATATCCTCAATGCAAGTACTCCCCCTTGCCTCCAATAACACTTTATGATCTGCAAAGAGGGAGTCCTCTTTGCACAAAGGATTTTCTGCAGAAAAGACAGAATCTTCCAGAAGGCTGTTGCCTTCAATGAAAAAATCCCTCGTTCATAGCGGATTGCATCGACTGGGGCATAGGAGGGCAGCCTCAATGTCCACCTCCACAGCATAGCTTCAATGGATGGCAAACATTTCAAAGTCGCCAGAGCATAACATTCCATCATGTATACAAGTTTGGGTCTATTTTGCCAAAATAGGAATCGTACTGCAGGCCACAAAGAGAATTTCCCAAATCTCGATTCTACCCTACAAAGCTGGTTCGCCTAGCAGAGACTTGTTCCAAGAGCCAGGTGTGAAGACTACCTAAGTGTTCAGTCTGGATGTTATCATAAAGCTGAGATAGACGAGAGAGTGTGCTTTCACCACTGCCTCCTCACCAATTCACCAACAACATTTACTATCCCTCTTCCACTTGGTACACTGTATCAATTTCGTCTTGGTTGGATTAATTTTGAATGAGTGTTTCGGGAGGATAGCTCAGGGGCAAAGCGCTCGCCTTGGAAGCAAGACGACACAAGCAACACAGGTTTGATTCCTGGGTCCTTGTTTAGAAACCTCTGGGTATTAAGGGCGTTATAAATAACCAATTATATGTATAAATATATATTTCACTGCAAAGAAGTGAAATGCATCAATCATACGCTGCAAACCTAGGGCGGTACTATCAAATAAAAGAAAATCATCAGCGTATGATAACCAAAATGGCCTCAGAATGTACAATTGGGGATACCAAGGTTACAGATTCCAAATAGCTCCTGATATCGGCCATGTAGAGGTTAAACAGGCACAGTGTGAGGACGCAACCCTGTCTGACTCCTCAAAAAGTTCAAATAGTACAGGACAATAGTCCGGTTTGATTTAAGCATACTTAGATGTCAGTTTTCATGTATAAACCAATAATTTGCCTTAAAATGCTGAAAGGGATACCCCAAGAATATAAATTAGTCCGCAGTAGATTACTGTCAACTGCATCAAAAGCAGCTGCCAAACCCACAGAAGCTACAAATATAGAATCCTATTTCCCACACCAAGCACACATTTTAGAAAAGAAAAAAAAAACATTAAGTGAAGTACCCATGTTCCTGCGAAAACAAGGCTGCCATTTCTCCAATATAGAAAATTCTTTCACCCATGACTCTAGATGTGACACCAAAATGGAGGCAAACACCTTTCCATCAGCATCCATAACAGCAATAGGTCTACAGTTCAGGGGACTATATAAGCAGTGGACCAAGTTGTTGGAAAGGTAATGGAGATAATGCTGTTTTAGAACAAGTAAGATAAGGTCCTTGCCCATACAGTGGGATCCCCCTTGAACAAGAAATTTGATACCTTGTTTGGCACAATGACACAAGAGGAGGAGATCTTATTTGTATCCTTTCAAAATTTGCTCAACTAGGTCAAAACCTTCTCCTTCTTTAAGACCGGGCTAAACACTGGTCCCTTGGGCAGAGAACACCAAAAGCCCTTAGAGTTTTTGTTTGTTAGAGCATCTAACATTCCCTCAGCATCCTCCCGGGTACTCTGAGCACATGTTTGTAAGGAGCCAATTTCTATAGGACTGTTGTATACCCTTGGAAAGGATCAACCCCTGCTCAAGGGACATGTCAGCCCTACACATCAAAATCCTGACTAAGCGCCTCATATCCCCTCTAGACAAGACTACCTCTTCGTTGTACATGTGGGTATTTTTTTGTTCAGGGTTTTATTCCTCTCCTGACCCGTCATATTGTTTCTTGACAGCTGTTAACCCACACAATAGGTAAAATTATTTACAGAGAAAGTGTTAAACTTCCAAATATCAGTGTTATTTTGTAGACATTTTAGAAGAGACTGATTCACTCTGTAAACATTAGTACTATTCCACTACGATCTTTTTCCAGGAACATTGGTAATCAAACCTGACAGGTCTTTCACGGTTACCCCTTACAATGATAGCGTAACATGAAATTGAGCCTCTAATATAGAATGGTCACTATACTGGGAAGGGGAAATGTTAAAACACAAACATTAAAAAAACATCCAATTATCCACAAATATATGTACATATTCCCAAACCACCCAACCAGGAACAACCATTTCTAATATTATTATTCAACAGCCCCGGGACCGCATCTCTCCGGCGCAGAAATCTCTCCACCAGCTCCCTGTGGCTGCAAGGATCAAGCTCAAGTCTCTTTGCATAGTCTACAAGGCTCTCTGCGGCCTGGGCCCTTACTATCTACAACACTCTCTTCCCAAATACTCTCCTTCTAGAGCCCTATGCTCGGCCTCCTCCAACTCTCTGCGGGTGAGCCACTTCTCAAAACTGAGATTTAGGGCTAGATCCTTATCTTCTGCAGGTCCTACATCTTCTCTTCCTCTTTCTCTCTCCCTCTCCCCTGCTAACCTCCATTCTCTTGGCTTCTTTCGCTCCTCCTTCTCTTCCTCAACCTGCTCAGTTACTTGGGCTGGTTGCCTGGTGCACCTCCAGAGCCTCACAGGTCCCAGGCTCCCTGCCAGTACTGCACCTGCCTCTGAGCCTTTGCACTCTGTCTGGCACTACTGTAATATGCTCCATGAGAGGGGCAACCATTTTGCACTTAACCCAGGCCCCTGGTGGACTGGGCTCACATGGACTCCTCTCCCTCCATCACTCTTCCCGTTCTGAACACCTACACAACCTTGACCTTTCTTAGGTAAAAATTGATGTAGTAACACTGTGTATGACTACATAACACTTATTTGCTTGGTATTAGGTAACCCATCTTTGATATAGGTCTGTACTACACAAGTTGGTAGTGTGACTGAGCAGCCAGGCCTATCTCAAGAGGGGTAAATGTGAGCTGTAAAGCTGTAGCAATGAAATTCGCAAATACAGGTAGCACGCAACACTTACACTCACGATCTCAGTTATAAATAGGTATTTATTTATTTAACATTAATTTTTAAATAAGTGTTATTTAAAAGGTGCAAGATATGTAACAATCAAATACACTTTAATATACTTTTTCCAGAATCAGCATACGTTAGTGGATACTCTTAAGAGATGCTTTTTACACACTTTCTACATCCATAGGTGACTTCACTCACAAGGACAATAATGGCATTTATACATCAATAGTTATACTTTGCAGATCCTGAGGTTGCAGATAGGAAAGGTTAAAGGAAAGAAAAAGGTAAAACAGGTTCTCAGGGCATGTGAGTATACTTAAATATTCCAATGAAGTCTAGACAAGCCTTTCCCATCAATAACAGTCTAAAACAAGTTACCACCTATGAGGGACAGAAATATCAAAGTCAATGGTATAGAAGGGTCTGCAGGGAGCTAGGAAAGCCAAAGTCAATTGTAGCACAGTCTATGGAGTTTAGGCACTTCTTAGATAATAAGAGTCTTGCACAACATTAGAGAGTTTTGTAGAAATCACTTGTAGGGTCCAAGCTGCTAAGCCTTTGAAAAGCAGAGTTAAAATCAACTCTAAGGTAAGTACCCCAAGTCTAAACAGTACCTCTGGTTTGAAGAAGAGTGGTCCAGCTGGATTATGTCCTGTTACAGCAATGCAGATCCTGGGTTCCTGAGCCTCAGTCGTGGGGACAAGAGGGAGGATGTCTGGATGACCGTAGGAGACTCCTGGAGCTTCTGGCCAGATTGCAGACGTTGCACTCGACTACAGATTTCTCGACCCCTGGCACTTGTTTCTTGCAGCAGAGGAGAAGTACAGCCAATCAGGGAAGAAGGTCCAGTGGTGTTCGTCTCTGGGTTAGTTGGTGCCACTAACCCAAGGGAAGAAGTTGTCCCTTCCAGAGCTTCTCTTGTCGATCAGAATAAGGAGTTTCAGCACAGCAGCAGGGCTATGCGGGCAATTTAAAGGTCCTGGGGGATGCAGTAAGATTTGTTCACGGTTTCTTTGTTGGGTGATTCTCCCAGTGGCCGAATCTGCCTCTTGTCCCAAAACCCTCGCCTTAATCAGGTTTATCCCATTCATGCACAGCCTAGGCTATCAATCACACAGCAGGGTGGGGAGCCAATGAGGACTGGTTGCATTCAGGCACTCCTAGAGACAAAGGACAGGGGAGTTTGGGAACCTTCCTCACATACTGCATTTTCAGACACACTGGAGCCAGAGGCGGGTTTCAGGATTGAAGCCTTCCAAAGGCAAAATTAATAAAGGGCTCAAACCTGGTTTATCGTGCAGAGTAAAACCAAAGAAAGACCTCACAAACAGAAAATTGAGAAAAAAGAAGACCGGGACATTTTTAAACAATTGTCACCCTTCGGTGCTACACTGCAGCTGAGGATTCAGTCTGCGGTAGAAATACACAATGGTAGGAAAATTAAACCGCTGCCATCACCATTTAAAGTAATGAGGGTAACATAAAAAATGTTGTATGAGAATGTAGGATAAGGGGCTACTAGGTAACTCCCCAGCACTCTGCATAATGTGGGGTTTGCTGGACCTACAAAGAGAAAAGGTAAGTAAAGTCAATTTCACTTTACTATTCTTGGGACTGTAGTTAACACAAGAAAAGGTATTTAAAACTTATGAGAAATCTAAAGTAGTTCTCAGTGACACTGCACTGAAGGTGCTGTGTGTCACCATAAAAAAAGTAGATGCCCATGGAGTTTTTTCCGACTCCTAAAACAGAGGAAACACATAATCCAAATTAGGCCAAAACATGTGAGAGAGTGGGAAAAAGATCTCACTCACCCCAGGGTTAAAATGAAAAAGTCCTAAAGTCCAGCAAAAGAGCTGGGGTCTCTAAGGTTGAAGGGAATTAGCACAGAAATGAGAATTCTCGCTAACAACCTTGAATGTTCTAGGCCTTGCAAGTCTGTCTGTCCTATCCACCTTTCTCCTCCCACCATAACCTGGTCATGCTTGACATGCACACGCATAGGCGCATTCGATGAGCAACCACCAAGCAATCTGAAATGTCGCCATGCAATTACTGTACTTTATTGATCTGTATGCCCCCCACCTTTATCCCCTCCGTCTTGGTCAAGCACTTCACTAGTAGATATGCTTCTGGCCTAGCATGCTAGCTATTGTTAGATCATTCCGAATCTTCCAGACCTAAGAATGACAACTGTTTTCCTTTGTCCCATCCAGCCTTTTAGCACTTCACTTGTCTATAAGCGCTTTAAAAGTAAACAATTACAATTACAATCCCATCACTCATTGGTAACACAATCAGAGTTCAATTCTCCAACTAGCAGGGAATGACCATAGGGAAACTCATCAGACCAGATATTCTTATAGTTGATAAGACAATCCAGTGTCTCCTTCAAGTCTCCCATCTCTTTGTGCCAATAAACATTGAGAATAAGCAAATCCAGACAATAATTACTTGTTGATGTTATGTGGGTGGCTAGGATACCAAATCGTGAATCATCATACCCAACAAATGAGAGAGCATTGCCAGATTTAACCGAAGTTGAGAGGCCACGAAAGGGGTGACCAAGAGAGCCTCATGTAGCTGATTGAAAAGATACTCAAAAGCCATCAAACACAGGGGGATGGGATAACCATGTTTCCTGCAGAGCTACAATCACATAGGCATTAAATGTAAGACCTAATACAGGGTTAGTAAACAATTATGAGTGTCTCCGGGAGTTCCAGGACAGAATACTGAACAACATGCCTGAGGCGGTGATCATGCATCCAGCTGGTATGACATTTGCGATGTACTAAAAATTCAAGACCAGTCGTTGGTCTCCTTAGAGTCCTTCATTTTTTCTTTGAGATGCCGGACCTCAACACGATAGGAACACTCAATTTTAGACCCTCTGACAATATTGCCCTTTTTGGGTTTCCCTGAAAATGAGAGGGATCAAAACCAAAAACTCTCAGACTGTCTATCTCAGCCACGACAGAATTAAATACCAATCCCGAAATGAGGTGCACGATGGAACGATCAATTCTGTAGCAATCAGGAAAGTCCACTCTCTGCAAATCCTTCATAGAGATGCCTTTCAAACTAGATATCTTGGAAAGGAGACACAAGACTATCAGAGGGTGTAAAAAGAAGAACAGCAGGGGATGAACAGAGTAAAACAAAATGTAATGGTAGGAGGATAACAGCACGAGTCGGAAGGTGGAGAAAAACAGGTGATAGCCAGGAGGATCAATCATATGCAGTGGAAAACCAGTAGAAAAAGAAGAAGAATTGAAAGGTTCTACCCAGTCAGAGGAGAAGGGCTTGAGAGGGCACACATTGTCCAAGGAAGGGGATAGAATGAATATGTGTCAGAGCTGTGAGAAGGGCCAGGACTAATTCAGGACCAGAGAAACAGAGCAGAAGGTAGACATCAAGATAGAGAGAAGGGAGTTGATAAGTCCCTCAAAACCTCCCTTGTGGAAACTGAAGCAGAAGTCTTTCTTGCCAGTGGACATAAAGTTACAGCTCTGCTACCTAATGTAGTCAAGACACAGCAGTGGCTGAGGGGTCTAAAGATGGTAACCTTCCAACAGCATCAAAAGTGATGGTAAGGAAGATCTGTGGGGAACCCCTTAAAGTGAGTGAGTCCCAAGTAAGGGACCCCACAACGAATCCAGCAGAATGAATTAAGAGACTTTGTTTTTCTGCTTGAACTGATCCAACAGAAAAGAGACTGTGATTAAACTGCATTTGATTTAGAAAATCAGTTTTGAAACGAGTGACCAAAAACACAATCCCTAATTACTGTTGGAGGACATTTTGTTTTTCTTTGACCAGTTGTTCCCCTCAGAAGAGTGTGATTAGGTAAGGGCCCTAGAAAGGACACACAGCCTATATTGAGATCACATTGAAGATCTATTTTTGTTTACTTTTGCTACAAATTGAGAATGTCACAGCCAAAGAATAAAAAATACTTTTTTGAAAATTTTAACTGAACCCCGTTGTGGTACATTCTGTTGATTGACGTCCATGGCATGACACGTGTAATGGTGGAGGACCATACAATGAGTAATGGCATTGAAAATAGGACACTATCATAACTATTTGGGAGGGCCTTGAAAGAACCTGTGAGCTAGTATACATATCTCCATCACTGATCAATATGCCTGCAATAAGGTAGTATTGATGAAGGGCCCATGAAGGGTATTCTATCAGAAGGTGTCCTGATGCAAAGGTCCCTAGTCTTCATGCGGTGCAACATCAAGCAAATTGCACAAAACAAACATCATGAAGCCTTCCTTGACACTTCTGATATGAACAATGCATTTACCACCTGCAGTGGATAAAACAAACATTTCCACTCTTGGGTTGATGCTACATATTGATGGAAGTTGGAATTGCGTCTGTCAGAAATTCCAAAGAAATATGTGCATTAAATATAGCCCGTGGGATCAATTCGTGCAAACCAGTATAGCCATATAGGAGACTTCAGAGGATCACAATATCTCCTTAAAGATCTAAGCTACATTAAGAGATCATTCTGATTAAGTGTTCTTGGAATATGCAATTGATTTAAACTTCATTGATTTCAAAGGCAGTAGCATCATCAAAGAGAATCACACAATCTACAAATTCACTCGTTTTTAACACATATTTGCAAATGACCACAAGAAGGGACATTACTAAAAGCCTTCAGCAACATGCCCTGGCACAAACATGGTGCACCTAAGAAGAGAAATTCATGGGCAGAGTTTTCAAAAGAAAAACATTTTCAACAGGCAGCAAACACTATCCGTAGCAACTAGCAACATTGGGCTATCCTGGCACATAAAGGGAGTGCCCTCTCCCTATGTTGTTTTTGGGTTTATCAATGTCATATCATGATTCCAAGTAAAACAATTAAAGTTGCTGAAAGATACAAATGTTTTGGTTGAGATAGTTCTCATTAAAGTCAAACAAATGTGTATGTTTTGCAAATCTACAAGTCATTTAATCTTCACTCTCTCTCACCAGCTGCAATTGCATTATTATGCTTAATCTGGTAACTCTAACACCAGTTTTGTTTTTATCCAATCAGTTCATATATTTGCTATCACTCAAAGACAAGGAGACAAACTATTGAACTATTGTATAAGTCGCTGACCAAGATGTAGCATGTTAGGAGGATCTCAGATGTAAGACATGGGTTAAAGAGTGAAGATAAGTGCATGACAGTTAGAGGACTCAGTTGATGTTCTGCTGTTGAAATAGTTCACCTGCAGGCTCGGACTGGCCTATAGGGAAATAGGGCAATGCCCAAACCAAATACACCCAATGCTAGTTTGGGAACATTTTTCTTGGTCAAAGTGGGCTACTTTTTGGGCCCATGTGGGCCAGTTTGATAAGTTACTTCATCATGTGGCTTGTAAATTTGACCAGTGTTACTGAATGAATATTATTTAAAATGCACAATTAGCATCACATTTTATTTAACCCCCGCGCCCCCCACCCCCAATTCGGCACTATTCAAACAGTCTGTTACAAAAGAAATGAACTGACATTTGCAAAAGTGGGTCACATTTTCATCTGTATTTCCCACCGCTCAGACCAATAGTAGCAGGGACTGACAGCATCTTTGATCCCTTAGCTATCTAAATTGACCGATCTCTTCAACCTTTGATACAGAGAATCCCCACATACTTAAGAGACACCACTGACTTTTTGAATTGCATCAACGAGGTCAAAGCTCTAAACCCCGACTGCGTACTCTTCAGTATGGATGTATACAGTTTATATACGTCAACCCCCTGTAACGCTCACCTGATTCTCGCAGAGGCGCCGGTCTTGACTGGGCGACTACCGTATCTTCAAAGGTGATGTGTAGCACCCGGTTGGCTCTTTGGGCTGGACCTCTGTGCACTGTATGCCTGACGTGTAGAGTAAGATGTCTGCAGATAGAAAATATGGGGTTAATGAACTGGGGTTATTGGGGTGTCCCTATCTCTTTCCTCTTCTCCTCTCCTGTAGACCCCCAAAGGTTAACGCTCTCACCTTAGGTAAGTGAATGCCGAGCTCTCCATCTGCCTCGGGGCAGGGTGCTGTAACCAGTTTCTTCACTGGATAGGTAGCGCAGGCCTCTTGACTTCAGAGGACTGCTGTCCGTCGTTTACTGCACGAACGGTAAGTTTCGAGTCATTCAAATGTCTTTAAAGTCTTTAGTAATGATGTCTCTTGTTTTGCAGGGTTCCAGCGATGGCGGATGACGGGCTGAAGTGAGTTGAAGATGGAGCCCGTGTGATGAATAGAAGCGCCTGGAAGCACGTAAGTAAGCGCTTGTTGCCTGCTTCACTATGCGCTCTAACTGTCCTTTTATTTTGCAGGTACGAGTTCGGAGCGGCTGCAGGGTGCCGGAATACCCACTGGATTAGATGTGGAAAGGAGTAATGGCACGTGAGTATTAAAGTTCCCCAATGTCTTTAAACGCACCTTGTTTTGTCTTTCAGATGCGGGATGCAGCGCCGAAGGCCTCCGGAGCGTGCGAAGAGTTGGTAAACTTTTGTCTTTCAGATGCCGGAATGCAGTGTGAAGACCTCCGGAGCGCACGAAGAGTAGGTAAGCCTTTGCCTTTCAGATGCCGGAATGCTAACCTGTTCTTTCTTGTCTTTATAGGTGTTGCTGAAGACTGGATTCAGGATGGTAAGCCTTTGCCTTTCAGATGCCGGAATGCTAACCTGTTCTTTCTTGTCTTTATAGGTGTTGCTGAAGACTGGATTCAGGATGGTAAGCCTTTTTCCTTAGGCTCAGGACCGGATGCAGAAGACACGATGAGCGTTCTGCTGCAGAGGTTGCAGAATAACGCAAAGCAAGATTCATCCACCGGGTGTGGTTTAAATAGCCTCCTGTAGTGCTTAGGTGTCTCCTTCCACAGCCACGCCTAAGTAAGAAAAGAGTTCCTGGTAAGAAAAGAGTTCCTGCCTTCCAGAAGAGTTCCAGTGTTCTGAATCTAGGGAGTGGCTCCAGCCCCACCCAACAGGAAAAGTAGTTCCAAACAGAAGAGGATCAGAGGCTCAACTGGCAGGCAAGTAAGCAGCATGGTCTGCTGAAGGTAAGTCCACCCAAGCATTATGAGCCCGGCGCTTCCAGCGCTGGGACTGGGCATATTTATGAGCCTGGTGCCACTGGCGCCAGGACTGGGTCCAAAAGGTCCCAATTGGGACTGGTTGGCACTCGGAACCTGGGTTATGGATCTGCTTCCAAGGGAGTTGGGAAAACCCTGACCTTTTGGAAGCAGAGATCATGACAGTACCTCCCCTCAAGGCCCCTCCCAAACCGGGCTTCTCCGGGGGTTTTGGCTTGTCAGGAAATGTTCGGTGAAATCTTTTGATTAGGCGAGGAGCGTGGACATATTCAGCAGGTTCCCAGGATCTCTCTTGGGGGCCGTAGCCTTTCCAGTCAATTAGGTAGAATAGTTTAGATTTGGAGATCTTGGAGTCCAGAATGCTTTTGACTTCAAACTCGAGTTCTCCATCCACTAGGATAGGTTTTGGAGATTTGGTTAGTCGGGTTTGAGGTTGCACGGGTTTTAATAGAGAGACGTGGCAGACCGGATGTATCTTCATGTGCGGGGGCAAGTCCAACTTGACCGCTACTGGGTTTACTATGGTAGTGATGGAATAGGGACCAAGGTATCTTGGGTTGAATGTGCGTGGCCCTTTTAGAGATAGATATTTGGTGGATAACCAGACTTGATCCCCTACTTGATAGTGAGGGGCTTCCTTCCGATGTTGATCTGCTCCTTTCTTGTATTGTTCTTTAGCCCTTTGAAGGTGAGAAACAGCTTCCTTAAAGGCTTGGGTGATTGTAGAATGCAGGTAGTCTACTGCTGGTGTTTCAAGATCTTGGAGGGGATCCAACTCCGAGGTTCGAGGGTGACTGCCGTACAAAAGAAAAAACAGGGTTTTCCCAGTTCCCGAATGGACAGAGTTATTGTAGGCATACTCGGCTATCCAAAGGATATCTTTCCAAGTTTTTTCAGTTTGTTGCAGCATGCAGCGTAAATACTGTTCCAGAGTTTGATTGGTCCTCTCGGTTTGTCCGTCGGTCTGAGGGTGGTGACTGGTCGATAGTCTCACATCAATTTGAGCCGACCGACAGCAACTTCGCCAAAAATGAGAAATAAATTGACTACCTCGATCCGAAATTAGAACCGAAGGAAAACCGTGCAATCGGACGATGTTTTCGAGAAATTCTCGGGCCAGAGTTGCTGCTGTTGGCAAGCCTTTGAGCGGAATGAAATGCGCCATCTTGGAGAATAAGTCCACGATTACTAGAATCGTATTGTATCCGGAGCATGGAGGTAGATCGGTGATGAAGTCCATAGAAAGCGTATGCCAAGGGCGTGGTGGGATGTCAATAGGGCGTAAGAGGCCTGCTGGTCTTTCCTTTTGACTCTTGTTTTGGGCGCATACTCCACAGGACATTATAAAGTCTCTGATATCTTTTTTCCAAGACGGCCACCAGAAGTAGCGCTTGATCTTTTCTGAGGTCTTGGCTATACCGGGATGACCTTCCATTAAAGAGTCGTGATAACAAGAGATTACTTTTTTCTGTAAATCTGTGCTGGGTAGGTATAATCGTTCTTGGAAATACAATAAGTTGTCCTTTACTGCAAAGTCCTTTCCCTGCAGATGCCAATTCTGTATGTCTGATGGAGTTACAAGTTGCCTGGCTTTATCCTTAACTTCCTCTATGGATTCTGTGGCGATTACACCCAGAATTCTTTGTTCGGGAATGATTGGTACAGGCTTAGGGTTGACCAAGTGTTCTTCCACTCCCATCCGAGAAAGGGCATCGGCTTTACCGTTCTTTGTACCAGGTCGATAGGTAATTATGAAGTCAAACTCGGCAAAGAATAATGCCCAACGGAGTTGTCTAGAGGATTGGGCTTTTGCGGTCTTCAAATATTGCAGGTTTCGGTGATCCGTAATCACAGTAACGGTGTGTCGGGCCCCCAGCAGATAATGCAGCCAAGCCTTAAAGGCAGACTTGATAGCCAGAAGTTCCTTGTCAGTAATCGTGTAATTGATTTCAGGAGGCGAGAATTTGCGGGACCAAAATGCCACGGGATGCAACTGATTGGTTACCGGGTCCTTTTGTGATAGAACTGCCCCCATGGCAAGGCTTGAAGCATCAGTTTCCACGATGTAGGGGAGTTCGGGGCGAGGGTGTTTTAAGATTGGTGCAGAGATAAATTTAGTCTTCAAATCCTGGAAAGCTTGTTCCGCCTCGGTAGACCATTCAAAACGTTTGTTTTTCTTTAACAAGGCAGTGATGGGCTGGACTATTCGAGAGAATTCGGGGATAAACCTGCGGTAAAAGTTAGCGAAGCCTAACATGCTTTGCACACCTTTTACGGAGGATGGTGATGGCCATTTGAGAACTGCATCGACCTTCTTTGAATCCATACGCACTCCGCCAGGTGATAATATGAATCCCAAGAATTCAACTTCAGTCACGTTGAAAACACATTTTTCCAACTTAGCGAAAAGTTTGTGTTGACGCAATCTTTCGAGGACCATTTTCACGTGTTTCCGATGTTCAGATTCTGATGAAGAATAAACGAGGATGTCGTCAATGTAAACAACAACACATACATCTATGAGCTCTCTGAGGACATCGTTCATAAAATATTGAAAGGCGGCCGGGGCATTGCAAAGTCCGAAGGGCATGACCTGATATTCAAATAGCCCATACTTGGTGCGGAAGGCCGTCTTCCATTCATCGCCCTCTTTTACTCGTACCAAGTGCTAAGCTCCTCTAAGATCCAGCTTTGTATATATGCATGCTTTTCTGACTTGGTCCAGGAGTTCAGGGATCAAAGGTAACGGATATCTATTCTTAACGGTGATCTGGTTCAGGGAGCGATAATCGATACAAGTTCTAAGGTCTCCTTCCTTTTTTGGAACGAAGAACAAAGCTGAAGAAGCAGGGGACTTGGAAGGACGAATAAACCCATTTGCCAGGTATTGATCCAGGTATTGTCGAAGGTGAAGGTTCTCAGGCTCGGTGAGGGCATAAATTCTACTACAAGGAGGAGTAGATCCAGGTATCAGGTCTATCTGGCAGTCATAAGACCTATGAGGAGGTAGAGAGTTAGCCTGATCCTTCCGGAAAACATCTTGGTATTCTAGGTATTCGGGAGGTAACTGGGGAGTCTCTGAAGAAATTGCGGCCAGTGCAACACCAGGTGGAGGGTGACAAGTAGAGACACATTCTGGAAACTGGACCGTTCTTGCTTGCCAATCGATCAAAGGATTGTGTTTCTCTAACCAAGGTATTCCTAGAATAATCTGAAACTGAGGGGCCTTGATCACATCGAACACGATCTTCTCATGGTGTCCATCTTGACTTACTAGCGTCACCTCTTGAGTGGTATGCGTTACTGGCCCGGAGGCTATCTCCGTACCATCCACTGTAGTAATGACGTCCTTTACAGCCTTGGGACAAAGAGTTAGATTCATCCTCAAAACCATTTCATGATCCACATAATTGCCGATGGCACCGCTGGCGACGTAAGCTTCAATTGCATGTAATCGATCCGGATTATCAGGGCTAATGAGGACCATTGGTATCACGAAATGCGAGGTCACGGAACTGGTTTTCACGCTCGGCAAGAGGACCTCTATTCTTGTCGGGCGAGGTCGTTTCCCTGCTCAGAGTTTGTAACTTTGGTAACTGCAGCTCCTACTGCCTTCTTGGCAGGTTTCACCGGACAGTCTCGAAGAAAGTGCCCTGAGTTTCCGCAATATAGGCATAATTGCAACTGTTTCCTCCTTTCCCGCTCCCTTTGTGTTAGAGGACCTTTCAGACCCCCTATTTGCATGGGTTCCCCGGAGTCTACTCCTTTGGAAGGAGTTGGCGGTTTGGAAAATACTCGAGCATCAAACTTGGAACGATCGGCCTTCCTGTTCTGCAGCCTGTGATCTATTTGAACAACCAAGTCTATATAATCCGAACAGTCTTGTGGGGGATTCACTACTTGGGCTAAAACGTCTTTGAGCTCTCCACGTAGACCTCTATAAAACAGCGTAATCCTTTTGTCCTCAGGCCATTGAGTTTCCACTATTAGTCTATTGAAAGATGCAATATAAGCCAAAAGGTCTTGATTACCCTGTCGCAACGAAAGAAGCTCATTGTCCAAGGCCTGCCCCTGTGAATGTCTTGCGAACAGTTTTTCCATACTAAGCTGAAAGGCTTGAAAATCATGGAGAACCGGATCATCTTGATTAACTAGAGGGATCGACCAGTCTGCCGCATTGCCACTAAGGTACGAAAGTACAAAAGCTACTTTTGCTTGATCAGTTGGAAAGGCTGCTGGCCGGCATAAGAAGTGCAACCGGCACTGATTGATAAATACTGCAAACCTCTTTGGGTCACCAGAAAATCGTTCGGGCGGAGCCAGAGGTACATTCCCAGGTAGGTTGATCTGCACTGGATTCATAGAGGATGTTGAAGGAAGATTTTCCCCTGATGCGGGTAACGGGGTCTGTCCGGCTTGTGACTGTAGCACTTGTCTAGCAAGATTGTCTGTTCTCTCCTTGGAAATAATTAGTTCCCTTCTTAGAGCATTCGTTTCCTGACGAGCTGCATGCACTTCTGCCCTTAGTTCCCCAAGTAACCGGGCTAGGGGGTCAGTATCCGAGGTTTCCGTAGCGCCTGGGCGAGAGTTTTGCGGTAGGCTTTGCGTTCTGTAACGCTCACCTGATTCTCGCAGAGGCGCCGGTCTTGACTGGGCGACTACCGTATCTTCAAAGGTGATGTGTAGCACCCGGTTGGCTCTTTGGGCTGGACCTCTGTGCACTGTATGCCTGACGTGTAGAGTAAGATGTCTGCAGATAGAAAATATGGGGTTAATGAACTGGGGTTATTGGGGTGTCCCTATCTCTTTCCTCTTCTCCTCTCCTGTAGACCCCCAAAGGTTAACGCTCTCACCTTAGGTAAGTGAATGTCGAGCTCTCCATCTGCCTCGGGGCAGGGTGCTGTAACCAGTTTCTTCACTGGATAGGTAGCGTAGGCCTCTTGACTTCAGAGGACTGCTGTCCGTCGTTTACTGCACGAACGGTAAGTTTCGAGTCATTCAAATGTCTTTAAAGTCTTTAGTAATGATGTCTCTTGTTTTGCAGGGTTCCAGCGATGGCGGATGACGGGCTGAAGTGAGTTGAAGATGGAGCCCGTGTGATGAATAGAAGCGCCTGGAAGCACGTAAATAAGCGCTTGTTGCCTGCTTCACTATGCGCTCTAACTGTCTTTTTATTTTGCAGGTACGAGTTCGGAGCGGCTGCAGGGTGCCGGAATACCCACTGGATTAGATGTGGAAAGGAGTAATGGCACGTGAGTATTAAAGTTCCCCAATGTCTTTAAACGCACCTTGTTTTGTCTTTCAGATGCGGGATGCAGCGCCGAAGGCCTCCGGAGCGTGCGAAGCGTTGGTAAACTTTTGTCTTTCAGATGCCGGAATGCAGTGTGAAGACCTCCGGAGCGCACGAAGAGTAGGTAAGCCTTTGCCTTTCAGATGCCGGAGTGCTAACCTGTTCTTTCTTGTATTTATAGGTGTTGCTGAAGACTGGATTCAGGATGGTAAGCCTTTGCCTTTCAGATGCCGGAATGCTAACCTGTTCTTTCTTGTCTTTATAGGTGTTGCTGAAGACTGGATTCAGGATGGTAAGCCTTTTTCCTTAGGCTCAGGACCGGATGCAGAAGACACGATGAGCGTTCTGCTGCAGAGGTTGCAGAATAACGCAAAGCAAGATTCATCCACCGGGTGTGGTTTAAATAGCCTCCTGTAGTGCTTAGGTGTCTCCTTCCACAGCCACGCCTAAGTAAGAAAAGAGTTCCTGGTAAGAAAAGAGTTCCTGCCTTCCAGAAGAGTTCCAGTGTTCTGAATCTAGGGAGTGGATCCAGCCCCACCCAACAGGAAAAGTAGTTCCAAACAGAAGAGGATCAGAGGCTCAACTGGCAGGCAAGTAAGCAGCATGGTCTTCTGAAGGTAAGTCCACCCAAGCATTATGAGCCCGGCGCTTCCAGCGCTGGGACTGGGCATATTTATGAGCCTGGTGCCACTGGCGCCAGGACTGGGTCCAAAAGGTCCCAATTGGGACTGGTTGGCACTCGGAACCTGGGTTATGGATCTGCTTCCAAGGGAGTTGGGAAAACCCTGGAAGCAGAGATCATGACACCCCCATAGGGAAGCAATCAAGTCAGTTGAATGTCTTCTACTTAATTCACCTTCATCTAGCGGCAATCCAGAACTCATCCTTGAACTACTAAATCTAATACTGTACAATAGCTACTTCAGATTCCAGACCACATTCTACTTACAACAACGGGAACATCTATGGGGTCATCAATGGCCCCAGTCTACGCGAACACATTTATGTACCATTTTGAAAAACAACATGTATTGGATCACCCCAGGTGGTCAGAATACATATTAATGTGGAAGTGCTTTATAGACGACGTATTTGGCATATGGTGTGGCCCAGTGGAAGACCTCTCTCTATTCTTGGAATACCTTAACTCTGTACATGACAGCATCAAATTCACCATGGAGGTGGGTAAGTCATCATTACATTTCCTGGATGTAAACATATAGAAATCAAGAACAACACCTTATCAACAACAGTCTATCATAAACCAACAGACGCCAATAATCTTCTTCACTTCACGAGTTTTCATCCAAAAGCAATGCTCAAGATCCTTCCTCGGAACGTGGGTTATGGATCTGCTTCCAAGGGAGTTGGGAAAACCCTGACCTTTTGGAAGCAGAGATCATGACACCCCCATAGGGAAGCAATCAAGTCAGTTGAATGTCTTCTACTTAATTCACCTTCATCTAGCGGCAATCCAGAACTCATCCTTGAACTACTAAATCTAATACTGTACAATAGCTACTTCAGATTCCAGACCACATTCTACTTACAACAACGGGAACATCTATGGGGTCATCAATGGCCCCAGTCTACGCGAACACATTTATGTACCATTTTGAAAAACAACATGTATTGGATCACCCCAGGTGGTCAGAATACATATTAATGTGGAAGTGCTTTATAGACGACGTATTTGGCATATGGTGTGGCCCAGTGGAAGACCTCTCTCTATTCTTGGAATACCTTAACTCTGTACATGACAGCATCAAATTCACCATGGAGGTGGGTAAGTCATCATTACATTTCCTGGATGTAAACATATAGAAATCAAGAACAACACCTTATCAACAACAGTCTATCATAAACCAACAGACGCCAATAATCTTCTTCACTTCACGAGTTTTCATCCAAAAGCAATGCTCAAGATCCTTCCTTTTAGTCAGATGTTAAGACTGAAAAGGATCATATCAGACCCAGCAGGATTGGACATGGAGTGCTCAAAACTCATTGACAAATTTGAATCAAGGGGTTATCCGGCATCGGTATTGAGTGAAGCCAAGGAAAGATCTGATCAAAGAATTAAGGAACAACTATTGACTGTCAAAGATAAAGAGAAGGAACCTCCACTTCTATATATATCCAAATTTTCTCGTCAGAGTTTCCAAATTAGCAAGACAATCAGAAAACATTGGGGAATACTTCAAAATGATCCACCATTTCACAAACTATTCCCTAAGGCACCAATGATGGCATTCAAGGGAGGCCGTAATCTGAGGCACAAACTGGTTAGGGCTGAAAGACAACCTAAAGAGAAACAACTATGCCTCACAACAAAGAAAAAAGGCACATTCCCGTGTCTAAACTGTTCACACTGTAACAACGTGGTGAAAGGTGATTCTATCAACCATCCCCAGACCGGGAAAAAAATTAAACTGAAAGACTATGCAACATGCCTTACGCCTTGAGTAATTTACTCAATCAAATGTCTGTGTGGACTGTTACATGTAGGTCAAACAACCAGACCTGCGAAGGAGAGGTGGACCGAACACAAATCGACCATCAGATGCAAAAACATTAAATTACCATTAGCAAGACATTTTTGGGAAAACCATCACTCCATAGCACAACTAAAATTTCAAATTTTGGAAGTGGTGAGACGCCCCTATAGAGGGGGTGATTATCAATCTATTTTTATAAAGACGAGAAAAGTACTGGATCCACTACTTGGACACACTTGTCCCAAAAGGTCTGAATTAAGAGTTCTCTCTCAGATGCTTCATCTAACCTACATTGAAATTTCACTTATTTCCACATAGATGTCGTATGTCGATCAGATGGATATTTATATCATTATGAACACATCTTTCCCATAACCATTTTTCACTGACTCTTTCTCCATATTACAAACTAGGTTTCTAAAACTAGAGTGTTCCCCTGCAGATGATGCCTTTACTTAGCAAGAGACAGACAGAATGAATACCACACACCATTGTTTATACGGTGGTCTATATTAGGATCATATGGTAATCAGGTAAAAAAAAACTTTTACAAATTACTAGCGGTAACCTATAAAAAGGTCCTCTTCTGTGGTTGCATTTATACAGTTGGGTATTCCAAACATACTGATATGTGGTTGTCAACTGATCACTAATTGTGTTGCACTTGTTATATTCTCATATAAAAGAAACTAAATAGGATCCTGATTACCACAGCATCAATACTGAATATTGTCCTTAAATATATTATATTTGATGCACCAATGGTAGTCCATGTAAAAGGGCACCCGCTTCACACCAAGTTACAGCATTAGTTCAATATGTGTAATAACAAGTTGAATATTGTTATCTCACTGACTTATTTATTTCTTATTACTTTGCATCTACAGCGCACCTTAAATTTGTCTGCCCCTGGGTAGGTGAATTGTGCAGATGACACACACTTGAAATATCTAATTTGTTTAACACGATTTACGTGGTTAAATTGATCCAGACTGCTTGGTTTTGTACCGCCTGAATCATTGCACATACAAATCCCTATCCATTAATTCTTCCAGATTGAAACCTACTCTATAGTACACATTCCAACATGGAACCCATGTTAGAACTTGGTAGCACTTAGTCCCTCTTTATTCTCTATGACCCACCCAGTTATTCACTTCACCTATCCAATATGGCGACTTCCTATTCGAATGCTGCAGACCACCATTGCCATGGCAACCACAGCGCTTTCTGGAAGGCAGATGAACCCTTGATCGGCACATACTGATTAGAGTTATCTTGCTCACGGACCTGACGGTGATCATTCCTTTCTCTTGATCACTACAGACACCGGCCAAGAGATACTGAACACTATCGATATACTTCTGTGAACGGTAGCGACTCGTGCATCCACTATTGACTGCCAGTTCCAGTGACCAGCTCCATAGCAACTAGCATGCGCTTTGCCTACGCGCATGCCTGGCACATATTTGCTTTAAACAGGTACTTCAATTCAGAGATATAAGCCTCCAATATTTATTCCCTTTCATACTCGTAGGAGTGTCTTTAATAGCCTATATTTGCTCTCTCCCATTTAGAGCATGCCTTGTGCCACAAATTTGCACTAAATAAAATAAGTTTTTGAACACGCTGTGTGCCGTATCTTTAGCCACGAGTTATATACATTAGTGTGACCTTCCAAGCGCAAAACGATTTTCCTAACTATCTCATCTTTGTTCAAACACAATGCACTAAACAGCTCACCTGATCCTACTCTTCAGGTGACATATGACCCTCTTTTCTTTTAACCCGCAGATAAGGTTAGCTTTGCTGAATCCATCAAAATACAATTACATTGCATTACCTGCAAATAAAGGATTAATTTTCTTCACGCCAAGAGAAAGACATTTCCTTTAATTTTTTTCTGAATGTGAGTAATTATGTCTACCATTTTCATTGTTTCTCATCTGAATTATCATTGTCCTTTTATATGTATATTAATTGGCTTCTTATGCCGTAACATTAGCCAGACTCCATCGAGAACACAATATTAATTACTTACCAGCCCCTCATACAATGGGTTGGCATTGCGATATATTGACAAGCTAGCATACTAATGTTCAATAAATTGGTGCTCACCGGGTGCTCTTGAGACACTGAATGTCTAAAACCAGTAGGACACTGGACAATGGAAATATCGCTTAAAAGTGTATAGTATGATATACAACGATGATCTAAGCATCCTGTATTTTCTATATTCACCCTCACAGTTCAGATTTAGATCTCACCATCTGTGCTGTATTTTTTTGTCATTGATTTGTTATACTATGTAAAACATTCTCATGGGAACTACTTTTCTCTGTCCCCCCCCGCACCCTCTCCTTACCTGTTTCCTCCCCCGTTTTCTCCATCTTCTATAATTGTTTTCAATGCTCCCCAGTTCAATTAGACTCAAGAAGAAGAGGAAAAATCCTCGAAAACGCATCAGCCAAATAGATTGAACTCATGGATTTTTTTTCTTTTGCTTTGAATGTCAATATTCACAATTGAAAATAATTTCCGTTTGATTAAATATTCCTAATTTCTTAAACTGAGAGTATTATTGAACACAATCGAACGTGTTTTTCATGTTGAATCTTGTTTGAACCATTGAATGTCCTTCGACAGTATAATATAGTGTGCAGGGGACGGGAGGGCTCCCAAGTTGGATCCTCTTGTTCTCCTCACATTTTCATTGCTGCCTGAGACCATTTTAATTGCCCCAGCCTGGCCCTCTTCACCCGCAGTACTGGAAGGGTTGGCATAGGAGAGAACAGTGGATAGTACAATTGGATGATATGATAGAGGTCCATAAAGGGGGAGTCGGTGGATCTAGACAGAGGAGGAGACAGCACAGAAGGGCGAGTTAGTCATAGGAAGGCAGTCAGATTGGTTCATATTATATAATCCTTAAGATGTAGGACGCATAGTCATCAGCTGATAGTGAAAAGGAGATGGCATAAGAAGGAATGGGGAAAGCACAGACTGCATGTCTCTGTATAGCCTACACGCATGGGAGTTGGGAGAGGAGACACAAGTAGTGCAGTATGATGATTTAGTAGTGTCAAGACAGTGCATATATCATGGAGTGATTCATTTTACGAATCAAGGAGCCACAGACTGTGGATTTTAGGTCAAGGATGTAGGTGTATATGCATCATAGTCTTTAGTTGTTCGATGACTGGGAAAATCCAGGGTTTCAGGTGAGGGCAAGAGAGAGTCAAATAGAAGACACTATCGAGGTGCTCAAATGCAGCTAAAAACTGGTAAAGCAGAGGATAGGGAGCTTGGATGGAAGATCTGATTTGGTTAAGAAAGGGTGATAAGGAGTCTTGTTTCAATTTGCATTGGGTTACACAGAAGTAGGGTGAAGAGAAAGTGGAGGCATACAGAGACAGAGACATTTTTAAGGCAATGGGCATATGTCTTGGGTAAATGAAGGGGTCAGTTGCATTTAAGAAGGAGGAAAGGAGGATGAAGTCTAATACATTTCTATGATTTTCTATAGGATGGCAAAGTTTAGGGGTTTGCGAACTTTGATCTTGATTGGGAGGTAAAGGTCTTCAATGAGCATAGTGGGGGCATCAGAGGGATTCCAGTAGCATATGCAGGTCATGGAGGGAGAGTATAGTGTGATAGGGGTGCAATAGATGAAAATGATAATGGGAGAGGTTGGTGCAAGAGGCAGCCCACCTTTAGATCCTGGCTGGGATCAACTATCCATGCCAAGTCACCCCATCCACCCAACCTCCCCATGTTGCTGTCAGATTGCTAGCATGGATTGTATGAGAAGGATAGATAAAATAGTATGCATTTGTCTGAATAATGTATTTGGGATATCATATAGATGTTGACAAAAGAAACAAAAACAGCCATGTACTTAACACAACTAAAACTGTGAGGATTGTCTTTATCCCAGGTTGGTCTCTCTACTTGGTTCGCTTTTCAGTATAGTTGCACTTACTAAAAGCATTTACTAAAAGGTATCTCATTTTCTTCAAGCTTGGGTCCTGTGTCATGCCCAGTTCTTGTGAGGTGAAGTGATATCTTATAGTCTCAGGGTGAAGTCTCTTCCATTCTTTGGTGTTTCGGTTCTCTGGAGTCTTAGGTGAAGTTGGAAGTTTGACCATCATCAGATCTTTCCGGGTTCCTCTGAAGTTGTGGACTGGTTGAGACACAACTGTAGTTAGGCCCTATTTGGGAGTGGTTCTGGTCACAAACTTGTATGCAAGGGAATTCAAAGCTGGCAGTCTTAGAAAGTAGTTTCCTATGTTATCCCCTCGTTCCTGCGGAAGGGTACTGGCTCCAGTCCCCTCCCCCAACTCACAATATCCATCCTCAATGACTCGCCAAGTGCTTGCTCCTGAGGGGACTGTTTAAAACTTCCCTCCCTGTTCCTCATCCTCCGTAGGCCTGACTTATACCCACTCAATGCTCTGCAATGTGTTTGGTCCTTCAACATTTCCAGGGTTACTATTAAAAGGTTTAGGGTCTGCCCATGCTCTCTCCTATACCTCTGGGCTTTATACGTTTGCTTCTCCAAACGTTCATTAAACCTCTCCAACCTCCTATTAATGTATCCATCCTTCTGGCAAAGCTACTCCTTCCCTATACATGTATAAGGCCTGAGGGTCTTGTCACCAAGTTTGATTTCTCCCAAACCCATCTTCTTGTACTCTGTTTTTCCCTCACTTCCTCTTCATCTTCCCCAACCTCCTGCTAAATATCTTTAATGCTCACCCTCTTCTTCTACTGGTCTCAATCAAACTTTCAAATGTACTATGCTGGACCTCCTCACCTCTTCCAGAGCGTTCTCAAGCTTTCTTCCACTAACTCTACTGCACCATCTATCCTCCTCTGTATACTTCTTAACTATCTCCCAGTAACTCTGTTGCAACTCTGCTCCTCTTCCTATACCTGCAATATCTCAAACACTCTCCCACTAACATTATGGTACATTTTACGCTCCGTCTGATCTTTCCCAAACTCTCTCCATATTGAACAATTGCTCCTCCTGTTTGCATTCTTTCCTCCAGTCTTCCCAAAATGAGATTAATTTCAGTATTACATGTGGGTGGCTCCACCCTTTTGCACTGCCTCTTCTGGACTAGGCACAGTGTTTAGGCAATAGTGGTACAGATGTCTGGTAGGTGTTTTTCTGGCACAATGTGGCAAAAGGGCCATTGAAAAGATTGTGACTCTTCCCTCCTTTCTCATGTGCTGAGTTGATTTTGATCCAGGCTGCCATCTAGGCATTGGACAACCCCCATTTTAGAGTAGAAGCCCTCCTCAGGAGCAGGACGCATCACTAGCCTCCACTCTTCCTGCATGCATGCATTGTCCTAATCATGGTCTCTCATCCTAATCCTCATCCCATTCCTTAGCCATAGTAATATACTCCAATCCTAGTTTCTCATCCAATTCTCTAGTCCAACACCTTTACTCAAATCCTAGCTTCTTACCCTAGTCTCTGATTTTTGTTGTAGTACCTCTTTCTAGTCACTCATCCTAGTCCCAGTCCTTGCCCTAGGCCCTTTTTCTAGTCCCTCACCTCTCAACCTAGTCTGAAAACGATCCCACATCATAGTCCGTGTCCCTCCAGCTAGTTTCCTGTCCTAGATCCTTATCCTAGGCCCCTCATCCTAGTCCTTGTCTCTCATCCCTGTATTTTAATGTCCTAGTATCTTATCATAGTCCCTTTTAGGGGTGGGAAAACTGGAAAGCGTCCTTCGAGCGCAAGAATTAATGAATTTCAGGCAATGTTCGTCCAATCTGCAAATTCCTCCCGTGGGGATGAAATTCCCTGTTCCAAGCCTTTTTCCAATTTAAATTTCATTTGTTTAAATTAATTTTTTCATGAAAAAAAGTACATTTCTGACATTTTCCCATCTGAAATTTCATATTTTCCCCAAATTCTGTTTTATAAACTGTTTTTCGTCCCCTAAAAACGAAATTTCCAGAAAAAAAACGAAATTTCCAAGCATAAAAAAATTCCACCAAAAAATGTGCCAGAAACTTGCTGGCAGTAATTTCATCTATCTCAGTCCTTGTCTCCTGTCCTAGTTCCTTAGCCCTGTCGCTCATCCTAACCCCTCATCTTCGTTTCTCATAATAGTTCCTTGTCCTAGTCCCTTGTTCTACTTGTCTGTCTGCATGCTATTTGATCCTTCTTACAGCAGTAATAATGAGCATATATACATGAATGTTTGGCATCTTTTTGAAAGGACATGCATGGTAAATAGATGCTATGTCTTGGTACATTATAATATTTTCATCTATCTGCAAGCCATACTTATGAAGCAGTGCATGCTCTCCTGAATATGGTCTCATATATGATGTTTGTCTGTATCATTCAATAGTAATGCAATGCTACCTTATAGTATTATAGTAAATGATTGTTAGGGATTCTACAGTTCTGATGTACATAATTTACGATGGTGGTCAATTTTGTCACATAGTCGTGCTTTCATATTATATATGATCCCATGATTGACAGAACAGACATCAAAAGCATTTTATTGTCCTGTGCTTCATGCTGCATCAGCTGCAGACCTTGTGGCTTAACTGCTCTTCAGCTTACATATTCATTAAACTGGGCACATTCTTTATGGGGCTGACGCAAAATCATGCCTAAAACCATAAAATGCAATGAGCTGCAAAAGCCAAAACTATTGGCTTTACCAATGTGTTTATATATTGTGGTGATATTTGTGAACGCCTTCCATACATTGTAGGAAATTGGAAATAAACTATCATTAAAAGTTTCATGATCATTCTGTGATTTGTCTTATGGAATTACCACCAAATTCAAATATCGTTACTATCACTCAGTCCAGCACAATTACGAGTAAGCTAATGGTGATACCAATTCCCCATTATATAGTCCTGTACCAGTGGGTATTTTTTGGGTATTTTGATGGATCAACATCTTTGATACAGCCTTGCTGTCCTGAGCACTGAGCACAAGACCATAATGCCTTTTTTGCTTATTGTATATATCGCCTTGTACCTAATTTATGCTGTTATACTGGTAGTTGGGTCACATCTGTATGTGTCTGTAAACTGGTTGACCCATGCTCCTTCACTACTGTATATAACTGTAACTGTGTTCTATAAGATTATGCACTCAGATGCCCTTGTGCCCGTTGCGCTTTACAAATAAATAAAATACAAATACAAACACATGGCTTAAATCAACTGTGGTAAATCCACTGATTTTTGGATGTAAAGTGGGGGATTTACTTGCAGCTATTTTGGAGGAAAATCCTTACCTCAAATAAAATATATGTGTCTCAGAATGTCTTTACACTGAAATATCATGTAGCTAATGTTAAGAGGACAAAACTCATTCATGAAAAGCATGCTACGTTGCAGCCTGTTATGAAAGAAAAGAAGAATGCTTTAGCATGTTTGCTGCCATGTGGAAGGGTAATTAAATAATAGCCTATCCAGCAATGAAATTTAGTATTCTATAAGGAAATGGTACAAAAAAGTTATTAAAATTCACATAGGAGATCTAGTTTGCCTATGAACAGAACACACATTCTGTTAGATTGTCATTGTGAGTACAGCCAATGTAAAAGTACATGTATGTTACATGAGACAAAATATATCTCATGCAGCTCTTACATTTTGTGAACCTGAGCTGTGAACTCTGGTTCACCTAAACACATGTATGTTTATGCAGACGTCTGCTGTTTTGAAACCAGGAATGCACAGTTCCATTATATATTCCTTTGATCAAGGCATGAAAAAGGGTAATGGTTCAGCTGAGTTTACTCAAAGACAAAGGTTTTGTTTCCAAATTACAAAAATGCATGAAATGCAAGCTTTATATTTGGGATTCAGCCCATATACATAGTCTTGTATTTCTAATCTGATCAGAATATCAAAAAGTTCAGTGTTTTGTGTATCAGTAAGTGTTTTCCTAAAAGTAGATCCTTCAAACAGTCCCTAGCCTCTGACCTTGGCAGAGCAGTAAGCCTGACCCATAAACATAGATTATCAATGTGTGCTTTTGTTAAGTAGAGGTGCAAAGTGAGGATTAATGAAGACCAATGCCCCTGTGGCTAGCAGTGTCAGCCTCCCTCTGCCCATGTGTTTCTGAACTCTACATTTCAGATTTCATTTGATTATGATGCATACCCCCCTTTTCCTGTGTCCTTGCATGTGGATGCCATGTCTGCCAAAGGGCAAGGTTTGCCTAGAATTGTTATTCTTATTTTATTTATTTATGTATTTATTTATGTATTTATTTATTTATTTATTTATATATATATATAGTGCCGAGCATGCAGCCATCAGGGCGCATCAAGAGAAGAGGCCATAGCCCGAACCAGGAGATTATCATTCAAAAAAAGCAGTTTTCATTTGTTGCCTAAATTCCACGAGGTCATTTATGGTACGCAAAGCAACCAGAAGTTTATTCCATTCCTGGGCAGCCTGCACCGGGAATGAACAGCCATTCACTTTGACCCAATTGCTCTTGGGGCAGATCTGCCTCATGGTATCGGCGGACCGAGTAACTCTGGTAGACTTTTGTATAGTAACACATTCTTTAATATACTGAGTGGCTTGTCCATAGAGACATTTGTAGACAATTGTAAGGGCTTTGAAACAAATTCTGGCTTTCACATGGAGCCAATGTAGTTTCCGCCTGTGTGCCGAGATGGGTTTGTGCCGGTGTACATTCTTCACTCTCCGGATTGCATAATTTTGCAGCACTTGAAGTTTTCTTAGGCAACCCTTATTTGCCCTGATCATGTAACGCTCACTTGGTATCCATGGGGACGTCACTCAGCCTGTTCTTACCTCTTACGACCTCGAACCCTTCCCTGGAGTCTACTCGACTGGAGACTGGGCCTGAAACACAGGATTGGTAGAGTTTAACTCCCTATTGTCTCTGTGTGCTTGAACCCCTTCTTCCCCGGGGTCCAACCATTCCCTTTGATCGACAGCTCACCTGTTTTCTTGGAAAGTGTGCTCTACGTCCTGCTGTCAGCGCAGGGGCACATTGATTGATGCAGGCTCGTTGATGCCTAGTTACTTCACTGGCAAGAGTCCGACAGGTAAGTATAGTGAGTCTTTTGAACAGTTCTCTAACTTCATTCCATTCCTTCCTTAGATGATGGGCGGCTTCCGGGGATGGTGACGTGCTGCTGAGATGAGTAGCACTGAAGGTGAGAGTGCGATGCGCGATGCAACCATTTCGTATTTCTATTGAACTGAGTTCTTTTTCTGTGTCTTTTAGGTGGATGTCGGTTATGAAGAAGAAATGCGCTGAGTACGCGCGGTATGCAGCGCCTCTAGATGTTTCCACGCTAACCTGGAGTGTCTTTTCCCTCTTGCAGATGGATGAGAAGTTCCGGAGACAGAGTTCTCTCAGAGCGGCTGGGATTCAGCAGTGGCGGCTGCTTACAATGGGCGGGGGGGCGCCGCCCCCCCAACCCCAAAGAGAGAGAAGAAGAGAACAGAGTATTTCTCTTCTTCTCAACTAAAATGCAAATTAAATTTCTGCAGAGCGGCAGATTAATAATTTATTAATTAATCTGCCGCTCTGCAATGCTGTGCTGTTTGGCTGGGCCTGGCCTGCTGCTGCGGAGGCCCGGAGGGGCGCGTCCTGATTTAGTTAAAAATCTGTAATGTAGAGTGCGTGGAGCTCGTAGCTCCACGCACTCTACGTAACTACTCTGCCATTCAGGAGGCTGGCGGGGCGCTGGAGGGGTGGCCCCACACTCTTGGAATTGTGCGCAAACAGCGCACCACCAGCGGGTGATTCCAAACCCCTCCTACCTACTGTATGCTGGCAGGCCATGCAGCATAGCAACAGGTAGTTTTGGATTGTCATTGGCTGTTTGCCAGCCAATGACAATCCGTGTGTGGACTGGTGTGGGCGGAGATAGGTGGGCACACGGTGCCTCACCTTCTCTTTCTCGTTCTTTCGACAGGGCCTTGCTGGTGTGGTGGTCGTGTGCGTGCCAGCTGTCCCTCCCGAGTAGGCCCATCCACGTGTGCTGCTGTGCCTGCTGCCTGCTGCCCGCCGTACGCCGACAGAGTATCTGGCGAAGACCAACTCCAACAACAGTGATTTGAGGTAAGTGAAACAAACCGTAACCGACGTTGTGTAAAGCATGCAAGCCCAACAGGCCCATTATAACACAAGTCGTGTTATAATTGGCCTGTTGGGCTTGCATGCTGCTGCTAAACTCTTAGTCTTCACCATGCGACATGCTGCATGGTGAAGACTAAGAGGTTTGTCGTGTGTGGCGTGGCCAGCAGTTGCGGGCCGCAGACTGCAGCACTCTGCTTACTGGCGAATGCAAGATGCTGCATGTCACAGCTCCCGCCGCGGCCCGCCGACCATTGTGTTGTGCCACCGGGCCTTCACCAGGATTGCAATCATGTCCTCCTGACCTGGACCAGTATTGGAATCCTGGTGAAGGCCAAGTTTAAAACAGTAAATGACCACTACGTATTTGAAATACATAGTGCTCATTTACTTTTTTAAAAGTGCCCGAGGCGCCCTCGGGCAAGGTTCGGTCTTGGGGTCTCTGGCGCACCTCCATTAGGAGGTGGGTCAGCTCAGTGGGGAGAGAGGGAAAAGCAAGGTAGCTTTGCTGCTGTATTGTTGTGAGCAGTTCGGAAGTCACGGGGTATTGTTGGTCTATTTGTGTGGTTTAATTAGAGTGAATAAAGCAGCGGTGGGCAAACTGCAGTCCCCCATATACTCTGGTTCACAATTCTTACAATTCACCGACCCATTGACTCTGGTAGCTAGGGCTGATGGGAGTGGCACGGCACCCCATAATGTCCAGAGGGCTGTGGTTTGCCCCATCACTCAAATAGAGGCATTTGTGTCCAAATAGGGGCCTGTTGTGCGCATGGTGATAGGGTGCACAGGTTGGAGTGGCAGTAGGATAATTGGGTGTGACTTGTGGAGGTGTAGAGTTCTTAATGTAACATAGAATAGTCATGTATAGCACCTGTATGCCTCTTTAATGGCATGTCTCTGGGAGTTGGCCTGTGCATGCAGTACAGGGATGTCAGATTTCTGTTTCTGGGTTTGTTTCTAGATGTTTGACACAAAGGGGATGGAAGAAGTTGTGTCCAGGTGGGGTCCTCGTGTGCCTGAAGTCATACGACAGCTATTTTCCTCGATTCCCATAAATTTGAAGAGCTGCACCAAAGAACCACGCGCACTCGTCTTCTTTTACCATATTACACTGTTTAAGTGAGTACTGAACACTGCTTCCTGGAAGTTACTCACCCCAGTAGATCTCAGCTGTGCAACCGTCTGGGACTTCAGGGTGGCCCACCCAGAAGGCCCAGAGGTTTGCACAGCTGAGATCTACTGTTGCGGTTGCAATACAGCAACCTTTTCCAGAAACCTGTTTCGCTCATATTGTGCTTCTGGTATGATCTTCAGCCTGAGCTAGTGACGGGTACCCAACAGCTTGAAGGCAAACGCTGGCTCCAGCACAAAGAAAACGGGCTGCCTCCCTTTAGTAATGTAATGAAGCGAGGCCCAGCCTACTACTGGCCTCCCATGCTGTGAATACAATCACGTGTAACCTGGCCCTTCTGCAGAGGGGGAACTCCATCCACTGCCACCAAAATTACTAAATAATACTGCCTCGTCTTCTTACTGCAAATTGTAGGCGTCCCATTAAGATTGGGAAATGTATTGTTTGTTGGAAGCAGGCACGCGCCCAAGTGAAATGCTGCATTATGTTTTGATCCGCTCACGCTGTTTGCATTGATGCAGACCCTTTTTACTTTACAAAGAACAGCATGACTGTTCGTGTTTGTTGCCACAGTACTTGCAATTGCAAAGAGTATTGAGTCCAATAAACTGTAGGCTTGTTGGACTGAGCCTGGCCCTGGAGGCTCTGCGACACAGCCATCCATCGAGCTATCAAGCAGGGCAAAAATATCATGTTGGTGATTGAGATCAAATATTATAATGGAAAACGTATTGTTACAGCTCGCAACCATTGCAGGCCTCCTCATTGCTCACTTTAACAGAGCAAACTTGTTGAATGTATAGGAAAAGTCACTAAATTCTTGGTCGGCAGACCTGGATTATTTTCAGTGGCCATACCAAGCTCTTGTTGCTTGCAAGCTCTTGTTGCTTGCAAAGATGCAAATAGCAAACCTTATAGTTCTTTAAGACTTGAGTGCAAATGTTTTTGGTGCCAGAGAGAATATGATTTTCAAAGAAAATGTCTCATAATTGTTGGTATGTTATGTTACTTGGCATTTATATAGCGCCTTATGTATCATTGGTATGACTTCAAAGCGCTGGTAGGTTGAATGCCCTTTGGAAGGTGAATATATTCATTGGCTCTGTGTGCACCATTTTAGTATCAGGGAGAAGACAATTTCAGTGTCTGAACACCTTGAATTCATGGGAGTAATTTCAGGGGGGACAAGGGTGTTTGTGTCCCCCAACTTTTGTAGCACACCATTTTGTCCCCCTCATTTGGCAGGGGGTGGGGGGACTTTCATTTAAATGTCATATTTTAGCTTAGTTGCTCCCCATTTCAAAAAATGCCTAAAATCCCACCTTAGCAAGAGGATGAAGACATATGAATGCCAGTAACAGCATGACATACATATATGTTTCCATCATTACTGACTATATAATGAATGTCTTTATGCATACACCATAGTACCAGCTATTCTCAATACAAGCTGCTGTAAAATACACCATCACACACACACTTGCACACATAAGAATAATGTACCACCATTAGTATGTAAAACCTAATGCTTTTTTTTTCATATTTCGGTGGGTTTTTTGGACAGTAAATTGCACATTTTGGAAAATTTTTCGAAAATTGCCCTGGGGAAATATACGCCCCACCAGGTTTCAAACTCACCAGCCGCCACTGGGATTCAGGTAAGCGTTTGAAGCTCGTACAGTCTTTAAAAATAAGCGAAGATTTGCTGAATGCTTACTAATGCCTTTTTTCTGTTCTTTTCCCTTTTCCTTAGGAAGCGGCGTGCCGGGATGGGAATGACACCGCTGAAGATGCCCGCAGAACAGAAGAAGTGATGAATGATGGGCAGAAGTGCCGCATTTTAAGGCTGTTCTTAACGGTGTTCTTGTTCTTGCAGGAGCTTAGCGCAGAAGAAAGATGCAGGCCTACTGGAGACCGATCCAAACATGGTTAGTGTCACGCTGCAGGTGCAGAAAACACAAAGCATGTTTCTCAGCCTGGGCGTGGCTTAAATAGTCTCTGGGTATCCCAGGTTTATCTGGGCTGAACCACACCCAAAGGACTAGACTGCACATGCAGTTTTGGGAACCGAAATATGTGGGCGCATCCATCTTGTCCCCATCAATGCACTTCAAGTCCAATCCCCAATGTTATCCTATGGGAGTGAGTGAGTCTGGTGCCACAAGCGCCAAATCTGACTCCAAGTGGGTTTTTAGAGGGATGGAGAGGCCCTTGAGGGCCATGTAGGTGATCGTGGCCTGGCTCCAGCCTGACATCTTGGAGGGCTGGGGACATGAGGGGCAGGAATCATGACAGATCAATAAGGCACTACAATAATCGATTCTGGGCATTACGATAGCACGAACTAGCGTGGAACAGTTAGCTTCAGAGACATAAGGCATCATCAATCTCAACAGTCTTAGATGATATTGGGTCTTGCCTATAACTGTGCTAATGTGGGTCGACAAACTCAGAGATGGTTCAAGAGTTATCCCCAAGGTTTTTACTTTGCTAGCAACCTTGATATGGTGCTTCTCAATTAAATTATTTATATCTAAGAAATTATTTCTGCATCTTTTTCATAATTACCACACAGCTCCATAAGGAGCGGAGTGTCATCTGCATAGTTGGTAAAACGGACTGCAAGGGTGTCCAAGAGGTCACATAGTGGACAGCAAAATACATTGAACAAGGCAGGAGAAATGCATGCCCCCTGCGTAATTCCACACTCCACTATTTCAGACCCTGAGAGCACATATTCCCAAACAATCCTGCACATCCTATTGTTGAGGAAAGATCAAAGCCAACAAATCGCATTCTTTGAACAGTTCCCCACACTACTCAGTCTTTCTAAATGTTTTTCGTGATCCATGAGATCGAAGGCTGCTGATAGATTCAATAAAATCAGCAGCCCCAAATTACTTTTATCCATAATCTTTAGTATTTCAGTTTGAAGATCTAAAATATCACTTTCTGTACCATGAAATGATCGAAACCCTGACTGCCTATAGTGTAAAATATTATTTTTTCCAAATGTTGCTGCAGTTGTAAGGTGGCTAGCTTGTCTACAGTCCTTAGGAAAAGGAACATTGGTTATGGGCCTGTAGTTAGTGTATGATTTACGATCTAGGCCATGCTTTTGTTAACGACACATTCTTTTTAAAAACGTCTGGTACTTCATTCCTTTCAAACGAGGCATTTACAAAGCGAGTCAAAAAAAGTAAAAATAGATCAGTATTATCCAGGATAATCTTAGATGGAAGTATTTCACCATAGCAGGTGGTTGGCCTCATGTTTTTCAGGGTTGCTATCATAGTAGCTTGAGAAACGGATTCAAAGGAAAACATGTGTTTTTCTTGATGAATTGTTGCTTCTGTACTCTCTGCTGTTACCACGTGGGTTGATTAACTTAAACTATTTCTAATATTACCCTGTGCTGTTTTAATTTTTGGGGAAAAAGCCTGTTGAATGACCTCACAATCCGTTGTCTGCAGAGAGAAGGTGTCTAGTAATGCCTTAGGCTTCTTGAGATGTGTCAAAATTTCGAAAATATTTTTACAATAATTTTTGGCATTCTGGGTAACCAAAGCAGGTGGTGATATTGGTTTCTCACCTGGCCTACACTGCAGTGGCACTTATCAGCACTGCTTTTATTCCTTTCCATTGCAAATATTATCTTCCCCAATGCATGTAGAAGTGTGCTGCTGTTGGATAACCTCCTTTAAGAAAATCTCCTTTGAGGTGACACTTTTAAAGGCATTGAGTGACTAGCTGGTGTTCGATTCCGTTGTAATCGTTGGTGTTTGAATGTATACATCTTGCCTGAAGGATGTTTAACTGCCAAGAGGTGTTATGATGGTATCTGCACTCCAAAATATTGTTTATGATGTGGCAAAGGCTGTGGAGAGGTCCGCACATTTCAATGATTTCAGCTCTTACTCATTTTTTAACATCTCTTTATGAAATGGTGACTTTTTAATGAAATCTAACACTGAATTAAATCGTGTATGAATTCTAGGAGTATTAACATGTTATAAACTGTAAATGTATGTATTATGTGAATGTATTTATACTGGTATGTGCTCAGTGCATGGTTTGTAATATCTTTGTACTATTTTGTGAAAGGTTTCATTTAAACCATATCACATTAAATGCATGTTTAAACCATTACTTCATACATGCATCCTTTGTTGAAATGAAACCTTCAGCCTGCATGATTTTAGTCCAACAGATAATAGTACCTGCATACCTTGACGTCTTAATAATATATCTAGGTTTGCCTGCCCAGTACCGTATGCCAATACAGTGTATCTGGAATAATTTTCCAAAATTACACTCCGGACCAAATTAGGCTGTTGCTTTACACTTTTCAGAAGTTATATTGGGTTTTTCACTTGTTATTTAGATGCCTTCATTCATCTGATTGCCCCACCATTTCGTAAATGCACCCCAACTTCTATCTGGAAAATGTTCTGTGCAAAGCTTTGTTGGCTGCAACTTGCTCAGGATCTCTGGATTCCATTATTGTTTCTTCCACATTAGTCTCTATGTGCTTTTTCATTTCTGTTTGGGGGTAGGTGTCCAAGCAAAGTATTTGAATTACTTCACCTCATGTTATTGGTAATTCAGTCTTAATGTTCACACTGGTGTGTTTTAGGGTCCCAGATCATATTTTTACTTTTGAGTATTTGATATTCTATTTGTGTAACAGTCTTTTTTCTCCAAACTCAACAATGATTGCAGAGGGTTGCTTGTTCTCACAAATATCATGGAGTGACCTGCGTACATCAGGAGGTGCATTGCTAACACACCTACAAGGAGCTAATCAAGTTCATTTGTTAGAGCAGAAGGTCATTTGTTTAACGGGTAAACAAAATCGGAACAAAAAGGCATCCTTGCTTGATTCATTCATAAGTTAGAGTCCTTTCAGATAGTTACCTCTTAATCTAATAATATACTTTGATCAATAATGCTATATGCTATAAGTATATCTAATAAACGTTATTATTATTAATTATTGACATAAGATGCTTTTCCATTGAGAAACCTTGAAGCTTTTTAAAGAGCCTTGACCTGTGAACGCCAAATCATACGTGTGGTATGTACATCAACATTTTACAACCAGTCATGGATGTTTCAAAAAATCCTTTCACTGAAGACCTTTTCTTCTGACCCTATCAGGCTGATTGTTCTGTAACTCAGTGGATTAATAATCATTAGATTTTCTATGGTGAGTACATAAACACATCAACAATAAGAGGACTGGAAAGCTGCAACTCAGTGCATTCGGTTAATGCTTTGCTTAGCAGACGATTTTGAGGTGGAATTGACCCCTGCAGTCAAATCATAAGAAAGAGTTTACCACTGACCAGATCTATCACTTTATTCTGGAGTCTTGATAAGTAAGGGACCGTTTGATCATATAAATGACTGCCAGAAAGCTCGTCAATGCCAGAAGTGCTTTAGACTATGACCTGTCCTCATTACAAGAATGAACTGCATTATTAATTGTAGAAGTGGGGCCACACTATCAACACACCAAAGGTAACAGGAAGTATAGGCTCTGAGAATGTTATCCACATGAGGAGCGCAGACAAAATGACAGAGGTTAGGCCAATTTACTGAACCAGACCTTTTTGCGTTTCACTACTATTTTAACACCACCAATATACCATTCTGATTCATTAGGCCTAAGGTTTAACACTAAGAGGACAGAGTCTGCTGTCTGCTGCTTTAGAGGTAGTTACTGACACTAGGCCCATTTCTGAATTTTCTGTTATTTACTAAATCAAACTGCAGTCCTGCTTCTCTTCACAGAAAATCGTGACGCTAGAGTCCTTGGTTGAGGTGCAGCACATGCATTAGCTATTGTGTCGAGAATTAGACCCTAACTGTTCCTTCTCATGAAGCTGTCCGCAGGACATTTTAGCATTACACAAAGTAATATGTTCTGTCCTATTCACAGAGCAGACAAACAAGAGTTACTAAAAGGGCATTTTTTTCAATATGAACATAGACCTTGTGTTGAAAGGATGCCAAAACACAGGCACTGGTTCTACTGCCCTCTATCTAGTATTTGGGCTGCTGGGTACATAGTAGGGGGCTTAGAAACACACATCAATACATAGACTTTGTTCTCCAAGAACAGTGCTTTAGTTACAATTCTCATGAGGCCACCAGCTTCACAAAAGATATGGGGTCCTGGCTGGAAGCCTCTGGGCCAGAGACATCAACCTGTTACACTAAGATAGCTGCAAAAAGTATGTTACAGGTTGTGGGGCTACAGGCATGAGAACAAGGGGCTTTCCAAGAGGACAGGTTGCATGCGAAAGAAGCTCACAGTTTCAAGTTTGTTGTCACAAGGGGCTAGATTATGCAATTAGGGTATTTGATTTGCAGGGAGATTCCTTAACTATGTTACTAGGATTTTACTAACCAATACAATGTCATCATGCATGTTGTGTTTAGGTACTCATATAGGTCAGATCCAATGGTGATGAAGGAATTAAAATACACCTGATATTTTCTATTATATGTTAATCTGGTGTTTTTTTCCTTTACATTTTGTAACCCAATATGGGTGGGTCGGAATTTTCAGTTTTTCAGTTCCACAGAGCTAACTGACTCTACCGGTCGTTTACTTGCATGCATTAAAGCTGTTTTCCTTGCAACTTGTGCCTCTCATTATTGTTTCCTGCGATAGCTTGTTTGGGTAAAAACCACATTTTTGATAATCCCAGCGTGATCTCCACTACTCCAGAGGGAATTTGAGGGACTCCTGCCGCACTCCCTGTACTTGGGTGCCCCCCTTCATTAGAGCTGTTTTTGTGTACAACCAATGGAGAGGTGAGCAGGAGCCGTGTTTGTCTAAATGTCTGCCTGATCCCTTGAGGTGGGCTGCAAGACTATGGGGTGCTGGCAATTCGAGTGGGACACAGCATGGAGGGGACTCGGAGCACATGGTAAGTTGAGAACACGTTTATGTGTGAATAGACCATTTATCATTTTGCTGTTTAGCAGTTTTTCTTTTGCTATTTTCTTGGTTACTAAGCTCAATGGTGATATTGATATTTTAATGAATTAATGAGCAGGATGGGAATGCTACTCTGAGAGTGGAAAGACAATGGTCCTCATTACGGGTCTGCTGTTTTTTCTGGCTCGGTTACCGCCGGACTCGTATTACCATTTCGTCTCCGTGATTCCCGGAATTACCGGGGCATTACAACCCCGGTGACCCGGGAATTCCAGAGGCAGAATTTGGTAAATCCCCATTCCCATTGAGTCCTGTAGGACTCAATGGGAATGGGGAAGTGGAAACACCGGTACCATCTGGTGATGGTGGTGGTGTTTTCACATCCGCCTGCAGACGGGCAGTGTTAAACCTGCCAGGTCAGACCTGGCGGGAATGCCACCTCCCGCCTGCAGGACTCGAGATCGGGCGGTCCGGAAATAACAGTGGCGGCGGGTTTACCGCCACTGTTATTTCTGGACCGCCTGACCCTTAATGAGGCCCAATGTTTTGTAGCTGATAACAGAGTTAGCACTCAGTTCTAGAGGGAAGGGAACACGAGGAGGTCTTAAGTACCTTTGTCCCGAGGTAAGGGAACAGAGGAAGAATTTACATTATTGTGTATATAGACGTGTGGTTTTGGGGGCAGAAGCAGGGGGTGAACATTGTGTTTTATTGCAAGATTGAATACAGGAAATTGTATAAATGCAAGTGTTTCTTTTCCTCTTTTTCTTTTTTTCCTCTTCTAGCCCCTTCCCTTTGCCTGCAGGTGTTGTTAGTAATATTGTATATAAAAATGTTTTTGAGGTTGGCTTTGCCACCCATAGTTGTGATAGCTATTGTTGGTCATTGTGTATATAGGTGATGCTAGCAGTTTTGTAAGTGACAGAGTTTGCTTGGTAGGCGCTGTTGGTGATGAGGTAACAGCCAAAGGTGGCTGGTGTTGTAAATTGTTGGCAGGTGTCAATAGAACAATCCCTTGATGAAGAGGGAGCTTTGAAGGTAACTGGAATATGATGTTTTGTGCTTTGAGAACAGCCACAGAGGAAGAGCTAATGAGACTTGATTTTTTAATTTGTTTTTGCTCAAAAGAATTGTGATAATACAAACACGCCATTAGAGCATGTGTGTAAAGCATTACCACAGTATAAGGAAATATTATAAAAGTATCACCGGGAGTCGGCTCAAGGAACTGTGGGGAAAATGTTTTCACCCTGGTCTGAAAAGGGCACACATGATAAAAGTATATTGGAACATTTGACACATATTTGTTGTCAACTTATAAACAAAAGCAATTGAAAACTTGTAAGAGTATTTTAGATGTATGGAAAATGTAAAAGAAGGGAGTGTCTGTAAGAATGGGAGGGAGGGGCATGCCATCACAAATACACTTGGCTTTGACCCTCCACCCCTTTATGGGTGCGTCTCATTGCAACACGCTGTAGGATACACAAAGTTTTCTCCTCCGCAGGGAGAGAAGGGGAAGCCAGGAATGTCACTGGGTGCCCCTGGAGAGACAGTGAACTTAGCCGTCAGCAGCAGGGTGCAAATGTAGGTAGAGGAAGTATTACAGGAAGCAGAACAAGAATGAACGGAAACATTGCAGAGTCGGAACAACAACCAGCAGCACAACACACCTGTAGGGACTGACGAGTTGAGAGCAGGGCAGATATTCATTAAAATATGCAGCCGAGCGGTCCAAGTCCCCTGAAAGGGGCAAGGATGAGTACCATACAAATCAGGACAGACAGGCATCATAGTGGGATTAATTGCATGCATGGGGAAGATGAGACAAAGACAAGGGAGTTACATGGCTCAGAGGAGTGAACCCCTTGGAGCAACAGGCTTTGACCATGGGTCGTCCGACTAGTTCCTTCTGCTGCAGAAGAGAGAGAGTGCACTTCAGTATGTGCCCTTGCCCCAAATTGATCGGGACAATTTAATGTGTATCTTGCCCTCCCTTACAGTGCAGTATCCGATGTGAATTTGAAACATGGGAACCCTGAGACTTTTTTTGAGAAAGGTCCCAACTATAACAACCATCAGACAAGCAAGGATCAAAGATAGCAAATTGCTCCTGGAACACCTGAGGTTCAGGACACTTAATGAAGGGTGAAAATGAAGATCTTACAAAAAAACAAATAATTTGCCTGCAAGAAACGTGGCTTTGCGAACCACCAATTTGCGATGGATATGTGGTTTGTATGAACCCTGCGATAAAACAGCTCAAAGGGCGCCCTGCGTCAGGTTTACTGACATTAATTAAAAATAGATGTCACACAATAGCAGTAAAACAGACATCAAAACCTAATACTTGGACTTAACTTACCAGTGTGGAATGTAAAAATCAAGAACAAAACCTAAATTACAAGGAGGGGAAAAAAATGAAACCAAAAAGATTGGGGATTATTAATTTATACTGGAACACCACAGCTATTAATTCTGCCATATTCATTGACACTGTTTTATCTTCTATCAATCATATGCTCCGTAACAACAGCATATAGATATAATGGTTTGTGAAGATCTGAACATGCACCTATCTTCCCAAGATGGAACGAAAGTTGAACAAACGAAAATAACACTGAGGGCGCGTCTATGGAGCATAGAAATGGAGAAATGGAATATGACTGGGATCAATAGCAATTGTGCAGATGATCATCCCCGAAGCCGACCTGGAAACGAGGCACATGGAATGCGGTCCTCTTTTATTCCTACACTTCTGATGGCATAACAGAGAACATTATAAAATTCACTAACAAAACATCAGCCCATAGTGACCAAAGTAAAATATCAATTGAATGGTCAGTGAACATGCCTGGAACGACTGAAATACAATTTTCCACTTTATGGTTAAATAATGCAATATATTGTTTAAGAATTTCAAAGGTACAAGCCGCAGGCTTAACAAAAACATTCCAGCTGTCTCTTTGCATTGAAAATGATGAATTAGAATACAGAAGGCTGCTGAAACCATTTATGATACCAATGAAGAAAAATCAAAAGCAGTTGAAGAACCATACTCACATATACAATAATCAAATAGTAGGGAAAAAAATGATCTGCATAAGAAATTAAGGAAAGCAAGAAAATGTAATCACAGGCATTCTAGTAAAATTGTAAATAATCTAAAATAACAATATAAGAACTCACTCAAAATGTTAAAGGCAGAAATTATGCAAAATGACACCAAACATATGCTAAGTGCTCTTCGAAATCAAAACACTTGAAATCTATGGAATCTGTTGAATGAAAAAGCTGATCAACAAAACAAACAAATCTTGAGTGTCCCGGAAGTTGATTGGATAACCTATTTTTCTTCTTTATACAAAAAGCGAAAGGACCAATTTGAAGATCCTTTACGCACAATGATGTACTGAAACATATTAAACAGCTAAATCCATTGCGTACCCCATGGCCCCGACGGCCTAAGCAATGAAAAGCTGAAACAGATCCCTGAGGCATGGGCGGACCTGTGCATGAAAATATTCTCGATTATTAATTAAACTAATACTATACCAATTACGTGGAAAACAGCCATCCTGATCCCTATCTTTAAACATGGAGATAGAAAAAGCCTGACGAACTACCGCCCAATAGCACTCCTAGACCAACTCGGTGAGGTGTTTGCAACCCTTTTACTAACTAAACTAACAGATTGGGCAAAGAGCATGGGTAGATGTGATCCCAGGCAAACAGGATTTATAAAGAATGTAGGAACTAATGTCAACTTGCTCCTACTCAATCTTTTGAAATTAGAAGCAATGAAAGACAGAACCACAACGCATGCAGCCTTTATTGATCTACAGCTTGCATTTGACGCCATCAATAGAACATAGTTATGGGACAAACTTAAGAGCTGGAAGTGCCCAATGAACATCTCAGAACCCATCATAGCGTTGAACTCCAATACCTCAATCAAAATTAGACTGTCACAAAAGGGTAATTTATCGACAGAAATCCTTACATGGAATGGATTAAAGCAGGGATGCCCTCTCGCGGCACCCCTGTTCAATCTTTTTATATCAGATTTTGCAGGTAGCCAAACGAACATCTCTACTAATCCTCCAAAATTGAACAACACCCAAGCAGCATACTCTTTAAATGCCGACAATTTGGTTATTCTTGATAGAACCCAAGTCGGTTTGCAAAAAAGAATGTATGAACTGGAAGTATATGTCAAAGCAAACGAAGTTAAGATTAATGTTAAAAAAAATCTCAGGTAATGGCAATCATAAGCCACCCAACTAGGGGAAAAAAACACTAGCAATATTCTTAGAAGGGGAAAAACTAGAAACAGTGACTTCAATAAAATACTTGGGCATTCTGATAAATCAGTCTGAAACAGAAAAGGAATTGGGTACAGAAGCTAAAACAGAAAGCCTTGTCATTAGCACAGCAGGGAATGATCTTGCATCACAAGTACAGAGTATATACAATGATGCCGATTATTGCCTTTTGCAGACAAAAAATAATGCCAATTTTGGCATGTGGCTCAGAAACCATGCGAAATGCTCCCTGCGATCTTTGTATCTATCTAGAAGGGCATGTTTGGAGAAAGATCTTGTCCCTGCCCCCTGCATATCCTGAACCACGGAAACACTTCAAACTGGCATTACAATCAATGGAGTCAGTTAAGAATTGGAAACTACGAACATTATATAGAAAGACGTTGATAGAAGATGGTATCCCTGCGATCGAAATCCTACGACAGAAAAAAACATTGTCAAAACAAACAGTATTAACGATGTGGAAAGAGGCGTGTGGCCAGATAATGAAACAAGAGGACATAACTGTAGATATGCTTGTCAGCCGTCCTCAGAAAGCAAAACTAAGAATACAAAGAAACGACTGGATCCGTACACTACAGAAAAAGGTACAATATCAACTCCCACTTAACTGTGAACTTGAGGTGCGAGCAGTGAATCAATTGCCTCAATACCTGAAAAGATTTCCGGATCGGGTCATGAGAGACACCTTCTTGAGGTTACGGCTTAATTTGCTTCCGACTAGAGAAGTATTAACTAAGTCCAAACAGTTGCCAGCGACATTGGAATTCTGCATATTTTGCCTCCAGCAAGCACAAATTGAAACTTTACAACATATAATCATGGAATGCACAGCGCTTCAAGAAAAAACAACATTTGTTCAGCGAGATGTCGCCTCAAAATAGAGAGAGCAAGGCGCAGCAAAACTGTGTTGGCCTCAAATTTTAAGTGGAAATGATAGATCGTTGACATTCAGAGTCATCCAATTTTTGAACTCTATAATTTCCACAAGTCATAAAGGAATGATAAGTGAACATTTTTAATTGATAAATGTTTGATATTTCAAAATAATTACATTTTGTATTTTCAGAAAGAAAGAACTAATTTACTACATAAGGGAAAGATCAATGAGTAGAAACGTTTGTAATAAACTATAACATTCAATAAAAAAAAAAACTGTGGATTTATGCCCTAGAAAAATACACATCCCGAGAGTAGGGGATATGAAGAGCTTGCTCACCTCCCTGCACATGGAGCAGGTAGACAAGATTTAGAGAAAGGCAGGGTTCAAGGGAGTGATGCTGCATGACACCACACACAATGGCACTCCCTTTAACAACTGTTGAGCGTGGGTGTGGAAGGTTTTGAGGGATCAAATACCTGATAGGGTAGATATGAACTCTATTATAACCTGCACGATGAAGGCAGCTTACATACAACAGATACAAGAGATGTAGTGATTAGAGACAGAGGAAGCGTGGGATAAAAATATACCCTTTTTTGATCACCTGTTAAGTAAGGGTCTCCAACAGAAATACAGGCAGATCTGAGTAAGGTGGTAGGGATAAAAGCGAAACCATAGCCTGAGATACAGGCACACATAGTACACTATTATCAATAGAAGCAGTAGAAGGCTGATGATGGGGCAGAACAGAGGGCAAAAGCCAAGTTAGTGCAAAAGAAAGGAGCAAATATGAACATGGAGGGTGCAGTAATAACCAGCATCACGGACAGACAACCCAAGCCAAGTCCTATACAGGAGGGAGACACTGGGACATAGAACGGGCATGGGAGGTCTCCAAATAAGATGTGGAAGCTTTCAGAGGGGTAGAGGTAGAGGGTTTACAGGGACAAAATCATGGGTGGGGCAGCAACGATGGTCATGCGGGAAGATGGGTCATTTTGAATGAGAATGCAGGAGCATGTCAACCATGCCCTTTACCCTACCACCCAGGCATATTATCCCACCTTTTACCCTTAGCTGCAGCAATATGCTGCTGCCCTTATTCTCCATCACTGCACTGCAGGCGCCCCCCCCCCCCCCACCAAGAGCAGCGCCAGGCATCTGCTCTGGTGTGGGACAAGCACACAGTGCTACTTTCATGCCCCCAGGGTCTGCCACAACTACCCAATAGGACAGCCCTCAGAGAACATTAGCGTGCCCAGTGCTATTAGTAACTTTCAACCGGGAAGAGGAACCCTGAGTGGGAGTGAGAATAGGGAATAGGACAATTTCTTTTCTGGTCAACAGAGGGGCCACCAAATCCTGCATTAGGGAGAGCTTGTTCCTTCTGTCAGACAAAATAATGGACACACCGAAAAATGGCAGTTTTTTGTGGCAACATTATTGCATGGAACATGCGGGGACACCCCCGCAACCCCCAAACTTTTAATTTTTTCTTTTTTTTTTTTACATTGCTTTTTTTTTGCCCCTGTCCCCATATATATGGTCAACCAAATAATATTGCCACAACATTTTCCCGGCAATATTATTTACGGCGAACATATATATGGGGATATTATTACCTGATACCCATAGGCCCACATAACTGTACTGACGAGAAACACCAGTGAATCTCCAAGCCAGGGATATCATGAGTAGGCTAAACTTGACCATTTCATTTACAGAAGAGGGCATAGTGTTCTCCAGAACAGGCACATACTATAGCAGGGCAGTTGCAGTCATCCAGGCATTGTTTGCACACAACGCTTTGAAAGGGACGCCGCTTCACCCAGAGGTATTCCTCTACGGGGTAACAGTGCTGTTAGGGCAGGTGCAATGGCTTAGAGGAAATATTTTGTGCATACCCTTTGAATTCATATTTAAACCAACAGTTCAATAAAAAATAGAAAGAGGTTCTTTATTATATTGCATCTAGCTGCAATTATCAGCAGGGTTGACTATTTAATTTTGTGGGGTACCGACGAGGACTACCTCGAGTGGTGCACCATTATTTGCTTCGATCCCACACAAAGGTTGAGGGAGGTGTCCGACGAACACACCAAGCACATACTATACCACAGTTATTGTAGTCATCCAGGCATTGTGTGCACACAGCACTTTGAGAGGGACACTGCTGCACACAGCGTTTTTCATCTACAGTGCTGTTAGAGCAAGTGCCAGGGATTTGAGGAAATATTTTGCGCATACCCTCTGAATTCATATTTAGACCAGCAGTTCAACAAGAGATAGAAACAGATGCTATTATTGGCATTTAGCCACAGTTATCACCAGGGCTGACCATGTAATTGTGTGTGATACCAATGAGGATTACCTTGAGTGGTGCACCATCATTTGCATTGATCCCACATGAAGGTTGAGGGATGTGTCCGATGAACGCCTGCACGAAGACATCCAGAGGGAAGGGAAAATAATATTCGAGACAGGTATACTGTGCCAGATAAGGGTGGATTACAGGGAAGTGCTCCACCCCGCTCTTAGCCAAGGATCTACCATTGCACTTGCAGAAGGATTTGGAGAGAGTACCCAGCTATTTATGGACCAGTGGCCCACATGATGTGGGATACTGAAGAGCATAGGAGCAGTGTGCATCAGGTTAAAGTCAGGCACAGTCCTACCTCGAGTAAAACAGTGCCCCATGTCGAAGCAAGCAGAGGAAGACATGTACCCAACCATTCTAGCCTTCTTACAGCAAGAGGTCATTCAATAAACAGAATCCTCATGTAACACGGTTGTGTATCCAGTGAAACAAGCTAACGAGTCATCTTGGAGGATGGTTCAGGATTTGTGCTCATTGAACAACATTGTAGAACAGAATTCCCAGGGGTCACTAATCCCACCACCATCCTCTGCAAAATTCCTGCAGAAGCAACTCACTTCACTGTGGTAGACCTTAAGAATGCATGTATCTCTATCCTGCTACACCCTGAATCTGGCCCTCTAAACCCATTGAACCTACAGAGGCCAAAGATCCCAACACACTCATTTGCCTCAAGGGTACTGTGAATCCTGAGCATGTTTCACAGAGTATTCCAGATGGACCTAGGAAACATGCAAACGCAGAGCAAAGTGATACAGTGTGCAGAGGACCTTTAAGTGTGAAACACCACAGAGGAGCAGTGCAGACACAATTAGTGAAGCGCCTGACATTATTGGCAGAAAGGGGTTATAAGGTGAACAAGTAGAAGTTACAGCACTGTCAAAAGTAAGTAGTATATCTGGGACAGATAATATCATCAGCAAGGAAAAGATTAATGCTAGGGAGATTCACAGCAGTACAAAACACACAGAGACCTACCAATGTAAAGCAGTTGCAGCGGTTCTGGGGGTTATGTAATTACTGTCAAGCTTGGATAGTTGATTATTCATCTTACACTTAAAAACTGCAGCCAGGGCTTAAAGAGGCACAGAAGGTAAAAGGGCCGACCAAATGCCTGAGGCATTTCAGGAACTCAAAAAAGTCATACGTAATGCCCCTGTTCTAGCCACACCACAAAAAACAATTCTATGTGTTTTCTCATTCAAATTGGTAGGTAATTATGGCATTTCTCACACAGAAGACATCACTGGGGCACAAACCCCTGGCTTTGTGAGCAGGTTTTAGCACCTGCAGCTTTCACCATAGAGAAATCAACCACCGTCAGTATGGGATGCCCAGAGACCCTCTACTTAGAGCATGCTGCTTCTGCAATATTCGAAAAATCAAAATCCACACTCTTGACACAAAGAGGGTTATGATGTGAAGTTATTTTGACAACCCCCTCCATACAAGTAGTGAGATGTCACACTGTTAATCCAGCTACATTCATTGCAGAACCAATATAAGAGATAGACATAACGCATGACTGTGACACATAAGCAGCCTCCTCAGACGACATGCAAGTGTGTCCCCTTTTGAAGAAGGGAAGGTACTCTTCAGATATCGGTCATCAACGATAGACCAGAACTCAGGAGTGAGGTACAGGGGAGCGGCAGTAGTCAGCTTTGAGGTTCGGGAGTCCCATGTGGGATCCAGAGTTCCATACTACTCGGTGCAAGCAGGAGAATAAGTAGCACTGATAAAAGCATTGCAGCTATCTGAGGGGTGCCTCACTATGATTTATTCTGAATCAGCATATGTTATATCTATGGGACACTCGAACCTGGCTACATGGTGTAGGAGAGGGTTAAAGAAATCAGATGGCACGCAGGTACAGCAAGCAGAAATACTCTCCAACCTGAAAGATGCGTTATGCCTCCCCACAGCAGAAGCAGTAGTGAAATGCACCACTCACACAGCAAACACAGACCAGATAGAAAAGAGAAACCACAAAGCAGATTTTGACAATCCATTCACAGCATCACATGTACTGCTTTCATAACATGCAGACATAACCGTACCCTAAAATGCACTTTCGCACAAACAACTAATTGAGTTACAAGCACAAGCACCCAGACAACAACAAAAAGTAATGGATTGAGAGGGTATTCTCCATATGCCCAAACAACCTAATTTGGAGACAGAATATTTCAGGAAAATATTTTATGCCCAAAGCATTGTTCATAGTTGTCCTTGATCATTTACATCACCCAGCCCATGCCTCCAAATTCAGTATTGCTGCTGACCTGCGAGAAAATTGGTTTATTCCAATTGTGCATTAAATTGTCGATGAATACATCGACAATTGCATTACTTGCAAGACACACATCCCTGGCCACCCAATCAAAACACTCATGGCAACCTTACCCCGCCCTGAAGGGCCCTTCCAACACCTACACATACATCATATGGACATGGTTAACATGTGCATAAATTACTGTTACCTCATTATTGTTGTTTGTCCATTTTCAGTGAATAGAGGATGGACCCTGTGTCCACCTTGATGTAACGGGTGCCGCAGGGTTCCAGGTATGAGAAGTGTTCCCCCGCTGGGGAGTATGTGACATTATAAGATCTGATAACAGAAACCATTTTGTCAATTATCTTTTTAAAGCAGTGGTATCATTACTAGGAATAAAGCCCAGGCTGTGTCACGTTTACCACCTCCAGGCAAAAAGGATGGTAGAACACCTCAATAGTTTGCTAAAGCAAAGACTTGCCAAGCTCTGTGATAGCTTGAAGAAGAATTGGCTGCATTGCCTACACTTGGCCTCTTTGCTTTAATAAACCAACCAGGCTCTGATCATCATTTAACACCCCATGAAATAGTGACCAGCAGAAGGCTGTATACGCCTATTATACCCGCACTCACAGCATCTGATGCACGCACAGCTGTGAAGATTCTGGGGAATGAGTTTCATGGGTACCTTAGGGACCTAATCATATCCATCAGATTCACATCTTGCCAGATTGGGCCCCATCAGAAACAGAGCGCTTCATGGCAGAACAATGCATTACAATAGCAACAGGAATAACAACTCTGCCCAGGTGATCACGTGTCCATCACCAAGTCTGTCTGGAAGTGGAAAGAACAGCATTTCACTGGACCCCATATACCACACTGACAACTGTCAAGTGCCTGGCAACAAGCCATGGCTACACCAGAGCGACATCCGGAGAGACACCATCTCCCTGTGAAACATCTTCCTCCCACATCCGGATGGAGCAGGACCAGGGAGGAATGGAGAGAAGGGCAGTATTAGTGTTTTTACCTTTATGAACAAAAGACAGCCATTTTGGCACAAGGATAAGACTTCATGTCAGGTGCAAGAAGATTAAGACTTAATTAAAACATTTTTGCCTTGTGCTTTTTTGCTCTTTTGCCTTCTCTCTCTCTTTTCATGGTCAAGGTTATGTGGTTTATTTTTGGGGGAGAAGGGTATAGTGATAATAACATTGAAAATGCATCAGCGAATATCAATGTCTCTATGATTAGATGATTAGAGTGACAAGGGACACCACTAGCCCAAATCCTTTACCACACAAATCTAGTGATATGCATTGCCATGCAGATGACAATTTATGGTATAGATATATGAGAGGGATTAGAGGGATGGAATTGAGCAAGCACAGTTTTTTTTTTTGCTCATTGATCACTGATATGACAGCCATGCCCAGATTGTTTACACCACAAAACTAACAACAAAGGAAGCACAGTGCTTAGTGGACCTAGCCTTCTTTGGCGTGCAAGGTATGTTCCAGGGACACCCAATAAACATGGAGTGGGTGGGAGGGGACACTTCTATAGATGAGGACACCTATGTGAATGTTAAGGGATTGATCAAGGAAGTGAATATGAAAAGAATGATACTGAAGCTTCCAGGAAGGGGGCAGCTGACATTGGGGAGAAAGAAGTTGGGAAGAACAGGTTAATTTTCATGGCACCCCCCACTGTCCAGTGTTCTAATGGTATAGGGAGGGGCCAGCAGCAATGTGACAGACTGAGGTTTATGATGGAAGGAACAGTTGTCTTCAAAGATACATGGTTTTAAGGGCTGATTGTGTATAGAGCAGGAGGGATGGCAGGGCTGTCTAAACAGATAGTATCAGAAATTAATGGAATGAGTCCTTGTATTTGGAATTAGTATGTTAAATGTTGGACAATCACATGCTGCTTTTATCTATAAAAGCGGTTGTCTCCCATTTCAGTGATTCACTCTTAGATCTTCAAATATATCAGGAAGAATTTATTCAGACACTGATGGGAGAGAATTCCTTTCCAAAGCCCTCTGCCAGAGGTGAAGACATGTAGTACAAGGCAGAGGAAAGCTCTGTGTCATGGGTGTCCATAAGGGGACCACCCCTATCACTGCAGTCACCACACATGCAGGACCAGTGATTTGCAAATGAGCAGGTATATGTTTTCCAGCCAATACCACCCATAATCAAGCACTGTGTATGCCAGAGGAGGAGTTCCTATTGAATCACGAGGTTTTGGGTGAAATCTTCTGAGATTACAAAATCTTAAGTGATTTCACAAAAGAACCTTTATAAGGTCCGACCTTCTTCTAGTGCCAGACATTTCAGGATTTATCCCTGGAATGTGCTTTCTGCTTGCCCGCTCTGCCTGCAAAAGGAAAAAGGCAACATTATTAACTTAGTTAAAACCCAAAGACAAGACTTTTCTGAGAAAGGAGTTGTTTTCTTTGCTGTCACTTCATTCCAGCTCTTCATTGCCAGCATCTACCCTTGGCCGCGACTGCCAGCAGCAAGTACAGATAAAAGAAACTGTCAACATTGTAGCCAGATGTCACCTAAAGTGCTACTTACCTGCTGAAGTTCAGTGCAGCGCTCAGATAGGGGGGTCTTCAAACCTAGAGAAAGGAAAAAGCAGATCAAAATAAGTACATCGTGAAAAACAAGGGTTTGTTTTTTGTGTGTGAATCAGACACTTCAAAATCAGAGCCAAAAACTAAGAACAGGAAGACCAATATGGAATGAACATCCAAGGACCATTGTGTTTGCCACGTGTTACAGATTGTAGAGTGAAGTCAACTACTACAGTTCATCTGCCTGGGATCTCTTCAGTCTTTGCTGGACAACATCAAAGGTAGTGAGGATCCGTCTCCTCTGGCCATCCCTTGTACTCCCAGAAGTACTTGATATAACAGAGGAGGCTGACTGATGGAAGAAGGAATGGGAGCACACAGAGAACATATGCTGCACCAACTGTTTTGGGTCTAAAGCTACACCCACAGAAGGAGTGAGGGTGAACACATCCCCAGAGGAGTCACCACAAGAAATGGCGGAGACAAAAAAATAAACGTAACCCTCATTGGGCATCCTCTTGGCTGGTGCAGGAATCCAACAGGACGTAAGGTTCCAGTTCTCCAATCCCCCTAGAGGCTAGAAACCAGGTAGGCTGTTACACTCTGCTTCCATCCATCCCCATGACACATCAGGGGTGTCTTTGTTGAGGCTCTGAAGCCTCCCACGCTGCTAGCAAATCTCCCAAGGCTGGGAGAGCAGAGACTGAACATGACTCTCCTTGCCCTAGAGCCCTCTGCAGTGGCACTCACAGCATCCAGAGGGCCGAATTAGCCACATCTTCTGTTTTTTATCACTCAAAACAACTCAAACTGCATTTGAACCATGTTCACTCCTTCTGAGCATCCACGACCTGTGGTACTACCTAGGGCACTCACTTTTGAACCATTGTTGCTCAATCACAGAACAGATTTATTTATTTTATTTATTGTGCATTTGATAGGTGCTTATAAATCAAGAAATTGTGATTCAAAGCGCCCGCTTTGAATCAAGGGAAACAAGGGAACAAAAGACAAATAGACAAATAGAATAACAAAGATGAACCAAGACATAGGCGGACATTCTAGGTATTGTGAACATTCAGAACGTGCAAGTGCAGAGAGAGAGAAGGGACAGGGGATGGGCAGCAAGTGCTAGAGGTTCAATGGAGCGGGAAGTGCAATAGAGTCAGTTGCAAGGCAACAGGTAAGTGCCTGGTAGAGACCACTTGGTAGAGAATGGTCACCTGCCAGTACAATAAGCGCAGGCCTGTGAGACAGCAGAGGCCAGTGGGTGCCCAAAGGCAAGTGCAGGGGGAGAGCAGAGGTTGAAGACGATTGGACAGAAGGCTATGAACCAGAAAGACACATAAAGGCCCAGGACACCTTTGACAAATCAATTTCTGGGGCACCAGTGGTCCAGGGATGAATATCGGTTTCCAAACCATGAATGAGCCCCACACATCTAGTACACCAGAAGGGAACCTAACAGATTGGAAACAGAAGTAAATTATAAATCTTCTTATCCAATTTCGTTAACGTGGACGGAACAGCAGGCTTATCTCTTCAAAAGTCGTGGATCGTTTATTACCCAATGATAATAGAGACTGTCCAGTCAAGGTTGTATAAAAATATCTACCCGTGGCACTCTGGTTTGAGCCCTTCAAACCCATCAAAAATATCCTTCCCCTCGTCATAAGCCTGCACTAAGTCTTTGGGGATGTGCTCTGATTTGAGCCACTACTGCTGCTTTCGCTAGAGGTGGATCTGTTGGCCTCCCTCTTCTCTTCCAGCTCCAGGTTGCGCAGCTCTATGGTGACCTTGTCCTGCTCTTTCTGTTCCTCTAGCGCTAGTCTCCTCTCCTTGAGCAGGAGCTTTCTAGCCACCACCTATTAATAGCCGGGACAATTACTGGGCCACTTAAAAACTGTGCTGAGGCCTGGGACCTGCAGGATGCCGCACTAGCCCCTGTCCTCACTGACACCCTCAAGTTTTGAGAAATCACACTTGCCCCCTGGAGGAATGATTGGTGAGAAACACTCTCATGCGGTCGTCCTTGTAATTTTCCCCCTCTGGATGGTCTTTTCAGTTTGGATACACAGGGCCTGGCCTGTCCCCTGGGGTCTTCTCACCAACTGCCCTCGCTTCTACCCAAGCGCTGAGGATGGTCAGCAACTCAGGTTAACCTCAGTGCTGTGGGGAAGTCCCATCTCTTGACATAAGACGTGCAGGTACATCCTTGGTCATGGCTTTTACAGTCTCCATGTCAAGATCCATGACTATTACCAATACCTAGCAGTGATTAAACGTTGCAACCAATGGTACTTTTATGATTGGGTGACTAAGCTGTGTGCAAGGCTCCAACTGATCGACCGCTTGCCACCAACATGACGAATCAACTTCGGGGCACCAGTGGCCTAGGGATGAATATTGGTTTCTAAACCTTCAGTCAGTCCCACACCTCTAGTACACCAGAAGGGATCCAAACAGATTGGAAACACAAGTAAAATATAAACCCCCATGTACAATTTTGGTAACGTGGATGGAACGGCAGGCTTATCTCTGCAAGGTTGTGGATAATTGGTTAGTTACAACACAGCGAAAATACAATTATTACCCAATGATAAAAGGGACTGTCCAGTCAAGGTTGTATACACATATCTACTTTATTATTATTATTATTATAACAGACAGTTCTAGCACCCTACAAAATACAACCCACGCTGTAAAAGAATGATAAGGGCAGACCGTTTCATGAAGGAAAGGGATTAACTCTGGATTCTGACAGGAGGGTAGTCCGAAAAGCAATCAGTCTTTACTATTCAAAGTTATTTGGTTTCAGCACCAAGGGAGTAAGGGGTCGTAAATGTTACTAAGGTCCTCTGGATAAGGACCAGGGGGACAGAACCACAATGCACTTGGTGCCTGAGATGATTTGATGCTCGACAGCACTGAGTCGGTTCCAGGACACTTTGCAGCTCCTGCAACAGGGTTCAAGATGGGAGAGAATTGTGGGTATCAGGTGGCAGGCAGTTCGCAAACGAGGCTGGACGGACAGCTGCATGCTGGCCTACATGGTGGCTCAGAGTCAAGAATCATTCTCTCTGTGTGGGTTGATGGATTTGGAAGGCTGGTCAAGGCTTCTCGGATGGCTTTAGTGACTGCAGCGTGACAACAGTCAGGGGTTTAGCCGATCACGGTTCGAGGGCTCGACTGCCTCAAAAAATGGCCTTATAAGATGGATGCTGGCACTCCTTCTAGCTTCTTTGCTGGGTTTGTGTCGTCCTTTAAGGCACATGGCCCAAAGCTCAGTAGAGTCTTTGCAGGCAACAGCCTTGCCCTTTGGTCAAAGGCTCTCTGGCACTTCCCACCTAGGAGGCTTGCTGGCACAACCTAGCAGGGCATGCTGTGTGCTGTCTAGGTACCGGTTCTGGAGCTTCTGGGTGGGTCTTCTGACATTGGTATCTCCCTCTGTTCCCAGGAAGATGTTTAGGGGAGGTATCTTGCTTCTCTCTTGGAAATCCTGACCTACTTCACTGGCAGAAGCTGTAAGGCAGACTGTACATTCAGCTAGGGTCCAAATGAGTCCTCCTTCTTACTCCTTTCAAAGTCGTTTGATTATCTGCTAAAAGAGGGGCTCAACCTTCTTTTAAAGCCAAATGGGCCCCACTGATTGGTGCAGACTACACCTACCTTAATGAACCAATCCTGGGTCCCCACCAAAATTCTTCTTTGCAACAGAAAAGGTAAAGGGTGACAACATGGATTACTAAGTCCCACCCATCATACTGTCTGTTGTGGATCAAAGTGTCTCTCTGGTTAATTGAGCTCTCTGTGGCTCCTGATCAAAGCGCAGATCCCCCTTGAAGTTTGTGGCGAGAACAGACTTTATATCTCCATCAAATCAGATACTTCTTCCCTCTGAAAGCGGATACCCCTGCAAGGGTTTCCTACTGTAAACAGTTGTCCCAGACATGACATTCATTGCCCTTCATACAGAGGGGTGGGAGCCAGCTTCAGGTTGACACATTGCATATGAATGTTGGTTTCTTGTCCCCTTTTGTCAGTTCTGTGATCAGGCCTCTCGCAGGCCTGTTTCAATTAACTAACATCAGTATGTGCTGCCACCAGCAGAACTTTGACAATAGACAGGGCGGACCCATGGAGCCTTTGATAGTTTAATTAGGCTGCCGATTGCAGGAGGAAAGTGTTGCCTTCCCACTTCCTGAAATGCTTGATGTACCTGTGACTGTTACATTCCTGCTGAACATGACATGAGACTGCATCTGTAGGCTATATCCTCCCAGAGTACATTTGACTATTTGTTTGTTATGCCGTTAGCATAGGAAAATGTGTGTGGATCAGCCCCACACATTTTCTGTATGATGATTTTCCAACATTTCATTTCATTATAAAATTTCAAAAAGCCCAGGCAAGCGCACACTCCCCGTGCAAATGGTCGAATTCCTCACACCATCAATCTCAGCGACTGTGGGATTTTAACCCAGGAGGGAGAGTGGGAAGGAGGAGGAGGAGAGGAAAGTCTTGAAAAGCTTGCGGAATTTGAGGTGATCCAGTCCAAGATGGCGAGAAAGTACGTGGCTGTTGCAGAGGAGGGGGCCAGTCGAGGAAAGAGATCGGCCACACGCTCATTGCTTAGAGAAGTACTTTACAAACAGAGTTGGAGCCGGAAGATCTGAGAGGTCTGGAGGGAGAGTATGTGGTGAGAGCAAGTTGAAGATAGAGTGGACCCCGGCACCCAGACAGCCTTATGGATGATGCAGAGGGATTTTAAATTGATCCTAGCAACAACCAGGCGCCAGTAGAGAGATTTTAGGGCTGGAGAAATACGTTACCTTGGCTTGAGGTCAAGGACAAGTCTCTCAACCCTATTCTGGATTAGCTGGAGGGGGTTGAGAGAGGAAAGGGGTAGATTAAAGAAGAGGCTGTTGCAGTAGTCCAGTTGCAGTTGCAGTAGTCCAGCCTAGAGAGTACCAGAACTCTAGAGACATTGAGTTCAGGGGAAAACTGAAGAAAGGGTGGATACCTTTGTGGAGGTGGAGTTAGAAATGGGCCTTCTTGGCAAGGTCCAGGATGTGAGGAAGGAAAGAAGGAAAGGGAGAGAGGAGTCAAAGATGATTCCAAAGTTTCTAGCTTCAGAGGAAGGAGAGGGGGAAAGCCCATAGATGGTGGCCAGAGTGAAGGGAGGAAAGAAGGAGCAGGAATCCCAATAGGAAGTACCCCAGTCCTGCTGGCATTGCGACAGAGATCTGTTAGGGTAATTCCTGGTGGTCGGCAGAGCCGTACTCGGGTCCGCGGACCTCCAGCTCTCGGAGGCCCTAACTCCTTCCGTGTCCCAAAGAAGTAGAGGGGTCACAAAAGAGCAATTAGTTACTGCTGTTTATTAGAAGAAACAAGCAGGGACAAATACATGGAGAGTAGGTTCCAGGCAACTTCTCATCATAGTAGGGCTCGCAGGCCTGTTTTGTACCTGAGTGTTGTAACAGTTTGTGTCACCTGTGAAAGCTCATCCCCGAACCTATCAGCACTCCAGGTTGGTTTCCTGAGTAGTAGGTTCAGTATAGGACCATTTAGTAGAAAGGGTTATTGGTGTATCAGAGGTCAGGTGGTACGCTTGGTTCGACCGTAGAAATTGTTACTTCGAAAATGATACATGGGGAGAGTTAGTGGTTGGTTATGTGGTATTGTCGTCAGTGGTTAACCACCCGTGTCTTGTATTGGTCCATCAGCGAGCCCCCAAGCCTTGGACCATTGTGGTTCCCAGCCTGCGATGTACCTGGTGCTGGCAACAATGTATGACTATGTGTCAGTGAAAGACAATGGACAGGTTCTGCTACTGCCATTAGAGCGCTCCTTTCCCATCGCTGCCTGTGTCTGAGTTGTTACAACTTTGTTGCAAGAGGGGTCCCAGACGTGGGACACCAGTGCTTCTTCAGTCTTTGGGAATTGGAATTGTATCAGGTCGGCCTGGTCATGTGTTGAGAGACCATGGCTGAGGCAGAATTACGGGTATTTAATTTGTATTTTGCTTCAGGTAATCACAGCAGTGGCAGGTGTCACCTTGGCTTGGAGAGCACGGAATGTGGATTGCAAAATCCCGACCTTGGCTACGGTGGCTCCAGCCAGCGGCTGTTCTGCGTGCTCAGCACCTTGTAGCTCCGTATGAGCTGCTTCTGGCCTTTCGGCTCTGGTCTGAGACCTACTTCGGCGTGGTTGTATGTTGTGGCATAAGGTCCATAGGGCAGAGGGTGTGGGGCGCAGTGTGGTTCCTTGTGCATCAGTCCATCTATAGGGTCTTATCCTCAGGGTTAGTAGCATGAAGCCTCTGCAAGCATATACACAAACTCTTCCGGCGTCTTGCATTTCTGCGATGAGATTGCTGGCCTATGTGGAAAATAATAACAAGGCACATCTGTGAGTGTGCACGGTCCGCTAAGTCATAGCACTGAGCGTGTTCTTCGTGTGGATTGGTGTGTGAATGATCCAGATGCACTGCAGAACATGTGTTTCTGTCTATCGCGGCTATGTTGTCATGTCATCTCTAACAATGGCAGCTTAGGTTGCGAAGCGTTTAGTTGAGCTGGTCCATGCGATCGGTCCCAGCTCTGTCTTGGTTCCGCCTGCGCGTCTTGTGCGGGATTCGGCCTGGTTTTGCATGTGGAGCATGGTCACGGTTTGCGTTGGCATCCAGGGCAGTGGGCAGAGGTGTGAACTTGTGTGGCCAGAGGTTCTTTGGCTGTGACGTTGTCTTCCAAAGTTTGGGCGTGGCTTGAGGGAAGGGGCACTACCATTTTTCCTCTTCAGCCCCCCTCTGGTCGACTTGTCGACCACAAAGTTGTCCACTCTTTTATCGTCTCGTAAGCGCCACACCCTTGCCACACCCTTGTTATTCCTGCCAGATGTCCGTGGCGGTTAACATGATCTTTGAACGACCAAAACATGTATACACATCCACCACCGGTTTGACAATAAACCCATTTCCCAACATATGTCTTCTGATTCTGCAGATTTTCAACTTTTATTGATGGTGGGTACAAGTCTGCTTCCACTATCTGCAGGGGTAGTCTTTCACGTTCCCTGATGATCACGTCTGTGTGTAATTCATTGTCTGCAGGCATAAGGACATGCATTCTGATCATTTCTTCTGCTGTTCTTTTTGATCTCGCCATCCATAATCTTATTCCCAGCAACAATGCCAGTCCCAGTATTATACATCCTGCTAACACATTGAGACCATCTGCTAGCCATGATGGCATCCATGACCATAGGTACGAGTACCAGCTTCCATCCTTTTTTGTTCCCTAAGCTTCTTCTTCCATTTTCATGTGCATCTTGTCCAATTATGATACCGCTTCTGATAGTGTGCCATTATTTTCGTCATTCGCGGCAATCAATGTGCAGCAGGAACTCCCAATCTTTGCAGAAACTCCTCCTTCCATTGCAGTGAGAAGATCCAACACATATCTATTCTTTAAGGCCACCTTCCGTATAGCTCTGAGTTCTTCTTTTATGGCGTTGAATCCGTTCACTGTGGAGTTTATTGTCATCATCAGCTCCCACCTGGTTATCTGCAGTCATTTCGCATTCGCATATGCTTGTATTATCAACGAGAAGAACATGGCCGCTCTACTGAACAGTCTGTGAGGTGCTGGGATGTCGCCGAGGGCTGTTTCTGATTTGCCCCAGAGGTAGTTTCTGGTGAGAGGTTTTCCTTGTCTTTTTATTCTTGTCAGTGTCTTGCTTGTGGGGGTGGCTCCCCGGGATGTGCGGCCAATTTGTCTCAGGTACCTTCTCCTTCTCCGGTTTCCTTCATCCATTTTGGGGAAGTCTTCCATTTTGATGTGTTTCTGTGGCACTACTAGGGAGGATACATTGACGTGTACCAAAGTACACACTCCTCCCCATGATTGTGGTAGGCTGTGATATGCTTTTGCTCCGCAGGCCCAATAGTGGTCCATTACTACTGCTGTTCCAGCGCCACCCTCAGGAAGCTTTACTATTCTTTTGCATCCTTCGTTCACTCCTACAGCAACCTCTCAATCATGCTGGTAACATAGTGTGGAGGATGACACAGGAATTATTTTTAATGGCTCCTCCTCCTTATCCAACCACATGAGTAGCCCTGCACTCTTTGCCCACTCGTTGTAGCACTTGTCTTTTTCTTCTTGCACCGTCACTACTGGAGCTTTTGCCAACGTCAGTATCTTGCTTCCCACTACTCCATCCACCCATCCATTCTTCGTGTACACCTTGCCAAAGATCAGTATCAGCGGTCTTTCCCAGCACCCAGGTTCTCCTCCTATCTCTCTTGCGCTCAATTTGCATGGCAGATAGCCCAGGTCACTTCTTTCGTTTCACCTTTGTCTGGCCCGTCAGTTATGTACTGCAGTCCTTCTGTGAGCTGCCAATAGTTGTCAAACATAGGTAGTGTTTTAATGAAGTTATCTTTGTATGGGTATGTTGACCTTGATTTCCACCTAAGTGTTTCCGTTTTACCTTGGACCCGTCCTCGTGTCCGAAACAGTGCTAAATATAGGAGGCACTGTGTTCTGGGCGCTGGTATTTCTATGGCAACACATGTTTGGGAGGTGCTCATGGCATACGGAATCAACAAGCACACGTTACAGCTGTCCTTTGGTGTATCTTTACCAATTTTGAACATGTGTTTATACTAAATGCTGTTAGAGACGTGTGCAGATTCTGTAAGATATGTGTCGACTCCATTTACATCAATGGAAACACTACATTTACCTCTTCTTACCTTCTGTTCCGGGCTACCCGTACCGCCTGACACAGTGCTCCTTGCAGCTGCAGTAGGGGAAATATTACTATTGGGTGTTGTGGGTACATTCAAAACACGGTAGGCCTGCCAGACAGCGGCAGTTACATCCCAGTGGTAAAAAATACTCATAACATTTTAATCACAATTGTTGCGACCACTGGCATGTTTGTCTTACCTATGCTACCATCCCGCAGCTATTGTATCGAGATGATATAGGTGCCCGCCTGAAATTGTCTAAAAAGTAGCGTTATTATTGTTAGTATTTGTTACTTTTTTAAGCCCTGTTTGCTACGTGCGCATTTAATTTGAGACAGAACCATGACTGTTTTATTCATGCTGCAATTACCTCTTTTCCTGTATGAGTGGGGTGGTGCAGTTGGGCCAAGGCTGTTTTTAGTAGGGCTAGGGGCATAACTACTTTTCCTGTGTTATTTTGTCTCCATAGTGCATCTGTTGGGGACATTGTGCATCCTCTTTTTACCCACAATTATTTCTCTGCCATTGGGGCTGCCGCCTGCAGTTCCATAATCTGTGTTTCTGGGAGGTGTGTGTAGCCTTCTTTCATTATCATCTGTCTTGCGCTCCCCCTCTCTTTTTGTTTTTCTTGGAGGTCCCACATATCGCCATAATATGCAGCATGCTTTGCATGGGAGTCTGCTGCTTCATTACCTCTAGATATTGGGTCTTCACCATTTGTGTGTGCCTGACATTTAACCAGTGCTAGTTCATGTGGATATGTTATGACTTCTATTAGTTCACCCAGGAGGAGAGCATGTCGCACCGGGGTACCATCTGCTCTTCTAAATCGCCTTTGTAACCATCTTATTAATCCTGAGTGTACTGTTGACGTGACGTAGGAACTGTCAGAATATATTGTTACTCTTTTGCCATTACTTTCTTCTAGAGCCAGTATAAGGGCTACTAGTTCTACTGCTTGTGCTGAATATTGTGGCGGTAATTTGATGCATTTCACTGGCTTGCTCGTCCATTCCTCCCTTAATCGCATTACAGCACCTGTCCTTCTTATGCCATAACTTTGATCAATGGTTGAGGACCCATCAATGTACAAGACATCACCTCCTTCTAGGGCCTCTTCCTCTACCTTACGAGTGGATGAGTAGTACTTAATGGCATATGCACAATCGTGAGCATGTTCACCCTCTGTTACCTCCTCTGCTATGAAATGTGCTGGGTTAACATTGTTCCATCTCACTATTTTTAGTTCTGGTCTTGATAGTATTATATCATATCCTGTCGCCCTTTTGGTAGTGAGTGTACTTTTTGGCTTGTGCAGGATTGCAAAAAGGGTGTGCTCCACATAAGGTGTTGTGGGGCATCCCATTGTTATGGAGGATGACTTTTCTACTGCGAACGCTGCAGCAGCCAGATGCTGTTTGCATGGGAAGTGTCCCATCATTACTGGATCTAGGTGCCCACTGTAAAATGCAAGAGGCTTGTGTCCCAAGCTTGTTTTTTGGGTAAACACTGCTTTCATTACTGCACCATCGCAATGCAAAAGGATGTAGAATTCTCGTTTGTAATTGGGAGTACCCAGGACTGGTGCTGTTCATATGGCCTCCTTTAATTCATTGAATGCATCAGTCATGTCTCTTGTCCACCCCAACTTTCTCCCCCCTCTTTGCGCTTCCCTGAGGGCTTCCCCCTCTTTACGCTTCCCTGAGGGCTGCCAGTAGGGGTCCTGTGTATGTGCTGTAATCAAATACCCATGCTCTACAATAATTGCACAGGCCTAGAAATTGCTGTAACTCCTGCACCATTTGTGGCTGTGGTGTATTCATTCTGTTTGTGCTCTTTGTGGTGCGATGTTCCGCCCCTTTTGAGATATGATCTGACCTCTGTATAGAACCTGTTCCTGGCAGTATTGTAATTAATTTTGCTTTGTCAACCTTGTATCCTTTCTCAGCCAGCACTGTGAGCATTCTCACAGGATCCCTCCTGCACTCTTCTTCAGTGGTGCTGCAGATAAGAATGTCATCTACATATTGCAACATTGTGCTTTCAAGCTCGACATTCCCCAAGTCCATCTGTATAACTCTGTTGAAAATGGACGGTGACTCGCAGTATCCCTGGGGTAACCTGGTGTGTTTCGATTTTGTGTTGCGGTATGTGAAACATGTCAGATCCTGTGATTCTGGTTGTAGTGGTATTGAAAAGAATGCATTCTTGAGGTCAATTACAGTGAATTGTAATGCTTCTGCTTGTATCCCACACAATATTGTGGCCGGGTTAGCTTCCACCGGGTACTCTGCCTCTACAATGTGGTTGAGGGGTGTCAAATCTTGTATGAAACGCCAAGACCCTCCCTTGGCCTTGCGCACAGGGTACACCTCATTATTGCATGATGATTCTGATGGTACCAATATACCCTTCTCTATTAGGGCACTTATTGTCTCATAAATCCCTTCATCAGCTTCTTTTGACAGTGGGTATTGTCTGACCCTGGGCAGTATTGCTCCCTTTTTTAGTTTTATATTCACACCACCAATGCTTTTTACGCAACGTACATCATAGGGACTAGTTGTCCATAGTGAGGCAGGTACAGTAGCCAAATCTTCCTCGCAAAAATCAGGTGGTGCTGGGAGGGGTGCCTATAGTGCCATTGCCATTTTCTGTGCTACCTCTTTGTATGTTACTTTTAAGCATACATAAGACGCTCATTCCAAACACCATCTCGCCATCTCCTTTCTCGTCTGTGAACAGTTCCTCGTCTGACACCTGCATTAACCTACACCCTTCCGCCAGTGCTATAACTGCTCTCCATGCCTTACCCTCTTCATTCTGAGTGTGAACAGCAATCCAGTCTTCCCTAGCCACTGTCCTTCGATATCCACTGATATTATTGCCCCTTTACCTTCACCTGTGGGTGTCTCTGGTCTCAATATATAGGCGGCTGGTCTCCTCCACACTTTACCCGCAATGCCTGGCAGCTATGCTATTGCCATGTCTGTTTCATACTGGAAGACCACGGGGTCCACTGGCTCTGCTCTTGGAACTGTCTTGCCAACATAAGCCTGAAGTATCTTTCTTGCCGTGAGCATGTGTATGCCTGGTGTGGAGCATATTATGCCTTTATCAGTGAAGGAGATAGTCATGTTCAATCTGCTCATGATGTCACGCCCAAGTATATTCACTGGTGCTTGTTTTGAATACAACAATGGCAGAGATAGGTTGTGATCTCCGACAGATAAGGAGATGTTATCAGTAAATGGAACCACCCCTCGAGCCCCAGAATATCCTTGAGTGTGCATGGCATCACCTGACAATTTGCACTTCCCCTCCCTGATACAGGATCTAGTGGCCCCTGTGTCAACTAGGAAGGACAATGTCTTGTCACCTATCACCACCTTTATGCATGGTTCCTACGCAGGGTTAGGTGTTACCGACAGGATGGGACACAACAAGGAAGTCTGTGAGCTGTCCTATTGGGGGTATAATAATTGTCCGTTACCTATTTAAGGATTGTGTCCCATGATCGTTACTCCCCCCATTCGCATCATTGGTACCGTGGTGTCCATGGGTTATTGTAATTCGTCTTGTAATTGTGTTAGTTGTTGCACTGTGTGGACATGTTGTTGTTGTGCAGTTATCATTTGCTGTTGTGCCTGTTGTTGAGCAGGTTGGTGTGGCATCTGTTGTGTGTTGGGCATCATGTGCGGTTGCTGTTGTGGCTGTGGCACATTATATTTCTGTGCCATCTGCACCTGACCCGTCTGCTGGGCTTCTTGTTGTTAATGATTGTTTGGTCCCCCTTGGTAGCTACATGTCCTACCTCACTGCATGCCCAACATGTGGGTGGCTCCCGTGCCTGCCATGGAAATCCCCCTGTGCTGTCCATGTATCCCTGCTGTCCATATTGGGAGTTTCCTCGGAACCCGCCCCCGCGTGGTGTGCCGATGGTCTAAATCCTCTCCCCCTGTTAAAACCCCCTCTCCCTCTATAGTTGTTTGTGTAGCCATTGCCCATTGCCCATTGTCATGTATCATCCCCCCATGGGTTGTGCATATTGTTGTGGCGCTGTGTATTGGGGCGGGTGGTAATTGTTGGGGAATGGGCTGTACTTTTGGTGCTGCATGGTTGGTTGTTGCTGTGCGAGTAGTTGCGCTGGTGGGTCGGGGCTTGTTATGAGCGCTCCCTCTAGGGCGTATTTTGATAGTTTTTTCTGAACCAATTTTGCCTCATCTGCCTTCCTGTCTTCCTCTTTCTGTTTCATCTTCTCTTGCCATAGTCTACAATGGTGCACTATAGTTAGTTGTATCTCTAGCCACGCCTTTGTTTCCATCCACACCAACTTTTTTCAGCTGTCTCTGCACTGGTTCTGGGAGCCCCTGTATCAGTATATGATAAAAGATAGCTAGTGTTTTGTCCCACGGCTCCCGTGTTTCCAGGCGCCACTTCTCCTGAATTTCTTGAATGTAATTAACAGGATCCTTATTCTCTCACATTTTGCGTGTAGTAATCGTCCCTATATCTGATGTGTTGGGGTACTGTACGCTTAATGTCTGCCATACCTCATGTCTACAGTTTGCAAATGGTGACCCGTCGTGCAATGTGTTACTGATTGTCACCGTAGGGAACCCTGCCCTCTTCCAACTGTCAGCTGCAGCATCACTGAAAATTGAAATCAAGAGCCCCTTGACGTCACCAACCGCTAGCCTGTGCCGTGCTGATGATTTTTCCATTTCGTATATCCATTTCCCTACCCCTACGCTCAAGGAGGGGAGGCTGCACTTAATGGTCTCCTTGTCTGTATGCTTCCAGGGCAAGCTGGAAGGGCAGGGCTATTGTGGCCTTGTCCCACCCCTTTCCAATAAGGGCATCAGCGTGTATTTGACCATTTCCTCCGGTGTGCGCTTATGCTGTGTTGTCTGTATGTCTTCTGTATCGTCCTCCATATTGGACAATTCGTCAAAGAGGTCTATGAGGTTGTGTGCATGAGGCATGTTTCCTGTTCCCCTGTGTTCATCGCGTTGGCATGAATGGCCCTTGTTGTGCGCTATAGCCGGCCCCTCCCTTATGCGCCCTGGAAGATCTCTGAGCCTATTGACATATGGCATGTGTGTGGCTGATGATGTTACTGTCTGTAGTGTATCCTCCCTCAGCGTACTTGTACCTTCCTGTCCTGCTTTTATCCCCTCTTGTGTTCTGCATTCCCATGACAACCCTGTGCCTGTTTGTGTGATGTAGAGTTTGCTGAGCCCCTCTCCGCTTTCATCGCCCAGACCTCCACATGTTCTTTCCTCATCCTCGTCACTGCAGAACCCCCCTGAGGATATGTGCTTTGTGCGTGGGTGTGGGTATCGTACTGTTTCGTTTCCAAATCTATGTCCACGCACTTACCTGCATCCACCCCTCCCTGCGGTGCTGTCACCACTTCACTACCGCATGTACTCGTAACCCTGTCTTCACGCTCGTTCACCTGGCCGTTCATCCTGATGTTCTGTGTCTGCCCTGACCCTGCGTAGTTCCTTCATTACGGCGTCACTCACCTCGCTCAGGGCCTTCGCATCCCTATCCCTCGTACTCTCTTCTCTACTACCCCACGCTAGTATGCTGTCTATTATCCGGCCCTCTACGTACTTAGGAGCGCTTTCTGATATGATCTTTTTCTTCCAGAGTGTCATTTCACTGTTAGCCTCTTCCCTTTTTTCTTCCCTTCTCCTATCCCCCCGCTGTTCCATACGTGTTGTCCTTTCTGTAAAACCCTGTATGAGTGTTTCCTCCCGCTCCCTTTCCTCTTTCCCTTGCTGCTCAAGTTCCATCCTCTCTCCTCTTTCCCTCCCCAGCTGCACCTGCCGCTCTAGTTCCTTTAGTTTAAGCTGCTTAGTGAGTATGCTTTGTGTTCTCTTTAGTTTGGCTATCTTCGCTTCCTATCTTGCTTCTTCCTCCTTTTCTTGAGGTCCCTTCTTCTCTGTTACTTACCTCTTCCTCGCTCTGCGCCTGTTTTGTTTCCACTCTTTCTATTGCCTTGATCGCCCCCTGCTCCTTTCCCGTGGTTGTCCCCTGTAGCTTTAAAAGCACCTGTGCTGCTATCCATTAAACTGTCCCTATTCCTGCTAACTCAAGCTGTGCTTTCCTTATGCTGTCATCATTCATCTGTGTCCCTTCCATACCTACTATGGCATCTTTAATTGACGTGTTTCTGTAGTGCTCTCCAGACGCATATGGTGGAGGGTTGCATGTAGGGTTTGAATATCCCTTTGCTGCTGTCAACTCTTGGGGCTTGGCTGTTTCCTTTAATTCTCTAATCAGGTATAGACCTTCTGTCTCTTCCTCGCTCTCCTCAGCATTGTCTGCGACACCGCTGGGAGGGGCCTGAGGCGGAGTGCACCCCTCTCCCTCACCCTCCTTTTCTTCATTTACTTCTTGCATGCTCATCATTCCTGGCCGTACCCCTGAATAATGTCTAGATGATTTGCCAGTTTCTACGCCCTGTATGTGTTATGTAAGTACGCTAGCAGTGAATGTTGAGTTTCCTTGCAAAAACTACCCTTAGGCGGCCAAGCAATTCTTTTTCTTTCATCTGTGCCTTTAGTCCATTCTACACTATACTTTACTATCTTATCTCTGCATGTTGGCAGTGTTTTACAAATGTATTGGAGTGGCGTTGAAAACGTGTGGCATCCATGGTGGGTCCCTATCCCATAGTACGATGACATTTTTAAATGTATGTACCACCATTACCTGAACCCTAGTTAGGGACGTCCAATTTTCTGCTGTCAGTAGAAAGGAAACAATTTGCGTTAAAATCCTCTTAATCACAACAGCATCTATCTCTCTGTTTTCTTACACTGGGCTGCCGTCCTCCAAAATGCCCCTCTGTGTTTCTAGGCCCCCTTCGACCCGTGGCATGCGAGGGCCACTGCAACCCTGCACTTGGCGCAGCGTGCTCTTGGGCTGCCCCGCACTCTCAGGGTAGCCTCTGCTCGGCATGCCGTGTTACTGTTCGAGCCCCTCCTCTCCTCTATTGCCTGACAGCCTGCGATAAGTATGCTTGTACCGTCCCACCCACATGGGTGGTACTGCTACCCGGCACCCCCCCCTCGAGGACGTGCCAGCGTTCTCCGTGCACAGCCGCCTGCTCACCTTCACCCTGCCCTAACCGCTGGCTGCGGCTCCAATCTTCATAAAAACGCGATATCCTATGAAATACTCTATGGGTGACGTCACCAGCTGACACAACCTACGAAGTACATACAATTTGAACATGTAATGCGCACCACTTTCGCCATAAGAAAACCCCACAATCCCCACAGCTGTCTTCCCACTATGCCTGGAGTGGAGTATCCATTAATCACCTTTCTTAATATAGTTAGTCTGTACCCGGTGCGTCGCCTCACGTGTGATACTTTCCCTCACCAGGGGAACTTAACCAGCCAACTATCTTCCACAATTTGAGAGAGACTCTAGCTACCTCCTGCAGGAATCTGTCATCTATTCACTGAGCTAAAATACTCAATTAATAGGAATCCTCATCTACTCATCGAACTACAACGCCGACTTATACGAATACCACACCCCCCCTTACATGTGTTCGCTAACCAGACCAATCAGCACGGCACTCATCCAACACGTGGGGACTCGTTACTCAACCCAATAGGCTCATCAACACAAGAAGGGACTACCTTCGCTCTGTTCCCTACTAAAACTCACGTGCCGATCACCACTGATAGACCAAATTTTGCGACAATGTAACACCACTGCCACCCTATTTACAATTCCTCCCCCCACCCGCACAACACAATATTGCTCATTGTGTGGTCCATACTCACATTAGGCTTACGTCTGCCAGTGCCGCTCGGCTGCGAGCACCCCTCCCAATCAGCTCGTCACTTCCCCTCATCTGGACCATGTCTGGACACTCGCCAACAGCGGGCGGGAACATTTTGAAGTCGGCTCCTGACCCAATCTACGGTTGCACAATCCGGTCATCTCGCAGTTCCATGATGACCGTGCAGTCCTCCAAGGGCGCAACAGTGGAGGGGGCCACATAGCCGGGCCACCTTATCACAGATGATCTTGCTGGGGCCTCCAACGTGTTAGGGTAATTTCTGGTGGTTGCCAGAGCCGTACCCGGGGTCTGCAGACCTCCAGCTCTCAGAAGGCCCTAACTTCTTCTGCATCCCAAAGAAGTAGAGGGGCCTCACAAGAGAAACAATTAGAAGAAACAAGCAGGGACAAATACGCAAAGCGTAGGTTCCAGGCAACTTCTCATCATAGTCAGGCTCGCAGGCCCGTTTTGTATCTGAGTGACATAACAGTTTGCGTCACCTGCAAAAGCTCCTCACTGAACCTATCGCCACTCCAGGTTGGTTCCCTGAGTGGTAGGTTCAGTATAGGACCATATAGTGGAAAGGGTTATTGGTGGATCAGAGGTCAGGTGGTAAGCTTGGTTCCTCCCTAGAAATTCTTACTTCGAAAATGATACATGGAGCGAGTTAGTGATTGGTTATGTGGTGTTGTAGTTAGTGGTTAGCCCCCCATGTCTTGATTGGTCCATCAGCAAGCCCCCAAGCCTGGGACCATTGTCGTTCCCAACCCACGATGTACCTGGTGCTGGCAACAATGTATGACTATGTGTCAATGAAGGCGCTCCTTTCCCATCGCTGCCTGTGTCTGAGTTGTTACAACTTTGTTGCAAGAGGGGTCCCTGACGTGGGACACCAGTGCTTCTTCAGTCTTTGGGAATTGGCATTGTATCAGGTCGGCCTGGTCACGTGTTGGGCTGAGGGCTACTTCGGCGTGGTTGTATGTTGTGGCATAAGGTCCATAGGGCAAGGGGGTGTGCGGCGCAGTGTGGTTTCTTGTACGTCCATCTATAGGGTCCTATCCCCAGGGTTACTAGCATGAAGCCTCTGCAAGCATATACACAAACTCTTCCGGCGTCTTTTGTTTCTGCAATGCGGTTGCTGGCCTATATGGAAAATAATAATGATGCACGTCTGTGAGTGTGCGCAGTCCTCTAAGTTATAGCACTGAGCGTGTTCTTCATTGGGGTGTGAATGATCCAGGTGCGCAGCAGCACATGTGTTTCTGTCTATCATGGCTATGTCGTCATGTCATAACGATGGCAGCTTAGGTTGCAAAGCATTTAGTCGAGCTGGTCCATGCGATCGGTCCCAGCTCCGTCTTGCTTCCCGCTGCGTGTCTTGGGCGGGATGCAGCCTGGTTTCGCAGGTGGAGCATGGTCACGGTGTGCGTTGGCATCCGGGGCAGTGGGCAGAGGTGCAAACTCGTGTGGCTGAAGGTTCTTTTGCCGTGACGTCATCTTCCAAAGTTTGGGTGTGGCTTGAGGGAAGGGACCCTCCCATTTTTCCTCTTCAGATCATTAGATGCACTCTAGGACTAGTTTGCAGATAGGCAGTCAGGAATGGTAGAGGAAGTGGGAAGAGGTTCAGAGGGACATATAAAGGAGAGTTGGGTGTTGTCTGCATAATACTGCAAGTGCAGGGAGAAAGTGCAGATAAGGTGATCAAGCATGGCAAGATAGATGTTAAAGACCCAGGGTGAAAAGTTAGAGCCATGGGGAATGCCACATGTGGCGATATATGTGGGAGAGAAGAAAGAATCCAGGATAACCTGGAAGGATGGTCAGTGGGGAAGGAGGTCAGCCAGTCCAGTGGCCGCTCCGAGATAAAAAGGGTATCATGAAGCCGTTTTATGAGGATGGAGTGGTTGACCGTATCACAAGCAGAGGAGAGATTGAGTAGAATGAGAACAGCGGGTGAGTTAGAGTCAATAGATGCAAGCAGTTCTTCAAAGGTGTTCAAAAGAGCGGTTTCTGTGCCTCTGGATGCTCTGAATCCATATTGATGGTTGTGTAGGCAACCAACGAGCCCAGTATGGGGAAGACCAACTTCTCCAGATGCGTCCCAAGGAAGGGAGTGATAGAGATGGGGCAGTAGTTGGCGGAAAGCTTTTTCAGAAGGGAAAGCACAAGGGAGTGCTTGAGGGAGGAGGGGAAAGACCCAGTAGAAAGAGAGTGATTGCAGTAATCAGCAAGTCTAGGGGCAAGGGAGCCGATGTTGTCCTTAATAGTTCTGGAAGAACAGGGAGAACTAGTTGGGGGAGACCTTCATAGATCGGACAACTCTAGTGACCTGATCTGATGTGATATGAGAGAAGGAGGAGAGAATGGATGAGGGAGGATGAGAGGCCAGGGGTGGCCCGGGGATGAGAGGAGGGGAGGGGAGGGAGAAGGGGAGGAAGAAAGAGTACTCAGGATGTCCTGAGTTTTTGCAGTGAACAGGGTGGCTAGTGCAGTGCAAAGGACCTCGGAGGGAAGAGGCGAAGTGGAGACTGGAGAGGGATTGGTTAGTTCCTTGTAGATTTTAAAGAGTTCAGCCATGTTGTTGGATGCTCCAGAGAAGCGAGCCTGAATGTGAGCCTTCTTCTTGAAGCAAATGGAGAGACGATATTGCCTTTGGAGAAGGCAACAGGCCAATTTGTCCCAGGCTTGATGCTTCATCGCCTCAGCAGGGCCCGGTCACCTGTCCACCTCAAGCAGCAGTGCACTGTGCATGCAACTTTGAACTGCCACATCAGACTAAGCATAAAACCCCCAAGACTTCACATTGCAGCTTGACTTGAACTTCTGGATCTTCACTCCACTCATCAACCCGAACTAGCTGTACTCATTATTTTGAACCATGCTTAATTGTCAACATTCTCCTGGTGATTCCTCAACCTACATCACTTGATGCCGCCTTCAAACCACACAGAGCACCACTTGAACCGACTCAACATCAACTCACCGCCATGGCATCAATATGAATAACCACACTTGAACCTGATACAACCTGCATGTATAGCATCTTGAATACTGGTTCTACTGTAAGGGAGGCATGGTATCACAAGTATGACACTAACACAAAAGGTGCAGTTTGTAAAATCTTAATTAACGTTCCTGGATTTGGAAAAACTCCTACTTTGCCCCCTAGGATGGGAGTAGTCTCTACCATCAAATCATAAATAAAACACTCATAGTTGAGTCTGTCAAATCAAAATGGCCTATACTAACAAAACCTAATGCCTGCTCTCTCTCTAGTACAAAAAGTGTGTAAAGGAGAATACGTATGCAAAGGACATCAGTGTTCAAATATAGAGAATAAATGTGGCTGAGTCAGCTTTCCTCCCCACATTAGACAGCACGGGGTAAAGCGGTCCCTGTAGGCAGGATGACACACTCTGGCTCAGGTTCTTAACACAAAGGCAGTTCAAAACCTGTATCGAGGCATAGCTGGCCTTCCTTGTTAAAGTCTCTCTTTCCAACTTTCAAAACACAGTTTTTAAAAAAGTTCACGCAGTCCGCTGTGTTGGTCTCAGACCTCTTAATGCAAAAGTTCTCGTTGGTCCTCCTCAGTCGGGCTCAGACCTTTCCAAGCAAAAGTTCACAACACTTGCAGGGGTTCCCTTCCCCTAACATCTTACACTTCCGGTCTCCCTCAGTCGGGCTGTTTCCTGATGTCGAAGACTTACGAATATGCATGGCTTTTACAATAGACCTCTGCAGGACCACTTTGACTTTCCTTCCAACTCACACTCTTATGTTATTTGCTCCAGTGCTTCTTAGTCTGGGTAGTTCACTGTCATAAGCATCAACATTCACCTTTTTACTCTCCCCATTTCTCTGGGTTAATTTTGGATACCTTCACTTTTACAGTTCATTCACTTTATCACTAGAAACATTTCACCTTTCATAGAGACTATCAAGTGGGTTACTTCCTTTTGCCGGATTGAGTGGTCGAAGTGAGCAGGAACGGTCGGGAGCGGTGTTCCATTACCTTTATTTTTTACTGTTAACAGCTCCCCTACTTTTTGCAAGCATTTTCACCATTCCAGAACTGTTCTTTATGAAGTTAAAGCATACTTCTCCACTTTACCACCGGATATCAGTTACAGCTTAACCGAAATCTATTTCAACTGAGTTGGCTGTCAAACAGCATGACTGCAACCTTTGAAAAACATGTTTCACATTGCTCCTTGTCTTCCTACTCTGTCCCCCGCTGGAGTCACAGTTCCACTACTTTTTCTGGTACACTTTTATCACTGACCGGACCACTCCATCACTCAGTATCGATGGTTTTACAGCTATTGTTACTTCAAAGTTCATTCACAGGTCTGCCTTTCTTCATGTCTCATCAACCGGCTTCCGGCCTTCAATTGTGTGATATAATGTTGCAACTTCAATCTTTCCTTAACACACACTTGTCATTCGTGTGGCTTGCCAACTCACCAGCTGTGTGCGTTTTTTTAATGTCTTTACAGTTTTTGAAATCATGAGTCAACGTTAGTATCACAGGCTTGATCTCACCTCCCCAGCTCTGCCGTTCACACGGGAGGGTTGCTGGCATTCTAGAAACACAATGCAGCCTTCTTAGGGAACTACTGGGGTTCTCCACCCGTGGCTTTCATCCCTCTGTCCGTTATTCTGCTCCAGTAGGTCCCCCTTTTGCCCTGGAAATTCTGCTCTTACTCGTGTTCCACCTTCCTAAGAGTGTGTCTCTATGTTCCGCCTTTCATAGGTGTGAGGAGAGCTAATTGGTATCAGATGTATGCACTTAAAGTCAAGTGCTTGACTTTGCCTGACCCGTTTAGCGGGACATGTCCAATGAGATGTGTAAGAGATGGCCTTGTTACTTTCAGTCACCCTCTTCTCAGACCAGTGTTTGTGTAAAAAAGGGGGGTTGGGACATCAGAGAATCTAATGAGATAGGAGGTATCATGGGTACGGGAAAGGGAGGAATGCTGCGTCTAAACATTGATTGCCTCACCCCCATCGCCCCAGAACACCCCTCACCCAGGTGATCCTTCCACAGTGGTCCACCCCCAGAAACTGGATCCAAAGGTGATGGCTGTGTCCTGGCCACCTGGATAACAAGTCCCAGAGGACTAGTGGGCGAGACACCCTTTGGTTTCTCACACTACCCCATCGGACCACCTAAGAACTGCAATCAGGTACTATTAAAAGGCCCTGTACCCTTGATCCATTTTGGGGCCCAGTGACTGGTAAGCTCCTGCATTTTCTGCCTTTTAAAGCAGTTTCTTTTTTAGTAGTGTTTTTTCATAGTTGTATAATTGAGTTGTTTAATTAAAGTATGTCTAGTTTTATAAAACCTTCACTGAATATACTTTTTTCAGAATTTTGTTGTGCAAATGCAGTTTGCGTTGCTACTGTCTCCCATTCACATCCCTTCTGAGAGAATAGCATTCCCTCAGCCCAAGTTACCACAAAGGATGACAAGGGTATAACACTTTCCTTTGCCTGTTTTACCATCATGGTTTGGATCACTGTTGGTTTGTATACACGTGTGGACTGAGTAGGCGGCTTAGCCAATACTCATTCTTGTACCCATGCAGAGCAGAAGTAATTTCACCACAACTACAGATATGTTTTATTATCAATACACTCTAGGCTCCCTTTAACGTTCAGTGGGATTATACATTTAGAATATTTTATTTTTATTTTTATAACAAAGGAAATGTTAGTTACACCACATCTTCATGTATGTATTAAAGCATTTCTATCTGTGGATGTATGATCTGGCCTAATTCTATTGAGGCTTCCACATATGAATACATTTTGCTACTATAGTTTACCCTTAAATGGATAAATAACCAATAGTTACAAATAAAATCAACCATCTATCTATATTTAAAAAAGTGAAAATGTGTGGTTTTGTGGCAGGGTTTGTGGTGAAGCATTGTTCCCTATACAATTCCACACTGTTTCACCAATCTGTACCAAAGTTTGCATAGTTACCTGTTAGGAACCTCTGGAAAACACTGATTTTGCATAGTTACCTGTTGGGGCCCTCTGGATATTACTGGCTGCATGACAGTTGGACAGCCCACTGCATTCCCAGGATTTCAGCACCTTCACGCATGAGACGGTTGCCTGAAATTGGAAAGAAATCAATGTGGTCGTAGAAGGACCGGTCTCGAGATGAGGAACAAAACTCAAGGTCAGTATAGGGCCTCGAAAACCACATTTCAAGGTCTTAGGATGCACAGTTTCTGAGATATTTGAACCACAATGCACCACAACAAACTGAACCACGCCATGGTGACGCGACAGGTGGGAAGAGAGCACAGAACATCCCAGTATGAAGCAGCATACCAACTCTCGCCTCGCCCCAATGTCTGCTCTTGGGAATGTCAGCCAGTCACATGCATCCATTCTCAGTGCAGTTTACTTCAGAGTGGAAAGCAAATGAAGTGATAAGGGAATCGGAACAGCGACCTGCAGAATCACTGATTTTCAACAATTGATCAGAGTGTTGTAATGTCTGTCTACAGAACCCGTTCGTAGAACAGGTAATTTTTGCTAGTAAAAAATAAAAAAAATAAAAAAAATGTCAATTAGGTTTGTCAACTCTGGGACCACAGGAAGACGTCTGGTAGAGTCATGGCATGTGCAGAGGTGAAGACATGTTGCATAGTTCCTTGTTCTGTGTGGCATATGAGAAGATTCAGATGAGGAAGGTGATACCATTATGATGACTGAATACGGTGCATCTCAATTGCTGAACTGTCCTTTTCCCAGAAGGTGTCAATAAGTGGTTTACTGTTGCTGTCTAGCTCTGGGTTTTCCAATAAGTGGTTTACTGTTGCTGTCTAGCTCTGGGTTCTTGTTACATTCCCCCAAGAGACTCTGTATACTACTGTATACTGTAAAGTTTCAGGATTGGGCACAATTATTCGCCTCATCTGATTTTCACTTGAGTGTTGTAAGCCCCCAACACATGGCTCTTTTCCATTCTGTCAGCCCCCTGACTTCTTTTCATGACCCCTTTAAAAATAATATATTCTCTCCATTTGTGAGCAATTTGAACTGTAGAGGATGTCTTGCGTAAAAAAATTGACATTGTGGAAAGAAATACTTAGGCTACTACTAGCCTGGTGCTACACCTCTGGTCCGGTTCTGCCTCTGTTCTCTGAACTCACTGCAGGGAGTTTGTTTGCGCCACTGCTTGTAGTCACTAATATCTGGCTGATCCACCTGTGTGTATGTGACTATTCCTGTCAGCTAGGGGATTCACTGTCTCTTTCTCCTTGTGAAGTCTTTCGCTCTGGCTGAGTTTATTGCTTGGGAATTGTGCACCTTGCAGGGCGAGGAGGTAGCTGAGCCTTTCTGATTCGTCAACCAGCCTTACATTTCTTACCACCTAGAAAGCTAGGAAAGCACCTAATAGAATGAAATTATATGCTCACAAATTACAGTGGATTTGTTTGCTGAAATCCCAATTTCCAGATACTATTATGGTTGAGGGAAAATGCCAATTGTCCTCCTGTTCGTATCACCAGAAGGAATCTGATTAATTCATCTTTTGAATACATATACTATTACAAGTATGTCCAGTTGCTCCAAACAGTGACTATCGTTGTTCAATTGTGAGAAACCTGCCCTTGAACTCTCGCTGGATCATCTTTACAGGGAGCTCAAAATCAGTGTTCCCTTTACTTGCCTCTCATTTAGCTAACGTGGGACCTCTCTATAGTATTTCAGGTAACGATTAAATTGGTCAATTAAAAGTGCCCTTAATATGGAATTCTCTACTCCGGATTTCTCTGAGAGCAAAGCAAGACGCGTGAACGGATAATCATATTGAATTATATACATATTAAAGCAACACAGTGCATTTTACCTGCACATTCACAGGCATGTGGAACAAATTTCGGCTCAGAGACAACACTGTTGTAAATTTCATGTTAAGCACACTTTTTTTTTAGAAATAAACATGCCAGCGTTCTGCCGTCATTTGTGTAACTAATGTTAAAGGGGACGCGCAAATCCCAATAGGTCTCCATGGTTTCCGGCGCTGCTCTGTTGTGAATTTGCTGGCACGGAGAACTGACAGGCAGCTCGCTCTTTCTAGAGTCCTTGCTGCGTTTCCTGATAAGTCATTATATGTATTTCTTTACGAACAGCCCCATTACACTCAAGAACAGTCAGAACAGAGTCATAAAGACAGAAACATCTCACCAGAGGTGCTGTTTCATGAAATAAGTTGCAACATCATATTTCCACATACAAATTCCTCAGAAACAAAAACAAGTAATGGATTCCTATAGCTCCCTTTAAGTAATACCTACAATTAAGGTTCAGTCTATTTCGATTAACATGTGAAAGCATTTCAAAGCATTGCCTTAAATACTTTATCAGCCTTAATACATAGGATGAGTACATTTTTTGAGGGAGGTTGTGCGGAAGGGGTGTAGAGATAATATTCTTCCTCACAAAACCATTTCAAAAATAGTTTTTAGAAATAAAAGGAGTGAAGCTCAAACAAGGGGTGCCAGTGATTATAAACAAGATCACTTTAACATGCTTTGTTATGGAGATATATTTATTTTTGCATGACATACTTCAAAGTGAGCCATGACAGAAGATCAAATTCACAATTTGCATTCCATTAAGTTACTTTTTTTCTAAGAGTTTGCAAAGAAAATTCTCCTGCTTAAAAACAAACATTGTAAGGACTCATATTCAGTTGGCACATCTATGCCATGTATCCTCGTTCAGTGGTATCCATGTGAAATAAAACGTGGGGCACTATTGGTCTCCATTTTAGTTGCTTTAACAATTAGGATATCACTTCTGTACACAACGCAGTCTCTCATTGAAGCTTAGCGTCACATTAATCAGTAATACAAATACATAAAATCTAAATGTAATGTGGTCTTGTATGGCACAACTGTGAATGGTTGCTGAGTGAAGATCGGAAGAATACATGTTCTGTGAGTATGTTTCTAGGTAAGGTATAGAAGGTTTTCCATGAGATCAATGATGGGTAGGGATTTGCTGGAAAACCATATGTGATGTGCTAATGGGAGAGGTGTATTGTTTGGCATAAATTGGAATGAGGAGGTTTGGAGTCATAGCAGGTGTACCAATGTGGTGTCAGTGGGTAGGCCATGCGGATCATTTTGCAAAAAGCCGGAATTGCATTCAGGGGACAATCGAGTATCTTACATGCAATTTTATAAGTATATGTATGTATGTATGTATGTATGTATGTATGTATGTATTTATTTATTTATTTATTTATTTATTTATTTATTTATTTAGTACATTTATATAGCACACCTAACCCTTGGGCGCTTGTGCTTAAGAATACCGTTACAACCAGTTACATTTCAGGCATAGTCCAAGATATAGATTGTATTTAGGAGAGTGGTTACATCCAGTTACATTTCCGGCTTAGTCCATGTCATATCATTACAATTGAAAATTCATGCATGTATATCCAAATGCTGGCATGCAAATACAGTTACATTGTACTACAGTTAAGTTTCAGGCTTTGGTACATATTGTTGCAGTTATACATGTTGCATAATACTTATTTTAGTTCCCCTGGATTTGCCTTATCAGTAGGTGCTAGAGCTTGGGTATGGACTAAGGGTGATTCTTGATATCTTGGTTACATGAAGCAGAGGGCACAGGGAAAGAGTACAAGCAAGGCAAATTCTTTAATTTTCCTCTCCGTTTCATGAAATGGCATATGATTGGTCTTCACCAGGTGGAAAACCAAGACAAATTCCAACGGGAATCCATTAATTTTATGCCTGCATGAAAATGTAATTCAGGCATAAAACACACTAAAATGATGGAGGAGGAATGGACAGCAGAGATCTTATGCCTGCTCTGTGTCCATCCTCAGCTTATTCACTGCATTAAAATGGGGAAGATAGGTAAATCAAGGCATGAACGCATTTGGCCTTGCTTTTGCACACTAATTTACCACTCCTCTCCATTTGAAATGAGGCTGAATCTGTATACTGTAAGGAAGTAAGAAGACTTGTGAGCTGGTAAGTGAGGCATAGGAAAGTTGAAGACAGGTCCAAAACGAACAATGCTTGACCGACTGGAGGATTCAACACCAGGCAAAAGGGCATGTTGTCCCCATTCTGTCATGATGGGGAAGTGAGTGAGCCATGTCCATTTGTAGTGGTGAAAAGATTGTGGGCTGAGTGTACCCGCTGAACCAAAAGTCCCGCAAGCCAAACGGCTCCAGACACTTAGCCATTATAGATTTGGGGTATGGTCCTACAGTTTGAGGGAGGTCTTATTGTATGAAGCCTGCTGTGAAGGGATTAATTGCAAGTCTGAATCATGTGAGGTAGTTCCAAGCATGTTGTTCAGAGTTTATAGATGTCATGTGATCATCTCACATGCAATCGCCTCTGTATGTAGTTCGATTAGTGAGGGGTTTGGGCTGTGAAGGAAACTTATCCTTTTGATTTTCTCTTAAAAAACTGAATAATGATAACAGCCCACTTGATCAACTGAAGAATCATGCCCAGCACAAAGTTTGCTAAATTATTTGTGCTTTCTTATGGGCCCCTGCCATGGAAGGTATGGTGGGTGGTGTAGTGACCTTTGAATTGGATCATACATCCACATGCCCAAAGCACCCCCGACAGCTACCTTGGTGAACCTCATCAATATCCCACAGACGCCCATTCAAAATGCATCTACTATTCTCGACCTCCCAGTTATGACAATTAACACACATTCAGCAGTAAAGTGTGCCACCAATATCACCAACTTCATTAGCAACAACGAGTTTGATGCCCTTTTCATTACCGAAACAAGAATTTACACCATTCTCCTATTGTATCTTCACATACCTTCTTCCCTAGTGCTGCAGTATCCAACATACAGTGGTCTATAAATTCGAGTAGCCCAGCACTGTAACCCCAACCGCTGCACAAAGCTCCTTCAAATCTGTCTAATGTCTGTTCCCCATCTCAAGCAATGACTTGATTGCATTCCAACTTACTTATAGCTGCCAAATGGAGCAGTAACTTCCTCAAGGATCTTCATTATGAGTCTCATACTCGAATAACATCCTCCTTTGAGACTTCAACATCGTTGGGTTCCAACCAGCAAAACACCTATGTACCTTCCTATTCTCTCTGGCTATCTCCATGGACCGTAAACTGATAACACCCAACCCCATACATGTCAAAGGCCACAAGTTTGAACTTGTCTTCACTTTCTTCCCACTGTTTTCATACTTGGACCCACCCCCTCTCAACTGGGCTGACCACACTACAATCCCCCTTCTCATATCACACAGAAAGCTGCAACACAAAGGCCAGGCTAAACACCCAGTGATTGCGCACTGCTTCTTTAAGAATTTCTCGCTAAACACACTAGAAAAACGTTCACCATATTCCCCAAGAAAGGGAATGCCCGAGCCATTCTGGATACATAAACACTTCACCAAAGTAAAAGTGGGCATCCGTGTACCTCAAAAGTCTAGTTGCACCAAATGCAAACCATACCATAATCACCATGGTACACACCCTGCCAATCACTAGAACACACACAATCAGATACCTTGAAAAGCAGTGGCACAAGGAACTGCAGCCCAGAGGATCTCTATTCCATAAAATCCCTGCGCACCCAACACAGACACATGATCTCCAAGGATAAGTTGGCTTATTACACCCCCACCATTAACACATCATCTAATAGGGCCAAGTCTTTATTCAAAGTAGTCAAGAACTGCATCAAACCCATACCTGTCACAGAGGTGCCAGCTTCACAAGAAAAATGCAATTGAATCAAGACTTTATTCATTAACAAGATTGATAAGAGGTCTTATTGATGCCTCAAAACCAGACTGAGCCCTGCTACCCACCCTCGCCACCCGTGGAACTTCTCTACTGAATCAACTTCACCCTCCTCTCTCCAAAAGATTGCTCAGACACACTTCCTTCCTATATACCTACTTTGGTGAAGGAACATGCGGATACACTTTGAATACAGGTCTCATAGGACCCCTTTTCAAAAAACCCTTGCTTGATCCACGGGACATAGCCAACCACAGATCCATCATGAGCCTTCCGTTCATCGGGACGCTTATTGAGGAAGTAGTTGTGAGCCAACTACTTGGCAAAATTGTCCTGCTTGGCCTCCTCCAACTTCCACTCCAAATGTACCTACATCACTGCAACAATTCAAGGGGTGGATGAAGTTCTGTGAATCACAGACAGAGGGACTCATGCCTCCAAATACACTTGGTCTTCTTGGCTGACTTGGAGACAGTTGACCACCTAACACTCCTCTACCTCCATGTTGACAGAATGGACTTCGATGGAACTGTTCTAAAATAGTTTAATTCAGACACTAGACCATTAAGCCACGCTAATTCAGATCCAACTGACATTAGGTTATATGTAGGGTCCCCCAAGGTTCCATCCTCTACTCAATCATCTTCAGTGTATACATGGAACCCCTGGGAATTCTTCTAAATTACCCCAATGCAGTCATCCATCAGTATACACTTAAGGTTAGTGGCTCCCAGGATATCGCTCGCTTGCTTGAATGCCTAGCTATCATCGAAACATGGATGTCAAATAACTACCTCAAACTAAACCCCACCAACATCAAATTCATCCTCATTGCTTTTCCCAACAAACAATAACTCATGCAACAATGGCTAGAAGACTTTTTCCTGAATGGATTCAAACCTCAGCTGTCAAAAGCCAAATCCCTAGACTGCTTTGTTGACAGTAGCCTTTCCTTCCAAAAGGCATAAACCACATGGCTACAGAGCTACACACTCCACAAAATCAAACACTTCACCCCCCTCCATGACTTCGGCACTGTTGTCCAAACCCCTGTGATCTCACATATTCCAGCCACTCACATAGCCCCCCTCACAGCAGTCCACCACTCCACCGCCTGCATCATTACAGGTGCCCAAATATTTGACTGCATCCCTCTAACAGTTCACCAGCTTCACCAGCTCCCTTTCCACTAGTATAATATACAAAAGTCAATGAATGACCTATCGAGCAGTATTGAATGAAAGGCCAACAAAGCTTGGCAGCTAAAGTCCACACCTCTCTCACACCTTACATTAAACTATCAAAAGGTTTGAATCTAAACTAGCCTGCAAAGGGTATATTCTCTGACAGTCCTTCTCCTGCCACACCGCGACCTCAATGCTGGCAGCAGCTTGAAATGCTCCCACCAAAATCCAGCTCCACAAAGAATAAAAAACATGACACTGTCAACAGTACCTGGGTATCACTGATCAGGCTCTGGCCTGGCTGACCTCTTTCCTCTCAGATCGACCCTCACAGGTCCAACTTGGGTCCTTCCTTTCATCTATCTTCCTCTCTACCTCTGGTGTTCCCCAGGAGACTAACCTCTTGCCCTGGCTTCTCAACCAATACCTGGCAACTCTAGCCCACTGCATTCACACTTTCTGCTCAAATTTCCAGTGCTACGCTGACGACACTCAACTCATTTTCAGGCTGCCCTCTGCCACCTCCTCTCCCTCTCTCATCTCTGATTGCCTAACTGCCATTCAAGATTGGTGTGCCGCCAATGATCTTTGTGTGAATGCCAGCAAGACGGAGATCCTTCTCATCGGCACACCTTCACCATCCTTTCCCCTCACTCTCTGGCCTGCTTCCCTTGCCCCTCCTCCTACCCCCACCTGCGAGGCTAAGAACCTCAGGGTCATCTATGACTCCACCCTTTCCTTCTCCGCCCACATCTCAGAGGTCTCTTAAAAGTCAAATTTCCTACTGCACCTCCTCAGAGGTACTCTGCCTTCCCTCTCCTTGCCCCAGAAGCTCATGGTATCCCAATCTCTGGGTCTCTCTAGCTTGGACTATTGTAAAAGCCTCTTTCTAAATCTACCTGCCTCTACTCTCCGCCCTCTGCAACTAATCCAGAACAGGACTGCGAGACTTGTCTTTGGCATCGAGCACTGGGATCGTATCTCTCCAGCTCTGAAATCTCTCCATTGGCTCCCCATTGTGCAAAAGGCTTTCTGGGGCCTGGGTCCAAAATACCTTCATCTACCCCTCCGCAAATACCTCCCCTCTTGATCTCTTCACTCCTCTACCTCCAAATCCCCCAGGTTCAGTTGTTTTTCAAAGAAATGAGCTGGGGGTAGATCTCTGTCTTTGGCTGGGGCCTCCCTCTGGAATAGCCTCCCTGCCACTCTTAAACTTGAGGAGAACCATCTCTGGTTCCGGAAGCACCTCAAGACCTTCCTCTTTTCTTCTGCCTTCGCTCTCCCTCTCCCCTGTTGATCTGTTCTCTCTTGGCACTGTGCACCTGGCCACCCTCTGTCCTCCGGGCCCAGGTACCTGCTCACCCTGCCACCCTCCCGCACTGCCTTCGGGCCAACCCGTACCCAGGGGTCTGTATCTCTACTCATACAGCCTCCCCTTTTTCTTCCTGCACTTATCAGACCTACCCTGTCTGCTGCCTTAAACCTAGCACTTGCAAATTGCTGGCTGCACAACCACTGTGTGTTGCCTTTATTATGTATTTATTGTTATTTATTTGTTTCTCCTCTGCTTCGCACTTTCCACTTCTCCCCCCTTCCATGCACTTTTTCCCTCGCCCTCTCCATGCACTTGCGCGTTCCCAATGTCACTGGGCCTAGTAAGATCGCTGTTTTGTTCTCCCCTGTTCCCCTCCCTTGCCTTGTCACGCTCTGAAACACTTGTGTACGAGCACGATAGAAATAAAATATCAATATCAATATCAATAACAGTACATCTCAAATGAAGTCAAAAGCTACTCTCCCTCTGCCGACAGCACTGTGCTACTTTATAAACTACCAACTCCAATACTAGCTACCCCATTGCTGCACTTTAGGTAGGTTCATGCTATAAGTAATACAAATAAAATACAAATAAATTATGCATCTGACAAGGGGCCAGTGAATGGTCCAGAGTGTTATGTGATACGTTCTGAGCTGTTCAGTCTCAGCAGCAGTGGCTGCTGAACTTTGAACTCTCTGTAGGTAGATCAAATAGTAATCTGGGAGGTATACATAAAGGCTGTCAGCATAGTTAAATCTTCAGAATACCAATGTGAGGACTGCCAAGGATTGTGTGGAATTGACAAGTATGGCATGCTGAATCAAATGCATATTTTACTGAAAGAAACAACTTTTGACTGTTGTTTTACACTGAGGTTCCACTGTTAGGGGGCAAGGTTTCTGACTGCCATAGTTGTTTGAGGTTAGGGTCCTATTTCTTTCAGCCAAGGAAAAATTGTTGTCTTGTGCATTATGCCAGATTATGATTGTGCTTTGTATTGGGTTTCATTGTTTTGTGGCCATCTAGTAGATTTTTACTGTAAGGATTTTGACACAGTCCTGTTCGTGTTCGTATGAGGCTAGGGAATTTTGTAATTCAATTTGTGCATCGCGGCATAGCGGTAGCAGGTAAGACCAAAGTTTCTGTGATTTTCAGCAGCGGGGCCATGTCAATGTTAAAGATGAGTGGTGACATATTGGATCTCTAAGACACTCTGTGAGCAGTAAGACAGTGGGAGGTTTTGAATGAAGGCATGCATGTCTTCCTCTTGTTGGAAAGGAAATATGTCAATCATCATAGGATGGTTTCCTCTACCCCACCTCTACATCAGCACACCATTTGAGTAACTGTGGAATGCTGTGGTCCCTGGCTGTGAATACCTGGATTATTGTTGTATCATTTTTGTTTTATTTTATTTGAATACAATGAAGAAAAAGAAGAACAACAATTGCTACAAACATAAAGTAAATCCTATTTCCCGGAAACTACTGAACTCTGGATTCAAAAAAATTCGAATGTTTGGTAAACAACTATTTCACATGAAGGCGATTCTTGAGGGTGTGGTTTATATGCTACCTACTTTCAGATTTCTCTGAGTCTTATGTCAAAGTGATATGTGAATCTTGACTTGTCGTTTACAATAGTGGGTCCTTCAGTGAAGAATCTAAATGAATATATTTAAAGTAGCACCAATGAAGGTTGAGATAGTAGTAGAAGCATTATTGGCAGTCTTTCCTTCGGGATCAGTATATACTTGTAATATGCTGTCTGGGTTTCAGTTTAATGTTATTTGATCTATTATTAAAACATGTGTTATTCTGTGTCGCAACGTTGTCTCTGCCACACATTGTTGCAACACAGTGCAACACATTTTTTAGCCGCATACTGAAAATGGCATCTATTAAAGCCTCAATATTAGTCTCAACATTAGAAGTATTTTGAACATATTCATTTAGATTCTTCACTGAAATACCTATTTGCATAAGCAACACGCTGACGTTCTGACCATACTTGGATGTCAAATTTCGAGAAATCTAGAAGAAGATGTTATATCATTCAGGCCCTGAAAAAGCACGGCTGTGTGAACCAGACATTATAATTTGTTATAACCCAAGTCTAGGTTGATCCACAAAAACTGGAACATTCATTATTATATTTATATACCTATTTTTCATAGTATTAGTCTTTAAAATAACAAAATAAAATATATTTGTACAATAATAATCAAGTCAGTAGTGCATTGTATTCACACACAAAAACCACCCCATTTCAAATTTAGTTACCAACAAGTGCCGAACAGGTGAGGTACTCCCTCAGTATTGATTGCAGCAGTCATATCACATCGTGATACTAAGGACATCATTGCCAATTCTTCCACATTACCTGTGTTATCCTTTTAGGAGCATATTCTGGTTTGTGGTGTAAAATGATTCCAAGGTGGCACAAACAAAACCCAATACATAGAATGCAAAACACATAATAATGTAACTAAGAAAATAAAATAATCCAGTAAAATAAACCATGCAAAATAGTAAATAAAAAGTAAATCAGGAACACAATATTGTAATCATATACAACGATTATATTATAGAATTTTTAAACTAGGGAGAACGTTCAGAAGTCTTTAAAATGATCTATCTCACAGCCTCCCCAGTGCATCATGGTTTACCTACCAACATCCAAACCATTCCAAGCAAAAAGCCTGCAAGAATGTCCGAGTAACATATCACTACCACACTTATGGTGTATAGATCTGATTACATTTCCAATGCTACTTAAGGTTCACATGCAGCCTGGGCCTTGATTTTAGAAGCTTCAACTAAAAAAGTCAGCCACCACTTCAGTCATCATATGTCAAGGTCACCAAGCGAGAATATCATCTGTTTGCAGTTTGGAGTTCTTCGGGCATTAATCTAAGGCGAATTCTACTATTTCGCAGTTCCAAATTATTTTAAATAACTTTTGTACAAATTGACATTGCACAGTTTCATAAGCAGGTTCATATTTCCTTTTATTACTATTCAGCATACGTTTCTAACATCTGACTAAAACAAAGACACACCTTGCATGAGGCCTACATGCTAGATCCATATATGGATGTTAAAAAGTTCAGCACACAATATTTCTGACCATTTAAGGTACTCTAACTTACCTAAATCAATGAATTGATTTTAATATTTGTAGGTAAGTATTTCATGTCATCAAAGGCTTTCACGTGTACACATTTCACAAATGTGGAAAGTATCAGATGGTCTCTTCGTGTTTACTCCGCCAGATTTTCGATTTTGCTAAAAACTCTTTAAAAGTCATATCTCGCTGCGATATGTGTTTACCTGTCCACACTTCAGGCAAAGCTAATATACATACATTTGAAAGCCTTTTTTGGACCTGCATCAATTCTTTTCCAAAATTGTCTTTCCCTCACACACATGACTTGCATATTCTTATCCAAACCACACAGCCCAGACCCATAAACCAAAATGCCACCGATATGGTCTTTCAGCTATTCACTGGACACAGTGACCCCTCTGCCTGTGCCCACATGGTATGACCTGCGTCAATCCAATTGAGCACGAGCAAATCTAGCATCAATGCCATCTGTGTATGCCCTCTCAGCTCTGCACTCTGTTCTTGGCCTGTGACACAGTGAACATACCCGTAGTGACTGTACAAGCCTGAGAAAATGGCATTTGGCAATGCTCCAGGCCCAGTGGCCATGCTCATAGTGCCTGCAGGGTGTCACTTGCTGCTGGCGAAATCTACTCAGCAATTTTGCAAACTCAGGCGTGGTTGTGCAAACACATGGGACAGGCTATGCACATGTTTGCTTCTCTGACGAAGTCGACAGAAAGATGAAGGTTGATAATAGGAAAACGCAATTTTGGGAGGCTTAGGAGGTTCTCCCCCGCCCCCCATTGCAGAAACTACATGGGAGTTTCCATAAATAATATATAGCCTATTCTGAATACGTTTAAAATGCGTGTAAAGTTGGGTCTAAAGGAGGTAAAGTTAAAGGTGGGGCCCCAAACTAAACAATATTCATTCATCATTTCCGTCATCCTCCCTGGAACAGAGCCTCAAAACAAACAACAACACAACTTGGAAGGGGATTTTTACAGTTCCATCAAGGGCGGATGAACATTTATAGGGGTGATGTGCAAATAGCGTTCCTAATTCACATTGGCAAGGTTTGCCCGAATGTAGCACATACACCGATTGAGGGATTATCACAATATTTGGATTCGAATTTTACATTTGAATCAAATTGCATTCAAATTTATGTTTATTACCATTGGGTTACAAATAGTTCCAACGTCATTTGCAGTGGATCGTGTAGGGTAAAGTCACTCTGCCTGAGTTGGGCCAGAGGCCTTACTCCCAGCACAGCGGGTCCTGGGAATGGCAGCAGTGCAGGTAGGTTCACTCTTGAAGGGGAATGGCCTGCCCTCAAAGACCATTTGGTTGGCCCAAGCGACTCACCATATTGCATGTGCAGTCACTGTTACAGAGCTATGACCAGCAGGAAATGCCAATCAGGCACCATGCCCTGGGTTCAAAAGTAATACCCGAACACAGTGCCCCAATCAATGGCAGCATGCTTTTACTAGCATGCACTGCAGATAGGTTGCCTGTGCCTGAGGCATGAATGATGACCAGGCCTCAGTAATGTTCCAGAGTAAAGCTGCAGGCATTGTGTTTGCCCATGTTTGTGGGCATGACCTGACTGCACTATACCCAAAAGCAGTATCACATGCCATGCCCCAAGCACAGAATCAACATGGCATGCAAGGAACACTTGGGATTGGGTACTGCACATGAGGTATGGGCAGATCTCCATCTTCCGTAGGGGCTTTTCAGTCAAGACAATATTTGATCCTAACACATCTGGTGTGCGTATTAGGTGTGCAAGCCGGATTCAAAGGGATCATACTTTTAGATCCATTAAGAGATTCCAACAATATGTTGGTACAGGATTAAAAAAAACATAGCAACAATTGTGCTGCATAGGTCACTACCCTGTTGGCAGCGCCTGTAATGTTAATACTTTCAGCGTTTTAGTGTTCCCAAAGGATTTAAAGGTGGCGTCCAAGAGACAATATGAAAAAGATGTGGACAAATCCTTGCATGCAACTCTAAACAGTTCCAAATACGAACACTATGGGCCTCATTACGACCCTGGCGGAAAGTAACTGACATGACCGCCATAGCGTAAATAGCGTTTCCGCCATTGCACGATGGAGCAAAGTGCGGCCAATTCCGACCCATCGGGCACGAGCACCACGCCATGGCGGAAGTTCAAAGTCCGCGATGGCGGAAATGACCCCAAAACGGCCCATACCGCCGTCGTACGGCGCCCTAGGTGCAATTCCGCCAGCCATCTTAGCGGTCACCGTAATGAGCGGTCAGCGCAAATTACGGTCACCGTAAATATACGGAAACGGAAGTAAAAACATGGGGCCGGAACGGGAAACAGGATGCCGTACACCTATAAAATCAGAATCCCAACACAACAATAAAAAACCGACCCTGAGACACATCCCAACCCGTTAGCCACCCCATAATAAAAAAGAAAAATGGGAAAAGTTGCTAAAAAAGCATGCGATCGCAAGCGGCAGGTCCACTTCTCCCATGAGGAACTCACCATGCTCACAGAGACCATCCAGGAGAACGCTGCCGTCGTCTTCTCGACGCAAATGACCAGGACGGCACTTGCGAACAAGAAGGACATATGGGCCCTGGTGGCACAGCGGGTAAGTGCGGTGGGGACCGCACCCCGCAACCCACAGCAATGCAGGAAGCGATGGGACGACTTGCGGATACGCGTCCGGAGCATACTTTCAGCCAACCGCAACATTGCCACAGCTACCGGGGGAGGATCTGATTCACCCATCAAGTTGACCCCCTGGGAAGAAATCTGTGCCTCCACCATTGGAATGGAGAGCATAGAGGGAGTCGGAGGGATGGAGAAAGGAGTGCAGACATCCGAAGAATCAGGTAGGTGGGCCAAATTAAATAATGCTAAATCCACAAAGTCCAATCATGTGAAGCACCATGTGTCCCCATAGTGCAATAAAAACACATGTCCAGGAGAACGTCCACATACATTGCCATGATAGCGCCCTGTAAAAGTCAGATTAAATACATAAATAAGTAAAAATCCTAAAAACACCCTCTGCATGTGCAGCATGCACACCCTAACTGCAGGCTGCAAAATAACTGCACCCTCAATCCACACGAAAATGAGACCTCCCCCAAGGCCCTGACCCAAATCACCCTCAGGTACCACCCCAATGCATGTGATACATTGCCATTCCAATTACAACAGACCCATAAATAACGCTTGCCCTCCTTTACTCCACCACAGGGTCCGAATCAAACGACGAGCTTCAGGACACCCCTACCAGCACACCTGCAAAGAGGGCCAAGACCAACGGCCAAAGACCCTCCACCTCAGCTGCACGGATCAAGACACGTCAGCAGCACGAATCGAGTGGCAGCACACTGGAGGGGACATCAACAGGCACCCCAGCAGCCAGCATGTCCACAACAGCAGCACCACAGGTCCCCCCAATGGATGCCACAGAAGGCACTGCTTCTGGTGGCAGCAGCACCATAGGTGACACTGCTTTCATGCCAGCATGCTCCGACACAGAAAACGGTGCTGTAGATGTAGGATCCATCCATGACCTGTCCCAATCCCCCTGTATGTTTCATCCCGTACACCATGAGGACACCACGCAGGGGCACCCACAAGACGATGACTGGCCAACCCCCACAAGGCCTGTGGCAAGGCAACATGAGGTGATCAGCCCCTCTGTGACACCACCGGAAATGGGCATGGCCCAGCAGAGGCAACAGTCCCTCGAGCAGATGATAGTGCAACAGCAGCAACTGGCCACGCTCCTCAAGAAGCATGCTGATGAATGTGGGGGTTCTAAGGCAGCCATCGAAACATCTACTGAGACACTTAGGGCAGAAATGGAGCGAAGTACAGAGACACTAAAGGCACAAATTGAGGGAAGCACCGAGAGCCTGAGGGGACAAATGGAGAGAAGCACCGAGAGCCTGAGGGGACAAATGGAGAGAAGCACCGAGAGCCTGAGGGGGGAACTGCATGCGACGTCCAAAGATGTATGTGTTGAACTTGCCGCTGTGCGCCGTGTGCTCACTGAGCTCTCACAAACCCTTAGGGACATGCATGGACGTGAGCAGGCAGAGACATCATCCGTTGCAAGTTCCGTCCAGGGCAGCCCCCAACGCAGATCTGGGAGGAACCTGCGCTCCACAGGCAGGGGTCCCCCTGATACCCGGAGAAGGGGCTTGCAATAGCGTCTGACCAATGACAATGAGCATCTCTGGACACTGGTGTTCTGGGGGGAGGTAGGAGGGTGGAGGGGGTGTGTAGGGTTCTACCGGGTGGCGGGTCGATTGGGTGTGTAATACCATTTCACATTTGCAATACATATATACACATTAATCCAATGAGATGTGTGGACATTGATCTTTGTGTACGAGGCCTTTCTTGGCGTACAGGCCACATTGTGCATGTTCCCGACACACACAGTGCCACAAGTCCCGTGTCCATGTAACAGCCACCAGGCGTGAGTACTAGAAGCATGCATCTATGATATTCTGACGAATCTCACGGGCCTCCTGTGCCTCGCGGACTCCTTGAGGTGCTGCCACATCCCCACCCTCATCATGACCATCTTCAGGTGCTTGCAGTTCTGCGTCAGGGGGCATGGCCACATTTCTACGTACGCACATGTTGTGTAGCATTACACATGCCATGACCATCTTTGCAACCTTCTCATGGCGGTACAGGAGTGCCCCGCCAGACCTGCTGAGGCAGCAGAAACGAGCCTTCAGTAGGCCGAATGCCTGTTCTATGACTACACGGGTACGTGAGTGGGCATGGTTGTAGTCCTCCTCAGGCTGGGTCTGTGGGTTCCGGATTGGTGTAAGGAGCCATCTCTTCAGTGGATACCCGGCATCACCTGTATGTGGACAAAGAAGGATGTTTGTGGAATAACATTGCTACGTACGCATCCCCCCCCTTCCTGCCACGTCATTGACGCATCACCTACCCCACATTCACATGCATTAAATGAGACTCACCGAGTAGCCAGGATCGGTGCCCTGCGTGTCGCTCCATGTAGCGTGGTACTGTAGAGTTCCTCAAGACCATAGAGTCATGGGTTGATCCTGGAAATCGGGCACAACAATGTGTAAAGATCCTGTTGGAGTCACACACCATTTGTACATTGATAGAATGATATTGTTTCCGGTTGCGGTACTGGACCTCCATGGCATGTGGGACAACCAATTCCACATGGGTGCAGTCGATGGCACCAATGCAACCCGGTATGCCGCCAAGTGCATGGAATCCCACTTTTGCGTTTGTGAGCTCCTGCTCCGAGCGTGGTAAACAGATGTAGTCGTCTGCGTGCTTCAGGAGGGCATCAAGCACTTGGAATAGTGTCCGTGACAATAGTGGCTGTGAAATGCCATGCAACTGTCCGACTGTGTGCTGGTAGGTGCCTGTGGCCAGGAAGTGGAGTACAGACACCACCTTCAGTAGGGGTGGGATGGCGGTTGGGCTATCTATCATGCTGACAAGGTCAGCGTGTGTCATGTCGACAATGGCGGTTATGGTGTCCCGGTCCAAACGGTAGAGGGTGTGGATCTGCTCAGCAGTGAGGTTGAACGGATTGGCACGGAGGCGTGGGATTGCGGGCTGCCTGCGTGGTGGTAGTGGCTGTGCTGGTGGGCCTTGCTGCCCCTGCCTTGCCCTCCTCCTCCTCCTCCTGCGTCTCCTCTGTGCGGCCGGTTGTTGCAGTCGTTAGTGTTCGTCTTCTTCTTGAAGTTGGAGTACTTGCAGTGCTATCAGGTCCCCCAGGCCCAACATCGCTAGTCCTGTCGGTAGCATTTGGGAGTGGGTGTGGTTGTGGGAGGTGTTTGGGTGTGCAATTTATGTGTTTTCAGGCTGTATAGCCTCCACCTGTGGTGATTCATTCCACCTGTGCCAGCTGCATTTACTTTTGGGCGAGCACGTCCCGCACACAACGCTGCTATTTGACGCATGGCATCTTGCAATTACAATCATGTATATGATCCCGATGGCAGTGAAATATTGGTTAATATGTTGATTCTGCTATGGTCCCATTGTTTCACATACTATTTTTGCAGTCGCGGACAAACTTGTGAAGGGTCAGTGGAATGTAGTACTCGATCAACGGTGGACCCTCATGCAGCACTGTACCAAAGTTCACCGACGGGCGGGGAGTCCCATTAGTGATTGAAGCCAGTTGCCATTTTCACACACAGCCGCACTACATAGATGTATTTGTGAATCCAAGCGTTCACAGATGCCTTTTCGACGTGATGTTGCAAATGAGGAATTCGAAGGACAGCGCTTTTGCTTTTCAACTAGCGGCGAGGAGACGCCCACAGGTCTGACTGGAAATGTAACGTTCTATTGTTGAATGTCCTTGGGACAGGGCCCATGACGAGAATGCAATGATTGATGTGAATTGAATGGGATGCGCAATAGCGTAGTGGACGATGAGGCAGGACGTCCCCAAATACATGTTACTTCACTACACTAGTGAACCGGGCAGGAGCACAGTGGATTTTGCATTACGCACAGACTCAATGGAAATTTCAGATGTAATGTGAGTAAATATTCAGGCGTTTCTATTCCGGGATGAGGGAATGATGAATGGATGCATGGACAGATGATTTGATTGAGAGTTTGTCATGTGCATGGCTTTTTGATATCTATCCCCTTCCCCTGCGCTATGTGATGCAAAGCTGCCATAGTGGGTCCATCATCTGTCTGCCCTTGTTGAACCCTCCCTGTCTCGACGCGCCTTCAAACACTTGTGTCTGTGCACGTTACTAATCACATCTAATGGATTCTGTTTTGACAGACGCATGCACACATACACTCGTTAGTAATAGTGTATTGAGCTCGATTTATGTCGTTATGATTCGCAAGTGATTTTTTGGTGACATTAATCCTTTTGAGTGTGCTAGCATGCATATGGTTGTATATTTAGTGTGTTGAATGAACTGAGTAATTCATATGAAGTTCGGATGCCCATGCTATTATTTTTTTCTTTTGGGTGACAGGTATCTCCTCCCCTTTTGCCGCTGCCATCTGTACGCCACTCCTGCAGATGGCTTTTTCAGTCGACACCTGCAGCTTCGAGTTAATCAGTGGAGCACCATTACGATCTTATGGGACGATCGCCAATGGGCCACATGCCCTTACGCAGTACTAGTGGCTAGGAGCAACATATGTACCTTTCAGCTGGACTAGTGCCTACTTCATGGGACTGCCCTGCGGTTCTAGGCGCTTCCGTGTTGCCTTTTTGGTCGTAAATGTAGGCCCTGTGTACCATGAAGGAACAGGGCGTCACACAAGTAGAAGCTGGTCATTCATTGCGGATGCAGCCCACAGTGATGGAAATCATTTGGGAGTTAGTTTGCGAATAGCTGTATGGGCTTGGTGATTTGGATGTGCATTAAAATTATGTTCAGATATTGACCGTGTGGCCTTATTCTTTACTAGTGATGTTGCATATTCCGATTTGTGGCGCGATGTATTGTGAGATGATCTGCATTGGGTTCCGGCTTCTGAGTGGAGTTGTGTGGTACTGTACTGGCCGCGTTTGCCTACGTGGAGTTGTGCAATGTGGGCAGGGAGTGGAGTACAGGCACTCAGTAGGGCCATGTACGGTTGGTTCGCGATGCCATAATTCTCACCATGGCGGAAAGGTACTTTCCGCCATGCTTGATGGCGTTGAGTACATGTCCGCTAGGGTCAGAATTCGCGTACCGTTGCGCCATGGCGGAAATTACGGTTTTGCAAGGCGCGCGTGCGCGTGCTTGGTGCAGTTAGCGTTGGCGTTCACTACGGTGTCGCTAATGGCATCGTACTTTACGGTGACGGGTCATGATTGCAACGAGCGGTATTCGATGGCGGTATTTCATTTCCGCCTTCGTTTTTGGAATTCCGCCAGGGTCGTAATGAGGGCCTATGTCTGTGAGCAAAGACATATACACCCTGCCCATTAGGCAGAACGTTGAATTCTGAAAGAATGTTAAAAATAAATCCCAAGACATGCTATCAAAGGCATCACTGGAATACCGATTGACTAGGGATTGCACCCTATAACTATCCACAAGTTTACAGTCTTTTCCTAGTTTAGTTATCAAATTCATCAGAAGGTTCAAATGAGTCCAGTAGAGCACTTGATCTGAATCTGGAAAATATTGCAACACATATATAAAGTATAGAACTGAAAATTAAGGGATCCTCTCCAACATAATGACATGCCTACCCCAATATTCCACGTGTTTTCATATAATAAATCAAACTTTAAAGCTCCAGTGTAATTAAAGATCACATTGTTAAACGGGAAATCATATTGTGCTTTCTTTCTATATATATTGGCCTAAGCCTAGTCACTCTCTGAAGAAAACCGCGTTGCAAAGTTCCGATTTTAGATCGACTTTGCCACCATTTTAGAATCATCTGCCATTTTGATTTCTGTTCGTGTGTGATTCTCTGTTCTAAAATGGTGGACTGTGTTTCTAACTTGAAGCCAAGCCTGTTTCAACCCTTGAGTCTTGTTACTGCTTAAACTGTCTGGGGGCTGTCTGTTTAGACTAGGTAATGAGACCTTGCCCCAAGCATGACTTGTTGTCCTAGGATTGTCTGCACTAATAAACCTCATCCACGAATACACATCGATGACAATGTTATGTAAATGTTGAGCGTGGACATTGGCAGAACTACATTGTGAAGGGATATGTACTAAGGCTCACTGCTAAATCCATGAATACACTTCGTCATTGTAACTTGTTGGAGACACAAACCTATGTAATCCGTGTGCATATAATTGTATGAGCTATATGTGAACTCGGCACAAACTCTAGACCGCAGATTATTAACCTGTAGAGGGGCTGGACAATATTGTAGGAAATGTATAAAAATGCAAATGTTTAGCGATCCAGCACTCTCCCTCCTCACTCTGACACGCAGGTACTCATTGCGGGGTGTTGAGAGCGAGATAGCTATCTGTATCTGTGAATCTTTATAGCCTGTGTTTGGTGTATTTCCTTTTGTGGTACTCAGCCTCAATATTTCCTTGCTTTTTACAGATGGTGCCCGAATACGGACCCTCAAGATTGATGCCATCTCGTTGAAGTGTTGATGCGGCTATCGGACCGGGATCGGATGGTGAGAAAGGGGGCCCCTTCTTGGATGAGATGCGATACCTCAACAGTACTGCACGACCCGATCCCTGGACGGTGAGCCCGCGGTCCGAGACGGCATCTTGACGTGGGTCAATATATCGAGGCAAGCAGTTTTGCCAAAATCACCAACCACGAGGGTCCTTTGTTGTCATTTGTAATCCGATCGGACCTCCTTTAGTTCTTTGATCAGGTGAGTCGTGACCCGATTCTTAAGTATCCTGATAATTTGATTTTGGCGTATTGTACTCACGAGCACAATTATTGACCAGGTAACACCAGGAATCTGATATGCCTGAGAAATTGTCTGCCTGTTTCAGGGCATTATTCCGCAGAGACAGAAAGTCTTTGGAATTTGGCCATCCGGCGCCACAGGAGGGGTCGCCGGCATGTACTATGTACTGTAAGCATGGCATTGGTAGTATAGTGTTTAATGATATTTGGCACAGACAAACTAGGCATGCTTCTGAACTTCAGTGGCCAATCAATGGTAGTTTTGAGATTCCTCGTATACAATATTTAGAATCAATATTGTTAAAGAAAAAAGCTAGACCTGCAGCATTTGATGTATTGCAAAATTGGAAGAAAGAAACTATGCAGCAACTTAAAAGTAGAGAGAAACATGCGCGCCAACATATGTCCAATGCTGAGAAAGCATTATTGTACGATCAAAACAAACAGTCAGAGTCAGTTGGAAATATGGACAGGGCTTTTCAACTTGGCATTCAGAAGATATATCCGTCTAAAGACTTTCATGTGTCTGATGAAAGGAACGAAGGTCTGGTGCCACTGCGTCACCTCCGTATGTACCTATTCCTGTTGCTTTACCTCTACCTGCTGTTGTTACTCCTCCCGTAGTAATTCCTGCTCCTCCTATTGTTCCTCCTATTGCTCCTCTTCCTCCGATTATTGTTCCTCCTCCTATCGTTGCTCTTCCACTTGTACCACCGCCCTTGCCTACTGCTACAGGTCTGGTAGATCTGCCTTCTGCAACAGTGATATCACCTTTGTTACCGATTGTACAAGATTTGTCTACTCTTCCTCTTCCAAGTGGTTCTGTTTCGCTTGTAGTTGATAAGGGAGCGGAATCAAAGATTGTAACTCGCAATACAGTGTCCAAAGAGAGAAAGCGTGATTTGACTGCATGGGCTAGACAGTGGGCCTCATTCCGAGTATGGCGGTAAGGGATAGCGGCCACCGCTAACGAGAGCGGTGGCGGTAATCCCTTACCGCCATACTCCGAGTTCCCTTAGCGCCATGGTGCTTTTAACACCTGCTTTTAGCAGGCGTTAAATACCATGGCGCTAAGGGACCTTGATGTTAATTACGCCACCGTAATTTACGGTGGCGTAATTGACGCCTTCCCCACTCCCATTATGCCCTATGGGGCAAGAATGGGAATGGGGAAGGGTAAATGGGGATTGGGGAATTACCGCCCCGCCAACCTTGGAATGGGGCGGTAATTCCGCCAACCACCAAGGCGCTGCCGGTCCGGGTACGGCGTCAACCAATGCGTTAATAGCGCCATTGGTTAGCGCCGTACTCGGAATGAGGCCCAGTGCATGGAGAAGGGTGAACAATCTGATGTTTTTGCCACACTCTCTAATCTAGAAAGTTTTCCTGAGAAAAATGTTTTTATCAATGGACTGAGGATTTATTTATCTGTAATGTGGAATAGACTGAATGATGTAGATCTCCCACATGGATTGAGGGATCTGAATGTTTTAGCATATTCAAGAGATACTGTGGAGAAAGTATATGAGCACGTCGAGAGGGTTTTTGAGTAATAGAAAGAGGTTGGAAAGGTTACGGAATGAAGAAATTGATGGTGATAGTTTGAGCGCTATTCTTGTACAGAAACGGCTCCTTCCTCTTTGTAAATCGATGAGTTAGGAAACACGGATTTGCACAAAGGATGCAATTAGATGGATTTCAGACATGTCGATATCTCCCGTAGAAGTATATGACACGTAAAGATTTGTTGTCCCACAGAATTATTGAATATGTAAAAGAGAGTTTTTTTCGTCTGACACTCCTTCAGCTGCTTTAGTGCTCGATTTAGCTCTGTTGCTCAGTAAGCGTTCAGAGTTTCCTATCTCTCAGTTGCCTATGAGAGAGGTTCTGCCGACATTTGTCCCAAAAGTTGAGGTTCCAGCTAATGTCGCAGCAGGTACTGCAGTTTATGACATTCCTGCACATTATGTATTGCAGTTTGTTCACGTCCCATTCTCAAGACAGGAAGTGAACACCATTAGACAATCCATCCCAAATATTAGAAAGAATCTGATAGGGTTCTATAAAGAGATAGAATCTGTTTTGCAACTGTCAGTATTTACTCTGAGTGACATAGATTTGTTATTTCCCGTGCTCCTACCCATTCATTTGTGGAAACAAATTAGGACAGTAGATGATGCAGCAGGGTTAGGGGAAACATGGGATTATATGGCTAGACAGAATAGAGATAGACCAGCTGGCGAGAGACCGCCACAGGTAATACTGACCTTGCCTGATAGAATAGTGACAAAACTAAAAGCCTTAATTCCTGAGAGAAGCATTGTCTTGGACAAACTTACTGCTTGTGTCCAAGGGAAGTCTGAAGGTGCTACCGAATTCTTTAATCGGTTTGAACAAGTGTTTTCAGATTTCAGTGGACATGATTTGAGCACGGAGTCTGGAAAACGACTATTTGTAGACACATTTGTGCGTGGATTGTTACCTGACATTCAGTCACAAATTATGACTTCCGAGAGCGCTTGGCAAGCTAAATCTCAGTCTGAAGTATTGCATATGGCTCAGTATTATGAAAACCGAGTCAATAATGAAAAAGAGAGGATTGAAAAGAAAAAAGGAGACTTAAAAACTATGTTTTTTTGCAACAGATTGTTAGAGGCCCTAGAGGGGGTAGTACACATTTTAGGGGACAGTATGTTCCACACGGTACTGTGCCTTTGGCTTCTGTACACGCGAACGAATGTGCTTATTGCAGACAAGAGGGTCATTGGCGAGCACAATGCCTGAACCTCCAGCAGAGGTCGAATAACACATCTGATATCATGGGTAGACGATCCAGAGGCTGCCCTGGGGCATGGGGTCCTGGTAGAAGCCAGTTTTCTCAGAATTCACAGCCTTTTCCACAAGACAATCAGTCACTGAGTATCGATAGCAGAAACATTTTTGATCATCCTTCTACTGCATATCTCTCTGAAGACCTTCCTTTTGATGATATATTGTTTCGCTAGAATTGCCCGAAGCAGGTTTTGGAACCAACGCCTATTCCCGAAAATCAGAAAGGTCCCTACGTTGAAATGATAGTGGGAAATAGGAAACATCTATTCTTGATAGATACAGAAGCGCAGGAGTGTTCCATTGACCATTCACAGGTTCCAAACATTCCACTGTCAGGGCAAACCAATGTTTCTGTAGGGTTTTCTTTTACACCAGTGGTTAGTCTGGTTTCTTCGCCAGTACCGATTACACTGGGTCCATTCACGGATCACTGTCTGTTTCCTTTGACAACGACTGTGGAGAGAATTTGTTGGGGTTGAAACTGTTGAAGGAATTAAATGCGGTAATTCAATGTTCATCGGATGGAGTGCGTTTGACGATTTTACCACAGCAACTTTCTGCCTCACAGTTCTTTGCTAGACCTTTGCCACCGGAATTTAGTGATGCTCCAGAGTGTTTATGGGCGATTGATGACAATGATGTTGGTGTTCTATAGATTGAGCCTGTTAAAATCATTTTGAAACCTGGAGTAAAGTTGCCACGTATTCCTCAGTTTAAGATTTCGGTTGATGGTGAGCAAGCTTTGAAGTGTATAATTTCCAATTTTGTACACCGTGGGGTAATTGAAGAAATTGCAGGTAGTTTGTGCAATAGTCAGATTTTGCCTTTGTATAAGAAATGAGATAATGCAATTCCTTTTCGTTTTATCATTGATTTACGCACTATCAATAAGATTGTTGCTCCACAATTTCCTATTGTGCCTGATGTAACGACCATATTAACTATGATCCCAGCCTCTGCTACTCATTTTAGTGTCGTAGATATTAAAAATGCTTTTTTTAGCTTTCCTATACACAAGGATAGCATATACCTGTTCGCGTTCACCCTAAGGGGACGCTCGTTTACATTTACCCGTGCGCCACAAGGATACACGGAAAATCTGAGCTTTTATAGTAGGTCTTGACACACTTGAGTTGCCCACCACTTGTACATTGCTTCAATATGTAGATGATCTTCTTTTAGCTGCTGATTCAGAAAGTGCCTGTAAGGAGGGCACCGTGTTGTTGCTTATTCACCTAGCAAAACATGGACATAAAGCTTCACTGAAAAAGTTTCAATATTGTTCACAGGAGGTCGCCTATCTAGGCTATCTCCTGTCAAAGGAGGGAAAAAGGTTGACGCCTGAACGGATCAAACTCCTTTCTAGCATGTCTGTCCCAAATACACAGAAGGAAGTCAGAGCCTTGATAGGAATGGCTTCTTACTGTAGGCAGTGGATCCCCAATTTCTCACTAGTGATTAAACCAATGTTGGCTTTGACAAAGAAGGGCATTTCTTTGCCATTGCCGTGGAACTTGGAACACCAGAAAGCTTTTGATCTGCTCAAGACTGCACTTTGTTCAGCACCAGTTTTGGGCACAGCAAATTATGAAAAGGCTTTCGAGTTGTATGTGCATGAACGTGATGGATGTGCTTTGGCTGTATTAACGCAGGAACATGGAGGGAAGAATAGGCCGTGCGGTTACTTTTCTTCCGCCCTTGATCCTGTTGCATGAGTTTTGCCACGATATCTGAGAGCTGTCGCTGCTGCATCTGTAAAACAGAGCGAGGGTATGGTCCTAGGCCATGCTTTAACCTTGTTGGTACCTCACTCTGTAGATGTTTTATTAAATAGAGCACAAACACAACACCTTACCTGCGCACGATTAACGAGATATGAATTGATCTTGTTTGCACCGCATGTACAAATAAAGAGGTGTTGTGTATTGAATCCGGCTGAACTATTACCTTTCCCGCAAGGTAGTGCTTGCAGTGACGAAATGTCACATGACTGCCTTTATACCACAGAACAAGAGACCAAAGGCAGGATTGATCTAAAAGATACACCTTTTAATGACCCACAAGGGGAGCTGCTTTGTGATGGCTCCTGTTTCAAACTTCCGGATGGTACATCCACGGCTGCTTATGCCATCACCACACTAAGCACGATTGTGAAAACCAAAATAATTTCACATAACTCCGCGCAGGCCACAGAGATTATCACATTGACTCGAGCTTGTGAACTTTCCGAAGGGCTTAGAGTAAATATATAAACTGATAGTCAGTATGCTTTTGGGGTAGTTCACAACTTCGGTAGACTTTGGGCAGAACGAGGTTTATTGACCTCACATGGAATGAAGATTCAATATGACTCCTTGATAGTGCGGTTACTTTCAGCGCTTACACTTCCCACTCAGTTAGTAATCATGAAATGCGCAGCGCATCAGAAAATCATAAATGATGTAGGAAAAGGGAACGCTTTCGCTGACCAGATAGCCAAACAAACTGCTAGTGATCTCTATTCAGATATGTACACTACAAGGGAAGCAACTAATGTTTGTACCATAGATGAAGGTATTGAATCTGTAAAGGATATCCAAGCTGATGCCACTTTAGAAGAAACTAAGCAATGGGTTGAGGGTTTGGCGAGGTTGGATGATGATGGGTGTTGGGTAGACAAGTTAGAGGGAAAATGGATGCTGCCAGATCTGTACATTAATATGATGGTAGCAATGGCTCATGGGCCTGCCACATCGGTGCCAGGAAGATTTGTAAAATGTTAGAAAGTGTTTGGGTCAACGATTACATCCCGAAAACAGCAGAGCGTTTTGTCCAGCGTTGCATGATCTGTCTACAGCTCAATATGGGGAAGGGCACATCGACACCAAGGGGTAGTTGTGGTCCACCTTCTGTCCCCTTTGAAGTGATCCACTTTGACTTTATTGAAATGGAGCATTGTAATACTTTCAAATTCGTTTTGGTTCTTATTTGTGCCTTTAGTAAATGGGTTGAAGCCGTTCCTGTAAAAGATACCACAGCAATGACAACGGCGAAAACCATGCTTAAGGAATATTTTCCTAGGTTTGGTTTGCCAAGGGTCATCTGGTCGGACAATGGTCCACATTTTATTGCTGCTGTAATTCTGCAGATATGCGCAGAATTACAGATTGATAAACGGTTCCATTCGGCTAGACATGCTCAGAGTGCTGGATTGGTAGAGAGACACAAAGGAATTTTAAAGAACAAGGTCGCTAAAACGTGTGCCGGCACCAATTTGAAATGGCCGGACGCCTTACCGATAGTGTTACTGTCAATGCGCACCACCCCACAGACTAAGACTGGGCTCTCCCCGTATGAGGTGGTCATGGGTAGGCAAGCTAATATTTGGAATCTCCCAAAACCCAGGGCTCTGAGGGACATTGAGCATGTACTTCTTTCTGATTACTGTGACCGGTTAACTAAAAATCTGTATTTGATTTACCAACAGGTGTGAGAAGCCCTCCCAGCAAAGTACGAGGGGCCAGGTCATAGCATCCGAGGGGAGTGGGTGCTCGTTAAAGCATTCAAACGAGCATCCTGTATCGCACTGCGGTGGAGAGGGCCACACCAGGTTCTCCTGGCAACACAGACAGCGATTCGGGTGGAGGGTAAGAGGCACTGGATAAACGCGTCACATGTCAAGAGGATTCCCTTCCCTTTGCCACATGATAAAGAAGATATGGAGAAACTTACCTGCTCTGCTCCCAACGATCACTCAGCATTGAGCAGTACTGAGGGTGCATCAGAGATGCTCCCTGAGCCTGTGGGGCCTGGGGAAACAGCTGCTTCATCTCCACACTCTCCTTCACATCCTATTTCACCGCTGTTAGATTCTGTTGCAAATTCATCACTTCCGTCAGGACGCAATGACGCACTGTTCGCAGATCACACTGTACCAGGAGTCACAAGGTACAATCTGCGTCCACGGAGCTAGACTTACTGCACGGTTCGGCTGTGCCAACAGGAAAATCATCATAGGGCTTGTCTTTTGCCCTGTCTTTTGCATAAAAAGGAAAGTTGTTGGCTGGGGATAGGGAAAGACTAAGAAAATGCATGATCTGGAGATCACCAGCAAATGAACTACAGTGCTTTTCGTTTTAAAGGAACAATGCCTGTTATCGCCTCTACCCGTACGGAACAAATAAGTGACTGTGTGGCCAGTAAAGACAATGGAAAATTGAATACATGGTCTATCAAAACGTATTGTTTTCTTGTAATCATGTCCGCTCAAAAACTTTTGCCACTAAAAATGTACCTACTGTACCTACACCTTTCATGCATCTGCACACTCTATCTCCTAGAGACTCTCAACACAGACAGAGTTACCACAATAACACACTATTGCTTATAATGAATGCAACACATGCCATTTTTAACAGGTCTAACCGCTGGATCTGCTCGCATTTACCGCAACATGGAGACAAAGGGCTGGGCTGGTATATATTCATCCTCTGCCTCTGACTACTGCATGTTATGCTTCTCTAAGGGCACTATTCTTTGGCCGATGGACTGATAGCATCTCAGGGAACTTTGATGGAACGAATTTGAACGAGTTTGAAAGACAAGTTGTAACGCCCCTGGGATGCGCACTTTTCGCAAATAGAAGTAAGCTTAATGTTGCTTCCATTAGGCCTTCTGATAGGCTGTCTCGACCTTTTCAATCTCTGATCTCTTTCAAGATGGCTCCTATAGGCAATAGGGATGCCATGCCACCTTCCTACACTGTTAATGTAACGCTCACCTGGTTCCCTCGGAGGCGCAGGCCTTGATCTGGTGGGGATACCGTCTTCAGTGTTAGGCGCAGGGTTTGTTCTGCTCCCGGACAGGGCCACCTTCTCACCGAAAGTTTAAGCTGAAGAGTGAGGTGTCTGCAAGGGTAAACCAAGGTATTAGTGATTGGAAGGTTGGGAAAGTACCTAGCCCCTCTCGCCCTTTCTTTCCCCGTGGAACTGGGTTGATAATTGCGCTTACCTTAGATAGGTAAATGCCGGGCTCTCCATCCTGCGTCTTGTGCAGGGGCGCTGGGTCCAGTTGCTTCACTGGATGCGAGCTCTGCCTCTTGATAGCAGAGGGTTAGCTGAGAGCGAAGACGCCGTTAGTGCACAAGCGTGCCTTGTAAGTATTTAAGTTCCTTTTAGATTGTTCTCTTCTCTTTCAAAAGTCTTAAGTCTTTAAAGTCTATGTCTTTTCCTTTTCAGATGCTGTGGCGGTGAAGATTATCCTTCTAATGGCACGTAAGTAGAAAGACTGCACTAGCGCTGTAGAATGCACCGTAATGTCTCTTTTGTCTTTGCAGGTGCCGAGGTGCAGCGCGAACAGATTGGAAGCGAACGTAACACAGGTAAGCAGTCTTGTAACTAAGCGTTACTAACCGATGTATCTTGTCTTGCAGGTGCCGGAATGCAGCGCGAGCTGAGTTGGAACGGGCGTAACACAGGTAAGCAGACTTTGTAGTTAAATATTACTGACCGATGTTCTTTCTCTTTGCAGATGTCGGATGCCGGAAGAGAAAGGCTGAAAAAGGCGCCTTGGATGCTGCCGTTGGATTAGGTAAGTAGATGCGCTGCCTTTGCTTTAGCCTAACCTGTGCCTTTGTTTTGCAGGAGCTGCTGAAGACTGAAGAAGACTGAAGGTTGGATCCCAGCAGGTGATTTCGTGTTCACAGGATCTGGAGCTGGAGGTTTCCTGGAGCTGACACGGTGAGCGTCCTGCTGCAGATGCAGAATAACGCGAAGCACGTGAAACCAATCGGGTGTGGTTTAAATAGCCTTCTGTAGTGCTTAGGAGTCTTCTTCCACGGCCTCACCCAGGTAAGAAAAAGAGTTCCAGATTTCTAGAAGAGTTCCTGTGTTCTGCTTCCAGGGAGTGGCTCCTGCTCCACCCAGACAGAAAAAGTAGGCCCAGGCAGAGAAGGATCAGGAGACCAGCTAGCTGGTAAGTAAGCAGCTTGGTCTGCTACAGGTAGGTCCACCAAGCACTCTTATCTAATATGAGCCCGGCGCTTCCTGTGCCGGGACCAGTCACCTTCATGAGCCTGGCGCCACTGGCGCCAGGACAAGGTCCAAAAGGTCCCAATAGGGACTGGCTGGTTCCTGGGATCAGAGTTATGGGCCTGCTTCCAAGGTCGTGGGGCAAGTCCTGACCCCTTGGAAGCAGGGATCATGACAGTTAACCACAGCCCGACTCAGTTTCTTTCTGCATACAGAGGAATAGTACTCAGTCAATGGGTGATTTCAAGGGTTGCACCAATGTTGCGAACTTGACCAGTGAAGACAGACCTTTGTATGTAGGCGAACCTGTCAAATTTGTTTGCGGTAATGAAGCTTTCCCATGGCTACCTAGGGATTGGCAGGGAACCTGTTATTTAGGAATTCTGTTGCCAGGGGTATTCACAGCTAGTACCACAGAAATCTCTAGGGTTCGCCCAAGGCGGGACGAGAATGGCGATACTTTATCACAGGTTCTGGGTGACGTAGCAAAATCCTTTGTACCTTTTTGGGACAAAAACTAAATTCCGAGGATATCAGAAGACTAGCGAGAGTACTGGAGAGAACCATCAACCGGACCACTGACATACTCTATAACTTGACTCTAGAACAGAAAGCAATAAGGTTAGTGGCACTACAGAACCAGATGGCGTTAGACATCATCCTGGCTGAGCGTGGTGGAGTATGCAAATTAGTGGGGTCTGATTGTTGCGTTTTTGCACCAGATTCCTCCCCAACCATTTTTAAGGCTATACAATACCTGCACGTCCTTAGTTCAGAAGTGCACGTTCCCGAGGGAAATTGGGATTTTAGCGCTTGGTTCTGGGACTTCATATGATCTTGGGGATGGAAGCTACTTTCAGTCTTATTGATCATTCTGGGTATTCTGTTGTTCTGTTGTTGCTGTATACAATGTCTTCCTGCCATATGTTCAATGTTAGGGGGATGTTGTGCACAAACTATGGGAACATTAGGACAAAAGGTACGCGCACCGGAAAGAATGACCAACTCATTTTTGTTGAAGGAAATTTCCGTTACAGACCTTATGGCGATCGATATTCCTGATGATTGTGACTCAGGATGTATGGACATTGAGACGTGGAGTTACTTGTAAAGTGACTAGTTGTAGTTTAGCGCTTGGCTTAGGCCAAAAGGAGGGTTTGTTAAACGGTAAATCATATCGTGCCTCCTTTCTATTTATATTGGCCTAAGCCTAGTCGCTCCCCGAAGAAAATCGTGTTGCAAAGTTCTGATTTTAGATCGACTTTGCCGCCATTTTAGAATCATCTGCCATTTTGATTTCTGTTTGTGTGTGATTCTCTGTTCTAAAATGGTGGACTGTGTTTCTAACTTGCAGCCAAGCCTGTTTCGACCCTTGAGTCTTGTTAATGGTTAAACTGTCCGAGTGCCGACTGTTTAGACTAGGTAATAAGACCTTGCCCCAAGCGTGACTTGTTGTCTTAGGATTGTCTGCACTAATAAACCTCATCCACGAATACACATCAAGGCAATGTTATGTAAATGTCGTGGACACTGCCAGAACTACATTGTAAAGGGATATGTACTAAGGCTCACTGCTAAATCCAGGAATAGACTTTGCCATTGTAACTTGTTGGAAACACAAACCTATGTAATCCATGTGCATATTATTGTATGAGCTATATGTGAACTCGGCACAAACTCTAGACCGCAGATTATTAACCTGTAGAGGGGCTGAACAATATTGTAGGAAATGTATAAAAATGCAATTGTTTAGATATCCAGCACTCTCCCTCCTCACTCTGACGGGCTGGTACTCATTGCGGGGTGTCGAGAGCCAGATAGCTATCTGTATCAGATCTGTTTTTCTGTCATGGCGTATGTGGCAATGCTGGAAGCTTCAGAGCCGGGTGCTAGATAAGTCTGGGAAGTGGCCATAGAAGTTGGAGTGAAGGTCTAGACTACTACCAAGATGGCCCCCCGACATTCGTACATCAACACAATAAGCATTATACGTAGTGCATTGTATCCGTTCTTCTTCCAGGTATTCCGCTGTTGCCCTGAGCAGCCCCACCTTCCATTCGCCTCCCTTTTGTCCAACTCCTAACTCTCCCTCCTTGCTTGCTTTCTTAGCGTTTCTCTCTCTGTAGTCCTCAATGTTTCTGCCGCGAGCCAGGTCAGCCCCTTCCCCGTTACCATTCTCTGGTAACTGACTCGCGGTCCATTTCTCGTCTCTTCGTTTCCTTTCCGAGCTACATTCTGTGGTCACTGTTCTGTACATCTGTACATCCTTTTCACCATTCTGGTGTTCCTTCTGTACTTATGCTTCCTAGCTGTACTTACTATTTTATCCAAATGTTGGCTCTGTCTCCTCTTCTGTCTGAGAATCCGTACAGGGTGCAGAAACTTCCCCAATTACCTTCTGGTTCTGAACTCGGCATCCACCTTTCTGGTTTGGAAGTATATACTTCGAGCCACTCTCGGAGCAGGAAGATCTTATGAAGACTTATCTGAACTTCTGGAACTTGTCATCAGCAGGGTTTTCTGGTGCCTTCAAGCTTTTTCCCTGCTTATTTGGGCTGTCTCCCTGCGGTACCATTTGGCTAGGGCTTTAGATCCTGTCAAGGTGGCCTCCAGCAGATCCAGACCCTATCTGCACTTTAAGAAAGAAAAGAAACCAAAAGAACCGAAAGAACTACGAAGACCCAGACGCCGGACAACATCAGAGACTCCAGACGACACCCCAGAAGTAAGAGGTGAGAAGGGGTCACGGGAGAGTACGCCTGAGATTATCGCGCAGGACAGAATACAACGCCTAATAACTGAGATGGCCTCTCTGGAACAGTACCAGGAGATGGTGGCTGCCATCCAGGGTTTGACTGCAGAAGTACAGAGTGTACAAGCCGAAAAGGCTACGTTGAAGCAATTGGTGGCCAATTGGGATGAAGCCAAAGGTGACTTACCGCATATTCCTTTACCATTTGGTAAATATGATGGCAATCCTCGAGCCCTCAAGGAATTTATCGATGCTTGTCAAGTTTATTTTTCTTTCAGGCCTAAGACTTATGAGACCGCCAGGTCCCGAGTAGGTTTTGTAGTCTCGAACTTGACAGGAAATGCCCTGGCTTGGGCAACTCCCCTCGTAACTAATAATGATCCAGCCTTTCAGGATTACAATGGCCCTCCTCACAAGGTTGCTGCTAAAAATCTGGCCGTACTGGCATGACGGTAATAACATGTCCGGCTTGGCACTAACCCGCAATTAGCGGACGATCACGAGTGCGCGAGCGCGCGCATCCCTTCATGCCGGTAATGGCTGTACCGGCATGCCGGTAATGACCCCCAAAACCCCAGACAGCGGCATCGACCAATACGCACAGAACGGCTCCGCCCTCGGCAACCCCTAAATATCATTACCGTTATTAACATAGTGCAAATAACGGGTGCGTTAATACCGGCCCCGGAAGTAAGGTCATCGCGCCGGAACGGGAAATGCCATGGTGGCCATCTTTAAAAATACAATCCATTGCCATCCTCCACCTCCAGGACCATCTACACCCCAACTCCCAGGCCACCATGGACAACATGTCGAAGACCACCCGGAGAGGCACGGCCCGCCAGCGCAAACCACGTTTTACGGACGATGAGCTGAACATGTTGGCCGACACCCTAGAAGCAAATGCTGAAGTGGTGTTCTGCAACAACCTCAGGCGTCCAGCCCAGCTCAATAAAAAGGCCATCTGGGAAGAAGTTGCCCAGAAAGTAAGTGCAGTCGGCACCACTGCACGCACAGTGCGTGATTGCAAAAAACATTGGGACAACCTCAGGCTGAGAGTCCGGCACATATTGTCAGCTAATCGGAGCCAGGGGCTGGCAACAGGAGGAGGACCACACTCCCCACTGAAATTGGCCAGATGGGAGGAGACCTGCAGCTCCATCATAGACGTGGAGTCCATCAAAGGAGTCAGTGAAGCAGACTTTGGCATGCCAACATCGGCAGATGAAGGTGAGTGTCCCTACTGAAACAGTAAAAATAATCAAAATCATCCTCCCCCAAATGTGGCTGCTACACCTGCCAACAAATAGACCATCATGCACACCTACACATATTCAAGTAAACATTCTGGGCCTACCACCATCCCATCCCAATGAATGTTGCGGTCATACACGAATACACCCACAAGACACATTTTAATGGCATGTGCCACGCAGGACGACCCTCCTAAAACACATCAATGTCCAACTGCACCCAACAACGCGTACATGTGGACACGACTACGCTATCAAAATCCACTCTTCAACATTACATGTACACAGTCCCCTACAAAGTCACGAATGCAACTGATCAGATGGCGCCACATGTCCAATGACTAATGCATGCACAATGCAAGCGGAACAAGCACTGATGTCCTGCCACTCTCTGTCCCCCACAGGTACGGATGTTGACAGTGATGAAGCGCAAGGGAGTGCACAATGCACAACACTAGCCAAAAGGCCTAGGAGGCAATCTGATGGCACAGGTCCATCAACCTCAAGTGGACCAAGGATGGGCCATGCGGGAAGCGGGCCAAGAACCGCTGCAAAAACAGCACCACAGACAAGCAAACAGGACGAGCTGACACCTGCACCTGCATCCGTGCTCACACCATCCACACTGGCTGAGGACACAGCAGGCATGGAGGAAGGCACACATTCTGCTGCTGCCAGCACAATTGGGGAGATGGCTGCATCGGCAGATCATAGTGTTGATGAGGTAGCTGAGCCGGACAATGAGGGAGATGCAGGACTTGTCCACCCAGAGCCTGTAGTGCACACACCGAGCCCGCAGGCCACCCCACAGGACACACCTCAGCGGAACTCATCCGACCAGGGCAGCCATGGAGAGTGGTCTCCGGCCATGCACAGCCCAATGATTCATGCTGTGCCACCACATCACCCACCCACCACAACCCCCACTGCCATACAGGACCTTGAGGGACGTCTCTCCAGGATGGAGGCCCGGCAGGAGGCGATGCAATGCTATGTGCAACAGTACCTTGCTGAAGGGGAGACAACACGCCGTATTATCCAGGACAGAACTGCAGCCGTTATCCAGGCCATTAACTCAAGTGCACAGCAAGTGCGTGATGGCTTCAATGCCTTGGGTCAGATCCTCACCAGGATTGCTGACCGCATGGACCAACGGCAAACCCTGCTCCTTGGATCACAACCAACTGGGTCATCTGCATCATCCACGCCAGAGAGCTCGAGGCAGACCAGCCCCGTGCGCATGTCCCTGCGGAGTTCCCACCGCTCAGAGATCCAACCCCCACCTCCGAAGGGGGCTCAACAGTAGCAGGGCCACCCTTATATATATCCAGACACATGTCGTGCCATAGTTGACTTTGGGTGTTAGGGGGTGGGTGGAGGGTGGTGGTGGGTGTAGTTTGTAGTACTGGGGTGTTTGGGGGCATGGGAGTAGGGTGGGGGAGGTGGAGGGGTGGTGGCTGTAGTGTGTAGAACTGGGGTGTTTGGGGGCATGGGAGTAGGGTGGGGGAGGTGGAGGGGTGGTGGGGGTGTGGATTGTTGAATCATGTTGTACTTAATTTCTCACAAATACACCAGTTGTGTAACAAACATCACATGAGTGGACATTGCTGATTTTTTGTATGTCAATTTATTGCTTCATGGTGATTCGTGCACATGCGCCCACACAACCAGTGCCCACAGTTCACAACACATGACACTCTCTGCATCAAGGTACATCAGAATGATTGGTCTATGACCATTTTGCGCACTGCGCGACCCTCACGTGTTTCCCGTCCTGGCCTATGTCCTACTTCTACTCCTTCCTCTCCTTCTACTTCACCAGGTGGTGGCAGCTCCATGTCAGGTGGCAGGGGTATGTTCCGCCGGATGCACATGTTATGCAGCATTGCGCATGCCATGATGATCTTGCCCACCTTCTCAGGCCCGTATATGAGTGCCCCTCCCAACCTGCTGATGCAGCGAAACCGTGCCTTCAAGAGGCCAAACGTCTGCTCAATGACCAGACGTATACGTGTATGTGCACGATTGAAGTCCTCCTCATGCCTGTTCTGCGGGTTCCTGACAGGGGTGAGTAGCCACGGCTTCAGAGGATATCCAGCAACACCTACATAGGAGCAGGAGGTATGTGTGAGGATGAGGCTCAGTTGACAGGTGTGCTCAGCCTGTACATCATTCAAGTTCATATGCACAATCTCGTCATTGGCAGCCACATCCACATGACTGTCAGCCCTGTACAGTGCATGCCAATCCATAGAGGGAGCCTTGTGTGACATACACGACCTAGGGTCCTAGGATTTTAAACCACCAGGCCACCCAATGTATGTCTTGGCTAGGGGCATTTTGCATGCAAATGTGAGGGCTGTGTGTCGGCGGATGACTTAGGAAACTTCCATTCCCCCAATCCATCTGCCCCCATGGCCCAGAGGGCATTCCCCTTGCATATGCATGCACCCCCCCATTCCATCTGCCCCCATGGCCCAGAGGGCATTCCCCTTGCATATGCATGTACTCCCCCCAATCCATCTGCCCCCATGGCCCAGAGGGCAGACTCAACCAACAGCCAGCCACTTCGTACAACGTCTCCTTCCATGTAGCAGGGTAGTGAGGAGTTCCGCAGCACCATGGCATCATGCGTGGATCCTGGGTATCTGGCAAAGCAATGTGTTATTATATAGCTGGCATCACACACCATTTGCACATTGATGGAATGGTATATCTTCCGATTGCGGTACACCGCCTCCACAGCATGTGGGACTACCAACTCTACATAGGTACAGTCGAGGGCACCAATTACATTGGGCATGCCTGCCAGTGCATGGAATGATAGTTTGGTGGCATTTGCCTCCTGTGGTGTCCTTGGTAAGGATATGTAGGCACTTGCGTGCTTCAATAGTGCATCCAGCACTTGGTTTAACACAACAGAGAAGCATGATTGGGACATGCCATGCATTTGGCCCACTGTGTGGTGGTAAGTGCCTGTGGCCAGGAAGTGGAGCACAGATGCCACCTTCAGCAAAGGGGGGATGGCTGTGCGGATGTTGATCAGGCTGACCAAGTCATCCTGTATTAATTCGACTATGTTGGTGATGGTGTCTCTGTCCAGGCGGTACATGGTGTGGATCTGTGCTGGGGTTAAGTCAAATGGTTTGGCCCTTATACGTGGGATTGTTGGCTGTCTGAGGGGAGCAACTGCCTGCTCTGGTGGGATTTGCTGGGCATGTCTCACCCTCCTTCTCCTCCTACCTCTCCTCTGTGTTTCCTGTTGTACTGCCTGCTCAAGGAGTAGCAGTGCAGGCATGTCCTCCAGGCCCAGTATGGCAAGTACAAGTGGTAGCATTTTGGCTTGGAAGGGGGTGTGGTGTGTGGGTGTGCTCCTTTTGTGCTTACCCTAGCTCCATTGCCTCCACATGTGCTGATTGTGTGTACCTGTGGCACTTGGTTACACAGCAGTTTGCTGTTTACGGGTGGTCCGCGATGCCGGTATTGCCGGCATCATGGTGGCCCTTCTTACCGGCATCTCGATGCCGGTATGTACTTGTACGTGTGACTCGTGGTGTCCCCTTCTTTGCGGCATGCCGGTATTAAGGCCTCCCCATCTGCGCGTGTGCCCGCATGCCGGTACGGTGGTGCAGAGCCACAGCGGGTCCTTGACGATGCTGGTAGCAACGGCATTGAGGGTCATGATACACCGGCCCGGTAATGGATGCCGGTATTGCCTTACCGGTGCCGTTCTTACCGGAGCGCCAACCTTGTGATGAGGCCCAATGTATTCTTACAACAATTTCGTACTCAATTTGAAAGACCCGAAGTTCAATTTTCTTCATATGAAGCCATCTTGGATATTCGTCAAGGTTCCGCTGATGTTCAAACATATGCATCGCATTTCCGGAAACTAACGGTAGAGGTGGGTTGGCCGGATTTAGCGCAACTGGCACTATTCCGAAGAGGACTCCATGAAGACTTGAAGGATGAACTAGCCCGAGTGGCTAGACCTACTACCTTTCAAGACCTAGTCACATTCATCTTACAGAATGAATACCGTTTAACGGAACGCAGGCAAGAAAGAAAGGTAAACTACAGCCCCCGATCCTATGCAGGGGAGATTTCGGGGGAAGCCACAACAACCCCTGCCATCAAGCCCAAACCATCAGACCTGAAGAGGATGCAAGATTGATGGTTTTTGCTGTGAATCTACAGATCAATCCCAATAGAACCATCAAAGTATTAGCAATGATAGACTGTGGAGCAGCGGGGAACTTTATACATTTCACTGGGTGAAAGAACACAAGATCCCTCTAACCACTAAGTAAAGACCGATTCCAGTGGAAAGGGTCGATGGAACCCCACTTTCCTCAAGGCCCATCATTATGAAGACCCAGAATCTGAAGTTAAAGATGGGGAAACATCAAGAAGAACTGCGATTCGATATCATCCGTGCTGTTCACTTTCCATTGATCCTGGCTATCCCCTGGCTTCGCAAGCACATCCCCAGGATTGACTCAGGACTGAACATTCTAAGATTTGACTCTACTCACTGTTTTCAGAACTGTCTTCAGACTACAGAACAGGAAGATACACACCTGGGTCAAGAGGTCCTTCTGAGAAATCCTGTACTGTCAACCATTCCTCCCTGTTACTCAAGGTATTCAACAGTTTTTGAAGATAAGAAGCCTAGAATTCTACCGCCCCATACGGCCGAAGATTGTGCAATAGACTTGCTGGAGGGTTTGACTGAACTTGACGATAACTTAAAAAATGGGTTAATCACTGAATCTAGATCCTCAGGGGGAGCATCACTCTTTTTTGTTTCAAAAAAGGGTACTACAGAATTAAGACCCTGCATAGACTATCGGGGTCTCAATAGCATCACCAAGAGGGATCGCTACCCAATGGCACTCATACGGGACATAATAGAAGCAGTGCAAGGGTCTGTGATCTTTACCAAATTATAACTACGGGGGAGTTTACCATCTCTTAAGGATCAAGAAGGGAGATGAATGGAAAACAGCCTTTTGTACCCCATTGGGTCTCTTCGAATATAGGGTAATGCCCTTTGGACTTGTGAATGCTCCTGCGATCTTTCAGAGATTTATTAATAAGATCTTTTCGGACCTCTTATTTCGATCCGTTGTTATATATCTAGATGATATATTAATCTTCTCATCTTCAGAAAAGGAACACTATGGTCATGTTACTGTGGTCTTGCAACGTCTCCACGACAACAATCTCTATGCCAAACCAGAGAAGTGCCAGTTTCATGTTTCCTCAGTCTCTTACCTGGGGTACATTCTGTCTAATAACAGCATACAAACAGATCCTAGTAAGGTAGAAGCTATAACCAAGTGGCCCATACCCCAAAACGTGAAGGAAGTACAAAGGTTTTTAAGTCTTGCAAACTTCTATAGATGTTTTATTCCACGTTTTTCAGAAATTGTTCTACCCATTACCGCTTTACTTAGAAAGGAAGTGGAGTTTCATATGGATACGGATGCAGTGAAGGCCTTCCAGACATTAAAGACTTTGTTTGCTACTGCACCTATTTTAGTCCAACCCAATCAATTCCACCAGTTCATCCTGGAGACAGATGCTTCAGAAGGGGCATTAGGGGCAGTGTTACTCCAGAAGGTGGAAGATGATCAAGAACACCCTATTGCATACTACTCACGTACACTGTCTACCAGTGAGAGAAATTATTCTGTTCTCGAGAAAGAACTACTGGTGATGAAGCAAGCCTGCCAAGAGTGGAGACACCTATTGCAGGGTGCTGTCCAGCCTTTTCTGATCAGAACTGATCACCGTAACTTAAGACTACTTCAACAAATGGAGTGTACCAATGCAAGACATGCCTGGTGGGCCTATTATTTTTCTCAATATGATTTTCAACTCACTTACATACCTGGATCACAAAACAGGGTTGCCGATGCCCTTTCTAGAATCCCAAGATAACCCCCTGAAAGGTCTCAGACTAGAGAACAACTCTTACCAGATAAGGTATTCATCACCCATGTATCCTCATTTCTTCAGGAAGTCAAAAATAACACGCATAACATAGACATTTCTGCCCTTGGGTTGATTCCTAAATTGGGTTTGCTATTACATGATTCTGCATTATATGTTCCTTCCAAACCGTTGCAAAGGACAGTCCTCTCCTGGTGTCACTAGACTCCCTTAGCAGGACATAAGGGACAGAAGGGTACATTAGAGTTGATAAGAAGGAATTTCTGGTTGGCCTACCGTGGCTAAAGATGTCTCAGAATATGTCTCTTCATGCACTATCTGTGCTTCTAGTAAGGTGGCAATAGGACGTCCCATTGGTCAACTACAACAACCTCCTTCGCCCACTCGTCCTTGGGAACACGTTTCCACTGACTTTATTGTGAACCTTCCGTGTTCAGAAGGGAAGCGAGCTATAATGGTTACTGTTGACTCTTACAGCAAATTAGCCCATTTTTCTGCTCTAACCGGTCTACCATCTGCTCAAGAAATGGCATCCGTTTTTCTTAGAGACATCGTTCATTTACATGGACTTCCTAGAGTGATACTCTCAGTCAGAGGATCCCAATTTACCTCAAAGTTCTGGACTGCATTATGTAACCAATGAGGTATTCAGCTAGCACTTTCCTCTAGCTTTCATCCCCAGAGTAACGGCCAGACTGAACATCTCAACGCCACCCTCGAGCAATGCTTACATTGTTTTTGCAATCATGAACAGGACAATTGGCTGTCACTATTGCCATTAGCAGAGTTTTCCTATAACAATACTTACCATACTGCCATCCGCATGAGCCAATTTATGTGTACCTTCGGCTATCGCCCTCAACATCTCCCTTGGGAGAACTTAACCGCTACTAATACACCTTCAGTTTACCAACTGCTCCATGAGATCCAGAGAGTCCATAAAGAGGCCAGAAGCTCGCTGGAAGAAAGTAAGAAGAGATACAAGGCTACTGCGGATCTTCGAAGATGAGCCAATCCAGATTGGGGTCCAGGAACATTAGTATGGTTGTCCACTAAATACTTAGCCCGGTGGGTACATATTGGAAAGTTTACTCCTAGATACCTTGGTCCATACCCCATCACAGCTCGGATCAATCCAGTAGCATATAAACTTCGACTACCAAGGTGTCTACATAGAGTTCACCCAGTTTTCCATACCTCTCTTCGGAAGGAATATCAGACAGACCCTTATCAGAGAAAGAAAAGAGGATTTGAGACCAGGGTTACTGAAGAGCCCGAAGAATACGAGGTTTCCCAGATTGTGGACTCTAGGTATCGTAGGGGTGTATTGCAATATCTAATCCATTGGAAAGGATATCCCATCTCTGAGCGAACATGGGAACCCAAGTCACATATACATGCTCCCAAATTACTTCAACAATATCATCGTCTACATCCAGCTAAACCAGGAGGGGTACCTGGTGGAATGGGGCATACTGTCATGCGCCCGCAGTGGCGTATGTGGCAACGCTGGAAGCTTCAGAGCCAGGCGCTAGTTAAGTCTGGGAAGTGGCCATAGAAGTTGGAGTGAAGGTCTAGACTACTACCAAGATGGCCACCCGATGTTCGTATATCAACACAATACACATTATACGTAGTGTGTTGTATCCGTTCTTCTTCCGGGTATCCCGCTGTTGCCCTGAGCAGCCCCACCTTCCGTTCACCTCCCTCTCGTCCAACTCCTAGCTCTCCTTCCTTGCTTGCTTTGTTAGCGTTTCTCTCTCTGTAGTCCTCAACGTTTCCGCCGCAAGCCAGGTCAGCCCCTTCCTCGTTACCATTCTCTGGTAACTGGCTCGTGGTCCATTTCTCGTATCTTCGTTTCCTTTCCGAGCCACATTCTGTGGTCACTGTTGTGTACATCTGTACATACTTTTCACCATTCTAGTGTTCCTTCTGTACTTATTCTTCCTTGCTGTACTTACTATTCTATCCAAACTTTGGCTCTGTCTCCTCTTCTGTTTGAGAATCCGTATAGGGTGCAGAAACTTCCCCAATTACCTTCTGGTTCTGAACACGGCAACCACCTAACTGATTTGGAAGTATATACCTCGAGCCTCTCTCGGAGCAGGAAGATCTTATGAAGACTTATCTGAACTTCTGGAACTTGTCATCAGCAGGGTTTTTTGGTGCCTTCAAGCTTTTTCCCTGCTTATTTGGGCTGTCTCCCTGAGGTTCCCTTTGGCTAGGGCTTTAGATCCTGTCAAGGTGGCTTCCAGAGAAGCCAGACCCTATCTGCACTCTAAGAAAGAAAAGAAACCAAAAGAACCAAAAGAACTACGAAGACCCAGACGCCGGACAACATCAGTGACTCCAGACGACACCCCAGAAGTAAAAGGAGAGAAGGGGTCACGGGAGGGTACGCCTGAGATTATCGCGCAGGACAGTTTCTTTGTAACTGCGCAGCATTAAAGATCTGTGAATCTTTATAGCCCGTGTTTGCTGTATTTCCTTTTGTGGTACTCGTCCTCGATATTTCCTTGCTTTTACAACATGATGTATTTTGCCTCAGCTTTAAATACTAGCAGTCTTTCACACACAAATAAACCTCCTGATTTCCTCCTGAGTTGTCACATTTGTGTTTAGGGTGTCATAACATTTTTGAAATTCTTTGGTGATAACTCTTTAGTGTCTTCACGTTTCTTATATGCTTTACAAATAGCAAGTATGCTGGTGCATCTTTAACTTAATGCCATATTACACAGCTCTACCAACTCTATTGGATATGAACATCATTTTGCCCCTTGGACTGGTGATTGCCCAACTTAGACTTTTTAATCTGATAGGGTAAATTGTATTTCATGATATTTGATAAGTCATGAGTAGTAGAGGGAGAAACCTTTCACTAAGTGTTTCAATCGACAATTGGCCCCACCCATTTAGCATGCCCATGAACCCGTATACATTTGATTGCAACTCTATAACTCAATGCACCACACCAAACATGTTATGTGCATCTTATGTAAACTCGATGAGAACCCTGCTGTAATGTATATAACATTTGATAGAGAAGTCCAATGAATTTGATATGCACATGCGATATAGATTTACTCAAACCCTTATACATATAATTGAACTCCAATACATTTGATGACCCCACTACCTCTTATATACATTTGATATGAATGTTATATAAATGTGATAAGAACCTCAATGGATTTGATATACAAAGGTGATACAGATTTTCCTGAACCCCAATGAATTTAATTGAACCCCAATACATTGGGTGGTCTCCCAAAAATGTTTATATACATTGTATATGAATTTTATATAAACATAATAAGAACCCCAAAGGAATTGATATAAAACTTTGATGCAGATTTACCCGAACCCCTATATATTTAATTGAACCCCAATGCATGTCATGGCCCCCCAAAATGTGATATATACTTTTTATATGAATTTCATATACATTTGATAGGTATCCCAATGTGTTTGATATACACATTTCTTATAGCTTTAATGGAACACCTATTAATATAATTGAACCCCAATAACTGTGATGATCCCCAAAATATTTATATAAATGTAATATACATTTGATAAGAACCCCAATAAATGTGATGACCGCCAACATTGGTATATACATTTTATAAGAACCCCAATAAATGTAATGACCCTGATTTTTTGAATGTACAATCATATGTATTTTATAAGCACCCCAATGAATTTGATATAAAAATGCACGTTTGAGAGCGACCACATTGGTTTGATATTGAACTAGAAAAGAAAAAAGCGCACATTTAATACATACTCTTGCTATCATTCGACACATTTCAGAGTCATTTTTAGCTATCTGGTCGCCTTCTACCACATTCAGGATGTTACACATATTTGTGCAGATTGCATAGAACAGCGCAAGCTGTGTTCATGTATTTCCAACGGTTCATTACTATTTATAGCAGTACATAACTTTTATATCTGTTGTTATAGAGCTTATCTTTTAATAAATGCATGTGTCGACCGGTACTTAAAGAATAACGACATTGCTTGTTAATGCACATCTAGTACATAGTATTGGTATCATCTTACACATTTCACAGTAATATTCAGCTATTTGGTCTCTGGCCGCCAAGTTCAGGATGTTGTACATATTTGCAGAGACTTCATAGAACAGCACACAGCTGTATTTATGTATTTCACAATAAATCAACATTCTTTATAGCGATACATAACTTTTATAACTGTTGTTATAGAGGATATCTGTAAGAAAATGTGTGTGTCCACCAGTATATAGAGTATTACAACATTGGTTGTAGGCATGTGTAATGAGTGTATGCATGCATTCTTTAAGTTTTACAGGGTGTGGGGCCACTTAAAAAAAGAATTGTAAGGTATGTGCACGCAATCTGATAATCCTTAACAGGAGGTTATCATAGACCTTTTAAAGACAACTTGGGATCATGGCTTGGCACACTGATACAACAGTTGAGCTGCACCATGGTGATAACAACCCCATACTGGAGCACATGTAGAAATAAAACAGAATTGAAAAGGAGTGCGGGAGCCCCTCTACGTGGAATGAACATGGGTCAAATACTCTGTTCCCTGGAATTTTTTCCCCTCAGGAGAGTCTACAAACACTGCACTCTTCACAGAGGAGAAATATCTTTTTGCATATCAGTCTTTGTCCCGCCCACAAGTGCAGTCCAGCAACAAAATGCTAGGCAATTCTACTCTGAACAAGAATACCATCAGCAACCCCACTTACATGCTTCGGCCTTGTTGGGACCCCTCAGTGAGGTGAAACTGAGGCTCTCTTATGGGACAGTCTGCATGACTTGGAGGTGTCTGTCCAGTCATAAACCCTCCATTGTGAATCGGTAAGACAATAATCCTTAAAATAGCCAGAGGCCCAGTGGTGTGTTATTAATCTATAGTTATTTTAAACCTCTGTAGACAGATATACATGCTGATATTGTGTTTTACATTTCAGACCTTCTATGTCTCCTTAGGCATTGCTATTGACATGCATAGATAGCAGCCCGGATGGTATCTTGGTATCTGTGAAGAGATAAAAAGTCTTGTAGGGTATTTTGTGGAGATTTGGGGCCTGACGGTATTTTCTTACCGCCGAAATATAACTTAGCAACAATCACTCCTTGTATTCAGATTGGGCCATGTACAACAATAATACAGTGAACATGCATTATTTCAGCACCCAGGCATGCATATTTGGTATGCGTGGGTGGTAGGCGCGGTTGGTGGTATTTTGGTGAGCATAATTCCCTTGTTTTATTTGTGGCCCCAATGTCCAAAATCCCTTATCTTTGCTTAGATTTTTCGTGTAATCACTAGAGAGACCTCAGACCTACATTTCAGGAATACCACATTTTTCAGTGTTAGTGTGCCACCATGGGCGATCTCACTGACTTATTTACGACAGAGAGCTATATATGGTAATCTTGTGGTAATTTCCACTACCTTATATACGGTAGGGAGCTATGTTCAGAGAGTCTCTCTTCCCGTTGACTCATGTACCTCCAACGAGCTATGCTACAGTCACTCACAACTGTTCATACTGAATCTGACATGCACACATCTGTCTTAAAATGACCATTGCACTGTTTAAAATCTTCCCACATCATCAGCATTGTAATGGTAAATAGTAAATACACCACCTGTCTGTTTTCAAATATTTTTCTGTATTATAAAAGTTGCAATTAAACACGATCTCATTCTTTACAGAAATAAATAAAATGGTACAGTAAAAGCATTGTCTATGACACACTGCAAAGAGAGTGGCGGAGAACAGAACTCAAATTGCAACATTAGCATTTGATTAAGGCATGCACAGGAATCCTACACTGACTGCATATTACCGTACACACTCAGCTCCCACACTTCTGTAATTACCTTATCTTTTTAGTTGTTCTCTTTGGCTGTTCTCTTTGTGAATGTGGCTCCCTTGAAGATTAACTCCAGTAAAAAGGAACGCTTGCCTTCTCAAACCGGGGTCATTGCCTGGAATTCTCAGCTTTTGCAGATAGGAACGCCTCAGCCAGTGGAAAGGTCCTTCTTTCAGCTCTCCCCAATCTCGACTGCCTTTCTCCTTTCTCAAAAACCCCCCAGCAAAAGCCTGATCACTCCCTCTAGCATGATACTTGCTATGACGCTGCTCCAATCAGAATTAATCACGCCATCTCCTCCTTCTCTACACAATGGCTCATTTTTATAGTAATACTTTGTAACCAACTGATTTCCTGTAGTTATGTGGACAGGGCAGCAGAGAGAACAGAAAAAAAAATGGATGTGCGTTTAAAAGTTCACTTTCAGAATAGGCCTAATTCTGCAGTGGAGACACATTTTTATTAGTGGATTATGTTTCATTAGTCATGTTAGTTGTCAGTAAGGTTAGTTATTATTTTCAAATGTGTCTCTCGCACCATAGGCATTTCAGGTGAAAAATAGTGTGCATTTTTGGGTGTGCACATGTGCTTTTAACTGTAAAAATAGATTTGCATCTTATATGTTAAAATCGTTTTTGACTGAATGGCCTGTCTTTCCTTGTTAATCTGGTAACACATATAGCAATGCACCGCACCCTTGTGGTGGTGCTGCAAAACATTTTGCTACCTGTGCAGTAGTGCTGTACTCTGTGCTGTTTGCTACCTGTGTAGTAGTGCTGTACTCTGTGCTGTTTGCTACCTGTGCAGTAGTGCTGTAACATGCCAAATATCCTTACAGTCTTCAGAGCTTTTGACCACTGTGCACGATGCAGCCTTGGCACACATGTACAGGGAGGGATAGCTGTAGGGATACTGTATATGGAGGCAGTGAGTGAGCAGTAAATAATGACATGGGGATTCATATGGAGAATACGGACATCCAATGGTTAGTGTACATTTCAAATGGAAATGCACATTCTTGCAGTACGCACATGTTTAAAATGCTAAGAGTTCAGGGTAAACAGGTCAGCTGTCTGGTTTGCACTGTACACATGCTAATCTAAGCTAACCCATTAACACCCTTCCCATTAATGTATAACATGCATTTAACAAAGCAGTGCAAAACAGACCCAGTTGACAGTTTGAAATTGAAGTGCTTTTGCAATGGAAGTAAAATGTGCAGGCACAGTTTAGTGGCTGTGATTTCATTACACAAACTGTGAGGAAAAATGCAATGTTGAGAAGGCACTATTGTATGCTGTAGGAAGCAATTGTTGCAAACATCTTTGGAAAGTTACTCTCTAAGCGGAGAAATTTTGACCAGCACGGGTGATATGTACACGTCAGAAAACGAGGCAGGTTTTGTTGAGTGACAGCAATAGATTTTAAAAGGAAGAGATCCAGGGTGTGTGGTTCAGACTGAAAGAGGCTTCCTGGCAGATGAACAACAGCTGAGTAGAAGGCTGGCAATAGACAGGGGAGCAGTTATCGTGGCATAGAGTTTGCATTATCCCTGTGGGCTGGAGGTTGAGGCTGCAATGGCTGCCAACTGACACAGAGGGGTTTCCCGCGATAACAGCACAGAAATTTCACCCATACTCAAAATGAGTATATCTATTAAGTGAGGTGTACACAAGGGTGAATGTTTTTTCAGACAGCCCGAGAGATTTATTTTATGTAAATAATTCTGCACATTTCAAATGATGTTCAGAGAATTTACATGTTTGTGGTATTAAGCGTGAATCCTGCCAAGTTTCACGACACAAGGTTGAAGCGGGTTAAACACATGCTGTTTTGTTATTGAGCTGAGTTGTTGGTGAAGTGTTTTTTTTTTCTTGCTGTTTATTCTTGCTGACCGCTATTCACACTGTTAATTGAATCGCTGTTCAATGTTGCAGTTCCTAATCAGTAAATCTATTTGCCAATGATAAAAGATGATTCTTGCAATAGAAGCTCAGAATGCAAATAAATCTCCAGACCCAGATGTGATTCCAACAGAGCATTATAAATCAAATGCTGATATGTGCTAACCTGGCTAATACATTTTTTCAGCGATACATCCAAGCCACAGGGTTTAACAAGCACATGGAACCACACAGTTATTGTTCCCATATTTTAATAGGTCATAATGCTCAACCTACCTCCAACCACCCTATATTTCTTTTTGGACATTTATTATAAGCTCATCTAACACACTGAAAAGATCCCAATGTGGTTTTAGAGGAGTGCTTAAAGCGGCTTGAACAAACCCTACATTTGTATTTAGTTATATCAAAATATGTAATGATGAAAAAAGAATATATTTCTTGGATTTAATGGACCTTTGTACTGCCTTCTGCCTAGTGTATAGAGAGACATTGTGGTCAATTTTGATGAGTTTGGGGATCACTGTGGGCCTTTTAAAATTGATAATTGTATTGCATGGTGGTGCAAATGTAACAGTAAGGCATAATAAAGAAGACAAGTGTACCAAGTTTTTTGTAAGACTAGCAGGGGACTACTGCAGGGCTCTATACTGGTCCCAAATTTTATTTAATGCCTGTACTATTCCCTGTAGGAGGTTTTTCCTATCATCTGATCTGATGGAGAACATATGAATAATCTTAGAATTCCTGTTCTATCATATGCGGATGACACTGCTTTAATTGCAAGAACACAAAAAGCCCTCTCGGTTATATTACGTATGTATGCAATCTTTATGGTGAGTACATAACTTTAAGTTAATGTTGCCAACATCTTAGTTTTGGTTGTTGGAGAGATAGGCAAAATCATTAGAACGTTTGAAATTACTCTGAAAATTCTGGAGAAAGTTCATAAATATAAGTATCTTACGAGAGCATTTTCAGGTGAATTGATAGGGGACAACCAATCTGAGGAACAGAAGATCTCAATGATACAGCCACTTAGAGGTTTCTCCATAAATAATGATTACTTGCAAATCCAAAGCAACATTACTGAAGGTTTATAATGCTAAGATTGTAGTGACAACATTATATGGTGCTAGAATCTGGGGGTTTGGGAAACATCATAAATTACAAATGCGAGAAAATCATATTTATCAATAAATACTGGGGTTACAAAAGAGTGTACTACTTTTCACTATTTATGAGGAATTGGGTGTTATATATTTAGAATATTGTATACAAATATCCTCTATTTTTTTGCATTGGGGGTCAACCTGGAAGAACCAAAAAGATATTCATAGAAGAGAAATATCCTGAGTATAATGAGATTGGATAATTTGACAGAGATTCTGTGGATCTCTAACATAAAGAGTGAATTGAACATTAATGTATGCCGTCAAATGATTTCAGTCTCCAAAAGTAATCAATTTACATGCCAAATAATTGCTACCCATTTATTGGGAAAATACATTTTAGAGAAAATTGCAAAATGATGAACCGAGTAAATTAATCGTATGCACTTACAGCAAACCTGTTTCTCCCTGAAAGTTATCACTAATGGACCACTACTCACTCAACGACAAATTTGCATACAAGAACCATTATAAATAGATGGCAAGGAAAATATATTTAGGAATTATGCTGTCGTTATTGTTCTCATGAAATTGAGATGCTAAAACATTTTGTTTTCTTTTGTTCATTGTACACTCATGTATGTGTGAATACATTGATTCTACCTCTTGACTAGTTGGACAATTTATGCTGGCGTTATTACATCTATTCATGATAGGTGTTCTTTACATATCATGGGCTCCTTACTAGAAGCATCAAAGGAAAGACAAGAATTTAAAGAGAGCAGGAACATGCAGCTATGATAAACCATATAGGGTATTACAGAATTTAGTTGCAATGGGAGTGCATGGAGGCTTCCGATTATGCAAGATCATTTATTTTTTATAATCTTTATTCAAGAAGGTCTTTTCTATTCAAATGAACAATCCCACAAGGAAAACAACAGTAATACAATCAGACATATTACATATTGAAGTAATCATATTCAAAATCCAATTTCCAATTGCATCATAAAAACTGATTTTCAAAATAGCATACAATTCTGCAAGTAAACACATTAAATAAACAAAAATGGATTGATATCATGTTTTCTGGGCACAGACGTCTCTCCGATAACATGAATTCCACCAAAAAGAAAAGAAACTAAGGTGGAATGCGACCCTCCAGTCAAACATTATGGGTCAACCATATGTCCCCCAAGGGCTATTCTAGGATAACCCAAATCACTTGCCACCACCTGCTATCTACAACAAAGTAACTGTATCCCGTTAAGCTATTTCCTAACCTGCATTGCCTTCATCTAATGAATCCACCTATCTTGTGCCTTCTGGGGTTTAAATGCTATCCTGAGATGCATCTAGCTTTTCCATAATAACACCCCATTCTTCATTAAACATAGTTAAGTCATTGTGCTTCAAATATGTTAGCTTTTCCATAAAATATCCACCCATACTTTCAGTAACAAATCAGATTTGTCGGGAACCAAATGTTGTCTCCATTTCTGAGAAACAGGAGCCTGCCTGCTCCTAGGAGGGCCTCACACATCCTACAAAACCAGTAATCCTCCATGAATACCCAACAGAATAGTCAAGGGGCACAACTCCAAAGGGACACCACCTGATAGTTTGTGTATCCAACTCAGCAATTCCATCCAATAGATCTGTATAGTGGGGCATGTCCGATAACCAAGAAATCGATGTGTGGAAGGTTTTGAATCAATCTGAACCACTCGCACTGCTCTGGGCAACCTTCCATACCACTGCTTTTTAGCCCACCTGCACCATTGTAAAATGGGTCCAGCCACATGAGGGCTAGGGTCCCCACTTACCCACAACCCCTGTAACACATAGGTGAATATCCTGAATACATCTGAATAATTCTGCAACCACTCCTTCGCCACTGGAGACTTCCCATCCCCCTTGAAGCACTCCTTTGTGCACCCTCTTCTTAAGAAAACCTCTGCCGACCCATCCTGCCGGCTAACTATCACCCAATCTCCATCACTCCCTTTATGGGCCAACTCCTGGAAAAGCTGGCCATCTCCCAGCCTAATCTTCACACTGAATCTGTTGGTTGCCTACATGCCCATCAGTCTGGCTTCAGAGCTGCCAGAAGCACTGAAACTGCTCTCCTGAACATCCGTGAAGACCTGCTCTCCAACGTTCATTCCAACACCCCCTGTGTCTTCATCTTACTTGATCTCTCTTCTGCCTTTGACACGGTCAACCATGCAATCCTGCTCAATCGTCTCTGTGATAACCTGGGTATCACTGGTCAGCCCCTGGCTTGGCTGACTTCTTTCCTCTCTGATCGACCCTCCCAGTTCCAACTTGGGTCCTTACTCTCTTCTATCTCTATCTCTACCTGTGGGGTCCCCGAGGGGTCTAACCTCTCGCCCTGGCTTTTCAACCAATACCTGACACTTCTTGCCTACCGCATTGCCACTCTCTGTCCAACTTTCAGTGCTTTGCGGAATAAAGAAAGCTCATTTTCAGGCTTCCTTCGGCCACCTCTTCTCCATCTCTCATCACTGACTGTCTGTCTGCTATCCAGGAGTGGTGTGCCACCAATGATCTCTGCCTTAATGCCAGTAAAACTGAGATTCTCCTCATCGGCACACCCGCTCCCTCCTTTCCTGTCACTCTCTGGCTGCCATCTCTTGGCCCTCTTCCTGCTCCCACCTGCGAGACTGAAAACCTTGGGGTCATCTTCAACTCCATACTCTCCTTCTCTCCTCACATCTCTGACATCTCTAAGAAGTCACACTACCAGCTGCACCTCCTCAGAGGTATTCTCCCTTTTCTCTCCTTCCCCCAGAAGCTTAATGTCTCCAGAGCTCTGGTTCTAGCTGCAACAGCCTCTTTCTAAATCTGCCTGCTTCTACTCTCCGCCCTTTGCAACTCATCCAGAACAGGACTGCGAGACTTGTCCTTGGCCTCAAGCCCAGGGATCGTATCGCTCCAGCACTGAAATCTCTGCACTGGCTCCCAGTGGCTGCGAGGATTAAGTTCAAAGCCCTATGCATTGTCCACAAGGCCTTCTGGGGCCTGGGGCCTCAATTCCTGCAACTCTCTCTTCCTAAATATCTCCCTTCTCGAGCTCTTTCCTCATCCGCCTCCAACTCCCTCAGGGTCAGTCGCTTCTCCAAGCAACGAGTTGGTGGTAGATCTCTTTCTTTGGCTGGGGCCTCCCTCTAGAACAGCCTCCCTGCCTCGCTGAAACTTGAGGAGAACCATCTCTAGTTCCGAAAGCACCTCAAACCTTTTTTGCTTCTGCTTTCTCTCCTCCTCTCCCCTTCTGAACTCCTGGCTGAAACTGTACTTATTACCTTGCCACCCTCTGATGTCGGGCCCAGGTTCCCTCCCCCGCCAGTTACACACCTGCACTGCCTCCCTGGCAACCCATGCACTTGGGGACTGTTCTCTGTATCTCTACAGTCCCCCACCAGAACTTGACACCTGATGTCTGCACTTACCCTTGCACTTGCCACTAGCTGGCCCTACTTCTCTCATTATTTTATTTATTCTTTTACCATTTGATCTGCACTGTCCGCACCCCCTCTGCACTTTTCTTCTTCCCCCTTCCCCTGCACTTGCGCAATCTGAATGGCCTAGTAGGATTGCTGTCTCTGTCATCCCTCTGTTTCCCCCTCCCTTGCCATGTCGTGCCTTGAAACACGTGCGTATAGGCGCGTTATAAATGCCATATCATATCATTATTTTAGATGGGGTCAGCGGATCTCTGTGCCATGCCTGAAGAAAATTAAAGTTATGCTCCATCCCATGAGTACAAAGGTTGCCATGAGAGATGACTCTATTTCCCAGACAAAGTCAGCAATATCACTATCATAAAATAAGGTCTAATCATTCTTTAAGGATTGCCTATTCCCCATATCACTAGTGATAAAAATTCTATACAATTTGAATATAATACCCTTTCTTGTTGGATTCGCATCCAGAACCTTTTCAAAATGTCTTGTTAGGCTCTTCTCCAAGTATTATCCAAAAGATGCTCCTTTTGGCTGAGGGAGTCAAAAAGTGTGATGCTACCCTTTCCCAACATTTCCTGAACCTCATCAAATTCTTTACATTTTCCTCCCGAATAAAGATGGCATGCCATATCGAGACCATCATGAAACCAAGACTGCATACATCCAAACCCAAACATTCCTACATCCAATGGGGGTCCCCACAAGGAACTCAAAAGTGAGAGTTAAGAAGAAAATTTCCCTATTGCATCATATAACTCACCACAGGGTCCACAACATTCCTAAAGTAGGATGATCTCCAACCTCAAGAGGGATAATTATAGGGGGAGACATAAGCAGGTCCCTAATCTTTCTCGGATGTAATACCCAATCCTCAAGAAATGTTTAATAATTTCCCAGGCTATCATGCATAGGTTCCAATAAAACCCTGAGTTGGGCGGCTTTATAATAATTTAAAAAGTCAGGGAACCCAAATCCTGCTGATCTTTTGGAAAGGTCAAGGTACATCTTATAATCTTAGGTTGCTTACCTTATCTATATTTATAGATGATAAGGTTAACTTCAGTGAAAAAAACATCCAAAAGGGATGTGGGGAGAATAGTAATGAAGAAAAGGAGCCGTGGTTGGATATTCATATTGGCTGCCATCTTCCGGCAAAACCAAGAAAGGGTTAACATTGGCCACCTCTCTAGGTCTCCCTTTATAACTTTTAAAAGTGTGACATAATTAAAATCATAAAGGCCCTTAACATCCCTAATGATTTTAGACCCAAAATATACCATTGCATGCCTTTTTTCAGTAATACGAAATATTTTCTCATGCCCTCCTGCAGCAATGCCCTATCAATGAAAGGCTTAATACTAGAGCTTGTCAAATTAATTTTGAGACCTGTTATATTTCCGTACCCTTTAATGGTCACCAAGATGTCATCCACAAATAAGGAAAGTTTTAATTCTACAACACACCATTTAATACCCTTAATGTCAGGTTTTCTTCTAATGGCCACTGCCAATGGTTCTATCACAAGCACAAAAGCAAAGGGGAAAGGGGACATCCCTTTCTAGTACCCCTAGACAGTCAGAGAGGTTCTGACACCAATCAGTTAACCAATATTCTGGCCATATGTTTATCATACAAAGATGCTATCCATCTTCTAGAACCACAAACTCTACAGAAGCACTCCCATACAATTCTACTCTACATGATCATAGGACTTCTCTGGATCAAGAGGAAGCAAGGACTCATCACATCACGTTGGTTGGGAAGGATATATATACAGTTCAGGGTCTTCCTTAAATTATCTGAACCTCGCCTTCCCCTAACAAACCACACCTGATGACCATGAATTAAGGAGGAAAGACCACCACCCAATCTGGTCCCAAAAACCTTTGCAAATATTTTAACATCCTTTTTAAGCAGGCAAATAGGTCTATGTGCAGAACATTGCATTGGATCCTTCCCCCCTTCAGAATTATTGTAATAATAGTACGTAGCATAGATCTAGGCAAAGCTATCCCCCCTCAAAATATTATTGAACAAGTCTTGTCAACACAGGAGCGAGATGGCTGCAAAATACCTTATAAATCGTGAAGGTTAATCCATCATCACCAGGAGTTTTCCCACTCTTCAAATTTGTAATAGTAGTAACAACCTCTTTCCGAGTTACTAATGAGTCGAAGGGCTGCAATTTCTCCAAGGAGAAGCTAGGGAGTTCCAAAGCATCCAAAGAGGAATAGATCTGCATGACATCTCCTTCTTCTAACTCAGACTTGCATAGCATCTCGTAAAAATGGCCTAAACTCCTCCCCTATTTCCCCATCTTCACATCGCAGCTGTTCCACATCATTACAACTGGGCTTCTACAGTTTGGATGTATGCTCCTCTCTTAGTCACAAAGCACAAACTATATCTGTTGTCTCCTCTTTTCATTATATTTTTGTTTCACACATTTTTGTTTTCAATCTGTCTCATGCACTAAAAGAGCCCTCAATTCTTCCTTACAAATCCTGAGTTCTTACCCGGACCATCCAGTTGAAGTTCTTCAATTATACCTTGTAGGTCAAGTTCCATAGGTATCTTCCCCTACTTCCAATAAGACCCTATTTTCATCAATTCTCCATGTATCATTGTTTAAAACCATCCTAAGGAATAATGTGACCATTTCATTATCGGTAAACTCAAAACTTTCCATAAACTTTGACAGCAAATCCTCAGTCATGTCATTATCTTTCATTAAAAAATCTGTGCAAATCCACCTCCCCCTGCCTGCCCCTCCACCCTTCAACCCCACACTGACATGAACACAATCATGGTCCAACAATGGAACAGCACTCAGATTAATCGCATACACCACATTTGTTATTTACTTATCAATTAGGTCAATCCTATAATAGGATACAGGAACTACCAAATGATATGTAAAGGGGGGAAAGATACCCCACAGGCATCCCAGGAGTCAACTACCCCAAATCTAGATTGACCTCTCGAAAATGTTTTGAATCCCTCACCTGATCCCTCATGACTTGGATGCTATTCGATCTAGACATAACTCTGGCAGGGTCCAACACCATATTAAAATCACAACCTATCATTATATTTCCTTCTAGAAATAACTTCAAGCAATGTACCACCAATTCCCTACATTTATTTTGGCCTAGATTGGGATTATAACATGCACTTTAGCACCACAAACAGTTCCCTTGAGAAAAAGAAAATGGGCCTCCCTATCATAAAGAGTACTTTCAGCAACAGAATTACACTGTCTTTCAATCAAAATTGCTACCCCTTTCTTCTTCATATCTCCTCAAGCAAAACAGGCCTTTTCTATCCCACTGGCCATAATAGATGGCTAAGAACCGCTCACTAGGTGGGTTTCCTGTAAACATAAGACATCTAAACTCTCTTCTGGCCAACAATCTTTTAGATGGTGAATTTAAGCCCCTAACATTCAGCGTACCCAAGTGAAGTTTACATCCCTCCTGTCATAATGGAATGAGAACAAGTTCTCCACAAGTACAAGACCTACCCTACAAGCATAGCAACATCTGTGTACATCAATACATTCTCAGTAAATGAACAAATTCCAGAAGATAACATGAATAAAACAGAAAATGACAAAGCAACAATGAAACAGACAAAAAAACACACTCTCTAACCACTCTTCTCCTTCCTAATACCAGAGTCAAACCACCAGAGCACCCTCCGTCACCCTTCAACGCCCATTCCATCAATTCAGCGTTTGGACTCAGAATCCTACCATCAAATACAAGATCAGTAAAATCTGTAACCTGTGCATGAACTATCACATAGCCCTGTGGGCTTACCCACCAAACCTGCCAAGAGTGCCATGTAGGTAACAGAATTGTTATCAACATACAACTTATAACATCTCCATCCAGGCGCCCAAACCCTTTTACCCATATCTCTCAGATAAGTGCAGGCATCTCCATGACATCACTAAAGTACTCCCCGCCATCTAATCCACAGACAATCTGTAAATGCCACACTCTACCCTAATAACACAATCCTTTATTCAACCACTGTTAGGTGTTCGTAGGAGTGTTAAGTCTCTTACATTTCCTGGCACCCATAACTTTCTCCTCCCAAAGCTTTTTTCTGAGTCTGGCATGCCAAACTCTGGTGAGAGTCAATAGCCATATCCGAGCCTTCACCAGTTAATAGCTCTCTGGATATCATCTTCCGTAACCAAGGAGTTTGTCTGACCCTCCCATTCAAAAGCAATGGGTATCCCCACCTGTACCTCACTCCCTTCTGTCTCAACCACTGCGTAAGATTCAGGCATTTCTTCTGACTTGCAAGCATATTGCTGGATGGGTCTTGGTATACAAACACCTTACATATTCCAAACACCGCCCTACCAAATGTCTTAGCTTTGTTGAGAATCTTAGTCTTTTCTGAGTAGTAGTGGAATCTCACCGTGACTGAGTGAGGCCTTTTCCCTGTCCACCAGATCTATGGACACTGTCAATAGAAAATTGCACTCCATTGTCCCCCTTAAACATAATATTCAAAATATCCCATATCGACTTATCAATGTCTTTGGGGGGTTCATCATCTTTCTCCTGAGCTCCCAAAAACCAAGATTCAAGAATATCCACCGAGTACTGGCTAGCTGCGAGCCCTAGTAATCTCTCCCCCATGCCTTTGTAGAGGAAGAGCCAAATATCCCTACCAGATGCTCAGCCCCCATGTTGCATATGTTGCGAACTGGACATTGCGACACATGCAGTACCAGTGAGGATTCCTATACTGCAAGGAATTCTTGAGACAAGGTATCCAATGAGAAAACCCTATGTGCATTCACAAAGAAATAATGGTCTTCTGGACAGAGTCTGGGAAGAAGTATATAAATAAACGAGAAGGAGGACTGGTGACGTCACATAGAGCAAAAATGACGCACCTAAAAAAGACGCAAATGAACAAGGAACATAACCATTCTATAAGATCTGAAGAGGAGGTGTCGATGTTAAGCAATGATTTGGGATCAAAATAAAGATGCTTGTGCAAAGAAACACTGAAGAAAATGCCAAGTCATTTTACACTTGTAGCACATTTACACTGTAACGCAAGTAGACAAAGTAATCCTTAGGCTGGCTATGTAGTGGCTATGTAGTGAATAGATTGCGGCGATGTGCCAATGTATATACAAAGGAATATATAGAATCTGGTTCCACAATGCACTTTAGCAAACTTAAAACCCTGTGAAGAGAAAGGGCTTGAGTGTGGCGCAGTTGGAAAACAGCTGATGGCGAAGTAGAATTCAAGAAGGCTGGCTGGCCCAGCACCAATAATAGAGGCCACTGTGAGCTTGGTTGTCTGTCAAGAAGCTACATGAACGTGAGAAAGAAACAAACTTCTGTTTGAGGTGGAATGAAAAAAACACTGAAGGTGTCAAGAGTACACCATTTAATAGTATTATTTACAACAAAGAGCTCGAAAACATGGGGCCTCATTCCGAGTACGGTGCTAACCAATGGCGCTATTAACGCCTTGGTTGACGCCGTACCCGGACCGGCAGCGCCTTGGTGGATGGCGGAATTACCGCCCCATTCCAAGGTCGGCGGGGCGGTAATTCCCCATTCACCAAGGCTCTTCCCCATTCCCAAATGAGCCCCCATAGGGCTCAATGGGAATGGGGAAGATGCAAATAACGGTGACCGTTCATTACGGTCACCGTTATTGGCTTGGAGGCCCCTTTGCGCCCTCGACTTTAACACCTGCTCAAAGCAGGCGTTAAGGGCGAGGGAGCAAAGGGAACTCGGAGTATGGTGGTAAGGGATTACCGCCACCGGTCTCGTTACCGTTGGCCGCTATCCCTTACCGCCATACTCGGAATGCGGCCCAAGGTCTCCAGTCACATGGTCAGATCGAAATAGGCTTTGGGTCGAGCAACAGCGAAACCAGAAGATTAGACCATGCCACACCACCCATTTATTCTCAGGCACAGTGAGCTTCAACAAGGCCAAGTTCAAAGCCTAATTGAATGGCAGACTGCAGGAGTGAGAATAGATGTTGGGCTAATTGGGTGGGGAGGCATGACCAGGCCAACCCTCCCAGCACCTGTAGTAACCAGCTTGCATGCTACTAGCAAGTGAAATATTCCAGAAGAGTACAATCATGCCAACCAATTGTAGAGGGCCACGTATCAAAGAGCCCTATAGTTTGTGTAACCAATAGAGTGTCGAGTATTAGTATGACACAGAAGATGACTTGCACTTGGGATGGGCTTAATTGTCCACCTGATCTTAGAGACCAAATCACAACCCCCGTCAGTATGGAACGTATACTTAGATGTTCCCGTTAAGCCTATCACATCCCGAAGTAGGCTTTCTTAGTTTGCCACGTAGTGTGACGTCAATGATGACAAATTCTTGTTATAAATGTGTGTTTTTTTCAAGTAACATGTTGAGAGAAATCGGGCAAAGTTCCCTTGATGTCCATTATAACTCCCTATTTTAGATAATTGTTAATAAAACAGTACTAAATTTTGCCAACTTCCTGAGTCTGTTTGATTATTGATGTATGAGTAAGTTCTGCATCCCCATCCATCTCTAAATATTGCTACCTCATCTTAAAGGTCTCCAGGTCCCAGGGGTTTATGTGATAGCAGAGGTAGGAAGGTTAAAGACCCATCGACCTAAGATTTTATGGGTCTCAGAATATCGGATGTCTTCCGCCATTTAGCTGGAGGACAGTGAGGCTTTCTGTGGATAGCGGCTGAAAAAGTTCTTGCAAGACATAAAGAGATAGGTGGAATGGGTCCCTCTTTCACAAAATCCCTTCCTGGTTTCACAATCAGCTGAGTGGACCAAAGGCGATGGTGGCCGGTTAAGGAGGAGACGATCCTAAGGGTCAGGAGCTGAAAAGCAAATGGTGAGTAGATTGAGAAAGATGGCAAGAAATTCATGAGCATTGAGTGGCGAAAGTGATAATGGGAAGAAAGTAACGCAGGGTTTGTGGGGTATTTAGTTAATGACGAAGAGCTTCGCATAGAGGTATATATGACGAGGAGCATCACAGATAAGCCCGTAATCCAACGTTCAAGGTATGTATAGAAGAAATGATTTCAAAATCCAAGTGGATAAATACGTGACATGCAAACAAGGTTTACTAAAGGAAATAATTTACACTCCCATCAGAATAAAATTTAGGGGAAAGAATAGCAGTGAGGAGCACTGAGAAGAGATATATTTTGGGGCCGGCCAGTTTGTTCGTTTGTATATTGTATGGATTTTATATATAGAGGAAACAATGAGATGTTGAAGAGCGACAAATGATAGATTGTGTTAGGAGGATTGAGAGTAAATTATTTATTTATTTAGTCATTAATAGTATCGACTGAATAGGTAGATTGAAGCAAAGTAAGACATTGGGCCTCATTACACGGTAGGCAGTAAACCATGGTGCTATTAGCACCATGGTTGCCGCCGGTACCATAACGGTACCACCATGGAGGAAAGGGGAATTACCACCCCATTCCAAGGTTGGCGGGGCAGTAATTCCCCCTTTCTCCATGGCCCTTCCCCATTCCCATTTTTGCCCCATAGGACATAATGGGAATGGGGAAGGAGCTAATTACGGTATCGCAAATTGCGGTACAGTAATTAGCACCAAAGTCCCTTTGCGAGTCCCAACTTTAACGGCTGGTCTGCACCAGCCGTTAAGGTCGGGTCCCGCAAAAGGACCTCGTAGTAAGGCGGTAATGAGGCCCATAGAGGTTTAAAGCAGTGACAATTGGTGCACGCTCATATTTCATTGTTTTTTTTTTTAAGTTTCTCTGTGTAAAATAACGGTAAGTATCGACAGTCGATTAAGACTTATGTTAACAGCTGCTAAAACACACAGCCAAGCTTAAGCAATCTAGTGTAGAATGGGTTAAGGGCATGGCAGCTAAAATGTCCATGCCATGTCCACAAGGGGGATCACTGTCAAAAGCAGTTTTGCAACACATGCCCACATACTTGCATGCCGAGTACATGGGAAAGAAATAGGAGAAAAGGTTAACTAGCCTCCAGCTTTGGAAGATGTATCAGGACGGATGGGAAGACCTGCCGACTGAAGACTGGATGCTTAACCAGTGTAAAGAGGGGGGTGTTGAGCCTTCTGCTCCCCCTACTGCACCTGAAGTAAATGGCATAGTACAAATGATGAAGGATTGTATCCATTAAGGAAGTTTAAAGCACTTTGGTTGGAGTTGCCTACATAATCTGCATCTGCAAAATACAACCAGGTAGTTGTTGTTAAATACACCTTACCTAAGCCTATTCTGATACAAACACTATTCTGTTGTTCTCTTTGTCTAGGAGCCTTAGGGTTGCCACGTCCAGAGGGTTATCCCTTTCCAGGAGCTACCACCTCCACTCAGGGGTTATTATACCTCTTCCCAAGGTGTTGTTGGTGCACTGTGGATTTGTGGGGGTCACGCAAAAAGACAAACCTGACACTTCCACAATAAGACATATTCTAATGTATAGATTTACTCCTCACTTTAAATTGAAATGGACCTATGAATTCATAGAATCGGTCTGAGGTCATAAAGTCCCAATCATACATAATGCCGAGCACAAATTCCTCATGTTCTTTATTGTTTTCTCTAAGGCTTTCTAAATACTATAATCTTTTCCGCCGCACCCTACCCACAGCACAATGCATGCTCACTATAATCTGTGTCTAATGTAAAAACATAGAGGCAATGGAATAATTCAACTGACACAAAAATATAGTCAAACATGTTTTTAGTTTTATAATGCGTCCTGGTGAAGTCTGACAAATGTAATTTAATAAAAGTCCATTCAAGGAAATCAAACCACATGCTGATTAAAAAATCAAGCCACAGTTGTCCCTGATTGTGTGAATAACATTTCAGAGAAATAAATGGCGAATACTGGCTGCTTCTGTAAAATTATTAGCTTTTGTACCAAATAAAAAAAAAGAAAACATTAAAATCGTCTAGTAATAGAATATTATTGTCATTGCTTTTCTCACCTCAAACCTTCACAACTCTGGTTATGTTGTTTACTACTTTATCTTTATTGCCATTTAGACTGTATACACTAATTACCATCCAGCTTCCTGAGAAGAGGACAGTGACCAGTATAAATGAAAACATTGAATGTTAAAATTCAAAGTATAAAATTCCTTTAGCGTAGCTAGGAAAATTATTTTTCACATTAAAATGAGACATACATTCCCTTTTCTCATGCTTTAAAAATATGAAGAGAGCCCCAACATTTACCTGCCCCATCCCAAACAGAACAAGGCCTCTGATCATGCACTGCTATGCTGCTAATGGAGTAATGGAGTGATGGAAGGAAATGGGACACCCAAGGATGAGAGCTTAATGGAGAAAAAAGGCAGTAGGTGAGATGGGGTAGTAGAGGTAACAGCAGTGTGTAAAGGGGTGACTCCCTTAAATTAGGAGGATGGCAGAGGGGCAAGATTTAAGGAAGGTCCCTCCTTCGAGCGCAAGGAGCATGCCCCAAAGGAAACATTGCATGTCAACTGAATGCACAGAAAAGAATCATGCTGTAGAAACAGCTCCTGGAGCTCCTTGATAAAACAAAAATAAACCTTTTGGGAAGCCCCATTAGTACCCGGCGAGGGCGCAATCTGAATGAAAGAAGCATTGTGATTGGTGCTACCGGGGCTTTACCCGGCCGACAATCTCTCTCAGGTATGTGTTTTTTTTTGTAATTCCTCCCACCTCCCAGCCCTCCCCACCTCACCCACCGCACTTACCTAATGCCTGCTTTGTCCCCGGCGTGGGACGATGGCAGCCTCCAACCGTGTGGAGACTCGAATCGGGGCCATCCCCTCTGCGAGCCTCCCCACGGCCAGTGTGTCCACTACTGATGGGCGCCATGGAAAGGGAAAATGAACTTCGTTTTTCCTTTCCCAGCAGCCATTTTCTTGTTCGTTTTTTTTTTCTTTTTTCTGTCCAGAAAAAAATGCTTTTAGTACCCCGGTATGCAGATATTGTGGGCCAGGGTACTAAAAGCAATAAAACCCTCGCAGTGGGGCATTACCGACTCGCTTCCCTCGTGCCTATAACTATGGGCCCCGAAGCGTTATCTGAGTCGGTAATGGCCCCGCCGCGAGGGTCATATTACTTAATGAACACTCACCTGACCGGTATCACATGGTCCAATTAGGGAACAGCATCAGCCCCATAAAACAGAAGCAGTTTGTTCCCTTGAAACCCAGGCCAGAGGCTCAGCAGACACTGAATAAAAAGTGACAAGCCGGAACAGACTTTTGCACACCTAAAGCTATATAGAGGCCAGCTGCCATGTTTGATTTTGCACTGGTCTCTGCTACATGTGCGCTTGTGAGAGAAGCATCAATAAAAAGGCTTTTGAGCATGATGAATCATGAGTGTTTACTCTGATGCAGACTATGGGCCTCATCACGAGTTTGGCGGTAACCCTTAAATCCGGCGGTCGCGCTATTACTGCCGGATTTAAGGGTCCGCCAAATCAGGGCTTCGGTGGATTTCTCCCCACCTCTGAGCTGGGGGAGAATCTGCCGAAAATTTGCGCTATTACCGCCGGCGGGAAATCCGCCGGCGGGAAGAGCGCAAAAATTCCCCATTGAGCCCAATGGTGAATGGGGCATTCCCGAATGGGCTCAGTGGGGAATGGGGAATTCCATTACCGCCAAACCCGTGATCCGGCGCTAATAGCGCCGGGGGGTTTGGCGGTAGGGCTCAACTCGTGATGAGGCCCTATGTCATTGATACACAGCTACTTCTGCTTCAATCAAAAAATGTTATGCAACGTAGAGGAAATTCAATGGGAATGACATTTGCACCAATTCATGCAAATTTACACATGCAATGGATTCAAAAGAATCATGTCAGAAATGCATATGATGAGAGGAACATATTTTGTTTCGATTGCCATACTTTGATGACATTTTATTTTTAATTCCACAGCCCTCATTGGACTCAAAGCAAGAATTTGGTCCATGGATAAAAGAAGGACATTCACTCATAAAACTTTCCCCATAATTAAACTCTCCCAGCAAAACATGCTTGGACACATTAGTATGGTTTAAAGAAGGTCAATTAATTGTGAAATCTGGTACAGAGGCAATGATTCACAGTGCAATCCTAGAATGCAGTTATGAGCAATAAAAACGAAATAAGTAGCTGTTCTATTGACAATTACTGTGCATATGCAGCATTAACAGTATGGAAACATCATTTGTGGAGGCAGCAGAAACAAAAAAGTCACATTTCTTGAAAGAGTTTATGCTATTCATGAGTTAGTGCAAAATGTAGTGATGATTTGCACCCAAACAATTTTAAGGTGATTGCAGCCCGTAAAAAAAGAATTCTTCATGTGTTATTTGTTTGTTGTCACATGGGTCAAATTTGCGAAATGTTGAACACATTGTACTGAATCATTGTTCCATCATAAACACGCACAACCTATGATTTAGTAAATGTAATAGCCCATGAAGAAAGCAACACATGTAGGGCCTCATTACGAGTCCGGCGGTAACCGAGGTGCTAAAACCGCCTGGTTACCGCCGGACTCGTATTACCATTCCGCCTCCGTGCCTCCCGGAAATACCAGGGCATTACGACCCTGGTGTCCTGGGAATTCCGGAGGCGGAATTTAGTAAGTACCCATTCCCATGGGGAAGTGGAAACATGGCACCATCTCGTGATGGTGCTGGTGTTTCCACGTCCGCCTGCAGGCGGGAGGTGTTCAACCGGCCAGGTCAGACCTGGCGGGAACATCACCTCCCGCCTGCAGGACTCGGGATCGGGCGGTCCGGAATTAACAGTGGCAGCGGGTTTACCGCCACTGTTAACTCCGGACCACCGACCTGTAATGAGGCCCGTAGTCTCTAACACATTAAGGCCCTCATTACGATACTGGCGCTAAACCATGGCGTTATTAGCACCATGGTTGGTGCCGGTATCGTAACGAGTCCGCCAATGTTCAATGGGGAATTACCACCCCATTCCAAGGTTGGCGGGGCGGTAATTCCCCATTGAATATTGGCCCTTCCCCATTCCCATTTTTGCCCCATAGGGCTCAATGGGACTGGGGAAGGCGCTAAGTATGGTACTGCAAATTTTACGGCGCTGTTAACCCATTAGCGCCAGGGGCGTAATGAGGCCCTAGATCATCAAGGAAGATCGGCCTATTGTGCACCGTGTATGTGAAATGAAATGATTAGAAATTACTCCATTTCACACCTATTCACTAATAGGAACATTTCTCATATAACGCCATGCAAAATATCTCACCATTTTTGTCAACTAAGCTGTTAAATGGTCTTGCATGAAATTGTTTGTGGATGAATCTTCACAAACAGTTAAAGAATGAATGATGAACTATCAATCAAACATCAGACAACGTGATTTTTCTTTCATCAGCAGCATGCAATTTCATGCAAGCTTCCAATAGCATCAGTCAGTACATTTCTTTTTTGGGACATGTGCTAAACAATTCACGTTAAAGGAAGTGACGACAGACACGGCCTCAGAAAGAATTTGAATGAATGTACGTACTTCCCAGTGTATTATCTACAGGAATGGGTGAAATGAGGGACTTTCTCTGTTTCCTACAACAAATCAAGCATCAGATTAATTGGGCGGCACTGTGAAGCATGCTAACATTCAGGCAAGCCTGGGCCAATTACTTCAAAACATCTTTCAATTCCTTTCCTATTTGCACCTACAATGGCAGTTTATTGATTTTTTGCAGTTGTTGGCAGATCCGACAAAAGTGTATTTTTCGATTCACTGTTCTGGTTTGTAATATTAGTTTATATGGTGTCCCTCTACTCTGCTGTCACTCATCCGGTTTCTCGCGAACATGCTTCTCAGATTCTGCTAAGTAAACACAATTCTTTCTGGATGCTCTAGAACTCCCCCCATGAACCCTGTGATCTCCTGCTTTTTGAATTACCTAGAGGTTCACCGGCCCAGTAAGATGATCATTGATATGGAAGGAGGACTGCACGTTTAGCCATTGCACATGCTCCAAAAGATGGCACTTTGCCACTTACCCCCTAACTTACTCTTGACATCCCTTCTGGCATTCTAAAGAAGGCAGTGGGAAAGCAAGACGAGAAGTCAACTTCTTGCTGCAGTTTACCACTCCATTATGCAACTGTGAACCAGCAATGTTGCAATGCCAACAACCAGCTCACTATTGTACCATCAGGCACTCTGTTTCGGGGCAGCTAGACTGAGGGAGCATGGTCCACGACCATGGTGAAGTGCAACAACAAAAAGTAATATTTTATGTCTGCCAGAGTGCCATTCATAGTGAGGTAGCCTGTATTTAATTGTATGTCAGTCGTTTCAGCAGGGACCCCAATTGAGGCATGGCTACTTCAGTATGCAGACTTTTGAGGGCTATGAAAGCTTTGGAGGAAGTACATTTTCTCCTATTTCTCTAGTGTTCAGTGGAATAATGTTAAAAATAATGTTAATCATGGTGGCAGGTTAGACAATGATGAACATCTGACAATAGATAATTGGGCAGCTGTATTTCTTTATTTTGTTTAGCGTTATGCTAATTTGTTCATGAGCAATATGCTTTGGGTTTGTTACACTATGTTGTCTTCCGGGGCTTGAGGGGGTGATGCGTCTTTTGTCTCATCTTGGAATGAAATATTACAAATAAGATGTAGGGTTGGAGATTCTATGGTCCCAGGGATTGCAGGGGCTAAGTAACAGGTCTCACCTAACTGTTTAGGCCTCTGATCTGTTTCAGATGCTTCATTTCATGTGGGTTTGCTTGACCTCGTTACTTCTTCGTCAGCATATTATCATGAGGGTTTTCTGTGCTCCCAGTGGTGAGGCTCATGTCGGTTTCAGTTGTGCAGTGTCCGCTTGTTGAATAAGCATATATGGCATTGGCCAGAACGGTGGCTCTCTGAGCTGTTAGAGTGGGCCTTTTGGCACAGCCTGAAATACATTTGTTTCAACATTGTATTTAGTATCTTGGTTGTTAGACTGAGCAGTGCTAATGACATAATAGAAAGTGTCATGACTTTGTAGTGTGTGGCACACGTTCCCCTTCAAGACAATGGTTATCACTCTACTTTAGATAAAAATAATACACATTTGCATTTCTTTTCTACAGTTTTGACATCCAAATTATGGCAGTCATTTCTTAATTCCTGTTTTTTCCTTCATTTCACAGTTACCAATATGAGTCACAGATATAATTTATGCCTTTCAGTTATTTTTAGCTTAAAGGCTGCTAACCTTGAATCTCATCTTCCATTATGATATGCAAAGGGATTTCTTCAGTCCTATCAAATCGTAGTCAGATTACATTTACTAATGTGCAACATAAGTTTCCTTAGTCTTGAGCAAACCTTCATAAGCACAAATACTAGCATGGTACATACACATTACTTGCTTCCGTTCTTCTAGATTGGGGCTGGTGCTTTAAATCACATAGACCAGCAGGCAATATAAATTACTTGCTTAATGTCCTTTTGACTATCGCTAGTAAATTTAGCCACATCCCCCAGCACACATTATTTGTTCCAGTTGTCTCAGACATACACTGTCAACATCAAACGCATCTACAAGCATGCACAACAAATGCCTTTTTTATTTCTCTTGTACTTGAGATGGAAAAAACCTGAACCACATCTTCCAGCATACAACATTATTGAAATGTTCCAACTGTTGTATACTTGAGCTGATAACCTAACACACACCTGCCAGAAATCAATGTGAATAGCAATTCTCTGATTCAGTTCTCTTTGGGCATCAGCTGATTAGGAGCACATCCACCAGTGCTCAATGTGGTAAGCCTTTCTTTGATTCAGTTCTCTGTAGGTGTATGCTGAAAGATAAGACCACATCTGTCAGCACTCATCCAGAATACCTCCTCACTCCCCTCATCTTCCCATCTCACATTTTCTGTCACAAATCTATGGCTGAACCCCTTTGCTTGTGGCTAATCTCCTCACCCCTTTGACCTTTGATGCTTTTGGGTTCTGAGTCTTCCCCTTCACCTCTATGTCATAGTTCGGACCGTTTTTGTTCATTCCTTTCCGGGTCTGGCATCACCATCATTGTTTTATAAAGGGTTAGTGTCTAAGGAACTCTTGGAGCTTCCTTTCCTGCACATGTTGCTTTGGTTGTTCTGAATGATTATGTCACACAGGTGTGTCCTATAACATTATCAGATTGATCAGACCACATTCCTTCTTACAACGCCTGTCCCTAACTTGGTAGTTGCTGATCGTTATATTCTGTCAGCCCCTGTTCCATAGTTGGGTGGCAAGTCCTTGACTTATTGACAGCTACTCTTCAGCTTGCACCACATTTTATTTGCCCCTACTCTCTGCTAATACAATACTCTCCTCATTCTTGATATATGCTCACACTGTGGACCTTTATTCAGCATTGCCTCATCAGGTGCCTGAACATTCAGGCTTCTCAGCTTGTGCTCAACATCTCCACATCGCTCTCTGGATCTTCTGGAATTCTCCAACAACCTCTCAATTTTTGAATTACATGTAGCTTTCTGGGTCTGGTCAGATGGTTATGAGCAAAAGTGCTCAAGTGGTTGTAATTATCCTAGTTGTTGGATGGAATATGAGCAAACTTCACATCATCACTGTTTGTTCATCTCTCTCCTGGTGAATTATGAATTCTGTGACCCATCTGTATCTCTGACTTTGAAAATCTACACTAAAATATTTTGTTGAAATTGATGGATTGTCGGAAGTGGCCATACAGACATTGGGCCTCATTACGAGGCTGGCGGTAGCTGTGCCTCTAATACAGGCACGGCTGCCGCCGGTATTTAATTTTCTTCTGGCAAAGAGAAATGGGCAATTACCGGGTCATTACGGCCTTGCCGGACCCGGTATTTGGCCATTCCTGGGCGCCCAGAAACATTCTTCCCCATTCGCATTGATCCCTATAGGGCTCAATGGGAATGGGGAAGCCGGATGCACCGGCACGCTATGAACGGTGACGGTGCATCCGAGATGCTGTGCTCGCGGGTGCCACTCTGGCCGCCAGGTCAGATCTGGGGGCCAGAAAGGCACCCACGAGCACAACTCGTAGTTTGCCGTTCCGGGAACTACGGTACCGGCAAGCTTACCGGTACTTTAGTTCCCGGACTGGCAAACTTGTAATGAGGCCCATTGACTGACTGCTGCGGCTTGACAATCAGTGTTGTTTTGGATATATCAAGACGTTCTGATGTCCTTTCCTCTTTCCTTTTGTCCAGTTTCATCTCACAACGCTGTGAGGGTGGCTGCAGGAGAGGAGTGCTTCGTAATGAACCGTGTTGAACCTCGTTTGGTGCCCTGTCCCCCTTTCCCCTGTTCTGAAGAACTGCTGGTGGATTGCTGATGGTTTGCAGGAAGTTGAGTTGTTGGGTCCATGAGGCACAGAGGCACGGTGGTGAACGGTGAAGGAGTAAGGCAGGTGGTGGCAGTGACCGTGGAACAGTAAAGGTTTGCCTCATCACGGTTTGTGTCCCCACTAAGTCCCTACTTAACCTACATAATTTATACATCTTTCCATAGCACTCCCCAGTTCTGCATAATCTACGTTAAATGTTCGTATATAGTGACTGTGAGGTTGATTACCCGCCCTTTGAGCTGTGGGGAACAGGACTGAGTACCTCCTGAGTACCTCCTCGACCCTCTACTATAGAGATTGTACTTTGCACAGGGGGTTCTCACACAGTGCCTGCGGGGGCTTCTAGTCCCTTTAAGCTGTATGGGAACAGGCAGCAGTTAATTTGTGCAGGTGTTAGAAGGTACCAGAAGGTGCATAGGGTTGGGGGAAGGGTACTCTCAGTGCTTGTTTTATTTGTAATTTTTTGCCAGAGATACTCTAGTTGGATGCTGCATGTGCAGAGTATTATGTAAAGTGATGCTCATTGTTCAGTGCACCGTGGATGAACACTGTGTGTGTCTAAAGCGAGTATGCCAGCGGCCTGCCGTAAATACCAGCCTCGTAGCACTATAAAAGCAGCACATGAAAAAATGATCCTGAAAAAGAACGCAATCAGAAAGATTAAAACAGGAAATCCTCAACTAAAACGGATGTGGTAGTAACAGGTGATTGCTTGGAGAAATGGACTCTGAATAAGAGCAATACATGCAAGATTACTGTTTATTTAAAAACCAAAGCGGAAAAAATGTGGCTAGCTCGAAAACATTCGAGTTAGCAAGCACAACGAGTATCCACAATACTTTAAAACAATCTGATTCTTTGGGTTAAATGTCAATTTGTAACAACTCACTCCTAAATCAGTGTTTGAGTTTACAGCAAGAGGTATTGAGTGTCCCTTCAATGGATCTTGTAACTGACGAGTATGTTGTAATGCCCAGTACGTCTCATCTTCCATCATCTCTTGAGAATATATCCAAATCCCTGGACCTCGTAAAAATATCGGAACGTGTACTTGCCTCATCCCCAGCGCATGATACATCATATTCCTCATCAGACCCCTCAAATGATGAGCATCACCCTGACTCTGAAATACACATGTTAGAAGCTGTATTATCTCTCTCTAATACTATAGAAAGGGAGCAACAGGTCATTAAAGAAGGTGTAATATGCCTAGTGGACACAGTGCTTGAATCAGGATGTATGGCAGGCAAAGCTTTCACTGGGGAAGTTGGAGCAATGGAACATTTTGACACACTGACCAAAGACAAATCAGTTATAAGTGTTCGTGGGGGTCATTACAAGTTTGCGGTTACGGCAACTACAGTACCGGTAAGCTTGCCGGTACCGTAGTTCCCAGACCGGCAAACTACGAGTTCTGCTCGCGGGTGCCATTACGGCCGCCTGGTCTGCCCTGGCGGCTGTACCCGCACCCGCGAGCACAGCATATCGGTTGAACCGGCACCATTCTCAATGGTGCCGGTGCATCCAACCCCCCCATTCCCATGGAGCCTTATGGGGCTCAAATGGGAATGGGGAGCATTTCATTCCGGCGCCTGCGAATGGGCAATTACCGGGTCTGGCAGGGCCGTAATGACCCAGTAATTGCTCATTCGCATGCGCCGGAATTTTTCGGAGGTTTGGCGGCAGGCTGCCCGTTTTACCGGCAAGGCTACCACCAAAGTTATAATGCTGCCCCATGCTTCAAACTCCCCCCCCAGATTCAAGTGGGTATGTTGTGCACTGGAGAAGTTAGGGTTATGCAAAACCCTAGAATGACAAGAACACTGAATGGGAAAGTAAATAAGAAGAGAAGTGGTGCTAGATGGAAAAGTAATGCAATAACTAGAGTAACAGACACACTGGTACCTTCTTCCAAAGCTTCATCGATTGTAAACATGTCAAATATCGAGGTGCTCTGTAGTTAAACAGCAACTCAATTAGAATGCAGTCCTCGGCTGGCCAAAGTGACCAGTCTCATCTCACCATTGGTCTCCTGGTAGAGAACAGCTACCAATCCCTTGAGACTCGCATCCACATGCAGGATGTAAGGTAACTGGATCCGAATGGGCCAGGACTGGTGCTGTGGTGAAGGTCCGCTTGAGCTCCTCAAAGGCCTACTGGCATTGGTCAGTCCAACGCTCACCAGTGGCCTCCCGTGAATGATATAAATGATCCTCAGAGTTGGCAGTGTTCTTCTGGCTCCTCTTGGTAGGTGGGTACCCTTTGGTGAGATCCACAAGTAAGTGGTTGGGCGATGTTGGCGTATCCCGCGACAAACCTCCTGTTGTAATTACAGAATACCAGGAAACTCTGTAACTCCTTGACAGTTTGAGGGCTTGACCAAGTGAGGAGGGCATCTATCTTTGCCGGATCCATGGCGATGCCATCTGCAGAGACTATTTGCCTGATGTACTTGACATTTGTTTGACAAAACTGGCACTTGTCCACACTGACCTTTAGCCCACACCAGTACCTCCAGGAGGTTCATGTCAGTGACGTTCTTCTCCATAAGGTGTTGGAAAGTCACTGGCGCACCGGAGATACCCTGAGGCATCCTGACAAACTCTTAATAACCCATGGGACAGATAAAAGCTGTCTTATAATGATCCACGGGATGCTTTGGGATCTGGTAGAAGCCACTCTGCAAGGCCAGGACTGAAAACCACTTACTCCCATTCAGGCAGTCCAATGCTTCGTCCACCCGGGATATGGTGTACTGGTACAGAATAGTGCGGTGTTGAGTCAACGGTAGTCAAGTCACATCCGGACCTCCCCATTCTTTTTCCGGCCGATGACAGTGGGAGAACCGTTGGGGCCCCTGGACTCTTGGAGAATCCCCTCCCTGAAGGGAGTGTCAGCAGACACCCAGATCCGATGTTCCACTCCATGGGCCTTGCCAATGCCCCAGTCCAGTTTCCAAAGTCCAATGTCTTCGGATCCAACACTGTCTCGGATGAGGTGGTGGCCCTGTTAATCAGTCAGCTATACACATTTAAAATGATCAGAGACAATGAGGATTCCTGCAGGACTAGATATGATAGGGACAGTGTTTGGAGGAAATGTAGGGTATAGTGACCTCTTCAGAAATGTCTTTCAAGAAGAAACAAACCCAACATAGTGTAGGGCAAGAGTTGAGGGACTCCATCATTCTGCTAACAAGACTTTCATGTTGGCAGAGCCATGAATGTGTAAGGGTCTGGCAGGACCAAAGGTATGGCACTGTCAACATCAGCACTCTAAGGTGATCCAGGATACACACAGAGGTGCACTCACTGACTGTATGCCTTTGGCAAGAAGAGGCCCACCTGCCAAGAATCCATGAATTGGCAGATATGCACCAAGATGGACCAGAGAAGTCAGAAAAAAATTGGCTGGATAAGAATTATAGCATGAACTTGGACCTACTACAGTATCAATGTATGAAGGAAGGTGATTTATATAGTGCATGCCTAGAAAACAACAGAATGATGTAAATTATATTGATTGGGGCATAGCGGGGGTTGGGGATTGTCTTTTCAGTATATGGACCTCGTTTGTTGGTGATGTGTTTACTGAAGAGGAGGGCTTTCAAATGTTTTCTGAATAGCAGGAGGAAGGGAGCCAATCTGATGTTAGTAGGATGGTTGTCACAGCGCGTGGTAGGCTAGCAGGCAAATTATTTATTTTGCCCTTCTTGGACACCAGTTTTGCAATAATTTGGCTTCTGGTTTTGCATTGACCTCCTGAGATGTTGATCCTTTCAGATATGTATGATAGCGTCTTGGACATTAGAGCTTTGTAGGTGATGCAGGCTGGCGTGCAAGTGAGGCAAGCTTGGAGGTGTAATCAGAAAAGTTCCTTCAGTTTGGGGGAAAAGTTCTTGTATTTCTCCTGCAATGAGGCATGCTGCAGCATTCTGGAAAGCTTTCAGGGGGGTCAGACTAGTGGTTGGAACATCTGCCAGGAGGGTGTTGCTACCATTGAGGTTGCACAGCACCAGGGCCTGGACAACAGATCTGAAGTCCGAGGCAGGGATAAAGGGTCTCGTTTTGTGCGTGAGTGAGAGCTGGTACCATGCTGTTTGCGTCATTTTAGTAATGTATGCTTTATGAAAGAGGTCCAAATTGATTCTTACGCTGAGGGACATTGTACGAGGTGTCAGTTGCACCCCAGCTGGGATGAACCCTGTTTTGGAAGCGTTGAGATTCAGGTTGGCACGTGAAATTCCGGCTTGAATAGTAGAAAGGCAGTGTTTGAATCGCTGAATGTCATTGAGACAGTTTACCTTCAAGTGTAGCTGTGTGGCATTAGCATACAGGTGGATTTCGATGTTATATTTGGCCAATAGCGCCCGTACTTGCTCTATGTAGAGGTTAAGAATGACTGGATTGAGGAATGGATGGATCCTTGTGGAATGCTGCAGGTCACTGTTCATTGTTGAGATCTATAGGAGCCCATCTGGATGAGGTGGTGTCCGTTGGTGAGCTGTAGTCCAACTATTGAAGGACTGTGGCATTGAATGCCCTGTAGGACAGGGTGTTGTAGTACTTTGTGGTTGACTGTGCCAAATGTGGCAGAGAGGTCCGGCATGACCCAGAGCCATTGGTCCCATTTACCGATAAGCAGGAGTGACTCTTTAATGGCTTGAATTGTGTCAGTCTTGTGTTGCATCTTGGCACAAAGCAGGATTGTTATTCTTGAAGGAGGTTGAGTTGGGCGATCTTTTCATATAGTTGCACCGTGGCTTTCTTCGTGAAGTGGGTGGCAGTTTGCTAGGTCTTCGGATTGAGTGTTGGCTTTGTTAGTAGGGGTCGGTTCTAGGTAGTTTTCAATGTGTCAGGAAAGGTGCTTGCAGGAGTGAGGTGTTGATAGTTTGAAGGAGGAATGCGAGATCCTTTCCTGTGATGTTTTTCAAGCTGGGATGAAGTTGTCCTCACTGGAGGTGACGTTGAGTGGTGCAAGGTCGTTAGTGAGTTCTTCCAGTGTTATGGTTTTGAATTGTCTGTGGTTGGTAGGCTGTTGACAAGGACAGTTTCGTTTAAAACAACTAATTTGGCCTTTCCCTTTTCACAATGTCAATTATTGAACGGTATGTCCCAATATACACTGAGGTCTTCTTCTACCTTCGAGAAGCATGCTTTATTCCCACTAAAAAATTCCTGCAGTAAATATCTAATGCATGCTCTGATTAGTTTATACCACTGTAAAAAAACATGAATACAAACATTACAAAACTACATGAGCAAATGTGTCCCTAACGCTTATCTTGGTTCATACACTAAGGGTAAAGTTCATGCCGAACCCCACAACTGACTCATGTTGTTGTGGAAATTTTACAATGTTTTCTATCTGCGTCCCTCCCAATATAATTGAAACTCATTCCCATGTGTTTTTTTGCGATGACAACACCTAGTGTAGAACACCAAGAGGAGACTTCTCAATCGTTACCTTGTTTGAATGTATAAGAACATATTCTTCAATGGTAAATAGATTAAGTGTTTGAATTAGAACTAAAATGCAGTTTTAAAACTGAGCTCATGCTCTTGTGGGAAAATCCTACTGCTGTTGTTAGCTGATAATATTTCTTGGACTGGCATAAAACTAACTGGCAAAAGCTTGCTGCTTTGGAAAAAAAAAATAACACTGCATTCCAAAATATAAAACAAAACTAAATACTGGCGAACAGTACTATGCTTTGAAGAATTCTCTGAATTCCTATACGTGAGAGATGTCCACAGTTGAATTTCGTGTTTGTAACTCTATTTCGAATTGTGGTCATTAAATGAAATGAACGTCAACACATCCCACTTTCTGCTGCGGCTTTATAAGTAAAACCAATACACAAGGCAGGTAACAATGCGCCCTTCACATTACTCATTTCGTAGGCAAACCGCGTGAGCTGCTTAACTCACGTCATATTGTGTAGTGTCACTGTTGCCTACAGTCCATGGGTAGGCAGCCCTCAGGAATCAGACGCGACCATTCCCCCTAATATTGGAGCTGTGATCGTCGCGGGGGAAGGAACGTGTTAATGACTTGTGATTGAATGCAATGGTTTGCAATCTTTAAGCAGCTTTAGTGTCTCTTCTACCACATCCACGATTTGAAATTCATAAATGCTAATCCTCCATAATTTACGGTTTAAAAAGCAGCCCCACTCACAGGCCCCGTGGCTACAGCTCTGTCAGAGTAATTATGCCGCCAAGCTGAAATTGGACTACTAACTGGGACTTTAAACAGGGGAGGAAATCCTCCACCCTGGCAGCCTGCCCAATTATTCCAAATAAGCAAACAGATTAGTGAGTAATTTTCCAGTTAAATCTGGTGATTGGTGCCAGAATTGTGTGTTAAATATTCAGAAGTAAATAGATTAAAGACGAAATGTCCCCTTTTCCAAGCTCCATTTAGTGTGTATATTAAAACAATTTTTAATAAATCCCTGCTCAAGAGCAGAGTGATTGCTTTAAAAAAAAAACAGAATCGTTTTATTTTCGCGATACCTGCTGTCGTGGTTCATGGCATCCATTATTTAGATTGCACTGTGGGGCTGGACCGCGACACCACACGACATGTGTCCAGCTGTTCCTTAACACAGATCGTGGTGGTGCTCTGCTTGGCATGAACATTATCCCCTTGACTGCATTCTCTTTGCATTTCTATTGTAAATGTGAGTCCTGTCAAATTGTCACATGTAAGTCTACGAAGAAAGGTACGCTGGTACGATGAGCTGCATGCATTGCACTACAGTGATTATGGTTCACACGTTTCTAGAAGAACCTCATGGTTGGATTCAAAAGAAGGATAAGTGAATTTATTTCACCAAATGTTAATCTAAACTAGTCCAGTTCGAAATGGGAGAATTTGTGCACATTTGACACTGGTTTAATTTCTTGGGCCTGATTCAGTATTGAAGGGACCAGAGGGGTCTGCATAGTTCCATAAACCCATAATACCTTTCCTGCAACACACTATACACATGTTTCTAAAAATAAATACCTCCCCATATCACTTGGGTCTGTAACTTGCAGCCTTCCACATGTTTTGGACAAGCACTCCCATGAGCCCTCACCAGTGACTTTGCTGGATTGAGTTTATGGGAGCTGTAGTTCAAAACCTTTGGAGAGCAAATGTAGTAGACCCCTGTCTTATCATGATATACCCTGCCTCTCTATGAGGAGTGCATAGTAAAAGGACACCCCACCCCACACGTTTTTGCCTATAGAATTTGCAAGATAACCGGATGCCCTGGTTTACTAATGTATTTTCTTTTAAGGTCTATTGTCCCAGATCCACAGATGGGGGATCTCTTGCTAAGGTCGTGAGGATTCTCCCTCTCACCTGCTTGGTCACTGGTAGAGTCATGGATTCTCCATGGCTAGAGACACTTCTGGGGACATGCGTGGCTTGAGGACCAGGAAGACACAGGGACGCGGCTGCAATACCTTTGGTTGCGTTCTCTCATGCTGATTGCCTTGTGTACAGAGCTCCAAGGAGAGGGGCATTTTTATTTTACTCGCAAATGGATCATTCCTCAGTTTAGCTGCTCTTCTGCTCAATTCTGGCTTAAGAAATTGTAGATGAAGGGTATAGTGCTGGAGTGAAGCATGACATGCAAGGAATGGGTGGACCATCTCCCATCCATTCCAATGTCCATTATGCAAGCACTGGTGGGGATTGGTTCTAAAACATCATGAGCCTCCAACTGAGTCAATACACATAAACCTATTCAGGGAATGCACAGAACCAAAACATACTTGTCTCCCACAATGCATTACTGAACAATATCCATTATCCAAGAAGTCTGATTTTACCAATACCCTTATGGGCCTCATTACGAGTTTGGAGGTAGCCATGGAGCTATTAGCTCCACAGCTGCATCCAAACCGGGCTCCATTACCGGGTTCCTGCAATGGGGACTTACCGGGTCATTCTGACATAGGAGGAACCGGTAAGTCCTCCTGTTAAGCGACTTCAATTCAGTACTCCAACTAAGTCAGTGCCTAGTCTGGGATGCCCAAGGGAAGCCCTTATTTATATATTTTTATGACAAGTTCATAGATCTGGATGATAAACCCATTGTATAACGCCCCTCTCTTTGAATCCCCCTGACCTCACTGAGCCAAGAAGTAGGTTTGTTTTGCAAATAAAAAGATTTATTTTACAAATTAAACAATATATATATCATACTTTTATAAATAAATTAATATTTGATAGCACACTTATGAATATGACAGTGATCAACAATGGATAATATTACACTAGCACACTTTTTTTAATTACTTAGGAGTTGGTATAGAGAGGATAAAGTAGCTGAGAATGTTTTTATGGGTTCAAGGAAATGCAATGATGGAAAAGAATGCAGCACAGACCTAACTGAGATGGTTTCCACAAGAGATAATATGATCACTTTTTCTTTTGACAATTCACCCCCCCCCCCATGCAATACAAGGAGATGGAAGGGGAGCACACAATTTTCAGGAATACAATCAAATGCAATACCAAATCAGTTCCCCCCTAGCAAGCATAGAGCAACAGGGATGAGTTTAAAACAAAGGCAAAAATACTTTAAATGTGATTTGCAAAGAAGTGAAAATATGCTAAAAATGATTTAAATTCCCTTTAGGAGATTCAGGGTAGGTGATAGCTACTTAATATTGGTTCAGGTCAACACTATCAGTGATTCATGAGGGATTATCAGGTTGAAACGGATTTCAGCAGTTGCAAGCAAAAGACAGCGATTTTGACAGGTGGAGAAATTTGATTCAAATTGCAATTTGCTGCACTTTTTCCGAGTGCGTCGAGCGCGATTACAGAAAAACTATAAGGAGTAGAAAGGTTGTTGTTCAAAAGATACGGACGATTTTGTGGAGGTAGATTTTCAGAAATTAAATAATGATTCAGAATGGCTTACACTTTCACAGGTTTGAAATCACAGAATGAACACACGATTTCTATGATGCAGTTCTAAATAGGTGGAAATGGTTTGAATTAGATCATTTTAGACTAAGAAATTGGTGTTGCATAGTTCTGGCTGAGTACTCACACTTTAAATTTGAAATAGGCCGTCAAGGTCTGGTTAGGATTGGGCTTCACTCGCCACGGACGGTCTCTGGTACTGGTTCTGCTCACAGCGATCAGCTCTGGGTCTGCCATCAGCACTGCACAGCGGTCTGGTCTGGTCTCTGGTTCTGGCAAAAGTTCTTGGCACTGCACAGCGGTCTGGTCTGGGTCTCTCTGGATACAGCACTGCACAGCGGTCTGGTCTGGTCTGCTAGCGGCACTGCACGGCTGTCTGGATACAGCTCTGCTTTCTGGGTTCTGGCACTGGCACCACGTTCTAGCCAGAATCACACAGCTCGCCCGGCTGTTGAATAGTTTGCAAAAGATTTTGAGGCATGCTGAAAAGGATTCAGCTTGTGGATTGGCCCCTCTGCTTCAAGTTCTGGAGTCTGAATTCTAAGTTCTGGTCTCTGGATCTGTTTGGATTCGAAGTCTGGACTCTCCCGGCAAAAAGGGCTTTGCAAGAAATCAGTTTGAAGTGAGAAGTGAATGTCCCTGCCTGGGTTTCAGTGGTCCTTTTTATGTCTTTTGAAAGTGGGTGAGAAGGCTGACTTTCTATGCCCAACCCTCTGAAGATCCTGATAGGTTAGCGGATTTTCTGTGCTCTCACTGGAGAACAGAGTTGTGAGTCATCCAGTGTCATTTTTATGGCATACAGAAAGAACACTCCCTTTGTCACTTTGCACACCAATCTATTTTTGATCCAAATGTGTATTTATCTATGTACAATTTTTCTAATATTATATGTCCAGTTAACATATTTTCTGTAGCACCAAACCATCCGATCCCTGTCTTTGTAAGATGCTGTGTCCAATTCTGCCCTTTTCATCCAGAACACAACCTCTAAACTTTTCCAGAATGTACACAAATGTGTGCAAAGAATATGGGCATCAGATGATGAAGTGTCAGATTTTTAACATACATACATTTGGAGTAATACCCTATTTTCCGCTACTAACCCCCAGAACATACCACAGAGTCCTAACACCTCTTAATATGTGCACAGAAAAATCACAGGAATCATGATATTATTGATATAATTTTGCCAATTATGTACTATGAATTATCCATCTTTCTAAAATTATGCTCTGGCCCAGATGGGTGTGGTTTAGGTTCCAAAGCACATGGGTGAATTTCTGTCTGTCCCCGCCTCCAGCTCAGGTGGCTCCCAGAGGCAGAGCCCCTCCCATTTCCTTCCAAGAGGAAGCCATTTAGACCCCCTGATTTAGCATTTGCCTGATCCAAGGAAAGTTCATTGTTCTGTTTCCTGCAGTCCCAGGTAATCCTCCCCTAATTCAATCAAAGAGGTGTGATCTCCTTTTGGTGGGAACAGCAGAAGGCAGCCAGGCCTGTGAATGCAGTTGCTGGGCAAGTTTCAACTCCTGTCGGGGGTAGTTGCCGGGCAGAATTCAATCTCTTTAAGCCAGGCTTCAGCCAAATGTCACTTTTGTTCCTGTTTTTCTTCATTCAAATCAAACTTACAATTTTGACACATGCAGCTAGAACGCTGATTTTAAGTTCAAAACCATGATATTTAAGCAGTTGCAACCTATGTGACACTCAAAAGTAGGTCACTCATTTATTTTAAACATTTCGATTTTAGTGGGTTTAAATCCCATTTCACTTAAGATGCTGACATCCACAGCCCAGCCAGTTTTGTTATGAACATTATTTTAGGCTCTTCATCTTTCCAGATTTGGTATGCACACAAGACTTCATTCTACCAGACGTCTGCTGGTGTTCAGTAAGATTTTTGGATATCTTGCAATGTTTGAAATAGGCATTTTGAGCTTGCATTTCAGAGAAACAAATGTGATTTCAAAGCGCTTTTTGAGCTAACAGGCACTGATGTTTTTCCTTTGGCACCACGTTTCACTCATGGCGCTTCTGGCCCATCACGCTTGCACTGGTGGGTGGCAGGTCAGGCGACCATTTTGGTGTGCGCAAAACTGCGTGGTTTTCCTGGATTCTGTCGCAAATGTGGGCTTTTCGGCCATCTCGGATTTTCTTAGCCAACAGCACCAAATGTTGTAGCATAATAATTCAAACGTGGGTCAAGACACCTGACACTCCTTGCAGGAACCATTCCCCATTCCCATTTGAGCCCCAATAGGGCTCAATGGGAATGGGGAGGGAGGTAACAACGGGCACATTACAAGTGTCCCGTTGTTACCTCCCTCTTCCCCTCGCGGGACCAAGAAAACACATCTGGTTTTACGTGATGTCTGATCCGGGTCCCGTAAAGGGAACCTCGTAATTAGCCCTGACGGAATGAAGGGGGCCGGTCCCATACCGCTCCCTTCATTCCGTCAGCGTAAGGGTCGTGATGAGGCCCATTTTGTGCTAATTTAACAGGGCCATCCTCAGCAGTTGGGGAGGATGATGCTCTTCTTGTCTCTGTTGACAAAAACAAAGAGTCATCTTTGAGATGGACATGCTCTGGGTTCTTTTTTTTTCTTCCCTTACCTCCCTCCTCCCTGCCCTCCCTGTCCCACTTACCTGCTTGCTCCTGCGTCCCTGGTGGGGGACGATACAGCCTCCAGCAGTGTGGAGACTCAGAGCGGGGCCATTCCCGCTCCGCGCCTTCCAGCGGCTGAAAGCTTCCATCTACCCCCACCGGGGACGCAGGTATGTTTTATTTTGGGTTTTTTTGTTTTTTTTTCTTCCCCTCCCTCCCAACCCCACTTACCTTCTGCTTCTTTTTCTTGTTCGGGAGCGGACGCGCTGTGAACACGCTCCCGATGGCCGCCATGGAAAGGGAAAACGTTGTTGTTTCTTTTTTTTTTCTGTCCCGAAACTCTGCAGCGTTTCGGGACAGATAAAAATGCTTTTAGTGTCCTGGTCATGTACCTAATGTGGGCCGGGGTACTAATAGCAATATGACCCTCACGGCGGGGGCATTACCTGAGTTGGTAATGCCCCCGCCGCTTAGGTCATATTGCTTAAGTATAAATGGCATGATGAACAAACACAGATTTACATAACGCCACTCTGTTAAAATCGAGGATAGTGTAGGTTGCTAAGAGTCGAGGAAATATGATCTCTGTGCTTCAGGCTCTTCAACACTTAGGCCCTCATTCCAACCCAGGTGGTAAGTTCCCTACTTTTACCACCATGGTGTAAACTCTGTTTACACCATGGTGGATGGCGGATTTACCGCCCCATTCCAAGGTGAGTGGGACGGTAAATCCCCAATCCCCATTTACCCTTCCCCATTCCCATTTTTGCCCCATAGGGCATAATGGGAGTGGGGAAGGCGCTAATTACGGCACCGTAAATTACGGTGCCGTAATTAGCGCCAAGGACGCTTAGCGCCTTGGTACTTAACGCCTGCTAAAAGCAGGCGTTAAGGTGGAAATCAGGCGTTAAGGGTTAACGGCACTGACGGCGCCGTTAAACCCTTAACGCCTGGGTTGGAATGAGGGCCTTAGACTGATGAGTTTCTCAAATATTGCAGTCTGTTCATTAGATTTTAGGGCAAACAGAGATAGACGCTCTTTGCATAACCATGTTTAGACATTACCATTGCCAGGCTGGCCTGTACAAATAGAGGAAATTATAGGAAAGGAAAATCCTTTTCAGAAAGTGCAGAAAGTTAGATAAAACCTGCCTTTATTACTGCTAATATCTGGGGTGCCAGTGAGATGAGAGAGATGCATCAACAACTACACCCAGGTTTCCAACAGATGTCAAGAAGCAAGTTCTTTGGGACTGCAATCAGCAGGCCAGAGATCAGCATTTAATGTGAGTTTATTACATTCCATCTGTGAAAACAGCCAGCCCCCCTAGTCAATGAAATAGCAATCAGAAAGACGAGAAAACAAAAAATAAAGGGGTGGGACCAGGGTTCTTCCTTTGCAGGTTATGAGTAAAATAATCGTCAACACCATCATAGCGCCATCCCGTGTGCCTAATCCTAGTGTTTATTATTTTCCTACCAGACTTTGGTTAATGCACCTAGCCCATATTAGTCCAAGCAATGCTTCACTTACATGAAAGCATGTGCACTTAAATTGCTGACTACAAAACTTGTTGCCTGACCGGGGTTACTGGGACAAGGTCCTTGAACAATTGGATAATTGATCATGCCGGTTCAGATCAGCCAACACAATACACCTCTTATCAACAACGGAAGTCATCATGCGGGTGAAACCCTATGCCCTTTGCCTGAGACGGATGAGACCAGAAGTGTGGGTGAACAGCCATGTTTAGCCAGAACTGCAATAGGACGTGGTTTATCTCACCGTGAACAAAAATGATAGATCACTATTTTGTAGAAATGAGGGATATGGTTTTTGGCAGGAGGTGTGAATAGCATACCGATGGCCTGATAAATTGGTTCTTAAAGTTTCCGGGTCAAGCACTCCAGAAAGGTAAAAGCGAAGCAGATCCGCAATGCTGGGCAGGTTGGTTGGTTGGAAATGGGTTGGTGACTATGATGCTGTCCGTTTGTCTTGCAAGCAAACTAATAAATCCTTTTGCTTAATCATATGTAAAACATTAGGACCATTATTTTACTGTTTACAGATTATTGGCATCACTTGAACCTGCCATACAAAGTGGTACGACTTAGGACCAGAGGTCAGCCTCCTCTCGAAGAACCCACATGAATAAAAAAAGTAGGAGCCCTTATTAAAAACTTGCAAGGGTTTATCAGGGGCCCAATCTAGTTGGCACTGTGCATGTGGGGCCAAGGGTTTTTAGTAATATGAATGAGCAAAAGGAAAATCTGTTAAGGGGATATGCGGACATGGGTTGGATGTTCTGAGTTGTGCATAATATCCTAAAGATTGCTTGTCCCTTCTTTATTGTGGTAATCTTGGTGATTGTGTACTTCTACCCTTAAATAGATCTGACAAAATACTGGGAATGGCAATTTTGTTAGGCTAGTTTTGTAACAAGCTGTAGGTTTCAGATATATGTGTCTTAATTTGGTCTGAATGCATTCGGATACTGGTAGAAGCATGCAGTTTCAGGAGGGTGCTTTGTTATCTGTATCTCAGTTTAGAAAGGGAAAACAAAACAGAATGGGAAAAACAGAATCTGGTAAAACAGTTATACCCAATATTTAAATAGGGAGAGATAGATGCTTGCTTGCTGAGTGCGTCATATGCCTTTCAGGACCACTCATTAGAGTATCTGGTGAAATCACACTTCATTCCTATGATGCAAAGCATTTGAATCAAATAGTGAGTGGTTCAGGGGCAAGTGAGCGTGGGTCACTTGAAGATAAAACCAGGAACAGAACATGGGCAAAGGGAAGTCAAGACGGGCGGATGCCACTTCTAAGGGCTCGCAGATACATTATATGTTTTCTAACTTTCTAACTTCTAACTTTAACAGTACTACTTGTGACTTCTTAGACTCCTGGCATTATTTTAAATTACCAAGCAACCCCAATTCCCCATAGTGGAAACATTTCATTTAGACACATTAGGAGTGTTCAGACAAGTCTGAGATCAACAGAAGGGTGAAATAAGTCCTTGCCAGTAGGGGGCATGTGCGACTTAGTTAAAGATAGCAACAGCAAGACACAAAATGACTGTAAAATTAGGGGACTGAGAAAGGTTAATAACAGGCTGTGGTGTCAATGGAGGGAAAGACAGATACATAATAGGATGTTCATGACAATGAGACTGCACAGGATAATATAGACTTTTTCACCAATGTATGTGCCACAGTAGGAGCTGCTCAGCCTCCCACTGTTGCCCCCACCCCAACCTTCTGAACACTCTGCACAGCACAGTTTAGCCTGAGCAACCTGGGTGCCCCCAAGGGGCCCCTGTTTCCTGACACCTCTCTCTTACAGCCCGTCGAAGATGAGTGGAGGCACAGTGTCCGGCAGCGACTCTAGGGTCCTCCAAGTACACCTTAGACAGATGCCATCAGGGAGCAGGAGGAGTGGCAGCAACAGCCCAACCTCATTACTGTACATTTCCCATGGACACCAGGCGACTTTCAGAGGCTGGCTAAGGAATTCCTAAATATTAGGGACAAAATAATAGAAGAGGTACACACAGTAATTCAATGTTGTAATCCAGCATGGGCAGACATGATCCAGCTCATGAGGGTGGTGATGACACCTGAAGTGATACAGAAACATCGTGAAAGTGCTACTTGGCCTGATGCAGATCCAGGAGGAAGGGATGGCCTTGTTCAAGGTAGATGTAGAATAATTACTGCTATCTCTGAGAATTACCTCTGATAGACTAGTTGGGCAGAGATAGGGAACTGTAAACAAAACAAAGGAGAATCACCAGAAAACTATTTAGACCGACACAAAGTGGTGTTTTCCCAACATTTAGGTAACACTAAGGCAGATAAGACCACACAGGAGGCTATAGCCGACTCCTTTACTACCCAAGGTTCTAGTAAAGTTAATGACCTTGTGCATTGGGTGGCAGACCAAAAACCTAGCAGGGCTAGTGGTAGTTGTGAATCACTGTGTAGCATGTCAGGAGCTACATAAATACATATTTGAGAGTGAATTATTGACTCTTTAAAATGCAGAACTTACATGGCCTGGTACAAAAACACAGAAGGTTCCTCCAAGTGGGGGGCACACCGCAGACTAGGAGAATAGCATGTCCACCTCCTGGACAAATGGGACAAGCAGGAACCGACAGAGACAATGGGACAGCAGGAACCACGGGACGCACTGACAAATCCACCAGTGTGAAATTACTATAAGTGGGTTAGGCATTGGATACATGAGTACCCATAAAGACATCAGAGACATTATTTTCAGGACAATTTGGGACAAAGCAACAACCAAGGTCGCCCTGTAGACATTCCTTTGTCCTTCCCTGAGGCAAACCAAATTGCCTTAGCTCCTTTCCCAAATCTAAACACTGCAACTTCACCCGGACCCTCTTTGAACTCTGAGGGTGATTAAGACCCATTCTGACTATACCAGGAGAGAGTGTTCCAATGTATCTTGTCAGGAACATCGTTTGGGGGCTTACCCCAGGCAACATCAATGCAACCACTAACACTGCTTTTGTGATGCCTGTTTATGGATGATGGCTCAGATATCAGAAAGAAATAAACTCTTTTTGAAGTCACTCTAACTTCAGAAAGACATTATTTCTGTTACGTTTTCATAATGGAAATAATTTCTTTTTGAAGTGAGTCAGAGTGACTTCAAAAATAAATAATTTATTTTTTAAATCCGAGCTCTCCCCGCTCTCAGGATATGGAGGGCTCTGAGTCCTTTGCTCTGCCCTGCATGAAAGGAACCAGAACTGGCTCCTTGGGTGTGTGTTAGAGCATGGGAGACAGAGATCTACCTGCATAGGAGAAGAAATAGATTCAGGAAGGTAAGGAAATTTATTTTTTAAGTGTAAGAGTGTGTGTGTGTGTATTGTGTAATGTACATGTGTGTATATAGTATGCAATGTATGGGGATGTGTGAGTGCATGATGTATGGGTGGCTGGGCATTAGTGTGCGAGTGAATGGTGGATGAGTGCCCACGTAAACAAACAAGTATGGTGCGTGCATGTGTTCAATGCCTGGATTACTTATCAGTAATCTTCATTACTTCTAGTCCTAACTTCCTCTTCCCAGTACTTGTCTATGACGCACCTTGCCTCATACATAAGTACTGGGACAAGGAAGAGGGAGGTAATGCTGGGTAGAGGAGCTGATTTTGGGGGGGTCGAGAGGGAGAGTGGAAGGAAGAGTGGATGTGTGGGAAGAGAGGTGGAGGATATGAGTGTTCTAATACAAAATGGTCATCAATGAGAAAGCAGGCATGATATATGTTATTAGTGGGTATTGCATTTGGGTACAGCCTGTCTATCCATTTCTTACTGTGTTATTGCCTATTTTTCTGGTCATATATATTAAGTAAGTATCATAACTGCTGTTACGTAGCATGTTGGCAAATCTAGCCTAGCTATTTCTTACTGTGGCTTGCCATTTTGTATTGGACATCTCTGATAAAGCAAACATGATATGCATAATTACCTGGCTAGACTGTCATTTGGGTGCAGCCAGTCTAGCCTTTTGTCTCTGTGGTAATGTATATTTTTCTGGGCATCTATGATAAAGTAATCATGAGAAGTGTTATTATATGGTTAGATTGGCATTTTGATGCAGCCAGTCTAGGTATGTCTTACTGTGTCATGGCATGTTTTACTGTGAATTATCAAGGCTAAAGCAAACATGATAACTGCTATTACGTGTGTGGCCTACATTGTTAGCTAGTTTTAACATGTTTTCTTAGTGTGGCATTGAATTTTAAAAGCAAAGTGGTAAGATCGCTCAGCGGGTTGAGCGCTCACTGCTGAAATCTATTTGTCATCTGCAGGTCACAGGTTCGAATCCCAGAAAGCCCAACTCATCCTTTTATTATCTGAGGTTTTAAAATGAGTCGCAACCTTTGGTAGTGATGACAATTTATGTAAATATGTGATGTGTATAGCACTTTGGCGAAAGCACTATATAAATAACAAATCATTATCGTGAATTAAAACAGTAATGCTCCTTTTCAAAGTTGGTGACTTGCATCTGTTGGAATTTTGGATACTGTAATATCAGAGCAACTGGCAATTTAGGGACTCTACTTATCATATAATGATATTACCTCACATGCAGCTATAATTGGAATAATATGGAAGTAACTAGCCATACTATGCTGAAGTGGCATATCCATGGCAGTGCCTCAGACTAAGTTGATTCGATTGGATCTAATCATATCATACCATGACCCCATCCATGGCATATGAAGGCAGCACTCTTGTTAAAATGTGGGTGGTATCTAAAATATTCCTAAAATATTCCTGTCTGTTTAAGCCACATCCCGTGATGTCACCAGAGGAACTGATGCAATCTGGGTCAAAGGTCATGTGACATCACTTCCTGGAGTGTCATCAGGTGTGCAATGTCACTTCTGCTACACCAGGCATTTTGGTCAATCAACGTCGCTAGATGTTGTCATTCTGATAGATCAGATTGGACCGTATGTACAATGTAGTGTGGAAGGAATATCTGTACCTTGCCTAGTAGAGACAGAGGCAAACAAGTCAGCCCTTGGTATGGCATTTTCACTGAATTGCCAGTGCCCGCTGATGCTGAGAAAGCAGGAGGAACATCCAATATCCCAGTCACGTTAGGACCAATTACAGACATACATGCTTTCAACTATACCCTTCAGTGACAGTCAATTTGCTAGGCAAAGACCTTTGGTGTACATTCAGGTGCATTATATATTGCACCTCATATGGGGGTATTCTTACATGTTTTGCATAGTAATGCAGAAGCTGTCCTAGCAAACCTTCAGGTAGACCAAGACGAAGAGCTGAAAAGTCAGAGAGACTGGTCAGATGATGTGAAGGCATTGATGAACCCCATACCTGTTTCGTTGTGGTGAACCCATGATAAGGAGATAAGATACATTCACACTGCTGAACCCATTAGAATAAAGGTGGACACTTTCAAGAAACTACAATGCATTCCTCAGTACCACTTAAAGCCGGCTATAATTGTCCCAACCCCCAGTCCGTGCAAAATCTGAAAAAGGCCGGGGAAGACCACTTTTCATTTTGTTAAAGACCTGAGAGGTATTAATGGTGTGACTGCTCCTTCGTTTGGGGTTGTGCCATACCTAAGAAGAATGCTCTCATATATTTCTTCCGAAGCAACTCATTTCATGTTAGTGAACCTATGTTCAGCATTCTTCTCTGTCTCCAAACATAAGGCTAGCCAGTATTTATTTGCATTTTCACACAACTTCCTTACACAAGGACAAAATGACCCTAAGGGTATATAGAGCCCCTTGCACTTTAATGCCAACAATTAAAGAAAGATTTAAATTGCATAACATTTCCTGGAAAACAGTGCTGTTCCAGTATGGTGATGACTTATTGATAGCTTCATTATTCTACGGGGTATGCAAACAGTGCACACAAGTCTTGCTGGCTGCCCTTTCAGAGAAAGGACATAAGGCCTCTAATCAGATATTGCAGCTATGTAGGCAGAGCGTTCACTATTTGTGTCACAAAATTACTAAAGGTGTGCAGTTAATACCGCCTTTAAACGAAGCAGTTCTCAACATTCTCTAACCCCAAACTATCACACAGATGAGAAGCTTTTTACGGATCATCATGTACTGCCGATAGTGGATTCTAGGGTATGCCGAGATTCTTTAACCTCTGCAAGAGTACACTCTAGTTAACACCATAGAGCCATTATAGTAGACTTCAGCAGCTGAATATGTGTTTGGCTAGCTAAATAACAGTCTAGCCAGTGCACTTGCATTAGGAATTCCCAAATACAAGAGACATTGTTTTGCCCTAGCATTTCTTACCAAGAGACATGGCATTCATCTAAAACCTATGCTTTAATATAGCTAGACCCTGATCGAATGCTGCCTTGCTTAACATCAATTGCAGCAGCTTCACTACCAGGGGAACAATGTAAGATTGTTGTATTGGCATCCCCCTTGGAAGCTGCAGTTCCACACTCATCTGTCTCCCATTTTTCTGAAAATAATGGGACATTGGTTGTGAGGGTACATGGTGTGTGAGACTGGGGAGGTGATGGAAAGTCAACAGTTACCTCATGTCAATTCTGCACATGTTGCGGAGCTGTTGGCATCCACAGGTGCATGCAGACTAGCTACCAACAATCTGGTAAAATCTATACTGATTCAAGATATGCCTTTTGGGAAGCCAATGACTTTGGTCAATTCTGGAAGCAGAGGGACTCCTGACATCAACAGATTCCCCTTTAAAAATAGCCAGTATGAGCAGACTCTCTTAGATGCCATTATGTTACTCGAAAAGATAGCCATCATCATTTAGACCGCTCGTCAGTGCACAGAAATCATGAATTAGATGCAACAATGATTTTGCAGACACAACCGCAAAAGTGGCTGATGTTTCTGAATTGGAAGATGTATACATTCTCCCTCTTAAAATCAGTCTTGACCCCTTCCAATATAGGACCCCGGAAGATTTAGCTCAAAAGCATTAAAATGACCCCTACAGTGAAAAGGATAACTTGATAAGAAAGATTTGTTGATTACATGATGACAGTCTATGGCAAGATGATCATGGTCGATTATTGGCACCAAAGATGTTATTGCCTTATCTTGTCAGGATGTACCCTGGCCAGGCTCATACGGGAAAGGAAGGGATGATTATGTTGCTGAACAAGTCCTGGTCTGCCCCCAAATTTTCTTAAATTGCTCAACAATATTGTAGGCATTGCACCATCTGCCTCAAGTAGCCCTGCAGATAGATTTTCAAGAGCTTCCCTGTTGTAATAACTGGACATTTCCTCTTGTTTGTCTGGATGTGTTCTCTGGGTGTGTCGAGCCGCACCCATGTCAAAGGGCAGATGCTGTAACAGTCTTTAAGATACTTGTCATAGACTGTGTACCCAGGTTTGGGGTGACTGTCAATAGTATCAGTGACCAAGGGCCCTTTTTAAAAAATAAATAGTGAAGTGAAAACACTCATGAATTCCTTGAGTGTTCAACAAAACTTGCACTTCCCATACAATCCTCAATCAGCAGGTGCCACAGAGAGGCTCAATGGTTTTATAAAGAACAAGTTAGCCATAATATGCCAAAAAAACAGGCTGAAGTGGCCAGACATCCTTCCTCTTGTGTTGTTCAGTATGTAAAGTACCCATAGCAGAGAAACTGACTCAGCCCCTATGAGATCTTATGTGGGTGACCCATGAGGCTACCCTCATCTCCACCTTGTGATAGAGCACCATTGTGCCAGGCATCAGGTGGTGAAAAAAGTTTATCAAGTAAATTCATGGAGGATTTGGCTGCAGGAAGTATTGAAAATGTGGGGTAGTGTCCCCTGTGACGGAGCACTGAGGCTGGAGAATTTTAATTTGAAGCAGTTAGAGCTCTCCCTACATTAGTCGTTATATCATTAATAAGAGAGATTCCCAAGGGTAGATAGTACCTACATGGGAGCCTTTTCGAGTGCACCACATGGTGATACACTGTGTAGCAAAACAGAAGGGAGGCAGCTTTAAAGGGGCAACCTTATGGACCTAGGTGTTAACGGAAAACAATAAACACTAGGGTTGGGGCACAGGATGACCTCATGATGGGGTTGAAACCGGTTGATGATAACCTCCATTTGACTGACACCAAATCACTAGGGTATGTGAAGTCCTTAATTTCTTCTGTCAGTTTTGTCCTTAACCAGGTCAAGGCAGCTCTTCCTAGAGAACCACTTGTGCTCAGTCATTCTGTACAACCAGGTGATCTTGTTCTGCCACAGAGACATCAGCGAAATTCTGACTTGGCAGCACTTTGTAAGGGGCCATTACATGTTTCATTGGTATCAAACTTGGCTGTTCAAGTGCAGGAGCACCCAATGTGGTACACATGGCCCACTGCAAGCGGGCTGCAGCACCTCTAATTTGAAAAATACGAATGCCTGTCTTATCCCTCTCAGTTGTATTGTATTCTCTCATGTTCCCTAATGTTTCCTATGCCTCTTCCTCTGAGTTGATGCAGAGCTATAATCACTCTAACATTGTCACCACATCGGCAATCAAGATGTGGCTATGGCACCAGAGAAGGCACATAATCCACTGGTAGGGAAGGACATGTGGCTTTATGGGAATGTGGGAATGTGGGGCGGGGGAGTTTGCTACTAGGGTTCCTTCCAAATCCTGCTGTGTTCCTGAGAGGGTTCTTCAATATCCCGGTGAAACTCTCCCCAACTGGGCATTTAGGAGTATCGCCATGCTATAAACACCGAATCACAGTGCTCAAAATTGCCCCCACCCCAAAAGTGTTATTAAAGAATGAAAAAAAACCTTAACTCCTGAAATGTACTGTGAACCATCCCACATCTCAGACCTAACATATTACTGTTATTCTACTTTATATTCTAGATTGGGAAGAACATATATTCTGAAAACAATATATTGGTATGGATACTTGATGACTGAAATGGTGGTGGGGGTGAAAGAAAGGGAGCAGAGCAATAATGAGAGCAGAGACACTGTCACAGTATTCCTGTGTCGAGAGACAGATAAATGTGTCATCCATGGCGTTGGCCCCTCTCAGCCTTTATATCGACAAAATGAGAGAAGCATTTCAATCCTGACAACTGACCCCCCTTCACCACCATACTGCAGACACAAAAGGCGCTATTCACTAAAACGACCTTGTCAGCCTTAATCTGCACTTATGCATGAAGAATGTACATTGCGCACAATAGACACCAAGAAACATACACTTGAATATGTCAGCTGAAACGCAAGATGCATAAAGAACACATATAATGCTTGCTTAAATGAGAAGCATAACAGTGTAAAGCATACATTTCGGATAAAATGGACAGTGCTGCCATGTTCAAATAAATGGGAAAGCTTGAATTAGCATCAACGTTGCAGAAAAAACAAACTTGCTGAATTGGCTAAAAGGCACTGAGATGAACAAATCAGACAAAAATGGGACAGTGGCTGCACAGTGCATCAAGGTTATTGAAGAAAAGGGAGGTTTGGGCTGGCACCAGGGAGTGCACATGAAAAACAGTTCCCAAGCGTAAAACACATTTCTTAAATTAAATAAAGAAACAGACAACTTCTGATGACGAGGTGCTCATTAATTAAGACTTATACTGAGAGAAGAATACCTCGAACAAGTCTCCCGTGGACAGATAGGGTAACGGCACTCATAGTAAAATAGGTTAAACTGGTAAAAGCTGAGTATAATAATTCAAATGTGGTCTCCTGACATGTGACTTAGAGTTGGAGGACAAGGGCTATTAATTTGCCCCAGACATAGACAAGCCAAGACTTTCACTCCTTCCGAATTCTCAGAACAAGAGATACAAGATAGAACCCAGTTCTTAGCAGAAGACGTGGTTCATGGCATAGGAAATCAGAGAAGGTGGGTTATAATTAGGAACCACCCTGGATGTCGATCCACCTGCCATGAATTGTTACTCATGTGCTGATGACCTGCCAAGTAACCAAGGTTGGCGAAGCCTATGCCAACCAATCATTGCTCTCAAATGGTGTTGTTTTGCAACTGTTGCATTAGCATTGTGATGTCAGAAGTGACATATTTTTGTCTTCAAAACTGTTGTTTTGTATTGGGAAATTAGAGCGCTTAGAGACTTGTGTGCTTAACCGCTTGCCCTGTTTTACAATTCTTCAATAAAACAGGCCTTTGTCATTTACTCTGACTCTTCCATTTTGGGGCCCGTGTTTTTGGTCTGGGCAGAACTAGGATTTTGGGCCCTCCATTACACCTACCTCAAGGTTTTCATTGTATGGCTGTACTTGAAGAATGCAGCATTGAAGATCCGAGGGAATGTTCGGAAAGGACTATAACAATTCTATGGAGCTATCTTACCATCTACTAACTACTTTGACTTCCTGAATCAGTTCAGAGGTGGTAACAGTGTGTTATAACACCCATGCTTTATGCCAATATAATGCAGACTTAGATGATATAACAGGTATTTTAATCTGCTATCTCGTTTCACCTACATTTGTATTTGTAGAAATCAGTAAGAACACAAAGATCCATAGTCCATCTCTCTGGTATGACACTGTGAGCAAGATACAAACATCAGGGTTTCAATATGTTATTCTAAATGCGACTCTGGCAACTATGATTTTACAATCACCTTGTGTGCATTTCAGGTCTCAACACAGTTTCAAAACTGTACTGAGGGCAGCAATATGAGGAATTGTGCAAAGAATGAAAGAAAAGGGAAGCAGCCGATCAAAGTAGGAAAGGTAAGGTGGCCATGAAGCCAAAATTAGAGCAAGCAATAGGACTTATCTCTGAGGCACATCTCAACAACATCAACATCAACATTGGGGAGCTGCGTGTTATATGGACTCTCAGTAATCTCACAAGAGATGCCCCAGTACAGATGATAAATGGAGTGATGTCCTTCCCTGAAGAATGCTGCAATGGGTCATTGCCTGCGAAGAGGTGCACGATTACCTGAATTGTAAACTCCTGAGAATCAGAGAGGATGTGCAGTAAAACAGCCAACCAAGAATACTGGGAAATTATTCAGGACTACAGGATAATCTGTGCACTGGAGAGATTTCTGCCAGTATAGCAGCTGTACCTGTACCTGTACAGAAAAGGGGCTTGTGAAAGGAGTTTAGGCACCCACCAGCAGAATCTTGTCTGGCCTGTGGGCTGGAAGCAACTGGGACTGGGTTACACAGAGAGAAGTGTGGGAAGTACGATAGCCTGGTGGTTCATCTAGATATTTGGGGACTGCCCAAGGGATAACCATTGATTTGTGATTAGGAATAGGATTAACTTGGAAGTTAGTCAATCATCCCAGCTGTAATGTATTGATAAGTTAAGAAAAGGCCAGGTGATATTAGTGGGAGACAAGATTTGTTGGGATGGGAAGGCAACTGGGTTACTGCCTGCTTGTAGGCTATTGCTTAATTGTGTTGATAGGTGTGTCGAGTTGGTCTCAGTTCCTATATCTGACATACATTTTGTTTTAAAGGCAGGATCTCAACAGTCATCTATTTTGGAAAGCAGCAGTAAGGGAATAATAGAGTCTCCATACAGGCTTTTTAAAGGGATGGCCCAATGTAGTGCCAAGTTGCTTTGACAATATAGAGAGCTTGATCACAGAAGTTAAAACGATCACAGCTATCCAAAAGGGTTTGCTGGTATTTGAGGCAGTGATTTATGAGCAGAAGAAGGCATTTGAGGTAGCTCACCATATAGCCACTCTACACACTCCTGATGAAATAATGTGTGCCATTACTAATGAGGTCTCTGAGCAACCCTGTTCTTCTACTTACGGGCAGTTATCGTTTGATTGTGCAGCAGGTGCTGGTCATTAATACAGTGACCTCCAGATCCAGGTACCACAGTTTTGTCCGTGACATGTACCCATTCTTTGTCCTCCAAGAAATGAGCAAGGAATCACGGGCGTTACAGCATAAACTGATTCAACTTATGCAAGCCTGAAATGTGATTTAATAAAATTGACAAGTGCTTAGATTTTAGTATAGTGGAGATTTAAAGACGGAAAGACAGTGGCCCTATCCAGCCGGCCGGTCAGATAACACAGTCATTTAAGAGCTTGCCCTGATATCTGTACGCAGCCTTCTGTGGCAGGTTGAAATCCCGGCAAGGCCAACTCAGCCTTTCAACCTTCCAAGGTCAAAGAATCGAGTACCACTCTGTGGAATACTAATGTAATCTATTATTTCAGTGCTCTGAGACCCATGGGTCTGTAGAACTATATAAAAAATAGTATTATTATTCCTACAAACCTCAACCACTGTGATCAATTGAAAAGAAGAAAACATACATTATTGCTGCTATGATAGTTGCACTAGAAGCACAAAAGGTGGGTTTGTGGAAGAACACCCACCTCTAGTCAATGAAAGAAAATAAATAACACACCAATCAGGACAAGAAAACAACAAAAAGAAGAGGTGGGCGCATGGGTCTTCCTTTCCAGGTGATAAGGACAAATATTTCAATCCCATCATGAGGTCATTCTGTGTCCCAACCCTAGTGTTTATTGTTTTCCTTTAACACCTAGGTCCATAAGGTTGCCCCTTTAAAGCTGCCTCCCTTCTGTTTTGTTTGCTACACAGTGCATCACCATGTGGTGCACTCGAAAAGGCTCCCATGTAGGCACTATCTATCCTTGGGAATCTCTCTTATTACTGATGTAACGACTAATGTAGGGAGAGCTCTAACTGCTTCAAACTAAAATTCTCCTGCCTCAGTGCTCCATCACAGGAGACACTACCCCACATTTTCAATACTTCCTGCAGCCAAATCCTCCAGGAATTTACTTTACCAGGAATTTACTTGATCAACTCTGTTCACCACCTGATGCCAGGCACCTCAGTGCTCCATCACAGGAGACACTACCCCTCGTTTTCAATACTTCCTGCATCCAAATCCTTAAGGAATTGACTTGATCAACTAGTTTGTCCATCTGATGCCAGGCGCCTATACTGTCCGGGCCAACACACCTGATGGTAGGGGTCAATGAGGAAGAGTGCCCATCCTCCCTGCTTCTAGGCTCTCATGTCAAGGGTACATTATCTCAGGGTTTTCTCTGATTGGCTAATGCGTGTACACAAAATGTGATCCCCAAATATCTCAGGTGACCCCTGTGAACTTTGCGTGGCCCACAAATCACAAGGGCTCACCTGGGTTTCCATTTTACCATGAGAACTAACAGATAGAAATAGTAACATATTGGGCCTCATTATGGGTCCGGCGGTAACCGTACCAGTGATACTGTTGTGTTGCCGCTGGACCCGTAATGATTTATCGGCACCTGACTTCCCCATAACACCGGGTGATTACTACCCTGGTGGACAGGAAAGTCAGGCGCCGGTAAATTGTAAGTCCCCATTCCCATAGAGTCCAATAGGACTCTATGGGAGTTGGGACCACAGAAGCACCGGCACTGTTAATAATGGTGCCAGTGCTTCCATGACAACTCTGTGGGCGGGCACCCGCACACAGCGTTGTAATATGCCGGTCTTGAAACAACAGTGCCGGTAAGCTTAACGGCACTGTTGTTTCTGGACTGGCATAGTTGTAATGAGGCCCATTGTTTCTTTTGTGGATCCAACCTCACTAAAAGTAATTGTTTTGTAGTTCTAGCATGGGCAGGACTCATGAACTATTTGTATTTGTAGTGCATGTGTAGTGCAATGGCAGCCAAACTTAGAAATAGGAAAAACAAACTTTGTAGTGACATAGTAGCTCACTATAAATAGTATTTTTGCTATTTCACGCACAAGATCCGCTCATTCTTGAAATATCTGGTTTTCTAATTCCTGCATGGGTGTGCCTTATTCTATTCGATATTTCTATCACATATCCCATCTGCATGGACATATGTTTTTCTATTACAAACATTGGTGAATCTCACTTCAGAAATAGTATAAGGTTTCTATTTCTAGCATGAAGCATGTCTTTGCCAAATACATTTGTTTTCTATCCTCAGTGAAGGTTTACCTCCTATAAGAAATTCTACTCATTTGAATTCCTCTTCTCAGGCTTACCCATGCTAGAAATATTATGGGTTATACCAACCCCTCCATACAGTGCTGCAGGCTGGCAGACTCCTAGCAGAATAGAGGCTGATGTGTGGGGCTCTGTTGGAGATGGTGTTCTGTCCTCCCTGACATGGTTCACCAGCATGTTGCTTTCAATTGAATCACTTAAAAGTATAGTGATTACGTGAAAAGTCTGAATCACCTGAAGATTGGGTGATTCAGGGCCCGATTCTGAACATGGTGTTAAGTAGCAAACACGCTGTAGAATGCATTTCTGATATTTTCCTTACTTAACACATTAGTTGGGGTATTGTTCCAAAGTCGGAATTAATGTGCAAATTTCGGAATATGTGTGCCGGTTGCCAGAATGGGCAGTGAACCAACCTAGCAACTGGTACTTTCGTATTCCGCAAATTACCATGACAATTCTCGTGGCACTCCTCCACTTTGGCGAATGCAAAAAAAGTGGGGGCCAGACACACAACCTCTTTTGTAGGGTTTGGTTTGCTGTTGTGGAGGAGTGCCATGGATAGCACTGGTATATATGGGAAGATTCTGATGTTCGAGTATACTGTCAAATGTACACTTTCATTGAAAAAAAGAGACCTTTCCAATGTTTAAACTTGCAGTCACTAGTTTACATTGAAAATGTCTTTCTATATTTGTCAGATGAGAACAAAAACACGCTGTAATTTTGTGCCCATTCATGTGTGTTCTATCACAGGTTATATTTTAAAGATATTATTTGCTTGTTGCTTGAAACAGATTGTGTATAGGCACATTATAAATACCCATTAACATAAATACACATTGTTAAACTGCTTAATCACAAATGCTGTGTTCTCTGCAGCACTTTCTTTAAATTGCGATTAACTTGCTATTTAATGAAACTGCTGTCGAGTCTGCAATCCGTCTGTTACGTATACAAACAGGGGAATTGCAGGCAGTGCACTTCAGAATAAGCGTGGTGCATGGGCGTCAGGAAAAGGCGCAGTGAAGCATGCCACTTAGCACACCCCCTGTATCTGGTTCAGAATTGGGCCCTCATTGTTTTGTTAAATTCTAGTTTGAACAGAACTAGTATCCAAGTTTGAATCCTCATTCTGCTTGGAACAGGCAATCGTTTCCATCTTTTGTGCCCTGATTCCTGAACAAATGTAAAGTGTAGGTTGCACTTTTTGTAGTGTTTTTGGCAGTAGGAATCAATGTGAAATATTCAGCTTCTTTTTGACATTCTAGTAGATTGCTGATTTTGGAGTTTCTGTACAGGGACTCAAATCTTCAAACACGAAGGCTGGAAGAAAACTGCCATGTTAGGGGTGTAGTGACATTTACCAGCATAGTTCAGGGGAGTCTGTTGACAGATGTCTGCAGAGATGCCACCTCTTTGGCCCTCTCCATGTTTGTGGCCAAACATACATTGAATATGGGAGACAAGCATGTGTTTTTGATTTAGTTTAGAATTCATACTAAAGCAGAACTACTTGGTATATTGTCAAATGAAGCAAGGACTAGGACAAAGAAAAGGTCCTGTATACTTAAAATAATCTGCATTCCTCTGATCCCTATTCCTCATCGTAGACCTTATGCTAAAAAAAAGTAATCAGGACATTAACATCAGCAAGTCAGAGGTATGTTCCCACTCTCCCAAATGGACATAGTCAGCTTCTATCTCATCTGCAGAGCAACACCTGTTTCATGAGGATACTTCACAGACTGGGTCATCATCCATGTCTCTCATATAAGCAACCACTTTGTCCAAGGTCAACATGTCCATGAAGAAAGATCTCCAATACCTTTTCAACACTCTGAATCTCACACAACACATGAAAGACCCAATGCCCAGGGAAGGTAACACCTTCAACCTCATAACACTGCCATACCCTGCCAGCCTCACAGATTTCCAATCCCACTCCACTTCTCTGATCATTTGGCAATCCCCATCAGGACAGTGAGGTCTCCTTCTTTTATCCACACTGGAAGCAACTGGACTTATCCACATTTTCAAATCCCAAACTGATAAAGAGGGTAGCATTCTTGACGGAGTTCTGACACAAAATCTGAGACACAACTTCTTCTCTTACCATTAATGCCAGCCCATGGAAAGATAATTCTGTAATTTCCTTCACGTTGCTGTTACCAGCTAAATGTTAACAAGCTAAATTCTAACCTAGGCTGATTTCTCGGGTCAGAAACCTCCATAAAGATACCACAGAGGCATTTATCGATCTGGCTGGTCCTATGTTATCTGATCTAGCTCTCACAGGGGAGACTAATGTCTTGATTGGCCAGTTTCAGAACATAACCACTTTAGTGATTGACATCCAAGCACCTATGACAAATAAGAAAGTAAAGAGTGAAACCTTAGGTAAAACTTGGCTTTCATCATACATCGTAGAAAATAGGAAAACAAAAAGGTAAAGAGAGAGGCTCTGGAGCAGGCAACCCAATCAGGCCAACTTGGAAGCTCACCGAATCGCAGCAGTCTGTTACAAAAATGCTATTCTCAAGGCTAAGAAAGACAGCTTTGAAAATTAAATACATGCTAAATCTGATCAAAACGAACTCTTTAGCATTCGAGGAGAACTGGAGAGAACGAAAGTTGCAGGCGCAGTGGATTTTAAAAGTGACTTATGGTGTGCTATGTTTCAAAGTGGATTTTCTAATAAAGTAAATGCACACCTTGCTACCGTTGAGGAAGGACAACAGAACCCACCCCAACTTGCCTCTGAATTGTTATGTAATAACACCTCACCGACGAATTATCGCCATCCTCCTTCTGAATCTAGGCTAAACGTGGTATCTGAGGCTGGATTGATGGAAATGGTAAAGGTGTAAAACCCTTGGTCTACTTTGGAGATACATCTCCAGCTAGTATAATAAATGCATCCATGCAATGGATAGCACCTCTAATTACAGAGATAGTGAACTCTTCTTTCATTACAGCAACCGTACCCACCTGTCTAAAAGACGAATGGATTCCCCCCATCCTAAAGAAAGAGACAGCCATCCCAGAGGATGCAGGTAGTTACTGCCCTAAGACGAATGTTCCATTCCTACTTAAGATCTTAGATTGGATGGCCTAACTGCAGCTTCAAAAACATATGAGAGTGTTCGACAGTCTGGCTTCTGATCCTCTCGGCTTTGCTTGATCTGTGAACCAATCTTGCAAACATTGTTGATAATGGTCGGATTGCACTGTTGATGCTTCTAGACCTCTCAGCAGCATTTGATCTTATGGAGAGAGGTTGGGAGAACTGGTTAACTCTTCTAATATACTACCTCCTGAATGGCATCATTCCTCGGTCCATGAACTGCCAGAGCAGCTTCGGGTGGCTTTCAGCACCCTCTGAGCCACTTACATGTGGTTTCCCCAAGGTGGCAGCCTTTCCCCCCACATTATTTAATGTGCACACTCGCCTACTCCTTGACCTCCTGGATAGCACCGGCACTGGTTATTCCAATTATGCCGATGATACCCAGGTGGTCCCAGAGCTCAACAGGGATTACGACAAGGATGCAGCAAAAACGAATGTAGTACATGACTTAATACAGGAATGGATGACTGCTAACGCTATAGCTCTGAACAAAAGTAAGACTGAACTAATGATTGTTGGTACGAATCAGAAAATAAAAAAAATTGGAGGACAGGTATAGTCAATTCGAAATATCCAATTGTACTATATAGGTCTTTTCATGGGTGAAGACCGTAGGAGTTTACTTGGGCTCAGGCTTTACCATGACAAAGCATGCATTACAAACCAAAGCTGCGTATGCCTATACGACTAAACTAATTAGACAAATTAAACCTTACCCTTCTCCCAAAAATATTGCATCAGTGGCAACGGCATTGATAAATTCAAGACTTGATTATTGTAACAGTTTATTAGCTGGAACCTCAAAAGACAACATAAAAACACTTGAGAAAGCACAGAATGGAGCTGTCAGTGTGTGGGCTGACCAAAACTGAGCATTTGACACAGGAAAGAAAATCCCTACTCTGGCTGCCAGTGCATCACCATATCACTCACAAAGTCCTCTCGCTCACAGACAAATGTGTTAATGGCATAGTGGCAGCAGCGATTGAAAGAGACTCAAAACAAACAACACCTCCGGTCAAATGAACTTAGATACTTGATAGACAGTGATTTTACGATTGCAATTCCCCTTGTTCCTATATTACACCATTGCAAAACTAGAGAGAAAATAATGTTTTATTTGTGCTGATTTTAAATAAGTGCCATTTTTCCTTGAATTATAGAACTGTGTGTTTTTATTATTATTATTATTATTACTATTATTATTATTATTATTATTATTATAAGATGCCTGACGGCCCTGTGTGCTCTATAAATAAATAAACAATACAATACAAAACAATACAAGAAATGCTCTCGGTGATGTGAGAAAGGAAAGTTAAGAAACTATTATTACGCTACAATCTCTCTCCCTGTTTCTTTGTGGGTGTTGAATGCCGCAACCTGGTTCTATGTAGGGCTCCAAGGTTTTGGGCACCAGGAGAAATGGCTAATCTTCCATATCAGAGCTGTGGCCAAGTTCGTGGTGTGCAGACTATATTACAGGAAGAGTTATCTAGCGAGGCAGAGCGTACAGATCTGGCACAATGCAATGCTGTGAAGGGTAGAGCTGCACTCAGAACTCAGCACTAGACTGGGCCTTCTTCATACCAGTTGCAATACGTGTTCTCTGCTGTGGCCCGATGAGAAGGACTGTTACCATGTGAGCCATAGGAACCATAACTTTATGTTATAATAATAATTTAGCATTTATATAGTGCTACGAAACCTCAGGTATCTGAGCGCTGCTTGTTATTGCCCATAGTGTGTGGTGCTCATTTATCGACCTCAGAAGAGTGAAAGGCTGAGTTTCGTCCTGCCGGGATTCGAACCTGCGTCAGCAGGCGCATAGATGTCAAAGCGAGCGCTCTACTCGCTGTGCAATCAGACCGGCATGTGTTGAGAGATATGGCCAGTGTGCTGTCTGGATATGAACCTCTCCAGAATTGGTGCAAAACATGACAATCTTAAGAGCCAGACAGTGCACAGCTGTCACTCATTTGAGATGATCAAATAAAATTAAATGACAGAAAGCATTATTTTATGTATGGAACAAATTGTGAACCTCTACTTTCCCGGAGCACATTTACAAAGTTGAGAGGCAACATGGACTAGGAAGCCCATTAATGGGGAGAGAGCCATAGCTGCATAGGGCGTCCTCCCTTACAGGACAACATGATTCCAAGAAGATGACAAGGCCCCTGAGGCCCACATTGTTTATTGCCAAATATGAAACTATAAGTGGCATGAGGGTGGGGCTGAACACCGAGGACCAATCCCCAAACTCACCTAAAATACTCATGGAGGTGCCCCAGATAGGACTCTATCGTCCTATTAACCCACATCCCAAAGTATTGAAATGGGTTGAGTTTGGAAGTAGCTGTGACAGATGGAGAGGTTGGAGCAAGGTGAAGGTTAGCCAGAGGTTTGTGGAAGAAGAAGAGAGCATGGAATAGAAGGCATGTAAGGGAGGAAATGACAGAGGGAAAGAATAAGGAAGGAGAGTGAAGAAGATCAAAAGGCTTGTTGAAGGTGGAGAAAGCAGTGAGATTAAGATGTATAAGGTGGGAACAACCAGAAAGAACGAAGAAGGATGGAGCTACCATTAAAAAGGAGGAAACCAGTATAGATGAGGAGAGAACAAAGCCCATCAGGAAATAGAATAGATCACACTGGCTCGGCTGAAGTCTACAGACCTTCGAGAAAGAGAGCATATCAGATTAGGTATAGGCTATCCTGGAGCCATCATCCAGCTCTGATGGTACTGGTAAGCCCACCAACTACACTAAATAGCACTTGCCATCCCAAAAGGTAGGCAAAGATGTTCTAGGTTGCATTTCCCTTTGCAGGATGCTAGAGTGATGATGGCCTGAAAGTCAAACTGAGACCAACTGAGAAGGAATTAACAGTCACCAGCAACTGCGAAGAACCAGTCAGGATTGATGAAGTATTTTCAGGTACATGTATACTAGTTGATGCCAGATACCTTGTTAATGTCTCTGGTTAGAGCCTCATTAATAAGTCCTCATTTCTGAATGGCGTCTAGATCCATGAAGACTTTGATGCACCCCTTTCCAGTGTGGCTGGTGTTAGGCTGCCGGCTGTCTGCTGCAGAAAAAAGTGCAAACCGCTGCTCTGTGGTGGCTTCCCTCTGCTGCCTCCCGCTGTAGCTTTCCCCCATCAGTGTACACTGTGAACATCATCGGTAAGGTGGGGTGGGGGTTTTCACACACTCACACGAGCACCAGGGATGTTTGGGGTGGACTCCCTCCTTTTCCTGACACAGCCTGTAAGCAGGCCTTGTCACACGGGCCAGGGGCTGCCCTGAGTGTCTTATGTAGGCTTAGGAGGCCAGTCAGAAGTGGTGGGCATGAGGGAGGAAGGGCCCAGGAATGAATACCAGGACGCAGGGTGGTGGAGGCCAAAGGGAACGCACTAGCACTCAAATCAAGCCAAAATGGCCAGAAAACAATGTGTGGCCTGTGAGGAACACCAGGTACTTACCCCAGCCAGTCCGGGTCACAGTAGTGGCTCTGTGAGATCCTGTGAGGGGTCTACACCTTGCTAGTAAAACGCTAGGAGTAGGAGAAAATTAAATGGAAAGTCCAGCCAACCCAGGGAAGGAAAGAGGTCAAACTACAAGATGGCCAAAGGACATGCGAAAATCTGGTGGCATGGCCATTTTAAAGTATGTGATACTCTAATTGGCATTAAACAATAAAATGCAAATGTGCCCAACACTATAGAAAAATACAACATCATAAAAGTAGTTGCTGCCACCAGCTCATCCTGGATATATCATGCAAGTAACCACAAATTTACCAAAAACACAATGTGATGTGTGCAGATAAAAATAAACCGGGAATTTTACTATGAATAATAGTGTTCTTCTGTATGATAGACATAGGGACTGATCAAGGCCACAAAACGGATGAGGTTAGCAAGGTAAGTGGAGCAAAAAGTCTTCTCTTACTTCCACAAGTCAGGAAAGGTTCACAACAATAGCAAGTGTGTCCCATTGATATCTATGGAAGGAAAGCAGCAAAAAGGAGAATTCAGATTTTCAACACATTCGTTCCAGAAAGTCATAATTCTATTAAAGACACAAAGGCAAAGGATTATGCTTTCTCTTCAACTTTACTGATCAGCAGCAAAGAAATAACCAATAAACATGTAACACAAAACTCATAAAAAACTACCATAAGCATGTTTTTAGAGTCTTTGTAGTTCATTTCTTATTGGTCCTCAAACTGACAATGTGATATTCCTAACCAATCAACAAGACCTTAGTCCTTAAAACCTCCTGTCCTCTTTCATTTCTCCTCTTTCTTTGTCCCGTCGAGGTTGCGCCTGGTGCATTTTGAAATTCTGTCTGTTCCCTTCCAATCCTAGTTCAATTTCCAGATTGTTTGTTGTCTGTCGCCATCCCTCAAGAATCATAAATTAAAAGAGGTGACTATAAACTGAAAAATGGGTGGGACAATCGTAAATTCAACTATACAGTAAATAACCTTCTATTCTTATGCATTTACAGCATTACATCATATTGTATTCATCATGCATTGTTTTATTAATCATAATAAAATTGTCAACAATTCAGTATTTTATAATACATTACATTCTTACGATTGATAGGGTGGGATAATCCTTTGCCTCCGTGTCTTTAATAGAATTATGACTTTCTGGAACGAATGTGTTGAAAATCTGAATTGTATGTCAAGACCAGAGGCTCGGATTATGCTTGTTCAAAGCTTACTCACCACTAACAATGTCGCACTTTCCATGGGTTTGAAATAGAAAGTTTTCAAAGTCGATTCATTCGACCAATCTGCAGACCTCATAATTTCTTCTACTCTAGCTCCTATGTTAAAGGCTTTTGTAGCCATCGCTCCTCTGGTTGAATGAGCTCCATATTTCACTATATCAATGCCCGCTTGTACCATCACCCATCTAAGCATCTGGCTATGGTAGCCGGTGTAATGGCCTTAAATGGTTTACAAATTGCTATCAACAATTGTGACACTCCCGGAGGTGTTACTTCCCTTGTCATATCCTCATACGCTGCTAAGCATCTGACTGTACATAATTTTGGTTGTCCCAGGAAGGCTTCGTAAGAAATGGAACTCAAACCTGTCTTGGTCCTTTTCGTTATGAGAAAAGTCACTCCGCTCGGAGATACACTTTTTCGGTTGACCTCCAGTGCTCTAACGTCTGAGGATCTCTTACAGGCTAAAAGATATAAGAGCATGGCTAACTTGCCTGAAATTGCTTTCCTGGATAAACCTTGATTATCCAGCCATGATAGAAATAATCTCAAGACTCTGTCTACGTCCCATAATTGATTATATTTCTCGCTAGGGGGTCTGATCATCTTTACTCCCTTAACCAATCTACATATCAGTGGGTGTTCTCCTATGGCTAAGCCTTCTACTCTAGGGTGTCCTGCCGATATCGCGGACCTGGCCGTGTTAATAGTTCTGTATGCCTTTCCTTGAGCTGCCAGTTGTGCTAAGAAATTAGCTACGTGTACTACATCTCTTCCATCGGGATGAATATTCCTCTCCAGACACCAGCGACTCCATCTAGCCCATGCTGATTTATAAGTCTTGTGTGTCCCTGGAGCCCAGGATCGCAAATTATGTTTTCAGCCTCATTCGATAATCCTGGCCTAACCCAAGATCTCCTGAAATCACCCCTGCTAACAGGTTGAGTCTTCCTGATCTCACTAGTGGATGGCTGAGATATCTGGGGTCTCGAACAATGAATTTGTCGTTGGGTAGTGCCACTGGGTTGTGGTGTGATAATTCCAGCAGGCTGGGAAACCACACCTGCCCCCTCGAGTCCGGCGTAACTAGTACTAGGGATGCTCTCTGGCGTCTCACCTGGGCTAGCGTCCTCGCTATCATGGAGAATGGAGGAAACGCATAATTTGTCTGTTGACCCCATGATTGCAGGAAAGCATCTGTCGCCTCTGCTTCTGGGTCAGGTATCCAGCTGAAGAACCGGGGTAACTGCTTGTTTAGTCTTGATGCAAACAAGTCGACCTGGCATGGTCCCCATCGAGTCATCAGCTCTTGAAATACCCTTTCGTCCAGCTTCCAATAGCTGGCGTCTCTGAGGTATCTGGAGTTCCAATCGGCTACCTCGTACTGATGGCCCGGCAGATATTCCACCGTCACTGAGACACTCGTCTGAAGACAGAGTTCCCAAAAGTCTTTTGCCAATTCTGCCAGTAGCTTGGACCTTGTCCCGCCCAGTCTGTTGATAAACCTGACTGCTGAGACAATGTCCATTTTTAGTAGGACACAACATTGTGCTCTTTCTTGAGTCCAGCACTTCACTGCAAAGGAGCCTGCAAGCAGCTCCAGGCAGTTTATGTGGAGGGTCGTTTCCTGATCCGACCACCTGCCCCCTGTCGACAGGTTCCCGCATCGGGCTCCACAGCCCCATCTGCTGGCGTCGGATTCAATGACCAGGTCCGGGGAGGAACCAAATATCGCTCTCCCGTTCCATGCATCCATGTGGATTAACCACCATTCCAACTCTTCCCTCACTTCTTGTGAAATGGCCACCTTTGATTCGTAGGAAGCGCCCCTCCTGAGGTGATAGATCTTCAGCCTCTGGAATGCCCTGTAATGTAGTGGTCCTGGGAATATTGCTTGGATTGATGCCGCTAGGCGGCCCACTAATCTTGCAATGTCCCTCAGTGACAGTACTCCTTTCGCTAGTGTATGTCTTAGCTGTTTTTTGATATCGTTCACCTTGGAATGGGTAGACTGAGAGTTCCTTGAATAGAGTCCACTATGAACCCCAGGAATTCCATTGACTGTTCTGGAACTATACTGGATTTCTGCCAATTTATTAGGAAGCCCAGACTCTCTAACAATTCTATAGTTGTCTGTACCTGTTCTAATAGTGTTTCTCTCTCTTGGCACATCAGACATATGTCGTCTAGATAAATTATCAGTCTTATCCCTTGACCTCTGAGGTATGTTACAACTGGTTTCATCATCTTGATGAAACACCATGGTGCTGATGCTAGGCCGAAGGGTAGGCATCGAAATTCCCATGTTGTTTCCTCCCAGATGAATCTCAGGAATCTACAGTGTTCCTCTGCTATGGGAATAGTCAGGTATGCATCTTTTAAATCTATCCTGGCTAGCCAGTCTCCCTGAATTAAGGTATCTCTTAAGAGGTGTATCCCCTCCATCTTGAAGTGTCTGTACACCACGTATTTGTTTAGGCCTCTCAGGTTTATAATTGGTCTTGTCTTGTGTTTCCCTTTTGCTAGAAACATATTGCTTATGTATCCCTTTGATTGAACAGTTACAGGTCTTATAGCCCTTTTGCTTGCTAGTCCTTGCAATTCCCCTTCTAGTAATAATTTGTCATCTCTGCTCATTTCTAGTCCCCTTGGTGGGTGTCCCTGATGTGGTATCTCTAGAAAGTCTGTGTAAAACCCTTGTGCGGTTTGTATTACCCAGGAATCTCCCGATATAGCCAACCAATTTGGTAAAAACTGAGCTGTCCGCCCCCCTACTTCTGGGATGTTTAGGTATGGGTAGACTGTTCTCACCTGGGTTTTTTTGCTGACGTTCCCCTTGTCGCCAGTTTCTGCCTCTTCCTCTACTCCTTGATGGAAAGAAAGGTGTTAGTCTACGATCCTCTTGTTCTCGCCACTGTTCTCTGTCTTGATAGGATCGATTGTAGTGGAATCGGCCAGCTGAGCGACCCCTGCCTCTGCTGGCTCATCCAAAAATGTGCCTCCTGAACACTCTCTTAAGAGAGGCTTGCGCCTTGTCCAAAGCTGCATAGGAATTGGCAAATTTGGTTAGCACCTTGATAAAGGAGTCCCCAGATAGTTTACCCTTCGCGGTTGATGCTGATTCCGAGGAGGCAAACTCGGTCAGTTTAGGATCAATCTTCACCAGCAAAGACCTCCTCCTTTCTGTGGTGATGGCATGGTTGGCGTTTCCCAACATGCATATTGCCCTCTGGGTTCACCCGATTAGAATTGACGGATCTATCGGCTCTCCTTTGATTTTAGCCTCTTCTCTGATCTGGAGAATTTTTGTGAGGGGTCCTGTCATATCTAGCATCTTGTCTTGGCATCACCACCAAGATCTATCCAGACCCTTCCTCACATCTTTCATGTATTTGCGCATGAAGGTTATCATCTTTTCATCTATTTCGGGTGTGTCCGCTGCACCCTCTGGGAGGTGAGGTCTGGGGCATTCCGCCCTCATCTTACTTCTAGCCTCTTTGGCTAGTGGCGCTCTCAAGCGCTTCTTTAGATAGGCCGCTATTCTTTTCAGCGGCTCCCATTCTGAGGACCTAGGATGAATTAGTGCCTCCGGATTGAAGTCATCGTCCCCTGCACCATCCTCCTCTGTCTCCTCTTTTTTCTTTTTCTGAGGCGCTTAGTGGCCTTCTTCCTTTGAAGAGGATATAGAACATACTTCTTCCTCTTCTGAGTATTCTTCCTCCCAGTTGTCCTCACCCTCATCAGAGGTATCTGAGGATCTTTCCTGTCCCCTGCTAGGCCCCGCTTTTGCTCTTATCCTTCTCCTTTTACCACCCTTCCCCTTAGGTTGTGTGCCCGGGGGGTGTGGGCTTCCTCTGCCCTGCGGGCTGCTTTTCTGTCCCCTTTAGATTTTACCTTTGTCTTGAGCCCTTTGATTTCCTCCAGGCCCTGTGAGAACTTGAGCCAGTCCTCCATCAGAGCTATCTGCTCTGGTCCATGTCCCAGCGAAGCCCCCAGTGCTTTTTGGAGGACCTGTGCCATCTCCGTGTGGCTCCTTTTTTGGCTAATACTAACCTTCCCCTCATCACTGGAGGAGCTCATGCTTACACAGAAACACTGGGGAATGCAATAGTTTATATATATATATACCAGGGTTTAAGATCTTTCCTGTAATCTCTCTGTGAAGAGAAATATTTATTTGTATTGATCACCTGGTTTGTTATTACATATAAAATATATGCCAATTGTCAGGATTTATTTGGGACTTTGCCCGTATATAATGCGGTACTTTAGAGTGGCCAGCAGGAGTGCTGTTGTGTTCCTGACAGAACACTGCACTCTGATCAAACGTTGCGTTCTGAAGCGGAACGAGATTTCTATAAATATAGATCTTTCCGATCTAAAAAGAAAGCTAATGTTCAAAGATGCGCGTAGCACTCACTCCGTAACGTCTCAGCACTGAGAAATAGAAAAAACAGAGAGAGAGAGAGCTGGAACTACGCGGTCCCGTCGCGCTCTCTCTTCCATGCATGCAGTGCCCTCTCTGTCGGGTCTTTGAGGCTGCGGTCGCCGGAGCACCAGCCCCGTCATGGCCGCGGCTTCAAAGAAACCGTTAAAACGAATGCGGATATGCTCCGCCACCTGTCAGCAGTGCGCGCGTGTGCATGCCTATTAATGTAAACAAAACACACTTCACAACTCTCACACAATAGTAAGGAAAATAAAAGGCACTTAAGTCGCTGCCGAGCAGCAAAGAAAGAGGAGGAATGGAAAGAGGACAGGAGGTTTTAAGGACTAAGGACTTGTTGATTGGATAGGAATATCACATGGTCAGTTTGAGGACCAATAAGAAATTAACTACAAAGACTCTAAAAACATGGTTATGGTGGTTTTTTATGAGTTTTGTGTTACATGTTTATTGGTTATTTTTTTGCTGCTGATCAGTAAAGTTGAAGAGAAAGCATAATCCGAGCCTTCGGTCTTGACATAGAATTGTTCCTAACACCACTGCACCACTTCACTGTACAGGGATGTGTGCTACCCTAAAACCAAACAGGAATCATGCACAGGGGACATAGTCACCCTTCACTGGTAACTATTTGGTCTGACCAGTGCCCCCTAAAAGAGGAGAGTTGAGCAATTAGTGTATTTGGCCAAGATAGGGAGTTAGGTTGGCTGGCCAGTAGCTACCCATGAAGGTCAGGCATGTGGATATGTGCAGATGTGGTCAGGAGAGTGTGCAGGTGCAAGAGACTCATTATGTGTCAAACTAGACTTAACATTATGTCATAGATAGTCCCTGCACTTTGATCCTGGTAGGTAGCCCTGCCTGTGGCAGATGACTACCAAAGTGGTGTGTGAATACAAACCTTGAGGATCAGATAGAGCTTTGTCTTTGATGTAACTGTGTGATCAGATTGTCTGTATAATAGAAAGGCTACCCTCATAGTCTTCTAAGCACAATAGGCAGGCTATCCTTATACATCTTCTAAGTGCAATAGACAGGCTACCTTCAATTCTTCTAAGTGCAATATCAAGGCTACCCGCATATATCTTCTATGTGCAGTTCATTGGTGATTTAAATAAATCTTCTAAGTGGAATAGACAAGCAAACATCCTGAATCTTCTGTGCAATACCAAGGCTAAGTGCATTAGACCTGCTATCCTTATTTAATAAGCACTCAAGACAGGCTATCCTAGTTCATCTTCAAGCGACATAGTCAAAGGTGTCTGGTACTGGAGGTGCAGACTCCCCAGACATGAGTAGGATGATTATATCATATATCATAGTGTCCTTCGTCAATCATTCTATCCAGGCTAGCCACTTAACTGCCTATCTTGGCCAAATGTACATATGCATTCTAAACCTTCTGACAATTTTTCCCATACCTTGGACTTTGGTACCCCAAGGGGGTTCCCACCACAAGTGTGTTGAGACCATACTAATGGGATAAAGGCACTATATAAATGACAAACTACTACTACTACTATTGCTAACCTTACTCCTGGGTCTCAAAGGACCTGAGGTGCTGGACACTGTGGTCAATTTCTAATGTTTGTGTGTGTATCTGTCACCCACAGACACCCCCATTTCCCAAAAGTCCTGTGACGGTTATCCAAGCCTTTACAGCTCCTCCCTCCCCCTATCTTCTGAGGAGGAAAGTTGCTTGTTGTGTTACATCAAATGTGCAAAAGGAACACTTGCAGCATCTTTCCTTACAGGGCCTGTGTCTTTATTTCTTTCAGGGGTTCACACATGTTAATCTCTATGCAGCATGATCATGTTTTCTTTGTTGGGGACCAGAACATAAAATGAGGGGTTCCCAGGGTTCACAGCAGCGACCCCTGTGGTCTCCCTTGCTACCCCTCTATTAAGAAAACAATGTTTTAAATGAAGCTGCTGGGCACTGGAGTAGCAGGGGCCCCACCACCCCAAATCTGGGGTGGAAGGGCTAGTCCTCTACAATCATGTTTAAGAGAGCTGACCATGACACGTGGTGTGTGTCACATGGCAAGTTAAGCTTCAACCCCTTCTCCTTTGTCTTCCTCACGGCTCATATGCAGGAACCAGGAAACTCTCCCAGCTTCCTGGTTCCTGTTTTTGAGCAGCACGGAGGAGCAGAGGATGGCCTGGAGTGATGAACCAAAGCTGGAAAAACAGGTCAGAAGGCTTTTCTTTTACATGCAATGTGTATTTTTCATGGTAAAGTGCGTGTCAGATGTATTTATGTGCTATGTGTCAGTGAGTGGTGGGTCAATGAGAAGATATGTGATAGTGTGTGTTTGAATGTTCTGGGTGGGAGTGTGCCTGTGTGGAGAATGCAGTGAGAGTAGATGTAAGAGAAGGTGAATGAGTGAGCGACTGGTGGGTGAATGAGTAGGAATATGATGGGTTTGAATGTTCTGGGTTCGAAGCACATGTGTTAGACCCATCAGAAGGTCGTGTGCCATCAATTCCCATGATCTCACTTGGAGACTGGGTCAAATGGCATAATTTCCTGTGATTTCATGAGAGGTCAAATGTCTTGTGATGTCACTTCCACTACCCCTGGCATTCTTTGGTGAAATGTTGTCCCTGTTGGGTACTTGACAACAAATGTTTTATTCAGAAGTCAAGCCGAGCAAGTTGGGTAAAAACGGCCTGGCCTAGAAACTGTCAGTCTGTAGTAGCAAGTGTTATTCAAAAATAGATATGATTAGTATAACTGCTATCTATATATGTATTGTTAGTGAAACAGAAAGTAACATAAATGTTAACACAAACACACCCTGCATCATCAGGCAGCCGACGTTGTATCAAGTTATTTCAACAAGGCACCTCTCTCGTACTACTCTTTTGCCACCCTGACAGGCAAAAGTGCTTCGCCATGAACTGTAGCAAGTTAACTTGGTAGGGCTACATCATGCCCAGGTTCACCATGACACTGTGGATGGCTCAAAGTCTAACCAATGCAGAGCCAATGGCATGCTTTGTGTCCTTAAGCACTTTGCACAGAAGCAGAAGACTAGTCAAGTAAAAGAAAGAAATAACATTAAAAAAAAGAAATTCCATTTATGGTAGCCACAAGTAGTTTCAAATGATGAGCCATCACTGTCCTACCAGAAAGGACCCAAAAGTTCCTTCTTCTGGCCAACAGAGATAACATGTTTTAATGGAGGAATGCCACCACGCAATGACAGGAAACCGCAATTTGCCCCAGGGCAGAGTGAAGGAAGGGTGAGAGGGTGGAGTCCCTTTGCTCGAAGACCCAGGCAGTGACCTATAAAAGAGCATTCATTTACATCTTCATATCAGTTAACCTCAAGAGCAGCTGAAGGCTTCAGACCCAGGGGTGGGGGGTCAGGGAAGAGACGCAGAGAGGCAGACAGAGAGAGAGAGATGGGGAGAGAGTGAGAGACAGGGGATAGAATGAGAGACACGGGAGAAAGGGAGGGGGCAAGATGGAGTGGGAGATGGAGTGGGAGATGGGGAAGGAGAGATGGGACGGGGGAGAGAGGCAGGGCGAGGGTGAGAAACAGGTGAGAGATGGAGTGAGGGACAGAGTGAGAGACATGGAGAGGGAAGGACGGGGAGAGGGAGAGATGGGGAGCGGGAGAACCAGGGAGAAGGAGAGGGAAGAAGATGGAGAGGGAGCAACCGGTAGGGACAGGGTGTTGGAGGGAGGGGAAGAGGGGGAAGGAGGGATGGGGGTGGAGAGAGATGGGGAGGGGGAGAGAAAGGGTGGGGCAGTGAGAGACGGGGAGGGAAGGGAGAGGGAGAGTGAGGGGGAGAAGGAGAGACTGGGATAGAGGGAGAGGGAGGGGGAGTGAGAGGGAGAGAGTGAGACTGACCAATCCTGGAAGACTGGGACGCTGGGCTTCATTATACATTTGCTGGTATCCCACCTGTAATTCTGCGGGATAATGGCAAACTAACCTACGGCATCTGCCACCTGATATCCCTGAATTTCCGGTATATTACTGGTTTCTCCAAGGGCTGTAAATACCCATTTCATGGAGTTCCCTGAGAATCCATGGAGGGGATTGCTGATAATGCCAGCAGTTTTCTGCCTGTAGGGGCCTGATTTACCTTTGGCTCGTGACTGGAGGCGCATCAGTGATCCCCACTGGCAAACTTGTAGTTTTGCAGTGCAGTATACGTTCCAGAATTACCAGCACTTTTCCTGCACCACAAAACTCGTAATGAGGTCGACTTGCTTGTTCTGCAGGGATCATGTTTTCCTTTTCCCAAAGCTAAATGCACATGTTAACTAGAACATTCACTCCGTGGGGACCTGCAGCCCAGTGTTTGAAGGCCAGTCAAAGGCGGGATTATGTAAATGAACTCCCATACGCGCTTAGCCTAAGAGGTTCCCTGTCTCACACACCATTAGCACACTAATTGTGGGAGTCAGCCAATCGGGTGGCTAGGAACATGGGCTGAAACCGGTGATCTCAGCTCACGTTCAAAACCGCCCGACAGCCGATTCCTCAAGCCACCATCTTTGCTCAACCTCGTCCCCTTTTCCCCCCAATTTCCACCCCCCTACTTACCTAATTTTAGCAATACAGCTGCCACAACCGCTCCTTCCTTGGAAAGGGAATAGGGATATGGGGGCCATCTTTGACCAGTCTTTTTGTTCGGTGAACGGGATGCCGCGAGGTGCCCTGTTCACAGAACAAAGAATATTTCAATTAGCCCCGGCTACATGCCTTGGCTCACCATGACACTGTGGAAGGCTCAGGAGTCTGACCATTTCTAAGACATAAACGGGCTTGGTGTTCTTTAGCACTTTGTGCACACGGCTAGGGTAAACCAAAACATTAGGGGTTTTTGCTTGCTTTTCAGAGAGCTCTTGCAAAATGGCCAAATTAGGATTTCTGGCATACAACCCCTCCCAAATGTTGTTGGGGGCCCTAGGGAAGTAAGCAGAAGCGCTTTGCCATCTGTGTTTTCGTGTGCATGTGCATGGCTTCAACATGTTCCAGCTCAGAGTAAATTCCAGACATATAGCACAAAGCCGGCAACACATACCTGCAAGGAAAGATTAGGCCTTACCTCCCAACCCGCAGTCTAAGGTCAAGCACGTCCGTCTTCCTAGGTGTTCCCACCTCCAACTTAGCCAGGATTGGAGGGTCCACCTACTCAACCCAAGCGCCGCCCCACATTTGACTCAGCCAAAACTAGGGGCCTCATTACGACCCGGGAGGTAACCATGCTGCTTTTTGCGGCATGGCTATCCCCATTCCGGGTACCGGGTTTGGGTTCCCTGAATGGGGAAATACCGGGCCATTCCGACCTTGGAGGGCCCGGTATTTCCCCATTCAAGGAACCCAGACCCGGTACATCCCCATTCCCATATGAGCCTCCATGAGGCTCAATGGGAATGGGGAGGATGCTAACAATGGACCCGTTAATGACGGGCCCGTTGTTAGCATCCTGGTCTGCTTGCGGGACCCGCAAGCAGACCTCATAATGAGGTGGTAGGAGGTTAACGGGGCCAGCAGCTCTACCGGCCCCGTTAACCCCCTACCGCCAGGGTCATAATGAGGACCTAGATGTCTTTCCAGAAAGCTCTCAAAACCTGTCTCTTTCCATAAATCATGTAAGGGGCCACTTTGGTCCACTGTACCTACCGTGTTAACACAAAAAATTAGGCAAAACACAACTGTATGAAAGCTACTAGCAACAACCTGAAAACCCAAGATTAGGTCCAGATAGTAAAACCTGTACCTACCACCAGTGTCCAGATAGTGCTGGACCGCATCAATATGGGGAGGTTAGTACAATTGAGACATGGAAGCCAGCTCTGCTGATCAATTTATTCAATGCTAGGAAGCTGCGTGCTAGGCAACGATGGCCTAGATGATCCCAGGCACCAATTAAACTGACTGTGCCACCCTAAACCACAATAGAATCTTAATGCCTACGATTCCAAACCTGAGACATAATAACACTTGTAGACCTATGCTATGACTGGGCTCGCCCACTGTCCTCGACCAGGCATGCACCACACTCTGAGATCAGGAAATGTTGATCCCTCTCCATCTATCTGGAAACTAATACCTTTGACTCCAAACCTGAGTCCTAATAGCACTTATTTTCTTCGTCATGACTGAGTTTCATCTTTGCACTCCAATCCTCAACCTCTGTTAATCTTACTTATCTGTGAATTAATGCACAAAACTACAAACCCAGAGCCTAATATCACTTATGTTTCAAACATTACAACTGGGCCAGATCTTGTAATCCACCAGGGAAAACAAGGTGGTCTCTTATAAAGTCACGTTACCCTGATCTGCCTGGGAATTGATTCCATTAACTCCTTAACCGGGGGTCCAGTATCAACCATGCTTTGATTGAACTTGCTCTTATGTCTCTAGCGCTTATGAACTATTCTCTCCTATCAGATGAAATCATTACTCTTGCAAGGGACAATGATGCGGTACAATTAGACAATTCAGACCATAAAATATGACAGGAATACCCATCTACTCGCTATAAACAATCACTTTGGGACCCAGAAAACGGGCCGACAGTCAGTTATACCCAAGCCTCAGAAATGGATTTACCACAAGTGAATACACTCCGAATCAGGTGAAGAATCTGGCATGGCAACCTCCTGCAAGTGACATCGAGCTGCTCCCAACTGTCATCAATGCTCTAACCGCAAACCAGTTCGGGTAGACTCTATTTCCCGCTTCATGTAACAATGCCAGTCAGACATAACACTAACATAACGGTCTGATCTGTTGCTGGACCTTTAAGTTCAGTGAGTACCAGTCTTCATACCAAGGATGCACTTGTGTGTCTGATAAAACAGAACTGAAGTAAATATACTCTGAGAAGTTATACTCCTATGAGCAACTACAGTCTCAATGAGACACCGGGATGACCATAGTAGCTGATGCTGTACCTTGGGTCCACTGAACACCATTCATTATCGAGTTGGCACTCATAAGTCGGATAGAACAGAACTGGAGGTAACTGCTCAACGAGAAGGTATCATCCTATAAACATTGGCAGACTCTACAAGACACAGGGACAACCATATACCTGTAATTTGCTTAACTCAATAATGGTTAGGAATAGGGCAGCTCAACACCAATGACACTACCAAGTGGGGAAAGACAACCTCAAGCCTGATAATCAGAACAAACTCCACACTAGCCAGATCATTTCTCTTGGAGAACCAATGCTCTGAGCCTCTAGAATAGATACAGTCAGCTCAGCAGGCATGTGAAGGTAATCAGGAATAGGGGTCTCCCACTGATCTGCACGGACACTCACACATACTTACATGCTCACTTTGTTCTCTACACCAACAAACAATAGAAAACAGCTATATGCCTCAAACAATGTTGGCCTCCACACCTCCACAAACACCTCAACAGTCATTAGAACGCAGCTATAACCCATGGAGAAATCAGCCTAGTTGCACACATAATCTCATACACAAGCTCCACCACCACCAGAATGCACACTTGGAGGTATCTGACCTTGCTGCACACATTTTCTGATCTCACACAACCACTGCATCACATCTAGCATTAGAATGCAGCTACACATCACAAAACCGCACTGACTGCATACATACTAAGTGCATCAAAGCACTATTTACCAACCTACTCTCTCCACTGACCTGGACTACGGTCCCTGAGGGCAAGGGATGTCATTGCACCGAAATGGCAGGGGTAGCATAAGTAACATCACACTACCCTTGACTTCTGATGACATCACATGAAGTGATGTCATTTGACCCCATCCCAAATTGATATCACAGGAACTGATGGAAAACAACATTTCACCCCTTGACAAAAAAGGAAATGGCATCACATAGCATTGCTCCTAAGTACACTATGAAAAATATGTTTACAATATGACTGTAATATGATATACATTTCATACAAGAATGGATCACCATATGTATCATTAATCTCAGTTTGTATAAGCCCATATTAACAAATTACTGTGAATGCAAGCAGAAGTCCAAGGACAAATGATAATGATGTGTTACTATATAGCATTTACACATTTTATATAGAACAAATATACATAAAATATCACCCAAATTGTGTTGTTACTCATTTATCTACCTCAGAAACATGAGAGGATGAGTTGATTTGCTTATATAGTGCGCCGAACCCAGAGGTATCTGGATGCTTTTGCATGGTATACAACAATGGTTACAAAAAAAGAACAATTAAATAAAATTACAGGATAGGTGGTGACAAGAAGTGTCAGACAAGGGGCTTTGCAGAAACCTGGTGTTGGACTTTTGTTACAGATCAAGTCATAAGATTACAAAAAAGAGAGTTAAAAGTCCAAACATAGGTAGTATTCTTATCCAATGGAGGTAGTGTTCTAGCTAGGATGCAGATACCAAGATAAGTATAGAGAAAGGAAGCAAAACAAGTTAAACAAGTCAAGTTGTAAGTTTATGGTGGACATATACAATGTTCATATCATAGCTGAAACAGTATTGAGGTGGGAGCCTCAGGTGGTCACCTGTTGACAGATATCTAGGCTATGGGCTAATTCTGCTCTCGCAGCTTGGTCAGTAATCACAATAGCAGGTTGTGGCGTTTAATTAGACTGGGAAAAAGCCAGGATTTAACCTTATTCTGGAAGGATAGGAACAATGGTTCTGTCCTTAAGGCAGGGGGTGAAGTATTCCAGGTCTTTGCTGCTAGCACTGGGAAGCTAGCTCCTCCAGCTTTAGTCAGTTTGAATATAGGGATGTTGAGCAGTGGGCGTAGTTGGCTCTGGTGGGTCTAGTGGATTCCTTTCTAGAGAATTTGTCAATCGGGTACTTAGGGGCTGAGTTATTTAGACACTTCTGAGTGATCATTAAGGTTCTGAAAGTGATCCTGTCTTGAATAGGGAGCCAGTTAGTGTTCTGTCGGTTTTGTGAGATATGGTTGGAGCGAGGAATATTTAAGACTGTTCTGAGAGCATTGTTTTGCAATACTTATATTAACTTGTGAATGTTTCTCTGGCTAGTGCCTAGGTTTAAAGTATTACAATAGTCCAGTTTGAAGAGTATAAGAGCTCTTGCCAAGGTGATGCAGCTGCTAGTGGACAGGAATGGTCTGTACGCATTTATTAGTTTGGACGTATAGGCCGTTGATGATGATGTGGTGTTAACTTGTCTGTGGAGTGATAGGGAGGAGTACAAGTAGAAAACTAGAGTTTTGGCTTCCTTGTCGACTTTTATGTTGTTCCCATCGATATTGAAAGAGGAGTATTGGGGACCTTACTTACTGAGTCTTAGCTTAGAGCCAATGAGCAGAAGCCCAGTCTTCTTGTTGTTTAAACATAACCCATGCTTAGCCATCCAAGCTTGGATTGTGCTGTAGATTTCATTTAGGATTATTGAGTCAGAGTGGTAGGAACGTGAGAGTGTGATGAAAATGTGCGTATCGTCTGCATAGTTCGTGTGGGATACGCCAAGGTCACGCTTTGTGAAAATGTTATAGAGAGTGGAGGAGACACATGAACCTTGCGGGACTCAGCATATTATTGGAGAAGGTTCTGCGGATGCCGTTGGGGAAAATACCCTCATATATCTGTCAAAGAGGAAGGAAGTGATCCAGGCTGTGGCTTTGGTGGAGAATGAGGCAGCTCTGGTGAGATGATTAGTTAATATATTGAGGTTGACTAAGTCGAACGCCACCAACAGATCAAGCAGGATGAGAAGGGCCGGCTTTCAATTGCCTCTTGCCTCATCCATTTGGATTTTTAAATCCAGGAGGGCTGTCTGGGTGCCGTGTCTGGGTCTGAACCCAGATCGCTGGTGGCGTAGAAGGTCATTAGCCTCGAGATGGTTTTGTACCTGAATGTAGGCTGCTTTATCTAGTATTTTCAGAAGAAAGGGCACTCTAGTAATCAGTCTGAAATTGGTGGTATTATTAGGGTCAGGGTTAGGCTTGTTGATGAGGAGCATGACCCAGGCATGTTTGACATTTTTGGGGACGGTGCAGGAGGCAAATGAGTAGTTGATTAAGGACGTAATGAAAGGGGCAAATTCTTTGGCTCCCTCTTTTATAATTGATGCTGGGCAGATGTCTCCTTGGCACCTGGACGGCTTAAGGCTTGCAATGATGGATTCTACCTCTTTCGGTGTGACTGGGGTAAAGTCAAAGAGATTGCCTTGATTGGGAATCATGTGGTGGTGGGTGATGTGTTTGGGTGGTGTTGCATCTATGTCGCTGGTTTTGGCCATGGCAGCTAGGCAAGATCTTTTTGCTTACATTATTGCTTACATTTTTGCTTGAAATAATGCAATTTTGTCCAATAAGGCCTTCTGGATGTTGGCGCACCAGAGGGCATCTCTATTGCATGAGTCTGGTGGGGAGATGGTTAACTCCAGCTCTTTAAGGATAGTGAAGAGCGACGTGGTACTGGATTTGGCATTGTGGATTCTATTGTTGAAGGTTTCACTTTTCGTTTTCAGTATGCCAGTTTTATAGGCAATGGAGGCAATCGTGAAATTTTCCTTGTTATGTGTTGACATTTTTTTGTTACAGGTCGCTTCTGCGCCTCTTTTGGTTTTACGTAAGGTCTTCAACTTGGACATGAACCATTTGTTAAGATGTTCAAGTGGTTTGACCTTCCTAAGTTTAAGTGGGCTAGTTGGTCAAGGGCATTGAGAAAATTCTGATTGTATGTTTCTATCAGTTTGGATGGATCTAAGTCAGTGACCATCCGTTGATTAGTGATGGGTTGAATTAGGGGGAGTATGCTGTCTAGTGTGATCAGGTGATTATTTCTGGTTAAGGCTGGGGGGGCTTGATGATCCTCGGCGATAGGTTGTATAAAGTCATGGATTTCAAAGGAGATGACATTATGGTCTGACCAAGCACACAGAGAGTTTTGAGAGAATTTTGATATTGTAGTTTAAATCTCCTACCCAGTCTAAGGTTCTGCCTTTGCAATGTGTTGAATCTGAGATACGCAGTGAAAAGCCTAATTCTGCGATAGCATTTTCTAAGGCTAGGGCATTGGTGTCTAGATTATCATGAAGGCCTAAGTTCATGTCGCCCAGGCGTATAATTTTGGAGCACAGTGGTTGTTCTGGGAGAGAAGGTGGGTGATGTCTTCCTCAAAGGAGGAAATAGGGCCAGGTGGTCTGCATAGAATGTGGATAAGAAGTGTATGCACAGATGAGAGAGGGAGTTTAAGGGAGAGCAGTTCTCCAGAAGGGAAGGGGAAACTATCACATTCTCTGATGCCCAGAGTATTTTTGGCAATGATAGTGACTCCACTCCCTCTGCTAGTGGTTCTGTCAGCTCTGATGATGGCGAAGTGTTCGGGGACTGCTAGCATGAGGGAGGGGCCCTGCCCCTGCTGCTGGATGTAGTCATGTTTCTATGACCACTAAGAAGTCTAATTTGTTGGAAGTGATGAGGTCTGCTATATCTAAGGCATGTGCAATTAAAGATCTGGCGTTCATAAAGGCCCCTTTGACATTCAGGACTTCCTGCAGTGACTGTGATAAAGGGGGGCTAGGCGTAGATGTTTGTGGTGGCTTAGGAGTGTGTTTGTAAGAACAGTCGGTATTGATGGCTGTGGAGTTGGGCCAAAGGGTCGTGTAGGGTGTAGGAATTTTTGTAGTGATATGGGAGCCAAGTCTCTCATTCCTGAGGGTGGTGGAACAGGTTAGATTCGGGGTGGGCTTAGTGGGGCTGTGCACTGGCTGATGACACAGCATGGAAGGGTAAAGGTTCCTCTTAAGGTCTATGGTAATTGTAGCCTGTACTATTCTAGGCAAGTGCAGGAGTGTTTTTTTGCATGCATTGGTGTTGAGGAGTGGTATTAATATCGCCATGGTGTAAAGGACACCCTGCATGTTTTCCATAGGTATAGGGTGCAAACTTGCTATTCGACCGGAGCAGGAGGTCAGGCGTACTTTAGGGGAGAATGAGCTGGAGATTCGTCCGAGCAGACATCTTAGCTAAACTATGGGCCTCATTACGAGTATGGAGGTAGCCATGGTGCTATTAGCCCCATGGCTGCCTCCATACCGGGCTCCAATACCGGGTTCCTTCAATGAGGAATAACCGGGTCATTCCAACATTGGAGGACCCGGTAATTCCTCCTTGAAGGAACCATTCCCCATTCCCATTTGAGCCCCCTTAGGGCTCAATGGGAATGGGGAGGGAGGTAATAACAGGCACGTTACTAACGGCCCGTTATTAGCTCCCTCTTCCCCTCGGGGGACCCGGAAAGGAGGTCTGGTTTTGCCAGATGTTTGTTCCGAGTCCCGCAAAGGGAACCTCGTAATAGGCGCTCCTGTAATGAAGGGTGCCGGTCCCGTTCGGCACCCTTCATTACGGGAGTGCCAGGGTTGTAATGAGGCCCAATGTCTGGCCAGCCTGTAAACGTGAGCACTATATCGCAGGCTGAGTACAGGCTAGTAAACATACATCAGCATGTGTTGCGAGCTGTGAAGGGACTCAGGCTGTGCGGTATTCAAAGGTAACGGGCGTACCTTGGCAGATATCATAAGCTGAAGTTAATGGCTAACAAGAGTGCTTCAGCAATAGCTGACAAGCGGTCATCAACAGATATTGTAAGCTGAATTTAGTGGCTAACAAGCAGATGGCAACAAATAACATACATTGAATGGGGCTGCATAAGATTCAATTGATAACAAGCGTGTAGCATCGATGGTTGGTACAAACTATGGGGTTACAAACTAAAGCAAACAGTTCATGTACTTCACAAGAGTAATGCAATCACAATGGTAAATCAAGGCAAATTTGTCTACTTAGATAAGTAATACAAGTGTAGGTACAAGCTATACGAGCTGTGCGCAAGGGTCACTTTATGTGCTATGGTCAAACATTTCTACACTGTATGATATGAAATGATATGGCATTTATAATGCCCCTATACACAAGTGTTTTGAGGTGCGACGAGGCAAGGGAGGGGAGCAAAGGGAGGACGGACAGCGATCCTACTAGGCCGGTGTCATTTAGATCGCACAAGTACGTGGGAAGGGGGAAGGGACAGTGCTGTACATGGGAAGATGATAATAATAAGTAAGTAAATGGCCAGCATGTGACAAGTGCATGGGTACGTGTGGGCATCAGGTGTCAAGGGCTGGTAGGGGGACTGTAGGGATACAGAAACAGTCCCAAAGTGCGGGGGTTGCCAGGTGGGCAGTGCAGGTGTGTGACGCTTGAGGGGGAAGGACCTGGGCCCGAGATCAGAGGGTGTCCGGGTAGCCAGTGCAGTTCAGGTTACAGCCAGGAGGTCAGCAGAGTAGAGGAGGATAAAAAGCAGAAGCAGAGAGAAAGGTTTTTAGGTGCTTCCGGACCCGGAGATGGTTCTCCTCAAGTTTGAGGGACGCTGTTCCAGAGGGAGGCACCCACCGAAGAAAGAGATCTTCCACCAACTCGTTGCTTGGAGAAGCGACTGACCCTGAGGGAGTTGGTGGCGGATGAGCAAAGAGCTCGAGACAGAAGATATTTAGGAAGAGAGAGTTGGAGGTATTGAGGCCCCCGATCCCAGAAGGCCTTGTGAACGATGCAGAGGGTTTTTAACTTAATCCTCGCAGCCACGTACACAAGCTTTTAGGCACAAGGAATTTGTCAAATGACTGAGGACACCGGGGTGGAATGCAGAGGCGTTGCTAGGGCTGTGGGGGGCTCAGGAGGCTATAGCCCTGGGTCTTTTTGTTGTAGCCCCAGATAGAAGCTCAGGAGCTACAACCAAAAGGCTAGCAAGCCCCGAGTCCCGACAGTCCCGACATAAGCACAGTCCCAGATCTTTTCCAGACCTAGGAACACCCCTGGTGGAATATCTTCTGATGATCATAACCGACAACAGCAGAAAAAAACATGCTATAACTGCAAATTGCAAAAAGCAAAATACATAGTCCATATGGGATGCTTTTTCTTCTCTATATTCTTTGGGAAGTTTTTGTCTGCATTGTGAATTTGAAGTGTTTCAGAACAGAATAAATCAGTGACTCATCCCCTGAAGAATGCATGAAATAAACCTTTAATGAGTCTTGCAATTATCTTATAGGATTCCAGAAAGATAATGTATTTGTTATTCCTACTCTTTCTTATTTAGGGTCACAGCTCAAAGTGGTACACTTGTGGAACCCCCTTTTTTTTTTAGACTCACAGGACCGCAGTACACCACTGGGTCCGGCTGTAGATAGGTGTCGAACTCGAGGTTTTGCACATGAGATTGACTGAGAGGCCTTAGGGGCCTGATGTTTTTTGACAGTGAGGTTTCTCCATTTTTTATTCACACACTCCATCCTTCCCTCCCATAGGGTATCGGGTATCCTCGAGTTCGACACATATCTACAGCCGGACCCAGAGGTGTACTGCGGTCCTGTGAGTCTGATCTTACTACCTTACAACTACTGTTGATGGACTACGAGGTTTGTGATCCTCCCAATACCTAAACTGCTAGGTCACATAATTTCTTCACAAGACCACAAGCCTCCCCAAAGATGTTTTAGCTTCACTGGGAATGATCAGTGAGGAGTAACTTGGGTCTCTTTACCCAGCAGGCTAGGGCCCCTAATCTTGGCATGCTGGTTCCACTCGAGGTTGCTTAGACACAACAAAAGGTGACATCTGGAAGGTTTTGAATTAACCTTAACCTCTGGCACACCTCTGAGCAACCCTACAAACCATTGTTGTTTAACCTGCCAAGCCATTACAGAAAGGGGAAAGACCCTATGAAAATCAGACTTGGACCAACCCCAAAAGGGGGAGTGCAGCCCAAACTGCGTGGTCATGTCCCTTCCGCATGAGACTGCAAGCATCTCCAGACATATTTCAGCCTCATTGGGCGACATCAGTGAGGAATAGCTTGTGTCTCTGTCTAGGCCCAACAGGCTCAGGACCCACGTATGGGCATGCTCGTCCCACTTAAGGCAACTTAGACAGAACAAAAGGTGTACCAAAGCAAGCCCTGAACTCTTAATGCTTTTTTAGTTCACGCTCACTTATATGTTAACGTTTTTTCCCCAACGTTGTCAGGACTTATGTGTTCCATACAACTAGCGGGAGCAACACCATAGAGGTATTTACATCTAAATGTATTTGGTCGGGCAATGTCAGTATTCAGTGGGAGTTGTTGCTTGTATTCATCAAAATGGAAGAGTTGCTGTAAGTCTTCCTGGAAAGACATGTCATCATTGCAGGTTGGCTTGGATTGCACGTTTTGTTTTATCCCACACTACTAATCCTTAAGTGCTATTTCTTGGGAAATGAAATGAAAAAAATTGTGTATGTGCCCGTTGCCCAGTTTTTTCTCCTGGTAAGGTCCTGATATAAACGTTTTTTTTTTCCTTCGCTATTAGGGAATTCTCATTGCAGAACAATCCCACTTCTCCAGGAGCACAGATTGCAAGCCAAGCAGAGATGACATTTTACAGGGAGCAAGGACATGCCAAAGCTATTCAAGAGCTTCGTAAGTGCAGCTGGAGATAGCATTTGCAAGTCAGGAAAGCATACGTACTAATGCACCCAGGCACTCAACCTTTAAAAGGGGTCTGAGGGATCTTGTGCACCCCATGTCAAGGCCATATGACACATCAGGTACATTGTCAGATTTTGACAAATTTGATAGACACTTTAATGGGGCGCTTTCACTCAGGATCACATGTGTATAAAGACAATGGGGGTCATTACGACCCGGGCTCAAAGGGATACCGGGCACCGGTAATGACACCGGTGCCGGTAATCCCTTTGCGCCCTATTCCGAGGTCCCTTTGCAGGTCCTTCCTTAACGCCTGGTTTTAGCAGGCATTAAGGACGGGACCCGCAAAGGGACTTCAGAGCTAATAACGGTACCGTAATTTACGGTACCGTTATTAGCACTCTCCCCATTCCCATTGAGCGGGCTCAAATGGCAATGGGCATTGACATTTTCAATGGGGACTTACCGGTCCCGCAAAGGTCGGACTAGACCGGTAAGTCCCCATTGAACCAGGGCGGACACGGTACCGGTAATGGTGCTAGTCATGGCGCTAATAGCACCATGACTAGCACTAACCTCGGAATGAAGCCCACTGGTACTCATTACACGTATGGTGGTACAGGGAAAAATTGATGGCAATGGAATTTTCACCACATTTCCCGCATGGCCATGCTACGAGTATGGTCCTGGAAGGGTGCATATACCGGGTATAGCTTTTTGAGCTGAGGGGGACCACTTTTTTGATAGGGGCTTGTGGGATGTGGTCAGGACTGGGTGAACAAGAAAGTTTCCCAAAACAAGCTACCTGTTGGTGTCACACTATCGGGCTAGTAATGTAGATGAGAATAAGGCACAAATAAATCACGATCTTGTATTGAAACAAATATAACAAGATATGCACGTAAGCTAGTGTTTAGTTAAAGAAAAAATATATACGGTTTCATTTTTCTACATAAAAAATTGAGCTTGATAAGTCCAATTGGTAAAAGAGCACAAGACAAAAACAGAGAGAAAAATCACAATCCTGTTTAAGGAAAAGAACAATTCATGTGAAAACACTAATAAGAATCTGCTTGCTTGATTCCCATTGTACATCAAACCTATTCTCTTTCAAAAGGTGATGTTAGTAGTGGCAAAGGTTATTTGTGCCTTATTCTCATCTACATTACTAGCACGATAGTGTGACACCAACAGGTAGCTTGTTTTGGGGTGCATATACCTCCAGCCTCATGCTGGAGGTAAATACCCCCACTTTACACTGAAAATTGGCAAAATTATTGGAATTACAACCCAGTTATTACACCAAAAATACCCCATAGGGTCCAATGGACTCTCAAAAAATGGGGATTAACTCTGCCACCACCACTTGAAATCTGACAGTAATTCCGCCGGACCAAGTGGCGGTAACGCTGATTCCATTGGGTGGTATTTCGGTAAATTTACTGTGAGAAGTACCGCCTAACTCGTTATGAGGCCCCATGTATATTCTAACACAGACAGAACAAATAATGCTGTGTAGATACCCGAATTCACCTAACGAAAATAATGATTGACATGTCTATGGATTTGTACAAAGACCCATTCTTCTTAAGTAGTGGGAGACATTGGACATTATTAAAATAAACATGTTCTCCACTTTCGAGTGCCAATTGCACTTCTAGGTGGAGAAAACTCATTGTGCAGTTGGCATGACTCTCAGAGCCGAATCTGCCCATTAAAATGACTTTTCATTGGCATATCATTGCTATCTTTAAAATGTGCAGGCAAAGTGCATGGCAAGGTCATGGATGCTGCAGACTACAATGCATCCCTAAGATGAGCTCTTAACTGCAGACGACCGATGGTCAGCTTTCCCTGTCCCTGTTCTCACCTGTCCCACACCGAGTGAAGAGGAAACCACAATGAAACCCAATGCTGACAGACCCCTGTAACAATGTGTGCAAACATTCATGCAATGCCTTAGCGTTGCATTTTTTGTTTCACATTCTCCATTCCTCAATGCAGTGGAAATGGGAATTATATATCAGCAGTGATGGCCCCTTAACAAGCATTTCTGTAAATGTATTCTCTGCCCCGACATGAAGTGGAGGGGGGGTGATGACTCCAGACTTGCACTCAGGTGGGTTGAATAGTCGTCTACATATTCAATCTCCAGTAATGCCAGGCATCAATGGCTTGGTTCCTTCCCGCTCCTTGTGATGGGGAGCTGGGTCAACTGCTTAGTTCTATTACCATGTAAGGTATTTTCCTAACATTCGGTGTGTAGTTGGTCATCACACTAACAAAGTACTCTGACTCCTACTGTGAGGCCTTCATCTGTAGAGAATCCTTCCTACCTGAAGACACAATTGACTTAAAAAACGAAGGCCTGCGCCCGCTGCATCTGTGCATCCTCCCTGCTGGAAGCAGAGCCTGACTGACCGGAAGTGGGCAGGAAGGGTCCGGATAGGTCACTGTTTGCACCTGACTTATCTGCATCTGTCTGCTGCTAGGCTGCCTGGTGAGTTTGATGTGCTTTGTGCAGCTCTCTGTCTCACTTCCCCATGTCTTCCCCTCTCTCTGCTCTCTCACTTCATCCATGGTGCTCTCCAACTCACCTATTTTCTCCAACTGCTACTCTATCACCGATCCTACCTTCCTTTCGAAGCCTGGAAGGAAACCGTTCCAAAAGGATCTCCTGGTTTCCAATCCAGGCCTGCCCATCGCCAACAACTTTGTGAATGCGTCTTCCAGGCAGACTGTCACTGACATCCTCTTTGTTGCCCCCTCCTCGGACCTATGGACTCCACATATGGTGTCTGTCCTCTCTCCTTTCTCCTTGTTTACCATTAATGGTGGCAATAGATGGGAAGTTCTCTTGGCTGGCATCCCATCCTCAAAGGTGCATCATTAGCTTCTATCACAATGGCACTGTCATGGCCAAGGGCTCTCAGCCCAACCTTCTCCTTCTCGATAGGCGACTCCCATCTCTCATCAACTTCCTAACTACTCCTGCCACTGCTCCGGCAGCGACCTCCCTTTCCCCTTCTCTACGCCCAATAGGTGTACCACATCCCTGTACCCCTCCTTGGAAGACCTTCAATGATGGTAACCAGCTCCACCTGGCTACCCTCAACTCTCACTCTGCCGACAAACACGCTTCTGATATCTGTCTCCTTCTCGAAGACATTGACCTTGACATTCTCACCCTCACTCAGACGTGGTTTACTGCCAGCTCTGTCACTGCTTTTGACACTTTCCTTCCTGAGGGCTACAAGATCCTCTGGATGCAGAGTGTTTTGATCGTCCCTGAATGGATTCCTGCTACTATCATTCCCACTCTGTCTTCCTCTTCCTCTTGGAGTGGTCTGACCTAACCACTTCCCTTCTTGCCTCTAACTCCACATTTCTCCTCTTCAGGGACTTCAATATCCACCTTGAATCTACTTAGGAAGCCACTGGACTCTTCCACAATCTCTGTGATGTTCTTTCCCTCACCATTCATCCCTTTAGACCAATGCACTCTGCTGGACATACCTTCGATGCATCTCTTCTGACATTCCTATGTCTAGCCCTCTCACCTCTCTCCTGGTCTGACCATTTCCTCCTGTCTTCTCATCTGGATCTCTTAGGTCCACCTGCTAAGTCTGGTCCTGCACTGCCTGTCTCCTTCTCGGTAATTCGACCAATGAAACAAGTGTCAGTTGCTGCTTTTGCTGCCACTTTTATTCCCCCTCCCACTCCTGCCACGGACTCCCACATTGACTCTGCCCTTGCTAATCTCCACTTCTATATTACCAAAACCCTAAATATCATTGCCCTTGTTATGAGGATCTCAATGAAATGCAACAGCCAGCATGACTCGGACCTAGCCTCTCTGAAACGCATGTGCGGAGCGGCTGAGAGGAAGTGTCAGACATCAGACACATCGTCTGACAAACTGGCCTGTCACCTGCTCCAAAAGCAATACCCAATCTCCATCCACTCTAAGAAGAGGGCTCACATCCAAGCCCACATCTCTGGGGCCACGAACAACTGTTTAGAATCTGCAAGAAAATTGGCAATCCTTATGCAGTCTCCACATCTCTCCTGCCATCCTTGACCCTCCGTACCTCTCTATCCGCCCGCTTCCTTTCTAAAGCTCAGGACATTCTGTCCTCACTCTCCTCTACCCTCCCTTGCCTACCTCTCTTCCCTCCCTCCTCCCTCCCCAGCTCTCATGCCTCCCATGGCTCCCCTCTCCCCCTCACTACTTCTCTCCTCTTTCTCGCCCACAGCACCAGGCGAGGTCTCTAGACAAGTCCTGTCTATGAAAGTCTACAAACAGGTGCTCCCCTACACCTCCAGAACTATCAAAGACAACCTTGCCTGCCTTGCACCTTCCCTGGCTGATTTCTGTAAACACTAATTTGCCACTGGTTCCTTCCCACTCCTCCTCAAGCACTCCCTTGCGCATCCTGTCCTACAAAAGACCTATTTGACCCATCCTGCCCTGCTAATTAACACCCTATCTCCATTACCCTTTCCTGGAGAAGCTGGCCATCTCTCAACTGATCCAACACGTTGAGTCTATTGGCTGCCTCCACGACCACCAGACTGGCTTCAGAGCAGCCAGAGGCATGGAAACTGCTCTACTGAACACATGTGAAGACTTGCTTTCGAATCGTGACTCAACTCTCCATCTGTTCTTGTCCTTCTGGATTTCAACACGGTCATTCATGCCACCCTGACAAATCCGCTTTGTGACACCCTGGGCATCAAGGGCCTGGCTCTGGATTGGTTGACCTCCTTCCTCTCTGACCGACCTTCCAAGGTCCATCTGGGCCCTTATTTATCACACCCTCCACCTGCAGCATCTACCTTGGCCCTTTGGCCCACTTGATCTCTTCCGTCTCTCCTCACTCCAGTATTAAACTCCAGTATTAAACAGATGACACACAGCTCTCCTTCAAGCTCCTCCTCCTCCTCTACCCCCTCTCTCATCCCTGACTGACTGCTATTCAGTCACGGTGCACTGCCAATGATCTCTGCCTTAATGCCAATAAGACTGAGATCCTTCTCATTGGGACCCCAGCTCCCATCTTCCCTCCCTCTCTCTGGCCGTCCTCGATGGGCCCCCCCCCCTCTCTCTCTTGTGAGGCACAAAACCTTGGTGTCATCTTTGATTCCTCTTTCTCTGTCTCTCCCCATATCGCAGACCTTGCCAAGAAGGCCCACAATCAGCTTCACCTTCTCAGAGGCATTCTCCCTTTCCTCGCCTTCCCCGAGAAACTCATTGTCTCCAGAGTTCTGGTCCTCTCTAGGCTTGACTACTGCGACAGCCTCTTCCTCAATCTTCCTTCAACCTCCTTTCGACGCCTTCAACTAATCCCGGATAGGACTGCAAGACTTTTCCTTGGACTCAAGCCCAGGGACTGCATCTGTCCAGCCCTAATTTCTCTCCACTGGCTCCTGGTTGCTGCTAGGATCAATTCAAGACCCTCTGCATCATCCACAGGTTTTCTGGGGCCAGTGACCTTGCTACATCCAACTCTCTCTCCCTAAATACCTCCCTTCTAGAGCCCTTCGGTCAGCTAGCTCCAACTGTCTACAAATCAGATTCTTCTCTAAGCAAAAGTGGGGGGTAGATCTCCCTCTGGAATGGTCTCCCTGCCCCTCTCAGCCTTGAGCCAGATCTCCTTAAGTTCCGAAAGCTCCTCAAGACTCTCCTTTTCTCCTCCTCCTTCACGCTTCCCCTCCCCTACCAACACATCCTTTCTGCCTCAGTGATTGGCAGCCTGGTACAATTTGAGTGCCACACGGTTCCTGGCCCCCCTCCCAGTCTCTCCCCTTCCCCACACTTATCATGCTGACCCTCACCTCTGCTATCCCTTGCACTTGCCCTCTAGCCTACCCTTAGCACTTGCACCTCAGCTCTTCCCCCCTTTCCCAACCCACCTTAGCACTTCGCTCTTGCGCATTCCAGCACTTCCCAGCTATCCCCCTCCCTCACACTTCTTGTTCTGCACTTGCAGAATCCGGATGTCAGAAGGCCTGGTGAGACCATTATTGTATCTTTCTCCTTGTCCCCCCCTTTTTTGTCTTGTGGTGCCTTGAAACACCATCTGTTGTATAGGCGCCTTACAAATTACCAATAAATCAAATCAAATGAATGCACTCAACAATTGCATATGCATGGAGGGGTGGGCAGTCGGCCACATAAATCTACAACCGGGCCCTTGTCTTGCGCACAAGTTCCTTCTTAGAAAAATGGGACGTCTGCACAGAGGGCGATAGTGGCAGACAGTGAAGCACACTTTGCCTAATGCATTCTGGAATCTGCCTGTAATACTATAGATGGGGGTCTATACAGGTAGTAACTGCTCCTCGTGACTGATGATGTTAGTATCATTGTGGTTTGAAGGTTTCAATAATAGCACAAAATCTAAAAACGTGTACATTTGTCGAGAGAATGCATCTGTGGCTTAAAGAGTTGAACACCGATTTATTTATTGATATATCGAGCACACCGGGCCCTTAGGCTTCTGGGCGCTTACAAGTTTTTTGGTTACAGGATAAGAACATATGCATAAAAAGGAACATTACATATTAAGGGAAATATTTACAGAATATATGCAGTTGTGTATTTTTCCAGAATATGTACATTCATATACATAGAATATCTTCTGCATTATCATGTGACAGACACAGAAGCAGGAATTCAGATGAGCACCAGATAGGGGGAAAAAACCTGGCACAGTTACAGGTATTCACAAGCTGATACCACCAGAGGGTCCTCAACCATATCCAAAACCATATGGAGAAGCAAGCATGAGAAAGAAGCCAGCTGAAAGGGCTTACTCATGGTTGAATTACAATCAGAAAAATGAGTTTGGGTAAGCTGTGAGCCAGGAAACCATCTGCATGCTTTAATATAACACACAAGGTTTCCTTTTGTGATATTTTCCAATTTTGATTAACCAATGTTTAATTTGAGAGCGGGGTCTTAGCTGTAGCATGTGCCACATGTTCTATTCAAATTCTAATTAATGTTTTAATGCAAAGTACAGTACTTGGCGAACACACTTATTTTTTTCTAAATCCCGCTGAATGGAATGCCTACGTGTTTTATAACTCCCAACATGCTTGCAACATATGTACTTTGACATTACAAAGTAACAGAGCTGATGAAAAATAACTAAGACGATGGAGAAATATGTATAACGCGGATTACCATAAGTATAAATTGGCAAAAAAAACACTCATTATTTTGTCAAGCTGTTTTATGTTTTTAAAGATATACTTATGCATACTTAAGTAGTAGACCACAGGCTGAATTGGCCAGAACCCAGGCTTTGTTGAATTTCCGAATGAGCAAACATTTGAAGTAGACAACAAGCCAGATGGTCAACTAGGCTGTGCTGGTGCACCCGCGATTTTGCCCCATTGTCTAGTGCTGCTTCAGTCTGCTCCTGAAGTACTCGGGAGTGGCATTGCCTGCTCCAGTGTACAGCCGGAGGAGGTTTCCTTTGCACTGCTGAAGGTCATCAAAGGTGAGAGAAGGAGAGCACATATATGAACGTGCCAGCTGACCCCTGCCATTGGTCAGGTGGGTGGAAGCATGCAATTGCACATGCCCATGGGAGATGCCCCCTTGGGATGATCCATGTTCACTGATATACATGGAGTGAGCAATATGTATGCCGCACAACCTAGGTGCCGCATAAACACAGGCCCTGATTGCCCCAGCACATTCTGCATAATACACAAGCAACTAGTGTGCCCTATTTGCATCAGCCACATAAGTGTTGACTCACTGAGCATTCTGCATTGTGAAAGTTGAATCTTCAGGTCATAGATTCTATTTTTGGCTTTGTTGGCACAGCATTTCATCGTTGTAAGGTAGATACGCGTAGTACTGTTTACATTGGGAAATAATAACACTTGTTTCAGCTCCATCAGGCAACACACACTGTGGCATCAAACACTTCACATATACAATAAAACTCATTAATTGATGCTGCTATGTCACCCAGCCTGGAGGCCGGGTGCTCAATGCTTCTCTAGTATGCAGTAGCCTCTGCTTAAACGGCTCCGTGAAAGTAAATACGCAAGTGGCAGCAAGGACCCAGCAAGGAGCGTTTCGTTGTTTTTCTTGTGGGCTGCAAGGACTGTTTGCATCCGCTTTACTACAGACTTTGCATCAAGACTCTTTTTCTTGTAAAACTCTAAGCAGCAAGATTGACGGTATAATTGGGTGGCTCCTCCTCCTCACGTGACTTCAAAAGGAATGGGCTTGTGCCCCTGTGCGTGCGCCCCGGTGAAAGTGACTACGCAAGTGCCAGCAAGGAGCGTTTCGTTGTTTTTTCGTGTGTTTTTTCGTGTTTGCCAAACTCTAATCAGCAAAGTACGTTTTTGAAGCTGGGAAGCTGGACTTGATTTACTTGACATGTTATTTGCCTGTGTACAGGCTTAGTAACTAGTGTGCTTGGAAGTAGCTCGCACATAATTGGTTGCTTGGAAGTAGCTTGCACAGAATCAGTGTGCTTTTGAACTATTTTGTGCTCATTTATAGGGATTGAGAAAAGGTTACTGATTATTTAGTTTTCCTTGTTTTCTATTAGATTGCCGGTATCATTGGGTGGTTCCTCCTCCTCACGTGACTTACCTGCTTCAAAAGGCACGGGCTTGCTCCCCCGTGAAAGTGACAAGGCAAGTGCCAGCAAGGAGCCTGTTTGCCTGTTCGCTGTCATCGCCGGTGCGCAGGCCAGGGTCTCATTTGTGGTACTGGTTGTATGTTACTCCTCCTCTGTTTGGTTTACTGAAGAAATACTCCTTAAAAGAAAGTTTTGGGTGCAGTTAGAACAATGGGCCTCATTACGACCCTGGCGGAAGACCATGGTGCTATTAGCACCATGGTCCATGCCGGTAAGTTACCGACTCCGCCATGGAGAAAGGGGGAATTAACACCCCATTACAAGGTTGGCTGGGCGGTAATTCCCCCTTCCTCCATGGCCCTTCCCCATTCCCATTTTTGCCCCATAGGGCTCTATGGGAATGGGGAAGGCGCTAAGTATGGTGCCGCAAATTGCAGCACTGTAATTAGCACCAAGGTCCCTTTGCGGGTCCCTACTTTAACGGCTGGTCTACACCAGCCGTTAAGGTCGGGTCCCGCAAAGGGACCTCGTAATTAGGTGCTAATAGGTTAACGGCGCCGCAGCCTTTTACGGCGCCGTTAACCCATTAGGGCCTGGGTCCTAATGAGGCCCAATGTCTACTAAACACTCACATAGCCGTACTGGACCCAAAACGAGGAAGGAATCACACAATGACTTACGGTCACATGATGATTTAATATCTGTACCGCTAGTGTTTACTTCTGGCAGAGGAGTTATGAAAATGGCCCAGGATATGCAATTACCCCCCTCACCTTTGACCCCAATGGATACGCTAATTTTGGCTGCAATTGAGAGTGAAAACTCAATATTGCTGATCGAGTCTGGTGTCACTGAGCTTAGTCCTCATGCACGAGAAATGGCAGTTCCTTTTGTGTCCCCGGGAAAAGCAATTGAGGAAATGGCGCGATCAGTATTCTCTCCTAGTTCAAATCTTCAGGCCTTGGATAAACTAGATAGCTCCCTCCTGGCTCTATCACAATATCCTTTGAGTCAGAAGAGAGCATGGGAGATATCTTTGGCACAGAGTGAAGTAAAAGGGTGAGAAGAGGGGATGGGTGAAGTAGAATCTCTCCAGGTAAAAATTTTGGTTGAACTGAAACTTCATACGGTACCGTTAGAAAAATTGATTTTGACAAGGGAAATGAAGAGGGGTAAGGATGAGCAGACTCAAACCCTCAGTTTGTGGGAAACAAATGCCTACTATTGGGACTCATGTTGGGGTGGGGACCTCTCAATAGATTGTATCAGAAAGACAGCAAGAGTGTCAACTCCATGTTTAGGGCGTGGGGGGAATCGAGATTGTAAGGATGCTCACACTAGTACTAGCCCCCTGGGTAAAACCTTGAGCTCGGTGTGTCCCTCCCCCTCCCTTTCAAAAACCAAAGAATCAGTTACAAATAAAAATAAAAATAGTTAGTGTATGACAGGTCAAGGCCAATATAAGCTTGCCAGGAACACCTGGCGTAAACAGATTAAAGAAGACATGGTAAACTCTGAAAGAACCTTGCCTATTGATACATCCGGAGAAGGGGAGTTTCTTTGTAGTCATGAAGGGGGAACCCTGGCTATGGACACTATTCCGGAATCCCTGATAAACAAAAATAAAAATAAATACCAAAAGGGCCCCAATAAAGGGAAGATTTTTGAAAACCATAAGAGCGACATAAAGGGGGATCTTTTCAAATTTTATCCCAAAAAATCATTAAATGAGGTAGAGGGGAAGTTGGCTGGCTTCCCTGTTTTGTCAGGGTCTCTTCTGGCAAAAGACGCGGAGGCACAAAATGTCAATGGTCCAGAAAAGGTAACGGTTAGTATTTCACCAAAAAGAAATATTCCAAGTAAGATGGATGTCATCACAATAGTTACTCCTATGCAGTTTGTGAATCTGTGTGAAAGAGCATCATTGGGGGAGGAACGGCAATTAAGCTCTCATTGGGAAACGTTCGGGGCTACAGGAAGTTCTCACAAGCACACTATGACTACTATGGGTCGGGGTCTCCAAGGCATAATAATATCGGAGAAGGAGAAGGGATCACCTAATTTGAAAATACACTGACAAATTAGTGACTCAAATAAATCAAAGATAAGAGTGGGAGATGATGTTGATATTGAAGACATGATAAAGAAAGTTGCAAGGCAACTAATGGTGGAATGTTCTGAAAAACAAAATCCTCCAACAGCTCAAATGACGATTCCAGATACTCGGATGTTTGAAACAAAAAATCATGAAAGTAAACAAACTTAAGCGGAGAAGCAACAAATGCCTCTCGACCGAGTGCCTCTCTTTTGCTCAAGGAATTTCTGAAACCCAGAGCTCCAAGGTTGGAAGTCAAGTTGTTTCTCAGTCAGTAAATTTGATTAAAAACAGTGAAAGTGAGATGAGTGAAAAATCATTGAGTGTGGTTTGGAAAGATCCAAATGAGGACTCTAGTGTCAATAGTAAACGTCAACATATCTGGAATCAGTCAGTGAGCCAAATATATTCTAACCACAATCATGATGAGCCAGAAGGGAGACACAAGGTGTACAAAAAGGCACAGACTGGTGATCTGAAAATGTACAATGGAGACAACCATGCCATTTGGACTATCCTAGTATCATGGTGTATTATCTATTTGATTATGGGGGGCCTGAGTCTGTACAGGTCTTGAATCTTAGATTTGTTAAATGAGATTCCTACTTTGAGAACGTTGTCCTCTGCGGACATAAAGTTGCTTGACTATATAAATCCTGAATGGATTGATCGTGTAAGGCTTGTACTCAATACCACTTTGGTGTATGATGCACAAACTGAGGCGTTTTACAAATTCGGCTATGACATCTTGTTTTCTCGAAGTTCTTTAAGGGGGGGGGGAAATGACAATATCACTCATGTGAGAAGGTAGACTACCCTGGAGGGTGGTATGCCTATAGCATCTAGTAGCTCTCAGGGGAAGGGGAGGATGAATCAAGCTGGCGTTGGTTGACACTAACACTTAGAGATTCTATCCACCAGTTGAAGGATCTAAAGGCAACATTTTAGTAACCTTGAATTCTCTGTCCTCTTGTGGAATGTGAGGGGTCATGCTCATTTGGAAAATTCTATTGATCTTTGTTCTCAGTTTGCGAAATATTCGCTTTTATGCTTTCAGGAGACGTAGATGACCTCTTCATATTCTTTTAATGGTTTTGACTGTTACTATGAACTAGCCAAATAGGGTGCTATAGGACGTCTTGCAGGCAGCCTCTTGATTGCTGTGAAGTTGGACATCAATGTTAGTGTTATTAAATGTATTAATATTGCTGAAGGAATCTTGGCTCTTAAGTTTGATATTCCGACTTCGAATGGCATTGTACATATACTGTTTATGAATGTTTACTGGTCGCCTAATAACGACTTGGTTTTGGTTCTGGGTCTTGTGAACAATTTTATTGTGGAAGAAATGTCAAACTGTACAGGATTACAAGTGGTAGTTGTGGGTGATATAAATGTACACTTGGAGAGTCTGTGTGTCTCTCCTTTGGTACGAACAGAAGATACAATCTTGGGTACAGAAAAGGCTCAAGGGTATTGGGCACTAAGTTTGGCAGTTAGCGCCACAGGTGGAAAGTTGGTGGAACAGAAGGAACAGTGGGGTGACATTTTTCAAAGTTTGCGGCTAATGTCTGCCAGAGAAATGGAACGGGCTTGCTGTAATATTCCAACCTGGACAGACAGAATTAGGTCATCTGTAATAGACTATATATTCATGACCAAATTTGTGTCTGAAGTTATACTATCATTTTAAATTTTGCCATCGAGTCTGAGTGATCATAGCATGCTGGAATTAGTTTGGGAGTTGGGGGAGAAACGAGAAACCAGATATTGTAATACAACTAATGTGTATGCTAACCAGGCTAAAACAAGGCTTAGTTGGCACCCAGGGAATATAAGGAAAGTTAATGTACTCATTGAGAAAGAAATTGAAAAAAATGACAATAGCCGAAAAACATGTATTGTTTACACACAATGATTTTGGAATGTACAGAAACAAATTAATTGGAGCTGAAGCAAGTAAAACTATTACTAGACGTCAATGGGAAGTTAAGCATAAACATGGGTATGACAACTTTGTAAGAGAAAAGAAAAATTAATGTAATAGGTTGGTCAGACGGTTGAAAAATTCTGGTCTAAATCGTCTAGTAATTAGAGAAGAGATTAAGAAAATAAAGTCACAACGTAAAGATTGGATGAAAAACCATAAGAACGTTCTATTACAGGAAGTGAATGACAAATGTTGGCTACCCTCATAGATGGCTCAAGTAGAAGCTTTTGGCTACTAATTATTAACCTATAATCTAGTGAAAGTATTTCCCAATCTAATCCAATATCAGAACAAGCATGGCTTGCTCCTTTCGGAAAAATTTAGGTGCAAAGTGCTACACCGAAAACTTTGAATTATATCAAGAAATTATCATGGGATAATAAATGTACAGTTTAGGAAATAGAAAATCAAATAAAGAGTGCAAGTTCCTCTCAGGCTGCAGGACCTAACAACGTATCTAATGCGCTGTTCAAGGGGGATAGTGGACTATGGGCTAGAACTCTAACATTTTTGTTTGATGATATTATAACAACTAAAACAGTACCTTCATCTTGGCACTTTTCTTATATTATTCCTATTTATAAACAGGGTGACAAAAAACAGCCTAAAAATTATCGCACTATAGCGATTCTGGAAGCTGATTCCAAAATATTTGCGGGGTTAATCTTAAAAAAAAATCAAGGTATGGTGTGACACAAATAACATCTTATCAGTGCAACAGCACAGCAGTTTGGTTTCAGGAAGCAAATTGGTACTGATACCGGGGGTCTATTACTGACTATTTTACAGCAAAAGGCATGGAGAGTTGGGTCAACTCTGTTACATGTGGCAGCGATTGATCTCTCCATGGCATTTGATCTGGTTGATAGGGATATCCTATGGCAAAAATTGCTAACTTTGGTGATCCCGCAAAGTATATTATCTATACAAATACAACTTCCTGAGGAGTCACAGGTTCTACTACGTTTGAATACTGAGGGTTTGTTAACGGCCCAGATAAAAATTGTCATTGTCTGAGACAGGGGTGCATATTTGCACTGACACTTTTCAACCTTTATGTGTCGGATGCAGTTAATTGCCTCTATGGGACTTTGTTTGCACCTGCACAAGTCAGTGGGAAGAGAGTTGGTTGGTGTGCTTATGCAGACGACTTTCTCCTTTTTGACTTAACACTAAAGGGATTGCAGTATATGATAACAGCTTTTAGTACCTACGTTGGAGAGAACCATTTACAAAAAAATGCAAGTAAAACAGTTATTAATGAAATTGTCAAATTGCAAACTTGTGAAGGACTCTGCTTGGTATATAAAATACGAGAAACTAGAAGTTAAAAATTGAATGAAATATCTGAGATATTCTATTTTTGATAAACTTAAGAAGTGTCAGTATGAAGAACATCTACAGAAGAAAATATCTTTAGAAATTATACAAATGAAGAAAGTAGAACAAAAATATGGAAACATCTCTTTGATTCCACTAGCACGGTTCTATAATTTGAAGGTCATTCCAAAGATTACTTATGGCCTAAAGTTATTTCCGGAAAGTATTATTATTGACATAAAGAATCATGAGTCTGCGATATGGAAGACAATACTATTTTGGCTCCCGAGGTCAATTCCGATTGAGGCATTGCGGTATGACTTGGGACTGTTATCCTTGGGGTATCATGTCCTTTGGTGCCAATTGTCACTGTATAGAAGGTTGGTTCTTGATTCAGGGAATAACCTGTTTAGAATTTTGCATGAGGGATTAAAGGATGGTCACCTACAGGTTGAAACAGTAATAAAATTGCAGGCCCTACGAACTAAAGTACATGAAGAATTGGGACTCAGCACTAAAAACCTCATTGAAAATCTCATACAAGTTAAAATGCTAGTACAGTATGCAGACTGGGCTGCGACGAGTGACAAAGTAGCACCAATGACATTATTTAGTCATTTGGTGACATAGAGGCTTTCTTTTGTAGATTTCCTAACAAATGCTGGAGAAATGCTTTGATGATATTTTGGTACAATGTTTGTTTGACAGGACAGAACGAAATGTATTTTTGTCGATTTAGTAAAGATAAAGAGTTGAAAGAAACACTTGTACATTTATTGTTGCATTGTAAAGCATTAATCCCGGAGCGCATCAATGTGTTCAAAAAGTGTGTTCCAAACTTAGAAAGTGTAAACTCTGATACCCTGTGGTGGAATATATTGCACGGTCCATCTGTATCGCTAAAAATTGCTGTGGTTTATTTTTTGTCCCAGATTTGTGGTCTTGTTTCAATTGGGGTGGTGAGTAGTAATGCTGTATAAAGGTTGCCGGGTGAGGAATAATTGGGTAAACAAGCATAGCAAATATGGAAATTAAGTTATTTTCGTTTGTGCCATACTTCAGTCCGTAGCCTTTTTTTTAAAAATAAGTATTTATGAAGTTTTTTATATCTTTGTTTTACTTTTCTTTTCTTTCTTTTTATGAAGTAATTGTGTCAATGTTGTAATGAAATGTTTAATCTTTGTAAAGATTGGTTTTGTCAATGATGTAATGAAATGTTTTTTGTAAAGATTTGCTTTGCAAATCATAAACAAATAAATGCCCCAGAACACCTTGCACACAGTGATGGTGGGCATGCAGCCAAGAAGGCAAATGGCTGAGGAGCAGAACCTTACCTTTTTATCTAATGGTGTATTCCATTTTAGTTGGAATATTCCCAAATAATATGGATGTTACAGGAAGCCTCTATTTCACCTATTTTGTTACATTTATCCAATGTCATAACTTGCACAAGGTGTAACTTATGCCTAAAACCTTTTTGATCACCAATTATAAAACGAAATGGTACATTAATTGACATAATGTTTCAAAATATAACTGGTAGAAAACAAAAATTGCTTAGCCAGCCACATTTTAATTACCTTCCATTTTATCATTTTCAATCCAACGTGTGTCACACGATGTGTTCAATATAAGTCAGTATTTCAGACCGATTAAATTTGTTCATCATGTTCTCCTGTTATATACAACAAACACTATTAACACCGGAGCCTGCGTTTCTTTTTACAAGGAGTGTGTACAGTTGGGCAATTTTGCTTCAGTTGATCTTGTAGAATGTGTCACTTCATTCCACGAATTTCACAACATGTTCATACCTTGGTAACACTATGAATAAAGAGCCTAGTTTAAAATGTGGTGAAGAGGGAAATGGAGACATAAATGTGATGAAGAATGGCACAGAGCATCTCAGATCATCCACATTAGAAGCAATGATAATGGCCGGTCTATTTATTCGTTTAAACTCTGCATGTTATTTTTTTTTCAAAAATAAAAGAACACCTGGTTCTTTCATTACATACAATTTTCCTTCGGTGAACAGATTGTCGGATGCAAAATTCTTAATTATTTTTCTTAAGGTTGTTTGCAACTTTTTAATTGATTTTTCCACATGTATTACAACTCCAGCAAAGAAATGTACCTTTTAATTCAGGTTAAAGTGTATATTTAAATTAACAATGTATTTATTTATTTGATTGTATTTATTTATTTATATAGCGTGTTCAAAACCCGGAGGTATCAGAACAATGCTTAATTCGTTTCAGCGAGGGCATCATATTGTCAACTTTCAATATTCGTTGGACGCGTCTTCATAATTGTGGGCATTTGAGCATATTCATTGACGCTTCCAATGATTTAGTACAGCTGTGTTCATGATGTAGGTCAGACTTTTTTTGCTTTACTGAGCAATCATCTTTATTGCTATGAACCTTAGTGCAGTGCTTTGCTTCACTAATGCGGTCTCAAGTATATTTAATAAGATATTTGATGAGCAGTCACCTGAGCATCTGTGCGAAATCTATTTGATTAAGGTCATTTGGAAAATGTATCATGTATTGCTTTTTGAATTGAATACACAACTTTTTGAAACCACATGCTGGACTTGCAGGGCTGACTCGCTGACACAGTGCTGATCATGGATTTCCGATGAAATCATGATACTGGCAGCAATATCTCTTGTGTTCATGCTTTACAATCCAAACATACAGCAATTATCGGCTTACAATTTAATGGTGTTCTATAAGAAATTGACACTGGTAGTTCTGATCTCCACCCGTAATTATGCTGTACTGTAAAAGGGGTCCAAATAGTTTGCAAATTCTTCAACTAATTTCTTGATCCAAACCAGATGACAACAACATTGCATAGTGGCACCATTTGCAAATGTTCCTACACTAGTCACTTCCCAAAAGCAGCTTACTTTCAAACTGATGCATACACGTGTTTGTGGATGCGGGGCTCTATTGTTTCCCCAGGGGTATTTCTAAACTTATACATAGATTTCTTTTTTTTTGAAGTTGTTGATGAATAATGTCAAATATCATTAATTCCAGTAAACATTGGAGCGGATGACCCTCAACAGTATCTTTCAAAATCAATGATTTCACTGTGCCCAATTGTTGTCAAGTCTGTAAATCACAACAAAGTCGGTTAATATTAAGTGTGGATAATGTGTGCTTTAAAAAAACAGGTCTTTCAAACCACGCACAAAATATATTTCAATAAAGTTATAACATGTTTTTAAAGAGCCTATAGGAAAAATCAATATATTGAAAAACATGGCAAATTCCAGTCACTACTTGTCTAATTGGAGATCATTTATCATCTTGTATAGCCGAACTCATCATCAGGAAAGCTTATATGTATACACCTTCCTTTGTGTGAACTTTAGCTGATGATTGAAAGGTCATTTGGATATATCATCGACTCCCATGTTATTATATAACTCATTCACATGCTTGACAACAGGTCATACAATGGTACTTCTCAGTTTGAATTCAACATATTTGAATTCATCAGTTTGGGTTAAACATATGTAAATATATAATGGTGCTCAATTCTGAATAAAAGCACTTTAGTCCAAATATTTCACATGCATTTGATGAAGTCAGCATTTGCATTCAATGTATATGTGTGTAGTCTGTTGGCACAATACTTACTCTTTTCTATATTGCCTTAAGTATAGTTGTTATCTTTTTCTTTGATATGTTAATTATAAAATATGTTCTTAGGGGTAGCTGGTGTTGTGTTTGTCCACTCCACTTCCTACTCAGTGTTTTACTGCTGGGCTGGGTCTTAAAAGAAAAGCAAATATGATTAGATTTGCAAACCTAAAGCCAGAAAAACCTGTGCCCTATTCGCCAACAGCATCTAAAAGATGTGCACATTCTGATGCCCTTTTCCACCCCGGTGTGCACAGATTTGGGGGTGTTTCTGCCTATTTCAAGGCACACTCCAAATTCACAAATGGGTTCTACCTTGAAATATGCACAAATGGAACACATTTCCCAGCACCTGTTGTGAACAGACCCAGGGAAACGTGCAAGTCTGATAACAGCGGTTTCATCAGCTGAAATTACAATTGCATTTCTATGTCCAAAACAGGGATAGAAATTGTTTTACTTTTTTGTTAGCATCTGTAAGGGAAGAATGGTCTTTTTGACCCCCCCTGTAAATTCTGTATGGAATGAATCTTATACTCATCCAATGGCGGGAGACGTCCCCACGTTCTGTCCCCTGACGACAGAAGACAGGAGCCATTGGATGACTCATGGGACTCCATTTTATACTAGCCCAAACTCCATCTTTTACTAGGCCGCACAATGATTTCCAAAAGCCATCTCTCCCACTGTCCAGTGCTGCGCACAGCCAGCCCAGCCGCCCCCAACATCTCCTCCACTGTCTGCATTGCACAAGCTCTTTTCTCACGCAAGCCCAGGCGCACATTTTTGCAAACAGGTACACTATTCTTTCTCTTCCTCTGAGATCACTGCCCTGTGTGTGACAGGAGCAGAACCACTGTTGCATGCCCATCCATCTCCAAAAACCTGTCTATGGCCACTCTACCCCCACCTTGAGAAGCCACAGTCCCACAACCTCTCTTGATGAAGATACACATCTGACCCCCACTTTATTAACAGGCCAACCACCCACCCCAGATCTAATCACCCACCATTGTATTTCACTGGTAAGCCTAACACATGTGAGCTTATATTATGAGGCATCAAGCAAAGCAACACATCCAAGGTGGGCACCTGGCCCCGGGCATCCGAGTTTAACAGTCCTTAAGATTCAAAGAGCAAAATCAATCAGATATCAAACAAAATGAACTTCACAGCATCCCCATGACAGTCCACTGTCTCCAATTGTTATTTGTTGCATGCCCTCAGTTCCTGTTTTGCTAAAATATATTAGTTAGCAATGTTTCATCGTGTGTGTCTGACCTTCACCCCACGGAGATGAGCTTAGCTGACCCACGTGCTGCTCGACGAACACCCAAGCCTCGAGCCAATCCAGTGCAACTGTCTCCTATGTATCTATACTGTATCTACATGTTGAGTCTATGACATTTAAGTATTATGTACCTATACCGAAGCGTCAGCATTGACGCGTTGCAATCTTAAAATGTGCTGCCCGTGTAATGTTTACCAGAGTTCTCTGCGTGCATCTTTTATCTGATATAAAACTTAGTTCAACTTGCAATCTATCTCCTGGTCTCATTCCCTACTGTGGTGTGTCCATTTATTCCGAATTTGGGATCTATGTTGGGGGATGAGTCCATTCACATTGCACAATGATGGATTGTTTTTGGGCCCATCACTATGAAATTTGCACCCAGCGCCCAAAGGGATTCTGTTAGCCTTTAATATCTCCCGACCCATATGTATGCATAGGGTGCTGGCAAGCACATGGTTTGCACTGCCACATCCCTCAAGAAATGTACAGGTCACCTTTGTGAATAATTTACATGTGCATCTTTTAAAGTGACATAAGGACAAAAGTGCATCCTCTGCAATATTTTTACTTGTGCCACATTTTCAGAATCTGACCCATAACATTGACTTTGGTACTAAAATGCTCAAAGCGTTCCACGGAGTGTTGATTCATCAGATTCTGAAGTTCGAGAACTTAATGGTGTGTTTTCCCCTTGTGTGAGTGTGGTGTTCCTCATATTGTTTTGCATATTGCTCTATGATATATTGGTATGTTAATGCAAATACATTTTTAAGATTGACTTAACATTTTCTATGCTCAATATCATCCTTAGATTGTGTCAACATTAAAACAGTTCAATATAACAGAAAAGGAGTTAGGGCAGTTACATTTGAAGGCACATACAGCATCATTTTAAAGGTGAACAAAGTGTAAATCAAGGTGTAAACCCAAGGCACAAACAGTTTACGCCCTGGTTTTATACTCTGCCTGGTATTATAGACAGGGGTGTTAACTACTACACTTAACATCTCACAAACAATTCATAACCATAAGGCAGTTTAATCACCTTGTAATTACGCTTCACTTCACACCTCCATTGTATGCCTCACGTTAACAATGGTGCAATAATGCAACACCCTTCCACTTCATTTACCAACCACTTCATTTACTTCACTTCAATTTGGAGCTGCAAAAAAGGACTTTAACAACGGTCAGTAAACCAGCACAACAAGCACATCAACCACCCTAAAAATGCACACATGAACAAAAAACATGAATTAGGGATTTGGAACAGCACATACAAATAAGACAATCGTATTCAGCAGCAGGAGCATTTTTGCAACTTTTCAGCCAACTAAGGATGTAGGCACAGTAGCAACAACAGCAGACTGCCCAGCAGTCTGCAACTAAGGTGCTCTGCAGCCAACCCATCCAGCTGCACACAAGGCCCCTGGGCAGGCAACATACCAGTCTACACCTGGGGTACCCATAGGCAGCCCATTAGAGGGCAATGCAGGCCCCCTGCAAGAGAGTCAGTACAAGAGGAGGGATATTAGTGCTTGAAGGCCCGACGCACATTGGGTGTACAGGCTCAGGTTGGCCCACCATGACATCACAGACCAGCAGGTCCTGTCTGCCTAGTTCCTGGACCTATGTGCATCTACAGCCTCTTGGCAGAAATTGAGTGCTACTTTGAGCAAAACAGGCACCCTGAAATTATTATCACTCATGTTACAGTTCCTTACACATGTTACAGTTCCTTACAGTGCTCCTTTTCTGTGCCACAAGTACTATTCCGCACACCATGGACTTGGCACATGACATCATCCAGCCATGCGTATCCCACATCCTTTCACAGGTGTTGTCCACCATGATGCAATGGGTCCAACAACACATATCTATTCCCACAGACCTACTGTCCCTAAATCACATCAAATACCAGATGTGCACTTTTGTGAGCTTCCACAATGTGGCCAGGTCAGTGGACTACATGCATGTGACCTTTGTACCACGTACAGCAAGAGAGAAGGTTTACTGAAACAAACAAATGCAACACACGATCGATGTGTAGAACAACTTCGATGCTGGCCTGCTCTTCTCTCTGTTGTGCCAGATTTCCAAACTCCACCCATGACTCCATAATCCTGGCTCAAAGCAATCTGCTGTTCATCATGAAGGGATTACAGCAATGCCAGGCATGGCTGCTGGGTATGTATAAGAAACCCTTCACTTTCAAAAATAAATGCCACTACAATCCTAGTCCACATGTGATCCAACTGCACCCCACTGTGTACACAACACACACATATCACTTTCTGAGTGTGTGCACAACGTGGGTATCAATGGAATTTAGTTTTGGTGTGGCACCCCAATGGAAGATATTTCTGCTCTGGAAAGGTTGTCTGGGGTGGGAATAATGTATGAATAGGCACACAGACCCCACAAGATATATTATTAATGCCTATTGGGGCCACCTTATGATATGAAAGGAGTCAGGGAGGGGGTCAGCATTAGCAGAGGATACTAGATAGACCAGGTAACACCATTGCAAGAGGAGCGAGTGAGTGATGTGGGGAGATGAAATGTACCATAAAATCAAGGGGGAACAGGTGACAGAAATAGCTGGTAAGGGTGGAGCAGCAATAGCTCTAGTTGATCACCAGTCAAACATGACCTCAACATCCTAATTGGTATCTGAAGTGAGGGTAGGTGTCAGTGTACATGCAGAAGCCTACACTGTAGCGACTACACCAAGAAGGATTGCACTTCCATTATTGCCCATGCCTGTTGCCAGGGTCATGTGGATCCAAACAGAAAAATGACATAAGATGTGTACAATACAACTAGAGAGTGCTGTTTTCTGGCCTGTGGGCAACATATGGGTGGGGTAAAGGACAGCGTGCCTATAGGAAGAGATGAGATGGTGAGGTATGCAGAGGATGTAAAAAAGGAGTGAGGTAATTTAAAACAGAAATCAAATCAAAGCAGAAGCGGTATTAAAGCATGCATTGGGGGAACAACAAACATTGATTCAGTGGGGAGTCATGACTCTGCACAGAGGTAGAACAAGGTGATTGAGGACAGGAATTAAATGGCAATGTAAGAATACATAGGAGTGGAAGGCTACAGGCTAACCAAAGAAAGGAAAGAGCATAGAACTGGTGCACTTATGTATTGGTAATTGAGGGTGGCATGTGGCCATGGGCCTCATTACGACCCAGGCGGACTTCGCGGTGCTAAATGCACCGCGAAGCATGGCGGAAAGCCGCCGATAGCGCCATGGGGGTTGGCGGATTTACCGCCCCATTCCGACCTCGGCGGAGCGGTAAATCCCCAATCCCCATTCTGCCCTTCCCCATTCCCATTTTCGCCCCATAGGGTATAATGGGAGTGGGGAAGGAGTTAATTACGCCACCGTAAAATACGGTGGCGTAATTAACAACGAGGTCCCGTAGCGCCATGGTTTTCTCCGGCTGGTAAAACCAGGCGGAGAAAACCTCCATGGCGCTACGGGAACTCGTAGTATGGCGGAGAGGTACGCCATGCACTACGCTGGCGTAACACCCTCTCCGCCAGGGTCCTAATGAGGCCCCATGTCTTTGTAACACAACCCTTTTATGTTGAAGTACACAATGCAAGATGGGGCTGAATGTCACCTTGGAGGTGGCCATGCCCAGAAAAGTAGGCTTACGACCAACACCAATAAGGACCTCAAAGGGACAGAGCAGCCTTCACCTTTCCTCATTTCCAATTCCCCGTTTTGCATGTGCACTCGATACCTTAAGAGGCAACTAACAAGATTTAGCATGTGGCCTGTAAAAAAGTATCATAATGCCAAACAGCCTTCTATGGGTCCCAACTACCGCAATAACATGCAAGTGAATTAGTTTGAAACATGATAGATGGCACATTGGCAAAGTCATGTCCTAATGATGGGGAGAGTATGCTATTACTGGGGCCAGGAGAGATGTAACACACATGGCATGCAGTATGGGACATGTACAACAGGTACCATTCACACTCTGTGAGTAGTACCACCCCTTATACATCAGTAATCAGTACTATAGGTCACATATTGGAAAATCAACATATGATTCCAAAGCCAAGACATAAATTTCAAGGAACAACACTGAGACAGGAATTCCTGTTGTTCTAGTAGGAATCCCACAACACCACCTCTAAGCATTTGCCGGTACACTGCACACATACATCTGGCCCAACTCACACACAAAGACATGAGTCTCACCTGTCTTTCCTTGACTACTGCAAAGCATGGCCACATGCATTTTGTATGTTCACAACCACAGAAATGTATGTTCCACACACATATTCATTTAGGGTAACATTGACAATTTGCACAGAGAACAAATTGAATTACCACAATTGCTATTCTTTCTGCTACACAGGTGATGCTTGATAACCCATGCATCCACCCTGAACCTGATGAAAATGGAAGAGGACCGTCGAAGCCTGTTCTTGGAAGGTGGCCAATCCCAGTTTCCATGGAGGTGGTGTTGCAAGATTCCTACATGCCATGGGTAAAGATTGTTCCACAGGAGCGTCAGTGTCCTCCATCATCACCAGAATATCCCCAACACTCAGCCATGGTGTCTGAGGTTCAGCCACATTGACAATGTCTGTTGATTTTGCTGAGTCCCCCTGGTCACCATGGCTGTGAAGATGCTGTCTCTTCCTGGTTGAATGTTAGATGTTGATATTTCGCTGATGGGTGATGGGACTGTGCCAGATAGAGCATCTGTCTCTTCACCCAAGTCAGGTTCAGAACTGCTTGCCCCCGCCATTATTGCACCACCGTTGTCACTGTTTCCATCTCCATTGTCTCTCTCCTCAGGAGTTTCCTTGTCACGCCCTGTGGTTCATCACAGGAACCCATGGGCCAGGTTCCTTGGGACACTTTCTATAAGGCACATATGTATGGAACATTGTGCTCTAGCACCTTGAAGCGTCTCATGTGCTAGATGGCATTACCAATAATAATCTCAGACCCAAATAACCGGACATACTCAAAGAATACTTTATTCTCAGCATAACATAAAGTAGGACAATCTGGCAAACAACAAACTGTAGTCCACACACTCACACTTCAATTTTGACTACGGAAAGTCTTTATACCTCAATATGCATCATCTATGATGTCATTCCACATGGCAAACTGTTAAACCTATTGAGGGGAGGGATTGGTTAAGGGAACATATTTACCTATATATTTACATAAATATCATATAAGTATTAGTAATATTACTGGATGTCCCTTATCTAATAGGCACACCTTGAATCACCTCTAAATATGTATAATACAGATTATAGCAGAATAACAGTAGCAGGTTCACCTGTGCAACATTGTATAGGGTGCAGCTACATAGACACTCTGATTGGTTGGCCTTCTCTACCAACCTTGGACCTTTGGCTCGTTAGCAGCACGTAAGCAAAATGAAACTCAGGTGCAGAGAGCAATGTCAGACTGCTGGCCACTTGCCCAATTAGTCCATCTTCTCTCATTAGTCAGGCCCCAAGCCAAGGCTTCTTCTTCATAGGTGATCTTGCAATTATCTTCATCTGGAGATTAATGAAAAGCCCTTGTTTTGTACTTCTGAGTTACGTTTGAGGAGACCATGATTTTGTGCATTTTGACCTTTTATTTATTGCTTTTTGATTTAATTAAACTGGGTGTCATTACTCCTCTTGGCCTCTGGAGACTTGCACACTCTACCTTGCAAAGGCTATTCGAATCTTTGGTTGTCTGAGTGCATATCATCTCTCATACACACAATGTGATATTGGGATAATACCTGGTGTCCCACATAGGGCTCATTTCCTGCTGTTCCAATGTGATGGAATTGAGCGGGTGGGAGCTAGGGATGACATGTCTACCTGCTCCACTACAACATATCTCCCTGTTGTCAATCAATTTGTAATGTTTATCTCCTGCATCATGTTATAATCCTGGGGTGACAGTTTTCCACGGGTTGGAATGTGTAATTATGTTTTAAGTGGGATTGAATGCCTGCACAGGTAAATGGACTGTGAGCATGCATGGGCTCATCCTGGTATACATCCAATGGTGACATGCTGGTAACGGGTGACATGCATACATTTGACGGTAGAGGGCTGCCCATATGATAAATGCAGGATGCACATTGGACATTGGATTGGGGAGTAATTCTTGTGGCTACCGTTGGTCCAGCAGTTACACATACATATTTACATTGAGAATACAGCACATACAAGCAACCCTCTATGTTCCCCAGTTCCTGGGACCACCCCAAGGCAATTGACATAAAGACACTGTTAGGTTTCTGAGCAACCTTCTGCATACTTTATATCCGCTGTGGTACATGGACCTCCATTGAGTTGCCTTCCATATAGGGTGAATCATACATCTGTCATCATTACACTGTGAAGAGGAAGGACTGTGAAGGTGAAGGGGTTTGGCATGAAGAGCCACACAAGGACATGTTTAACCGCTCAATTTCTTTCACACGTAAGCACGTGGCAATGGTTTGTTGTTCTTCATTGGTTCTGTTCATGGCATCAGGGTGTACATGCTTGGGGTGAGGTTAAGCAATTTCCATGCACGATGAAGACCGTTGCTTGATCAGCAATGTTGTATTCTGTGAATGCGGCATTATGCAATTGTGTGGCAAGAATAGTGTGATTGAGGCCCGGCTCCATCAGGGGGGCCAAGGGGGCCAGGCCCTCCCAATGCCAGCTCCTGGCGCCCCTAGAAAGCAGGGCCGGACTGGAAAGCAAAAGAGGCCCTGGTAAATGTGATAAAATTGGCCCCATATTTTGCTGCATTCGCGAGCAGTGTTAGTGCACAGGAAATTATTACTGCCCTAAACAAAAGAGGGCTGGTCGATTCGATCATATTGAAAACAAGTATTGGCAATGCCAACCGTTTGTGTAGGCATGGGGAGAGCACTTTCCAAGCACCGCCGTACGGATATTAACTGCCCATTAATGGTAGCAGGTGCAAAACGGTGTGAGTGCCTGGGCACCTATTAGCCGTGCCTGGCAAATGCCTAATACTTATACACAAGCCAAAACTGTTAGCTTTACCAGTGTTCATTTTTAACAGGACTTAAGTGAAGGGCATGCATAGTGCTTATAAATCGAGTGGCTAAAAGCAGACCTTGTGAAGACACTTTTATTACACCAGTAGTCAGTTTAAAACTCCAATTTAGTCATTAACTCTCAGAAGGCTGCTTCAAGAAAACACTGGCAGGAACTTTGAGTGCAAAGTGTGATTGATTTAAGTTCATTGATTAAAGCAAAGTCAAGGAGTTCTCTGGCTGATGTGTTTTTGGCAGGGAGGGATGGGAACTGGGTGGGAATATCCAATAGGTATTATCATGGGCAGTCAATGGGTGGGCAAATAACCAAACAACAATTACACGCTGGGTGTCCCTCCTCATAGCTAATTTCTCCCCATCTATACTTTAATGCAATAGTTTTGGTTTATACCTGGTGCAAGCGCCATCTAGAAACCCAAACTAATAAAAAGACAGCACAGAAATGAGGATAAGAGAGTGTGTAGTGAATATTACAGCAGTGGAATATCACGGGATGGGGGTGTGATGGCAAATGTGATTGTTAAAGCAGATGGTGAAATATTATAGCATAGGGCTGGACAATTTTGGCACAAATACATATCATGTCGTGGGTGGATTGAGGTTCATTAGTACCGACACCGACAGCAATCCCCTTTGTGTGCTCCAAACATTACTTTTGCCCGTTCTGCTGCCAGTCCATCAGGGCACCCATTTTTGTTTGTTTAATAATGGGCAGGTCATGCTGGCTTTATGTCGGGCTAAGGGATTACATAATATGGAAGGGGATTCGTCTTATGTGGAAGAAATATTACAGCATGGGGCTGGGGTTTTACACACGAGGGGAACCATCGTGCAGTGGTGGGCTGGAGGATTACACAGCATGCACAAGCTGTGGGGTGGGCTGCTCAGCGCAGCAGGAAGACAACTGCACAGGCAGGCAGGCACCATGAACCAGCCGGAGAGATATGAAATTGCCATCAGAGTCCGGAGGATTGGGGAGATGGAGGGGAGGACCGAGAGTGTTTGGAGCAAGGGCATGGGCAGGTCATAGTGTACTAGCCGACGATTGCTGAGCAAGGAGACATTTAGTGCAGGTGTTTTTGGGAAATCACACCACACTGACATATTACAGCACACAGGATGGGGTGTTAAAGTGCAGGAAGAGAGGTGCACTCCACACAGAGTAACTGTACCAGCAGAAAAGGCCAATGTTACAGCGGGAAGTGGATGGTGCAGCAGACAGTAAGAATATTACAGCACGTGGCTGGAAGAGTACATCACTGGGAGAGCACACTACCCCCACTGAGAATGTTACAGCACAAGGGGGTAAGCATTGTGCTAAGTGCCACCTGCAGGCCCAAGCCGTCATCTGCACACCCTGCAGACCCCCCTCCCCAGCTAGAGAAAGTCTGGAATCGCTGGAATGTGTTATTGTTCTCACAGAGATAGAGGGGCCGAGAAGCAGAAATGCCACGTTATGGCACCCAAAATACAACCGGATAAGATAAGGGGTTGGTGGAGGGGGGTGCTGAAATACACACCCCCACACACAAACAACTCCTCCCTGTCCAGAAACAGCATAACCTTAGACATGGTTATCAGGGCCAACTCTGGGGCCATGCAGACCTCTTCACCTACCACAAGCATGAAAGATCAGCCAGCGACTGGCCAGGATTGAGGTCCATTGGCAGAGCTTTGTGGGAGTGAGTGTGATGGAAGGGTTGAGTTACACTGGTAGGGCTGCGTGTGAAGAAGCCACTGACTGTAATGGAACAACAGGATGGGTTGTAGGCCAGGATGGAGGGTCCATTGGCAGATCTGTGTGTGAGCGTCTATAATGACAGAGGTAGGGGCTTCTTTAGGTCATGGTAACATACATTTGTAGAGGTGGGTGTGAGTGGCAGTACTGGATTAGCAGTTTAGTTTGGTCTTGCATAGCAGAGCTGAAGTGCATTGTAATAGGTCTACGGGTTGCCAGTATTCCCACTACACCCTGACAACCATCACCATTCGGGGCCACGGGATCACCGCACAAGGAGCGGATATTAGGTAAACAGGGTGCTCTTTTACAGTATAGCACAGGCAGGGAACATTAAAGCACAGGAAGGGGAATGTTAGAGTTTGTGGAGAACGTATTACATGACGCCGGCCAGTAAATAATTACAGCACACGGGGAACACATTGCAGCAGTGGTGGAGAATATTACAGTCCATGGCATCAAAGTAAGAAAAAAGTTCAGCACTTGCAAGCGGGATTGCAACACAAGGAAAACATTGTAGCATGATGGCTAGAAAATATTACAGCACATTGGAAAAGGTTTACAACATAGGATGAGAGTGAGTTTCAGAAGCACTCGGCAGAATGGGAGAGGGGAACACACATACAAATAATCCCTTACCTTTCAGGTCTGCTACTGCCCTCAGCTGCTCACAGCCCCAGACACAGCCTCACTTGGGTCACCTGCTGCTGTCTACTGATGGAGGCAGTGCGGCCCGCCTCACCTGGTTGGTTGGCTGTCTTTCTTGCATCTGTCAGAGCACACAGTGAACACCGGCACAGCACATGGCATGGGCCCGGTACCAGCACAGCACTCAGACCGTCTGTCGGCAGTGTCTCTCAGGTGGCAGTGGGACGTTCAATCACGGGCTCTGCAACACCTGTGCATGCGACTCGACAGCACAGAGCATACTAGGGCACCTGCGGTTTCAATGCGCACGCACCCTAGTGCGACGAGAGTGCAAGCCCCAAAATCCATGGGCAGGGTCGGGCCTGGCAGGCAAATAAATCATGCAGCGAATGGCCAGACCCAGGCTGGCCTGTATGGATGCATATCCCGGGATGGCGAGTGACAGTTTAATTTTGAGTCCCCATGTATCCTTCCCCAAGAAAAGATGCCCAATGGCCCGAGGCCTACCAGGGAAACTCCTGGCGTCCCGGTGGGTCAGTCCAGTCCTGCTAGAAAGGAGGCCTTGTCAGTGGTGTGAGGTTTCCTTCCTTTTTTTCTTTTTTTCATCAAAAGATTTAATGTATTTTAACTATACGCAACTAAAAAAAGAACTAAAAATAATCATTAACCGCCACTGGGACCCGGGGGATTGAGGGGAGACTACGGAGGTACAAACAGGTTGGGGGGGGGGTTTGAGGAGCTGCACTGAAGGTGCCTCAGTCAGGATTTGTTTGCTTGCTCTGGACAATGATTTATGCCCCACAGCCATGAAAGCAGAAATGACCAGGGATATGGAGGGCCATTCACACCTTTAAGTAATGTAGCACACCTGCTCAAGCAGGCAGCCTACAACTGTCTAGCAAGATCCTGCGTTTTCAAACCTCTCATTTATAAGGTAGCTATTGTTTCAAACCTATCAAGTAGATTTCTGTAATTGAATGTAGGTTTTTATGTGCGTGAATAGAACTGTTGTTCCAATCATGCCTAATAAGATGGTTAACTGTAGAAATACATTGCGGGTTATGATGCTTGGACACAGATTTCTACACCAAGTGCATAAACGGCTGAGGACCCTCACTAGTTACATTCACTGGAACACAAGATAGCAAACGCATTTTTAGGCCTTGTGGTCCACCAGTTTGGGATGATTCGTAAATAATGGCTAGAAGCCTGAACAAAGCAATGGCAGTTGTTAAGATTGATTCAGAGACTTACATCCATCAGACTGAGAGCCCTTACAAATTCCATTCAAAGCATATATTCTGCTGCATGAACTACTTGAGTATAAGTGTAACAATAAGGTTGGTAGTAAGAACAATGTAATTCTGGAGGAGAGAGTGTAGTAAAACCAAAGTGATTTGATGTAAGGTGTTGAAGTAGGCTATTAGGTGTAAGCCAGCACAATTACATGGGACCACAGATAGGATGGATTCAATGGACGTGTTTGGTCGCTTACCCATCCATTGCCATGTTAATCTCTATGGTATTCCCACCAAGTACCTGCCCCCTCCCTGCTGAAACATACCCTCTTGGGTACCCTTTTAGCTAGCTCTGTCACAAAGCAACATTAAACTTTGTGCTGTATTGGGCCTGCTTGTGTTTTATCTAAGCATTCTTTTGAGTGTTCAATGACTAAATTGCCTCTATAAATGAGCTCCTTTTGTAATAACAAATCTCGTAACATGGCATGCTTTCAGCCAGTAGATTTAAAAGCAACATGGCATACTCACATCTGTTCCTTGCATTGGAATCCTAAAACAAGCAATTACAAAGTCAACCGTTTTGACATGTGTATAAGTAGTACACAGGCATTTTCCAGACAATGAAATCATAAGTGTAGGTACTCACACCATTTTCTAGATGTTCCCACTTTATTGCCAGGTGGTACTCTTATGGCAGTGCCTGGCAAATGCCTTTGCCATGTCTATTCAAAAGCCCTAACTGTTGGTTTTGCCAATGTGTGTTGGTTTCAGTTTATCTCCCTAAGTGAAAGTATATATGCCCTGATGTGCATACAAAAAGGTCTCCAGATGAGATTATGCTTTTGTTAATTATTATGACAAAATACTAGCTCATGTTTGTTTCAAACAGTGTACAGCCCTGGCATTACGACCAGCTCACATACAAAATGTTTCATACATGATTATGCTTTTGTTTTCTACAACCAGTATTTATTGTGACAAAATACCAGTTCATGCACTATTGACGTTGGTTTGCCTGAGGACTGACGCCCCAGAGCTATGCATGCACACCAGCACTCAGACACTGCCCTTTTGCACATGCGCGATCGCGGCGCCCTGCCTTAGCCTCGTTCTGGTTAAATAACTGTCCACTCATGCGCACAACAGCCTGCAGTGACATAGCTCCTTCTCAGTTCGGCACAGGTAAGACTCAGTCCGCTCACTTTCTTGATTTACTGCCGTTTTTATCAGCGCTAATTCATCACGCGTCTGGGCTCTCACACTCTTTGATCCCTGTTTGATGAAATCCACTCTAACACATTGTGACCTAGTCACCTTCTTTTGGCCGCCATTAAAATTTACAGGGCATTTATAATAACAACCCTCCTGAACTCCTGCACCAATCGCACAGTCACGGCTAAGTTTCTTGCATTTTGATGCTTTTCCATTTTTAACACTTTGTGACCCAGTCACGTCTCTTTGGCCGCTTTTGACTCATGTTAACCAACCCTCCTGCACCAATCGCATAGGCACGGTTATCTGCCATATTTATGCATTCAAAACTCATGAAGGTCATTCACTTTGATGGACCTTACTCGAAAACTAATCACCAACCCACGCAAGACAAGAGCTTACCTGTACCTCAACCTTTTCTTGCACTAAGCGCTTCCCACCGCCATGTACCCAATTGTCATTTTTGACCCCCTTCCAATTAGATTCGGGCATCTGACTTCCGCAGACTGCCCCCCCCAGCCGTAATAATCAACAGCTGGGAAAACAAGACCACCGCCATGGCGTCAACTTACTTGCACATGGTAGGTCGACTCCTTGCAGCTCTACTTTCATTATCTGGCAATTCTTGCATCACTGTATCTAAATGCGTTCTCCATTCTTAAACTATAGGATGACACCCATCTTACTTAACCAAGTCCGACCACGACTTGATATCCTGAAGACAGTTCGGTACAACTTTGCAGCGCTGCTCCATTTCATCCAGCCACTGCCCTTTGCCATCAACCTACCGAACCAGAAACACCAATTAATGTGTCGACAATGTTAATGTATTGTGAATGTAAACAATACATGGAATAGTTTGTCACTATTTATTACTAACCCACCGATATGCAGACTATAAATGTACTTCAGTATGCATATATTATGTGCCACGGCACATAAAGAATTCTGTAAATATGTCTTCTTGTTAAAATAAACCTTCCTGTTTTTTGTACCTTACGGTGATCTCTTTTTCGAGCTTGTACTCTCCTAGCTCTCCTGCAAGGAGTATTGTGACCCCCCTGTCACGCCTTTGGCCTGGGTAGCCGTTGACTCTACTCCCCTTTTTCTCTGTACCTCTCAACCCTCTAGAGTCAGGCCCCCAAAAAAAGAGGGTTCCGCCCATTTTTTCTTCCTTCATCATCCTCAATTCTCCACAGCCAGGCCAGGAAGACATGGTGGGGGTAGGTGGGAGTGATTGTAAATGGGAATGCTAGCAAGGGGGAGCTGATGGAAGGTGACAGAGGGTGATATTGCCACACTATTTCCTCTGCTTTTCTTTTGCTCTGTGATGTTTTTTTATATCTCAATTATAGCAGTATGTTGAAAAAAATTACAAAACATATTTCTTAGGGTCTGAATAATTGTGATTCATCTCTCAGACTCTTGTTTAGGGCAATACACAGCTTTCATTTTTCATTTTTGGCAAATGAGATGGGGGAGCATATAGAAGATGAAGTGAGTAATCAATGGAAGGTCAAAGTAGTGATGGAGCTTATGGAAGGAAACAAAGGAGCAACTGGAGGAAGAGAGCAGAAGAGTGTGGAAGGGGTACTGGAGAGCCTGTGATTTTGGGAGGGATGAGCAGGTGGAAGACGAGAGCAGGTTTCCCATTTGAACAAATTGATTGAACCTGGGCAAATCACCTCATGTCAGCAAAACCTGGTGAGGAGAAGCAGGCTGTTTCCAGCTAGAGTCATACCCCTGAGAATACAGATCCAATAGTAGAAAAAGACAACTTAAATAACATGTAACATTTGTTGCACTCATGACAGCGATTAACGACTCCCACCATAAGCTCCACACCCATGCCCCACCTACCCGGGACCATCTGTCAGCCTTGCCCAAAGATTCATTTGGCATAAATCTTCCACGGAGTTCAATCCCAACAAGCATCTTTATCAGACATTCAAGTTGTCTTGTGGGTAAATATGTCAACCCGGGTCCTAACAACCTGGGTTTGAATCCAGGCTTCTGCACCTTATGAAGCAGTCTAACAATCTGAAGAAGCAAAGGGCAAATAAAGGGCAAATGGATTTTTCAGATCCAGGAAGACATTTTTTGTCGGATCATGAATCTGAGAAAAGTTTGGCCCCCCCTGATCACAAACCTGGCCCATCCATATACAAATTCCTGGAGCCGGGCCTGGTGTGATTGCTGATGCCATTTACAACATCTTACTACCCCTATATGTTTCCGCAGGGGAAGATGCAGAAAGCTGATGCACCATTTTCAGTTCCTACTCCTCTTACCCTGAAATGTGAATCAACCCTGTCTGTTCAGGGTGTTGAGGTAAAAGTGTTGAGCGTCACTGGAGGGTTTTCCGACAAATAGGTTGCTGGGGGCCCACTGGAGACTGGATTGATGTTTGGCAACATTCTTGATTACAGCACACCTTGGGGAATCTATTAATGACATAAGTGGATGCATGTTCCTGGACACTATGCCCTGCCCCTTACAAGGATGCCTTCTTTCCACACATCGCATTCAGCCACAATTGAGGATTGTTGCTGGTGTGGCAATGGGCACGTTTATGAATTTGGTGGCATCATTTGGCAACTTACCAATGGAATGTTATGTTCTTGGTCCCTTATAATGATTGCATCACCTCCTTGGGTATCTTCATGCACCAGTACTTGTTCATATAGATGTTAATTGTGACCCAATCCATGGTACTATCAAGACCGTGATCTGTGGGGTAGAAAATACATGGTCCCAATGCAAGAATGCAAATAGATCATTGGGAAACGTCAAAGGAGAAGAAGTTGATGTGGTACATGCATCATCACAACATGCTGGACGACAAAAAAATAATGGTGGGTGTTGTTATGGTCGAGGTCTATGTATAGTTCTCTGTTTTTTCACCACATTGACACATATTGAAAGGAAGTAGTGAGACTGCTCGATTGACTCACAGGCCATCACTGGTATGGTGGTTGCATTATGCCAAGTCATGTTGCGGGTGCATGACTGCCTTCTGGAGTGCTCTGGTGTTCATATTGGATCCTCGACCACCGATAGCCAGAGGGTATTCTGCCAACGCTTTTTCCCATCTGAGGAGCAGGTGAGTGTGCCCCCCATCTGCGACCCTTTTTCCTTGTTTTTTGGTGTTTGATTGCTGCCCCAGGCCCCGCGTTGCCCCGTGCTTCCCGGCCTCTTCTTCCTGGTTATCCCTCGCCCGCCCGCCTCCCAGCCTGCCCCCCACCCCTGATTGGCTACTGGCAAGCGGTCGCCTGGGTCTAGCGAGCCGTTCGGTGCACCCACTCCTCTTTCCCATCTGAGGGGCAGGTGAGTGTGCCCCCCATCCGCGACCCCTTTTCCTTGTTTTTTGGTGTTTCAATTGCTGCCTCAGGCCCCGCGTTGCCCCTTGCTTCCCGGCCTCCTCTTCCTGGTTATCCCGCTCCCTCCCGCCTCCCGACCCGCCCATCATGCCCTTCATCACTGGTCCTCCCAGGGCAGCCCCCTGCCCGGCAGCCCCCAGCAGCTAAGGGCCCCAAGGCCAAGGGCGGCTCCAACAGAGGTGGCTCCAAGAAGTGTCAGCAGGTGTCCGCAGGGGAAGCCAAGGAAGCCACCAGACACCGACAAAACCGTAAGTCTTGGCTAGGGTGAGGGGTAGAGCAATTACTCTACTCCAGAAAGCTCCAGCCACTCTAACCTACCTTTCAATGGCCTGCAGCCTGATGTCAACCAGTGATTGTTAGCATATGCCACACTTAGATGGAATCTCTAATAGCCTCTCTGAGAAAGCTGAATTTAGAAGTGTACCCAATTGCATTTAGAAGTTGTGACCAATAGCCTCTTTGAGAAAGTTGAATTTAGAAGTGTATCCAACTGCATTTAGAAGTTGCGGCCAATAGCCTCTCTGAGAAAAGCCGAATTTAGAAGTGCATCCAATTGCATTTAGAAGTGTACCAAATTGCATTTAGAAGTTGTGACCAATAGCCTCTTTGAGAAAGTTTAATTTAGAAGTGTACCCAATTGCATTTAGAAGTGTATCCAACTGCATTTAGAAGTTGCGCCCAATAGCCTCTCTGAGAAAGTTGAATTTAGAAGTGTACCTGATAGGATTTAGAAGTTGTGACCAATAGCCTCTCTGAGAAAAGCCGAATTTAGAAGTGCACCCAAGTGCATTTAGAAGTGTACCCAATTGCATTTAGAAGTTGTGACCAATAGCCTCTTTGAGAAAGTTGAATTTTAGAAGTGTACCCAATTGCATTTAGAAGTGTACCCAATTGCATTTAGAAGTTGCGCGCAATAGCCTCTCCGAGAAAGCTGAATTTAGAAGTGTACCCAATTGCATTTAGAAGTTGTGACCAATAGCCTCCTTGAGAAAGTTGAATTTTGAAGTGTACCCAATTGCATTTAGAAGTAGCCTCTCTGAGAAACCTGAATTTAGAAGTGTACCCAATTGCATTTAGAAGTTGTGACCAATAGCCTCTTTGAGAAAGTTGAATTTTGAAGTGTACCCAATTGCATTTAGAAGTGTATCCAATTGCATTTAGAAGTGTACCCAATTGCATTTAGAAGTTGCGCCCAATAGCCTCTCTGAGAAAGTTGATTTTAGAAGTGTATCCAACTGCATTTAGAAGTTGCGCCCAATAGCCTCTCTGAGAAAGTTGATTTTAGAAGTGTACCCAATTGCATTTAGAAGTTGTGACCAATAGCCTCTTTGAGAAAAGCCGAATTTATAAGTGCACCCAAGTGCATTTAGAAGTGTACCCAATTGCATTTAGAAGTGTACCCAATTGCATTTATAAGTTGTGACCAAAAGCCTCTTTGAGAAAGTTGAATTTAGAAGTGTGCCCAATTGCATTTAGAAGTTGCGCCGAATTACATTTAGAACTGTACCCAATTGCATTTAGAAGTTGCGCCCAATAGCCTCTCTGAGAAAGCTGAATTTAGAAGTGTACCCAATTGCATTTAGAAGTTGTGACCAATAGCCTCTTTGAGAAAGTTGAATTTTGAAGTGTGCCCAATTGCATTTAGAAGTAGCCTCTCTGAGAAAGCTGAATTTAAAGGTGTACCCAATTGCATTTAGAAGTTGCGCCCAATAGCCTCTTTGAGAAAGTTGAATTTAGAAGTGTACCCAATAGCATTTAGAAGTGTACCCAACTGCATTTAGAAGTTGCGCCCAATAGCCTCTCTGAGAAAGTTGATTTTAGAAGTGTATCCAATTGCACTTAGAAGTTGTGACCAATAGCCTCTTTGAGAAAGTTGAATTTAGAAGTGTACCCAATTGCATTTAGAAGTGTATCCAACTGCATTTAGAAGTTGCGCCCAATAGTCTCTCTGAGAAAGTTGAATTTAGAAGTGTACCCGATAGGATTTAGAAGTATACCCAATTGCATTTAGAAGTTGTGCCGAATTGCATTTATAACTGTACCCAATTGCATTTAGAAGTTACGCCCTATTGCCTTTGAGAAAGCTGAATTTAGAAGTGTTCCCAATTGCATTTAGAAGCTGTGACCATGAGCCTCTTTGAGAAAGTTGAATTTTGAAGTGTACCCAATTACATTTAGAACTGTACCCAATTGCATTTAGAAGTTACGCCCAATTGCCTTTGAGAAAGCTGAATTTAGAAGTGTACCCAATTGCATTTAGAAGTGTACCCAATTGCATTTAGAAGTTACGCCGAATTGCATTTTGAAGTGTACCCAATTGCATTTAGAAGTGTATCCAACTGCATTTAGAAATTGCGCCCAATAGCCTCTTTGATAACGTTGAATTTAGAAGTGTACCCGATAGGATTTAGAAGTTGTGACCAATAGCCCCTCTGAGAAAGTTGAATTTTGAAGTGTACCCAATTGCATTTAGAAGTGTACCCAATTGCATTTAGAAGTTGCGCCGAATTGCATTTATAACTGTACCCAATTGCATTTAGAAGTTACGCCCAATTGCCTTTGAGAAAGCTGAATTTAGAAGTGTACCCAATTGCATTTAGAAGTTGTGACCAATAGCCTCTTTGAGAAAGTTGAATTTTGAAGTGTACCCAATTACATTTAGAACTGTACCCAATTGCATTTAGAAGTTACGCCCAATTGCCTTTGAGAAAGCTGAATTTAGAAGTGTACCCAATTGCATTTAGAAGTGTACCCAATTGCATTTAGAAGTGTACCCAATTGCATTTAGAAGTTGCGCCTAATTGCATTTAGAAGTGCAACCAATTGCATTTTGAATTGTATCCAACTGCATTTAGAAGTTGCGCCCAATAGCCTCTCTGAGAAAGTTGAATTTAGAAGTGTACCCGATTGGATTTAGAAGTTGTGACCAATAGCCTCTCTGAGAAAAGCCGACTTTAGAAGTGCACCCAACTGCATTTAGAAGTGTACCCAATTGCATTTAGAAGTTGCACCAAATAGCCTCTTTGAGAAAAGCTGAATCTAGAAGTGTACCCAATTGCATTTAGAAGTGTACCCAATTGCATTTAGAAGTTGCGCCGAATTGCATTATAACTGTACCCAATTGCATTTAGAAGTTACGCCCAATTGCCTTTGAGAAAGCTGAATTTAGAAGTGTACCCAATTGCATTTAGAAGTTGTGACCAATAGCCTCTTTGAGAACGTTGAATTTTGAAGTGTACCCAATTACATTTAGAACTGTACCCAATTGCATTTAGAAGTTACGCCCAATTGCCTTTGAGAAAGCTGAATTTAGAAGTGTACCCAATTGCATTTAGAAGTGTACCCAATTGCATTTAAAAGTGTACCCAATTCCATTTAGAAGTTGCGCCTAATTGCATTTAGAAGTGCACCCAATTGCATTTTGAATTGTATCCAACTGCATTTAGAAGTTGCGCCCAATAGCCTCTCTGAGAAAGTTGAATTTAGAAGTGTACCCGATTGGATTTAGAAGTTGTGACCAATAGCCTCTCTGAGAAAAGCCGACTTTAGAAGTGCACCCAAGTGCATTTAGAAGTGTATCCAACTGCATTTAGAAGTGTACCCAATTGCATTTAGAAGTTGCACCGAATAGCCTCTTTGAGAAAAGCTGAATCTAGAAGTGTACCCAATTGCATTTAGAAGTGTACCCAATTGCATTTAGAAGTTGCGCCGAATTGCATTTATAACTGTACCCAATTGCATTTAGAAGTTACGCCCAATTGCCTTTGAGAAAGCTGAATTTAGAAGTGTACCCAATTGCATTTAGAAGTTGTGACCAATAGCCTCTTTGAGAAAGTTGAATTTTGAAGTGTACCCAATTACATTTAGAACTGTACCCAATTGCATTTAGAAGTTACGCCCAATTGCCTTTGAGAAAGCTGAATTTAGAAGTGTACCCAATTGCATTTAGAAGTGTACCCAATTGCATTTAGAAGTGTACCCAATTGCATTTAGAAGTTGCGCCTAATTGCATTTAGAAGTGCACCCAATTGCATTTTGAAGTGTATCCAACTGCATTTAGAAGTTGCGCCCAATAGCCTCTCTGAGAAAGTTGAATTTAGAAGTGTACCCGATTGGATTTAGAAGTTGTGACCAATAGCCTCTCTGAGAAAAGCCGACTTTAGAAGTGCACCCAAGTGCATTTAGAAGTGTATCCAACTGCATTTAGAAGTGTACCCAATTGCATTTAGAAGTTGCACCGAATAGCCTCTTTGAGAAAAGCTGAATCTAGAAGTGTATCCAATTGCATTTAGAAGTTGCACCCAATAGCCTCTCTGAGAAAGTTGAATTTAGGAGTGTACCCAATTGCATTTAGAAGATGTGACCAATAACCTCTTTGAGAAAGTTGAATTTAGAAGTGTACCCAATTGCATTCAGATGTGTTCCCAATTTCATTTAGAAGTTGCGCCGAATTGCATTTCGAACTGTACCCAATTGCATTTAGAAGTTACGCCCAATTGCCTTTGAGAAAGCTGAATTTAGAAGTGTACCCAATTGCATTTAAAAGTGTTCCCAATTGCATTTAGAAGTTGCGCCCAATCGCCTCTTTGAGAAAAGTTGAATTTAGAAGTGTACCCAATTGCATTTAGAAGTTGTGGCCAATAGCCTCTCTGAGAAAAGCTGAATTTAGAAGTGTACCCGATTTTGAAATGAACAAAAATGCATAGAACGGACCTGTCCGCACGGAATTGCGTGATGTACATAATATGCTTTGGAATGCAGGGAATACTTCATACCACACCCCACGCTTACTCTCTCTCTTACACCACCACTCAACTAGAACACAGAGATACTATGACACCATTCGGTATAACTGTTCTCATATCAACATCTCCCGCTCACTCCCCATCACTCTAAGTAAACATTGCTGGTTTCGCACCCCCCAGCCAGGCGTTCTCCTCAGGCCTAATGCAGCCACACTCGATCTGGATAAAGCCGGCCAGAGCGAACACATACTCCTGATCTCTCAACCACCACACCTACCGCTAAGAAGCAGCTACCACTTGAATTCCGCACCAGCTGCACACATACCTGGTGCGCACACGCACTTTTTGGACTCTCTCTACTCTCTCTACTGACCCGAACTTCGGTTCCCAAGGGCGTTCAACCTACCAGCGCCTTCAGACCATACCAATGGTATATAAGGCGCTATATAAATACAAAATAACATAACATAACATAACGCTGAGGCAAGTGATGCAGGGGTCAGAGCTAGGTCTTCACTGTGGGCAGGTTTAGCATTGGGTGACAACCCACATGATTTTGATGAGGCCATCCCTCATCCCGAGACATAACAGATTGGGTGATGGTGGGGATTAACACAGGATTGTTGCCCTTGCTTTTACTTAATTGGTCGGTGAGCTACTGGAATGTAGTCGGAGAAAAGAAAAGGACAATCAAATCAATGTAGCATGACGTCCAGCTTCTGGCTTTTAATTGTCTGCACAATAAAATAAAAAAAAAACAAACACAAATATATATTTATATTTTCAACCTATAAGAAATGTCTGAACTTTTTATTGGGATTCGTCCCTAGGAGTGCCCAGGTATTTCTGTGAGTTATCTCACATAACCCATTCTTCCATTTGTATTCATGCCTCGTTAGCCATGGGCACACATCTGGAGCACCGCAAATACTGAGCTATCAAAACAAAATCATTGAAAAACAAACCGTTATTATTGAAATTATAGTGCGTCCCCACTAACTATGCAACATACAGAAGACATTGTTCTGCCAGATGAAATGTGGCTGAATTAGGGTTTACTGGGGTTGTTATGTTCAGCTGTGACACTGCCTACATTTATTTATTTGTGGCACAGTGTCGCAGAGCAATCAGACTCAAGACTCCTGTTTGGGTGAGCTAGATAATGCATGGCCGCATCTGCGAGGTGCACACAGGAATGCACACCAGCAATCTAGCCAAAAGGAGATTACACGGGCAAAGGGGGACAAAGAAACCGCCAGGGGATAACATCAGAGTCACAGGGGTCTTGTCACAGTGTCCAAGGTTGGACATTTGCTGGAATGGCGGTTCATGGGGCAAAAGGGGGGCACTTGCAGTCCCAGATGTCAGAGAGGCCAAAGGGGACACTTGCAGTGAAGGTGGGTCACAATTCAGGCAAGGGGAAGTCATAGGGCAGACACGTGCCAGGCAGCGTTTACTTTTATGGAGCATGGCAAGTGACTTTCACAACTACAATTAAACATTGCCCGACATGCTTGCAGTGTTCCCAACTACAGATAAACTCTGCCTGACATAAGAACATATTCAGCAACCTCTAATTGTTATTGTAATTGCTGCCTGCCATGCGAGCATGGCAGGCACCGTGTACAATAGATCCCTATCGGGTTCACCTGTCTTATGCTTAGGCATAAAGCAGGCAGACTCCAAAGGGATCTCCAGCATTTGAGCCGGCATGAAAATGCATCCTGACTGGAGCATGTGCATGATGGAGAGGAAGGGAGGTGACGGAAGTGCAAGTTGCGTTCTGCCCCTTCTATTTGCCATACAAATGATTGAAAATGAGCTGCGTGTGAATGGAAGGCGTTAAAGGCTTACTCGAGGTTGTTACGCCTTCCATTTAAGGTACAGCTCATTGGAACATGAGCTTCATTGTCTATCTTGCTTTAAAATCTTAAGTAGATATTTTGCAGTTACAATTTCCTAGTACAAGTCTTTGTTTTCATAGGAACATATTAGTAATGTTTCCCTTCTTAAGTTACAGATCTACGGCTCATGGAGTAAAGTCTCTCCCTATTAGTAGCAAGCACCCAACAAAGCAAGTGATCTGTCCTGCAGGTAAGCAAGTGCCTTGTCGGCGTGGATGATCAGTGATCAGCACACACTTTGACAGCACCCCTTTGCGCTTTATCGGGTGACCAGATGTCCTGGTTTGCCGGTATTGTCATGGAATTGGGTGCTCTGTCCCCCTTTCTCAAGTTTATTTTTCCATTGGAAAATGCTGTGGTCCCGGTTTTGGTAGTAGGTCTGCATAACTTGGCAGGCAGCAGTGCACAATCTCACACAGAAGAAATGCTGTATTCTATGATTTAAGATAGTGTTAGTTTGTGATAAATTAATTATAATATGTGTTTATTCCAGGAATAACACGTAAACCTCCTTCTCCTTCAGTAATTTACTCCTTACACTTTACAAACTCGCAGCATTGGCAGACCAGGAGGGCACCAGCATGATGTAGCTCCAGCTCAGTTTTCCTTTAAAAAAATCTTTACATTTTTCTTTTTTAAATGTTTTTATTATGTTCTTAGTTTATTACAAACTTTAGACACGTTTTACAAAAGAAAAAAAAGGAAGAAACATAATAGCATAAAACAATGCTTTAGAACCAAATCTAAACACACTGCAGGAATAAAACATTTTAAAAATGACAGTAACCAATAATCCCAACAAAATTTCATTTCAATCCCAGATCATTCATCATGTCTAGTACACATACAATGTACTACTAAATCACTTCAATTTGCAAAATTCTTCAAGGCCTCTTTCTAGACATTGCAAACAGGAGCTGTTATAACAATCGATGTAGCACCCAGTATAGTGGACCAAAACTGGTCTGCAGTGCAATTATCAATGTTTGTTAGGAATATTTTATAACCCCGTAAATAATGAGTCTGCAGTAATTTACAGTTTGTTAAAACGTGGCGGCTTGTCTCAATCTCCATGTGACATAACCGACACAATCAATATTCCGTAAGAGATTTTTTGTTAAGCTCCAAGCAAATCCATTGGGCCTCATTACAACCCAGGCGGTAAATTCCCTACTTTACCACCATGGTGTAAACTCTGTTTACACCATGGTGGATAGCGGATTTACCGCCCCATTCCAAGGTGAGTGGGGCGGTAAATCCCCATTCCCCATTTACCCTTCCCCATTCCCATTTTTGCCCCATAGGGCATAATGGGAGTGGGGAAGGCGCTAATTACGGCACCGTAAATTACGGTGCCGTAATTAGCACCAAGGCGGGTTAGCGCCTTGCATTTTAACGCCTGCTTTCTGCTGAAAGCAGGCGTTAAAATGGTTATCAGGCGTTAAGGGTTAACGGCGCCGACGGCGCCGTTAAACCCTTAACGCCTGGGTTGTAATGAGGCCCATTGTAGGGAGCAAATTCAAGCATAACAATAAAATAAAACGTTTAAGTTCATTTGAACGCTTCGCCAGATACGGAGCCGGCAAGTGTATTTGAAAACTCAGTCTAATCTTACCATGTAGTTTATTGACATTATTTGCCATGTCCCAATGTCTAACATTTCGTTTGATTTTATCTATGTAATTAGGATCAGATGTTAGTACATCGCTAGACAAACTCAGTTCAGAAAAGAAAGTCATCGCAGTGTCCTCTAGACCAGCGAGGAAACCGTTTTTAACACACAGCTAGAGTCCTTGCATATCAGTAAATATAGTTAATTTAGGTTGTTCCATTTCCTAGAAACTTTGCCTATAGAAACGTTCTCTGTATCAACCACAAAGTTAACAGTGCAGTACATAGGATAACAGTAAAATAAATAGAGGCAATGCATAGGAGTGCGGCCAGCTGGTGGCAAGTGCAAGGGTAAGTGAAGACATCAAGTGTCAAGTGCTAGTAGGGGCTGGGGGATGCAGAAAACATTCCTCGTGTGCAACGGTTGCCAGGGGGGCAGTGCAGGTGTGCATCTGGCGGGAGAGGGGACCTGGGCCGGGGATCAGTGGTTAGCCAGGTGACCAGTGTAGCTGTAACCACTTTTGTTTTATTACATTTCTGAAGCGACCCATATCTGAAGCCTAACTAAGCGCTTCTTCGTTATGCAAGAGGGGCTGTGCAGAAGCAGTGATTCAGCAGCCATGTAAAAAGACAGCACATGGTTAGACATAGCTAGAATTGTTACAGAAAATGGTGTGCGACCTCAGCCATAACAGACACACTACACAACAAATTTGCATGCTGACGTTAAACCACCACGTATATAATCTGTTCAAACAATGAACATCTGTTTTCAAGGAAGTAAGAGTGTTATGCTCTTTCATTAAATCGATTTGAACATGATTGAATTATGGATCCTAACAATGCTGGGCAAAATTAAGGGAAGGACATGGAATACCTCACAAATAACAGGGCAACCTTCCCTAGGGATAGCAACCACAAAATAAACAGGATTGTTTCTGCTTGGGGCACAGGCTTGCCATTCTATTTCTCATAGCAACTTGGGCCCTTGGTTCCTTCCTAGAAATAGGTAATTCTCTATCACTCATTGTCTCTGGGTTTTAAAGTGCCCCCCTGCACCTCTTGCTTGACTCCTTACATTGCAGTACTGGTCGTCCGATTCTATTATACATGTATGCATGTATGTATGTATGGTATTTTTTTAAAACATTTTTATTTGATTTAATTGTAATACAATTTTACAATTTTTACAAAAGAAATGTTGTCCCTCCAATTTAAATTGAATTGTTTTTTTTTTATTCCTTTGTCACTTTTAAGTGTTTGAGCGCCGGCTGTTCCCGGCGTCCATAGTTATCCTTTTGTCTCCTGAACTCGTTTTGTGCTCCTGTGTTAGGCCAATTAGTTTAAGAAATAGGGTCACTAACACTGTCCATTCAGTTTTTTCCCCTCCCAACAGACCGTTCCACCAGTCTTCATAATCAGCTGTAGTTGAGCTGCTCAGGAATTTCATCAGGTAGATTTCTCTTGCTTCTTGGGTTCCTTTACACCTTAACAGCAGGTGTTGGATTGATTCCACCTGCTGGGTATCACAGTATCGACACTTGTCCGAAGATGACTCGCCTCTTCTTGCCAAGATCTCATTTGTCTTTAGAAGGTTGAGTCTAATTCTAAGAAAGGTGTTGTGCAGGTGTTTATCTGGGCATTTCTTTAAGTAGCCTCTCAGCTTGTTAATTCTCATTGGGACTGTGGGGAAGTTTTTGATTGATTTGTATGAGGCAGCATTATCCTGAGTTCTGATCCAGTCCATTTCGGTCAGTTTTTTCACTGCCTTCGTTGGATTTTGTATTAGGGTGGCTCTGGTCAGGGCCACCTCTTCCAGCAGGTTTACACAGTATTCTGCCCATGATGCTAAGATTTTGTTTTTCCCGCTGGATAATTCGTTATTCAAGATCTCAAAAACGGGTGCTGAAGAGTCCGTGATCACTTTCCTAAAAAGCATCATGGTGTTCCTTGCCACAATCCCCTTCAGAGAAGGTAGGCATAGTTCCTGTCTAATGTGGCATATAGGAACTGACATTGGCATCGCCAGCACCTTCTTCCAAAATTGCCCTTCCAGTCTGTCCCAGAACTGCCTCGGGATATGTGGCATGGCTTCAACTCTGTACGTTATATACAGGCCAACCTTGGCTTTGAAGAAAGACAGCACCGGGATCAGAGAGAACTTTCCGTATTTCCTGTCGATCATCCTTGCTTGGTATGACAAGGTCTTTGTTTTTGCTAATAGCGACTCCTGCATTGATCTTTCTGTAATAGTGTTACTTAGCGTCACTCCCAAGTATTTAAAGCTCTTCACAATTTCGATTTTCTCGTTCTCCACGCTCCATTTCTCTTTGCCAGCTGTTCGAGTTGTTGTTTCGAAGGCCATGATCTTAGTTTTGCTTTTGTTTAGTTCAAGATGGTTATTTCCCAAGTATGAGAGGAAGCTGCTCAGCTGTCTTTGGAGCCCTACCGCTGTCTGGTCTAACAGGATGAAGTCATCCGGATAAAGGAGTCTCTGTTTTTTCTCTCCTCCTAGCGATGGGTGAAAGCACCTAGTTGTAACAAACTTGTCTTCCAGGTCTGCTATGTAGGTGTTGTACAGGGTTGGAGCTAGTGGACAGCCCTGCTTTACTCCTCGGGCAATACAAATTACCTTCGATAGGGTCCCTGCACTGTTCAGATGGACTCTCATAGTGGTGTCTTCATAAAGGGCGCTGATTGGGGCTAAGATAGCTCACTCGGTCGAAAGCCTGTACGAGGTCGACGAAGGACATGAATATTCGCGGTGCTCCTTGTTTAACTCTTGCTTTCAGGGAGCATAGTAGAAGAATGTTCGCTGTGGTGCTGATGTTTCTGACAAACCCTGTCTGGAATTGGTCCCTGTAATTGGATTCTTTTAGCCAGATGTTCAGGCCATTCAAGGCACAAGATCCAAAAACCTTCCCGATGACATCCAGGAGCGCTATGGGGCAGTCATTTCTTGGTTCTTCTTTAGCTCCTTTTTTAAAAATCGGGACCACATTTGAAGTCTTCCAGGAGGGGGGCATAATTTTGCTGATGTTACAATTCTGAAAGTTCTGACCGATAAGTGGGCCCCAGGTATCAACATTTTTCTTCAGATCTATGTTAGAGATGCCATCTGGTCCTGGCGCTCTAGAGTTTTTTAGATTATTGATTTTTGATGTGATTGATTCACAATCGGAAGGTATTTCCCAGTTTGTCGCTTGGTGCCCACGGATGTTCGGTGTCTGGCTCTCCTCCTTTTTATCTGACTATTGAAGCAGTAAAGACAATTCTTCAGTGTATAAATGATTCTTTTCAACATCAAAAAAAGTGTCCATTAAATCATTTCTAAAAGTTAAAATACAGTACCAAGTGTATAAATCACAAACGAGTGAGTACATAAGGCATTTTACATTAGATAATGCCTTTTCAATGGATTGTTCTAGTGCTGTATCTGTGCACCAGTGTATAAGTATTTTAATGGCCACTATAGTGCCAGCATATAGAAAAAAAAAACCCAAAACACTTGTACTATTATCACACAATTTTAAAGTACCACAGGCGCCTCACAAGAGGGGTCCTGTTTAACACCTAAAACCTTTTATATAGACAACATACACAATATGATGTCAACTATGTATAACACAGTCTATGTCAGCAATTTATTGCATAGATCTAAAAAAACACATGAGACCTGCTCATGCTAAATCAGGGTCGACCGGTTTCATAACCGTAACTTATTGTGGTCATCTTCATCAGGACTTTTAATTAAGAAGGTCTTGACTGCCTGTCTAGGGTCGCTGTCTTGCACCCCTCCGTGTGTGTTTCTATTCCTATAGATTATAGTTCAAAGGAAACAAAAAAAGGGGGATGGTCTTAATATGTGCCATTCAAACTTCTACGAGTCTATACTGCTATGCATATATTACTTTTAAATTGTATTCAAGAATATCATTAGGCTTTCTTACTATTGGACAAATGATTGTGTCCAAGACATGTGCCTATTATTACATTTAACATCAAAGGGAAGAGGGGGGGGGGGTTAAGGGGTAGGTGGGGTTGGATGTGTACAAACATGCACGGGAACATCTCCACATTCTAATCATTTGGTTGTGAATGGAGGTGAGAAAAAGGGGGGGGGTTGGATACCCGTGGTGAAATGACCTTATAGCCCATATTAATCTGTGCGTTAACTTACCGCACTTAGCTGAAGAGCGTCACTGCTCTTGGGTGTCTAGGGACTAAACGCTTCCTGATGTGGAAGTACTCGATGTCATGCTCTAAGGTTATAGAGTAGACTCATGTACACCCTATAAAAATACATGATGCTTTTATTTACGAAATTTCCACTCGAAAAACGGCTGTTTTTTTAAAAAAACAGCTGTTTTTTTAAAAAGACAATGCAAGACTTATAAATTGCTGTCTCTTACCTTGCTAGCTCTGTTGAGTGTCTGTATCAGTGCTTTAATGCAACTGCACCAAAAATCGTGGGCTGGAAATTGCTTTTACACTCTGCACCTGCCAAGCTAGTACCTACATAGGAAAACGACGCTCTTCGGGCCATGGAAAACTCTATGCCCGGTCGGCCATTTTAGTGCAGGAAAAACGAGGAGGCCATATTAAGTCGGGCTTCAGAGATGTATGTGTCCGAGGGCCTCCCAGTATAAGAGGTTCCTTCTAATGGCAATCGCTATGATTTTTACAAGTGAAACAAATGGATACAAGTCCATTGTTGTAAAACAATGAATTAATGTATTAATATATTACTATATAAGTAAAAATTTTAGTAAAAATCTAACTTTTTGAATTTAAGTGCTCTCACCGCTGGAGGCATCTGAATATGGCCCGTGATCTCTCTGCTCATATTTTCAATGTCTTAAAATGGTGTCTAATGTACTATTTATTCATATTGGTACTGTATCTTTCAAAAGAAGTTCAGCATTGTGCAATCATATTATTTTCCTTCCCATAAATAAGACTGTTCAAAAATGAAGACAAAAAGGAAAAAAAGCACTTTTTCAATGTCAATCTCAAGTATAAACACAAAAATCCAATAATCTACAGGCTGCTGATACCTATTGATGGACACTGGCAATACGTGTGATACATTGTTTTTTCATGACTAGCAGACACATTTATACTTTCTAAAACAGGATACCCAGGCTCAATGACATAGTCAGACTCAACAGTGTGGCATGTTCCTAAATACAAATGTATGTTCAAAATATTATTTTCTACATCATACATTAATTGAGATCATGTCTCACAGGTTTTCTATATTTTTGACTTCCAGATAGTTATGGGTGCTGTCTAGAAGATGGATAGAACTAAATGCATTCAATCCTTAGTTTTGCCGTAATAAGGGCTCTGTGATGTATAATGCTTTTAGGTGGAAAGGACAGCTAGCTCATTCCACTGGATGGATTCATTGAGTCCTTTCTTATGGGTATTGAGCCTAAATATCCAGTTTTGCTCTCTCCTAAAGAGTATATTCTGGAAATTACCACCCCGTTTGGGAATATTGATTTTTTCAATTATTGTCCATTTAAATGATTCCGGGCTATGTCCTTTTGTGATAAAATGATTTACCATGGGCGCTGTCAACTTTTTAGTCCTTAGGCACGAGCGATGTTCAATCATGCGTTTCTTAATGGGTCTCATAGTCATCCCTACATATTTAAGATTGCAGGGGCATTTGATGAGGTAGATCACTCCCGCGGTGTTACAATTGGTAAGTTGTCGTTGTATCCAAGGAGTGCGGAGCCCCACATCTATTTCTTTTGTGCGCTCAGTTTGTGAGCACATTGAACAAGAGCCACATGGGGAGTGTCCTGTAGGAGCTGTACTTTGCCATATTGTTACAGGGTTGTTATCTCTTTTGTCTCTGAAGGTCTTAACTAACTTATCCCGGATATTACTCCTCCTTTTAATGGCAAATTTAGGCTCTTCCAGATGGTGTTGGCCTGTGTTCAGAATTGGCCATAGGTTCTTGATTTCCTTTTTTAGTCTGTTCAGCATAGGGGAGTAACTCATGACTGCCATGATGTTATTTTTAGCCAGTGGTTTTGGATGTTGTTGAAGAGTGACACTCCTTGGAATGTTTCGGGCTCTCTTGTATGTAGAGTCGATAATCCTCTTGGGATACCCTCTATGGGCCAGTTGTTTTTTGAGGCCTTTTCCTTGTTCTTCATAGTCTGAAATCTGAGTACAGATTCTTCTATGTCGGAGAAATTGTCCAAATGGAAGGTTATCTTTTAATGCCTGTGGGTGATAGCTTGAGTAGGTCAAGAGTGAATTCCTGTCTGTGGCCTTCTTATATACTCTTGAGCATAGTTTGTCTTGTACCACCATAATATCAAGATCCAAAAAATGTATAGTGTTTTTATCAAATTCTATAGTGAACTTGAGAAACGGATTAAGTGAATTAAGCCACGTGTGAAATCTGTGTAGTTCCGCTTCTGTGCCTCTGAAGATCATAAACACGTCATCTATGTACCTCTTCCATAGGATTATTTGATGCAAGTAAGGATTAGTAGGAGGATAGATGACATCACATTCAAAGGCATTAACAAAGAGATTAGCCAGGCTTGGCGCAAAAGTGGCCCCCATAGCAGTTCCAGAGATCTGCTGATAAAAAGTTTCATTGCAGATGAAATAATTTCTGGTAAGAGCTATTTCAGCAAGTTGTATTATCAACCCTGAAGGAGTATTATGTAGGTCGATGCCAGATTCCAGTAGGCGTTGTACCATGGAAAGTGTAGCTTGTTGTGGTATTTTCGTATACAACGACTCTATGTCCATGGTAACTAGCCATTCTATCTCTTGATTGTAAGTAATGGAATCCAGGAGATGTAGCATTGCTGTAGAGTCCTTCACATATGCACGCATTTTTTGAACTTCGTCTTTGATGAAAAAGTCAACGAATTGAGAAAGAGGTTCTAGAACTGACTTTGATGTTAAATGTAATAATAGGCACATGTCTTGGACACAATCATTTGTCCAATAGTAAGAAAGCCTAATGATATTCTTGAATACAATTTAAAAGTAATATATGCATAGCAGTATAGACTCGTAGAAGTTTGAATGGCACATATTAAGACCATCCCCCTTTTTTTGTTTCCTTTGAACTATAATCTATAGGAATAGAAACACACACGGAGGGGTGCAAGACAGCGACCCTAGACAGGCAGTCAAGACCTTCTTAATTAAAAGTCCTGATGAAGATGACCACAATAAGTTACGGTTATGAAACCGGTCGACCCTGATTTAGCATGAGCAGGTCTCATGTGTTTTTTTAGGTCTATGCAATAAATTGCTGACATAGACTGTGTTATACATAGTTGACATCATATTGTGTATGTTGTCTATATAAAAGGTTTTAGGTGTTAAACAGGACCCCTCTTGTGAGGCGCCTGTGGTACTTTAAAATTGTGTGATAATAGTACAAGTGTTTTGGTTTTTTTTTTTCTATATGCTGGCACTATAGTGGCCATTAAAATACTTATACACTGGTGCACAGATACAGCACTAGAACAATCCATTGAAAAGGCATTATCTAATGTAAAATGCCTTATGTACTCACTCGTTTGTGATTTATACACTTGGTACTGTATTTTAACTTTTAGAAATGATTTAATGGACACTTTTTTTGATGTTGAAAAGAATCATTTATACACTGAAGAATTGTCTTTACTGCTTCAATAGTCAGATGAAATGTTTGTGCATATTAAACTATGTTTTGTAAAACCACTTCCTCTATAGACCGTGATTGAGTGTGACAATAATCTTGTAATTCTCGGTAAGAATTGAAATTTAACCTTGATTAAGGTAGAAGTAAAATTAACCCTTGGTGTTTTAGTATCTCCTCCTTTTTATACAGTAACTCGAATTAATTATCGACCAAAATTCTTTGCTGCTTTTCTTCATGAGTGTTCGCAGCATTTGTTCCTGCACGATAATGTCTCACCCAGTTTTTATACTTGCATTGAGGTAGGTGGTATTTTGTTTGCGACTTAGTTGAGTTGGTATTTTTTGCCATTCATCGGGTTTTTTTCAAGGACGCTCTTTGCTTTACCAATTCCTTGTTATAGCTGTGTATATGAGCTAAAAGCGTAGGGCCCCCTTGTTGCATTGGTTTGCGGTATATTTCCAGCAGCGGCACATAGTCAACCTTTGCAGCGTCGGTTGGCTTATCCAAGAAGTTATTGCTGATGTTTTTGTAGGCCTTCATCATTTCGCTGATGCCTTTCGCCGTTAGCCTTAGGCGGTTGCCACTCGGGCATGCTTCCATGCCTTGAAACATTTGTTCTTACACTGGCCTATGAAGGTGCCAGGTCGTTATTTAGATGTTGTGGTCACTGTTGTCTGTTTTGACCACGTTAAAATATTTGATCATACTCAGCAGTTCCCTCGATAGGATTGTATGGTCTATGGTACCCTTTTGATCGCTGTTCTTTGCCACGTTGGGATCTCCTTGTTCTTTTTAGAGCGTAACCAGTGCAAATTGTGCAGGTCCCATTTATCCATCACGTTTTCCCATCGTTTTGCTCTGTCCTCATCCGTTGTAGATCTCGTGCCCATGCGGGTCACATCATCTTCCATCGTACAATTTAGGTCTCCATTTATTATGATGTGATTGAGTTGTTGACTTTTGCTTTGCTCCTCAAGAAGGTTGTCGATAGCCTCTAGGTAATGATCAGTGGCAGTCTCTGCTGGATTCCAGTATGTGTTGATGACTAGAAGTTTTTGTTGAGGGTTTTCCTTCCCCATTTCACCACTGTCGATTGCCACCCTAGTTTAGTAGCCTGAATAAGCGGAGTAAGATCAGGAAGTGGCTTAGTGCTTCCACCAGAAGCACTAAGCCACTTCCTGATCTTACTGCCGTCAGAAGACCCGCTCTTGGCCTTCCCGCGGCTCACTTCTCTGCCGGCGTAAAGGTCAGGGTGTATCCATCGAGGTAAGGCTTCGTCAGCAGCCATGTTTGCTGTAAACACAGGATGTCAAATGCTCCTAGGTTGACATCGGAACTTACCGTCAGGTGGGAAAACCCTTGTGTGTTCCATGAACCCATTGTCAGGGGGGTCGGATTTGCCAGTTGGCTCGACGAGGGTTTTCTGTCCACTAATTGCTAGATTTTGTTTGCATATTGTTGTGTTTTTGATATCCACCTCCGGTTATGCTGTAGGGCTCCTTATTTCAGTACCTCTCTCCGCTCGGGAGGATTTCAGAGGGCTTGGACCTATTGTGATTTTTATTTTTTCTCCAGGGCCTTTGGCCCTCTTTCCGGATTTGTTGGTTGGTTACCCTCTGAGGGTTTCTTACTGTCTTGATAGAAAAACTCTTCACTCCTCTTCCTTTCCTTCAACCCATGGGAGCCGTACGTGCGTCGGTTGTCTTGTACGGCTTGAGACTTTTGACTCGCCCAACGATTTTCTTTGTCTTTATTGGGGTGTTTTTGTTCAATCGCTGGTTTCTCGTTCCTAGTTAAGGGTCTCGTCTTTGGGCTTCTATGCGTCACATGTCTCCTCTGTTTTGAAATGTCCTGAATTTCTTTCAGATCGTATCCCAAGTACCGGAGATTGTCTATCTCTGTCTTTAAGATGTTGCTTATTAGTGGAGATGAAACATGTAGGTAGGCCTGATCACTCCGTCCTTTCTCGCAGGGTTCGACTATTTTTATGTCTTGGGAGGTAAGGGGCCGAAGGTTTGGGACTTGATCAAAGATACGCAACGTTGTGTTCCTTCTTAGCCTGAAGTCATCTGGCTTTTCTATCATTCTCTCCATTTTGAAGATGTAGCAGTCCGTCGTGATGCGTTTGTTCGTTCCACACCTTGGCCGTTCCTTACTCCTCTCCTGAGTCGATTGGCCCCTACTTCGTTCTCTCACTTTATTTCGATGACTGTTGCTAGGAAAGTTCTCTGGATTCCTCCTGGCTTTGGTCTCTTTCTGCAGAGGCCTTGTGCATCCAGTGCTTGAGACATAACTGCGTTTATCATGAGGAGAGTTGGTCTCTCTTCTTGTCTTTGATGTCTTCGGTGGGAGAGGCATCTGTGCCCTCCTTTTTTCTTCCATGGTTCTGAATTGTACCTCACTGTGCTTTCTCCCGCTTTGGTTCCCTAAATGGGGGTCCGGTACTTTGGCATGTCTAGACATGCTTCCGTTTAGTGATCTCGGTTTAGGAGATGGAATGTCGGTTTCTGAATCTTCAACTGTATATGTGCTTAGTTTCAGTAAAGCCTCCATAGAGTTGAGCTCTTCCTCCACTTTCTCTTCCTCCGAGAATTTTCTTTTTCTCGGCTCTCTATTTCCCACTGGTGTTGCCTTGGAGGTGTCACTGGCCCCAGTTCTTCGTCTCGCTGTTGCAATGCGTCTTGCCAATTTTGGTGGGGTCAGTATCTTTAAGACAACTTTCTTGGCTTCTACTTTGTCAGGGTTAGCTGCTGCTTTTGGATTTGGCTTGTCCGCTGGTTTAGGCTTCTTATTAAAGAAGTTTTCAAGTTCTTTCTGTTTTGTGTTTATGGATTTGGTTTCGGGTTTGGTCCCCATCACCTTTTCCGCTGCACAGAGTTATTCCAGAGCAATCCATGTTGATGCAGCAGTTGTCCTGCGTGTTCGCCATCTTCTTTCCACTGGTTGTCAGGTCAGTGGTTTTGTTCCGGCAGTTGTCACTTATCGGGGTTCCTTGTGTCTTTCCCTCCAGGTGCAGTGTCAGATCGCTGTTTTTGTTCCAGCAGTTGTCACTGGTCTGGGTTCCTTGTGTTTTCCTCGCCAAGTCAAGTGAGCATGATGAACCTTGCTCTCTGGTATTCTCTTGTCTCACTTCTTTAATCATTATGTGCTTTTCTAAGTATAGTAACTTAGTGTGCATTAGGGCGGTGATTGCTGCTTGGTCTCTCACAGAATCGTTCAGGGTTTCATACAGTTTGCTAAGGGGCGCAAGTGCGATCGTCACTGTGGACATTATTCCCATTAGATCTATTTTCTTTTGTGGTGTTTCCTTTGCGCTCCCCTGTAGTGAATCTCTTCCCACCTTCGGTCTGCTTGGAGTGAGGCACACCTCGAGTGCCAATGTTGGTTTGCCAAGGGTACCACAAGGCGGTGTCTTTGTCAAGCTTTTTTTGGGTAAATTTGCGGCCTCATTACACCTCGGGTATGGTATTTATAAAGTGCAAACCAAGCTGGGAGTCAATAGATCCTTGTAGGAAGGGGGATGCCCACAGGATTTATGAGTATGATGCAGGGGTAGCAGAGACATTGAGCTGGGGAGGATGATTGGGGCAGGAGGAGACTGTAAAAGGGAAGAAGGTTTAAGTGGAGTCATCAGTGATTGGCAATATGTTCTTTGAAAAGTATACTCTTTAGGTCCTGACGTGTAGGTTGTAGGTGCCTGGCTTATTTGTGCTAGTCGCTTGTTCCATAGATAGGGTACATGGAAGTAAACAAGCTATTTCAAGTATTTTTCTTTTTTGCAGTCCTTTGTTTCTAGACTGGTGAAATTGTGGCTTTTGGTGGTGCGCTGGCCTCCAGAGATTGTGAGCTTCTCGCCCAAGTAGAGAAGTGCTTTGGTTGTGACTGCTTTGTAGGTGATGTAGGCAGTCTTGATCATGAGGCATGCTTGAAGTGGTAGCCATTGCAGCTCCTTGAGCATGGGGGATTTGGATTAATTGTTGTTGCTCTGTTTCCTCATCTCCAAGATTACTATCTCTTTAGGTCTCTGAGGTCTACCTGTGTCTGTATGCTTTGCTTGGACAAAAACAGCTTTTGGGTAGGTGGTGCTAAACAAGTATCCAGAATCTCCACCAGGTGACAGGTAGCGTTAACCATCAAATAGTCTTTTAAGGACCCACTGACCACCTCTCTGCTTCATTGTCCTGTTCATGTTTCAAATGCCAAGCTGCCATCTCGCCCCTTTTCTTGAGATCTCTTTCTCCAATGACTCCTATAGTGTTACTCTCTCTGTTCCGCCTGCGGTCTTCTCCAACTTGCACCTCCTCCAAACTTTCCACCACCTTTCTCCTGATATCTTCTCTGACCTCCTTCTCATCACTCCCTTTCTCCTCTCCCTAATGTTCTTTCAAAGTTCCTGCATGTTGCTAACCTCCATCTTGTGATGAACCCCTCTTTTTCCCTGACATTTGCTTCAACTGCCTACTTATTACTCTCCTCCTCCTTTCCCTTGATATCCTCTCCAATCACTTGCTTATCACACACCTTTTCGTCTCCATTCACTGCCTCCTCAAAATTCTGCCCCTTCTTCCCCCCTCGAACTTCCTCCAACTTTCCACTCCTTGATGTTATGTAATTTAATGTAATCTAATGGTTTATTTGTAAAGCGCTTATACACATGTGAAGGGCTTCAAAGCACTCCAAGGCAGGAAGGGAACAAGGGGATATCGTCGTCATTCTTAGGCCTTAAAAATTCTGAACGATCTAACAACAATAATAAGCATGCTAGACCAGAGGTATTTCTACTGGTATAAGTGTGTGACACAGAGTGGGGAGAGAGGGAGGGAGAGCGGGAAGGACATACAGAGACAACACAAAAGGCTGGTCATCAATGCACCTATTCATGAGTATTGCAGACCCAACCAAGCTAGCGAGGGGAGACAGAGGGAGGACATGACAGACAAACCTTATAGGCCTAGTGCATTCAAGGTTGTGCAAGTGCGCAGACAGGAAGTGCGAGGGAGAGTGAGGGGCACACGTGCACCAAGTCCAGCAGGGGTCTGGGTTAAGTTCAGAGTGGTTGTCACTCTCATGGAATATATTCTGAGTGCAGTAGTGCAAAGCAGATTGCAAAGGCCAGGAGGCAAGTGCAGGAACTAGTGGGGGAGCATGTGACCTATGAGGCACTGGAGGTGCACCAGGCGACCACTCAGCGAACTGAGCAGGTTGGGGAAGAGAACAAAGGAGGGAAGCTGGAGAGAGAAGAGAAAGGATGTTAGCAGGGGAGAGAGAAAGAGAAAGGTTTTGTGAAGTTTCCGGAATTTAAGGAGGTCCGGCTCAAGACAGAGAGAGGCATGGATGCTGTTCCAGAGGGAGGCACCTGCAGAGAATAAGGATCTACCCCCAAATCCGTTTGGAAAAATGGCTCACCCGCAGAGAGTTCGAGGAGGCTGAGCGGAGGACTCTGGAAGGATAGTAGTTAGGAAAAGTGCGTTGAAGATAGTGAGAGCGCCTGCCCCAGAAAGCCTTGTGGACTATGCAGAAGGGCTTGAACACGATCCTTGCAGCCACAAGGATCCAGTGGAGGGATTTCAGCACCAGAGAGATGCAGTCCCTGGGCTTGAAGCCAATGATAAGTCGTGCAGTTCTATTCTGGATTAGTTGAAGAGGTTGGAGGGTAGAAGTACAAAGATTGAGAAAGAGACTGTTGCAGTAGTCAAGTCTGTAGACAACCAGGGCTCTGGAGACAGTGAGCCTCTGGGGGAAGGTGAGAAAAGGTAGAATACCTCTGAAGAGGTGCAGCTGGTGGTGGAACTTTTTGGACATGTCGGAGATGTGAGAAGAGAAGGAGAGAGTAGAGTCAAAGATGACCCTCACAGTTTTTGCCTCACTAGTGAGGAGGGCGAAAGACCAAGGGTGGCTGGCCAGAGTGAAAGTAGGAAAGCGGGACTAGGGGTCCCAATGTTTATGATCTCTGTCTTACTGGCATTAAGGCAGAGATCATTAGCAGCACACCACGACTGGATCGTGGACAGACAGTCAGAAATTAGCAAGGAGGAGGAAGAGGCCGAGGGTAGCCTGAAGGAGTGTTGTGTTTCATCCGCATAACACTGAATGTTGGAGGTGAAGGCAGAGATCATGTGTGCCAAAGGGGCCATGTGGATATTGAAGAACCAGGGGGATAGATTAGATCCCTGGGGACACCACAAGTACAGAGAGTGATAGGGGAGAGAAAGGACCCAAGTTCCATCTGGGAAGGACGGTCAGAGAGAAAGGATGCTAGCCATGCCAGGGCCTGATCAGTGATGCCGAGGATATCACAGAGATGGGAGATCATAATGTTGTGGTTTACTGTACTGAACGCAGAGGAGAGTTCAAGAAGAATGAGGACAGAAGGAGAGTTAGAGTCAAGGTTTGAGAGCAGGTCTTCACAGGTGTTCAGAAGAGCAGTTTCCGTGCATCTGGATGCTCTAAAGCCAGCCTGATGGTCATGGAGACAACTAGCAGATTCAGGTTGGAGGGTAAGCGGAGAAATAGCCAACTTCTCCAGGAGTTTGCCCAGGAAAAGAGTGATGAGATTGCCAGAAAAGTAGGGTCGGCAGAGGGTTTTTTGAGCAGAGAGTAAACAAGACAATGCTTGAGAGAAGTGTGGAAAACTCCAGTGGTGAAGGAGAGGTTGCAGAGGTCTGCCAAGGCTAGAGATTGAGAGGCAATGTTGTCCTTTATGGTTTTGAAGGGGCACGGGTCCACTTGTACGGAAGAAGCTTTCATAGACCGCACTAGTCTGGAGACCTCCTCAGGTGTGACAGGGGAGAGGAAGGACAGAAGAGGGGGTGCAGTGGAGGTGGCCTTGGCGACCCAACGGTGCTGCATAAGTGGGTGAGGAGGAGAGAGAGGACAAAATGTCCTGTGTTTTGGTGGTGGCAGGTGAAGCCAGGGCCCTGCAAAGGGCCTGGGTGAGTGCAATAGAGGATGAGGCTGCGGTAGTGCTGGCCAGTCCCTTACAGACTATGAAAAGTTTGGCCGTGTTGTTGGATGCTGTGCAGATGCGGGCTTGAATATGGACTCTTTTCTTGGACCGGATGCAGAGTCTATATTGCCTTTGCAGAAGGCGGCAGGCCAGTTTGTCATAGGGTACACCTGAAGATCCCCATTTCCTTTCCACTGCCCTGCACTTGCGTTTAAGGTCCGCCAAGTCAGAGTCCTTCCACGAGTTGCATTTTTTGTCAGGTTTCAGTTAGACCCTCATGACAGGGGCGAGGATGTCGGGAGTATTGGAAATGGAAACGTGAAATTTAGAGAGGATTGTGTCAAGGTGGGAGTCAGCCGCAAGTAGGAGGAGGAGAGCCTCCCCATTTGTCCCCTACTTGTCAATCAATCTTCATCTCCTCCCTGCTTCCAATACCTTTTATCTACTTCTGAGTCTCTCGCTGGTGTTTCCTCCTTCCACTTCTACAATCCCTTCTCTCCCTCAACTTGTCAACTTCTCCTTCCTCGATCTACCTTTCTGCACTCCTCATTCCTGGTTTCCTGCTGTCTTCTCTTCATCACATTCTGACCCCCATTACCTCGATGTCTCGCTCAACAACTCCAAGCTCCCACAGCTCAATCATAATGTCCACCCTTGTAATGGAAGTCTGGCCCCTCCTCCACCTCCATAACCCTCTCTATGGGGAATAACTGGGGGTTATTAATGGCACTAGTCAATAATTGGTTCAACACTATTATCTAGTTGGCCTTACCTGGATTCAGTACATTTCTGCCATGTTCTGAAGAAGACCAGGCCTCTATCATACCTGGCTACAATTTTTGACTTAAGACATGCGATATACAAAACTTCAAGTGGTATGATCTTGCACATGCTTTCTCTCTGATATGGAAGGTGCAGCACAGCCCTGCAGTTGTTGATATTTAATTCTTCTTTCTCCTGATATTGTAATGAGATGTCTTTATGTGATATATTTATTTTTTTAGTGATTCATTTTTACGGAAGAATAACAATAATTTAGTACTCCCACCAATACAACAACCCCACCCCAAAATTTGGGACAGGAAACAGCTTGTGAATATTTCAATTTTGTGAAGCAATAAATCAAGCCAATTAAGATGTTCCCTTTCCTTCCAATGGATAACACCATCTTGTTTACTGAAAGGAAAACAAATGTTTGATGTTGTCTTGCTAATGTTTTAATTTCAGTTCCTCCTTACATAGACAACAAATATGAAAGATTATTCTTGAAATAAGCTCATACTTATACTTAGCTTTGAAGGTACAAACTGAAATTAATGTTCATGAAAGTTGATTCACTTAATCTACACTAATGAGTTACATTAAGTTCTACATCCAACCAGCTCTCCCTAAATACCTCCCTACTAGAGCCCTTCTGTCGTCTAGCTCCAACTCTCAGCAGATAAGACATTTCTCAAATCAGAGAGTTAGGAGTCAGTCGCTCTTCTCCACATGGGCCTCCTTCTGGAATGGCCTCCCTGCCACTCTCAGACTTCAGCCAGATCTTCTTATGGTCCGGAAACGGCTCAAGATGATCGTTTTGCCTTCTTCCTTCCCTCTCCCCTACTAATATCCTTGTCTACCCTGACTGGCTGCCTGGATCCTTCAGAGTCCAACAGGGCACTAGGCCCCCTAGTTCCAGTCTAACCCTGCACTTGGATACCACCACCCCTTGCACTTGCCCTTCAGGGCCCTTTTTCCATGCACTTACCTGGCTGGGCCTGCACCCCTGTTAGCCCTGCTGTCCCCCTTACCTCGCACAAATCACATGGACCATCCCTCCCCTCCACGTATCTGCTTTCCCTTGATTTGTCCACTGCCCCCCCGCCCAGCACTCACCTTCTCATGGGCCCTTCTGCCCTGATATTGCATGATCTGAATGTCACAAGGCCTAGTATGATTGTTACCTGTGTTTCTTTTTTTGCTCCCTCTTCCCCTCTGATCTGTCTTGTTGTGCCTCTCAAGAAGGACATTTCCAACAAGAAATGGCAAAAAAAGAAGACAGGGCCATTTTGACAAAATGAGCACCCATGGGTTCTTTACTGAAGCTGCAATTGCAGCCTGTGGTTGAAACACACAATGGTAGGAAAAAGTAAACCACTGCCACCAGCCATTAATTGTAGAAAGGGTAACATAAAAATCTTAGATGAGAAAGTAGACAAACGGAATACTAAGTACCTCCTCCAGCAACCGACTGTAAGATAGTGTGTGCTGGGTCTAGAAAGTCACAAAAGGTAATTAAGGTCAATTTCACTTCATTGCTCTTGGAAACAGTATTTTAACCAAGAGAAGGTATTTAAGCCTTTCTGAAATCTGGAAGACGTCCCTGTGTCACTGCACTGAAGGTGCTGTGGGACACAATGTATAACGATGATGCCTATGGAGTTTGTCAGACTCCAAAGTCAAAAGAAACACAATGTTCAAATCAATGAAAAATACATGAGAGAGTGGGAAAAAGGTCTCACTCTCTCCAGGATAAAAATGAAAAGTCCTAAAGTCCTGTAAAAGAGCTGGGAGTCTCTAAGGTAGAAGGGAATTAGCACATTTCTGAGAATTCCCCCCAACAGCCAGGCATTAATCAGACATGGCAGCAACATGGCAATATGATGACATTGTCAAAATCTGCTCATATTTCTTTGAATGTGCTGCTGCCTATATTTGAGTTATGATGACTGTTTAATTTATTGGACTTCCTCTACTGTAGCATACTGTTATTTTATTAAACATACAACATTCTACTCTGGTGCTCAGCTGGCATTAGCCTGGCCTAGGTAAAATTTATATAAATGTAAATAACATCACAGAAAAAAACTTGTAAGGGCAGCATCTTGGAATATGAGAGGAAATGCTCACTTGTCCTCCTCTTCTTGGGTACAGTTGGAGCAATATGATTTAGTAATGTTCCAAGAAGTATGGCTGGAATCTGTGCCAGTCTGGGAAAATCACCAATTTGAATTGATGCCAGCGACTAGTAAAAGTCGTGGCAGACCTAAGGGGGCTCTTTTGGTGGTACTTAAGACTAGAAATGGATGGAAGTTGAAGCCTTGGCACTCCACAAATAAGCATATTCAAGTAGTCAAAATTACTCATGGCAAGAAAAATATAGCCTGTGTGAATATCTACTGGAATCATCTTGATATTAAAGATAGTACCTTTTTAAAAGATATGGGGTACTGCTTGGACTTAATAGCAAGAGATGTCACGATAAACTACACTATTGTGGCAGGTGATTTGAATATGAATTGTTTGAAGAGTGACAGAGGCAAACTATCGGGAACTGCTAAGCAATGGAACTTGCTGATCAGTGAAAAAGGTCTAAATATGGTGAATGGTGCAATATCGGAAGATATTCCCCCTAAGCATACTTGACGTAGAGGCAAGTCAACGTCTCTAATTGATTACATCTTTGTCGATAACAACATGTTCAATATGTTAACTGAGCTCAAAGTTTCAGAGCTTAAACAAAGTGATCACAGCATATTGGCAATGAACTGGCAGTGGACGGTTGATATGGTGGGGAAAGTCAGGGAAACATATCACAACTCCTTATTGGTTTCTGCAAAGGGCAATCGTTTCAGATGGACTCCGCCAATGTTGTCAGACTTACTGAAAATCATCTCATACCCAAAAGATATGTTGGAGCCAAACGTATTATATCAAGAGAGGAACTACCTTCTGGCATTGCATTTATTCAAAAAGAAAAGTGTTGATGGGGGGCTGAATGATCATAAATCTCATAGACATGTGAGTGATAATGGGGTGTCCTTAAGAAAAACGCAACTCAGGAAGGAGATACGTAGCATTAACACATGGGACCCTGCACTACGTAAATCAGCAACTATTAAATTGAAGAACTCTTATAAAAATTGGCTGAAACAGCATCGAGCCCAGATGATTTCACAAGATGCAAACATCATGCTGTACTCACTGACAACTAAAAGCTCTGCTATGATTTGGGGATTGATAAAAAGTGTATATGTTCCTGTTCAATCTATTAGCCAGGTCAATTCTGTGCCGGAGGAGGTGTGGGCAGAGTATTATTCCTCTCTTTATGCGAGTAGTGTTTGGGCAAAACTTCTACCAGGCCAGTTTCCTAAGGGAATAGTACAATTAAAAATCTTGGAGGAAGATATATTACATTACATAAAGAAATTGAGCTCTTCAAGAGCAATTGGCCCTGATGGGCTCTCAAATTCCATGCTAAAAGACCATCCGGAAGCATGGGCTTTTATTCTGCATGTAATATTTGGCCAAGTAATTTACACAAACACACTACCAGCCTCATGCCAGAAATCGATATTAATCCCTATCTATAAAAAAGGGGATAGAACTAACCCCAGAAATTATAGGCCGGTGGCATTATTGGATGTACCTAGGAAGTTATTTGCTTGTTTTGTGTTGGAAGAATTTAACCAATGGACCATCAAATCGGGAATTAACGGCCCATTTCAGACGGGCTTTCGTCCAGGGCTAGGAACAGCAGTTAATCTACAGGTCATTCATGCCATCAAAAAACATGAATTTCAGATGAATCAAAACCTATACATGGCGTTCATAGATTTTGAAACTGCCTTTGACTCTGTGTCGAGGCCTCAGCTGTTTAAGAATTTAGGAGGTGTCCAGAACATGTGAAACATTGGATTCAGGAGTTTCACACGAATACCTCAATTCAAGTGAGAATTTCACTTGATGGAACCATAACTCGCAGCATTCTTACCTTTAGAGGTTTGAAGCAGGGGTGCCATATGGCCTCCTTCCTGTTCAATTTCTATATAGCAGACATGGCGGAGGAATTTAAGACTGTGGTGTCGGACTCTCCACGGCTGTCTGCAGATGTGATCCCTTGGCTATTTTATGCGGATGATCTGGTTCTGCTGTCGAAAACAGCCACGTTGTTACAGAGGGTGTTGGAAGTAGTAGGAACATTTGTCAAACAAAATGAATTAGATATAAATTTAGCAAAGTCAAAGACTATGATGATTGAAAATAAGCACAAGAAAAAGACTGCTCATCTGTCCTGGTTTCTGCACGCGCAGCGGTTAGAAGATGTCAAGGAATATAAATACCTAGGCCTCAATTTGAATACAATCGAGGCTGACACACCTTATTATAAGGAAATCAGACTGAAAATGAAAACAGCTACTGCCCAGGCTACATTGTTGAATCATAAATATGGAATGTTTTCATGGAAACCTATAATCATATTTTACTGCCAGAAAGCTGTACCTACAGTTATCTATAGTGCCGAAACTAGATCTTGGAGAGATGATAGGTTTTGGTCAGTGTTAGAAGGTATTTATTGGAAATCGCTGTTGAAGCTCCCTAAATCGGTGTCACTATATTTAATTCGATATGAGCTTGGGTTGACATCACTCTACACAATGTATATGTGGACATTTTACTGCATATATCGCAAATGTCTTATCCCAATAGCAGAGAACTCAATCATGTACATCTTGTCAGCATATATTCTAACGACTGAGCATCATGCGATGGAACTGTGGAGGCGAATGGTGCGAGAATTTTTGTTAAAAAGTGATGTGTCTGATAATATGTTGATTAATATCCAGTGAAGGCAAAGACAAAAATGTTGTTATGGGATTGGTGTAACACTTATGATCAATGCATAAATAGTAAACATGGAAGTGTGTATAAGGTGAAGATAAAAAAGTTAAGAATACCACCAGAATCATATGTAATGAAATTCCTGGGTGCAAAACATAGAGATATGTTCTTGAGATATAGACTTAACATCTGGCACACGAGGGATGTACTAGCCAAATGGAAACTAATCCCTGAAAAGCTGAGTTATTGTACATTTTGTAAAATCACTGGAGTGAGGGAAACATTATACCATCTAATAGTCATCTGCACCTCTTTAATTGAGAAAAGAACTGTGTTTTTTAAACCTGACTTCGAAGATTATATATTATTGTCGAAGGAATCACTGTGGTGGTATTTATATAATAGCAGGTTGACTAAAGTCAGAATTGCTATAGTCAACTATCTATTAGCCTTGAAATTAACTAATGACAACAATTGATTCAATCTATGATGTGATAGCTGAGCACGGTCGATAAGTAATATTGTGATAATCCAATGCCTTGGTCTTGTTAAATATATTTAACTTTGATGCCGGATAAGGGTGTTGGTTGCTGAAGCAAGGAAGATTGAATTGTACTGTACTATAAGGGCAACAAAAGGGGGAGGGAATTATTAATTTAGTTTTTCTTCTCATTTTCTCTATCTCCTTCTTCTCTCTGGTGGTTGTATTGTAAATAGAGAGTTACATTTTTGTTAGTCAGTGGTATTAAGGATTTAGATTTTTATTGTTCATGATTCAGGGGTTGATTACTAGTTGTTGGCTGTGGCGTTGATTAGGGTTTTTCTCATTCGTTTATCTCATTCGTTTATTTTTCTTCTTTTTTTTTCCTTTTTTTAAAATGTTTTAATCTATGTTGTCATGTTATCAAGGCTGAATTGAATTGATCTGTAATGTTTTAATTTCGTATTTTTATTCTGTATTTTATATTGAAAAGTTGATTTATCAACTGTAACAATAAAAGAAAACAAAATAAATAAATAAATAAATGTTTCCGAATTGTACAGGCTCATGCAGCACTGTCTGCTGGCATGCAGGTGTGAGCTGCTGGCCCATGCTCTAAATATGCCCATCACCACAGTGCCATGCCACTAAGCCAGAGACTGACGAAATGTCAGACACTAGATTGAGGTACAAGGGAGCCGAGTCACCCGCAGCTCCAAAACAGCCAAATATCAATTCCTCCTCCAGTTGAAAGAAATGTGTGCCAAATTCCAACCCCCAAAATGCACTGCCCGAGCCGAGCGTCCCACCCACTTGGTAAGTATTCAAGGAAACAACGGGACACAAGGTTTGGGGTATGAGACTATGTTCTTATCTGCAATACAATGTTCTTGTTTTTCACTTGTAATGTGTTTCTCTCACTGTCTCCCCAACCCCATGTCTCATATATTGGCCACAGCCATATAAAGAGCTGAGCTCAGAACACAAGACTGTTATGATAAAGTGCTGCAGTTATTAGACCCTAACCATATGGTCAGATAGGAGTGGGTAAGTGCATGGAGAATTATGCTGATGGATCACAGAAGGGGATCATGGGCAGGTGTGGGTAGAAGGAAGAGAAGAAAAAAACATTGAAAAGGATGAAAGGGATGGATGGAGGTGCCCCACTGTTGGGAATACAATGGAATAAATAAGGAAATAGAGTGTGCACCTCGCCATTGGTTGGAGATCTCCCCAGAGAAAGGGCCAGGACTGGATGGGAATGAGACACATAATACAGATTAATTCTAGAGGAGTGTTTATATGGTAAAAGGCCAGGAACTGCTTTAGCCTAGCATCCAAAAACACTCAAAGATTTGACGCCTTTAAAAAAGAGACCAAAGAACAGATGATTAGGTAAAATTCAAAAACCTCAATGCAAGGCCTCTAGAACGAGACCAAGAAGCAGATGATCAGTCAATCGCAGTAAACAAGCTTTCAAATGGTGTGGTGTTCTGTAGTTTTCCAATAAGTACATCCATTCTTAATTACATGTGGTGTTGATCTAGATGTCAATACCTTTTCCAATTTCCCAAGTCCCATGTTCTTGGGAACAGGTCTGACTCCATGAATTCTGAGCAGTAGAAGGCTATGTTTCTCTGTTAAATCCGTTGCCCTTTCCAGTCTTACTGCACCAAAGCACTATATGAGGTGAATGACTTTGTATGGCTGCTCTGAGCCACTGAGCTTAGTCTGCTCTGAGGTTGAACCGCTCTGCGTCTCTGGAATATTCAGGGGATCCTGTCTTGAAAAGGGAATCCTTTGTATCCCTGTGACACTACTCTGGACCACGCAACCTCAGAGATTTGAAGCTCTGTATCTATATGCCAATTCTAGAGGTCTATACTGTTTGACTGTTTCTGAGACACCAGGTTAGAAATAATGTTTTTATGTAGCACATCTTGCTTCCGATCCTCTAAGCCCTGCAATAATAGGTGTTGTTTCTAGCCATTGTAATGGTTTATGATGGTACTTAGTTTATAGACCTCAGACTGGAGAAGGGCTGAGTTGACCTTGACAGGGTTTAAACCTGTGTCCTCTAGCCTAATGATTCAAATGGCTGAGATGAGTGTATAACTCACATAGCTATTTTATAATCTTAATCACCAGAAAACATTATTTCTGCGTGTCAATGGTTGTATTTCCCATGAGTGAATCCTCAGACACCCAACTTTTCTACAGGTAATGTTTCCAGTCTCAGGAGAGAATAGTCTCATTCCCTGCATACACCCATTGTTTCTAGGGTTAACCATTTCCCCAACCCTAGGAACCCAGATTATCCACCTTTGCTAGATTTGAGCAGTTTTATATCCCTGGGCGACATTTTGTATGTCATTAGTCGAAAACACAGAACTGGTTGTTCCTCTAAGTGAGAGATGTTATATCCCTGGGTAAGTGAATCCCAGAATCCATCCTTCCTAGAGGTAAAATAATGTGCTCCTTGTCTTAATCTCATGATTCCATTCTGAAAAATGTATTTTTTTTCATTGTTCCTGGTGCCTTGCACTGTTCTCTGAAACGATTATTTGAATGGGTAAATATGTGTTACCCATCCTTCCTATGAGTGAGCCAATGCCCAGAATCTAGTAGGTCAAATTAAGTGTTATGTTTCTTGTGAGAAATCTGAGGGCATTCTCCTAGTTAGCCCTCCTAGAAAACACCCTCAAGTAACCCTTAGGAAGGTAAGGCTGCAAAATCCCAACCTTGGGGTGGATAAGTGAGGGAGGAGCACCTGAGTGGATACTGACCTCCCCTTCCCTCCCTTAGCCTTTATTGGCTATTGCCAATCTCATCTTGTCCTCCGAAGATCCTGAGAGTTTTGCTGAGGTAACTATGCAGGACTGGAAGCCCCTGTGAGGGAAGGCACACAGCAGGCACTGATAGGGAGCAGGTGCAGAGCCAAGCGCGAAGGCCAGCATGTGCTGAATGGAGTACCTGACAAGTTGGTTTTTCCGCTTGGCGAAAAAGCCACCAAAACGGAGCTACATAGACCCGGCAATTGTCGGGAGACACCAGGAATGCCAGAGAGCTCCAAGGGACCTTGGAATTGTCAAATTTCCTCCACGGAAGTAGTGCAAACTACATTTATTGAATACTGAACTGCCTGAAAGCTGCATTTTAAGCGCACACACGTGAAAACTGTATTTATTGAATACCAAACTGCATAAAAGGTGTTATTCGAGTTTGCACAACTTAAAGTTACCTTTATTGCAAGCAGAGCAGAATGAAAGGTGCTATCCTGATAAATGCAACAAAACATTACATGTCCTGAATCTTGAGCAGCAGGAAAGTTGTGGTTTGAGTGAAACCAAGTAAAACTTAACATTTGTGAAATAATTAATGAAAATAAATCCGTTACTTGATTAGACTATGCATTGCTAAAGACGGAATAAACATTATGGGACAATCAAGTATATCAAGTAACCCAGTATGAGAAAAGCACTTTAAGAATAATGTGAAAGTGAAGAGTTTTCTTGAACATTGGAACTGAACAACGGCTTTGGGGAAACCTATAGTTGCCTCACATGTGATGGGCGGACCGTGCAGTCTGACAACTGTGTCTAAACAATGAAATTAACTTACACTGACATTACCAGAGTCAAGAGTCAAATCACAGACAAGGCATGTGGTTGCTAGTTGCGTGACCTGAAATGGGTGGACCGGGTGGTCTGATAACTGCACATAGACCAGAAACCGCTACATATTGGAAAAGCAGCAAAGACGTGTGTGTCCTTGCATAAGCTAACCAAAGGACGGATCAAATGGACCAGGTTCTCTTATGAACTTCAGAAAAAAGTAAGCAAGTTAACAGTTCAGTATAATGCCTGGGGAAGGGAACCCTGAGAACCAAAGAACTGGAGATCGTTTATCTTGGAGAAGGGAGTCCCAAGATCACAGTGTTGTATGAACTTGATTACATTTGAACTTGGGGAAGGGAAACCCAAGGCCTTCTTTTGATGCAATCTGTGATGCCAGTGAACAAACAGAAGGTAACTTCATAACGTGATCAAACTTCCTTGAAACAAAGTTACTTTGAAAATGTATATGTTTATTTTTTATAAAGTTTATTGGTTAAACAAGTTAACCTTTAACACAATTTAAAAAACAACTTTACAAAATTAGAAGAGGCAATTAATCAACAGCGTTACAAACATAGAAAAGAAAAGAGACAAGAAAACAATAAAGAAAACAAAAAATGTATACTAAATTACTAATACACTATTAAAAATCAGACAATATTAAGATATCAGTTCATCATCACCCAACAGACTAAAATGACTTCTTATGGATAAAATCACGACAAGAGAAATAGTTGCCACATAATAGGTTGAATGGCATAACCCATCATGTTTTTTTGGTGACATCCTCCTCGATTCTTAAAGCTTTTAAAAATGTGACAACCTCAATTATTGTCGAGGTGGAGTGGCCAGATAAGCAAGTAGCCCATGAGCTCTCCGCAATACCAGTGTCCCCGTCTCTCAGAAATGTTCGTAGATGTTTTCGCCTCAATTCAGAAACAGCTGGACAAGCAAAAAATGTATGTTTCAAAGTTTCAAGAGTAGATGCATTCTCACAATAGCGACAACCCATTGGTGCCATACCTAACAAGCCTTTTTGGGCCATGGTTTACTTAATGGGGATTAGATTGCACAGAAATCGCAGAAAGTCTCTACGGACCCATTTTGCAGGATAAAAAGTTAAAAATGGGACCAGATATCCTAGTTTTTTGTGATCATTCCTGAGGTATCAAGAGAGGGGAAAGAGTGAATTGTTTCGACAGTTGAGATCCAGTCGAACCGGTATATAAATGTTTTCACTCTTTCAGGATTATCACACAGTTCAATTAGAGAGAAATACATGGTTTTTAGGATGTTCCAAGCATGTTCAAAAATGCTATTCACACACAAGCTATTTTCCCCTCAAGGATGGTATTCAGATCTAAGAAAACAGAGCCCCTCACCGGGCATACAATTTTCCTTAACAGTGGGATACATTTTCAATTGGCACAGCCCTGAAGAGAAGTTATACCCAGGTCATACCTAATTGTGTCTATGGGGACTGCATAAGCACTCCTAGAAAAAGCAGCCAAACCAAGGCTTCTAGACATGGCGAAAATCCATGAGAGTTAGTACATAAATATCCATGCCATATAGGATTTTAGGCACCAGCTTTCCTTCATAGTATTTAAGTGCTGGTTTCAGGGTGTATTTCACATAATGGCCATCAAATCTAAAAAGTTGGTTAATAAGTAGCATGGTTTGATCTTTAACCCAGTCTAAGAGACCTGTTCGACTCGGTGTTGCCTGGATATAAAACCCCAGATATACCAATGAGTTAACATTCATAATAGGTTCTTTCCAAATAAGCCATTTTGGATAGATCTATCTTTTGCTCTTAGAGCAACAAAGAATCTTAGTTTTAGATCTATTATTGTGGAGGGAGTGATTTCCCAGATAGACTTCAGATTCTGTCAGCAGGTGCTACATTCCCACTTGAGTACAGTTGAAAAAGGAGGAAATCATCCGCATAAAATAGCCAATATGGTCTCAACTAGTCTATCGCAAGACTAACCAGTACTGCAGAAGTTAGGTGTTCACCCACAACTGACAGGTAGAGGTTGAAAAAGCAGGGTGCTTATGTGCAACCCTACCTGTCACCCCTGACAGTCGGAATGCTGTGGGAAAGACCTCCCATGCTGTTCAACCGTACCTAATTTTCTGAGTTCTCATGGAGGCCCACCAGGAGTCTTAATAGGCCCCTCGGGATCCCCCTCCTAAGCTTAGTCCACAAAAGTTGGCGATCTACACTCTCATTTAAAAAATAAATATTTTTAATTAGGAGTAATTAATACCTTTGCCCAAAGATTAGGTTCAGCTTTAAGGAGATCATTCGATAGCCCATTCGGGCCGGGGCCCTGGATGGGCTTGATTTTCTTATCACCCCAAAATGATGTCTCGATTGAATGCTACAAGACTCATCTGTTCACCCGTGATAGGGGGGAGGCAGGGTGTGGCTCCATTAGGAGGAGCGTACAGAGCAGAAAAAAGGAGGTAACAGTAATTGTCAGACACTGCATTCATCTGTTTTTCCACCTGACAAGAATCAACAGAATTCATAAATTGCCAGAATGCCTTAGAGTTCTTGTTCCGCAAAGATCGCAAAAGGCCCTCATTGTCTTCCTGGAATCTCCTAGCCCTAGTGCACCGTGGCCAGTAGCAGTAAATTTGGTGTAAAAGCCTGCACTGCTCACTGGCTACCTCTTGTGCCACATTCAGGCGAGATCTTAATGATCTTAACTCTTTTCTGAGTTGCTTTGTCTTAGCAGCAAGTACTTTGTCATAAGCATGTACGTGCTTATCTTTCTTCTTACCACCCCCACCCCTTTCCTTTGGTCAGGTGAGGTAGAATCAGGTTTTCAACAAACTCCTTGAAATTTGTAGGGCACAATGCCCATAACGTCCATTCTGATGTTTAGCTCTCCAATACCTCCTCCAAGGTACCATTAACCCTCTTAGCTAGAACTTAATTTCAGGATAACCAGATTCCAGAGGGATTGGTAGTCAAATTGGCTAAGCTCGAATTTGCTACATGAGGATGTAAGGGGCTCAAAGAAAAACTCGGCACCAACCTAGAGTGACCGCTCAATGAGATTTGAGAAATCGTGAGTAAATTGCACTTATCAAAGAGCCAGTCAGTCATAAACACATAGTCGATGGTTGACCATGATGAGCCATTAGACCATGTCGGGTATAAGGAATATCTTCCTGCACCTCACCATTGAGGCGATGTAAGTCAATCCCTCCTATGCATTTCAACCATTTGGCTTGATAAAATGCTTTAGGGTCAGTTCTAAACACTCCTGTAGTGCTCATAACATCCCCTGATATCATGCAGTTGGAATTCTGGTCTCTGGCCACTATTACTTGTCCACCCATATTCAAAGTGCACCAATCATTGACTACGGAAGATAGGCGTTGTAAAAAGATGGACAGGTCCAACACTTTCTCATGCCAATAGATGTTACAAATGAGTATGTGTGTAGATTACTCTTCAGTCAACTCTACGTGGTTCTGCAGGATACCACAGAAGTCGTAAACTATGTCTATCACCCTAATCCTATCATCAGATCGGGCCATAGTTAGGAGGCCTCCACAAGGTCTACTACAGTCCCCTCTTTTGGAGGACTGGGCACTGATCACGCATCCTAACATAACAGGGGGCGGGCATTAGCCAGGTTTCTTGTAAGCGAACAACCCCTTGTGCCCTAAATACCCGCCCGACATCTTGGTTTTCTAGTATTCCTGAGTGACCCGGGTTCTCCATGATAACATAGAGATATTAATTGTTAGTTGCTCATCTAAGTCTGCAGATTTATGAGTACTCTCAGCTATACAGACATCCACCATTTCATTCACATCAAAGCCAAAAATTCTGATAGCTTCTCTTTTAGGCAACAGCAGCTCTGCCAGAGAGCGGTCCCACTGTTAAATTTTAATGTCTGATGTAGAAATGACTTTTAGATTGGCGACCTGAGAAAGAAATCGTAAAACATTGGAATATTTTCCGGGATAACACTTTCAAACAAAATGGCTGTGTCCTCATTTGCCTCAAATAGGGATTGTGTCCTTTTCAGTCCAATAGGTCTATGACTGCCAATTAAGCTCACCCGGTCGAAGCACGCTCAGCAGCTCTCCAACCGCTATCCCTCCGACTTTGCTGCGCATCACTCTTGGCAACAACCAGAGCAAGACCAACCCCCAGAGGGCTGCCTAGCAACACCCAGGTTTTGGACCTGGGCTGAGTAATGATTTGGGGGTTTCCAAGATTAGCAGACCCAGCCCACTGCATGCTAGAACTTTGGCTTACTTCCCCCACTCTAAGTGGGGGTTCACTGGAAATCAGAGCAACAGAAGCAGTTGCATCATCAGGTGGTAGGACCAATGCAGTTTGAGTACCCAGTTTGCGTAACTCCATATCATTACCCAGAGACAACTGTGGCAGAACAAAGACTTCACAAAAAAAGAGAGGCCTGGGAATTCAGGTTGACTTCAGATCTCTTTTTGGACTTCTTCGTTGCCCCTCTCTTCTTTTCCATACTTTCCTTCCTTCCAAAGGGTTCAGACACAACCTTCGTTTTAGTTCCAGGGTCTGTGATGGAGTCTGTGATGGAGTCGGATGACCCAATAGTTACTAGAGAGTTGCTACTTCCTGAAATAAGAATCATTTCCCTCTGGGAATCTGTAGGCGTTTGTACTCCAATGTACTTCAATTTCCCCATTGTCTTCTTGCTTTTTTGTAGTCATGTTACTACCAATGGTTTCAGAATCACTATGTATGATGCTGTCCATTCTTTTATTCTCAATGGGGGGCTGAATCTGCTTCTCATTTATCAGCTCCACCCCCTTACTGGTCAATTCAGTTTCTCAAGCGCTAGGTCCTTTATCTCTATAAAGCATCTGGTTCTCAACCAAGCTTTCAGGACCTTTTAGATTTGTATTTGAATTAGTCAAGCCACGTGTAAACAGAGGATCCTTAGCAGTGGCATGCATATTTGCATTATCGAATTTGAAAAGGATTGACTCTAGAAGAACTGTGTTAGATGTTGTCTCCAGTTTCAGGCTCTCATATAGAGAGAACAGCATCCAAAGGACCTGATTAATATCCACAAGGGAGTCTGCCTCAGAAAAGGAACAGCATACTTGTCATTAACCATGGACAGTGGGGGGGGCTGATGGAAGAAAGGGTGGAGTGAAAATCCAGTGCATACCTTCCCCCCACATCAGGTGGCGAACCCAAATAACTGGAACTCACATTACTTCCAATTGAGATAGATGCCGCAGGAAGTATAGCTCTAGATGCGGATGGAAGTTTGGGAAGTTCTAACATTAGAGCAGGAGTGCTTTGAAAGTGAAGCAGTTTTTATAGCAGCATTTGGTTCGAAGAATGAAGTAATCTGGCCTCAGGAATTGGAGTATGAGTCCTTCAATTCTTGCACGTCTTCTACCACCGGGACGTGGCTAAATTCGGTTTCCAAGCTCTCTCCTTCAGTTCTCTTAGACTTAGTGGTCATGCATATAGCCTCTTGAGTTGAGGCGGGCAACAGGACATTAGCTGCGGCCAATATCTCCTCGTCTGACAGATGCACACAGTTCTTATTAGTGGGCATCGCCAATTTGCTAATTCTCAATCCGGACATAGAGGGTGAGACACAATCTTGCTACTATGACGGCCAGCTCACTGGCGGCCGGTAGTATTAACCAGTGTCAAGAAACAGCAACAATGAGCTTCCAAATACTCACCCACGTCACAGAGAGGGCAGCGACTTGTACATAGATTGAAGGGATGCTGGTCACGCAGGAAACCAGGAGTCTCTGATCGAGCAGCCCAGCCCATGCAGCACGCACTGAGCTCATGGACTGCCACTCGCCCGCCACTGTGCGCTGCTCCGTGCTGGATGGGGGTTTAAGTAGCTCAGCTCCTTCTTCAAAGTAGCAGGCCCGGAAAACACAGACTTCCCAGTAGAAACACAGAGATTACTCTGCATGGACTGCCACTCGCTCACCACTCCGTCTTTATTGAACTATATTTGGTTGAAAACATTTCCTCACTAGATTTGTTGTAGTTGGGAGGACCTTTACTGAACTTGAGCACTATATTTGGTTGAGAACATTTCCTCACTAGATTTGTTGTAGTTGTGAGGACAAGCAAAGGTTTTGACACAGACAGACGTTTGGTTTGGATTTATAGATACAGACTTTCCATAGATTCCTTTAGGCAGGGAAAATCCCACCATAACATAGGGTTTAGGTAGGTGTTACACTATCCTGATAATTAATAGAGCTTTGTTTAGAAATATATATCTCTTGTCTCTGTCATCTCTCTTGATACTATGCCTATCCAACACTCTGGAACAATGTTCAACACTACACTTCTTACAGATGAATTCTCATGTTTTGTCCTGACAGTGGCCAGAATCCATCTGCTCCTATGTGTGAAAAGTAGTTTGTACATTAAAAAATCTCCAGACTACATCCTCTACAAGCAATGATTTGCTATCCATAGGCAAACTTCTAGAGTCCATGAAACTAAGGGTGACAGTCTATGGGGATTGGGGAATAACCTTAGGCTAGGCTTTCCACAGGTAAAATCGTATCGCAAAAACTCATCCTTCCTAAGTGAAAGGTAGTCCTTATTGGATCAATCTTTCCTACAGGTTGTAGGTCCTTTGTTAATTCCTGCAGACTTCAACAATATTGTACCTGTACCTGTACACAGCTCTTTTACTTTGCAACAGAGACTACAGAGTACTTTTCTGAAGTAGGGCTGCTAAACTGCTTCAAGGTCACAATTCTAAATGAACATCTGGTAATATTGGTCCTCCCACATTTCCAGCGGTATCTGCTCCCCTGGACAGCATGACATTCAATAGGATAATACGGTTCAAATCCCTCCCATGCATACACTTATGGAGGGAATCCCATTACATTTCTATATTTTTAGAGAACCAGTTGAACTACGGATAAGGATTGGAAATAAATGTACTTTTCTGAAAGTGATTTTCCTTCTGAGCGGGGTCTAGTCACTGTAGGTCCTCTACAATTATTGTACTTGTATCTGACTTCTTCTTACTATCACTTATCACAGTGGACATCTTTCAAATCTTTCTATACATTTGGTTCCCAGTGATGTTGATTTACTTCAACAAGTGGTTACTTTTACAAAAAAGGTAGCAGGCACACCTCTCTAGAAAGAACATGTCATGATAACCTGTTCTGTGTTTTTTTCCCACTCAGAGAGTCTGCAGCCATCGCCTTTTGATCACTGTACTTTTCACAAAGCAGAAATATCCATTTGCGTATCAGTCTTTGTCCCGACCACAAGGGCAGTCCAGCACCGAAATGCCAAGCAAACCTCCTTTGAACAAGAGTACCAACAGCAACCCCAGACACGTGTTTCAGCCATGTTGGGCCTCATCAGTGAGGTGGAGCTGTGCCTCTCTGAGCAGAGTGAGCAAGGGGTCCATGTCTAGGTTCCCCCAGGTAACATAGAGTGACCAACTCCAAGTTCCTTGCAAAAATACAAACATAAAAAAAGGTAGCAGGCGCCCCTCTCTAGAAGAGAGAAGCAGTGGTTACTTGATCTATTTAACCAGCCTCTTGGAAAAGAACTATCATCTATCCCATATTTAAAACGGGCCAGCATGAATTATCCTCTTCTTATTGCCCTATCCCCCTCCTCGACACCCAATTTAAAATGTTTGGGTGGGTAATTGTTGCAAAGCTGGAACAATGGGCTATGGAAAGTAGAATATCAAGTGACATTCAATTGGGCTTTCACAATGGCTTGGGAACCAGTGAATAGATATTGAATCCGTACCTTATCATCTCCCAATCTCTGTATGTCAAGTGTGAACCCATTCACCTAGCATTCATGGATCTGACCACAGCCTTTGATACGGTCAACAGAGAGAAACTCTGGAATGAGCTCAGAACCATGAATTGCATGGCGGTTCTGGTGAATGTGTTATCAGAGATCCATCAGGGTAATACAGCATGTAAAAAGATCGGCACCAACGGGCAGCGTACTGAATATTTTCCGGCTAATACATGTGTGTGTCCTGTTTTTGCTGTATAGCAACATTCTACAGGAGTCGCTACTTAGTATCGGTACAGATGTGGCAAATTTTGGAAATCAGTATTTCCCAGCACTAATTTACAGAGTGTACTGTGCTTTTGGCTTGCATGCAGCAAGCTTTACAATTACTCATCACTCAGTATGCGTTCTTTATGAACGCCCTTTGATCTGCATATTAATGTGGGGAAATTAGTAAGTAAATGTGCAACCATGTTCACCAACTCCAATCAAATACTGTTGGTTATGGAGTTTGACTATCTGGCAGTAAAATATTCTTCTAATTTCAAGGGAAAGGCCCACAATTAAAACAAATGAGGAAATGGAGCAAGAGGTAGGTGACCTTTATAGATTTATGAGATCATGCAAAAGCCAAATACAAATTGTAAAGACAGGAGTGCACAACTAATTAAAGTAAAACGGAATCAAGTGGTTTCCGTGAAAATAATAGAAGAACAGACAATAAATAATTTAATAAAGGGGTACAAATAATATTTCAGGTGCAAACAGGCTGACGTCACAAGACCACTTGGGACAAAAAATATGTACAAAACCAGAACTGCTTATCACTAAGCAGTGAGCCCAAATGCACTACTAACGAACCTCGGCTCAGTTATTCAATTAATACCACATTAGTGGGTTAGTAGTAATAGCTATGATCAAGTAAAGTGTTGCAAAGGATTTGTGTTGATTATTTAAGACCATTTAACTTCAACTTTCAATAAAGAGTCTGTAATAAAATAGACCCTCTAAATAACACAGTATGTATGACAAAGTCTAGAGATATGGTGCATTTTAATTGACCTATCTCTATTTTTTCAAAGGCATTAAATCAAACCTCACTTACAAATTTCAAAACAAAAATTATAAACTCGAAAATGCAACAAATATAACAAGTATGATGAAACGCTTCACACAGGCATTTCCAACATCATGCACTTAGTACAGTGTTCCATTTCAATCAACTGATCTAAATTCTCTTGTACAAAAGTATTTTCTAAAGGAGAGCTATATAGTTCAACATCTCTAATCCCTGAAGCCATTTTTGTGTATGTTGCAATTGGCTGATGCGTTTCGGATCTATTGATCCATCTTCAGGGTTTGGGCTTCACTTTTCATATAAAACATGGGTAATGTAGAAAGGACAATTTCTTAAACGTTTTAACCTATAAGAAATTAAAGGGGACAAGTATTATACTCTATGTTCACAAAAGGAGGCTAAATAAAAATGGCTGGGAAACCAAGTGAGGCAAAAGCCAACCAGTATCTATGGCCCTTAATGTGTATTAGTCCAAACCAGTTGTGATTGCCTCATATGGCTTCTCTATTTGGGAGTTTGAAGATTTATCCAGTCTACAATCCATAGAGAATAATTATTTCAATTCAATTTGGGACCTGCCTAATTGCATCTAATTTCATGCTCTCTTGGAGCTGAACCTCAGTTTTTTAGAAGATGATGTTATGCTAGAGCCTATTATTTACTGGTTTCGCCCATGGAATAATTTTGATGTAGCACTGATGCACTTTATTCTTAGAACATGTTTTTTAAATTCAAACTTGAAGGACATACCGTGCGTACAACCCATCAAGCACTATTTGACAAAGATAAATCCACTAGGTCACTTTAATAACTCAATGCCCATGGGAAAGCCATATATAGTTGCCCTAAAAAGACAGCTCAATGCTGTCATAGAAGCAAAAAGAGAACATAAAGTTACAGTTACAATCTAACCGTTACCATTTACTTCTCTTTAGAAAGAACCTTCAGGAATTTATCTTGTAGAGTAATCTTATTAGGGGACCTTGCCTCGTCACTAGAGCAAAATTAAAAACACTTACCCTATATAGGCTGTGACTTCTGTGTGGTCTTAACATGGCGATCTATGTTGTCCTCTTTGTTGGGCAATGAGTGAATATTTACTTCCCTTTTTTCTTTTGTCTAATTTATCACTGGATTTGAAGAAGCATTCTAACTCCTATTCTCATGGAGTCAGGTCTCCGGCAATGTCGACAGGCTTTATGCTACCGATGGCAGAGGCACCCTGCAAAGGATGGACTCTACTGTCCTGTATTAGACAAGCCTTATATCTTGTGGCCAGTTTAATGAAAACATGTGAGGTTCAACCACACACACAACATTTTAGATATATATGATGGGTGATGCACTAATCCTGTGCTGATACATTTTCCTGAGTTTTTTTTTTAAAGGATTTTCAGCGTGATATGCATTTTTATGGCAATACTTTTGAATCATATTTTATCTGTAAATTAAACGGTATGGTTTTGCATTTGTTTAGGTAGTGTTCTGCATGATATATATCTGGCACGAAATGCATATTTATGGCAATATTGTTGTAAAGAGTTACTTTAGACTTTTTTATTGTTGATTGACGAACTGTACTGTATTTTATTTATTGTATGTTGCTTTTATGACACTTCGTGTTGAACTAAAGATTGAATTAATGAATAAAACAATACACGCATTCATCCTTTCGTGTAAACATCCATACTAACCCTTCTGAACCAGATTCCAATAATGTGCTTTTTTATCACCCCCAACCTCCAGAGCCTTGCCTCCGCCATCAGGGGAATGTCCATGACTACCGCAGCCGGGCCTGGGGTAGGTGTAGGGGTAGGGAAACACAATTACCTGTCATTGTGCAATAGAGATTAGAGCAGGCAACAACCCCTGCATTAGGCAAATGGTCTCAATTGCCAACACAGGAGAGGTTTACCAATGTCACATATATTTTTATTTATAGTCCATTGCTCCACCATCCATTAAACCTTGGTGTTTAATAAAAGACATGTACCTTGTATAATACTTCAATACACAGTCATTTAATTAGATTCCAAACACTTAATAATCATGTTCAAAGTCGTCTGATATCACTCAATAATGAACACTAAATGAATGTGTCTTACACTCTCATTTAAAAAATAAATATTTTTAATTACGAGAAATATGTAATAAAGAAACATCATCATTATTATCATCACAATATACAACACAGTTAAAATGCAATAATCCATTAATTGAAAAGTTGAAACATTGTCCTCGCCTTAACTTCATCAAGACTAAGACTGATCAATCTTCTTTAAGAATTCAAAGTCACCTTAAAATCAACTACCTGCCTCACCAGGTCATGATTGGCAACTTCACAAATCATGCAATGCACTCTATCACCTGCCTCAGCAAATCATGATAGACAATCTCATAGAGCCATCTGTCTCAATCAATACCTCACTACCGTTCTCAATGTGATATAAAATGCATGGTAAACAAGGCCTCATCATACTCACTGTTGTTAGAAGGTAGGAAGTTGAAAAGGGCTGTAGGGAAGACTGGATGCCTGGAAAAACCCACAATTCAAAACAAAATGGAAACATGGAAAACATTAAATAATTGAAAAACATCCCAAAAAGACACCTATTTCTGCCCTAAGGGCTTTTCATCAGAAATGCATAATAATAGGATTGAATGATTCAAAAATAATTAAATATCTGTTGGGCTTAATGGTGCTCAGCATATAGCCAATCCAAAATAAGGTGTCTGCTCTTAGGTCCTTAGGCTGTGCTGTGCTTTGGGGGAAAAAAACAAGAGATACTTTCTCAAGCAGCTCAAAATGCAGCTCGAAATGCTGCATTTTGGTAAAATAGCTACTCTCCAAAGTAAATTTAAGGACAAAAAATCCTGTCTGCAGATTGACCCGCAATCTGAAACTCCTCGAGTCAGAAATAAAACCAATTTTGACTCCCTGAAACCATTTAGCTTCTCGCCCCTCTCCATCATCGAATTTGAAAATATTATCAACAATCTGAAACCCTCTAACTGCCAGGGTTACTTATGTCCTGCTCCTATTATTAAGGAGGTCTCTCATTATCTAGCTCCCTTCATTACCACGCTCATCAATTCCTCGTTTAGCTCTGGGATTGTCCCTGGCAATCTGAAGGACTCTTGGGTCATCCCACTCCTTAAAAAACCTTCATTGGATGCAAACACACCAACCAACTACAGGCCTGTTACTACAGTCCCATTCTTGTAGAAAATTCTTGATCGAGCTGCCTTTTTGCAGATCCAAGATTACCTGGAATCTAACAAACTCCTGGGTCTGAGACAATCAGGGTTCCGTCATCGGCACGGTACCGAAACCGCCCTTATTGATCTAAAAACACAGATTGAAGACCTAAAAGATAAGGGTAAACTGGCCCTCCTACTCCTATTAGACTTATCTGCGGCATTCAACCTTGTGAATCATCAAATCCTTTGTCAACACCTTAAACTAGCTGCCCACTGCTCTGATAAAGCAACGGCCTGGATCAATTAATTCTTGGATAACAGATCCATGAGGGTTTTCTCTCCCACCGCTGCCGCTGAACCCTCACCAGTCACCTGCGGGGTACCACAAGGATTGTGTGTTTCCCCTACACTTTTCAACGTGTTCACAAAGCCATTATTCGATATCTTGGACTATCTGGGTGTCACATACACCAATTATGCGGATGACACCCAGATACTCATCCCCATTACAGGTGATCACATAACCGATACTCTGGCCATTAATTCTATCTACCAAGTCATCCAAGCCTGGATGGCGCAACATGAACTTTGTCTGAATGACTAAAAGACAGAGCTTATCATCCTAGGCTCTCACCAAAGACTTAACAAACTAGACCCTTCCTTTTATTCCTTCGTCATTGATGGTAACATCATTAAGGTCACTAAGGATACTAAAATGTTAGGCATCTATAGCGATTCCACCCTCTCTCTTGCCAGACAAACCAATGCAGTATCCTCCGCTGCAGCATATACATGCAAGCTCATTACAGCATGTCATGCATTCTTATCACCAGCCAACTGCACCAAACTAGCCAGGACCCTGGTTATGTCTGAAATTGACTACTGCAATGCCCTCTATCTTGACACTTAGCAATGCCATTACGGATCATACAAAACAATGCCATTAAAGCTGCACTAAACATACCGAGGAACCATCCCATATCTGACACTAGACGGGGTATCCGATGGCTCTCTGTAACTCAAATAGTCTCAAAGCTCTCGTTCTAACTCATAAATGCCTCGCCAACCAAGTGCCCAGCTATCTGGCCAGTAGATTCACTATCCATACTACCAACAGACCCCTCAGAAGTGACCAGTCTAACTGCGTCTCCATACCCCGATTCAACCTTCAGAGATCTGGTGGGATCAGTTTCCCAGTCCTGGTGGCGAAAATGTTGAATTCGCTACCGAACCCACTTAGAGCAGAACCCTCCTTCCTGGCGTTCAAGAGTAAGACGAAAGCTTGGCTGTCTGCCCAAGACCGGCCACTGAATCAGACCGTTCGCTATCTACCTCTCATAAACCCGCCCACGGCCTAACTCTATTCTGTAAATTCTGTAAATTGTTACCTTGACTTCTTACTGCGTACTTTCTTGCCCTGTTATGCCTACACTATGTTGTAACCTAAGTGATGCGCCCGGATGCCCTCGGGCCTGGTGTGCTATATAAATAAAATAAATACTAAATACTAAAAGAGAGTTGAAGGGGGATGACAAGTCTTAAGTGTGTTGATATGGACATGGTTATTTTCTGTCTAATCCTCTTTCAGCATTTTGTTTGCAGGGAACAATTGTCTCATCTAAAATTTCAAAGGCTGTTTTCCAAGAAGATAACGATGTCAAGTATTTCATATTCCCATGTGCAGTCTTAAGGCGATAGTTAGCCTTCATACTGAACAGAGACTTCTCCAGGCTTCGCTGGGCACATGCAAATATGTGTTAAATGTGTTTTCAAAGATGTTCAATGTATTCATGAGTTGTATAGGCATTAATCAATGTCTGTCTCTTTGTCAGGTATAACAGATGCTGTGATAATACTTTTGTTCTACCAGACATGAGAGTTCAAAATGCAACCTTTGGTGACCTACATAGGGATAGATCTCAGATCCATCAGAACCAGTGATATTGTAAGTCCTAAACTGGTCCAGAACCATCCACAATGGTCTGGTTATATCACCCTACCCCCACTCTAGATGGTGGGTTGGAAGCATTGTGTAATTTGCTCTTCATTCTTAGAATTTCCCACATCGTAGTCATCACTTCACCTGTAAAGTGACTCCCCCTCCTGGACTCAATCTTGTGAGGAAGGCCAACACAAGAAAAGTTGTGCATGATATCAAAATGGCATCAGTTTCTGCTCCACAATTTGGGGCTGGAAGACAGTCAATCCACTTAGCAAATAGGCAAGTAAGCATCAACGTATATTTGTTTCCACAGGCAGAACATATCAACAGTTAAATTAAATCAATCTGTGGATTGGACCAAGGCAATATCATTCCCCTTTGCTGTAGAGGAGCCTGATGAGTGGGAAAACTAGATTGGAAGTATACACATACCAGATACTCAATAAGCAATCACATGTAGGAGCTCCATCATCTGTTGAAATCCAATGATCCTCAGCAGCTGCATGATGGGTGTGGTTTGACATTATTCTTTGAAATTAGGCAGTTAAAAGCCGCACTCTGCTCCTTTGAAGAATAGAGAGTTCACTTTCTGCACAAGATTGTGATCAAGTTACTGCTGTTATTTGTATTTGCCCCAGAAGTGTTACTGATCAGTTGATTCCCCTTGGAGAGCTTCAGTTTTAGCTAATTTATCTGCCAATTAATACATGTTTTGTGAATGCTCACTATCTTTGATTGACCTTGAAAATGTTTTCAATATATCAGCATGCTGTTTGACATCCCCACATCATCCATGGTTTATATACGTTTCCCGGTTTCAATGGTGTATTGCTACCACACAGCATTTCAACTGCTTTCCAATGTGTGAAGTGTTCAACAAATCAATTTCAAGCATAATCTGAAACAGAACTGATTACTTGTTCCTAAAGTTGATGATTTATGGCAGTAATGGCGGCATGATATTTGGCCTTCCGCTTTGCCATCTCACTACTATGAGGGTTAATTTTAAAACCAGCTGAAGGTTCACGGGTAACATTCAACTAAGCATTCTCAATGCCAGCTACCCATTCCTTGTTGTTATTTTCTGTGATATAGTTATAACATCCATCCACTTAAATGATGGACATCGCCTGACAGCTGTTTCCTTCATACACCTTGTAATGAGAAGCTAGACATGCCTTAATACTGGCAGTTTTTTTTAAACTTCATTTTCTAAACAGTTATCCACAACACAGTTATGCTGGTCTGCTACTCCTTGAGAAATCAGGATCTTTTTATTTTGGCTATATTTGATCTCTACAGCGTTGCCTTGCAAAGAAAGAATCCAGGAAGTAATGCTTGAATTAGAGATACTCCCTGTACATATCCAGACACTCTAGAAATATGTAAGAGGCTAGTGGGTGGTCTAAACTCTAATGGTCTCCTCGTATATCAATGGCCAGACATTTGCAGTGCCCATATCACTGCCAGTAGGGATTTATTGTATTCATTGAACTAAATTGTACAGGTGATAATACCTGATTTGCATATGAAATTGTTTTATGAACTTGTGATGCCTCTGTTTGAATCTAGACCACTGTTAGTCAGGTATTGGAAAAAACTGTGTCTATAAAAAATAAACATGTCCGTTATGGGCTAAGCCCAGGCAGAGAGTTTGGTAAAAACTTCCTTTCACTTGTTTCACAGCCTCTTTTTGGGAGTGCCCCACTCCTGTTTCACCCCTGACTTCAATAGATAAACTAAAGGCTAAGTGATTGTTGCATAATTCTCTATGAATTTACAGTATTAAATAGTCAATCCTAAGGGACTTTGCAACTCAAGTAGATTTATGGGGTTCTTCAATGTCAGTAAAGCCTCAAACTTCTTCTTGTTAGGATTAAGCCCCTCGGTTGTGATTTCATGGCCTACAAATTTTACTTTGGTCATCCGCCATTGTGCTTTTTGAAGGCATACCTTAATTCCTTAATTGTATAGGTATGTGGCGGGTATAAAGCAAGTGTTTTTAAATACTTTTTATTGATAGGTCATCTGCATAAGCTAAGGTCACTCTTTCTAAAAGGCCGGGCATGGCCTTATTTTGGAATATATGGAATTAGTTTTCACTATTAATTTACCCAAATGACATACAAGTCCACGCATACTTCTACTTGAAATATGAAGGGAAGTTTGGTGTTCACTGAGAACTGAGACAGTCCAATGTCCATTAGTCAAATAGAGAGCAGAGTATATTTTGAACCTTGCACTTTGCAAGTGCCTGATCAATCTAAGGGGGAGATACCCTGGACATTGGTACCCTCTTTTTCATTTCCCTGTGGTCTGTTCAGACTCTCCATTGTCCATTATGTTTTACTATTCCTGTGTATGGGCTATTAAAGGTACTATGTATCGGATGAAGGATTACACAGAATTCCAAATATTTGATAAGCTCTATGAGTGATTCTACAGCAGTGAGAGGTAAACTATACTGCCATACAAACATTAGTGTGTTTATAGTCATATGAACCGACACAGAACATTCTCTGGATATCCAGAAACACTTTCCACAATAGTTGTCTTTTTCATCTTTGTAACAGGCATTAATCAAACTGATCTGTTCTTCAGCAATCTCATGGAAACCTGGGAATATTTCTGGAGTGGCAGTTTCTGATGTATCTTCAAATAGGGTGGAGATTTCTTTTTATGGTATTTACCTGGATGAATGATTTCTCAGTGTCCAATTAGTTACTGGAAACTCTAAACATTATGTCATCTTCCAAAGTACCACAAGTCACATCAGGGGCATTGCTAGGGGGGGGTTAAGGGGGCTATAGCCCCTGATCTTTTGGTTGTAGCCCCTGATAGAATCTCAGGAGCTACAGCCAAAAGACTAGCTAGCCCCCAGTCCCAACAGTTCCGACATCAGCTTAGCCCCTGGTCTTTTCCAGACCTAGCAACTCCCCTGAGTCACATCCTTCACGCCATAGGAAAATATGGAATATTGCATGAAATTCTCCCTTGTCAAGTAGAGAGATGCTGGTCGGATACCATCAGTAATGTTACACTACTCTTCGGAATTTGAGCAATGATAGGATTGTTCAGGTCCATTGAAAATATTTGGAATAAATTACAATTTCAACAGAGGTTTCTTAAGACTTAATGACACTTTTGGGATCATTATTGTCAAATAATATCCGAATTGTGTTATATTTTAAATCTACTAACATATAGGTTTGAAATACTATTTGAATATTATTGGAATATTATTTAATATGATTCCATGTTGCTGAAAATTATTATTTACATTAATAAATGCTTCTTCAATAAGTTTTGTTATTTTTTTTATCTTTATTAGCAAAGCATATTGTTGGGTAATTCCAGATATAAGAACTCATTCTTTTACTTGGACCATAGCAGCATAAGGTAGCAATTGAGCCAACCAAAATGCGTTCTAGAGACCTTTGAAATCCATTGGGTTTTGCTGATTCTGGACTGGACTCTATTGTTAATCAAATCCAAATTAATATATGATCAAGGTAGTATGCCATTACTGATATAAACATCAGAAATAACATCTCTGATGACCCAGCAATTATGGTTCACTGTGTGGTTTCAATTGTGAGCTTCAACCTAACCTGCTTGCAATGGGGTATATTAAATCCACAGTATACAGACAAGATTGACATTTAGCAGGGTAAATTGTGCAACCTTCTCATCTTTTACAAATGCTCTATGCAGTCTTTCTGTGATAAAGCTTCTTTTTTTTTAGTCAAACCTACTTGGAGACAACTGGATCCTTATCTGCTTTCATTTTGAATGGGGAAGAATATGAGCTCTCTGTTGCCCTGCCTAATAGCTAGATTGCTTATTTTTATCTCCTGAATGATCCACTGGGTTGGATGCTTTTCAATCAGGTTAAAAGTACCAGTCAAACTGACATAATTGCCTAGTCTTTTTTATTTTAATTGGGCAGCGAATCTGGATTCCATAGAACCTGGTTCACACAATCTATCAAGGAAAACCCATCTAAAGAAATCATTCCCCAGAAGGAAAGTGTTCCCTGGTGAGCCATGACTATGTGTAGGAGGGTGAGTCAATGGTGGCCTATTTTGATCTCCAATTTGATCCCTCTGTCTACTGGAAGCTTCTTCCTACCAAACGTGTGTAGTTCTTGGAGGAGGAGACTTGAGGTTAATGCGATATGTTTTAATGTGTCCTTAGTTCAAAAAATCAAGTACTTCTCAAGGGATAAAGTTGCTTAAATTCCTGTATCCATTATAGTCAAAATGTCACACTGTCCCTGAACCAGGAAAGGTGTGACACCATGTTGGTATCTTCCTCAAGCTCAAGTTCGGCAAGGTTGGTCAAGGATTCTGTAAGAACAAAAATTAGTTTCTCAAATGGTAAATTAATTGTCCAGCTCTCCTCAAGCTTCAGGACACTGCCTCTGCTTGGAGTGTCGTCTGTATATACATTTGTAGATGAAGGAATACACTCTTTTTTGGTCTCTGAGTCAGTTTTATTTTATGTTCTTCTTATTGGGTCTTGTGCCCAGGGGTTTCTTGGTGGAGTTTCTTCTTTTCATGTAAGCTATGTGTCACACTTCTTTTAAATTAAATTTTTAGTTCCTTTGGATGCGGCAATCTGTCTTTTTAAGAAAAAACTCCTAGCTCTAGCTCAACTACCACTTGGTTCTCCTCTGTCTAAAATGTGATGGTCACGTAGTTCTCTTCATTGAACTTGACTTCCTTCATTTAATTTGATTTTGTCTCAAGGAATGAAGGTGTGTCTCTTTAAGTCTTCACCGGTTTTTCTGTGAACACAGGTGTATTTTCATAGAGCGTAGAAGGCACTTCCTCTAAGGATTGGCATATTGTTGCTACCATATTCCCCTTTTCATTTGAAATATCGTCCTCCTGCCAATGTCCACTCTGGACTATTGATTCAGTTTGGACAGTATTTCTAGGAGCATTAGTATTAGCTTTCCCCTGTTGAGCCTATTGGGATGTCATAATTTTACCAATGGTGTCAATTGTTTGAACTGTCGCATTGAATTAGAAATCTTTTCACTGCTCTCTTGACAGCTGTAGAAAGGTAGATAAGTATTGATATTGCTGCTCTTCCCTCGGAAGATAATTGTCTCTTTTAGCTGAGTAATTCAGGTCATTCTGTTAAATATTATTGTATGGATTACTTGTTATCCACTCACCCTGCTCTCCATGTGGGCACATTATGAGAACTAGACAATCTGTTAGCAGTTGTTCTGGAAGATTAGGTCTGACTGGACAGTGATTTTCTGGATTCCTGAGCCCTATGTGCTAGCTTCTTTATCTCTGATAAGCTTGGATGCTGGGTCTACAGACTGTGCCGAAATATCGGATCTACTGACAGTTTGTTTGTTAGGCCTGGGAATCATTGTCACCCAAACCAGTTCCACCTTGGAAGGGGTGTATGCTTTCTGTGTGATTGTCTGGAACCCCATTGCCTTCCATTGTTGTGCCCATTGATGGTCCTTAGCAGCTTGAATTGTTATTTTTACAATCGTTGGTGGAGTTGCCAAAAGGAACATTGTAGTTCTGGAGGTAATGGATCTTATCCTGGAGCAATTGCTTCAGGATAAGCTGATGCTTAAGTGGCTTTATAGACAATCTCATAAGTGGCTTGGCTCCATCCCCTGGGCCTTCCCTCTCATAATGGGGAACCAATGTGCAGAATTATTGGAGCTAGTCAGTGATTGATTTAATGGATTTAACGGATTGGAGTCACCCGAACGTTTCACTGAGAAATTGACCAAGCCTATTTCAGGCTCATGCACCCTTTTGTTTTTCTGCACATGTGCATTTTGATCTGAGGATGGGACTGCCTGCATTTACACTCTCTCTTTGATGTGATGGATAGAGTATAGAACCTGCAGGAGTTGCCACTATGTCTCACGCACACCACACAGGTGATGTAAGTGCCATAGATACACTATACTTTGATGTTTGGGAAAGTTTGCAGGGCAAGGGTGCTCGGTGTTGGGTTACAGGCGCAGGTTTATTTTAATATTCCAATGTATTGTGGGCGTGTCCAGAGGATGCCCTGTACACCTCATTTAATCCATACATCACAATTCAAGAAGTGGCATTCAGTCCCCATGACAACCTTATCACTTACCATTAAGTACATTCATGTGACGTATTCACACCTATAACAATATTTAAAAATCTGGGCCCCCCAAGGTTTGGGGTTTTAGAGGTCACAGAGTGATGAATCACATACGTGTCTCCTACAATTGCTTTCCTTTAAAGTGATGTTCTAAAAGTAGAAAAAGAAGGACAGGCTCCCCTCTGCGAGAACAAACATGGCTTAATGACCTGTTCTATAGGAATGTGCCCGATCGAAAGTCTGCAGCCACATTTTAGCTCTGTGTACCTTTCACAAAGGAGGAATACCCATTTCAATATCAGTCTTTGTCCTGCCCACTTGAGAAGTCCAGCACCGAAATGCTAGGCAATCCTCCTATGAACAAGCGTACCAACAGCAACCCTAGACATGTTTTTCGCCCTAGTCAGGCCCCATCAGTGAGGTGGAGCTGTGCCTATCGGAACACAGTGAGCAAGAGGTCCACATCTGATAACCCTAGGGAACTTAGGGTGACCAACCCTAAGTTCCTTACAAATAGAAAAAGAGATACGGGTGCCCCTCTGCAAGAACAAACACAGCTTAAAGACGTGTTCTATGGGAAGGTGCCCACTCGACAGTCCACCCACCACTTGGACTGCTCAAGTGGGTGGGACAAAGACTGATATGAAAAAGGCTATTTCTCTTTTGTGAAAGGTACAGTGAGCAAAAATGTGGCTGCGGACTCTCGAGTGGGTACCTTCCCATAGAGCAGGTCGTTAGGCCGTTCTAAAAGTAGTATGACGTCTTAATCCAAGTTAAGCATTGTTGTGATTGACTCTTATACAGTTATCTGGGTCAAATACATGGATAAACCTGCTTCACCTATGCTTTGCATTGCATACTTGTTGATAGTGTTTAATCTGTTCAAAGAGGCATGGAAGCATATAATGCATTGAATTGCATCACTTCGAAACTGGTACATAAGGGCCATTTCGGGAAGTCCATTTGAGGTTTACATTCTTTTCTGCTTCTTCTGTGCTTTGAAATAATTGATGAAGTGCCACAAATGGAGAGGCATGTTGCAATTACATTGGCAACACATGTGTCCTTTTTCAGGAAGTCCTGTACTATGAGGTTCAAGTAGTGTGCAAAACAGGGGACACTGTGAATGTTACCATCTGCCCTTGTGCATAGAATGTTGCTACCTGTCACATGTCGCCTAAAGAATACACTAACTCCCAGAGATAGTTCAAAGGTTTTTAACAAAATCTCCTTAAATGTCTAACCTGATGTCCCTCACCCTATCTCACAACCCTGTTCTACCCTTCTCCTCCTACTCTCATTTCAACTCCACTCACTTTCTCTCCAAGTTCTCCCTCCTCTATTCCTCGATGTCTCTCTCTCTCTTTCTGCAGTCTACCTTCACCCTCTGATGTTACTACATTCTCCCCAGGTACTCTCATATGTCTACTCCACTCCTAGTCTCCCCTTTCCTACTATCCCTTCTCCATTCAGCAACTACTCCCCCTCTCCGCTCCACTAGTACTCTCCCCTCTCCACTGCACCCCTATAATACTTCCTTCTCTCCACTACTACCCCCTTCACATTCCGCTCAGTCACTTTTCACTTCCTCAGTCACCTTCTTCTTTCTCTAGTACTCTCACTTAACCACCTTACATGCACACTCACTACACAGTACTACTTGCTTTAACCAACTAATATCTCACCTTCTTTCCAAAACACCTCCACACTCCATTCAACAGTTTAAATTGGATTATGGCTTGTTGCGAGCAACACCTACTCCTAAAACAATGCAAATGCACTAACGCATTAAAAAGGGTGTTACGACAAATGTAACAAATGTATGCATGTCTTTGGCATATTTTTAACACTCCATGGAACTTGAACTATGATGCCCTTAATATGAAGACTGGTTATAGTCAAATATTCCTATATAGTCAAAACTGGTTCAGGTACGAGTGGATGCACCAGGTACACCAGAGAGTAGATGTTGCAGTTTTCGGAACAATTGGGATGGATTGATTACCGAGAAAACCACCATGCTGATCATGCCGGTCAAGTGGCACATCGAGTAGAGTGCTCGCTTTGGCATCCGTGCAGAGCCTGCTAACGCACGTTCGAATCCCGGCAGGGCCAATCTCATCTTTCCGAGCTGGGCCAATCTCAACTTTTCATCCTTCAGAGCTCGATACATGAGCACCACACACCATGGATATAAGCAGCGCTCAGATACCTGATGGTTCGTAGCACTATATAAATGCGAAATTATTATTATCAAAGAGAGGGTCCCCTACATCACCCAGCTTGGTTCTTTGGATGCCTTTTACAGAGAGTTCGGACTCTTTGTGAATGGAAACATTTGATTAATTGGTTGCTCTACCTGAATAGAAAGGAAAACACTGTATGTCAGCATTATGCATGCATATATTTGCATTTGCAATATTCAGGGTTTGTTAAGACAAAGACACATTTTCAGGAACACATACATTTCCCACTTTCATTTCATTTGTGCATGAATGTATTGTGTAACATCCCGCGCATCTGGCGGAGTTGCTGGCGCTGGCTGGAGCAATGGTTGTGTCATAGCCCAAGTGGACATGTGACTAATTGAGCCAATTTTTTGAACGTGTAGATACTTTGCACTACTTTGAATTTTAATGTATGTGTACAGTCTCACAATATTTTGTACTTCTTTCTCACTTTTCCCATCTCAATCGTTGCCTAATCCTGTGACCATTTTCCCTACTAGTGGCATCCTCCCTTGTGATTCTTTACTGCACGCATTCCAGTCCGCAAATGTACCTATTAACTTTAGAACAATTTTCAATTCATACAAATACCACAATGATAACAACATTGATCAGAAACAAGTTGAATTAAAGGAATGGCTCTACTTCATAACCAATACCATAGTGAAAACAATAATATTGATTAGAATTCACAACAATGAAGTTGAACATAAATAACTGTATGAATCCATGAAATGTACACCACAGTGAAAAACATTTAATCGGAAATAACAATGATGAAGGTGAATAAAACAATGTATCAATTCATGACACATACCACAGTAAACATAACAATGATAATGAGCAGAAACTATAATGTGAATAAAAAACGGTGTACAGTACATACAAAATACCACAATGGAGAAAAAAAATCATGAATCAGAAATAATATTAATCCTTACAGTGAATAAACAATTTTCAGTAATTTATGAAAAATAGCACAATGGCAAAACATTCATTATAGATCAGTAATCATAAGAATAATCAGGGTGAATAAACACATTAAACATGGTAATAAAAGAATAATTTAATATTAGTTATGGGAAAAAAGTAACACTATTGACAATTGTTAAAAGAAACAATAAATAACAAAGAATTAAAAACACAATATCAACTTCTATTAATATTCAACACACATATTATAGGGCGGCGATAGCCACCCTATAGTTAAGGTGATTGAGAATCCCATGGGAACCCCTCAAAATTCTATAATTAATAACTTTTAATTCGAGTAACGGGTATGACCAATTTTGTGAAAGTGATCAAGGAGATAAACATAATTTTTTTACAAAAGTGCAGCCTAATTCCCGTTAATATTCCAATAGACAAACAAGTTAAATGTTTGCCAGAGCTGGACAGATTTGAACTATGTCCAAAACAACGTGAGCGTGAAGCATTGGTCCATGCCTGGTTTGGGGTTATTGGGGTTATTGCGTGCAGTAGATATTTAAATGTGCCCCTTCTCAAAAATAGACTGCTATATCTCAGGGTTTTTTTAGAAATGAAGCCGGGTTGGGGGGGGGGGGCGGTTTGGAAATAAATCAGCTGCTGTTTTTCTCTCAATGCAAGAGATGTTCAAGGTTATGGCTGAGTATATGGGAAAATGAAACGCAGGAAAAAAGCTGTTTGCACGTCAAAGAATAAGCAAATGCCATCAGGCTAGAGGTGGGGGTGGCCAGAGGGCACAACGTGAAATTTGGGAGCTGGAGGGGGTCTAGGGACTGAATTTGCAACACAAAGCTTTCTGGCTAAAGCCTTGAATAGCCGACATCTCAAAGCAAACTGTGTCACAGAAGCAGTGTGTTTTGTGGTGGGAAAGGGAGAAAGCTAGTGAGGTGAGGAGGCGATCTGGAGAGTGGGGTGAGCTGGCACAGATGAGGGTTCACTTGGTGAGGGCTTGGGCAGCAGTAAAGCATTTATTTTTGGGCCGTTTTGCCGATATTTGTCAGCTATATTCGAGGTTATGAAGGACTATGGATAGCCGAGGGTATATGTAGTTCAGTTCCCATAGTTACAGTTAAAATACAATAGATCTTTATACAGCTATAGTGACCTTGGGGGTAGAACATCACTATCAATGACATGATTTCCATCCAGGTCTTCCATACATGCAGTAACCAGGACAGACTCTGCTTTGCTTCAAAATGATGACGGGGCCAGCCTCCTAAGGCCATGTTGCCCAACAAATTAGCCAAATTTACAAGGCCACTTAGAGAAATGGGTTGGCCCTTTCCCTGCTTTGAAGCTAAGCAGGTTCACTCCCGCTTTGAAGGTAAGCAGGGTTAGTCCCAGTTACTGCATGGATGGGCTACCAAATGGGTATCTGACTTATTTTTATTTTTTTAATGGTGCTACTTCCCGTCCTTGAAAGGTTTGCACTCAGAGACCATGTTTTGCCTTTTACTGAATTGCATTCTGGTATTTGTAGCCTCCCTGTCAGTAATAAAATAAAATAGATATTTTTACCACAACAGTGGGTTTACCATCTGACATTAAGTGAGACAAACCCTGCTTAGCTTCAAAGCCGGGAAGGGGTGAGCCCCCTAAGGCCATGTTGCCTAATAAATGACTCCACCTTAAAAGACCACTGAGAGAAACGTTGCTTAAGGGGCATGGATCTTCCCTCAGTTTGAAACAAAACAGGATCAGTCCGGTTACTGCATGGATGGGAGACAGTCCACAGTCCTGAATGCTGTGTGTTTTCTTAGTTTTCTTAGTTTTAAATATCTCATTTGTTAACAGTGCTACTGTCATACCTTGAAGGTTTTGTACTCAAATACTATTTGTTTCCGTTTGCTGAATTGCATTCTGGTACTTGTAGTCTGACAGTCAATATGGGGGAATAATTCCACAATTGTACACATTTTGCCTAAAGTAGTTCTCTAAGATTTGATATATTGGAGTGACAAAGTAAGTTCAAATTGTGGCAAGGGAGTTTGAAATCCTAGAAAGTGGTGCAGTTATTTTTCCCTGATTGTGGCTGCTTTTCAGGGCACCATTAAATGACACATGTGGGTGTACAGCGTAACTTTGCTCAGAGGGTGGACGCACCCCTTTTTTTTTTTTGGTTGGCACGCTTGCTCAAGTATTTGGCTACCAAGATTTCACTCAGGTCGTCATGTTCCCAGTACAGACACTTACTCACAAGACCATAAGCACTTGTTTCATATTGGGATTTTGTCTTCCATGGAATATTTCACTACAGGTTGCTGGGTTAAAAAGGTGAGCACCTTGTATACTTTACCAGCATATTTACCTGAACATTTCCTCTCTTCGGTTTATTTTTTGGTGTTAATTACATTTTTATAAAGTCCAATGCTATTTTGTCTTGCACACTTTTGTATACGGAGTGGGTCTAATGAACTACATTTGTATATTTCACTTTAAGATATATGTTCACTTACTTGCTGCTTAATTTAAGTGCGTGATCCTTGGCAAATAGTTTAATCGCAGAGGGCATTAACTAAAAACACTGCGAGTTCTCAGAGCCTGCAATCTTTTATACATAATAAAATAAATATATATTTTTACAGCTAAAGTGAAATTGGGGGTGAAACATCACTGGTGACCGGGTCTCCCATCCAAGCATTAACCAGGATCGACCCTGTTTAGCTTCAAAGTGAGAGAAAAAAAAGGCCAGCCCTCTCAGGCCATGGTGCCTAATAAGTGAGGTGAATTTACAGACCGCTTAGATCAACATTGTCTGAGGGGGCCGGCCCCTTCCTCACTTTGAAGCTAAGCAGTACTATGCATACATTCATGGCTGCCAGCTTTTGATTTTTGCTATGGGTGCAGAAAGTACCTGGGCATATGTCATTCTTGCAGCTGGTCAATTTTTTCCTGTTTTCGTGCTGCTTAAATGTGGTTAGTTGCGGTCATGCAATGTATCACAACAGTCACCAAAAAACACTAGCACTTAGCCATTGTGGCATAATGGTTGAATACTGGACTTTGAACTCTGGCAGACCAGGGTTCAAAATTTTCTTTCAAACACATTTAAAACAGTATATTCTCACTTTCCCCAGCTGAAAATAAACATATTTGACGTTTTCCGCCTCCTCTGAGTGTACACTACATAGCTTTTCCTTCAACAATTTACAGATCCCCTACTGCCATTTAACCCAAACAAATAGAGGTGCAGGAGAAATCATGAACATAGCCAAGTTACATGTCTTTCATATATTGTTATATGCCACATGTCCTTTGTTATTTGTAAGGTTATTAGGGAGATTTCCTTTTTTACTTTGCATTTTGGGACTTGTAGTAGAGGACACTTTATGGACAAAACAAAGCTGCAAGTCACAAAACGCAAAAAAACAAAACAACTGGATGGGCATTTTCTGAATTACATGGAGGCATGCACATACACACACCCATACGCACACACACACTCTGATACTGAAATCTCCCACTCAAAGTTTCACAATGCTCACAAACACACATGGGTGCACACTTGTGCGCACACACTAACACTCACCTTCATGGAGCAAATGCACGCTGCACGCACAATCCCTCACACACACCTTCTCACCATGTACACACATGTTCATGCACACCCTCTCAGATGACATGCACACACTCATACCATACATACCCCCTGCACATATATATTCTAAAAGAGGATTACACCGTCACTAGACAACATTATAAACATTATAAAATAGAAAAAATTAATTTTAAAAAAATTACATTCATGCTGAATGCTGCCATCGGAGAACAGTGGCCTGCAGGAGTTCGAGACGCAGCACTTAACTACTATGCTACAATGATGCTATTGTTTCGATTCTCACAAGTTTCATACCTAGCCTTTTATTATTATAGGCAATTAATCAATCAATCAATCAATCAATCAATCAATTTATTTGAATAGCGCTCTATTACTCATGGCATCATGGCACTCAAACAACTGACACTTAGGATAGATGTAAACAAAACCCAGGTGTCAAAGGTGTTAAGTATATCTGAGCTTTATATAAAGAGAAACGTTTAAGATGCTGTTTGAAGGGTAAGAAATCCTCAATTTTTCTTAAATGTTCAGGCAGCTAATTCCAAAGCCTGGGGCCGGCTGTTACGCTCACCTTATCTCCACGGGGGCGTCGGACGCTGGACATGGAATGGACTGTTGGCTTGACTTCTGCGCGACACTGCGCAGCACTTGCTTCAGGGACTGGCCTGGGGTCAGCTCCTAAAGTGGGAATAGGGAGGTGGATGAGACGGTTGGCACCTCTCACCTGTGAACCCCTCCCCTGCACCTCCAAGTGGTTCTGATTCACCCCGTAGTATCGCACTCTCACCTTGTGTTATTGGAGGGTGCGCTCTCCTTCCTGCTAATCTTTGGCAGGGGTGTAGTGGTCAGCTGAAACCAGTTACTTCACTGATCCCTGTGAACTAAGTGACTGCCCAGGTCTGCTGCGGCAGCATCTCATGTTCTCTGAGCTCCTGCTTACATTTTGTTATTGTCTCTGTATTCTGTTCTTATTCTTTCCTTTGTTTTGTCTCTGTATTCTTCCTTTACTCTGGTAGATTCAATGTCCGTAATGTCTCTGTATCCTTTCCCTTGATTATCCGTTGCACTGCGTATAACTTTGCTGTCCGTGCAACTGCAGTGAGTCTATCTCTGCTCTGTTCATTTCCCAGTGTTCATAAACCAAGCCCCTTTGCGTGCGCCGGTCGGTAGTGAGTGCGAGTATGCTGAGAAGCTCCAGGCATGGAGCGCTGTCTGGTAAATTCAGTGGCGCAGGTTGCTTTGGCCGATCTAACCTTTTGTCTTGTCTTTCCTTTTCAGATGCGGGCTGCTGCAGAAGCTGCGATGTCATGTAGAGATGCACAGCTGTCAGGAGATGCGTGGAAGCAGCTGGACGGTGTCGGTTGCTGTTTCTTCCTCCGTTGCCTGGAGTGACTGCTGGGGAGCCTCCGGTGAGTATCGCGGGTAAGTTTCCAGACTGTTTTCCAGGTTAGCACGCGTCTCCTGAAGATGTTAGCAGGTTGTAGGCTTTCTTTATGCAGGTTGCTGATGTTCACAGGCTGCGGAATTGTCGGAGAGTGGTACGCTGCCAACTGTAGACTAACGCAAAGTGTTCCTCTAAGCATGGGCAAAGCTTATATAGCCTGTAGGCCTGCCACACACTGTGCCACACCGTCCCTAGCAGCACGCCCTGCCACACCAGGTATCTTAGTGTGGAAACTTTTGGCAAGATGCTTCCTGAGTCTAATGCTATGAGGCTGGTGTCACAGGCGCCAGGACAGCATCCTGATGGACCTTCAATGTCCATCTTGGGGCCGGCCCCCACCAGGCCCACAATTCTGCCTCAATGTCCCCTGTGTTGCATTGGGATGTGTGGACTTGTACCGTCTGGCATTGTTAATCGTGACAGCACTCCCCCTCAAGGCCCCTCCCAAGGGTGTTCTATTGTCTGGTCCTGGTTTGGTCAGGTGGTTAAGATGGAATTGCCTAACCAGCCGTGGTGCATGGACCTGGTCACTGTCCTGAGGTCCGTACCCCTTCCAGTCCACGAGATAGTACAGTTTGGACCGAGTTATTCTAAACTTGCAGGTGAAGTAAAGATATTGGGGGTCATTATTACCTTGGAGGTAACCATGCCACAATTTGCGGCATGGTTACCCCCTTACCGGGTACCGGGTCCGGGTTCCTTAAATGAGGGATTACTGGGCCATTCCAACCTTGGAGGACCCGGTAATTCCTCATTCGAGGAACCCGGACCCGGTACATCCCCAATACCATTCGAGCCCCCAAACGGCTCAATGTGAATGGGGAGGGAGCTAACAACGGGCCCGTTAATAACGGGCCCTTTGTTAGCTCCCTGGTCTGCTTGCGGGACCCTCTAAGGGCACCTGGTTTTACCAGGTGCCCTTTGCGGATCCCGCGAGCAGACTCATAATTGGGAGGTAAGGGGTTGAGGGCTCCGGCACCATTTCCGGCCCCGTTAACCCTTTACCGCCAAAGTCGTTATGACCCGCATTGTCTCCTCCATCAAGTTTTCCATCACACCTGCAATGTACTCGGAGAACCCCTATATGGAATAGCAATATCATGTGCACATGGCCACAGATTCCCTACAAAATGAACCAAGAGAGAGCTACAGAATTTTTACTGAACGCATCTTTAGCTTTGAAGTCCACATGTGTAACACGTTTCCAGTACTGAATTCACTTTTTTTTTTTTTTACAAATTTGCTAATTTATTGTTTTTCCAAAATAATATAGATTACAGATCTTTAAATCGGGAAGGTGGGAATGTTTCCCAACCCATCATTTTTTCCAACACAACTGATGTACACCTTTTGGAAGCCTTTTTCAATGATTTAAATGCCCTCTGCAGCCATTTATCAAATATGCTCTAACACACCCTCTCTTCTGGCTGCTGCAGTAGCTGGAAGATGAACACGGATATCTTAATATCTTTATTGTGGGTTTTACCCTTGGTTGGTGATTTATGGTTTCCCCTGCCTATTTGACTGCAGTAGTGAGTGTGTCACTATCCTTCTGGTTCAGGATAATTCTAGGGGGCAGATTAAACAGTCAATCACTGTGTTTCGTCATGGTGTTCCTGAGCGTTGTCTTCTTGGTATGGGTACTTCTCTGACTTCGACCACCACCATGGTACAATTGGTTTGTCTGATTCGGGACAGAGTGTTCCCTTCCAAGAAAGCTCATGTTGGCTCCTCTGAACTTGGACCACTGATAGCCAAATCTACATCTTCTCGATTTTCTTTACTCATCTTTAGCCCTTTTAGTTTGAGCTGCTCCACCAGGTCTGGAGCACCCTTCTGTACAGGTTCAATGCACTACCACCTCCGACCCTTCTGGTTGCCACCCTCTTCCTCACATCTCTTTTGTACTTGCCTTCCTCCATCCTTTGAATATGTGCCCCATCTCTCTTTCCCTGCTCTGACTTTTTCTCCTACTCCTCTTCATGGCTCGACATGTTTCTCCACCTCATTTCCTCTCTTGCTAAGTTGACGTTATTCCTCCTCCTAAGTGACCTTCTTTTGATGTAGCTCTTCCTCATCTTTATCTTGCTTCTGATTTGTAAGGCCCTCCTCTCTCTTCCTCTCTAGAACTACTACTTTCCTATCTATGTACCGGAGGATAGCTCAGTGGCAACGCACTCGCCTTGGAAGCATGATGACGCAGAGCAACACAGCTTCGATCCCCTGGTCTGTGCTTCGAAAACCCGGGGTATTTAGCGCATTATAAATAAGCAATTACAATATCTTCATCTTTTTTTTTAGCACTTTCCTTTTCTCCCCTCTCTCCATGTTTACCATAGAAATGTTAACTCTCCCACTACTGATCTGGCAAGCCTCCATGTTATAACCCGCTCCTGTTCCCATGTCCGTGATTGTAGGACTAATGGTTTTAGTGGGTGTACCCGGGCTTGGTGATTCCCTAGACTGGGGGAAATGTAGGAGGACATTTTGTGGTTTATTGGTCCTTACCTTGCTCTCAAGGATCCGGAATGAAGTTTCAATTATCATTGAGCCGCCTGCAGCTCCACTGGCTCAAAAGTCTGGTCCACCATCTTGAAGTCAGGCCATCCTGCTGTTAAGGTTGCTTGACTTTTAGGGGACTCCTGTAAGAATACATATTTACACTAGGTTCTCTTGCGGTCATAAACTGAATTAATCTCCTTTCCAACATATTAGTATAGCCAAAGTAATCAATGTATTCTCATGAAAATGTATTGAAAAATCACAGATCACACCAGAACGTATAGATTTATTTTTGTTCACTTGTTTCATACTTCTAAATAAGTATCCATAGATAGCCATTGTAACTCAAGTTTCAAAAAAACACATTTCATTAATGTGCACATATTATCAAAACCTTTTTACAAGATTTAACTGCAACACTAAACAGATATTTCTCAAAGACAATGGCCCTCATTCAAGGGTTGGTGCTAGTCATGGCGCAATTAGCGCCATGACAAGCACCAATACCGGTACCGCCGCCGACTTGGTGGTATGGGGACCTACCGGTCCAGTCTGACCTTGGCGGGATTGGTAAATCCCCATTTGTAAAGCCATTCCCCATTCCCATTTGAGCCCCCATAGGGCTCAATGGGAAGGGGGAAGGCATCAATAACGGTACCGTTATTGACCCCGGTATCCCTTTGCGGGTCCCGTCCTAAGGACCCGCAAAGGGACCTTGGAATAGGGCGCAAAGGGATTACCGGCACCGGTGTCATTACTGGTGCCCGGTATCCCTTTGCGCCCACCTTGTAATGAGGGCCAATGTTTTATACATCTATGACTGTAGACCTCACTGTGATATCAAGCTGAAGAGAATATCACTCCATAGACTTTTATTGGAGAACCGACATATGGCATCACATGTTTTAGTAGATGTTGTCTTTATCCCACTCTCATCAGGGTGAATACAACATTATTTAATGTGTTAGGACTGTTGTGCCTCATCATCTTTTCTAACACCTTCAGTTAAATGCATACTGCATAAGACATCATATCTTAAACAATTGATCTTGGGTATCTATAAACATAATATCCTTCTTATTACAGAGAGCCTTCTACAATATGCCTTTTTACTTCTGTTAAGATAATAAGCCCTTACCTGTATACCCATAATCATAATCTACTGTTACAAAGTATGACACAATCATAATATCAAATGTTTTTCTCTTACTTGCAATCAGAGACGGGATTTCGTATTGTTCCACATTGAGATATAGGGCCTCATTACGACCCAGGCGGTAAGTTACCGCCTGGGCCGTGACTTTACCACCATGGCGTAAACTACGTTTACGCCATGGTGGTTGGCGGACTTACCGCCCCATTCCGACCTTGGCGGGGCGGTAAGTCCCCAATCCCCATTTACCCTTCCCCATTCCCACTTTTGCCCCATAGGGCATAATGGGAGTGGGGAAGGCGTTAATTATGCCACCGTAAATTACGGTGGCGTAATTAACTCCATGGTCCCTTAGCGCCATGGATTTTAACACCTGCTAAAAGCAGGTGTTAAATCCGCCATGGCGCTAAGGTCCCTCGTACTCAGGCGGTAAGGGTCAGCGCTGTTTACGCTGGCGTAAACCCCTTACCGCGTGGGTCGTAATGAGGCCCATAGTGAAGAGCCATATCTGGGGGAGCTGAAAAGAATAATCAAATTGCAAGCATCATTAGACTTCTGGTCACTACAAGGTGGAGGTACTTGGCAAATAGAAGAAGGGAATCACTTCTATTGCCATTTCAGAGAGAGGATGATGGACTGAAAGGCGTAAATGCATACTGTTTACATGATGATTGGATCTGGACTATCTCTTCTGTATATATTGTTTAGATTTCATTACTCCACTTCTAATGAAGTACCTTTCTTAGAATATATTTCACCCCTGGGGACCTCTGCGAATAGATATCTAATGAGTAAAGAACACATTTTAAAATCAATTTCCCAGCCTAAAACTGCAGGCTACATGCAGTATTGTGTTCTGCTAAAATGTTGTAAGTGGCGCCATCTTTCATAGCTCTCTGAATTTCATACCTGTGAAAGCCTTGGTAGGAAACCTCAATGGTTGTGCCCTACCCTCACCTATTGCATCTGACCCTTTTCTGCCTTCCTTCTATATAGAAGATGGTGTCATTACCAGCTCATCTGTTTTCATTAGTTGTAATGTAGCTGGCTGTCCCTATATTAGGATTCAGGAACTGCATGGACTTCATACTTATTTGAACTCTCCATCTGGTTCTTTCAATTCTTTTCTATATGGCCTCTAAATGACTACCTCCAGCTGTCTATCTCAGGGTCCGTTCGGGGCCACTCAGATCCAAAGTTTACTCCACATCATAGCCTACACATCATAGCCTATTGCCAAGACCAATGGTGAGCAATTCATCTTATCCAGGTACCACCTCTCGAATTAATCTGGGCAACCAGGATCTGTCTGGTCTATCATAAACTCTAGACATTTTACTTCATTTTTATCAATACTGTTCAGTAGATTCATCTCAACTATTCTTAACATAGCAGTATCGTGTAGCAGTGGTCTAATCCCTATTCCAAACTCACAGAATCCACCATGTGCTCATGTAGAGTGTGCATGCTTTTCTGCAAATTTGGTGCATGCACTTACTTTCTATCACTGCACGGTTACTATCATTTATGGGTTTTGAAGAAACACAATACAAGGTTTGTGGAGCCCCCTGAAGCAGGGCTCACTACCTGGCAATCTCGGTTCAGGTAGTCCTCCCCCACTCCTGTATCACTTAGATGCAGGATATGAACAACATACAACCACACACGCTACCCCACCTTTAGATTGGGGATCAGACCAGGTGTTACAGTCCCAAAACTACTATTCATTAATCAGCAGCTTCATTGGGTCAGGATAACGTAAAAACACAGTTCATTGAAACACATATAAAAACTCAGCAAATTACGGAAAGACACAAAAATGCAAAACAATCTACAAAAAATGCAAAAATTATACAAAATGCACAGGGGGAAGCTCCAATGCTTCATGCAAACACTAATTGTGCATAGACACATTTATAGTGATGTTAGTGATAAAGTGAAACATATATTAATGATGTATATCGAATAGCAATTCACTACTTGGATGCATACAATAACCTATGTTTTCTGTACTATGGGAATCGTCTAGTTCATCATGGTGCAGGTGGCAGTCTCTGGCCTCCATAGTCTCCAGTGGCCAACCCTCTAGTGTATCGAGAGTGACTTTTTCATACTACCCAAAGTCATTCTCCTCCACTCCTGCCTGCTCCTTCATCGTGCAATTGTTCAACATTTCCTTCCCGTCGTGCTGCTTAACTTCATTTTGCAGGCCATCCTGAGATCTGCTATCAAACCAGTGGCACGTCTCACACTCACTTTCACAACAATGTTCTGACTTATGGCAGATGCTATTAGTTAAGGAAATTATCAAAGTAATACACGAGAAGTCTCCCAGTCACATATGTTTATCATGATAACTCTTATTTGAATGGAAAGAGAAATAAAAAGCAAAATGAAAAAGCATGCAGGGGTCATTCCAAGTGTTAAATAGGGATTGCCAATGTTTGCACTTACATGTTAATCAGTACACTCTGTGAAATGTTCATCACTTCCATGAAGTAGTGGAACAAAGTGTGAAGACAGACACACATGACTTTGCAACTTTTTTTCCAGTACGTTTTCGGAAAAAGTGTAAAAGCTGCCCAACATCATCAACCGAGGTAGGGATTTACAATAGATTCATATGTAATAAAGATGGATGCCGAAATCAGTGAATTCCGGTGGAGAACGAATGAGAGGTGGAAACCTATTTCCTGTTCGATGCCCCAACACTGCCTGATAAAACAATGACAATGCAGGCATGCATTAAAAATGTGTTAAAGGAGGTGAAACACATTTGTGCATGTCTTCAGCTCTTTTTTTCTAACACTTGAAGGGACCTGGACAACGAAGCTCTTAATATAAGATCATGTTTTTCTATGGCCTTTCATGCCATTTTCCAAATTTTTCTGTGGGGTCTAAGAATAGGGATTATTTCTCAGTTTTTCTCAGTGCTCATTGTATTGACCTCGAGAGGATTACGTCCTGAGTCGGCACTGCCGGGATTTGATGCAAAGGAAGGCATACACTCTCTCTATTTAGTGCAAAGAGAGATAGAGAATGCATGAACTAACACTAGCAATGGAGTTCCCTCTAGTAGCGTGCTTTATTAGGAGCAGGATTCTATGTGTGCATGGTGAAAACACAAATTGCTTTGCTGGTATGAAATATTTAACAGAGATGGCAACATTATATATCAATGAAAATTCAAAATGGAAAGGAAATTATGTTCAGTGCTACCTGACAAAATACACCTAATTCCGTGGTACTCCAATGGTAAAGTGCTGTTATACATCTCTCAAACACAACACGTGTATTTTCACACAATTTAACACACTATAACATCCCTTTTACACGGTTTTTCCATTGAATTTCATAGGTTTTTATTAGTGCAACTTAACCATAACGTCCCTATAACACCGTTTTTCCATTGAATTTCATAGGTTTTTATTAGTGCAACTTAACCATAACGTCCCTTTAACACCGTTTTTCTGAATGTACAGTAATTCTCAATGGTATTACACTGATAGTTTGGCGTGATTTCAACATGAGAACAAAATCAAGTTAAAAAATGGTTGTATGTTGCTAAAATCTAAGGAGAACGTTGACTCAAGATGCTTGAGATTCGGCCAAATGGGTTAAAGTGTGGAAGATTGTCCCGCCTTCATCAGGATGTAAGTGAAGTGGAGGTAGCAACTCAATTCTGCATTGACTTGCGGTGGTGGAAAAAAGAAACTGCTCTGTAAAGAAGGGAACATAAAGATGTCCTGTGTGAGGCAAAGAACTGATTTTTTAAAGTTATGGTGTTGTCTGGGCGCATGCAGAGCATAAATGGAAAGATACCCGTTTCAAGCTAAATTGTGGTCGTTATACATGTTGAGAGTTCTATATTGATAGTTCTCATGTTCCAATTAATGGAATCCTAGAATTTTAATGAGCACTCCTGTTTGGGTTGCAAGGTTCTGTGTGATATAATGAGTAAAATAAATCAACAATGATGGCCACCATGTATATTAATGTTGGTATAAAGCAAGTCTCGAAAGATGTGGGCTTGTCAGGTCCTTGACATGTTTGCATTCAGTTAAGGGTTCATGTCTTTAGCATGTGCTGGGAGAAGGCAGAGAGTGCACAATGTGGTCACAGGCTCTAAATAGTGTTGTATATTCAATAGGTAGAGAAGAGATGATGTTCCATGGTGGGAAATAAATGGAGGTCATACCTGGTAAGTTCAAGCTGAATGCACAACTATTGCTCAAGTCAAAGGCAAATGGTATTGCATTTGTAATGTGCTGCGATAATCATCAGGCGCAACAGCTCCCACGTCTCGGTGAGGTGCAAGGAAAGATGTGAATGTGTTGTTGTGTTCCTCCTTCTAGAGTGCAGCAGAGCCTGCAGCCTTTTCAATAGATAAAGAGGTACTGAGAACAAATGGAAAATTGGTATGGCAATTGCAAAGCTAGGCTGTGCGGCGGGCATATTGGAAAGGTTAAAGCTACATGGTCTAGTATGTTGTTTGGCACGAATGTGAACGAATACATGTCTAGAAGTGTGGTTTTGCAGAATACTGGTGTGATGGCCAATCACCAACTGATTTGTATCTAGGTAACAATCATGGCCAGTGCAAATGATCATTAAGGCCTTGTGAATGAGTATTAGGTCTGTAGACCCAATGTTGTTCTAGTTTAAAACGCTGGTTGGCAGTTGAAAAGTTGCTTGTGTCTGTGCTAGAGTCACAATGACGAACCATATGAGGTCATTTCATTGTGTGACTGTTCCTGGTAGTGCTTGACTAACGGAGCCTGGGTGTGTTTATTGCAGATTTTGGATCAGTGCTCTGAGATCTGCAACATTGTTGTGCGGGTTGTCATGCCAATATGCCATACATTTCAGGGTCAAATGGGCTGAAACCTCTCAATCAGTGATTATTATGTGAACTGTTATGAGAAATGCAATTAAAACATAGCTAGAGTTGCTGTACAGGAGTCATTAGAAACACATGTTCTCCACACAAATATTACTCATAATGTGCTCAGAGGTTGTTTATGAAGCACTAATGAGAACTTAAATGGCGGCAACACCTCCCTAAAAATAAACTTTGGGTAAAAGAGCATTGGCTGACTTTTCAATGACCCCGAAATTAGCATATCAAAATGCTGCTCTGCTTACCCCTCCACCACAGAAACAATGAAGGATGCAATCAAGAGTTTGAGTAGATGGAAACTAGAACATAATAATGTCCCATGGTGTGCATAAGGTTATAGACTATTGAATCTGCTGCATAGCCACATCATTGGTAGGGTAGAGATTCCAACGCTCACCTTTGTGAATGGGAAGAAAGCCTCTGAGCCAAGTATGAACCTCTCCAATTGTCTTTATGTGAACGTCATGACTTAACATTTAATACAAATGGGCAACACTATAACATGAACCTTGTTATAACATAACATATTATGTTATATATTGACAAAGAAAGCAGGAAGCTGTGGTAAATGCAGAAAAAACACCAAGCAAGAGATTGGTGGAGGTATGGTACAGGGGCAAGTGCAAATAACATTCTCCATACACACAAACAAATCACAATTACTAGTAGTGTTTATACTAAAAAAGAAAACAAACATTGACTGTAATTTAGCAGTCTTTTTTATATCTCATTAAATGGCTGCCCCCACCTGCAACTGAAATGCTAAGAGCCCTTCGGGCCTGTTACAGGGCCTGGATGAAATGTCACTCATAAATCAAGAATCTTACGAATTTCAAGTGATTCGATCATGTCGAACTATGGATGAACGTCCTGAAAAATGTTTCAAAAGTTCGACCACGTGGCTAGAGATCCAATTCGCTATCAGGCAGATTTTCGAAATGCAGAAGGTCGTTACAAGAGACAGGCTGCAGAAACTTAGCAACATTTAAAACAACTGGAGTACACTTAGTGTAGTTAAGAAGGAAGACGTTTAGAGAGAGGCTGTATGTCAGAATGTTAGATTTAGGATAGGTCATTCGTACACAGCACTGTGTCTCTGGCAACACTCTAACACTAGTGACATTGGGTCACACTTGGGAGCAGGAGCAGGAAGAACCGGGAATCCTCAAGGATAGCTTGTCGGTGAGTCATGCTTGCCTGATTTTCCTGGAATAGAACCTCAGTGATTTGGGGATGCACGTGCGCTCTAGCAGTCTGTCCAATTATCTATTAAACTACTGAAGGTGTGTTAATGCATGGGATTGGGACACCAAGCTCTATGCCTATTTCCCAACTATCTGCCTGACTTTGGTCCTCCCTGTAAAGACTGGAGGGGGGTCTGTACTTCCGCTCTCTATATGGTAGAGGAGAGGCACAGAGGACCCCAGCCAAGATTCTCTATTATTGGTAAACGTGGTCGAGCAATCAAGGCCTAGCTTCTCAAGAGGTGATGCAGGCTGGTTCTTGAGTACACTGTAGTCCCCAAGCCCCCACAAAGGAATGTCCACACACTGTGTTACTGTAAACACAGTCTTTATATAATTAATATTCAAAGGTAGGTACACTATCACAATAACGCACTTTGTACTCAGAAATCAACAATGGTAAATAGATACAATTCTATAGTGGTACCACCAATATTATCAGATCTCATTAAAATGCATCAACTACACTGTTAGAATGTCACACAGATCAATAACAAGGAAACCAGCAATAGAGAGATGAGGGAAAGCAAGACGGTTGAAACAATAGGCAGAATTCTGAGTCAGTTACCTAAACACAGTTCTGTGTGGAGATCCCCCCACCTGGGCAACCTGTAAAATAAAGATATAGCACAAGCCCAGTCCATATATTGCTCAATAGTCTTATTTCCTCCTATAATGTTTTTACCCCCCCAATGTACCTGGTGGAGCAGAGTTTTTTGAAGAAGCGTCAACGGATCCTTCTTGAGTGACCCCCTTTCAAGCAGGAGTCGCGGATCGTCGAGAGACATTGAAGAAAATGAACTTGGCGTTGACGGCGTCAATGAGAAGTTTCAGGGTGCCGAGACCACGGCGCCGATCCAGGCGGTGCTCGTCGGAGACGTCCTGCGAGGATGAGTTGTGCGGGGCACCTCAGCGCTTGATTGTTCAGGACCGCAAAGAGTTTCTGAAGAACCGTGGCCGGCAAGGGCTTTGAGTCGTCAAAGTCTTTGTGGCCTTCAGGTGGCGGGAAACCCACCAGCGGATTCTCCTCGGTGCGTCCGTGGCCTTGACTCTCTCCGGGAGGATAAAGCGGTCGTCGGTGCGGACAAGGGAGTCCTTCGATTCAAATGTTCTTAGGCAAAGGAGCGGGCGGCTCCAGTCTTCGGTGGCACTGCATCAAGCGGTCCCCTCTTCTGGGGCAACACAACTTCGACGGGCCTCCAGCGGTTACACAAACTTGCAAACCCTGGTCGACTGCAATGGACTTCGACGGCGGCGAAGTCTGGGTGCTTCACTTCGATCTCCTCAGCGGTCCCCATCTCTGGTCGGCAGGTTTTCGGGGATCTGACTTCCAGGGAGCTTCAGCGAAGGTTAGCGGTGCTCGATAGTCCCTTGGAGCACGGGAAGAAGGCGCCTTACCAGGTCCTCTCTCGGATCAGTCTCCGACGAATTCGGCAACTTTCAGATCAGGTCGAAGCAAATGCAACAGCAAGTCTTCTTCTTCCAGCTGGGCATCGAGGATCATACTCTTCAAGTGTAGACAAAGCTTCTGAACAATTTCCAGTGGTGAGAGGTCTCCAGATATACTATCCTGTCTCTCATCCACACTGCTGGCTCACACTCAACAGCCAATCATACAGAAGGGCATTCATGCAGTCAGTCAGCCAATCAGGCACACAGTGCATTCAGGCAATCCTCCTTCCTCCCAGACACTCACAACAAGGAATGTGGATTGGGACAAGTACCCAGCCATTCAACACTACACACTGCATTCAGGCCAGTTTCAGGCAGGACTGTCTCAGTCTTTGTCTCTCATACCAGAAACCAGACAGCCACAACAAGAAGTGCATATTTGTCACACACTCCATTCACCCAGGTCCCACCCACAGGGTATACCTACAACATACAGTCACTGGGAAGGCTCCAGCCAGTCTAGACTGGACTTCACAACAACACCATATATGGAACTTCCACCCAACAGCCAGTCAGGGGGAAGGGACAGAGTCAGGGTTTCCCAGGACTTTGGGAAAACAAGGTAACAGGCAATAGAAAGCAAGAGGCCACAGGGGCCATCTTGTTTTCTATCAGGAATCAACTGATTCCAATGGTAGGGCCTGGGTATCCCAAATTGGAGGATACTCAGAGCACCTGTCAAATTCAGCATGGAGATGCCACCAGCCCATACCCTGCTCTGTGGGCAACCCACAGGTGCCCAAAAACATACACTAGGGGCACAGGGATGTACCCCCATCCATGGGTGCCATAAGGGTATCCCATGGGTCTGTACACCAAATCAAAAACAGGAAGAGCTGCACTGCCAGGAGTCCCACATGGACTCCTGGGCAGAAAACAATACAGAACACAAATGAAAAAGGAGTACAGGACAAGGACAGGGAGGCCCTGTCCCCCCAATGCATTTCCAGCATCACACTCCCTACCACTACTGAATGGTCTATCGTACTCCCCCATTGCCTGACAGTCAAAAGCACTTTGGCACCATAGCCTATGGCAGGAGGTGGTATGCAAATGCAAGATAACATAACATAACTAGGCAACATTGTGCAAGTAAGGATTTCAGGGCAGAGGCTTGACATCTGAGAGAAAATGAAATGGGTGGATGAACGGTGGCTAAGGTCTCATAATGTATTTAGGCTTTGTTTTAGTAGACAATGGATTGGATGACCATGCTGCCTTACAAATTGTCATCTTTGATGTCCTGGGTGTTAGTCTTAGCAGTGCACGGTGGTGGCGCGAGTTATGGTTGCTTAGCTTACCATAACTGGCATTTTTGAAGGGTTTTTCGGTTTTACTTCGAACCATAACGTCCCGTTAACAAAGTTTTTTTTAGTGAATTTCATAGGTTTTTAGTAGCGCAACTTAACCATAACGTCCCTTTAATAAAGTTTTTTTTACTGAATTTGATAGGTTTTTAGTAGCGCAACTTAACCATAAGGTCCCTTTAACAAAGGTTTTTTACTAAAGTTCTCCGGTTTCTAGTAGTGGCACATACCCATAATGTAAAGCAACATCTGACTTCACTGCACACCTTGCGGAGAATGCCACATGATCATATGCTGGCGCACAGCACGGTGGCATGTCTGAGAATCCGTACACACTTAACAATAAGATGTATGCCTCGTGGACAATGTGAAAATCATTTTTTACTGATGTTCAGCCTTTTACTGATGTTCAGCATTCCTGCCTCCCTGAAACTTGAAGAGAACCATCTCCGGTTCCAGAAGCACCTCAAAACCTTACTCTTTGCTTCTGCTTTCTCTCCCCCTCTCCCCTGCTAATTCCTGACTGAAATTGCACCGGATCTGCAACTTGGCTACTCTCACCGATCTCGGTCCTTGGCCAAGCCACTCTCCCCTTGCACTGCCTCCCTGACAACCCCTGCACTGCGGGACTGTCTCTGCATCCCTACAGCCCCCCTTCCCAGCACTTGTCTGCACTTACCTTGCACTTGTCAGAAGCTGGCACTTATTATTTATATTGTTATTCTACCACCCCTGTACTGCACTTCCCCTCTCCCTTTCCCCTTGCACTTTTCCCTTCCCCTCTACCCATGCACTTGTGCGATCTGAATGACACCTGGCCTAGTAGGATCGCTGTCTGTCTTCCCTTTGTTCCCCCTCCCTGCCTCATCGCACCTTGAAACACTTGTGTATAGGCACGTTACAAATATCATATCATATCATATCATATCTCATATCACCTTCAACATTTCCCATTGCACAACTCCTACACTTAGTCTTAGTCAGCCATTAACAATGTACTACACAGTACATACTTTTAGCAAAAGTGCCATTTATCTGAAAACGACATGAGCTAAGGCCATCCCTCCTCCCACGAAACAGCACCACTGCCCTAATGAAGGAGCATGAGAAACACTGCCCCTACCTTTCAAATAAGACACGCACAACATGTTCCCCCGTCCACCTACCCTCCCATATTACTGTTTGGTGCCTCTTTGCTCATTTCCGTCCGTAACCTTCCTTCTTAGCTATCCTTCCAAAAAAAAAGCCATCCGTAAACAAAGTAAATGTTCCTTTAAGAACCACCTTTCACAGTTTAAAAATATTTTTTTAAAAATCGCACATACTCCATCTACTTTATATTGCACAGTAAACGACATAGACGCAATAAGATTTTTCAACATTTCCATTTGCAGTTTGTGTTATGCTAATGGTAATATTGTAGCATTTGTCCTCCGTTCCAGGGACTGGAACGGTGAATAAAAGGCCAGCAGGCCAAGTTATCAGGCCAATCGAAGCGAGAGTGCATGACGCGATCTCTGGATCATTACCCCCCCCCTTCCACCACTACAATGGGGGATGAATGCCATTAACAATCTAGATTTGCAAAGCAGTAACGTGTGCTACTAAAAAAGAGGATTTGTCGTTCTAATCCAGGACACCTGTGGCATCCCGGATTAGAAAACAAAATCCTTTTTCAAGATGGCCACCATAGAAAGGGAAGGCGGTTGTTCCATACATGGCCCCTCTTCGCTTTCCATGGCAGCCTGCAAAAAGCAAAAAGGAAACCCCGTTAACATATTACCACAAGCACTTTTTTCCTCCCTTTCAAATGTATCCTAAATATGCCACATGACCATATGCAGGCGCACAGCATGGTGACGTGTCCGAGAATCTGTACACACTTAACAATAAGATCTATGCCTCGTGGACAGTGTGGAAATACATTTTTTACTGATGTAGGAACTTCCACCTTCAACATTTCCCTTGCACAGATCCAACACCTATTCGTAGTGAGCCATTGACAATGTAGTACACAGTAGATACTTTTAGCAAAAGTACTATTTATCTGAAAACGACATGAGCTAAGGCCTTCCCTCCTCCCCAAGAAACATCACCACTGCTGTAATGAAGGAGCATGGGAAACACTGCCCCTACCTTACAAATAACACACGCACAACATTTTCCCCGTCCACCGACCCCCCCCATATTACTGTTTGGTGCCTCTTTGCTCATTTCCATCCGCAACGTTCCTTCTTAGCTGTCCTTCCAACAAAAAAAGCCATCCGTAAACAAAGTAAATGTTCCTTTAAGAACCACCTTTCACAGTTTAAAAATAAAAAAAATAAAAAATCGCATACACTCCATCTAGCGTTCGTCCTCCGTTCCAGGGACTGGAACGGTGAATAAAGGGCCAGCAGGCCAAGTTATCAGGCCAATCAAAGCGAGAGTGCATAATGTGATCTCTGGATCATCACCCCCCCTTAAACCCCTACAATGAGGGATGAATGCCATTAACAATCTAGATTTGCAAAGCTTTAACGTGTGCTACTAAAAAAGAGGATTTGTCATTCTAACCCGGGACGCCTCTGGATTAGAAAACAAAATCCTTTTCCAAGATGGCCACCATAGAAAGGGAAGGTGGTTGTTCGATACATGGCCCCTCTTCGCTTTCCATGGCAGCCTGAAAAAAGCAAAAAGGAAACCCTGTTAACATATTACCACAAACACTTTTTTCCTCCCTTTCAAATGTATCCTAATGTCGAACAACTTTACCACAAAGCCAGTCCCAGGTGGACATGGCCACTGTAATCCTATCTTTTCTCCCTTCTGGTCATGGACAGTAGCCACATTGTGCGGATCATGACCTTATACCATGACCCCAACATTCTGCCCACTCCCCATGGCTGCAGCCAACCCCTCAGTCAATAAACGGATACCGCTACGTTTTTTAACTACATTATGACACTCGTGTAATACGAAAACACTCCCACATCTCGTCACATAACCAACCCTAATGATATTATACACCTTTTTTGGATGACGTTCCTCTCCAGCATAGCCAAATGCACCCATAAGCACCAACGTGCCGTGATGCAGAACCTGAAAATGAACACACAGCGACGTACAACGTAGCACGTTACATTTTGAAACAATAAACTGGTTTTTAAAAGAAAACATTAACATTTTAGAATTTGTAAAGTACTTTTATTTCACAATAAACTGTCAGAGAGCAGCAGACTATTCCCATTTTCAATCAAATAGTAACTTTGTTTCTTCGGTCGTCATCGAAAATGTTAATCATGAGATGCACGTTGTTCTTTTCGCATACACAAAGTATTCGTTTCGATAAAGCAACCGCTTATGTCGCACAGTGATTTGCAAGACATCGGCATGAACTTTGGCCTACACCACCATAAAAGATGTTATGTTACTCCTAATGGCCACTGCAGCGTATGGACAAATGGGTCCAGGCCGGTCGTCCCACAAAACAGTGACGGTTAGGCAGCCGGTCATGAGTACATGCATCTGGCGTGCAAAGAAGCCATCACTTGGCATCTGGAATACATGGCAATCACAGCACGGAAGAATGTGACTGTTCGGAAAACGTAACAGAAAATACATATCAATACCCAACCTTTAGCAAACATTTTCAAAAAAGACAAAAAGAATGTGGAAACTGATACACAAATCGATGTAGTTATACATGACATTTTAAAGAAATATTAGAGTTGAACATGGGTGAATCTAGTGATAGCCTACAAACGCTGAGAATCTGCACTCTCTATAAGTAAAAAAAAAATGACAACTACACAGAAAGATAGTACCTCAGTTTCATTGCCAAAATTATTGTTCTGGTAATAAAAATTAAAACTCGTTCCGGTGTAGAGTCATCAAAAGTAAACTTACACGATATTTGCCGTCTCCATTGTCTTCATTAAACTCAGACAGGAATGTACTTGAACCAAAGAATCTTCTTGAACTGATATTACATGTGTCTTACAAATGTTTTGAATACATAACCTTATCAAATGGTACGTTTTCCCATCTTTCACTCCCTGCATTCTGACAGAATTTTCCCTTTTGCTCAAGGTCCAAAAACAATTGACCCTTATGGGTTCAGTCGGATGCGTGGGCCTACTGAGCTCACAATCAAAAAAGCAAAGCAAGTGACCTTCACTCAGAATGAAAATACATTCTGACTTTGCAACAACATATCTGAATGCATTCATGAGAGCTGCTACTCCCATACACTTGGAGACCCGCTGTTTCCATCAAACAGTGCAGGTGGCTGCCTCAGATTTCAAACTCTAGGACGCCAGTCTGACTGCAATATTATTTTTAATACATTGTAACACAGACGCAGTAAATCTTCGCCTGTACTTAATGGACACTATATTGAGCAGCAACTTCCAATTTACCATATGACTTTGGTGACAAGAAAGCACCACATTTTGACTTCCTGCTGCCACATCCCATCCCAGCCTCATTAACCCTCACCTTCTGAAACAGTATTTCATAAGTTTAAGAAGTGCAATGGTATATTGTTTTATATGTGTTAGCGGCGATGACCGCGTACACCAAAACACGAATGAAAGATGGCGGGTGCAGTGAAAGAATCTGACGCACTTCAAGCTGTTCAACAGCCAATCAGTGAACGCGTCACATGTCCACAGACATGATGCTATGGATTAGCCAATCGGTATCTTGTCCGCGGAGCGAACAGGGAAGTGTGTCCGCGGAGCAGACATAGATATCACACATTTTTTGAGACATACTATTTGGTCGTTTTAAAGAAAACTACTGAACAGATTGGCACCAAATTTACAAATTTACAAAAGCACGCTTTTGGGACAAAGCTCCTGCTCAATGTAATAACATTGTTGTCTGCACTTTAAAAGGACAAGGCCCAGGGCCGTGAGGATAACAAGAGTTTGTTGAAACACAACATAGGCTGCGCCAGGAAGAATGCCCGGCTCCCTCCCGAATGTTGCCTTGAAGCTCAGTGCCAGGGCATTTAATCATTTCGCAGCTGCCAGCCAGTCTCGTTATATGGTAGAATATGTTAGAATAATACAGCTAAAGGCTTGAATTATGCTTTTCTTATGTCCCCCTTTGCTGAGCCCCGCTAGAGTGTGTCGGCTCCCAGGACACGAATAGCACCTGATAGATAGCAAGGTCTGGAATGCAACTCTTCCCCCGTATGTAGCTCGCTTCCAAGAACAGAAGCGCTGTGTTCCGTTCAACAACTGAGAGATGCCTCCATACTCACAAATTGCAAATTGTTACTAGAATAGATTTTTGAAGGTGTCATAGTTGTTCGAAAGTGTCCATTATCACACCAAGTTCAAAGAAACCCAATACAGGGGGGTGTTAAACATGTCGTAGCTGATTGTTTGATATGCATTTTGTATATATGTAACTGATGTACGTAATTCACTCTCTTGCGTCCCTCGAGGTCAAGAGATACACGTCGCGGGGCGTGAGACCGAGTTGGCCAACTGAGACTTTTGCTTTGCAATAAACCCTAGCTTTGGGAATACAACCTTGTGTCTGGCGTATCTATCGTGTGTGGTGACTCGCCTTGTTTCCATAGACGTAAGGGGCCCCTAGGGGCCCCTTTCAAGATGGCGCCCGAATAGGGACCCTCCCCCACAGGTTCCATAGCATACGTTGTAATTGAGTAAGGCGGAGAACGGCGAGGATGGGACGACTGAGCCGGGATCAAGAGGTGTTCGGGGCGCCCTGTAGAAGTGATGAGAGACTCCTTTGCAGATTTGCACACATCTGATCCCTGATCGACGTGCCTGGCTAGAGAACAAGGAGGCGAGGGTCCCGAAACGAGGCGGAAGCCAAGAAACGCAGACACAACATCATTAGTTGCGTCAGTATACAGACGACTTGTGTCTGAAAGGGGTTTTTCCGCTGTGGTAGACAATCTTTGGAAGATGGCCAAATTGCACCACCCTGGGGAACGCCGGCGTATGAGATGAATGTGAAGTATGGAGTGGGTGCGATAATATTCTGCGAGACTTGGCATAGGCAAACCAGAAAGCAACAAGACCATCAGTGGCCGATGAATGGTAGTTTTGAGATAGCGAGAATAGATAACTTGGAAAGGGTGTTGATAAGAAAGAAAGCGCGTCCTGCAGCATTTGATATTGTTAAGGACTGTAGTAGGGAAGCAATGCTCCGATTTAGAAGTAGAGCGAAGCATGCGCGCAGGCATAAATCGAAAGGTGAAGTAGCGGAAGAGAAAGAAGAGGAGGAGTCGACCTAGAGTCTAAGGAGGTCAGGTAGGCGTGACCAGTTGAATATAGAAAAAATATACCCAGAGCCACAGACCGCACACATAACACTTCCTATTAGCCAACCAGGCCCACAACAGACACTCCCTGTTCCCATTGTCCCATCCGCACCTCCCGCCTTAGACACAGACTCAGTACTGTCCGTTCCTCCCGGGGTTGAAGTTGAAACCACGGGGGCGAGAGGCGGGACTGAACAACGGGGATGCACGAGGGTAACTCGCAGTGCGATCAGCAAAGAAAGGAAGGTGGAATGGCAGCAGCAGGCAGAGATGTATATATATGGGAATGATGGGACGGCAGCATTGGCTTTGATGTATGACTTCCGAAGAAGCAATGAAAGACAGGTAGTGTTGGAATGCATGGGTGAATATTTGGTGGAGTAATGGAAACAGTTAATTGGGAAATTACCACTGCAGCGATTGTTAATTTAGAATGCATTAGCACGATGTAGGGAGAGGGATGAAGAAGTGAGAGAACATGTATATGGACATTTTGAACTTAAAGATGAATTAGATAATGATTATGCCGAAATGTTTACTACACCTGGGTACAGGGGTAAGGATATCGGGAGACATCGGAAGGGAATGCAGGGGTCACATAATGAACGGCAGCAGTTACCATCACCGGGGCAGAAGGAAATGGTGGACGAATTATCGTTGTTAAAACAGATGGGGGCAGACTTGAAAGCATGCCTATTGAAAACGCAGGTACTATTGCAGCAAGTAGTAGGACACAATAGAGGGAGAGGGAACGCACAAGGAAGGAGTAATTCGAATATGCATGGGGGAACACTGGGACCAAATCAGTGTGTGTATTGTAAGGAGAAAGGACACTGGCGAGCGCAATGTCCACATCTGCAGAATAGAAATGGGTCTGGTCAGAGGAGACAGCATAGAGGACACCAAGGAGTGAATGGACCAAATAGGAATAGTATGCAGCAGCACCACAATAATGGAGGTAATCAAAACCAAGCCCAGAACCAAAGTGCCCCTAACCAGAGTCAGGGACAGCAAAACCAACAGTATGGAAACCAGAGTGGGGGAAATAGAGGGAAGAGTGGGAACGTTTTCGATACACAGCCAAACACGTATTACAGTAACAATAATGATTACACATCGGACAATGTGTTATTTCCCCAATAGGACAGGCCAGGACAGGGGTCGGAACCAGTGTCTATTCCCGTGAATCAGAGAGGACCCTATGTAGAAATGAGAGTCGGGAATGAGGAGCGCCGCTTTCTTGTAGATACAGGAGTACAAAAGTGTTCAATAGACCACCACTTGGTTCCGGATATACCACTGTCAGGGCAAAAGAATGTCTCTGTAGGGTTCGCAGTTAAACCAGTCATAAACCCAGTGTTCCAACCAGTCCCAGTTAATATAGGACCATTCACTGAACATTGTCCTTTCCTTTTAACAGAAAATTGTGGGGAGAACCTGTTGGAATTAAATATGCTGAAGAAATTAGGTTCCGTTAGGTTCCGTTATACATTGCACGGCAGACGGGGTGTTCCTAACGATTTGGCCACAAGATGCCCCTGTGTTAGAATTCATGTCTGAAACTTTACCAGGAGAACTAAGTAAAGTGCCAACCTGTATATGGGCAATGCATGACAACGATGTGGGATGCTTGAAAATAGAGCCGGTAAAGATCATTTTGAAAGAAGGTGTTACCCTACCACAAATTCCCCAATACAGAATTTCGGCTGAAGGTGAGAAAGGATTGAAGAGTATTGTTACAGATTTGGTGAAATTAGGGGTGATTGAAGAAATTACATGCAGTACATGCAACAGCCCGATTCTTCCAGTTTATAAAAAAGGAGGCAATGAAGTACCATACCGTTTTATAATTGATTTGCGCGCGTTAAACAAAGTAGTAGATCCACAATTTCCTTTAGTACCAGATGCCACTACAATATTGACAATGATACCTGTTTCAGCAGAATATTTTAGTGTAGTTGATCTAAAAAATGCGTTCTTCAGCATTCCAGTGGACAAGGACAGCAGATATTTGTTCGCGTTCACATTAGGAGGACGATCATTTACATTCACGTGGATTCCGCAAGGTTACACGGAAAGTCTGAGTATCTACAGTAGAGCATTGAAAGAGCAGCTAGACACGCTAGACTTACCAATGGGTTGCATACTCTTGCAATACATAGACGATCTATTATTAGCTGCTGACAAAGAGGAGATTTGTAAAGAAAGCATGGTATTACTGCTGTCACACCTAGCGGCACATGGCCATAAAACTAGTTTGAAGAAATTTCAATATAATCGAAAGGAGGTGGCCTATTTGGGCTACCTACTTTCGAAAGAAGGGAGAAGGCTAACGCCAGAACGCATAGAAAGTATTTCTTGTATGCCTATTCCAAAGACACAGAAAGGAGTCAGAGCCATAATAGGCATGGCTTCATATTGCCGACAATGGATTGGTAATTTTGCGTTAATTGTGAAACCGATGGTGAATTTGACTAGAAAGGATGCAGTTATGCCTTTACAGTGGGATGAGGAATGTCAGAAAGCATTTGATCAATTGAAAACTGCATTATGTTCGGCTCCAGTTTTGGGCACGCCAAATTATGAGAAGATTTTTAGACTGTTTGTGTGTGAAAGTGAAGGATGTGCATTGGCGGTTTCGACACAGGAACAAGGTGGAAGAAATAGGCCATGCGGCTATTTTTCTTCTGCGCTGGACCCTGTAGCGCGCGCACTACCATGATGCTTGCGATCTGTTGCGACGGCAGCTGCGTCAGTCAAACAAACGGAAGGGATGGTATTGGGGCATACTTTAATTCTGATGGTGCCACATGCCATAGACGTTCTATTAAATAGAACACAGACACAACACCTCACCTCTGCTAGATTGACAAGATATGAGAGTATCTTGTGCGCACCCCATATCCAAATTATGAGGTGTAGCGCTATGAATCCTGCAGAATTAATGCCACTACCCATAAAAGACATTGGGGAGAATGAATCACCACCGCATGATTGCTTAATGGTCACTGAGGAAGAAACAAAGGGGAGAGTTGATTTAAGTGATACCCCACAGAAAGAGCCAGATGGAGAGTTATTTTGTGACGGCTCATGTTTTAAATTACCTGACGGCACGACAACTGCCGCCTAGAGAGCGTTGTAGAAAGCAAAAGAATCCCCTACAACTCGGCACAAGCCGCAGAAATAATAGCATTAACCAGAGCATGCGAGATATCTGAAAATTTGAATGTGAATATATATACTGATAGTCAGTATGCTTTTGGGGTGGTTCATAACTTTGGTCGACTCTGGGCTGAGAGAGGGTTTTTGACATCACATGGTGCCAGAATTCAACATGGCCCTTGTACGATTGCTATCTGCACTCACGCTTCCAAAGCGCCTAGCAATAGTGAAATGCGAGGCACACAAAAAGGTAACATGCAAAGTAGGAGAGGGAAATGCGTTTGCAGACAGAATTGCAAAACAAACTGCCACTGATTTAAATACCAAAATGATGACGGTTCAGACTGAGGAAGTACCCTGTATGATAGAAAATGGAGTTGCCACTGTCAAAGAAATGCAGGCCAAAGCTACGGCTGATGAAATACAAGGGTGGGCAGAAGGCTCTGCTGAGTTAGATCTGGAGGGTTGTTGTGTGGACAAGGGAACTAGAAACTGGATGTTGCCAAATTCATATGTGACTGCAATGGTCACAATGGCCCACATCTGTGCGAAAAAGATAATACAGCACCTATCTGCAGTATGGCAGAATGTAAACATAAAGAAGAATGCACAGAGGTTGGTGCAGAACTGTATCACGTGTTTACAAAACAATGTAGGAAAGGGAACAGTGACTCCAATAGGCAGTTTTGGCCCGCCCTCTATGCCTTTTGAGGTGGTCCATTTTGATTTCATACAGATGGAGAGATGTCAAAATTTGAAATATGTCTTAGTGGTGATCTGTGCATTCAGTAAGTGTGTGGAGGCATATCCCTTAAAAGACTGCACAGCAATGAGCACGGCAAAAGTAATGCTTAAAGAATATTTTTCCCGTTTTGGCTTGCCCCGTGTCTTATGGTCAGATAATGGCCCGCATTTTGTGGGTGTAGTGGTGTTACAGATATGTGCGGGTCTTCAGATTAATAAGAGAGTCCATAGTTCAAGGCATCCGAGTTTGGCCAGTCTTGTGGAGAGGCACAATGGGATTCTTAAGTAAAAAATCAGCAAAATATGTGCAGGAAGCAAGTTGAGTTGGGTGGATGCATTACCAATAGCGCTGTTATGCATGCGTACGTCTGTACAGGCTAAAAATGGGCTCTCCCCGTACAAAATCGTAATGGGGAGGCTGGCAAATGTTTGGTGCACACCTCAGCCAAAATGACTTAGAGAGGTAGAACATCCTGTGCTTAGTACTTATTGTGGCCTTTTAATGCAGAAATTGCGTTTGATTCATCAGCAGGTGTAGGAGGCATTACCAGTGAGATACACCGGTCCGGGGCACGCGCTGGAGCGAGGAGACTGGGTGCTGCTTAAAAATTTGGAAAGAAAGTCATCGTTAGCACCCAGGTGGCGTGGCCCCTATCAAGTACTCTTGGCAACGCAGACGGCGATACGGGTGGATGGCAGAAGTCGTGGATCCATGCCACCCATGCCAAAAAGATTCCAACTTCACTCAAAGACTTGCCTGACCCAGACGACCGGAAAGAGACAGCGGTCCCAGAAATGGAAGACACTGTTGCCAGTAAGCCGTCACCAAATCTGCCCAAGCGAGAAGTAAAACTCGAAACAAAGCCTGAGACGATTGCTAAAAAGGGGAAAGGGCAAAGAGTGCCCCAACGTTGCCCAGCAGAATCGACATCACTGTTGGCCAACACGAAATCTGCCTTGCAAATTCCAGCATAAACTAAACGTGTACCCCTTTGGCGCCTGCCAGCACTTGCCAGCACGCCAAAGACCGAATCTGCATCACTGGCGCGGCGCACACCAGCACCTGCAGTAACGCCACAGGCTGACTTTGAGCATGAATCTGGAAGTGCATCGGCACTGTTCACGGATCACACGATACCAGGAGTGAGGCGATAAAATTTGCAGCCTCGCAAGACAAAGTGATCCACAGTTCTTTGGTGTTTATATCACCCTCTGATTCTGCGCACGGACGGAGAAGGAACTAGAGGTGTAGAGGAGAGAAGCGTGAGAATTGTGCAAGCCGGACAATTCAAGACTCGCGGCTCCTCGGTGCTATCATAAAAAGTACATGTGTCTGGAACCAGAGCGGACAAGCTGGGCGCACATGGTACTAAGACAATAAGATAACTGATCAAAAGTCCTCTGAGCAGTATGAGAAAGGACAAGTGATCTTGCCTAAAAATAAATAAGCAAATCCAGGCTATAAAGGACTGGCAGAACTGAACTGTGACAATTCCGTTGAACTTATTGACATCAGAGCAAGCGCAACGAAGAGAGATATCCACGACGAACTGTAATAAGGAAGAAGAAGGATGATGAGAAACATGTCGGGACCCGTTTCAGCCTCCTCCTGCACCACTGCTGAGAATGAGTCAATTATAAAGACTGTAAGCTTAAGAAAAACGCATGGTAAGAAGAATTGTATGCTGGCACTGACAATAATTATGTGCTTTATGAGTGTGGTATCACCAATAAGGACAGCCCTAGTATTATGGTATGTGGAATCGATACACCCATTGGGAATGTTTTTACCAATAGTTAATATATCCACTACTGAAAGCGCGGTTCAGGTGATTACTCATACCCTGTCCCCAATGGAAGAAAGACACAGGGAAGGATTTGGTAATAACACGTTGTTATTAATTATGAACATGACACATGCAATTCTGAAGAAAACAAATGGCTGGGTATGTGCCCATTTACCGCAGCATGCTGGGAAAGGAATAGGTTGGTATGTACAGCCATTACCATTAAGTTCTGCATGTAGTGCATCTTTAAATGCAATGTTCTATGGGAAATGGAATGAGAGTAGTAATGGTCAATTAGACAGAACCAACATGAATGAGTTTGAGGAAATAATAATGAAGCCCGTGGGTTGTTCCATATTCCATAAAGTACTGGCCCAAGAGCCTACGAGGAAAAGTACGCGAAAGATAACACGACAAAATAGACGAGATAGATTGTCCCCACCAGATAAAACATCAGTGGTGACGTTTTGTGTAAGAACAGACGGGGACAAAGATGCAGTTCCCCCTTCTTACCCGGTGAATTACAACCCAAGAACTGTCCCTTTTTGTCTAAAAAAGGAAGGCTCCTTTTCAGTCGGGACATTTACTGGGTGCATGAATACAGTGGTATTAAAATGGGAAGTAGAACCAGTATATGTGGGAGATCCAGTTTATTTTATATGTGGAGAGAAAGCATATCCTTGGTTGCCCAGAAACTGGGGAGGTACATGTTACTTAGGTCTACTGTTCCCAGGAGTGTTCCTCTTAGAAACAGCAGACATGGCCAGACTATCCAGATCTAGAGGCAAAAGGAGTAGCGAAGGTGTTTGGATAGCAACTGACGTAGCAAAATCATTCATTCCATTCTTGGGGCAGATAGTGAACTCCTATAATATAAGGCAGCTGTCCAGAATACTAAAAAATACCATAAACACAACGACAGATATACTATTTAACATGACGTTGGAAGAAAGAGGAATCATGTTAATGACGCTGCAAAATAGAATGGCTCTCGATGTGATCCTGGTTGATCGTGGGGGAATTTGCAAAATAGTGGGATCAGCGTGTTGTGTATTTGTAGATGACTATTCCCCTACAATCTTTGAAACAATAAAGAAAATGCATGTCCTCAGTTCTGAACTCCCTACTGGAGAAGGAGGCTGGGGAATAGGGTCTTGGTTTTGGGGAATACTGCGTTCTTGGGGATGGAAGTTGATTTCGATATTAGTAGTGGTGTTTGGAATATTCATAATGTGCTGTTGTTGCATACACTGCCTACCAATAGTTTATGCTGAGGTAACTGAGGGATGTACTAAGGGATGTATGCATAAGATGACAAAAAGAAAACAAACTCATGGTCGGGCTGACCAAGACACAAATGAGATGAAAACAGTAAAAGAATTGATGGCTATAGATATTAATGAAGATGATGATGCTTATGATAGCATGCAAAATTCAGACATAAGTACTTCAGACTTATCTTCATTGGCGGAGGATATAATAAATGGATGAGACGTTTGGCATACGGCCAAAGGAGGGTTTGTCAGTCTAGAAAAATGGATACCTCTCATATGTGACCGCAAACGTATTTTGATGGCCGTGAGCCAACCGTCTCATGCACGATATGACAGAATACAGGTTTCTGAGTTTGCCAATTAATGGCCATTTTGATGTAACAAGAATCGCCATTTTGTTTCCTAACCATTGCTCATTGCTTTCTGTTCTTATTGCTTGGTAGTACATTTTCTGCTTACACTGCTCGACTGTAAAACATTGTTGTCTGCACGTGAAAGGACAAGGCCGCAGGGCTGCGAGGATAACAAAAGTTAGTTGAAACACAACGTAGGCAGCGCCAGGAAGAATGCCCGGCTCGCTCCCGAATGTATCCTTGAAGCAGAGCTGCAGGGCATTTAATCATTTTGCAGCGTCCAGCAAGTCTCGTTATATGGTAGAATATGTTAGAATAAAGCAGCTAAAGGCTTGAATTATGCTCTTCTTACGTCTCCCTTTGCTGAGCCCGGTTAGAGCGTGTCGGCTCCCAGGACATGAATAGCACCTCAAAGATAGCAAGGTCTGGAATGCAACTCTTCCCCCGTATGTAGCTCGCTTCCAAGAACAGAAACGCTGTGTTCCGTTCAACAACTGAAAGATGCCTCTGCACTCACAAATTGCAAATTGTTACTAGAATAGATATTTGAAGGTGTCATAGTTGTCGAAATTGTCCATCATCACACCAAGTTCAAAGAAACCCAATAAAGGGGGGTGTTAAACATGTCGTAGCTGATTGTTTGATATGCATTTTGTATATATGTAACTGATGTACGTAATTCACTCTCTTGCGTCCCTCGAGGTCTAGAGATACACGTCGCGGGGCGTGAGACCGAGTTGGCCAACTGAGGCTTTTGCTTTGCAATAATCCCTAGCTTTGGGAATACAACCTCGTGCCTGGCGTATCTATCATATGTGGTGACTCGCCTTGTTTCCATAGACGTAAGGGACCCCTAGGGGCCCCTTTCAGTATGTGTGTACTTTGAGATGTATGTTATACTTAGTTGTTGCTGTAAAATATGACTATAACTGGTACTCACAAAAAAGCATATGTGTTACAAGAACGCGTAGAAACCTATGGAGACAATGGAAGCTACATCAACCATTATACACTCAGTGGAATCCAAGATGGCGGCTCATTGATAATGTTTCTATCAACTAACAATGCAGGTCTAGTCTTTTTCTTCCACTTAGTCCTTCTTCTCTTTCCACCGTTTGTTCGTACTTATTCCCCGCAAACTTACAGGTAAACTGCGTTGCTACTCTGCTCTTCAGCTTTTCCCTTGTAGCTGCTCACTCGTAAAACTTGCCTCCGCCAGTTTTTTCTCCTCTGGATCACTCCCTCGCTCCCTCATTCCTTTTCCGCATCCGCGGCTTAATTATTTTCTGCCGCTTGCGGCTTCTTCTTCTGCTTACCTTCTCTGCCATCCTCGGCCTTTTCTTTCCTTCCGGCTTCGGTCTTCCTAAACCGGCAGCTTCTGATACTTGCAGCCGCTCGCGGCTTTGCAACGCCTTCATTTCACTCTTTCTAGCCTTTACTTACCACTCCTCTTTTTCCTGGTCCCGGCGGTCCTCCGCTCTTTCTCTCCTTCATTCTCCTTCTTCTCCTCTCTCCTTACCCCTTTGTACTTCCTGATTGCTTTCGACTGCTATTACAGTTCCTCTTCCCCCTATTGCTTCTGTCGGGGAATTCTCCGTCATTCTACCTGCCACCACGAACTGGGAGTTCCATCCTACTCAAGACCTGCAGGATCTGGGTTTTCTTCCCCAAGAGGGTTTCCCAGGTGCGGCCCCTGGGGAGCACAGAGCACAGATTGTCTGGCCTCTGAACCTCTGGGGGAACGCCTCTTACCTCTTCACATCTGTCGTAACCCGAAGAGCCGTGAGTACCCCGTCGGATCACAGAGGTTGTAAGAGATATCAACGCCTAAAAATAAAGTAAGGAAGCATGGATCAACAAGTCCAGCAGCTGATGGATGCCGTGCAGACTTTGAATACTGAAGTACAGGGATTACGAAACAAAAACACCCTGCTTCGCCAAATGGTGCACTCTAGGACTGAATTACCGCCCGGACCCTTACCTATGGGGAAGTACGAAGGTAACCCTAGGAAGCTTAAAGAATTCATAGATTCTTGTATCGTACAGTTTACGCTCAAACCAGTGTTTTTCCCTACTGAACAGTCCAAGGTTAGTTTCATCATATCTAACCTCTCGGGCAATGCACTGGCCTGGGCTACTCCATTAGTGACCACTAACAATCAACTCTTAGACACTTTGGCTGGGTTCCTTAATAGTCTATAGGCCATGTTTGGTCAAAGGGAGTTAGTGGTTACCGCCCAGGAGAACCTTCTTGATTTAAAGCAAGGAACCATGGAAGTAATGTCTTTTATAACACAATTTAAACACTTGGCTAATGAGACAGAATGGTCCGATGATGCCCTTTTGACCATATTCAGAAGGAATGTCAATGAGGAATTGAAGGACGAGTTATCTTGTGTTCCCCGCCCACATAATCTTGCAGAGATGATCACCCTTGTTCTCCAAATGGATTATCGCATCCAAGAACGAAATTGGGAAAAGAGGAAAGGAAAGGCAAAGGGGATACCAACTTCTTTTAGAAGTGAAACAATTAAGACATCCCGTGTAGCCGAAGATGAACCTATGCAAGTAGGCACCACCCGAGGCCCTCTCACCATTGAGGAAAGGAACAGGAGACGTACTCTGGGATTGTGCATGTACTGCGGATCCAACAAACATGTGCTTAAGGACTGTAACCTGATTCCTCCACGGCGATCAGGAAACGCTGCCACCTGTTCATAAAGGGACTGTGAATGGGTCCATTTTGAAAAGTTCCCTCAACTGCGTCACAAACGCCCCGCAAATGGTAGTGATACCATTAACCATCCAATTCCAAGACTCTGTGATCGAAAGGGTACCAGCTCTGGTGGATTGTGGAGCGGCCGGTCTTTTTATGGACATTGATTGGCTCTATAAACATAAGATCCCTCATCTATCTAAGACCACCGCTATACCTGTCGAAGGAGTTGATGGAGAACCACTGTCCTCAGGGTTCATCAAGGAAAATACATCGGTCCTTACCATGAAGATAAACACACATAAAGAAGAGGTGATCTTTGACCTTATCAAAGCTGCTCACTATACTATTATCCTAGGAATGCCTTGGTTGTCTAAACATAACCCCTACATAAACGGGAAGGCCGGGACTATGTTTTTAGGATCTGAATACTGCACTGCTACGTGCTTACCTAACTCTGACAATGGTGTACACATCTCCCAAACTCAAATACCACTGCAGAATTCCTCTTCTGTAGTATTGAATCTAAACCTGCTACCGGAGATCTATCATGAATACCATCGAGTGTTTTCCAACGAGGAATTTAAGGAGTTGCCTCCCCACAGACGAGACAACTGCGCCATTGATCTATTGCCAGATGCACAGATCCCTTTTGGAAGGATGTATACTCTTTCTAACCCAGAAAAGGAAGCTTTACGTGAATATTTACAAACCAATGTCCGTAACGGATTTATTACCGAATCCAAGAGCCCAGCTGGAGCTTCATTATTCTAAATACCACAGAAGGATTGTAAAGAACTCCGACCCTGTATTGACTACAGGGGATTAAATAAGGTTACCCATAGAGACAGATACCCCTTGCCTCTTATTCAAGACATTCTCGAAGCAGTCAGAGGTGCCTCAATCTTTTCAAAACTAGACTTATGTGGTGCATACCATTTGATCCGGATAAAGAGCGGAGACGAGGGGAAAACCGCTTTCCGCACGCCATTCAGCCACTACGAGTATCGGGTGATGCCATTTGGATTGGAGAAAGCTCCTTCTGTCTTTCAGAGGTTCATTGATCATTTGTTCTCCGATCTACTCCTCCATTCGTTAGTCGTCTATTTAGACGATATATTGATATTCTCAAAAAATCTACAAGAACGCATGGGTCATGTTTCCGAAGTCCTCCACCGTCTTCAAGACAACCACTTATTTGCCAAACTGGAGAAATGCTCATTTCACCAAACGAATATCCCCTATTTGGGCTTTATCCTTTCTGCCGAAGGGGATTCCATGGATCCACGAAAAGTAGCAGCCATACAGCAATGGAAAGCTCCTCAAGGGGTAAAAGAGGTCCAAAGGTTTTTGGGATTCTCGAACTTTTACCGAAGGTATATCCCTAACTTCTCAAAGACCATCAAACCTTTGACCACTCTTCTTCAAAAAGGTAAAAGGTATGCATGGACTACCGAAACACAACAAGCCTTTGACAAGCTCAAGACTGCCTTTTCCACTGCACCTATCCTTAGATTACCGGATCAAACAAGACCATTCTTTCTCGAAACTGATGCCTCGCATTCGGCAATTGGAGGTGTATTAAAACAAGCATCCTTGTCAGGCGTCGAACACCCCATAGCCTACATGTCAAAGACTTTGCTTCCTTCGGAACAAAACTACACAGTCCTTGAGAAGGAATTACTCGCCATAAAGAAGGCATGCCAAGAATGGAGACATTTGCTGATAGGAACAAGACATCCCATCACTATCCGAACTGACCATAGTAACCTGAAAGTACTCCAAAATTATGAATGTCAAAACAGTCGCCAAGCCCGCTGGGCCTATTTCTTTTCCTCCTTTGACTTCATAATCACTCACATACCTGGCACTAACAATCGATTGGCGGACCCCTTATCCCGGAGTCTACAAACAGAAGAAACTTGCATTCAGCAGAAGATATTGCCTCAAGCTACATTCATCTTTTTGGTATCCACTTTTCTTCAGGACATTCGCAAACAGCTCTCTGGAGTCAATGAAATAGACACCCAAAAATACCAACTCCAGGAAGAACAAGGGTTTTTCTACCACAACACAAAGCTATATGTGCCTACCGAATTCCTCAGGAAACAAGTATTGTACATGTGTCATGACCATAAGACTGCAGGACATAGGGGAATCGCCAACACCCTCGAATTGGTCAACCGCCACTTCTGGTGGCCATCTGTTGCTTCGGACGTCAGAGACTACGTCACTGCATGTCCTGTTTGTCTTCAGGAAAAGGCACAAAGAAGACTACCGATTGGGAAGTTAGTTCAACCTCCCCTTCCTAATCAACCTTGGGAAAGGATTTCGACCGACTTTATAGTGGAGTTGCCTCCTTCCAACCGCAACACCACGATTATGGTGACCATTGATTCGTTAACTAAGATGGCACATTTCACACACATGGTGAAACTTCCTACGGCTGCTCAAATGGCATCCTGCTTCCTACATACAATTTTCCGCTTACATGGTTTACCTAAGAACATTATCTCTGACAGAGGGCCACAATACATTTCAGTCTTTTGGAAGAATCTATGCCAAGCCTTAGGCATACACCGGAATCTTACCTCTGGTTACCATCCACAGGCCAATGGCCAAACCGAAAGGAAAGATTAAATCAAACATTGGAACAATACCTCAGATGTTTTGTTTCCGCTACACAGGATAACTGGACTGAGTTGTTACCATATGCCGAAATAGCTTACAACAATACGCAACATTCCGCCATCAAGATGTCACCTTTCTACTATAACTATGGGTTTCATCCTGAAATTTTACCCATCACAGCCACTCGAACAACTAACTCCCCTTCAGTAGAGGAGTGGGTGGCACACATTCAATCAGGACATAACATTGCCCGTGCCATCCTGAAAGACACTCAACAAAGAACCAAATTCCAAGCTGATAAAAGAAGATCTCAAGAACCCACGTATAAACCGGGGGATTTAGTTTGGTTATCGTCCCGCTATCTCCCCAAAAGATTGATACCTTCCAAACTCTCTCCTAAATTCTTTGGTCCTTTTCAGGTGCTCAAGGAGTTTGGAAAGATATCATATCAGGTACAACTACCGCCTTCTTGGTCACGGATACACAATGTGTTCCATGTCTCCCAACTAAAAACTCATGTATCTGACAGGTTCTGCAGACAAGGAGGGATATCACCTCCTCCTATTGATACACCAGAAGGTCCGCCATAGCTGACTCCAGGTATCACCGAGGAACCCTACAATACTTGGTTGATTGGAAGGGGTACAGCCCATCCGACAGAACTTGGGAACCAGCATCTGCAGTGCATGCACCTGCATTGGTGAGGAGATTCCATCGATGCCATCCCTGGAAGCACGGTCCTTCCCCCCCACGGGGAGGGCATACTGTTACAAGAACGCGTAGAAACCTATGGAGACAATGGAAGCTACATCAACCATGATACACTCAGTGGAATCCAAGATGGCAGCTCCTCGATAATGTTTCTATCAACTAACAATGGAGGTCTAGTCTTTTTCTTCCACTTAGTCCTTCTTCTCTTTCCACCGTTTGTTCGTACTTATTCCCCGCAAACTTACAGGTAAACTGCGTTGCTACTCTGCTCTTCAGCTTTTCCCTTGTAGCTGCTCGCTCGTAAAACTTGCCTCCGCCAGTTTTTTCTCCTCTGGAGCACTCCCTCGCTCCCTCCTTCCTTTTCCGCATCCGCGGCTTAATTATTTTCTGCCGCTTGCGGCTTCTTCTTCTGCTTACCTTCTCTGCCGTCCTCGGCCTTTTCTTTCCTTCCGGCTTCGGTCTTCCTAAGCCGGCAGCTTCTGATACTTGCAGCCGCTCGCGGCTTTGCAACACCTTCATTTCACTCTTTCTAGCCTTTACTTACCCCTCCTCTTTTTCCTGGTCCCGGCGGTCCTCCGCTCTTTCTCTCCTTCATTCTCCTTCTTCTCCTCTCTCCTTAACCCTTGGTACTTCCTGACTGCTTTCGACTGCTATTACAGTTCCTCTTCCCCCTATTGCTTCTGTTGGGGAATTCTCCGTCATTCTACCTGCCACCACGAACTGGGAGTTCCATCCTACTCAAGACCTGCAGGATCTGAGTTTTCTTCCCCAAGAGGGCTTCCCAGGGGGCGGTCCCCTGGGAGCACAGAGTACAGATTGTCTGGCCTCTGAACCTCTGGCGGGACGCCTCTTACCTCTTCACATCTGTCGTAACCTGAAGAGCCGTGAGTACCCCGTCGGATCACAGAGGTTGTAAGAATATGCAACATATGCATAACTTACACCTTCTAAAAATTATTTCTATGATATGTAGAAATGTACAACACACGCATGCCTGAATAAGTCAAGTTAACTGTCAGGTCCGTAAAGTGCATGATGAACAAAATGGTAATGTACATGTTGGTAGTGATTATTGACATTAATTTTGATTGTGTACATTTTGATTGTGTTTTTATTCATGCCTACAACACGTTTCCATAAACATTTCTACTTACTACAAACACCCCAAAAAGATTCGCCAAGTTGTGCATTTTTCACACATCAAACATACAGACATCCAACAACTGTGAATTCTACCTAAAGGAGTTCAACATGTTTGTGCGCTTTTTTCTCTTACACACTACCATAGTGTTCTCTTCGACTGATTTAGGATCCTCTTTCATTGGTTTCCATGTTTCAAAAAACCTACACATTGGAGCTCCTTTTACAAAAACTTGTAATTTGGTGGCGGGGAACCGTGACATGTGCACAGCAATGTAAATGTCTCCCCACCACCAAGTGAGCATGTCAGAGAGCATTTCATTATCATTTGTGAACAGTGCCATGCACACCTGGTAAGCACTGTTAACAAATACAATTAAATTGGTCCCTATGAGGTATGGCTGCTTTTTTTTTTGTCGCATAAAGCAGGTGGACCCATATAGATTTCAAACATTGTGCCAGCATGAAAATCCATGTTGGCGCAGATGCTGGAGCATTTGTATGGCGGAGAGGAAGGGATCGCAGAAAGGCAAGTTGTGTTCTGCCCCTCCTCTCTGCCATACAAATGCTTGAAAATGAGCCGTGGAGTGAATGTAAGGCGTTATAGCAGGGACATCATTTCACCAAAATGCCAGGGGTAGCGGAAGTTACATCACATGACCCTTGACCTCTGACGACATCACAGACAGTAATGTCATTTGACCCCACCCCGTAGTGACATCATGGGAAGCGATGGAACACGACCGTTTAGCCATTGACAAAACAGGAAGCAGCCTCACAAAGCATTGTTTCTAAGTACTCTATGAAAAATATGTTACAATATTACTGTAACGTGATATACATTTCATACAAGAATGCATCAGCATATGTATCCGTAGAAAAAAAAAACATGCTATAACTGCAACTTGTGAAAAGCAAAATACATAGTCCGAAATGGGTGCTTATTCTACTCTAAATTCTTTTTGGAGGATTTTGTCTGCATTGTGAATTTGAGGTGTTTAAGAACAGACTAAATCAGTGACCCCCTGAAGTGTGCCTGAAATTAACCTTTAATGAGTCTAGCAATTATTGTATGGAATTCCAGAAAGACAAATAGCTTAAATAGCCACATGGCATTGGCCACAGGCCAGGAGCTTCAATTTGTAAAAGGGGAGGGGGATTACATTTATCTTTAGGGGTAGCAAGGGAGACCACACAAAGGGGTAGGAAGGGAGACCTCGGGGGTCGTAACTGCGACCCCCGGCAACCCATAAATGACGTCCCTGCAAAGCCTTACTCAATGCGTTAACACCTTGCATTCACATTACGGCTCACTTCAGCTCCAGTGTGTGGTCTGCTACAGTAACTTCATATGGCATATTGCGTCACATTACACAATTTAGTTTAACTTATGCATAGCTCATTCTGGTGTCAGATGCACACATATATTTGTAAAATAATTATGAATACTCGTCAGTTACGTCTGTGTCTGTGTGGGTGTTCAGCAGCATTTGCAATGCCCTCACCTTCACTGACAGTTGCTAAAAAACGCACAATTGGAAACGTCTGATAATATCATACAAGTGCATAATGAGCACGGTATGACATCACGCATTTAAATGTTCCACCTACGCGCATGGAATGTAAGGTTTGGGGAATTATTATAATTTACTCTTTTGCCTATTATGCCTGAAGTCTCCACTCAGAACATTTAACAGCTACTTGACGGAACTGGTAAAGTTAATATTCTTATAACCTGAATCCCTCTAAATCTATTCAACTTTCTTCTGCGCAATTGTATTTGCGCTTGTGTATGTTTCACTTTAAAAAATACATTTGCCTGTAAGGAGCACCTTCTGCTATATGCCAAAAAATGTTTAACGAAATGGTAAGAAATATAAACATTTTACATGTACATTTTGCACGATCCACAGCAAGTTCATACTTTCTAATAGAAAAGGCAACTTTTACCAGTGTGTTTTCTGCCAGTGCGAAATGCTTCAATGCAGTTAGTGGGGTTTCGTCTTGCCTAGGGCAGTCGATACTCCCAGCCAGCAGCGCCCAAGGCCTCGATCATAATTGCTTAAATAGCAGCCGTAATACTGTGGTGTTGTTGTGATGGACGGAAGTTAAGGGCCACGAGTTGGTAGGCCCCATATTTTGGGACAGTCCTCAGGGGCTTCCCTTTGGAAGAGCTGCGTTTCAGGTGGAATGCTCCGCTGGGGAACTTCAAACCCTGCATCATTGAAGCTTTGTAGTGTGTCTAAGTAGGACTTCTCTTTTGAACAAGGAACAAGGCCATGGCAACAATTTCGTGCTCTGCAAATTCTGAAAGTCGCTCACTTTAAAAGCCAATGTGTGGAATCTTGTACATCAACTTCTTCAGATCAAGTGGCCTAATTTTAACTATTTTGTTCTTGCAGTATTACAAATGTCCCTTGGCAAAATCCTGAACAAACTATGCTACATATGAGAACACGTTTCATGAAATATGCACACCTAGTAAATAATTGGCATCTTTGAAATTCTATGGCTTTAATGTAAGAATACAATGTATTTTAAGCTTCGCATATTCTGTACTTCTGCGCCCGGTTACCTTCGGGTCTGGTGCGCATTATAAGTGAATAAAACAAACAAACTACATAGGCCACCAGCCAGTCTAAAAATATACACATTTTATTTAGCTAAACCTTTAAAATGCCCCATTTCTTAAACAATTGCTGCATGTTGGGTACACATTCTGCAAATACTCCACTGCTGTACAGTAGAATTGATACAATCCTATTGTCATGTAAGAACGAGAGCCATGCGCAAAGGACATGGGAGAGAGGACAGGATTTCCTTGATGTTGCTGTAGCTATGCTTCTCTTCCCTGAAAGAAGGATATGTCGCCTCTTGTTGGACTGTATGTATTGGGTCCCGGCCTGCCATTTGGCCCCAGATGAGAACTCAGCACCCCTTTGAATCCTGGTGGCTTGTATCATTTGAAAGGGGAGGCTATATTGCATTAATAGCATGACCACATGTGTTCGCAATAGCTGGGCTGCAGTAAACCTGCCCTTTCCATTTCTCTCCCATCTTCCCTGAGTTTTGTTCTTCAAGGTGCACTGTGTGTAACAATATTATTTGGGCATGTGATTTCCAAATGCAGGAGAATATATGAGTCATTTTGATGGGGTAGTTTACTCGGTTGACATTCCAAGACAGGAACAGATATTTTTCAATAGGTTGTCTATGGTGGGGAAGGCTTATGACAGCACTAGATCTGGTTCATTGTGGTGGTTCTCTCCGATATTAACTGATTGGAGAGGAGTTTTTTGAGTGTGTCACTGCCTTGTCCAGATTTAGATGTGTAAGCATTCCAGGTACCCACTTGCAGACTGTGATTCTCTTACCACCTGGCCATGAGCGCTCACCGTATCTCTTCGGTGTCCATGTTCTTGTAGGTATATGCATACTTCATCAGGGGATCTTGTCATTATTTGTTTGTTCCCCAATTGAAATCTAAGGGATACTGCTGCAAAGCCTCACGTGTAAAGAATTTTGCCCCTGATCAGTTTTCTTTTGACCTCTTTGAATCCACGTCTTGTTTCTAATATTCCGGGCCAAGTCTAGGAAAAAGTCAATCTTATGGCCCCCCTACATCACCTCCTGGTATATCTGGCTAATTTTGCCACCTTATCCTTGACTTTGAATTTCAGGGGGCAGACCATTATTGATTGTCCCTGGGGGTCTGCTTGGGTCTGGACAAGGTTGAAGGGCACAATGTGTGCTGTCAATTTCAACAAGGTCTTGAATCTCTAAGTGTAGTGTGGTGTCCAGGAGCTTCAATATAAAGGACTATAAGGACTTGGTAGTCTTGTCCATTGGCTCACTTCAGCACTCTAAGGACTTTTATATTTTTGTGCCACTCCCTGGATTATTGGCCACCCAGCCACTTTGTGAATTGTTCTAGTCACTCCACGAGCCACTGACGCCGTTCTCTCTCTCGTGATATCTATCTCGTCTTCAAGTGTAAAGTTGCAACCTTCTGCCTAATTCGGTCTAAAATGGATTGTGGCAAAGTCTCTGAGATTTTCATGTAGGTCTCTTTTTATGGTGGGCACGTCCCCTGCAACAGACTACATAGAGCATACATGTCTCTACGGGTTGGTACTCTCTCCGTTATGCCACACTCACCTGATCTGTTTGATGTCTCCTCATATGATGCCTGTTTTTCGAAAGCTTGTATTGAAGTGGCCTTGTTTATTCCAGTTTTGTGAACTATGGTGCTGGGCTCCCTCCGGATGTCTGAGTGTGCGAAAGACATCTATAGATTGTCAAGGGCTCTGCCATTGGGTCGGTGGGCAGGGCACTCTTTTTTCTGAACAGAAAAGTTTTGCAGCTGCGGGATACTCCGGATAGAGGCCCAGTGTATACAGCTTGTGAGGTATTCCACTGCCACGCGCTGCTTTGTTGTTGGGTGTCGTGGTCGTTTGGGCTGCAATGCAGCTCCATTTGGCATGTTGAAGCCATGACCTGGTGTGAGATGCGGCTCCAGCAGCATCATGCTGCATTCACATATGGAGCAGAGCAAACTCAACGTCTGTTCGCTGCTCAGCAAATGTTTATTCTCTTGTGTTTCTGGCTCCATACTGTGCCTGCCAGGTCCCCGATTGCTCCAGCACCTCTAGTGACCAAAGTGGGCCGAGGTTCATGGGGAAAAGGGAGAGAAGGCCCTTTATTTAAAGGAGCTCTCAGAGAAGCAACTGCGCTCGCCCGACCTCAACAGCACGCCACCACAATTACTTTTTAAAACGCAATTGCATTTGTATATTTACAATTTTCTGAAACCAGCCCACATCATTCTGCCTCATAATGTTGATGCTGTGCATTCTGAAATTCAATAAAAAATGCAAAACCTCAGGCAAAACACATTAGAATTCACAACAAAACTGAACTAAAATAAGTGAAAAATTACAACAAATACACAGATATAAAATATGAACACACAAAATGTACATGGCCATGATGTAGCTTAATGGTTAACATAGGAATTAGCATCCCAATTGATTAATACAATCTGTAATGTTGATGCATGATTGGGTATGGACCACTGTACATTTAGCCAGATGGGTTTCTTGGCTCCAGTACTCATGCCTTCTTCAGAAGGAAACATGGGTTTGAGCATCATCAAATGTTCATTCCTAAATGCTTGTCACTGTATATTGTCAGGGAATATTTAGAATCATTCATAAAGATACATATGAATTACATTTCAAATCACTGTAACCTGTGTAACCCATCTTGGCTATAACAGCTATGATCAGTGGTGAAAAGTAGGCATTTCATAAAGGGGGCCCCTAGGTATTCCCTGAAAACCTATTATCACACGTCTGTCAAGAACTACAAGTCCAGATATGTAAATGGTTAAGAGTTAGTTAAATATAAAGACAAAGATCTATCTCGTTAGATCACATCTACTTTAAAAATAATTATTTAAAAAATAAAAATGAAATTGGGCAAACTTGCTCTGTGTCGAAATAGTCAACTGAGATATAAGGTGTGTCCTACAAAACATGTTTTTTCTTCTTCTTAGAGCAGACTCCAATCTAGGACACTAACACCATAGTTCTATAAATAAAGCACATTTAATCTGTCAGGAATGCGAGAACAAATGCCCCTGATGGATAGCATGGCGACAAAAACAAGATGAAATACCGTGTGCATAGCAAAGCAAAGCTCACTCACCAAAAGAAACTCACTGATAAAATGCTTTGTAAATCTGGCCCATAGTCTGTTATGGTTTTATTTAAGAGTAGCCACACTTGTAACTCTGTGCAAGTGGAAGAATGTGTTCACCCATCAGGTGGAACCAGCACATTATTTTGCCTAAATGTACATATTCTGAACTATGACTGTCCTCACGTGTGGGCTAAAATGATGATGCCAATCTATGGAAAATAAAGTGTTCTGTCTTGTGGGACACTGCCCAGGGTCTTCAGGCCCAATATTTAAGAAGGGCTAAGTAAGAAGGGGGAACTGCATACAAAATAAATAGGGAGGTTTTTCCTGCCTTTATCTTACATTGTCAAAAGATTGTTCCTTCATTTTGTATGGGATAGAGATTATTCCCTTTGTTAATTCAAAACAACTTAATCTATGCGAGGGGAAGGTTTGCCCGATCTTCCCAAATGTACTCCTATTCAAGCCATACATACCAGGTTGACTCTATTATATATCTGTGCTAAAACTATCTTACACACATAGAAGTTGCTTAGTAAAATAGGTACTTCTAGTCCATGATTGCTATTATTCCTGATTAAGGTTTTACTTGAAAGGATTACAAGTATTTTATTGTTGGATTATGAAATGGGTAAAAATCATTTGGAATTATTGATTGCATTTACTTCTTTGGGCTTCTATGATCAAGAATTACACTTGTTTAAACATGTTCCTACTCTGGGACTGGAATGCTAATTGTATGTATCTAAAAATAATGATATTTTCAAAGAATATGTGAATTATTTTCCCAAACAAATTGCTATTGATAATATATTAAGATGTTCACTGTAAAACATTTCAGAAGATATTGCATGTATTTGCAATTCAATCTTTTGTCATCATATGAAATCACATGAGCAAGAACAGGGCAAATGGGAAACACATCTGTTGTTTTTGTACATCGATTGTTTTTGTTGGAAGTTGTTATTTTTACGTTGAAACTCTTTTTCATCGACATACTGAATGTAATGCTTTATATGAATTGAAATTGTATTTGTAAAAGTGTTTCTCTCATGCTCTCAGGTAGTATCCCCCTCTCGTATGCTTCCTGGTATATCTCGTGTAACAGGGGCGTCAGGGAGGGCTCATAAGCTTTATAAAATTCTGGGGGCAATCCGTCAGTGCCAGGTGCCTTGCACGTGGCCAGGGACCTAATAGCCTCTGTTATGTCTTCTGGTGTGATGTCTGTTTCTAGTATGTTGGCCTGTTCCGGGGACATCTTCGGGAGCTCTATCTCGTCCAGTGTGTCCATTATCTGTACTTGGGAAACCTGTTCTTTATGGGAATATAGGTGTTCGTAGAAGCATTTAAAGGTGTTATTTATGTCCTGCTGTATGTGATGCGTGTTCCCTTCCTTGTCCTGCAGTGTGGTGATAGAGTGTCTGGGATGTTCCTTTTGGCAGAGCCAGGCCAGTAGCCTGCCTGGTCTGTCCACCTCTACATGTGCTCTGTTCGTTTTGGCAGTGTAGTCAAACTTTTCTAGCCTACTCCAAGCGGTTGCATTCTTCTCCCTGAGTTTCTGGAGTTCAATTTCTCCCTGCTGGGTGCCTGTGGGGGCGGCCTCTAGCCTTTCAATCTCCTTCTCCACCTGCTCTACTTCCCTCCTGAGTGTTTTCCTGATTCCCCTGGCCTTTGCAATAATTTCCCCTCTTATCACTGTTTTTAGAGCATCCCATTCTGTGCTTCGGTGTTCCACGCTGCCCGTGTTATCTTCTATGTAGTTGTCTATAGACTCTTGTAATCCCTCTCTAAAGGCTGGGTCCTTCAGGGCATCTACGGGCATTTTCCACATGGGGATCGGGGGTCTTGGGCCACTGTGGTTCCATGTCACTAAAAGTGGGGAGTGATCAGAGATGGTTCTCCCTAGGTACTGTGCCTCCCCCACCTGGGGTAGGTGTTCCCTGCCTATAAGGATGTAATCTAGTCTCGTGTGTAGATTATGCGGGGTCGAGTAGTACGAGTAACCTCTCGTTTCCGGGTGTGTTTCCCGCCATACATCTGCTAGGTCCAACCTGTCTATCATTGTGGTCAGTGCTGTTGTTGCTGCCGGTGGGCCTTTCGAATTGGGTATGGACCTATCCAGTACTGGGTCATGTATACAATTGAGATCTCCCCCCCAAATGAACAGGCCACTTCTGTGTTGCGTAATCATGGGATACAGTGAGTTCAAGTGGGCCGGTATGTTGTTGTTAGGGAAATAGGAGTTCATGATGCATAATTCCGTCTGTTCTATGTGCCCCCATAGCATTACATATCTACCTTCCGCGTCTATCTCTGATTTGGTCAGGCGGAATGGGAGCTGTGGGTGTATCCAAGTGTAAACTCCTCTTGCATATTTGGAGTAGGTGGTGCCAAATCCCTGTCCCCCCCAGTGGGTGTGGAGTTTAGCCACAGAGTCTGCCGTGCAATGGGTCTCCTGTAGCAGGGCTATCATCACCCCTTTCCTGCGTAAGTAGGCCTTGATTCTGTTTCTGCAAAGGTATGTTCTCAGACCCCTCACATTCCATGTCATTATTTTAATTGCTGTTGAGGTCATGGTGGTTCAAAAGGGTTATTACGTTTGCCTTGCTTCCCCCTCTGCTTCGTTTGTGATCGCAGCTCTGGTGTTGAAGGCCTCCCCTGTGTGAGGGTTAGGGCCCAGGTCCCCCCCATCCTCCATTCGACTCCCCTCCTCCCCCCTGGTCCATCTGGAGACTTACCAACTATAGTAACATTCATTCTGATGAATGAGAACAACAAACTGTGCAACTGTGAACTGCCCCCAGCAGTTGCTTCTAACTTGCAGCGCTCAGGGGCTCCCGAGCCTTTTGGGCCCTTCCAGGCCTCCCAGTGCGGGTTGTGTGTTGGCGGTCTGTCTCCACGTTTCCTGAAGGGGTATGTCGACGTCATCGGCGCTCGTGTGGGTCAGTACGCTCCTGCCCGATGTTGCTTTCATATTACTGTGGTTCTTAGTGCGTTACCGCGTTGTTTTCCTGTCTTGTGTGAGCATCTGTCGTTTCCTGTTATTTTTGATTGTTCAGTGGCCTGTGATCTCCTTCGTTGCCCCTTCATTGTCTTCTGCTAGGTTGTTGTGCTCGAGCCACATATTCGCCGCCGCAGGCGTTTCTAGAAAGATGGCTTTTCCTTTGTGTATTACTTTGAGGCGCGACGGGTACATTAGCATGTACTTGAGGTTGAGCTCTCGTAGTCTTGCTCTCACCGGGATGAATGAGTTCCTTGCCCTTTGCACTATGGGAGTGTAATCCGGATACATGACTATTTTGGTGTCCTGTCTCTTGATTTCCCTTCCTTCTCTCGAGAATCGCAATATTGTCTCTCTGTCGCGGAAATTTAGGACTTTTGCAATTATTGGACGTGGGTGCGAGCCCGGTGGGGGACTTTTTTGCAGGGATCTGTGGGCTCGCTCTATCGAGAATCCCTGGGTCAGGTTGCCAGCCCCAATTTCCTGTTGTGACATGGTCTCAATGAATTCTGTAGGGTCCGGACCCTCCACTCCCTCCGGGACTCCTAGGATTCGGATGTTGTTGCGGCGGGCTCGCCCTTCCGCATCCTCCGACCTCGCCTCCAGCAGTGCAACCTTTAGTTCCAGGTCCTGGACCTTAGTTTTGAGATCCGTTGTGCTTTCTACATTGTCCTGTAGGGCAGCCTCCGCTGTAGTCACTCTCTTAGTGAGATTGCGAGCATCCTGCCTTATCAGCTGTATGTCCGATTTTACTTCGTCTATTCTTGTTTCAATAGAGGTGTGTAACGCTGCTATGGTCTGCAGTACCTGTGTATTTGTAAGTTCTCCTTCCTGGGTCGGTAGCTCCTCTGCAGCCCTAGCCTCCTGCTGTTGTTTGGGTCTAAATGTTGTGTAGGATTCCATCGTTGTATTTTTCGCTTTGCCCTTGGGGGGTGACATCTCCTATCTCTTGGCACTCAGTTTGCCCCCTCGTGTCGGTGGTGCTCGCCCTTCTGCTGGTTGTGACCTCGGAAGCTGTCTCTTCAGGGTCCAGTGTGTGGGTCCTCCACCCTATTATGCGTACCCGGGGCAGTATTATTCCGGATTGGCGGCAGTCAATTTTACTTTCTGTGGCTGGGCAGTTTTTTGGCATCAGCCTCTTGCTGTCACAGCCCTTTGCTGCTGTGGGCCTGGGATGTGCCACCCTCTAGGTTCAGGGCCCCCTGAAGAGGTTTGACTTTCACACTGTCTTGCCCCCTACAGTATCTCTTTCCTTCTGCTCCCCGGTGGTAGGTATTATGCCTGTTCCTTCATGTACCCAGGCCTTCGCAGCATTAGTGTTGCTGGGCCGCCTGTTGGATGGTGGTCATGGTCTTGGGGTTTAGGGTGCGGGCTGCCAATGTTCATGTGACATGCGGGTTAATGCGTGCGTGGGGCCTGCCTTTTGCCCGTGCGCTTTTGCGTTGTTGCAGCGCCCCCTCAGACTCTCCGGACTGCGCCCGGGTCTCTCCGTCCCCTCGCTCTGCCGGTCTCCCCATTTCCCAGTAGGATGTGGCCGCACCAAGGCTCACCGGTTTGTGTTGGGCTGCAGTCCTCTTCTGTCTTCGCCCGCACCTTCTGCAGTCCCTGCAGATCCGTCGGGCCTGTTGTCCCAGCGGGATTCTCTCCGGTCCGGGCATTTGCAGCACTGGTTCTCTCCCTGTGCCTCGTCAGCAGGGGTCCTGCTGGCCGATGGCCGTTTTCAGCGGCCGCTCACCGCAATCGCCTTCTTCTGCCACTAGGTTTCGCGCCCCCCGAAGCCGTCTCCGGTTCGGCCCATCGTGGCCGTGTGCAGGGTCCCCGGATGTGTCCTTCGGTGGTTGGTGGTGCCTCTCAGGGATCCTTCGTTGGGTAAGTTGAGGGTGGCCACTGCTCCCTTCCCCCCGCGGGCTGTCTGCTCCACGTCGCTGCAATTTACAGCGGAGCCTCGGGCGCCGCCATCTTGCGAGTCGGGGGTGCTCTTCTTTGCTCTCTCCAACCGCCTGCTCCGGTTGTCCGATTTTTCATGGAACCAGCACTGAGTGTCAGGAAACGGTTCCTTTCTGTGATGCTGCAGTTTTCATGGCCGTTCGTCAAGTATTTGTCGAACCATTCGGTCCGTATCAGGATCCCGGGCAGGAGCGCTGGCGAGTCTCGTCCTTACGTCATGCGCGCCAGCCACGCCCCGGGCCACCGCTTTGTAGGGCTTGACGCCTTATACATCTAACAAAGTCTGTCAGGAGGGCAAAATGTCCCACTCTAGTCCTTAGCCATTGGGTTTTAGTCGTCCGTTGTCTTCAGGCCTGCCCTGGGTCCTTTGTATCTGGCGAGAAATGAAAAAGAAGCACTTGAGACCTGAGAATTTACATATTCTTCATTTTCTTGACCTAACCTCTCTGCACTACTCTTGCACTATTCAGTGTCCTAGTGGGAGGAGCCAATGGTACATTTATGCACCATCCTGTCACCACCTGGTGGGTGTTCAGTGGAGGTCTGACCGTAAATTTTTACATAATTCGAAATTCACCTGGAAAATGGGTAGACAACCACTAGCCCGTAGCTGTATCCTCAACACATCTGGATCATCTGCACTTAATTTAAGTGAATATACTCATGACACACTTGGATCATATACATGTAATTAAATGGGCCTTTGAGTCTTGTATTTACTGTACTTTACTTTAAGCTATTTATTGTGCGCGCCTTTTCCCAGGGGGGGGGTGGGGGGCATTAGGCACTGACAAGCTAAACAGGGAAACGTCATGGTGGTAAATCTGTTATATAGGGTTGGCTAATGCATTTGTGCCAGTGCTGTGTTCAAAACCTCTAGTGGCATTACTACTTGCACTGTGTTATTTTGTCTCCAAATGGTCTCCAAATGGTGTCTGTTGGGAACAAGGATCATCCACCCTTTACCCCTATTTCTCACCTCCCGTGGTGAGCTGTCAATGAAATGTACTCCTCCCCCCTCAAGTGCACCTTCCTCTGTTTCATTTGTTTATGCATGAGCCCAGTCTCCTCGCTGAAAGATGTGTGCTCATAATGTAGCCCAATTTACTCTCTTTCAACGCACTATCTTTACGCACCCCCCTCTGTACCGTGCACCCCCAACATACCTAAACAATCTTCCTTACATTCAGCATGTGTATGCCTGGTGTTGAACAAGTTATGGCTTTGTCTGTGAAGAAAATGGTCATATCCAGTCTACTCGTGATGTCACAAATGCCCCTTCCCTAATGGATGGCCTAGTCACCCTACTGTCACCCAGAAAGGAAAATGTTTTGTTAGCTATCACCACCCCTATGCAATTGTCCTCTGCAGTATTGAGTGTGCGTGAGAGTGTGTGGCAGAGTGAGACAAATCAAATTTGTCTGGGGCTGTCTTATTAGGAGTATAATGTCAATCCATTTCCTTTAAAAGGGTTGTTCCCCACCAAGATGACCCCTCCCAGTCATGTAACCAGTACTGTTGCTATTGTGTCAGTGTTCTGTATGGGTGCTTACTGCTGTGCACTGCCCCTGGGTTGTGATGTCTGTAAATCCTGGGGTAGTGGTGCTGTCATTTGTTGTGTCTGTGTCTGTACATGTAGTGGTGACAGTGCCTGTTTGGTGCTTGTGGTGTCTGCTGAAATTATCCCTGTATCTGTCCTTGCTGCTGCTGGCCCTGGGCATAATAATTTCCCTGTGCCCCTGCATACTATTGTTGTTCCTAATTTCCCTCACCCATTTTGTTTTGTTCCCCCAAAATGACAGGTTCTTGAAACATGTCCTAAATGCCCGCAGATCCAGCACTGTAGTGACTCCCTTCCCTGTCCTGAAACAACCCCTTGAATGTTCCCTCCATTCTGTGGTCCCTGCTGTGTATGTGTGTCAGTAGCAATTGCTGCACACATCTGGAGAAGCCGCCTATGGCAGCCATGGTCTTATTTATTTACCTTCAGTACTTTTTAATCATTGCCCACTATGTTTTACTAACTTATTTTGGCGTGGGGCTGTGTCCTATATAACAGTTGAAGGGGAGTCATTTCTCTATTGTGTGATACTTTTTACCTCACCTCAAGTTGAAAATATCGATAGTCCGCTGTTCAGGGAGCAAAAGTTAGAAAATAGTGTAACATTTCTCTTCTCCTTTTTTTTCTTAAATTTCTATCATTCTTCTTTGCCCTACACCTTAGCCAGTGCACTCCGCGTGTGGCCCATCTCCACCAAACCATTGCCTTCTCTGGCACACCCCCACAATCTTGCACATGTGTCTTCCACACACCGCCTCTGGGTCACCTCTTCTTCTTCTCCAAATCCACACCACTAGCTCCTCATCTTCAAAACTCTGTATCCTGTGCATCAATCTAAAGGTGGCGTCACCAAACTAAAAACACAGTACAAATGAACAGACAAATGTGCATACACAGAACAACAACCCATTGATTCCAACCCCACAAACATCCCAAAATAAAACCCCACAAATCCCACAGCTGTCTTCCCGCTACAACTGGAGCAAGGCAATTCACAATAAACTCTTATAATCGGACTGCGCACGCTGCATCACCTCGCGTGTGATACGCCCCTCACCTGGGGAGCTTAACCAGCCAATTATCTTCCGCACTCGGGAACAATCTAGCTACCTCCTGTGGGGAAACATCATCCACTCACTGAACTACAACGCTCAATCAGCAGGGAACCTCATCTACTCATTGATCTACAACGTCAATTCATAGGAAAGCCATACCCCCGTACATGTAATCGCCGTTCAGACCAACCAGCGCGGCACTCCGTCCGATACGTGGGGAGTCACTACCCCACCCAATAACCTCATAAACACAAGAAGGGACCACTGCCACCGCTCCAGTCCCAACTACAATTCACGTGCCGATCACCACCAATGTGCCGAATTTTGCAACAATGTACAATTACCCACCACCCTTTTTACAATACCTCCCCCCCACAGCTGTCTTAACTTGTGTTTGTTTTAAACTGCACCTGTGGAGTCGCCTCACGGATGAAACGCCTCTCTCCAGGAAACTTAACCAGTCAAACACCTTCCGCAATCTAGGATAGCTCCAGCTAACCAGCCACTATGGGAATACACTATCCATGATCCAGACTACAGCGCCCAACTCATAGGTAAACCTCTATTTACATACTTCTGCAGTCCAAGCCTGTCAAGTCTCTATAGTCCTGGTTATTCACCAGAACCTTTTACCTCGAAGACCGAACATTCCCTACACACAAAAGCTCCAGTCCTTATTCAGACAATACAATTTAACATTTCTATCACATACTGTTCAACAATACTTCCTAATACTTAAAACATTTGCCCATTGTTACCCCACACAATCACACCCTCCCCTCAAAGCCCATGTTGCTTGAACTTGTACTTACATTTCCTATGCTGCACTAGCACTTGCTCTGCTACCGGACTCCCCATCAAGGTGCTTCACCGGACCCCTTCTTCTGTAGGGCTCTCACCTGCCCTTAAGCGGAGTATTTCCAAGTGGCCCCCGAGGCCTTTACCTGGTGAATGCGTCTCCCGGTGGTCTTCAGGTGCAGGCGAGGGTCCCACAGCTTCTTGGGTCGGTGGCAGGGAGGGCAGCTCAATGCAGGGCTTGTGCAGGCAGTGCCCATTCTTACAATGAGCAATGAGCCTCACAGAGGGTACCAACTTGTTGGGGAGAAGTTGGACCCCCACCGGGCTTCTGGGGGTCTGAGCCGTGGGAGACCCCAACACCTCCCATTTTGCCCAAAGAAATGCAGCAGAGTCCCAAGCAGGCAGCAACATGCTCCAAACTGCGTTTATATCTGGGCAGCAAAAAAAAACACAGAGAGAGCTTTGTGCACAGCGAAAGTCCCGGCACCGTCTCCCCCGGGGCTGGCTTGCAAGCCAGCTTTGTAACAAACTGCAGGCTGACCTCACAGAATTGGACCAGCTCCCAGAAACCTATCTCATCCTGCTATTGGCTGCTAAGTGATAGGTTACGTATGTAGCCCTTATAGGAAGCCTGATCATTGGGCATTAGGACTTTTGCGTCATTGGGTTGGTTTAGCTGCGCCACCCCCATTACTTAATTCTAAAATTGTTGCAGTATGAATCTGTTCCCATCAGTTTTAGCTGAAACAGGCTTTTTTGCCCCTAGGCCCTCAGCGTTCATTGGCCAGAGCTGAGCCATTCTTGTTACAATTATGTTTCAAATGATGTGTGGGTATTCTTTTGTTCCCAGGGGAAAACACTGGGCTCTGGATGTTCTGCCGTGCCTTACTCATATTTGTGAAGAATTAAAAATGTTTGTCTGCCAGGGTTCACTGTCGTTCAAAGAAAGTAATCTTATCTTACTGTTCGACCTTGGCTGCTCCTGGGTTTGCGAGGAGCATTGCTGAAGTCAGCACGAATCCCCACTGCGGCTGGTGTTCAGTGAGACAAATGCACTTGGCTACTTGGCTGTAATTTTCTTAAAACATGACTTTACACTGTGCAATTAGATCAGGTTAGTTCATATAGGCATCTGGAAGCCTTTAAACAGGGATTATTGTGTTTTGTAGATTCTGGTATTGCTGCATTGGCTAATGTAGCAGGGAAGTTGCAATGTTGGTGAAGTGGGTGTCTTTCAGCATATTTGTCACCCATGGGTTTGCTGGGGCCTGGTTCAAATGAAAAGTGTGATCCTTATTCTTCCTGCTGTCCTGTCTGTCGATGTGCCTGGGGTGAGGGGGCAGGAGTTTGATCTCGATTTTCCCTCTTCAAGGGCATTGACTATTCATAGTTATGAAATGCAAATGATTGGGATGTATTAACATTAATTGAAAGAGCATGTGAAAAAGTGAAACAACTAGAAAATAATACAGGCAATGAGGGTCAATATTTATAGCAGGTGCAAACAAGATGTAAGGAGTTAATGGAAGAGTTGTCAAACTTACAAATGAGTTCTCAGCAATGCGATAAAATGCAAAGTGAATTGTAAATTAAAAGAAAACGAATACAGGAATATTCAGAACTCATTGACCAGTTGAAAGTGGAAATAGATCAGATTCAAGTTGATGAGATGTAGTCATATTAGCAGTGCAATTGTTACATAAAGATAATAAATACCTGTCACATGATGTTCAGTGCGTAGAACACTAAATCACTAATTTGTGGCAGAGAGTGAAACAAGTCTAAAAATTGGCTTTCGATTATAAGTAGCAAGCCACAGAAATAAATGCATTAATCACGAGATTGGAATGCGAGCACAGTAGAATCGGTACAGTTCAAGATGAAACAAGCTTTAAAAGCACAGGTAAGAGAGTTTAAATCGCAGAACAGAGAACCTAAAGGATGAATATTGCAGTCACATAACTATGAGCTGAAAAAATATGCAGTAAGTGAGTCTCTGTTATTTCAGGACATGGGAGCAGAGGCAACAACACACCAGCCAATAAATGGCTGTGCACCTGGTTGGTCAGAGGAGACGGAATGTGCAGCTCCTCGGGATGGCAGTGAGAGGGGATGAGACTCTCTGGCTCAGAAGGAGAGCTTGGTTTTCACTGAGAGGAGAGCGACATATAGAAATGGGCAAACTGGAAGGGAAAATAATGCACATCTAATTGTGGGATGCAGAGAAGAAGGAGACTGGGAAAAAGAAGCAGAGAGACCCTCACAAGAACCTCACAGCTATTTGCAAGGAGATGCAGTTCATGTAGACCCATTTAAAGTTATGTAGTCACTTAAGGAGATTATAATGTCATTTATGAAGTAATCTCATGGGTCACTGAGGAATATTTTGACCAAGTGATATAGATTTTTCAAACCCTGAATGTTCCAAAACACCAGTATATTCAGTTTTTCTATTGGACAGTTGACCCAAAACATGCTGTGTTTTGCATAGACCAACATATCCAAGAAGAAGTGAGAAAGTACTTCTCACTATACAGGTCAATAAAAGAGGCAAAGCATGCAGCTTATGCATTGTCAGCAGGCACAGATGAGTCCGCCAGGCAATTTCTATGTTAAGAAGGGCACGATTAAGGTTTATGACTTCAAGACAACATTTTTTAACAGCCGCAAGACCGTTCTATAACAGGTGGAGTCTATTTTCCAAACTCCCCGCTAAACGACATTGCATTCCTGCTCCTAAAGTCACGTGATTGCGCCTTGGGCTCACCAGTCACGTGCCTTTGGAACGTATTTAGGTCCTTTTCTCTAAGCGCCCCGCGCTTCTGATTGTTGCAAGTTTGTTTCCTGCTGGCAGTCTGATTTCGCTCGGACTGCGTCCTTCAGCCCTAAGCTTCTTAAAGCTGTTCCCGCTTCTAAGTCTATACGGAATTGTTGTGCTTCAATATCTGGATTCCGGACCATTTTCCACCCTTATTCCTGAGACTTGAGCATCAAAGCCGATTGCTGCACCTCGTGGCGGCTTCCCAAAGCCAATTGCTGTTCCCCACGGAGGTGTTTCCCCTTACTGTTTCATCATCCGTTTCCTTCCCTACTAGTCACGGATGGGTCCTGCCGTAAGGTATACTTCTAGCACATGTCCACTGCTGTGTGTTGTCATTTGTTTATAACCTTCAATGCTACTCTCGGAGCTACGGGAGTATTTACAGCATCTTGTTTAGTTCCTTGTCCACGTACTTTCATTTATTGAGCCTCATAAGTACTGTGTCCCGGTTGGGATTAATTATTTCCAATTTAAGCATCAAGGGTGAATAACGCACTACAAACTAGAGAAAGATTTCTGTTTGAACTTCTGGAGATGCCAGATTATTTGTTTTCCAATATTAATCAAGGGTGATCTACGCATTGCCAACCAAAGATTCTTCCAATTACACCCTGCTGGAGATACCAGGATTATGTTGTCTTATGCTTAGTGCACCGAACTAAAGGCCGCTATCCAGAGTGCACCTACCCGACACTAGTTCGGCCCTCGTTCCGTTCGGGTTTAGTTTCCTACTAACTCCCCCCTTTCTTTTCGTTGTGTTGGTGTTTTGGATTCATTTGGAACATCTACGTTAACCTCGACTAACTACTCCTACAGGTTAGTGTAGCATTAGTGGGATTAAAGGAGTACAGCTGTAAATTCTTATTACTTACCTTAAGCTTCTTTGTACACAGATTGGAGAATGTGCAGTTATTCATCCTTTCAATTGATTCCTCGCTCTGGCCGTGTTTCTTATCGGGCAGTGGGTCTAATCAATGGAAAGGATTCTTCCTTGAGGATTCTTCAGTGAAGGTTAAGAAGAAAGAATTTGGATCCATAGTGTATCTTTTAATGTTAACTCCACCTGCATCCTTTTTGGTATAATACCTTGTTCTAGTTGAATTGAGGGCAGCATGTCACATCATCAGTCAATTGTAGCACAGTCAGCATGCAAATTCTCAAATTTGATATTAGATCAAGCCATGATGGTACAGGAAGTCATAATCCACACAGAGAATAAAGCCAAAGAGCAGAAAATCAAAAGGAAAGATGTAGCAGTTGGTCCTACAGCAGCACCATCAGGTTGTGGGAGCAAGGGGTAGCATGGTTCACGCACGTCCCTTTGTGACATTTATACACAGGGGGCCCGGTTGGACTCAGTCCTGGTGTGGCGCCAGGCTCATGGAGAAACATAAGCACAACTCTTTATTATGGGCAGGAGTGCTTTTCAGGAACTTCCACGTGTGTGCAGTCGGGCCGGGTGTGGCTTTCCATCTTGAGCTGCACGTGCAACTTTCCATCTATAAGCTGCACGTGCAACTTCAATGAGTGGCAGGGGGTGGCAAGCAGAACAGAACTAGGGTTCGTGGCCTTAAGAGCTCAGCTATAAAAGCCAACCCAAACCCAAAGCGCACGCTTCATGTTAATCTGCATTCGGATGCAGCGTAACGCTCACCGCCATCTATGATAAAGCAGCACTTAACTTTGGGAATCCAGTCTCCTGCCCATACGCTTACCTCCTGGAGTCAGCATTCACCAGCATTCTTCACTGCTGAGCTTGGCGTCCATTCTTCATCCTCCGGAATGCAGGACTTCAGCTCTGGGCATCACAGCACGACATCTTCTTCATCCTCCTGCACACAGGACTTCAGCTATGGGCACCGCAGCACAACATCTTCTTCATCCTCCAGCACGCAGCACCTCAGCTCTAGGCACTGCAGCACATCTTCTTCATCCATGAAGGCGGACCCTGTAAAAAAACAAAAGGCAAGGTTAGACATTACAAGCTTTCAGTTTGAGGTCGCGCTTGCAAAATTCTTTGCACTTATCCTTAAAAGCTCACTTACTGGCTGCCGGACCGCCGCAGTATGCTGCCGTCCTCAACTGGAACCACCTCGTGCTCAATAACTCTGCTGGGCTGCAATCACACCTATTTGGGCGAAAGATAGACATTATTACAGAGCTGACAACAGGCGGTGAGAAAGACAACACAAATATTTCAAGACAAAGAGAAAACTGAAATACACTTACCAGAAAGGCGTGAAATAGTCGCAGCTGGACTGGACACCACGTATGAAGGACCAGGGAAAGAACTCGGTCCTCATCCTAAAAGCGCCCCTGCCGGAAGTAGCAGGACGGAGAGCTCACCATTAATAATCTACAGGAGCAGTGTTCCAATTCATCGCAGCAGCCCACAGCCTATTTGCAGCAGGAGAAAGCAGACAGGGGGGTTCTACTTCCTGGGAGGGATGCAACCGTGCCCCAACATCCCCGCAGAGACCAGGTGAGCATAACAGTCATATGAAGGAACCATGGTAACCAGAACATGCTGGGGTCAATTTAAATCAAATCAATATAGGCCTAGAGCACAGAGAAATGGCTTAGGGGATCAAGAAAGTGTTCATGGTCTTGAGACACATGTAAGAATGCTTGCTGAACAGGTAGGAAGACTGTGCTAGCCAAAGAAGTCACCAACAAATGACAAATCAGAACAAGGAGCAGAAGAGCAAGATTGCACAATGAACTTACTGTAACCAGCGCCCTGATGCCTCCGGATTTGGTACTCTATACAAATGTCAAAATAAATAAATAAATAAATACAACTAGTACATGACTAGTAATGTAAACACCGAAACCAGGAGAGCAGATACAAAATAACACACCATCCAATAAACATACAGTGATGTAGAGTAACTTAGATTTTGAGAATAAGATGTGCAATGACAATGGAAATAGAAGCACACACAAGAAAGGGGTGTGATTCAATGTAGATCTAAAACAAACTAGACTGCCCCTTTTGGGTAGGACCAAGCCTGATTTGCATGTGGTTTTTCCCCTTCTGTAATGGCTTGGCAGGCTGAAAAACGATGGTCTGCAGGGTTGCCCAGAGCTCGCCCATGCTTATGATTAATTCAAAACATTCCAGCAATCACCTTTCTGTTTTGCTAAAGTCACCCCGAGTGGGATGGGATTGCCCAGACATGGGTCCAGAGTCTGCCAGGCCTAGAGACCCAAGCTACTCCTCACTGATGACTCCCAACAAGGCTGAAACATGTCTGGGGATGATTGTGATCTTGTGCAGAAGGGATGTGACTGAGCAGTTTGGGCTGGACTGCCCCTTTTGGGGTAGGACCAAGCCTGATTTGCATGGGGTTTTTTGCCCTTCTGTAATGGCTTGACAGGCTAAAAAATGATGGTCTGGGGGTTGCCCAGAGCTGTGCCTGTGGTTATGATTAATTCAAAACATTCTAGCCATTACCTTTCTGTTTTGATAAAGTCACCCCGATTGGGATGGTTAAGCCCAAACGTGGGTCCAGAGTCTGCTAGGCCTAGAGACCCAAGCTTCTCCTCACTGATGACTCCCAACAAGGCTGATACATGTCTGGGGATGCTTGTGTTCTTGTGCAGAAGGGATGTGACTGAGCAGTTCGGGCTGGACTGCCCCTTTTGGGGTAGGACCAAGCCTGATTTGCATATGGTTTTTTCCCCTTCTGTAATGGCTTGGCAGGTTGAAAAACGATGGTCTGGAGGGTTGCCCAGAGCTGTGCCCGTGGCTATGATTAATTTGAAACCTTCCAGCCATCACCTTTCTGTTTTGATAAAGTCACCCCGATTGGGATGGGTAAGCCCAAACGTGGGTCCTGAGTCTGCCGGGCCTAGAGACCCAAGCTACTCCTCACTGATCACGCCCAACAAGGCTGAAACATGTCTGGAGATGCTTGTGGACTCGTGGAGAAGGGATGTGATTTAGCAGTTCAGGTTGGACTGCCCCTTTTAGGGTAGCACCAAGTCTGATTTGCATATGGTTTTTCCCATTCTGTAATGACTTAGCATGCTGAAAAATTATGGTCTGGAGGGTTACCCAGAGCTATCCCCATGGTTATGATTAATTCAAAATATTCCAGCCATCACCTTTATTTTTTGCTAAAGTCACCCCGAGTGGGACGGGTATGCCCACCAGTGGGTCCCGCGTCTGCTGTGCCTAGAGACCCGAGCTACTCCCCACTGATGATGCCCAACAAGGCTGAAACATGTCTGGGGATGCTTGTGGTCTTGCGCAAAAGGGATGTGACCTAGCAGTTCGGACCAGACTGCCCCTTTTGGGGTAGATCAAGCCTGATTTGCATATGGTTTTTCCCCTTCTGTAATGGCTTGGAAGGCTGAAAAACGATGGTCTGGAGGGTTGCCCAGAGCTCTGCCCGTGGTTATGTTTAATTCAAAACATTCCAGCCATCACCTTTCTGTTTTGCTAAAGTCACCTTGAGTGGGACAGGTATGCCCAGACATGTGTCCCGAGTCTTCTGTGCCTAGAGACCCAAGCTACTCCCCACTGATGATGCCTAACAAGGCTGAAACATGTCTGGGGATGCTTGTGGTCTTGTGCAGAAGGGATATGACCTAGCAGTTCGGACTGGACTGCCCCTATTGGGGTAGGACGAAGCCTGATTTGCATATGGTGTTTCCCCTTCTGTAATGGCTCGGAAGGCTGAAAAACGATGGTCTGGAGGGTTGCCCAGAGCTCTGCCCGTGGTTATGATTAATTCAAAACATTCCAGCAATCACCTTTCTGTTTTGCTAAAGTCACCCCGAGTGGGATGGGTTTGCCCAGACATGGGTCCAGAGTCTGCCAGGCCTAGAGACCCAAGCTACTCCTCACTGATGACTCCCAACAAGGCTGAAACATGTCTGGGGATCATTGTGATTTTGTGCAGAAGGGATGTGACTGAGCAGTTCGGGCTGGACTGCCCCTTTTGGGGTAGGACCAAGCCTGATTTGCATGGGGTTTTTTGCCCTTCTGTAATGGCTTGACAGGCTGAAAAATGATGGTCTGGGGGTTGCCCAGAGCTATGCCTGTGGTTATGATTAATTCAAAACATTCTAGCCATCACCTTTCTGTTTTGATAAAGTCACCCCGATTGAGATGGCTAAGCCCGAACGTGGGTCCAGAGTCTGCTGGGCCTAGAGAACCAAGCTTCTCCTCACTGATGACTCCCAACAAGGCTGAAACATGTCTGGGGATGCTTGTGTTCTTGTGCAGAAGGGATGTGACTGAGCAGCTCGGGCTGGACTGCCCCTTTTGGGGTAGGACCAAGCCTGATTTGCATATGGTTTTTTCCCCTTCTGTAATGGCTTGGCAGGTTGAAAAACAATGGTCTGGAGGGTTGCCCAGAGCTGTGCCCGTGGTTATGATTAATTCGAAACCTTCCAGCCATCACCTTTCTGTTTTGATAAAGTCACCCCGATTGGGATGGGTAAGCCCAAACGTGGGTCCTGAGTCTGCCGGGCCTAGAGACTCAAGCTACTCCTCACTGATCACGCCCAACAAGGCTGAAACATGTCTGGAGATGCTTGTGGACTCGTGCAGAAGGGATGTGACTTAGCAGTTCAGGTTGGACTGCCCATTTTAGGGTAGCACCAAGTCTGATTTGCATATGGTTTTTCCCATTCTGTAATGACTTAGCATGCTGAAAAATTATGGTCTGGAGGGTTACCCAGAGCTATGTCCATGGTTATGATTAATTCAAAATATACCAGCCATCACCTTTATTTTTTGCTAAAGTCACCCCGAGTGGGACGGGTATGCCCAACAGTGGGTCCCGCGTCTGCTGTGCCTAGAGACCCGAGCTACTCCCCACTGATGATGCCCAACAAGGCTGAAACATGTCTGGGGATGCTTGTGGTCTTGCGCAAAAGGGATGTGACCTAGCAGTTCCGACCGGACTGCCCCTTTTGGGGTAGATCAAGCCTGATTTGCATATGGTTTTTCCCCTTCTGTAATGGCTTGGAAGGCTGAAAAACGATGGTCTGGAGGGTTGCCCAGAGCTCTGCCCGTGGTTATGATTAATTCAAAACATTCCAGCCATCACCTTTCTGTTTTGCTAAAGTCACTCTGAGTGGTTCGGGTATGCCCAGACGTGGGTCCCGAGTCTGCCGGGCCTAGAGCCCCAAGCTACTCCTCACTGATGGTGCCCCACAAGGCTGAAACATGTCTGGGGATGCTTGTGGTCTCATGCAGAAGGGATGTGACCTAGATGTTCAGGCTGGACTGCCCCTTTTGGGGTAGGCCCAAGCCTGATTTGCATATGGTTTTCCCCTTCTGTAATGGCTTAGCAGGCTGAAAAACGATGGTCTGGAGGGTTACCCAGAGCTATGCCCGTGGTTATGATTAATTCAAAATATTCCAGCCATCACCTTTATTTTTTGCTAAAGTCACCCCGAGTGGGACGGGTATGCCCACCAGTGGGTCCCGCGTCTGCTGTGCCTAGAGACCCGAGCTACTCCCCACTGATGATGCCCAACAAGGCTGAAACATGTCTGGGGATGCTTGTGGTCTTGCGCAAAAGGGATGTGACCTAGCAGTTCGGACCGGACTGCCCCTTTTGGGGTAGATCAAGCCTGATTTGCATATGGTTTTTCCCCTTCTGTAATGGCTTGGAAGGCTGAAAAACGATGGTCTGGAGGGTTGTCCAGAGCTCTGCCCGTGGTTATGATTAATTCAAAACATTCCAGCCATCACCTTTCTGTTTTGCTAAAGTCACTCTGAGTGGTTTGGGTATGCCCAGACGTGGGTCCCGAGTCTGCCGGGCCTAGAGCCCCAAGCTACTCCTCACTGATGGTGCCCCACAAGGCTGAAACATGTCTGGGGATGCTTGTGGTCTCATGCAGAAGGGATGTGACCTAGATGTTCAGGCTGGACTGCCCCTTTTGGGGTAACCCCAAGCCTGATTTGCATATGGTTTTCCCCTTCTGTAATGGCTTAGCAGGCTGAAAAACGATGGTCTGGAGGGTTACCCAGAGCTATGCCCGTGGTTATGATTAATTCAAAATATTCCAGCCATCACCTTTATTTTTTGCTAAAGTCACCCCGAGTGGGACGGGTATGCCCACCAGTGGGTCCCGCGTCTGCTGTGCCTAGAGACCCGAGCTACACCCCACTGATGATGCCCAACAAGGCTGAAACATGTCTGGGGATGCTTGTGGTCTTGTGCAAAAGGGATGTGACCTAGCAGTTCGGACCGGACTGCCCCTTTTGGGGTAGATCAAGCCTGATTTGCATATGGTTTTTCCCCTTCTGTAATGGCTTGGAAGGCTGAAAAACGATGGTCTGGAGGGTTGCCCAGAGCTCTGCCCGTGGTTATGTTTAATTCAAAACATTCCAGCCATCACCTTTCTGTTTTGCTAAAGTCACCTTGAGTGGGACAGGTATGCTGTGCCTAGAGACCCAAGCTACTCCCCACTGATGATGCCTAACAAGGCTGAAACATGTCTGGGGATGCTTGTGGTCTTGTTCAGAAGGGATGTGACTTAGCAGTTCGGACTGGACTGCCCCTATTGGGGTAGGACGAAGCCTGATTTGCATATGGTGTTTCCCCTTCTGTAATGGCTTGGAAGGCTGAAAAACGATGGTCCGGAGGGTTGCCCAGAGCTCTGCCCGTGGTTATGATTAATTCAAAATATTCCAGCCATCACCTTTCTGTTTTGATAAAGTCACCCCGATTGGGATGGGTAAGCCCACACGTGGGTCCCGCGTCTGCTGTGCTTAGAGACCCAAGCTACTCCCCACTGATGATGCCCAACAAGGCTGAAACATGTCTGGGGATGCTTGTGGTCTTGCGCAAAAGGGATGTGACCTAGCAGTTCGGACCGGACAGCCCCTTTTTGGGTAGGATCAAGCCTGATTTGCATATGGTTTTTCCCCTTCTGTAATGGCTTGGAAGGCTGAAAAACGATGGTCTGGAGGGTTGCCCAGAGCTCTGCCCGTGGTTATGTTTAATTCAAAACATTCCAGCCATCACCTTTCTGTTTTGCTAAAGTCACTCTGAGTGGGACGGGTATGCCCAGACGTGGGTCCCGAGTCTGCTGTGCCTAGAGACCCAAGCTACTCCCCACTGATGATGCCTAACAAGGCTGAAACATGTCTGGGGATGCTTGTGGTCTTGTGCAGAAGGGATGTGACCTAGCAGTTAGGACTGGACTGCCCCTATTGGGGTAGGACGAAGCCTGATTTTCATATGGTTTTCCCCGTCTGTAATGGCTTAGCAGGCTGAAAAACAATGGTCTGGAGGGTTGCCCAGAGTTGTGCCCGTGGTTATGATTAATTCAAAATATTCCAGCCATCACCTTTCTGTTTTGATAAAGTCACCCCGATTGGGATGGGTAAGCCCACACGTGGGTCCCGCGTCTGCTGTGCTTAGAGACCCAAGCTACTCCCCACTGATGATGCCCAACAAGGCTGAAACATGTCTGGGGATGCTTGTGGTCTTGCGCAAAAGGGATGTGACCTAGCAGTTCGGACCGGACAGCCCCTTTTGGGGTAGGATCAAGCCTGATTTGCATATGGTTTTTCCCCTTCTGTAATGGCTTGGAAGGCTGAAAAACGATGGTCTGGAGGGTTGCCCAGAGCTCTGCCCGTGGTTATGTTTAATTCAAAACATTCCAGCCATCACCTTTCTGTTTTGCTAAAGTCACTCTGAGTGGGACGGGTATGCCCAGACGTGAGTCCCGAGTCTGCAGGGCCTAGAAACACAAGCTACTCCTTACTGATGACACCCAACAAAGCTGAAACATGTCTGGGGATACTTGTGGTCTCGTGCAGAAGGGATGTGACCTAGCAGTACGGGCTGCACTGCCTCTTTTGCGGTAGGACGAAGCCTGATTCGCATATGGTTTTTCCCCTTCTGTAATGGTTTGGCAGGCCGAAAAACAATGGTCTGGAGGGTTGCCCAAAGCTGTGCAAGTGGTTATGATTAATTTAAAACATGCCAGCCATCACCTTTCTGTTTTGCTAAAGTTACCTAGCACCTTTCTTTGTTTCTAAATCAAACTATTGACTCCATTCAGGAGTATGAGGACAGTGAAAGTCAAAGGAAAAATACACATGATTACACCAGCATGAGTGTTGAGCCCAAAGAACAGCGGGAAATAAAACTACTTAAAAGAAAATATACTGCAAGTAGAGAGGATGAGGAAACAAATAAACAAATGCAACAAAGTGCACAGACAAGTGAGTCACCAGAGGAATATTGTGTACCACAGGTGTTCAATGAGGTGCAGTTAACAGGAAAAAGTACAAGTGCGAGGCAAGTTACAAACACAAAAAGATCATGTGTTACAGCATGAAGAAGGAACTACTGAAAATATAGATAAATCATGTAAAATAGAGAGGGAAAGTGATGATACTGAAAATAATGTGAGTAAAACAAATAAGAAGCTGGGTGTGAACGCCAGTGTTCCCATTACTCAGGGAAGCCAGTCAATGGAAAAGCTTCAAATGGACTTGCAGGACAGAATAATAAACAAAGAAGACAGGAATGTTGGAAATGAAACAGTCAAAACGGGGTAAGGTATCATTCCACCTGCCCCTTTGTGAGGCAAAAGTCAAACAGGCTTAAGGAAAATCAGTCCTGATATCAGTAACAACTCACTTTTTCGATGTCTACTAGAGGAATGTGAGGATCGTTAGAATAATGCAATGTGTTTGTAATGGTGGACACAGGAGCACAGGTTAATGTGATGTCAACGAAATTGCAAGATAGCACACATCAACACAGCACTTTTAAGTTAAGAAAGATAGAGGGTCATGTGTATAATGTCAATGGTGAAGAAATACCTGTGGAAGGTGGTAATGAGCTTAACATTAAGATAGGGAAATATACGTTAAGGGGAGAAGTAGTGAAGTAGTGGTGACCAGAATTGATGAGATGCCATTCCTGTTAGGTGTAAATTGTCTGAAGCATCTGCCGGCACTAATTGATTGACTAACCCTTGTTCTACGGTCATTGGCCAAAAAGCCCCTGACGCCCTCACAAAGACGTAAGCCTGCTCAGTAATTCAAAAGTGTGCCACACCTTTGCCAAATCAGAAAGGTCGATTGAGGTCTATCTTCAGAATGGCTGTGATTCTAGTGTCACTGTCATTCTAATATGTCAGGGTGGAGTGCAAGATACAAAGGTTAAACAATGATTGGAGTTTCATTTAGATCCAAGGAAGAACTAGCAAACACAAGTGGATGAAGACACATTAAGATTGTATTTAAATGAGGAAGACACAAAACCCTATTTCAGGTCAGGAAACATATTTCAGCCATTGCTGAGGTCCATATAAATGAAGGTCATACATATATACCAGTGTGTATGGATGGATATCCGGAGATGATTGTAGGCATTATTGGTCTTAGAACAAGAAATGAGTTTTATCATTGAAAATGTGCTTACACAGATACTTGACAGAAAAGAAATATCAAATTTCACCATACAAAATCAACAAATATTCAGATTAGATAACCTTCCCTTGATCTGGAACACAGAATTGTAGGGAGGTGCATGTTGAAAACATAGATAGGATCCAAAACCACCAATGACAATTTGTGGATAGTGAGTGGTGCTAAGGCCAAATTATATCTGGGAAATTAGATTATACACAGGATGAGCTCAGTTCTGGATTTAATGATTCAAATGTGTGGGCCAGACTGAGTGGTGCACCACAGGAATTTGAGAATAAAAGGGAAACATATTGTTATGCATAAATATTGTCATAATCACACTTTTACAGGTCATACCCTCACCCTCTAAGCTTAGAATTGTTTTGAACTGATTGTTCAGTCCTGTATGTTTTTTTTTAAATTCAAAATTCCATGTTCTTACCTGTTTCTGTTGTTCAACTTGTTTATGTGTTTTTTATTATTGTGTGTTATTTTTGGGCTTATTGATTTCTCTATTTTGTTTGTTTTTGTCGGCGCCCTCGTGCTTTAGGATCAATGGTGCGCGGTATAAAATCAAATCAAATCAAATCAAATATGCAATTGAACAACAGGTGAAAAGGGATGTTACCATTCCTGCATTCACAGGGCAGTTTACAGTAATAATGAGACGCAGAAAGGGGGAAAGATTATGGCGTGTAATGCATTTGTCTGCATCAATGAAATCATGAGAAAACAAATAGAATGTGAATACACACCACTGGAAGAAGTACAGGATACTTACCCTACTGATACAAGTAGATAATAAATGATGCCGGGATATTAACTCAGAAGAAGGTACCCCATTAGGGATGTCATTTCAAAAGTCATACTACACTGCAGATATGAACAATACAATCATTGTAAATATTACAGCAAGCTATCTCACTGTATGAGATTAACTTCCTGAGTTGTTAGACTCCAAATCCAAGGGGCCTTCAGAATACAGTCGGTATACCCTTATGAACCAAAGGATGCGATTTGTCATCACCGGGATGATTGCATCCTATTTCAGTTGGATGACAATGAGCCCGAAGGAAAAACAGCGAATTGGGATGGAGGCTGAAATGCCAAGATACTTCAGAGTGGTGTCTATCCAAAAAAGATACTGCTACACATTTAGGGGCCGATTCATGGAACAAATGTGCGGCAAAAATCGTGGCGCAAGCGTGAAACAGCAAGTGCACGCACATGCGTGCGATTCATGGAAGGGCCTGCGTGGCAGGCGCACACATCATTGCAACATCCAGAACGCTGTGTGTGATGCGCACAGCGAAAGCGCACAACGTTAGTGCACACACCAAAAAGGGGGTGGAACACGGGGCGGAACGCACAGAATGGGGAACAACGCCTGAAAATAAGGGCATAACTGGGTATGTACTGCTGGGAAGTACACGGAACGGTATCCAGTTAAAATGTCGTGAAATAAATTTCGAATGCAAAAATGCCGAAATAAATGATGGCGAAAAAAAGTTTTGAATGTGTTTTTTTTTATTTATATTTTTTTTTTGGGTTTAGCTAATAAAAATACAATGTACATTTAAAAAAAAACGGGGGGTAGGGAGAACCCCCCATTAAAAAAAAAAAATAAAATCATTTTTTTTCAGCATTTTATTTCCACATTATTGCATTCGAAAATATGTCATTCGACATATTAACTATAAAACACACAGAACGCCCACACGCACGCGAACCACACGTATTCATGGAATCGAATAGGGGAAACCCACGCATGGCCAAAGACACGCACAGGCCTAAACACGTCCGCCACATGAATGCAGGCAGTAGGGTCCCTGCGCATTACAAAAGTGTGTGCAAACAACAAACACGTATATATACAGATATGATGAATATCCCATTCTGTGGCCCCCTAGGAGAAATGACGTGTCACGCAATGCAGAGGCATCCCATAAAAGCAAGAAAAAGAGATGAGCGACCCCTGTAGTCCACGTGCATGTAAAAACACACATGCAGCACGCTGTGGCAGCCAGGAACCCACAAAATACGTACCTGATCAACACGCAGGCTAGTATGTGAAAAAAAGGGGTACGCGACAAACAGGGACACCCGCGGTGGGAAAAATAGCGTGTGCAACTCACCGTCTGCCTTGTGTGTAGAAGAAGAACGCGTAGCCAACATCCACCCGCTGTGAAGTAATCGCGTGTGAACCCCAACGCCTGGAAAACACACGCACCGCTTTCCATGAAAAGCACGTACAGAGCAATGGAAACCCACGTGGGACCCTCAACCCGTGCCAGGGAAATTCCCGCGTGTGTTACGTCACATACGCGTTTACGCGCTAAGGGCCTTTCCTCAAATTACACGCTGACGTGCAGTTTTTTCACGTGCCAAATCACTCCGTATCAAGCTGGCCACGCTGACCACGCTCCTGCCCAGAAAGCCAAATTACTGCCCCCCAGAGCCCTGAGCAGCCTCCCATGAGCCCACTGCTGCTGCCTGCCTGCTGCCACCGTGCCCTGCCCTTTGGTGCCTGCACATCTGCCACCTGCAGGGGTCCAGTTGCTGTGACCACCCCTGCTGGAACAGAAGACTCCCGACTGGTGTTCCATCACTCCACAGCCCAGCCCCAGGACCCAGTTGCCCACCCACACCTGCCTCGGGGGTTGCCATGTCCAACACAACACCTTACGGCACCAGTGGCAACCCCCACCACAGAGGCAGAGGGCTACCAGCTTCAGTGAAAAGGAAGTTGGTAACCTGGTGGGGCAAGTTCTGGGGCATTATGATGCCCTCTTCACACCATCGCACGCTGACAAGGAAGGAAGGGAGAGGATCTGGAAGGACATAGTGGGTGCCATCAACTCGAAGGGAGTGGCACCCCGCAACATCAAATACGTCCAGAAGCGCTGGAAGGACTACAAGTCCAGGACCCTCAAGAAGGCTCGGCGCCACTTGGAGGAAGCGGATGCAGTGGGGCGCCGGGCCCTGCTTACCACCCAGCAGATGAGGGTCCTGGAGCGCATTCGCCCAATGCTTCACCACCAGATCCTCAGGATGCAGGCCCGTCTGGAGTTGAGCGGTCAGTGCCCATGCATTCACGTTTGAAACAGTGCATGTTGAAGCGTGGTGTTAGTTAGCTACTTGGCTGCATGTGTGACATGGGTCATGTATGGATGTGTGTGTGCAGGGAAATGATGGTGCTGCATGTGAGTCTAGTCAGGCGTGACCCACATGGACGGTGTATGTGTTACAATGCATCATGCTGAGCATCATGCGGAATGCACACATGTATGCCTGCCTGTGCCTGTACTTTGACATGTTTGGGGTGTGAGAGATGTGTGCTGGTGTCATGGAAATGCATGATGTACATGTCTGTGTGTCAGAGTAGTGTGTGCGCCATGGATGCATGACACATGTCCGTGACGATGTGTTGAATCACTGATAGAGCCTACTCATCCTTGTATCCACTGTGTCTGTGGGCATACGGGGCCAGATGCATGACCCTCTGGTGATGCGTGTGCATGTGATCAGCATGTCCCATGATGCATGTGAGTTACAGGCCACCATTGGATGTTTCTATGGTGCGGTGGACATGGATGCAAATTATTATTGCATGTGCCATGCCGGTTCCTGCATGTGTGTTGCCTGCACTGACCCATGTGTTGTTGGGAGACATGATGGAAGTGACGTTTGACAGTGCCACTCATGTGCTATTGCTTTCTGTCTAGGGGACTATTGTATAGTACCCTGATGCTTGTGTTCAATGTCTCCCATTACACAGCGGCGAGTGAAGAAGAGGGCGGAGACTGTGCTGTGGAGGAAAGTGGCAAGGATGCCTCCACCGGCCGGCGACACAAGGCCCAGTCACCCTCCCAGGAAATTCCATCATCCGGGAGCGAGGGGACTGGTGCCGCGTCTGCCACTATGGCTGCAGTGGAAGGGGCGGATGAGCCCCCACAGGGGCTTGCTACGGCAGAAGATGGTGTGGAGCCATCCAGGTTGGTGGTGTGTATAGAGGAGGAGGAGGCCGTTACAGAGCCGCAAATGGGGCCTGGTGGGGGTGGTACCACTGGTGCAAGTGGTGCAGTCCAGTGGCAGGGGCAGGAGGCAGCACAGGTTGCCGCAGAGGTGCCTGTGCATGTCTCTGTCACTGACACTCTGACTGCATCACCATGCGCCAGCAGGGATGCCCCGTCCCAGGCCCGTCCGGAGGTAGGGGGGAGGTCTACGTCATCTGGCACTCCTCTACCTGCGGACGAGGGGACCCGTGACCAGATGGAGTCCGTCCTGATTGGTGTCACGTTGCGCACACGTGTCATTCGTGATGACGTGCGTGCTTCCTGGGAGGACCATGCACGTCATCACAAAGAGCTGTGTGCCAACATGACCCAGTTAGGAGGGGCCATGGTCGGGGGTTTCCTCGATGTGTCAGCCAGTCTTGCGGCCCTCTCCTCCTCTGTGCACACTATATGCGAGTCGTTCTCCGTTCCGTCTTCCGGCCCTGATGCCCCAAGGGACCCCTGTGGATCTGCCCCAACCAACGCAGCCAGCCAGGTGGAGATCCCATTCCTGCCGCAGTTGGAGGTCCAGCAGGGGTGGCCACCCCACCAACTGGACCCCAGCGAATGGAGGATGTGCCGGCATCATCGGGCAGGGCACGTGCACAATGGCGCCGGGGGATTCCATCAGCCTGGATGCTGTCGTGGTGGCAGAGCCAGTTGCGTCATAGGCAGCAGCAGGCTCAGCGTGGGAGGCATCATGGCTCGGGGCCATCAACACCCCGGGGGCAGGCATTGGCCGAGGGGCAGGAGGACCCCGGACTGGGAATGTCTTCCATGTGGAAGCGGTTGGGCTGGCAAATAGATGCGGAGAGGGGGCGGGCGGAGAGGGCACGGCTCAGGATGGTCAGGGCGGAGAACTCCATGCACCGGACTTTGAGGTGGGCAGAGGGCCTTGAGGAAACTCGCAGGGATTTGAGGGATTTCATGGCTGCATCCCTGCGAGACCTCAAGTCCAGGGAACAGGCCCGCTTCCGGAACATCGACATGGAGTTCGATGATGCCCTGGCCCGGAACATCAAAAAGTGAGCTGTGGGACTAGCCCGCCGCCTTTGTAAATAGTTATGTAGTTGTTGGTTTCCTTTATTTTTTTTTCCTTTGGGGCGCATGGACTATGCCCCACCTTTTTGTTAATAGTTATTCATTAGGTTGGTTTTTTCTTAGGTTTCCTTTGGATTGTTGGGCACATGGACCCTTGATTTTTACATTGTATATAGTTATGGACCTGATTTAACACATTTTTTTTTTTACCATGGAGGAGTGGTTTTGATTTTTTTTACTTTGGATTTGGTGCTATGGACGGACACCTTGGAGGCATTTTTCTTTGCATTATATTCAATTCACCATTAATAATTTTCCATTGATTTCGGACATCCTTTTATTTATCATTTGATTCTTGTGTAATTTCGTTTGATTCATTCATTTTAGTATTTAATACATTTAAATGTTTTACTTCATTTGTGTGGTCTTCTCTCATTGCTTTCGTGCATGTCACAATGTGGGTTTTCTCAGTCATGTGTCACCATTGTGTGGGCCTGACGGACTTGTACTCATGCGCATACTGGTTATTTGGCATCTATCATAACATGGGCATTTCTATTTGGAGTGGATGGAATGCTTGGTTGGGTGTTTGGACTGGGGTGGCGTGGGTTGGGATTTGGGTGGCCATGAGGTCCATGGACCTGGATTGTGATGACGTGTTGTGTGGGGGGCATGAGTTGGGGCCTGCTGGCAGGTTCCCGTCACTGGGGTTGGATGGGTGACATAAATTGGGGCTCCCAAGTGCATGGTGCCATGTGGCCTGCCTGTGGTTCATGCCCAGTGTGGATGGGCTGCCTGCGGGGCATGCCCAGGGTTGTGGGGTGGTCCCTGTCGTGTTGGCTGCATGGGCGGGTGGGCACACTGGGAGGGAACACACTGCCAAATCACATGTGATACTTCACATGCACCCCTCGGAATACACGTACCACGCTCGCGCTAGGCCAATAGCGTTTAAACCTTCACACGCACCCCAAGGAATACACGTACCCCACTCGAGCTAGGCCAATAGCAGAGTGGATGGGCTGCCTGCGGGCTATGGCCTGGGGTGAAGGGCTGCCTGCGGGACATCCCCACGGTGGACGGTCTTCCTGCGCTTATTCCGGGGGTGCGTGTGAAATCACACATGCTATTGGCCTAGCTCGAGTGGGGTACGTGTATGCCGAGGGGTGCGCGGGGAGTTTTACACTCTATTGGCCTTGCGAGAGCAGGATACGTGTATTCTGAGGGATGCGTGGGGAGTTTTACATGCATTTTCGTGGTTGGGGGCTGTATGCGGGTCCACTGGCCTTGTACTGGATTTGTGCAATGTTTTTGGCATACGGGCAGGGTTGGGGGCATAACTGGCGCTGCTGCAGGGTCTCTGCGCCACTCTGCGCCACGGCTGCTTATGGATTTATTAATCCATGAATACGCTGTGCACTTAAATAGGTTATGGTGCACGCGGCTGGCGCAGACTGCCGCACGCGCACTCTGTGCGCCAGCCGCGTGCGCCACTTGTGCGCCGAGTTCTATGAATTACCCCCTTAGAATTATGGAACCAAGAATGGGCAACCCCTACAACGTGGATCCGGGGAAAGAAACAGCCAAAATTAACAACCCAGGAAGGGAAGGGTCACACGGAACTAGACACCAAACTTAAAAAGGAATGTACATGACTTAAATCATCAGCACCAGGGAGGAAATAGACCAAGTCAAGGAAATAATAAAATAAACATGTTTTATTCGTCACATATCCAAAAACCATTAGAAAAATTGACACATAATATATCATAAAAATACATATCAATACACAATTCATAATACTGCACAGGTTAAATTTAATGCAAAAAGTGGAAATGCATGTCTCACAATGTCCCATGCTGCAGTTAGGTAGGGATAAAGAGCATCTCTTTAATCTGTGCAGTATTATGAATTGTGTATTGATATGTATTTTTATGATATATTATGTGTCCATTTTTGCTAATGGTTTTTTGATATGTGATGAATAAAATATGTTTATTTTATTATTTCCTTGAATTGGCCTATTTCCTCCCTGTTGCTGATGATTTAAGTCATGTATTAATTTAGAATAAAACATAGAAATTCCTCCTCTGGAGGATGTTCCAGAATTTTAGAAAATGATTGGGGAACTAATGCAGGATGCAAATGAATGCACAAATCACTTACAGAGGAACCAATTGAGGAAAATATTTTTAGAATTCAAGTATATATTTGTCCAGAGATACACATGATTGTCGGTATACTAATCTGCAGGCTACCTTGGCATTTTTGGAGTCATTGGGCCTCATTACGACCCGTGCGGTAACCATGGCGCTAGGTTGCCGCTGGTATTTTACCGATTCCGCCATGGTGAATGGCGGAATTACCGGCCCATTCCAAGGTTGGCGGGCGGTAATTTCCCATTCACCATTGGCCCTTCCCCATTCCCATTTTTGCCCCCATAGGGCTCAATGGAAATGGGGAAGGCGGTAGTTACGGTACCGTAATTACCTCCAAAGCCGTTAAGGTAGGGAGCCGCAAAGGGACCTTGTAATTAGGCGGTTAGGGGTTAACGGCGCCGCCACCTTTTACAGCGCCGTTAACCCCTTAACGCCTGGGTCGTAATGAGGCCCATTGGCTGAAATAATAAGAAATCTAGGGCCCAGAGTGATAATTAAACTAACAGTACCTCAAATACGCCTATACTAGGTGTGTTGAAGCCCAATGGTCAGTGGCGGTCAAGGAAGATTTGAGAGAACTCAATAAGAGGGTACCTGTGTCAAGGTGGCCACCTCTATTCACTGACCACAGCCTTGCATAGATGCAAGGGGCAAATGTTTTCACCACATTGGATTTAACATTCATGGATGATATCCTGATTAAGAATGAGGGCATAAAAAGCCATTTCAGTGAAATAAGACATGTGCTCAGTCAATTACGAAAGGCTGGGGTAAGAATATCATTACAGAAGGCACAGATGGGGAAAAAGAGGAGGAGGGAAAAGTAGTATTTCAGTTACACAATCCTTGCCTCACACGAGTGATAGAAAGGCTAATGCTGCAGCTGACACAGATAGTGAAAAAGCAGGCCATCTACACTCTGGTAGATTTGAAGAAGGTCTTAGAAACACTATGCACAAAAGGACCCCATGGCTTGGGAGTGCTCAAAGGAGCAGGCGTGCCAGCATAAAGTTAAAGGAAGGGGCACTGCTGCCCCGAGTGAAACAGTAACCCCTCCCCCGCGAAGCATATGAGGGAATTTATGACACACTCCTCACATTGTGGCAGCAAGGAATAATGCAGACACCAACATCCCAATGTAACACAGCCATCTATCCAATTAAAAGGGCAAAGGGTGCAGCCTGGAGATGCATACATGATCTCTTCCCCCTCAACAATGTGGTAGAGACAGAGTTTCTGCTTGTACCAAACCCTGCTACAATATTGTACTACATCAAAGCAAAAGCAAAGTATTTCACAGTGATTGATCTCAAGAACACTTTTGTTTCTATCCCATTACATCCAGATTCAAGGTATCTCACAGCGTTCACATACAGCTGGGTATTTGGTTATTGGAAGGAATTTTGCCAACGTTAGCTACTACTCTACTTTAGCACAGGCTGGAATGCAAGCAGACATTCTTTCTATTTGTACCAATCTTTGATTCCTTGGACTTCTGTCCTCCAGAGGCATTCACTTACAGTGCTTTGAGGCCATTGCAATGGCACAAAGGCACTCTACATATGCTGCATTGCATTGCCATGTCACACGTACATAGAACGGCCATAGTGTAGTTGGTGTAGGTGGTGCAACAGTGTGTTGCCCTGTTTATGTGCAGCTGAGTTTGGTTGACCAGGGAGTAATGGAAATTGCTCCAGTCCTGGAATCAACAGCAGTGCTTCCTGTTGGTAGTGTTGGGGGAGGATATGTGGCAGGTATACTTCATGGTGTATGCAGGCCAGAGGAGGTTTGGTAAGTTGTAGCTCCACATTCGACTGGTAGGGGTGCAGACTAGCGGGGAGCCTCCACGGATAGTGGGCATAGGTTAGTGGGGGTGGTGGGAGGTGTGAGGACTTGAAGGGGCAGCTGGGGTAGTGGGCCGAGGTGAGTGAGGGTGGTGGACGTTGTGAGGACTTCAGGAGGCAGCCTGGTGTAGTGGGCTGAGGTGAGTGGGGGTTGGGAGGAGGGCAGACAAGCAGGGGTCAGCCTGGGGTAGTGGGCTGAGGTGATTGAGGTGGTGGGAGGAGTGAGGACATAGGGGGCAGCCTGGGGTAGTGGGCGTAGGTGAGTGGGGGTAGTGGGATGTGTGAGGACTTGAGGGAACAGCCCGGGTTGTGGGCTGAGATAAGTGGGGGTGGTGGGAGGAGGGCAGACTAACAGGGGGCATACAGGGGTAGTGTGCGTAGGTGAGTGGGGTGGTGGGAGGTATAAGCACTTGAGGGGCAGCCTGGGGTAGTTGGCATAGGTGAGTGGAGGTGGTGGGGGAAGTGGGAGGACTTGAAAGGGCATCCCTGGGTAGTGGGACGTGGTGAGGGAGGTTGTGGTTGCAGTGAGGACTTGAGGAGGCAGCCTGGGGCAGTGGGGAAAGGTAAGTGAGGATGGTGGAATGTGTGTGAACTTGAAGGGGCAGGCTGGAGTAGTGGGCAAGAAGAGTGGGGGTGGTGGAAGGAGGTCTGACTAGCATGGGACAGCCCAGGGTAGTGTGCCCAGGTGAGTGGGGGTGGTGAGAGGTGGGAGTAATTGAGGGGGTAGCCTGGGTCAGTGGGTGTAGGTGAGTGGGGGTGGTGGGAGGAGGGCAGACTTATTGGGGAGGGACCCAGGTAGTGGGCATAGTTGAGTGGGGGTGGTGGGATATTTGAGGATTTGAGGGGGTAGACTGGTGTAGTGGGCAGAGGTGAGTGTATGTGGTGGGAGAACTTGAGGGGGCAGCCCAGTGTAGAGGGCGTAGGTGTGGGGGTGGTGGGAGGTGGGAGGTGTAAGGAATTGAGGGAGCAGCCCGGGGTAGTGGGCATAGGTAAGTGGGGGTGGTGTGAGGTGGGAGGACCTGTGAGGACAGCCTAAGGTACTGGGCGTAGGTGAGTGGGGGTGGTGGAAGCTGTGAGGACTTGAGGGGGCCGCTAGGGTAGTGGGGCGAGTTGAGTGGGGGTAGTGGGAGTTGGAAGGATTTGAGGGGGCAGCCTAGTGTTGTGGGCATAGGAGAGGAGAGTGAGGGTGGTGGTGGGGGTGGTGGGAGGTTAGAGGAATTGAGGAGGCAGCATGGGGTAGTTGGAGTAGATGAGTGGGGGTGGTGTGAGGTGGGAGAACTTGAGTGGGCAGCCTATGGTAGTGGGCATAGGTGAATGGGTGGGTTGGAAGCTGTGAAGACTTGAGGTGCAGCCTAGAGTTGTGGGCATAGGTGAGTGGGGGTGGTGGGAGGTGGGAGGACTTGAGGGAGCAGCTGGGATTAGTGGGCCTAGGTGTAGTGGACGTAGGTGAGTTGGGGTGTTGGAGGGAGGGCCGACTAGCAGGGGGCAGATCGGGATGGTGGGAATAGGTGAGTGGTGATGGTCGAGGAGGGCAGACTAGCAGGGGGCAGCCCGCAGTAGTGTGCGTAAATGAGTAGGGATGGTCGGAGGACGGCCTAGCAGAGGGCGGACCAGGGTAGTGGGCGTAGGTGAGTGTAGGTTAGATGCAGAGTGAAACTTTAGCTTGAAAAAATGTGCACAAAAAGAAAAAATGCTTTCAAAATTCGATTTAAAAAATAACTGTTTTCAGCCTTGGTTTATTTTCCTTATTTTAACGGAGATCTGACATTCCATGAGCAACCTGTTTGTGCTGCAGGTTACTTTGCGCTTTAGATTTCATGAATCATTGAACAGCACTAAGCTTTTCGCAAACGCTAGTAGGCACCATGTTATTTATGGCGCAAAGTAGTTTGCATTGACTTGGCACATTTTGTATGTATTTGGCCCTCAGAATTTGTCAATCTGTTCATTTTTAGATTGTTTTAAATCCCGTTGGGGCACAGCAATGCCTTCAGGTTTTTGGTACTAAACGCCTCTTTGAATAATCCTTTCCTGAATTTACAAATTCTACATCAAATAACATTTTTAGGGAAACTTCAACTTTCGATAGGAACTGACCTATCTAAACCTTGTAAACAGTGTGGGTGAATTGGCATATGTTGGCCTTCTGATGTAATACCAAGAAGCAACTCCTTTCAAAATGGCAGTGTACAACTCAATACAGTTTTTTTAAATAATTTCTAAGGAAGAAAAAACAAGGTTACAGCATCTATTTACAAAAGAAAGAGTTAAGAAACATGTTGCAAAGACGTACAGCACATAGTAACTTTAAATGTACATCTTTAAATGTGGAATGAAATTAATTCTGTGAAAGATTCAAAGTAAAGTTTTACTCTGCATCTATCCCACGGAATTCCGTAAAGAGTGAGGCAGAGTGGAAGTGGTCAGCTGATTAGTAATGTTTTACCAATAAATTGGGCATTGTGTATTGTGTGTATTGGCATATTGCTCTGCTAAATGAACAGTTTATTTCTTATTCACGGCAGAAAGTTGTATGTGATTCACATCTGATCCAAGATTTAATGTAGTACAGTCTGTCAGTATTGCACCAAAAATTGCACTTTGTTCAGGCCACATTTGCAAACTTTGCGTGTAGTGCATGTACAGAACCTTACGAATGGGTGGTACACAATGCCTGCGGTTTTTCTAGTTGTCCTTGTTGATGGCATAGAGTACAGGTCTTTCGAAATGTCATGTTTGGTCTGTCTTTCTGGTGAGTACATGGATCTTTGTCCAGGGGATCTTCCGTACTTTGTTACTATGTGTACAATAAGTAGTTAAGCAACTGCATGTCTTTTTGTGGCGGTAAACAGAATAGACATTTGCAACATAACGTGGAGAGCCTGGGTAGGCCTTATTACAGTCGAGTGTACTGCATAATAAAAGTCTTGAAATCCAAGTGCTGTTTGAAAAGAAAAGCCTATACTTCAGATCTTGTCAATTATGTAATGCCTTTTAGCATGTAATTGGTTTCTTTAATCAACAAAAAAATACATTAAAAAATGAAGTATGGCCAGCAGCAATTTATTGTGGGTTTATTTCATTTAGGGGAAAATAAACATCTTCACAGCGCAATAATTATTATTTTTGGATTATGTTGTTTATTTGACCGATTGTTCTCAGGCAGGTGGCCAGCTTTCCCACCAAGGAAATCATTTTGGATTCAAGATGTGTTTGTGCAGAAGACCCTCTGTGTGATGCTTTGGTGGCAAACCTGTAACTTACTTCTTGCTGGACCAAACATTTTCAATAATGAGATATATATTTATTAAGGTTATATTAAACCATTGTTTATTGAATTATCAGTGTACAATGCACACAGAGAATACTTATTCTTTTAGATAACCCAAACTTCATCACTGAAAGAGAAAGTATGAAACAGATAGTCAAATACACGTCCATATTCATTTCTCAACCTTTGATAGATTTAATAAAAGCGTATTTCATTTGAAATCGTTTTTGTCATCCAAACCTAGTTTTTTGTCCAATTTAACACATTTTCCAGGAGCTTTTACAGTGAAGTGCAAAATGGACAGTTGGAATGTGGATAACTCATTCTGTGTGATTACGCAAACGCTACACCACACTTGTGCGGCCTTTGTTTAGTATTTTCAATCAACCGAGTATTTATGTACAGTGCGATATTCAGATAGGTATAGCAATCACTGCCCCTATAATGCTGCTCACATACCATCTCGGTTGCTATGCAACACCTGTGATTTAAGGAACCTGACTAGAGTTCTTTTAAATTAAGTAGGCAGAGTTGTGGTATATTGAAGGATATTTTAGAGGGCATACAGCCCGGGTACCTCCTAAGCACCACTTTTTTGGGAAACTCCAAAAGGAGAATGTTGCAATGAATCATGTGATTGCCAACAGTTGGATGCATCCATTGATTTAAGGAACCACGGCACATCAATCATTTTTTTTATTTTTATGCAAGAAAGTGCCATTATGAGAGTAGAGCAGTGAAGTTCTAATGTGGACTGATGGTACTCTGGCTGCCAGAGTGCATGCTGATTGCTGCAGAGTCACCTTCACAGAAGCATAGATTGCTGATGCCTTTAGGAAATGAGGCCCCTGTGGCTCAGAGTTAGAAACTGATAGATTGGCTCTTTCAAAATCGACAGCGAAAGTGAACTTATGCAAATGTGTAGGTGAAGTGGGACAGCTGAAAGCAATTGCCAAATGATTTGACACCGTGAGTTTGTGAGGAAAAGGGACACACTGACTGCCTGTTGGATGGGTACCAAAAGCTGCTCATCTGAGCTGGTGAATAAGCAGTGAATAAGCAGTGGCTTAGTAAGTCTACAGAATCAGGGGGGGCTGGTGAAGGTCTGTGGAAGTAGCCGTCCTTAGGAGAGTTGCGAGAGAGATAACTCCAGCCACTGGCAATGCAGAAGTACAGAGGAGGCTGAGCTGCCTGTGTATCATCAGGAATTGGAATCCAGTTGCAGGCCACCACTGAATATCAATGAGGGAGCCCACACACTCAACAGAGTTACCAGGAGACAGAAACACACCATCCTGCACCTTTACCGACAAACAGATAGAAAACAGCATTAAGTATAAAAGCTCTAGTGGGATATCTGCCATATGAAAAGGGCACACCTAAATGACTTCTAAGAAATAATCAAAGAACGATATATTTGATTATTTGCTAGAACACTGCAAACAATTATTGGGCACTTTGATGAATGCAGAGCAAGCCTGGGTTGATATGCTGAACCCCCAAAAGAAAAATACCCCCCAGAACATTTACCAATGAGGATCTAGAAGTGCCTCTGCCCCTCTGTCCAAGGTTATGCAGGAAATGAAGGAGGACCCTGCGGTTGAGTTAAATACATTATGGCAGGAAATGATGGGAAAAGTGACGAAAGAAGAGCAATGTTGTAGACTCCATGCATAACAGACAAGTTGATGTGAAATAGAGCATGGAATTGCGAATGTAACACAGATTACTTCGATTTTCATCACGATTCTTCTCAAGGGGAGTATAATGGTGCTGACTCCCATTTGTAAATATTGAAATACATATTGATATGTAAGTACATATGTATTTGTGTCCTATGTTCGAATAATACCCAAAGTGAGCTTATATCTGTCCAAAGCGTATGTCAGGAAAGATTGTAGTTTAAACAACATGGCCAGATATAATGCTAAAATGTTACATGTAAGCACATCTTGTCAATTTAAAGCTGTCTTTTCTGAAGTATGGATGCAGCTGGTATTTTCCCCACTGAACTGAATGTTCTATGCCTTTAAAAATGTGAACTCGAGACCTGGGCTTGGCCCACCAGGAAAAGCAGGCCTGGTTCAGTTAAAATACAAAGAAATAATGGAGAATTTGACCAAAATCATGCAAGTTGTAGATAACACAGCCAACAGAAATGACCTTTAAGGTCAGGTCTTCCCATTAACTGTGCATTAGTGACCAACAGAAATGACCTTTTCAGGGGTGATCTGAAGAAATGTCTTCAGAGCCACTAATGGATGATCAAATAATGTGTATGAAAGAGACCTTGCTGAAAAGCAGATGTTACCGGCCAGGTAATGTTTGAGAAATGAAACTTAGGAATAGGTGGTTGCTATGTGAAACTGAGGGCCATATGTGAACCATTACTATTGATTAACATGGGCCACCTTTTCTTTAAAAAAAAAGAGAATCGTATGTCCCAGTGAGCCCACCCCAGGCTCATATTAAAGGGGATAAGACACCTGTCGGTGTCATGTAAATATGAATCCCATGTGATGTATACCAGTTGAGTTATTCAGACAATTGTGATTCTGGCCTTCTCATAATTCCCAGGGAATGGAACATTGGTGTGGTTATGGAAGTAAGGTTTGAATTTTGAAGGGTCAGAGTTGTGACTATTTTGTCTCAGGAGAAAATCGATAAAAATGATAGCTCCCCGCAGGAAAGGCATGCCGAGATATGATTAGTATTTTCCAAACTCAAATATATATGTACGTGCCTGCCATTAGCTGAACAACTGGTTTAGCTGCCATGGTGTTAGATTATTAAGGACAATGAAAAAGTTAAACCCACTTGTCATTTTGGGATGATGAATCTTTCTCCTCCATCAGCCTCCATCATCCATACCTCCCAACTCCTTGTCCAATCAACAGGCAGTGGACGTATTGGGGGGGGGGGGAAGAAAGCTGGCCAATCCATAGCATGGGAATTATGATAAAAATGGAGTGCCACCAGCTTTATAATAAATCAGTTTTCAGTCTGAGGGGATCTTTCTTTGACTTTTTGACTCTTGGGACCTTTCTTTGGACTTTCAATTTTTCCCTTGACTTTCACACTCTATTGCTGGAGGTAGTCTACTTCTGGACTCTTGCAAGAAACAACTAGCAGAGAGACAGGGAGATTCTACCAAGGCCTTAAACATTGCATGGGAGATGGAGACTGGGAAATCTAGAAGCTATCTGGTGTGCCATTTGAGGAGCCAGAGGAAGTCTTTGTGCTGGGGGCTACCCTTGACCAAAGCCTTTGATCAGATGTGTGCTGTCCTCAGAGGAGTCCTGCTGTTTCCATGGATGCCCCATAACCAAGGGCTGCCATGTAAGTAGATTAATCCAAATGCCAACAAAAGTGTGGGGGGAGGGCTGCCAGCCTTAATCTCCATCTTGCATAGCAGGTAGGGGGGAGTAACTGTGGAGACCCTTGCTACATTTTATGAAATCTAACTCAAATTAATTCCACTATAGAAAATCACCCTATCCATTTAGATTGAATTGTGTTGGGGACATCCTGCCTTAATCCTTTCCATTAAATTGTGGGGAGAGGGAAGCTGTGTAGATCCTTAGTGCATTGAATTGAAGTTAAATCAATTAATTCCCATATAGAAAATCACAGAATCATTGTTGTTAGAGTTCGAAACTAACAACAGTCATGCCCAGTCTGTTAGAGATGGTATAGACAATAAAGTACTTGGGTGACTCTACGTTTCTGAAACCCCTGTCTTCTGTACACAAAGTGGGTGTCCATAATTCCAAACAAAATAACCCTAAAACACTGCCATTCAAGTTAATGTAGAGTGAGCAAAACAAAATTTCCCATTTATTTACTTGTATTCCAAAATGATTTTCCAAAGGCCCTGCATGTTACGAAAATAATTTAAAAAAAAACAATTTTCCCATTGAGTTCCTTTCCTAAACTTTGCCTTTCAAATAAAAAGCCCAACACCATTTTTTTCATTGTATCTATTTTTGAAACCGGCCTTTCAAATAAAGAGTCCTACATTTTTTTCATTGTGTCTATTTTTCAAACTCTGCCTTTCAAATAAAAGCCCAAAGTGATTTTTTTTTAATTGTGTCTATTTTTCAAACCATGCCTTTTTAATAAAAAGGCAAAACTATTTTGGTACTGTATTACAACTCTCTCTACCTTCTCTACCTTCCCTTCAAATTAAGGGGTCATATATAACTGATGCCTGGGGGTGGAGGTTGCTGGGAGATGAGAGCATTGTGATAACCCCAATCAATCACTGGCGGTTGTTTCACATTTTATAATTATGAATGTGCAAGAAATCCTGTGTGTGTGTTTTGATGTAAAGTGTATTAATTGTACCTAAATGTTGTAGTATCTGCAAGTTCTTCAGAAAACAAGTCAGTCAATTGGTGCAAGTAATTTGAAATTGTGATATAGTGTTGTGCAACGGCGTTGGTGGCTGATGTTTTGGTTGTTAATGGCTCTTTGTAAAACCTTAAATAAATATATATTCTTACAATACAGCGGCCTGCTCCCTAGCTCATTGGTGGTACAGAGGGTATTTGCTGGGGTGGTGCAAGATAAGTTGGAGGCCTCACTAAAGTTGAATTTAGATAGGCGCTTTGGGTAAGCGCCACCTTGCTTGGAGGGAAAGGAACTTCATGAGTTGTGAGTGACCACCTAATAAATCGTGACAAGCTGGGGGCTCATGGCCAGGATTAGAGAAAGTCTTCACTTGTGACAGTGCAGTAGCAGCAGACAATTCATTTTGGTGTAAGTGTATTGCAGTGGATGGAAAGCTGTGTTGCATTGTGAAGGTAAACGGAGGGCACTACGTGCTGATTCTGTAAGTTAATTCTTCAATTGTATTTCACTTATATTGCTTGGTGAAGTTTTAACCTGGGGCTACCAGTCTATGTAGGTCCTAAGGCATGAGGACCAAAAAAATATGACCAAAGAAAAATAGAGTGGTATGACTCTATTAGGACTGGTGCTCTCAGTTTACCCTAAAATTAGGGAATATACACTATTGTGTTGCAAATACACATGTCCATGGCATTCAAATGGGATACTGTGAATCTTTTTTTTTTTTTTCTTTTTTATTTACTTGTGTATAATCAAAAGAAACAATGATTTCTACAAGGATAATCAAAATCCGGTCTAGCTGCGTATGTTTCTGCTTTCATATAAATACGCCAGCTCACACACTCCGTTACGAGAAGTTACAGTCCGTTGCGTGTTGACCGGACTGGTCAGGCCCAGAAGGTCTAAATGTGACTATGGGTCCGAAGGCCAGACCTTGCTACACCAAAGGTAGTGCTATATGTCTCAGTGAGAGACCGTGCTTTTGCCTGCCTAGTGAGAAGATTCTGTGGCCTTTATTTTTGTGAAGGCAGCTTCCAGTAGGTTACATGCCGCTACAGCCCAGCGTGTTTTTTCACCCGAGATAAGGCAGCACCACCATGTGTCTTCTTTAACAAAAGAAGGTACAACGACGGAGGCGATAAGAACCTGAAATGGCCTAAAACAGGGATGCCCCTTAGCAGCAACCCTGTACAATCTGTATACTGCTGATTACTTCGCAAGCATCGACACTGCAAATCTCAATCCACCAAAGATAAACTCAATTCCGATCCCGTATTTGATGTATGCTGATGACATTGTACTCCTAGACAAAACGCCATCTGGACTACAGGAGAATCTACGGATGACCGAATCATATATGACCAAGAACAAACTCCAGATAAATATCAAAAAAACAAAATCATGGCATTAACCAATTATCATAAGTCGTCTTCCCAAAGCAGACCAATCTTCACCCTGGATAACAAAGTGCTGAATACGGTAACCTCGTTCAAATATCTTGGCGTGTTATTAAACCAACAAAAGGAAGAAACAGCCTGGGTGACCTGTCTCGAAGGAAAAATCCAACTGCTAGCACGTCAAGGCGTGATGCTGCATAGACGCTATGGAAAATTTTCAGCAAAACCGATCATAGTGTTCTACCGCCAAAAGGTAATTCTGATCATCACTTATGGTAGCGACGCCATGATCATTGCTACCAGAATAAACTGGCAAAAGTTAGAGGCATCATTCTGGCGTAAAATCTTACAAATCCCAAGGAACTATCCTATGCCCAGAATACGTTTTGAGGTAGCCCTACAATCACTTGCCTCAATAGTACGCTGGAAGCAGTTTGATCTCCTTCGTAAAGTCATAAATGAAGATACAGTTCCAGCAATGCAAATCCTTAAGATAACGCCACAAGCAATGCATAATACCAGCTTGAAAGCATGGAGGAATGAGCAGTTCAACCAAATGACAAAAAAAGAAATCACGACAGAAATGGTGATAAACCGGCCACAGCGTGCAAAGATCAAACTTCAGTGCAATGATTGGTCTAGAACAATAGCAGAAAAGGCAGCATACTCAATGAATTTACAATGCCCACTTGACATATGAGCTCTGAATGAACTTCCACATTATTTGGAACTTTTTCCGGACCCAGTCATTCGAACAATTTTCATGAAATTACGACTAAATATCCTTCCTACCAGACAAAGACTATCCCAAATTCGAAATATACCAAAGGAGGAACATTTTTGCTGCTTTTGCAAGAATAAAGAAAAAACAGTCTCCCATGCATCTAATCATGATATGCCCTGCACTCGCGGACAAGAGAATCCTCTTTGGAGACCTATTTAAGATCTCAGACCAACAAGAACAAGGCGATTGAAGGTGGCTAAAACTCCTTCAAGACAAACATATTAAGCTGATATGCACAGTTGTACAATTCCTTGACAATATCTTGGAGCTTACACAAGTTGCCTAAAGTAACTCTTTGTGTCTCTTGGCCCTTGTTTCTTTTCTTAAGGATGCCGCCTATTGTTCTAATTTGTAAATAATGTAAAATGTCTTATGCAATTTAAATGAAAAGTTTATATATAAACTATATAATTAAAAAAAAAAAAAAATAATGGCTCAGCTCACAGCATACATGCATTTCCATGTGCTCATTGTGGAAGAAAGATGCCAGAATAGTATGTCCTGTGTGCAAACCAGGCTGAGCATTTGAATCAAGCCCAGAAAGAAGAGAAACAATTAGAAGTGAATGCGCAACAGAGCCAACATTTGGAGTTAAAATTAGAAAATATTATTGAACAGTTAAAAGATGAGTTGAAAACACAGTAGCAAGAAAATGTAGAGCGAGAAATTCAAATTTCTGCACTGCAAGGGGAGTATAAAAAATGTGTTGAAAATATGAGTGCAAGTCAACACAAATTAAATGAGCAGGTTGTTCACAATAGAGCCTGCTTAGAGGACATTTTCACATTTCAATCACATGTAAAACAACTGAAACCTGAAAACAGCTAGTTAATTATTACGGGGGATGATTCTCAGGGTGAGTTTGATTAGATGCACCAAGATCTGAACACCTTGAAACAGCAGAGAGAGCAGTTGAGGGAAGAAAATAACAAGTTAAGTCAAGATAATAGTCCCCTGTTTCAGGAAGTACGTTGGTTAAGAATGGACGTGTGAGGAAATCAGAAATTTACCTAGAACAGGCAACCCATGCCAACATTGTGCAAGGGGAGGAGATAAGTCTCCTGAACAAAACGCTTTGAAATATGCACAAATGATGCAAGCGTCACAGAAGGAAAATGAGTCCCATTGTGATAAGAACAAGGGTCTAAGAGACTGATTAATGTCACTCAAGCACTGCTGTCAGAATTGAAAACTCAGGTCTCTGCATACCACCAAGAGACAGGGACTGAGAAAAACAAAAATGAGAGATTGGAAAGTGAAACAGCCAAATACAAACAGGCTTTGAGGCACACTGACTAGTCAGGGTATGGAAAAGTGCCCTCCAGTTATGTAATGATGACCACCTTACCAGGGACCTCAAGCCAACTCACCACCTCATATGTACAGAGTGCAGCTGACTTCATGCATGCCACTTCTCAAGAACAGGGAAACATGTGGCAGCTGGACTCAACCAGGCCTAGTCCAACTGATTCAAAAGGCCAGTTCTTATCTGAAATTGATGAGGGTTCACGGTTTCCAAGTAGAAGGGAAGGTGGCCAGAGCAGTGGGGTCTGGTAATATAAAAATACTCTGGCATGTACTTCTGACCAAGAGGGCTCCTATGATGAAAAGCTCAGGGAGTTGGACTGGCAGAAAATGAAGTTACAAATGGACTACCTGGTCTGCTTTAGGGAAAGAGAAGAACCAGAGTTTAGGCCTCAAATGAGCATCTTAAAAGCCTCCACACATTCGGGGAGGTGGGGGGAATTCCCGACTATCCCTGGAAGGAGGTATGAGGAGGATAAGTACTCTTGGTGCGAAAGGTGGAATACAAGGGAAATAACACTGAGAGCCCACAGCATCACAGGAGAGAAGAGTCCAGACCCTGTAATGCTTGGAGGTGTTTGCGGTCTCATAGAGGTAGGGAGCACTTAGAGGATAGGGAATGGACCACCAACTGTACCAGCTCTGAGTTAGAGGAGGAGTGGACTCAGGTGCAGCAGAAAAGGAAGTCTGCCAAACAGAAGAAAGGTCTGGAGAAAACCCAATACGGCAGATAAAGGTCATAAAAAGCTTTAGGTCTCCCTACCATAAGAATTCAAAATACTCAATATTGGAGCATCTAGAGCATCCCGTATTAAAAATGATGGGAAATGCATGTAATTTGCTAAGTGGATATTCTCCTCTGAATACTCCAGCTTCTTTTCAGGGCTGGAGGAGCAAGATCACCAAATATTTTCCACCTATAAGGCAGTGATTTTGAAACACTTCTCAATCCATAGGAACCTGCAGGAGGCCCGCAAGGCAGCATGAAAAATGCAGTGTGGGGAAGACCAAGCAACTAAAGAGTTTGTGCAGGAGCTGACACGAGCATTTGCATACACTTCTAGGCGGGTGAACACCAATAGCCCAGAGTTCATCATCACATATTTTCACGTGCTCCCAAAATGCATAATGACCAAATTAATAGGAATTTCAATGAGGGTAGGAACCTGGACTGGGTGATAGAACAGGCCACCAGGATATATGAGGTCCAAAAGCCATCTGAAAATAGGAATAACAAACAAAAAAACCTCTAACACACTTGCCCTTGCAAAGGTAGCAGAGGTGAAAAATATTCCCACATTGGACTTGGAGATGGGGGCCTAAAAATGCTCCTCCCGCCAATCAGCATAACGAGAGGCAGAGGAGAACCTCGGATCCAACCCAATCGGTGGTAGCCATGCAGGATACCAGACCAACACTCTTCCACCTACATCAGTCCGAGATACAAGGCTAACAGACCCATCCTGGGGTATTCTTACAGTCCCTGGCACAGAAAGGGGGCTCTGACCAGGTAGGTACCGCCCCGGGAAAATTCCCTCAAAACGCCCCTTCAAACTTCCCTCAGAAGGGAAGAAATATGCCACCCTGCAACCTAAGCTTGTTTCCCAGATACCCTTCAAACTCTCATTTCCAGAATATTCCTCCTCCATCCCCCCACTTTCAGGACAATAGATTCCCGAATGCAGGAGAAGGGAGACATAGGATGGATGGTTATCAGAGAAACTCCCAATACCCGAGCTATTCTCGGAGAAGATATGCCTACCATTTCCAGGAGCAGCAAAGGTATGAATCCAGACCTCCATACCAACCAGAACATATGTCACAGTTGGAGAAACAAGGCCAACAATTAACATATGGTCGCATGTTGAGGGCTCAGCAAAACTCTCAACTGGAAACTGCTGCCTCGAATAATATTTAAAATATGTACCCTATTCAGTCCTCGTGATGCTCTGAAACACAACCTTGAAACAAATGTAGGTTGATATCAAAGGATCAAACTGCTGTTACATACAAAAACATTTGTCAATTTTATTTAATAATACCTCAAATTATGGGTGGAGCCACCTGCTTTTTCACATTGAAATAATTTGTTAAAAACATATGCATTCATCAGTATACAACATCTGATAGCGTGATAATTGATACCCTATTTAGTACAAACATGATACACAAAAGACCCACATTTTTATGGTGTAAGTATGGAAACCGATCCATAAATTAATTGATAAGTGGAAAATGAGCCTGGAAAATCCGAAATCCAAACATCTGCTGCCTAGCAGGTTTACGCTAAAAATCTCCATTGGCGACAAAAGCATAGAACATAATTATTGGGTTGCGATAGATGTCCCCTGTCCCTTTTACTTAGGAAGCAGCATTCTCAATCAATTCGCAAATAATTCTGACCTAATTAATAACAAAGCCTGGTCTTGACTGGGGGGTAACCCCAGGGGCTTTGACAACACTGAAGAAGCATTTCAGTCAGCTCAATTGCTGACTTATGTGTCTGAAATTCAAGTGAGAGAAGAGGTTACCATCCCAGGACACGTGCAATAATGTACAATTCCCCTAAAAATTAAGTGAGGACAGAACCTCCAAAACCAAGATGCCTATACAAATTTGAATTATCATCTCCAACAAAAAGGTTTGTATTTACATCCTACACCCCTCCTGGACATAGAACACGACACCAATTGAATATTGGTGGGTAACAGTGATGCTCAAAGTATCACTTTGGGTCTGAACACCTTTATTTGAATGGTTGTTGGTGCTCAACGTTATTCTATTGATTTCATAATGAGTTCATTGGGCCAATTCCAAATCACTGCTACAATTGTAATGATTGTATCCCTCCCAAAAAGATTTTTAGCAGGCAAGTGGGGAATTTCTTGGTGTACTCTTCCTGGGGTGGAAGAGGTGACCTGTGACATCAGGAAGGATGAGGTGGCATTACGAGTTAACAGTGACTACCTACCATCCTTGAAACCTCACGTTCAGGCCAACACCATCACAAGAGATCGCTCTGCCCAACTGGAGGATACTGCCAAAATTGCCAAGCCCAAGGTCTTGCCAGACTTTAAGCAGATGGCCGAAGAACTAATCAATCTCGCTGATGCCTGAGAGAGCGAGGAGCAAAAACAGAAGCTAAAACAGGTGTTTCTGGATTTTCAGGATATTTTTGCAGTGGATTGATATGACTGTGGATGCACAGAGATACATTAAACCACCATACCCACAGACCTCAAGATGGCTCCAGTATTTGTGAAGAAATACCAGTTACCTCTTGCATCTATGGCGTCACTCACAGAGATTATTAAAACCGTAGCATCCCGTGGCATAATTTGCCCTATCCACAGTACCTTTAACAACCCGGTACTGGGGATACTCAAACCCAATGGCCTTTGGGAAATTTGCACACACTTAAGGGAGTTAAATAAACAGGTCCACGTGTCAGGATGGCCTCTTTCCTACATTGATCAGTGACTGGCCGCAGATCCAAGGGTCAAAGGTGTATACCACCATAGACCGGACCAATGGTTACTGGACAGTATCCGTGAGTAGGGAAAACCAGTATAAGCTTGCCTTTACATTCAGGAGGCAGCAATATGCGTGGACCCGAACCCCCTTTGTATACATAAACTCTGGCAAAGAATGTAACATCTTCCTACATAAGGCCATGTCCGGTTTGGGCGAAAGGGGAAACCTGGGCTATGTAGATCATGTCTAAATAAAGAGATCAATTGAGGAGGAACATATAGTGGAAATAAACTACGTTTTGACCCAGTTGCAGAAAGCCAATGCAAAACTGTCCTTTCAGAAGGCACAGTGTTGTGAGACCTGTGTGAACTTCTTAGGGCACAAAATCACCTCTGAGGGTCCCAGCCCCCGTGAGAACAAGGTGGAAGCATTATTAAAATTGAAAGACCCTACTCACTAATTATAGTAGAAAGTTAATGGAAGACTACGCAGAGGTCACTTGACCTTTCGTCCATTTATGAAAGGCCTGGGTCAAGTGGGAGTGATGTCCGGAACAATCTGAGGCAGTAAAACAACTAAAGAGAAGCCTTTCCCAAGCACCTTGTTTGGCTTACCCCATCAAGAATAAGGAGGTCTTTCTGGAGACGGGGTTCTCAGATATTTGCTTAACCACAGTATTATACCAAAAGCATGACGAGGTCAACAAAGTAATCATGTAAGCGAGCAAGACTCAAGATTCAATGATTGCAAAAAGGCACTACTGGCAAGGGTGTGGGCATTGAAGAATTACCTCCCATTCATTCAGGGGTAGCACATGATAGTGGAGACTCCTCACCAACCCTTGCAATACTTACAAAGTGACCAAATCCGAATATTGAATGTAAGTAACTCCAGAATTACTTCCTGGATTCTGTCCATGCAAGGCTTTCCTGTGGAGGTCAGATATGGCCAAAACAAGAAGTGTCCTCTAAGCAAGGATTGTCTGACCTTCATGACTGTGCATGACTGTGCTCTCAAGGATGAAAGTCTAAGGACCAATGACAGTATAGAGGCATACCTTACTTCCCCACAAAAAGCTTTGAGGAAGACACGTGTCAGGGGATACCTACAGTTTATGTACCATGCTGACAATCATGGGGAAAGAGAACTGGTGGCTGGCATTGGGAATGCCTGGGTGAATTATGCCCCCTTGAACTTTCTGCTGGGTACAAAATAGGTCCATGAAGTAGTTAGGTGGCAGAGTTGATGGCGGTACATCAAGCCATCCTCACTGCAGCACACCACCTATTCAAAGAACTAGTCATAATTACTGACTGTGATTATGTCTGGAATGGGTTTGTCGAACAACTGATTAACTGGACAAATCAAGGCATGCTCGGTGCAAACAATAAACCTCTAAAGCATGGGAATTTAATTCAATCAATTGATGATCTGGTAACCCCTAATGAGATGACATGTTATTGAAAAAGATCAGAGGTCACTCCAAAATAGAGGGACCAGACAAAACTGCAAATTACTTGCTTGACCAGTTGGCCAAAACCGGAGCCATTCTCGTGGATTTCATAAAAAAGGAATCCCTGATTGGGGAAATCCAGGTCACTACCATCACCAGGTCCCAAACACATGCAAATAATGAACTCTCAACTGCCCACTGGAGTAAATAAACCCCTGATGCAGTGGTGGTACATACCTCATTCCGAAGCACGATGTTAAGTCACGGCCATGACATAGCCACTGCCGGTCATTGGGGGTTTTATACCACATTAGAAATCTTGTGCGAGGTTGCATATTGGCAACACATGGGCCAGGACCGTGACATCTATTTAAAGGGGTGTCTTGTGTGTGCTCAGTTTCAGCGAAGTTCTCTCACACACAGAGCTTCCCTACAAAAAAGGGGAATGACAGTGCCTTGTTCAGATTTGCAAGTTCATTTCATCGGGCCAATGATTCACTCCTGTAGAGGAAACAAGTACATGTTGATCGTGACATGTTTGTTTACAAAGTGGGCATAATGTCTTCCAGCCCTGAATTGTAAGGCGGAGGCAGCTGCTGCACTAATGATCAACCACATCTTCTCTCATTTTGGACTCCCCCAGAAGATTGATTCAGACAGAGAAAGTAATTTACCAGCAAGGTGATGATCAATATGTGGGAGACACTAGGGGTAAAAGGAAAACTCCATATTGCCTACTACCAGCCTCGAGCGGAGGAGTTAAGAGGTACAATACAAATATTGTGGGCATTGTGCAGATGTTTGTGGTTGACTCTAAACCAAGTTGGGACATCCGATTACCACTTGTCCTAATTCCCATTTGGTCCATGCCATCTTCTGCAACCAAAATGTCTCCATCTGAGCTCATGACAGGACGGAAAATGGTGCTCCCTCAGCATCTGCTCAACAGAACTCAAGATCAGACCCTGATCAACGTTTCCACTAGCCATGAGTACATTGAAAATTTATGGAAAAACCTTCAGCACACTTTTGCTTATGCTCATCAAAATTTTGAATAGTTGGCAGAAGGAATAAAAGCCTGCTATGAATTAAAAACTACCAAGAAGGAGTAAAAAGTAGGAGATATGTTCAATCTGTACAATTTCCAAAGGAACCAGACCAACGAGCTGAGGTTGTTCCCCTCTTGCTGTGGTGCCTTTGAAATTGTCGATAAAATCTCACCTGTTGCCTATAAAATCTGCATCCTTAAAGGTCAACATACAGAAGAGAAATAGGTCCATATCAATCTGTTGAAAAGCTGTCACCTGAGACAGACTTTATGACTAATTGAAGAGCCCAGTCAGGGTAGAGCCCAGAAACCATCTGAAGAATGAAAGGAAAGTATGGAAACCCGGAAAGAGACTATCACACATTTACGGGGAGTAAAGGAATTTATACTCACAAAGAATGTATACAAATAAAAAAATCAGAGAAATGCAAGATGTGTAGAAATGTTCATGTAAGAGAAATAAATGTCAATGTGCTATGTGATGTTGTTTTGTGTTTCAATCTGTATGCCTATTTACCGGGGAAAGAAGTACTGTATAATATACTGAACCTCTCTTTTACTTTATGCATACTCAATAACACCTTACATTCACAGCCTGGGGGTAGGAGGTTCCAAAAAGGGAGGGGTTCCAGGACCAAACCCCAAAATCTGAAAAGAGTGGAGTGCAGACCAGAGCAGCACTCCTTCAGTACAGGAAAAGAGCGAACATGTTCCAACGAGAAAATTCATGGAATTAGCCAAAGCAAATAGAAAAAAAAAACAAAAAACACTCAACCTCATTACAATAGTGCCGGTCTAGAAACAACGGTGCCGGTAAGCCCACACTACAACTCTGCGGGTGGGTGCCATCCCACCCCCAGGGTCAGACCTGCTGGGTGGGACGGCACCCACTCTCAGAGTTCTCCAATGGGACTCCATGGAAATGGGGACTAACAAAATTACCGGAGCCTGAATTTCCAGCCACTGGACTCGGAATAGCCCGGCGGCACCTGGAAGTCAGGCACCAGTAATTTTATTCGGGTCTGGTGGCAAACCGCCACTTTTACCAGCAGGTTTACTGCCGGGCCCGTAATGAGGCCACTCTCCCTTGCTCTCTTTTGTACAGCTCAACCAAGTCAAAGACCCAAGGGGGAATTTGTTGGGTGAAAAGACAGCCCCAGAGTGACAGAGATGGAGAGGCAATGCTATGCCCCTATTATGAAAGTGAAGCAGGCTAATGTGGAGTTCCTTGACATATAAAAGCCAGTACAAAACAGTGATTTCCGACATAAGGCCTAGTGAAATGGAAAGAAATGGGCCTAGTCAACTCCACTGTAATGGACAGGTGCACAAGTGAAAAGGGAATCTACTTGAGAACTTAAAACTGAAGGATATGCCCAACGTATCAGAAATAACATGTGGTGCTGCAGATGCTGACTTTCTGTAAACTGTGAAAAGGTACCTTTTGACAGATTCAAAACTACAGCAGTACGCAAGGGGAAATATTCATTAAAATGATAGGCATGTGAAAAATACCAAGAATTGTGCCTTACATTTCACAAATAAACTGACATTCAAATGGAAAGGCCCACTTGTTGGCATGTCTATGTACCTGTGGCCCATGCTATGTTATGTTATGTTGTGTTATGCTATGTTATATTATTTGGCATTTATATAGCGCTCTATATATCATTTATATGACCTCAAATTGTACAAGCCTGACTCTGTCAACCTTTTTCGCTGCAAAAAGAAAAAGGCCATGTTAGGTTAGGTGTACATTACTTACACATCCTTGTTTTACTGCCTCAAGTGCGGTCGACAATTCCTTCTATTTCTCCACCCTGAGGTGGGTCCTCGAAGAGAAAGCACACAAACAGGTTATGAAAATTTACATTACTCAATCCACGTCCTCATCATCGCTGTCGTCCTCCGGCCTATCGATGAACGTGTACTCCCTCAGGAGGCTGTGGATCATCCATCAGCAGGATTCCGTCATCGTCTCTTTCTTCCTTACCACCAGGGGGTTTCTGGAAAAGAGGAGCACATCTTTTACGCAGCACAGGATTCTCCAGCACGCCTGGATATCTCCTAGTGTGTGAGTCCCGGAAGCAAACTGTACATCACTGAATCGGCAGTGGTGTTTGCTGTTGCGATTGTGCCCCCTAGTCCTGTGGCCAAGTCCCTTGCATAGGGGCATTCCCAGAAGAGGTGATACTCTGTCTCATCCGCCGTGCAGCCCCAGGGGCAGTTTCTGAAGTGGTTGAGACCTCTGGAGGGCATGAAGTTTCGCATCGCCAGACCTCCCTGGATTGCCATCCAGGCGATGTCCTTCTGCTTGTTCATGAGCCTTCTCAATGCGACATTGCCCCACACGCACTCTGTGGCCTCTGAGGATAGGGTCCGACTCTGTTTGCAAATGCCCCAGTCACAAATGCTTGCATGGATGGCCCCTGTGTTCCACTGGTCCGGCGCCGCCGCCTCCAGCAGGAATTCTTGTACAAAACACTCTGCCTCAGTGTAGTACCAGGGGGCTATCCAGTTGTATGGGATCCTGGTGTCCCACTCCACCCACCCCATCCATTTGCAGACCAAGAGTAGAAAGAAGCAGGCCATCAGCAAGCCCACGTGACTCTCATCACTGCTCCTCAGTGTGATCCTCATGCAATTACAGGTGAAGAAGCCTCTCAGCATGGTAGAGATGTCCAGCACCCCCGTCGCACCGTTGTCATGAGCCTTGTACATGGTGGCCCATTTCACTCTATCCATCTTGGAGTTTCTGATTAAATAGAATACCATCCTTGTGATGGCTTTTGCGGTTCCCTTCTGCACTGGCCAGACCTGTGTCAGGTACTGCAGTACTGGTAGTACGTTTGTTAATCAGGGTCAGCATCTTCTCCTCTATGGTCAGCCTCCGCAGGCTCCATAGCTGCAATTTTTGCTTGGCTTTCGCCACACATTCATCCCACGATCTTGTTGCGGCACCTTCATAACCGAACCACACCCCCAGGATCTTCATGTGGACCAGTCTAATGGGGAAGGGTAGCGGCTTGTACGTTGGGTTCCAGTCTCTGATGAGCATGGTCTCATACTTTGTGTAGTTTATCTTGGCCCCTGATGCCTTGCCGAAGTTCTCACAGGTCCTTATGAGGGCCTTCACGAATGAAAAGTCTGTGCAGAAGACGGTAATGTCATCCATGTAGAGGGAGCATTTCACCTCTCCCCTGCTGTTGCTGCCTAGCACCTTGACCCCTCGGATGTCCTTGTCTCATCGGATGTGCTCCACCAGGAGCTCAATGAAACAAACGAACAGCAGGGGTGAGTATTATAACTAAAGTGAATTTATACCTGTCCAAACCGTATGTCAAAAATGATTGTGGTTTAAACAACATCCCCAAATATAATGCTAAAATGTTACATGTAAGCACATCTTGTCGATTCAAAGCTGTATTTTCAGAAGACTGGATGCAGCTGGTGTTTTCTCCAATGAACTGGAAGTTCGTAGCCTTTCAACATTTGAACTCAAGACCTCGGTTTGGCCCACCAGGAAAAGCAGACCTGGTTCTGTTAGAAAAACAAAGCAATAATGGAGAATTAGATCCAAATCCTGGGAGTTTTAGATAACACAGCTACTGTGCATAAGTGTCCAACAGAAATTACCTTTTTATGGCTGACTCAACCTCAAGAAATGGTTTCAGAGCCACTAATGGATGATCAAACATTGTGTATGAAACAGACCTTGCTGATAAACAGATGTTCCTGGTCAGGTGACGATGGAGAAATGAAACTTAGGAATAGGTGGAGGCTATGTGAAATTGAGGGGCATATTTGAACCATTGCCATTCATTAACATGGGCCAACTTGTCTTTAATAAAAAGCGAATCGTATGTTGCAGTGAGCCTATCCCAAACTCATTAAGAATAAGAAGCTTGTTGTTGTCATGTAAATATGAATCCTGTCTGATGTATACAAGTTGAGTTATAAAGACAATCATAATTCCGACCTTCTCATAATTCTGAGGAAATGGACAGTTGGTGTGGTGATACGGTATGGAAGTAAGATTTGAATCTTGAAGGGTCAGAGTTGTGACTATTTCGGCCCAGGAGTAAATCAATAAAAACAGTAGCTCCTCCCAGGAACAGAGTGCCTATATATGATTAGTATTTTCTAACTCGCCATAAACTATAGAACTCAAATATATATGTGCCTGCCGTTATCCAAAAAATTGGAATTGCTGCCATGTCTTTAGATTTTTAAGGACAAATCAAAAAGCAAAACCCACTTGTCATTTTGGGATGATGAATCTTTCTCCTCCCTCAGCCTCCATCCTCCACACTACCCAACTCCTTGTCCAATCAACAGGCAGTGGGCGTATTGGGGGAGGGTGAGATAGAGAGCTGGCCAATCCGTAACATGGGATTTATGTTAATAATTGCGTGTCATCAGCAGTATAAGAGATCAGTTATCAATCTGAGGGGGATCTTTCTTTGACTTTTTGAGACTTCTGACCTTTCTTTTGAATTTTGATTTTCCCCTTGATTTTCCTATTCTATTGCTGGTGGTAGTCTACTTCTGGACTCTTGCAAGGAACAGCTAGCAGAGAGACAGAGAGAAGCTAACAAGGCCTTAAACATTTCATGGGAAGCAGAGACTCAAAAATCTAGAAGATAGCTGGGCATGCCATTTGAGGAGCCAGAGGAAGTCTGGATGCTGGGGACTACTTGTGACCAAAGCCTTTGACCAGATATGTGCTGTCCTCAGAGGAGCCCTGTTGTTTCCCTGGATGCCCCATATCCAAGACCTCGAGGTAGTAGATGAATCCAAATGCCAACAAAAGTGTGGGGGTAATCTGCCAGCCTTATTGTCCATCTCGCATAGCGGGTAGGGGCTGGAACCGGGGTGACCCTTGAAACATTTTATTAAATCTGACTCAAATTAATTCCACTATAGAAAATCATCCTATACATTTAAAATTTAATTGTGTTGGGCACTGCCTGCCTTAATCCTTTCCATTAAATTGTGGGGATGGGGAAGCTGCGTATATCCTTAGCGTATTAAGTTGATGTTAAATCAATTAATTCCCATATAAAGAATCACGTGATGAGTGTTGTTAGAGTTCTAAACTTACAAAGTTCATGCACAGTTTATTAGAGCCTGTATAGACAATAACGTACTTGGGTGACTCTACCTTTCTGAAACCATGCCTTCTGTACAGAAGGGGGGTGTCCATAATCCCAAACAAAGTAACCCTAAAACGATGCCATTCACGTTAATGTAGAGTGTGCAAAACAACATTTCCCATTCATTTACTTGCATCCCAAATCGATTTTCCCAAGGCCCTGCATGTTATGCAAATAAAAACCCCAAAATGATGTTCCCATTGTCTTTCTTTACTAAACTTTGCCTTTCAAATAAAAAGCCCAGCACAATTTTTTTTCATTGTGTCTATTTTTCAAACCCCGCCTTTCAAATAAAGAGCCAAAACCATTTTTTTAAGTGTGTCTATTTTTCAAACCCTGCCTTTCAAATAAAAATCCCCAAACCTTTTTTTGTCATTGTGGCTATTTTTCAAACCCTGCATTTTGAATGAAAAGCCCCAATGATTTTGCTACTGTATTCCGATTCCCTGTACCTTGCCTTCAAATTAAGGGGTCATATAAAACTGATGCATGGGGTGGGGTTTGCTGGTGGAGAAGAGCATTGAGAAAACTCCAAGCAATCACTGGGGGTTGTTTCAAAAGTCTTAATTGTGAATGTGCAATAAATGCTCTGTGTATGATTTGATGTAAAGTCTATAAAATTGTACCTGTGTGTTGTAGTATCTATAAGTTCATTATAAATACAAGTCAGTCAGGGGCCGCTGTGGAGCAGCGAGCCACAATGGCAGACCTCTCTTAAGCTCTGTGCGAGGGTGAACCCAAACGGTCATTATCCTTGACTGAACCCTCCATATTTGCAAATTGAAGACACCTTCCTGCTTCCAAGATCATCAAGTACCGGTGGTGCTATTAGCAGCACATGTCCTGCCTGCTTGCAGCAGATATTGCTGCCCATTTCCTGGGCCTGTGTGCCCGGCTGCGCTTGGTTGGAAAAGAGGAGGAGCTGGAGTGAAGCAGTCGTGCTACGGGAGGCCAAGTTATGACGGAGCGCTACACATTGTAAGGAAATATATGACGCCAGAGACCACTACAGGGCTACCTAACTTGGCCCAGCTCCGAAAGTGAGAGGCGGCACTGCTGAACAAGTCGGGGGTGGGCTGAAAGTACTCCCACTGCAAACATAACTCTGGGGAGGGAGTGACTGAGCAGAGCACTTAAACCATTGCGAGGGGAGCTTGGCCGTGACAGGAGTCAGAGAGCTGGGGAAGGAAGCGCCGGGTGTGGACTCACAGGTGCCCGCGGCATGAACCCGCTGCCTTGGGACAACACTGGCTCGAGTAGAGGCATCTGCAGGCACAGCTGGGAGCCCTGACTGGAGGCGCTTCTATGTGCCAAGGGGATATGCCCTAAATGTGAATGAATCATGAGTAGAGAAGTGTGCCTACAAACGTATGCACGGGTGAATCAGCTGATCACCGCATTCTGTGGGATCTGTGATTTGGAGAGCAGGAGGGCCTTAAGAGTGCTGGTACACGGGGCAGATTTAGCTATACAACACTGGGAAACTGACCAGAACAATGACAAAGGGGGCTGGCATGAAGAAGGGGGACACCATGGACCACTTTACCACCCCAGTCATAACTTGCTGTAGGCCCTGGAGTGCAGTCTTCAGCGCTGGGAGCTGTGGAGGCCCCATAGATAGTGATCACATCAGACCTGCATTGTTTGCTGGAGACAGTACAGTGAGGATTCAAGTCAGTCAACACCAAGCAGGATGGTATCACGGATGATGTATCCTCCATAAGGGCACAACTCGAGAGAGAAACCTGGTTGGTCACCACACTTCATAGTGGAATGATCACACATTGCCTTAGCGGTCAAACATAAGCTGGGAGATTACCCCTGCCCTATTATTGCGCGCTTAAGGAACTACCTCAACAGGGACTTGGTATTGCATGCTGCAACGGAAAAGAAGGAGCTTCAGCTGGGGTTGAATACTATTCCTATTTATCGTGTTGACATGGTAGCAGGGTAGCAGTGCAGCGTGAGTACTGTACATTTCAGGGAGTTAAAAAGCTACTGAGAGAAAGAAACGTGTTGTACACCATGTTGTTCCCTGCCTGCCTCAAAAACCAATTTAACAACAAAACATATTGCCGGAGTAAGCAACGTCATTCATTGAGTCCAAAATCCCGCTCCCAGGGGATTGTGCCTGTTATTCCAACTGAACGCTAGAAAAGTTCCGGGAGATGGGGATTATTGCTATTAACTATTGATGGTTTCTTAGAAAATGACATTATTTCTGATCAGAGGTTTCACATATGTATCTTGGACGTAGGTCCATCTCATAGTTTGTGCTACCATCCTGCATGGCAACAGCTGCTTCCCATGCAGGTGCTATTGGGTGGAAGTTTGTTGGAAAATGGCGGGGAATGACATGACCAGAGTTTGGGTGGTCCTGAGGGTGTGTTCGGTGAGGGGTGGGGTTGTTGTTAGTTGGAGATGTAAACAGAAAACACACTTGGTGAAGGCGCACTGGGTACTTCTGAAATGGAAACAGTCTCCAGTTAATAATAAAATGTGGCATCTGCAAATATGGCACATGCGTACGGACTGAATAAACTGATTACTTTATTATCCTGGAATATACGAGGGCTGGGGAATCCCATTAAAACATGTAAGGTAATTGCATATGTCAACAGTAAGGGGGCTAAAATCCTCTCCCTTCAGGAGATGCACTTGATGAAACACCAGGCAGAGAGTGTTACAAAGAATGGGGAGCTGCAAACACTATTGGCCTCATCCCGTAATGAACTGTTACGCGATGCCCTATGACGAGGTTCTCTTGCGGGACTCGCTCAGAACGTCTGGTAAAACCAGACGTCCTTAGCGGGTCCCGCAAGGGAACCAGGAAGCTAATAACGGGCCCGTTATTAGCTCCCTGCCCACTCCCATTGAGCCCTATGGGGCTCAAATGGGGATGGGTTTTTTCAATGAGGAATTACCGGGTCCTCCAAGGTTGGAATGACCCGGTTATTCCTCATTGAAGGAACCCGGTACTGGAACCCCGATATGGAGGCAGCCATGCCCTTGTCAAGGGCATGGCTACCTCCATACTCGTAATGAGACCCATCATAATCCACAATGGTCAGGAGGTGATGACCTTGATACACTGAACCTTACAGTTCATCTTTATTGGAAATGTAGTAGACCAGGGGTCCACAACTTATTTTGACAGAGGGCCGAAAGTGCCTTACATGATGGCTATAGTGGGCCGAAAAGTAAGTTTTGGTGGGGCGGTAGGCGCAGTGGGGCGTGGCGTGGCAGGAGGCTTTTTCAACCCCCAGTTTTTTATAAACACTATGCCCCATGGCTCCCACCCCTTAACCAAACACTATGCCCCATGACACCCACCCCTCATGCAAACACTATGCCCCAAGGCACCCAACCCTCATGCAAACACTATGCCCCATGGCCCCCATGCCTCAACCAAACACTATGCCCCATGACACCCACCCCTCATGCAAACACTATGCCCCAACACACCCACCCCTCATGCAAACACTATGCCCCAACACACCCACCCCTCAAGCAAACACTATGCCCCAAGACACCCACCCCTCAACCAAACACTATGCCACATGACACCCACCCCTCATGCAAACACTATGCCCTAAGACACCCACACCTCAAGCAAACACTACGCCGCAAAACACCCACACCTCAAGCAAACACTATGCCCCATGGCCCCCACTCCCCGACCAAACACTATGCCCCATGGCACCCACCCCTCATGCAAACACTATGCCCCAAGACACCCACCACTCAAGCAAACACTATGCCCCAAGACACCCACCCCTCCAGCAAACACTATGCCCCATGGGCCCCACCCCTCAAGCAAACACTATGCCCCAAGTCACCCACCCCTCAAGCAAACACTATGCCCCACGACACCCACCCCTCAAGCAAACACTATGCCCCAAGACACCCACCCCTCAACCAAACACTACGCCCCATGACACCCACCCCTCATGCAAACACTATGCCCCAAGACACCCACCCCTCAAGCAAACACTATGCCCCAAGACACCCACCCCTCAACCAAACACTATGCCCCATGACACCCACCCCTCATGCAAACACTATGTCTCAAGACACCCACCCCTCAAGCAAACACTATGCCCCAAAATACCCACCCCTCAAGCAAACACTATGCCCCAAAACACCCACACCTGAAGCAAACACTATGCCCCATGGCCCCCACTCCCCGACCAAACACTATGCCCCATGACACCCACCCCTCATGCAAACACTATGCCCCAAGACACCCACCCTTCAAGCAAACACTATGCCCCAAGACACCCACCTCTCAAGCAAATGCTATGTCCCAAGACACCCACCCCTCAAGCAAACGCTATGCCCCATGGCCTCCACCCCTCAAGCAAACACTATGCCCCAAGTCACCCACCCCTCAAGCAAACACTATGCCCAAAGACACCCACCCCTCACGCAAACACTATGCCCCAAGACACCCACCCCTCAAGCAAACACTATGCCCCATGACACCCACCCCTCATGCAAACACTATGCCCCATGACACCCACCCCTCAAGCAAACACTATGCCCCATAACACCCATCCCTCATGCAAACACTATGCCCCATGACACCCACCCCTCATGCAAACACTATGCCCCAAGGCACCCACCCCTCAAGCAAACACTATGCTCCAAGACACTCACCCCTCAAGCAAACACTATGGCCCAAGACACCCACCCCTCATGCAAATACTATGCCCCATGACACCCACCCCTCATGCAAACACTATGCCCCAAGACACCCACCCCTCAAGCAAACACTATGCCCCATGCCACCAAGCATGCACAATGCACACATACTCATACAGACCCCAACCCCCCACCCCTGCATACAAACTAACAAGTATACACCATGCACCCATACAGACTCGAACCCCCACTCCCAACTCAGCACACAAACTCACAAGCATACACTATGCACCCATACAGAGCCAAACCCCCCACCCCCAACTCCGCACACAAACTCACAAGCATACACTATGCACCCATACAAACTCGAGCCGCCCAACTCAGCACACAAACCCACAAGCATACACCATGCACCCATACAGTCCCGAACCCACCACCCCCAACTCAGCACACAAACTCACAAGCATACACCATGCACCAATACAAACTTGAGCCCCCCAACTCAGCACACAAACCCACAAGCATACACCATGCACCCATACAGACCCAAACCCCCACCCCCAACTCAGCACACAAACTCACAAGCATACACCATGCACCCATAGAGACCGAAACCCCACCCCCAACTCAGCACACAAATCCACAAGCATACACCATGCACCCATACAGACCCAAACCCCCCACCCCCAACTCAGCACACAAACTCACAAGCATACACCATTCACCCATACAAACTCGAGCCCCCCAACTCAGCACACAAAACCACACGCATACACCATGCACCCATTCAGACCCGAACCCCCCACCCCCAACTCAGCACACAAACTCACAAGCATACACCATGCACCAATACAAACTTGAGCCCCCAACTCAGCACACAAACCCACAAGCATGCACGCATACAGACCCGGACCCCCCACATACACATCTCAACATACACTGAATGTGCACACAACAACAAAAAACATTCAGGCAGACCCGACCCCCCCCCAGCATCTCAACATACACTGCACTTGCACACAAACATATTCAGACATTCAGGCAGACCCGACACTTACCCCACGCCGCATCTCAACATGCACTTTCACACAACAGCAAACATTCAGGCAGACCCGACACCTTCCTCCCCCCCAGCATCTCAACATACACTGCACTTGCACACAAACACATTCAGGCAGACCCGACACACACCCCACCCCCGCATTTCAACATACACTGAACTTGCACACAAACACATTCAGGCAGACCCGACACACACCCCCTCCGCATCTCAACATACACTGCAGACATACAAATACAAACACACCCATACACACCCGACACCCCCCCACCCCCACCACCTCTGCATCTCAACATACATACAAAAACAAAATACACAGTCAGGACACGGACCCGAGACAGACACACACACACAAACATACAGCCCCCCCACCACCACCATGTACTTACCCAGACGTGCTGGAACGCTGGCGATGCTTCTGGCACTACGGCTGGCGTGGGCGTGACAAGGCTGAAATGCCTTCCGGCATCAAGCCTTACTGGCCACGCCAGCCCTAGTGCTGGCACTCCATTGGTGCAGCACACATGCACTAAGTGGCTCGTAGGAGCTGCGTGGTTGGTGTGCACTGAACCAATGAGGGCCAGTGTTTTGTCCGGCCCGGAAGACAACAAAGACTTTCCTAATGGAGGGCGGCCGATGCTGCTTGCGGGCCGCCCTCCATTAGAAAAGTCTTTGTTGCTGGCGGGCCGCATGTTGTGCACCCATGTAGTAGACGAAGGGGCGCGTTACGTCCTGGTACCCATTACACTATGCTGGCAGGAGGTCCTATTGGTAAATGTCTATGGCTCTAATGTAGATGACCCGGGTTTTATGAAGGGATATTTGGTCTCTGCTCTTACTACCCAATGGACTTAGTGATATTTGGAGGAGATTTGGACACCATATTAGACATAGATCTGGATCGGACCTCGGCTACACCCAGAGATCCTATCAATGCTGCTAAAATCATACACATTCATATGTCTGAATTGGACTTAATGAATGTGTGGAGGGCAACACATACGAATAAGAGAAGTTACACATTTTACTTGAATGTGCATGATGTGCACTCCATGATAGATGTGTGGTTGTTGTCTCTGCCTCTGCTGAAAGAGACAAAGGTGTGTCAGATTCTTCCCTGTACTATTTCAGATCACTCTCCCATATTGCTTACATTACATTTGAATGTGGGTGGCTGGGGGCGGACGCTGTGGTACTTCAAGCCACAGCACTTAGAGACCCTGTATTTGGCACCAACATGCAGGACCAGATTTCATTATACTTTGAGACCAACGTGGGCACGGTAGAATCTATAGCCAGAATATGGCAAGCATTTAAGGCATATGTACAGGGTGTAATCCGATCTACTGAATTTAGGGTTCTAAGGCATCAGGGCAGAACTGAAGCGCCATGAGGCCACATTGTCCGAACTACAGCAGATATATGCTACACATCCCACCCCCCAACTCAGACATGACATGAAGGTTTGCCAAAATGTCTTTATGGAGAAATCCGACAGAGATCTGAAATATCTGAACAGACCCATGGTGGTTAGGCACTACGGGGATGAAAATAGCCCCAGCAGATTATTAGCCAAAGCAGCTAAAAGAGAGAGGGGGAGCACACATATACATTGTATTGTGGACACAGACGGTAACCCAGCACACTCAGATGGGGACATAAATGCAGTATTCTACAGATTCTATACAGACTTGTACTCACCCAAAGGTGTAACGACTTCGGCTGAAATAAACACTTACCTGGGTAAGATTCCCACAACCCTATTATCAGCAGAGACCTGGGAATTACTTGAGATCCCATTTGCGCTCGAGGAAATCAAAGCTGCCATAGAGAATTTGCCCAACGGGAAAACACCACGGTCGGACGGTTTTAGTGCTGAATGTTACACAGAATGTAAGGATGAATTGGCCCCTTGCTTACTAGACGTATGGAACGAGGCCCTTGTGGCCGGGATAATGCCTGAGAGAATGCAAGAAGCAATAATCATACTTCTCGTGAAACCTGCTAAGGAGGCGGGCAGATGTGAATCATACAGGCCACTATCGCTGATAAACACATGCAAAAATGTATGCTAAAATAATAGCTAAACGCCTCTCACCCTTGATGACACATATGGTTTATGAGGACCAATATGGCTTTATACTGGGGCACCAGAAAGCGCTAAACACACGCAGGTTCTATAATATTATGGCATGTGTGCCGCGAGATAGCCAGGCAGTCGCCGTGGCATTAGACATGCAAAATGCTTTAGACACAGTTTCCTGGCCCACTGCAGGGCTACATAACTTGGCCCAGCTCCGAAAGTGGGAGGCGGCACTGCTGAGCAAGTCGGGGGGTGTGCTGAAAGTACTCCCACTGCAAATATAACTCAGGGGACAGAGTGACTGAGCAGAGCGCTTAAACCGTTGCAAGGGGAGCTTGGCCGTGACAGGAGTCAGAAGGGCTGGGGAAGGAACCGCTGGGTTTTGACTCACGGGTGCCCGCGGCATGAACCCGCCACCTTGGGACAACACTGGCTCGAGCGCAGGCATCTGCATGCACAGCTGGTAGCCCTGACTGGAGGAGCTTCTATTTTCCAAGGGGATATGCCCAACATGTGAAGTAATCATGAGTAGAGAAGTGTGCCTACAAACGTGTGCACGGGTGAATCAGCTGATCACCGTATTCTGTGGGATCTGTGATTTGGAGAGCAGGGGGGCCTTTCGAGTGATGGAACACGGGGCACACTTAGCTATACAACACTGAGAACCTGACCAGAACAATGACAAAGGGGGCTGGCATGAAGAAGGGGGGCGCCATGGACCACTTTACCACCCCAGTCATAACTTGCTGTAGGCCCTGGAGTGCAGTCTTCAGCACTGGGAGCTGTGGAGGCCCCATAGATAGCGATCACATCAGACCTGCATCGTTTGCTGGAGACAGTACAGCAAGGATTCAAGTCAGTCAACACCAAGCAGGATGGTATCACGGTAGATGTATCCTCAATGAGGGCACAACTCGAGAGAGAAACCTGGATGATCACCACACTTCATAATGGAATGATCACACATTGCCTTATCGGTCAGACATAAGCTGGGAGATTACCCTGCCCTATTATTGCACGCTTAATGAACTACCACAACAGAGGGCCTCATTCCGAGTATGGCGGTAAGGGATAGCGGCCACCGGTAACGAGACCGGTGGCGGTGATCCCTTACCGCCATACTCCGAGTTCCCTTTGCGCCCTCGCCCTTAACGCCTGCTTTGAGCAGGTGTTAAAGTGGAGGGCGCAAAGGGGCTTCCAAGCCAATAACGGTGACCGTAATGAACGGTCACCGTTATTTGCATCTTCCCCATTCCCATTGAGCCCTATGGGGGCTCATTTGGGAATGGGGAAGAGCCCTGGTGAATGGGGAATTACCGCCCCGCCAACCTTGGAATGGGGCGGTAATTCCGTCATTCACCAAGGCGCTGCCGGTCCGGGTACGGCGTCAACCAAGGCGTTAATAGCGCCATTGGTTAGCGCCATACTCGGAATGAGGCCCAGAGACTTGGTTTTGCATGCTGCAACGGAAAAGAAGGAGCTTCAGCTGGGGTTGAATACTATTCATATTTATCATGTTGACATGGTGGCAGTGCAGCGTGAGTACCGTACATTTCAGGGAGTTAAAAAGCTACTGAGAGAAAGAAACTTGTTGTACACCATGTTGTTCCCTGTGTGCCTCAAGAACTAATTCAACAACAAAACATATTTTTTTCACCGTGCCGGAGTAAGCAACGTCATTCATTCAGTCGAAAATCCCACTCCCAGGGGACCGTGCCCGATCTTCTAACTGAACGCTAGAAAAGTTCCAGGAGATGGTGATTATTGCTGTTAACTACTCATGGTTTCTGAGAAAATGGCATTACTTCTGATCAGAGGTTTCACATATGTATCTTGGACCTAGGTCCATCTCATAGTTCGTGCTACCATCCTGCATGGCAACAGCTGCTCCCCATGCAGGTGCTATTGGGTGGAGGTTTGTTGGGGAATGGGGGGGAATGACATGACCAGAGTTTGGGTGGTCCTGAGGGTGTGTTCGTTGATGGGTGGGGTTGTTGTTAGTTGGAGATGTAAACAGAAAACACACTTGGTGAAGGCGCACAGGGTACTTCTGAAATGGAAACAGTCTCCAGTTAATAATAAAATGTGGCATCTGCAAATATGGCACATGCGTACGGACTGAATAAACTGATTACTTTATTATCCTGGAATATCCCAGGGCTGGGGAATCCCATTAAAACATGTAAGGTAATTGCATATGTCAACAGTAAGGGGGATAAGATTCTCTCCCTTCAGGAGACACACTTGATGAAACACCAGGCAGAGAGTGTTACAAAGGATGGGGGAGCTGCAAACACTATGGGCCTCATTACGATCTTGGCAGTCCCGTAATGAACGGTTACGCGATGCCCTATGACGAGGTTCCCTTGCGGGACCCGCTCAGAACATCTGGTAAAACCAGACGTCCTTAGCGGGTCCCGCAAGGGGACCAGGGAGCTAATAACGGACCCGTTATTAGCTCCCTCCCCATTCCCATTGAGCCCTATGGGGGCTCAAATGGGGATGGGTTTTTTCAATGAGGAATTACCGGGTCCTCCAAGGTTGGAATGACCAGGTTATTCCTCATTGAAGGAACCCGGTACTGGAACCCGGTATGGAGGCAGCCATGCCCTTATCAAAGGCATGGCCACCTCCATGCTCGTAATGAGGCCCATCATAATCTACAATGGTCAGGGGGTGATGTCCTTGATACACTGAACCTTACAGTTCAACTTTATTGGAAATGAAGTAGAAGAAGGGGCACGTTATGTCCTGGTACACAGCACACTACTGGCAGGAGGTTCTTTTGGTAAACGTCTATGGCTCTAATGTAGATGACCCTGGGTTTTATGAAGGGATATTTGGTCTCTGCTCTTACTACCCAATGGCCTTAGTGATAATTGGAGGGGATTTGAACACCATATTAGACATAGATCTGGATTCTGGATTGGACCTCGACTACACCCAGAGATCCTATCAATGCTGCTAAAATCATACACATTCATATGTCTGAATTGGACTTAATGAATGTGTGGAGGGGAACACATACGAATAAGAGAGGTTACACATTTTACTCGTCTGTGCATGATGTGCACCGAATGATAGATGTGTGGTTGGTGTCTCTGCCTCTGCTGAAAGAGACAAAGGTGTGTCAGATTCTTCCCTGCACTATTTCAGATCACTCTCCCATATTGCTTACATTACATTTGAAGGTGGGTGGTTGGGGGCGAACGCTGTGGTACTTCAAGCCACAGCACTTAGAGACCCTGTATTTGGCACCAACTTGCGGGACTTATTTCATTATACTTTGAGACCAATGTGGGTACGGCAGAATCTATAGCCAGAATATGGCAAGCATTTAAGGCATATTTACAGAGTGTAATCCTATCTACTGAATTTGGGGTTCTAAGGCATCAGGGCAGAACTGAAGCGCCATGAGGCCACATTGTCCGACCTACAGCTGATATATGCTACACATCCCACCCCCCAACTCACACATGACATGAAGATAGGCTAAAAATGTGTTTATGGAGACGGCTGACAGAGAGCTGAAATATCTGAACAGACCTATGGTGGTGAGGCACTAGGGGAAGCAAATAGGCCCAGCAGATTATTAGCCAAAGCATCTAAAAAAGAGAGGGGGAGCACACATATACATTGTATTGTGGACACAGACGGTTATGCAGAACACTCAGATGGGGACATACATGCAGTATTCTACAGATTCTATACAGACTTGTACTCATCCAAAGGTGTAACGACTGAGGCTGAAATAAACACTTACCTGGGTAAGATTCCCACAACCCTATTATCAGCAGAGACCTGGGAATTACTTGAGATCTCATTTGCGCTTGAGGAAATCAATGCTGCCATAGCGGATTTGCCCGACGGGATAGCACCGCGGTCAGACAGTTTTAGTGCTGAATGTTACACAGAATGTAAGGATGAATTGGCCCCTTGCTTACTAGACATATGGAACGAGGCCCTTGTGGCCGGGATAATGCCTGAGAGAATGCAAGAAGCAATAATCATACTTCTCCTGAAACCTGATAAGGAGGCGGGCAGATGTGAATCATACAGGCCACTATCGCTGATAAACACATGAAAAAATGTAGCTAAAATAAATGCTAAACGCCTCTCACCCTTGATGACACAAATGGTTTATGGGGACCAATCCGGCTTTATACTGGGGCACCAGAAAGCACTAAACACACGCAGGTTCTATAATATTATGGCATGTGTGCCGCGAGATAGCCAGGCGGTCGCCATGGCACTAGACATGCAAAATGCTTTAGACACAGTTTCCTGGCCCACTGCAGGGCTACATAACTTGGTCCAGCTCCGAAAGTGGGAGGCGGCACTGCTGAGCAAGTCGGGGGGTGTGCTGAAAGTACTCCCACTGCAAATATAACTCAGGGGACAGAGTGACTGAGCAGAGCGCTTAAACCGTTGCGAGGGGAGCTTGGCCGTGACAGGAGTCAGAAGGGTTGGGGAAGGAACCACCGGGTGTGGACTCACAGGTGCCCGCGGCATGAACCCGCCGCCTTGGGACAACACCGTCTCGAGCGGAGGCATCTGCATGCACAGCTGGGAGCCCTGACTGGAGGCGCTTCTATGTGCCAATGGGATATGCCCAAAATGTGAGTTAATCATGAAGAGAGAAGTGTGCCTACAAACGTAGCCATGCCCTTATAAAGGGCATGGCCACCTCCATACTCGTAATGAGGCCCATCATAATCCACAATGGTCAGGGGGTGATGGCCTTGATGCACTGAACCTTACAGTTCAACTTTATTGGAAATGTAGTAGACGAAGGGGCACGTTATGTCCTTGTACACAGCACACTATGCTGGCAGGAGGTCCTATTGATAAACGTCTATGGCTCTAATGTAGATGACCCCGGGTTTTATGAAGGGATATTTGGTCTCTGCTCTTACTATCCAATGGCCTTAGTGATATTTGGAGGGGATTTGAACACCATATTAGACATAGATCTGGATCGGACCTCGACTACACCCAGAGATCCTATCAATGCTGCTAAAATCATACACATTCATATGTCTGAATTGGACTTAATGAATGTGTGGAGGGCAACACATACGAATAAGAGAGGTTACACATTTTACTCGACTGTGCATGATGTGCACCTCATGATAGATGTGTGGTTGGTGTCTCTGCCTCTGCTGAAAGAGACAAAGGTGTGTCCGATTCTTCCCTGCACTATTTCAGATCACTCTCCAATATTGCTTACATTACATTTGAAGGTGGGTGGCTGGGCGGACGCTGTGGTACTTCAAGCCACAGCACATAGAGACCCTGTATTTGGCACCAACTTGCGGGACCAGATTTCATTATACTTTGAGACCATCGTGGGCACGGTAGAATCTATAGCCAGAATATGGCAAGCATTTAAGGCATATGTACAGTGTGTAATCCTATCTACTGAATTTGGGGTTCTAAGGCATCAGGGCAGAACTGAAGCGCCATGAGGCCACATTGTCCGACCTACAGCAGATATATGCTACACATCCCAACCCCCAACTCAGACATGACATGAAGGTAGGCCAAAATGTGTTTATGGAGAAAGCTGACAGAGAGCTGAAATATCTGAACAGACCTATGGTGGTGAGGCACTATGGGGAAGCAGATAGGCCCAGCAGATTATTAGCCAAAGCAGCTAAAAAAGAGAGGGGGAGCACACATATACATTGTATTGTGGACACAGACGGTAACCCAGCACACTCAGATGGGGACATAAATGCAGTATTCTACAGATTCTATACAGACTTGTACTCACCCAAAGGTGTAACGACTTCGGCTGAAATAAACACTTACCTGGGTAAGATTCCCACAACCCTATTATCAGCAGAGACCTGGGAATTACTTGAGATCCCATTTGCGCTCGAGGAAATCAAAGCTGCCATAGAGAATTTGCCCAACGGGAAAACACCATGGTCGGACGGTTTTAGTGCTGAATGTTACACAGAATGTAAGGATGAATTGGCCCCTTGCTTACTAGACGTATGGAACGAGGCCCTTGTGGCCGGGATAATGCCTGAGAGAATGCAAGAAGCAATAATCATACTTCTCGTGAAACCTGCTAAGGAGGCGGGCAGATGTGAATCATACAGGCCACTATCGCTGATAAACACATGCAAAAATGTATGCTAAAATAATAGCTAAACGCCTCTCACCCTTGATGACACATATGGTTTATGAGGACCAATATGGCTTTATACTGGGGCACCAGAAAGCGCTAAACACACGCAGGTTCTATAATATTATGGCATGTGTGCCGCGAGATAGCCAGGCAGTCGCCGTGGCATTAGACATGCAAAATGCTTTAGACACAGTTTCCTGGCCCACTGCAGGGCTACATAACTTGGCCCAGCTCCGAAAGTGGGAGGCGGCACTGCTGAGCAAGTCGGGGGGTGTGCTGAAAGTACTCCCACTGCAAATATAACTCAGGGGACAGAGTGACTGAGCAGAGCGCTTAAACCGTTGCAAGGGGAGCTTGGCCGTGACAGGAGTCAGAAGGGCTGGGGAAGGAACCGCTGGGTTTTGACTCACGGGTGCCCGCGGCATGAACCCGCCACCTTGGGACAACACTGGCTCGAGCGCAGGCATCTGCATGCACAGCTGGTAGCCCTGACTGGAGGAGCTTCTATTTTCCAAGGGGATATGCCCAACATGTGAAGTAATCATGAGTAGAGAAGTGTGCCTACAAACGTGTGCACGGGTGAATCAGCTGATCACAGTATTCTGTGGGATCTGTGATTTGGAGAGCAGGGGGGCCTTTCGAGTGATGGAACACGGGGCACACTTAGCTATACAACACTGAGAACCTGACCAGAACAATGACAAAGGGGGCTGGCATGAAGAAGGGGGGCGCCATGGACCACTTTACCACCCCAGTCATAACTTGCTGTAGGCCCTGGAGTGCAGTCTTCAGCACTGGGAGCTGTGGAGGCCCCATAGATAGCGATCACATCAGACCTGCATCGTTTGCTGGAGACAGTACAGCAAGGATTCAAGTCAGTCAACACCAAGCAGGATGGTATCACGGTAGATGTATCCTCAATGAGGGCACAACTCGAGAGAGAAACCTGGATGATCACCACACTTCATAATGGAATGATCACACATTGCCTTATCGGTCAGACATAAGCTGGGAGATTACCCTGCCCTATTATTGCAGGCTTAATGAACTACCACAACAGAGGGCCTCATTCCGAGTATGGCGGTAAGGGATAGCGGCCACCGGTAACGAGACCGGTGGCGGTGATCCCTTACCGCCATACTCCGAGTTCCCTTTGCACCCTCGCCCTTAACGCCTGCTTTGAGCAGGTGTTAAAGTGGAGGGCGCAAAGGGGCTTCCAAGCCAATAACGGTGACCGTAATGAACGGTCACCGTTATTTGCATCTTCCCCATTCCCATTGAGCCCTATGGGGGCTCATTTGGGAATGGGGAAGAGCCCTGGTGAATGGGGAATTACCGCCCCGCCAACCTTGGAATGGGGCGGTAATTCCGTCATTCACCAAGGCGCTGCCGGTCCGGGTACGGCGTCAACCAAGGCGTTAATAGCGCCATTGGTTAGCGCCATACTCGGAATGAGGCCCAGAGACTTGGTTTTGCATGCTGCAACGGAAAAGAAGGAGCTTCAGCTGGGGTTGAATACTATTCATATTTATCATGTTGACATGGTGGCAGTGCAGCGTGAGTACCGTACATTTCAGGGAGTTAAAAAGCTACTGAGAGAAAGAAACTTGTTGTACACCATGTTGTTCCCTGTGTGCCTCAAGAACTAATTCAACAACAAAACATATTTTTTTCACCGTGCCGGAGTAAGCAACTTCATTCATTCAGTCGAAAATCCCACTCCCAGGGGACCGTGCCCGATCTTCTAACTGAACGCTAGAAAAGTTCCAGGAGATGGTGATTATTGCTGTTAACTACTCATGGTTTCTGAGAAAATGGCATTACTTCTGATCAGAGGTTTCACATATGTATCTTGGACCTAGGTCCATCTCATAGTTCGTGCTACCATCCTGCATGGCAACAGCTGCTCCCCATGCAGGTGCTATTGGGTGGAGGTTTGTTGGGGAATGGGGGGGAATGACATGACCAGAGTTTGGGTGGTCCTGAGGGTGTGTTCGTTGATGGGTGGGGTTGTTGTTAGTTGGAGATGTAAACAGAAAACACACTTGGTGAAGGCGCACAGGGTACTTCTGAAATGGAAACAGTCTCCAGTTAATAATAAAATGTGGCATCTGCAAATATGGCACATGCGTACGGACTGAATAAACTGATTACTTTATTATCCTGGAATATCCCAGGGCTGGGGAATCCCATTAAAACATGTAAGGTAATTGCATATGTCAACAGTAAGGGGGATAAGATTCTCTCCCTTCAGGAGACACACTTGATGAAACACCAGGCAGAGAGTGTTACAAAGGATGGGGGAGCTGCAAACACTATGGGCCTCATTACGATCTTGGCAGTCCCGTAATGAACGGTTACGCGATGCCCTATGACGAGGTTCCCTTGCGGGACCCGCTCAGAACATCTGGTAAAACCAGACGTCCTTAGCGGGTCCCGCAAGGGGACCAGGGAGCTAATAACGGACCCGTTATTAGCTCCCTCCCCATTCCCATTGAGCCCTATGGGGGCTCTAATGGGGATGGGTTTTTTCAATGAGGAATTACCGGGTCCTCCAAGGTTGGAATGACCAGGTTATTCCTCATTGAAGGAACCCGGTACTGGAACCCGGTATGGAGGCAGCCATGCCCTTATCAAAGGCATGGCCACCTCCATACTCGTAATGAGGCCCATCATAATCTACAATGGTCAGGGGGTGATGTCCTTGATACACTGAACCTTACAGTTCAACTTTATTGGAAATGAAGTAGAAGAAGGGGCACGTTATGTCCTGGTACACAGCACAATACTGGCAGGAGGTTCTTTTGGTAAACGTCTATGGCTCTAATGTAGATGACCCTGGGTTTTATGAAGGGATATTTGGTCTCTGCTCTTACTACCCAATGGCCTTAGTGATAATTGGAGGGGATTTGAACACCATATTAGACATAGATCTGGATTCTGGATTGGACCTCGACTACACCCAGAGATCCTATCAATGCTGCTAAAATCATACACATTCATATGTCTGAATTGGACTTAATGAATGTGTGGAGGGCAACACATACGAATAAGAGAGGTTACACATTTTACTCGTCTGTGCATGATGTGCACCGAATGATAGATGTGTGGTTGGTGTCTCTGCCTCTGCTGAAAGAGACAAAGGTGTGTCAGATTCTTCCCTGCACTATTTCAGATCACTCTCCCATATCGCTTACATTACATTTGAAGGTGGGTGGTTGGGGGCGAACGCTGTGGTACTTCAAGCCACAGCACTTAGAGACCCTGTATTTGGCACCAACTTGCGGGACTTATTTCATTATACTTTGAGACCAATGTGGGTACGGCAGAATCTATAGCCAGAATATGGCAAGCATTTAAGGCATATTTACAGAGTGTAATCCTATCTACTGAATTTGGGGTTCTAAGGCATCAGGGCAGAACTAAAGCGCCATGAGGCCACATTGTCCCACCTACAGCTGATATATGCTACACATCCCACCCCCCAACTCACACATGACATGAAGATAGGCTAAAAATGTGTTTATGGAGACGGCTGACAGAGAGCTGAAATATCTGAACAGACCTATGGTGGTGAGGCACTAGGGGAAGCAAATAGGCCCAGCAGATTATTAGCCAAAGCATCTAAAAAAGAGAGGGGGAGCACACATATACATTGTATTGCGGACACAGACGGTTATGCAGAACACTCAGATGGGGACATACATGCAGTATTCTACAGATTCTATACAGACTTGTACTCAACCAAAGGTGTAACGACTGAGGCTGAAATAAACACTTACCTGGGTAAGATTCCCACAACCCTATTATCAGCAGAGACCTGGGAATTACTTGAGATCTCATTTGCGCTTGAGGAAATCAATGCTGCCATAGCGGATTTGCCCGACGGGATAGCACCGCGGTCAGACAGTTTTAGTGCTGAATGTTACACAGAATGTAAGGATGAATTGGCCCCTTGCTTACTAGACATATGGAACGAGGCCCTTGTGGCCGGGATAATGCCTGAGAGAATGCAAGAAGCAATAATCATACTTCTCCTGAAACCTGATAAGGAGGCGGGCAGATGTGAATCATACAGGCCACTATCGCTGATAAACACATGAAAAAATGTAGCTAAAATAAATGCTAAACGCCTCTCACCCTTGATGACACAAATGGTTTATGGGGACCAATCCGGCTTTATACTGGGGCACCAGAAAGCACTAAACACACGCAGGTTCTATAATATTATGGCATGTGTGCCGCGAGATAGCCAGGCGGTCGCCAGGGCACTAGACATGCAAAATGCTTTAGACACACTTCCTGGCCCACTGCAGGGCTACATAACTTGGTCCAGCTCCGAAAGTGGGAGGCGGCACTGCTGAGCAAGTCGGGGGGTGTGCTGAAAGTACTCCCACTGCAAATATAACTCAGGGGACAGAGTGACTGAGCAGAGCGCTTAAACCGTTGCGAGGGGAGCTTGGCCGTGACAGGAGTCAGAAGGGTTGGGGAAGGAACCACCGGGTGTGGACTCACAGGTGCCCGCGGCATGAACCCGCCGCCTTGGGACAACACCGTCTCGAGCGGAGGCATCTGCATGCACAGCTGGGAGCCCTGACTGGAGGCGCTTCTATGTGCCAATGGGATATGCCCAAAATGTGAGTTAATCATGAAGAGAGAAGTGTGCCTACAAACGTAGCCATGCCCTTATAAAGGGCATGGCCACCTCCATACTCGTAATGAGGCCCATCATAATCCACAATGGTCAGGGGGTGATGGCCTTGATGCACTGAACCTTACAGTTCAACTTTATTGGAAATGTAGTAGACGAAGGGGCACGTTATGTCCTTGTACACAGCACACTATGCTGGCAGCAGGTCCTATTGATAAACGTCTATGGCTCTAATGTAGATGACCCCGGGTTTTATGAAGGGATATTTGGTCTCTGCTCTTACTATCCAATGGCCTTAGTGATATTTGGAGGGGATTTGAACACCATATTAGACATAGATCTGGATCGGACCTCGACTACACCCAGAGATCCTATCAATGCTGCTAAAATCATACACATTCATATGTCTGAATTGGACTTAATGAATGTGTGGAGGGCAACACATACGAATAAGAGAGGTTACACATTTTACTCGACTGTGCATGATGTGCACCGAATGATAGATGTGTGGTTGGTGTCTCTGCCTCTGCTGAAAGAGACAAAGGTGTGTCCGATTCTTCCCTGCACTATTTCAGATCACTCTCCAATATTGCTTACATTACATTTGAAGGTGGGTGGCTGGGCGGACGCTGTGGTACTTCAAGCCACAGCACATAGAGACCCTGTATTTGGCACCAACTTGCGGGACCAGATTTCATTATACTTTGAGACCATCGTGGGCACGGTAGAATCTATAGCCAGAATATGGCAAGCATTTAAGGCATATGTACAGTGTGTAATCCTATCTACTGAATTTGGGGTTCTAAGGCATCAGGGCAGAACTGAAGCGCCATGAGGCCACATTGTCCGACCTACAGCAGATATATGCTACACATCCCAACCCCCAACTCAGACATGACATGAAGGTATGCCAAAATGTGTTTATGGAGAAAGCTGACAGAGAGCTGAAATATCTTAACAGACCTATGGTGGTGAGGCACTATGGGGAAGCAGATAGGCCCAGCAGATTATTAGCCAAAGCAGCTAAAAAAGAGAGGGGGAGCACACATATACATTGTATTGTGGACACAGACGGTAACCCAGCACACTCAGATGGGGACATAAATGCAGTATTCTACAGATTCTATACAGACTTGTACTCACCCAAAGGTGTAACGACTTCGGCTGAAATAAACACTTACCTGGGTAAGATTCCCACAACCCTATTATCAGCAGAGACCTGGGAATTACTTGAGATCCCATTTGCGCTCGAGGAAATCAAAGCTGCCATAGAGAATTTGCCCAACGGGAAAACACCACGGTCGGACGGTTTTAGTGCTGAATGTTACACAGAATGTAAGGATGAATTGGCCCCTTGCTTACTAGACGTATGGAACGAGGCCCTTGTGGCCGGGATAATGCCTGAGAGAATGCAAGAAGCAATAATCATACTTCTCGTGAAACCTGCTAAGGAGGCGGGCAGATGTGAATCATACAGGCCACTATCGCTGATAAACACATGCAAAAATGTATGCTAAAATAATAGCTAAACGCCTCTCACCCTTGATGACACATATGGTTTATGAGGACCAATATGGCTTTATACTGGGGCACCAGAAAGCGCTAAACACACGCAGGTTCTATAATATTATGGCATGTGTGCCGCGAGATAGCCAGGCAGTCGCCGTGGCATTAGACATGCAAAATGCTTTAGACACAGTTTCCTGGCCCACTGCAGGGCTACATAACTTGGCCCAGCTCCGAAAGTGGGAGGCGGCAATGCTGAGCAAGTCGGGGGGTGTGCTGAAAGTACTCCTACTGCAAATATAACTCAGGGGACAGAGTGACTGAGCAGAGCGCTTAAACCGTTGCAAGGGGAGCTTGGCCTTGACAGGAGTCAGAAGGGCTGGGGAAGGAACCGCTGGGTTTTGACTCACGGGTGCCCGCGGCATGAACCCGCCACCTTGGGACAACACTGGCTCGAGCGCAGGCATCTGCATGCACAGCTGGTAGCCCTGACTGGAGGAGCTTCTATTTTCCAAGGGGATATGCCCAACATGTGAAGTAATCATGAGTAGAGAAGTGTGCCTACAAACGTGTGCACGGGTGAATCAGCTGATCACCGTATTCTGTGGGATCTGTGATTTGGAGAGCAGGGGGGCCTTTCGAGTGATGGAACACGGGGCACACTTAGCTATACAACACTGAGAACCTGACCAGAACAATGACAAAGGGGGCTGGCATGAAGAAGGGGGGCGCCATGGACCACTTTACCACCCCAGTCATAACTTGCTGTAGGCCCTGGAGTGCAGTCTTCAGCACTGGGAGCTGTGGAGGCCCCATAGATAGCGATCACATCAGACCTGCATCGTTTGCTGGAGACAGTACAGCAAGGATTCAAGTCAGTCAACACCAAGCAGGATGGTATCACGGTAGATGTATCCTCAATGAGGGCACAACTCGAGAGAGAAACCTGGATGATCACCACACTTCATAATGGAATGATCACACATTGCCTTATCGGTCAGACATAAGCTGGGAGATTACCCTGCCCTATTATTGCACGCTTAATGAACTACCACAACAGAGGGCCTCATTCCGAGTATGGCGGTAAGGGATAGCGGCCACCGGTAACGAGACCGGTGGCGGTGATCCCTTACCGCCATACTCCGAGTTCCCTTTGCGCCCTCGCCCTTAACGCCTGCTTTGAGCAGGTGTTAAAGTGGAGGGCGCAAAGGGGCTTCCAAGCCAATAACGGTGACCGTAATGAACGGTCACCGTTATTTGCATCTTCCCCATTCCCATTGAGCCCTATGGGGGCTCATTTGGGAATGGGGAAGAGCCCTGGTGAATGGGGAATTACCGCCCCGCCAACCTTGGAATGGGGCGGTAATTCCGTCATTCACCAAGGCGCTGCAGGTCCGGGTACGGCGTCAACCAAGGCGTTAATAGCGCCATTGGTTAGCGCCATACTCGGAATGAGGCCCAGAGACTTGGTTTTGCATGCTGCAACGGAAAAGAAGGAGCTTCAGCTGGGGTTGAATACTATTCATATTTATCATGTTGACATGGTGGCAGTGCAGCGTGAGTACCGTACATTTCAGGGAGTTAAAAAGCTACTGAGAGAAAGAAACTTGTTGTACACCATGTTGTTCCCTGTGTGCCTCAAGAACTAATTCAACAACAAAACATATTTTTTTCACCGTGCCGGAGTAAGCAACGTCATTCATTCAGTCGAAAATCCCACTCCCAGGGGACCGTGCCCGATCTTCTAACTGAACGCTAGAAAAGTTCCAGGAGATGGTGATTATTGCTGTTAACTACTCATGGTTTCTGAGAAAATGGCATTACTTCTGATCAGAGGTTTCACATATGTATCTTGGACCTAGGTCCATCTCATAGTTCGTGCTACCATCCTGTATGGCAACAGCTGCTCCCCATGCAGGTGCTATTGGGTGGAGGTTTGTTGGGGAATGGGGGGGAATGACATGACCAGAGTTTGGGTGGTCCTGAGGGTGTGTTCGTTGATGGGTGGGGTTGTTGTTAGTTGGAGATGTAAACAGAAAACACACTTGGTGAAGGCGCACAGGGTACTTCTGAAATGGAAACAGTCTCCAGTTAATAATAAAATGTGGCATCTGCAAATATGGCACATGCGTACGGACTGAATAAACTGATTACTTTATTATCCTGGAATATCCCAGGGCTGGGGAATCCCATTAAAACATGTAAGGTAATTGCATATGTCAACAGTAAGGGGGATAAGATTCTCTCCCTTCAGGAGACACACTTGATGAAACACCAGGCAGAGAGTGTTACAAAGGATGGGGGAGCTGCAAACACTATGGGCCTCATTACGATCTTGGCAGTCCCGTAATGAACGGTTACGCGATGCCCTATGACGAGGTTCCCTTGCGGGACCCGCTCAGAACATCTGGTAAAACCAGACGTCCTTAGCGGGTCCCGCAAGGGGACCAGGGAGCTAATAACGGACCCGTTATTAGCTCCCTCCCCATTCCCATTGAGCCCTATGGGGGCTCAAATGGGGATGGGTTTTTTCAATGAGGAATTACCGGGTCCTCCAAGGTTGGAATGACCAGGTTATTCCTCATTGAAGGAACCCGGTACTGGAACCCGGTATGGAGGCAGCCATGCCCTTATCAAAGGCATGGCCACCTCCATACTCGTAATGAGGCCCATCATAATCTACAATGGTCAGGGGGTGATGTCCTTGATACACTGAACCTTACAGTTCAACTTTATTGGAAATGAAGTAGAAGAAGGGGCACGTTATGTCCTGGTACACAGCACACTACTGGCAGGAGGTTCTTTTGGTAAACGTCTATGGCTCTAATGTAGATGACCCTGGGTTTTATGAAGGGATATTTGGTCTCTGCTCTTACTACCCAATGGCCTTAGTGATAATTGGAGGGGATTTGAACACCATATTAGACATAGATCTGGATTCTGGATTGGACCTCGACTACACCCAGAGATCCTATCAATGCTGCTAAAATCATACACATTCATATGTCTGAATTGGACTTAATGAATGTGTGGAGGGCAACACATACGAATAAGAGAGGTTACACATTTTACTCGTCTGTGCATGATGTGCACCGAATGATAGATGTGTGGTTGGTGTCTCTGCCTCTGCTGAAAGAGACAAAGGTGTGTCAGATTCTTCCCTGCACTATTTCAGATCACTCTCCCATATTGCTTACATTACATTTGAAGGTGGGTGGTTGGGGGCGAACGCTGTGGTACTTCAAGCCACAGCACTTAGAGACCCTGTATTTGGCACCAACTTGCGGGACTTATTTCATTATACTTTGAGACCAATGTGGGTACGGCAGAATCTATAGCCAGAATATGGCAAGCATTTAAGGCATATTTACAGAGTGTAATCCTATCTACTGAATTTGGGGTTCTAAGGCATCAGGGCAGAACTGAAGCGCCATGAGGCCACATTGTCCGACCTACAGCTGATATATGCTACACATCCCACCCCCCAACTCACACATGACATGAAGATAGGCTAAAAATGTGTTTATGGAGACGGCTGACAGAGAGCTGAAATATCTGAACAGACCTATGGTGGTGAGGCACTAGGGGAAGCAAATAGGCCCAGCAGATTATTAGCCAAAGCATCTAAAAAAGAGAGGGGGAGCACACATATACATTGTATTGTGGACACAGACGGTTATGCAGAACACTCAGATGGGGACATACATGCAGTATTCTACAGATTCTATACAGACTTGTACTCATCCAAAGGTGTAACGACTGAGGCTGAAATAAACACTTACCTGGGTAAGATTCCCACAACCCTATTATCAGCAGAGACCTGGGAATTACTTGAGATCTCATTTGCGCTTGAGGAAATCAATGCTGCCATAGCGGATTTGCCCGACGGGATAGCACCGCGGTCAGACAGTTTTAGTGCTGAATGTTACACAGAATGTAAGGATGAATTGGCCCCTTGCTTACTAGACATATGGAACGAGGCCCTTGTGGCCGGGATAATGCCTGAGAGAATGCAAGAAGCAATAATCATACTTCTCCTGAAACCTGATAAGGAGGCGGGCAGATGTGAATCATACAGGCCACTATCGCTGATAAACACATGAAAAAATGTAGCTAAAATAAATGCTAAACGCCTCTCACCCTTGATGACACAAATGGTTTATGGGGACCAATCCGGCTTTATACTGGGGCACCAGAAAGCACTAAACACACGCAGGTTCTATAATATTATGGCATGTGTGCCGCGAGATAGCCAGGCGGTCGCCATGGCACTAGACATGCAAAATGCTTTAGACACAGTTTCCTGGCCCACTGCAGGGCTACATAACTTGGTCCAGCTCCGAAAGTGGGAGGCGGCACTGCTGAGCAAGTCGGGGGGTGTGCTGAAAGTACTCCCACTGCAAATATAACTCAGGGGACAGAGTGACTGAGCAGAGCGCTTAAACCGTTGCGAGGGGAGCTTGGCCGTGACAGGAGTCAGAAGGGTTGGGGAAGGAACCACCGGGTGTGGACTCACAGGTGCCCGCGGCATGAACCCGCCGCCTTGGGACAACACCGTCTCGAGCGGAGGCATCTGCATGCACAGCTGGGAGCCCTGACTGGAGGCGCTTCTATGTGCCAATGGGATATGCCCAAAATGTGAGTTAATCATGAGTAGAGAAGTGTGCCTACAAACGTAGCCATGCCCTTATAAAGGGCATGGCCACCTCCATACTCGTAATGAGGCCCATCATAATCCACAATGGTCAGGGGGTGATGGCCTTGATGCACTGAACCTTACAGTTCAACTTTATTGGAAATGTAGTAGACGAAGGGGCACGTTATGTCCTTGTACACAGCACACTATGCTGGCAGGAGGTCCTATTGATAAACGTCTATGGCTCTAATGTAGATGACCCCGGGTTTTATGAAGGGATATTTGGTCTCTGCTCTTACTATCCAATGGCCTTAGTGATATTTGGAGGGGATTTGAACACCATATTAGACATAGATCTGGATCGGACCTCGACTACACCCAGAGATCCTATCAATGCTGCTAAAATCATACACATTCATATGTCTGAATTGGACTTAATGAATGTGTGGAGGGCAACACATACGAATAAGAGAGGTTACACATTTTACTCGACTGTGCATGATGTGCACCTCATGATAGATGTGTGGTTGGTGTCTCTGCCTCTGCTGAAAGAGACAAAGGTGTGTCCGATTCTTCCCTGCACTATTTCAGATCACTCTCCAATATTGCTTACATTACATTTGAAGGTGGGTGGCTGGGCGGACGCTGTGGTACTTCAAGCCACAGCACATAGAGACCCTGTATTTGGCACCAACTTGCGGGACCAGATTTCATTATACTTTGAGACCATCGTGGGCACGGTAGAATCTATAGCCAGAATATGGCAAGCATTTAAGGCATATGTACAGTGTGTAATCCTATCTACTGAATTTGGGGTTCTAAGGCATCAGGGCAGAACTGAAGCGCCATGAGGCCACATTGTCCGACCTACAGCAGATATATGCTACACATCCCAACCCCCAACTCAGACATGACATGAAGGTATGCCAAAATATGTTTATGGAGAAAGCTGACAGAGAGCTGAAATATCTGAACAGACCTATGGTGGTGAGGCACTATGGGGAAGCAGATAGGCCCAGCAGATTATTAGCCAAAGCAGCTAAAAAAGAGAGGGGGAGCACACATATACATTGTATTGTGGACACAAACGGTAACCCAGCACACTCAGATGGGGACATAAATGCAGTATTCTACAGATTCTATACAGACTTGTACTCACCCAAAGCCGTAATGGCTGAGGCTGAAATAAACACTTACCTGGGTAAGATTCCCACAACCCTATTATCAGCAGAGACCTGGGAATTACTTGAGATCCCATTTGCGCTCGATGAAATCAAAGCTGCCATAGCGGATTTGCCCAACGGGAAAACACCATGGTCGGACGGTTTTTGTGCTGAATGTTACACAGAATGTAAGGATGAATTGGCCCCTTGCTTACTAGACGTATGGAACGAGGCCCTTGTGGCCGGGATAATGCCTGAGAGAATGCAAGAAGCAATAATCATACTTCTCGTGAAACCTGCTAAGGAGGCGGGCATATGTGAATCATACAGGCCACTATCGCTGATAAACACATGCAAAAATGTATGCTAAAATAATAGCTAAACGCCTCTCACCCTTGATGACACATATGGTTTATGGGGACCAATATGGCTTTATACTGGGGCACCAGAAAGCGCTAAACACACGCAGGTTCTATAATATTATGGCATGTGTGCCGCGAGATAGCCAGGCAGTCGCCGTGGCATTAGACATGCAAAATGCTTTAGACACAGTTTCCTGGCCCTTTTTATTCCAGGTATGGCTCAACTATGAGTTCGGCCCCAATTTTGTCTCATGGATCTGCCTGTTGTACTCACAGCCCTATTGCAGGGTATGCATGAATGGCATTTATTCCCCAAATCTTACACTGGAGGGTGGAACGAGACAAGGATGTCCCCTATCACCCTTGCTCTTTGCCTTGGTGATTGAGCCTCTTGTCGATCTTATCCAAGAGCAGTTCGGTAGGGTAGGTTTTCAACTGGGGGGAGGACCCGAGATAATTTCCACTTATGCCAATGAGATACTGTTGTACATCAGGGAGCCTCAAATTCACTTGACTAAAATATTGGAGGTGGTACTGGAGTTTGGTAGGCACTCAGGGTTACACCTTATCTCCACCAAATCAGAAATATTCCCACTGACAGAGATTACGCATAAGATGGATACTGTAACCGGACTCAACTGGCCTCCGATAGACTTTCGGTATCTGGGATCAGGGTGGCTTGCACAGGGACCTTGACGTACAACCTGAATTATGGTAGTCACTTAACCAGTCTTAGAATTAAACTGCAGAGGTGGGGTCACATTCTGCTTTCATTGGCTTTCATTGGCTGGTAAATGAGCCGTCATCCAAATGGTTGTTCTTCTACTTTCACAACATCCCTATGTTGTCAGATACCGAGGCTTCCTCCCCCAACTCCTCACCTGTTTCTTCCGGAATGGGTTCTATAAGAGTAGCCTCTGATCTCTTCTGATCCCTCCTCCTTGTGGAAGTCTTGTCCTTTGGTGCTCGGGCCTTTTTATCGTGCAGATAGGGTCTGTCCCCTCCGGAGGCCACCTTGGCAGAGATATTCCCTGACCGCGGGGATCCCCAGGGGGCCAGTCCTAGATTCAGGGAAAAAGCACTAAGGCAGAAAAAAACCCTGTTCCCAATTGGGTTCTGCTGGGCAGCAATTAGAACTCCTCTCTTCCCGTTATGAAAGTTCCATTGCAGCAGGCAAGGAAGTCCGTTAGACTTAGAACAAACTCCACCGCTGATGAATGCACAGTGTATCCAGGAGATGTGGAATATTTGAATAGGAGAATACAAGAAAGCTACTAGAGCCAGAGGTTTAGACTAAACAGAATAACAGAGAAAAAGTACTAGAAAAGGTAAGTAGGTAAAGAATAAAAGAACCCATTCAGAGCAGACCGCGAAGGCGAACAGTTAGGAAGAAAGGAAGAAGTACCGTGAAAGAAACCCACTCACCAGTTAAGAAATGCTCCTAAAGGTCTTAGTGAGCAAGGCTACGCTCGCTAAAACAGAGTGACGGCGCCGGTAGCAATTTTACCCCCGGTACCTAAAAGAAATGAAAAGACCAATAGTGCTCAAAAGAATTACCAACAGAAATAAGCATTAAGAAGGCAAAGAAAAAGTAAGCACGGCACGGCCCAGAGCAAGCCGAATACCGCGTACAGTGCAGTAGAATTCAGGCAAGGGAGAAAGCAAAAAAAAAACAACGGGAGTACAGGGCTAACACAAGAAGGGCTGAAGAGTACAGTAAGGAATCAAACAATAGGTGAAAGTAGGAAGCCGGAACGGATGAATTTCACGAGAGAATCTCCACACGAACCGAGCGCTGGTAAACAGATACAACGCGCCGGCTTGTGGGAGGAGCCTGCCTATAAAGGTTCAGCGGCCATCTTGGGTGAGGACTGGAGCGTGATCAAAGCTTCCAGCGCTTCCACAGCCTCCAATTCCTGACAGTATACCCCCTCTTTCTCGGGGCACCCCCGGGTTTGCCCGGATGGAGTTGATGGAACTTCTGCCCCAGACGCAGGGCGTGTATATGACCCACAGGTTCCCACGTCCTCTCTGCTACTGGATAGTTCTTCCAATGAACCAGATAGTACAACCGCCCCTTGCGGTATCTAGAATCCACCAGATGAGACACCTCGTATTCTTCAGGTGTTGGTTTCACACGGGCTTGTGTACGGTTCACAGGTCTCTTGAAAGGATCCTCCTTATGTTCTTTGAGAAGGGAGACATGAAAGACAGGATGTATCCTTCTGAGGTATTCTGGCATCCTGAGTTTATAAGCAACTGGATTGATTTGTTGTATGAGGGAAAATGGCCCAACGAAACGAGAGGAGAACTTCCCCTTATGAACCCACTTGGGTAGGAATCTGGTGGATAACCAGACTAATTGTCCCACCTTCCTGCTGGGATGGGCTCTCCAACCCTTGTCGGCCCATCTCTTTTGTGAAAGTTGACTTGCTTGGTGTGCCTCCTTAGCGAGTTTGTGAGCTTCTTGCAAGTTCTGTAGAATCGTATCCAGAGTTGGAATTTTGGTTGAAGGCGGACTGAGCCCGGGCAGGTGTTGAGGATGGTAGCCATAGGTACAATAGAAAGGACTCATCTGGATCGAGGTGTGAAGAGAGTTGTTGTAGGCGAATTCCGCTTGCGGGAGGAAGCGATACCATTCTTCCTGCTGGGGACTACAAAAACACCTGAGATATTGCTCCAGATTGGCATTGAGTCTCTCCGTTTGGCCATTGCTTTGAGGATGGTATCCTGAGGAAAGAGCCTTATGAATTCCGAGAACCTGGCAGAGGGAAGACCAAAACTTTGAGGTAAATTGTGGTCCTCTGTCCGAAACTATGGTCTTAGGTAGGCCATGTAGACGGACTATGTCTTGGAGAAATGTTGCAGCCATCTCTGAGGCCGAAGGCACTTGCTTGAAGGCGGAGAAATGTGCCAGCTTGCTAAAGGAATCGACCGTCACCATGATCGTGGTCATTCCGTATGAAGGAGGCAGATCCACAATAAAGTCAGTGGATAAGTGTTCCCATGGGCGATCCGGTAAGGAGTGTTGATGTAATAACCCCAGAGGTTTTCCTGTTTGGTGTTTGTTGGAAGCACAAATTGAACAAGTAGAGACATACTGACCTACGTCCCTTCGTAGGGTAGGCCACCAGAATCCTCTCCGGACCAAGTCAAATGTCTTCCTAATACCAGAATGCCCTGTCAGGGGGGTGTCATGACACCAAGAAAGTATCTGTTCTTGCAGCTTCTTTGTGGGGATATAGAGGGCTCCTTCATGATAAAACAACCCGTCTTTCTCCTGTTTAGTAGATAGCGGAAATTCAGCACACATCTGATATTGAGGGATTAAATCCTGAAGAAACGAAACCGTAGAAGCCAACACAGTGAGATGTGGCAAAACCAGTTCATGTCCTATATAGGATCCGGATGGATCTCCTAGGCTTCTTGATAAGGCGTCTGCCTTCTTGTTTTCTGTGCCGGGTATGTAAGTGATCATGAAGTCGTATTGTAGGAAAAAATACGCCCATCTGGCGTGTCTGGCGTTGGAACATTCCAATTGTTGTAAGACCCGTAGGTTGCGGTGGTCAGTTCTAATAGTGAAAGGATGTGTGGCTCCCTGCAGGAGGTGTCTCCGCTCTTGGCAGGCCAGCTTTATTGCCAAAAGTTCCTTTTCGATAACAGAGTAGTTTCGCTCACTACTAGTTAAAGTCTTGGAGTAGTATGCGATCGGATGTTCATAGCTGTCTTCTGCCTCTTACAGTAATACTGCCCCTACTGCCCCCGTAGAAGCATCTGTTTCCAGAATAAAGGGCTTAGCCTGATCTGGTTGAACCAGGATGGGTGCTGTAGAAAAGCATTCCTTTAAAAAGTCGAATGCTTTTCGAGGTTCTCCGTCAAAAGCGAATCTAACGCCCTTCTTCAACAGGGAGGTCAGAGGGAGTACCTTTTTGGAATAATTGGGAATAAACCTCCTATAAAAATTTGCCAATCCTAGAAACCCTTGCAGTTCCTTGATGTTGGTAGGATCTTTTCAGTTTCTTATGGCCTTTACCTTATTTGCATCCATTTCAACCCCTTCCTTAGACAATACGAAACCCAAATAGGACACCATTTTGGATTCGAATGAACACTTCTCTGGTTTTACTAGCAGATAATGGGACTGCAAACGTTGTAATACCAGTCGGACCAATGATCTGTGCTCAGACAAGGACTTGGTGTAGATCAGGATGTCGTCCAGGTACACCACTACCGACACAAACAGCATGTCAGCGAAAACCTTGTCCATGTACCTCTGGAAGACGGCTGGTGCGTTTACTAGGCCAAAGGGCATCACACGATATTCATAGAGCCCAAATGGGGTGCAGAAAGCCGTCTTCCACTCGTCTCCTTGTCTGATTCGCAAGAGGTGATAGGCGCCTCTCAGGTCAAGCTTCGTGAAGTACTCCGCCCCTTGTACAGCCTCCAAGACGTCCCGAATCAAGGGCATGGGATATCTATCCCGGACAGTGACCTTGTTGAGACCCCTGTAGTCTATACAAGGGCGAAGTTCTGTCGAGTCCTTTTTTGGAATGAAGAATAGGGAGGCACCACATGAAGATTTGGATTCTTGAATGAGTCCGTTCTGCAAATTTGCATCTAGATACTCTCTTAATGCCTTCCTTTCCGGTAGTGACAAAGGGTACATTCTTCCGAACGGTACTACTGCTTCCGGTATCAGATCAATACAGCAATCCTCGGTTCTATGGGGTGGTAGTTGTTTTGGAATTATGTCCATGAATACCTCTGAGAAGTCCTGGTAATGTAAGGGAACTGAGGCCACTGTGACTGGCTTCTGGATACTTCTCTTGCGGTCTACGGTGTGGGGAGCGTTACACAAGGTCATACAGTGATTATCACAGAACTGAGAATTGAAAGAAACCCGGTTTGCAGTCCAATCAATGTGAGGGTTGTGTCTTCTTAACCAAGGGATCCCTAATACCAATGGAAAATAAGCAGCTCGGATCTGATCAAACACCAGAAACTCTTCATGTTGACCTAACCTCACCCTTAATGGAACAGTTTCCAAAGTTATGGGTCCGGATGACAAGGGTCTACCATCAACCCCTTCTACCGGAATCGGGGTGACCTTGGGTTTGGCGGGTACCAAGTGCTCTGTAGCCCACTTGGAGTCGATGAAATTTCCCGCTGCTCCACAATCCAACATGGCGAACACCTCTGTGGGAGCTTTTTCGGTTAACCATAGGTCCACTCTGAACACCATTAAACTGTTGTCTTCCAGGGTGTTCACTGCTCTAGTGTAGCTGCAAGGGTGCTTGTTACCTCCCCCGAGACTTCCCTTGCTATAGATCGGAGGCGGAAGTTTCCCTGTCGACGAGGAGGGACTTCAGTGCATTCTCTCAACAAATGTGTCGAGGAACCACAGTACATACATAGTCCTGCCTCTCTCCTCTTTCTTCTTTCTTCTGGCGTCAGAGGACCACGGGCAGCTCCAATCTGCATAGGCTCATCTGTAGCAGGGTTGGCTCTAGGTGGAGGAGTAGGGGTAGGTTGTGAGAAGCTTCGGTTTCTTCTTCTCTCAGATCTTCTTTCTTGAAGACGGAATTCAATCTGAAGGGACAATGTCACTAACTCCTGAAAAGATGCAGGACGAGCTACTCTGGCTAGTTCATCTTTGATTTCGTCCTGGAGACCTCTTCTGTAGATGGTTTGCTGGGCGGAATCAGGCCAATCTGCCTTGGCTGCTAGCCTCTGGAAGCGAGTTAGATAAGTTTGAATGTCTGTATTTCCTTGTTTGATGTCTAGGATTGCTTCCAAGGATGAATAGAATACTTCTGGCCTATCAAACCTTTCACTGAAAAGTTCCGTAAAACGGTCATCATCACTCAGAAGGGGATCGTTTCGGGTAACAATGGGTGTAGCCCATGAAAGAGCGTTTCCGGTAAGATTGGCTATAATGAACCCAACCTTTGATCTGGCTGTCTCAAAGGCGTGAGGTCGGAAGGCGAAATACACCCTGCAAGCGTCAAGGAATTCCTTCAGGTCTCCTGGATGTCCATTGTATTTGCCAAAGGAAAGGGGCATAGTAGGCAGGTCCCCGCGATCATCCCGATGTAACACCACTTGCTGTCGGAGGGCTACGTTCTCTGTTCGCAGGGCCTGCACCTCCATAGTAAGGTTCTGCAGAGCAGCCACCAACTCCTGATACTGCTCGAGTGACGCCATGAAGGATCTTGGGCGTTGTATGCTGTCAGATACCGAGGCTTCCTCCCCCAACTCCTCACCTGTTTCTTCCGGAATGGGTTCTATAAGAGTAGCCTCTGATCTCTTCTGATCCCTCCTCCTTGTGGAAGTCTTGTCCTTTGGTGCTCGGGCCTTTTTATCGTGCAGATAGGGTCTGTCCCCTCCGGAGGCCACCTTGGCAGAGATATTCCCTGACCGCGGGGATCCCCAGGGGGCCAGTCCTAGATTCAGGGAAAAAGCACTAAGGCAGAAAAAAACCCTGTTCCCAATTGGGTTCTGCTGGGCAGCAATTAGAACTCCTCTCTTCCCGTTATGAAAGTTCCATTGCAGCAGGCAAGGAAGTCCGTTAGACTTAGAACAAACTCCACCGCTGATGAATGCACAGTGTATCCAGGAGATGTGGAATATTTGAATAGGAGAATACAAGAAAGCTACTAGAGCCAGAGGTTTAGACTAAACAGAATAACAGAGAAAAAGTACTAGAAAAGGTAAGTAGGTAAAGAATAAAAGAACCCATTCAGAGCAGACCGCGAAGGCGAACAGTTAGGAAGAAAGGAAGAAGTACCGTGAAAGAAACCCACTCACCAGTTAAGAAATGCTCCTAAAGGTCTTAGTGAGCAAGGCTACGCTCGCTAAAACAGAGTGACGGCGCCGGTAGCAATTTTACCCCCGGTACCTAAAAGAAATGAAAAGACCAATAGTGCTCAAAAGAATTACCAACAGAAATAAGCATTAAGAAGGCAAAGAAAAAGTAAGCACGGCACGGCCCAGAGCAAGCCGAATACCGCGTACAGTGCAGTAGAATTCAGGCAAGGGAGAAAGCAAAAAAAAACAACAGGAGTACAAGGCTAACACAAGAAGGGCTGAAGAGTACAGTAAGGAATCAAACAATAGGTGAAAGTAGGAAGCCCGAACGGATGAATTTCACGAGAGAATCTCCACACGAACCGAGCGCTGGTAAACAGATACAACGCGCCGGCTTGTGGGAGGAGCCTGCCTATAAAGGTTCGGCGGCCATCTTGGGTGAGGACTGGAGCGTGATCAAAGCTTCCAGCGCTTCCACAGCCTCCAATTCCTGACATATGTGGCCAGGGCTTCTCATTATTTACCGAGCTCTTGGGCATGTGCTCAACCTATATATGGGCAGGGGTATCAGTACTTATGAGGTGGGAACGATTAGCTCAGCCAATCGGGAGGGGAGGAGTAGGGGCACCAGATTTCGAGCTGTGCTATTTGACGGCTCAGGCACAATATGCTACATACTGGGTTATGAATCATCCGGAGCTGCCTCATGTTCAACTGGAAAAGCTTCAGGTGAGACATTCCGCACCGATACTACTCCTGGCCGGAAGCATATGCATAAGTGCACATGTATTAGACCCAGTGGGGGCAACATGGAATGCTGGGATTAGGCTGTACTCAAAGACAAAGACATAGGCCCCTTATGAAAGGAATTTGCCGTTATGGGGGATGCTGGGGGTGAAACCCAGCACTGACAAATTACTTGAGAGAACATGGAAAAGCGCCGGGATCCAAACAGTCAGGGACTTGTATGTTGGGGGCAAGTTTGTAGACTGGGAATCTATGAGTCCACATACTGGGGATACGCCTCTACAGAAACTCCAATACCTGCGTATAAGAACAGCAATGGCAGTGTTCTGGACAGACTTCCCATCTGAACCGGACTCACATGCTTGCTTAAAATATATACTAGCATCAAGTGGAGGCAAGACAACTATCTCGGCTTTATATAAGTTAGCACAAACAATGATACCTTGTAAACGCCCTGACATCAGAACACAGTGGGTAACAGACCTCGGGGTTGCGATCCCTAATGCACTATGGGAGCGTAAATGCCAACTGTCAAGGAGAGTGTACTTTAAAATGTATAAATAGAAAACACTACACTCTGGCTAAGGTGTCCACGTTCAACCCCTAGGCACAGGAGAGTGCCTGCGATGTAGCAGCTCAGAAGCAAACCTAATGCACATGATTGCCCCAAGCTGAATGACCATTGGGGGAAGGTCAAAGATACCTTGGATATGATATTGGGCCGAAAATTACAATTTACACATGTGCAATGTATTTTGGGGCACAGTGAGAGAATGGGTGAAACACACCGTAGACTGTTAAACTTATGTTTGTTACTTGCAAAGAGATCTATTTTGCAGTGGTGGACATTGAAAAGTAACCCATGTGGACAGATTGGCTCCATGAAGTAATGTGGGCCATCACGGCACAGGAACTGTATTTGTTCCTAGTACCCGGGCCATGCCGCCCAAATGACATATGGCAAAATATCCATCAGTACCTGGCAGACTCTGTTAATGATCCAGATTGATAACTGGCTTTGTGGTTTTGGTATCGGAGCAGTGCCGTGGCCTGTCCTGGGGAGACATACAAATGTATAAATGCTGCATAACAACCCTATTTCAGATGAGATGGGAAGCTGAAATTCTGTATGATATGTGGAGCCTTGAGTATAACACTTTGTCAGTACTGTGATTTGTTCACCTGGTGTATAATAAAGAAAGTAAAAAAGAAAAAAAAGAAATACTAGTCAGTCAATTGGTGCAAGTACTTTGAAATTGTAATATTGTGTTGTGCCACGGCGTCAGTGGCTGATGTTTTGATTGTTTATGGTTCTTTGTCAAACCTTAAACTATACAACGGCATGGTTCCTAACTCATTGGTGGTGTAGAGGGTATTTGCTGGGGTGGTGCGAGGTAAGTTGGAGCCCTCACTAAAGTTGAATCTGGATAAGCACATTGAGTGCGCACCACCTTGCTTGCTGGGAAAAGGAACTCCCTGAGTTGAGAATGACTGCTTAATAAATCGTGACACTTTGGGCTAAACACCTACAGGAACTAGGGGATCATCTAAAACTAAATGGGCAGTTCCTAGAGCTAAATGCAGAATGCAATGCAGTTGCTTTGCATCCCCTTTGGTCCCATCAGCAGCTTGTGGGGGCTGCATGTGTTGATAGGTGCAGGAAAATGGGGAGCTTGGCTTAGTGCAGTTTGAAATTTGGCACATTTTAGAAAAGTCAGCTTACTTGCTTGCACCCACATCCATTGTTTGCAATACCTTCTTTGTTAGGTCGTTTTTATTATGCAGAGCTGTGACCAAAACAGTTTTCGCAAAGTTTAATCCTTGCCATTTCCTCTGATTTAATTGCATCAATATGCTGGTTGTAATCTTTTAAATACATTCTAGTCTATATTAATTACTGTATGTAATGTTTTTAATTAGCTTAATTTTTTAGTATCATATTTAATCCAACGTTTATTTGGTGTTTGTAGATTGTCAACAATCTCGACTTTGATTATCTAGGACATATACCAGCTATATGTTTCCATTACAGCAAGTGTGTGGCAGTTCTTTAAGGCGTATGAGTTTTAGGGTATGGGAAAAAAGTGGCCGCCATTTTTAGAACTGCACTGAATTCAGAGTTGGACCTTGAAGCCCACAGGAACTGAGTGGTGGTAAATGTAAACGAATTTGGCAGTACATCAGAAGATTTATTGACAATTTATCACCAAACTCGTAATTGGGCATATGTTTACAAATGCATAAACATGAACTGCATTCCTTATTCAGTGCCTCTTATCTGTTTAATGGTTTGGAATAATTTATCAGTGCCTCGCATATGATCCTAAAGGTCGAGGTTAAGCCTGATGGTACTTTGCACAAAATTAAGTGGTGTTAGCATGTACATCAAACTAGTTTGGTAAGTACCTAATTGACAGTGGGCCTCATTACGACCCTGGCGGAAATCGAAAAACGATGGCGGAAATGCAATACCGCCATCGAATAGCGCTCGGTGCGACTATGACCCGTCACCGCAAAGTACGATGCCATTAGCGACACCGTAGTGAACGCCAACGCTAACTGCACCAAGTACGCGTGCGCGCGCCATGCCAAACCGTAAATACCACCATGGCGCAAGGGTACGCGAATTCCGACCCTAGCGGACATGTACCTAACGCCATCAAGCACGGCGGAAAGTACCATTCCGCCATGGTGAGAAGTACGGCATCGCGAATCAACCGTAAACGGCCCCACTGAGTGCCTGTACACCGCTCCCTACCCACAAAGTACAACTCCCCGTAGGTGCAATGAAGTCACAATGCAACCAGTGAAATGTACAAGTCACCCATGCATGCCAACGAACAAAAGAATCACAAGAGGGGCCAATGGGAGCTGCAGGGCACAGATGGCACGAATACAGAAGCCATTCCAATGGACATGACCACAGTCCCCCACCAAGAAACGCACGCAAACACAGGCACCTGTGACCAGCAATATTTCGAAAATCACATCATTCCACCAGTCCACCTGGCTGACCGGCATCTGTTACACAAAACCTAATCCCCCGCCCCTGAGCATGACATCATTCAAACAGTCATATTGGCAGCCCTCATCCCTGACCTCACTGGGCTTCGTAGGCAAACGCGCCCAGCACAGTACCACGCAACTAAACTCCGAAGCTGGAACCCAATGCAGATCTCCTCACAATACATCGCTCCCCAAATAGGAATATGCCACATCACTTGCAAAGAAGAACGCTACACGGCCCATATCAGAATAGAAATTTAATGCACAACAAAATCACCAAGCCCATACAGCCATTAGGCCATGAACTCCAAAACACATTTCACCATTGTGGGCTGCATCCGCATGAAATGACCAGCTACTACTTGTGTGACGCCCTGTTCCATCATGGTACACAGAGCCACATTCACGTACGAAAAGGCAACATGGAAGCGCACAGAACCGCAGGGCTGTCCCAATGGGGAGGCACTAGTCCAGCTGAAAGGCCGAAATGTTGCTCCGAGCCACTAGTACTGCGTAAGGGCATGTGACCCATTGGCGATCGTCCCATAAGATCGTAATGCTGCTCCACTGATTAACACGAAGCAGCAGGTGTCGGGAGTAAAAGCCATCTGCAGGAGTGGCATACAGATGGCAGTGGCAAAAGGGGAGGAGATACCTGTCAACCAAAAGAAAAGAAAAAGAACAGAATGGCCATCAGAACTACATTCGAACAACTCACTTCAATGATCACACTAAATCCACAGCCATATGCATGCTAGCCCACTCCAAAGGATCATCACCACCCCAAAACCACTTGCGACTCATAACTATCTATATCGAGGTGTAAACACCATCACAAACGAGTGTACCTGTGCATGCGTCTGTGAAAACAGAATCCATCTGATGGGAATGTTAACGTGCATGGACACAAGTGTCTGAAGGCGCGTCGAGACAGGGAGGGCTCAACAAGGCCAGATAGACGATGGTCCCACTATGGCAGCCCTGCATCACATAGCGCAGGGGAGGCGGACAGATTCCAAGAAGCCCTGTACATGGCAAACTCTGTATCAAATCAACTGCCCATGCATCCATTCATCATTCCCTCATCCCGGTATAAAAACGCCTGAATATTTACTCACATAACATTAGAAATATCCATTGAGTCTGTGCGTTATGCAGCCTGCAAAATCCACAGTGCCCCAGCCCGTAATTCCAGTGTTGTGAAGTAACATGTATTTGGGAACGTCCGGCCTCATCGCCCACGTCGCTATTGCGCATCCCAAACTATTCATATCAATCATTGCATCCTCGCCATGGCCCCTGTCTCAAGGACATTGAACAATAGAACGTTATATTTGCAGTCAGACCTGTGGGCATCTCCTCGCCGCTAGCTGATAACCGAAAGCGCCGCCCTTCGAATTCCTCATTTGCAACATCACGTCCAAAAGGCATCTGTGGCCGCTTGAAATCACAAATTAATCCATCTAGTGCGGCTGTGTGTGAAAATGGCAAATGCCTTCACCCACAAATGGGACGCCCCGCCCGTCGGTGCAACTCGGTACAGTGATGCATGAGGGCCCACCGTTACTCGAGTACTACGTTCCACTGACCCTTCACAAGTCTGTTCGCGACTGCAAAGATTGTATGTGAAACAATGGGACCATAGCCGAATGAACATATCAACCAATGTTACACGGCCATCGGGTACAAATACATGATTGCAATAGCAAGATGCCATTACTCGAATTGCAGCGTTGTGTGCGGGACGTGCTCGGCCAAAGGGGAGAGCAGCTTGCACAGGTGGAATGAATCACCACAGGTGGAGGCCATACAGCCTGAAAACACATAAATTGCACACCCAGTCTCCTCCCACAACCACACCCACTCCGAAATGCTACCGGCAGGACTCGCGATGTTGGCCCTGGGGGACCTGATAGCACTGCAAGTACTCCAACTCCAAGAAGAAGACGAACACCAACTACAACCGGCCGCACGGAGGAGACGCAGGAGGAGGAGGCCAAGGCAGGGCCAGCAAGGGCCGCCAGCACAGCCACTACCACCACGCAGGCAGCCCGCAATCCCACGCCTCCGAGCACATCCGTTCAACCTCACTGATGAGCAGATCCACACCCTCTACCGTTTGGACCGGGACACCATAGCCGCCATTGTGGACATGACACAGGCTGACCTTGTCAGCATGATAGATAGCCCAACCGCCATCCCACCCCTACTGAAGGTGGTGTCTGTACTCCACTTCCTGGCCACAGGCACCTACCAGCACACAGTCGGACAGTTGCATGGCATTTCTCAGCCACTGTTCTCACGGACACTATTGCAAGTGCTCGATGCCCTCCTGCAGCACGCAGACGACTACATCTCTCTACCACGCTCGGAGCAGGAAATTACCAACACAAAAGTGGGATTCCATGCACTTGCCGGCATACCGGGTTGCCTTGGTGCCATCGACTGCACCCATGTGGAATTGGTCGTCCCACATGCCATGGAGGCCCAGTACCGCAACCGAAAACAATTTCATTCCCTGAATGTACAAATGGTGTGTGACTCGAACAGGATCATTACACATTGTTGTGCCCGATTCCCTGGATCAACCCATGATTCTATGGTCTTGAGGAACTCTACAATACCACGCTACATGGAGCGACACGCAGGGAACAGATCCTGGCTACTCGGTGAGTCTCATTTCATGCATGATGATGTGGGGTATGTGATTCGGCAATGACCTGGCAGGAAGGGGGGGGGGATGTGCGTACGTAGCAATGGCATTCCACATCATACGTTTATCGTCCACATACAGGTGATGCTGGATATCCACTGAAGAGATGGCTCCTCACACCAGTCCGGAACCCACGGGACCAGCATGAGGAGGACTACAACCATGCCCACTCACGTACCCGTGTAGTCATTGAACAGGCATTCGGCCTACTGAAGACTTGTTTCCGCTGCCTCAGAAGGTCTGGCGGGGCACTCCTGTACCGCCATGAGAAGGTTGCAAAGATGGTCATGGCATGTGTCATGCTCCACAACATGTGCGTACGTAGAAATGTGCCCATGCCCCCTGACGCAGAACTGCAAGCACCTGAAGATGGTCATGATGAGGGTGGGGATGTGGCAGCACCTCAAGGAGTCTGCGAGGCACAGGAGGGCCGTGACATTCGTCAGCATCTCATTGATGCATGCTTCTAGCACTCACGCCTGGTGGCTGATACATGGACACGGTACTCGTGGCACTGTGTGTGTCTGGTACATGCACAATATGGACTGTACGCCTATGATGGCCTAGTACACAAAGATCATTGTCCACACATCTCATTGGTTGATCGTGCATTGTTTATGGCATATGTGATATCATGTTGAACACCCTATCGACCCGCCACCCAAGTGAGCCCAACACACCCCCTCCACCCTCCTACCTCCCCCCCGAACACCAGTGTCCAAAGATGCTCATTGTCAGTGGGCAGTCGCTATTGCAAGCCCCCTCTGCGGGTATCAGGGGCACCCCTGCCTGTGGAGCGCAGGTTCCTCCCAGATCTACGTTGGGGGCTGCCTTGGACGGAACTTGCAACGGATGATGTCTCTGCCTGCTCACGTCCATGCATGTCCCTAAGGGTTTGTGAGAGCTCAGTGAGCACACGGCGCACTGCGGCAAGTTCGGCACATACGTCTTTGGACGTCGCATGCAGTTCCCCCCTCAGGCTCTCGGTGCTTCTCTCCATTTGGACTCTCAGGCTCTCGGTGCTACTCTCCATTTGGACTCTCAGGCACTCGGTGCTACTCTCCATTTGTGCCCTTAGTGTCTCTGTACTTCTCTCCATTTCTGCCCTAAGTGTCTCAGTTGATGTTTCTATGTCTGCCTTAGTGCCCCCACATTCATCGGCATGGTCCTTGAGGAGCGTGGCCAGTTGCTGCTGTTGCACGATTAACTGGTCGAGGGACTGTTGCCTCTGCTGGGCCATGGCCATTTGCGGTGGTGTCACAGAGGGGCTGGTGACCTCATGTTGCCTTGCCACAGGGCTTGTGGGGGATGGCCAGTCGTCGTCTTGTGGGTGCCCCTGCGTGGTATCCTCATGTTGTACGGGATGGGACAGACAGGGGGATTGGGACAGGTCATGGATGGATCTGACTTCGACATCCCCGTCTTCTGTGTCGGAGCATGCTGCCATCAATGGGGTGTCACCTATGGTGCTGCTGCCACCAGAGGCAGTGCCTTCTGTGGCATCCATTGGGGTGACCTGTGGTGCTGCTGTTGTGGGCATGCTGGCTGCTGGGGTGCCTGTTGATGTTCCCTCCTCTGTGCTGCCACCTGATTTGTGCTGCTGCCGTGTCTTGATGCGTGCAGCTGAGGTGGAGGGTCTTTAGCCGTTGGTCTTGGCCCTCTTTGCAGGTGTGCTGGTAGGGGTGTCCTGATGCTCGTCGTTTGGATCGGACCCTGTGGTGGAGTAAAGGAGGGCGAGGGTTATTAATGGGTCTGTGGGAATTGGAATGGCATTGTATCACATGCATTGGGGTGGTACCTGAGGGTGATTTGGGTCGGGGCCTTGGAGGTGCTTTCATTTGTGTGTGGAGTGAGGGTGCAGTTGTTTGGCAGCCTGCAGTTAGGGTGTGCCTGCTGCACGTGTAGTGGGTGTTTTTGGGGTTTTTAATTATTTATGTATTTATTGTGAGTTTTAAAGTGCGCTATCAGGCCAATGTGTGTGGACGTTCTCCTGGACATGTGTTTCTGTTGCACTATGTGGACACATGGTACTTCACATGATTGGACATTGTGGATTTAGCTTTGTTTAATTTGGGCCACCTACCTGATTCTTCGGATGTCTGCACTCCTTTCTCCATCCCTCCGACTCCCTCTATGCTCTCCATTCCTATGGTGGAGGCACAGATTTCTTCCCAGGGGGTCAACTTGATGGGTGATTCCGATCCTCCCCCGGTGGCTGTGGCAATGTTGCGGTTGGCAGAAAGTATGCTACGGACGCGTATCCGCAGGTCGTCCCATCGCTTTCTGCATTGCTGTGGGTTGCGGGGTGCGGTCCCCACCGCACTTACCCGCTGTGCCACCAGAGCCCATATGGCCTTCTTGTTCGCAAGTGCCGTCCTGGTCATTTGCGTCGAGAAGACGACGGCAGCATTCTCCTGGAGGGTCTCTGTTAGCACGGTGAGTTCCTCACGGGAGAAGTGGACCTGCCGCTTGCGGTCGCACGCTTTCTTCGCTACTTTTCCCATTTTTCTTGGTTTCGCTAGGGTGGATGACGGGTTGGGGTGTGTCTCAGGGTAGTGTTTTTAGTGGTTGTGTGGATTTTGTGGTTTTATAGGTGTACGGCGGGATGTTTCCCGTTCCGGGCCCATGTTTTTACTTCCGTTTCCGTATATTTACGGTCACCGTACTTTCCGGTTGGCGCTCACTGCGGTGTCCGCTAAAATGGGTGGCGGTATTGCACCTAGGGCGCCGTACGGCGGCGGTGTGGGCCGTTTTGGGGTCATTTCCGCCATCGCGGACTTTGCACTTCCGCCATGCCGTGGTGCTCGTGCCCGATGGGTCGGAATGGGCCGCACTTTGCTCCATCGTGCAATGGCGGAAACGCTATTTACGCTGTGGCGGTCCGGTCAGTCACTTTCCGCCAGGGTCGTAATGAGGGCCAGTATCTTTTATTCACCCTTAAGACTCATTTGCATGTGTGGCTAGACTATCTGAGCTCCAGTATATTTTCGATTGCTATGAGGTGTTCTTCTGATGTCTGTAGTCCCTATGTTTGTGACAGGGGACTGATTCCACTCCGATACTTGTGGTGGGTGTTGCAAATCAACAAAGCACATATAGCAGATATATCATTTCAACACTCTATTTTTTGTCAGGATAGGGTTGGGCGAAACTCCTATAGGATCTAGGGTTTTGTCTACAACTAAAATGGCAGTTCCAATTTTGGGACAAACTAAGGAAAAGGTGTCAGGATTGGATAAAGGTTAATGTGTATAGATGTCATGCCTACCGTGATCCCTATCTCCCTTAGAAACACGGTTCTACCTTCAAGGTCATGTATACAATACTTAGTAGTTGGGTCAATGCATTCCTTCTGATCAGGAGGGAGCATGGGATAGATGCCTGTGGGGGCCTTGGGTGTATCTATGAATAAAAGATGTTACTATCTTTGAACAATCTTAACAACATGTGTAAAATTGGTGGGACCTAACGATTATCAGGAGTTTACTATCTAAAAAGGATACGGGTATCTCTCTGGATGGCAAAACGCAGACTCTGGGATATTGCTCCCAGCACACTATTTGTAATTGATCCATGGTCAACGGGTCTGTCAGTCTTCTTGCTATTTCATCCCACTCATCTTTCTGACACATAGTGCAAAGCTCACTCAGAGATATAGTATAGTTGTCCAGCTCATTCAGGTATGTATTGCCAAGATCATGAATAAAGTATACAGCTCACCTAGGTAGCACTCTAAGGGTTGCCAGGGCTCTCAGGCTCACTAGAATTCCCTGCTTCCCAATCCCTCAAGCCCATTCTGCACTCTTTACATTTTCAGACCTTTAAGCCTCTCCAGCTCTCTAAGGCATTGTATCCCGTCAAGCCCCTAAATACCCGGAGGACTAAAAATCTGCTTGGACCATCTCACAAGGATGAGATCCGTTCTCTTGCTCAACCGGTGACAAATTTGTTTGATCTGCTTGCTTTCCGAAATGTTAAGATTTCGGCCAATGTCTTCTTTACATCTACTCATGTCTTGCATTTATGAACATAAGGAATAGTGACTAATTGAACAAGCATAGGCAAAGCCAAAAGGTATGCCTTTTTTAAATGCAGTGAATATGTTCTACAAAGCTCCAAAAAGGCAAAACACAGCTGATCTCCTACATGTGCAAAGCCAGAGATATTGGCATTGTAAACGTTTCTTATATCTGTCAGAAAGTTTTTAAAAACCTCCATTGTGGCAGGTACTAAGACAAAGGCAATATGCTGCCTCACTCAGAAGCCAACCTGATTAAATGGTTTTGTTCTCCAGATTCATATTCTTTAATGGAGCGCTGCACTTGGTTGGTACATTTTTATGGACAGGTCGAACACATTTCATTAACCGTTGCCTGCTCTACTGAGAGGAGCGATATTGGAGTCTTTCAACGCGGCTGTGCAGGTCGATACTAGATGAATTGGAGATTCCGTAAGAATAAGAATAGGAATAAGGAATAATAACAATAACAATAATATCAGGTTATGAATGTCGGATTTCTAACCTTTCTAAGCACTGTGATTATTACCCAACTTAATATTTTGCAATAGATAGCAAGTACGGATAACATGATCCATATGTTAGGCGCATACCCCTTTGTTCATTGAGCTACATGCCATAAATTGCCCTTAGTCTACAGTTCTGTCTTTGTCGTGGTTGTTCATGGGATAGCAGTTGCAAAGTCTTTTTGATACATCATATTTTGTTTACTACAAGCAAAGTAAGCAACTACATCCCATCTGGTTGATTTTTTGTTTTTCAACTCTAGCACTCATCACCCACCCAATGCGTAGATAGATGGAATCCCAGTCCGAGGTAGAGGGGAATCACTGTGTATCGGTTACCATGTTTTTACCACAGCTGTTTTTCACTGCAGTAGTTTTAAACGTGTTTTTGCTGCAGCCGTTTTTGACAATTCTTTTTTTTAATAATGTGTTGTGTATTTGGGATAGAGGATTTTTGATAGTGGGTGGCAGGGTGAGTTGGTGGGTGTGGGCTAGATGGATGGTTTGGTCAGATCCCACATTAAAAAATAAAATGCCGTACTGGCCACCAGGGGGCGCATGGAAGACTCCAGCATCCGTGTGAGCTCTGCACGCTTTAGTCCCAAAAGAGGCCTAAGCCCCCGTTTATGGACCCCCCACCCTGGAAGAAGTGAGCACGATTGATGTATGGGCAGGCCCTCCTCCCATTGAGCAAAAACCCAAAGAAAATCGGTGTAGGATTCGCTTAGAACTTCTCTGGGAACGTCACACGTCCTTTCAGTGGCCTTGTGGCACGTTTCTGCTGTGGCCTGGCCTGCCCAACAGAGGATAATGAAAGTGAAACCGAAGTGAAACTAATGTGATACCCGAGGGCATGGAGGAGAGCATTGCCTGGAAGCGAAGCATAGAAGACCTAGGTTGTAATCTGCGATGTGCGAGGAAATTCGCAACTGAGAAAGCGGTCGCACAGAATCTACCGACTCCTGAGGTCCACAGCAATACCCTTGTTGTGCCGTTGTGGAAGAAACAGAGTGCGAATGACCCCAAACCGAACACAACACCCAAGAGGAGTATTGAAGGTGAGCCAGGGGCCCTGTCCAACTCCAGTGGACACTCGCAGAGACCCGCTCCTCTCGTCTGCACCACTAGGAGTGCGGCGTGTCGGCTCCCCAATGACTCCATGAGCAAACTCAGGGTGGCAGAGCAGCTAAGTCTGCCCACCTGCCTGGAGACCATTCGTTCCTACTTTGACCTGGGACCGCCAAGCCCATAATCAGCGTATGAGAAGACGGGCCGGCAAGAAGCGAACGGGTGAACATACTGAGGACCATATAGAATACAATACGCGGTGAAGCCAGCGTATGTGCAACTGTCTGAAGCAGCAATCCTGGCCCAAACGCTGCACTGGGACTGCTGGCTTCCACTGTAGTCCTGAGATAGCTCCCGTGAGAAGTGGGATGCGTAGGAAGTGGGGAGAACACAGGCTCATTCACTGAACTAAGGAACTTCCCCTGGTTGGACAACCCACTACTGATAGAAAACACAGGGCATTGCCACAAACAAACCATACCACGAGGCGGATCATGTATCCGACTAATGTTGATCCCCCTGATGCTCTAACTGCATTCACGATCGACAACAGGAGACATCCAGAAGGCCCATCAGCCCCCTATAAATGAAACTGTGTCAGGAAACATGCCTCTCGTTGTAGAAGTACATTTATAAAGTGGGCCCAGAGATTTAGAATAGCGTACCACTCACGAACATTGCAAAGTACCCCTTGTCCCCCTGGCAAGGGACGTGCATGCCTGAACTAAAGGACATCAACTATGTGAGCCGGGCGCCTGCTGGGGCGCACTCCTGGAACCATTCTGGAGCCCTCTGACTCATGACTGCCATTAGACCTGAATCAATTCCTCAGCAGTAACTCTTATAACCTAACAGTATCTGCGTGGCGCAGATTAAGACTATCCAGAGGGTTGGGCCCCCAAAACCAGGGCATATGCCCGGCTCTGGTCTGCCTGCCACTTTTCGATGCCAGTAAGCAGCCCCCCCATTAAGAGAAGCAGGCTCCCAATAGAGTCTATGACCAGAAAGTACCCATGTGATCTTGTGTATGACCCTCAGAGACTATGGGCCTCATTCTGAGGTGGGCGGTAAGGGTTAACGGTCATCATTAAGGAGACCGGTGCCGCTAAACCCTTACCGCCCAATTCCGAGGTCCCTTAGCGGGACCCGCAAAGGACGTGTGGTCTGATCACACGTCCTTTGCGGGTCCCGCTAAGGGACCAGGGCGCTAATTAGCGGCCCCGTAAATAGCGCCTTCCCCATTCCCATTGAGCCCCATGGGGGCTCAAATGGGAATGGAGAATGGTTGGTTGAATGGGGATTTACCGGGTCCGCACAGGTCGGAATGTCCCGGTAAGTCCCCATTCAACCAGACCGGACCCGGTTTTGGAGGCAGCCATGACACTAATAGCGCCATGGCTACCTTCAAACTTGGAATGATGCCCTATGATTATTACCTCGCCGTATTAGTTGCACATCCTCTCTCAACCAAACTACCATTGAACGATCTGATTCAGGGCTATGTCGGCTGTGGAAAGGTTGGGCCCTCACGGTTGAGGCATGTGCCTTCCTTCCAAATCTGTTCCTGGGGAGGGGACAGAACCAGGCTCCCCGTTATATGAAGAGATCAACTGAACCCAGAGATTGAAATGAACCACAGGTGTGCAGAGTGAACCAGAAGAAACAGACTGATGTGGTAACGCTCAAAGGGAATCACAGAATGTACCACCCATCAAACTGCACGCGAAGGACACATGAACACTCATCAGAAGCTGGCACAATACTGTTATACCCCGCATCACTCTGGAGTAGACTCCCGCCCGGAATCGGTAATGGCGGCATCAGAGGCGGAAGCAGCGCAACCAAAGCTGATGTGGCAGCCTTATTCACTGAAATGAAAAGCATGAGGGCAGACATTAGTGGAAAGGTGGACAAGATAACGCACAGAACTGACAAATTGAGTAGAGGCTGGAAGGACTGAAGCACAACCAAACCTCCCTCGATGCCTTGGAATCCCAAATGGATCAAAGGATTGCAGAAATAGAAGCCAGAGAAGAGGAGTTCTGTCTAAAGATGGATGATTTAGAGAATCGTGAAAGGCGTAACAACCTTCAGATCTTTGGGATTTCAGAACCGGAAGGAGAAACCGAGCAAGACCTGAAAAAGACTCTACATACGATTGTGAAACTCCTGTTCGAAGGTGACGCAGTTGATGAACCCGAAGATCAACCGCATACACAGAGCTGGAGGAGCTGCTGGTGGACTGAAAACAGTTCTTGTACGGTTCCATAACTATGCCGACAAGACCAGAATCCTCAAAAAGGCCAAGCGCACCCCACAAATCCTTCTTGATACGACAAGAGTGACGATTTTTCAAGATCTATCCTCACTCACGCTTGCCATATGAAGAATGTGTTGGCCTCTCACCAAATGGCTTAAAGAAAAGGGAATCCGATACCATTGGGGTTACCTCTTCTCTCTCACGTTTGAATGGTAAGGTAACACGGTTCAATTGAAGACAGAGAAGGACATAAAGACCTGCATGTCAGACCTCCTGGGCAACCAGGACAATGAAAAAAAACAGGGAGAAGGACGTGAAGATGACAGGCAATGGCGTATCCAAGGTCAGAGATGGAAGAAGATTCCTGGATCCAGAAAATGCAGGAGGATGAATGCCTCACCAGGTGCGGAACTCTGAGAAATAGGGAAACTAGGCAACACCGGAGAAAAGGTGCATTACAAGACAAGGAGCAACGACCAAATTGCGAGCTGCAATACGATAGACACACGTTCATCGACCATTATTAGTATTCACACTGACTTGAACCAACTAAGCACTAGTGGGGACCGGAGATGCAGAAAAGGTTGCCCCGAGAGGACGCAATGGATCAAACATTGTGCTGACATTTCAGCAGGCGACAGCGCCTGATCTTCGCAGAACATTGTGGTACTTAGAAGGGGACGCCCCTAAGGTAAACGAGGGGAAATGTTAACATAGATAGCTCAGATGTTGGCAGTGAAATGCTTATGAACCGGTCAAGGTCACTTTGATACGACATAAGGGTTTGACTAGCCTTGTGAATTGTGGGGGGGGCTAGGGGGCTCAATGTTTGATGCAGTGATTTGTGGTGGGACCGTGGGATACACAGGCCCCACTGGTGGTCCGGAACTGGCTTGTTGATGATACCCCAGCTAGGTTGGACGCTGTCAAAGGTGGATGGGAGGGGGAAGGAGTTGAGGGGAGGGGGTTGGAAAGACACACGTTTCTATATAAATATGTTTAATGATGCAGTGAATGTATTGAGAGGTGGTTGTATGGGTGTTTCACACAAGCAGAATAAACAGAGAAAGGGCTGTGGCCGTAGAGTCTCCATCCACTAGACCCCGGCTTCTCAGAGCTGGCCCGCTCCATTTAAAAGGACTTAATTCACCCACAAAATGGTCACTAGTGTGTAGGGAATTTAAGAGGGCAAAGCTGGATGTGCTGTTCCTTCAAGAGTCCAAGAATATACGCGGGGAAGAACGTAGGGTCTTGTACTCCAGAGCGTGAACTGAATATTGGGGCTCCGGACCCTTGCAGAAGGCGGGAGTCGGTATACTTGTAAGAAAGGGGCTCAATTTTGAGACTACATAGGTATGGACTGACAAGAAAGGTAGGGCCATCATAGTGGTGGGAAACATACATAATGCCACACTCACACTTGCAACACTCTACTCTCTCTCCCAATGCTGGGCAGTCTCGCTTTACCGAAGATAATGTTGGAAGCCTCGGGCCATGTTATTCTGGGCAGAGATTTTAATTTATGGGCAGATCCCATACAAGATAGGCAGGCCGGCAACCCAGAGGCAGTCAAACCGGTAGACGGTGGCCGCGCAGTTGTGATGGAAATGATGGAAATGCACGGATTGCATGACATTTGGCGGAACTTCCATCCCCACGAAACGGGGTATACATTCTACTCGGCTCCTCACTCTAAATTTACCAGAATAGACTACCTGTATCTTTCAGAGGGCCTGAGCGATACTGCGACTGCTTCAGAGATAATCCCAATTTCGTGGTCAGATCATGACATGGTCACCTTCGACATGAACTTGGGCACACTACCACATAAATGTCCGAAGTGGCGTTGCAATGAAACCCCGTGGAAGGACCCTGTCTTCTGCACTAAATTGACAGGGGAGATTAAGGAATACTTTAAAACAAGTGACACAGGAGAGGTGTCCAAGAGAGTGGTGTGGGAGGCAGGGAAGGCAACATGGAGGGGTATCCTAATCAAGGAAGGGGTCTAGAAAAAAAGAGAAAGGGCTCTGATAGAGAACAGCTTGAGGAAGGAAATTAAGCAGCTAGATACTGCGGCTCAGAAATCCACCGATGGGAAAGCGGAGAAAGTAGTAGAAGCTGTACAGAAAAGGGAGGAGCTCTGACGCCTGGAAGAGGGACTAGTCGTATGTAAACTTCAATTTCTCAGACAAAAACATTATGAGAAGGGCGATAAGGCAGATGCACTCCTGGCTGCTAGACTGCGGGGACAGCGAGCAGAGAGGTGGGTGGCCGCCATTCAAAGGGAGCGGGATGCCCAGACTATGGAAGCAAAAGAGATCCCAAAAGCCTTTGCAAAATGTTACAAACATCTATATAGATCCGAAATGGTAAAGGGGGAAAGGGACATAGACCAATACATGCAAAGAGTTGACCTGCCGACACTCGCTCGAGATAAAGTAAAAGAGATGGAGTCCCCAATCATGGCGGAAGAGGTCAAAAGGGCGATCAAGAGTTTTCCATTGGGAAAGCGCCGGGCAATGATGGGTAGACGGAGGGATTTTACACAACCTTTATCTCGTCCCTCCTCCTCATTATGGTTGACAGATTCAATGACATCCTGCAGACAGGGGTGGCTCCTGAATCCTTCTCACAGGTGCTGATCTCTGTGATCCCCAAAGAAGGTAAAGACCCCAAGCACTGTGGATCATATCTTCCCATTTCACTCTTCAATATCGATGCAAACATGTATACCCAAGTAGTGGCAGCTAGACTTAAGACCCACATGCCTCTGTTGATACACTCCGACCAGGTCAGATTTATCATAGGGAGACAGGGTGCGGACAGGATGCACAAGACACTCCATTTGATTCATGAGTCAAAGAGAATGTTGGGCAACCCACTTCTGTCAATTGATGCTGAAAAAGCATTCGACAGGGTGGAGTGGGGCTTCCTAGAAGCAGTTCTCGACAAGGTCGGATTGGGCCCTATTTTCAAAAAAAGGGTCAAGGCTGTCTACATATCTCCCAAAGCATCGGTTATGGTCAATTCGGAATATTCTAGATGGTTTGATCTCGAGAGAGGCACGAGACAAGGCTGCCCTCTCTCAGCAATACTGTTTGCTCTCTCCCTAGAACCTCTTGAGCAGGCACTCAGAGTGGACTGCCAAGTTGAAGGTCTTCAGGTAGATGGGAAGGAATACAAGGTAGCCCTATACACCGACGATATACTGCTGCATGTTAAAAATCCCTTAACATCGATCCCTAGAGCCCTACATTTCATAGAATGATACAGAGAACTCTCTGGCTTCAAAATTAATAGTTCTAAATCCATACTGTTCCCATTACAGGAACTTACCACTGAAAATGCCACAAGACTCTCCATGCTGGGCCTAGTGATGGGAGGCACCACTCTCTGTTACTTAGGGATCAATTTGACACGGGATTTAGAGAATATATATGATGCCAACTTCCTCCACCTCCTAGCTTGCTTTCATGCGGATTTGGCGAAATGGCAGAAGCTCACAATTTCCTGGATGGGGACACTCAACGCAGTAAAAATAGTGTGCCTCCCAAGATTCCTATATCCATTGTAAGGAAGGAAGGGGCGAATTAGCCCCCCATACATTTTACGTGAAATGAACCACTTGCTCTTGCACTAGTGAGGGACGCCACCATCGCCCTTCTGCTGCCACGAGGAATAAGGCCTCAGCTGGAGCAGAGGTGGGCTATTGCAATACACACTTAGACTCATTTTTGTGTGCTCTCGACTCCATCTTTGGACTAGGCCGCAATCCGGCACTACAAAGTCTCCTCTCCCCTCTGCAGCGCAGCACCCAGCGAGCACTAACCGCCCCCACCTTTTCTGCGCGGCCCAAGTCCCTTTCTCACAGAAGCGCTGAAGCTGACTGATACAATTAAAACTATGTATTGTTTCATTCTTCCTCTGAGATCATTGTCCTGTGTGTGAACCAGCCAGAATCATGACTTGTAGCTCATCCATCTCCACAAACCTGTTCTTGCACCTCTCACCCTCGCTGTTGGACAATCACTGCTTGTGTAATCCTGTGCCCTCCTAAGGTATTCTCTTGATGTAACAGAAGTGTGCCCCCACTGTGCTGACCACCCCTGAGTGCCCCCAATAAACCCAGACCCCTGTCACGGTATATCCTGTCCAAAGCTAACATGTGCCACTCCACTCCCCGCCTCGCCCTGATGTGCCAGACCAACCCAGTCCCAAGGTTATCATAGAAGGCAAGGCCCCCGCATCCCTCACCTTATGAATGACCCAATGTACGACAATATAATCATGTGTGTGTAATTTACAGGTCTCTAATATTTATTCAAAGATATATTGATGTTCATGGTTTATTGCATGTTTAGAATAAGTGTATAGATTAGCTAGTGAGGGCCAGTCGCCTCTCCGACCTGGCCTAACCTTCACCTCGCACGGACCGGCCCAGCTGAATCACGTGATGTCCAACCTGCCGCCAAGTCATCTGCCAATCCCGTGGAGAACGCCCATAAAGAACTATATGTGTACCTCCTTTCTAAACAATGATATTGTAACTTTCAGACTGTATAGAACTCATCACTGATGACGCTGTAACACTTTAAAAGCTATTGTAATTGTATCGTTTGCCAGAGCGCTCTTGAGGCAGCAGAGTTCTCTGGATGCTGAATTTCACATAAATCTACTCCCGGAGGCATTCTTCAGAGAAGTAAAAAGAGCCATCCAGAGATTCTTATGGTAGAGGAAAAGGCGAGGATAGCATATGAGGTCCTCATCTTGCCCAAAGAAAAAGGAGGGGTGGGTCGCCCTGATCTAAAAATATACTATTGCGCAGTACAATTAAGGGTTCTGATTCCCCACTTGAGAGGAAGAAAAGAGTTGCAGTGGATACATCTATATCACCATAACCTAGCACCTGCCACTGTATCCAAGTGGCTGTGGATCCATAGGGATAAATGACTCCGAAGACTCCAAAACCACCCCATACTAGCCACAATATGGGAAATCTGGAGGGAGGTGGCAGACATGAAGGGTGTCACTATGTAGCTTTCTCCGCTAAGCCACAGATGGTCCCAGGGAGTGTGAGAGGAGATCCCTAACCATGCACGATTCCAATCCTGGTTCGATGCAGCCTCGAGAAGGTGGGTCAATTATGGAGAGGTGGTATCTTCCTCACGATTACAGAAATGGGAATACACCCACTGCCTGTCTTTCCTTTTTTGCAGTTTAAGGGCACCCTCATGCGGAAGGAATGCATGAAAAAGTACAAAGAGACCTCAACCTTTTGAGAAATTGCTTGACACGGTTACAGAGAGCAAGGGAATGATCCCGAGCATGAAGAAAGCACTGTTAGACACTGGGAAGGGATCAAATATCACCTTGAAGCACAAGTGGGATTGGGATTTAGATAGGGAAATGGATGAAGAACTGTGGGCGTAGATGTGCAAGGAAACTTCACAGGTATCTATAGTGGCTCAATATAAATTGCATGACATCAAGTTACTTCACTGATGGCAATATGACCCTCACAGGCTGTCGAAAAGGTTTCAAACCTCGAGCCCTCTGTGCTGGCGTCAATTTGGGGAGAGAGCCAACTACTGGCACATGTGGTGGGATTGTCCCTGGGTTTAAGTGTACTGGAATGAAGTCCTTGGTTGGATCAAGCAGATAGATGGGATCTCACGTGTGGCCGCATCTCTCCTGAGACTGTTTGGTCTAGAAAAATCTGAAGGTGAAATTAGGAGAATGAGTGGAATTGTGGTACCCTTGCTGCTCGCAGCACGGGCCTGCTTGGTGATTAAGTGGAAAGCAAGCTCTGTCCCAAGCAGGAAAGAATGGTTGGTGTTGCAACAATCATTTACACAATGGAAAGAATCACTGCAGCCCTTCACGGGAAAGCAGCTCAAAATGAGTTGATGTGTGAACGATTTTGTGAGTACATGCCCAATCCCACACGAAGGTCACCACAGAAGGAACGATAGATGAACCGCTACCAAATGTTGAAATTATTCCCCTACAAAATGTGTGCACATGAGAACTCTGGGGATGTGTTATTATCTATGGTATGAACGCTCAATCTGGACTATGTAATAAGGCAATAAAGAAAGAAGACCCCACACAAAGTTATGATAAACTCAAAAAAGAAGAAACTGTGTTCTGGGTGGGTGCGGGGAAGGGTGGAGGGAGGAAAGGCAGTTACGTTATTTTTTAAAGCTACCACTCATCTGGACATAAGATGGGTGGAAAGGATGTAACTGGTTGTAACACGTTCCAAGTGATATCTTTATGTTACTTATTGTGTTTCATAAAACCTAAAAAAGCCAAATTAAAAAGAAAAACTAAAGAAAATGCCAAAAGCAGCCACGGTGAAAACACAATGGTAAAAATAGCTTCGGTAAAAACTGCTGCAGCAAAAACACGTGTAACCCTATGTATACATTCGGAATGGGAGCATGTTCCTGTGAACGCCAATTGCCATGTAGAAAGTTTATGAGCAACTGGGAGATAATGCTCATGACATGTCCTTAGGAGTTCATGGACACGTATGAACCAAGATCTTCTATCAGAACGTCCACAGATCTAGATGAGGGCGAGAGACCTGCCTCTTACTAAGCAGAAGCCTGGACACAGTTCTCCAAAACTGACCAAATGAATCCCCAACAAACACATGGTGGGCTTCCAGGTCTCAAGAAATTATTGGTTGTCCAATCATGAATGATGGATCTTGTGATGAATAATGGGCTTATTTGTTGTTTTCCCTAGCTAATAAGGGCCTTCTCAAGTGATTTATCGAGTTTGTTTGAGTTTATTTGGTGAATCACCAGCCAGAAATCTCCTAAAAGGACGTTTGTCATCTTATACAAGTTCCAGCTCCCTTCTTGTTCCTTTGTGGGGTTTTCTAGGCTGTGAGGGAAGGTGTTGTACGGGGCAGGCCCATACTTGGAGGCTGTTTGGTGCATGGATTTTGGAGCTTTTGAGAAGTTTTTGGTTTTATTTGTTTGTTGTTGGTCCTTTGGGTAGTTTCTGTTTAGTGTTTTTTGTAGCTATTTTTGTACCTCTTTGCCTTAGTGTTGGTTTATTGTATGATAGAGTCATGCATTACTTTCCCCACTGCCTATTCTTCTTGTGTCTGTACCGTTTGTTACCACTTCATAACATTTTTAAAAAACAACATTTTCTACACCTGCTTGATGCCCATAAAAGAAAAGGTAAAAAGAAATGCAAACATTTACATTTTACCCTCTGTGTGGTTGTCATGTACTCTTGTGTATTGCATTGTAGAAGCAATACTGTATTAGTACTGAGGAGTGTTTAAAGTTTTTTGTTGTAGTAGGATTATATTTTCCTTTGCTTGTTGACTTGGGTCCCTCAGGGTTGTGCTCTGGTTCTGTTCTGTTCTCCGTTGCACAATATTGGGTGCTCGGGTTGAGCAGTCAGCACGCAAACATAGTCCATTTGTGGCAGATTAATTGGTGTGCCAGCAGCAATGCTGAGGGTTTAAAAAGAAAAAGGCTGGGCAGGAAAAAGTGAACCTGCATTTCTTCTCTGAGTACTAGTAGGATTTCCCCATGACAGATGAGAAGGTGGAGAATGATGGCCAGCAATAGCTTGCCTGTTTTCTGGCACCTTCCCCACAAGTCACCACGGGCAACAAGCACTTTGCACAGGACCCCGTTGACTGCATCATGTGGAATGAGATCCCTGCTGACAATATTGCATGCTATATATTACCTGTGGGGTGCTGGACTGTGTAGTAGTGGCAGGCAACTTAATGGGAAGCTGCAGCCTGTGACGAAACATGAAAACCCTAAGGGGTGGCTGCATCCTCTGAGAGAGCCTGAGAATTGCAAGGGGTGGATGCATCTTGTGAAAAAAAATAATGACAACAGTATGATGTGGCTGTGCAATGTGGGAGAACTTGAGACCTTTAGGGGGTGGCTGCTTCCTGTGAAAAACAGGAGAAACTTAACAGGTTTCTCCCTGAACAACTCCATGGACCTCTAACAAAGTGTAATTTCGTAACACATGTCAAAGGCCACATGCTCATCCTAATTTGTTTGTCTTCCTCTAAGGTCATTTCCTGCATTGCCCACTCCCTCTTGACTAGACCGACCACACCTCAAGCCCTGTACTATTGTAAAGGCCAAGCTAAACACCCAGTGATTGAACAACACCATGTTATGGGCAACTGGAAAAACATTTCTACAATATTAAATCTAAAGAGGCAAAACAGTATATAGTAATTTTAGAGTCTAAGTTATATTTTTAAAAAACAAGTGGGATCCCAAACCTGATATATTAGCAAAATCCAACATAGTGGTCTTTAATTTTCTCATCTCTATTTCAGACATTCTTGTATAGAGGCTTTTTACCTGTGAGCTGGAACGCATCCATATTAATTCCTGTGTTTCAAAAGGGGGCTAGGGATAACACAGAAAACAATCGACTTTTAGCAATGATGGATGCATGTTCGAAGATTTTTGCAAAGGTCTTGTTGGGTGAGCTGAATACCTGGATAAATAAAAATAAAATAGTAATTTAACCTACAAAGTGGATTTCAGCATGGAATGTACCTCATTTGAGAAGCCCCAAAAAGAAAAAAAGGGTCACAATATATCTGTTTTGTAGATTATAAAGGTGCTTATTCACTGTGATTCGGGACTGGTTATGATTTACACTCAGGAATTTGGAGATTGATATAATTCTCCTACATTTCTATAAAGGAATTTTATTCTGACACGGTTGCCCAAGTTTGTTAGATCAGGAGAGTAATCTTAGTAATACAATTCAAACTTCCATCGGTTAGCAACAAGTCTGTCCATTACCGCCAACTTTATACAATCTCTATGTGGCAGATATGGGTGCAATATTTAACAACATTAACACGTTCCCTTCAAAGATTAATCAGCTGGCCTGTGCACACTCCTAATAGACTGGATACCGGTAGGATTACAGAGAGCTTTGAATGAACTGACCTCTTATTCCACCCTTAATGGTTTAATGTATCTCCTCGAAGTAAAGAGTGGGAAACAAATATAGGTGGCAGATCGATAATGACACAATTACAATAACTGATAAGTATATTTATTTAGGTATATATATTTGAGATAGCTTACAATCTGTGGAGAATCAAAGACGTGTGTGTAAAAATGGAAAGCAGATTTCTCTCTATTCTTAAATAAATTAAGTATAACAGGGGTTACTCCAACTAAGGACATGTACAATTGTACAGATCAAACATTTTTTCCTGTTTAACATATGGCCTGGAAATCTTTTCATGTAAGTAGAAATAATGGGCCAGTAAACTTGAAGGGAGTCTATGGAGATTGTTGGGTTTGCCAAAAAATTTCCCCCACAAAGCTATTGAATGTAAAATGAGAATAACCTCTTTAATGACCATTCTAAAAGTTAGGATGGGTATTTTGCATACACAAATGCTATAAAAAAGGAGATTGACTCTATATTCTCGGACTTCTATCCTATTTTAATTGCATGTCAGAAAAGTAATTTGTTGTTTGAATGGGTTTTTGATGTTGACTGGGTTGGGTTTGGTATTGACATGTACATCCCGATTCAGGTTGTGGAAAGTAATATAAAGAAATTAGCAGGTATTTGGGATTGTGACAATAATCTTACCAAATTAGCCTTGAAAAATAGATACCTGGAAGATGTTCTCAAAGCCATGTCGTTATCTCACGAATATGTATAATAGTAACATCTGGAGATTTTTTATGAAGCTTAGGCTTAACATTTTGCCTACCCTTGCTGTCACGGGCGCTTGGAGTAACATTCCGTATGAAGGAAGAACATTTAGGATCTGCAGAAAAGAAGTTGAAACTTGTAGGCATGTATTGACTTCTTGAACTAAGATGTTAGATTTGTATGAGGTTATTTAAGACTAAGAGATAAAATAGAAAATTAAACTTCTGATCAAATGTGGGCCTTGATCTATTCTGGTGACATGCCCAAGCTAAATTGTATGGTATACAATATCTGGCAAGAAATCTATACAAAATTATTTTATGATTAAATGCACACTTCCAGTGGTTTCTTTGATTAGAAATGTGTTTTTTAACATGTATTTTATTATGTTCTGTGTTTCTGAAATATGAATTGTATTATTGTTTTATCTCGTGATGGGAAAAGTTAATAGCAACCATTGTTTTTAGTAGGTACACATGTTCTCATGTTTAGATGCCTTTATGCTTACATGCCAAGTGGTTTTTTAAGGTTAATTAAACAAATCAACACTATAAAGAAAGAAAGAAACCATACAGAATGTTCTGACCTTATGAACTTGTAATACCCCGAAATGTTGCTCTAAGGAGGGTCATATTATTTTTCTTTGTTTACTGGAGGAAGGATTCTTAGATATCTGTTTTTTTATCACCAGATCTTGTTTTGGTTTGCTATTGTGTATGCTCTCTTGTTTTGGAAATAGTTTTTGTACTTTCAAATTTTGTGTTGGCTTTGTGTTGGCTTTCTCATTTTACACATCATTCTATCTTCAAAAGAAATTGGGCCTGATTTACAGAAAGTAATGTGTGGCGCAAATGCACTTTGCACGGAAAAAGTGCCCTTTGCGCCGGGCAAAACTATTTTGACTGATTCATGGATCACACTTGGTGCTGGTCATTCGCAGATGGCGAAATGCTCACACGCTTTGAGCGACGCGTGAGCGAAGGGCCAGCGTAAAGAGGAAAAAGTGGGCTTAGCATGCAAACAGGGAAATGAGAGATAACATGAGAGTGGGGAGGGAGGCAACGTACAAATGTGCCCCATCAAGTGCAAACATACTCGTATTCACAGATTCTTACGTGCATCCGCGCTAACTTGAAAGGACCACAATTCTACCGCCACACATGACCAGGTGCAAAGTAGGACTGCGCCATACAATCCTAAGTATAAAAAGTGCAATGCAAAAATAGATACATATTGCGACCATTCTTGTCCCTGCATTGCTTGTATTCATATTACTTCATGGAAGGAAGAGGAGGAGAAGGATGAGGAGTGCCAGAATCTTCCATATACGCACAAAGCCAGACCACAATAGTTAGAGGCTTATCCAGCAAAACACGTAAGCATCGTATTAAATGCATGCAGACAAAATGGGCCGGCTACACATGCATCTGACTTCTTAACTGGCCATTGAGTCATGTTCAACATCCATGTCACCCTAAGCAGAAGTACAATGTCACCTCTGAAATCCCATAATTGACATACATGTTGGTTGTGTAATTAAGAGCAGAAAGAAGAGAGGTGTTCATAGAACTTGGACATGCATGGATAGTCATCAGGACATTTCGGGAGACCACTAGCAATGTTATGGAGACATCTACGTAACATTATTTGGGATGCAAGTGCAACACCCCATTCAAGCTAAGAGGTTTAGCCTGTAAAAATATATTAGCAGGCATCTCATTGCGAGCAAAAATAGATGAGCACGGCAGAATGCACATGGAACACTTGTAGTCAGTTTTGACACATATTAGAAGCATCATATAGCTACACAGAAATAGAAAAATATGTATTAACATTGTGGTTGCAGAGGTTAATAAGAGGCCAATATATTGTAGGTTCTGAATGTCATGGTCATGTTCAAAGGAACGTGCAATTAGGTAACTGATGGAGATAGGAGCAGGAAATGGATTCAGAGAGGTGTTGTGATAAATGCGAGGTTTGTAGGCCAAGGTGGCAAGAGTGTGGCCATGTTGGATTTCAACCCTGTTACACGTTGAAACAAAAAGCAAGCCTTCATGTGGAGCTCCAACTCTGTTAATTAATTTGAAGAGAAATATCCCTACCACCCCCTATAGATGATTAATGCCAAGGTTACAGGCGGCCGCCTTGTGCAGATAACAGTTGATTGTGTCCAGCTGCAGGGCTCAGCAGTGCTGGGAATGGAATGTCAGGTCTGAGAAGGATCAGTTGGCGATGCGCCTTTGAAAGGTTAAAATACATGAGAACAGGGCATGGGGTTCTGTGGTGTCAAGGAGCATGGTTGAGAATTCGAGCACTACTGCCCTCACTCAAAGAGTGGTCATCCCATTTGAACTGCAGGTGGCAGGACTCTACGGACAAATACATGTATGAAATCCAGACTTCAGAGTGGTACCCCAATCACGTCATTCATGGTCACCTTGGTTCTCAGAGAAATAAGTTAGGAGACATGTCTGGAACATACCATGAATTGGGATGGAAGGAGCATAGGTGATGCCAGTAAATCCAATCACTAGGTCAAGGGTGCAACGTGTGTGTGCCATGGTGTCTGGTATAATGAGAAGGGCCATTGGATGAATGAGCATGCTTTACCCAGCAAATCTCACCTCAAATGGGTCCTGTCGGAGGGGTGTAAATCACATGATGGTCAAGAATAATAATTGAAAAAACATACCTAGTAACCAAAGAATATCTAAGTTTCGATCGTGACAATGTAGCTGGTCATGTGTTTAGAGGAATGTGTTCAGATAAAGTGTGACCAATAGGGCAACAAACTATAGGGGACAATCTGCATTGTATATTTGTGGTAGGCAGTGAAAGTGGTGGGATCATGTTGTAATTTTTTTCATTCTAAGGATGTGGTTTGTCTCCATTAAATACTTTTGAAACAAACAAGGTCCATTTCCGTTTTGTTCTACAGGACCATCTGACACTTCTGCATGTAAATTAACTTTGTTTCCCTTGCAGAATGGTTCATTGGTCATTAGTCCTTTTCTGGATTGTTTATCATCGTACAAGTTTTGGGTCATTCGCTCTGCACATTCCCTATCAGTCCCTTTGGATCTTCTAAGAAGGTGTGTGGTATAGTGAGCACTAACCACTCACACACCATAAAGGCAGCTCATGATTGTGTACCTTCCACACTGATAGCCCATGCAGGACTCCGCCTTCATACTGTTCCTAGTATGTCATTTTAATATGGAAGATTTCGTCCACTGAACCCTCTGAAAGGGAAGCAATGACTGGGGACACATCACAGAGCAACTGTGCCTTACATAGAATGAAAAAGCTTTACACACTGAAAGGAGTGTATGTAATTTAATGTGCATGGTGCACCATTGCACATTGTGGTTGTGTGTGTGCAAGTCCTGCACTTCTCACAAAACACACACCAATGTCATCTGCAGAAATTGAAGGAACATATCCTAACATGCAATACTGAGTCCCAGCATCAAGGCTGTGATTGAAGGAGTATGCGACCATGCACACAGATTGGAGAAAGTTACAGGTAATATGGGACTTCAGGAGTAACAATATTTATGAGTCCTTCATGAAAGCCACTCATGCATACTTAGTGACATCAAGAGTTACAAATATTCTCCTAGTGACATGTCAAGCATGCCTGACATTTTGGTGACAACATCCAAACCACACCTCCTCCACATTGCATATGGGTATCGAGGTCTAAACGCTCACATGGATCTCAACCATGTCTGATGGAAGAACAACATGGATGCTACCTGTGTGCACTTTCATGGACACCTGAGTATTGACACCCAGAAAGCAGCTATAACATTACATGACTAATATGTCTGTTGGCTGTATAAGAGCAGCAGTGAATACCACCCCCTTCTGCTAATTTTCACTGGTATTGTACCCCTTCCTAGGTCACTGTTTGATTGGAGCAGTGATTGATTTACTCAGGCATCACCCATTGGCAAGGGTGATGTCATGTGAGTGCACAAAGTCTTGAGAGTGCTGTCTGCACAGGCATGACACCGATACTGTGTGCAGTTACATGTGTCATGCATGTATCACCATAGTGGTATGTTGTGATTGCTATTATTAAATCTGCCAGTAAGGGGTGGTGAAATGCCAATAACTGACAGATGAAGCCATCAAGGATCCTACATCCACACTGCATGTCCCGTGGCTTGAGTGCCCTTGTATGTTTAGCTGTATTGGATATGGCTGGAAGTGATACACCCCGGACCACATCAATGCACTTAGCATGTGCAGTGGTGTATAAATTATAGTTATCATTCACACATGTCACACACCTAATGTTAGACCATAGCTGTCCATACCTCCCACGCCAAACACCTGCTCACTTGTGATGAGACCACAGGCGTCCTCTTTTAATGGAGTGAGCTCCTCAACATGTGGTGAGACACCAACAGTAGCCTGGCCAGAGACTGCATTGCTACCGAGCATATCCTTGGTACGCCTGGTGAGGTGTCCATCATCTTGTGGACTTCCACTGCTGGTCACCTCTCCACCTCTCAGGCATTTATTGAATCAGTGACCTCCTGTCATTTCCTCTGCCGTTGGGCCACTGATAGACTGCTGCCAGCCCATGCGAGCTCTGATTGGTGCTCATCCACATAATCAGTGAGTAATTGCAACTCCTCTTCAGAGAAGCACTTATTCCTGCTTGGCCCCTTCTGAGGAACCTGTGGCTGTCCCTTGGCTGTGGGTGTTTCTGTGGCATCTTCCCTTCAGCCCTGCTGCTCCTGTGATGGTACTGGTGTCTTCTTCCCACATTTGGCTTGTGTTCCCTTCTTGTTCCCTGGTCTGCCACCGCAGTTAGATCCCTATCACTCATGATAAGTGTAATGTACAAGAACGTCCAAAAATGATGAACATCTGCCTTTGCGAGTCGCAAATCCATAGTGCGCTGTCTCACTATGCCTCTTAGAATGGCAAGAAGCTCTGCATTCATCAGTCATTAGGATTAAGCGGCGCAAATGCACTCTGAGCATGTGCCCCCTATTCGTAGTAAACCATGCTTGCATCTCTCATGCGCAGCATGCAACATGGGGCATATAATGAACATGCTAAATGCCTTTTGTCTCGACACCTCCCAATACTGACACATTGAGCTCCTGGTGAGACCTGTGCCTCATTCCTCTGTATGCTTTCTGCTGACTCTATGAGCTCCTGGTGAGACCTGTGGCTCATTCCTCTGCCTGTGTTCTGCAGAATCACTGAGCCCCTGATGAGGCCATTGCCTCATTCCTCTGCCTGCTTTCAGCTGACTCATTGAGCTCCTGGAGAGACCTTTACCTCATTTTTATGCCTGCGTTCTGCCTTTTGGTGGCCAATCCTGATTTCACCCTGCAACAACTCCCTCTGTTTGCAATCTAGTGACTGGCTGCTCACCATGACCAATGCTTGTGTGTGCCTGATCCAACTCCAATACTTGTTCTTCTGTGTATACCCTGCAAGACTCACTGACCACTTCAACTGCCTAATTTGGGCAGCACCACCTCACTTGTCACCTCACAGCTCCTCAGTGCAGGTGCATCCAGGAATCTGTGTCACACCTCCAGCCTCAGCAGAACCATGTCTGCCTCCTCCTCCAACACACCCAAGGGGGCCAGGTTGAGGGCTGCCACCTTATCAGCTGAAGAAGTTGGTATCCTAGGGGAACAGTTCCTGTAGCATTTCCACTCCCTCTTTCACCTAAAGTAGCAGCTTGTGGCCACTGGACATAGGAGGATCTGGGAGGAGATAGAGGCTGCTGTCAATGTGGTTGGGATGACATTCCCTACCCCAGACAACATAAAGAAGCGCTGGGATAACATGTGGATCGAGATCCAGAAGAAAGCAAGGGCAGCCTTGGAGGCAGGACCCACCACGGAGGTGTAGTCTGGTGTCCGCCATCGCATTTTGCCACTTCATCTCTGGGTCCTCGGGAGGGAAAATCCAGTGCTTCATGCCCAGGTCCTAGACCTGCCAGCCCAGATCCAAGCTGCTAGTAAGTTCTCGCAGGCAGAACGAAAGAGCTGAATGGAAATGCCATGTGAAAGGGATGTATTTTGTGAGGATAATGAACATGGCAATTTGATGCAACATACTGTAGTCAGGCTTTTTCTCCTAGTGCCATTGGCACGGTCTCAAGGCGCTGTAGGTGAACCCCAGTGGGGACCAGAGGCCCAGCTCTGAGTAATTTATCAAATGTTTCTGTAATGTATGTGCATTGTAGTTGGTAGGGAGGTAAGTAGGGGTGGCTATGTCCCTTATAGCCATTTACAGAGAACTGGTTTATGGATTGGTGCTGTGATGGGCTGTCGGAAGTATATGTGAGTTAAGGAGACTGACCAAGTGCCCAGCTGCAGCAAATACGTTTGGTGGGACTTAACTGTATTCGAGTGGCTGAGGTGATGTGCGAAATAAGATCAAGTAGTGGATGGATACAGATGTACGTGTGTATGTGGCTGTGCCTTGTGGGGGATAAGACCGTTTGGCATTGAGAGGGAGTGTGTCACATACCCATGAGTCAAAGCTGATTTATTGTACTGATGACAGAGGGCATGTCTTGACAGGCAGGTCTACGTGAAGTGTTTCTGGGCGTGATTAGTACTGTCTTGCAGTCTTGTCATGTGACTCAATGATGCCCCTGCCTACCGCTCTGGGGGTATAATTTCACCTGACAGGTGGATTAGGTTATTCATGATGCAGATGGGCAGAGACTGCTCATCAGTGACTTCCGGAAGGCAAAGTAACACTATATGCAGCAAATGCTAAGAGAGATGGTGTTTGATTTTGCGTGTGCTTGCACAGAGAAGGAGGATCCACCTATTCAGGGCAATTTTGCAGAAGGGATTACAAGGAGGGGAGCTCTCCATGTACTCAGGTTCCTGTTGGTTATGAAGGGTGTGAGGTTGTGGTGCATGTTTCCTGGGCGTGTGTTGTGCAGATCATGGTGGGTGATGCACATAGCCTTGAAGGTGGACAGTCACCTGACTGGAAGCCAGTGCAGGACATGGAAGGTGGGTGTGATGTGCTATGTAGGGCCTAGCACAAGGGTGTGACTAGCTGCATTGTCCATGGCCCATTCAAGTTTTATGTGTTGAGATGCAGAAGTGCACAGGTATAGGATGTTGCCACAGTCTAGGCAAGAGAGGACGATGGATGTGATTGTGCTGACTCTGCGTGCATGTTGATAACAAGATATGTACATATCTAAATATGCATAATCATTATATATGGTAATGGATATCACACAGAGAATGGACATCTACATACACATAGTTGATGTGATGTGGTAGTGTCTGATCTGGAAAGGTGCCTGAAGGGGGGGATGTGTTAATGGTGGATCTTGTAATGCTGCTGGCACAGGTTGAGGGAAGGATGACTTTTTGAAAAGGTGGAGGGCAGCAATGTACAGGATATTGTGAGGGACGGCTGCTTACTAATATCTTAATGGAATCAGGATGGTAGATGGGAGAGTAGGAAGAGAAGAGCGGGTGGGTGGTGAGTGTGTCTGCAAGCACGGACGTGGGTGCATGGGAGTGGAGTTGGAGCATGTAGAATCATGGCTGATGCTGTGGTTTGTTCATCTAGCTATGTTGCGTAAGTGGTCAGAGAGTGCATCACTAAGTGCTTCCATGTGGGATGGGGGAGGATGGTAAGAGAGTGCCATTGGATTCCGCTATGATCTTGTGGAGTATCCTGCTGGTGATAAGGACGTTGTATTAAATGTTCAAATTCAAGGAGTCTTTGGCCTTCTGGATTTCTAGTCCATTGCCTTTGAACTAATGGGCATATGCAGTTCAATTCTGAGGTGAGGGGTTAGCCCGCCATCTTTGTTCCAGGATGTGGTGTTGGGTTGGGGGGGTTTAAAGGGAGTTGAGGTCTGGGCTGACCCATCTGGTGGAGGGGGCTTGTCTGTTTTTGAGTGATGTGATAGGGGTGAGGGGTGTTGTTGAATTTCACTTGGGGGATTGGCTATTTGAGTTACAGGAATATTATTGGATGGCAATTTTGGCTGTCCTGCTGGTTCTGTTGTGCATAATACGGGTGAAGGCAGGAGGGAAGGGTTCATGTGCGATAGTCCTGATAGGCCTGAATTGCCAGGAGAACCAGGTTTGTGCAATGAAAAGGATATCACGGTCAGATTCATACATTTTGTGGTGCTTTTCAGCTGCACACATAGTGATTAGGATGCATGTTAGTCCAAACATAAAATGGGCATTTGCTGTGAGTAGGTGAGGCTCATGGGTGTGAATAAGGGGATGCAGGTGGCTTCCCACAGGTATGGCGTACAGAGGTGTTGTGTTCGAGCGGTTTGGGGCGGAGATCCCCTCAGGGGAGGCCTGTGGGTGATGGCAGTGTGTGGTGGAGGAGGGTATGAGGGGGCAGGGTGGCGTGGAGTATGACAGTGGTTGGGAGGTGAGGGGTTACTAGGGGTGTGCCTAATGTCACTGTTCTGGAGGTGGATAGTGAGGCAGGGTGCAACGTTGGTGCATTTGAGAAGACACAAAGGGAGTATAGACAATTTTGCAGTAGACATAACAAGTAACACTGGTACTATTTACATGTTGTTAGGGGTTAGGCTGCCACCAATTACCACAATGATTCCAATGTTTCTTCATGGGGCGTTTGGTGGGACTTTACGGATACTTGGACGGGGTGTAGTCATTGATGAGTGCAGTCTACCAGGGTCTTACGGAAATATGCCGCTAGGGCTGTCTCTCTCCATCTGATTCATGACTATTTCAACCCTCCATCCTTCACGTGGTTGGTAGGATCTTGCCTGAGGGTATACCTATCTGTTTGATGTCTTATCTGTTTCAGTTGGAGGCTTTCTTTCAATAATGGCTATCTGGATCCCTGTGCCTTCAAGTCTATCCCTCACCGAGCACCCTTATTATCCTGGGAAGTTGAGTATGGTGGCTTCCTTCCTGGTGTCACTCTGTTGTCTCTCACACAAACTCTTAACTTACCCTTCAGTTCACTGGCCTTAAGATGTTCTCCTCCCGCCTTTTAAATTTCACTCACGTCTCCTAGTATGTCTTTGCTCCTCAACACTTTGATTTTTCTTCTATATATACCCCTGCTCTCTATATTGGTCTCACCTCCAAATACCCCTCTACGTCTCTCTCCGTTGTTGATTTCTATTGCCTCCTTCCTCCTCAGATACCTCCTTGCTACTACTACTACTACTACCCTCTACTGCTAGTTGAATTAGTGACACTTACTACCATCCACTAACACTGACTACCACCATCTTCACTTCCCTCAACTACTGCCTCTGCCACCTCTGCCATTCCACAACTCCTACTCAGTTGCTCCTTTGGCTCATGCCTCTCGCACACATACATTCCACAGAACACATCTTTCCAAATGCCTCTTCTTTCCTTTTGCTGTTACTCCTGTGGTCTCTCAGACGTCCTACTCGAACTGGTATCCTCACACAAATGATGCACACTGGACCACTCAAACACATGACTTGAATGTCCCACACACTCACAGTATTGGCTCTTATCTTGTACAATAGCTTCCCATCATGGATATGTTGTGACGGCTGTGGTCAATGCTTGCCAAATGAGTGGGTAATGGGAGGGAGGATTTGAAGGAGTAAGGGATTCTTAGGTGCAGACAGTGAGTCAAGGATAAATGAGGTGTTGAATGGAGGGTGTGCTAATGGCTGAGAGAGTATTAGTATGTATCTGTCAATTAGTTACGCTTTCTATTTCCCAATGTTTTGATGGGTGCAGTGGATATGTGCCCATTGTTTGATGGGCTAGAGGCAACCTGAGACATAACTGAGTGTACTATTGAGCAGGAGGATAGTACAAATGGTTCTCTGCTGACATGTAGAAATGTATGAGGTGGTTGGTTACTGGAGGGTATGGTTGCTGGCTCATGCACCCATTTGTGTGACACATGCATGATGTGAGTGCACTGCAATGGTGTGTGCCCATGACATGTCATCATGTAAGGTGCCTTCCTCCCTATGACCTGTATGCTCATACAGTAACACTTCTATGAGCAGTGTTGGCTGTGTCAATGATTGTGGCAATGAAGTGTTGTTTCTATGGAAGCTAGGACTTTGATGTCAAGGACACTTGCTCGAGTGTGCAATTTACATCACTTTTCCTGTACAATAATCTTGTGACATGGAGTATTTGCAAAATGTATGTCTAAGGAGTAAATGTCATGTGGCCCAAGGTGAGGGTTGCATGTGCATTGTTTTAGGCCATGTAAGGGAGGAAGGGTTGTTTGGGCACCCCAACATTTCGGGGGAAGTGTACGTTATGCTCATTCAATGATTGGAAATGTACCATTGGCCGAGCACCGATGACAGGTGCAAGGTAGCCACTGAATGACACATATCCAATGCATCTCCAGGACTCCATCTTTAACTAGGCCGCACATGAAACCCTCAATGGCAAGCCTGCATTTCTCCCCTGTCCCGCGCAGCGCACGGGGAGACCAGCAACCCCCACCTCCTCCCCTCTGTCTGCGCTGTGGCTGTCCTGTTCTCACGTAAGCTTGGGTGCAAAATGTTGCAAGCTGACACTGTATCTCTCTCCTTCCTCGGAGGTCACTGCCCTGTGTGTTACCAAGCCGGAGTCTGGCTCATGGAAACCATTTGTCTCCACAAACCTGCCTCTGCTCCAACAGCCCCCACCTTAAGAAGTTATTGTCTGTATGAACCTTAAAACCCCTTGCTTCTTTGATGTAGCAGGAGTAAGACCCCTGCCCATGGGCCACCCTTGATTGCCTCCATATAACTAATCCTGAGCAAAAATATATATTCTCTATGTACTAACAATTCCCGACACCCCTCTTTGATCCTCGAGGCATTTGATAAATACACCCCGACAGTACCCGCCAAGATAAGGCACCTGCACCACAGTGCATTTGCCCCACTTTGGTCCAGGTCAAGGGTGCAGACCTACTGCAACAATTTATAGATGACAATGTGTTGTGATGAATCTTAAATGTCTTATTAAATCTTGCATGTCCATGATTATTGTGAAGCTTAGCTTAGAGTTATAGCTGCATGGACACAGCGTGACCCTGCATCCCTCCCTGATGAGCCCAGCCACTCCACACGCCTCAAGAAGCAACAAGTATACCCTCAGCCAATCAGCACCAGTACCAGTAAACATTGTATACTGTCTTCTTCTGTTGCACCAATGAAATGTATTTGTGTAACCCACATAGCACACGTCACAGATTACTTGTTTTTGACATAAATTGTGAAGTTTTTTGTATGATGGGCAGAGCGCTCTCAGAGTAGCAGAGTCTTCTGTGTGCCCCATTTTATCTTTATATAAAGAACACCCTTACTCACTTGCAATCTCTCCTGGTCTCATTCCCTACTGGGGTGTGTCCATTGGTGTCCATTTATTCTATGGTTTTACAGTACCTGTGGGATAGACCACTTTCATTTAGTGACCCTGAAGCGATAGTGTTCTTTCGTTCTTTTGATACGAGAAGTCCCCTGGCCAAATCGGCGATATCCATGGCGCCCTCATCAAGGCTGCCCACCTACAGCAACTAGTACCTTTTAGAAACGCGTACGCTACTGCGAAGGTACCATGGGTCCCGGCTTTGCAAATACTGAGCCCTACCGCTCGCCGGTGCCGGATTAGGCTCTTGATTGTGGGGCGGCACCCTGATTGCGGATCGACTGGGCACCGAGGCACTTGGATCAATACGGCCACATGAGTATCGATTGCGAGTGACTTTAAAGGAAGGGTAAGGAAAGGGAGTCAGATTGGGGGTATTTGAGGGACAGCTGGTGGGTGTGAGGCTCAGTGGGATTCTTCTTTGACTGTTATTTTCTGCATATGGCCATTAGGATTTTATAAGAGGTGACAAAGTAAAAGGAGATACATGGACCTAGCTCCAAAAGGGGGTGGACCGCGGCACCACTTAGTGCTATCTCGACTAGTACTGGAGTACTAATAGTGGAGAAAATAAGTAATTGGGAGTCTTGTATAAGAAGAAGGCTCAGAAACATTAGTTGTGCTCTTTTTTCTTTTTCTTATCTATCTGTAGGAGTAAGTCTCTAGAGGTCGGTCCCAAGGGGGCCAGGGAAGGGTGAACGAGGGTGGTAGGAGTAAGGGGAAAGCTTTGGGTTTAGAAAGGGGGGTAGTAGGGGAAGAAGAAGGTAGGGTTTATGTTCTATGTATGTAAAAATGATCAGTATCGCACATTGTTTGGTATGCTGAGAAAAGGTATGATTAAAATGTATTGTTGAAAGGTTGCAAAAAAGGGTTTTGTGGTGAACACAGTGTAAAAGGGTACTGTAAGAAGAAACATTTTAAACTAAGCACACCTCCACACACCTACACACACGATAGTGAAGAGAAACACATGATGGGGGCAGACACTCTCTTTATGCACATATGCCAGCACCTCCCTGTGTATAGCGAGAAAATAAAAAAATATCATGAACAGTGGCTAAAAGAAATAAAAGGGCCAGAAGGAGGGTTGTTTGACAAGGCACTGTTGGACCTTGTAGCCACATATTTATCAATTAAATATAAAGGTAAACAGCTCTAACATAGGAGAGAGGTGCTAGATTTGTGGAGACTGTTTGAGGAGGTGCCACAGGTTAAAAATAACAACAAGGAACAGCTGCCCAAGGCAACAGGGCTAAGAGAGGAGGGGGAGATGAGAAAGACGAGGGAAAAGAGCCCAAAAAACTGTACCCACTATTAACCAAACCTGCCAAGGGATACAGTGATACTATATATGCATCCAAGCCAAGTGCTCCCCCCACACCGGCAGCAGCACTGCCACCCCCTTATGACCCTAAAGGTCTGTATGGGCCAACGTGTGCACCCCCAGTGAAGTTAGCGTGTTGAACACAAGATTTGGAAAGTCAGATAACTATGCCCAGTCTGAGCTTAAACAGTTAAGAGATATTTACGAAAGAAGTCAGCTCTTGCCCGGGGGCAAAAAAACTCTGCCACCCACAACACCCACAACACCCGAAGACACAATGGAAGACGAATGGAAGTCAGGAGACTTCTTATTCTGCATAGACAACACTCCTGTCAAGATAATACGAGTAGGGAAGGGAGAAGAGCAGGTGAGTACAGGACCAGGAAGAGTGACATCAGAAAGGGAGGAAGAATGTTGGAGTGATCTGGATGAATATGAGGAGGGAGCCAGGGCAGGAGGGGTGGCCTTACCTAGGAGAACAGTACTGAGTGATGAGGGAGAAGAGGAGGGCTGGCACACCTGGAGACTAAGGAGCAGAATTGGGAGAATGGCACTAGGAAAGAAAAAAGGGACGAAGGTGAGTAAAGGAAAAGGGAAGTCGAATTTACAGATGCCACTGATACACAAGGAGGCGGGGGGCCTCACTACGTTCCTTGGGCACAGATAGACAAGGCCAATTTACTGAAAACATTGCCACTGCTTTCGGGGGGCGAGCAAATGGATATATGCTTTTTAGAAAAACACAGCAGGTGTTCCACTGGCAATTGGTGACGTCAAAAGTCTGTTGGTCTCCACAGTGGGTGATCAGGCTAACGGAGTATGGGTGAAGGCCGGTTTCCCGGGGTAACATTGGATTGTGACCGCCATGATGGGGCATCATTTAAAAATGTAAGGGCACAGGTATGGGATGCACTGAGAAGTACATTCCCAGACATGCCCGATTTACAATCCATAATACAAGGCACAATGGGGGAAGACGAGGATGCTGCGACTTACATTCTTCGGGTGCAGGATATGTGGAGGGCAGGGACGGGCACGGCTTGGGACCAATCCACCTCCCTCTTTTACTTCATAATTAAGAGAGGCCTCCCGAAGGAGGTACAGAAGGCCCCTGATAAAATTGCTGGGATAGAAGCCATGGGTTGGCCAGAATTACAGAGCATTATAGTGCATCACTGCAGGAAGATCAAAGAAACGGAGAAGGAAATCATGCAAAAAAGGTTGGCAGATGAAGTGAAGCTTGTGCAGACTAAACTGGTGAAGGTCACAGCAGTAGCCGCCGCCCTCCACACAGAGCGGCAGGGAGAGGGGGAAGAGGGGCCAATAGCAATACAAGCAAGAATGGCAGCCACCTGGGCAGCAAATGGACAAGAACAATGGCAGGAGAAGAACAATATGGAGGGCCCCCATGGCAAGGAAGGGCTGGAAGGGGAGGATGAGGTGGGTACAGAGGACCAAGAGGAGGGTATGGAGGCGCAATCGCCCCATGGCATACTATCAGAATGAACAACAGTATGGCCGCCCCCACCCAGGCAGCCCCTATGGCCTGTCTATGGGTGGAAACAGACAAGAACAAATTGACCCCCGTTATGCACAAGAGCAGAGGGCATCACCACAAGGCATACAGCATTGATTAACATGGCACAGCCACATGGTAAACACCCACAGTAACCCATTTGTTACCACGGCAAATGGTGCGCCAGCGCCGTTCAGAGGGGCAGCAGTGGTGGGGGACAATGTTTTTGCCCACCCTGAAATGACTAGACACTCAGAATAGGACAGCCCACAGAGAAAACTTGCGTGTCCAATCCTATCGACAACCCTAACCCCAGACAAGGAACCACTGGTGGGGGCAGAGATAAGCAACAAGCAGTTCATCTTCATGGTGGATTCAGCAGCGGAAAAATCACATCTAAAAGAAGGCCGGTTTCCGCTCTCAGACAAAACATTGGAAATGCAGGGAATTTCTGGGGTGGTGGTCACGGTTCCTGACGCTAAACATTTTGATGTAACAGTGGGGGGAAAAACAGTGTGAGCACCCCTACTATACCACGAAGACTTGCCAATAAATCTGCTAGGCAGGGATCTCCTTAGTAAGCTTAACATGACCATCTCCTTCACAGAAAGGGGAATAGTGTGATCTACACCAGGTATATGTGCCATGAGAGCAATGCTGCTGATTAACACAATTGCTAATGAAATAATGGTTTGGGGAGTGCCAACTGACCCAGGCATGTTTATACAAGGGATACAAGTATTGGTAAAAGCAGTGCCTGAAATAACACAAGAGTGGCGTGTACCTTCCAACTTTGTGTTTCGCCCCGTGGCTGCCCCTGTGATAGTACCAGGGTCGATATTGCCCCTAGATTTACACGGCGGGCAAATATCCACACAGCGAATAGCAAAATGGGGGGTTGGAGGATGATACAGGATCTATGCCCACTTAATGACGTCATACAAAAATAATTTCCACTTGTCCCAAATCCTGCATCAATTTTGTGCAGCATCTCAAAATCGGCAACGTGTTTCACAGTAGTAAATTTGAAAAATGCATTCTTCTCAGTACCACTGGACCCAGAACCGCAGTACCTGACTGCCTTTACCCTGGGGGCAAAAAGATATGCGCATTGCAGATTGCTCCAAGGATATTGTGAGAGCCCAAGCATTTGCAATAGAATTGTACATGAAGACCTTGGCAACTTTGACACAAAGAGCACAATTATTCAGTATGTAGATGACCTCTTAATAGGCGGGGAAAACAAGGAACAGTGCAGGTCAGACTCAATAGCAACGTTAAATGTACTGGTCTACAAGGGATACTAGATGGACAGACAAAAATTACAGTACTGCCTAGGAGAAGTGCTGTATTTGGGACAACTGATATCAAAAGATGGTAAACAAATACTCCCAGACAGGGCAGCAGCAGTACGTGCCACCATCAGGCCCCACACAGTGAAGGACATGCAGAAACTTCTCTGCATATGTAATTATTACTGAGCATGGATACTAGATTATGCAGCATACACCAGACCATTGCTACAGGCACTAAATGAAGCACAGAAAGAGAGTTCAGAGATCGTGTGGACCCCAGAAATGAACACAGCTTTCAATACATTGAAAGAACTTATCTCCATGGCACCAGTGCTAGCAAACCCTGATTATGACTGCAAGTTCTTCCTATTTTCACACTTCAATGGAACACTCATGACATCAGTGATGACACAGAAAACGTCTATAGGACACAAACCCCTAGATTACTACAGTGGCACACTCGACACAGTAATGCAGGCACACTGCGCATGAGAACCGGCTCTTGCAGCTGCCGTGTTCGCCATTGAAAAAAGTGGCACAATTGCAATGGGGTGCTCAGTAACACTATTTGTTGAACACTCCCTGTTTGCCATTCTTGAAAAATCAAAATCGACGCTAACGACACAGAGAGTCACAGCATATGAGATCATATTGTCCAGTTCCAACATAGACATAGTGCTTTGCAAAACAGTAAACACAGTAACATTCATCACAGAAGCATGCACAGTGGAGGATATGCAAAATCATGATTGTGCCACATATGAAGGGGAAGGTGACGACATACCTAAAGCAAACGAAAATGCCCTTGAAGAAGGAGAGTTGTTCTTTGTAGATGGGCCCGCATCAGTGTGTCCAGAGACCGGAGAAAATCATGTGGGAGCAGCAGTAGTGTGGTTGGAGGATGGGGAATATGAGACGATTGTAAAGAAAAGACTACCAATGCATTTTTCAGCTCAGGCAGCAGAATTAGTAGCATTAATAGAGGCACTCCACGCAGACAAAGGATGCGCGGTAACAATATACACAGATTCAGCATTCATGACAATGACAGTACATGGGGGTTGTCAAGGTGGGGAAGGAGAGGTTTCAGAAGAGCAGATGGGTCCCCGTGCAGCATGCAGAATTGTTGAAAGAATTAATAGAAGCATTAGCAGATCCCACGGTAGTGGCCCTAGTGAAGTGCAAGCCACATACTAATAACAGAGACGTCATCTTATTGGGAAACGCGCTAGCAGATGTCGCTGTGAAAGAAGCAGCACATTTTAACAAAGATTCAGAAGGAGAATTCATACTAAGAACAACTATGGAAGAGGAAAAATAGGCAGGATATAACTCAATGTCCATATCACAGATATTTGACCTAAAAATAGAGCACTGAGTGAGGAACAGGAATTATGGGTTAAAAGAGGTTGCACACAGTCAGCTACAGACCTCCTGTGGAACCAACATTGCACAGGGAAGGTATTAATGCCTCTAAACTTACTACAAATAGCATTCCAACAACTGCACTTCCCAGCCCACACAGCAAAACAACACATAGCAGAAGACATACAGGAAGATTGGTTTGTTCCAGGATTACAAGAACGTGGCAAAATTAACAATAGAGTGCACAATGTCCCAAACATATAACTCAGGAATGACTTTAAGAACATTGAGAGGGACCCTGCCCCACCCCATTGGACTGTTTCGTGAACTGCATATTGATTATGCAGACATGAGAGAAAGGTGCAATGGAGCAAGATGTCTCATTGTGATGGGCTGCTCTTTTTAATGCTGGGTGGAGGCACGGCGACCACCCAGAAATGAAATGTGCGGCAAAATCTTTAGTAGGAGAGGTATTCCCACGATGGGGAATTGGTGATAACATACGTTCCGACAACGGAACACACTTTGTAAATGATTTATTTGAGGCAGTGACATCCTTAGTGGGCATCAAGCATAAATTGTGTTCGATTTACCACCCTCAAGCGAATGGAATGGTAGGAAAAATAAACAGCCTTCTTAAAAGCAAATTGTCAAAATGATGCCACACCCTGAAGAAAAATTGGGTATATTGCTTGCCGTTAGCATTATTCCAATTGAGAACACAGCCAAGCCAAAACCGCCACTTGTCCCCACACGAGATAGTGACAGGGAGACGCATGCACACGCCGATATCTCCAATCAGAAGAGCATCAGATGCTCACAAAACAGCTACAATACTAGGGGAAGAATTACTTGACACAGTTGACGAGAGCAGTACGGAGTATAGCAAAACAAATTGCACCACCATTTACATGAGAAAATGAAACTGATACAGTAACAGCCGCAGCAGACAGCCCCGATGCACAACTAATGCCTGGGGGAGATGGTGTACATAGCAGTTTTGTGAGACAATGGAATGCTCCAAGATTTCATAGTCCATATGAAGTAGTGTATTGCACACAGACTACGGTGAAAGTAAAGGGTCTAAAATATTGGATACATCTCTCGGACATACAAAAAGCACATGATAGTTAAATGACAGAAGGAGAGCAGCAGGATGAACAGGTGATGGCTGTACCATGAGTTTATTGAGATGCACCATAAGGGTAACAGAGTACAACAAAAATATGAAAAAGTAACAAGAGAAGTAATGAACATAATGAAAAATACTGTAGGGTAGCAATATATATAAATGTACAAAGAAATTAGATGCTTTAAGTAAAGAATGAAAAGTAAATATTAAAATGAATGTGTACTTAACCCATTATATCTCACGCTATAGGTACAAACATGGCTGAAAGGTGGGTCCCTAGAGCCTACTCATGTGAGTCTGGCCTGTTTGTCGTAGCTGTGGTGTTGTCAACAATGTTGGTAAACATTGGTCGGTACTGGGCGGTGTCTTTTATTTCAATCGACATAAAAGAAGGGGGGATGGAGTGAAAATAATAGAAGATGGTACCCACCTAGTGTGGGATGGTTTTAAACTAATTTGGGCCAACAATGTATCCACAAACCTTACTATCTTACACAAAAACAAAACCACCAGACTTCATTGGTTAAATATTCGGTAATTGACACTCCTAATCATGAATTCAGTGTGTATGATATGAACGATCCTAACACAGATGTAGCTATGCCGCCACATGTTAATGTCCACACAACCTACCTCAAGTGGTGATTACTTGTATGATGAAACCCAGACCTCTACCCAATTACCTGACATAATGTACCAACAGCTGAATAATGAAAGAGGTGTAAAAACAGCTACTGGAATATTCCCCATTAGGTATCAGAAGTTACTAAAAGCCCAGACTGGTTTAGGAGGGAACAGGAGATGGAAAAGGGGGGTGGGGCGTAAAAGGTACGACGCATATCATGGCCTGGGTTTAGATGCAGTAGAAGACCTGTGCCACCCAGATCAATCAAACAAATGGTATGCAGATATGAGCACAATGGCAAAACAAGCAACTAATGAGAGTTGCTATGTGTACTCCTTAATTCCCTATGCCTCGGGGAACCCCAAAGTTTAATTACCACAAAAAGCACCTATTGCTGAGGCTCAGTGTCTTATTCATCTTGCACTGTGTAGAATTAAAAGCACCTACCAAGTGCACACCATTTTGTTACAATTACTGCAAAGTGAAAAAACCTACAACAGCAAGCCACAAGGAGTCCTCTGCTTGAAGGAGCCATTTTTTGTTATTAAAGGGACAATGTTCACCGACAACAGGTGGCAAGACGAGAAAGTAATGTGCAAAGCATTGCGAGGAATGTCGAATAAAAAAATACAATGGATCAAAAAAACATGCACTCCAATTTGGTCTCAGCACATCGTCAAACTAACGTGGGTAACAGCTCTCGAAAAGCCGATCAAGATCCAATGTGATATACAATACGAACTTTGCTTTCATGGTGAAGGGACGGTGCCCCTGGGCATACACAAACATTGCAACAAGTTACTCATTTAGCCCGACATGAAGAAAAGAACAGCAGCCCTGATGGACACTTACTGGGTGTGCGGCAAACAGGCGTACTTGCACCTCCCGCTGTCATGGAGATGTACGTGTGCTCTGGCAACGCTGCACTCAGCCCTAATAGTGATTCCCGAGAGCCATATCCAAGGGGAGAGGGTGCCAGCAGAGATGTCCCAGGCACCCCAGTCAACAACCGAAGAACCCCCAACGTATGATGTGTTGTTGGAAGAACAGCTGCAAGACAGGGTGTCAGGGAAACGAAGAGCATCAAATTACATTTCCACAGAATCTTCAGAACTTTTGGCACAAATCCCCAACAAATACAAGCCGTTTAACCCAGCAGACACATACTGTGCCTCACTCATACCAAGCATCCAGGCTTGAGCGAACACCAAATGGCTGCAAATAGTTCATTGGGAGCAGATAATCTTTACCATACCATAATAAAAGAACCCCATGAATTAGAACGGTACAACCAGGTATGGGTGGATCTTGATAGGGATGGTGGGTGCATTTACATGACATGCACTCCAGATGAATATGCACAGAGGGGTGAAAGTCTTAGATCTGTGTGCAGGGCATGGATGCCAATTAAGGGAACAGCAGCATGGGATGAAGCAGTGGCTGAGGCAGAAGAACGGCAACGTTTGCAAGCCTTAGCATCTTCGTTACTTAAGTAACGAAAGGGGGGAATGTAAGGGAGGAAGGGTCATTTGGGCCCCTACATTTTGGGGGAAGTGTACGTTATGCTCATTCAATGGTTGGAAACGTACCCTTGGCCGAGCCCTGAAGACGGATGCAAGGTAGCCAATGAATGACACATATCCAATGCCTCTCCAGGACCCCAGAGACTCCATTATGTATCAACCACAACTCAATCTTTAACTAGGCCGCACATGAAACCCTCAAGGGAAAGCCTGCATTTCTCCCCTGTCGAGCGGCGCACATAGTGAGCCCAACAACCCCCACATCCTCCCCTCTGTCTGTGCTGTGGCTGTCCTGTTCTCACAGAAACTTTGGTGCAAAATGTTGCAAGCTGACACTGTATCTCTCTCCTTCCTCGGAGATCACTGCCCTGTGTGTGAACAGGCCGGAGCCTGGCTCATGGAAATAATTTGTGTCCACAAACCTGCCTCTGCTCCAACAACCCCCACCATAAGAAGCTACTGTCTGCATGAACCTTAAAACCCCTTGCTTCTTTGATGTAGCAGGAGTAAGATCCCTGCCCATGGGCCACCCTTGATTGCCTCCATATAACTAATCCTGAGCAAACATATATTCTCCATGTACTAACAAATCCCGACAAGATAAGGCACCTGGACCACTGTGTATCTGCCCCACTCTGGCCCAGGTCAAGGGTGAAAACCTACTGCAACAATTTATAAACGTCAATGTATTGTGATGAATCTTAAATGTCTTATTAAATCTTGCATGTCCATGATTATTGTGAAGCTTAGCTAAGTTAGAGTTATAGCTGCATGGACACAGCATCACCATTCGCCCCTCCCTGATGAGCCCAGCTGCTCCACATGCCTCAAGAGGCAACAAGTTCAACCTCAGCCAATCAAGCACCAGTACCAGTAAACATTGTATACTGTCTTCTTCTGTTGCACCAATGAAATGTATTTGTGTAACCCATTCAGCACACGTCATAGATGACATGTTTTTGACATAAAATGTGAAGTTTTCTCTATGATGGGCAGAGAGCTCTCGGAGTAGCAGAGTCCTCTGCGTGCCCCATCTTATCTTTATCTAAAGAACACCTTTACTCACTTGCAATCTCTCCTGGTCTCATTTCCTACTGGGGTGTGTCCATTGGTGTCCATTTATTCCATGCTTTTACTGTACCTGTGGGGATAGACCAATTTCAGCCTCATCATTGTTAGTTGACATCTGTAGAGTAGTGTGTGTGTGTGTCTGTGGCATTTGTGAATTTCATTGTGCTATACTGCTTTGTCATATATTTGAACTACACATGCGCACACACATATCTCTCACTTCCTCGTCTCTCTTCCTTTTCATCCAGTGACCGCTGCACATGAGGAAGGAAGTACTGATATGGAGGAGCTGCTTTCCAGGGCAAGAGCCTACAGACACCTACGTAGACCCTGGCCATGCCTACCCTCATACACCTCCTCTGGGGGACATGTGGCTGCATCAGGCAGTTCATCTGATGGCACTGCTATAGAGATGCTGGACATATGTAGGGGTATAGAGGGTGAGACCACAACAGCAGAGGGGCAGGGTAGTTCCACCATCCCCACATAGGAGCCACTCAGCATGGAGGTCAAATCTGAAGTGTCAGGGTTTGGGTTTGGTGGAGGGGTAGGATGCCATAGATGGCCTGTCCGCAATCTCAGGTGGAGGATCAGAGTTGGATGGTAAGGCTGCAAACCTGTGCCTGGCAAAGGCGGATAAGCAGGAAACGGTGGAGGAGTCAGTTCTTCGTACTGTTACAGACCCATCTGTTGGAGGACTACTCACCTTCTGTGATGCCTCCACACAGTCAAGACCCGCAATGACAGCTGATGAGGCTATCCACGATGCATTGTTGCCACTTCTGTTGTCAGGATGTAGGTGGCAAGAAGTTCTCTGTGAGGCACTTGACATAATTCGTGGCCAGCTCTTTATCCATCACAGGCAGGTGTGTCACCTATTTTCACAAGTGACTGCATTGCTTAGCGGAGGCCTCATTCTACATGCAACAACAATGGCCCCCTCCTCCTGCTCTACATCTCTATTCCAGGCAAGCACTTTCTGAGGCATAAGGGGCATATGATTGTGTAGTGCTCCACTCCAGGAGTCGATCATCCCAGGCAGAGGGAGTAGTAATGCCAGAGAAGGCAGGCCTACTGGAAACTGATGGTCAGGAGTGGGCAGAGGAACTTCAACATCAGGCATGAAAGACAGGAGGCAAGGCTGAGTATCCAGGCAGCCACCTCACACTAGCTACAACTGATGAGGCAGCAGGAGGAGCAAAGGCAGCAGAACATGGAGGAGGCAGCTGACTGGGCCAGGGAGAGAATGAAGCATGTGCAGACTTACTGGAAGAGAGTTGTAGGGCTTCAGAGGAAATTGAACATGCAACAAGGGAGGGTCTGTAGGCTCTACAGGAAACCACAGAAGCATACATGTGGCAGGTGGAGTTAAAGACATGTTTAGCCTTGGCCCAGGAATTGGCAGACCTTGAGTCTGAATAGCTTGAATGTACATATTTAATTTCATATCTTTTTTCATATGCTAATTATTTGTGATGAAAAGGAGGTTTCCTAATATTGATTTTTCTACTTTTTTAACCAGATTTATATTCTGTATTCTTTATAATAATGTTGTGTTTTGAACTCACTCTTTTTGATTATTTATTTTCCCCTTGGCTGTATATATCACTTTCTCTGATGCTGATGCTGTGTGCATTCATCTTTGTTGTGCATGTCACAGTAGGCTGTTTTGATTATTGGATTCAGTGTCTTCATGAGGTCTGCTTGTCAGGATTTGCATATGGTGACTATGCAGCCATAAGTCTGTGTTACATATGCATATTGCCAACATACACTGCATGTGCTGAATGCAGGTGCAAGGCTCATAGTCATGCACTTTAGGCTCAACATATGTAATTTTGGTCAGTCTGACCTTCTTTGTACATTTATGGAGATGATACATGTGCATTGAATAGGTATGTGTGTTTTTTTGTATGCCGACTGTCATGTGCATCTATATTTAGATGTATGCGTGTAATGATATGATATGACATACCTGATATGATATGATTTGATATGAAAAGTCAATTATAATGTGCCTGTACACAAGTGTTTCCAGGCGTGATAAGACAAGGAGGGGGGGAAGGGTCGAAAGGAGGACAAAAAAACGATGTTACTAGGTCTAGTTTCATTCAGATCATTCAGATCGCACAAGTGCGGGGGGCAGGAGGGGGATAAGTGCCGGGGGGTAAGTGGGAGGGGAGTGTGCAAGTAACTCGTAAGTGCTGCCGGGAGGTGGCCCATACGTGCAGAGAGTCAGGGGACTGAAGGGTTGCAGATACAGTCCCTTAAGTGGTTGGGAAGCCCCGAGGAAGAGCAAGGTCAACTGGTCAAGCAAGAGCCTGGTCCCGTAAACTCAGTGGGTGGCCCTGTATTTAATATGTGCAGCAGACAGGGACATCAGCAAGGGAGAGAGAAAGTGGAAGCTAAATAATAAGGTCTTGAGTTGCTTCCGGAACCTTCGGTGGTCCTGCTCAAGTTTGGGAGAGGCAGGTAGGGTGTTCCAGAGGGAGGCCCCAGCCGAGTACAGAGATCTACCCCCTACTCTCTGCCTGGAGCAGAGTCTGGCACTCAGAGAGTTGGAGAAGGATGAGCGGAGGCCTCGAGAAGGAAGATGCTTAGGAAGGGAAAGTTGGAGGAAGTGTGGTCCCCAGTCCCAGAAAGCCTTGTGGATGGTGTAGAGGGCCGTGAACTTGATCCTCGCAGCCACAGGGAGCCTATGGAGAGATTTCAGAGCTGGAGAGATATACGATCCCTGGGCTTCAGGCCAAGAAAAAGTCTCGCAGTCATGTTCTGGATTAGTTGTAAAGGGCGAAGTGTAGAGGGAAGCAGATTTAGAAAGATGCTGTTGCAGTAGTCCAGCCTAGACAGGACCAAGGCTCTGGAGACAGTGAGCTTCTGGGGGAAAGTGAGAAAACGAAGAATACCTCTGAGGAGGTGTAGCTGATAGTCTGACTTCTTAAAGACATCAGAGATGTGAGGAGAGAAGGAGATGGTGGAGTCGAAGATGACACCAAGGTTCTTAGTGTCACAGGAAGGTGCAGGAAAAGGGCCCAGGGTGGGTGGCCAGAGTGGGAGATGGAAGACGGGAGCAGGTGTTCCAATGAGGAGGATTTCAGTCTTTCTGGCATTAATGCAGAAATGGTGGTGGTTTCACATTGTGGTTTATCATTGTGGTAGTCAAGGTTGTCTTACATTGCATTCCTTGCACATATGGTCACGCAGTCATGAATGTTGGCTGTAGGGATACATGGTTTTCTATGTTGTCAGATACTAACTGTACCTTGCAGTAGCCATGAATTGTGCAATGAAAACGCATGTGATCTGGAGATGTGGCCCTTGTGAATGACTCCCCTACTCATCCGGGGTTCTCATTATCTGTTGAATGTAGGTGTGCATTTATGGATGACACTTTTATTTTTGAAGGCATTGTAAATGTCTTGTGTGACTTACAGGGCTGTTGTGGATTGGGATGTTGCTACTGAGGGCGTTTGTGCCTCTGTGATGTTGTCACAATTCACTGTGATGGACGCTGTATTGTTCAGTATATGTTAGGTGAATTGTCTGTGCTTTCTGATTATGCCTTTTCTGCAAAATTCAGTGCATTGCACACACAGTGACAACTGACGTTGCAGTCTTCATGCACATCTCTCTGTGAAATGTGATAGTTGTTCTACTGTGTTGGTGTATATGTGTTCTTCTCTCAACATATGTTCCACCATGCACATCATCCACTTCCACAGATGCGTGGAGTAATTCAAGCTTACATGGATGAGCAACTTACAAGGGTGGGATATGGTATTCTTCATGGGATGCTTTGTCCTCTAATTGATTTACACTCATGGCCTTTAAAAAAGGGGAAGTATGACTCCTCGTACATGTTCCACTGTGTTTATGAAATCTGATCCGTCATGCACCGGTGTGTAGGCACACCCTGCCGATTTGCCCTTCCACTGTATTATTAAATTAATGCTTCCCCCTGGATGCGTAGGCTAAGCCAAGTTGAGTATCTGATACATGTGCTCTCAGGTTGGCATCAGGCATAGGTATTGAGGTGTTGCCAAGTGTAATATGTTCTGCTTTGGGAGTTTTTTTTGTATGACATTTGAATCGATGTGTGTTTTTCTTCATGACATGGCTGACTGCATGGAGTGTGTATACTGCATAATGAAACAGTGTTAGACAGAGTATAGGTAGGCCCTGGTATTTCTACAGATGTAGCGGCTGTTGTGAGGGTGCATTGATAGGTTGCATCATGTTCACACATGACCATCTGTGTACAATGACAGTTAGGTTATGAATGTGTTTATCCTACCTACCACCATGCTCCTGGACTTTTCACCAAATGCAGTGTTAAGTTGTCTGATTTTCATGCAAAGATCACTCTTCCACATCACTTTTTCCTTGGCCATGATGGCATGGATGTCGTATGATGGTTCATTCAATATACTGTATCAATGAGCTAGCCCATCATATCACCTTGTGCCCCTCTGACTTGCTAGACACCATCCTTCCCTCTCATCCCCACCACCTTGTACAGCTGTACCTCTCCTCTGTGCCCCTCTGTATCCTTACCCCCACTGTGTATCTGTTCTGTTGTTACCTCTGAAAAGCAATGTGTTGTGCATCTGTACTCTTGTTTACCCCTGTAAAGTGCTCTGTTGTGTATCAGTATTATTGTATGCCTCTGTAAAGTGCTCTGTTGCTTCTTGAATGTAGGTGCACACTCAATAAATACCAAAATAAAAAATAGTAAGAAAAGCTTACAGTGATGGGCCCCTATTGCATAGTAGGTTGTGACTTAATGACATTGTAAGACTCATATATGTACAGAAGGCACCATTTGGCCATAGTCTGATGAGGACAGGTACACACTTGTGCAGAGAATTTATAAAATGTGGTATGTTGCAGGAATATGGGAGAATTGGTAAGAAGCATCAGGAGTAGAAATAGAAGAGGAAGGAGTACCAAGAAACCAAGACTTGAGAGAAGAAGTACAAGCATCTTCAGGTAGTGTACCAGGTCCTAATTCAGGGATTTATTTAGGAAAAAGAAAACCAGAAGATCCAAAAAGAAAAAATCCTCAAGGACAAGTCAATTTACAACTAAGGAAAACTTAGTGATTAATATCTCTTCATATGCTTTGACCCCGTTTGAATTGAAAACATTACAGAAAGGTTTGTCTTTCGTTCCGAGACATACAAGCAGTTTCTTAAAAGGAACAAATAGATTTTTTCAGACTCACTAGGAAAATGAAGCTGAAATTGTTCTTTGCAACTACAGAAATGGCACCATTGTTAAATACTTCAGAATATTTAGAGATTTCTCCTAAGAGTACATTTCTTCCTCATGTACAAAATCATGTATTGGAAATGTTTCAAAAACAAACTTTAAAAGATTTTCGAAAGATATAATTTAAAAGAAAAAACATTAGAGGAAATTTCACCAAAGATGAACAGGAAGTATTAACTAAACTATGGGGTATTGAAAATATTATTCTGAAACCAGCAGATAAGGGTGGTGCATTGGTCCTCATGAATCGATCACTCTATAAACAAGAAGTGGAAAGACAACTGCAGGATCGAGACACTTATTTGGAAGTACCAATTGATCCCATAGAACGGGTCCGGGCATTGATTAATTCCTTTTTGGATGAAGCTGAATCAGAAGGTTGGATTTCGGAAAAAAACAAAATCATTTTTGACTACAAAATATGCAATTATGCCCTTATTTTATATACTACCTAAAGTCCACAAGAGTTTGACTGAACCTCCGGGAAGACCCCTCATAGTGGCTATTGAGAGTCTCTTAGAACCACTAGCACAATATATAGATCAGGCCATCCAACCATTAGTACAATCAACAACATCTTATCTCAAAGATACCACTGACTTCTTGCTGAAAATCAAAGATCTAGATTTTGATGAATCTATAGACACTATGTTTACCATGGATGCCTGTAGTTTATACACTAATATCACCCATGAAGCAGGCTTGGAAGCCATGGAATGGTTATTATTGTCATCTCAAAATTGCAGTGCTAACAAATTATGCATTCTAAGTCTATTGAAAATAGTACTCAATAACAACTTCTTCCGATTTGAGGATAGATTATTTGTACAGATATCGGGCACGTCCGTGGGTGCTGCAATGGCACCGGGATATGCCAATACTTATATGGCATATCTTGAACAAACAGCAGTATTGAACAAACCACAATTTAAGGATCAGTTGAGATGTTACTTTTGTTTCATTGATGATATCTTTGGAATTTGGAGAGGACCCCAGGAGAATCTTTTGGAATTCTTTGGCTACATTAATCAACTAGCTCCGAGAATCAAATGTACCACTTCCACCAGTAACAACCGTATTCAGTTCCTAGGAAATTTACTGCAAGAATAATCAATTACATACCACTATCTATAATAAACCAACTGACAGGAACAGTTTATTAATGGCATCCTGCTTTCATCCCAAAACCACCATAGACAGCATACCTACAATCAATTTTTATGTCACAAAAGAATTATTTCAGAACCAGAAGAATATGAGAATCAAGCGGCAAAACTTCATGAAAAATTCACTGAAAGAGGTTATTCACAAGATTTATTCATAAATTCAAGAATTAAGGCTTCATCACTGTCAAGGGAACAATGTCTAGTACCATCAGAAAAACCTGATCAGGAATCACTGGTTTATGTGACTACGTATTCAGAGCAAAGTACCAAGATCAAAACAATTCTTACAAAGAACTGGGAGATGTTGAAAATGGACCCTGGTTTGGCACAATTGTTTGAAAATGTTCCAACCTTTGCCCATAGAAAGAGAAAATGTTTAAAAGACTTTTTGGTTAAAGCAGAATATGAATCATCATCAAAGGATTTAATCAATATAAAGGAACGTTGCCTTGTAACAACTGCCAACACTGTCATAATGTAATTAGAGGATGAAGAATTCATCACCCTTACACTGGCAAACAAATCTCTTTGAACCATACAAGTACCTGTGATACACTGAGGGCCTCATTACACGGAAGGCGGTGAGCCATGGCGCTATTAGCGCCATGGCTCATGCCGGTAAAATACCGGCACCGCCTTGGCGGAAAGGGGATTTACCGCCCCATTCCAAGGTTGGAGGGGCGGTAAATCCCCTTTCCGCCATTGCCCTTCCCCATTCCCATTTCTGCCCCATAGGGCTCTATGGAAATGGGGAAGGCGCTAATTACGCCACCGCAATTTTGCGGTGCCGTAATTAGCTCCGAGGTCCCTTAGCGGGTTGGATTTTAACGCCTGCAAGAAGCAGGCGTTAAATCCTCCAACCCGCAAAGGGACCTCGTAGTACGGTGGTATGGGTTAACGGTGACCGTTAACCCTTACCGCCGTCCGTGTAATGAGGCCCTGAATGTCATGTATGGTATTATTATTGAAACTAATTGTGCTGGAACATATTAAAACCCCAAAATGAGGAGGAGACATTAAGTTACTCTTGAGACAGAAAGAAATTGAATGGACTGATAGGCTTGATTCAATGGAAAACTAGAGGCATGAATAATGAGTTTGATTTAACATGTTATATTTAGTTATTTAGTTTTCTCTGCCTTTAACAAAGTAACAAATATGGAATGTTTCTCTAGTTGACCTTGAGGATACCCTCTTTTTTAGTGGTAATTGAAATAAGATATAGAGTGATATGTAACTATGAAATTGAAGTGTCACATTTTCTAGGACAATTTTGTAAATTGTAGATCATGTTACTCTCCCACTACCAAGTACCACTAGCGCTTTATTGAGTAATTATTTTATTTTTATTTTTTATAAATAAATGTTTTGTTGGTTGCTCTACACTAACAAAAAGCCTTGAGTAAATCCACCATGAATCCATATCATTATCAGTGTTTCCATATATTCATTGGTGTAGGGGTCAGTGTTGACCACTCTAGATAGACAAATGAGTTTGATTTAGATGATCTATTGAGATATTTTATTTTGTCACAGGAAGTAATGACAAGTAATAAAAAAAAATTCTCGGGCATTCAAAGAATATGAGTTACGTGATCGGAACTGCCATATTATCACATCCTTTAGTTTAAATATTTTTTATTATTCATCATTTTTTTATTATTTATTTTTGTCTTCATTTTAATTACCTACATGCACGTGATGCTAGTTCTCTTAATGAGAACCCTCTCTGTTGATATCTGTAGATCTCCTTTCTTGATACATAGGAATCACGTGATCGGGATCACGACCATGTGACCTTATCCAAAAGTGAATTGTAATTGAATAGGGATGCTTGAGGTTGTTATGGCGCTGTGGGCCGATGTGCCATGAATTAAAAATAATGTGGTAAGGACTGAATAATTTTAACACACTTACCTGATAAACTCGAAGAGAGTTTTGATGTCACATACCAACGTGACTGGAATTTCTTGGGTCTTGTGATCAGGATTGCGATCACATGACCTGATAAACCTGTTTTCAGGTTTCGCGGTCGGGGTAGCGATCGCGTGACATAAGCAGGCTGTGTCTACAATCAAGGTGTGAAGGCCTTGTCGACACACGCACCATTAGTATAAAAATGGTTTAAGGATTAAGTCGCCTTAACATATATTCACTTAACTAACTCTAGGAGTGTCTTAACGTCATGTGTCACGTGATCAGAATGGCGATCATGTGACACAATTAGGAAGTAGTTATAACTGAAGCTCGGGACGGGAGGCTGCTCATGCAGCTGTTCTCCCTGTTCCCGATCTTCGGTTCTGCAGAGAATACACAGAATGGTGAGTACCAGAAGGGTACATCTTTATTTCATGTTTAGAGTAGTGGGATAAGTAAGATAAAAACACTTTTTTGTTTACAATTTTTCATGTTGCTGACAATTGATCTCATAGACATGGGTGGCTTCCCTTATAGATCCACCTTGGTTGAAATACAGCAGCCCACAGTTTGAAATGTATGGTGACCATCGAATAGGAAGTTTTGCACATTCAACTAAGTAGGAAGCACTTTTTCCTTATTCCTCATTCTCATACTTGTATTATTATGGCACATGGCATGTGTTAAAAACAATAAGAAATGTATACACATTTTTTGGACTATTGTCCACAGATTCTAGTGAAATCAACTCAAGGTCACATACAGATTCCATTTGGGGGGTTTGAGTTACCCCACAATAACACGGTTAGTGAAGGTATTAATTCTATAGGTGCACATGGACTTGGAATGGGAGATAACATGAAAAATTACTGATTAAAACCCTTTATCTCTTTTTTAACAGATAGAGGTTATTTGTAAAGTAACATCCATACCTGAAGAACGGGCAAAGGACCCCGAAACGCGTTGTAAAATGTGTTGATTAATTTGCTGATGAACAATATGAAGGAAATATTGTCAGATCAACACGGGATTGTTACTTAATTGTACTATACATATTCCTTTGAATATTTTGTGAACCCATTATGAAAATAAATGTACACATTTGTTCTGAATTAATGATGCTATAACGAAATTGTTTGTGTTGAATTGTGCACTCGGATTTATTTTGGGAAGTGTTCAGTTGAGTGAAACAGGAGACCATTATGAACAATTGAATTTTGTTATTTGAAGACTATTGTACTTTATAAATGGGAAAGGAAATGAATGCAAAGTTTTTTTACATGCCAGAATGTTTACTTGAAGAGGATTCTGTCCTCTTAGGATTGACCAGGCCACCATCTCAGTGTTTTCTGAGGTGTTATTAGTTTCTCAGAATTGGTAAGACAGTCGCTTTGCCTGGCTGCATTGGCTTACCTGGAGAATAAGGTTCTGAGGACTGTCAATGTGTGCTACCATGTCAGATTTGTTGTGCATTCTCAACTTGTATTTACATGTGTATGTCATTACCATTACACAAGACATATGGTTTGAGGCAATATGAGTGGTTGCATATCCTTTGGATGTGTTCAAATTCAATGTGCAGTCCTCCTCTTTCCATGATGTGTATTTGACCAGAGTGGAAAACCATACATGTATAACACCCCACACATCCCTCTGACATATTTAGATCAGAGGTGCGTGTGCCTAACGGTGCTCTGAGCTCAATATGTGCAACAGGTGATTGTGTGGAGACAGCAGCACAAGTGCCTTCGGATGAAGTGAGTCAGTGATGTGTAGAAAGTGAACATCATGGGAGACATGGCAATGTAGATTAGAATTGTGCCCTACCAGTGTACATGGGTGAGTAGTGGTTAAACGGGCAAGTTTACCCTCACATGTCTACAAATGTAGAGACCACACAATCATGAAGGTCAGCAGGGAAAATCAATTGATTTACCTCCTTCACGTTTTCTGTATTGCCAATCAGGGGGCTGCTATCCTATCATGAGGGGTGTGAGTGTGGACCTGTAGTGACCCAAACCGCACAGCATCACAGTCCAAAATGAAGGGAAAGCCCAATCAGGGTTTTATTGAAAAATATGATCACTTTATTTTTAAACAACTTTTTCGATTTTAATTTAGAGTGACTACTAGACAATCCCACCCCAAAGACCAGTACATAGAAGATGCAACAGACTGTAGTAAGGAGCACTTCGAGTACAGTTCAAGGTCTGGTGGGCAATATACTACATTTGACATTTTTATCCTTGAACACATGTGCAAATTATGTCTTAAGCACTCTGTAGGGTCCAAATGGTCCATGGGGGCAGTTCAGTGTCACAGTACCTGCATTTGGTTCTTGGTGCATTGATTCATCTGAGCCAGGTTACAAAGTTAAAGGTAATAGATCGGGCTCTGTCATGCACAGATGTTCATGGAGGCCCTGGCAGCAAGTGGGTGTTGGGAAGGGGAAAATGTGGGTGCTCTGTGCAGTAGAAATTCACCAGCTCAAGTGAAGCAGATCAAGCCGGTCCCAAGTGTGCTTCAAACGAGGCCATGCCAAGTCAGACTTTTACCACTGTCAGCAGTCTTGAAGTGGTGCTGAAGGGTGCATCCAGGTGCAAGCAATGAGGCCGCAGTTTTCAGGCAGCTGTGCAGAGCCATGTTGGTGACCTCCAGTGCGAGTCAGTGAGTGTTCCTCCCGAGATCTGGTTTGTGTCCACTGTAGTGCAGTTTCTTTTGTTCGGTACAGTGACATGCTTGGCAAGGTTTGGAATCATTGTAATGCTGGATAACATTCAGTGCAATAGTTTTGTTGGTTGGAATTACGCAGATACTTGCACTGGTGCTTTCACTATTGTTCAAGAAGCATGGAAATTGGAGCAACCATTTTGCTGTAGGTGAACAGGGAGCTTCAGCCGATCTGGCTCTCCGGGTTGCTGTGAGGCTTATGCAATGGACGCTAGAACAGGTTGTTTCACTTCAGTGTGTATTCTTCTGGTACAAAAGATCCGTTGCATATTGGTTGGCCATGTTACACGGCACTGGTCACTCCAAACGTTCCTTGGGAGTGGTTGGGGTACTGATCTTTCTTCTGTCATGGACAGTCTTAATGTCAGATGTGACTTATCTGTGTAAAGCACACAAGTAGTCTAGCTGTTTTGAAGGGCGATGGTCGTGTTCCTATCTGCAAGGGAACAGGAGTTCACATGCATTCAACAGTTAGCAAGATTGTTGTCTTGTATAGTGCTCTCGGAGTGTATCAGACAGACTGATGTGCCTCTGAGTCAGGCTTAGTGCAAGGGCAGTGATCAGTGTAATGTTCTATATTTTCATAAGAGGTGGGAGAGTGGGTGCAGAGTCCAAAGGATTAGGGTGAACCTTGTTGGTGCACGTGCTTTGAATGGGAATAGTGGGTGCAGAGACCTGAGGATTTGTGGTGCCCCTTGTTGATGTAAATACTTTGAGGGGGAAGTGTGGGTGTGGAGTCCTGAGGATTAGGGGTGCACCTTGTTGGTGCTAGTACTTTGAGGGGAAGATCGGGTCTGAGTCCTGAGGATTTGGGGTGCACCTTGTTGGTGCAAGTACTCTAAGGGGGAGAGTGGTTGTGGAGTCCTGAGGATTAGGAGTGCACCTTGTTGGTGCTAGTACTTTGAGGGGAAGATCGGGTCTGAGTCCTGAGGATTAGGGGTGCACCTTGTTGGTGCTAGTACTTTGAGGGGAAGATGGGTCTGAGTCCGAGGATTTGGGGTGCACCTTGTTGGTGCAGTACTTTGAGGGGGAAGAGTGGGTGCGGAGTCCTGAGGATTAGGGGTGTAGCTTGTTGGTTCAAGTACTTTGACAGGGAAGAGTGGGTGTAGAGTCCTGAGAATTAGGGGTGCACCTCGTTGATGCAAGTACCTTGAGGGGGAAGCATGGGTGCACAGTCCTGAGGATCAGGGGTGCTGGTACTGTGAGAAGGAACAGTGGGCGTGGAGTTATGTGTGTGGGGTGCAGATTTGTGGGTTTACAATGAGTAAGACTAGTGAGTGTAGATGCACTTTGTATATGGGCTACGCAGATTGGTCTAAGTACAGGGAGTAGGAATAGTGGTTGTAGGTGCACTTTGCATTTGGGGTGCGCAGATTGGTTGGTTTACAGGGAGTAAGACTAGTGAGTGTAGGTGCACTTTGCATTTGGGGTGCACAGATTGGTGTAAGAACATCGAGTAGGAACAGTGAGTCTAGGTGCACTTTGCATTTGGGATGCACACATTTGTAGCACTACTGGCATTAGGAATGGTTGGCGTTGGTGGAAGCAATGGATTACAATTTTTTGTAAATCAGGCCCATTATGTATTATTCAACATATCTTTTTTTTAATAAAAGATGTCTAAAAATGCACTGTTGACAAAGGTTTTTTTCACATTTCCAATAGGATTTGTGCTATAAGAGGGACTTTTCCCTTTGCCGTCTACGTGTATGTGCACTTTCTATGGCAACACGCAGCAAAGATATGAATATCTGTGCTTTGATGGCTTTGGAAGCAAAACATACCATATGATGGCTGCACAAGTGAGAATTGTGGTAGTGCCTCGGCATAAGATGACAATGGCTGGAAAACTGTGAATGCATGGCAAGTGCCGCTGCAATACCCATAACAAGCGAACACTGTTCACTTTGTCAAAGCTTGTTGTTGTGATGCAGCACACTACAGTATGTCAATCCCATCGCAGTCAATGCTTGCAATGCACTGTGTACATTATAATACGATATGCGTCCACATGCCCTTACCGTGATTGGTTATGTGTGATCATTTAGCTTCTTTGTCATCATGTAACTCACGATCAAACATTACTTAACAATGAAGCTACGTATTCTGCTGCAATTGGTTGTCACGTTGCCTTCTAAAGAAGGAACAGTTTTTTGACAGTGATCGGATAAGAACCTGATAACCTTGAGTCTGCATAGATAATACAAGTTCCTTTAGCAATTATGTTTGGGTATGGGGATAGAGTGATATGTCTGTTCAGTGTGATGTTTTGTAATGATGTTGACCTTATTTTATTCCATCTTTAAATTATTTTTCACTTGTGCATCCTTCTGAAATCTTAAAAGGCAGTTCCGGGATTGCCAGATGGGGCTTGAGTATTAAGACATGACACAGACTCAGGCGAGCCCACACAATGAAAAATCAATGCAATTTCTAGCTGTTGATGGCTGACGATTCAGTCTCATTACATTGAGCTGTCCCTGCATGGCGACTGTGACATGGGCACTCCAGCATTGCATTAATCTTTGATCTCCAGAACAGCTGATACAGACATCTAATGAACAGCTGCAGCGCTAAAGTGGCTTTCCGTGCTTCCGAATTCTGATTGAACAAAAATGTTGCCAGTGCCATGATCTTAGATTTGATATCACACTTCGAACACTTTCGTGAGCCTCCAGCTGCGACGCTTCTTGCAGAGCACACTGACAACTTTTTCCATAATTGTTAAATCGTCAAGATGTGTTAAAGTTAACACAAAGACACAAGCCACAAATGTGTACATTTCAGCAACGTATATAAAGGAAATGTGTTCATTGTGCCGATTACATTTGAATGCCTTCAGTGTTCCACTAAAACAATTGTTTTCAGAGACCCCTTTGGTTGGTGTTGCTACTTTTGAAGCAAAACCTAAGTGGAACTACTCCAGATGGATGTTGTTCATGCAATGTGTTCATCACATTACTCTCACAAATCTACCAGCAGGCGCAGTTTGCGATTTCAATGCACGAGCAGTGCTATGCAGAGGGTGTTCTGTGTATTGCCTTTCAAGGGTGTGTCTACCTCTCCATGCATTATAATGTTTACTAATGTTAATTATTCCTATTCTGGCTTCATCCATAGGTTTGCAGTTTTCTAGACATAAAACAGGAGTTCTAGAATGATGACACAATCTATCGATTCAATATTGCATATGCAATAAAAGCACTGCGTGCAAGAAAAGAATATTTATAAACCGTATGCGTTGGTGATACAGGAGAGCAGGGGAATCTAGAGCAGGCTAGCAAAGCAGTATGGGTAAAAAGTGAATGTTCTAGTAGTACTGCTAAAACTGGCATCTGGGGACAGAGAATTAGTGGCAAGTGTTTACGGGTGGGCAAACTTCCACCTGGCCGATCTTGCAGGAGGAGTCCACTCTCGTGTCTGGGATCTGGGATCATGCAGAAATCCCTGTGAACAATTGGATAGATTGGCCCTAACTTAGTGGGGCAAATAGAACCGCTTAACCTCCTGGTGAGATTTAGAGGTCCAGTCTCAAACTGGAGTCTCTGGGGATGTTCAGAGGACTGGTGAAAGGCCTAGCTCACCTCTTGGATCTCCGTGTACTGTGCTTGGACGTTAGAGGGATACACAGGGTGATTGCATACCACAGTACAACAGGAGAGCTTATGCTTTAGCCACTGATAACATTTTAATTAGGTGTTTTAAGTGTTTTTCCCTCCATTCCCAGCTTGTGACATTTTATTTTGTATAGCGATTGTATTGTGAATTTTCCTAAAGTCTGATTCTCTTGAAAAAACCCTTTATCAGTGTTTATTTTCAATCTATTTCCCTTCACTTTCCTCCTTATATAGCCAACAAGAAAATGCCCTTTGTGAGTGCGTTTGTGGAAACTCTGAGAATTCTGCATTGACAACCGCATTTGTGGGTAGGCTAGGAGACATCGGCATGAATACTGTGGGTCGCTAATGGTAAGGTCCGCCTATGCACACGGGTGTTAAAGCAATCCCACCCTGGGGCTCTCTTCGGGGGGCTGAGGATGTTTGCTACTTATTTCATGTGGAAACGGTTTAGTGCTGCATGCTGGAGCCGATCGCCCTTAAGAAGCAACATGGTTTGGGGACTGGCCAAGATGATTCTGGTGGTTCCCATCCGGCATAGCAGGTAAGTTGGTCCAGAGGAAGGACCAATGAAAAGGGTGCTCTCAAAACGCTTTCCACAATGGACCCCGTCTAGGAGAGGCAATACTTTCCCTTGACTGAGAGGAAGGAAGCAGCAGAAGACTTCTATGCAATTGTGCAAAAAAGAGGGCGTGGCAGGATAAGAACACTGAGCATTATGTATTCTCAGAGCGCAATCCATTTCATGCTCTGCCACTAGTTTCTTTTTTTTTAATTGTGTACCTTTATATCAAAAGTTTGTGAGAAGCGTTCCGGGCACATTTTCTTTCTATCTTGTCAAATTAGGAATCTGTTCTACAGGGACGAGCCAGCACTAGCCATTTCCCAAGTCACGGCCGGGCTGAGACAGGCACATGGTCAACATAGTACGAGTCTGTTTGTTCAGCACCTTAACGACATCGCCAACACATTACTTTTGCTATCAGCAGAGCCTTTCTTTTGCCCCAGAGGATATTTCCAACTGAAAGACCCTAGCCTGCGCCAGCTACTTAGCAAATCACTTTGCTTCCGAATCAGTAAAGCGCAAGTAACACATAAGCCTGGAAGTGGCATAGTGCGAGGGAATATGTTAGATAGGTATAATAATAATAATTCCCAAAATCTATACCTTGTTTGTGTTAGCAATAAAAAATCAGAAGCGAGATATGGTGGGAAACATGGCCCGTAAACCTTATTGTACCAAACATAATAATCATAACAATAAGCACACGATAACTGAGGATATGCTTTTGGGCATCATGATATCTGGCGAGCCGGGGCGGGGGGGGGGCTGAACCCTCATAGGGCCACCTCGAGACTGATCCTTGCCGCTGTTCATTCTGCTTACGACTGATGTAACTGTGTTGAGCTGTCTACTCCAGATTTCTGTGTATTTTTGACCCAGTGCGACCGCCAGAGGTCCTTTCCAAGTAATGCATCTTTTTTGGTTCCACTGTCTAGCAGCTTGTGCAGCAAGGGAGGGGGTTTTTCCTTCTCGTATTCCTCCATGTGTAGCCTCTCCGTGCTGAGTGGCAGACAACGTATGTAGGGGCTGTATTTTGCCCTACCTCCTTATAGGAAAACTTTGCCTGAGGGCAGAAAGACACCTCTGGTGCTAGCTTGGGTGACCGGAGGCCCCAACCTGTCCAGTTGGTGGCCATCCTTTGGTACTTTTTGTTGTTAGGGACGTGTGAGTCCCTGACAGGAACCTGCTAACCTGCCATGTCCTCTCCACCCGGTCCGGGCGCCCTGCAATCTGCTGCCTTCTTTGTTCTTACCCTGCCACCTCCCTGCATGTGTTGGTGCCATGGGGATATGTGCCATATGTTGGACTCTTTCTTTTGTTGTGGGGGAGGGGGGTTGTCCCTCCCTGCACGGCCACAACCAATCTTATGGGCCTAGACCTTCTACCTTCAGAGCTTTGCCCTTGCGGGTCCCAGCAAAATGAAGCTCCCTTTTAAAGATCTGTTTATATCCATGATGTCTACTAGCTTGACATACAAAAAGGTTCGCTTTATATGGATAGTTAAATGTTCTTAACATTGTGCATAACAGCAAGCTGTCAGTTCCTGACAAAAATCTCCATGTCTGAGTTTATTATACAACATCGTTTAGTGTGTACCATAAAGTGTTGAAAGTAAAGTGGTGTTAAATAGATGTTTCAGGCTTGCACTATTTTGCTTCCTGGGACTTATTGTTTTTCTTTCAGGACGTGGAAAATACATCTAAAATTATATTGTTCTGTTTTAAAATGTTCCTTTAAGAATGTAAATGTTCCAAGTTGTTGCAATTTGTATACTTTGCATGTATACTCTATACAAAAAATGTGTAGGCCTTGAAATCCAAAAGTTAAATATTTGTTCCGTATGAAGCTTAGAAGGTGTGTGGTCAAGTGCTTACATTGCAGAGTTGGTTACAATCCCATCTTCACTGTTTATGCAAAGTGTGTAATCCTGGGCAAGTTATGTAATCTCACTCTTACTTCATTGCAAAAAGTGAAAGCACCAGGAAAACACAGTTACCAGCAGGATTTTGGTTGGTGAAGGTGAGTGTTTACTTGTTCCTCTTTCTTCAGTGTGAGCTATGGTAGTAGTGCCTATGACATTTCAGCAGGAGGAGCTAGATTTTTACATTAGTGTGTGGAGCCTTGTTCCAGCAAAACGCCAGCAAAGTTCCGTTACCGATAGTTAACCCATGTAGCGCAGGTTCAGCACCTTTCTACAAATGCGTAACAGAGGGACTCATTACGACTCAGGCGGTAAGGGGTTTACGGCGGCGTAAACAGCGCCGACCCTTACCGCCTGATTCCGAGGTCCCTTAGCGCCATGGAGGTTTTAACACCTAAAATCCATGGCGCTAAGGGACCTTGATGTTAATTACGCCACCGTAATTTAGGGTGGCGTAATTAACGCCTTCCCCACTCCCATTATGCCCTATGGGGCAAAAATGGGAATGGGGAAGGGTAAATGGGGATTGGGGACTTACCGCCCCGCCAACCTCGGAATGGGGCGGTAAATCCGCCAACCACCATGGCGTAAACATAGTTTACGCCATGGTGGTAAAGGTACGACCCAGGCGGTAACTTACCGCCTGGGTCGTAATGAGGCCCAGAGTCAGGCAAAGGAACGGCTCGAAGCGGAAGCTACGGTAACTTCTTTGCTTGAGCTGGTTGCTGTTGCTGGCTATTTGTCACTCCTGTTATGTGGTAAGTAAATGATACAGTTGAGACACAGGGCCTCATTACGACTTTGGAGGCAGCCATGGTGCTATTAGCACCATGGTTGCCTCCAAAATCGTGTCCTGGTCCGGTTTCCCTGAATGGGGAAATACCGGGCCATTCCGACATCGGAGGGCCCGGTATTTCCTCCTTCAGGGAACCCGGGCCCGGTCCTTGCCCATTCCCATTCGAGCCCTTATAGGGCTCGATGGGAATGGGGAGGGAGCTACCAACGGGCTTGTTAATTACGGGCCCGTTGTTAGCTCCCTGATCCCCTCGCAGGACCCGCTATGGACGTCTGGAAAAACCAGACGTCCTGAGCGGGTCCCGCGAGGGGACCTCGTAATAGTGCAGAGTGGGTTTAATGGCGCCGGCACCATTACCGGCGCCGTCAAAGCCATTCCACACTAGTCGTAATGAGGGCCACAGACAAACTACACATGCTAAACTATAATTTGAGAAGCCAAGAGGGGCAGCAAAATTACATACTGGATTAGTGGTCGAAGTGTTAAAAAAAAAGTGGACCTATGTTCCCATTGCCCTGCCCCCTTTTCTGCACACTCCCCCCATACTCACTGTCACCCCTTTCCACCATTGAAACCCCATACCTGGGTCCTACTTTTCCTCCACCCCACTCTACAACATTGTGTTTTACAACAGTTCTAGCAAAACTGAAGAATAAACAATGAAAGAAAATTGATTTAAATGCTCACCATTAGTGTGTCATTGTCCCACTCAGCATGCACCTTCCTGCAGCCTCACCTTCACCACCCTCAGTTCATACCTCTTAAAGAACATGGTGAGCCACAGACACACCCCTCCCGCTGCCTGCTAACAAGTCTGAGCCTTCAGCCGTTCATGTGCAGAACGTGATAAAGCTGGGTGTTTTTGCTGCTTCACAATGGGTTTTACATACCAAGTAGGCTATTGAAATAAATAATCCCTTTCCAACCCCTGAGAAATAGCGCAGTGCAATGCTATACTGGCTTGACATCAGCAGGGCTCAGTTTTGAGTCCCCAGTAGGGATGAACTTCAAAAGAAATTATTTTTAAAAAAGTTGCCATCCTGGAACGGTGTTCTGGTTTGCATAAAGTACAAGAACGATGATGGGTTGCCCCGAAAAGTAAGGGAACGTTGTACCCTTTAGTTCCCACCCACTTTGACCTCTGTTCAGGACTTGTCTAAAGTTAAAAAGAAGCCTTCTGCCACTGAAAACCGAAATTACATGGCGGGTGATCTTGCGAGTCACTGTGAGGGAAGGGAGAAGCTAAAATAACGGACTATTTGCATAGTCAGCAGGATTAGAGGTGGCAGATTGAGAAAAACGATGAACTCTTGCATTCAACTCAACATCGTGACTACTCTAAGGGCGGGCACCCTTCACAGATATTGTGTTTGGAGCCGATTGGAGGCGATAACCAGTCAAGCCATTCACAGACAATGGACCATCAGGTGGGCAGGACCAAGAATAACACAGTAGCCAATGAGACAAGTATGGAAAGCATGGACTCATTTGAAAAACTCAGTATTTGTAGGAATAGCCCAAAAATTCTTGCTTCCCTAAAAGTCCAAACTTAGAACCCTGAAGATATCAGGCAAGTGGGTTAGTGAGCCCTAACAAACCCACGCCCTCCACATTATGTCCCCTTCACATGATTCTAAAATCTCTAGCGAAACTGTATGAAAAAGGTGTGACTAAAAATGAGCAATTGGGGGTTACTCTTTCATCAGTAAATGATATCTGCAATCAGTTGCTGGCAGAAAAGAACAATCTCAAAGGTGATTTTGGGTCATCTTGCACAAAATGGAGGAAAAACCAACAGTACAACTCATACTGATTTTAAATAATATCATGGTGACCAAAGAAGAACTTGCACCCGAAATCACCTTTGAACAATGAAGGCGCAATCCCTCCCCGGTGCGGCAGTTTGTTGCTCCAATTCCCCTCTAATCTTCAACTTTTTGCCCCTCTGCTGAGATGAAAAGGAGCAAACCTATATGGAAGAGGACATGCAGAAAAAAAAGAAGAAAACAAGTATTTCTTTAAACAACATATGTCCCATTCTGAAGTACGAGTAAGAGAAGAAAAAATTAAACTTTTGTTGAAGATAGAGTGGGAAACTTGAATTTAGAGAAGACTGCAACAGCAAACAAAATAATCATAACATGTCCACCAGGAAAGAGACAAGAAGAAGAACACCAAACCAGCTTGTGGCAACCTTTGGGGTTTCAACCAAAATCGACTGGAGGATACGGCATGAAGTGAGATCAGCATTCCTGGTCAAAACAACATGGTTATACACTCTCTCGAAAATACACATGTTCACGAGGCATTGGAGCTTCTGGAAATTAAGGATATCAGCCACTCCGAGTCAGCATGCTCCGATACGAAAAAACATCAGATTTCTGGCATCATTAAATGTAAGTCTAAGGGGGGATTACAAAGCGAACAAGATGCTATGACACTTATACATTGGCCGAGGCAGTTGTCTACCTTAAAGACCATAAAGGTAATACTTTCCCAGGCCAACTGATTATGTGAGAGATTGTAATTGGTATGAGCTGCTCAATCGCTCACACGTTTTAGAGAACTTAACAACAAAAGACGCTTATCGTGTGGAAATTCTGAACACAGAAAACTTAAATGAGGTAAACATGCATTTTGCCTCATCAATAATTGTGAAGCTGCTACTGCAAAATGTAGAAAGTTTACGAGTTATGGGATTCAAAGGTTTTAGGTTAGCTGACTCTAAGGCAGTAATGCAACCCATCTATAATGGCAGTTCTTTAAGTTATAAACAAAATTAACTGCTTAAACGAGTGTACAAAAGACAATGTGGAAAGTAGGAAGGTCGAGGTTTGTGCTAACATGACATATTCAGGTGACATTCGTTTAGTGTTTTGGAAATGTTTACGTGAAATGCTGAACAAAAACACAATGGAACATTTCTACTAAGCAGTCTCAGTAGTTGCATGCTTTGTCTTGGAACTCAAGAGGACAAAATCAGTTGATTAATAATAATAATAATAATAATAATAATAATAATAATAATAATAATAATAATGTTAAAAATTGGAATCGCTCACACAATATTTTTCTCATTTAATCAACCCTTTTTCTATAGGAAGGGTTCATTGTTAATTCGAACATTGCATTTAAGGGACCCTTGTGTAGACATTAAAGAGGGGGGTTGGAGCAATGGTCATTAACATTTCCTACCAATCTCAGGAATTTATTGGGAGATCCCTGGGTAAATCTTTACTGGTAGTGGTTGTAAACTACAGGGGTGCTCACAACAGCAGGATAGAATTGAAAATAAATTAGCTATTGTTCTTGAAAAGTTAGTAGAGTTAGTTACAGGAAGACTGTTTTGTCTCTGAAAATGAAATACTATACTTGCCATCGCGACATGCGTTCTCATTTGTTAACTCTGGTTCATATGTAAAAAGTAATGGGATAACCTAGTCTAATAGAAATATCAGGTATTTGTTAAATACATTAAATCAATGTGTGTAGGGGTCTTGCACCCATTTCATAATTCTGAGGGGCCCATGATCATAGAACACTATGCAGATCTAATAAAAAATGGACCTACCACTTCAGTGTTATGTGTACTATTTAACATCTTAGTTGCTAAATTAAAGCCCATATATAAATGGGATCCACGTGTACACAGCAAGAAAAGACTACTTAGATATCTTATAGCTCAAGCCCAGTGCTTCAATCTAAAATTTGAAGAATATTTAATACTTAACAATGCTACAAGCTGCATACAAAAACTGGTTTAAAATGATGACACATTGGGAAAGACCAAAGAGATGGGAAGACATGCAATATTCTGCACCTAATACAGACAGACAATGTTTACGGAGTTTAAGTTGCAAGGAGAATGAAAAGCTCAAATTGGCTAAGCTTATTCCAATAATTAAAGAGAGATGGACTTCCCATATTAAGGCCCATTTTCAAACAGTTGCATGTGAGCAAGGCATCATGGTAAAAAGGAACATATTTTCAACTCAGATTTATGGATTATTCCCTGTTTATGGAAAAGCCCTTGTGATAATTAAAACCATGAAGGAGCACATGCCCCAGATCCTGATGACCTGCCCAATATTGCTATTTTTAACAAGCTAGAATTTTGGACTCTTTTCCTCAACCCTTTATTCATTAAGTTAGTAACTGGCAGACGAATTCTGAATTCTTTGCAGCTCTAATCATTTAAATTTTAGAAAGCGGGAACGTTAAGATCGACAGGCTTATAAAATGATAACATTACTGGATGGAGTTATTAAGATCTTTGCCACAATTATTTTGAAAGATTGAACAAATGTGCCACAGACGGCAATATTTTCCCCAAGAATCAAATCAGTTTTAGAACAATCTGTTGTACTTTACATAACCTGTTAGATTTTAACATTTTAACTAAGACAGGTTTGAAAAATGATTGTCCACCATTACATGTGGCCTTTATCGAATTTTTACTCTGCATTCAATACCACATGCCGGGAATGTCTATGGAACAAACTGTCTAGTGAGGGCATGGATTAAATCTGGTCAAATTGAATTGAAAGGTTACACGAAAACACAAAGCCCATGGCACATTTTATTGATAACATCTCAACTGGTAAAGGGCTCAAACAGGGTGGCATCATAACTCTATTTTTGTTTATGGCATATCTGAAAGAAAGCAAATGCTAGAGCTAAAATTGGGCCCCGGAAAATTAAAAAAACTCGATTTTGTTCTATTTCATCATTCCAATCTATGCCTCCAAGCTGCCTTACATTCCCTTTGTTAATATGTGATGGATTACCACCTAATTATTAATAATGCAAAAAAACAAAGTAATTATATTTTTCATTGAAAAATCCTATAATAAGTTTAAGTGAATGCTAAATGGTTCTCTTTTATTAGTGTTACCAAATACAGCTATCTGTGCTTAGAGGTTAAGAACTGTACCTCTTCTAAATAGGTGATGGATGCAAGAGTTAGCAGAGGGACTGCCTTGGCTGCGGGATTTAGAGGTTCAAATATAATGGGGGTTTCTCTTTAGCTCCTATCCTTACCCTGTATACAAAAAAGTACATGTCTTTTATTATATATGGTGTATAAAGTTTTTCCAGCCATCCTTTACCTTTTCTTAATAAATTGAAAGCAAAATGCTGCTGACTGGGCTTAGGGTTACCTCAGAGCGTTTCTCTGGCATAGTGAGATGTGACCTGGGCTTGGTCTCATTAAGTACAGCATTCAAAATATGAACGTAATAGAAGGGGATGATGAAAAGGTTACCCATAAGTTAAAACACACCATGATATTGGAAAACAATCTTAATTGTATTGATTTAATGAGTAACATCAAAACATTTTCTGAAAATTAACTTGACCACAACAAGGGAAGACACATTACATTTAAAGGCAAACAAAATCAGAAATAAAGATAATGTTGGGGCCAGAATCAAAATATTGATCATCTTGGAACATTTTAAAGACAAAGAACTACTTGAGCTATCTCTCAAACTATTTTTATATTTCTGAATGGGTTTTTTTCCAAAAATGTTCTAGTCAAGCCGCAATGCAACAAGAACCAATAAGTATTATAAACCAAAGGTCAAGCCCTACTCTGTTCACTCTCTCTCTAACCCACCTCTGTTGCCACGCCAATACCTCCTTTTTGGATGTGTCTAAAGTACTAGATACTTTGCTCTGCTTCCACAACTTGTGCATGGGTATGTAAGTAGACTATGCAGATGCATATAAAGTTGTTCATCCACTACCCCTACAACAACAGTGATTGTCTCCAATTCTGCTCCTCCTCCCTCCTTACTCCTGCCACACCACCAAAACTACCCAATGACATAAAACCCACCCACATTCAAGTCAGCCCCCAAATTCCATCTCCTAGACTGGGAAGAGGTGGCCACATTTTCCAAACGCGTTCTTAACTCCCTTTGATCCTGTTTCTGCAACCAGTGCTATACATATAATGACATTTCCATTAAAATACGTCTCTGTGTTCTCCTGTCTGTCCATTGTGTCCCCAGTTCGCTTTCAACCCTTCACTTTCCATTACCCTGTTTATTTTCGATTGATCAAACTGAAAGGCACCACATTGTGGGCCCACCTTGTCCACTGTATGTAACCCTGTATGAATTTGTTGTCGAATTACCACATTCCTTAATACACAAAAATACATTTGTATTAGGAAGATCATGTTGATTATTTTCAGCTGCAGCTATTAAATTGCATAGGAGGGAGACGCTGAGAAAAATGTTATGTCTGTGTCTCTCTCGTGTAGCGTGGACAACCCAAAAAATGTTCAAGGATGCTCTGTGAAAGGATAGTGTTCTAGAGACCATGGTTGAGACTCTAACCCGGGATATAGGCCGGTAGTAGAGACAACCCAGGACACCCCTTGTTTTTGCAAGGGTGCTCTGTGCCGTATGGAAACATGGCCATTGCATCACATAGTGTAGGTATAAATTAGCAGTGTAAATGCGTAAATCAGAACAGTAGAAGCACAGATGCCAAATGCATCTTGTCTTGATATAACAGTGTCTTCACCAGTAGCAGTCAGTCTATAGAGTTATTAGTTTTATAACTACAAGCTCCACTAAATAACCTTGCTCCACTTCTCAGTGTGTACTTAAAAGTGGACAAGATGTCTCTATCATCAGAGCTTGTGTGTTGGCTATGGCTAGGTGAATTGCCACAGCCCTTCTCAATGTAGATCATGTTCATTTTAATTAAGGTGAGAGTGGTGGCATTAGTGGTCAAGCTTCCACACACTCATTTTTGCACTTCCAGATCTTACAAGTCGTGTTTGGAAAACATTACGCATGTGGAGGAGTAGCTTTGTGTTTCTCTCCAATCTACATAGCTATGACATTGGCTCATTAAAGTTATGTTTAGATTCACAGATCACTGGATGTGGAACTTCCCATATCCTGCACCTTTACAGTATGTGCTGTTTATACTGGCTAATAATGCTCCTCTACACTGTACATTGATTCTCCAGGCTCATCAGAAGAAACAAACTGAAAATCCCCTCTTCTCTCCTTTCTACTCAGAGAAAGGGGAACCTCCTCATCCACTTCAATACCTGAGCATGTATTGCACTCTGTTGCAAAAATGGTTCTGTTGTTAGTGATATTGATGTCTTCGATTTACAAGACAAAATCCTGGGTTCTCGGCACATAGCAGTTTATATAACCCCTGATAAAATCCCCCTAGCCCAGAGGTGCAGAACATTTGCCCTGTGGGCCAAATGCAGCGCTGCAGTACATTATTCATGGCCCTCCATAAGTCACATAGGTCAGTGATGCATAGCCTAGGGTCAGTCACTCAGTCTCTGTCGTGTCAGGTGTTTGAATCATCTGTGGTCCAGCTGCTGTCTTCGCATCATGAAACATGCACTTTTACTTCTCTTTAAAAATATAATTTGAGTCCCATAATAAAAATATGTCAAAGCTTTAATGCCACTTGAAAACCCATGCCTTTTTTTGTAAACCCAAAATTACACACCTTCGCCCCTATGACCATCTCATTCCTATGACAGTCCAGGCCACTGTTGGGACTTGTGTGGTAAATTCAGCCCTGCAACGAAACCAGTTGAGCACCCCTACTCTAGCCCAATGTCTCTTCCTCCCCATAGCATGTTTAAATGTTCCATACATGTTGGCAGTCAAGATGGTTAACTTTCTTTTCAATGACAAGCAATATTATGTGCCTGTACATCACACAGGTGCTTACTAGGATTCTAAACTCTCTTACTAGTAGTCAGTTCCACTATATTACACCATGTGGGTTGTGCATTCATTTACAGACATTTAATGTACTCTCCTACCTCCAATTGATTCTAAGACATTTTCTTCACAAGTACTATTTTGTCTCAACACGAATCTTGTCCATTTTTATCTCATGCACCACAAATGGTTTGCACACACAATATTACCACTGAATGTATGCCTGGTGTCAGACAATCATGGGTACTTTTCTTCACAACTACTATTTTGTCTTATCTCATCTTGTCTCATCTTACCTTGCATTGCATATTTGCCACTAATATTTGTTCTGCCCACCAAAACAATTTGGCACACTGAAGGTACTTTCCTGCCCTCCAAACAATGGTCACTAAAAGAGGGCAAACTAAGTTACAGCCATTGAGTGTGCTCTCTGCCCACCCAAAGAAAATCTAAGATTTGCATCTTCCCCTTTAGTATCTTGTGTTGTCTCAAATCTTGCCAACTTGTTTTTTCCCACCCATTTAAACAAGTTGTCACACCCAGCAGAATCACTGCGTGTACTCAGCTGCCTTCCACTAAACTTAGGAATGAAAAAAAGATGGCACACTCTGCTACATGACTTAATGTGCTCTCCTTCCTACAATGAATTCTAGGACATGTTCTTCACAACATTAATTTCGTTTTGTAATACAGAAAATGGCACAGTGAGTTGCAGCCACTGAATATAATCTCTTCCTGCCTCCAAAGAGTTTTCACTTGCAACAAGTATTTTGTTCCATTACAAAACAAGGCAAAGCTATAGCCAATTAATGTAATATTCTGCCTGACACCAAAATATTCCAGGATTTTCTTGTCAGTCTCTAGGTACTGACAAACACTATGGCATGTGTGCATGTTATGAAAGTTACTCACTGGGATTCTCTCTTCAACTAGCACTAGTAATTTGTAGTAACACAGATATGGCCTGTCCTTTTTCAATTTTCTACCTCTCCATCAGTTAAATACTATTTTAAATATCCTTCAAAATAATCCTTATTGAAAAGTCTATTTCACTCTGAACTAAAACCTGTTTTGTTTTCTACCCATGCCTCAATTAAATTCTATTTAACTTTGCTACACCTACCACAACTCAATCTCTAACCCCTCCTTCAACTAAACCCTTTTCCCTCATCTGATTTACCCACCTCCAACCATTGGCAAGACTGATTCTGAAGCTAAATGACACATGCCTGTAGAAAACCCCTGCTCAAACCCTGGATAAAATTCAAGAAAACACATTTTTAACAAAATGCTTAATGTTCATTTTGGAATGTGGATGAATAGGTTCACACAGTTTGAACTGTTATGCCACACTTTAGATGGACAGATTCACTTCTCTGTTATGATTAAATAGATGCCATTGGAATAGCTATGGGCTTGCAGACATAAACATATGAAACCATAGGAGACCCTTTCATTTGACTGGTGGCTGTTTAGCCTGCTACAGCCTTTGCAATGACTCCTTCGTGTTGTCTTTACAGTTCTTCTTTACTCCATTAAGGGTTATTTTCTCCATTTCAACAGATTCTCTGCTGCAGCTTCCTTATGAGTATGAACTGGCCTAATTGGCTTGCATCTTGGGTGACCTGAAGAGTGAGCTTTAGCTGCTTCATCTAGATAATTATCTTTTCCATTTTTTCTTTTTTTTAAGAGTCATACAAAGACTATTGTTTATTCCCCTCTTTGTACACATAGCCTACCAGGTCATGTTCTACCTCTTCTACAACTTGCATTATTTCTTCTGGGAAAATCTCTCGAAAGTCTAACAGGCACCCAAATAGTTTTTTTAAAAAAAAATATTTTAATGGAACTACTACATGAAATCTCCTTTAACTATGATGCCTTACGATGCTCTGTATTTTCCATGTTCATGCTCATCTCTTCATACTTAATAAAACATGCATTTAGCTTTATTTAGATTTTGGGCCTCATTACACGGTAGGCGGTAAGGGTTTACCGGTACCAGTATTTTACCGGTACCGGTAAACCCTTACCGCCTTACTACGAGGTCCCTTTGCGGGTTGGGGAATTTAACACCTGCTTTTTGCAGGCATTAAAAACCAACCCACAAAGGGACCAGGGAGCTAATTACGGTACCGCAATTTGCGGTGCCGTAATTAGCGCCTTCCCCATTCCCATAGAGCCCTATGGGGCAAAAATGGGAATGGGGAAGGGCAATGGGGGAAGGGGGAATTACTGCCCCACCAACTTTGGAATAGGGCGGTAATTCCCCTTTCCACCAAGGCAGTGCCGGTATTTTACCGGCATGGACCAAGGTGCTAATAGCACCTTGGTCCACCGCCATCCGTGTAATGAGGCCCTTTCTTTCAATTCATCAGCTGCAGTTGTTCAGTCATGCCCTTGAATGACGTCTGACATCAATTCAGGAGATGTTTCTCTCTGTTCACTGAGTAGGCCACTTATGCCAATTAATAAGGTAATAAATCAGTGCGGAACAGGAGCTACCATCAATGTAATGATCCAATAATGAAGTACAAAGAAACAAATCAAGCACAGTCAAAGCCAATAGATTTGTCTTTGGTATAGGCATTGGAAAGTTGGTCTCTGGAGAAGAAAGGAAAGAGAGGCTTGTATGTAAAGAAGGGCAGCCATTGAAAGGTAGCTCAATTTACAGGGGTACCCGTTAAGTATACGGGAACCCCTAATCATGCTCACAACAGATTAAAGTTCACCCATCTAGGGAATTAAGGACAAGTGTCTTTATCTTGCAAGGATAACAAATGTAAGCTTTACAGAAAATGAGGATAGGGGGCAAAGAACTCCTCGACCAGCATTCTGTCCCTCTTGCTTGGCTGGCTCCTGCAGTCTGGAGCTAAGCAGGCGCCTTTTATACTGTTTGACTTGGTCACTGGATACTGGCATAGCTCATCCAAAACTGTCCTTCTTCCCATACAAGGGATGCTGCAGTCTTCCTTTTTGCATGGTCGGTTTTCCATTTCGAACAAACTACTTAGCATACTGCTGCCTATGCAAGAATACATTGTAGCTCCTGTTTATCATATTTTTCTATATTATAAACATTTATATATAAACATACCTTCCCGCCATAATCTCCATACTTCACTCAATATACTCATATTTTATCTGGTCCAGTAATTCTCCTTAAAATCTTGTTTTTCATAGTACTCTGTAAGTTGTGTATTGAGTCTTTAGTCTGCATGGGTTTTTGATGGACAGGAAACAGCTGCTCAGCCACTTCATGTGCTCTGCCAGAGCTAGCCGGGCACCACGGAATGTATTTTTAGCACAGGCGGCATTCATTTTGGCACATAGCTCTTTACCGTGCTTTGACATTTTAAAACTACATAGAAAAACATTTACAAGTGTATTCAGCTAATGGTTATTTTCATCTTATATTTAAATACTAACTATCTTCATTTAGTGGCTGACCACATCTGTGTGTGATTATTTTTGCATGAAAAGGGCTTTCTCAGTTCTATAGTGCTTAGAGAAGTCTTGCCTAATTGTAAAGCACTTGGGAGGGCAGGAAGGCACCAGCCAAGGTGCTAGCTCCTCCCCAACATTCCCCCCTTTCATTACTTCTACAGTAACAAACTCACCCCCACCTGACACATATACAATCCTGGAAATATTAGTTTGAGTTTCGCTATTTATTGTATGGCAAGGTGTTTTAGATCCCCCAATTGATACCATCATCTTTGCACTATTAGGGATTATCTGAACACAACATCGGAGACCCATTTGGTACGTGCAGAAGAGGACCAAGAAGAATACGATAACAGGAACCAGTATTTTTACTGCTGCCTCTAGCCATGACAGGACCCAATCAAAGGCAAGCAACGGCCAATCCATGTTTTGACATCAACCTTCTTTCTTCATTTGAACACCTAGATTGTGCACTAACTTGATGATGTGGGATAGTGTCCCATTCTCAGCTTCCTCTGGGGGTATAGAAGAGTAGCAGTTGCTTGTACCTCAGGAGCCAAAAAAGATGAAAAGAAAGTCTCTGTTGAGCTATAAAGCCAGTACTCATTAGGTATTCATCTGAGCAGTGCGGAACAATCTTTTGAACAGTTTGAGCTCTTCTTCATTCCCCGTCGTTGACATTGTCCTTTTTCTGGCAGTATACCAAATTCTTGTGTGATCTGCAAACTTCTTACTGCTTCGTTAGGCGCTAGAGTAGCTGTTGGCACATCGACAGGCATTTCTTTTCACCTTCAGGTGTTCTTCCAGGATTACTAGTAGCAGTGAGTGCAGGGTGGCCAGGGAACGCTTGCCCCTCAATGAAAGTGGGTGGTACAAGTAGGCTTGCTGCCCACAAACCCAGTAGTAATCCATCACTGATGCTGTAGCTTTTGACATATCAGGGATCACAAGAGTGTGGTTGCACTGTGTATTTGCGCCAAAAGAAACTGTTCCTTCATTGAGTCTATGGCTCTATGTATTCGCACTGGCTTCTTCATTGTTGCAATCCATGTCAGTCTAGTGATGTGTTGGGACCATATTTTTGCACAGATAGGGCCTCATTATGACCCAGGCGCTAAGTGTTTAACGGCGCCGTAAAAGGCTGCGGCGCCGTTAAGCACCTAGCGCCTAATTACGAGGTCCCTTTGCGGGACCCGACCTTAACGGCTGGTTTTACCATCCGTTAAAGTAGGGACCCGCAAAGGGACCTTGGTGCTAATTACGGTACCGCAATTTGCGGTACGGTAGTTAGCGCCTTCCCCATTCCCATTGAGCCCTATGGGGCAAAAATGGGAATGGGAAAGGGCCATGGCGGCATGGGGAATTACCGCCCCACCAACCTCGGAATGGGGTGGTAATTCCCCATGCCGCCATGGCCCTTCCCCATTCCCATTTTTGCCCCATAGGGCTCAATGGGAATGGGGAAGGCGCTAACTACCGCCCCACCAAACTCGGAATGGGGTGGTAATTCCCCATTCCGCCATGGCGGACTCCGGCATGGACCATGGTGCTAATAGCACCATGGTTTAGCGCCGGAGTCCTAATGAGGCCCATAGTCTCTATTTGGGATATTGCTTCTCCACTGTACTCGATCAGTCAATCTGCCAGGCACGTCACTGTGGTGCCGTGCCATTTGTCATTGACATGTCAATAACTTCCCAAGGAAAAATATGGTACTTGTAGACACTGGCAGTACTTTGTGTTGCCATTGCAGCTGGGTATAGATCAATGATCCTCAACTGCACGCTGTGTGCCTGGAATGTGCCCTTTATCCCCCATAGTGCAAGATGTACCAGGCATTGTGCCTCTGTAATTGGAACTGGATGTGGAACTAAAACCTTAGGAGCCCCTGATGCGTCCGGGATAAGTGCACATGTAACAGCTTTCATTGATTACGTTCCTTCCTGCAGTGCACATATCTGAGTACCAGCTATTAAATCTTTATAAATGCTGGATGTCAGAAATGGTGTCATAGTCCAATCCCTTATATACATCACATCATTCATACTTCCCGTTTCATTTGTCTAAGAAAACTTGGAGGGGTGCCGGCAAAAAGTGAGCCATATTGTATTTCTTTTTTATAGACATTCATTTTAGCATTTTTTCCAACTGTCCACCCCCCATTTATATGGGCACCCCATATAACAGACATACCTTCATCCACTCCAACAACCACAACCAGTGTCATATAAAACAATTTCATAATTTATATAATACATAGTTCCTAGAACACATTACTTTTGTCTTAATCTTATCCATACATACCAGAGAGGTTTGAACATGGTCAGGCATCCTTGCTTATTCCTGGAGAGGGGAAAAAAGGTTATCAAGAAAGAGAGAGAAAGAAAAAGAGAGAGAGAGACTGAGGGAGAGAGAGAGAGAGAGAGAGAGAAAGATAGATAGAAAGTGAGAGATAGAGAGAGAGAGAAAGAGAGAGAGAAAGGAGAGAAGGGAGAGACGGGAGAGAGGGGAAACAAGAGAGTGAAGGGAAAGAGGGAGAGGGAAAGGGAGAGGGGGAGGGAGGGAGATAGAGAAACCCTTTTTCCACCAGGGCCGACCGGGTTCTCGACCTTCAAAAAATCAAGAAAATCAAAAAATTGAAAGAAGATCAAAAAGAAAAAAAAAACAATAAAAAATGAAAAACAGAAAAAAGAAAGGAATGAAAAAAGACAAAAGAAAAAATCTGGCGTGTGCCACTGCACACCACCCGGGCATGGATCCTTTAAAAAAAAAGAAATTCTTCTTTAGCTGTGTCATCACTTTGTTGATTGAGCTTTTCCTTGTCTCAGGTGCTCTTTGGACATCCGAGAGGTGCACCCAATATCTAACTCCTTCATACAGACGGTGAGAGGAGTACAGAAGACCACCTCATATGGACCTTCAAACCTGGGGCTGATCAGTTCCCCAGGTAATAATGGTCCAGTTGTAATATGGGCAATGCTGTGTATGAAACCATGGTTACGCTTTCTACAGGGGTGGTCACTATTTCTCCCCCCTTTACCGCATGCCACTACCACCCCTGTGTGTCTCCGTCCCATCCCCTAATTAATTATTTATGACCCATCAACATATAATATATCTCCTTCCATCAATGCATGAGCAGTTCATCAGAGTGAGAAAATAAATAAAACTCCTGTATATAATCCGGAGTTGCTAAAACACCGGCTGTGCAAATAGCTTCTTTTAAGTCCTCCATCCTTCCCTGAGACTTTGTAACAGTGGCCTTGTGTTGTCTGCATAGTCTAGGATACATGTCCTACAATAATTACATAAGCCCAAAAAACTGCTACATTTCCTTCACAGTACTGGGCCTAGGGGTGGCACGTACTGCTGCCACCCTATCTGGTAATATTGTTTCCTGTTTGCAAAAATATTTTGTCCAGTACCTCCTGTTGGCAGTATTGTAGCTTCTTTTTATCTGCTGTGTACCCTTTGTGAGCCAGCAATTGCAATAATGCTACAGAATCCCTCCTGCACTGATGTTCATTTTCATTACATTCCAACCTATCATCCACATACTGGATGATTGTGCTAAGCACCTGACTTCAATGTAATCTGTACTGGGGTCACATCTCTCAGTAACCCAACATTACGTGGATTAACAGTCCCTAATTGTGCTGGCACATATCACATGTCCTCCTCAAAAAATAAAAACATCTGAGTCACCACTGTCATCAGGGGGCACTAGGCCTCCCTATACTGCACCATGATATCACAGGGGATGCAGACTTCCAAAAGAATCTCCCCATTTTGCTCACTGTCCTCAAATAACTCCTCATCAGTCATTTACTTTAATTGTAATATCAAATCTATACATAATACTGTAGCCACTTGTATCCAACATCATCTGTTCCAATCAGGACCACTCGTTTGTCTGACACTACTAGTTCTTGAAAATGTAATGACAATATTGTCCTTGCCACCATCTCGTTTGACACCAGGGGTTGGGAAATAAAAACAGTGGGCCATCGTCAACATGTCACAATTTGAGGCACTGCTTTTACTAATACCTTCAATACCATAGAAAAATATATATCGGGGACAACAGGAACCCCATGTACTACTTACCCCCTTTCTATTGCATTGATTATAACTACCATTGCTTGAGATACACACATCCCTGGAGTGGAACACACTACCCCTGGATCTGTGAATTATATAATTAGATTTAGTTTACTGAGCAGATCCCTTCCCAATAGGTTCACTGGGGAACTCTCTGAATATGATTATGATTGGTAATTTTTAATGCACTTAATACCCAGAGGGTTCTAAGCGCGGACCTGGGGATCGAACATGTGTTGCTCCGAGTGGTCTTGCTTCCAAGGTGAGCGTGTTGCCTCTGAGCTATCCTCCAGAGACAGGGGGAGTCAAGGGGGCTCATGCTACCTCCCATTCCACTTTTATATCCAGCTCCTCCATGCATGGAATTGTAGAAATAGCCCCAGAGAGTCCATGCGTCTAAAGAGTTTTACCTGATAATGGAACGTCCCCTCCCAGATTTGGTTGCACCTGAATTTAAAATAAATATAAATTGCCTGTTTCCTATTTCCTCCTCCACCAGGGGCTCCTCGTCAGGGTGTGCAGTTATTAATAGGATTGGACATGCGAGTGCTCTCTGTGGACTGTCCTAATCAGAATATGTATTTGCCCCATGCAATGAAAAAGGGCCGCCCCCGCCATTGCAACTCCTTGGAATGGGGTGCATGTTCCCCCTGCCATCCTTTTAAACTGTGTTCCCTCACCCTGCTGTAATTGTTGCCCACATTGCCCTTGCCTGTCAGCCACATAAGGGAACTGATTTTGAACACCTAGCCCAAATTTCTGTTGTCCCATTCCTTGAGACCCTTGGAATCCTGCCCTGGAGGTGATGGCCCATAATTAAATCTCATCCCAGGCCTGTTCCTGCACCCCTTGCAAAATGCCCCTATTTCCCACAATGCCAGCACTGTGATGTCCCCAATACTCCTCCCAGTGCCCTATCCTCCCAAAGCCTCCTGCTCTTGCTCCTCCAAATCCTCTTTTTCCCATAGTGTTCCTTCATACTGCCACTGTGGGTTGGGGTACTGTCCCCTCCAACCCCATTGCCCCTGTCCTCCTTCACCCCATAACTGCAAATGTGGAATTCTGAATTTGTTGAGTGTCTCCTGTCCTTTCCTCCTGAAACTGTGCCGTCCCTGGTGCTTAGATGACAACCTTATTTAGTTTCTTTTCCACTGGTTCTGCATCGTCGGTTTGCCGCTTCTGGGATGTCTCCCTGTCCTGCTCCTTGATTCTCTTACAATGGTGGACTATCATACTTTGTATCACTGCCCACCCTTTGCTTCAATTCCCACAATATTATCTAGTGCCTTCTGGACCTCTTTTGGAAATCCCCTCTTTACAATAAAAAAGGAAAATGGTACTGTCTCAACTCTCCACATTTCCTGTAACTTAAGAAGAAACCTAATTGGGTCCTCATTGTCCCCCAGTGTGCACACCATTTAAGAATGTAAGTCAGGGGTATCTGGATACATCCTTCGTAGGGCATCTCATACCCTTGCCCTTAACCCATCAAAGGCTGCTCCATCATCTTCATTATCTGCAAGACTTATCCCAGAGTACCCCGCACTTGACCATATGTCCCAAGCCTGGTCCCCAACTACGATGACCAGTAAACTCTTAAAATCTCCTAGTGCCAAGGCTACCATTGCTGTTTGTTTTTCAAATTCATAGATTCATTTGCTAGTTCCGGCTATAAGCTGGGGGAAGCTTAATCAAATTATTTTTGTCCACTTGAGTCCATGGCACATACTGTGTTATCCCTACTCCTTTATGTATTAGAGGCATCTGCATATCTATTTTGTTTTCTACCCCTTTTTTCTTCTGATCTTGTACTAGCACCATTAAATCTGGTCTATTTCCTGGTCTGTCCCTCCTCACTGCCTCTTGTGGCAGGGATGGGTTCTAGCCACCTCCTTTCCTTGATCTCCTTCTTGCCCTGCCTCTTCATTATTTCTACCACCTTGATCTTCCCCTCCATTATCCCTTGCTTGTTCCACTTCTTGCCCCAGGACCGTCCGTACCCTCTGCCTATCATCTTTTTCAACAAAAACATTTCTTATTGTGCCAGGGTTGAATCTAAACATAAAATCTCCTGAATTCCATTCCCATATTTTCTGCACTGGTACCCTTATTTCTGGTTATACTGCTTCAGGTTCTTGTAACCTGATCAACCTTTCCTGCAATGCTGTTAGCTTGTTGTTTTTGTCTACTAGTGGGCCCTCTTGGTACACCAATGCTACGGGTATATCAGCACTTGTGGATGGGTTACATGGAGGTGCAAAAGCTCTTGAGTTCCCCACCCCTAGTTGATAATCTTTATAATCCTGTTGATACTCTTTCTACCACTGGAGTCTTATAGACTGGGTTTGTATACCCTACTGCAGGTTTAGGCGTTACAGGTTATATCCCTTACATTGGATCTCTTTTTCATCTTCCTGATCTTCCATATCCTAGGATGTTTCTTTTATGGGAGCCCTGCTCTGGCCTGGAGCTGGACATCCCCCCTTCCTTTGTTTCTACTATCGATTGTTTATTTATTCTGTCACAATACAGTGGCAGAACCCTATGCATGTGTTTTATTGGCTTTTCTTCCACCATATTGTTGCAATCGTCCCTAATATTTTACTTAGACCCTATTGCATGCTTCAGCTTTGTACACACAAATACAGATCAACCCACTTTTTCCCCACCCCCCTTATACTTTCACCACTTTGATTTCACACTTTTTCCACTTGGATTTCACACATACACACACACACCACGACTCACCCACCTTCCTTTCTTTTTTACCACAAAAGACATCAAGACAAAATATACAAAAAATAATAGACTAAACTCTGTTTTTTCTTATATCCTTTGTAATACCACCTATTGCTTGTGTCATCATAAATGAATAATGTGTGGCACTACCTTCTCAACCTGTTATGGTTGAGCCTCCCTTACCTCCTAGTCCTTATAAGCTGGGGCTCCCTTTCATCTCAGTCGTTTATACTCTGCGGTTCCCTTTCATCTCAGTCTTGTACACGCTGAGGTTCCCTTTTCCATTATAAAGAGTAGATAAACAGAAATACTTGACAATTTCAATACATAACCCACCTCATATCCACACTACTCCTTAACACATCACCCGAAATCCTATTCTATCATACATCACCAAAATGTCCTATTCCATAATGCATCACCAAAAAGTCCTATTCCATAATACATCACCAAAAGTGCTATTCCATCTATTCCATTGACCTCATATATCATTCACATCACCATACTATTATTCACATTGTCAAATTGTACATCCATGTTCCCATGTTGCTATCACTTACAAGAGTATATTCATATGGGCGTGCTTCACTTGAGTTTTCCTCTGTCACGAAGTCCCCATGCTGGCCTGTCTTCCTGGTGCCATGTCCTGCTTTAGTGAGCGGAGAGGATTTCTTTTAAAATGGCTTCTACTAAAACTGCTCAGGAAACATGTGTTTTTTATTTAGGGGACCGGTCACTATAGTTGGACATGGCTGACTGGCCAGTGGCTTCGCAAATAAACTAAGATCACGTTGGGGTCACCACTGAAAGGTAGCCCAATTTACAGGGGTACCACTTAAGTATACTGGTACCCATAATCATGCTCATACTAGATTAAAGTTCACCCCTCTATGGAATTAAGGCCAAGAGTCTTTATCTTGCAAGGATAACAAATTACATTTTTACAGAAAATTAGGATGGGGGGGGGCAAAGAAGTCTGCTCCCCAGCCAGCATTCTGTCTCTCTTCTGTGGCTGGCTACTGCAGACTGATGCTAAGCAGGCATCTCATATACTCTTTGACTTGGTCACTGGATACTGGCATAGCTCATCCCAAACTGTCCTTCCTCCCATACAAGGGTTGGTACAGTCTTCATTCTTACATGGCCTGGTTTCCATTTAGAACAGACTACTAACTATGTCATAATACATTGTAGCTCCTGTTTATCATATTTTGCTATATTATAAACATTTATATATAAACACACCTTCCCACCATACTCTCCACACTTCACACAATATACTCATATTTAATCTGGATCAGAAATTCTCCATAAAATCATGTTTTTCATTGTACTCTGTAGGTCATGCATTGAGTCTTTAGTCTGCATGGGTTTTTGATGGACAGAAAACAGCTGGTCAGCCATTTTGTGTGCTCTGCCAAAGCTAGCCAGGCACCATGCAATGCCTGTAGTCTATTTTTAGCACAGGCTGCATTCCTTTTGACACAAAGCTCTTTACCGTGCTTTGAGATTTTAAAATTACATAGAATAACATTTACAAGTGTATTCAGCTGATGGTTATATTTAAATACTAACTATCTTCATTTAGTGGCTGTCCATGTCTGTGTTTGATTATATTTGCAAGAAAAAGGCTTTCGCAGTGCTATAGTGCTTAGAGAAGTCTTGCCTAATTGTAAAGCGCTTGGGGTGTGCAGGAAGGTGCTAGCCAAGGTGCCAGCTCCTCCCCAACACCATGAATGAGGAATAGAGGGTTAGATGAGTGAGAAAAGGTGTGGCTCCTTTGCTGGTGTGTGTTAATTTACAGACAATGGGAAGCAGAGTAGTAAAGTGCATAGGGGTAGACAAACGTCACAACTGAAAATGTCCTCGTAGCAGTGCAAGAGTTGTACAAAAACCAGATAGCAACTAGATCCAGTAGAAACCATTTGGCAAAGGTTAAGTGGAATCTTTACTAGGATATTCTGCCTTTAAGTAAAAAGGCTGAGAGAGCAGTAGCTGGTTACTATCTATGAAAAATAGCTCAAGTGTTTCTAGGCCAGCAGTGAGTGACACATGCTATTGTAACCTTTAAATGGCATGTAATAAATGGTTTCTACTCGACCCAGTTGTAGTGTATAGGTTTTCAGACTGTATTCTATCTATCTATCTATCTATCTATCTATCTATCTATCTATCTATCTATCTATCTATCTATCTATCTGTCTGTCTACTTATCTATTGACATACAAACAATCGCAAAATAAGGTATGAATACTCCGTCCAAAAGTACAAAAAGTAGCATCTACCGAAGTCAGAAGATGAGAATTCCAGCATTAATGTACACTCTGTGCAAACTATATATTTTCTTAACACTAATTATGTCACAAACAAAATTGAAACCTTAACTACAATGCTAACTTTAACTACAGTATAGACTGATGAAAGCAACCTAATATCGCGAAGAGGTTTTGTTAAGTAGTGGGATACTGTGAGATTTAATTTGTAGTGTGATATACTTTATATTAGGGAAATACTTCATTTGGATGGAGCATCTGTACTTTAACATTGACTTTCCAAAGGTTTGAAGATCTGACTTTGTGAACCTTTTAAATGAGTGGCTTTACCTTAAAGTTGACATTACCAACATTTGTAAACGTTTACTTTTTACCGTTTGAAATGTGTGTTTTGCAGTAATCTTGGCATTCCCAACAAATGTAAACTTCACCTGTGTACAGGTAACTTCAAATGTGTTTTAAAAACATTTATTTTATTTATTTGTGATGGTCGGTTGATTGCATGTACAGTAAATGCTTAGTTTACTAAGTTAACATGCACTTTATTAACTGCTATCATCTATTAATTAGACCCTTGATTGCCAGAAGTAGTAACTGTTCAGATGAGGCAATGCCAGAGAGCAAATTATTGGAGATAGATAACAGAGCAAACAAGTCAAGAGGCCTGGTTACATCACTGCTTTGCTTTTCTTTCTGACCAGAAAATTGAGTTTTTGCTGTATTTGTGTGTTTCTGTGTCTGTGTGTGATATACTTTGTGTGTGCTAGTTGTGGTGAACTAACAGATGAGGTGAAGCTTAATGTAAGGTTCAACTGCGTTTTCTTTGTAAAACTAAGCAACATGTTAGCAGAAACACCTACACGGACTAAACTATAACAAATAGAGTAATCTCTATGGGAATTGGTTCCTGAAAAACAGAATCGGGAATGCATAACCAATTTGAAAGCAGGGTGTCTCTATCATATAGGATACTTTAGGCACAACACTGCTTCACAGATATAGCGCCCAGACACGTTTTTAATCATCTTACAGCCTTAGGAATAAACAGACAAGCTGCTTCTTGTCTCTGCTCAATGTTTCAGGGCCATAGCACCCAGATACTTCTTGCATACAGTTCCTCATGATAGTGGAGTATTGTTGTAGCCACTAATTGTAACCCACACCAGACTTCTTCCTATTCCATGGCTATATTGCCCCAATTCACTGTGAGGGTTATGATTCATTTCCACGTCGCGAAAAGGTATCTCTCTCTCTCTCTCTCTCTCTCTCTCTCTCTCTCTCTCTCTCTCTCTCTCTCTACCTCTCTCTCTCTCTCTCTCTCTCTCTCCCTGTCTCTCTCTCTCTCTCTATTTTTTTTTCTCTCTATCTCTCGCTCTCTCTCTTTTTCTCTCTCTCTCTCTCCAGTCCTCCTAATCATAGCCTTTCCCACTATACATGCTAACTTTACACTAAAGATCATGTGGCCCTTCTGACAAGGAAGCACATGGTTCTTTACTTTTAGGTGTATAGTGGCCTTCTGATTTATAGGGATACGGTTCCCTTCAACATCATTGTAGCGGTGTGTAAAGCAGTGCATCTGGTGTTACTGGTGACCTACTGCTGCTGTTGCAAACTATTTCTCTGTGCAGCCTACAGAGTCTGTTTTCGCTTCCATTGGTATGTGGACTTACAAACACAGCACACCGGCACGAAGCGTGGCACGGTGTGTGAAGTAGTGTGTCTGGTATCCCGTGTCTGTTGTATGCACTGCATTGACACCTGGAAAAGCTGGAAGCTGTTGAATCAAGAACGATATCCTGAGTAAGTGCTTCCACCCCGCTTACTTAAAGTAACAGCAGTAGAACTCGGACCAAAGAAGCTGTGTTGACTTTTCCCCTCCTTTGCTTATTTACCTGTGTTTGGGGAGTTAGCTGCTCTTCTTGGAAACTTGGAAGTTGGGACTCGTAGCCAGGAGAGTGACTCTGGGCTCGTCTAGTGAGCTCTCCTGTGGATAATAGCGACCTAGTGGCTACATTTTGCCAGTTATACACCGGGCTAACGAAGAACTTGCTGGGCATTACTGGTGTTGCATTTGGGGAGTGACTGTTGGCGCTGGCCTTTGAGCTTCCCTGTGAGTGTCTGAAAATCGCAGTGCTCTGTTTTGAGTGTCTTTCATTCTGATAACCAGCAAATAACTGTACTATACGGAGGGTCCTGATGGGGAAGGGACTGCAGGCTTCTTCTTTTGAGCCCCCTGGCGGTTGTTATTTGACCCGTGTTGACTGCTGGATTTTCCTCTTTGAGCTGTCGTATAGGGGTATTGTTGAAAGTGGGGTGATTGTTGGGTTTGCTTTTTTTCTTGGGAGTCCCTTTTAGGAGAACTGCAGAACAGTGCTATATGTTGTGTTTTGTACACAGATTCGAGATGCGGTTCATGGGACAATTTTAATTGGTTTTGAAACCACTTGCACATTTACCTTTTAAACCAATGGGAAACTGTGATACTATTACTTGTCGGTTTTCATAAAAGTAAGGAACCGGAAAGAATTGTAGTAACTCTGTAAATCTTACCATTTTTGTTAATTTAACAGCAATTGAACCCAATTTAGTGTATTTTAGACTTTGTTACCTTAGACATGTTTTAAATAAATGTTACAGTAATTGTTTAGAATCCATATATCTGGTCAATATAAATGTATGATTTAGTGATTCTTAATTGAGATTCTTTTCATCTGGTTGGAGGATTACCCCTACCCCAAGCTGGTAATCTGTGTGAAGTTATTTTTTTTCGCTCCCCTCCCCACAGCCCTTGTGCACTACTCTTGTCCAGAATGCTGTGAAAGGGCCTAAGGAGCCAATTAAATATTGATGATACAACTGATGGCATAAAAGATATTGCATTTCATGATAATGTAACTGATGCCGTAAAAGATATATCATCAAATGATTCTATCACTACTCTGCATACGGTTAATAACTCTATAGAAACTGTTCAAAAGACAGCTTTGTATTCCCAAGTTGATCAGGCAATTGGTAACTCTTGCCTCTCTCGGTAAGAGGATGGTATAGCTGTAGCCCAAATTCACACTGTTGAACCCAGGTTACTATTGTGTATGCCTCATCTTTCCATCCGGAGGAGGCTGCTGCCGATCGGAAGCCATTGGCCTTCCCTGAGGCTGTTGGCCACACTGACAACACCAGCGTACATAAATTGGAGGTGGAAACCCCCATCGACCTACAGGAAGATCGATTGGTGGCAGTGCTTACCCATAATCTGGGAAGGAGGCTTGTAATCGGATGGGACTACCCTTACTTGAGGAGGATGGTATTGCTTCAGGCCATTGCTATATGAAAGAGGTCAATATTACTATTTTATGAAGGTAAGAACCTTCATAAAAAATGGAAACATCTTACACTCTTTAAAGGCAACGGTTGGAGGTCTACTCCTTCCCAGGAGGAGGTTTATGCTACTCCAAAGTTACGTAATGTGGGGAAAAAAACGAAACAAAATCTAAAGAAAGCTCCTCCTTTTTGACCCATTGCAGGACAACAAAGATGAACTATGTTGGGAAAAAACCTGCACTAGCACTGAAATCAAATATATTATCCCTGTTAGAGGGACAGCGAGATTTGACCATGCTTTGATGGTTGAGGTAGCAAGGAAGTTGGGCGAAATTTGCAGCAATGACATTTGTGATAATGAACTCCATGATTTTAGTATTATAGAGTTTGCTGACCTTGCTGTGAAGGGAAATCTAAACAATAACTTTGATTCCCTTTTCCATACTGTGGCACAGCAGACATGTGATGCCTCACATGCAGGGTCTCCTACGAAGTTGACAAATTTCATAGAGGAATACATAGAAAATCAGAACTGGCTTAGAGAAAGGCGTCTCCTCCCGGAAGCCAACGGAGACCTCTTAGAAGATGCCCCAATCCATCATACCTTAAGGGAAGCAGACGATAGAATCCTGCTAACACAGCACACTGTATCAACTCCTAATATGGTTCTCAGCTCTTTTATGAACATCTATGATAATATATCGGCTGAAGTTAGAACACACTCCAAACTTCTGGCAGAAATGTATAACAGACTGGAGAGTATTGAAAAAAGCTTTGGGTTGGTTTTGCAACACAGTTTACCTATGCGGATTGAGAATCTCTCTAGGGAAATTCCAGAGCAAGCTTATAAAAGATCTGAAGAACCAAATAAGTCTGATGCGTCAGTAACACCCAACCATTCAGTGGCTGCTACAGTTCCCGATGTGGCTGGGCTGGAGACCACTTTGGTCATGGAAGTTGAATGTATTGCTGGCACTGAGGCTAAACTCAGTCCCCCGACTGGTAGACCGGTCTCAGAGCTAGGTGTCGCTAACACTGAAACTAATATTAAAGATCTAACGATAGAGGAGATCCCCAAGAAAGGTGAGGTGCCCAGTAATAATGGAAAAGAACTCCAGGCCAGGAAATCAAAAAATGTCAAAAATGTTAAAAAGCGGAACTACACTTCACGTAATAATCTTCAGAATCTTACTATTCCATCAACCATGTGTAAAAAAGGAAATGGGGGAAAGGCTCCCTCAAAGTGATGACATTAGTACAAGAGGAAAGTGTTGAAGATAGAACACTGGTTCAAGAGGAACGTTTTGAGGAAAGAGTAGCCAAGCTTGGAGATGGGCCATTCTCTGATGGGGAGAGGATACTGGAATTGCACAAAATGAATACAGATAAGGGGGCACACTCCTTAAGTGTGCAAATTGGTATCCAGACTGACGCTCTGGCGACTACATGGGTAATACCCGATGATGCCACAAGAACTGGTTCTGGAACCAATTTAGAGGAACTGGCAGCGGGTGGAAATATTATTTTAGCTGACCATGGGGCCACTTTGGTTGGGGAGTCAAAAATAATTAAATACCAATACATGGATCTGCCTATTTAGACATGCTGCCGCTTTGGCAGAGAAGGAATCATCTAGAAATGTTACCACTTTGGTGGAGAAGGATCCTACAATGATTAATAGCAAAACAGCTAAGCGATTGTTCAAAACAATGCTCCCTAATATGCCCCACTTGGTGCCTAATCTACCAATACATGAGGTTAAGGCCTTTGTGCAATTCCCGGATCAGGCTAAACTACCGGGAGATATGTATGTGCCAAATGTTATACAGAATTTTGCGTCCCAAGATTGCCTCAAAGATCCCTTTTGCTATCAAGAGAGGAAACCCCAGGGTCTGGGAAGGATGGGCTCCAATAGCATCTTGATGGGGACAAAGGAAATTGAAGAGCTAACCCTCTCTATGTATGGTATTAGTTGCAGTTTTAGGGGGTTACTTGAGGATACTAATGACAATTTCAGAAGGGAACCCAACTTTACTAAAACCATACAAATGAGGAGACTTTGGGGCTCCAATATGCCAGTCTGCCTCAATCAGGGAAACGTCCTCAAAATATTTTCAGAAATCCTGAAGATGGGTCTTCTATCTTCGTTTGAGCTTGATAGGATCCAGTTCCCAGAAGGAGATCGATGGGAGATATGTAACCTCTATTTCAGCTCCCAGTTGGTAATGAGAGACACAAGGGGGTTGTCCTGATGTATGTGATACAGGGTTTACTCTATAATTTCTGTAAACACAATGTTATTCTGTCATGTTGAACACACTCCAACTAATGCTGTGTGCAGTGAAATTCAAGTGACTAAATAGTCAGACACTAATATTCAGCAAAAACAGCATTTAATTGATTAGCTACTTCATTTGCTTATTTGGGAATACATACTTCTGTATCATTTTCTTATTTTCTTATTTCTTCACTTTTCTCACATGTTATTTCATCATAAAAACGTTTTTTGACTATTTTATATATTTACACAATGGTGCAGTGAAAGTTGTGTGCAATCACCAGCTATAGTGACTTGTGATATAACATATATCTACATTTCACCCGTAAAAAGCAACTAATAGTATCATGCTAAATTGCAATGCCAGGCAAGAGGGTGACCTAATACACGGTCTACGTCTTGATGTAAATCAACCAGTTCGTATGAATTTATGGGGACAGTGATGGCATTATAAAATGCGCTGTCCTGAGACGTTTCGGCAGGATGCCTTCTTCTTGGGCCTGGAGTAGGTCTCCCTATAAGTGGGACATGAAATAAGTGAGGGATTCTATTAGTGCCTGGTGATGATGTTTGAAATGCTATACATGACATAAAAAATACCATAATAATGGCACACCTAAAAGAACTGTAAACAGGGCACAAAGTATACTGACCTTTTAGGTATTGCACGTGGTATATCCTTGGGCTGTGCCATGCACGTATAAGACGTTGGGATTGTGGGAATCAAAGGTTCTCCAAAACCACAAATTCTGTGAGATAAAGAAATGCACAAGTACTTGGTTTGTGCCGACACCATGTGTATGTAAATTGTGTGAAATATGGATTTAAATGCCCATGTTAACTGGCAGAAGGAATTCATACCTTACTAGGCGGACGTGACTTGCTGGCTTGTCTTTCAACCATGCGAGGTGAGTTTCATCATGGTAACGGCTCATTCAATTAGAAATCCCAGTTGGTAATGAACCTTGTCAGGGGTGAATCTAACACTCTACGACAACTGGGGTTTGAGGTTAAAATTGTGGAGATTGAGAGAAAAACGTATTAGGTGTACAGAAACCTTAACTATGATGGGAATCTGAAGGGTGTATTTCAGCCTGATAGATATAGTTTGTGGCAAGGGAGGCAACAGCTTAGAGGCTATAATTTACAGAAACAAGATTGGGCCAACATTACAGCCACTCTGTGTAAATGATTGCCTCTCGATAAATACTGTTTTTAATGGGTTGAAAGAGAAGGAAATACACCTGAAGTTGATGTCTTGGAAAACTGGGGGGAACTCACATTTGTTATAAAACCCCTAAACTGTCACCATGCTAAAAGATAACAACTGTATTCTTCTACAAGAAATATGGCATTTAGTGTTCCTATTTATTGACGGCTATGAGATTTATTCCCAACTTGCTAAATATAATAAGGGAAGGAGACCATTGGTGGGCCTTGTGATAGCAATCAAGCGTACCTTAGGTCTATCGGCTAGGACAGTCCCTAAACTTCCACTGGGGATCCTTGCCACCGTAGCCTCCTATCCGTGTTGGACTGTTTGAAATTCTCCTGATTTTTGTCTACTGGCATAAGGGAATTGCTGAATTGTGGGAATTCCTGGAAATAGTAACTAATCTAATCCAGACCTGGCAATGTGAAATTCAAAATGGCAGAGTATTTCTGGCAGGTGATCTCAATTCGGATTGCTGTTTATCATATGATGAATCTTATACTGTCCTGGGCGATGATCTGCCAGTCAGGACCAATGGAAGGGGCATGTTAAATTGGGTCAAAATGTGGGACCACTCACTTGAGTCAGTGACCTTGGTTTGCTTGAACAGAGAATTGGTTGCCGCAAACTCTAAAATTCAGACCTGGCACTGAGGAGATAGTTTCTCAACCATAGATTACATATTTACGGATATCCTCTCTTCCAATATGAACACAGGTGTTAAGATCTTTCCCAACCTGTGTAGTGACCATCATGCCCTGAAAGTTGAATGTATGATATGTATTAACAAGTAATTTAAAGGGGACTTGGTTCATCTGAGAACCGTGGGACAGGCTAAAGGGATTAGATGAACCCCCATGAATATAGGGGCCCGCAAAAAGGAATTAACTAATGTTATGAGCACCAGTTCTTTGGAATGAAAACTCCACCCTGATTTGAGGCTATGGTGTTGCTAACCATAAACACAGACACACCTTCGATCAGAAGCTTGCCTCTGAGAAAACCTCCATGCACCGTGCTTTGAGATCGATTTGTTGCTCTGGTTGGGTTCAACCATTAAAAAATATCAGAATTAAATCAATAAAAAAAGTACGAAAATTACTGCGGATCAAGAAGGGCAATAATGATGCAACAGGATGCTGAAATTATGCTGTGTACTCTTGTGAAAAGAGACCTAAGAGCATTTTGGGCACTGATTAATGCCCAAGACCTCACGGTAATTGTCAGCCAACTGAATGCCATCTCAGAAGCTCAATGGGTTGACTTCTTTTCTGATCTCTATGGGGGTTTGATAGATAACCTTAGTGACTTGCATCCTAACAGCATTGAAGATTAGCAGCCCATCATCAAATATGAAGAGGTGTTGATGCTTATAAAAAAAGCGAAATCCTCTCGGGTGGCAGGACCTAATGGCCTGGCTAATATCACCCTAATACCTGGGCACAGATACTGACTTTGCTATTTAAGAACATTGTAAAAGCTGTGCAACTCTGAGTACCTGGAAAATTTCCTACATAGTTCCAATTTTTAAACACAGGGAGAGAGATCAGGCAAGAAACTATAGACCCATTGCATTAATCAATGCTGACTGTAAAATGTTTGCCTCCATTTTGCTATCACATCTGATAGAGTGGATGTCCTGATCCCATTGATTAAACAAACTCCAGACAGGGTTTAGAGTAGGTCACTCCAGGAATCTGAATGGATTGGTAATGAGGGCACTTCAGGAAAATGCATGGGGAAGATATAGTGGAGGAATTTACATAGCGTCAATAGACCTTTCGACAGCTTTTGACTGTGTCATCCGGAACCGCTTATGAGCTAAACTGGCAAAATGGTGTCTCCCAGCAGGCCTTTTGAGACTAATTATTGCCCTTTATGACAATGCAGGAATTAGTCTTAGGCTTAACCTGGAGGGGAATCTGTCTCGTAGGAACAAAACCAGAGTAGTTTTGAGACAGGGATGTTCGCTTGCCCTATGTCTTTTTAATTTATATCTATCTGACATCGGAGAGTTCTTGGAACACGTGAGCTGGGTAACGCCGAAATTGGTGGAACTACATATCCCCTGGCTGGCATATGCAGATGACTTCCTGCTTCCCGACCGCACTAAGGTGGGCCACCAACCGCCTGATCAATACATTGTCTGAGTTTGTGGCAGAGATTGCAATGATCGTCAATCCCAAGAAGACCTGCATTTTGGTGATGGCAAAAGGCTGTGAAAGGAAAAGGCAGGGTTGAAGTATGAAAGCGTGCCTATAGAGTGTACTCCGAATGTTCTATATCTAAGTTTCCCTTTAATGGCACAGCCTTCGGGATATGGACTTCGCTCCTTTCTCAAACACAAAGCCTACCCCTATCTAACTAAATGTTGAAATTAGATCAAACGTTTGGACGTTTTTCAATGAAAGCCTAGATCTCTTTCTACAAGGGTAAAATTGTACCAAAGTTGACATGTGACACTGTATTGCAACTATTCACGCCGAGCAAATTCTGAAAGAGGAATTCATCCCTATACTTACCATGCAAAGGGAATATGCCATTGAAGGCCTGACCCTCTGATCATTGTAATTTACAAGTGGACTGGTTTACTGATGGGATTTATCTCCTCTTGGATTTTGAGTGATTTCATTACACCACACATTGAATGTTTTAATCTAATCTGATCTACTTTTGAACTGCGATTACCTTCCGCAAATATCCTTACGTCCAAGTAACACAGTTGGTGGCATGACATTCATATATCAATAAGTGCCTATTAAAAAAGGGTGGCTCTGAAGCATACACCATGTATGACCTCTAGGAAGATCACTACTCTCTTCTGTGGACATTACTGGGTGGCTAGTCTGGGATCCAGAAACCCCCTTTGGGTTTGGTGGTGAAGTGTGTGGTTGTGTCTGTGCTGTGAATTTGTTTGTGTATTTTGTGCTTCAAAATAAGTAGTGTTTAGTGTGTTGTGTGTGTATGCTGTATGGAGGAGAAGCATGTGTTTGCATGTTTATATAGAGCACACAAATTGTGCACTGACTTATTCTGAGTCTAATGTTAGTGCATTGGGACATTCTAAGTGTATATCTTATTGATTGCGGCTTCTAAAGTGTTGCCACAATCAACTAGTTAATAAAGATTGTTGAGAAAGTTGTCAGCAGTAGAGGTCTCAATTCAATTACCTTTCCGTTTTTGAGCAAAGCAGGGCTTTCCTGTTCTCATTTGGGCAGCCATGCATGATTATTTTCATAGCACAGTGTTGATCTTCAAATTACTCCTTGCATAATGGCTTGCTGCATTTAAGCTACATAGATTTGAATGTCATTACTAGGTCCAAGAGTGTGGATCGCCCCTTCTTCCAGTAAATGTAGGACATAATCTTATTTTCTTTTTACTATCAAGAAGAGGGGGTTGAGGCTGTGAACTTCGTGTATGGGCCGCAGGACTAGTAGGGAGAGACAAGGATGTTTGTGTCTGTGCCTATTCCTTGTGCAGAGAAGGCAGAGAAATATTCAGCCCTGAATTTCAGAGCATCCAGCTTGGTAGAACAGTTAAAAACAGTCAGTAGTTTCTGAGCCAAGCGGATTAAAGTTTCTAAAGAAACAGTGTACTTAGGTGGATAGTAAATAACTGCAAAACCATGTCATAGTGATGATTTGGGATGAGGTCTGAGACATTATAATAATAATCATAATACTAATAATAATAAAAATAAAAATAAAAATAATAATTATTAATAATAATAATAAGAAGAAGAATAAGAATAGTAATAGTAATAATAATAATAATAATAATAATAATAATAATAATAATAACTTTATTGTACATAGTTCTTGAAAGAACTTTTAGAATCAACATTGCCAACACAGTAAAACAAAATATATTTAGTAACGCAAATACATACATCATTCATATTACAAATCAATCAATCGAGTAATCGAGATCTTCATACAAACTATCCTAAAAACAAAGAAAATTAATTACATGGCCTACATTGAACACGTGTTAAATATCCTTGGATTTTATGGAGTTGTAATCATGAACAAATGGACCCAAAATGACCATATAAAGGGCACCCATTTGGGGGCACTCTGTAAGAACATGTTTGGCAGACTCTAAGTTTGTTACAACCTTGCACATTCTACAGAATCTGGCATCTGCCACCAGATTCAATTGCGGACCCGGCATGGTTAACACTGGCGGCTGGTTAATCCGAAGCCTTAATCGGAAATTGCAAACTGCTGGATCTGGACATAGCAATAAATACCGTTCTGGCTGCATAAAACGATAAACCACATTAGCCACTCTAGCATGACCCTTTAGTTTAGCAAGGTGGTCAAAGTTACGATGCCTGTCCCATTTAACCACACAGCGGATAAACGCCCCTTTTAGTGTTGAAAAAACAGAGCATCTATCAAATTCATTTGACCAATCAATCATCATGCATAATTCATTAAATACTTTTGACTGGGGAGACGACATTTCCCCTGCTTTCCCAGGTCATAACTCCTACCCATATTTCTAACAGAGGACACATTGGATCAGTCTTTGCCTTCAGCATCAAAGAACCTCTGCGAACCAAAAGTTATGATTTCAAAGACATCAGAACTAGCTCAAGATGGACACATTCGATCAGGGTAGAACTAGATAACTGCAAAACAACTTTCCAGAAATTATATTTCACTCTATCCAACCATTTTAGATCTTTAATACATAGCGCTTCCAATCCGTAACATAGAGTTGGGCATCACCACTGTTTATAAAGTAACAAAACTTGTTTTAGTGAAAACCCAGCATGTTCTAACAAAAATGTTCTAGCCATATGCAATCTGTCTAGCCCTTCTTACCTTGTACTCTATTATGGCAGTGTAGCCGTGCGCTGCTGACATTTCGAGTCTCAAGTATTTGTGGGCATCAGTGTACTCCACTACGCCCACTGAGGTCTCCAGCTTAGTCCTATGGATTAATTTGGGCGAGACTAACATTACTCTTGTTTTGCTAACATTTATTGTGAGCTGATTCTCATTTTCTTACCTTCCCAGCTCATTCAACATACCTTTTGGGCCTGTTAACAGATGGTTGAAAATTGCCAGGTCGTCAGTGAATAGCATCCCACCAATCACTAAGCAACCAGTCCTAGGCAGGCAGCTGGCTCTTTCTATCAACCTGTTCAACAAGTCCACTACGTAGATGTTATAGACCAGGGGGTCCAACATCCAGCCCTGTCTCACCCCCCGGCTAATTCGTATCACGTCCGACAGTTGACCATGGTTGCAAAATCAGATCTGGCCCAGAGTATTTGTGTGCAAAGCTATATTTACCTCTAAGAGCCAACTGGAGCACCCCCACTGATGCATTTTCTCCACAGTATGGTTCCATCAACCTGGAGAAATGCCGACCTGAAGTCGACAAAGGCAATATCAACAGAGGCAGAGGAAGGAGTTCTTGCTTGTGACATTATCATGCCGAGTACTCTTACGTTGTGGATAGATCTAGAGCAAGATCCAAAACCACCCTGAAAGGGATACAATATGATGTTGTCTGTAACCCAGCTATATAGATACTCCAAAACGTATGAACAAACACCTTGCTCATGAAGTCAAGCAGGGACAATAATCAGTAGTTTTCCGGGTCCAACCAATTACCAGCTTTATGGACTGGGACCAATATCGATTTTTCCATGAATCCGGGATGGTCTTAGTAGCACAAACCTTTTTAAATGAGGGACAGAGCAAGTCTGCCCACAAATTAGTGTCTCCCTTCAGTACCACAGCTGATAAACCATTTGGCCGGGGAGCCCTAGAGTTTTAAAAATTCTTCAGATGATTACATATATTACTTGTAGTAAACTCAATAGGCCAGTTTGACACAGAGGACCACCTTGTCCCAGGCAGGTCCTCAACATCAAACATTCTGGACTCAATGAACCTGACCCCTACATGCTCCATAACAGCGTTCAAAGTCAACTGTTCAGTCGGGCTCCTCGTGGATGCTAAAATCTGCCAAATGTTTCCTAAGTGACGACCTATTAAGGCCTCAATCATTTTCTGCCAGTTGCCCATCATCCTCTCTCTTTTCCTCTTCCCCACCCATTTTCTATAATGGTTCTTTGCTCTAGAGATTTCTCGCTGAACTGAGAGTGGGAAAAGAGACAAATTGCACAGGGAACGCGACTGTTTCCTTAGGGATCTTCTAGCACTATTAATTTCAGTGTCAAAGGGATGGGTAGATAACTTTCCTGACATAGAGTTTGTCTTACCCTTTATTTTACCGGCGCAAGATGCAATCATTGTCAACCAATACTCTATTTAATTCACAGGCCACGCCTGTGGATTGACCTTTTTTATACGGAGCCTGTGCCACAACATTTCGCAGGCCCTCACAACATTTCTCTCAGACCATGACAGTCTGCTATCAGCCTCTGAGGCAATCACATCTGCAGGACCCCCCCATGTTAGGCCCCTGAAACTCCAATGCCCACACCGCCTTCAAGCCTGCATGAGTGCCTGCTTTTTTAGTAAATAATACCCATCACTGCAATTCTGTCAGTCAGGACATTGTTGCAGGATAGGTAATCCAGAGTTGCCTGCCGACCCCCTCCTTGACCACCAAAAGAAGGAAGTACTGCTACACAGGGGTTCTTCCCATATAGATAGTGTTCTAAGAAGGACTTTTTATTGTGGGGAACCGTTTTTGTTTACTAGTGGAACACATCCCAAAGTATGTAGCCCATAGTATTGTCCAGAAAGAAACACACATCCAGGGGCTGCATGGTGAATATAATTAATTGTAATGAAACAAAAAGTGTTATTATGTACACTTGCACATATAACAATTTTTTTTAACTTGAAACAGGAAAATATATTATTATCATACGCAAAAAGGCATACAGAGCACAATGGTCCCTAAACTAATTTGGTTCTCTAGGGAGACCGAATAAAGTCATAACGAACAGTAAATAAGAACATTGAATTAATGGTAAATTAAAACCTATGTTTTGAGAAATTAATGCCTCATAAATCGCATTCAATATGTCTATTGGAGTAAAAATTCTCATAGACAAATGTCAAAATTCTGATCCACAGTTGCCAAGTCTCTATTGCGGTGGAATTTCTGATAAACATATACCAAAATTCTGATAGACAGATGCCATATCTATGGCAGTGGGAATGCTAATGAACAAATGCCACACCTTTAATAAACAGATGCCAAGTGTCTAATGCATAGAAACTTGTAATGTGCATATGCCAAAAAACGTTTGCAGTAAAAAATCTAATAAACACATGCCAACGTTGCAGGGGGTGGGGTTCTAGTACAACCAACAGGTAAATATACATCACATAAGAAGTGACAGTCTGAAAACACTCAAATTGGGCTTGGTGTTCCTCCTTCTGGAGAGTCTATGTTTCATACTCATTTCAACCGAATCAGTATGATTTCTAATTGCTCAAGGGGGCCGCCTTCTTCAGGGTGAAAAAACAGCCCCTGTAATGGAAAAAACCAAGAGAGGAAAGAATAAATAGTATATCCTCTTGGAAAAATTGTGTGTTTTCTTTCTGGACATTTTTAGGCAACTAGTGATGGAAACATGCATTTAATGCAATATAAAAATAATAATGTGGGCTTGGAGTAAGTCAGGGTAAAAGATGCTACCTCTGGCCTGCTGTGGTTGGCGTACATTGTAAGTATGTTGACTCACCACAGATCTCCTAAGGGTTTTCTCTTTGAGGCCCGCTCTTCAGCCGGAGAGCTGTATCCGAATCAGGATGCCAAATTGGTGTAAGCACCACAGAACTGTTAAACACCACAGATGTAGGGTAAGCACACGTCCAGTAGGTAGAGGACAAGGCTTTATAATCCATTCAAAAGAATGTGTGCCCCTGTAAGGAGATAGGAGATAGGAAAGGAGAAATGGAAAGGGGAGGCATATCATTTTGTGCTCCTTTCTCTGCATTTCGCGCATTTGTTGGGGAAATCCCAAACTGATACCGAACTCCTATCTTAAACTGGTCTGAGTGGGCTTCTTGCATATACTCATAAAGAAGTACCTTCAAAAATCGGGCACGTGTGTGGTGTCCCTTGTGATGATTCAATCTTGAAGGGCGTAACGGGTGGTCCCTTGCATCTATATGGTAGAGTATAGTGAGTTCCTCTAGTTGGAAGACATTCTGGATCCTCTGGCTGTACTGAAAGCAAAGGATAATAGGTCGACTACCCCTACCTCGAGTCCCTGAGTTGCACAAGGTTAGATCCAAGATAATCTCATATAATTTTAAGATTACTAATACCACATGTGATGTTCAAAAAAATATGTTCTTTTTATTATTCGGACAAAACAAGCCAAGTCTTGCTAATAGGAACTCTTTTATCTTTTAGTTTCCTATCTCTCATCTCAACAAATCTGTGAAAGGGTAGTTGGTGTGCATTAAGTAACTCCCAGATACCCTACATCAACATAGATATATTACAACAGAGTGGTTAGTAAATGAATTACAGAATTAGATCACCCGCTCTGGTCAAAAAAACCTTTGAGGCATACATTATAGTTAGGAGGTTCTAATATGCTTGACCCTTCTGTGTGATTATACGTTTTCATGTTTGCAGTAATATATACTGTTTTTCCCGTTTTCCTTTCCTTCCTTTCTCTATGTACTTTGGCATTCTGAAAGGGCTGGTGTGTTAACACCAGTTAGATTGTAAGTGGTTAGCACAGTTCGCTTTTATAGCTTTAGGCGTTACAAAGCCTTTTTTAACTCTAGGAATGTTTTGTCCGAATAATAAAAAGAAAATATTTTTTCTTTGCGTTCAGTGTAATAGTCTCCCATTGATAGTGTCGATCCCCCCGATAACAAAAAACTGGGAGTACCCAATTCTGAAATACCTCCTCTGGCTGTATACAAAAATGTTAAAATATAAAATATTACAGCAACCAGCTGTAGGAGCTGCCATCCATGTAGCAGGAAAGACATACTCTTGTCAATACATCTGCCATGTTTACCTGAGATCGTGTGTTTGTAGGGTAACAGAGAAATGTCCGTCCTCAATAACGTTCCCGGGTATAGGGCTTCCTCGTCGGGCTCAGCGGTGTCCTCATAGTCTGGAGAGCAGTGTCAGGAGAGTCCGCGTTCTGTGCGGCGAAGCTGGATATGCGCATGCAGTGGTCGAGCCTCAAAAGGGCTGTGGGTATGTCTCCATCATCCAATCAGGAATCAGGAATGCCTGTGCCCCGATTGGATGTGACGTGGTAGGCACGAAAGTGGGTGTTGGTGCGTGGGGTGTCGGTGGGGAATCAGTCTGTAATGCTGTTCCAAAAAGTAGGGCTGCCTCGATGTTGACCACGGTATCTTTATGTGATGTCGCACCGTGTTGCAGGGAGTACGAAAGCAACCTGTGTGCTGGTCGAGTCTCCCAAAGGTGTGTCTCTGTCGTTGTTAGGGAGAATTCTCTGTTTAGGCTGAATTTCCTAACCTAGTGAGTCCCCCAGCTGCTTTGCTGGATTTTTTGGGTTTATTTTTTTCTCCTGCCAAGAGTGAGACTCTTTTACCCTCACTCTTGGACATGATTTGGGTGTGTTTCTTTGAATCTAGATGTGTTTAATGGGCTATGGGGTCTTTTACTCCATAGGGCTTCATGTGTTTTTGTGATATGTGTCACACAGCACCCTGAGTGCAGTGACACAGGGCTGTCATAGTGACCCCCCAGTATAGACTCCATACCCTGGGACTGACTACTGTCTCCCAGGGCATGTAAAGTCACCATTGACTTTACTAGTCTTAAATTCTGAACAGAACCAGTACAAACCATCATATTGTGGACGTACTGGCTGGGGCAATTCGATTGCCCCAGGGTCTGTTAGTCGAGGGGGCACGTCTCCGTCCCCCCTGATCGAGTTTTGGCTGGTGGCAGTGGATACTACTTTTTATATTCAACCGCGAATATTTTCCTATGGGATTTCCCATTTTTTTAGGCTACTATCTTTATTTAATTATTTACGGCAGCCTCGAACATACCGCCGGTTTATTTCATTAATATTAATTCTCGGGTTGGTATTTTTTGCCAAAACTTGATTCTAAAATGGCGTTTGTTTTCTCTTCTGTGACTCCAACCCAAGTCGAGCCCTTTGTTCCACTTTTTGGCGGGCTTCTTCACAGAAGCCCTCCAAAGTGGTGCCAATCTGTCTGGGGTACTTAGGAGGGGTGGAGGGGAATTTAGGCACCCTGGACTGAGTTGCCTAGGCAACTCAAGTCGCACTCCATCCTGATTGGCCCAAGTGGTGAGCCGGCCGGCTCACCACTTAGCATGTTTGAGTGACAGCTAGGCTGAGTGAATGGGGGTTTGCTGCATAAAAGCAGGGCTTTGGGGACTGGAACTTCAAAAGTTGCCACAGGACCTAAGAATCCGAGGAGGGAGAAGCTGAGCCGACCTGCCACGACACCACCACTGGTGGAGCCCTGCTGGACCCTCTCACCACTTTTCTCAACGACAGAGATCTCCCGCCGGAGAGTCTTCTTCCTTTGACTGGTGGGGCTAACCAGTTTCACCGTCTTTTCGCCTTCCCGACATACCTCGTGGCCGCCTTGCCTGTGCCAAGCACCCCGGCAACCGGGATACCACGTTTTACCACGACCGCGAAACAAAGGTATCACCTTTAACCGGAAAACTCTGCGGCTGGTTTCTTCCCTGGTAGTGGAACAACCTTCATCTTTCCTCCAAGTCGAGATGTTCTCTTCCCCTGGACGACGACGTGACTTGCACCCACTGCCAGGAACAACTGGCACCGCTAGAGGATCCTTCCCACTTAAGGTACCGTGTCCCGCCCGGCTTCCCTTGCTACCGACAGTACGGGGTAGATTTAGCCCCTGGGTTAGCCTGGGACACCCTGGCTAAACTTTCCTAAGCCTCTCTAAACTCTTTTTGAACCCACTGCAAGACTTTCTAAGCCTAGTGTAACTGTGTGATCTTGGGCGCATTTGTGCTCTGCTCTCTCTAAGAGTGGGCCCAGCCTTTGGACTTTGGCTCACCAGTGACTTTTGCTCTTCTTCCTTGCTAACAGTGTTCCTGAATCTTAGAGTGGTGTACCTTTCCATGTTCTGTCTTTTTTCCCTCCCTTTCTCACAAACGTATTGGCGTGCCATCTAGTTAAGCGCTCACCTCTGTATGAAAATAAGTGGTGTTTTACAGTGACTTATCTGATAAGGAAAAAGGGGTGTATATATTATAATAGTAACTGTGTTTAGAATATTTTACAATAAGAGTGCTGGAGTGTTTTCAACAGTGTGTTTTTAAATAAATCATTATATACTTTGATACCAAAGCTCTGGTCAGTGTTTGCTTGTATTGTTGTATCTGAGTGCCTATTGTGTATACTTTGCATACTGCCTAACTCTTCTTGAGGGAAGTCTGACTGCTCAGCCAGAGCTACCAGGTAAATCTGGGTGGTACAGACTGCTACCAAGTGGGTTTACTGCCAACACCTGTAGTCTTAAATCTTTTGCAGTGGTCCCTAAGGGAACTGCACAGGTTTCTGCCTAACAGTCGTCCAATCAGGGTCCCGGTTTTCCGGATCCCTGATTGGCTGTGACGTCATGTACACGGAAGAGATTCACATTGCGCAGAGAAAAGGAATTCATGGCTGGTAGTTCCATTGGCTGCGTCTGTTTAATTATGCAAAGGTCCCTTAATCACTGATGCATAGATTTTTCACTGGAATCAACATCTTGTTGGGGGAAGAGCGGAAGTCTGATGGCCGATCCACATACTCCTCTTTGCTTAGTAAATATTTGTTGTATGTTAGGAAATCTCGTACTTGGATTGCGTGTAGTTAGTTCCCAAACCACACCGAGTTGGTGTTGGCAAACTGTATACATATGTGAGACTTCAGAAGATTCTTGTGTGCACCTTGTGGTGCATGTTTGGTATGTCCTAGCTGGTTTGGCGGGTGTTATGTGTGTAGTATGTGCCCAAGCTGCCATGTGAAGGGCCGCCTGTACTCAGGTCCGGTGGGCCGCCGGGCAGAGTTTGGACTAAACGGAAATGGTATCTGCTTGGCTGCCAAGTTGCTTCTCATGGAGCAGTGAGAGGGTACTACCCTGTGGGAACCACATGTGTTGGGCGCTTTCTTCAAAATGTGGGCCGTGTGGGTTGGAAAGATCTCTTATGATCACTGGTGGAAAAAAAAATGTTTATTTAATCCATGGGCCACCGAGTCCATCGTGTGTATCCATCTACATTCCAAGTCTAGTAGTCGGCCTTGAATGTTGGGGCCACTTCGAACCCGTTCGAGGACCCACCATTTCAGGTCTTGTGGACTGTGCTTCTTCTCAGTGTAATGTTGTACTAGGAGGGATGTAAGGTTCTTGCATCGGATGCTTGAACGGTGTTCTGAGATCTGTGTGCCAACACTACGCATTGTTTGGCCCACATATCGCAGATGCAATGGGTACTCGATGCAATATACAACTTGGTTGGTTTTGCAATTTGAGACATCTTTCAGGGTCCATGTTCCCCCTCCCAATTGGAATTGTTGTATTTTGTGAGTAAATTGACAAACCAAACAGGACCCACGGGGATAATGTCCTGTCAGGCGACGGAGGTTCCAAAGGCTTCCCTGGGTTTACTTTTTGGTGTACATTGAGTGAACCTCTTACGTTACGGGCCCTTTTAAATGCAAATCTTGGTGTCTGTTGGTTTGGTAAACTGAGTCTAACAATGGGCCAGTATTTGTAGATGATCCTTTTGATGTCGAAGACATGTTGTCCATGGGTTACAATGCATGTTATCTGGTCTTCCCCTGCATTAGATGTTTTTGGGGTATGAAGTGAGTCCCGACAAGTAAAGCGGGCTCTTTTCCAACCTCGAGAAAGCAATTTCTTCGGATAGCCTCTTTCTCATAACCTGCTGCTCAGAAGAGTAGCATCATGGTAGAAATCATCCAAGGAGGTACAATTTCTGCGGATCCTCAGAAATTGTCTGTTTGGTAGATTCTCTTTTATGTGTTGTGGATGATCACTGTCGAAATGCAATAAGGTACTCTGGTCTGTTGGTTTACGGAAGGTGTTACAGACTAGTTTCCCTTGGTTGTGTCCAATCGTCAGATTCAGAAAGTGAATTGTTGAATTGCTGTGTTCCATTGTGAATTGAATGTCGGGGCAGCACGTGTTCAGCCATGAGAAGAAATCTTTCAGTCATTCCTCTGATCCTTCCCACAGACAGATCACATTGTCTATGTAACAACGCCATTGCTTAATGTTGCCCCACCATCTGTTGGTTTGGTTGAACACAAATTCATGCTCAAAGGTTGCCATGAACAGAATTGCCAAACAGGGGTCAAATGTCGCCCCCATGGCAGTTTCCTTTGTTTGTAAATAGAACTGTTTGTTATACTCAAAGAAATGTTTGCACAAGGCCAAAGTCATGACCGCAATAATGAATTCTGGTGGAACTCATGTCTGTACATTGGCTGAGATAAGGTGTTCATACACACAGTCAATGGCAGCCTGTTGAGGATACTGGTGTATAGCAACTTAATGTCTAGAGGCACCAAAATCTGTTTCTGCTTGTCAAAGTCCAGATTTTCAAAGAGTTGGATACTGTGCATTGTGTCCCGAATGTAAGATTCCGTAGTCACACTGATTGGTTTAAAACAATAGTCAACAAATTTGAACAGGGGTTCTAATATGGAACCACACCCGGAGACAATTGGTCTCCGTGGGGGGTTTGTGGAGTTTTTGTGTATCTTGGGAAGGGCGTATAGAGAGGGAGTTCTGCCCTGTGATGTTAGAAGAAAGTCAGACTCTTTTTCTGTTATCCAATCCCTTTCCATCACAAAATAGATCATTGCAGAGATTTCTATCGTTGGATCTTTCTTTAAAGGTTTGTAGCTTTGATCACTCAGCAGTTCCATGACCATTTGGTGGTATTGGTCGGATTTCATAATAACAATTCCGCCTCCCTTGTCGGCAGGTTTAATAATCAGCTCAGGCCTTCTAGATAGTTCAGTGAGGGCTTCCCTTTCAGGTTGTGTCATATTCGGGTGTCGTCTAGGGCCATTCTTCCTACTCATTTCTTTGAAGTCTCTCAACACGCATCTTTCAAAGGTCAATAAATAATCAGGAATTTGGTTGTCAGTGGGTGTGAATGTGGATTTTGGGTGAAGTCCTATATCGTTAGAAACTTCAATTTCTTCATGTTCCTAAAAAAATGTGTGTAGTCTGATGGTGCGTAGGAACCGTCAAATTTCCATTTCTGTGTTGTACCAATCTGTATTTGCCGATGGTACAAAAGATAGACCCTTTGATAGTACTGAAAGTTGTGTCACTGTTAGTTGAACCTGAGCTAAATTGAAAATTGGTAAATCATTAACGGCCTCTAAATTTATCTCCTCCGTCGTCTCGTTCACCTGCGTTGGCCCTGAAACGGAGGGTTCCATGGTGGAGGGCTCCATCCTGCTCCTATCCCTCCTCGCCCTAAAAAAGGGGGGGCACAGGTTTGTAATTGGGGTTGGCCGAATTGGTTATATTGAAAAGGGTGGTAGTTGTAATTAGAGCCGCCACTCGAGGAGCTACTGCTCGACCCTGAGAAAGTCACCCATCTCCTCCTTGGTCCTTGCCGACCTGTTGGGGTATTTCCTGCTGTTTAATGGATTTAGAATATTCCTCAGTTGTATATGGATAAATCAATTCTATTTTTAATTCCTTGATATCCTTCTGTAGTTTATTAGTTTTCCTTGCCATGGTATTAGCTTTAAAGGTGGCAAATTGTTTATTTATCTCTTTTATTTGATTTTTAGCATCAGTGATGAGAGTACTATTTACAAATTTGGTCTCTTCGGCATCTAACGTCTTTTGTAAATCCGAACGTATCCTTTGTGTGGTTGTAATAGTCAGGACCATTAAGTCCCTGCTGCCCTTTGTCGCAATATAGCTACAAATAGTGGGGTACTCCTTATCTTCCAGAAACAAGCAGGGTTCGTTGCAGACAACTAAACCGGTGGGGATAATGCTAGCTCTGAGGTATTCTCGGAGAAAATGCCAGTGCAATTCCGTTCGGGAGACCTTTTTCTTTAGTTTCAAAAGATCCTCGCCTCTGCTGGTTGGAGGTGCAGGCGTGTTTGGCCCTGTCGGGTCAAAGAATGAAGGTCCTAATAGTAGTTCTGAGGTTTCCTCCTTGGTATAATTTAATGTGGCACTTTCTGCCATAGCATGTAAGTAGGTGGTCCTGATGTGCAGCCGCGAAGAAGAGCGTGCCAGCTAGAGAGAAAATATACTAGCCCAAATTATTTGCACAATATTTTTTAATTAAGTGTGTATGTAGGCCGGGATATGACCCAGTGTACTGGGTCCTGTTATCCTCAGGCCTTAATGTCACCTTCCCAAATGGACAATATGTAGTTGTCTTATATATAATCAACATCAAAAGTTTGGTTTGCCCATGGTGACTAGTAGCAGACTCGGGCAATCATAACTTGCCAGGACAGTTTTCCAGGAATATCTCCTTTCATTCTTCAATTCAGTACAACCATTTACCACTCTACTAGAAACTCTAGCCAGTTGTTTTCCTTCCCATTCGATGATTTCAACTACATTTTACTGTATAAACAGACTGTACTAATGTTTCCCACTATTCTGTGCTCACCAAACCTCGCATTCAAGTCACCTCCCAGAAAGATATATCTTCACCCAGTATCGTAACCCAATTTATAATGAATGTTTCAACAGAGGCATAAATGTCATCTGCCGAGCAGCCCCTTGGTGGTTCGTAGATATTAATTACCAGCACATGTTTCACAGTAAAAACCCCTTTCAAGAGGACTTCGTCCACCAAAACCTTTCCTGCTTTTTCACAGAGGTAAATTACTCTTGACTTGTGTTCATAGGTTACACCAGTCAGTAGCCCTCCGAATGAGCACCCTAGCAGATCTTTCTTTGCCATGGCCTGATTTATGTGATACCCATCTATCAGGTACTGCTCGACTAAGCATGTCTAACCTGATTTGAGATGAGGTCTGAGACATTTGATGCTCATGCTTTGGTGACTATTTTATACAAGAAGGCCAAAAGGGGGAGTAGTGTCTAAGATGAGATCTGGGTCTTGTTGAAGTGCATAGTGGCTAACCTGGCCTTGTTGGGGGGTGGGAGGAGTACAAGGTCTTTTAGGTCTTCGAGACTTAAATGAGACCTACCCAAATGGTTATTAGTGGGAAACAGATGTGGGAGTGGCACTAGAGTGTGTGGGATACTTATGCACATCTGGTGAAGAGGACACCTGACATTTTTAAAGAGTGACTAGGGAGGGTGATAGCTTGAAATCTGCCAAAGTAGTACTTATTGTATGGCAGCGCTAGCAGGGTTGATCGTTCATTTTTATCAAATATGAGTATGGACAATGAGGGACCTGGAATTCAATAAGTCAGTGGAAAAATCAAGTTAGGTGGTAGGTGAAGCCTAAGTGGAATAAATGTGGCTGTCAGACTGGGCTTAAAGGATATGAATCAAAATACTTAGAACACAACTTTATTGTGGTAACTTTGTGATTAAAAACTGACAGTTTGTGATGGTCGCCTTGAATCTCATACATGTTAATTCAGGAAAAGTTGAAGTGGGGTTATTGGACATGACATTCAATACATGTTGACTTCAGATCCTTTGGGTCTCTAATGCATTCGTGTCTGGGAAGAAGATTTAATTGTATTTATTTTATATTATTTGCATATTTGTTGTTTTGTAATGCCCCACTTGCATTCCAGGTGCTTCAGAACGCCGTAGTTGAAAGGATGGAAGGAACGACAGTGATAGAAGACAAGGAGGTCACAACAGTGTAACCAAACAAGCCGGTGTATTCATGCAGTGTTGAAATATGGCTGCTGATATCTAAATTATTGTATATTATGTAGCTTAGTGAAAAGAGGTGTCAGTGATATGGCTTATCTGCGTGTCAGTAGGTCCCTGTCTGGGAATGTGTCTCTTGAAATTTTCTAGTTTTCCCATTTTGGTCAGTGGTTCAATATGAGGAAGTCTAGATCAATTAACACAGTATAAACCTTCTTGTCATAGATGTTTGGATGTTGTTGTTGCTGGATTAAAGTACCTCATGACAACCATAATATGTTCTTGCTAGACGTTGACATTTTGGGGGAAAACCCCAAGTTACTAAAAGGAGTTTGTACATGTGGTTGTAGACATATTGACTGGACCAGTAGGATTTGCTGGAGTGATTTATTTAAACCAGCATGGGGTAAGGGGGATTCATCCATGATCATGCCCATCCGGCCGTTTATGGCAGGGGTCTGCATCATTTGGTTCTCCAGATGTTCAAATCTTGTTGGCAAAACTTGTGGTCCTTGGGAAATGGGGTAATCCCTTGTCTTAGTTTATGAATAATGTCAAGATCTAAGTGGTTGATTCATACCAACATTTGGGTTTATTATTTTATAAGAACTGCATCTGGCTTCCACATATCAGGACCATTGCTAAGAGAGCCTCATTACGGAATGGTGGCCTCGTAAAGATGTTATTTTATGTATGGGGCAAGAAGTACAGACACATGTTTTCCATTGTGGGAGTCTAAGGTGTATTCTACTATGGTGTATTGCAGGGAGATCTGGGGGTACTGTAATTGTATCATTCAACATAGTTTCTTAACATGAGCAACCAGTCCTAGACCTCCAAGTGTTGCTTTAAAAGTGGAACTGCAAATTTGTAGCAGATTAGGCTTGTAGGTTATTTTTTGACATCTCAAATTGAATCTGAACTTAGAGAAACTAGATGTGCCATTAAATCCTGTGAGATAGGAGATTCATAATAATGATCTGTGTAAATGCTCTCCCACTTAAGGCTCAAAGGAAATGGCTGGGTCTTTATAAAAAAAATTCTTGAGGCCTTGGTTTCGATGAAGAACTTAATAATGTTGTATTAATTTGTCATGTATTAATTTGTCATAATTGTATTGACTTTCATTGGCTTAACCCACATTTTATTTGAAACAACATGAAGTCTTATTTGGGTCCTATGTTGCTTTTGTTGAATTGTAAGGACATCAATGTAATTGAAAATGTTCACAAATGTGTTGAAACTGCTTTTAACCCGTTTTTAAGAGTTGCATGGATGTATGCATGCATTACACTTATATACTTAAGTTGGGTTGTCTTTCTATTGTATGACTCAAATTTTAAATGGAGTTTTGTGAATTAATTATCTAATATCTCTCCCCAAGCACAAACTGAACAAGTAAAGTGCCCCCCACCCATAGCATCTACAGAACCCCCTCCAATGCTGCCTATGTGCCCCTTTTAAACGAGTGAGGTAATATTCTCCAATACCCACATACCTACACCACACAAAGCTGCTATGCATTACATTTGCACAGAGAGTGCACTCTCACACTCTCCCGTACTCTTATCTCTGTCTCTCTCTCTCTCTCTCTCTCTCTCGCTCTCTCTCTCTATTTTACACATACTACCCAAGAACTCAAAGGTTCTATGGAAAGTAGTAACCTTGATATTGCAAGGATTTTTGAAAAATTAGAGAAACCTTGATATCCTTCAGTCTAGATATTCTCCTGCAGACTTACGAGAGATCTCTTTCCTTGTTGATAATGATTGTTCTGTTGACAGAATTTGATACAATGTCGGCTATGATCGCCTTGATACCTGGTTAACTTAGAGGCTATTTGTGTTCAATATGTATATTTCTAATCGGTTTAATTTATTTAAACAGCATTGTAGAGGAGGAGCCAAGAACCTCTACCGGAAGTTCCGCCGCTGTTCTTATTATATGTTGGCAACCGGAAATTGCGACATGCACAAGCCAATAATGGTGCCTAAATCACCAAAAGCTCTTGAAACAAGGAATCCATTGAGAAAACCCTACATGTATCCGCGAAGAAATGACGGTCTCCTGAAGGAAATTCCAGAAGAAGTGTGAAAATGAATGAAATAGAGGATTGGTGACATCACATAAAGCAGACGTGACACAACCAGAAGAGATGCATGTGAAGAAAGAATATAGACCTTATAGAATCTGATGACGAAGTAGTGATGTGAACAACATTTCAGGAGTGAAATGAATATTGCACATGCGGAGAAGCACTGAAGAAAATGCAAAACCATTTTACAATTATTTAGACGCAGTAACGGAAGTAGACAAAGTAATCATAAGGCTGGCTACGTAATAAAAAGATTGCAGGCGATGCGCCAATGTATATATAGGAATGTATAGAATCTGTAGGTTCCACAACGCATGTTAGCAAACTTGGACCCCGTGAATGAAAGGGCTGGAAGTATGGCGCAGCAGAATAAGAATTGCTGATGGTGAAGGAAGATTTAGAAAGGCTTGTCTGGCTCAATGTCAAGAGTTGGGGCCGCCGAGAGCTTTGCCATGTACTCGAGAAGATACAATAACGTGAGAAGCATGCTCAGCACCTGTTTGAGGTGGAATGAAAGTCACTGAGGGTGCCAAGATTTCTTCATTTAATAATATTACATACAATGAAGAGCACAAAAACGTGGTCTTCGGTCACATGGTCAGATGAAAATAGACTTTGGGTGAGCTACACCGAGACCAAAAGGTAAGGCCATGCCCCACTCCCTTTTATTCTCAGGCATAGTGAGCCACTGCAAGGCCGAGTTCAAAGGAGCTAATTGAATGGCAGACCGTAGGAGTGATGATGAATGTTGGGCTAATTGGGTGGTGAGCAATGACCAGGCCAACCCACCAGCATCTTGGGTACCAGCTTGTGTGATGTTAACAAGTGGAATATTCCAGAAGGGTACAAGCATGCCATCCAAATATAGAGGGCCACGTATTAAGGAGCCCTATATTTTGTGAAGCCAATAGTATGTTGTGTATTAGTCTGACACAGAAGATGACTTGCACTTGGGGTGGGCTTAAATGTCCACTGATCTCAGAGAACCAATCACATCCCTGTATCCCATAGAAAGTATATGTAGATGTTCCCCATTGACCAACCACAACCCCTAGTAGGTTTTCTTATTTGCCACGTAGTATGAAGTCACTTATGATGAATTTTTAGAATAAAATAATGTTTCTTATGATATGTTTTCAAGAACTCATTGAGTGAGCTGTGCGGTGTCCATTGATGTCCGTTATACTCCCTGTTCTAAAGACTTGTTATTAAAACAGATTTGACTTTTGCAAACTTCCTGAGTCTGTCTGATTATTGATGTATGAGTAAGATCTGCATCCCCATCCATCTCAGATATTGTTATCTTGTGTTAATGTTGTCCTTCAAAGCAAGGTGATAACCATACATCCTCAGATCTTCAGCCTAATGCTTGCAAAAGTGGGGGTCATGATTTGGTTTCCTTGTCATCTCCTTGGAAGGGTGAAGATGGCCCTGATCCCCCCAACACTTCTTGGGCTACAGCCCATCTATGGTTGGAAATTTACAATTCAGCTTTTTTTGGAGATCTTGGGTAAGAGTTAGGAGCTCCCCCTTTAGGCTAAACCAATTTAATTGTACACTATCATTGCCTCCCAAGAAGGAACAGATAGGAGCACTGGTACATTTTTATTCGGATTATGCCAACACTGTGCATGAAAAACTTCCACTCTACGAACAGCAATAGGTGCAAGCAGTTCAGAATGTTGCAGTGCATCTTATTTGGGATCACAAAGAGGGGGACAGTGTCTGCTCCTCTCAGATATCCAATCTGTTGACTCCCAGTGCACTGCACGGTAGCATTTAATGCACAGGTCACCTTTGTGGAAAAGGCGATTTATTTTTTGTCATAAGCAAGAAAGGATGGTGCAAATACTCAAAACGTGTTTTGCCGTAAGTGATGAGATGCGCTTGCACATCTTATCACTTGCAGTAAAACACCTTGCACGCTTGAATGAGCAAATTACAGACATTCAGATGCCCTTTCTAACCTCATTTACGCATTTGCACAAATAAGGGGGCATTTCTGTGCATTGCAAAACACATTCCAAATCCACAAATGGAATTGTGTTTGATATGCAAAGAAAAATGTCACATTCTCCTCAGGGGCGTCATTTCACGGAAAAGCCAGGGTTAGCGGAAGTGACATCACACAATCCTTCACCTCTGATGACATCACAGGAAGTGATGTCATTTGACCCCACCCCAAAGTGACATCACAGGATGCAATGACACACAACATTTCACCCCTTGACAAATCAGGCTGGCATCACATAGCATTATTCCTAAGTACACTATGAAAAATATGGTTATGATATCATGTGATATACATTTCATACAATAATGGCTCACCATATATAACGTTAATATTAATGTGTATAGGCCCACATTGCCAAATTACTGTGAATGCAAGCAGACGTCCAAGGTCAAATGATAAAGATGTGTTATTGTATAACTTAAGCGCTTTATATAGAACAAATGCACATAAAATATCAGCCAATCTGTGTTGGTACTCATGTATTGACCTCAGAAGGATGAAAGGTTGAGTTGGCCTTGCTAGGATTCGAACTTGCAACCTGCAGATCACACACACATCGCAGGAGTGAATGATCAACCCACTGAGCTATCTTACCAGCTATAGTAAAATTAGCAGTTAAATGCCTGAATGTTCTCAAAGTCAGAAAGTAAATTACACTCTATAGTGGATACAATTAAACTGGTAACTGTGAACAGCAGGGAAGTTCATCTGCAGGTCTGGTGCAAATGTGGCCAAATGTCAAGCTTGTATGGATTTACTTTTCAGGCTTCATAGGTTGGGAAAATACATACCATTCTGGGTGTTCATAACTGTGTATTAAAGAATTTAGAGTAGCGCGGGGAAATCAGTGCACTCACACGGCATATCATACTCTGGCAGTCGTTACCTCATGCATACAACAAACCATTTATTATGGCACAATGAAATCAAGGGCCCATTTATGTGCTTTGGTCAGACATTTCCACACTGTACACAAGCTTTTAGGCACAAGGATTTGGTCAAGTGGAATGTCTTGTGATGATCGTAACAGAGACAACGGCAGAAAAAAAACAGGCTATAACTCCAACCTGCGAAAAGCAAAATACACAGTCCAAAATGGATGCTTATTCTACTCTAAATGCTTTTTGGAAGTTTTTTGTCTGCATTGTGAATTTGAGGTGTTTAAGAACAGACTAAATCAGCGACTCTGCCCCTGAAGTGTGCCTAAAATAAACTTTTAACGAGTCTAGTAATTATTGTATAGAATTCCAGAAAGACCAATCATTTACTATTTCTATTCTTTCTTATTTAGGGTCACTGTTAAATTTTAGAACCTCCTGTTTTTTAAGAGGTCTGGACAAGAAAGCCAGCCACTCCAGAAACAAAGAGCCACATGGTGCTGGCCATAGCCCAGGAACTTCCATTTGTAAAAAAAATAAAAAATAAAACAAAGTGTTTCTTTTTCTCCTTTTTTTTAGTCGTAGCAAAGGAGACCACAGGTGTAGCAAGGGGGGACAACAGGGGGTCGCAGTTGCGACCCCTGGTGATCCCCAAATGACGTCCCTGATTCCCTTGTCCTATTTAAAAGGGGAGGCAAAATGCTGTCCCACTTGCCTTCCTGTCTCTCAAAAAGTAATTGATAAATATGCTTCGCACGCCTACATGTGTGCTGGTGAGCCTGTTCTACATTAGTGTCAAGAGTGCATTCCTGACACTAATGTATACAAGATGGCTGCCTAGCAATCATTTGCGCTGCCACTCAGCCCCCTTAAATGTGCAAGTCACCTTTGTGGATAAGTGATCTGTGCATTTCTACAATGAAAGCAAATGGCAAAAGTGCATCCTCTGTGCTTTTTTCATTGTGGTCGTGTTTATGTCCCTATTGTATGTTTCCTTAACCACCAGTAAAACTGCACTCTAGATAATTGGTCCAGTATCCTAGAATTCAGTATTAACAAAGGGTTGTACTCGAGCTGAGTCGAACCATCAAATATTTAAATCTATGTGAGCAGGTCAAATTCTGGTCCAAAGGTTTCAAACCATTTCCAGCTCCAGATGCAAATAAAAAGAGTGTTTCGAGCTGAATCAAAAACCTATTGTTGCAACAGGCTGGAATTTCTTTCAAGCCGGTTTGCTCATTCCTAATTAAAACTTCAAATTGTTTATTTTATATATGGGAGTGAATCTGCAGCTGTATTTATAAAAAAAACAATACGTTCATAATATTTTGCTAATATGTACAGGAGCTTTACATTTTTATAGGTTCCAGCTATTATCTAACTATCATAATTTAGTGGCAGAGCAATACAGCCTAATAACGCAGGCTAGTGTATTCCCAGAATTGAATTAAAATATGAACACTAAAAACAACGCATTGTTCATGTTACAAATGTTTGTCAATCTTTGGCTGAATTCATAAAAATCAATACGTTCACAAACAATTTGAAAATATACAGAAGAAGTTCAATAAAAAAATGTTTATGGCTTCAATAGCTTATGAGAATGTAAGTATCATATTTTCTTGGCTCAGTGATACACCCATTCTCATGATTTAGGAAACTCGTTTTTCAGCTTCAAATTCATTTAGCTGTTCATGAAAAGGCAATTTTCCTCACAATAGAGGAGGCCTGGGATATTTCCCACTCGTATGTGTTCTACGGACCAGGCTCCTTTACCTCAAAACCAATTTACAGAGTACCACTGGGTGAAACTCGTTCTGCGTTAGGAATATCTTTTCATCCAGTGAGTGTTTGTCTGGATAGAGTAGCAACTCAACTTTATTAAACAATAGATCTGGAAACTGTATAGCAGTACCAATAAAGTCAGCGAGCTCCTGATTTAACGCGTAATGGATCACATGTACTGCAGCCTGTGCTGATCACTGTCATCCTTCCACCAGTGAATTTAAATGAGCTACATTCACAACATTCGCTGTCTAATGGTAGATTGTCTAAAATAAGTACATATTTTAGTAGGCTAACATTTAATTGTATTCACCTGGCCAATAACATACAGGAACACTTATACTACATCTTGAGGCCTTGGTGTCTTGCCAAATCTTGCCAAAATTCTTCTTGAACAAATGAAGCTAACCCTGCATCAGTCTCACAAAAGTGCATAGTGTATAACCTGTGTAGCAGAACTCGACATGTTCAAACATCGCACAGATTTGCGCTCATCGTCTGTGTGGTTTGAGAGGGTGGCACATAGGTCCATTATCCATATGGCTTGAGGAGACTGACAACTGGACGCATGGTGCTAAATACTGCTGGCATAGCCTGCCTGTTGCTCCTTGCAGGCACCCAATTAAGATTTGACGAGCAGGAGGTAAAGCATCCACACAACTCTTGCACTATCTCCATATCCTTTAACATTCTCCAACTTCCTCATTCTAACCTTCTCGGTTGACTCATTTATATCTACTTTCATTATGTCTACTTAAGCAAACCATACACTTGGGACGCTGATATCCCGGTGCTTTCGGGAGCCCGCCTCGCTTGGCCTTTTATAACACTGTCCAAAACATGCGTATGATTGCCCGAGGACATCTCGAGTCTATCAGTCACACATCATTTAAACTTATCATACCTCAATCGCTTTTCTTCTTTCACTCGAGTTAACACCTCCTGCTTTAAAATACACTCCATTTCAGCCACAACAAACTTTTATTTTCTCTTTCACCTCACCATTTTCTGGCCAATGCAGATCACCATACTAGAGTCCTGTAGTCTTGGGCCAGCCCACGTTGTGCCTTAACTTGGACAACCAATTGACGTACCTCCAAAATTTTGAATCACAGTGGCTTTATCATCATAAAACATTTTTGGGAACAGTGCAAAATAAAACTGATATTATGAAGCCACTGAATCACCTGGGAGGAGGAGACAAGGCGTAATTAGAAGCCCAATTAACTTCTTTGTTGTCCATTCCCGGGATGGGTCTCCTGGGGCTGACCAGCAAGGCCACTGCTGCCAGGGTAGCCCTTGTGTGATAGGCCAGGGAGACCAGGCCTGCGCTGCACAATCCTGTGCAGTGCACTGCATGAAGGTATCTGTAGCCAAATGCACCAACAAGCCACTAAAAGAACCGGAAGGTGTATTGCTGCCATGGTCAACAGCTCTAATTGGAGAGGTTCCCCTATTGTGTTACTACTGCAAATGAGTGCCATGCCTGCGCCAATACATCCTGAAACACCATCAGGAATGCTAGATGGTGTAGATGGCTTATCCTGTGTTTTAGTGTAGTATGCCCCAAGCACAGAACTGGCATTGTAGATACTATTATTGTGTTTCAGTGGATCATTTATTCTTTGGGGGTCTTCCTCAGACACTTTTTGAGCTTTTGGCATTTTTATTTTCTGTAAGTAGTAGATCTAAAGTAAAGAGAGAAATTACACATGTTCAAAAACGCGATGACAGGTGGTGTCCTTCCAATCATGCCTCGTTTGGCCAGGGTACCAGGTTGTTGTATTGTGTTGTCACAGTTGGCAATTAATGCGAGTGATTCAATAGTAGCATAGAGCCCTGTCTAGGTCATTGCTTATGTGGAGATGGATGATGATGTTTGTTGATATTTTGTTGCACTACTTTAAGTGGTAATAGGAGCACTTGTTATGCATATATTTTGGAAGATGTTGAACCTCCAGAGATAGAAAAGGGTGTGCAGTGACATCATGTGTTGGTGCAGAACCGCTATGGAGGCGGCATGTCAGATATAGTAATTGGCAAATGTGATCAAGTTCTCACAATGCATGGACACAAATCACAGTCACAGTGTCTGGGCAGTGCGCATGCCTGATTATGCGAATTATATTTAAACCAGGTCCTGGCTAGTTACTGTTGCCATGACCATTAGTCCATGTACTGCAGCATGGAGGACAGGAGCAGGACAGAGATCCATTTACAGGCCACACCTAAGTGCAACAGTGTGTAGAACAGAACAGGCAGCCATGGCCTTGCATTCATTCAGAGGGTCATCCAGAAGCACTTCCCGTTAGGGCTCCAGGCACCTGAAGTGTGCCTTAAGTATACTGAACGTACACTGTTATGGAATACTGCTGTGTATATGTGCAGCGCTGTAATGTTCCTTGCCTCTGCTCATTGGATTGCCAAAAGGGGTGTGTAGGTGTCTCCTCAGGGGTAACCACTGTACCAGTTGATGGGAGTAGTATCATAATATGTGTCATGCCATATGTTCATTTATACCTGTGCGAAGGAAGATTGGTGTAGCTTACCGAGCAACCGTGTCTCATCATACTGTCCTTCCTCAAAATGTTATGCAATTGCACATTGCAAGTAGATGTAGCTGTTGCGTGTATCTCCAGTATATTTGCACTCAAATAATCTTACAAGTCATCGTGCATATCAGATATTCACATTCATCAGCAACAAAACCTTGTCTTGAACTTTTCAGTCCCGATTCATGGAATTTTTTGAACGGTTCAAAGTCACTTTGCACTTTCCAACACAAACCCTGATTCATGGAACATTGTTTTTGCAGTGCAAAATCAGTACAAAGTCATTTTGTACTGCACAAATGACCACTTGCACTGACTCTGCACTGCAAAAATACATTTTGCACAGTTCCATGAATCAGGGTTTTCATCTCTTATATTCTTTTCATGCAGATCTCTCCATTTTAGAATCTAGACTTTTACTAAGCAATGCAGACACCATCCAAAGTAAATTGCACATGGGGAACTCTAGAGATATTAAGAAGTGACCTTGATCATGTGATATATGTAAGCAATAATAACTCGCTCTTAGGGTTGTACTGTGTGGTAACGACCCAGGCCTGAGGTAATAGGCCCGAGCATAGCAGTGGTAGTAGAGCTGTCGGGTGGCACCATTTGTTACTGCTATTAGATCTCTGGGTTAATGTCCCAGGGTGGTAAGAGCAATGTATGTATTTGAAACAATGGGTAGCGGCAAGCGTGTGATCCGTTCTTTCAAAGAAATACTTATCCAAAATGGCTGCCATGCAAATGGAAGCAAGGCTCCAAAAGGATCTCTTTTTGCATTTCCATGGCAGCCTGAATGCATCAGAGGAGCCGGGTGGGGGCACCCAAAAGTGGTGGGTGGGGAGCAGCAGGAAAAGAAGGGTAAGAAGCAGCATGGATGCTGGAGAGAGGGAGGCAAGATGGTGACTGGGTGTGAGCAGCAGTGAGCTTCTCCAGAACATGCACTTGGATCATAAGAGTGAGTCCACAATCTGAGCATCATGACCGGCTGCCACACCCGCCCCCATTGCTAATTTATGACGAAGATGTAATTAACTGACTCTCAACACTCAAATTAGAAATAGAGGAGGGCCTAATTACACAAGTGCCTTCAAGACTCTGATTCAAATCTAAGTATCCAGAAAAAAACCTAGCACTAGCAAATGTAGATTCTAGCGAGATTCTGCCAGAAACAACCAAGATTAGCAAAGAATTAAGATATTTTCTGAGTTGCAATCACCATGCATACCACACGCTCCATTTTATATACACTCTCGATATTTTTGGCCATGTGTCTGCTAGATTCACTGTTCTCGTATTCACAAGCAAAGAAACTCTACATCCACTATATCATGCAGACACAGATGCACCATGAATCTATCAGTGCTCATCAGCATTAAGTTCTCGATAGTGTGACTTAGTGCACACCTCTTCATCAAAAAGACTTATGATGCCCAACTATGGACGCGGGTCCACCAAAATGAAGTACGTTTTTTTTCTCCTCTTAACATCCAACAAGGATAACTCAAAACGTCCATATAAAATGTGTCATATCAGCGTAGCTATTGCATGCACTACACATTAGCTACTCCCTGTGAGTGTGTGTTGTAAGGATATTTGGCGTGTTACAGCACAGAGTACAGCACTACTGCACAGGTAGCACATTTTTTTTTTTGCAGCACCACCACAAGGGTGCGGTGCATTGCTATATGTGTTACCAGATTAACAAGGAAAGACAGGCTATTCAGTCAAAAACGATTTTAACATATAAGATGCAAATCTATTTTTACAGTTAAAAGCACACGGGCACATTCAAAAATGCACACTATTTTTCACCTGAAATGCCTATGGTGCGAGAGACACATTTGAAAATAATAACTAACATTACTTATAACTAACCTGACTAATGAAACATAATCCACTAATAAAAATGTGTCTCCACTGCAGAATTAGGCCTATTCTGAAAGTGAACTTTTAAACGCACATCCATTTTTTTTTTCTCTGCTGCCCTGTCCACATAATTACAGGAAGCAAAAGAGCTTGAAAGAACAGGAAATCAGTTGGTTACAAAGTATTACTATAAAAATGAGCCATTGTGTAGAGAAGGAGGAGATGGCATGATTGATTCTGATTGGAGCAGCGTCATAGCAAGTATCATGCTAGAGGGAGTGATCAGAGTTTTGCTGGGGGGAGTTTGAGGAGAGAGAAGGGCAGTCAAGATTTGGCAGAGCTGGGAGAAGGACCTATTTTTTCCTGGTTGGAGTATTCCTATCTGCAAAAGCTGAGAATTCCAGGCAATGACCCCGGTTTGAGAAGGAAAGGCGATCATTTTTACTGGGGTTAATCTTCAAGGGAGCCACATTCAGAAAGAGAACAGCTGAAGAAAACTCTGAACAGATAAGGTAATTACATAAGTGTGGGAGCTGAGTGTGTACGAGACGAGAATGTTCAGTCAGAGTAGGAAAGGAGATTCCGGTGCCTTAATCACACGTTAATGTTGCAAATGGTGTTCTGTTCTCCGCCAGTTTTTTTCAGTGTATTACAGACAATGCTGTTAATGTGCTGTTTTATTTATTTCTGTAAAGAGTGAGATCGTGTTTAAATGCAACTTTTATAATACAGAAAAATATTTGAAAGCAGACGGGTGGTGTGTCTTCTATTTACCAATACAGTGCTGATGATGAGGGGAGATTTTTAAACAATGCAATTGTCATTTTAAGACAGATGTGTGCATGATCATATTCAGTATGGAGAGTTGAGAGTGATTGTTTGTAGCATAGCTCGTTGGAGGTACATGAGCCAACGGGAAGAGGGACTCTCTGAACATAGTTCCCTACCGTATATAAGGTAGTGGAAATTACCACAAAATTACCACATATAGCTCTCTGTCGTAAATAAGTCAGTGAGATCGCCCATGGTGGCACACTAACAGTAACACTGAAAATGTGGTATTCCTAAAATGTAGGTCTGAGGTCTCTCTAGTGATTACACGAAAAATCTAAGCAAAGATAAGGGATTCTGGACATTGGGGCCACAAATAAAACAAGGGAATTATGCTCACCAAAATACCACCAACCACGCATACCAACCACGTATACCAAATATGCATGTCTGGGTGCTGAAATAATGCATGTCCACTGTATTATTGTTGCACATGGCCAAATCTGAATACAAAGAGTGATTATTGCTAAGTTATTTTTCGGCGGTAATAAAATACCGTCAGGCCCCAAATCTCCACAAAATACCCTACATATTTATGGTGCGTTGTAGGCCGGGAAAGTGATCATAGAGTACCTACTGGGCGTGGCAAGCGTGTCTCACACTGCCATTTGCACATTAAAGGGAACCCATTTTATAATAACAGTGTGCCACTAAAAACGAATTTCAGAATGTCACAAAGGGAAACCACATTCTCAGATCTAGTGCAATATTTAGAGGCAAAGTTGTTTGCACATGGGAATTGGTCGTCAAATAGCACGTTAGAATGGAGTTACCGCATTCAGGGTGAGGTGCAGAAAGAAAAACTAGACAATATTTTTGCAGAAGGCAGCATAATTCAGGTCTGCCTTACAAGATTATTGAATGCAGCCGATAAAAGTGCAGAGAAAGACTGTTTAATACGGCTATGCAGCAAAATATGGTTTATTTTAAACAAGTCCCTGCGAATGCAAGAGAATGATATTCAACTAATTAACAGGTTAAAGACTGAATTAGAGGGGGCAAGTAAAAATCAGGAAATGTTGAGAGCAGAATTGGATGTATGCCAAAAAGACATGCAATGAAAATGCAGAGACTTTGATACTCAGTTATCCAAAAGCAAGAAACAATTTGAAGATAGTGAGCAAGAACTGGCACACTTAAAAGCCTTAGTGGATCACATTAGGCAGGATAAAGATGAGGTTGTTTCAGAAATGCAGATTTTACAAAAAGAACATTGTGAAAAAGAAGGTGATCTCCAGAGTGCAGAACAAGAAATGATTAAAATGATTCAAGAAAGAGACAAGAGAAATAAAGAGTTCAATGAATGCCAAATGCAAATGTGCGACATGCAGGAGGTGATTAATAAGGTGAATAGTGAAAACAACTATTTACAAGATGAAGCCAACAGACTCATTAAAAAGTGTAAGGACTTAGAACAGCAAATGTGCATTCCCAGGTCCCAGGAGAGGCGGCAGGGTACCACATTCAATGGAGTGGAGGTGAATTCTAGCTCTTCCCAAAGAGCTAGTGCTCCAGTGACTGGGCCGGTGACTGAACTTGGTTGCAGCGCCCTTGGGGGATTTGATACTAACATTGGGGGCGGCCACCAATCTCATACACCTGAAAACAGGAGTGAATCACAAAATAGTGCAATTCCATGCATTGCAACAAGTAGCCCCATAAAAATAATGAAATCCATTAAAGCCCTGATCAAACCATTTAAAAAGGGAGGTGAATGCTGCATTGAGGATCACTTAGAAGCGGTGCATGACATTTTTAAAGCACTCCAGATACCTAAGGAACAGTACAGACAATATTTTCATTTAACTTTAGATGCTCCGACGGCCAGCATCATAAGGGGATTAAATGAACAGCAGAATATGACATGGCTGGAGTTTGAAAAAGAAATTAGGCGTCATTTTTCTCCTTTTCAGTCATTGCAGGAGGCAAAGAAAGTCGTGTACACAATTACTGCTGGACCTAATATATCCCCTCGCCAATTTTTACAAGACTTAAAAAGAGCATTTTCTCGCTTTGATGTATCTTTTGACTCAAATTCCAATGAGTTTAAAACTGCATACTTCTATGGGCTACAGAAAGACATCATATCCCAATTGGTCCGTGAATTTGACCGTGACAAGTCCCTTGAATGGATTGTACATCAAAGCACAAAACTATATGAGGTACTCTATTGTCAGGGTAGAGAAAGTGATAAAATGAAAGATACTAGACCTAAATCTAAAGAACCCTCAGCCACAGTAATGGAAATCAGGTCAGCCAAAATGTCCCTTGAGTCTGCTCAAAGCCAAGGTAAAAATAATGTGACACCTGAACAAAGGGGTAACCAACAAAGATCGCCATTTCCTGTACCAATGTTCCAATCACATGATCCTAGTAATAGAGAGAGCTACATCAGCCCTAGGTATTTAGGGGACAGACCCCGGGTAGGATACCGGCCTGATATGGCAGGTATGAACAATAACCAGAGACAAAATCAAGATCAAAGAAATGATGGTCCCTACCAGTCATTGGGGACACAGAGCAGATTTGATCCCAGCACCATGATATATGGTAATCAGGATAGGCCCCGATATGTGGATCGATTTACTGATAATGGAAATCAACATAGGGGCCAGTACCCACAATCTGAGAGACAGGACATGAGGCAAAACGTGAACTATAGTCCACGCCAGTACAATGATTCCCCACCAGGGGACTATAATCAAAGGATGGGTGCAACCCGCTCCCCTCCACAAATGAATCAAGAGTTCAGAAACCATCCCAACCGACATCAATCACCTGAGAGGTATCAGAATAGATCCAATCGGGGAAAACAACCAATATCGACCTAGGCCACAGAAAGAGGATCCTAGAGAGATGGAAAGGTTCCAGTGCCTTGAGGCCCAAGTGAAAATGTTAGCTGAGCAAATAGGAAAGCTCTATACAGTGCAAAAACAACCTTCCAAAGAGGGGGCTGATGGCCATAGCAATGACCGGGGGGCTTCCGAAAAGTGACTAAGTACTCATGATAACTGGAGTGCCAAAATGACGGATTGCTCTGATATAATTTTGCATAACGACTCTGAGATGCCTAATGGATTAAAAATGAAAATACCAGTAAATGAAATTGTGACAGAAAGTGCAAATACTTCTAAAAAAGAGGTACGGTTTAACTTAGAGCTAAATAAAACAGTAAATATTTGCACAAATGAAAAAGAAACATTAGGAATTCCAAAAGAACAAAGGAACAGATTTAAGAAAAATGACTCATGCATGGGGAATACCAGTGAACAGGGAGTAAGGGGGGATGCTATAGCTCCTTCCCTGGGCAAGCAAAACAATGACCAAACACAGACAGAAAAAGGAAATACTCAAAAGGAGGGTACAAGTCAATCACCTGAAGAATTCTTTGAGCCACATATTTTTGAAGAGGCTGAAAGGGCTGGTATCACACTAAATGATCACAAATGCACAGAATTAAAAAATGACAAATTGCTGAATGATGTTGTTACACATGTTCAGTTGGAGGATTGTAATGTGGTCTCTGATGTTACCCAGATGGATGGGCGAACAGTGGCCACACTCCAAAAAACCTCTGAACATGGAGAAATGAATAAAATCTCTCGCGCAGAAATGGGTAAAAAGGAGGGAAAAATGTCTTTCCATTTACCAATGTGCTTAGCCAAAAGTGAAAAAGACCTGAGAAAGGTGAGCCCTGAAATCAGTAAGAATTCACATTTCTTATGTGTATTAGAGGAAGTTGAGGACAGATATTATGCACCCATCACTGTAGAAGAAAAATGCCACACCTTTGCTATGATTGACACTGGCGCACAGGCCACAATTATGTCCAAGGAGCTGGTAAAGAGTATCAATGAAGGGAGACCTCCACAGAGTCAGATCACAGTGAAGGAAAATCAAGGCCCAGTGCATAACTTTAATGGGGAGGAGGTGCCCATCATAGGTGTAACTGAGGTTGACATAAAAATAGGAAAGCACAGAATGAAACAAGAGGTATTGATCACATCTATTTGTGAAATCTCATTTCTGATGGGGACAGATTGCCTGAAAAGATTGTCTCCTCTCATAGATGGGGTGAATGGAGTGCTGTGGTCCTTAACCAAAAAACCATTGAGGCCTAAGAAACTAAAATCACAAAACAGCAATATAAATGCATGTCACACCGTTGCCAAAACAAATGATGCTGTGGAGGTATATCTCCAGAATAGCTGCATACCTAGTGTCACTGTCATATTAATGTGTCAAGATAAAATGCAGAGCGACAATGGGAAACTACCTGTACAAATATACTTGGACCCAAGGAAAGATTGGCAGACTGCCATAGATGAGCACACATTATGTTTTTATCTAAAAGAGAAATCGTGCAAACAGAATATTGCTCCTAAAACAGATTCTGAAAAACACATTACCACTCTGGCAGAAATACACATGGAAGATGAGCAACCATGGGTTCATATTGGTATAAATGATTATTTTAAAACAATAAAAGCCACTTTAGCGCTTGAACATGAAAGGAGTTTCATTAATGAGAAATTGTTGCAAAAAATAATGGAAAGGGAAGAAATCCCGAAATTTAGGATTAAAAACCAATATGTTTCTGGCTTGGACAGTCCAGACTTTGAAAACCGAATTGCAGGCAGATGCATGCTTAAAATTAGCATTGGGCAGAAAACAATTTACCATAATGTATGGATAGTGAGTGGAGCACAAAATGAATTTTACATGGGAAATGACATCATGCACAGAATGTGTATGGTGTTAGATTTCCTTAATCAAAAAATATGGTCACGCCTAGGTGGTCTGGCACCTGAATTTGAAGACAAAAGAAGGGCTTATCATTGTGCACAACTGGTTCCTTATGCAATCGAATTACAAATGAGGAAAAATACTATTATTCCTGCATTTACAAAGCAGTTTGCAATAACACTGAAATGCAAAAATGGACAGCAGATGAAAGGTTCTGATGCATTTGTATGCCTGAATGAATCCATAAAACAGCAAGGCCTGGATTATGAATACATTCCATTGGTAGACATTGGTGAAGGATCTGTAAAAATTATGGTAAATAATAAAGGTTGTCAGGATATTCATTTAGAGGAAAACTCCCCATTAGGAATGGCCATACAAAAATCACATTATACGGCAGATTTAAATAACATGGTGATTGGGAATATTCCTGAAAAATATGTAGATGCCAAGGGCGAGTTGCCAGAACACCTGGACTCTCAGCCCAAAGGAATATTTAAAATTCATTCTGTGTATCCTTATGATTCAAATGAGACAGTGTGCTGCCATCAAGAGGATTGCATAATATTTAATTTAAATGAAAATGAAACAGAAAATCAGCCCATTGAAGTGGAAGCTGATATGCCAAAATATTTAAAAGTGGCAGCTTTACAAAAAGACACAGCCACACAGTTAGAAGAAAGCGCCGAAATTCCCTTACCAGAAGATTTTCCAGAATTTTCCAAAATGGTAGAAGAGCAGATCTCCTTAGCGGATGCATGTGAAAGCAATGAAGAGAGGGACAATCTGAGGGAGATATTTATGGAGTTTAAGGATGTATTTGCAAAAGATGCTTATGATTGTGGTTTAACTGATTTACATGTGGCCACACTACCAGAAGGGTGTAGCAGAAACCCAGTGTTTGTACACCAGTATAGACTACCGCTGGCATGTTTAGAATCATTGGCAGAGATTATTGAAAATTCGGAATCACGGGGAATCATCAGGCCCATTCATAGCACATCCAATACACCTATTTTAGGTGTATTGAAGCCAAATGGTCAATGGCGGCTGTGTGCAGACTTGAAAGAGTTAAATAAAAGAGTACCAATATCTAGATGGTCACTGCCATTCATTGATCAGGGCCTAGCTCAGGTACATGGTTCAAATGTATTTACCACATTAGATCTCACCTCTGGATATTGGTGCGTGCCATTGGCAGAGGAGATACAACATTTATTTTCTTTTACATTTGACAGGACTCAATATGCCTGGCTTAGAGCTCCGTTCGGGTACATCAATAGTGGGAGTGAATTTGGCATATTTTTGAGAAAGGCCATGCCGGATGCAGCGGAAAGAGGAACAATAGTTTATGTGGACGATGTCCTGATAAAAAATGAAAGCCTGAAAAGACATTTTGATGAAATAAGACATGTACTTGGCCAATTGCAGAAAGCAGGCGCCAAAGTATCTTTACAAAAAGCACAATGGTGCAAGAAAAAAGTGAACTTTCTAGGGCATGAAGTGACTGAACATGGGCTAAATCCACAAAAGAAGAAAATAGAGGCCATACAAAGATTAAAAGATCCTAAAAATGTGAAAGGAGTAAAAAGTTTATTAGGGATGACAGGCTATAACAGAAAGTTCATTGAAAATTATGCAGAAATCACTCAACCATTGACTAAACTGCTTAAACTGAATATTCCCTGGAAATGGGAAAAAGGGCAGTCTGATGCAGTGGCTAAATTAAAGGAATGTCTTGTAAAGGCACCATGTTTAGCATACCCCATAAAGGACAGGGATTTCTTTATAGAAATAGGTTTTTCTGAACATTGTATGTCAGCAGTGTTATCACAAAATCACGATTTGAATCACAAAACCATTGCATATGCAAGTAAGGCATTTTCCCAAGTTGAAATGAAATTTAATGAATGTGAAAAGGCCCTATTAACCACTGTGTGGGCGCTACAAAATTTCCGCCCCATTGTTCAGGGAGAAAAGGTAATTATTGAAACAAATCATCAACCTTTGCAATTTTTAGAGAGTAAAAGAATTAGATCAGGTAATCTAGCGCAATCCAGAATCACTTCATGGACGCTAGCATTACAAGGTTTTCCCGTAGAAGTGAGATATGGACAAAATAAAAAGAACCCAATTGCTCAAGGGTTAGCTGACTTACATGACTGTGCAGCTGAACAAATACCAAATGAAATGGAAGTAGAAACTAGTTTGCAGGAATTTGAACAATCACCACACAAAGCTTTTGATGAAAAAACATACAACGATTTGCCAACTGTATATGTGGATGGTTGTGCTTTTCACATTGAAAATGACAGTAATAAACAGTTAGTGGCAGGAATAGGAAATGTCTGGTTGAAATGTGAAGGTGTCCCCAGTATAGGGATGAGGATTGGAGATAGGAGCAGTCAGGTGGCGGAATTGGCAGCCATTTATAAAGCAATTGCTACTGCAGTTGATAAAAAGTTCAGTGAAATTGTCCTGGTGACTGATTCTGACTATGCACGGAAAAGCTTTGTGGAGTATTTGCCTGGTTGGAAAGCAAGAGGCATGGTTACATATAACAAAAAGCCACTTAAGCATGGAAAAATGATACAAGCCATAGACAAATTGGTGTCAGAGAATGAGTTAACAATATACTGGAGAAAAATGCGTGGGCATTTAAAAACACCAGGAGAGGATAAGGAGGGAAATGATAAGGCAGACCACCTGGCTAAGATTGTGGCTGTGATGGGAGAATTGCTACCTATTGATTACTTAATGGGTGAAATACAAATTGATGCAGTCACACGTTCTAAAGCACCAAAGGAGGTAGATCAACCGGTGCTGCAGTGGAGTCATGACACGCCAGACCAAGATTTGATTGAGGCACAAAAGAATGATCAAATTTTGGGAATCTATTATAATCATTTGATAGACCCCGAACAAAATCCTTTAACAGAAAATGATTGTATGGGAAAAGAAGAGTTGAGGGTGCTATTAAAGAACAAAACACGAATTAGATTACAGGATGGACTCATGATTAGAGAGTCCATAACAGGACAAATACAGTGGGTAGTACCCCTTTCATTCAGAGGACTAATGCTACACCATGCACATGATGCCATAACTGAAGGCCATAGAGGTTCACAAAAAACATTAGAAATACTAAAGGATTATGCTTACTGGCCACATATGTCCCAAGATGTGGAATTATATACTAGAGGATGTCTAGTATGCGCCCAATTTAAACCTGCTTCACCAATGCATAGAGCACCATTGATGAAAAGAGGCCTAACTCTCCCATGGTCAGATTTGCAAATAGACTATGTAGGTCCTTTAAAAAGGTCGAGCAGGGGACACAGTTATATTTTGAGTGTGGTATGTTTGATGTCGAAGTGGATTGAATGCATTCCTGCACCAGATTGTAGTGCGCAAACAGCAGCCACATTGCTGGTGAACCATGTGTTCTCAAGGTTTGGGTTGCCACAAAGAATTGAGTCAGACAGAGGAAGTCATTTCACAAGTACTCTAATGAGTAAGGTATGGCAAATACTAGGTGTGAAAAGGAAACTACTTATCGCATATCGGGCGGCGTCTTCAGGTACAGTTGAAAGAAGCAATAGGTCTGTTGTGGATATTTTAAAGAAATTTGTGGCAGAAGCAGGTTCCAGCTGGGATTTGCGTTTACCATTGGTTTTGATGGCAATCAGATCGACTCCTGCCAAAGCAACAGGTGTTAGCCCCCATGAGGTCTTAACAGGTAGGAAAATGGTGTTACCACAACACCTACTATACAGAACACATGAGCAAACCCTTGTGAGTGCATCCACAGTTCATGAATATATTGATGAACTGAGGAGGCATTTGCAACATGCATTTGCTTTTGTGCAGAGAAATCTGGAAAGAGCTGCTGACAGTGCAAAATCGTATTATGATAAAAAGACATCAGTAAAGGAATACAGTGTAGGGGATCAGGTATACAAGTTTCATTTTGGAAAAAGTAAACAGAAAAATTCTAAATTTCTAGCAGCCTGGCAGGGGCCATTTCGAATTATAGATAAGGTCTCTCCTGTAGTGTATAAAATTTTGAAAAATGAAGGTGAAACAGCAATAGAGCAGTTTGTCCATGTAAATCAAATCAAACCATGCCATCCCAGACATGAGATCAGGCAGCTTGAGCATGTAGAAGCAGATAAAGTCCATTGAACACAAAAAGAGAAAATAAATGGGTGTAATCATGAGGCAGTGACAAAGAAGTTAAAAAGTTGATTGTTATGATGGCACATAAACACTGTAGTATATGTAAAAATATATAATATAAAATAAATAAATAAATAAATAAATAAATGCACATATAACGGAAGCTCATGGTTGGTGTGCAGAGAGAAAATGTATTAAATATTGAATGCTGTTTATGTGTGCTTGTTTTTTTTTTTTTAACTTGTGTTTAAAAAAAATAAATAAATAAATAAATAATAGAAAAAAAAATGAAATATTTTTACCAAGCATGTTTTATTTTTGGCAAAAGGGTGAAGTTAATATTGTGCTATGTACTTAATTTGTTTATTTTCTATTTTGATTTAGAAAATTAACATTATTTGGTCGGAGGTTCCGGGATCAGAGCCCACGGGAGACGATGGAGTCCTGGAGCCCATGTGGACGGATTCCGAGAAAGCCCCAAAGAGGGGTGAAGACCAAGGCTGCAAAGCGATCAGCATTGAAGATGATACCGATGATATGGTTAATGATGATGATATTTGGAGGGATCTTCAAGAATTCAGAAGCACAGGTTGTCATTGAACCTGGACCAGCATCTGGTATTGCGGTGGAAGAGGCACCAGGATTCATCATGAGTGATAGAAGGATGATTTTCCAAAATATATACATACCATTAAATCCTGAGATTTTGATTGAAAAACACTTGAACAATACCGGAATTAAGATTGAACAGACTAAAGAGTGGCTGGAAATAAGAAAAGAGGACACTAAGCAGTCAATAATAGATATATTAATGCAATTGGAAAAAACATTTGTGAATTCAGCAGACATTAAGAAGAAGAGAGGAAAGAGAGGTGCGGTGATGCTCGCGATATCAATGGTAATGTCTATAGTTGGAGCAATAATAGGTACCACAATATCAACAGCCAATTCTATTTCGGTAGGAACACTGAGTACTAAAGCACAACAACTGAGTATTGACCTAGAAATAATACAAAAAACATTAGATGGAATTAGAAGGGGACTGGATGAACAAGTAAGATTCATAAATGAAACTGCAATCATTCTAAATGAACAAGCGGATGTAATGCAACGGGCGACTAAAATAATACTTAAGCATGACAGAACTTTAAATGAAATATTGAACATAATGAGTCCTGTTGATAGACTATTAACAAATTATATGAGAGAAGTTCAAACTGCAGTTTCACAATTGATTCAAGGACATATTCCATTGTATTTTGTTTCGCAGGATATCATTCGTCAAATGATAGAAAGATTGACCAGGAGGGAAATTGACATAATACAGGTAAAAATTGCATTCGAAATGGGGAATGCAATGCCGTTATATGTGGACTTGGAAAGACTAGAGATCGGATTTTTGCTATGCATCCCATATGTAGCCCCTGAACTTATTTATCAAACGAAGTGGGTACACAATGTGGGATTTTGGCAAGAGGACAAATTCATTAAGATTAAGACTCCAGAAGTGGTGGCATTTCAGTCATGGGAACCTGAAGTTTATTTAATACCAAACCTGGAAACATGTGTAACATTTAAAGAACAAAATTATATGTGTCCAGGTAAACCGTTTGTTCCTGATGCCACAGATGCTATTTGTGGTTTGAAATCTGACCCAAGTATATCAGAGGGATGTGAAGTGATTATTAGTAATATGGGGAGTGAAGAAATGGCACAGGCTAAGATGGTCAGAGGTAAATGGTTGGTCAGCACCTGCTTAAAGAACATGACGGTAGTACATTTAAACCATGGAACATACGTGGTTAAACAGGTGAAATATAATATTTTTTATTTACAGGTTCCAAAGGATGCAATTGTGTTAATTGGGGGATTAACATTGTTTCATGTAACAAATGATGTTTGGGAAAGCCAAGTGGAAAATATCGATTTTTTTCAAAGGGATACTTTTCCAATAGATCCGGATGTGGAATATTTATTGAATCACAAAGAAAGACATGTTATAAAAATGAATTTGAGAAAAAACAATATTACAATTAGTAATCTGGGCATAATAGAAGTGGAAAGATTTAATTGGGGAACCTGGGGGGAACGCTCAATAGTCGGTTTGGCTATCCTGGTGCTAATCATGGGTGGATGGTTGATTGTGCTATCAGTAAAAATGAAAATGTTACTGATTTTACTAGCTACGTCAGGAAGAGAAAGATATCCCAATACACATGCATTTTAAAAGAAAAAGAAAGAACAAGTTTTTGGCGTGGATCGTAGCCAGATTCTAAAAACAAAAGGAGGGTATGTAAGGATATTTGGCGTGTTACAGCACAGAGTACAGCACTACTGCACAGGTAGCAAATTTTTTTTTTGCAGCACCACCACAAGGGTGTGGTGCATTGCTATATGTGTTACCAGATTAACAAGGAAAGACAGGCTATTCAGTCAAAAAACGATTTTAACATATAAGATGTAAAAATCTATTTTTACAGTTAAAAGCACACGTGCACATTCAAAAATGCACACTATTTTTCACCTGAAATGCCTATGGTGCGAGAGACACATTTGAAAATAATAACTAACATTACTTATAACTAACCTGACTAATGAAACATAATCCACTAATAAAAATGTGTCTCCACTGCAGAATTAGGCCTATTCTGAAAGTGAACTTTTAAACGCACATCCATTTTTTTTTCTCTGCTGCCCTGTCCACATAATTACAGGAAGCAAAAGAGCTCGAAAGAACAGGAAATCAGTTGGTTACAAAGTATTACTATAAAAATGAGCCATTGTGTAGAGAAGGAGGAGATGGCATGATTGATTCTGATTGGAGCAGCGTCATAGCAAGTATCATGCTAGAGGGAGTGATCAGAGTTTTGCTGGGGGGAGTTTGAGGAGAGAGAAGGGCAGTCAAGATTTGGCAGAGCTGGGAGAAGGACCTATTTTTTCCTGGTTGGAGCATTCCTATCTGCAAAAGCTGAGAATTCCAGGCAATGACCCCGGTTTGAGAAGGAAAGGCGATCCTTTTTACTGGGGTTAATCTTCAAGGGAGTCACATTCAGAAAGAGAACAGCTGAAGAAAACTCTGAACAGATAAGGTAATTACATAAGTGTGGGAGCTGAGTGTGTACGAGACGAGAATGTTCAGTCACAGTAGGAAAGGAGATTCCGGTGCCTTAATCACACGTTAATGTTGCAAATGGTGGTCTGTTCTCCACCAGTTTTTTTCAGTGTATTACAGACAATGCTGTTAATGTGCTGTTTTATTTATTTCTGTAAAGAGTGAGATCGTGTTTAAATGCAACTTTTATAATACAGAAAAATATTTGAAAGCAGACGGGTGGTGTGTCTTCTATTTACCAATACAGTGCTGATGATGAGGGGAGATTTTTAAACAATGCAATTGTCATTTTAAGACAGATGTGTGCATGATCATATTCAGTATGGAGAGTTGAGAGTGATTGTTTGTAGCATAGCTCGTTGGAGGTACATGATCCAACGGGAAGAGGGACTCTCTGAACATAGTTCCCTACCGTATATAAGGTAGTGGAAATTACCACAAAATTACCACATATAGCTCTCTGTCGTAAATAAGTCAGTGAGATCGCCCATGGTGGCACACTAACAATAACACTGAAAATGTGGTATTCCTAAAATGTAGGTCTGAGGTCTCTCTAGTGATTACACGAAAAATCTAAGCAAAGATAAGGGATTCTGGACATTGGGGCCACAAATAAAACAAGGGAATTATGCTCACCAAAATACCACCAACCACGCATACCAACCACGTATACCAAATATGCATGTCTGGGTGCTGAAATAATGCATGTCCACTGTATTATTGTTGCACATGGCCAAATCTGAATACAAAGAGTGATTATTGCTAAGTTATTTTTCGGCGGTAATAAAATACCGTCAGGCCCCAAATCTCCACAAAATACCCTACAGTGTATATGCAGCAGCAGAGAGACGATTTTGGGGTCATTTTAGGACCCAACTGCATCATTTGGTTTGCCTACTTTGCCTTCTGTGTCGTCCATTAGATGCATTCACTTTGGCTTCTTTATGCTCTGTGCATTACCCACCAATGTACCTGACAGAAGAGTACACTAACCACTAGCTACCCACCTCTATCACACCATAGGGGCTACTTTTTGAAAATTATCCTCAAAGTGGAAGTTTCATTAGATTATATCTACCACCTCAGTCAAGGTAGTATATTCAGCATATTTTAATCATATTTTCTCAAATATTAACACTAAAATACATTAAAAAAAACCTTTTGTAGTGTTCCTCAATTGTACATTGTCACAAAAGAGAGAAGAGTTGACGCCACTATATTATGTTTGTGCATAATTGTAATGGGATTGACACACATTTTTACATCACTCAAATCAATGAATGCTGGTAAACTGTGAATACACCTGTGTTGACAACAGCTAAAAATGCAAATTGATGTTCTTTTCTTCTCTCTTATGAAATTGCTGTGATCTGGGGTTCCAGCACCATTTCTGAGTCAATCACTATTTCCTGATTCTTTACTAAGAAGGGTGGCTCCAGAATAAGAGTTTAAGTCTGTAAATCTGAAAATCATAGAAGATGAGAGGAAGGAGAGCATGGTTCCTGATAATCATGATCCCAGGTTTTTCCCAAGTTTGTTAGTGTCAAACCTATAAGGGAATAGGGGTCTCAATCCCCTCTTCCGAACCACAAAAGCCAAATAGATTGACCCCTTCCACCGTGGTTGGCACGGGAGCCTGAAAATGATATCACAGGTAGCCACGTGGCAGCCAATGGGGGGAGGAAGATGGAGTTAGGGAAAGGGGATGGAGTGACAAAGGAAAGGAAGGGAACATAAACAAGCAAGTACATACAATATACGCAATACTCCTATACCTGTACCTCTACTTCCTGAACACATAGCCTGAGCTCCTATACATGTAATGAACCTGCTACATACCCACAGTAGTGTACCTCATTAGTGGCCCTATAAGACTCCACTTTGCACACCACAAAACATAGGATTATAAACTTGAACATAGACCTTGAACATACCATAACATGCGCCTTGGGACGTATACTTCTTGAAAACACATAGGGTTGCAAACAAGCAAAATGGCACAAAGGGTTGTCCCTTTTCATGAAGATACAAGACTCATGGCCCGCTGGGCACAATGAAGCAACAAACAAGGGTTTAGAACAAATACACAAAACACATGCCCTTGTGCTGTGTGGCCCCAAAGAATGATTCCAAAACAAGTGCGCTTTAAAGGATAGTTTCCTATTTCCCAGGGCACTGTATTGTCAGTTCTGAGATTCATAGCGTGTTTCCTCACACATGGCGTGTCTCACACATGTCATGTATCCTACACATGGCGTATTTCATCACACACTCACCGCCGTGTTTGTATCATAAATCAACAAGCGAAAATAAGAATACTCTAACACAAAAACATGAACAATGTTGTAGAAAACTTAACTGATGGTCCGAATGCCTCACAAGGACATCCGGACCCTGAAGTTCGATGCCCAACACTTGGGAAGGAGCCCGATTCACTGCCGCGGCCCGCGACTGCCTTTCTCCTGTTCAGGCTCTAATCACCGTTGCGGCCCGGGGAAAGCTTCAAAAGTCCTTCGGCGTCCAAAACGTTCCTGCATGCTCTTGCTTCTTCAGCTGCCACCGCCCATGCTGATAATCTATAATTACCTGCACCGAGGCACGGGCGGTGGCGAGTTTTCAACAGTTACTGCTAATGAGCAGCTGGTGTACCGAACGAAAGAGGAACTACACGCACCCAAGCGCCTGATGGAAAATGTAGTTTATCGCCTCTTGGGAAACAAGAAGCGCCGTCCTCTACCCCAAATCAGATTCCTGACAGTTAGCATGGGGTGAGTTGCTCCACACTGGTCAATCTAAAAGACACAATCAATGATATTGTTAATGTTAGGATGCACTTGCAACACCCTAAATGTGAAGGAAAGCACAAGCTGCAGAAATTCTACTAGCATGAAGATGTGGTCATTTTTAGTGTCAGTGTTCCTGCCATTTGTTGCAGCATTTCAGGCCATTTTCTAGTTGGATTTAGTTTTGCTACATTCTAGAGAGCACTAGGCTACCGAGTTCTTGGTGGAATGATGTGCAACAAAAGATATAGTTACGGGTCTCCATTAGCATAAGGGCCTCTTGCCACCTTAGCCAGAGTCCTACCATTTTGAACTAGACTTTGTCGGAGTTGTAGATTTCTGACATTTAGGGCACTAGACCACAGATCTGGGCCTCTGTTCTTCCATTTGATAAAATGTTATTCCTGCTTCCCCAGTGAGCGTTCAGCGTGCCAAGATCCTTGGAGGAAGGGTGAGGTGCAGTAAACACATTAGTTGATGTTGCAGGGTCTAGCTGTTCTCTGGAGCTAAGAGTGAAACATAGAATAGGGGTGTGTGTTCTCAACGATAGATAAGTACAATAGTTGTGACTGACATATTTTGCTGTGAACAAAGCCTTGGGTGGAGCCATTGCCAAAAGCAACAAACCAGATTGCCGTTATAATGGCCTGGCAGTGCTCAACAGTTCTTAAATGTGTGGAATTTGTTCAGCATCATAGAAGCAAGACATCAAAATATATTCACAAAAGTTCTTTTCTGAAACTCAATAGAGTATTCTTACAAAAAGTTAAGTCTATAAAGCGTGTAAGGAAAGGGAATAACAATGTCAAGATACAAACACTAACTCTATATCACTACAAATTCAACAATGAAACTAGAAATAAAAACTCCTTATCCAAAACACTTCAAATGCAACATTAACACTGACTTCAACTATGGCACTGAGGGAACAAGACTAATACTTGAAGTGAGTAATAAGGTTGGATTTATTATTGGTGGGGAGGGCTAGTTTACACTTTGAGGTTCATGGTTAAATGTATAGTTGTATGAAGTGAGTGTGCGTACCTAAACATTGTAATTCCCAAACTTTGTAGATGTTTTTGTGTATCAAATTTGAGAGTCTTTTTGTGGTGAGTTTGGCATTTAGCATATGAGTGTATGTCATATAGATGTAGGTAGTATAAGTATTTTTTGTATTAGCACATCAGCATATGAACACTGGGTTCATGAGCCATATTGTTAACATTTTGCAATTATGCACAATTTACATCTCGTACATGTCTTATATCTTTATGAAAATTCACACAAACTTAGACGTCACTTTGATGTGAGTTTTTATTCATATAGTAGTATACACATATGTAATGTACATTTCATCCAAGCACATGTCCTGTTCGCTTACAAGTTATCCATTTCGCTAATGTTTTTTAGGCCTTCTATACATAGGTGACTGGGTGGCATAATAGTGTGTCTTAGGTGTGTGTGTCAAAAGAGCATATGTCATAAGAGTGTGTGGTGAAAACATTGAGTGTGTTGTGTGTGTTTGGCTTGTGTCTATGGTGTATAAGTAGTATTTGAGTGTTTGGTGTGAAGTCCTATGACATGCACATTTCTTTTGCATCTCCTGCATGCATAAAAGCTCATAAAAGGTGAGGATTCATTTTGATGTGAGTTTTTATACATTTTTGGTGGCATATTAATAAAAGAAATCCTCCAGGATATACCTTATATCCAAAATATAGCACTCATTCCCGAACATCGAAAAAGGTGCAATCTGCCTTGTCTAAACATTTTGACTGCTTCATACTTGATCCACTGGTGTACCGTCGCCCCCAATCCTACATCCCAAACTTTGCAAAATGTTCTCATCTTCATCTTCCTCCTTGTCTTATCAACTACAACCTTGCTGGTGAGCTCATGCCATACCCTCCACAGCAATAGCAAGGCCCAATATACTTTAGTACCTAGTTAATCATCCCTGATAATCATCACATCCCTCTCAATCTTTTTAATGAGTGCCAAACCCTGTACTTTAGCTAAATCATTTTCCCATAGTTGCATCAAATCTCTGCTGGCTCCCAATGCAGAGTTTTGGTTCCCATCCAAACTGTCATCTGCAAGATAAAGAATAATCACTACAATGGCTGTCCATCACACGCACAAACAAATTCTGGTTCCTCTTTATCAATTTGCAACTTCCTTAGTTAAACCTTAGGCCTGTTTGACTTACACTAGATCCGCTTCTTAGACTCACCCATCATGGCCCATCCCATTTCTTTGGACACTGCCCCAATATGCAAAATGTGTGTTGCGATACCTGAACAATCCACCCATAGAACGTTTAGTCCTTTCATCAGAAACACTAACACCAGACCAGCAAACATCCCTAAAACTCTTTTGTGCCTAAACGAACAAGCCACCACTCACCATCTCTCACTCACTAACAGGCTTCAACGGACACAGTGCCAATTCCTCCCAATATCCCAAGTAACACCCAAGCTCAGGCTCCCTTCTTGATGATCATCTTTAGACCTTCTTATAAAAATGTCATCCCTCACTACTAATTTGACTTTCTACCATAAGAATCCCTTACTCCTTTACTCCCTACCAACTCAGTCACCTTAAATGTGCCAAACAGAATTTGTATGAAGCAAGCCCTGAACAATTCCACCTCAAACATTGATCAGCAATTCAGTTGGCACTAGTTCCCTCATTACATTTGGCTTGTAATCCAAAGTTATCCTAGCCATTTCACCTCTACTTAGAGTTACACCCCAGAACCACTTACACTAAAATGATATTCCTGCTGTTTTCCAACTATTGTCCTTTACAAACCTTTACCTATTAATCTTAGTGTGAAATGTGTCATATTGTCCATTCTCTGCTTCGCTGCATCCACCTAGCCTCTCCAGTGCTGTACCATACCATTTATGAACTCCAGTCTTGCTGGCCTGTATCCTGCACCACAAACCGTTGACACGTACTTCACTTTCAAGTCCAAAGCCCACAATCTCCCAGCTGCCACAGACCTGTAGGGATCTGCACATGTCTGCTTCCAGAGTCAACACCTGGAAGCTATGACTTTGGAAACGAGACAAATCTTCCACTAAAATCATGATTACGTTGCATGCCACCATTCCTTTGTTGTTTACATTGAAATTCACATCCTTGTCTGCCAGTTCAAAGGCAGATGAACACACGCCTGCAATGTACTGCTGCAACCTTTCTCCCCAAAACTGTCTCGCCATGTTTCCACATACGACTGCCTGTGCCAATTCAAGCTAAATCCCCCTGTTCCTAATGTATTTGAAAACATCTGCATATCCAGTCCCACTCGGTCAACCAATAAGCACATGGACACCCCATTAAAAGTTTTCAAAATATCAGCCAACTACCTTTTTCATTAGCTGCATACATCAAATGATTGCCCAGAAGCTTAGTGATGCTCATGTATAACACAATCATCCCTTCTCTCTCCTTGCAATCCTTGCTTCTCCCCTAACTGTGCTCCCTTGAAACTCACTGCTGTCCCACGGTGGTGGCCACTGCCTTATCTAATTGATCGTTTCCAGGCTCAACACCACCCACAGTCCCACTTCACTCCTAGATGCTTTGCCACAACTTTGCCTGCCACCAAATCCCTTTCCCTATTTAATGTTTCCACTTTGTTTGCTTTTACCTCCCATATCTGCTTGACCTTTTCCATTTTTCCTTTCATCCACTGATGCCTCGTCATCCGGCCCTATGCCAATCACACACATTGCTCCGTTAAACAAACATACCCTTTCTCAACATTTGGCAATCAGTTCAGACATCCAAATCTCTCACCTTGCTAGATCCTAACCCTCATACCATATCTTTAATCTGCTTTTCTTTCCTTTGTGAGTCACTAGAGGCAAGGCCATTTCTGTCTTTACAACTACAAACTGTACCTCCTCCACAAGAATCACCCCCCACAACACTCACCCCATCCTCTGCTACGTTAAATCCTCCTCATCCCCTTCCACTTTATACCGCTCTTGCACCATGTACCAATTTTTGTTCCGAACCCAGCCTACTTGTTCCCAGCTGCTTATTGTCCTCCTTTGTGGGGGTTCTAGACCCTCTCTATGGTGCATCTATCCCTCAATCCCCTCCTATGCATTGTATTGTGAGGGACTACCGCAGACCCTCTTCCTCCTTTTGGACTGCTGGGATAGGGCATTCCTCTTCCAAACTTTTGCCACTCCTCTAATCAGCACATTGATTTCTTCTCTCTGTAGACCCCACCCTAAGGATCTCCTGTCCCACTTTCTCACCTGTACCTTTCCCTCTCATACTTAGTACAGACTATGCCATTTACAATTGTGCACAACTGGCTCAGCCAATAAGCTGCAGAGCCTCCCCTCAAAGTCTATGGGTCAGTGTCTTCACTTGGCATGCCATGCTGACAAAAAGCTCCATCTAACCACACCAAAAAACAAACTAAATCTGTTGTCCTAGCATGGGTTAAGGACAATCCGCATTTGGCCTGGCTAAAACCCCTGACCAAAGGAAAGTCCCACTGACAAAATGTGAGAGATCATGATCCCAGAAGGAAAAAAAGGGAATAGGGCCCTAGCCAACAACAAATCCCCAGGGAACCAAACACGTATAGGGCACAGGCACAGCCTACATCTGCTAACCTCTGCCTACTGCCCCACAGTAAAATAAAAACGTTCTCAGAAGAAGGGAAAAATGCTACCCAGCCTTGCCGTCCACCTATTCATTTCCACAGTAGCAGGTGGACGTCAAACCTCAGTTTCTGCCCTCCATGCAGCTCCTCGGTATCCTTCACGTGCCACACTTCAAGCAACTGGCAACGTTCAGACCCCCACAATACCCACTGATCTGCCTTAAAAATAAAAACTAGGCACATGGGTGGTGGGCCGGGGGGCAAACGGCCTTATAGCATGCAGCTGCAGATTACACTCACTAGTTAGAGCCTAGTTGCCCTTGTAGGCTGCAGTTGCTCCGTTTAGGCCTAGCATTTGGCCTTGCAGACCTTTAGCCACTGGTACAATATAGTCTGCAGCTGTGGATATGAGACTGTAACAAGTACCTACTAGTGTGACATTTGGTGATTTTCCTTATCTCCACAATGAGCTCATTGCGCTAAATAGGCTACACATGCAATGCCACAGACAAGAGAAAAAAATATTTGCCTCCCTGTTGTACAGTAGACTAGCACCACAAGTATTGTATACATTTATGAACATGTGCCACTGAAGCAATCACTTCAGCCAAGCCCATGACTAGAGCATAGAGGGGCAGCGTGCTGTGCTGAAAGTAACAGAACACTGCCTTGCCCCTTTAGTAAATACATTTCATAACTACTCCGACCTGGTCAAGTTACTCGTCGTAGTCTTTAGATATCGAGGGATTGCATCACCTTTCACACACTTTCAGGTAAATAGTGAGCTATTATTTTGAAAGATTTTTTTCTAAAAACATATTGAAATAAACTATGTCTCTTCTAAAGGTGTTCTTGTGACAGACTCTGCACCCTTCTAGGCTCCTCTCATGCTGCTGCGTCATGGCTGTATTTATACTAAAAGGAGTGCGGCCTGAAACAACGTTGAACAAATGATTAATTTACACATTCACAACACATTCACACATTCACAACACATTCACAACACATTCCTTGAGAATCACTTCTAAGGAAAAGCTTTGATGGGTAAATCCTGACAGCCAGAGCAGAGATGTCATTTAGGCGTCTCCAGAGGTCGCAAGAGCGACCACTGCTGATTGGCCAGCGACCCATGTCAATCTCTTGCGACCTCTGGCATTGTCCAATCAGAGGAGGATGGGGGCGTGGCCGCAGTGAGCTCAGCATGCCGTGCTGTGTGCTTGGTCCTCCATTTTTGCACGTGTTTCCAAGAAGAAATGGATGCGTGCTCCTCCTGCATCCAGAAGGCCAGCTTAACACTTGAGTACTACCGGGAGTGGCAGTGTCTGGTGTGACTTGGGCTCGAGGCGGGTGTGTGTGCCTTGGTAGGTAAATAGTTAATTTGAGAGCTGAGCATCTGCTGAGCATTGCTCTGGCCTGTGTGCGTCGGTGGTGCCGGTGGCATGCAGGCCTGGCCGTGCCCTCCACTGTGCCTGAGGCGGTGCGGCTGCAGTGCCGCTGCAGCCTCAGGCCCAGGCTTAGGTTGAGCCGACTGTGCCGGCCCCGTGCAGGTGTGTTTGCACGCCTGGGCTGGCTCGCACCCGGCCGTATTTGTAACCTTTTTTTATGAAGATTAGAGACCACCCTTCGCCTATACTAAACCATCAAGCCCTACGGGCCAATCCCGCATGAATGAGAAACCATGCACAACGCATTCCACACAGTTATGCAATCGGCCCGAAAGCCATTAAGTGCGCTGACATGGGCAAACAGGATAACTGGTTTAAGGAAAATGCAGTGGCGATCAACAATGTGGACTCGGCGTAAAATGCACCTCGTTCGTTATTTAGCAAGACACTGGTAAGAAGACAAAGAGCTACCAATGGCGGGTTCGCATGGGAGAACTCTCGTTACCTTCTGATCAGCGTTGCAGTCGCTGCCTCAATAGCCAGCACTGCTTGCAAGATTTCTAACTGCCACTGTTCTCGAATTCAAACTGAAACGGTAAGATCATCATCAGCCTGTTTCAAGCGACTGCCTCTTGCCTAGGTGGTTAAAAAAAGGCTTCACAGGCGTAGTGTAGATTATAATGGACAAATTAGGTTTCCTAATTGTAATACGTCATTTTCCATTTTGTTTATATTGCTGAGGTTTTATGATAAGAGCCACGCCTTGAGCAGCACAAGAGCTGAAGCTGTGTGAAACATGTCTGTAAATATTTTAACCCGTTTTACAAATGTCTGTCTGTGGCTAGCAACAAGGCACTTTAAGAGACATTTCCCTGCAAACAGTGAGGTTAAAAGCGTGGCGTTCTTCCGTGAATATGTGCACTTACCGGTGCAAGGCCAGCACCCTCAACTTGATTCTGTGACAAAGTTCTAGGTTAAACACACATCCTCGAGTTTCGGTTTATTGCCCCTGGCGCCCTTTTCTGAAACAATAGCCATTGGTTTCCTCCGTGTTGTTTTCCTCAGCTTTAACTTGCAGCAGACGAGTAACCACCCATTCATTTTGCTGATGAACCACTGTAGAAAAATGGGTTTTCAAACACTTTCGCATTCAACATTAGCTGAGGCGACCCCAGTGTAGTGTATTCGGTCAGGTGAACCCCCATGATAATAGTATACACTGACAAAGGCTGATCACCGAACAATTAAAACCTCAACTATAAAATATAATGAGTTCACCAGCATTCACGAGCCCCGCCACATAATAGGCTTGCAAACAGCCACAGGTTTAAGTGGCCATGAAAGGTAGATATTTTACTAAAAAACCTTATGCATTGCCATAGTGTAACAAAATAAACCGAAGTGATGTAATTGTACTCCCAGTGAACACCAGTCCATTGAAGCCACAATAAGGGACATACAACTACAAAGCCATTTTCAAGGAAAGAACTTCCAAGTGCCATGGGCAGCCCAGAGGGAAATACAAGCAGTAGGCTAAATCCGGAGCCAATAGCCCAGTGCCATTAAATAGCATCATTGTCGGCAGCGAGACCTAAGGTTTCAAAGAGGCCAACTTCAAATGGCTATAGCAACAACATTATCTTAAAGGGATGGTCTAGTAAAAATGTTTATTTAAAAAATAGATAGGCAACATAAAAAAAAATACTAGCATTCTCTGTTTTAAAACTTCCTATGTAACATTTTGAGCTATTCAAGCTCAAAATTCGCAAAAGCAAGCACATGGGCACATCCATTTTGTGAAATGGAGGCCCTCCTGTGCAGGCTTTTGCTTTTGCGGCACTAATGAAGGAAAAGCCAGCCAGCTGTAGTAAACAAAGGCTACCGCTGGGTGGCTTTCCCTTCATTAGTGCTGTAAGGCGGAGGACGGGGACCGGAGACCAGAGCAGGAAAGCTGCAGCTGAATCTCGGTAAGTGCTATTTATTTATTTTTTTAAAATAAGCACTAGCTGCGTTTTTTTTTCTAAGTTTTCCGGGCTGGAGGAGCCCGGAAAACTTAGAAATAAAACCGCAGCTTTAAAAACGTTGCATTTATGTTTGCGGTCGCTTTTGAAGCGACCGCAAACATAAATACAACGTTATTGTGTTGGAAACCGCTGCGGTTTTTCTTTCCAAGTTTCTCAGACTCCTCCGGCTCGGAGGAGCCTGAGAAACTCGGAAAGAAAAACCGCAGCGTTTTCCAACACAACCGCGTTGTTTCTGCCTGAATGTGCTTTACCATTTGGGAGCCCGAGAGCCCCAAATGGTAAAGCAGATTCAGGAAGAAACAACGTGGCATTGCGTAAAACAACCGTGTTGTTTCTGTCTGAATCTGTTTTCCCATTTGGGGCTCAAATGGGAAATCAGGTGTAAGTAGAAATCATGGGAAATCAGCTGTAGGTAGAAACACTATGCGGCATGTAAACATAACCGTGTTGTGTTTCTGCCTGCTGTGGCTTTCACTTTGGGTCTCCGGTGCTCCCTTGGGAGCACCGGAGACCCAAAGTGATAGCCACAGCAGGCAGAAACACATGCGGTTGTGTTGGAAAACGCTACGGTTTTTCTTTCCAAGTTTCCTCCGAGCCGGAGGAGCCTGAGAAACTTCCCGCGTGTCTATTTCTGCCACGGGTGTTCTGATGGCAGTGGCGGCGGGCTGCCAAGTGTGTCATTGTGCAGGAGGATCCCAGAAGACAGGCTGTATAAGGCATGTGTTTTCACGCCGGCAGGCATCCCCCCGCCAGTTTGTCGATGTGCCCCCAGCCCCTGGCCAGCATCTCCATGTGCCCCTGATCCCCGCCAGCATGTCCATGTATCCCCCAGCCCCTTGCCAGCGTTTTCATATGCCCCGACCCCAGCCAGTGTGTCCATGTGCTCCTGACCCCAGCCAGTGTGTCCATGTGCCCCCCCACCCTAGTCAGTGTGTCCATGTGCCCCCCAGCCCCTCGCCAGCATGTCTATGTGCCCCGACCCCAGACAGTGTGTCCATGTGCCCCGTGCCCCTAGCCAGTGTGTCCATGTGCCCCCACCCTAGCCAATTTGTCCATATGCTTGCCCTCGCCACTGTGTCTATGTGCTCTCCTGCCCCTCGCCAGTGTGTCCATGTACCCCTGACACCTGCCACTGTGAAAGATGGAGTCTTGTTCTGTTTTATGGAAGTGAGTATAATACCTAACCATCCTTCAAATATGTGATGGACACGGCAGATTTGCATGCAGAGTACTCAAAGTACTCTCCTTTTCAGATTTTGGGTAAGGATGCAGCACTGGAATGGCAATGCAGAAGCACTGCATAAGTGGAATAACAGGTTCCAATGTTGGTAATCAGGTTTTGTAATGCACCAAACTTCTGCAGACCTTGTATGGTAGGATGTGTACCTGAAACAAACAAATTATACTTGTTTTGAAAGTGAGTGCGATGGTATAATGTATAGAAACAAGGACTTCAAATGTTTTCTCCTCTTGACTTATGCAAGTCCTTTGAAGAGATACAGGAAGATGATGAGGCAGAAGTATTTGCCAATACACTAATCAAACCCATTTTAAACTTAGCTCTAGGTTCTGAAGGAGATGCAAATAGGAGATGTCTGGCTGTTTGGTGCAGGAGTAATGAAGTCCATGAAGCAACTGGAAACAGTACAACACAACGCTGAAGGTAACTTGTCGAATCAGAAGAAAATGGGGTAAGTGCCAAAATCATCAAAGACTGTGGATGCCATACATGTTTTCTGGTGAAATATTCTTCCTTCCCCTTTTATCCTGGCATTCCCCTATCCCGATACCCGCCTATCCACCCCTGTCGCCGCAGAATGTGATTTTGCTCTGTAGTCCTGTTGAAATAACAGGGCGTATCCACATAAATGGGGGATTTGGGTTCATATACTTCACGTGGCAACATGGACCTTAACACTGCTACATATGATGATACATTCTTGTATGAAATGTCATAATACACTGATATCGTAGCCATATTTTTCTTAGTGTACTAATGGATAATGCTTTATGAGGCCACTGTGATACCATGTGGCGGTGTGGTCAGATGACATCACTTCCTGTGGGGGCATGGTCAAATGGCACCTCTTTCTGTGATGACATGTGGGTGTGTGGTCAAATGACATCACTTCCTGTGATGTCACTCGTGGGGTGTGTCACTGTGATGTCACTTCCGCTACCCCTGGCATTTTGGTGAAATGACGTCCATGAGCCAAAGTCGCTTTCAGATTCCAATCCTTCCTTCAAACACATAAAGAACGCAGGAGTTCTTTGCTGCTATGAGTAACATAACACACGGTCACTAAACAATCTACTAATACCGCATCAAATGAACTATGTCTCTTCTAAAGATGTTCTTGTGACAGACTCTGCACCCTTCTAGGCCCCTCTCATGCTGCTGCGTCATGGCTGTATTTACACTAAAAGGAGTGCGGACTGAAACAACGTTGAACAAATTATCAATTTACCCTAACCACTTTAACAATGCCCATTTGCACGCAGTTATGAATTGTGGAAATATGTGAAACCAATCAGAGTGGATCCCGGTACACAACGTAATGGCGAAAAACAACGGAAGCCAGTAACATTTCCCTGAAAGTTCATTGCCGAACATGCGGAAGGCCGAGAGGCTAAACAAATCCAGGCAATAATGGAAATGTAGCATGAAATTACTTCGGTAAACAACAGCCATTCATTATTTGAACATTTTTCATAGGAGTAGGCAGACAGGCGGCGGTGGTGCGGGGGAGGGGGGACGGGAGGGGGTGACTGGCTGGATGCCGGAGGGAGGGGAGCAGTGAATTGCAAACACGGCCTATCAGGATACAGTGACATGCATCTGTGTAGGAAAATAATGCACATCTTGTGATTAATCCTTTGAATACGAACAATCAATGCCATTTTCTTCATTAACTTTTGACTGGAGCACAAAGAACCAATATTTGATGTATGGGGAGAGGGAGCCGGCAAACCCAATTTAATGTTGACTTGGTGTAGTGAATAACCCCTGTGAGAAATCTAAATACCACGCAGCGGCGACATGACAGCACACTAATCATATTCACCAAGTATATTAAATCTGCCCATTGCTCTTGCCCGGCTGCCGATTGGCTCAGTTGTAATTGTCACTGTAGCCAGAGTTGGCTTATGGGAGAATTTAACTGCAGTGATATAAGGTGACTGCAAGGCTTATTATTACTTTATTATCAACCGGTTTATGTTTATTAAAACAATTTGTCATGCAGAACAGGACTGGAGGAATGGGAACATTAAATCGCGCTGTGCCCAACCTAGAGAAATGAGTTACCGTAAAATTAATGGCCGGCAGGCTCGCGCCGACACTTGTAGCTGCACGAGGCGGCACGCTGGTTCGTTTCATCCGCTGATCATTTCTTGTAAGGGGTCACCCCATTAAACTTACATATTGAGGGAATGGCAGAACATTCAAAGCGATGAAGGGGAAGTTTATGGAGCAAAAGTGTGGGGGCTGTCACTCCTAATGCCTTCCTTTCAATTATGAGGAAATCAAGAATGTAGATTGAAAATTTCAATCACGCAGGGTAATTTGAAAGAAAATGTGTTGTAGGAAATGTCCTTCAATTTTCCAGTGGCTTTCAGCGCAGAGAGAAAGCCGAGTTTAGGCTGAAGCGAAACCAATCACCGAGGAATGGGCGCGAAGTGAGCGTTGGAAATTCTGGCCATGGAATCTTTCATAACATATTTAATAAAAGCTGCTCTATTTCCTTCTTTCATCCCCCTTCAATATTGAAGTGTCTTTATTTGATATCGCCAGCTTTATGTTGACCTAAATCTTTGCAGAAATTGCATAGAAAACAGATTACTGTACGAAATAAATATGCAAGTTAAAGTCGAAATATGGTCTGCCCTGGCCTTTCTGCCGCTCCAATACACGGTTGAAGATATTAAAACTGCCGGGTTTCAGGTCATGATATGAACGCCAGGAAGCTGAGACTTTCCAATTGTTTCATTATAGGCTGTGATGTACACCCCCCCCCCCCGTCTATACTGCAGTAGAATTAAGCATCCTTGTATGTATGGTGTGTGTGTGTGTGTGTGTGTGTGTGTGTGTGCCTCATCAACCGGCATGAACTTACTGCCATTGTGGCCAGGTTTCTCATTTTCGGCATATACTGTAATCGATCATTTTTAATTAACGTGAACATTAGCAGTGGCGAGAGAAATATTCAAAAATTCCGAGCAAGGGTGAAATCTGTAATTACACACCCTGCCCAAATCAGATTTATTATAAGTAAAGTGAGATGCTGCCTAATGCCTTCATTTTAATTACATTCCCCTCCCTTTCATGGACTGTGTTCCAGTGTGGTCCAAAAATGTTGTTAGTTTAATCTACTATTTATAATCAAATCTAGCTGAAAAACCATTGAGGGCACTGGGTAAGAGCCACATGTTTTGTTTAATGTTGAGCATCCTTTGATCGACGCGTCCTTAGCAGAATTATCTCCTGATGATGTAATGGTTTTCCAGTAAATAATTTGCCTCCACAGCAAGGCATGCAGTATGTCTCTGCCTCAAGCAAGCTACGCACATTCAAATTTGTGAGCTTTGATGTAACTCTTAAAATGCGCCACCTGGGTTTGCTGAAACCCCCATTTGGTCATTAGTAGGCAACAATGGGGATGCAGACACCACCAAGTGGTTTTGAGTGGCAGCTGATAGAAAATGAGTGTGCAGCTAGGCAGAGGCATTGCTGGGGGGGGGGGCTACAGCCCCAGGTCTTTTGGATGTAGCCCCGGATAGAGGCTCAGGGGCTACAACCAAACGGCTACCTCACCCGAGTCCCGAAAGTCCCTACATTAGAGTTGCCCCAGATTTCTTTTCCAGACCTAGCAACACCCCTGGAGCTAGAATTGACTATGATGTCACCAGGAATTGTGAGGGGAAATGATCTCTTCTGCTGAAAGTTAGACACTTTCAGTTTTCTGTTGTGGATCACTTTCCCACCCTTGGGCTGTCCCCATGGACGGGCAGAGCAAGAGCTTGAAGCAAATAAATGTAACATTATCAATGCCAGCCCTGCCACGCCACCCACCACCATTATGTAATATATATCAGGCAATTATTCTACCTCTTGGATAGCCTGGGTGTACAATATACAAATTACGCTGATGACACACCGTTTCTCCTTGAGTTGTCGGGTAACTATGTACAAGATTCTGAGGCCTTGAATGAGGTGTAGACTGCCGTCCAAACCTGGATGGTGTTAAATTCCCTTGCTCTGAACAACGAAAAAACAGATTTGCTCATTGTTGCATCAGCTCTATGGTTTAAGAAACTAGACCCCTCTAATCCGATTTTCAATATCATAGTCAGCAAGATCACTATGGCTGGATGTCTAAAGACACCAGCGGTGTAATTGGATGCAGAATTATCAATGAAGCCCATGTCTCTCACATCCGATCTTCCTGTGGATATGTCACAAAATTGATGCATCAAATAATACCTTATCTCTCGATCAGTAATAGATCTTTACTAGCCACTGTATGGGTAAATACCAGGCTTGCCTACTGTAATAGTCTTCTTCTCTGAACATCAAAAGACAATATTCACTCTCTTCAAACCACATAAAATAGTGCAGTGCATGGTATACATGGTTTATCTAAACGTGATCACTTGACTTCACTCAGAAGGGCACTACATTGGCTACCCGTGAAACACAGGATCACTCACAAAGTGTTGTAACTGACGTACAAATGTTGGACACCCATTGCTCCTCAATATCTGAATGACTGTGTGACTGTCAACCATCACAGGTTCAATTTGTGCTCTAATGAGAAACTCAGATGAACTTGTCATTGAGTCTCTACAATTGGTATTTCTTGTCATATTATTGCCTTGGGTGCTCCTGACACGTGTGGTATAAACAAACACACATAACAACTACCATTCACCCTCCTCCTCCCTACCAAGCTTACGTCTTCCTACCAACTATTTGTGAGTTCTGGATGGTTCACATCCTCTATTGTATCTAAACCAAATCCACGGTATTCGTCATACTTGGACCTTTTAACTTGTCTCTTTCTACATGCTGGAACTTTGTTGTAGATATTTAAAAAAGCTGATACAGTCCAAACATAAATTTACAAAAGCATTATATTCATCAGTACTATTAACAGTGGTAATACTTGTCACTTGATATGGGGGTCTGTGGCCACATTGTTATGTGTTAGAAAAAATGGGGCACAAACTGAAACCAAAAAAGTAATGGGTGGAAGGTTTTGAATTAATCTGAACCACTGGCGTTGCTATGGGCAACCTTCCACACCACCATTTATTAGCCTGTCTGTGCCATTACAAAAGTGGTCCAGCCATACGCAAATCAGTCAGGTACTGACACTTATGGGAGCAGCCCTGCCCAAACTGCTAGACCAGGTTCCCTCTGCATGGAAACACAAGCAACCACAGACATGTGGTGGCCTTGTTGGGCCTCCTCAGTGAGGTGAAGCTTGGTTCCCTGTAGCGCAGCGAGCAAGGGACCCACGGCTGGGCATACCTTCTCTCACATAGGGAGACAAACTGAAAGCAAAAAAGTGATGGGTGGAAGGTTTTGAATTAATCTGAACCACTGGCATTGCTCTGGACAACCTTCCACACCACCGTTTTTTAGTCAGTCTGCGCCATTGCAAAAGGGGTCCAGCCATATGCAAATCAGTCAGGTACTGCCACTTATGGGAGCAGCCCAGCGCAAACTGCTAGGCAAGGTCCCCTCTGAATGGAAAGAAAAGCAACTACAGACATATTTCGGCCTTGTTGGGCCTCTTCAATGAGGTGCAGCTTGGTTCCCTACGACACACTTAGGTTTGTACTCTTGATAATATTTGCACATTGAATCAATCCATTAGTAGTAGCATTCATATCTGTACCCGCCTTGTATATGCCCTTCCCATATAAAAGTGCTTCCCAGATAGATATATCACCCGAACATAGACAAGGCAAACAACCCAGCAATATAATGTATAGCACATAAATATGAATAGGAGAACTTTGACAAAATATGAGACACATTCTTCTTCTTAATATAAATGGAATTATTAGAACCAGTTGAATCCATCGCCAGCACACCTGAAAAGGAATGTCTTCTTATAGAAAGAGAGAGAAAGAGAGACAGAGAGACAGAGAGAGACAGAGAGAGACAGAGAGAGACAGAGACAGAGAGAGACAGAGCGACAGCGACAGAGAGAGAGAGAGAGAGAGAGAGAGAGAGAGAGAGAGAAGAGTATGGCAGAGTGTGAGAGTGCACTCCCTTTGCAAATGTAATGCGTAGTAGCTTTGTGTGGTGCTGGTATAGGGGTATTGGAAAATATTACCTCACTTGTTAAAAAGGGGCCCATAGGCAGCGTTGGAGGGGTGTTGTGGATGCTATGGGTGGAGGGCCTTTGCATGCTTTGCAGACATTAGACAGGTGCACCCAATACCGCAGCTCCTTAACCTTGACAGCTCATCTAACAGGGGAAAGTAGCATGCACATACAGCGTCCTGTTACAACCTCGTGGGGTGACAAGTGGTGGTCCTTGCTGGGCTTTGTGCAGAAGCTGAATAATGCAAGTGGAAAACAGTGCACCCAATCTTTCTTTAATGTGGTGCATAACTTTCACAACTTGCTTTTCAATAGGCTGTTGATCCGTTCTATGACACTGTTGGCCTAGGGGTGGTAAATGGTACACATCTGATGCTTAATGCCCAGCAATGCTGAAATCTCTTTATAAAGTTAATTGAGGAAATGTGTGCTGTTATCTGATCTTAATACATCGCACATGCCCCATCGAGGAAAGACCTCACGCACCCATAATCTTGCAGCACATTTAGCATCTGGGTATACACAAGGTCCCGCATATACCCATCATGAGAAGGGACACATGGCCACAATGAGGTAACGAGATCCATTGCACCTTTCCCCCATGTGCGCATAATTAATGTGTAGTTTGTGGAATAGCCCAGCAGGGCGGGACAAGGTTCCTCTGATAGTTCTCAATGTAAGCCTTGTTTTGTAGCATTTGACACGTAGTGCAACACACAACCATTAGATTTAAGTTATACTGTAGTTTTGGGGACAAACCAGTCCTCCTATATGTCTGCTGAAATGTGCTGCTTGGAAACATGGGATGGATGATGTAACTGGTCAAATTCGACCAACATTAACTCGTGCGGCATAACAGACTTCCCACATATGTCTTGCATCCATAACAGATTGGTTTGGGATTGTGTACACCTCCTTTTCATCCAAAGTTCATTTTCTTCTTCTGGTGCTCGTCCATGCAACTCAGTCAACAGTGCAATTGGCAGTGCATTGTAGGGTGTTGTCAACTGTTTGGTGGTTTGTGCCAATACAGGATATTTGGATACCTGTGGCACCGGAAGATATGCTGCCATTTTCACAGCTGGGTCAGGGGTGGGGTCTGGTGGGCATCAGTGGCTCGTTCCCTCCTTCTCGTAGGATTGTTACACAAAGACGCTCAACCTTGCAGGGCATATTCTTCCCAGAGCTCGAAGGCTGGCAACTTTTAAGACAATGGGCCTCATTACGACCCTGGCGCTAAGTGAAAAACGATGGCGGTAAATGGTTACCGCCATCGTTTTCCGCCAGGTCCGATCATGACTCGTGACCGTAAACTACGATGCCAATAGCGGCATCGTAGTTAACGCTGCCGCTAACTGCGCTAAGGGTGCGCGCACGCGACCGCCCACACCGTACTTAGCGCCATGGCGGAAAGGTACGCAAATGCCGACCCAAGCGGACATGCACCTAACGCCATCACCGAGGCCGCTAAGTACCTTACCGCCATGGTGCAAATAACGCCATCGCGAACCAACCGTAAAGGGCCATGTCAAGTGAATGCAGCTGCCACAGGTGCACAGAAACAGCACAGGTGAAGGCAATACAGACTCAGGGGAGTACAAAAAGAGCACACCCCACCCCTACCCACACCCAGTCACACTCCACAATGATGCCAATACGACTAGCAATGTTGGGGCTGGAGGACCTGATAGCAATGCATGTGCTACTACAACAGCAACAACAACAACAGGCAGTACAGAGGAGACGCAGGAGGAGAAGGAGGGCAAGGCAGGACCAGCAAGCCCCACCAGCACAGCCAGTGCCACCACGCAGGCAGCCCCCAATCCCACGCATCAGAGCCAATCCAAACAACCTCACTGCTGAGCAGATCCACACCCTTGGACCGGGACACCATCACCGCCATCGTAGACATGACACACAACGACATTGTCAGCATGATAGAAAGTCCAACCGCCATCCCCCCCCTACTGAAGGTAGTGGCTGTACTCCACTTCCTGGCCACAGGCACCTACCAGCACACAGTGGGGCACCTGCATGGCATTTCACAACCATTATTCTCACGAACACTCATCCAAGTGCTCGATGCCCTCCTCAAGCACACAGACGACCACATCTCATTACCACGGACTGCCCAGGAGATTGCAAACACCAAAGTGGGTTTCCATGCACTAGCCAGCATACCCGGTTGCATTGGTGCCATCGACTGCACCCATGTGGAATTGGTGGTTCCACGTGCCATGGAGGTACCGTACCGCAACCGGAAACAGTTCCACTCTATCAACGTGCAAATGGTCTGTGACTCCAACAAGATCATCACACATTGTTGTGCCCGATTCCCCGGATCAACCCATGATTCAATGGTCCTGAGGAACTCCACAATACCACGCTACATGGAGCGACATGCAGGCCCAAGATCCTGGCTACTCGGTGAGTGCAATGTCATGGAAGTGGGCATGGGAATGACGTACCAGTGCATACTCCACCTGGCAGAAAGGGGGGGGGATGATGCATACTCCACCTGCCAGAAAGGGGGGGGGGATGATGCATACTCCACCTGGCTGTGAGTAACACAGAGAACGGAGACAGAGGAAGGGCACTCACAATGCACACAACCCCTCTGCATACATAGGGTGATGGCATGCAAAACAGGCCATGGCAGCAATGAGCATATGCTGGTTGCATTGTGTGAATCAATTAGTGCATGTAGAAGTGAGCCAAGGTAACAGTTCCATGCCAGCCATGGTGGAACATCATGTTCCTGATCAGACAACATGACTGACACATACATTCTCGCCTACATACAGGTGATGCAGCCTATCCCCTGAAGAGGTGGCTCCTCACACCAGTCCGGAACCCGCAGAACCAGCACGAGGAGGACTTCAACCGTGCACATACACGTACTCGTGTGGTCATAGAGCAGACATTCGGCCTCCTGAAGGCACGGTTCCGAAGCCTCAGCAGGTCTGGTGGGGCACTCCTGTATGGCCATGAGAAGGTGGCAAAGATCGTCATGGCATGTGTCATGCTGCACAATATGTGCGTCAGACGGAATGTGCCCCTGCCCCCTGACGCAGAACTGCAACCACCTGACGATGAGGATGAGGAGGGTGCAGATGGGGCGCCACCACATGGAGGAGGCGATGCACAGGAGGGGCGTGCCATGCGCCAAAGTATCATCGACCACTGCTTCTAGCACACACGGCTGGTGTTTATCGCATGGAGACTGCACTTGGGGCACTGTGTGTCTCTGGGACATGCACACTGTGGACTGTACACCAATAAAGCACACATACGCAATGAAAATGTCCACACATTTCTTTTTTTGAAAGAAAAAAGTGTATTGGAACTATGAACTGTCGTGTCACACCCCCTCCCACCTCCCCCCTGCACACCCCAACACACCCCCTCCCACCTCCCACCTCCCCCCTGCACACCCCAACACACCCCCTCCCACCTCCCACCTCCCCCCTGCACACCCCAACACACCCCCTCCCACCTCCCACCTCCCCCCTGCACACCCCAACACACCCCCTCCCACCTCCCACCTCCCCCCTGCACACCCCAACACACCCCATGTAGGTGTCAACAGATGCCTGTGACAGTGTCCACAGGCCGTCACAAGCCCCCTCTCCCGGCCCCCGGGGCACCCCTGGCTGTGGAGCGCAGGTTGCGTCCGGAACGTCGCACGGGGCTGCTCTGTGCAGAACTGGCAGTGGAGGATGTCCCTGGCTGCCCCTGTGCATGCAGCTCCTGTACTGTGTGGGTGAGGTCAGTGACCGCACGACGCAAGCCCGCAAGTTCGGCACAGATGTCCCGGGACATGGCCTGCATGGCATCCCTCAGGGTGGCAGTGCTCTGCGCCACTTCGGCCCTTAGTGTCTCCGTGGCCTGTTCAATGCTAAACCTAGCCCCCACACATTCCGCGGCATGCTCATCCAGCATTGTGGACAGTTGATGCTGCCGTTGAGTGATGTCCTCGAGGGACTGCTGGCCGTGCTGGCCCATGGCCAGTGCAGGTGGAGTGATGGAGGGGCTGCTCCCCTCCTGTGGAGTGTGGACAGGGCATGGGGTGGAAGGCCACTCCTCTGCCTCAGTGTGCCCCTGTGTGTCACCCTCATGGGGGCTGGCGTCTGAGAAACAGGGGGAATGTAGTTGGTCAGTGGGGCTTCTGACCTCCTGCTCCATGTCCGAGTCAGAACATGCAGCTGTTGCAGCTGTCTCCCCGATGTTGCTGCTGGCCGCTGACCCCCTGCCTTCTGTGGCAGGCAATGTCGGTGGAGGTGGAGCAGCTGCTGCTGGCCTGCTGCCAACAGGGGTGCTTGCCGGTGGGACCTCCGGTATGCCTGCAGTGGGACCTGCTTGTCGTGGGGTCTGCCTCACTGCAGCTGAGGTTGAGGGTGCAGGGACGTTGTTGTTGGACTTCGCTCTCTTCGGCGCAGGGGTGTCCTGGTCCTCTGGGTGTGATTCTGTGCCTGTGGTGGAGCAAAGGTGGGAGGGCGTTATTGATGGGTCTACGGACTTTGGAATGACAATGGTTGACATTATTTTGGCCAGTGGATGAGGCAGATTTCAGGCAGTGCCATGCAGGTTGTCTCCTTTTAGTGTGGTATGTGGATGCAGGTATGCGGGTGCCAGCAGTGTATGCAGGGTGGTGCTCGCATGTGGCTATGGGCAGTATTGATTTGTGTTGCATTTACACTCTAGGGCAACCTTGTGCTACACATGATTGGACTGCTGTGACTATGGCATGTCTTGTATGAGGCACCTACCTTCATCGCCTGATGTCGGGGCTCCCCTTTCCATCCCTCCAACGCCTTCGATGGATTCCATGCCGATGGTGGTTGCACAGATCTCCTCCCACGGTTGGAGTTTCAGGGGGGATTCCGACCCTCCACCGGTTCCCTGGGCAAGGTTGCGGTTTGCTGAGATGACGGCTCTCACCCGTATGCGCAGGTCATCCCAGCGCTTCCGGCACTGCTGTGGGGTGCGGGGTACGGTCCCCACCGCGCTGACGCGCTCAGCCACCAGGGCCCAGATGGCCTTCTTCTTCCCGATTGCTGTCCTGGTCATTTCAGGGGAGAAAACAACACCTGCGTTGTCCTGCAGGGTCTCCGCTAGCATGCAGAGTTCCTCCCGGCTGAATCGCTCCTGGCGCTGGCGGTCACATGCCTTTTTCACGGATTTTGGCATTTTCGGGAACTTGGATGGGTGGGTGTTTGGTTGGGACAGGTGTCAGGGTTGGGTCTGGTGTTGTTTGGTAGGATGGCGATGGATTGTGTTTTTAAAGATGGCCGACGGGCAGCTTCCCGTTCCGGCGCGATGACGCTATTTCCGGTTTGGCCTTTTACGGCCGCCGCTAATTACGGTGGCCGTAAATTACGGTGGCCGCTACTTACGCTGGCGGAAGGGCATCTTGCTCGCTTAGCGATGCCGGTAGGGGCCTTTTCCGCCATGGCGTTAATTGCATTACCGCCATGGCGTAATGCTCGTGCGCGATGGGTCGTGATGTGGCGCTCTTTACGCCATCGTCCCACGGCGTAAACGCTCATTACGCCATGGCGGTAATGACGGGCGATTACCGCCAGGGTCGTAATGAGGCCCAATGAAGGGTTTTTGGAATTCTGTGGTTCTGGCATTTCTCATCAATGCCCGGGATACAGCCTATTCCTTTTGTCATGTTTGTGGCCTAGACCTGTCACGCTGACTACTGTGCCACATTTGAGCCTTGTGTTCCAATATGTTTGCTAATATCTAAGATGGTGTTTGTTCCCACATGTCCACTACTTCTGTGAAGCATGCAATAATATGATCATATAAAGGACTTTAGGAGCAACCTTCTGCCCCCTTGTTTCATTTATTATAGTTCACAGCCTTTGCCTTATTCTGAACCGCTTGGGGTTGTGGGAAGATCATTCCCACTTCCCAACATTGCCCTCTTTCATTAATGCTACATTAACAAACTCCCCAATAAGCCCAAGATTATTTGTCCTTTGCCAGCGTTCCTCCTCCAACCTTTCAGCTTCTAAGTAAGGCGGTCATCCCTCCTTTGGAACCCATGCTCTACATAGACGATGCAAATTCTGGCCAGCTTGGACATAATCCTCAGAGGTGCAAGTCATATATATACATCCCCATCACCTTCTTAATCAACCCAATGTTCTGTGTAATGCTAGGCATCAGGTGGGGGCACAGTGATAGTGCCAGGGGGTGCAAGTGCTGCACTATCACTACCATGCATGGTTTATTTGGATCATCTCTTTGGGAAGCACTGTCTTTTGGACCCCAAGGTGCAATTAATACCCCAATTGAAATCACCATCATGGTAATATTAGGTACTGCTTTAGTACAACATAGGAGTCCCAGCTTACATGTGCAGATACGGACCAACACAAACACTTTCACTGGTACTAGTAGTTTCATGATGGCCCCCATCCAGAATGGTGCCCAGGAGAAAAGGTTGTAAGACCAATCAGTGTTTTGTATGCCAACTTAAGTTTGCATGTGCGGTGCAAGGGTGTGCAGTGCTTCTTTTATTTGTGTCAGGGAGCCGTTCTCTGCATTGTTTGGGAGCATGAATGTACAGCAAGGGTCACCAATTTTGCAGCAAACCCCGCCTTCCATCGCTGTGAACAGGTCGAGCACATATCGGTTCGGGGGGGTCATCAGTCTTATCGCACCAATCTCAACACTGATTGCTTTGAGACCTTCTTCTATGTCATTCCCCAGCTGAATGATCTCCCATCACACAACTGGCAGCCACTTGGCGTTTGCGGCTGTTTGAACCCCAGGCAGTAATAATGATGCAAAAAATCTTTCTTCTTTGCTAAATAGTCTATAATCATTGGGTATTTCTTTGAGCAGTTCAGAGGAGTTTTGAGACAGGTAATTCGGTCTTCTTTTCCTGTGTAACTTCTCGTTCTATTGTTTTTCAGGTAAGATAGGGAAGGTGGGAGGCTGTAACAGGCTTCTGCTATGCCCTCTAGTGTGAAGCCTGGAGTTGGGATAAGCAAGCGATTTGATCCCACTGCAAGGTGGTCTTCAGGGATCGTGAGAAGTGCTGATTACAAAGTGGCCAGTGAGCAGTGGCACTTCGAGGATGGCACAAGGTGCAAGAACGCCTACTGTCCACAGACCCAATTGTGGTCCAATACTGCAGCTGTGCCTTTTCTGAGGTCTGCGAGGAGCATGGTTTTGTTGCATCATTGGTTGGCCCCTACAGAAGTAGTTCCTTCATTATAAAAACATAGTTCATAAGTCTCTTGCTGCTGCACTTTCACTGGTTTTTCCATTGCTTCGATCCTTGTCAACTTTGTGATATGTTCATTCCAGAATGGAGTGCATGCTGCATTCACTCGGGCCAACACTTTCTCTCCTAACCGCAGTAGCCCTCCTGCCACAAAATTCATTGAGGTTCCTTGCCACCTGCTCACGCATACATTACTCCTTGCAATTTCCGGTATGGTTGCCGTAAACACTGGATGCTTTTAGGATTTTTAGTGCATTGCAGCTAGTCAGGGTCCACAACTTCTAATCGCACACTCCGCGCCTGGAAAGTGCCTCGCAGCCTACACAGTGCCAGATGAACTTGTCATTGAGTCTCTACAATTGGTATTTCTTGTGATATTATTGCCTTGGGTGCTCCTGACGCGTGTGGTGTAAACAAACACACATAACAACTACCATTCACTCTCCTCCTTCCTAACGAGCGTATGTCTTCCTACCAACTATTTGTGAGTTCTGGATGGTTCACATCCTCTATTGTATCTAAACCAAGTCCACAGTATTCGTCATACTTGGACCTTTTAACTTGCCTCTTTCTACATGCTGGAACTTTGTTGTAGATATTATTTAAAAAAGCTGATATAGTCCAAACGCATATTTACAAAAGCATTATATTCATCAGTACTATTAACAGTGGTAATACTTTTCACTTGATATGGGGGTCCGTGGCCACAGTGTTGTGTGTTAGAAAAAATGGGAGACAAACTGAAACCAAATAAGTAATGGGTGGAAGGTTTTGAATTAATCTGGCATTGCTCTGGGCAACCTTCCACACCACCATTTATTAGCCCGTCTGCGCCATTGCAAAAGGGGTCCAGCCATATGCAAATTAGCCAGGTACTGACACTTATGGGAGCAGCCCTGCCCAAACTGCTAGGCCAGGTTCCCTCTGCATGGAAACACAAGCAACCCCAGACATGTGTCAGCCTGGTTGGGCCTCCTCAGTGAGCACCGGAAGATATGCTGCCATTTCCGCAGCTGGGTCAGCAGCAGCGTTACCGAATGAGACCTTCTCTGTGTTATTAGTCTGGATGGTGCACTTTACTTTTGCCGCTACAGATGGTTGGGATAATGCATGATTGAACCTGTCCAATAATGCGGCATGTACTGGGGACCGTCAACTCTTCTGAGTCGGATTAAATGGTGATGTGGCATGCCTGAGAGGCTCGTAGCACTTCATTAAGCGCTTTGAGTTCAGCTGCTTGAGCAGGAAAATGCATTGGTAATCTTCTCTGTACTATGATAGTACCTCATACTCCCCATCCACCAGTCGAACTACTGCCACACCATTGTGTCATAGGCCAGTGGCCTGGTCAATTGTTGCTATCAATGAGGACCCCCCAACCCGGGGGTGTGTTTTCTTGGGCCTTGGGAATATGATCTCGTTCTCCCTTAAAAGTACACAGTAATGGTTGCCCAAGTCTTCATCAGAACATATTTCTGTCAACAAGGTTTGCAGAGTTGATGGTTTTGGGCTTGAGAAAATAACCTTGTATGCCGGTGCTCACTGCATTGTTAATGTTTATTTAGAGAATTCTAAAAAAGGAAAAACTGCATGCTCGAAGTACAATGTTATGGAGCACTCTCTAACAATGTCGGAGCTCTTCTCAATGGCAAATGCTGCAGCAGTAAGTGCCTGTTCACATGCAATTTGCCCCTGCATTACTGAGTCTAACATGTCACTGTAATAAGCCAATGGCCCATGTCTTCTGTCTTAGAACCACAGTCATCAGTTGCCCATTTGAATGGGAGAATACATAGAGCTCTTGCATGTAGTCTGTGGTTGCTAGATGGTGCAATGGATATGACCTCCTTGAGGTCATTGGAATTTGTAAGCATGTCCTCCATCCATGGTATTTTGTTGTCATCTTTCTGTGCTTCTTTGAGGCCTTGCAAAAGGGGTCTTGTATACACTGCACAATCAATGATCCATGCCCTACAGTAATTGCATAGCCCTAAGAACTTTTGCAATTCCTTCACTGTTTTGGGCTGCGGGGTGGCATGCACGGAGGTGGCATGTTCGGGAATTATTCTTTTGCCTTTTACAGAGATCAATTGACCCAAATAGAGTACCTCCTGGAGGCAGTACTGCAAATTAGCTTTATTAACCTTGTATCCCTTGTGGGCCAAAATCTGTAGGAGTGTTATAGAATCTTGTCTGCACTGTTGTTCATTGACACTGCACACCCATAAATAGTCAGCATATTGAATGATTGTGCTAGGCAACTGAATATTGCCTAAATCAGCATGCAATATCCTGTTGAAAATGCTGGGTGATTTGCAATGCCCTTGAGGCTGTCTTGTGTGTTTGAAATGCCTCCCTCCATGCGTAAGCACAGTGAGGTATTTTGAGTCAGTGTGCAAAGGGACAGAAAAGAAGGCATTCTTAAGATTTACCACAGTAAAGTGGGTCGCCTCTTTAGGAAGTTTCAAAGTATTGTCGCATGGATCGAGACCACTGGAAATTATGCCTGTACAATATGACTAAGATGGTGCAAATCCTGAATCATCCTGCAGCCCCCCCTTCACCTTCTTTATCAGGTATATGGCCATGTTCCATGGCAAGGTGGATGGTGCAATTATACCCTTATTTAGTAGGGCAACAATGGTGTCCTTATTTCTTCCTATGCATCCCGTAATAAAGGATACTGCTTCACCCAGGAAAACAAGGTGCCTGGCTTGAGTGTTATTTGAACTGGTGTCACTCCTTGTAAGAGCCCCACATCATGGGCATTTGTTGTCCAGATCCCATCAGTGACCTGCTCTAAGTCTGTCTCAGTGAAAGGGGGCATGGCTACAAGAGCTATCAAAGGACATTGCACTTTCCAATACTGCACGATAATATCACAAGGGATAGAAATCGGGAGCACAATCTCGCCATCATCTGGAATATACTCATACAAGTCTGTATCAGTCACTTCTCTAAGAGGCATTGTAGGGTTAATACACAACACTGTGTGGCCCTCAGACCCCTCAGAGTCAGTTTCAATTACAACAGTCCTCTTAGCTGACACCACCAGACCCTGTAAATCCAGGGACAGTATTGTCCCTGCCAGCAATTCAGGGGTTACCACAGACCGGAAAATAAAGTCAGATGTCGCCACCAACAAAACTTGCCAATTTTGGGCACTGCTGCGAGAAGCACTGTTATGCCATACACAAATATGGCTGGGTCCACGAGCCACGGGAATACCGCAAACCACTGCCTCTCCTCCCCTTGCATGTATTATGACCATTGCTTGTATGACAGACATGCCCGGGGTGGCACACACTATTCCTTGTTCTGTGAAGGAGATGGTCTTATTCAATTTGCTTAATATTTTTCAGCAATTGTGGGCCATAGAAGCAGTGTGCCAGCTTTATCTATTCATATACAAAAATCATGTACGCATGTGCTTTTATCTTGGTTTTATACTTTAGTAGATCTTTGTACTTTGAAATTCACTTCTTGATATATCAAATTCCACTCATTTGTTATATATTCACTGGATAAATCTGTCAAATAGCTTCCATCAATTTTGTCTTCATCGATTCCTCTCAAATTCCTTCAATGTGTTCTTACAATACTCTTAATCACTTTGATTATATAAATCTGGTACCACACAACAGTTGTATCTTCATTGATTGGTCACATTAGTTGTATCTTCACTAATTGCATCTATAGTCACAAGTCTCTCCCCTTCTCACCTGTTTTTGTTGTTTGCTTGAGACCTTCTTTTGTGACTTCTTTCGCACGGTCTGGGATTTGTATAAACCCGTGTGCTGGTCTTCGGATTCCAGCGTGAGGAATACAATTCAACTCCAGGATACGTTCGGATGTCCAGGACAGAGACCAGGAAGGAGCAATGTCCGAGCTCAGAGACACAAAACGCTGTGACCCGAGCGCGGGCGAAAATCCAGGAAGTTCGAAGCTACGTTTTGAGGAAAGGAAGGAACTGGGAAGCAGGTTCATGAGAAAGCCCCGAGCGAACTCCGGCAATACACGTCCAACTATAGCAAGCGGTAGCGTTGAGACGCGCAGAGCCGCAAGGGGCGTGTCTGTTTAGTAGAATGCAGAGAGTGGAGCACAAGGACTGGCAAGCAGCGTTCCGTAGCAGACGGCCATGTTGGAAGGATTACTGCATTCAATCCCCTATGAGTCAGCGACCACGAAGTCCAGAAAGGATGTAGACGACGGTTCATGACAGTATGCCTCCTCTGAAGCCCAGGTCCTCTGGGTTTGCCTGGATGGATAAGATGGTATCTTCAAATGAGTCTGGGGGCATTCATGTTTGACACGGGTTTCCAAGTGCACACACTGGGAGGATAACCTTTCCACTCAACCAAATATTGTAATTGACCACGCTGGTACCTAGGGTCATAGATTCTGGAGACCTCATATTCGAGTTGGTCATTGACAATCACTGGGGTAGATCTTGGAGCAGTTCAAGAGGGCTGAACATATGGTTTTAGCAGAGAGGTGTGGAAGACTGGATGGATCCTTTTCCATGATTCTGGTAGCCGGAGTCGAAAGGCCACTGGATTGATGATTTCTTTTATAGAAAAGGGCCCGTAATACCTGGGAGCCAATTTATTTGGTTGTAGGTGATGAGGATAACCAGACTTTATCGCCTACTGAATAGGAAGGCCCAGGTCTTCTTTTGGAGTCAGCATAATGTTTAACGTCTCTTCAGGCCTTTTCTAGGTGTTCCTTTGCTTCTTTGTGCACATTAATAAGTGTTTCAATCCAGGAATCAACCGCAGGACCTGGGGTAGGGTGTGAAAGAATGGACAGTAGGACTGAAGGATGAAATTCTTGACGACAGAAGAAAGGACTGGTTTTGATAGCTGAATGATCCGAATTGTTGTATGCGAATTCGGCCACAGGTATTAAGAGTGACCAATCATCCTGGACCTTGGTGGCAAAGCAACGAAGATACTGTTCCAGGGTTTGGTTTACTCGTTCAGTGGCTCCATTGGTCTGTGGGTGATAACGCGAAGACAAGGCACGTTGGATTCCCAGTATACAACATAACTGTTTCTAGAACTGGGATATGTACTGGGGTCTTCGGTCAGAAATGATCTTGGAAGGTAGCCCATTAAGCCGGAATATGTTCCAGGAAAATTCCAGCAAGTTCAGATGAGGATGCAGTTTGTATAAAGGTGTAAAATGAGCCATGTGAGTGAACCCATCAATGGTAACCATTATAGTTCTCTAGCCCCTGGAAGAGGGTAGTTCCACTATAAAATCCGTGGCAATGATTTCCCAGGGTCTTGTTGGTATTGCTGGTTGGAGGAGGAGGCCTGCTGGTCTTTTGTTATCATGTTTGTTCTGACTGCAGACTGCACATGTCTGGATATGGATCTTGATATCATCCTTCATCTTTGGCCACCAAAACTGTCTTTGTATTAGATGGAGAGTGTTGGTGATGCCACGATGTCCTGAATGGAGGGTATCATGGCATAGGCTTGTGATCTTTTGTCTCAATCCAGGAGTGGGAATGACCAAGCGATTGTCCTTGAACAGGTATCGGTCCTTTGTTTTGAGATTCCATCGATTGTTTCTCTTAAACTCCTTCCAAGTTTCAGAGGACTAGGTTTGAATTCGAATATCCTCCAGGAGGGTAATTGCTTGGGCAACACATATTCTGTGGGGAAACATCTTAGGAAAGGTCCGATCTTCAAGGGGTTCATAATCAGGATGTCTGGATAAGGTAGCGGCATAATGTTATGTGTTCGAGGGACATGATGGATTTGAAATTGGTATTGGGCAAAAAAGAAGGCCCAACGGGCTTGACAACTGTTTCTACATTCTAGGGATTGCAGGACTTGAAGATTCCGATGGTCCGTGCGGACTTGTACTGGGTGTTTGGCTCCCAAACGAAGATGACGCCAATCAGTGAAGGCTTGACGGATGGCTAGCATTTCCTTTTCCAGGACGGAATAATGAGTTTCACTGGGGGTCAAGGTGCGAGAGAGATAGGCGATGGGGTGTTCTAACTTGTCGCCAAGTTCCTGTTTCAGGACTGCCCAATGGCATAGTTGGAGGCATCAGTTTCGACAAGAAAAGGTCGATCAATGTCGGGTTGAGATAGGATGGGGACTTCAACCGCAGAAACGCCGAATCTTGGGCTGAGGTCCGCCGAAAGGGGGTATCTTTCTTTAACAATGTAACAATAGGATGCACAATCTCAGAAAATGCTGGTATAAATTTCAGGTAGAAGTTAGCAAGCCCTAGGAAGGATTGAATTTGTTTTACAGTGTTTGGAACAGGCCAGGATAGAATGGAATCAACCTTTGAGGGGTCCATTCCAATTCCTTTTGGGCTAAGAACGAATCCGAGATAGTGAACAGTTGATACATGGAAAAGACACTTCTCAGGTTTAGCCAGAAGCTTATGTTCACGTAGACGTTGTAAGACTGTCTTTACGTGCTCTTCATGTTTCAGGTGGTCCTTGGAGTATATCAGTATGTCGTCCAGATATACAATCACGAAGAGGAACAGCATATCAGAAAACACCCGATCCATAAAATGTTGGAAGATCGCTGGGGCATTAGCAAGACCAAAGGGCATAAAGTATTCAAAGTGGCCAAAGGGTGTTCTAAAGACTGTTTTCCATTCATCACCTTCCTTTATACGAATAAGATGATAGGCACCCCGGAGATCTAATTTTGTGAAGACGACTGCACCTCTGACTGCTTCCAGGATGTCTGAGATGAGAGGCAATGGGTAACGTTCCTTGAGAGTACACTGGTTAAGGCCACGGTAATCTAGGCACGGTCTAAGCTCCTTGGAATCCTTGGGAACAAAAAATAGAGAAGCACCCGCCGGGGACTTGGATGGTTGTATAGTTCAATTTTCCAAGTTGGTATCCCGGTATTGCCAGAGGGCCCTTTTTTCAGGTTCTGACAAAATAAACATTCTCCCAAAGGGGATTACTGCTGACGGTTCAGTATCGATGGCACAATTCTCAGGTCTGTGTGGTGGAAGAGCTTGAACAATGGCTGTCGAGAATACATCTGTGTAAGCCTGGTAGGCCCTGGGAATCCGGATGATGTTAGAAACAGTGATTGGAATTTGCTGAGTTTCTTGAGAGTCCTCAGAGGACCTTGGTAAGGTATCTAAGGATAAGCAATGGAACATACAATCTTCAGAACCAAGAAACAAGGAGCCTGCTGTCCAATTGATGTAGGGGTTATGCTTCGGTAACCAGGGCATGCCTAGAACCATCAGATAGTGGGCCGATCTTATAATGTCAAATTTAATCCTCTCTTGATGGTGATTTATGGAAAGTAGGATCTCTTTAGTTTGAAGGGTTATGGGTCCTGAAGACAGGGGTCTTCCATCAATAGCTTCTACAGGTTGCATTGTCTCTCGAGTTTCAGGTGGAATGTTGTGATAAGTGACCCAATCATGATCTATGAATATGCCCATGGCTCTGCAATCCACTAATGCCAGGATGGGGTAAGATTCTTTCTTGGAAGGCGATAGGAATGCCTGTAGAATCACAAGATTATTTTGTCCAGGAGAGTTCAAGGAAGGAATTGATGTGGAGCAGACATCTCTCCCCCGAAACTGTGCCCCATCTGGGATGGGGAGCTGGCGTTTCCCGAATGCCGTGGAGGAGCAATAGAGCACTCTCTCACAAGATGTTTATCGCAGGTGCAATAAATGCATAGACCAGTGTGAATCCGGCGCATTCTTTCTTGTGGGGTAATGGGTCCACGGAAGACCCCCAGTTGCATGGGCTCTGGATCCGCGGTTGGAGAAGCTGTCGGCTCTGGTCTGGTTGAGTGGTCTGTGGCAGCCTTTTGGAAGGTTGACTTAGAATTCTTTTTTTCCGCCTTTCTTTCCTGGATTCGAAAGTCGATTTGCAAGAAAAGGTCCATAAGAGCCTGGAAGGAGTTAATTTCTTCATTCAGGCCTCTTCGGAAGAGGGTGAAGCTGGCTTCTTGAGACCAATCAGCTTCCTTCACAAGTTTTTTAAAGTGGGTCACATAGGTAAGCATATCCTGGGATCCTTGTTGAAATTCAAGTGAACATTCTTGAGCACTGTAAACCTGCTCTGGGCGATCAAACATTGCTTTTAGGCCTTCCACGAACCCATCATAATTATCCAGGAGGGCATCGCCCGAATTGACTATGGGGGTTGCCCAGGTCAAGGCATTACCAGTGAGGTGTGAGATCATAAACCCCATCTTTGCTCGAGGAGTGGAAAAGTAGTAGGGCTTGAAGTTGAAGTGTACCAAACATGAATCAAGGAAGGCACAGAGGGTCTTTGAAGAACCATCAAATTTGTCCACTACTCCTCCCAATAACACGCTTTCCTTAGTTGCAGAGTCACATGACAAGACTCGCTGCTTTAATGCAGCATTCTCAGCCTTAATGTTCTGGACTTTTGTGGTTAGTTCCTGCATGCCTTGCATGAGGTCTTGAACCGCGGCTTCCATCTCTGTATCTGTATCGTTTTTTAGGCGTCTCAATCTGTCACAGGTCTCTCCACTTCTCACCTGTTTTTGTTGTTTGCTTGAGACCTTCTTTTGTGACTTCTTTCGCACAGTCCGGGATTTGTATAAACCCGTGTGCTGGTCTTCGGATTCCAGAGTGAGGAATACAATCCAACTCCAGGATACGTTCAGATGTCCAGGACAGAGACCAGGAAGGAACAATGTCCGAGCTCGGAGACACAGAACGCCGTGACCCGAGCTCGGGCGAATATCCAGGAAGTTCGAAGATAAGTGTTGAGGAATGGAAGGAAGGAAGGAGGGTTCAAGGAACCGGGAAACAGGATTCAGAAGAAAGCCCTGAGCGAACTCCGGCAACACATGTCCAACTACAACAAGCTGTAGCATTGAGACGCGCAGAGGCGGAAGGGCGTGTCTGTTTGTTAGAACGCAGAGCGTGGAGCGCAAGAACTGACAAGAAGCGTTCCGTAGCAGGTGGCCATGTTGGAAGGATTACTGCATTCAATCCTCTATGAGTCAGGGACCACGAAGTCCAGAAAGGGCATAGACGACGGTTCATGACATCTATTGAATTTCACACATCAGTTTAGTTTTTATTTGATTTCTCTCAAATTTCACACACCATCTTTGCTTCCTCTTAAGTTCCACACATCAATTATTACTTCATTGATTGGTCACTTTTGTTATATCTTCACTGATTGTGTCTGTCTCATTACACACATCAATTTCATTCTTCAGTGATTTATCTCAAATTTTATACACCAGTTTTATCTTCATTGTTTCCTCTCAACACATGTGTTCCCCATGGAATCATCTCCATGGTTCTTCAGGGGAGAAACTGGCAAGAAAAGTGTTTTTGAAACATTACTATTTTGTTTACGTTTTTTAGGAGAGTTTTTTTTTACATGTTATGAATATTCTGGTGAGTAAGTTACCAATTGCTTTATACTCTCTGTGTTTTGATTAATTTCAGAGTTTAGTTCCTTCAATCTGCTGTGTTATTTTTTCTATTTTGGCCTTTTTCTTGTAATGATGTGATTACCTTTGAATAAATATAAAACCATAAATTGGTTTATACATTTCTGTTCCTCTTGCATTTTCATTTCCCCAAAATACTCTATGATATGATATGATATTTTATTTGTATTGCGCTTGTACACAAGGGTTTCGGAGCGCGACAAGGCAAGGGAGGGGAACAGTGGATAACAAAACAACGATTTTACTAGGCCCAGTGACATTGAGAACGTGCAAGTGCATGGGAAAGGGAAAGGGGAAAAGTGCATGGAAGGGGGAAAGTGGAAAGTGCAGAGCAGAGGAGAACAGATCAATAATAATAAATAAAAATAAATAGATAATGAAGCAAAAAACAGGGGTAGTGCAGTCAGCAAGTGGCAAGTGCTGTGTTTACGGCAGCAGAACTGGGTAAGTCTGATAAGTGCATAAAAAGAAGACAGTGGGTTTGGGGGACTGTAGGGGTACAGATACAGTCCCCAGTGTGAGGGGTGGGCGGGAGGCAGTGCAGAAGGGTGGCAGGGTGAGCAGGTGCCTAGGCCTGTGGGGACAGAGGGTGGCCAGGTGTACAGTGCCAAGAGAGCAGATCAGCAGGGCAGAGGGGGAGCAAAGGCAGATGCAAAGAGGAAGGTCTTAAGGTGCTTCCGGAACCGGAGATGGTTCTCCTCAAGTTTTAGAGTGGCAGGGAGGCTATTCCAGAGGGAGTCCCCAGCCGAAGATAGAGATCTCCCCCAGCTCATTTCTTTGAAAAACGACTGACCCTGAGGGAGTTAGAGGTAGAGGAGCGAAGGGCTCAAGAGGGGAGGTATTTGCGGAGGGATAGCTGAGGGTATTTTGTTACATTATGGACAGGATAGCAAAGCCAAGTAAACTATGGTATAGATTTTTAACAAACTTTTTCATTATGTCATATAGTGATTGTCACATTCTACTAATCTTGAGTTATCTTATTTGTCTTGGTGCAAAATAAAAGGGAAAAGTCCAGATGAGTTTTACTCTATGCATGCCCCAGTGCCATTAAAACATTCTGACTGTAGCTTTAGTGGCTAGGTCCAAACCAAAACTAAAAGAAAAAAGAAAAGAGGAAAAGAAAAGAACATCTTATGCAGGAGTCCCTTCTCCTTACCTTACTACAGGTTCATCAGGATACGATTGTCCTCAGAGTCCTATACGCGCTGAGTTGTGTATCTCTGTTGTTTCCTCATGTGGCCTGATTGATGTCATTGCGCATGTTAATGTGATGACATCATCACACACGTTAGTGTGATGACATCATCGCGCTATTGCGCAATGCATCCATTTTATATTCTGCAACTCAAAATATATTTCCTAGTCCATTTTTCTGCCTTGTTAACATGATTATATTATCACGCAATTTCATTGGGTACCTACTTTTAGCAATCTTATGTATTTTAGTCTTTTTCTATTTTCAGCATATAGTATGGACAATGTATTTCTTAAATATGTTAAGTATACATTTGACAGTGCACTTGTGTATGCATTATCAAATACATTAAACTCTTTCAAATGAAAATTCTAAATAGTATGAACAATATATTCCTAAATATATTACATATACATATTTGGCAGTCACTGTACATATACTAAAAAACAATCCAACAATTTCAAAAGCACATTCCTTAATGTCTGATTAGATACCTAAGTCAAAAACATATTTTTACTTTCTCACAATCTGAACAAAGATAATTCCAATTTGGGCCTTTAGAGGCAGTACGCCACCTCATGTTCCGAATTCAGGCCAGATATGCAGGTATCCATAATACATATCCATTCTGACTCCTTTCTTCTCAACAAAAGTTATCTGTCTCCACCTCTTGATGGGGATTCCACTTTTTCCAATCCAAGGAATTTGATTTTGTCCAAATCTTTCTCCGTGTGTTCTAGGATGAAGTGTGCTGATAGTGGATATTGCATGTCATTGTTTTTAATAGTATACATATGTTCAAGTAGTCTTATCTTTAAAGGTCTTATTGTGTTGCATATATACATTGATATTTTTATTTTTCTGTTCTGTAATATTTGTACTTTAGTTCCATTCAATATTTTTGGGCAGATTTTGGAGATCCTGCATTTGTACGTTCCTGTAGGTGGAGGGACATTTAGATAGCTACTTAGGCTGCTGGGATTTTTTTTTTAAGATTACTTGGACTAATCATGTTTTTTAATGTTGGTGCTTTTCTGAATATGATTGTTGGGTTGTCTTCGATATGTTGCTTTATACTTTCATCAGTCTTGAGGATGTTCAAATGTTTTCTCAAAATGTTCTGTGATTTGTGCGTCACTACTATATGTAGTAAATGTAGTTAACTTTGAGCATATTCTCTTTCATTTTTTGTTTTTCCTTTAGTAGATGGTCTCTTGTGACATTCTGTGATTTTAGATATGCTTGATTTGAATGTTTTTGTTGGTACCCCATTTGTAAGAATTTCTTCTTTAATTGTTTCACATGTTTTTCAAATAGTTCTTGTGTGTTACAATTCCTTTTCACTCTCAAAATCTCTCCAAAGGGAATATTTCTTATTATGTGAGTAGGATGGTAACTGTCTGCATGTATGATGCTATTGACCCCGGTTTTATTGGTGAACAAACTGGTTTGGATTTTGCCTCCATCTATGTATAATTCCAGAACTAGAAATGCTATTTTTGTATTGCTTTTGTTCATAGTTAGTTGTATGCTGTACTCATTCTTATTCAAAAAGTTGATGTAGTCTGTAAGGTCTGTCTCATTTCCATCACAAATCATCAGCACATTATCTATATATTGCCCCAATATACGATGTTGTTTTTCTCAAAGAAAGATTTGTGTACCCAGATATGATTCAGTTCAAATTGTCCCATGAATAAATTTGCGCAGCCCGTTGTAGATTTCGTGCCCATCGCTGTCCTTTGTTGTTGTTTATCCATGAAGTGTCAAAAGTGAAGATGTTATTTTCAAACACAAATTTCAGCATTTTTATGATGATTTCATTTTGTTACAAATACGAGATTGACCTTGTTTTTAGAAATAATTCTGTGTATTCAATTCTTTTTTCATGTTTGATGCTCGTATAAAGGGAAACTACATCTAAAGTGACAAAGATGTACAGATTTTCCCACAGAATCTCTTCTAAATGTTGAATTACATTCTTAGTATCCTTTAGGAATAAAGCTAGACTTGTCAAAGGTTGTAATTGTATATCAATGTACTGCGAGACTCTTTCCGTTAGGGATCCTATCCCATTTATTACTGGTCTACATGCTGGGAATGAGTCATATTCTTTATGGACCTTTGGAAGAAAGTATATAATTGACATTACTGGTTTTGTAACGCCCAGGCCTTCATTGAGCCACTCTTGGCTCATCTTTTTCCATTTTCCCTTTAATTCCAATAGCAGGTTTTTCTCTAGAATTTGGTCTTTATTGCTCAAATGTTTGGTTCCTTCCTTCACATAATCTGTCCTATGACGCTAACGTGCGCAATGACGTCAATCGTGCCGCGCACATAAGGAAACAACAAAGATACACATCTCAGCGCGAATAGGACGCTGAGGACAATCGTATCCTGATGAACATGTAGTAAGTGTTATGCTTGAGCTAAAACATGGTGCTGATGCGCAGTGCATTCTGGGGCACTCAGAGCTATAGGGGATATTTATTCCATGCCTCAGTGAAAACTGCACTTGCTTTGCTAAAAGACATGCTTTCAATGTTATTTTATTCCATGCCTCAGTGAAAACTGCACTTGCTTTGCTAAAAGACATGCTTTCAATGTTATTCGTTGCTGAGCCTGGTATGCAGGCCTCAGTCAAGGACAGTGTGCTGGGAAAGCTGGTTTTGTTATGTCTTGCTCAGGATGAGCTATGGAATTGTTTTCCGTGGTGCTTTAGAAGAGGGAAGCTTTGCTCCTTGGGGGTTACTGTCGGTTGACCCGGCCGGCAACCAACGGTCACTCAGCAATGCGCAAGCGCTAATGCCAGAAGATTCGAGAAATTGACACCCCTTTTTGAGGAGGGCATATATGGGAAGCTCTGGAAAGGTCTGGTGGAAAAAAAACACAAAGACCTCAGTCGGAGGGGGGACACCATGTTCTGACCTTCCTGTGGGCTGTTGTGCTCTCTGCCTGGCTGTTACCGGGGTCTTCCAGCCGCTTCTGGCGAGATGAGGGATTCAGGTACGCCCATGGTGATGTATTTTCTTTTGAATTCTCTATCTTTTCTGTGATTTATTTCTGTTTTATCACTTGTTGCTACTTAGCTATGAATAAATAGCCGTATAAGTGCTCATTATTTTGCTAACTGTGTATCTGGTTGTGAGATGGTATGAAATTTGAGTGAAATCAAAGAAAAACCAAACTGATGTGTGCAATTCAATAGATACAATTAGTGAAGATACAACTAATATGACCAATCAATGAAGATCCAACTGATGTGTGGTACCTGATTTATATACTCAAAGTGATTAAAAGTATTGCAAGAACACATTGAAGGAATTTGAGAGGAATCAATCAAGACAAAATTGATCTAAGCAATTTGACAGATTTATCCAGTGAAGATATAACAAATGAATGGAATTTGATATATCTAGAAGTGTATTTCAAAGTACAAAGATCTACTAAAGTATCAAACAAAGATAAAAGCATGTGAGTACATGATTTGTGTATATAAATAGATAAATCTGGCACACTGCTTCACCCAGATTTGCTGAAAAAGGTTACTGTGCATTATTGTAACGGTCACAATATACTGAGCCCAAGCATGCTGTCAACTAAACCAAGACCATAATGTAAGGACTCGGCCAGGAACAAAACCTGAATTGACCAGACTTCCCTGGTATACAATTTGCTTAATATGTCTCGTCCCAACAATGTTATTGGGGAGCTCTCACAATACAACAGTGGTGCACATATCACATTTTCCTCCTATTTTGATATCTACTTCTTTTGTGTAGGGAACCGTGGCAACAGCCCCAGAGAAGCCCTGTGTGTCAAGTGTTTCACCTGATAGTGGGAAGTTTCCCTCACTGATGCATGATTTAGTGATGCCTGTGTCAAACTTGAACATGAATCGTTTGTTACCTATCTCAGCACCCACCAAGAGTTCCTGGTCAGTCCTAGTCAGGGTATGTGTTGGTGCAGGGGAACGTAAAAGGGTTGTTCCTCGATAGGGTACGACAGTGATGTGCGGCACCACATCATTTGTTTGTGGGTTACCTCCATACATGGTGGTCTGTTGGGGCATCAGCGGTTGTGTCACCTGAGGGTTCATCCCTTGTGCATCTCTGGGTTGTGTTGGTAGTTGAGTGTAGGTCTGATGTATCTCATAAGGTATGGAAGTTGGCCTGGGGGCAGTACCTGTGGTTGGGACTGGGGTGGTGGGCAATAGTTTCTGTATGGGTTGCATCCTGCCCCTGCCTGCTCCTACACACTCTTGAGAAATGCTCACACTTCACACAGCTCCAGCATTGCGTGGGCCCCATTCCTCCTCACAAGGTACCATACCTCCATATCCCCCTATTCCCTGCTGAACCTGCCCCTCCCACGTTGCTGACCCTCCTTGCTACCACTTAGGATAGGAGTACTGAGGTCCACCTCCCCACTGTCCTTGTCCTCCGCCTGCACAGAACACTGCTATTCTCACATCTGGAGGTTCCAAGTTCTGCTCTGCCACCTCTGATTGCACATTTGATGATTCTGCCCCTTCAACTGCTATTTTTGCTAGTGTTTTCTGTATGAGTTTCGCTTTCTCAGCCTGCAGCATGTGGGCCATTTCCTTTTCTCGCTCCTTGATCCTTGATACAATGGTGTATTATTATGGGATGGCTCTTAGCCCACCATTCGCTTCAATGCCCACTATTTTTTCAAGCATCTGATCTGTCCCAATCGTCCCCCGTACGCTACATCTCCTGAAACTTAATAATGTATTTTGCGGGGTCTTCATCATCCGCCATGGTATACTGCATGATAAACTGTAGAACTGGTGTGTCAGGGTACGTTCACCGCAGAACATCCCACAACTGCACCATCATGTGCATCATCATCTAACTTTACTGCCAGATACCCTGCCTTAACTGGCCTGGTCCGCTACAATTGCAACAAGTAAGCTCTTCATATGCCCCACAGTCAAAGGGATCCCTGCCATCTGCTTTTCGAAGGTATAGAAACACTTTCCAGCCCCAGCAGTAAGGGGCAGGTGCATCTTAATCAAGTTATTCTTATCCATTTGTGCCCAGGGCACATAGTGCATCCTGCGTGGGCGTTTATGCATCAACCGCATCTGGGTACCTATACTCCTCACTTCTTTTCATCCAACACTTCCCCTTTTTCCTCGCCACTGCCGGCCGGCCAGCCAGCCACTGCCAGCCAACCAAACCTATTTCTTAACTGTGGTCCCCTCACACTTTCCACCCGCGGCATGACCTCCGGCCCCTGTTGTGCATCTCCCTCATAATCTTCCATCTCATCCACAGTATCCCATCCATCTTCCTCAGCTCTCAGTCTGCATCCCTGTCAGACCTCATTGTCCCATATCCCGTATTTCCTGCTTGCCTGTCACCACCTCCCGCCTTCTCAATGTGCACATCATTTACGGCCGTACTATTGAACCTTAACAAAATGTCTCCTGCTCTCCATTCATCCAGCCCACCCCCTTCTTACCTCCCCCTTCCTGTGTTGACCTCAGTTGAGAAAATTCTACCCACATAGCCTCCAATCCCTCTTCTAACTCCTTGTGAACCTTACTATGCTGGGGTGGGATAACACTCTGTGTTGGTCTGTAGGGAGGTGGGGCAGTTGCCATTGTGGGCACATATGTCGTGTTTGTATATCCCATGGCTGCGTGAGTGGTTAGATGATAAAGCCCTGTGTGTGAGAGTGCAGCTTTGTTCTCCTGTATTGTCATGGACATTGCATCTAGGGCAACTCCTTCAATGTTTTGTGTCTCCTCTCCATCAGGGTCCTCCACATCCTCTATCATCTTCCACAGGTCTAATATCTCCTTTCTCTTCTGAAGTTGTTTACATTTATATTTAGCAGCTAATAACATGCTCATGTGCTCTAATATCCCTCTTTTGTGGGTTCCCTGCTCTGGCCAGGAGCGGGGCATTCCCCCTATATCTCTACCATCCATTGTTTACGATACTTTTCTATCTTTGTTTTTATACAAAGGTAGCACACTACACATATTTTCCAACGGTGTCCCCTTCCCATCTTCACAATTTGCGTGCTGAAAACCCCAACCTTTACTATTATGTGCTGTGCACACTTGTATTCCCAAAGTCACTACCAGTCCACCGTAACCACCTACCTGTCACACCCGTCAACACTTCCACCTTTCCCCTATCCACACGTGCACACACTCACAGACACACATTGTTACACTATGCCCCCTAAAACAAAATACAAACACTTGCCCACCTCTGGCCTCCACCTGTAACACACAAACTCATAATACACTAAAATAAAAAGCTAAAATAACATGTTGAAACAACAACCATTACTTTAACCGTGTCCCCTAATTATACAGAGCTCCTATTTTTTTTTTATCTCCTTATCACAAAACAAATGGCGCCATCATATTCCCTCACTCGAAAAGGTTCCCACACTCCTGTTTTACTGCGTAAAATGGTCTTAAAATACCAAAAATAACAATAGAACTAAATCTCATCATGTGACCTTATCACACTCCTCCTTCACTCATACACACCACACTCCACCACACACCATACCCCTCGTTGTTATCCCTCACAAGGGGTGTACACAAGTCTGCATGTTCACCCGAGCTCCTCCATTCATCCCAATAACAGGAGTCTTGCCCTGCTCCAAAGAGTAGACCGGAATTCTGTGAAAATGGCTCCTGCACACCTCTGCAGTATGCATGCTTGGGACTGGTCGCTGCAGGTGGGCTTAGCCCATTCAGAGAAGCAACCTGGAAGCCTCTGCCATTGCAGGGGTTGCTGGGATCACGTCACGATCACCAAATGTAGGAAAGCCCCTAAATTCTCACACAAAACAAAATAAAAAATCACTAGGAAAAAAGGACCAAGACACTCTTGCATCAGTAAAGAGCTCTGCTTCTGTCGAATGATCTGCCAAAATCTGCATGAGCAGCACTTTAAACAGGTACATTGCATCATCAGTGACATCATTACATACAATAGAAACCCGCGCGGCTGGTTGGTGAGACCCTATACATAGGCTGTCTGCTCCATAGGGAATGTCAGACCATTGATCCCAGCCCCTTCTGTCCATTTTCTTCCACATGGTTGATACTGCAGTCGTCATCGGGCATGAGGTGGCAGCTAATTGGCAATTATGTAAAACATAAACAATACATCTCTATCTATGTAACAGTGCACCTGGTACATGCAGACAGGGGCCAGAGGGAAAAGCCGATGTCATACTAACTCACAAACCTCACTTGATCCCAGAAAGGCCGGCATCACTCTAAGGTCGCCCACCCTCATTCTGGGCTATAATTCTACCCCTCCCTGCATTTTGCAGCACAAATCACATGACCCAGAAGTGAAGACAGAAAGTTCTGCTTTCTGATCTTTCTTGATCGATCAGAGATTTAACAGGTTTAAGATCAGTGGTATGTGGTTGGCTGGTACCTTGGAATTCAGGGGTACAAAGTGTAGGGCATTTGGGTGCTATAACTTAGAGTTGGGACTGGTGGGGGTTGGAAGACCCTGCCCTCCTTCTCGTTGAATTATGTTACACAAAGACGCTCAACCCTCCTTCCGTGGCCTTGAAGCGCTCATTCTTCCCAGAGCACAAAGGCTGGCAACTTTTAAGACAACAAAGGTTTTATGGATCTCAGCGGTTCTGGTCTTTCTCATCTGTGCCCATGATACAATGTATTCTTTTCCTCATGCTTGGGGCCTTGACCTGTGATGGTGGCTACTCTGTCGCATTTTCTCCTTGTTTTCCAATATGGTTGCTAATATCTAACTAATATGGTGTTTATTCCCACATGTATACTTCATCTGCAATGCATGCAGTAATATGGTTGTATAAAGGACTTTAGGAGCATCTCCCTGCACGCTTGTCTGTTATATTATATTTCACAGACTTCGCATTATTGTGAACAGCTTGGGGTGTGGGAATATCATCCCCCCTTCCCAACAGTTCCCAGGGGCTGGCATGAGGGTAGGCAGCACATGTAAAGGGGGACTCATAGTCAACTAATTCTTTCCCACAGGAGGGCACTCATCCTTGACCTCTCACTTCACTGCCAGCACCTTAACATCTACACCCCTTGCCTGCAGAAACGTGCCATAGGTGCACTCAGAAAAAGACCTGAAGTAGGGAAAGACCATCTGAGGCTGTCCGAGCAGCACTTTGATATAGGCCTATTAGCATATTTTTCAATCTACTACTGTGCCTTCTGTTGAAGGCCTGCATATGTGTATTATGCTTAGTATCTTTGATATGGGTAAATAGAGGGCACAAACATCAGTCAGTACTGCGAGGAGAGCAACACCTGAAGTTCAAGTAATCTCAAGTTACATTAAGAACATGTGCAGACTTGAACTCTGCTTATCCAAGAAGGAAATAACCAGAAGTCAGGACTTCCCTATGCCGCATGACACTGGAACCTCCTCCTGGTAAGTATACTTGCCACCTTGCTCCGCCTGTTCTGCAAGGAGCTCAAGACCGTCCTTTTCTAAGAATGGCTCCTCTCTAACACCTGAGTCCACAAACCCTCCACTCACCACCCTAGCTGAGACTGGTTGATCTGCTCCCAACTGTTTCCTCCTTTGGGTACTTGTAGATCCATTGCTGACAAACTATCCTCCCCTGTTGTTAGCTCCCCCTCCCACATTTCTCTGCTTTCATCATCATATTCTTCCCCCTATAATTATAAAGTACTCCATCACTCCCTGATGCTAGGCCAGTACTCAACAAATATAATAATAATAATAATAATAATAATAATAATAATAATAACAATAGCAATAATTAAAGATAGTTTCAAAAAGCCATTGGTGCTCTTGATGCATAGATATGAGAACCAGAATGTGCTGTAACTAATTGTTCTGCTTCCTCTGTCCTCCCCCTTCCACCTTGTTCACATTGAGATACTATGCTTGCCAGGCCTGTTGGAGTATTAAATGTTAGTGGTTTTTAATATTTCCATAAAATTTGGCAAGTCCAAATTTTGTCTCTGCCCGGTGTCACCCAGAAAATCCTCCCACAAGACAAATGGGCTGATTTACAAACGCGTTTTGAATGGGATTTCTACATTTAAAAATGTTTTGTAATTCATGCCCATAGTGTCTTCCTTTTGCACCGGCATACAGGCAATCTTGCTCCTACATGACCACACATAAATGCATCATTTTATGCAGAAAATCCCAAAGTTAGGGAATCATCTAACTCTAGCTGTTCGTAAGTCTTTGGAGTCTGTAGTGCCAGTCTTATGAGATATGGCTAACAGAGTAAAGTCACTTGAGAAGATGCCCATAACCTATCTGTGCTAATTAAACAACACCATTGACCCTTTGAAACATCACCACTGTGACAGATTCCTGTCTAGCTGCCATGCCCTCCTTGAGACAACGGGACAGAAGCCCTCACTTCGAACTACTGGGCTGCTGATTAAAACTGGTGAGTCTCCCGGCTCAAAGATATCACTGCAGTGACCAAGAGATGTTGATCCTTCAAGCCATCCTCTAGGAAGACCCAAAATATCATTGAGCCAGAACTTGAATTCATGAGCAGCAACAAGAAGACCAGTTCAGCACTCTTTGGCCATAAAACATAAATAAAAGCTACATAACTTTGAGAAGAAGCGTCTTTTCAAGTCATCCATTATGCTCTGTAATCCGCTTACTTTGGGCCATGGATAATGGTTAGTTTCCCTTTCACTACATTAGGCAAGAAAATTTTATTGTAATTGTTGGTGAGCCTTCCTTTTTCGCAATTGATTGGCTATTTTTTTTTATATTGCTCCTGTAGTAACATTTCCGATTAGCTAGCCTGCCCTGAAGTATATGTTCAATCTGTATTTTTTTTGTTAATGCTTTTAGTATTCTTTGTGGCTGTAGCAAAATATGTTTTTATTTTGTAGATGTAGAGACTTGCTTCACATTCCTTTTGTTTCTCTATTGTTATTTTAACTTCCGCTGCTGACCTACCTCTCTGGAGAAAGTAGCCTGGCCTCTGCCCATGCTAAAAAGGGAAAGGAGGTTTGCTGTTTACGCATGACTATGTTCCTTACTGATTAAAACACCTGTACGCCAAGATGTGGTACATGTTTATTCATAGTGGCGAGAAGACATTGCTCCAGCAGAACCTGCACACAGAAGCAGGAATGTCCTTGTTATCATAATCTGCACAGCTCCTGTGCCCTGTGCCGTATTTGTGTATGTATGTATGCCATATGTTTGGCAACAGTAATTGTATAATGTTGCACTGAGTGTTAGAGAAAGGTGTGCATACTACATTCTTACACCAGAAAAGCACTAAGAAACAGGCAGTCACTGTTAAAGCATGTTCATATTGTGTCATAGACGATATTGCGTAACATATTGCTGTGCTTTCAAGAGACAGATTTCTTATCCAATATAGGGCAGCACACTGACATAATAAAGAGCAGCGTAAGTGCGTAGTCTACAATGACCCTACTGCACCCAGGGTGCAGAGGTCTGCAGCGTGTTAACATGAACATTAGTGAGCTTTTGATGTGGCGGAGGCAGCCTCAGAGAAGCTGTGGTGCGGCTTGACACAGGGAAGAGTGTTTCCTGCTAGGTGCTCCCCTCTAGTACAGGGTGGGTGAGGGGAATATAAGGACTTGAGGAAGCACAGAGGACGGAGGATGAGCACGGCCTACCAAGGTAATGCTGTGCTGTCCACTCGTGGAGGGGTCACAGGGCCCCACCAGTCTCTGCCATCCGTGCCATCTCCAGTTCCTGACAGCGAGTGCATCCTGCAGCCTGCCAGAACAGGAGCAGGTAACAGGTGGACGTGGCTGGAAGACATAGTCAGAGTAGGAGCAGGCAGTGAGCCAGGGTCTAGCGTGGGTAGGTTTGGGGTGGGAGCCCTTAAGTTGATAGGCCACCTAGCCTGAGTCGTTCAGCCCACCTGGGCCAGGCAAGGCAAGAGTGCATATGCTGTATATGCTGTGTGGAGACTTGTGGCCTCCCTGTTGAAAACAGCCTCAGGAACAGTTCGGTTTTGGTTGTTCTCCGCTCCACCCACCTTCCTTCCCAATACCTTTTGTATTGGCTAGTATTTGCTGTCATCACTTTATTTTTTTATTTTTCTTATTGTTATGAAGAACTCCAAACATCACCACTATGGTCTGTGTAGTGGGTTTACCTGTAATGAGAAACAACCCTGTAGCCCCCCGCCTTGATTGTCAACACTAAAAAGTCCTTGTGTGCAAAGAAGTCACTATCCCTATTTGACAGACAATTGAAAAATGACTCGCTTTCGGGAGAATGCAAAGCGATTGATCAAAGTGGGGCAAAGTGTGGATCAATCACCCCCTGGGAGTGCCATGAACCGAGGAAAAACGCTCTACCAACCTCCCTGCTATTAGACAATAATTAATCTCTTTTACAATGTTGTTGTACTTTGCAGAAAAATTCTCTGGGATCTATTCAAGTTGGTCATGATAATATTATTGTTACCATTCTCTCCATTATCGCTGACCTTGAAAACCTGGCCTCTTCCTCTGCAGATACATGTAGTGAGAGCGACTCAGTGACAGCGCTATTGTGAAATCCATACATGAAAGCACTATGTTGATTTCATCTGACAGGGACATACCTCAAGCCTCAAAGTTAAACGTCCTTATGTCCAAACTGGATGTTCTCTTAATATTATGAACTGATTTGGCTGAGGACCAATGTGAATAAATCAGGAAAGAAAAGGAGAAGCCGGCCCACTCTGATAGGAAGAGGCAGACCGGCCCAGGGGTCCTGTAAATAGTAGCAAGAGTGATCAACAGGGAAGCAGAGATGTCAAGTTTGTAGACACGACATTCAAAGGAGGAGTAGAATTGAATGCGTATGATAGATACAGGGATCCATTCTGGGAAAACAATTGCCACTGTGCCGGCAAGCCGATTAGGCCTGGACTTGGAGTGGATCTTGTAGCCGTCAGGAAGAAGAGTGTCAAAAGCAGTGACACAGCTGGCATTGACCCATGTCTCGGTGAACACAAGGATGTCAAGGTCAAAGTCTTAAAGGAGGTGACAGATGTCAGAGGAGTGTTTGACAGCAGAGTGAGAGGTACGGGTAGCTAAGTGAAGCTGGTTGACCCCTTCAAAAGTATTCAGGGTTACAGGGACAAGATACCAATGCTGGAGGGGGTGAGGAGACAAGGGGGTAGAAGAAGGAGGAGTGGCAGAAGAAAGATGAAATTAATGAGAGAGAGGAAGATGCCTTTCAAGGAGGAATAGATTGGCTGAGAGCCCTGAGCCATGATAGTACCATTGGAGTAAACATTGATGATGCACCTGGATGATGGGAAGTGTGCCAAGACCACTTTCCATCTGGTACCACAATTAATGGGTGAAGAAAACCATATGCGGAGTCCATAGGTTTGGAGAGGAAATGACAAAGAGAATGTCAGTAAAAGTCTACCTGAAGGAAGCGTTGACAAAGATGTCAGCAAAGGGCAGACTTGGGTTAGAGAACATGAGACGTTTCCTAAACTTTTTCCTTCCAGGCTTCGAAAGAAAAGGGAGGACAGGTAATAGAAAATCAGTTAGAATAGATAGGGGAGGTGGAGAGCACCAAATAGGAGGTGGGGGACAGAAAGGATGACAAGGTAAGGGAGAGAGACAGCGGGCTGAAACTGTGCATGAAGGAACTCACCAGGAGTCCTACCAGCCAAGCAGACACACAAGATTTAACTAGGGCAACAGATTTTAAAATAACAAGAATTTAAGTTCAGAGGGTCAAGGAAAATGCTGCAATTCACTGCAGCTAACAGATGAATTAAAAACTGCCAGATTTGAAAATTAAACACGCATGAAAAATGGCAACATTTAAACAGGGCACTGGTTTTGAATACCCAAATGTGGTGTTTCCAGAAAAAACAAAGAAATGCAACAATTCAGCATAGGCAACAAATGGAACTCCTTGGCACAGCCTGCTGTAAGAATGGGTAACTTCGACTTTCCTGCTCGTGGGTAGCAAGCACATCCCCTGCTGTAAGGGAAAATCTCCCCTACCTCCAATTCAGATCCAATCTGATTCAATGGCTAAAGGAACATGATGTCTAACCTTACCCTACTGACATCTGGGATCTCATCTATATTTTGTATATTTTGTTCTGTTTTATTTATGTGTCGCACTTGCATTCTTGTAAATTTACTGTATATACATATGTGCTTCTTTGACAGTACGTGTCTACAGCATTGTAACCGTAGCTGTACCTTCCCATGTTTAATCAGTAACCTGTAACCTAAGTTGAACAACCTTCATTTTGCCTTCGCGGCCGAATACCCCTGGGTCTCGTGCGCAATATAAATAATAAAAACAAACAAACAAACATTTAAACACTGACACGGTTGGCAGATAGGAAAATCCACTCTCGTACATGTGGTGGCCAGAGTGGCGCTTATGTGGAGAAGAAGCAGTGAATTGAACACAGAAAACAAGAAGTCAAGTGCAGCACAACTAGATGAATGCAAGTTTACATGAGAGTACACAGCTGAGGTTGGATAGTTAATATGGAGTGAGGATTGGAGAGCGGACCCTACGGTAAGATCCAGGTAGCATAGAGTGGAGAGAGGAAAGATCCAATCAGGTCTGGAAAGCACACCAAGTGAGGGAAGGATAGTAGAGGGAAGGAACACTTAGGCATATAGGATACGGTGCAGTGATAGTCATGTCCTGTTAAAAAGTAGTACAAGTGCAGAGATATGTGCAATTGCAGCAGCCTTGGGGAGGAGGAAGCCAGGTTACTCGTGGCTTTGATGGGACACAGCAGGCGACAGAAGCTGCATTAAGACAGGGCCAGACAGGGTAGTCACTGGGGCCTTATGAGAGGGCCTTGATTAGGGTGCTGGCCCCACCTGCTGGCTACCTGGATAGGACAGAAGACGGCTGCTTTAGCCAATCAGGCGGTGAGAGGCGGGTCACTGGGCACTAGCAAATGCATTATAGATGGTAAAAATGGTGGCATTTTGAAAAGGCCACAAGAAGGCTAAAATGCATCAAGAAGTCCTCACATGCCACTAAGAGGCACAAAGGAGGCACCGGAGTGCATCAGAAACCCAAGTGGGCTGTGCACACAATTTCTAAGCAAAAATGTCTTCTTTTTTTGTAGTAATTACAGCGACAGCACCAGAGTGCCAAATACTGATGAATACCTCTTAGTAGTTGTCGGAGGCCTCAGGAACAGAACATCAGATGACGTGAGTGGAGGAAAGAATGCTGCCAGATCCCCAACACCACAGATAAAACAGCATGTATTGCAATGATTAGTATGCAGTTTCAACATTTTTTTCTAAGTAAATTGTCCAACTATGTTTCTGTGAAGGTTTTCTGCAGAGGCAGTTTACGTTATAGTTATTGTTAGTGCTATTGTTAGTGCTATTTCCTGCTCACCTCTGTTGTGCCATCTATTGAGAAACACAAATATATCCCCAGAGTCACTACTTGCTCTTTGAGACAAAACATCAATTCCCTGCTTGTAAATGCTGAGGCTGTCCACAGCCCTTACAGGAAATCCACCATGAAAAGAAAACTGGTGGACTATCAATTCAAAGCCAACAGAATTATTGGGGAGATAAGAAGGCACACCATCCCTGCTGCTCCACTACCTTCCCAGCTACTCTGTTCCACGAGCAGTGCAAGCGCAGCGCTCAGCCCTCAGATTACCTACAGAATCTGAAGCAACAGCGAGGTGTATCATAGTACAAGCAGTACCGTTATTACAAATGGGGGGTACTGTTGCATTATGTGGCAGGGGCACACAGTTCCTCAAAGTATTTTTCTGACCTTACATGATACAGAATGTAATGCAAGTGGTATTATATAGCACTCATCTGCCACTATTGGTGGACTCAGTACAGTTGGCTCTGTAAGAACATCTGAGGAGTGGGGTTCCTTAATAGGACGTTGGGAAATGTAGATGTGCAACCTATGGTGTTGATGGGTGTGGGTCAGATGTACCCAGCTTCTGAGTGCCAATATACTTTCTATGGGTTGGTGGAGAAACGTGAGGGTATGTTATCCAGAGGGAAGAGCCCTGTATAGATCTAATAGACTACAGTGCTTTGGGTCTGGTTTTCCACTGATCTGGGAGAGTGCGATAGGACTAAAGAGGAGAGTTTAGTTGTGGCTCGGATAGTGTTAGTGCGGTAATGGCTGGATCTACGGTGGCTGTCTGTGTGGGGTTTGTGGTTGTAGTGTAATGTGATAGGAGATCTTGCAGAGGAGATGGTTAGTCAGAGGGCCAGGGGAGTAGGTCTTACAAGGCAAAGAACCTACAACTCTGAACTCCCACCTGGCCTCTTGTATAGAGGTTCCATTTCTCTAACTCACTCTGCCCCTGTCGATTCTCTCGCTCTCTCTCACACACAAAAACACACACACACACACACACACACACACACACACACACACCACACACACACACACATACACACACACTCACATCAATACATTGCATCCCATTTGCAACACACATCTGCAAGTTGGCAGATGACGGTGAAGGGGCAGTTTGTAAACTCCAGTAATTTTCCATAAGCTAGAACAAAGCATTATGGGAGGCAAGAACATTTGGTTCAGGGAAAGAGCTACCTGAAATGTGAGGCCACAGTCACCCATTTTGCCTTGCTTAACATGCTGGTTGGCAGGCTGAGGGATGCCTCAAATCTCACTCTACCATGCTCACTCAGTGGTCTCTATTATTTCTGCCCATCAGGGCAAGGACCACCTTGGGCAGGCCAAGAAGACGTTTGTCAGGCGTTCGACAACCATTGGTGGAGGCAGGGTCCAGAATCTCTGCTCATTTCACCCTCCAGATGTTGACACTGCTGTCTCCCTCAAATCCTAAACTGTTCGCAAGCAGTCCAAAACGAAATTTCCACTCCATGACTACCAATAGACACTAACTCACCACGTTTTGGCTTGGCACCAGGCCTTCGCCATCAGAGTGATGCTGAAACCCTGCAGGGGATAATTCACAATGAAATGAGAAGAAGATGGAAGGTAGCCTGTGTATTCCTCAACAATGTACAGCACCTTGGCCTAAAAAGTGGCAGGAAATTGCAATGCTCCGGGATACTGAAGAGCAGTGTTTTGCCAGTGACAGACAGGGCTTTTGGGGCTCAGGGTTATGATGGACTTTCCAATAAGACTGCAATTTCGAGTTTGTAGACTCTCTGACCTCAGCTAAATGATGGGACCAGGACAAAAACAGCCTTGTTTCATTCATCCAGATTTTAACGGCTGTCCTTCCATGTGGAGTGGCTGTCAGGGATTAGCATATGCAAAAGGTGTGAGCTGCTCCCCATGGGGTGTCTCCTGCAGTTAATGAAGGTTCTGCCTCACCCAATAACAGCTATTTACACTTCTGAAGAGAGGAAGGAGGCAAGAGCCTGGCGGGCTGTTTCACTGAAGTTCATGGGTTGTTGACTTAATTGCGCTCTTACATGTGCAATCTTTACACAAGTTGGTAAGTGGGTTTAGGGAAATGTCAGAGAAAGGTAGCAGAAGTGCCCTGCACTTGCTACTAAAATGGGCAGGGGGACAGGACCCAAGAGCACAGACCAGTTCTACCTGCCATGCAGCCATGTTCACCCAGAGCTGGCCCAGCCCATTCTGTTTTACAGGAGAACAGTAATTTCAACATGAATTATCAATGGTTTGTCACCCTGTTTTTGACCTCCTAATAATAAAATACCTACTCAGTAAATTATCCACATTGAATATAACTCCAATAATGAGAGGACTGGTTCTTTTCTTTTAAATTGGCAAGTAAGTTCAGTTGATATAACACACATGTTAGTGTTCATTTCATTCTGCTTAAAGGAACACACTAGGCTTTACATTAAGAATATCCGCATTGAAGCCACTATTCTTGATTCGGCATTAAGTTATGTTTTTAGTGTACTATGTGGAAGACAGAAATGAAAACATTGATTAATTGTCAATTTATATAGGGTGTAGCTAAATAATAATTACAAATATAATTAGTAAAAGCAGATCTAGCTCCTAGAAGTTAGTGGGCCTTTACATCATCTATGAAAAGAAAAAGAAATGGAACATTTAAACTACTCATTAGTTCTTAGTTGAATAATGTTAAAATTGTCATTTAATTCAGTATTCATGATCCATAATTCACGCAGGTCAATTTGTCCTTGAGCGCGGGCTTTTTCTGTCTATCTCCGGGCTACACAGCTGCCTTGCTTTTTCTAAACATATTTATTAATGAACTAACCTTAGGCACAGCATTTTAGATCAAAAGATGAAAACGCACACATAAAAAAGAGGGAAAGCTGAACATGAAGTGTCACCACAACTCGGTTTTTGCAGCGACTCCTGCTGCAATAAAACACATTTGTCAGTTTTATTCTCCAATTTGATATATTCAAGTACATACTAAAAGTAAATGAGGCACTCTGATGAACGGAATTCTTTCGGTATGAAAATGACACCTCAGACAAATGCACTTCTAATTGTTTCATGCCATAATCTGGAGATCTATTGGAGATTTCTATGAGACCGTTACAGTTTTGTGTGTAACGTGCATGCACGCTTGGCACATAGTTAATATGCATTACTTGTTCATTTGGATCATTTGTGCCTACTTTCTGAAATCAGACAGGAAATAGAGAACTTTCTGGTTTCGAACTGTCAAAGTAAGGAGACAAAGGCGAAGCAATTTAATAAGTGAATTACCAGAATTCTTCTTACTAGTTGTCTATTTTCAGTGGGGCCTGTTTCAAACAGTGAGTGCTAACCTATAGGTGAATCATATATACCTCGATTATCACCTCTAACATGATACACTAATACCCGTGGAAAGCAAAGAAAATACACTTAATGAAGTGGTCGAAGTGTGCAAAAAGAAGTAGTGGAACTATGTTCCCTGCTGGCCTGCTCTGCTCCCCCCAATCTCCTTCACCACACCACTCCCACATGCAATCCAAACCCTCAAACAAATGTGCCTGCTGTTTAAGCGAATGTTGAGTCCAGTGCACTGAAATGTAATTATTTTTACATTTTTCCTACACTCTTATTCCTTCTGGAATGGGTTCTTTTGAAAATAACAGTATAGGAACAGCAAAACGTCATTTAAAAAAAAGTCGAGGGTCATTGCTTCCAACCGCTCCCGCCCTCTTCGACCACTGACTCAATGATGGTAATAAAGGCATTGCACTAACACATCTCACTACTACATCAGCGCAACCTATCACCAGTACAAGGCTCAAGCAGTCTTGTGAGATGCTGTGTATCATTTCATCACTAGGTGGTCCATTGTCATTCAATTTGTCTCACAGTGCCTTCATCTGCCTGCTCTGGCCACAACACACAAGGGAAAAAACATGGGGGGACCTGGGAGTCCCACTGCCGGACAATTTTTTCTTTATTTTTTTTTTTAATTAATTTTATCGGTTTAACACAAACCTTTAAAATATTTACAAAAAACACAAAACGCAACACATCAATGTATCACAGTCCTTTAGGAAGACCCCTCCCATTTTCTCTTCCGAGGGTCAAATCAAAATCCTCATTGCTCGTCAACCAACACTGAATTCAAACGATTTTCAATTATCGTTAGAAAACGAGTCAATGGTAGTATCAATTTCATGCCCGTTCCTTGGAACATATTGGCCCAACAATCATCGGCACAAAGGGAGAGGTGATTTAGGCTCCAAGGGCCCAGGTGACATGTCCTTTCTGATCGAAGTTCTGTGCAAAATAGCACCAAATGCTTAAGGGTTTCCTTGTCCTTAGTGCATAGTCTAGACGTTAAATTGGAGATATTCATACTTTTCCATGACGCCAACCGCTCCTTGGTTTTAAATACGATTAAGCGCAGTGACATAAACACTCTTCGAGCCTGAGGATCTGGAAACAACTCGATGTAGCGTTGTGAAGAGTTAAATGCCCGTGTTTCGAGCGGCGCCTCACTCATCATTTTTGCTGCAGCTCGTTCCGAGCAAGTTTGGTCCCAATCCGCACGCCAGATTTTTCATTTGGCGGCATTCGGGTCATTATGCAGCATGTCCAGACTGATTCCATGTTCACTCAGAATCTCTTCGCATCTCCTGACCCACAGGGCCACCATGCTGTTATTTGTTGGCGTCAGATCGTAAAAGATGTCAAATTGCGGTATTTGCTCGCGCCGGCGAGTTTTGCGAAACAGACTCACCAGAGTCCAGCATACCCTTCCATGGAGCGAAATGAGCGACAGTTCGTATCTCACACATGATGTCAGGATACCCGTTGGGAGAGACAATACCTTAGACCAGAAACAATTCTCCAGCGATGCCCATGTGTCGTGGCTACATCCCAAGGCGTTTTCAGCGCCATATAGTAAAACCGGGATTACCTTTTGCTGGTAAAAAGCAAGCACCGGTTTTAGTGAACATTTTCCAAATTTCTTATGCATGATGACAGCTTGACTTGCCAGTTGCTTGCATTTCGTTTTGGTTTCAATGACCCATGGACCGTCGTTGATTGACGAGTTTATTAGCATGCCGAGGTATTTTACACTCTCGGCTATCTGAATGGTCTCTTGACCCAGGTACCATCTCTGTTTTCTAGATTATTTACCTCCTTTGCTATTCAGATTGTGTAACACCAGAATTTCGCATGTTTTAGTGTTTATCACCAAATGGTTAGTTGCAACATATTGGTCAACCGCGTTCAGCTTCCTCTGAAGGCGTATAGCAGCCAGCTTAGATGGGACTTTGCTACTTTTGGTGGAAAAGAACTTATTGAATCAATCGCTAAACCTATATCTGATATGAATAAGCTGAATATTGCGGCAGCTAGGGGACAGCCTTGTTTTACCCCTTTATAGGTTTTGATTGGTGTTGATAAAGTTCCAGAACTATCCAAACGGATTTGTATGGTGGTTTCAGAGTGCAAATCTTGGATTGCTGCTACTAAGACAGCCGGACATCCCCAACTTTGTAGTTTTGACCATAGAAGAGGCCTGTCAATAGTATCAAATGCACATGAGAAGTCAATGAAGTAGCAGGTTTAGTGAGCAGTCCACTTGCTCTACAAATCCAGATTGCCTTTTGTCACCATGATTAGACTCGACTGCCCATGCCACGAGTTTTTGCTGTAATATTGTTGCGTAGATTTTCCCCAAAACATCCAATAACGCCACTGGGCGATAGTTTTTTGGGCATGTTCTGTCTCCCTTCTTGAATATGGAGACAATGACAGCAGATTTCCAAGATTTGGGGGTCCTGTGGCACTTACTTATTCTATCAAATAGGGCTACACAAATGGATGCCCAGAATTCAGGATGTTGTTTGATAGTAAAATTGGTAAGGCCATCAGGGCCCAGTGCTCGTGAGTTTTTTGCGTTCTTGATTATTGATACAATATCCTCTCTTGGAAACGTCAAAGCCCACGGTTTCAAAGATGTTTCCAATGTGACAATTCCTGGTGCCTCTGCCTTGTGGAGAGTTTCAAAGTGGGCTGTCCATGCAGAGTCCAGAACCATGCAGGACTGCAGAGCCAATTGAGGAGCTTGAAAGTTATTGATGAGCCTCCAGAAGTCCCTTGAGTTTTTGTCCCTTATTGTCACAAGCATCTGCTCCGCGTCGCTTTGCACTAGAGCATATTTGTGCATCTTCCACCAGTTCTTATATTTTTGTTTCACCTTCTTTATTTCCAGTTTTCGAGTAGCAGCATCTAGGGACTTAGTTCTCTTAAGTACAGCACTCATCCTTCGTTTTTGGATCAGGATCTCGGGATCGAAATGATGAGTCCGAACCATGTTTGAATTTTTTAGACCTGCCTTTACGGTTTTGAATTGAGTCAATAATTGATCGTATTCCAGATCAGCACTTAATTGACAATACTGGATCATCACCACATTGACTTCACTCTCCTCTAATCTTAAGCAAACTCTATTTGATTCAACCTGGAGTTTATGTGGCCACTTTGGTCTTTGATTGCCTCCAGATGTTGCAAATTTCATGAGTAACATTTCATGATCACTGTTTGCTTTTTCACAGATCTTCAGCGAATGTATTCTAGGATGCAAAGCTTCAGACACGAACATGTAGTCTATAATGGATGATGAATCCGCACAATGCCATGTGGGCACAGGTGGAATGTCACCACAGGTGCTTCCGTTCAACATCTGAATGTTACTTAGACCCATTTCGCTTAGCCATGCTTGTGCCAATGTGCCTAGATCTGGATTTTCTTGCTTAAGAAGTTCGATGTTTAAATCACCGCAAAGAATTATCTTGGACCCATCTAATGACTCCACTCGAAGATCAATTAATCCTGTTATCTGATCAATAAAATCCATTTTGCCTGCCCGTGGATGGTTCCAATACAAGTTCAATATTACAATCTTGTCTTGCGTATCTTCGTGAACACCGGCTCTTTCAATGGTCGTCTTCTGAATATAGGGAGAATGGTTGACAGAATTTAAGATACGCCAACCCGATGCTCTGCTCACCATTGTCAGCAACCCTGACATAGGACGCCCATGTTTTGATTTTATAGCCGAATTTATTACAATCTCAAAATCCGAGGATACCGGCAGCTCACTTAAGCAAGTCTCCTGTAAACACACGATATGTAAGTTGTCTAACCAGCTAGTGTTAAACAGATGTATAAATCCTCACGTGTTCCAGGAGGCTAAACAGTACTCCGTGGGGGCTTCATAATCCTGGCATTATTGGGTATTTTTTGTGTTTAAGGCCCCTGCTAACCATTGCCATTCATGATTTCCTGGGATGGAAGTTGCAGTTTGAGTATCCTCTTTGATGATATCATGGGAAAGTTCGCTTCTTTTAATTGTAATTCTTATTTGTGCATTTTGGCCATCGCCTGCCACTCTACCATCACTCGTTGATATATGAGTTTTCCTTAATGGACATGATGGTTGAGCGCATTTCTGATCAAAAGCTTGCTTCATAGTCGAGTGCTCCTGTGATTGATTCGACGCTGTGTCGCTTATCGGAACCTTTATTATAAGAATGCTTGGCGATGCTTCCCTTAGATCTTCCGAGGTTCCATTGGGGGTTGGTCGAGACGCATCAGGCACAATAAATTTGTAAACGTCAAAACCCAATGAAAACAATGCTACGTTTTCCTCCAAAATAGAAGTAGTAAGTAAGCTCGTCATTAAATGGAGTACTACTTTGTCATTCGTGCCTTCAACTGGAAACTCCACGATTTTTATGTCATTTGAAGTTATGGCACGTAAGTTTGGTACAAGGTGAAGTAACTTAAGAACAGTTCCTCGATTCAAGATCAGATTATCAATTGGTTCTAAGCTCTCAATTATCACCTTATGAGGGCAGTTCGTAGTCAAGATTGACTTTGACACACTTTCCTTTGATGTTTGGGGACATCTGTCAGCCACAAGCCCTTTCACCTTTCTTTGATTGTTATCCAAAGATTCAACGGCAGCACATCTGTTCAATGCCCCATGGGAATCATTTTCGTTTACTAATTTGTTGCTATGACTTGAGCTCGACCGAAACCTCCCCAGTGTATCAGCTTGAGAAATGGCTAAGCATTGTTTTCTCTTCTCATCCATTGTGAGGAACACTGGGCTGAATACAGGAGGAGGCAGAGAATTATTGCTATCCCGTACTTCAATAATTTCACAAGATCTTTCATGCGACCCGCATTTTGTGGCGGGATTTCCGCAATCGTCCTTATCAATGCGAGGTTGAATTTTCGCAGGTTTGTCCAACATTGTTTTGTCCATCAGCTGTGCAGGCTTCTCCTTACATTGAAGAGGTGCCTTACTTTGGTGCTCACCCATATTGTGTGGCAAGTCAACGCCTATTGGAGAGCAGCTTCCGACTCCACGTATTCGGGATCGTCGTAAGTTGACAGGTCCAGTAGTTCCATTGCGTTGTCGATGGTTGTTGTAATACTCTTAGTTTGTGGCTGTTTAACAGGTATTGAGTTTACACTTTTTCGTTGCATTTGGGCTTGGTTTATAGGTGGAACAGAGCCTATCTGGACCAATTTGATGTTCCGGAGGAACTTACGCGCTCCATTTAAAGCATTATTTTTCTTTGCTTTTTGATTTTTTGAATTCTTACTGATTATTTTTACAGCAAGTTGCGATTTCGGTGGCATTATTGCAGATTTTCCCGAGACATGGTGCCCTCCAGAAAAAATTGGAAAAACATTAGATTGACCCACTGTGGAGGGAATTACTCTATCATTTGAAGTCGGTTCCATTTGTATGCTGACTCCTGAGGTTGAAGCCGTTTGAGGGTCTTGGCAGGTTTTGTTGGCGGCACATCTGGCCTGCTCAAAGGCTGTGTGGAAGGACAAGTATGCCACACTTGGTGCAAACGAAATTACCGAAGAGCAGGGACCATTCATCGTCGGAGGCTCTAAGGCGTTATTTTTCCGACATCTAATGACGCTACAACACCCTTCGTAAGTGCTATTGAGGGCTCTTCTCCTACCAGAGTAATCGATGTTGGGATTGAAGACTGAAGACATTGGGCCTCATTCCGAGGCTGGAGGTAAGGGTTAACGGTCACCGTTAATGGCAACGGTGACCGTTAACACTTACCACCATATTCCGAGTTCCCTTTTGCGGGTTGGCATTTAACGCCTGCTTCTAGCAGGCGTTAAAAATCCAACCCGCAAAGGTACCTTGGAGTAAATTACGGCACCGTAATTTACCGTGCCGTAATTTACTCCTTCCCCATTCCCATTGAGCCCTATGGGGGCAGGAATGGGGATGGGGAACCGGTATGGTGAATGGGGAATTACCGGTCCCTCCAACCTTGGAATGGACCGGTAATTACTCCATTCACCATGCCGGATTTCCATGGAGTAAATAGCTCCATGGTTGCTTACCATGGTGCTCTTTACTCCATGGATAGCGCCAGCCTCGGAATGAGGCCCATTGATGTTATTTTACAATCGAGGCCTCAGCTTGAATATGCCAGTGTTTTACTGACTTGATGTGTTCTTGATCAGCTTGGGGTCTTGGCTTAGCACTAGTTTGCTCCCCATCAAGAATGGTATTCTCAGCTGACTTTTGCCAAAGTGACTGATTTGTTTCGTATTTGAATAGGGCAAGTGTCTCTCGGGCAACTTCTGCAAACAACCTTTCATCGGATGAATCGCTTTTTCTACTCTCGCTTAGTAAATTTAAGGCTGCATCCAATCTTTTAATGCTCTCGTGTTGCTCCACATAGGAGTGATCACAAGTTTTTTCCAGTTGAATCAATTTGGAGTTCATCATTGCCACAACAGTTGTTAGATCTTTAGTTGCCTCATGTATATTCTCATAGAGTTTCATAAAAGGGGCAAGTGAAATCACCAAGGAAGTCATTAGAAGGGCTTGCAATTCAGTCGAGGACAACACAGCCGGTATTTCAGCTCTTGTAGATTTTCTGTTGAGCTTCGGCGATCTGCCAGAATGGTACTCCTTGTCTCGGTGAATTTTGGGGAACGGGCGTTCCATCAATGAAGAGTCCATAGAGTCGTTGTGTGAGGAGTGCTCGTTGCAGTATGTTTCGTCGATAACCCCATTTGTCTTCCTGTTGAATGTGGCATGTCTCTTTTGGGCGGTCAAATGAATGTCAGAAGTCTCATGCTGCGACTCCTCATTTGGCAAGTGGTCAAATGTCTTTAGCCGTTTGTAGCAAACCTCCGACCAGATATCGACCGTTGCCCCCAACAATTGGCTATTATTTCGTTTTAAGGGTGTTTTAGCCTTAATGTCCACAGGAAACCTCTGCTCTAAGGCTTGCTTATTAGAGAATGCTTTGTTCAAGAGCACTAGGTTCTGTAGAACATTATTCACAACTCCCAGTGAGTCTCTTCTTGCAGCATTCATGTGGCTCACATTCGACTCAATCAGGTTATCAAGCTTCAAGCTCTGATCAGAACGTTGACTTCCTGTATTTACAGTACTTTGCTGATGACTGGAATCATTAGCATTAGCTTCATGAGTTTCACTAGAGGACCCAGTGGCCGATTTAGTCCTGACACACACTGGCGAGCTCGCAGTGAACAGTACGTCTGACTCCTTTGCAATGAGCATAGAGTCCTCGCAGGCCAGGCTAGAGAGAGAACAGTCATGTATACAAGACGCTGCAGTCTGTAGTCCCACTGGGTTACAGTGTTTCAACAAAGCTGATTCTTTTCTTGCACGGTGATCTCCACCAGGGGGAGCCTCTCCCTCTTCCACTGTACAGGAGCCTTGTTCAACCTCACGCTCAGAGGCTCCGCGGCCGCGCTGAGCCGAACTCATCCTCCCCCTCCCACCGTAGTCCGGCCCCTCTGAGACAGCGTCCACGGGATCGCCGGCACCCGCAACCGGCAACACTGAAGCGGGCGCGCCGCCGCCACACGCCGACAACCCAGCCCCAGCATCAGTTGGAGCCTCGAGGCAATGCGCTGGCGAAGAGACGCCGGGCTCGGAACCCATACCAGCCGCGCACAGCGCGTCACCACCTAGGACGACACAGGACTCCTCAGCAGCACCAGCAGGCAGGTGAGTTTCCTCCCGCGAATTAGCGGGTTCAGTTGTTACACTTAATACACTAGATGGTTCAAATACTGTGTCGCACAAAGTGTATGTGTGAATATGGTTAGCAGCTTCCAGATCAGGGTCCTGTTCATGATTTAGATCAGAATTGCAGTCGACTATGTCAGAAGAGCATGTGTGATAGCGACTTACTTTCTGCAAGAGTGGAACACGCTGTACAGCAGTGTCGTCTGTTATGCCGGCACAGTCCCGTCGCCTCTGGGCTCGAGTCCTCAATACAGGGGACGGCACCGCCGTCATTATTCGCCGACCGGCCACTCGCCACAGCCAAACAGCGTCCTCAGCCCTTTCCACATCAGGGCTTCACACCACAAGAGTCACAGAGGCGGCCTTTAACAGTCAGCTGACCAGCACTTGTTAAAGGCACACGCACCTCTACCCTTTTCTCTGGGCTTCTCTGGGTTCTATGGAAGTAAATGAAGTTAAGTTAAGTTGAGTCTGCTTCCTACTTCCTTTTCCACTCGCCACTCGCCACAGCCAAACAGCGTCCTCAGCCCTTTCTGCCTCAGAGCTTCATGGACAATAGTCGCAGTTATGAGAGACTTAGCTAGACTCTTTAGCTCACTATATTTCACAGAAGAGAAATATCCAAAACATTTCAGTCTTTGTCCTGCCCTGGGGCAGTCCAGCACCAAAATGCTAAGCAATTCTCCTCTGAAGAGGAGTACCAACAGCAACCCCAGACACGTGTTTCAGTCTGTTTGGACATCATCAGTAGGGTGGAGCTGTGCCTCTCTAGGAATATTGAGCAATGTGTCCATGTCTGGATTCCCCTAGTAAAAGCAGAACGATAGTGAGCTAAATAATCTGCTTAAGTCTCTCGTAACTGGGACTAATATCTGCAAGAGGGACTCCCAAGTACCCCCTTGTTTTTTTGCATAATTTAAGTAACTTTGGGTCTCATTTTAAGTTACTTGGGGAACATTCCAGTGATCGTGCACACAGCAATTATTAAAATCCTGAATCATTGTCATCCACAGCATCAGTAGTCACTTTCAAGTGACTGAAAATAACCTTAATTTTTGTTACAGTATATTAATTACCTGTTGCACAATCCCAATTATTGTGTAATTTGGTCAATATATGTATAGTCCTAGTCTATCATTCAGCATATGTCCCTTTGTAGTTGCATATAATATATTCACAAGTTCCTGTTAGTAAACAATGAATGGTAACCTTACCCCAGAAAGGCTGTTCTTCTTATTTAACTCACAATCGATCAAGACCTTAGGTGATGGACAGAACTGACCATATTAAACGATAACCATGTGTTGTACAGATTTCATTAATATTTATTTGTATACAAAATTCATAAATGGCCATTGGCAATATCAAAACTTTAAAAACATCTTAATTTCAAAACCTAGTTGAAGAGGCGTACCCATTTGTAACCACAATCAAACTACAAATCAATACAAACACTCAATACCAGCCCTTTGATCGAATTAAGGCTTCACAATGAAAAAAGCATTAGCATATTCCTATGCACCCCGTTTCTCTAATAGTGTGACTTTTGCTAAAAAACCAACTAGTCGTCGACACTTGTTTCAAACAGACTAAGCAAACCTTTAAATGCTGGCTCTCTGATGGCTCGAGCCTTCTTCAGGGCAATGGTAGGTACCTCACTGTGCCCCACTCTTCACACATTTCTGTATTAATGACTTTCTACAAAGAATGAAAAACACTACTGTTACCACACAAGTTCTGGCCTTACTTGTCAATTCTCAACTTGAATAAATCTAATCATGCTTATATTAAATTAATCTAAATGCAACTTGGATGTACCTCAAAAAGTTAAGAAGTATGCCAAAGATTCCCAAAACTACTTTCTCAGGTTCAGGCGATTGTATTACTTTAAAAAGCACCCATCTGTTGGCATCTAGATGTAGAACAAGTAATAGTCTGGGTTCCATCGATAATTTGCATGCATGTGTTTGCTACAAAGAGCCTCGACTGACTCAACTTCGTCAAACTTACTTGCATGTGATTGTTTTTTTTTCAGTTATCAGTGTCTGCTTTATTCTGACTGTTGATGATCTGATAAAGCTGCGGACCCCTCTGAGAACAGCACGGAAGACCTACAAGATGGAAGCCTATTGTTACCATGCTGTTCATATGTTAATATGTTACTTAAGTCCAGTGGTGTACCTCACATATGTCCTGGAACATGTCAGAGGAATCCCGGTTGAAACTAATCAAACACACGTTTGGGGTGTACACTCTATCTATATCTGGGGTCGAATAGTCTTTTAATAAATGTGAGATAGGGCTATATGGACAGGTTAAGCTTGTGTGCTAAAACACCATGCAAAAGTCATTTGCCAAAAAAACATCAGTTTAATCATTTCAAACATAAGTTAAAATGTATTAAATCAATAAAGACATAGAAAAATACTTGAGTGCTGGTGTAGTTACTAAAAACGGATCTATAGGAATACAATACAAAGCTTACAAGTGGCTTCTGTTCAAGAACCACGTCAAAAGATGCAGACATAATATCAATGCAAACAATAGTCCATAGATTGGTTAGTTTTGTTAATTTATGAGAGATTATGATCTGTAGTTTAACAAAGTCATACATTCTCACATTTATCAATCGTACTTCACAAATTTACCAGTAGTTGTAGCTTTTCCTCTCTGCCTCTCTGTAGGGTATGCTGAGTCTCCCTCTCCTCTCTGGTTCCTCACCACTATTTCATGGATTGATGGCTCAGTTCCACTTTTGTATCTACAAATGAAAATCACATTGCTGGGTACACACAATCGACTGCCCAGCCCGGCGACTGATACTGATAGTCGTCCGTGTTGCCCTTGACTGCCATGAATTCTCAATGAATAATTGTCTTGGTTTATGTGGCCCCCGATGCTCTAAAAGACTGACGACACCTAGGTATCGACTCTCTCACTGTTCTCCCATGTTCCTTAAAGGTGACTACCCGTGTGAGAGATGGCCTGAGATAAGCTGACTGGTGCTAATAGTCGATCCGTGTTGCCCTTGACTGTCATAAAATTTGAATGAATGATTGTCTTGGCTTGCGTGTCCCCCAATGCCATGAAGGATGAAATGGCACCTAAGTGTCTACTCTCTCACTGTTCTTCCGTATACCCTGCAAATTGCCTACCCATGTGAGAGATGGCCCGATGTAGGCTGGCTCTGCGTAGGGTCAGGCACGTGATCGATCTACGCAACCCAACAAAGCTTACTTTGGTTTGAAATCCGCCAACTGTATGGTCTGTTGTACTCTCCCAGGCATATAATTCAAACTCCCATGGTTTGATGAGATAAATACCCAAGCTCAAAGAGGAACTCAGAGCGCCTTTCTAATGGACATGGAAACAGGATTTATTCACTGCATTGGCTATGATATGCTGATGCCTGTGTGGAGTTGTGTAAAACTTGGTGCCGTGGGTCTAACTGGTGTTTGCAGAAGAGTAGAAGATGGTAAAAGCTGCTACTCATCTACCTTGTGCCTACTCTTGGGTACTTGATAGGCACGGTCCTACCTGATACTGTGCAGTGTGCCACTGAATTTAAATATAACACCACAGATGTACCTACACTTTGTGCTTGGAGGAGTAATGGGGTAAGGAGGAGTAGAAGATGGCAATGCATGCTAAACATGTACCTTGTGTATATGTAGATCTATACATGACCTCCCCTGTGGGGGGGGGGTTGTTGAATAGCAGACTATCGTGCAATACCTACTTCTTGGTTCATTCTGGGGTGCGCAAAGTTAGTGATGATGAAAAATGTTTTCCTGCTTAAAAACCAAATGTAAAAACAACAGAAAGGGGTCAGAATGTGGGCCACTTTTCTCACAGACATAGCAATCCTATACACTATGAAGACATATTTGTGTCCACAGCTACCAATCCATTTGGCAACTACATCACTGTATGGAAAAGATAGGAAAGGAACAGCAGAATCATTAATTGATTTCCATAGATGGTTGAATATATGCCATCCTAACATCAAATCTACTATACAATGAGGCTGTGACTTTGTGAATTTTCTTGATCTACAAATATTTAAAGATGCAGAAAGATTCTGCACTACTCTCTACAGGAAATGCACGGATCACAACATTCTCCAACACTTCACTAGCTTCCACCGAGCTAGTCTTAAAATGAACCTTCCATACAGTCAGTTTCTGCGAATTCGTAGGAACTGCTCGGTCAAGATGGACTTTGAATTACCCTCTGTTCAACAAAAGATTAGACTATTGGACAGAGGGTATCTGAAGAAAATGGTCAAGAACTATAAAAGGGCAGCCAACACCAACCGTGACTTGTGCCTCACCACTCGAGTGAAACCAGAGACACAAAGACTGATCTGTGTAACCACATTCAGTCCCATAATTAATGCCATCAAGAGGATTGTCAAGAAAAACTGGGCCGTGTTAATCAAGGATCTCTAGCCCAAAAACGGATGTTTGCATTTAAGACAATTGTCAATCTGGGGCAGAAACTGGCGCATATATATGCAGACATCCAAAGCAACAAACGGTCCTGAATCAATGGGTGCTTCCACCAATAGCAGGCCATTTTAATTGTTGTAAAAGTGTAGCCTCTAGATTCACTGTGACCAAACACTTGTTCGAGCATGGGCACAGCAAGTGGGAGCTGAGGCACTACACCAACTGCCAAACAAACAATGCCATATACATCATCATATGTCCTTGTAATTTGAAATATGTGGAGAAGATCATCTGCCCCATAAAACAATGTAAATCTGAACATAGGCCGTGTATTAGATGCAAGGTATGCGACAAACCCCTAGTGGAACACTACACCAAGATGGGCCACACCAATGAAGACTTACATTGGTTCATCTTACAAACATTGAAACCCATCCATGGGGTGGCAACATGTCAGCTCACTTGCACAAAATATAACAAACATGGATATATCGCCTGAACACGCTCAATCAAGGTCTCAGCATTTCAGTGCAATGGAACAACCTGATTCTAACATGATCCACCTCGAGCCACAACAAGGCAGATACATGCAACAACAAGTATGCAAGATTGACACAACAGGAGCCTTCCAGCAGCCCTCCTGTTTCTTTACTCTAGCCTACAAGGCAGAGGCTAAATTCTACATAATAAAAAAGTTTTTCCACCAGGCTTTCCCATGCAGTCCTATAGATAGGTGCAGCCCAGCGAGCTAACCCTTAGATGCACACCCCATTACTCATCCCAGCATAATTTGTAGGTACAGTTGTGGCATTTCATTTAAACTCAGTGACACACTGAACCACATCAGTTAGGTCCATGCTGATCAGCACCCAAGAGGTCGGCATTGCATGATAGTCTGTGTTAGGCAACATTTGAATGCAGTACCCTCTGGGAACACTACAAGCAACTATGACTAAAGGCATAGGCAACCCAACCTTTGGTATAAGCGTGTACTACACCGTTTTGGTAGTGTGTTGAGCAGCCAGGCTTATCTCAAGAGGGACATGTGAGCTGTAGTGGAGTTATGCAGAGATGCACAGTTACAGGTATTCAAAAAACCCCTAACACTCAAGGTTTCTTGCATAAACAATCAATATATTTTTTTTCAGTCAGTTATAAAGCCTTCTTCTAAAGGGAGCAATAGAATAGTAACACACAAATATACTTCAATACTTTACACTCTGAGTTTCTGAATCAGACAAGACCCTTTTGGGATGGTCCACAGACACAACCTACACCCACAGGTGACTTCAGCAACAAGAGTGCTGGGGACATTAATATCTTACTGTTGGCATTCAGAACACTTCTTAAAAAGCTGGTAAAAGGCAAAGGTTATTAGAACACAAGAAATTACAAATATTCATAAGCAGGGCAAATACTTTTAGAGTCCACTGGAAGAGTCATTCAATTCAATAGGCTAAGCCAAAGTCAATGGGCAAAAGTCTTGGATAGGATAGAACACTTCTGGTAAGTAATGAACAAGTCTTTGCACAAGTTCTTAGGAGTCTTTGAAGAAAAGAAGAATCAATTGTAGGGCCACAAGCTGATTAGACTTGTGAGTTGTGGAAGTTACAAGCACTTCTACAGTAAGAGGTAAGTTCTCTTAGACTTGTTTTACGGTACCTTGGTAAAGAAGAAAATATGCAGCTGAAGACTTCTGTTCCTATGCAGCTCTGCAGGTCTCATTGTTCCTGGGCCTCAGTCAGGGGGACAAGAGGGAGGACGTCGGGGGACTCCTGCACTAAACTGGCACTGTCAAAACTGGCAACCGGCAAACTTTACTTTCAGTGGCTGTTTCGCGTTTCAGCTCCTTGTGGTACAGCAAATAGCAATAAGCACGGTTCCTGGCTGTTAAGGTGGACTTTTCTCACATCTGAGGTCCCACACTCGACTACGGGGGGTCAGGCTTGGTCAATCCTGCTTCGTGGGAGTCTGGAGGATCTTCCAAAAGCTTTAGGCCAGCTTACAAACAACGCACACAATCTGGTGTCCCTCTCCCTGGCTCTACGGTTTCCTGAAGCAACTTTGAGGAAATGCAACCAGCTCTGAGATGGGTGTCCAGGTGGCTTATTTGGGAATTGATTGGTCCCACCAACTCAAAGGGAGAAGTCGTCCTTGCAGGGCTTCTCTGTCAATGTGAACTTGGCAAGTAATCACTGCAGCAGGGCTTCACCGGGCAAACAAACGATCCAGGAGTTGCAGCTGGCATCCTCTTCAAGCTCTTCTTTGGTTCCTTCATCCAGTGGTCGGCTCTGCCTTTCAAGCCAAAAGACTCACCTTTTATTCAGTTCTCTCCAATTCATTCCAGCCTCGCTGTCACTCACCCAGCAGGGTGAATGTCCTTGCCAGACAGTCAGCCAGCCAATCACCACGGAGTGCATTTGGGTCTCTCAGGAGACTGAGCACAGGGAGTTTCGGGCACCTCCATCACTTCCTGGCTACCCCAGACACTCTGGAGCCAGAGGCGGGTTTCACTCCTGAAGCCCACCAAAGGCGAATGAATAAAGAGACCAAACCGGTTTGGCACACAGAGAAAAACTCGAAAAGGACCTTTCCACAAAGAAATGGCGAAAAAAGAAGACAGTGGACCATTTTAACAAAGGAGGCTCACCGCCATTTTGAAAAACATGGTTCCCGCGTTTTACCGTTGCCAGAACGGCGAACACTTTGCTGTCAGGGTAAATCATGGTAGTTCATTCAAAAACCACTGCCACAAGCCATTCTGAGAGGAAAAGGCAACATATAAATGCTACATGAGTAACTAGACACAGGGGATATTAAGTAACCCCTCCAGCACTCAATTGTAAGATAGAGTGGGCTGTGTCTAGAATTTTACAAGACTAAGGGCCTCATCACGAGTCTGGCGGTAACCCTTAAATGTGGCGGTAGCGCTATTACTGACGCATTTAAGGGTCCACCAGATCATGGCAAAAGCACATTTATGCCACCAATACAAAATCCAATGATTGAAGTATTCCAGAAACAGGTTTTGAAAGATTTGGAAAAATTGAACTATCGAAAAAGAAGCAAAATGAATTTTACAAAAAGGGAGCAACAAGTTTTGAAAAAAAACTTGTGGCAAAATTCAAACTTAGTACTGAAACCAGCGGACAAGGGAGGCACATTGGTATTGATGAATTCAGAACAATACAAAATGGAAATAGATAGACAACTAGTAGATGTCAACACTTACCTTGAAATTCTTGAAAATCCTACTGAAAAAGTCCAGAAACTTATCAAAATCACACTAGATGAAGCTGAAAGTGATGAATTAATCAATCACTGTACAAAACACTTTTTGACAAATATTCATCCATCAATGCCTATAATACATACGCTACCATAAATACACAAAGATATGAGAAATCCGCCAGGAAGACCAATCATAGCTGCCAAAAACAGTTTACTTGAGCCTCTGGCACAATATATAGACCGGGCAATTCAACCTTCGGTTCACAAATTCAAGACCTACATTAAAGACACAAACGATTTTCTAAACAAATTAAAAAATATCGAAATCAATGAAGAACATGACATCCTCTTCACGATGGACGTTGTAAGTCTTTATACCAACATCACCCATAAGGGGGGATTAGAAACCATGGAGTGGCTATTGTTAAAATCAGACACGGATTGTAAAGCAGACAAACTGTTCATCTTAAAATTGTTAAAAATCGTCTTACAGAACAACTTCTTCATGTTCGAGGACAAGTACTTCATACAAACGTCAGGAACATCAATGGGGGCCGCTATGGCTGCCAGCTATGCCAACACATACATGGCATACCTAGAAGATATCAATATCTTCAATGAAGAAAGGTGGACGAAACAATTTAAATGTATTTACCGCTTCATAGATGACATATTCAGCATCTGGAGTGGACCTTCAGAAGAATTAGAGATATTCTTTCAACATCTGAATAGAATGGCACCGAGGATAAACTTAACAATGAAGACCAGCAGAGAAACAATTGAATTCTTAGACGTAAACATACATAAGAAAAGTGGTAAACTTGAAACCATAATTTATACAAAGCTAACAGACAGAAACAGTCTGCTACATGCAAACAGTTTTCATCCACAGAACAATAGCGAGTATACCATTCAGCCAATTTCTAATATACAGACGTATTATCTCAGAAGAAGAAGAATACAAAAACAAGATTGAAGGCCTTAAAAGTAAATTTGAAAAAAGAGGTTATCAGCCAATGAACATTAATATATGTGATGATAAAGTAAGCAGGATCAGCAGAGAAGAAGCACTGAAACCAAAAGAAAAAACAGAAGTGGAGAAACTGGTATATGTTACCACTTACTCCCAACAGAGTCCTAAAATAAAGAAAATCATCACGAAGAACTGGACAACTCTCACACTTGATCCTGTGATGAAAAGACTCTTTCCAGAACCCCCACTTTTTGCATACAATAAAAGTAAATCAATCAGAGAACATTTGGTCAAGGCAGATTTCTCAGCTGAAAGATAGACTCAGGTAAACTGGAAAGGAACAACACTGTGTCATAAATGCAATAACTGCAATAATCTAATTACAGGCAACACCATCACTCATCCTCACAAAGGGTACAAAATAAACCTCCATCACTCGTCTACATGCGACTCCAATAATGTAATATATGGCATAAGATGCCCCTGCGGTCTATATTATGTGGGAATGACAACAAGGAAAGTGAAAACAAGATGGTCAGAACATAAGGCCAACATAAGAACAGGCACCATGAAATCTCCAGTAACTCAACATTTCAAAAAAGAGAGACATAACATTGCCCAGATAAGGTTTATTATTTTTGAACAAATAAAAGTACCAAGGAGAGGGGGAAACCTTAACAAGATGCTGCTATAGAAAGAAACATACTGGATTAAAAAATGTAATTCCATGCAGCCAAACGGTATGAACGCTGATTGGGAACTAAGTTGTTTTTTATAACATATAAAGAAGTTTGAACAAAATTACTGCAATATGGCTTGTGGCTGTGGAGGTGCACACTTCACTGGCCACAGCGTGAGCGCTTTAAGATGGAGCCCAATTAATATACTGGAGCATATATGGCTAATACAGACCACGATCGAGTACAAGTCTATTGAATAATGAGCGCCACTTGAAATAGTTGGTTCTCAAAATTCCGTAAACACATCTACAGATGAATGAAGTGGACAATTCCATAAACAACTTGACAAATACCATAAGTCAGTCACAGAAACGCAATAGGAGTAAGAATCAGTGCCATTTAACTCAGTAATTTATCATCAGTAGTTTATACAAGATGGCGCGCAGCAAAATCCATAGAAACAACCATTTGTGTCTACATGGAGAGAGAGAAAGGACTAATTAGAACATGGTTGCCATCGCAACCAACAAAACCACGGGAACGCGATTTGCAAACCCGCGCAATACGAAGAATCCATCCTCCGTTGCCAGGAGCTGCCACGAAAGGATGACCGTAATAAGGAGCAGAAAAACATCATCAGACTGGAGGCAAGGACGACAGACAGATTGGTGAAAGGAAACCAAGCTACCCGGGAGACGACGAGACAGAGGTGAGCAGCGCTAACCGCATGGACACAACAAAAGGCAATATATTCCAGAATCATTTAACTAGGGTTTTGTGACTGGGACACAGCGCTATTATCTAGCGACTGTTCCCAGCACAAAGCCCACACCCAATAAAGTCACAGACATCCTAAAAAACGAACACTTTTCGTTTTTTTCAAAGACCTAAACACCCTCCGGTGCTTTAAGGAAGAACAATCGTAGAGCCGGATTCAATTGCAAGAAAGCAACACTGACATGTTTATGATGTTTTTAAGAAGATAAAATCTTCAGAAATAGAGGTATTTGAGGTTCAAAATGTATACTGATAAAAAATGACAAGAATAATTATGAATTTAATATTTTTTGAACAAACAATGACCAAGGAACTGAACAGAAATATGTTATTTTTAACTTCCAGAATCTAAAATCGCTGAAACAAGGTACTGATCCGCACCTGATTAAGGGCATTCAGAGCCCGAAACGCGTAGTGCATTAGAGAAACCCTCAAACAAAAGGACTATTGGCTTCCTAGCCAGTTACAAGTTTGATATATGGACTAAAGTTTCTCTTAAAATAATAGGAAATGTACCAACGAGGGAAGAAATTGTTACACTTTGTTGTTTTAATTGTGATTTATATGGAAATGTTTTAAGTACCCTTTACTTTGATATACTGTCAAGCTTGAAGTAATGCTAAAAGTGTGCAACGGAGCCATGGTCATTTTTGCTAAAGTGATCCCAAAATTGTTCTATGTATACTAGATTCTGTAGCCCAGAATCTGACTCTGTTGGTACCTAAAAATCCTGAGGAATTGATTTGAAATCTATGTACCAAGTTGAGAAATCCAATATAAGAAAGGTGTGCTCCTCTACACTACTGTTACCAAAGTAGATTTGGCAGCCATGTTATCTGGTTTAAAAGCACAATTTTCATAGGTTTTGGCGCACGTGGGGTTTTCGCTGCCATTTTGCTGATTCTGGTGCCACCAGCACACAGGGATGTCGCAGGGCATAGCCTAGTGGTTAAAACATCCCACAGCTGTACCGGGTGGATTCACTTGAATGGATTTGCATAAAATCATTGACATCTCTGAAATCGTATCAAAAGCCTTATGAGCGGTCTGGTTTTCCTATGACCAAAATGGGTGAAGATGAATTACTCAGGGACCAACTCCAGCATCTTATTTACCTTGGCACTGGGATGGCTTGAGGTTTTGGGTGTTGTTTGGTCTCATGTGGACCGCTTTACCCACGAAAGTTTGCATTTGATGCACAAAACCGGCTTTTCCAGGTTTATCTACAAAGATGTTTGAAAACGTAAATAATCCCACAGATAATCAGTCTGATATTGCGTCAGGGTCTTTTGGACCATCTTCCTTAGACCAGCTGTAATGACGTATGTGGTGTCTTCTTCAGTACTGGACATAACAGCAGTGTTCACAGAACTCTTCTGGGCTTTCAGCGAATTAATTTAACGAGAGAAACATGAGATGTGTTTTCATTTTCATCCTGTTGAATCCAATCATTTAAGACACTGAGGATTTTGATAAACCGATTTGGCCCAAGCTACTTGCAAGGAGCTTACCCTCTGAAATCAGTATCAGTAGAACTTGGTCTTTGATTTGAAATCATCTCAGGCGACTTGATGATTATGTAAACTTTGCGGTATCTCCTGAGTAACCTGCACAAGTCTCTCGCCACACACATATCCTGTCTCCAGGAGTCTCCAGGAGTCCAATTGAATTGAGCTATGTTCTGTCCAGTTTATTCTTGACTCTCCCACCCTTCCCTGAGCATATCCTTGTGGAGTTTCCTCTTGGCAAACAAGGCCCGTGACAGCAGATCATCCCATTTATTGGCATCCCCCGTCTGCAAACTACTTCAAGAGCCTGTTGCTGTTTGATTGAATCTCTCCACTAAGAAATCTGCATTGGATGTATTCATGAAGGTGCAAAGTTATCATATGTGCTGGAGATTCTTGAGCTCAGTCATCAACCTTGTCATATATTTTGATCCCTGATCAGCGTGTATCTTTTTTAGGAAGCCTTACTCTGGTGAAGTAGTGAATCAAGTTGTTTAATGATGTTTTTTTCTCATATTATTTCTCATGGCAAATGTCTTTTGGTAATCCATGGCCTAGTCCACAATCACTGAGATGTACCTTTTCTGAGCCTTAGAGGGGTTCATGTATCTCATGATGCACCTTCCTAGTCATAGGAAGGGTACAAAGGTGAATGCCAGTCGTCGTGAATGTGCTCATTCCATGTAATTTCGAGAGGTCTTCTGATGAATGGTATAGGTGTCACAATTGTTATCGGTTGCTAAATCTCAGATCATGCAAATATACCTCAGATATAGTCCTGTTTTCTGGCTGTGGCCTGGTGGCCTGCGTACAAATATGAATGGGTTTACTTCAGGAGTGCTTTTCTAATAGGTAACGTTACTAACGTCTGATACTGGGGTTGCCCACTGGATACAGTAAAGCCCTGTTTTACACAAAGTAAAGTATTGTCTTTTGTCAGCCTTCCTCGGTAGAGGCAGTGTACTCAAAGACAGACCTAAAAGACGCATCATTCCCATGGGCAGTTGCAAATTGCAAATTATGAGCTAAGAAGAAGAGGGTTTGGAGTTTGTGACCCAGGTGTCCCATCTTGTGAGGGGCCATGGCAAACTCCTGTCTCAACTAGATAATGTGAGAGTGATGCACATTCTGGACTGGCGGAAAACCCTCTTGCCTGCCCTCAGGTAATACAACTCAAAAGCTTTTCCTACCTTTACCTAGGAGGCAGCTTGGAAGTGTCTTTAGGTTTGGTAGACATGTACATTTCACAAATAACATGGGCTATGGGATCCCCTTCCTCAATCACAAATGTGTCCTCCACTTGGTTGAAGTATAGAAACCCCTGAAAGCTACATCTCTGCTCCAGCTCCACTCCTAACCAATATTTTACTGCTAGCCATGGCTATTTGCTAATAGATATCCTTGTGAATCTGTAATGTCAGGACAGTGTAAACCAGAACCCCTGATTGGTATGTAGACATCTTCAATACTGTACAAGTAATTCTCTGCTGACTCTAGTGTAAACACAAATTATATCTTTATCATCCATGATGTTCTCACAGTTCTCAGGGTGGGAACTGGAAGGTTAGACCAAGCGTCTAAGCCAGCCTTTGTGAATCCTCCTTCTGACACGTCATAAATCAGCTCACAGTTTCATGATGAAGTGGCCCCACCCTTCATTCGTCATCTTTTATGGCTGCTTTTTTGATGCGTGATTGGCTGGTGAGGCCATCTCCTTTTTCTCAAGAATGTATTTGTAGTTGCATACTCCACCTGCACTGAAGATAAAGACTGGAATGCTGTCTTGCAGATACCCACATTTTCATGCAAACAGCTGTGGTGCCTCATGGTTTCTCCAGACTGTTCTTTAGGCACCCCACCAACACCATGTCTTGGGGTCCTGGCTAGTATCCACCAGCAAAACCGCAATCTGTAAAGAAACCAGCATTTTTTGGTGAGACTCTCTTCCAGTCTGCCTGGCATCCAAATGGACTTCTGCCAAACAAAATTATGTAGCACCTAAAGGAGCCTATCACAGCTCAAAAGACGAGTCAGCACTGTCAGATAATTACAAGCATATTTTTAAGTTTGTGTTTCACAGTTATTAAACATATAAAAACAGTCTCAATAGTTAAAATACTTACTACACAAGTTAGTAGAATCACTGTGTTCTCCTGTATTGCACTCTCTGTGACAACAATGTCAAAGGTTACTATCTAAACCCCAAATTCATAAAAACAGAAAGCCACAATTGAATGAATCTTAAAATATTTTTTAAAAAAACGTAAACAAAATCATTTTTTAATTCATGTACCATTCTGCATTATATAGAAACAAAAACCACTCATGTGTTATTCCTCCTGGTTGTTTAAGGAAATTGTTCATGGAAAAATGGTATTGTTCACAGTCTATACATCATCCTTGTTTTCACACAGGATCCTCTTTGCTTCAATCTAAATTGTCCTGCTGCATTCCTATATGCTCCTTGCAGTCATCTTCTGCTAACTTGCTTGAAATTCCTCGTTTCTGTAAAGTCTTAGCAGAGTGACGTTCTTTTTCGGTTCTCGCTCACAGCACTTCTTTAAGAGAGATTCCAGATCATCTCCGCTTTCGTAGAACACTCAAGACTTTCTTGATTTGAGACTTGGGAGGGTGTCTTGTTGCTTGTTACTTACCTGTTTGGCTAGCGCCCAGATGCGTTTTGGTCATGGCCTGCACTTGATACATTATATTACATTGCATAACATATATCGTGGATGCACCAACACCTTTGAAATACAAAGCCATATCTTCTTTTGTTTAGACACAATCCTTTGAGCAGTGATTTACACTACCAAAAAGCTGACAAGGTAATATTTTTTTAGACTGGAGTGACTCTCCTGAAGCCATGCACTGCTGTTTGCTCAGCAATTGCCCAATTCCTTTTCAGTATCAAGAACACCAATACAAGTCCCCTTATCCTCAAAAGTCTGTCATACTTGGAAATAATTGTTATTTTTTTAGAGCAAAACTGACCCTCAAATTGAGGATGTATACAAGCCAATACCAAATACTTCTGTATGTTGACCGAATGCTAAATAATGTATAGAGCCAGAGCCGGAGGCATTTTTAATTTTTTTTAACTCACATATCCATGACGGAACAAAGCACAGTTGACCTACACACTCTGGGTATTTCAACCGCTCATGAACAGCTGCTGACCGAAGTGAAGCTTTCTGCACACGTGGCTGTGTAAATTATTAATATTTTTGTTTTATTGTTATATAGTTATAAAAGATTAACCTGTGACAAATTCATGAAAACAATTACAAAGAAACATTTTGTTTTTTAAAAACACAATTGATTACATTAACTTTAATTCATAATAGAACACAAATTATACAATACAAAAATAAACAGTTTAGTAAATTAACAATCAATGAACAGATCAGCAACCAATTATAAATTCAGAATCTCTTTAAAAAGTGCATTGCTGCCATCAACCAGTTATTATGACCACAAGAACTCATAACTCGTTGCCACCTCATTCTAGCTCCTCCGACAGTACACTTTTCCACCAGATGGTCAAAATATTGGTGGTGCTTCTCATTTAAAGCCCCACAGTGCAGCAACAAATGTTGCAGTGACTCAACCTGGCCCTGCTTCAAACAATAGTGGCAGGTCCTTAACTCTAACGGGATACCAGCTTTAGCACCGTCAATTTCTTTATTTGCTAATAAATTGAGCCTCAGCCTCATAGCCAATCTACGCCATGTCAAGCTGGGTGATTTGCCTAAGTGGTTGGTCACACCCTCACAACCCTTACTTCAATAAGCATATCTTTGAACCTTTTGTGTGATCTTACTATTTCGGTCGTGTTGATCTAATCCCTTTCTTTTAGTTTTCTCTTAGTTTTTAGGGAGGGTTCAGGAGCATATCCCCTGAGATACCACTTTCCCCAAGGATTGAATAGCATTCATGATCCCTTTTTTTGAAGCAGGGCCAAGTTTTAGATTCCAAAAGCAGCCTCAATTCCCACCAAATGAAGCCCTGCTCAGCATACAAGATACTATTTAGTAATGCAAGACATTTTGCCAGAATATGAAACTAGATAGAAGGCAGGCCTAATTCATAGCAAATCACCGACCATTGGGACAACATTCGGGAGTGACAGGACTTTCCTCCAAAATAAGTCCTGAATCACTTCACACCACATGGGTAGTGGATGCCCCTTATTTAATCCACCATATATCAAAGAGAGGACGACTTTCAATGTATAGTACGAGCAAAGGTGTTAGAGAAGGAAAGCCACATTTTCTATTAATTGCAGAAGCCTGTGCTGCCAGCATTCTTGGCTTAGAGGTCAGGGGGCTCTGTAGTTCAGAGCTACTTTGCAAAGCCTGCAATTTGGTGCCCAGGTAAACAAAAGTTTACGTTCTCCAACGCCTCTCCATTCAGGACCAAGATCTTAGATTTCTTCAAGTTGATGGTTAGTTTGTTAAGACTAGCATAGCATATGCTATCCATAGCATATGCTGCTAGCACATCCAGTTTAGGCTGGAGCCCAATTGGTGTGTAATCAAACAACACCAAGTCATCAGCGTAAAATAGATAGTCAAGATTTAGTGTGAAAAGATGAGGAGAGGAGCTACAGATATTTTCAAAGATTTTACGAATGTCAGAAGTAAAGAGAATAAAAAGGAGCGTGCCAAGGTACAGCCCTGTTTTAGGCCTCTGGTGTTTCAAAGGCAGCTGATAATTCACCATGGGGGTTCATCCGGACCCTGATGGTTGTATCTGAGAGAAAGGCCACAATCATATTCAAAAGTGCTTCCGGGCAGCCCCATGTCTACAATTTTAGACCATAGGAGATGCCTGTCAACACTGCTGAAGGCCATGGAGAAGTCAATAAAAGCTGCATATACTGGTTAAAATCAATCCATGGCCACCCTTTTGAGCAGGCCCAGCAGAAAGAGGTTTACATTTGTCCCCAACCCCTTGCAGAAGCCAGTCTGCAGGGGATCCAGTCTACCTGCACCTTTGGCCCAGCCATATAAATCCCTCAACAACAGAGATGCAAAAATCTTCTAGGGAATATCCAGCAGCGCAATTGACCTTTAGTTATTAGGGAATGATCTGGAGCCATTTTTATGGATCAGTACGATGATCGACTCTTTCCAGTGCTCCGGAAGGAGTGCTTTTGCCAGAATACCTTCAAAGAGAATGCTCAGTAAATGAGCCCTTAATTTATATGGAATTTAAGGACCATGCTAGAAAGGCCTTCTGGGCCGGGAGCCTGTGAATTTTTGCTCCTCCGGATAATTAGCACAATTTCTTCCTCAGTAAATTTCCGATGCCAAGGGACTACTGGACAGACCTCCCCCGAGTAGCAACAACAGAGGCCACCCTATAGACCTCAGAATAATGGGTCACCCAATCTTGTTCACTTATAGGGTTCATTAAGCCCTGTGAGATAGCACATTCCACACCAGTGATTGCTCGCCAGAATGTGCCTACTCTTTGGAGATGGAATTTACACGCATATTCTGGCCAGTATATATTGATAGGGGGTCGAGAGAAGCCAAGACTCAACTCTCCCCACCGAATAGTCTTTCCAACGTGGAGTACAATCTCTGTGTGTTCTTGGGGTTCCAGGCAATTCTATTCTTCCCACCATTGATATTCAAAGCAGGCCTATAGCAGCCATGAGAAGATGTCTGTCTCTCCACACTCCAGCTAAGATTCAAGGGTTTGTGGTCGCTAAAATCAGAATTAACAATTGACAGGGAACCTACATTTTGGAAGATGTCTTTGGATGCAAAAGAATGGTCAATTATGCTACTGGCCTTTCCCCTATGCCAAGTAAAAGTGAGCGGTAAGTCCCCTGTAACACTGCCATGCAGCATACAGAGACCCCAAGCATCCATAAGGACCGCCCATACTGCGCCTCTCTCTATCACAGCGGTGTTTTGCAGGTTTCCTTCCCCCAGTCCAGCACAAGTAACACAAGATGCACACAAATCAGTATCGAATTCGAATTTCCTTTTACCAGCCAAGAATACATAATCTCTTCTATAGAATGAATAAAAATGTCCTGCTGGATTGCTCTTAAATTCCAGTAGAGATTAAGGACCAATGAAAAGCCCTTGCCCGGATAGACCAGACTGTCCCATTCCAACTCAACAGCCTGAACAAAAGAGTTTGGCATTGCATAGTTGGAAGCTGAGATTTTCAGATAGTTCCGGATCCCAAAGAGCAGGCCTTCCTTTGTAGGAAAGATTTAATAGGAATTCATATCCATCAACTGAGGAGAGACTTATCAAACATGATTGTTGCAAACAGAACACGTCGGCCTCAAATATTAATGATCCTGACGGCGCAAATAAATTAGCAAAACCCCTAGAGTTCCAGGAGAAGCACGTTATGTTGTCAGATGAGACCCTGCCTAAAACAGGGATCAGCTACTTTTTTCATTCATTTAGACAGGCAGCCAACCAATTCGAATCAGACCCATCAGATGAATCAATATCTTCACTTAAATGATTATCTACAGATCGACCCCCATTCCCACCAGCTCCTCATTTTACAGTAAAGACTGGAGTGGAATCTAAGCTGGTCACCATGATAGAAGGGGGGCTACTTTGCACATCACATTTCAACCGTTTTTTGGTAAACCAGGTGGAGCACCCAAAAAACAAACAAATGTATAACAGCTTAGAGGCCAATAAAACCTGGTTCAATACCAGGCGAGACCCAAAATGCAGGATGACCTTTTCCAGTCTAATATTGTTCCAGAACTCCACCTGGACGATATCTGCTGAAGTTCGAACCTCTAGGGATTTAATTCTGGTTAGCAATTTCCTTACCCGAGATCTGTTCAGTGTTAACTGGACAAAGTCACTCAAAGACCACTCAAAAAACAATGTGAGGGGTGAGGGCAAGTCTTTGTGCAGCATTTTAGCAGTCTTCTCATTCAAAAGGCTTTGACACCATCTATCTTCGATAGTAATAATATCCTGGGCTTCCTCAGCGCCTGCCCTGGCAGTCACCCTGATTGAACAGTTGGAAGATGCCTCCTCAGGCTCCTGTGCCAGAGGCTGAGTGGAAGAAGTCACCACACCCAGAGGGGCATTCTGGAGGAAAGAGGGAGTAGCTCGAAGGGCCTTGCCAAGAGAGCTTCCCTCAGTTGGATTACCTGGAGCAGGACACTGTTAGCCCGCAGTTGATTTACAAAGTCATCAGAGCCAAGTACCACAGAAGGAGAAGCACAGACCCCATTGGAGACACAGTCCCGTCCTGGTTCTGTCATAGACTCACTCACCGGGATATCAGTGACTGCTGGTGGCGAAGGGTGCACAGATTCGTTCACCTTTTCCTGTAAAGGTCTTGATTGGTGCCGGCCCATTTTTTGTGGTTGATACAGAGCAATGGAGTTTATTATTTTTCACATAAATTGTTTGGAGATTCTCCCTGCGTTTTTGGAAACACCATTTTTATTTGATGGCTTTTTAGTCAGGACGAGAGGAGCATTTAGCGTGAGCTTCTGTTCTTTAATTTTTGCCCACTTTCTTTGCAATTTTTCTCGTTCATCAGGGCTAAAAATGTGTCATCAGTTGCCACTGATTGGAGGTCAGGGGGTGCCTCAACCATGCCATCAGTAGCACTTTTCTCCCAATCCTGCCCCACCAAGGTTACACATGACATGTCTTGGCTCTGCTCACGGAACTCCATAATAGCACCACAGTTGCCCAAGCCACTGTGCCTGGAGGATAGATCAGCGGCAGCGTGTGCGTCTTGGAAGCACGACGACACGAAGCAACAACAGGTTCGATCCCCGGGTCCGCACTTAGAAACCTCTGGGTGTTTAAGCGCATTATAAATACGTAACTAAGAAAAAAAAAAAACACACAATTACGCAACTATGAAAAACAAAAAAAAAACAATTCCTGTACTGCGGGCTGTGTGAGCGCTTTATAAATGTAAAAAAAGGAGGATTCCTGAGACCTACCAAAGTGGAAGACCTGAGGTGATGTAGTGTATGTAGATATGCTAGGAGATGCTGACCGAGGAAAGCCAGCTTCGTCAAATAAGGTGGCTCCAAAAGGCAGTTTCTGGGTGAAGGTGGTAGAACAGGCATGAAAGTGAACTGTTTTCAGGGGGGCGCAGTGAAAAAGGAGAGGCAATTTAATATGCTTTGTTGGGTTTACTAGCGGAATTCCAATTTGCTCTTTGGAACAGAAGTCTGTCTCCATAAAGCTCGCCGTAGTATGTGAGATATTAGGAACTTTTTAACTCTGATCTGATGGTGGTGGATCCGGCCAGCGGAGGAGCCAGACAGAAGACTGAAAAGGTTGGCACTGGTCAGCCGACTGCGGCACGTTACAACTCACAGGGGTTTTCCCCAAAGAGGGGAGCGTACAGGCAGAAACAGAGCGGGTGTGCAGATCGTAGCTGCTCATGCCAGAATAGCAAAATAGAGCGTTCTTACGGAGCACTCCCCCACCCCTTCAGTGTGCACTGTAGTACTATTTAGGGTACAACAAGAGTAGTGAAAAAAGCACAAACTTACATGCACTCCAGCAGCCTCCTCCGACGGTACTCCGGAAAGCATGGGAACACAGAACACACAGTTGCACACAGCTGCACATCGCAGCGCTCTGAGCCCTACTGAGGGTTTAATAGGCTTGTACTGTTGCTGCCTCCTCCTCCAACAGAAAGTGAAAAAAAGACTCTGGGTCCCTGCCAAGGATTGCAGGATAAGTCCACAAGAATATGTCTTCAAGGAACACACAGCTACACAATGCTCTGCTCCACGCCCTACTGAGGGTTTAATAGGCTTGTACTGTCGCTGCCTCCTCCTTCAACAGAAAGTGAAAAGAGACTGTGGGTCCTGGCCAAAGATTGCAGGATAAATCCACATGAATACGTCCACATGGAGCACGCAGCTGCACATTGCTGCACCCCACACCCTACTGAGGTTTTAATAGGCTTGTATTGTTGCTGCCCACTCCTCCAACAGAAAGTGAAAAGTGACTCTGGGTCCCAGCCAAGGACTGCAGGATAAGTCCACAAGAATACGTCCACACGGAACACACAGCTGCATACAAGTGGATCCTGCTCTTTAATACTCTTAAGCATTTCTTGTGTCAGTTGACTTTGCAGGTGTACTATGCTGCATGTTGTGAGGACCAGGGAGACAATGTTACTTTACATGAGTTCTTTGGAAGGACAGAAGCATATTTCTTCATGCTCATGGAATGGTGAGGGTAGCCAGGTTTTCTTCCCCACATTTCCCGAGACCCTGCAGGTGGTGTCCCCCAGCTCCCTGAGACCCTGCAGGTGGTGTCCCCCAGCTCCCTTAGCTATTGCACATCCACACCTAATTATTTGCAGGGGACTTCATCCCAAAGGTTGAATATTGGATTTTGCTTCATGTGTTGTCATGTATGGGACTGAGGTTCCTGTATGACTGCTATTTTGTATAGGAATGGGCATTGCTTAAAGTTTTCCACGATTGAAGAAAAGGTTCAAATCAGCTTGAACTATTTTAGCCACTAAATGCCCGATTTGGCTCGAATCGGTTTGACCCAATTCAAGCCAAAGGTCTCTATGGCTAAAACTAGTTTAAAAAAACGTTTCAAATCCATGTGGATTTTAAGAACGGATGGGGAAGATTCTCAAAACCTTTTTGGTGCAAACCTCGAGATGCTATTGAACATCTTCAAATGTGTGCCCAAAAAATTGCTCCCTTTTCTTTACGGGTGCCTGAATGTGCACATCACTGATTCACACATTCAGATGCTCTTTTTTTTACCCCCTTTGCCCATGTTTGCAATCATTGAGCTGTTCGTGTGCTTTTCAAAGTGCCTATCGAATCCTATCGAATCTACAAAAGTGATGTGCTTTTAAATGCATAGAAAATAGTCACAGTTCCCTGTGCAAATGTAAAAAAGGCACAAGGGGGTCCACATTGCCAACCTTGTCAGGCCTTTTCTTTTAAATCAAACAACAGCGGTATAACCCGTTGCTGTCACACTTGCATTTCTATCACTCAAACGCTTTTAAAATATTTTCCAAATGTTTTTCAAGTCAGTTTGCCCTATTTTTGTGGGCATGAGTTTGGGGTGCCTATCTAGACAGATGAACAATTGGGACATTACCTATATAATCTGTCACATCAGGGTCATATGGAAAATGGCTGGTAGATGTGCCCTACAGGCTGAGCTGAAGTGATAAACTCAAGAAGTTGATTGACCTGTTTTATTGGCATGTGAATATCTCAGCCTTTTGTGGTTGTCATGTGGATGGCATGTCACATTTCATCATTGATAAGTATAGTGCACATGTTCAGTTCTTCTTGGTTGTGCGTGAATCCCGTCAGGGCCCGTCCTTGAGAAATGTGCTGCAAGCACACAGATGGGTGATGGGACAGTGATGATAATGAATTCAAGTGGTCTGGCTAGCGCATCATTTGGGATGTGGCTCAGCTCACCTGAAATGTGCAGGTACCTTTTGTGGTTAATGTGATCTGTCCATTTCTAAATTGAATGCAAATGAAAAGAGTGCCACTGTCGTGCTTGTTTTGTTTGTATTGCTTTGTATATCCCTGTTGTAAATTTCCTCAGCCACCAATACTGGTCCAGTGTCCCAAAATTCAGTATTACCAAAGAGCTGTAACTGATATGATTCGAATGATCAAATACCTGTACAAACACCAGCAACGAGAATACTGGCTTACACGTATTCAATCATTTCACGGTGTAGCCAAGATGGTGATCGAGTGGCAGCCTAAAATCCTAGTTCCTGTTCCAATCTAGCCTAACAACAACTTTTTGGAAGCACCAACACCTATTAGCCAAGCCTGCAGAATGTGGTGCGAAGGTGCAGACCCCTGCAGAGTAGTCTTTGCTGGCATCGATGTCTTGGTCATTGATGGAAACACTATTGTTGGGGGTGAGCTGAGGTGGGCCGCACTTTACTCTACAGTGCACCAGTAGGGGTACTCTGCCATCTTCAACGGGCCAATACTGAATGCAACAGAGAACTGCTGTGTGGTGAGCTGATTGTGGCGAACTTCCTGAAACTGCAGGTGGGCAGTGCTGCCTGCACATGGAAAGGCACCAAGCAGGATCAGCTCAACACAGCCTGAAGTAACAGGGAAGTGCTGATGTTCACCCTGCCCGATTTGCTGTGCTCAGTATAAGACCCTGTCAGGAGAACAGGCGGTGTGTAGAATCCCCCAAGAGGGCAACTAGACCATTCAATACACTATGGGCCTCATCACGAGTTGGGCGGTAACGCTGGCGCTAATCGCCCTACCGCCAAACCCCCCGGCGTTATTAGCGCCGGATCACGGGTTTGGCAGAAGGGTTATTGCCCATTTCCCATTGGGCTCATTCGCAAATTCCTCATTACCTATTGGGCCCAATGGGGAAAATTCGCGTTATTACCGCCGGCGGATTTCCCGGCGGTAATCGCGCCGGAAATCGGCAATTTTGCTGCAGATTTCCCCCCAGCTCAGACCTGGGGGGAAATCCGCCAAAGCCATGATCTGACGGACCCTTAAATGCGGCGGTAATAGCTCTACCGTTGCCTTTAAGAGTTACCACCAGACTCGTGATGAGGCCCTGTTGGATACAGCGGTGGACATATTGGATTTGCTTACCACTATTATGGGACAACCATTTTGATTGCCTCAGAAGCTTAATATTCAGTGGGAGTAACAATATTGGTTGGAGTGGACTTGGAAAGGTCAAAAGGTGGTGCACTCCTTGTGCTCACAGATTAACCCAGCAGAAACAGCACAAACAAACCCCTAAGGCAGCTCCTAAACATATATACCCAATTGTCAATAGCTTTGCGTCCAAGAGTGTGACTGCACGCTGGCATGACTGTTGCTTCAGGTGGTGGTGGTGCGATAGTCGCTGCTATTCCTGAGAAATCTGGGAACCCCTCCAACAATGATCTCAAATGCATTTTTTCGGGAGGTAATAAGTAGCTATCAGCACAGTTGGACTCGCTTGCTCAACATACTGCTCTCATGCAGCAGGACATGGACAAATTACACAATCGTACAGTGAATAAAGAGCACAGACTCTCTTCTATAGAAGGTGCATGACTGCGAATGTCAATGAGCTTAGCACCTGTAAGGTTGTCACGAGCAAGATGTACCAAAATCTGATGGATTTAGAGGAGCACTCACCCGAAACAAAGTGCATGGGCTTGCTTGGCCTAGCCGAATATACGGAGAGAGGCAGGATGGAGAAGTTTTTGGAAAGCTTTTTTCTGATGCTCTTTCTGGAAGTGGTTGCAAACAGAGCACACATACCTCCGACTTAGTGTCTAGTCCCTGGAGCATCCCCTGAATGGAAAATGATTAAACTACTTCATTACTAAGATAATGCTCAGATTCTCTCTGCAGCAAGAGACAAAGGAGAGATTCTATATAACAATGTTCGCCTGTCCTTCTACCTTGCATATGTGTTGCTCCAATTGAGGGTGGTAAGCGAATCCCGAGACAATGGCCCTCATTACAATCAGGCGTTAAGGGGTTAACGGCGCCGTAAATGGTGGCGGCGCTGTTAAACCCTTAACTCCTGATTACGAGGTCCCTTTGCGGGTGGCACTTTAACGCCTGCTTTTAGCAGGCATTAAAAAACCAACCTGCAAAGGGACCTAGGAGCTAATTACGGCACCGTAATTTACTGTGCCGTAAATAGCGCCTTCCCCAGTCCCATTGAGCCCTAAGTTACCGGCATGGACCATGGTGCTATTAGCACCATGGTCCAACGCCTGGGTTGTAATGAGGGCCAATGAAAAATACAATTTGCACTGATTCTGCCAGGCTGACCTGAGGGTAGATATTGGCAGCAAACATTATTTTAACAGTCCTGATGCAGCGCTGTAGTATTTTGAGATGCTACCAAAGCACTAGAGGGACGAGAAAAAGTTAGTGCATAGGAGAATGCAAACATTGACGCTCATAGATGTGTCTCAGTCAGAACAAACATGTTTGCCGCTGCTTCCCTACACATAGATGTTTGTATTACCAATTATGCTGAAGGTTGGGGTGGCAGGTGGGTGGCACTTACCTCTTAGTTAATTGTCTTCCCGCATTAAGTTGATGCAGGTATTTCCATATTTGTGTTTATGCCACGTGTTGCTTCAGGTTACTCTCACCATTACATGCCAAAGGGGGAGTTGTTTAATTATTGGTTGGGTAGGGTTGTGTTGATTTGTTATTTATCAGTGTTTAGGAGCAATTATTGCTATGGGTGTGTGGGTTGAATTGGTCACTGGTGACTCAGCTAAGCACCATGAGTACTAGTGTATGTCCCACTGTTTTACAGTTCAAATGAGTGGCCAAATGTCTCATAGAATTAATTTATCAACATGGAATCTGTGGACCATAAATGATGTTGTGAAGTGTCACGGGATAGGGGCTCACATAAAAGCAAGAGAAAAGGCACTTTACAAAACATGAACTTGAGAAACTTAAAATCAGTTGGAAGGGTCAACTATATAATGAATTCTTCTCCCCTTTAAGGTGCAGAGCAATACTCTGATGACACTTAGAACTTCTTGGGATTATTTATTGAGGCAAATCAAGTCTACTGAAATTCAATACCCCCAACTTCCTTCATGAGGTTTACTTTAAACAGATGTATACTCATCTATCTGAGCACTGTGGAGAACCAGAAGCAGGAATCGGACACATGTTGTAAAGCTGTTTGATTTTAAACAATAAGAAATAACTGCCTAACATGCCCTATCGCTATGGGAATGGTCCCCATCTAATACAACTAAATAAGGGTGTTTGTCTACTGTCAGAACTCCAAATGAAATGTCCACAGTCCAAAAGTATCTATTCCTAACTGGCCCTACCAGTAAAAGTACTATTTAAAGATTGCCATTCTATATAAACTCTGGCACATTTCCGTTGGCCTACTATCTTGGGCTGTCCTTTATGGATCTCTCTGCAAAACAAGTCTTTGTTATCTCAGTATTTGAAAACAAGTCAATGGGTAATTTTGGTCTGGCCTCACTGAACGTCTCTCGTGAACTCTTGTAGCACGTGGTACATATCTCTGTGTTGTGTCTCCTGGTTCTTACAAGATTTGTTTATAGTGTTAATGTCCTTCTGATTAACCTTCTGTATATAATCTTTTGTAGTTCTTCCTCTTATTTTTACTCCTGATGAATCATTGTATTTAGATCAAGCCCTCTTGGGATTCTTATAGAATTTTTCAACGGTCTGGTACCACCATCCTTGGCGCCTCTCCACTGGTTCCCTCTTTCCTGGCTTTTTATTATTATGTGGTTGGTGCTTGAACTTAATTCAAAGTGATTTGCAAAGTCTTTTCCAAATGTGTTCCAATGTTTGGCAAATCTGATACTTGGCAACTTCTTTGGTGGTTCCCAATACACAAGTTTGTGTTTTCTCACTGCCTCATGTCCAATATTGCAATTATTTTCACATATGACTTGTAGTCTCGGTTGCCACCCCCTTTCTTGTTCTACCCCGTTACCTTCATTCCATGGGGTTAGGTTTGGAGGACCTGGTGTCGGTATTGAGCAGCTTCCTCGTGGTTCTACCTCTGCTTTATTGACTCCATAGCAGAGTCGCTCCAGATGCCTCGCTCGGTCTGTTTGTGACAGGAGTATCACCTTTCATGTCCTTGAAGAGTAGGGAACCAGACCAAATTGTCTCCGGGATGGTTAGGGATAGCCACAGAGGTTCATGTGGATAGAGAACAAATAATGAGACTCATCAATGCCAGCCAAGAAAAAAGTACAGCTGATTTCAATGCTCGTGGAAGAGTAAAGGAACGTGAGTGGAATGTGGGAGAGAGGGTGTAGGTAAAGAATCCCAGATTGGTGAATAAATGTTTTGAAAGTACATTTTTGGGGCCAAAGAGGATATCGGCTGTCAAAAAGTCAATAGTAATTTTGGAGGGAGGCCAATTGGACAGAATGCGCTCGTTGAAATGTGGCGATTGCTGCCACACTTATAGCACTTGGTCTCTTTATTCATATTCATTCTTCTGATTCCCCTCAAGGTTGCCACTTTTCCTTCCTGCTTGTCCCCCTTCATAGTCGACATGTACTTATGCGTCTGCTCCATGCTTCTGGAAGTCTCCACTGCTACTTCTAGAGATACATCTTTAGTCAGTAGTATTTCTTGAATCTTCATGTTGTTAGTACAACGCACTAACTGGTCCCGTATCAGCGAATCCGTCAATTGACCAAATTCACACGTGTGGCTCAAAGATCTTAATGCTGCTATGAAATTAGGTTGTGGCAGACTATCATATACGCTTCGACCTTCTGCCTAGGTTGTGCAGGAGTATTGCTTCCTTTCTTGCAGCAGCAAATTTGTCCACCTCCAATTGCCACAAGATATGTATCAAAAAGTTTCTTCCATCAGTCCCACCATATTGGTGGGACACCTGGTTCCATTAAGAAAGGTGGAGGTGGGGCCATACTAGCTGCAGCCATGGTTGAGGTGTTTTGATCCTTGAGTCTATTGCAGTATTTCTAATACTTAACACCACTCCCCTTTATTTGTAGTTGAAGGTAATGTGTGTCTTTTCACTCTTGTACACTGCTTGTGCATGTGCATATTATATTTCACTACTCTTGCCAGTCCTCCACTTTGTACTGTTCTATTCCGGCACAAATTTGTTCTATGAGACAAAATGTTTGTTTATTTTCCTTGAGACCATGAGGCGGTTGGGCTTGTTTTCCCATTTTCCTTACATCAATTGGCGTGCCGAGGGAGGCGTGAGCTAAGTGAGTGCTCCTGTGCACACTGCACTGCTCTATTGATAGAGGGACTGCCCCCTTATTGGCCCCTTATTGGCCAAACTCCTCCCCGCTCTCCCAGTGCCCCTCCTCACCTGGAAGGAGTATCGTATAGACGGGAAGCGGGGCCGGAGCTCCTCGATGCCTCTGTGAGCCTTTGCCAGTACAAGGAGTCGGCAGCAGGCCCCGGCGGCGCCTCTCACTGCGCTCTCCCCCTGAATCCAGGGGGGGACAGGAGGCGCCGGAGCACACCAATGGACGTGTGTGCCTTACTGCAGGGTTGCTTCCTGCCGCGGGCTCGCCTGAAACCTCGTCGCCAAATGTGATGAAGGCGCTGACTCAGTAAGTTTGAATAACTTCTTTAGGTTTAATACGGCGAGCCCGCCGGAACAACCACTCCTTCAGCTGCCTTCCTCTAACCGTCGCTGCCGTCACGCGAACCCCTCTGCCTGGAATCATAACAAGGAGACAGAGGTTCGCATGACGGCACGTGCTCACAAGCAATGCTATTCTCTACAGCCACCTTTTTCTTACTCGTCTCAAGTGCATTGCAACTTTTCACTGATCAAAATGGCATTTGCGAGAATGTCACAGTTGTATAGGATAACACATCCTGGATCATTTCTTCTATTATCACTTTCCATTGTAAATACATTTAATCATGTGTAGACAATTAATAGCAGTCACCCTCTGGAAGCTAAGCACAACTCTACTCTCTGACCTGGTGTTTGTGCACATGATACAGACTGAAATAAATAAATGATGGTTTGCGATACTTATTAGAGGTTTATGTTTATGCAATCTGGGATTTGAAAAGATGCTGTATAAGGAGATTTAGAAACTGAAAAACAAAATAAAGGTGTTTGATAGGTTGCACGCAATGAGCCGTAAAATGAGGCAACTACTGATGGAGATGCACACTACATTATCCTTGATACTCGACAGGTTTGGTAAGCATGAATATGCTGAGTACATCAAAAGGATTCATGAAGGGCTAGCAATAGCAGCTGGGCTTCCTTCTAGCCTGATCACAGGTGGGCAAGAGCACACTTCCTTCTTGTGTAATGATACATGCCGGGGACACACCACTAATGATCCCCTCTGTATTAAGGATGCTTTCACAGAGTTTTATGCCAGGTTATATTTGCCGCAGAACAGATTGGGCTAGGGCTAGATATTAGCTTTTTTAGCCAGAGTCAAACTTAGACGACTATCTTACTAAGGGCCTCATTACACGGATGGTAGTATTAGCACCTTGGTCCATGCCGGTAAAATACCGGCACCGCCTTGGTGGAAGGGGGAATTACCGCCCCATTCCAAGGTTGGCGGGGCGGTAATTCCCCCTTCCACCACTGCCCTTCCCCATTCCCATTTTTTTCCCATAGGGCATAATGGGAATGGGGAAGGTGCTAATTACGGCACCGCAATTTTGCGGTGCCGTAATTAGCACCAAGGTCCCTTAGCGGGTTGGTTTTTAACGCCTGCAAAAAGCAGGCGTTAAAGCACCAACCCGCTAAGGGACCTCGTAGTAAGGCGGTAATGGTTAACGGTCACCGTTACCATTAACGGTGACCGTTAACCATTACCGCCATCCGTGTAATGAGGCCCTAAAACAGAGTACTCTTGGATGTGCTTCTATATCATCATGAAGTGCTGTTGGGTGTCTTGACCCACATTTGGACTATTATGCTGCAAAACCAGAAAATTAGCCCACCAGTTGTCCAAAAATGTGCATTATCTGTGCCCCATTGAGGAGAAGGAGGGAAGATACTATGCCCCGGTACAACTACAGGGGCAGGGTAAATTTCTGGCACTGGTGGACACTGGATCCCAAGCTACCCTTCTGTCCAAAAGGGCCTTTGATGAACTAAATGCAGGAAGGGGGAGAATTACCGTATTCCTCTCACCGCTCTTCCTGGACAACTCCAGAACTTTGACGGGAAGGAAATTCCCATCGAGGGGGCTGCAGATTTGGACATCAAAATTGGGCGGCACAAGGTGAAACACCCGGTCGTAGTAGTGACTCCAGAGGGCATCGCTTGTTTACTAGGGAACGAGCTCCTGAGAAGGTTGTCACCCCTTGCGTAAACAAGGTCCTCTGGACCCAGACTAGCCGACCAATAAAATTAAAGCAGAGTGTCAACCATGTTAGTTTAAACGGCACGTGCCACATGGTTGAACAAAAATCTGACCAAGTAGAATTTCACTTCCAGAACAACCAAATTCCAGACTTGACAGTAATAGCAGTAGGACAACAGACTGGTGATGGGGGGGTCCTCTCTATTTCTTAAAATCATCCTTCCTTCCAGTTTAAGGTGGTATTCCACACTGGAAGGAAACACTCTAAAATTCTTTACTATTCCACAATCAGAAACCCCCACTCCAATAGTTCAGAAAGATGTGAAATCAGCTCAGAGCCTGGCTGATATTCAGCAAATTGGAGAGCAGTTGTTCATCCCTGTTCAGTTAAATGATGGGAAGGACTCTGTTCTCGCCCGAGTGTGTGTGAACAACGGTAAGAGCTTCATCGGCGAAGCCATGTTCCGCCAACTCCCAAAAGATCCAGCCATTCCCACATTCAAACTGATAGACAAATGGGAAATGGACCTGGAAGCACCCAATTCCAAACATCTCCTGCCAAGCAGGTGTATGCTCAAAATCTCCATTGGCAACAAGAGCACAGTCCATAATTGTTAGGTCGTGCAAGATGTCACTGCCGCCTTTTACTTAGGCAGTGACATTCTCAATCGCTTTGCCATTAGTTTGGACCTAATAAACTTCAAAGCTTGGTCCCGATTAGCGGATAATCCCATGGGCTTTGATGTTCCAGAAAAAGCATTTAGGTCAGCTCAATTGCTACCTTATACGGTTGAAATTCAGATTAAAGAGGAAATCACCATCCCAGAAAGGACCCGACAATTCTCTCTGGAAGTGAAAGTTAAAAGAGGACAAAAATTGAAAAACCCTGATGCTTATATTCATCTAAATGCTTCTCTCCAACAGCAAGGGTTGGGGGTAAACCCAACACCATTAGTCAACATGGAACATGACACCATTCCAATAGAGGTGGATAACAGCGACTTAAAGAGTATTACTCTAGCCGCGGGCACCATTATTGGAATGGCGGTTGATGACCGACATTTTTCCATCGATTTAGGAAATAAACTGTTAGGACAAATCACCAAGGACTGTTTTGACAGTGACAGTGATGACAATACAACACCAGACAGGATCTTTACCCGGCATGGGGGGAACTTCCTGGTGTACACTTCTTGCCCTTATGGTAAGGAAGATGTGACTTGTGACTTCAGAGGGGATGAGGTGATTTTCCAGGTCAATGAGGGCTGCCTTTCCCACCTGAAGCCTCCGGTTCAAATCAGCACTCTGACCAGGGACTTCTCCACCCAGCTGGAGGAGGCTGCTGAGATAGCAAAACCAGAAGTCTTTCCAGGCTTCAGGCAGATGGTGGAAGAGAGAGTCAATCTAGCTGATGCCTGTGTCACTCTGGAACAGAAGTAAAAGTTGAAACAAGTTTTCTTGGATTTCCAAGATTTCTTTGTGGTAGACTCATATGACTGTGGTCGCACCGACATCCACACAACAACAATTCCCACGGACCCTGGCATGACTCCAGTGTTTGTGAAGCAATATCGTTTGCCTCTCGCATCCATGGAGTCCCTTACTGAAATAATTAAGAACTTTGAGTCCCGGGGGATAATCCGTCCAGTACACAGCACCTTCAATAATCCGGTGCTGGGAATATTGAAACCAAACGGCCAGTGGAGACTCTGCGCCGACCTTAGGGAGCTCAACAAACGGGTCCATACTTCCTGATGGCCTCTGCCCTACATTGACCAAGGGCTGACCCAGATTCAGGGGTCACAGGTATTCACTGCAATAGACCTGACCAATGGATACTGGACTGTGCCTGTCAGTAGGGAGGACAAATACAAACTGGCTTTTACCTTTGGGGGCCAGCAGTACACATGGACCCGGACTCCCTTCGGATACCTTAACTCCGGCAATGAGTTCAACATTTTCCTAAATAAGGCCATGCCCAACCTGGGTGCTAAGGGTAACCTGGCTTATGTAGATGATGTCCTCATCAAAAATTCATCTGTGGAAGAACACATAGCGGAGATCCGTTATGTTCTGACACAGTTGAGGGCCGCCGGAGAAAACATTTTCCTTACAGAAAGCACAGTGGTGTAGAACCCGTGTTAATTTCTTGGGGCATGAGATTACTCCTCAGGGTCTCTGTCCCCAGGAAAAGAAAGTGGAAGCACTTCAGAAACTGAAAGACCCCACAACTCTGCGGGAACTAAGGAGCCTCCTTGGACTGACTAATTACAGCAGAATGTTCATTGAGGGCTACGCCGAGATCACCAGACCCCTGATTCATCTCTTGAAGGGGGGGTCAAGTGGGAATGAGGTCCAGAACAATCCGAGGCAGTAAGACAACTCAAAAGAAGCCTCTCACAAGCGCCTTGCCTAGCTTAACCTGTCAGAAACAAGGAGTTCTTCCTGGACACAGGGTTCTCTAATACGTGCTTGACGGCAGTATTATACCAAAAGCATGACAAGGTCAATAACGTAATCTCCTATGCAAGCAAAACTTTATCCTCTGTGGAGGAAAAATTCAACGATTGTGAAAAGGCACTCCTGGCAACGGTGTGGGCATTGAAGAATTACCGCCCGTTCATCCAGGGGGAACACATCATAGTGGAGACTCCACACCAGCCTCTGCAATATCTCCAAAGTGACAGAATCCGGGCCGGAAACGTGAGTAATTCCCGAATTACTTCCTGGATTCTGTCAATGCAAGGCTTTCCTGTGGAGGTCAGATATGGCCAAAACAAGAAGAGTCCCCTCGCGCAAGGTCTGGCTGACTTGCATGATTGTGCCAGAGAAAACTCTCGAGGACAAAAGTCTAAAAATCAAGAACAACATGGAGGCATACCTTAGTTCCCCACACAAAGTCTTTGAAGAAGACAAGTTTGAGGGAATGCCCACTGTCTATGTGGATGGATGCTCTTACCATGTTGACAACAATGGGGAAAAAGAACTGGTGGCTGGCGTAAGGAATGCGTGGGTGAATGAGTCTCCAGAACCCTCAGATGGGTACAAAATCGGTCCCTGAAGTAGTCAAGTAGCAGAGTTGATGGCTGTGCATCAAGCCATCCTCACTGCTGTCCAACATCAACTCCACAAACTGGTCATAAGCACAGATTCGGAAACCCCTGAAACATGGGAAGTTAATCCAAAATATTGATGATCTGGTCACATCGAATGGGATGACCATCTACTGGAAAAAGATCAAGGTTCATTCCAAAGTAGAGGGACCGGACAAAACTGGGGCCATTCAAGGGGATCTAATAGAAATAGAGTCCCTGTAGGGGGAAATCCATGTCACTGCTATCACTAGGTCCCAGACAAATGCTCACAACGATCTTTCAACTGCACAATGGAGTAAGGAGACCCCTGATGCTGATGTAATTACGGCTCAGAAGGGGGATCCAATAATTGGTACGTTTTACCAACACATTGAGGACCCTGAGAACTTTCCCCTGACGGATACCGACTACGTTGGGAAAGAGGACCTAAGAGTGTTGATGAAAATGTCCAAAAATGTTCCGAATCCAAGACGGTTTGTTGGTAAGGAAATCCCAAGCTGGCCATGATCAGTGGGTGGTCCCTACCTCATTCCGAAGCCTGATGTTAAGTCACGCCCATGATGCGGCCACAGCCGGTCATAGGGGGTTTCACACAACACTGAAAATCTTAAGAGAGGTTACATACTGGCCACACATGGGGCAGGACCTCGACCAATACTTGAAGGGGTGTCTTGTGTGTGCACAATTTCAGCCAACATCCCTCACACACCGGGCGCCTCTCCAAAAGAGGGGGATGACACTGCCATGGTCAGATTTGCAAATCGACTTCGTAGGCCCTGTGATTCGCTTGTCTAGAGGAAACAAGTACATGTTGACAGTCACATGCTTATTTACCAAGTGGGTGGAATGTCTCCCGGCCCCAAACTGCAAGGCAGAAACAGCAGCTGCCCTGATGATTAACCACATCTTTTCCCGTTTTGGTCTACCTCAAAGGATTGAGTCAGACAGAGGTAGCCATTTCACCAGCGAGGTAATGACAAAGATGTGGTAGATACTGGGGGTCAAAAGGAAGCTACATATTGCTTACAGGCCAGCCTCTTCTGGTGCAGTGGAGAGATACAACAGAACCATTGCGAGCATATTAAAAAAGTTTGTGGCATATTCTGGGCCAAGTTGGGATATCCGATTTCCTCTGGTCCTAATGGCCATCAGATCTACCCCTTCATCTGCAACTAAAATGTCACCATTTGAGCTGATGACTGGACGCAAGATGGTGCTTCCCCAGCATTTGCCATACAGGACCCAAGAGCAGACGTTGATCAATGCCTCCACAACTCATGAGTATGTGGAGAATTTGAGGAAACACCTCCTATGCTTTTGCCTATGCTCAGCGAAATCTAGAAAGATCAGCTGATAGCATGAAGACCCATTACGATTTTAAAACTTCCAGGAAAGTATATAATGTGGGAGACCGGTCTATCTATACAATTTCCAAAGAAACCAGGCCAAACAGCGAAAATGTTTGCCTACATGGAAGGGACCGTTTGAAATTATAGACAAGATCTCCCCAGTAGCTTATAAGATCTGCATCCCCAAAGGTAGTTTGGTGGAAGGGGAAGACAAGTGGGTCCATATAAATCAGTTAAAGTGTTGCCATCCCAAGCACACTCTGCAGCAACTGGAGGAATCCTCTGGAATCCCAGAGGGGGCCGCTCCAGAGTAATGCATCTCCAACCCTAAAATATCCCACATATAGTCTCTAAAATTTCATGATGCTGGTATGAAAATGTTTCCTGTTATATCTTGTTTTTTTTAAAGAAGACTGCAAAATGTATCCGGATGTATAAAATGTATATGTTCGCCACACCATTAATAGTAGTGGAAAAATGTCTAGGAATGTGTGTTGCCGCTTTGCTTTATCATCCTAGGAGAGATGAAACCATGGAGACTGATCAAGGAGAACGACCCGGGGACCGGGAGCAAAGATCTGAGGGGCCCAGGGTACCGCCCAATATTCCCATCAGGACAGGCGAAGAGAACCGATCAATCCAATCGGATGGAGGAAAAGATGCTGAACTGTGCCATCTGCGGAATTGGAAGAAGATGATGCGGACATACAAGCGCGTGGATCAAAACATCCTTTGCACCCAACTCCCCCTCGACTCGAAATCAAAGCGCAGTCGGGCGGGGGGGGCTTTTTGGGTGTTCTGACCCACGTTTGGACTATTATGCTGCAACATTTGGTGCTGTGGGCTTAGGAAATCCAAGAGGGCGGAAAAGCCCACATTGGGCCTCATTATGACCCAGGCGGTAAGTTACCGCCTGGGCCGTGACTTTACCACCATGGCGTAAACTACGTTTACGCCATGGTGGTTGGCGGACTTACCGCCCCATTCCGACCTTGGCGGGGCGGTAAGTCCCCAATCCCCATTTACCCTTCCCCATTCCCATTTTTGCCCCATAGGGCATAATGGGAGTGGGGAAGGCGTTAATTACGCCACCGTAAATTACGGTGGCGTAATTAACTCCATGGTCCCTTAGCGCCATGGATTTTAACACCTGCTAAAAGCAGGTGTTAAAAGCGCCATGGCGCTAGGGGACCTCGTAATTGGCGGTAAGGGGTCGGCGCAGCTAACGCTGGCGTAAACCCCTTACTGCCAGGGTCGTAATGAGGCCCATTTGCCCAGAATCCTGGAGAACCGTGCAGTTTTGCGCACAGCAAAATGGTCCCCTGACCTGCCACCCATCAGTGCAAAGAAAGATGGTTCTGTTCAAAAAACGTTTTTATTAATGTGAAAAATGGCTAAGATCATGGGCCCGGAACCACCAAACAAAAATCCAACTATGGTTCAGTGTTTTACTTTACTCTACTACAGATCCACATCAATGGCATATCAAGCAAGGATCATATACTATCAAGTAAAATCCTTTCTTTTGGAAATGTATTAATTCAAGACAGATCCCAAAAATAGGTGCAGTACTGGCATTGGACACAAGCCAGCGCTAGCGGTCTAAACTCTGACTGGGGACCTGTGTTGCAGAAGCTAAACAGCATCCTGAGCTAGCTGGGACTTCAAAGGTTTGTTCCCAGGAGGCAGTCTGATTCAATGAAAACAGTTTAAAGGGCCTCTGCCCATGGGAAGCATTCACACCAGCCCTTACCAGCAACAGCCCCAGGAGATCACATGGTCATGCTAACCAAATGCAGAGTGGCCCCCTGGTCTGCTGACCTCAGTCAATACATTAGACTCTTTCCATTGAATAGGGTATGCAGATATTAGGTGTTTACTGTCAACACACTGCTCTGGGAGAAGCCAGACATGTGATCTCTGATTCACCAAGCTTATGGGGGCGGACCAGGACACTTTTTGTGAATTGAATTGAAGGCAAACATATGTTTTATAAAAACACTGATAACTAATTGTAACCAGATGACAGGAATGTACCATTTGGAGATCCTTAAAATGGAATATGTACCTATAATTGGAGTCTAAACTCAATTCCGTACGATGTTCTGGGACCGAACCCCGCAATTTATTCATGTTGCAGACACTGGGTTTGACCTAGAGACATTGAAATTTACTGGAATATGAGTAGAAAGGCGGTGTACATTTGTGCCATTTTTGGTAAACGTCCGATATTGGTAAACCAACTAAAAACGAAAATAAGTTGTCATTTTTTAATGCAAGCTCTTAGGAAGATCAGAGTTCAACAAGAATGTACCTTAAGACATCTGCAATCTGTACATGTAATGTGAAACACTTGTGTATCTGGGAAATGTGTTTAGTTATGAAAATTATATTCTAAGGTAAAAGCAAAGGGGAAGGTTCTTTCTGTATGCCATAAAGATGACTCACTCTGACTCACTGCTCCCTCCTCAGGTCAGAGAGAAATCCTTGACCTATCAAATCGTGAGTGGGTTGGGCAAAGAAAGTTAGCATCCACACCCATTTTCAAAAGACATACAAAGAGCCACGGGAAGCCAGACAGGAGATTCACTTTCCACTTTCTTGCGGGACGCTTTGCCGGGAGACTCCAGACTTCCAATCCATCAATCTCCAGAGACCACAGAACTTTGAAACAAGAAGGCCTACTGCAAGCAAAAGTATTCTCAGCAGGCCTCAGAATCCTTTGCAAACTATTCAACAGCCGGGCGAGCTGTTTGAATTCTTTGCCAAGAACTTTTGCCAGCACCGGTAGCAGACCCAGAAAGCAGTGCTGTATCCAGAGAGACCAGAGATCCAGAGAGACCAGACCCAGACCAGATCGCTGAGAGCTGACCCAGATCGCTGTGCACAGAACCAGTACCCAGTGGCGAGAGAACTGCAGCCAATCCTGACCCGATTCCTGTCCAAAATATAGTGTGAGTACTCAGCCAGAACTGTGCAAAACCAATCTCTTAGTTTAAAATAATCTAATTCAAATTATTTTAACCTATCGAGAACTGCATCATAGAAATCGTGTCCCTCCTGTTGATTCAAAGCTGTAAAACTGTCATCTGTCATTCTGAGCTTTACTTTTATTTTGAGAATCTACCTTCACAAAATCGTCCGTATCTCTTGAACCGTTTGTGCTAGAAGCGACTTCCTATTCATTATACTTTTTCCGTAATCGCGCTCGACGCACTCGCAAAAAGTGGCACGATTTGCGATTTGGCTCAAATTTCTTAACGTATCAAAATAGCAGCTACTTGCTTTCCTTTGCTGAAATTCGTTTGCAACCTGACAATCATTCATAGAGCATTGCTAAAGTGATCCTGAACTAATTTAAAGTAGCTATCACCCACCCTGAATCTCTTATAGGGAATTAAAATCATTTTTAGCATATTTTTCCCTTCTTTGCATACCACCTTTAAAGTACTTTGCCTGTGTTTAAAATCATCCCGGTTTCTCTAAGCTTGCTAGGGGGGAACTGAATTCGTATTGTACTGTTATTGTATTCCTGAAGACGGTGTGTGTTACTTCCATCTCCTTACATTGCATAGGGGGGGAGTGAATTGTCAGAGAAAAAGTGATTCTATTATCTTTTGCTGAAATCATATCAAGTTTATCCCTGTGTTGCTTCTTTTCCACCTTGCATTTCCTTAAACCATATAAAGCATTCTCAGCTACCTTATCCTCTATACTACTCCTAAGTAATTAAACCAGTGTGCTAGTATAACATCATCCATTATTGATCACTGTCATATGTCTAACTGTGATAGCAAATATTAATTTATTATGAAAGTGTGATATATATCTATTGTTTAATTTTTCAAATAAACCTTTTCAATTTGCAAAAAAACCTACTTCTTGGCTCAGTGGGGTCAGGGGGATTCTCAGAGAGGGGCGTGATACAAGGGTTCATCATCCAGATTATAACTTGTCATAAAAATATATAAATAAGGGCTTCCCTTGAGCAATCCCAGACAAGGCACTGACTTAGTGGGAATGCTTGATTGGAGTCATTAACAGTGCTATGGGCTATAAATTATTTGGCAGGGAACAAGGCACCCGGACTGAATTGGCTGCCTATCAGGTTTTATGTAGCATTTGCCAATGTTTTGTCTCCTCAGCTATTATCAATACGGGAATAGGTAATGCAGCTCGACACACTACCAAACTCAATGAGGGATGCACTAATTATTCTTGTGTTGAAACAAGGTGAGCTTTATATAACACGTAGTTCATACCTGGCACTATCTCTTTTAGATACAGATGTAATGGTACTCAGCAATATTTTGGGAGGCAGACTTGCAGGCGTTATTTATAATCTGGGTAATGAAGATCAGGTCAGCTTCATACCTGGCAGAAACAGAACTTTGAAAATAGACTTTCTGATACTGGATAGGGTGAACTGAAACCTGAATAACTTGGCAGTTTCCAGCATTGATGCGAAAATGCCTTCGATGGGGATGTGGATGGGGAAAGTATGAATTTGACTTTGGGGCAGTTTAGACTTGGCCCTCAGTTTTTTAAATGGTTATACCTCCTATATCTTTCTATCTATCTATCTATCTATCTATCTATCTATCTATCTATCTATCTATCTATCTATCTACTATTTGTATAGCACAGCTTTCACCAGAGGCATCATGGTCCTTAATAAAAAAATACCAACAGCGAGACTATAGAATTGCATGAACCGATAGAATTTTAGCCAGGCTTAAATTGATTGAAATCATAGATACCTTGAAGAGTCAGCAAATTCTAAAGTCTGGGAACTGCAATCGAAAAGGCACAGCCACCGCAACATTCCTGATCAAACAACAGGATAGCTAGGAGAAATGAGGGTGCAAAATGGATATGCAGCCTTTTCCATGATATGCATGATGGATAATGCATAAGGATTTGAAATGAATGCAGGCTGTGACGAAAAGCCAATGAAGGTACTGTCAAGCTGATGTGACTGAATGGCTAAAGGGAATAGCCTTGGAAATGAGAGCTGCAGCACCTAAAGAGGCTGTACAGGCAGCAGCGGATTCCAGTAATTAAGATAGCCATTAATCGAGGCGCCTATGCCAGGGGCATGGAAGCTGCGTGGAATGGCATTACTTTCTTCAGCCGTTTGAGTTTGAAGAATCCAGCTATCTAATAGAATGTTCTCCGTCTCCTGGGCAGGACAAATCTCTTCACCTCTTTCCCTTGAGCACATAGTTCCCCAAGGATCAGACTTGGGTCCTTTTCTTTTCTCCCTCTACACCTCTCAACTGCTATAATCTCTTCCTTTGGTCTCTCTCATTACTTTTATGCAGATGGCACTCAACTCTTTCTATCCTTCTCGTCCTTCACTCCTGAAATCCATCATACCCTTACAGCCTGTCTCTCTGCCATCAAAGCTTGAATGGCATCTCATTTCCTCACTTTAAATGCAGGGAATACTGAGGTTCTATTCTTCCCTGCTAAAGCTCTGCCTCCTCATCCACCACCTCCCTTCGTATCCTTTCCTCCCTCTAATCTTTCTATTTCTTCCACACCCCTCAACCTTGGCTTTTACTTTGACTCCATTCTTACTTTTGCTCATCACATCTCTCTCACTTCTCGTTCTTGCTGCTTTCACCTTTATAATAGGTGTAAAGTGTGTCCTTTCCTCACTTTTCAAGCCACTAAACTTCTCATTTCCTCTTTAATCTTTTCACGTCTCTTCTGTTGCTCCACCACTCTCTTTGGCCTCCCGTATTCTTGTCTTGCCCCCTTGAAAACAATCTATAATGTTTCTGTTTGTCTACTCTGTCTTCTCTCCTATCGAGATTCTATCTCCTCTTCTCTGGCCTCACTCGGCTGGTTACCCTTTCACTCTCAACTCAAATATCACTTTCTCTGCTTAGTTTTTAAATCTCTCTATCAGCTCGCACCTGACTATCTTGCTGCACTCTTATCTTTCTATTCTCCATCTCGTTCCATTCACTCTTCTTCACTCTTTAGCCTGAGTGTCCTTCGTCCTCCATGTGCTCAGTCCCGGTTCCAATCTTTTCAGCATTTCGCTCCTTTACACTGGAATGCTCTCCCACTCTCCATCTGCCCTATCACTGACTATTCTCTCTTTCGTCTTTCTTTAAAAACTCATCCTCTTCATTGCCCCTGATTGCCTGCTACCAGTAAGAATTGGTGTTCTGATTTATTTATCATTATTTTTGTACTGTACCCTGTGAGCATTCAAGATTATCCATGGAAATTAGAGCCACACCGGCTGCAGGGTGGACAGAATCTCGGTCCACATGCAGGATAGAGAAGCCTGTAGGAAGCATATGGAGAATATCAGGACCCGACATCGGTGGACACCACATCTCTGTGACACAAACCATATAAGGATAATGCTCTTCTAAGAGATTAAACATTTCAAATGTATGTGTTGCCAAGGAACATGTATTTATCTGGCATGGACAAATGGGGGTATTGGTAGGAGTCTCAAAAGAGGCTTCTTCAATGCAGCTCCAACCCTCGGGTAAAGCAGTGTTTAAAGGAGCAAGTGACTGTAAACTTTCATGGGAAAGTATCCCAGGGCATGTATGGGCATGTATGGGGCACCCACAATGCAGACTTACCACCGACAATCAGTTGGCTAGGGTCAAAACTAACAATTGTATTTCTGAATCATTCAATATTGGCAGGGGCACCAGACAAGGGGGCCCGCTATCAACCTTAATATATTGCATTGATGGTGGAACGCTTGGCATCAATGCCAAGGTTTGACTGTGGATAGCCTGCAACATGTAGTGGCATTGGATGCAGATGACATACTGCTGTTCTCTCAGGACCCATTCTTTACAATCTCACAGATGCTCCAACTGATTTAGATCTTTGTTCTAGTGTCCGGATTTAGGATCAACTGACAGTAGTCCATGATGTACCCTCTTACTAGGTGTTCAGTCAAAGGACATTGCAAGGGACTACCAAGCCCTTTAGATATCTAGGGGTGGAGATAAACAATGATTTTGATAGGGTATATTGAGATAATGTAGAAGCATTGCATTTTAAACTATCACATTGAATTGACTTATTGCAGGACTCCTGATATCGTTGCTGGCAAGAGTATTAGTCGCCAAAAAGAATATGCACCTTAAATTGTTATACCTATCTCAGTTTATTCCTTCCTTTATACCTAGAACTTTCTTGAAGGCATTAGATGGACTGTTACAACAACTATTCTTGAGAGGTGGGAGTCCCTGTATTGCTCTGAACACGCTAAAATTGTCCTATAAACTGGGTGGCATAGGTGCACCCTATTTCTTTGGGTATTAGTGGGTGGCACAACTATTGAATGTAGCTACTTGGTTGGATCTCAGCTAGCTAGAGCTGCCTGGTAAAATGATATGCAGCACAATGGTGTCAGAGACCCTATTTAACGTTCTGTGGGCAACCAGTAATGAAGCTACAAGATTCCTGGATCCCGTGAGAACCCTACTCAAAATCTCAGCTTCACTTGTTCCACAGGACAATCCAGCAGCTGTGTTGGCATTCCAGATCCAGCTATGGGGAAATTGTACCTTTCCTGGATCTCTAAGCACATCAGGCAGATTTTATTTGTATTTTTATTTTTAGTATTTATTTGCAGCACTCATAACCCGTAGGTATCGGGGCGCTAGTTTCATTGAATTTTGTGAAAGTGCAGGTTTAAAGCGCTTGTTTATTTTTATGTTTTTCAAGCTCGGATCTGGGGTTCAAACCTGTGTTTGCTCAGTGTGGTCTTGCATCCAAGACCCGCATGTTGCCACAGAACTACAAATTCTTGTCCCTTGGTTTTGTGCTACTAAAATGATTGATGATTTAGATGAATAAACAGTTCAAAGACATTAACCCATTATACGCTCGTATACACGTCACAAAAACTCAAACTATCCCAATCAAACTAATTGGAATATCTTCCCATATCACAATTACTACTAAATCATCCCCTTGGACCTTCACTGCACGAAATCCTACCATTTACCCCAGATTTCCCAGTGTTTCTAGTGACAACCCCTGAATCTATATACTATCCTTTCGATGGAGCAGCAATTTTCGAAATCCATTCTCCCCACAGTGAAGCTCAGGGTTTCTTAATCCCACATTTGGCCACAATATCTCTTTTTGCAACCACTAAACCTGCAGCTACAAAAAAAATTGTTTTGTTCACTTCCTCGTCGTTCAGTATAAAAACAAGGCAGGTTTGGGGTACCTCCATATCACTTTGATGACCATTTTAGTCAGGAGGGCAAATATGCAGTTCCAAAACACCAGGATACTGGGACATGACCATATAGTGTGGAAGAAGGAACCCGGTGCTTCTTCACAACTGCCAAACAGGCCGTTCTCCCCTCATGCCATTTTGTGTATAGTCTGACTCAATTAGTATATCCTCTGAAAGGGTTTTTAGTTGTGTGAGGCAAAATCTGCTACTCATTTCGACCTCCTGAGCTAATCTCAGGCCCTCCATCCATTCCTCCTCATCTAAATGGTTCAAGTTCCCATCCCAACTGTCTCATATTTCCATATGTCGAGGGAAGTGAAGGCCGAGATGACCTGGTAGAGAGTGCATATGGGCTTATTGAAAGGACCATCTGATAAAATATTTGCCTCTAAACAGGAACAATTCGGTAGGTCCTGTTCACCTATCTGCCCATGTATTGAATTCCTGAGTTTAATATGTCCAGGAAGGTGTTGCCTCCCTGGTTGAATCTGTCCTGCAATGTCTCGAATGGTATCATTCAACCTTGGTTGGGTATGTCTAAAAGTGTCCTTGTCCTTTGTCTTTCCCAACATGTGAAGACCCCTAAATGTTTAACAAGAGGTAGGTCTTGGTTTCTCTAGATAGGGGCTTGCAACATGACCTTGCCATTCCATCCCATTGATTTTGTCACCTATAAATGGCCTGTGGGAGATCACCCCTTTTGGGTAACTCGGTATAGCATCTGCCAAGGTTGTTTTCCCAATCAATTCAATCTCTAGTCTAAGGTGGGATTTGTACTTTCCATTAAACAGCCATTCATTAGTGACAGCTAACTGAAATGCCCAGTAATACCTTTGGATTTCCGAGAGCACTATTCCACCATTCCATGCTGACCTATTCAATGGCTTGAGTGCTTCTCCTGACACTCCACCTGCCCATATCAGACATCTTAGCCGTGACTCCACCTGACTGAATACCAGACACAGTATCCTCCCCGGGGTGTTTTGTATGACATACAGCAACCTTGGAAGAGAGAACATTTTGTAAAGATTAGCTTTTCTCAGCATGGAAGTCGGGAGAGCCCTCCAGTGGGTAATGTCCTTTCTTAGTCGTTCTAGCTTAGGGCAGATGTTTTTGCCCAGGAATTCCCCCTCCTTAATACACATCTCTATCCTCAGATATTTGAGAGTCCCTTTCTATCTTTAGAGGCAGCCATTGAGAATCGACTTGTCACCTCCTTCACCAGTACGATTATCGAGTTATCACAATTCATTTTAAATGATGCTTCGATCTTGGACCAGATGTACCAGGCCTTCCTAGAAATAACAATAGGTTGTCGATGTGTAGTGAGATGCAGAACTCCCATCAATCCGATCATTGGAATCCGTTGAGTGCTAGTCTCTCCTCACCTTTTTGGCAAGAGGATCCATGGCCAGGGTGAATAGGAGCTTGGACAAAAGTCATCTTGCCTGGTGCCCCGTTTCACATGGAAAGAGCTAGAGGTATAGCAGTTCACCCTGATCTTGGTCAAGTGATGTGAGTATAGCAGTTAGACCACAGCAATGAACTGTGTTGCAGTCCTAGCCATGTTATAGTGGTTCTCTGGTCCTCTGTTTGTTCTTAAAGGGAACTTACCTCTGCCTTCAATTTCCCCCAGTCCACAAAATCTCCACGAGTGGGTGCGGGGAGGTGGCTAGTCTACCAGGAGTCCCATCAACAACTGCAGCTCCCTGGATAAACCCAGCCAGCTCAGGTGTTGATCTCCTTCACCCAGTGCAGTCTTGCCTCCCTGGTCGGACTTCCAGTTCTGCCAGTACCACATACACGGAAGGCTCCACACCTGTATTAGCGTCTTGGAGGAAGGGAGGCTGGGAAGCAGGTCTCGAGTCATGGGCCACCACCCACTGCAGCGGGCCTCCAGGTGTCAAGTGCAGGCCATGTTGCATAGGTCCCCCATGTTGAGCAATGGCCTCATCATTGGTCTCAGCTCTCAAAGTCCCTGATGTCTCATGGAGAGACTACTCTCAGCCTCAGAGTCCACTAGACTGTAACAAGTCACTTGAGGTGGTGAAAGCTGCAGGCTGGTCAAACCAAGTTCCTGTCACTGGTCACTGCTCCTCGGGATGCACCTGACAAGCCACCACATTGCTTCATGGGATCACTACCCTGGTCACTTGTGTTGTTCTCCTCCTCCTCATGGTGCTGGTTTTCTCAGCCCCCGGTCTGGCCTCTAATGCCACAGGGGTTCGTAGTAGTCAAGGGACATACAACCGCACCCCTTCACCTATGTTGGTTTCTGAGGTGATGGGGAACCAGTCGTGGTTTCTTGTCTCATTGTTCTCTGTCCTCCAGAACGGGTCAGCGGGTGCTGAGTATTGGCAGCATCAGTATGGATCAGCATTCTCCTGCATATCGGTGAGACATTGGTACTCGCTCCCAAGGGAAATACAAACAACAGATGATCACCTAAAATTCAGGAAATTGTTTAAGACATGTCTCTTTAAATCACCAACCTAAAGAGGCAACAGTAACGAAGAAAGCCGCCAACATAACACAATTAGAAACTCCAAAACTGGATCACCCATTTAAATAAAACACCCGATCCAAACATAATAGAATAACATTAACCCAACAGATCAACCCAACCCACAGGAATAAACTCAGACGACCGCCGACTAACCCTACTAAAAACTCTCGAACACTGCTTAACCCACGCTCCAACACAGAAAAAAAGCAGACAGATACCCAACAAAAAACAAAAACACTGCACTGACTCTCCACAAAACCGAAGATGCACATAAACCTCCCAAATGCAACCATGTACCAAACAAAACACAACATCGATCAACTAAAAACAAACCAGCACACAGTGGCCGTTTATTTCTGAACTGAAGCTACCAACAGCAGATAAAAGCTCTCTTGTGCTTTGGCCTTTAAATTCCACTAACTAAGTCACCTCAACCCACTTCATTTTCGGATCTGTCGTGGTGCCTGAAGACCATGAAAATGGAAGTGATTCATGGTACAAAGTATACTAACGTAACGCAGCCAACCATACGGTCTCCTGGATCTGGTACAAGTTTCCCCTTGGAATTTCTTCAGTTATGCCAGTACATCACTGAAATGTTATGGCTGCCCATAAAATGGAGGACTATTACTTTAGGGCTGGCAGTTTCTCAAGATATGTCTATCATGGAGTGGAGCCTGTTCGACTTTATTACAACAAAGTAAATTAATTGTTGTGTGCATATTGCATCTATGCATTGTGCACATTAATAATGTGGTATAGAACTGCATGAATATGCATACAAAGCACTTACTAGAGGTTAAAAAGTCACCAAAAAATGTTGTATTATTTTTAAGGATGGGAGATTACAAAGCTTGTTATATAAGCTTTTTACACTACAATGATACATGTGTTCTTGTATCCAAGGTGGTGAAAATTAGTTAAAAAAATGTAAAAAACCAAGGTTCTCGCTCATTTTGAGCTTCAGATTAAAATAATTTGAGTATTTCAAGCCGAGTCAAAACCCCATTAAACAAATAGGCCCAAATAATATTCAAGTGGTTTGTCCATCCCTACTTTTGTGGCATGGTTTTGAGGTGTCTATACAGATACATTGTACATTCCCTATATGATTTGTCACATCTGTTTCATGTTGCAAATGGACGGTAGATGTGCCATAAAGGCTGAGTTACAGTGAAAACTCAAGATATTGATTGGCCTGTTCTATGGACATGTCAGGATCTCAGCCTGTGAAGGTTGTCATGTTGTAGTCATGCCACATTTCATTGCTGACACATATAGCTGTTTTTCAGCCCTTCTCGGTTGCATGTGCACCAGCAAGATCGTTTCAGGAGAAGAGAGCTCCTTGTTCTAGACTACTGCTCTTGCAACCAGGGCTGTGGGACTGCAAGCAAGCCTCTGTTTCTTTGCATGTCACATTATGCAAGACACAGCAGGCCAGGTGTGTATGACAGAATCCCACCACTGTGGCCTAAGGCTCAGTCACTGCATACCTTTGGTTGAGTGCTGATCTGCATCTCATATTCATGGGTGTAGTTGGCATTCAGATGGGTGTCAACAGGTACGTACATACCTGTAGGAGTATGGGGACATGTGTTTGCATTATTTGCATCATATGTTATGGATGGTTGCAGTCATTGTGCGTGTATATCACATATATGTCTTCATGGTGCTGATGGTCTCTTCTGTGCCCTCTCTCCATCTGCAGCTACCTTGTAACTTGTTTGCAAACTCATTTCAACCAAACCCATGCCAAGCTGTCTATCTCTCTTATACGTGCTTAGCCCCTCCCATTGAACCATCCTTCTCAAGAGAGGAGGACCTCTGCATGTGCTGATTGTGGATCATGTGGCAGGATTGGAGCAGCGGTTCTTCAGTGTTGAATTCTCCTGATTGTAAGGGGTCTATGCTGCTATGCATGGCGATGTGGACCGGGCCCATTTGAGGCACGGGCACCATCTTGGTTGTCATGCGTGCCTTCATGGTTGCTGCCCAGTGGACTTTTCCAGCACTCTCTCTCTCTCTGCAGATTGCAGCTGCCTCCTGCATGCCACCTATGTTTATATCAGGACCCGTAAGCCATTCAGATGTAAGACTAATGGAAAAGCCCATAAGACTTTGGTCTTGTTGAAAGCACATGAGAATCCCCTAAATGGGCAGAGAAATGAAAGATGGGCTGCCGATGACAGTTCGCTGCCTTAGACCTGGGACAAGGTGGGTGGTTTGTGCACCTCGACTGGCACAATATAATAATGCAGTTGGCAGCACCCTACATCCACTACCACTAGATACAGGCCGGGAACTTTGTCACACTGGGATGTTGGCAAACACATTCAATATTAATGTGTTGCCATTGGAGAGTGGCATCCACATTTTTAAAATGCTCACACTATTTGTTGTGTTACAGGTGTTCTGTGTGACTAGATAGATGCAAGGCTAGATATATGTAGCCTGCATCACCCAAACCTCAGGTACAGAAGTGCTCACATTTTCCCTTTGTTGCATGGCATAGTATACATTTATGCTGTGTAAACAGTGTGTTATTCAGTGTATTAGGCACCAGGATTCAGGCACCGGGATTCAGTTGGACGTGAGATGTCAAAAAGCCACTCGTCCTCTGGATGGACCCAGTACCGATGAAGTGCGAGGTTGTTAATACCTTCACGGGAATGGGTATGGGTTGGCGTGAAAAATAAAATAAAAGTGTTTCTTTTGTTTTCCGTTCCCACTTGTTGGTGAAACCTACAATACATTCCATTTTGTGACCCAAAGAATCCTTCCCATTTTAGCTACCTTCATTTTGTTGTTTGAGACACCTGTGTAAATCCATGTGTTTGCCTCTGAAAGTAAGGTATTTTTGTTGTTATTGTGGTTTAGTCCTTCATAAGAGGGAGGGCAGGAGGGAAGAAAAACAATGGAGACATGCAAGGATTTGGAGGATGAAGAGGGGGTTGACTTCTCGTGAAATGGAGGTTTTAGTTATGAGCTGGAGGTCTCAGAGGAGAATATTGTGCTTCCAATGGGTGTTTACCTGCGGGTGTCAGATTCCTGCAGCCAGTGCAGGTGTTGCTGGGGTGGGAGCGCCATTGAGGGATGGCTGAAGAAGAGGACAGGATGAAAGCATATGTGGCATTTGCAACTGATACAGAGGAAGAAAATGGCAGAGGAGGAGGCAGCAGGGCTGTCAACACCATTGGGTTTGTCAGTGCCACAAGAGAAGATGGTAGATGAGCAGTTGGATAATGATTGTCAATGCAAGGATTCCATATAACAGAGGTGTTGCATATGACTTTGGATTGGAAGACGGGCAGGCAATGTTTGACTTGATGCAGTAATAGTTGTAGAGGAGATGGGGAATTTTGCAGCAGAGGTGTTGGGATTCCCCAGACCCAGATGAGCGGAGGACTTAGGTGCTGGACAAAAGTAGATGAAAGTACAATACATGGAGGCTATCAGCACTGCAAGCAACATCGCCACACTGCAGCTTGTTGTTGGAAGCCCTGTGGGTATGCTGCTATTTGGGCAGGCATTGATGGACTGATTAGTTCCCGTCGAGAAACATTCAGATTGTTACACGCAATATGATTGGCTCTCGCAGGAGCTTTACCCAATGCAGAATCCCTCGAAGCTTAAGCTTCCTTCACATCCCCGCCGGAGGGGGTGTGGCAGCCCCTCAGCCATTGAGGAGGCTTGAAACAGGGTAATCCCCGAACCGAGCCACCACACGGCTGGAGACTGCCGTACCCCCCCACCTGGGCTTCAGGTAAGTGTTTTCTCTCCTCCCCCCCAAACAATCCTCTCCCCGCCCTCCCAGCCCCACTTATCTTCTTTTTGGTCCATTTTCGAGACCAAACGCACTGGGAACACTTCTGTCCCCAGCGCATCTGCTCCCGATGGCTGCCGTGGAAAGGGAAAACAGACTCCCTTCCCCAGCGGCCATTTTGTTTTAACATTTGTTTTGGTTTCTATTCCAAAACGGCACAGTGTTTCGGAACAGAAAAAGAATGTTATTAGTACCCCGGTCTTGCTGGCCAGGTTACTAATATCAATTAGCACTGTGGCTTAAATGAAGTAGCTTGCTGTCACATACTTCCTGTATTGCTATATAAGCCTCCATTGGTGCAGTTGAAAGACATGACATTGGTGGATGCCATGAATGGGCACATGATCCAACATCACAATACTCCTACTTGGTGATTGGCTGAGCAACAGGCAAGAAGTTAGGACAAGGGCAGGTGGAATGATTGTGCTTATAGCCAGAGGAAAGCCCCCAAAATAGTGTGGTTCTCTAGTCAGTCAGTGCCACTGCAGTCAATCACTTGAGCTATTCACAACATCAGCCACCTTTTCTCCTGTGACATTACAATGTGTACAGACCTTCTCTTGCCTATGAAGAATTGTGAGACTTTTGTGTCTGCATTTAGTAATAGCTAGTAGTTAGCATGGCCAATAAAAACTGCCACAATAATTTAAAATCACTGGTGATAATGTTCTCCTCCCCATCAAGTAATGTAAGACTTGTTCTCTAAATGGCTAATCCCTTAACTGCTCTAGCAACATCTTGACTCCTCAGCTCCCTAACACGACGGATCCTCAAAGAGAAGCATGCCTGCTTCAGTCTACCACATCAAACGTTACCTGCACCACTGATAATGTTCGGAACATATAGATATGCTAAAAATGAACAATATTCGGTTATGGCAGCTAAAATGTGAAAGACTCAGTTACAGCCTCTGAGTATAATCTCCTCGTGCCTGACTAGCATTGTAATAATTTTCCTCTGCAACTTCTAATAAGTAGTATCTGATATGACCACTGAAAGATGGGACACTGATCAAAACTCACTGAATATAATCCCCCTATGCCAACCAAGCAATGTATGTCTTTTTCTCTGCAAGGCATAATTGGTAAGCCCACTAAAAGACAACACTCTGACTTACAGCCATTGCAGATTATCTCATCCTTCCTAACACAATTCATAACATGGTTCCTCTGCAACTGGGAACTAGTATTTGATATGGTCACAAAGAAAGGGGCAGACACATATAACCACTGAATGTAATGTAATATCCTGCCTTCTCACACAGACACGAAAGGTCACATGCATGTATGTCATGCCAGGTGGACTGGTCATTGGGATGTATGGAACTAGTAGTCAAATGACAGAAAGATTGACTATGCTGTTTCTGTTTCCTATGATCTGTCAGCTAAATCCTATTTCAATTGCCCACCTCTCCCTCAGTTGCAGCCTATTTTAAGTTTCTACCTCTCCCTCACAAATTCCAATGTCCTTCCCTAACTCTCCCCATCTCAATTCTATTCCCGTAACTGCTCTAACAACATCTTGCCTCTTCATCTTCCTAAGACTGTTCCTCAAGCGGAAGCAATACTGCACCAGTTATAATGCTTTAGCATGGACCATGAGAATCATTTTACAGGCACCACTGATAATGTTCTGAACATATCGACTTGCTAATATAATGCATCATTTGTATAGCACCTTTCACTAGCAGTATGGTCACAACACGCTGTAGGTTGAACACCCTCGAGGGATCGGAGTCCAGGTATGGGTAGGATTCGAGGAGGTGCTAGTATGCGTGTGTGCGTATTGGTCAATACATTAATATGAGGGGTGGCCAAGTCCCGTCTAGCCACCTATATTGAGCTGACATGTGGATGGGTGTTAATAGGTAGTCTGGAGAGGATATGCGAGAATGGGAGAGACATATGTGTGCAGCTTCTTACCAAACATTTGTCGTGAATGGTAGCCGAATTCTTATGCAGCCATGTTGTGCTTAGTGTCTTAGAGTGGTGTATGATGGCAGATGCATGTGGGTCTTCATCTGTGTCTTCGACTAGTTTCCCTATGCATGGAGTGTGAGAGATTCAATGCATTGTCTATGTTCTAACAGTGACCTAGGTATAAATGATGGCTAGACTCCTAGTCACCTAGCTTTAAATCAGAGACTAAATTCTAACTGTTCCTAGATTCAATGCAAAGGCTACCTTCAACATCATTCTAGGTTCAATATCTGCCTACATTACACATTCTTGTAGATTCAAACATTGGCTGCATTCTTCATTCATCTAGATTCATTACCCAGGCTAGGATCTTCATTCGCCTAGATTCAATAGCAAGACTATTCTATGTTCACCTAAATTCAGTACAATAACTACATTCTAACTTCACTTCGAAATAATGCAGTGGCTGCATTCTACATTTAACTGAATTTAAAGTAATTATGCATTACCTAGATTCAGTACGAGGATTGCATTTTTCCTTCACCTGGATTCAGACCTGGCTGCATTCTGCAATCACCTAGTATCAATACACTGGAAGCACTACACAATTCAGCTAGCAGTAAGGCAATGGCTACATCATAAGAGTCAACTGGCTGTATGCAAACCACTGGCTATGAGATTTAAGGGTGTAGCCTCTTACCTGGCAGTTGCCGTCAACTGGTTTTGATGGCCGGTTTGGGGCTCCCATGGGTGAAAAGGGAGAGTTGCGGAAGGGAGCTGCCACTGCAAGCTGCCCATGGCTGCCGGCTGGCTGCCCAGGCTGGGCCGTCCTGCTTGAGCCACCAAGTGAAAGTGTCCTCTGGTCACGTGAATTGACTCAGGGATCCAACAGGGACCAGGTCATTCACCTGGCAGCTGCCCTTTTCCTTGGGCCCTAACCGTCTACTGGGGTAGGCTGTGCTGATTGAGCCACTGAAGTAGGTGTCTTCTGGCCATGTGACTCAGACCGCAAACCAATCGGGGACTAGGGAGGGTGGGATTGATGTCCAGGCGTAGTTATCTTCATCTAGACAGAGGGGATTGTCAGGTTGCAGGAGGGAAAAGCCAAGTTTTGAGAGCCTTCCTGAAGGCGAGGTGGTCCTTTAGGAGGAGGAGGTTGAATGGGAGGGAGATCCAGATTGTGGGTGCTTGGAGAGAGAAGAAGGATCCTCGTAATATAGAGCAATTGAAAGGAGGCACCACCAGGAGGGGAGCATAGCCAGATCTGAGATTTATTTTGGGACGGTAACGTGTGAATTTGTTTTGGAGGAATTCAGAGCCTTTCTTTTGGAGGACATGGTGGTAGTAGGTGAAAGTGGCCCATCGGCTGATTGCAGTCCAGTGAACAATATTCAGCTATTTCGGTTTATACTGCAATTTTTCATCCATTCTTATTAAGTGGTTTATTCCTGGAATATGTATTTGCTTATGTTTAACATGCACTGGTGTATTTGGCACACTTTGCTTGTAGTCCAAACAATCGACAAGTAAAAGTTACTGTACACCAACTTTACGTTAAAGTGAAAAGTCTGGTAAGATTCTTTTTGCTCACCCATTGTTTGACTGGCCACCACCTTGTAAAGTGCATTGTGTATCAGTGAGCCTGTGCACAAGTATTACGTTGCGCTCACTTGCTCTATTGTAATTCCGCTGTTCGGATAGTTCCGTGTTCACCCGTGTGCCTATTTTCATGCACCTATGCTGATGCATCGACTCTCTGCTGCCGGCTGCACCAGTGCCCCAGCCTCTCTGTATATGCATTTGATCTGCACTATTTGTACCACCTTCTTAGGGCCAATAGCTAAGGTAACTGTCCCGACTGCACTTTAGCTGTCTAACTGCCCTGCTTTACTGCTGGTCACTTGTTCAGAGCCCCCCTTACCTATATCAAGCACGCATTGTGTCACTTATCCGCTACTTCCATTGAAATCTTTGCTGCTTCTTTGAACACGCTTTGTTTACTCCGCTAATACGGTCTGCCTCAAGAGGGTTATGTTGCCCATGCCGCACATAGGAGTTACAGAAAAGCGCCTTGCTAGCTTCACCTACTACCTGGTCGTGGCTTAGATAATTGCTTTGACAGTATGTTCCCCACGCGTTACTTTACCTTGCTGCATGTATGAGCCCTGCAGTCTACTCACCTGGTGTCCTGCCCGGTAGGTCGCCCACCTCAGGCTGATGTATTGGCTTTGTGTTATCGGCTGCGCCAGCCTTACTGCCTCCGGGTACTTGTAATTTAGCACGCTATGCACCACCATCCTATAACTAACGGTGTCTTGTATCTACCCTAATTGCATATTCAGTTGCTTTATTGTCTTGTTTTGAATGCTAATGCATAATCTAACTGTCCTGTTTTAAACGCTGCTGCATATTCAGTTGCCTAATTGTGTTGTTTTGAATGTTGGGTACCTGTTACGAGTCAGTAACCTCCACTAGTGGTTGACACACTGTAGCTTGATCACTCTAAACCACTGAACTTGCCTGTAGTGTGCCTGCAGACATTATTGGTGCTTAATTGGCTCTGTTGGCTGTTTGCATATGTTTTCCATTGCACCCTCGAGCTGCTGATTCATATATGCCAACCTTACTCGCAGTACTTCTTATCTGCATACATCCACACTTGGCTCATTAGTCACTCATATCGTACTATCACTACTCCTATCATGCGACTGGTGACCATACTACACAATTTTCCTCATATGAGTTCACTATTATCTATCATCGCTCAGCTACTCATTTATGCATCACCAGCACACCCTATTTGCTCTCATTCACCCACAATGCCATCTCTACTGCTAGTACAGCCTACTGACTGTGCTACTGTATATCTCCCCTACTATCAGATATTGCATTCACATTGCCTCACCATGGGATGCCCTTTGCTAGCTGCCAACGAGCATAATAATAACCTTGACCATACCAACCAGTACCTGAATGACCCTGCTATCTGGCTGGAACACTTTGGCAGGAAACCGACACCTAATCAACCTTGCTCCCCCCTCATCAGAAACAAGAGACTAGATTCTAGATTCTGTCACTTGAACAGCCGCACCAGCAACTCCAACCACTAAACGCCCAAATGTCCTTCCTCCAATCTCAGCCATGGTACTTACATTCCCATTCCTAACATCAAGCCCAAAACCTCAAAGCCAGTAGCCAAAATTTCACAGATTAAGGGCACCCTGATCTACGCCAGATCTCTCCCTGCCCACGCTCTAGACATTGCTGACCTTATCACGACCCAAGAGCTTAACTTTATTGCAATATCTGAGACATGGCTGCATGCAGCCTCTGGACTTGCACTGTCCTTAGCCATTCCCCCAGGTTACTGTATCTCTCGATGCGATCGCAACACTGCTCAATCTAGAGAGGGTGGAGTCGCCTTCATCCATAAAAACTCACTTGGCCTAAGAGTGGTACCTAATACCAACACTGAGTCGGTGGAACTACTCTCGGGTAAATTACCACTAACGCCCAACCAAACTGCCATCTTACACCTTATTTATAGACCTCCTGGGCCAGCTTCTTCCTTTCTTCCTTTCTTGACGAGATCTCCACCTTTCTACTAGATAAATCCAAAACTAACTCGCAAGTCATTCTCTTAGGGGACCTCAATCTTGGACTCGGCGACCCTAATGACCCCACCGCTAGTGACTTTGCTAATACTCTAACGGACTTTGGATTCACCCATCACATCCAAGAACTTATCCACACTAAAGGGAGGACACTTGACTGGCTGGCTGACACTAATTGCAACATTAGCGTACTTTCCAATGTACCTTGCTTATGGTCAGACCACCATATCATTACTTTTAATATTGAAGCTGCCCCACTCACTCTGCCAACATTGGCGCCAGCCCTCCCTACCAGAATAAAAGGGATATAACGAGAGAGAAACTCCTCCCTCTGTTACTTCCACCCTTCATAAGGTTACACACTCTTGCTCAGATCCTACAATTTTAGCGGACACTTACAACTGCGCGATGCTCTCAGCTCTAAAGTCAATCGCCCCTATCAAACTCAGGAAGCCCAAACCACATGCTCATCTCAACTCATGGTTTACACCACAGTTAAGAGTGCTCCACAAAGCTAAACGATGCGCAGAAAATCATTGGAAAAGTCATCCGTCTGATGCTCACAAGGATGGGCTCATCCTAGCCTCCCTTAACTATAAAGATGCCATTTTCCTTCCCAAAAAAGAGTCTTTCAATAATTGCATCATGCAAGCAGACTCAAACACCAAAGATCTATTCAAGATCCTAAAAGAACCCCTCCTGACTGCCTTACTGAATAAAATCTCATCACTTCAATCTAAAATAAAAGATAAACAAAATTGTCTGCAGTTGGATAATCGCCCTACCACTCCATTAAGGACTTTCCCCTCGGCCCCACCTAATTTCAAACCTTTTACCTTCTCACCCCTCGCTATATCTGAAGTGCAAGACATTATCAATATAATCAAACCTTCCAACTGCCAAGGTGATTCCCGCCTGCTTCCATTGTCAAGGAATCCGCCCCTGACCTTGCCCCATTCATCACTGTCTTTATCAACTCCTCCTTTAAAACAGGCATTGTTCCAGATAATCTCAAAGACGCATGGGTGATCCCACTGCTTAAAAACCATCATTAGACCCAAGTATACCTACCAACTACAGACCTATTACCACCGACCCTTTCATGCTCAAAATACTTGACCGTGCTGCATACCTGCAAATCCAAGAATATTTGGAAGTTAAGAACCTCTTCGGCCTAAGACAATCCGGCTTCCGCCCCAGGCATGGGACTGGAATGGCTCTGATAGATCTGAAAACACAAATTGAAGTCTTACAAGACAATGGTAAATTAGACTTGCTATTACTCCTGCACCTTTCCGCGGCCTTTGATTTGGTCAACCACCAAATTTTATGCCCGCTCCTCCGTTCTGCCGCCCACTTCTCTGACTCAGCCAATGCGTGGATCAGGTCCTTTCTTAGCAACAGGTCAATGAGGGTCTTCTCCCCATCAGCTGCCGTGGACCCTGCCCCGATTCACTGTGTAGTCCCTCAAGGATCTTGCGTGTCACCTACACTCTACAATGGGTTTACCAAACCACTTTTTGATGTTCTTGACTCTCTGGGTGTCTCTTACACTAATTATGAAGACGACACCCAGATATTCATCCCTATCAAAGGTGACTACTGTCGGGTATTTTGTGTAGATTTGGGGACTAGCGGTATTTTCTTACCGCCAAAAATAAAGTAATTCAGCAATAATCACTCCTTGCATTCAGATTGAGTTTGGTATTATAGTAATATAGTGGATATGCATTATTTCAGTACACAGATACATTTAGTTGGTATGCATTTCGTTGTGGTATAGTGATGAGCATAATTTCTTTGTTTTATTTGTGGCCCCAACATACAAAACCCCTTTCTTTTGTTTAGACTGTTCTTGTGATCTCTAGAGGCCTCAGGCTTCTACATTATTCAAGAACACCACATTTTCATATCGAATGCCTCTTATGGCTGTTATCACTGATTTATCTACACCAGTGAGCTATGCTTCCATAAAGTATTCACAATAACGTGGTATAATCACTAATTTATTTAGATTAGTGAAACTATTTCCAGAGGCCTCTCTTTCTGCTGACTCATATACGTATAGCAAACTATTTCATTATGTTCCACTCAGAAATCACACACACATATATACACTGAGTGGAACCACGCACACAGCTATTTATAATTGCTCATAACATCACTTTATCTGCATAGAAACTTGGCGCTTTAAGCATCATTCCCTCTATGGCATAATATTTTTTTTAGACACCAAATGAAACAGAAACAAGAATACTCTTAGGCAGACTGTGTTATCACAATTTCATTTTAAAATGATACATTACCATTCGTGAGACAATCCTCTTCTGAAATAAAAACATGAGAACGACAAAATGCAAGAACACTATGAATTTCATTTCATATTTGCACAAGAGAGAGAAAAATTACATTGTTTGTTTTGCCTTCAGCTGGCAACATTAAAATGTGTCATTTGAACACAGTGAAAAGCTATCGCTACACTGCCTGTCTAAAATAGGTCTCATGCACATACCGCACCCTCACTTTCATACAAGATAATTACCAGCGAATTGTAGCTATTTAGCACGCAAACTCCCCGGACTTGTTGCTTTCTTTAAATGGCTCAAGGCTTTCCTTCAAAGCACCCCAGCGAGGACATGCAGTTCTGATCTGCGGTCTCTCAAGCCGGTGCTTATCGACTGGAATCTTCAGTCTGGAAAAGTCAGTAATGGACTGGGACGGCACCTCTCAATCAGGAAATCCCATAGAAACTCCAGCCAGGTCTTCCCCGGAGCTGTGTACAATGTCCTCTCCTTTCTTCCTCCCCAAAATGTACTAAGAGACCTCTGTTACAGCCCTTCAGGTGACGTGTCACCAATGAAAATGCACAATAATCTATCCTCCTCTTTTAACAATGGCTTGGCTTATACGGTTTAGAAACTGTATCTACTCATTTCCTGGCATGCAAATTTCGCATCCAGCTAACACAGTGAACAGAGAAAAAAATGAATCCAAGTGCACGTTTAAAATGACTTTCAGAGCCTGTTTTTTTCCACCTCATTTTGCACTGGACAACACATTATGATGTTAATAAATTAAGATCATGTTAGTACTGTTAATTATATTAGTTCATTAATCCTCTAATGTGGCTCCTGCAACAGAGGCATTTCAGGAGAAAAAATGGTGCAATTCCTTGTACCGCATTATAGCAATACATTGATCTCATGCAGTGGTGCTGCACTCCAAAAACACGCTAAATAATCCTACATATCCCCTCCTTTTTTCTGAGAATTTTGGCAGTGGTCCAAGCCATAATTGGAAGAAATCCAACTTGCTCCCTTTCTTCTTTTTTTAAAATGTATCAATCCAATACAATTAATATTCAGGTGTGAAAAATGAAAATTGAAAAATCACTGTTCAATCATCATAATATTAAAATTCATTTTTAGTCCATCAGTTCTTATAAAATGTTCTATATTTTTTTTCCCAATGGAAGTGTCCATAGTCCAGTGTTTTACTTTTGTACTTGAGTTCAATCACAAAATAATAAAATAAAACAAATAACTAAAACAAAGAATTAACATAACAGATTAAAATAATTAATTAAAATTACAAAAATACGTGGAACTCCATACTCCAGGACACTTGGCTGCCTCTGATATGTCCCGACCAGTGATGTCACATCATTTGGTTAATTCGGGTACTCTTCCATCTTGGCACTCTTGGATCCTTTCCCCAGAGAAGTCATCACTTTTTGGCATTCCGGTTACTTAGTCTTCACCTCCACCAGGAGGCATGCATCATTCGATCTTCATCCAGGGGACTCCAGGACTCTATCGTCTCCCGTGACCTCCGGTACAAATATGTTAATATTCTAAACCAAATAGAAAATAAACAAATTAAGTACATAGCACAATGCGAACTTCACCCTTTTGCCAAAAATAAAACATGCTTTATATTTCGCCCTTTTTCCTCTTGCTTTCTGAAATTAAACATAGGTTAAAGAGAAAACAAACATACATAAAACAGCATTCAATATTTAATACATTTTCACACCAATTCCATAAATTTTAGCTTCCATTTTTTATATATATTTACATATATTACAGTGTTTTTGTGCCATTATCATAATCAACCATCTTTATTTAACTTCTCTGCCACTTCTATTGACTAGACCCATTCACATTTACCTTTTTATGTTCAAGGGACTTTATCTGCTTCTACACGCTCAAGTTGTTTAATCTCATGTTTAGGGTGACATGGTTTTATTTGATTTACGTGAACAAATTGCTCTGTTGCTAATTCACCTTCAGTCTTCAAACTTTTATAGACCACAGGAGAGACCTTATCTATAATTCGATATGGCCCCTGCCAGGCTGCTAGAAATTTGGAATTTTTCTGTTTACCTTTTCCAAAATGAAATGTATACACCTGATCGCCCACACAATATTCCTTTACTGACGTTTTTTTTTATGATAATATGACTTTGCACTGTCAGCAGCTCTTTCTAAATTTTTCTGTACAAAAGCAAATGCATGTTGTAAATGCTTCCTCAGTTCATCAATGTATTCATGAACTGTGGATGCGCTCACAAGTGTTTGCTCATGTGTCCTGTATAGCAGGTGTTGTGGCAACACCATTTTCCTACCTGTCAAAACTTCATGAGGGGTAATACCTGTTGCTTTGGCAGGAGTTGATCCGATTGCCATCAGAACCAAAGGTAAGCATAAATCCCAGCTGGAACCTGCTTCTGCCACAAATTTCTTTAAAATGTCCACAACAGACCTATTGCTGCATTCAATTCCACCTGAAGACGCCGCCCGATATGCGATATGTAGCTTTCTCTTCACACCCAGTATTTGCCATACCTTACTCATTAGAGCACTTGTAAAATGACTTCCTCTGTCTGATTCTATTCTTTGTGGCAACCCAAACCTTGAAAACACATGGTTCACCAGCAATGTGGCTGCTGTTTGTGCACTACAATCTGGTGCAGGAATACACTCAATCCACTTTGACATCAAACATACCACACTTAAAATATACCGGTTCCCCCTGCTCGACCTCTTTACAGGCCCTACATAGTCTATTTGCAAATCTGACCATGGAAGAGTTAGGCCTCTTTTCATTAATGGAGCTCTATGCATTGGTGAAGCAGGTTTAAATTGGGCACATACTAGACATCCTCTAGTATATAATTCTACATCTTGGGACATATGTGGCCAATAAGCATAATCTTTTAGTATTTCCATTGTTTTCTGTGATCCTCTGTGGCCTGCATTTATAGCAGCATGCGCATGGTGTAGCATTAACCCTCTGAATGAAAGGGGTACCACCCACTGTATTTGTCCTGTTATGTACTCTCTAATCATGAGTCCATCTTGTAGTCGTATTTGTTTTTTATTCTTTAATACCACCCTCAACTCTTCTTTTCCCATACAATCATTTTCTGTTAAAGGGTGTTTTTCAGGATCTATCAAATGATTATAATAGATTCCCAAAATTCGATCATTCTTTTGTGCCTCAATCAGATCTTGGTCTGGTGTATCATAACTCCACTGTACCACTGGTTGATCTGTCTCCTTTGGTGCTTTAGAACGTGTTACTGCATCAATTTGTATTTCACCAAGTAAATGTTCAATAGGTAGCAATTCTCCCATCACAGCCCCAATTTTAGCCAGGTGATCTCCCTTATCATTTCCCTCCTTATCCTCTCCTGGAGTTTTCAAATGCCCACAAATTTTCCTCCAGTATATCGTTAAATCATTTTCTGACACCAATTTGTCTATGGCCTGTATCATTTTTCCATGTTTAAGTGGCTTTTTATTGTATGTAATCATGCCTCTCGCTTTCCAGCCAGGTAAATATTCCACAAAGCTATTTCGTGCGTAATCAGAATCACCTTGAGCAATTGGGCTTTCTGTTATTTTGGCCATATCTCACTTCTACAGGAAAACCCTGTAATGCTAGCGTCCATGAAGTGATTCTGGACTGCGCTAAATTACCTGACCTAATTCTTTTACTCTCTAACAATTGCAAAGGTTGATGATTTGTCTCAATAATCACCTTTTCTCCCTGAACAATGGGGCGGAAAAGTTGTAGTGCCCACACAGTGGTTAATAGGGCCTTTTCACATTCATTGAATTTAATTTCAACTTGGGAAAATGCCTTACTTGCATATGCAATGGTTTTGTGATTCAAATCATGTTTTTGTGATAACACTGCTGACATACAATGTTCAGAGAAACCTATTTCTATAAAGAAATCCCTGTCCTTTATGGGCTATGCTAAACATGGTGCCTTTACAAGACATTCCTTTAATTTAGCCACTGCCTCAGACTGCTTTTTTTGCCATTTCCAGGGTGTATTCAGTTTAAGCAGTTTAGTCAATGGTTGAGTGATTTCAGCATCATTTTCAATGAACTTTCTGTTATAGCCTGTCATTCCTAAGACACTTTTTACCCCTTTCACATTTTTAGGATCTTTTAGTTTCTGTATGGCCTCTTTTTTCTTCTTTTGTGGATTTAGTCCATGTTCAGTCACTTCATGGCCTAGAATATTCACCTTTTTCTTGCACCATTGTGCTTTTTGTAAAGATACTTTGGCGCCTGCTTTCTACAATTGGCCAAGAACATGTCTTATTTCATCAAAATGGCTTTTCAAGCTTTCATTTTTTATCAGGACATCATCCACATAAATTATGGTTCCTCTTTCTGCTGCATCAGGCATAGCCTTTCTCAAAAATATGCCAAATTCCCTCCCACTATTGACATACCCGAATGGAGTTCTAACCCATGCGTATTGAGTCTTATCAAATGAAAAGGAAAATAAATTCTGTATCTCCTCTGCCAATGGGACACACCAATATCCAGAGGTGAGATCTAATGTGGTGAACACTTTTGAACCATGTACCTGAGCTAATCCCTGATCAATGAATGGTAGTGGCCATCTGGATACTGGCACTCTTTTATTTAACTCTCTCAAATCTGCACACAGTCGCCATTGACCGTTTGTTTTTAACACACCTAATATAGGTGTATTGGATGTGCTGTGAATGGGCCTGATGATTCCCAGCGACTCCAAATTTGTAATAATATCTGCCAATGATTCTAAACATGCCAGCGGTAGTCTATACTGGTGTACAAATACTGGGCTTGTGCTACACCCTTCTGGAAGTGTGGCCACATGTAAATTAATCAGCCCACAATCATAAGCATATTTTGCAAATACATCTTTAAACTCCATAAATATCTTCCTCAATTCATTCCTATCCTCCTCATTGTCACATGCATCTGCTAACAAAATCTGCTCCTCTACCATTTTGGGGAATTCTGAAAAATGTTTTGGCATGGGAATCTCGGCGCTTTCCTCTAATTGTGTGGCTGTGTCTCTTTGTAAAGCTGTCACATTTAAATGTTTTGGCATATCAGCTTCCACTTCAATGGGCTGATTTTCTATTTCATTTTCATTTAAGTTAAATGTTATGCAATCCTCTTGATGACAGCACACTGTCTCACTTGAATCATAAGGGCACACAGAATGAATTCTAAATATCCCTTTGGGCTGAGAGTCCAGGTATTCTGGCAATTCACCCTTGGCATCTACATACTTTTCAGGTATATTTCCAGTCTCCATGTTATTTAGATCTGCTGTGTAATGTGATTTTTGTATGGCCATTCCTACTGGGGAGTTTTCCTCTAAATGAATATTCTGATAACCTTTATTATTCACCATAATTTTTACAGACCCTTCACCCACATCTACCAATGGAATGTATTCATAATCCAGGCCTTCCTGTTTTATGGATTCATTCAGACATAGAAATGCATCAGAATCTTTTATCTGCTGTCCATTTTTGCATTTCAGTGTTATTGCAAACTGCTTTGTGAATGCAGGGATAACAGTATGTTTCCTCATTTGTAATTCAATTGCATAAGGGACCAGCTGTGCACACTGATAAGACCTTCTTTTGTCTTCAAATTCAGGTGCCGGCCCACCTATGCGTGACCATATCTTTTGATTAAGGAAATCTAGCACCATACACATTCTGTGCATGATGTCATTGCCCATGTAAAAGTCATTTTGTGTTCCACACATTATCCAAACATTATGGTAAATTGTTTTTTGTCCAATACTAATTTTCAGCATGTATCTACCTGCAATTCGATTTTCAAAGTCTGGACCGTCCAAACCAGAGACATAGTGGTTTTTAATCCTAAATTTGGGGATCTCTTCCCTTTCCATTATTTTTTGCAACAATTTCTCATTAATGAAGCTCCTTTCCTGTTCAAGCGCTAAAGTGGCTTTTATTGTTTTAGAATAGTCATTTATCCCAACATGAACCCATGGTTGTTCATCTTCCATGTGTATTTCTGCAAGAGTGGTAATGTGTTTTTCTGAACCTGCTCTAGGAGCAGTATTCTGTTTGCATGTGTTCTCTTTTAAATACAAAGTAAGGTGTGCTCATCTATGGCAGTTTGCCATTCTTTCCTTGGGTCTAAGTATATTTGTACAGGTAATTTTTTATTTTCACTCTGCATCTTGTCTTGACACATTAATATAACAGTGACGCTAGGTATGCAACTATTCTGGAGATACACCTCCACTGCATCATTTGTTTTTGCAACAGTGTGACATTCATTTATATTGCTGTTTTGTGATTTTAGTTTCTAAGGTCTCAATGGTTTTTTGGTTAAGGACCACAGTACTCCATTCACCCCATCTATGAGTGGAGATAATCTTTTCAGGCACTCTGTTCCCATTAGAAATGGAATATCACAAATGGATGTGACCAATACCTCCTATTTCATTCTGTGTTTATCTATCTTTATGTCAACCTCGGTGGCGCCTATAATAGCCACCTCCTCCCCGTTAAAATTATGCACTGGACCTTGATTCTCCTTTACTGTGATCTGATTCTGCGGGGATCTCCCTTCATTGATACTCTTTACTAATTCTTTAGACATAATTGTGGCCTGTGCGCCAGTGTCAATCATTGCAAATGTATGGCATTTTTCTTCCACAATGATGGGAGCATAATACCTGTCTTCAACTTCCTCTAATACACATAGGAAATGCGAATTCTTACTGATTTCAGGGCTCACCTTTCTCAGGCCTTTTTCACTTTTGGATAAGCACATCGGTAAATGGAAAGACATTTTTCCCTCCTTTTTGCTCATTCCTGTGTGAGAGACTTTATTAATTTCCCCATGTTCAGAGGTTTTTTGGAGTGTGGCCACCATTCGCCCATCCATCCAGGTACCATCAGAGTTCACACTACAACCCTCCAGCTGAACATGTGTAACAACTTCACTTGGCAATTTGTCATTGTCTAATTCTGTGCATTTGTGATTATTCAGCATGATACCAGCCCTTTTAACCTCTTCAAAAATATGTGGTTCAAAGAATTCTTCAGGTGATTGACCTGTACCCTCCTTTTGAGTATTTCTTTTTCCTGCCTGTGTTTGGTCATTGTTTGGATTGCCCAGGGAAGGAGCTATAGCATCGCCACTTACCCCTGGTTCACTGCTATTCCCCATGCATGAGTAATTTTTCTTAAACCTGTCTCTTTGTTCTTTTGGGTTTTCAGGTTTTCCTATTTCATTTGTACATATCACCAATGTTTGATTTAGTTCTAGGTTAAACTGTACCTCTCTTTTAGAAGTATTTGCATTTTCTGTTACATGTTCATGTACTGGTATTTTCACTTTTAAATCATTGGGCATCTCAGAGTCATTATGCAAAATTACATCAGAGCAAACTGTCTTTTCGGCGCTGCAGGTATCATAAGTACTTAGTCACTTTTCAGAAGCCCCCCGATCATTGCTATGGCCATCTGCCCCCTCCCTTGATGACTGTTTTTTGTGTTGTGCAGAGCTTTCCTATTTGCTCAGCCAACATTTTCACTTGGGCCTCGAGGCACTGGAATCTTTCCATCTCTCTAGAATCCTCTCTCTGTGGCCTAGATCGATATTGGTTGTTTTCTCCCTGATTGGATCTATTCTGATACCTCTCAGGAGAATGATTTCTATTGGGCTGGTTCCTGAACTCTTGATTCATTTGCGGAGGGGAGCGGGATGCACCCAGCCTTTGGTTGTAGTCCCCAGGTGGGGAATCATTGTACTGACGTGAAGTGTAGTTCATGTTCTGTCTCATGTTTTGGCTCTCAGGTTGTGGGTACTGGCCCCTATGCTGATTCCCATTATCAGCAAATCGATCCACATATCGGGGTCTATCCTGATTATCATGTATCATGGCATTGGGATCAAATCTGCTTTGTGTCCCCAATGTCCGATAAGGACGATCATTTCTTTGATCCTGATTTTGTCTCTGGTTATTGTTCATACCTGACATATCAGGTCGATAGCCTGCCCGGGGCCTATCTCCTAAGTACCTGGGGCTGATGTAACTCTCCCTATTACTAGGATCATGTGATTGGAACATGCGTGCAGTGTGTGATGTCCTTTGTTGATTACCCCTCTGTTCAGGTGCCAAATTATTTTTACTTGGACTTTGAGCAGATTCAAGGGACATTTTGGCTGACCTGATTTGCATCACTGTTGCTGAGGGTTCTTTAGATTTAGGTCTAGTATCTCTTATTTTATCACTTTCTCTACCCTGACAATACAGAACCTCATATAGTTTTGTGTTTGGTGTACAATCCATTCCAAGGACTTGTCACGGTCCAATTCACAGACCAATTGGGATATGATGTCTTTCTGCAGCCCATAGAAGTAGGCAGTTTTAAACTCATTGGAATTGGGGTCAAAATATACATCAAAGTGAGAAAATGTTCTTTTAAAGTCTTGTAAAAACTGGCGAGGGGATGCGTTAGGCTAAGCAGTGATTGTGTAAGCAACTTTCTTTGCCTCCTGCAATGACTGGAAAGGAGAGAAATGACGCTTGATCTCTTTTTCGAACTCCACCCATGTCATATACTGCTGTTCATTCAATCCTCTTATAATACTGGCCATTGGGGTATCTAAAGTTAAATGAAAATATTGCCTGTACTGTTCCTTAGGTATCTGGAGTGCTTTAAAAATGTCATGAACCGCTTCTAAGTGATCCTCAATGCAGCATTCCCCTCCCTTTTTAAATGGTTTGATCAGGGCTTTAATGGATTTCATTATCTTTATGGGGCTACTTGTTGCAATGCATGGAATTGCACTACTTGGTGACTCAACCCTGGTTCCACATGTATGGGATTGGTGGCGGCCCCCAATGGGAGTATCAAATCCCCCAAGGGTGCTGCAACCAAGTTCAGTCACCGGCCCAGTCACTGGGGCACTAGCCCTTTGGGTAGAAATAGAATTCACCTCAACTCCATTGAATGTGGTACCCTGCCGCCTCTCCTGGGACATGGGAATGCACATTTGCTGTTCTAAGTCCTTACACTTTTTAAGGAGCCTGTTTGCTTCGTTTTGAAAATAGTTGTTTTCATCACTCATTTTATTAATTACCTCCTGCATGTCGCACATTTGCATTTGGCACTCATTAAATTCTTCATTCCTCTTGTCTCTTTCTTGGAGCATTTTAACCATTTCTTGTTCCGCATTTTGGAGGTCACTTTCTTTCTCATAATGTTCTTTTTGTAAAATCTGCATCTCTGACACAACCTCATCTTTATCTTGTCTAATGTGGTCCACCAATGCTCTTAAGTGTACCAATTCTTGTTCACTGTCCTCAAATTGTTTCTTGCTTTTGGACAATTGAACATCAAAATCTCTGCATTTTAACTGCATGTCTTTTTGGCATACATCCAATTCTGCTCTTAACATTTCCTGATTTTTACTTGCCCCATCTAAGTCAGTCTTTAACCTGTTAATTAGCTGGGTGTCATTTTCTTGCATTCGCAGGGACCTATTCAAAATAAACCAGATTTTGGAGCATAGCCGTATCAAACAGTCTTTCTCTGCATTTTTATAGGCTGCATTTTATAACCTTAGAAGGCAGACCTGAATTATGCTGCCTTCTGAAAAATATTGTCTAGTTTTTCTTTCTGCACCTCACCCTGAATGCGTTCATGCCATTCTGAGGTACTGTTTGATGACCATGTCCCATGTGCGAATAACTTTGCCTCTAAATATTGCACTAGGTCTGAGAATGTGGTTTCCCTTTGTGACATTCTGAAATTCGTTTTTAGTGACACACTGCTATTATGAAATGGGTTCCCTTTAATGTACAGATGGCGGTATGAGACACACTTGCCACGCCCAGTAGGTGCTCTATGATCACTTTCCCGGCCTGCAACACACCATAAATATGTAAGGTATTTTGTGTAGATTTGGGGCCTAGCGGTATAAAATGTCCTCTCCTTTCTTCCTCCCCAAAATGTACCAAGAGACCTCTGTTACAGCCCTTCAGGTGACGTGTCACCAATGAAAATGCACAATAATCTATCCTCCTCTTTTAACAATGGCTTGGCTTATACTGTTTAGAAACTGTATCTACTCATTTCCTGGCATGCATATTTTGCATCCAGCTAACACAGTGAACAGAGAAGAAAATGAATCCAATTGCACGTTTAAAATGACTTTCAGAGCCTGTTTTTTTCCACCTCATTTTGCACTGGAGAACACATTATGATGTTAATAAATTAAGATCATGTTAGTACTGTTAATTATATTAGTTCATTAATCCTCTAATGTGTCTCCTGCAACAGAGGCATTTCAGGAGAAAAAATGGTGCAATTGCTTGTACCACATTATAGCAATACATTGATCTCATGCAGTGGTGCTGCACTCCAAAAACACGCTAATTTATCCTACACTACACAGTTGACACTAAGGCACTGAATGATGTTTATTTGGTCATCCAGGCTTGGATGGCATAACACAAACTCTGCCTCAATGACGACAAGACAGACCTTCTCATCTTGGGATCCACTCAACGTCTTAATAAATTAGAGCACTCCTATCAGTCTTTCATCATAGATGGCAACGTTATCAAGGTCTCCAAGGACACTAAAACCATAGATATTTATCTAGACTCTACCTTGTCCCTGAAGCGACAAACTAATGCAGTTAGGTCAGCCTCAGCATATACATGTAAACTTATTGCAGATTGTAGACCTTTTCTGACCACCCCCAATAGTATCACTCTAGCCAGAACCCTCATCATGTCTAAAATCGACTATTGTAGTGCCCTCTATTTAGGGACCAGTCAGGCGAACTTGAATAAACTGCAAATTACTCACAATAATGGCATCGGAGTGGCACTAAACATTCCCAGAAACCAACATATATCAGAATTTAGAACTAATCTACATTGGCTCCCTGTCAAGCAGAGAATCTCTTTGAAAACACTTGCCCTTACTCACAAATGCCTGGCCAACAAGGCCCCACTTTACCTATCCAACCGTCTCTCTCCCTACACTTCCACCCAACCCCAAAGAAATGCTCAGACACACAGCCTAGCGTTGCCTTCATTTAAACTTCAAAAAGCTGGGGGTGTGAGCTTCCCTGTTTTGGCATCCAAGCTCTGGAACTCTCTCCCCAATACCATTAGATCTGAGGTCGCTTTTAATTCCTTCAAACAGAAATCGAAATCCTGGCTCTTTGATCAAATCTGACCCACTCCTTGCTCTTATCCACTGCCTCATAGTTAGTCTGTCTTAGCTACTGCTACATAGTCAGGTTGTCATCTGCCTTAGTGTTCTTGCTCTTTTAACTTATTGTAAATTATGCCTTGCGTAACGTATTTTGCCTGTATGATAACCTGCTTAGGATCGCTCTTTGGGGTAACACTTTGATCCTAGATCACCTATCATTGTATGTACTTATAATTGCTCATAGCGTGATACATGCTCATGTATATTGTTTCTTTTTGTAATTTGCCTGTAAGCTTTCTTCGCGCCCTGATGCCTCTGAGCCTGGTGCGCGCTACAAATAAATGAAATACAAATACAAATTGTCATGACTTAGGTTCTGGTACGTTTGACGGCTGACCCATGTGTATGCTAAACTTTGACATATTAGATTCGGATCCAATATATTTAGCTTTATACTGTGATGTTCGTAAATCCTGTTTTTTGCAAATTAAAATTGCATGCTTTAAACTACACTCTATGAATGTGGCACACTGTATAACAAGATCAAGACATAAAGGAAATATTAGAGGCCAAAAAATCCGAAACCAAAAGCATATTATGTGTAGCATACACTTCCCCATAAAGAGACAGGTAAACACTTTAATTTCTTTTTTTTATAAAAGGTTAATATTGTGTTCTCCTTAACCTGGCTGAAGTTGTTTTGCATACAAACTTGTTTAATAATTACATTGTGAAATATAATATCGGTGTTAATGTTGGTCTGACAAGTAGAATTTATGTTACCTAAAAATGTTATGAAAAAATAAATGCTAATTCAAACATCACTGAATGAAAAACAGATGGATGTATTCAATTTTTTCGGCCGCCTATTATGAAGGACGGCCTAGAGGCACAAATGTCAGACATGGTAGAAAATCACATAATTGCACATTGTGTGAAAAGCCTAAACATTCCCTCGACACATAGCAAGAAAACGAATGACATATAAGCTATTGCATCATAACTGGCACATCTAATTGACTAATTGACAATACGTGCCATTTTAAGTGTCTGGAGCAAAGCATCTTTTTGTCACTGTGTAATGTTAGTGGATGCAAAAATCCTAATCCATTCTTCACATGCTGCATAATACCATTAAGCCGAGATCTTAAGAAATTACCTTTTGCTTTTGACATTTCACAAATAAAATAACATTTTTACATTCCATCCATTTATTGTCCCCAGGGACTGTTCCATTTACTCCCCTCCACAACCTGGTCAGAATGTCACTCGAACTGACCCTCACTGTTTCCGTCGAATCTGATACGTGATTGTGTGATTAAAAGAACATTGTTCCCCCTGTATATAAACAATCAAATAAATTAATAAATATAAAATTAGTAAATTTGTATTACAACGATAGGAGAATCGGTGCACTGTTGTTCTTGCTGTATTACAGTTTAAATAGCTATTTAACAAAATGAATATGGCTGTCATCAAAAAGTAAACGCCCACTAGTAAACGAGGGTTGCTATATGTTCTGCATTGTTTGAAATAAATATCCTTTTGTGAGCTTTACTCATAGAAAAGAATGAAGTTGCTTTTACAACATGCCGGCTGATAGACTTATACGAATGAAGGACGAATACAAGTGCCACAAGTTAGCATGGCCCTCGGGAACATTTTGGGCAAACTGCGTTTTCCCATGAGAAAAGGCATATTTAGAATAGTTGCTCATGGGATGTTGCACACACCAAATTTGTAAAATAGTGAGGGCTGAAGCGCGTCCTGTCCAGACAGTAGGTTTGTGGCTTGTCCAGAGCTGTCATGCCTGAGGATCCCCCATCAAAGCTTCCTGCTGTTTTCTCAATTGCACGTTCACTCTGAGGGCTGTTCTCAATGCTCTGTCACAGAGCTCTTGTCAGTGAAGGGCGCTACAGCAGGCAGGGATTAGTGGAAAATGAGCCGTGAGATTAAGTTCATTTTCAGTGACCATTGAATGTGAAAAGTCCCAACTCTTCCGCAAAAGAGCTGAGTGCAAAGGTTCTTGCTAACTATGTGATTGGTCACCGGACCTAAAATAGAAACCCCTCCCACACCCAGTTTTTGATTGATGTATTTGTGAAAGAAAGGATGTACTTAAATATTTTAAAAATATACAAAGCTGTTTGCACGTTTGAACAGCAAGAACATGGCTTCCATTTTGAAGAGCTGCACATTTTATTTCAGAGAATGCAGCCACGTGATGCATGCCTGTCTCAAGCAATGCCAACACCAGGTGCCTCTATCTGATGGTACCACTCTTAGGAGCGTTTAGCTACCTTTTAAGTAACACATTCAGCCCTGATTCCTTGTCTTGCATACCGTCACTTACAGTACTGATTTTCTAATGTAAAGGATAAACTAAGTACTATAGTGCTGAGAATAAAATAGCACAGCATTCTCTAGTTGTAACGAAATGGGGGGATACTTAGATATCCTGGTTTATACATTTTCCACACATGCCATCATTTTAACTGTGCTCTGCATCATAGCGTAAAAATACTACAGACAGCACCATAGCGTAAAAATACTACAGACAGCTCCGCTCAGCTTGTCTAATGTCACATGTGAGATGCCTATTGAGTGCAGAGGTGTATTTTTCTCTATATTGTGGCACTGATATGGCAGCATGTATTACTGCATTCGGGTAATGTGTGAGGGCAAGGCGCTCTAAAGCAATTATGGAGGAAGTGTGACAAATTGACTTCTGCTCCGCACAAGTTCAAGGATGAGTATGTGTACAATGGCCCAGTCAGTCTTCACATTTCTACAAGCCAAAACACAACACAATCATAAAGGTAAAACAGGGACAGTTAAGAGAGTTACCTCCTTCACCTTTTGTTGTAATGTGGGCTGAGGAAAGGCTATGTTCTTAAGAGAGGTATTCAGGTGAACCAGTAGTGACCCAAATCCAATCCAGATTCTATTGACATAAACATTTTAATTAAACACAGCATCTGCATGTAGAACAAATAGAGAATACTGTAAAATAGAAAGTACTTACCAGAAAAAGGATATCTTGGTGAAAACAGGAGTGATCATGACCTAAACAGTCTGTAGGGCCCAACTGGACCAAAGGGGGCAGTCCAGAGTCAACAGTACCTGGATTTAATTCTTGGTGGGCTGACGCAGTCAGACCAGGGATCAAACATAGATGTGAGCTGATTAGGCTCAGTTCAGGCATGTAGAATTGTGGAGACCCCAGCAGCAAGCGGGTGTCGAGTAGGGGTGAATGTGGGTCGTCCGTGCAATAGAAGGGTGGCTCTCAACCAGGATAGGATGGTCCCATTCAGTGTCTTTTCTCCCAGTTCAGGAGATTTAGGTGCAGAATGGTAGGTCCTGATCCACATCAGATGTTACTAGCAATGCGCCCTGTGAGTGTTAGGGGAAAGATATTCCTTCTCTGTTGGATGATTCATTCTTCTCCGTAGGCATAGGGCTTTGGAGAGTGCAACTCTCTTAAACTGGTCTGTAAGCAACACAGAGCTCACTCAAACACTACCAGAAGCCACCTTTACATCTGCCTAAGGCTGCTTGCAGTGGTCAGGAGAACCAAAAGAAGCATCCAGGATCATTCTAAGGACTGCCCCTGTAACCTCTGATCTCAAAATGTTTGGAAGGACTTTCCCGCTCCAAAAGGGCCTTCAACTCCACTGGAAGCAAAGCTGAGCTCACCCCAACACCACCAGAAGCGCTCTTTCCATCTGCCTGAGCATGCCTGCAGAGTTCAGGAGGCCCAAAGGAAGCATCCAGAATCTATCTAGGAACTGATCCCCAAACCACCATCTTTAGAAGGTTATGCCCCCTCCAAAAGGGGTTTCAGCTGGGCTGTGCGTAACACGGAGTTCAGCCATACAATACCAAATCCCTCTGTCCATTGGCCTGAGGCTGCCTTGGGAGGTCAGGGAACCAAAGGAATCATACAGGGTCGATCTAGAGACTGCCCCTGTGACCTCTGACAAAGTTGTCTCTGGGTTACATTGGGTATATAAGCACTGTCCTTTCGGTGTCCATTTGCCCAGGTGTTCACAGCAAAGTAAAGACAGAGCTACAGGTTGCTACTATATCCTTCTCTATTTCATTCTATTTTCCCTGTTAGCCCCAGTTTTCCACTAACTCCAAAACTACACTAAAACAACTATTTACATACATCTGCACCTGTGAGTACATTTAGCTTCCTATTTACTGTACTGTCTCTCCACAATGTGCTACTCACCTCTAATGCATTCAGTCCTGCTCCTCCTGCTGTGTCTCCTACTCACCTCTCCCGGTGCTTTCTCCAGTCATGCTACAGTTTCCTCCTTTCCTATCCCTATCATAAAACTCCCACTACTCTATCTCTCTTCCACCTCCTTCCAACAAACAAAGCTGACAAGCTTACCAGACCTCCTCTAACACCTATCAACCTTGCCTCTCTTCCTCTGGGACTCACCGTCTATACTCTTCCTTACCTCATTAACGGAACATTGCACTCTTGAATGCTCTGGCTGCATGCAACAAAACCTCCTTTATCACTGACTACTTTCACTCCAGCTCTCCTCCCCTAGACCTTCTTGCTATCACTGAAACCTGGATTTCTCTATTTGACAGTCACACTCTGGCAGGTCTACACAACTCTAAACTAACCTTCATTCACTCTCCTCGACTGACTTGCAGAGGGGGAGGCATCGGATACCTACTCTCAACCTGCGTCAATGCCTCACACATCTCCAATACCACATCCTATTCTATCACTTTTGAATTCTCCATCTCTACTATTGGTCTGCCTTGCTCGGTTCACATCATCTCCATCTATCGCCCTCCTACTTCCACTGGAGAACTCTTTGATGATCATCTTTGATCTTTGTCAGCTCCTTGATTCTCCTTCCACTAAGCATCATCTCAATTTCTTAGGTCATTTTAAGCTTCCCTCTCCAACCACTTCTCTGAAATCTGAACTGCAGTCTTTTCTTAGTGACCACACTCTCCACTCTATCCATAACCTATCTACCCACCTTTCTCTCAGCCACTAATACTACTGTCACACCATCCATATCTGATCACTCCATTTTTTCCAGCACCATCTACTCTGACCTTTCTTCACCATTTGCTTCACCTAATACTAAAAGGACATTTAAACTTTCTGCCATGCCCAAGTTTCTCTCTGACCTACAGCTCTCACTCTCCTCCTTTTCACTGATGCCTCTTCCATCAACACTGCCTTCTCCAGCTTCCAATCGCTATTATATGACTCATGCTCCTCTCACTTCCCATTGCTTACTTTTACCCCTAAGTCTGAGCATCCTCAGCCATGGGTCACCCAATTTATACACTCTCTCCCCAGAGATATGATATGCTTTGTCTGCTGCGCATGAGGACATGCAACTCTACCTCTGTGCCCTGAACTCTACACTCTTGATAGAAGAAAAAAGGAATTCTACCTAACCCTAACTGACTCTCACTCCAACAATCCTCATAGGCTAGAGGGCACCCTTTGATTTTTATGTATTTATTTTTGCATTTATAGCAGTGCACAAAGCCCATATGCATCTAGGTGCATGTTACAGGAGATATGGACTTACACAATGTTATCAGGTGTTTCAGTCAAATTACATTTGCAGCACAAATCGGGTAGGGTGCAGGGAAATTGCATACAGAGTACAAGTCTGGTATGTCAAATCAGGTAGGTCTCAGGGTTTCAGGGAAATAACATACACTGCACAAGGCTGGAACGTCAAATTAGGTAGGTTGCATGCACATAACATATGTAGAACAAGACTGGCAGTCTTGAAGAGTAGCGAGTGGAGTCTAGTACTCCAGAGGTCATGGTAAATATAATTGCAAGCTGTCGGAACCACACCCAATGTGATTGGGAGCTAAATCAGTTGTGCAGGGAATTACCTGTTTAGGCATGGATATGAAAAAAATGTCATGAGCCAGTGACGGCCGCAGCGACTGATCTGCTGTGGGTATCTGCATCCATCAGAGACTGGTTAGACAGGAAAGAAGAGTTATGCTGTAAAAGGCTGTGTTACCTGCGAAGAGTTGGGCTACGCTGCTGGGTAGTATCTGGGAGGGCCCATCCAAAGCCCAGACAGGCCAAGAAAGGCACAGAAGTGAGCCTTAGTAAAGAGTCTTTGTGAAAGGTCAGCTCTGGCTTCCAGCTCCGGTACTGTGGTGTCCTTTACTGGTTTCAACAGCCAAATGGGCGGCTTTGCAATGGTAGGCGGCTGCAGGGCTGCTAGGCCCGGGTTGAATCCGGATTATTTGCAGTCTCCCATTTTGTTTACAAAAATGAGTCACTCTTCACTCCTCCAAGTCTATGACTATACATTCCACTTTCAAAGCGAATGAGCTAGCTGCATACTTTGTTGCAATCATTTCCAAAATTAGAGACTCTCTCCTGACCTCCATCACACTCCTTCATCCTACATTGTACACTATGCCTACTCTACCCTTATTTGCTACCTCTGCCTCCCACTTTAGTCACACTAATACTGACAAAGTGCTATCTCTACTGCTGAAGGCTAACCCATCTCTTGCCCCATCAAACCCTCTTGCTCCTCAGCTGGTCAAGCCTATTTCCCCTTTAGTGGCATCTCACCTAGCTGATCTCTTCATCCTGTTCTTCAACTCTGCTTGCTAGCCCTCTGTTTTCAAAACAGCGATGCTCATCCCTCTGCTCAAAAAGCAAGGAGCTGACCGAACCTGTTGACTAAACTTTGCCCTGTGTCTCTCCTTCTGAACTACTCTAAAGTGCACAAATGGGTTGTGTTCATCCATCTTAACCATTTTTTAGACATCTCCAACCTTCGAAACCCCTACAAGCAGGTTTCCGCTCCTGTCACTTCATGGAAAATGCTCTCATAAATATGTCCAAGCACTCCAACCTATCCTCTATCCTAATTCTCCTTGACCCGTCTGCTGCTCTTGACACTGTCGATCACTCTGATCTACTTAATAATCTCTTTCTTCTTAGGATTGATGATCAAGCCCTTGTCTGGATTGAATGCTTCCTTGAACCTGGCAAATTCTCTGTCTTCTGAAGCAACAACACGTTTCAACTCAATCCTCTAACTGTTGATGTTTCACAAGGCTGTCTTGGTCCTCTCCTCTTTACACTCTACGCCTCTGCTTTTCTGTAACTAATCTCCTCCTTTGGGTTCTCGTTGCAACTCTTTGTGGTTGACACCAAATGTATCTTCTCTTTTCCTGTACTCTCCTCTGATCTCTCTATCAAAATTTCAAACGGTCTCTCTGCCATTCAATTTTGGATGGCTTCACACTCTCTGATGTTAAACTCTACCAAAACAGAGGTGTTCTTCTTCTCTGCCAAAAGCTCTCTCTCAGCTCTTACTCTGTCTATCCAGGTCCCACCTGGCACGCTCCCCTACTCTTCTTCAGGTAGAAGCTTTGGCATCATCTATGACTCTTTTACACATTCTCTATATCTCCAAAACTGGAACAGCAGCTCGCCTCAACCTCCTAAATATTCAGAAAATCAGCAGCTCCTTCCTTTCAACACCCGCAAGCATCTTTTTAACCATTCTTGTCTTCTCTAAACTGGACTACTATGCCAGCATCCTCTTTGGTCTCCCAAACTATGCTTTTTGTCCTCTCAACAAGATCATTACCTTCACTACCGGGACTTTCTTTGAACTCCCTCACTTCACACCTACTTCCTCATACTGTCCCCATTCTGGATGGCTGATGATGCAAAACAGGGCCAGATTAAAATGTCTTCTCCTGGTTCACAAATCTATCCATGCTAACGCACCACTGTATCTATCCTTCTCCATCAAACTCTACAAGCCTTCTTGTAATCTCCACACTGCCTCCTCGACTACCTTTGTGGACCCTCACCCTCCCTGTACTTCCTCTCAAATCCGCTCCTTCTCTCTTCTTGCTCCACTTGCATGGAATTCTCTTCCTTAGACATCCCAGGAACAGTCCTCATTGATTTGTTCAAAGCCAAACTAAAGGCCTACCTCCTCCCCACCAAGTAACCCTCTTAACCTACCACTCATCTGCCTATTAGCTAACATTCTTCCCTCACCTCTAACCTGCCTCTGTCCCTCACTTCCTCTGCCTCCAGAACTTCACCCATCATGGTCACATCCTGAGCACAGCTGGATGTACCTGATACCTGCACCTGCACTTAAAAATGATCAATGTGAATTGTCCTTAATGTATGTATGTCTACCTATGTATTGCCCCTAGTGACTGTTCCATTTACTCCCCTCCACAAACTTGTCATAATGTCCCTCAAACTCACACCATTGTAAGAAGCTCACCGCTTCCTGTCAAATCTGATTTCTTATCTATTGTATGTTCCTTTGTGATCCAAAGAACTTTGTTTCTCCTGTATATAAATACAATACAATACATAAAATAACTCTCAAACAGTGTCCAGTGAGATCTTCAGAACAAATCTACAGCCTTAAAGGATCTGCTGAAAGCGTGGAAGATGCCTTCTTTTAAGGTCAAAAGCCTGTCTTAGTGGTCCAATCCCTGCTTTTGATTTTGATGTCACACCCAAAGTGCTTTGCTCTATAGGAAGTGAGAAAAACCAGCAATAGAGAGAGAGAGAGAGAGAGAGAGAGAGAGAGAGAGAGAGAGAGAGAGAGAGAGAAAATAAAGATGGTGAAAGCTTCCTTCTCTTGACCAAAGCACTCCTGCCTATCATAATCCCTTCCCCTTCTCAACTCACTGAGAACAAAAGGCCCTTAGAGATTCATCACCCTGAAGTGAGGCTATGCTTTTGGAATGGGTGTGCTCCCTTGATTCCCAGTCCCAAGATAGCTGCCTGCTGTGCGGCTGTCTCAGGCATATGATGTTACCTCCCCTCACAAAGAGATTAAAGAGGAGGCTGGCCATAATACTCATCATCTTCCACAGTGGAGCTGACTCACAGGGGCCGGCACATGTGCAATATCAATTGTAATGTGGTGGTTGTGATCATATGTAGTACCATGCACTATGCCTAAATGTAGGCAAAGCTTTTATTTAGAGTTTACTCTGCCACCGGTATGGGCGACTCATGATCATCATAGTTTTGGGTACGGGGGGCATATCTTAAATGCCGCCTCTGGGTCTTGGGCACCTGGGTGTCTCTGCTGCTTACAAGTGGGCATCCCATGACCTTTGGACTTGCTCTACACCACGAGTAGGGCAGGTGCCGTGGATGAGGCTATTTGTGCGGCAGGGCTTGAGTGCATTATGCTTTTGGCATGGAGCCAACAATAAAGGGGAATCTGGTTGGCAGATTACCCCTTTTTGAGATGGAATTACCGTTATCATTCTATGTGTTAATACAAATAAAAAGAGCCAGGGCTTTGCACCCTTGCCAGATGGCAATTCCTCAAAGGAAGAGCCACACACAACCAACATTTTATTCCCAGCATTGTAGCAAGCTGGGAAGGAAGAGCCACTCCCACATTTTATTCCCAGCATTGTAGCAAGCTGGGAAGGAAGAGCCATTCACATCCAATACAGGTTTGTTTCTCATGGGCCGTGCAGAATAAATAGGTATTCTATGAAAACATCTGGCAAGTGGTGGATTCTTGTTTTCTAACCAGCAACATTTTACATTTGAGGATATGTAAGCCGACATTTATAGGAATAAAAAAAACTACATGTCACACTATGCAATTGTTTTATTATTCAAAAGAAAGGTCTGGGATAAATTGCTGGAAAGATTTGCAATACAGAAAGACTTATTGGAATGTAATCCCCTCTCTGTAGATCTTGCAGACTGTCACATGTCAAGTGTGAGATACTTATCCAGCCCAAGCCAGCAAGCCTATATTACCCAGAAAAACTATCTAACTTTCGTCCTGAATTTATAATCCAAATATCACATGTCAGTATTCTACAAGAAAAGAAGCTGACGTGATCTAATAGGACATGGCAACACAGGAGCAATGTTTGTGAATATTGTTGAGACACTAGAGTAAATGACAGAGCATTGTTAGATTACAAGCATAGGCAGTAGTTTATTAATAGTAATAGCATCACTGGCCTTGAAATCCATCTTGCTCTGTAGTCACTTTGCATGAAAACTGTTTTTGCCTGGATAAAGCACCCATGTGCCGGTCCGATAGCACAGTGAGTAGAGCGCTCCCTTTGACATCTGTGCAGAGCCTGCCGACGCAGGTTCAAATCCTGCTGGGCCAAACTCAGCCTTTCATCCTTCCGAGGTCAATAAATGAGCACCACACACTGTGGGTAGTAATAAGCAGCGCTCAGATACCTGAGGGTTTGTAGTGCTATATAAATGCTAAATTATTATTATTACTATTCACATTGCTTTTGGGAAATTTCATTTTGATTACACCCCCAAGGTTAGGTCTACGAGAAGGCACTTCAAACAAAATAGGTCTTTTCATTCATAAAGTCCAAGAATGTGGTTGTGTCCCTTTGGACCTACATTAAACATGCAGTCATCTTTCATAAACTTTACCAGACCTTAGTTGGTGTTTCTGCCAACCATGATCCTCTGTGTTTGTAAACAGAGTATAATATCTCTTTCTTTGTGACCCTTGAAATATGTGCGCAAGTCTGCTTTTGGAATTGATACAGTGGTCTCAATTCTAAAAAAGAGCAAATGAAAGGAGCACAAAGAATGTGCTCTTTTCATTTGCACTATTTTCAGAAATGCTCGGGTCATCTTATGATATGATAAGTAATTTATAACACATCTGTACAGGGAGGGAACACAGAGGGAGGACAAGACAAACGATCTTACCAGGCCTTGTGCCGTTCAGATCATGTAAGTGCGAGAACGAGAAGTGCAAGGATGAAAGGGAGAGGCGTTTTCCATCCCCCTTGCACACACTAGTGTTCACAGCAGGCTCCCAATAGTAATGTGTTAGAGGCTCCAAGCAGCCATGTAGTTGTTGGAAGGGCATTTTACCGAGATGAGCCATTGAAGGGCCTATCTCAATGAAATTACAAAAAAAGAAAAATAATTTCCATCCCCGGGTGGGGGACAGAAATGCTAGTGGCAATCAAGGTTTAACTCACGGCTGTAACTCTTCAAAAGAAAATAATGTCAGAGTCAGAAAGGAACCTGCCATGAGTTTACCTGCGTCTCGTTTCAACTGGTGCAGGGGGAAGACCCTTGTTTCTGGGCGTTTTAAAGCACATCCCGTTTGTGAATTCTTGATGCGCTTCAAAATGTCCAGAAATGACTCCTTATTTGCGCAAATGCCCTCATTCATTTGTAAATTGAGCTGCTACTTTTTGTTGGCGCGAGTCAGGAGATGCGGTAGCACATCTCCTTACTTTTGCCAAAAAAAAGTTCTAGAATATGACCACATATATTTTTGTCTTTGCTGTACCCTATGTATGACACAGTTTTATTTTGAATAGTTGCACTGTCAACTCACCATCGTTGTAAGAGATGCTGCACATTTTTCAAGCAATTATTTCTGACTCATGATTATTCCTAAAATACCAAAATAAATACATGGCAAGAGAATAAGGTACTGGTATAAAACCACACAAGCTGTGATTACCTTGACTTATGATATCAGTCGTGGTTGCCGATTTTGTCGTTTTCACTTTTGCAAATTGCAGCTCATGCACCCATGCTGTGTCTCAATGCCATTCTCAATTCAATTAGGAATCTCCATGGAGCAGCGTTTAACCCACAATTAAAACGCAATGCAGCCTGCATCTTTTATTAATAAACGTTATGTTTTACGTACACAATCTATATTTTATAGAGAAGTGCGCTTGCAATTATGGTAAACGTCTCTTACAAAGAAGCAGAATTAAAAGAACGATTTTGTACCATCTTCATTTTCACTTGACATATGACATATCTGATAACCTGGTGCACGCTGGCTGCAAACATGTGCGCCATGGGGACATCTGTTCCAACGGTGCAAGTGCTCCAGCAGAAATATATGTTCATTAATTAACGGTACCTCCAGTTGTACACACCAGCTGAATTCTGCCTCCGTTTCTGCACTTAGCTGTTCTGTCACAGTAAAGGTGTTTAACAGCACGTCCCAGAAATACACCGTTCGGCCATTGGAGGGATGGCAAACCTGCTGCCATTAAAGCAACAGGGGAGAGTTCATCAAGAAGCACCTTATGGGCCACTGCTCGAGTTCTGTAATTCATGGACAGCTGCCTCCACCATGCTTGTGATCCAGCATCAGTATTTTCATTTGAATGAACAGTACTCAATTCCCCCATACCTGCAGTCCTTTCTTTACTGTAAAAAGTAAAATGAGACATCAAAGAGATGGTTCACTCTTGCTTTGTTAATTTTTCAAATACATTTTAATAGGAGAAGAGATATTCTGAAATCAATCAATATTTTTGGGCCTTGGCAGCCAATGCTGGTTGGTTCTGTTCTTAGCCCATGGCATGCTGAGGCAAGTGGTTGACGTAGATGAGTTGAGGTTTTCTGGATTGTAATTTGTAGTGTCTTGTGAGAAATGATTGTGAAGCTTGTCGGCAAATGGTTTCACCCACCATACTTAAGAAAGGCAGAGGGGCGGGGGGCAGGGGGTCCTGCTGCTCCTAAATTGTCCAGCTAGTCACATTTTGACTGATCTGCCAGTGTTGGATCTTTGCTAATGTAAACATTATTCTGTCTCTTTGTGGTAAGACATTGGGCCTCATTACGAGGTTGGAGGTAAGGAGTTCACGGCGCCAGTAAAGGTGCCGGTGCCGTTAACCCCTTACCTCCGCATTACGAGGTCCTTTAGCGGGTCCCGCTAAGGGTGGCTGGTTTTACCAGGCGCCCTTAGCGGGAGCCGCTAAAGGTCCAGCATGCTAATAAAGGTCCCGTTGTTAACGGGCCCGTTATTAGCATGCTCCCCATTCCCATTAAGCTCTATGGGGGCTCGAATGGGAATGGGGATGGGTTCCCTGAATGGGGAAATACCGGGTCCTCCAAGGTTGGAATGGCCCGGTATTTCCCCATTCAGGGAACCCGCACCCGGTATGCGGTAAGGGTGTAGCCATGGTGCTGATAGCACCATGGCTACCTCCAACCTCGTAATGAGGCCCCTTGACTGTTTCATTGAATTCTGTATATGGATCAGATTTGGGCCAATTCAACAGGAGTCATGTCATGCCAGAGGACAGGAAATCACATAGGAACATGAGAACATGTTTTCTGTTGATCCTTTTGAGTCCCTAGGTTTTCCATTAATTTTTGGAATCCCGTGGTCGCAGACACATTAAACCATTAAACTTCGATTTCCCCATACCTGTTTGACGCTGCAGTTCCTTCTTTACTTACCTTTTAACCCTGCCTGCAGCATGTTTGATGCTCTTGGTCCCAGAGTTCTCCCTGCAAGCAGGTAGTGTGTGCAACAGAAACCACATACAAGTGGATTAACTCTTTAACAGAGGATATGCAGTGTCAAAGTGGGCACTTCAAATTCTACTACTTCCACTGTCACGTGTTTTGTCCCCCAGGGGTCCTAAATATACATGTTGCCTTTCGACATATTTGTCAAATCATTACACTCGCTCCTATCAAGCAGATGTAACTTATTCCACAACTTCACAGATGCCTGAAGGTTGCCTTTCTACGGAAAATGATCCTATAGAAAACAGAGAGCTGGCAGCTCATCTATTGGACACAATACACATGTTGATGGAGAGATTTGGTTTAGCCTGAGCCAGTCTTGAATGATTGCTACCAATCTCCCTCAGCACACTTTCCCACACTGGGCTGGAAAATGCTTAATTCAACTTGATCGAAACCTACATACCCACAACTCGCAAGGCCACACTATGAAGATTAATCATCATGCTACCTCAATAGCAAGATCCACCAGCTAACCTATGCTATTGCCACCCATCCCCCACTGATCTGAGAGTAAATGTGCCACCATGGCTTCTTATGTATGTCTTTATTGTGCATTTGTTAGGCGTGTATACAGTAAGTACATTCTGTTTCAGTAAGCCAATTCTGTTTCAATTTTCAATTTCTGTTTCTGTTTTTATCATTATGATATTAGATGACTGCAGTGCCTTATTACCCAGCTCGATTTAAATTGCTTATGCATCGTATTGATCACTGCTGCTAGAATAGGTATCAAGCCCCCAGACATATTTCACCCATTCAAAGACATCAACACTGGCTCACTAGAAGACGTAGAGTCACATTTCAACCATTTACATTGAACCAACAGGCTGTATATGCCGAGCCCCCAATATCTGAGGAAAATAATGAAATATGCATTTTCCCTCCATGCCATTCTGCAGCAAGAGTATACATTGTGTAGCTGTTCCCTGTTTTAAGTGGGCAAAAGATATGGGTTCTCCATTCCATATGTGAGCTGCCAACGTGTGGAGTAATGAACTTTACTAAGTACAACTTAACCCCGAATTGCACACTGGCCCTCACATTGTTAGCACTACTCACACTAATTCCCTTCCTCACATTGTTAGCCGGCTTCCAGGACCCTTTTTATTGCTGGTCGACGCTTGATTAGCTGACAGGTTTTTAGCACCCTCGAAATATCTAAAATTAAATAAAAAATAACATTCTAGTCCCTTAGCAATTGTAAATATCTTTTCAATGCAATAGTTAATAATTTCCTCCAGTTGCATGATTATGTTTGTTCTACTATTTTAGGACATGATGGATGGAGGGTTTTTGAATTAATCGCAACCTCTGCCATTGCTCTAGCCAACTCTCAAGAACATCGCACTTCAGCCAGCCAAGCCATTACAGCAATGTGAAAGACCATATTCAGATACATAGATAATATTTTTAGCATTTGGCATGGCACTAGAAGATCTACCTCTTTTCCCTAAGTATGTTAGCAAGATTGATGAGCGCATTGCATACACTGTACACATTGGTAGAGCACCAGCTACATTATTGGCCATATTATTTGAAGTGAAAGATGAGAAATTGATTACCAACTTGTACCGCAAGGACATAGATCGCAAAATTCTACTGCATAGATTGAGCTTTCACCCACCCAAACCTCTACAGAGCCTATCATAAGAGTAACAAGAAGACATCTGGATGAGATGTTTAACAAATTCCCTCAGCATGGTAATGAAACAAAAGAATTATGCACAGCACACAACAACATAGACCAAAGAACCAGACCATATATTCTGCACACATCAAGAGAAAGAAAGAAACCAGGTTTAGTGTATGTATCTAACTATTCCACACAGTGTAAAGATACAAAAGATCATCAAGAAACATTGTAACATCTTTTCACATGACAACAGATTAAACACATTATTCACTGATCTCCTAGTATCTGCATATGCCAGGAGCAAGAATCTAAAAGAGGAGCTAGTACACACAGGCACACAAAGAACAAACCAAGTCCCCAAAAGAACAACCACTGTTCCCTGTCTACAATGTACACATTGCAATAACATAACAAAGGGCAATCGTGTATACCACCCACGATCTGGTGAGAGAATTCCCCCTAATGACTTTGCCACATGTGAGAGCTTTCATATTGTGTACTGTGTAAGATGTCCATGTGGGCTATATTATGTGGGGCAACTCAAAAATGAGCAAAGGTGCACTGGAATTAACATTGTTCAAGCATTAGAACAAGGAATTAAAAATCATCAGTGGCTCGACACTTTTGCAAACTCAATCATCACATTATACAGATGAAATTCCAGATCTTAGAGGTATTGTAATATGCAAATTGTGTTTTATTAATTTTGTTTTTATGATTCGATAGGATTCATTTATTTCCTATTTAAATGAACAAAAGTTTTGTATTTTAACCACATGTACCTGCACAAATTCAAATGGTCTGACAGTATTGCAAGGTGAGTCGAGAGGTTTTAGGAATTGTGTATCAGCAGGTAGGCTATGTTTTTTAGTTTCTATATTCCGTTGTAGGAGCGATATTTTATCGAGTAATGCTTTTTTTATATTGGTACACCAGGCAGCATCTTTAGTGCTAGTTTCTGGTGGGGTCAGGGGGTTTCCAATTCTCTGAGGATAGAAAATAAATCTGTTGTCTTATAGATTTTCGAGATTTTAGCGAATAATTCTTTAAATAGATCTCAGGGGGACTTTTTCCATTTAGCCTCAGCCTTTCTTTTTTAATTCCTTAAAGTTTCAAGATATGGAGTGAACCAACTGTTGAGGTGCACTAGAGGTTTAGCATTACACATGTTTAGTGGTGCTACATTGTCTATTGCCTGACGTAGAGTATGGTTGTAAAGCTCAACTGGGTCCATACTTATATAAGATGGATCCCTAGTGATGGGCTCAAGGAGAGGTAGAATGCTCACTGCAATGATATTGCGCCTATTTCTAGTAGGAGCGGAGGGTGTTTGCGTAAGTTACTAGGGTTGGGGTGAGGGCAGTCTTGAATAGTAAAGGGTATAATGTTATGGTCTGACCAAGCACAAGGGGTATTGGTGGTGATCTTGATGTCGCAGTTCAAATAGGCCAGCCAGTGCAATGTTCTTTGATGGTAGTGGCAATATTCAACGGACAACTAGATTCAAAACAGTGACAATACTCAGCACGCAGCTAGATTCAAAACAGTGGCAATATTTAAAGTGCAGTGGCTGCACTGAAAAAGCAGCTAGATTAATGATAGTGGCAATATTCAGTGGGCCGCTAGATGCAACACAGTGGTATTATTCAAATAGTGGCAGTACTCAGAGCGCATACCAGATTCAAAAAGAGTGGCAACAATCAAAGCACTGCTAGATTCAAAATAGGGGCTACACTCACAGCAAGATTAATGGTAGTGGTAACATTCAGGGGGCAATTGGTGCAAAACAATGATAATGCTCAACACCCAACTACCTTCAAAACAGTGGAGTGCAGCTAGATTCAAAATAAGGGCAATATTTAAAGTGCAAAAACATTCAACACAGAGGCAATGTTTAAGGCACAGCTTGAATCAAAACATTGGCAATATTCAAAGCAAAGCTAAATTGAAGGCAGTGACTGCACTCAAAAAGCAGCTAGAGTAACGGTAGTTGCAATATTCAGTGGGCCGCTAGATACAAAACAGTAGCATTACTCAGCATTCAACTAGATTCAAAACAATGGCACTATTCAAAGCACAACTATATTAACACTGTGGCATTAGTCAAGCCCAACTATATTCCAACAGTTGCAGTACTCACAGCACAATGGGACTCAAGACTCAGGCAATAATCAAAGCACAGCTAGATTCAAGGCAGTGGCTACACTCAAAAGGCAGCTAGATCAACAGTAGTGACATTATTCAGGGGGCAGCTACATGCAAAAAATGGCAATACTCTGTGAAAACTAGATTCTAAAAAGTGTCAATATTAAAAGCACTGCTGGATTCAAGACAGTGGCTTCACTAAAAAGGAATCTACATTAACTGTACTGTCAATATTCAGTGGGCATATAGATACAAACCAGTTGCAATGCTCAGAGCACAACAAGAGTCAAAACAGTGGCAATATTCAAAGCACAGCTAAATTCAAGGCAGTGGCTACATTCAAAAGGCAGCTATAAAATGGTAGTGGCAATAGTGCGTTGGCAGCCAGATTCAAAACAGTGGCAATACTCAGTTTGCAACAAGATTCAAAACAATGGCAATATTCAAAGTGCTGCTAGATTCAAAATAGTGGCAATATTTAAAGCACATCTAGATTTAAGGCAGTGGTTACATTTAAAATGCTGCTAGATTAACTGTGGTGGCAACATTCAGGGAGAAGCTAGATCCAAGGCAATGGCAGTACTCAGCACACAACTAGATTCAAAACAGTGGCAATATTCAAAGAGCTGCTAGATTTAAAATAGTGGCAATATTTGAAGCACAACTGAATTCAAAACAGTCCATTTTAAGGCACATCTGGCAATACTCAGAGTGTGACTAGGTTTAAAACAGTGGCAACGTTGAAACTGCAGATAGATGCAACAGAGTGGCAATATTCAAACACAACGAGGTTTAAAGCAGTGCAATTCAAAGTGCAGCGGGATTCAAGGCAATGACTACACTCTAAACTCTGCTATATTAGAGCTGGTGCCAATATTGAAACCACAACTAGATTCAAAACATTGGTAATATTTCAGAAATACAGCACTGGCTTTGCACCCAAATCGTTGTACCTTACCTGGTTGTTGCAGCAGACAAAAGTTAGGGTATTGGCTTGGGCTCCCAGGGTGAACAGGCAAACAGGGGATGGATGTTCCTCAGGGTTGTGCCCTTCGCATAGGCCCTTAAATGGCTGCCCAGGCAACGCTGCCTTTGGACTCTAAGTTAAAAATGCTTCCTGGAAGTAGTGACTAATCAGGGAGGGGATGGGTGTGGGAGGGGAGGGGAGTGAAAAAGTGGGAACGAGATTGAGAGGAAGGCCTGGGAGAGTGCAGGTATCGCGGTGGTGAGGGTAAAACATTTCTGGGCTGAAGAGCAGCTCCAAGGTGTCACAGTTGATTAAAGCAAGAACAGAACATTTTGACACAGCACAACATCTGGATCTGAGAGAAGCATACTGGATCAATAGGTTGCAAGCAGTGATCCCAGGTGGTATGAATGAGGAATGCACCCTGAATTGCTTTCTATGAACCATTTTTCATTAGCGGTTGGATATGCCACATGCCGCATGTGTCTTATTTATAAATGTTGTTCAACAATCCATCATGATTTAGTGTCGGTCACAAATAATAGTTGATCAATTTAGGCAGGTCTTTCTCCATTTATCATCAGTGAATTTGTTGATATGTTCCATTCACTATCGGTGACTATAAGTCTATCATAATTGATTGTCAGTCACAATTAATTTTCTATTATTTTTTAGAACACTTCCTTCTATTCATAGTCAGTTACAATGTATTTGGTTTCAGCAGGTGTTAAATGTCACCCAGCAAAGCATTCGCTTAGGTTACAGTTACAAAGAATAGGTACTCATCAGGTATATATTCTTAAGCAGTCTGACTACTTTCAAATGTTTAAAAAGAATAATCACACACAATCACGGTCTATAGAGAAAACGATTTTTCAAAATATATTTTATATGTATAATCGTTACATCAATCACATATAGCAGTAAAAAAGTTTTTTCTGTATCTCAATGGGTCTTTCCCGACATCAGAGAATAAACCACCTATTCACTTACAACAGTTAAAAATCAGTCCCAAGTGTTTAAATAGGAGCTGCAAAACAAGGCATTTTACATTAGATAATGCCAGGAAACTTAGAGTATTCTAGAGCTATATCTGCACAACAGTGTGTAAAAATGTAATGACCACTGTAGTGCCAGCAACTAGAAAAGTCTAACAACTTGTACCGATAACATACAATACATACATTTTAAAGGCACCTTAGCTTGAGGGTCCTTTTACAACATCTAAAACATGTGCAGACAAGGATCTATATGAAGCCAAGTTTTTAACACAGTCTATGTAAAAAAATACTGTACACAGATCTAAAAAACATGAGACCAGCTCATGCTATATCAAGGTCGACCGGTTTCATAACCATAACTTGCTCTGGTCATCTTCATCAGGACTTTCTTTTTATAGGGTCTTAACTCCCTGTCTGGGATAGCTGTCTTGCTCCCATACGTTTGTTTTCTTGTTCCTATAAGACAAGTGACAGAGGAAACAGAAAAAAAGAAGGGGGGTCACAAATGTGCCCTTTCCTATCTAATACGTTTGTTTCCTGCTATACCTCAATTATTTGCAATAGGTGTATCTAATGATATCACAAGGCTCTACTACTGTTTTGAACAAATTATTTATGTCCAAATATACGCCTGTAGTCACAAAAAACACAAAGGGAAGGGGAAGTGGGGTGGGAAAGGTGAGTTCGGGCGGGGTTATACCTTTATGTATTTTAGGAGTGGCGTAAAACGCTGGTATCCGAGGATGAGATGGTGTCAAAAAAGCTGCTTCTTTTGTGCTTATCTATCCCTCTGCCTCTGCTTCTTCAATGATGGTGTTAATTTGGTTTTGCAATTGATTAGTAGGATTGCCTGGGAGAATACGGTAGCTGGTAGGATCTTGTAATAACACTTGAACCATGTTGTCATAATCTGATTTGTCCATCACAACAGTTGCTCTCTTCTTATCTGCCGGCTTTATAACAATGGTTTCATTGTCAGCGAGGGTTTTTAATGCTGCTAATTGTTGTTTTGTGCAGTTCGAATGTGTGAATGGAATATTTTCTTCAATTTTACTAATCCTCTTCAGCAAAGCTTGTTCAAAGGTCGTGGACTCAACTGTATTTGTGCCGTATGGTGGATAAAATTAAGACGGTGGCTTCAAACCGATGGCGTCTTGTACACCTGGTGTGCTCTTGTCAAAAAATTGTTTCAATCTGATCTTCCTCATGAGTTGGCTGACCTCTATTCTCGTTTGGAATGGGTCGTAGTAAGCAGTAGGTACAAACGAACAGCCTTTTTGTAGAACCTCATCTTCTGGTTTGTTTAGTGTGTATGTGGATAGATTGACCACTAATGAAACATTGGTTGTTGCAGGCCTCTTTCTTTGCTGCGAGTGACTACCGGAGATTGGCCTTGCCACCGCTGATTGCCCCTTGTTGCCCCCTCGTTGTCCTAAAAAAAACGAAGTTTCTAACTGATTCTCGTTTTTGTCGATGTGTGCTTGCTTTTTCTTAGGTCTAAAAAAGTCAGTGCCAAAGTTGACAGCGCGGCATTTATTATTTACAGCGCCCATTAATACATCTGACAGTCGGTAAGTTCACCCGGCTAGTACATAGGATAACTATGTTATACTGTTGTCCTTGACATAAGTGCCCTGTGATTTGTCGGGCACAAGTAGATTGATTTTTCCCTCGGTTTTCCTTTTTTGTTTTTCTGACGTATATAGAGCAATAGGAGCTATTTGCCCTTTTAAGCTTTTCATAAAAGCTTTCAGACATTGGAAACAGCGATCCAACCAATATAGTGCGGTAAGCCAACCACGCACAAGGCATTTCCTAATGGGCTATAAGGTTTCCCAGGCAGCACACAATTGCTGATGGGGTAGCTAAGTAGTGGAGCACCCTTGTGCACAAACTCACTTTTCCCACCCCACTTCCCCTTCCCTTAGTGTTTTTTGTGACTACAGGCGTATACTTGGACATAAATAATTTGTTCAAAACAGTAGTAGAGCCTTGTGATATCATTAGATACACCTAATGCAAATAATATTGGTATAGCAGGAAACAAAAGTATTAGATAGGAAAGGGCACATTTGTGACACCCCTTCTTTTTTTCTGTTTCCTCTGTCACTTGTCTTATAGGAATAAGAAAACACACGTATGGGAGCAAGACAGCTATCCCAGACAGGGAGTTAAGACCCTATAAAAAGAAAGCTCGATGAAGATGACCAGAGCAAGTTATGGTTATGAAACCGGTCGACCTTGATATAGCATGAACTGGTCTCATGTTTTTTAGGTCTGTGTACAGTTTTTTTTTTTTATATAGACTGTGTTAAAAACTTGGCTTCATGTAGATCCTTGTCTGTACATGTTTTAGATGTTGTAAAAGGACCCTCAAGCTAAGGTGCCTTTAAAATGTATGTATTGTGTGTTATCGGTACAAGTTGTTAGACTTTTCTATTTGCTGGCACTACAGTGGTCATTAAATTTTTATACACTGTTGTGCAGATATAGCTCTAGAATACTCTAAGTTTCCTGGCATTATCTAATGTAAAATGCCTTGTTTTGCAGCTCCTATTTAAACACTTGGGACTGATTTTTAACTGTTGTAAGTGAATAAGTGGTTTATTCTCTGATGTCGGGAAAGACCCATTGAGATACAGAAAAAAAACTTTTTTACTGCTCTATGTGATTGATGTAACGATTATACATTTAAAATATGTTTTGAAAAATCGTTTTCTCTATAGACCGTGATTGTGTGTGATTATGAATCTTTATTTCTCGGTAGGAATGTAAATTAGACCTTGTTACAGGTCTAACTAGTAATACCCTTAGTGTTGCAGTATTTTAAATGTTTGTCAGGTTTTGATAATGTTACAATAACAGTAATGAAAAGAAAAAAAGATAAAGAAATTGAACACCGTGTGGCACCCAAGCACAATGACATCACCATGCACATAGTTTTTTATTGGGTCTTTGACACTGCGAAGCAGCGCAGAGAAGGAACAGCGGACACCGTGAGCCCTAGTCTGCACCATTAAAGGGGCTCTGTGCATACAGCGACACTTTTTTGACAGGAACCACACCAGTATCCTTCTTTTCTCTGTCCCGCCTATAACTACTATATTAACATCATTGAAGGGTGTATCTAAGCCGGACTAACCAAGTGGAACATTATAATTCCTTATACTCTGACATGAGTTTGAAGAACTGGAGTCTAGTTCAAGTAATTGTCTAATGATTAGATGCTTGACCTACCACTAATGAACAGTCAGGTTTCCAGTGGTGGCTACACACATTGGGAGTAACAAATTCATCTCCTTCTACTATCATTAAGAATTATTTGATCTCAGAGAATGTTTTACAGAAGGCTAACCTAGCGTTGAGAACATTTGTCCCCTGAAGAAGTTCTAACAAGAGTGTGAATACACAAGGAAGAACGAAGCATGTCAGGCATATTCTTAATGCATTTGTAGAGCAGATGTATCAATTACACATTGCATGTTTCTGTGAGCTACACAATAGTAGTTTTGGTATTTTAAAAACCTCAAAAGGTTACAATACAATTAAGATGTTTCTGAAAACCTATATTTTGTATGTTGGGTAGCAGTCAGTTTTGAGCTTAGGCTCTCCTTTTTATCCTTTTTAACTATGATATTTTGAGTACTGTATGTATTTGTGAGACAATATGCATATGTCAATTTCATTGGTTGCATACGTCACTTTGCGACGATTCTTTGTACATTTATAAAAATCACATATTTTTATATATATGGTTTTAATGTTAATTGAGTGTTAATAAAAATATTTTTCATGAATTGTTGTCTTGGTAGAATCATTTCAATGTAGTTAAATTGAGATAACATGACACAAGGGATATACATATATATATATATATATTCAGTGAAAAAACTTTGTTAAAAGGGACGTTACGGTTAAGTTGCACTACTAAAAACCTATCAAATTCAGTAAATAAACTTTGTTAAAGGGATGTAATGGTTCAAAGTAAAACCGAAAACCCCTGAAATTCGGCAGTTATGGTAAGATAAGCAACCATAACTCGCGCCACCGTGCACTGCTAACACTAACACCCAGGACATCAAAGATGACATCAAAAATGTCATTGATGACATCACTGATGACATCACATGTGCATTTACTTTTCATGAAAACTCTGTAGGAGGGATTTTTATAATGTTGACCAAAAAGTGTCAAGGATCATTTGAATAAATATCATGAGCTAATTAGTGCATTAAGCAATGCATTGATATAAATAGCATTCTATTATGAAGTTCTATCCAGTATACTAAGCAACTCATGCAGAAACTTAGGCAGTGTGTGCAGTATACATGATGAAGATGCAATATTCATAATCTAACATGTAATAAGTAGCTAATAAAATCCACTTTATACATAATTACACTTAATACAGACAAAACACAAGGAGACAACAACACATACAGATATGAGTATATACAGGGACAGAGAAGTAAGCAAAAAAGCAGAAGTAGTAGCAGAAAAAGTTCATAACCTAACTGATTATCTTTATGCAGAGAAATGATTGCTCTGTTTCAAATGTGCTACTTACTGAATGTATGTGTATCAAATGATGTCCGTGAACCCTAAGGAAAGGAGTGTGAGTACAATGTATACAAATATGAGCATATACAGGGAAGGTATTGTAATTAAAATAAAACTATGAGAAAGTGCTGATAACTCTAATGATTATCTTCATGCACAGAAAGGATTGCTCTCTTTCAAGCCTGTGTCTTCAGCTATGTATATGTTTCATATGATGTGACTTAAACCCTAAGTCTACAAATATAGTACCTTTTCAATTTTTACTTCCTGACTGTTACTGAAGAAAACTATGTGGCTTAGATATGTCAGTAAATGAAAAAAAGGGAGAGCCAGCCATGTGATGTCATCAGTGATGTCATTAATGACATTTGGGATGTCATCTTTGATGTCCTGGGTGTTAGTGTTAGCTGTGCACGGTGGCGCGAGTTATGGTTGCTTATCTTACCATAACTGCCGAATTTCAGGGGTTTTTCGATTTTACTTTGAACCATAACGTCCCTTTAACAAAGGTTTTTTACTGAATTTGATAGGTTTTTAGTAGCGCAACTTAACAATAATAACTTTGACTTTATGTACATGTAATATGGAACATACTGAACCCTTTCTACTGAATTTGACGGTCCGCGGACATGTTCGGACAACAGTACCAGCACCTAAAACCTCTGGAGGGGGTATGTGTAATTGTTGTATCATAACATAGGAACATTTAACAAATTCACAAAGCAGCACACATACAAAGTATATGTAGTAATACTTAAGAAATGCAACCCATGTATGTAACACACTAACCATTCATTTAAATACAATACATTCTAAAATGAAATATACCATACCAAAAGAAGATAAAGTGGCTTCCAACATAATTACCTCACAGACACTCCACAACTAACAGCAAGACCAGACGTATAGACTACTGATTACATATCTTACCAGAAATAGTAAGTGCACTTCATTTTACTCATATATTTATAAACTTTCTATATTAGAAAAAAAAACATATTACTTTTTTGTTTTCTCACAGAAATGTGTAGTACTCTGGACTGGCTAGAGGAGCATTTCCCACAAGACGAAATGTTAGAAGATAGTCCACCTAATGGTACACACTTTACTATATAAACCAATTAATAAATATTATTTTGTATACATTCACCATATATTTTTTTTTTTTTTACAGACCCTACAAACATTGCAACTTCCAAAGAAAAAGAAGCGGTGGATAACACTCTTGAACACATTACCCACTAAATTGACCAACTTATGGCAAATTTTACGGATTTAAAGAACTTTGTGGAAGATCACCTAAAACCACCAACAACATACCATTGTCGCACCTGTACTTGTCCCCCCTCACCATATCCCATTCATTTAACCCCAAACTCTCTCCATGGACCACAACGTTTTGATGAGATTTCTATCCCTTCTTCACCTGATCCCACTTATATTGAAAACCCTAATTCTCCTGTTTTTGTTTCCCTTTCTGCCCCACCTTCTCAGTCATAAATTGTTTATGTATGTTAAATAAAGTTACTTTTTTATATTGTGTTGTAATTACTTTCAGTTCTTTGTGGTAAAACCAATTTAGGTGTCCACGGACAGCGCGGTTGTTCGGAAATGTTCGTAAATAAACGAAAATGTAAGTGTCCTGAGGACACTATGCCTGTTCGTAGTGTTCGCTAGCAAGTTGAAACTGTTCTAAGAACTGTTCCATCTGTCTTGCGGACGGCGCGCATGTCCGTGCACCGTGCACAAGCACCCCTATAAAAGACCACGCCCTAGAGCTCATTTTCATTGTGTTTCTGGCTATTCTACAGAGCACAGAGATTTTTGCTGCAACCTGCAGATTTCCATTTTCAACCTGATGGCTTCTGTGGCTCCACTGTTGCCACCAGGTGCTGTATCTGCCTCAGCAACACCTACACGCCCTCCACCACCACCACCTTCCCAAGGGCCTGAAGAGGGGAACAGGAGTGAGGATACAGAGGAGGAAGAAGAGGATGACGAGAATGAGGTAGAGGAAAACCCTACTACCCGCCCTCGGCGTGATTCTTGGGTGTGGCGGTTGTTTATCGTTCATGGGAATGGTCCTAAGGCTCGTGCGAACCGTGTCACCTGCAATGAGTGCAAAATGGTACTCAGTCGCGGGAGGCATGGTTCGTATAGCTTTGGGACTACGACCATGAAGCGACACCTGAACTCAATCCACACTGGGGCCATTCGCAAGGTTGTACCTTGCGAAGAGCGTAGTAGGTTGATTGCCTCTACTTCATCCTCCGTTTCTGATCCTGTCACCACAAGGAACACCTCTCTGGGACAGCGTCTTCCTCAAGCTGCCTCACAGGCCATACAGAATTCTGATGACCCTTACCTTTCGAGGGTCACAGTTGTATGTATGTACTGTGACACAGTACTCTGCAGGGGTGGAGCGACTTTGCAGTGCTTTTGAGATTATCGTCTCAGAGCACAAGAAGACCTGCTCACTACCCAAATAAAACCCACTCTACATCTTCCTCTCTCAGCTCGCCCTTTCTTATCCCTGTGGTTGGTGTCCCCCCCTTTACCCTCAAATCCCCTCCTCTCCTAGTGTGTCGCGTGTAAAAAACCAAAAAGAATACAAAATAACAAAAATCAAAAAAAAATAAGGTTCTTTTCAGAGCCGCCTTTCACAGTTAAAAAACAGAAGTAAAGATAAATAACGCAGGGCCCTTTCTATTTCTTGAAAGTCCGCGGACAGTCCGCAAACATAACAAAAATGGGGATGCTATCCTATTGTAACCATTGCATTTTTCTCTGGGAGGAAGTGGTGGCTCTGAAAAGAGCCTTTGGGAGGTGTTTGTATGTCAAAAATTATAAATACTTAACACCTACTTCGAAATGCATGCTGCATTTCTAAAAAAGGTCGCAATGCATTTTGTACATTTCTCAGAAAAATCTGATTGCCAGCATAGGTAAGATGGACACCATCTCTGCGAAAAATGTATGTACTACGAAACATAATATTTTCATTCTGAAAAGAGGACATGCCAAAATCTCTTAGGAAGGCACAAACAGCCTTATTGACATTACGCCTTACTTTCTCCATTTGTGGACCACATGAGAAAGCACGAAGCCACATTTGTCTCTGTGCAATCCGTGAAAAAATTACTTTGGAGTTTGGAAACATGTCCATGATCTTCTGAAGTCCTTCTTTCATTGCAAATTGCAAAGAAATTCCAGACACATGTCCTAAACTGTTCCCTCCACAATGAATTACAATTATGTCTGGATGTTCCTCTATCTTCAAAGTTGCACAGAGAGGTAGCAAGTCCAGCCACTTCATTTCACAGACTCCATGCCAGTGCACTTCCACATGTGGGAATCCAAGATCTATAGATACTCCACAGTTTTCTGCATGTACCTTCAACCAATGAATCCACGAGTCTCCCAAAATCCACACAATCTGTTTTTTAAAACACTCAGCCATAGCTATCTGTTCTTCTCTCAGCAAAAAGAATATCTGAGAAAACCTCTCCTAGCACAACACACTCACTAAACTTTACTGACCAATCCCTTGCTACATTCAATCTCATTTGCATGCCTCCCCACAACAAATTCCCCGGATGTAATACGCGGTGTTCTAGAACTACCGCCATGTCCGCGAACATATCGTAACATGGACAGCCCTTCTACCATTTCCACTTCACTCTCTGTGCCATTCCCTCATTGGATGTAGCTAAGAAATCGGTGTCCGGACATTTCATCGAAAAAAATTTGTCGACAGGACATTTGGTCGACGTAATTTCGTCGAAAACCAAATGGTCGAATTTTTGTTTTTATTTATATATATATTTTTAAGGTTGTGGTTTAGGGAAAAAAGGGTTTTTTAGAAAAAAAAGGGGATTGGGGGGCCCCCCCCCAAAACAAAGGGGTAAAAATAAAAAAAATAAAAATTCGACCATTTGGTTTTCGACCAAATTGGTTCGACCATTTGTCCAGTCGACCAATTTTTTTCGATCAAATGTCTGGTAACCAAGAAATCACATGACCATCCACCAATCAAATCCAAGACCTCTACATGTAACTGCATCATCATAGATCAGCACTGTACGGTGAATCTCTCGGACTACAATTCTCATACCATTGGCAAGCACGATCTACGAGAAATACTAGACAAGTCTCCAAGATTTCTACTTGCAGCTTCGTCCATATCCATATGCATGAACACAAACTACAGGTATGCATATTTTCTATACAGCAAATGAACACATTTTCTAACCGACTTTTACCTTGTATAATCTGTAAAATGAATCTACGATCATTTTTTCATTCTCCTAAAATGAACTGTGACTTACAAACCTTTATACCGTTTAATTTCTTCGTACACACACACACACGCAAATAATGTTAAACTAACATTTTTGAAATAAAATTTATAGACTACATATGATTAAAAAAAATGACATGCTCACTCTATCATCAAATCTCAAAGAATAATATTTGTACAAACACATACTTGGTTTTAATTTTTTAGTTTATATAATTACTTACATTTATATAGGACAAGCAGGCTATGACATTGAATCCCTCTTACATGGAAAAGCAGGCTACCACATGGACTCACTATTACGTGGAAAAGCTTAGTTACAGGAATAGTGGTATAGAGTGGTACATTATGATTTTGACAAGCCATTGTAAAGATATTTTCTTTCCTACAGTTAGTCATAAGATAGTTTTAATGGTTTTGAGGAAGGCGCTGAGCATTTCAATTTAAAAAATCTATGTCTAAATTAAAAACAGTGCTATATACAAACCAAATTACTAATTTCTTTCTTTTACAATTGCAGTGAAGACCATTCTCCTGAAAATAAGCAGCCGAATTTGAATTACAAAGAACAACTAAGAAGCAAACTGCTCATTTTAGAAAAAAAGTAAGTAGATTGTTACCATAATATTTGAATTATTACTCAAACACACTGTAATGTTAATTCATGCTACTTCTGTGCCTAAAAATAGAGATTCTGCACCATTCTGACCAAAGATCCTCCCATCTTAAACAGTGATTTACTGGCAGAATGGCCGACAAATTCCTATTTTTCCCCACACAAATTACCCAACTCAGCCACTAGAATTTAGATGTTGTTGAAGAGACAACTGTTTTAATAGTATAACTTTAGATATACTATTTATACTTCTCCACACCACTGGCTTACTTTTTTCTGTCATTTGAACCCCAGTTTATTAACACATTAATTCAAGAATACCCATCCCTAGTAGTTGTACTTCCCAATGCACAATCACACACCATTACATACATCTTTATCATCTCACTCAAACACTCATGCACACAACAAACATGCATTGCAGAACACCCCAACCAATACCAACTACACATACAAAAATAATATAAAACCTGATGAACAAAACCGTAAATAAAAAGTGACAAACTGTGAAGGCAGCTTAGTAAAACTCACCAAACCAAATTCAATTAATCATATCAAATTGTCATTAAAGACTCCTCAACATAAAGAAGTATATTACATGTCCCTGCTACAACTCTTTAAACCATGGAGAAAAGAAGAAGAAATACTAGATAACTATGACTCATATGAAGACGCTTTCAAAGCAAATGAAAGCAGTATAACTGATGTAAACTTTGCACAGTACAAAACAATGCTGCACAATGAACAGCAACACAAAGAACTCCAGGCCCAACTAGATAAGGACACTCCTGACAGTAGTCAACCTTCTATCACAGGAAGCCAAGAACCACTGGGAGACCCACTAATAACAAATGAGGCAGAAATAGCTATGATAGAAGTAGAAAACACCATGTGTCAGTATGAAGAAAAAGAAGACTTAACTATACTACAATCAAAGCTAAACAATGAGCAACGTAGCATTTTTCAAGAAGTAACAAAAGAAATTGCACATGGTGTACAACATGAAAACAAAGAATGCACCTGTCAAAATTACAAACGTATGCTATTGTATGCCAGTGGTGAAGCTGGTTCTGGCAAAACATTCCTAATCAAAATCATCAGTAAGTTCCTTCAACAATTGACAAACAACAAACTGTCAGCTGTTGTCACTGCCCCACAGTTTTAGCTGCCTACAACATAGGTGGTGTCACTTTACACCGATTACTACTCCTGACAGTAGAACACCAAAACAAATTAGATTATTACAAACGTTCTGCAGAAGCTGCAATGGAACTACACAGAGTATTAAAACAAATTAAAATGCTACTAATAGATGAAGTGAGAATGGTGTCCAACCTAATGTTGGCTTTGATTCACCTCAGATTACAAGAAGTACTCAAAACAAACTATGAAGAGCTCTTTGCAGGAAAACACATTATTGTTTTCGGAGATCTTCTTCAATTGACACCAGTAAAAGGTGAGCCTATTTTTAATACATTAGGACACAGGCTCTGCCGTAAAACTGTTGGCAGCATTGGAAATGTCAACCTTTGGCAACATTTACAATACAGAGAATTAACAGAAAACATGCGCCAATCTGCAGATCTCACTTATGCCAACATCTTAAAAAGTATCAGAGTTGGTATACTTTCTAAAGAAGCAGAAGCAATATTGAAAACCCGGCACATTCATGCACTTTATGGTGATAATGCATGTGCTACAGATGTTATGGAACAATTAGCCCACAAAAATGTCAATTGTATGGCCTTAATGCCAACTCTTGCAAGCTGTTTCAAATTCAATGAAATAATGTTAAGTAAAGAAATGCAACCAACAATGGAAATTAGCGCCACAGACAAACTAGATGTACATGGAATGACACTACCATGTGTGACCAAGCCACAACAAGACTAAATAGTTTAGAAAAATCAATCTCAAACAAAGCAGGCTTGAAAAAGATATTAAAATTATCCTTAAATTGCAGAGTAATGCTGAAACGTAACCTTCACGTGGAACAAGAACTAGTTAATGGAGCACTGGGTACAGTTGTTGGCTTTCAAACATACCCACGTGACAACAAAATTCAGTTTGTCAATATTCTCTTTTACAAACTTTCAGAAGTAAAAAGAATAGGACGCTCAACAGCTCGATTCCTTCTCTTCAAAGACATGTATGTACGCAGAGAACAATTTTCTCTAACTCTTGCATACGCAGTCACCATTCATAAATCACAAGGTCTTACCCTAACAAAGCAATGATAGACATTGGTAACACAGTCTTTAAAGAAGGCATGAGCTACGTAGCACTATCACGCTTACGTACACTTGACGGTCTATTTCTAATCAACTTTGATGCAAGTAAAATAAACGCTGATATTCCTTGCATTTTAGAATACAATAGACTTCGTTCACTATACACTCCCCATCTAAACACATATTCTGTTCCACAAAAAGTAAAACATTATAAAAGAAAAATAAATCAAACAGAAAAAGTACAGGATGTCACTGCAAATCCTCCAAAGAGAGTAAAAGAAAGTAATACTTCATCAAGTGCCACAAGCAAAAAAGAATCAATTAGGGAAAGTAAACCAGGTACGTCTTCAAAGAAGGAAGACACACTCCAAAAAAAGCAGTCAGATACAGAACTACCTGGTCCATTTTAACTCTCAAATATAGTTGGTGTAAATTGCTATGCAAATGTAGCAATGAATATTCTATTTCAATTACCACCAATTGTTGAGAACATTTACTTACACAGTACAGACCAATTGTGTTTGCAAATGTTAGTACTTCACAGAAATGCAGCAAACAATCCTGACAACACGTATAGTGTTTATGGAATAAGACAACAATTGGACTACTCTGCTGGAATGGTGAAATTCACTATAAACTCACAGGAAGATCCACAAAAATTTCTAATGTGCTTACTATTAGTACTGGAAAACAAAAACATACCTATAAATGAAATCTTCCAGATTACATACATGTGGAAACATACATGCACTCTCTGCAACAATGTGACACAAGAACATATCCCCAATGAGCGCTTTGTGTATATATCAATACCTAGTTGTGAATCCGTTCCATTTCCGCAACTTGTACAAAATGCAAACCACGGTAGATTATGTTCGACCTGCAATTCAGATAATCGCTCCACGTTAGCAATACAAACACATAGTAAATACGTAATACTAATGCTTCTACGTTACAATGCAGATGGTACCAAAAAGAACTGCAAGCTGACTGGATTCACAAATGGTCAAATATCACTTGGTAGGAAAACCTTCACAACAATAGGTATAATCTACCACACAGGAGTCACAACCAACTCAGGGCTCTACACTGCATATATAAAAAATAAATGTGGATGATTTGAATGTAATGATAGTACCGTTAATTTAAAGCAGAGATTACCAGCAAATCTTACAAACGCTTATTTAATGTTCTTAAAACTAAAATTTGATAACTAAACTGTACTTAAACCTTAAGTACACTTGTAGTAAAAAAATATAAACTGTCACAATATTCCAAAAGCTATCTAACTGCCCAAAGATGCTACAACAACTAATCTGATAAATTAATACCACTCAATTAGAGCAAAAAATATACAGTTAGAATACGCCAATTGCTATCTAACTGTCCCAAACTTTAGAAATATCCAAATAAGAGCAAAAAATATACAGTTAGAATACGCCAATTGGTATCTAACTGTCCCAAACTTTAGAAATATCCAAATAAGAGCAAAAAATAGACAGTTAGAATACGACAATTGGTATCTACCTGTCCCAAAATTTAGAAATATCCAAATAGATAAAGCAATACCACGAAATTATATAAAAAAATAAACAGTTAGAATACGCCTACTGGTATCTAACTGCTCCAAAATTTTACAATATCCAAACAAATACCTAATATCTTACTGCTCACAAAAACTGGAACAATCCAATGTATAAAGCATTAGCCAGAAACAACAAGTAAACACTGAAAACAAACAAACAAATAAACTGTAGCATACAGAAAAAGGTTTTTTTTTTAATCCAACATGGATTTTTTTTCTCCCACAGACCCAATGATTTTAGCAACAAACACAGAAACTGAGAAAATTGCACAGTACTATGGTTTGTCATCTACTAAATATGAGGGTAAAAAAAATGCAAAATTGTGATTGTACAATGTAATAAGTCTTTATAAAATACTAATACTAACATCGTATTTTCTTTTATCACAGAAATGAACAAGAAAAACATGGACTCCCGTTACACAACCAAATAGTAAGTATAACATGATAAATACAACCATCGCAGCATATCATACCCATACGGGCTTATAACATTGTTCCTGATAAATTTGTTTTTGACCAAAAGTTATAAGCCACTATGAGTGTGATATGCTGTGGTGCTTGTGGCCAGGGCACAGACTCTTGGGTGCATGGCATATGAGTGTGATATGCTGTGGTGGTTGTGGCCAGGGCATAGAGTCTTGGGTGCATGGCCAAATGGCCATGCACCCAACATTCTATACCCTGGCCACAACCACTCCAGCATATCACACCCATAGATTCAAGCATTTCAACCATTTTAATGTCTGCGGACACAAGGAAGTTCCTAGAACACATTCAACTTGCCAGAGGACGATACGGACAGCATCATCAGGACACCCCCATTTTCTTTATATACGAACATTTCAGCACACCGCGAGTGTTCTTAGAACACTTTCGGCTTGACAACGAACAATACAGACAACGTCTTCAGGACACCGCCTGCGAACATTCCAGGACCCCACGCGTCTTCTAAGAACACTTTCAACTTGACAACGAATCCATTCTGTTTATTTACGAACATTTCAGAACAGCCGTGTTGTCCGCAGACAAATCGAACACAACAAAAGCGTCTAGCACATAAAAAAATACAACATTGCACCTATCTCATACTCCTCCACCCTCCCCAAACACTCTTAGACACCAACACACTCCACTAAATACAATTTCTAAACCAAGTTTCACCTCGCTGTCCGCGGTCGTCCACGAATGCAAGATGGCGGGTGCCACCAAATATCTGACGCGCTCCACGCCCCACGCCGTCCAATCAGCAAACACGTTGGATGTCCGCGGACATCGCGCAAGCCGCTCGGCCAATCGGGGCACTGTCCGCAGAGCGAAAAGGGAAGTCCGTCCGCGAAGCGAACGGAGATATCACTAATTTCTTTGCCTTACCTTTTGGTCATTTTAAAAAAAAACTACTGGACGGATTTACACCAAATTTGCAAAAGCACGCTTTCGGGAAAAAGCCCCCGCTCCTGCCGCAAATTTGGTGTAAATCCGTCCAGCGGTTTGAGCTGTAGGCGTGCGCAAAGTTTTTTCCCATTATGTCTATGGGAAAAAACAAAAGTTTTGGGAACCCCCTATAACTTTGCCCCCCCTGGACCAAACCTCTCCAAACTTTGCGGAAAAATTCAGAGTGGGCCATATACTTTTTTTGCAAAGTTTGGGGAGGATTCGTCCAGAGGGTGCGAAGTTATAAGCCACCCAATAAATGCTCTTCCTATGGAAACACCAACTTAACCATAACTACATGGATACATGGACGCTACCGTGTCCATGTAATATATATATATATATATATATATATATATATATATATATATATATATATATATATATATATATATATATATATATATGCAAACACTGCTTTGTTGGGTAAAGAAAGTAGCTCAATAAACAGTACCAACTATTCCACACAGCTATAAAAAGTCCAAGCACTCAATCCCAGAAATAGTGCTAAAACATAACATTTATTTAACATAAAACATCTTTTAAAATAATAAGTCAGCATGGACTTACCGAACTGGTTACAAGAGTCAAAGCCACTGTAGTAGTGCCACCCGTTCCATCCCTTCACTGGGACTTTGTCAGGCTAGTTTTGCAGCCTACGGCTCACAGGCTGTTTTTAACTTGCACAAACAGGAAACAGAATTCAAAATCATTCCGGTCATGTCCCTGTAGGTATGTATCTCCAATGAAGTAAAATAGAGCCACCATTTTGAGCTAGCCACACGAATATGAGTTAGGCTTAAATTAACACGTTCCATGTTTTTCAATATATGTGTTTGTATAGCATAGTTAAAGCATTCTGTTGTTATTTGTAAATGTGTATATTTTGCTTCAATACAGCCCCAAAAGATATAATATCTCTATCAGAATTTCAACTGATGCAGTGCATCCTCCAGAGCCGTGGTTTCTGGCCAATGTAAACTATTTGAAACCAAGAGACTTGCAGCAGCATAAAGCCTTTCTAAAATAATAATAATGAAAAAAAAAATCCCAAAAATGTTGCCTAAGTGGTCAATCAAATCCGAGTGCAATGCTAATAACATTGCACTCAAACAAATATTCTTGTATCCGAACTCAGCAAAAGCCACCCAAGTGGGTTGCAACTAGCACATTCAAAACTTTCAATTTAAATCCTCATCTTCTAAAAATAAGGGGAAAACAACACAGTCATTCTACCCTGTGTTGTCAAATGCATAATATGAAACATTTAAAGTGTCAATGTGCTAACGTGCCTACTAATCAGTAGCATTTTGCACGTGTATTGTGTTAATTATCATAGTTACATCTAAACATATGTTCATATATCAACAAGAAACATCACTAAAATGACTATGTGCTAAAGTGCACAATACAAAAACGCAAAGCGAAGCTCTGCCCTAGGCTGTCACCCTGTCTGTGGTAGATACTATTGCAACTTGACTTTCAAGAGTTGTACTATACAGAATTGATCATATATAGACATATCAATTAAAAATGTCCTAATGCTAATACATTGCTTCACATGTACCTCAAACATCCTTTTTTCTTTGACAGTACATACGGGAAATGAAAACAAAGGCCCAGAAACAACAACTCCTCTACAAGTCCATGCGCACATAGAAAATGTTACGAACATTGTTAAAAATAAACTAGACAGCAATTGCTGAACACTTTTGCTGAACTAAAAGATGTTGCACAGGGACACATCAGGGAGAAAATTATATATCACTGCCCCACCTGCACCTGTTCCCCTTCTCCCTATCCCAGCCAACCATCCCCACGAATTCCCTGTAGACAAGTATGTTACGATGACATCTTAATCCCTGCCTCCCCTGAAGCCCCACCTGTGAAAAACCCTAATTCCCCTATTTATGTTTCCATTTCTGCTACCCCTTCCCTAATTCAGCTTATTTCTGTGTGTAAATAAAGTTGTATGTCTACATTGTTACTGTGTGTCTATGTGTTTTCTTTTTTAAAAGCCCCCTTTTCACTCCACGGAGTGTGCGACTGCCTGGGATGTCAGCAATTAATCAAAATGGAGGTGTCCTTTGGACACAGCGCCTGTTCATAAAGTCCAAATTCAAAATGAAGGTGTCCGTAGGACTCCCTGCCTGTCCCCATGACTGCAAACCTGTGATGTACCTTTAAATACTTTGCAGACCATACCAAAAATTCTACGGAAATAAATTACGATTTGATACTAAACTCTTATGATTTCTAACCTAAAGGGCCTCATTATGAGGTTGACAGAATGGGTTTACCGGCACCGGTAATGGTGTCGGTGCCGGTAAACCCATTCTGCCCTATTACGAGGTTCCCTTGCGGGACCCGGACAGAATGTCTGGTCAGACCAGACGTCCTTTGCGGGTCCCGCAAGGGGACCAGGGAACTAATAACGGGCCTGTTGTTAACGGGCCCGTTATTAGCTCCATCCCCATTCCCATTGAGCTCTGTGGGGGCTCGAATGGGAATGGGGATGGGTTTTCTGGCTGAGGAATTACTGGGTCCTCCAAGGTTGGAATGACCAGGTAATTCCTCATTCAGGGAACCCGGACCCGGACAGGATTTTGGAGGCAGCCATGGCACTAATAGCACCATGGCTACCTCCAAACTCGTAATGAGGTCCAAAGAGTTCTTAGTGGACTAAACGATAACCATTGATCTGTTGCTGGACTAATCAGGTACACCAGATCTAGGAAAAAAGAAACAGAGGATTCATAAAGCCTACCATCTCATATAACCCGTTGGTTGACCCTTGGAAACTACACAAATCAACAACAAGCACTTACGTCTCTTTGAACACCAGAAAAGTGCTGTACACAATAGCTGTGTGCGATGTTCTAAAGACAAGCTTGCACAACCATGCACCAAGCAGAATTTAAAATGGCCTTGAATAGGAAAGGCTGCTATGAATGTGAGAAACTTGAATCTGATAAATTATACAAAAACCAAAGACTCAATTAAAAATGTTTGGAAAAGTGGCCAAAACCTTATACAGTTATATGAACTTCTTTGAGCTACATTCAAACCATATATTAAGGACATATTGGTGGGTGAGGCTGCAGGGTGGAAGAGAGCGACAAACACACCCAGAAAAGGTTGGCAGCAAAAGCTGACACATGCACAATATCAGTTTACCAATACATTGACACAAACGTGCAATGCACACTGGTATACAATAACATAGACCCTTTGATTTTGAGGAGGAAATTGTCAATATAGTGGCACAACTCAAAAATAGATAAAACATGTGGTTTGTAAAAATCCACATAACGTCAGCAAACAACGCAACCTAAAATCTGAAGTTATATTTACATTAATATTGAAACGTAGCTAACAGACTCTTTGCATAGACATATGACAGTTTAAAGTCTAGGGATAGAAAAGGTACTAGACCTTTAAAATGTATCAGTGTTTTCTTCTCTGTTCACCTTCTGTGACTCATTCTCCAGGTTTCAAGAAGCTGCCTTTTATCGCCATATTCTTGATCTCACCATCCGTGGTTGACCACGTTTTCCAGTATTTATTCTGTTTACTTTTCTCTTTTGAACCACATTTAGCTGCTGGCAATTCAAATATCAAGTTCTGTGGAAAAGAACTAAGAAAAAAACAGCCAGAGAAATTATTTTATTTCTTTTCTGGTTGTTGCTAATAGTATCTTCTGTATTGCTGAGAATGGATTAACACATTCCACACCATGTATCTAAGATATGTTTGGTCATTTACCAGACGAGAACACTTGGTGACATTAACCATCAAGCAACAGTTTTCAGGAGGTTACAAACCTGAAAAGTATACTGTAAGTATTCTTCCTATGATTGACTGTTTATGATTAGACTATTTAGCCAGCAAAGGACTGATGTTTTTGGAGTAGATGATCCATATCCCTTTAGAAATTGTCAGAGGCACCCTGCTGATAATACTAAAAAATATTTATTTTTAAAGTGAAACAATGCTTTGTGCTATTTCTATGTGCTGCTTCGTTGTAGTAGAAAATGCCATTAGCGTTTAGTGAGCTCTAGTTTGGATATATACTTGTCCTCCGTCAACCTCCCAGTAAGTTAAGTGATGCCAGGTACGGGACAGGTATTGAAATCATAAATGAGACTGATGCTGCAAACGTGAACACCAAACAAACAAATATTGCTTTTTATTGTTTTGCACTATTCCCATCAGAGATTCCCACTCAATAAAGATTTCTCAGTGACACACATGTTCTCTTCTTCATCTCTCAGCGCTGATCTCAGAGCTTCGGGTAAGCAGTATGAGAGCACCATCACAATAGGATTGGTTCTGATTCAATGGCTTATGGTTTCACCTGTCCTGTTTCATCCAAGAAGAAAATCAGAAACTCCTCCTGAAAACGTTGTAGGTCTTGTTGTGTTCTAATCTGATTTCAGAAATTTTAGTAGCTGATTCTTGGCGTGGGTCCCACATGGTTTCTCCATCCTGCTTTTAATCCATGGTCAATATTATGTGTCTTCTAAGAGTTCAGCCATTTACTGAGGTATTTTTGACTCTTTTACTGGCTTTTAGATTTATGACTGTGTGTTTCAGTTTACCAATATCTTCCACTAGCCATATGGACGTGCCATTGGGTCAGTAACATGTTTCTTTGTATGGAAAAACAAAGCCAAGTCCTGGTAGGTAAATTGGAATATTCTGAACTGTGCAGTTCAATCACAACGTAGTTTGTTTGGCTTGGTTGTTCGACATGGTGTCCCTCATGAGCTGTCTCATGCCTCACATAATCTCTGAAGTGTTCTGCACAACCATTTTTAGGTTGGCTCTGGTCTCCTCCTGTTATTCTTATTCCTGTCTGAACAAATCCAAGACATTTCCCAGACATCTTCCATTCACCAGTATGAAAGGGACGAATCCAATATAGTCTTGTAGAGATTTTCTGACAGCAAAAAAGGTCCCAAATGCTCCAACTTTACGAATGACTTCTCTCAGTAGCTGTTTGCCTGTTTTATTTAACATTTCTATGAAACCATCAGTCTGTGGATGAAAGATAGATGTTCTTGGAGTTATGATTTCTAATAGTGTATTTATTTCCTGCATTACCTTGGACAAGGATGATATGCCCTAACCAGTTAGGATTTCACAGAAATCCTTCTCAACTGATAAAAGGAATTAGAACATTCTGAATATTTTGAGTAGTTTGTTTCTCACAGAGAAGATCACTTGATAACGGGTGGCATAATCCAGGGTGGAAAGGATATATCTGAAGCCACTTTTGCAGGACTACCAAGGTCCTGCAATGTACTAAAATGGGTTCAAATGGTCCACCAATTATATGTGGTGGCTGTAAAGGGGCTTTTCAAATATTCTTACCAATGTTTATGTTACATACTTTGTACATTTGGGAGTAGCCACTAGTGGTACTATATATGCACAGCCAGTAGAATGAACTTAGCACATGATCATGATTTTGGCAAAATCTGTGGTGGGTTGCCATCAAATGTTTCTGTGCCAAATCTGTCATTGCATTCTAGGTCGCCTAGGAACTAATAACTGTCGCTATGATTGTCCATTTCATCAGGTGTTGGTTTCTGCTCCATCTACTAAACCCTTACTATTGTAACCAAATTGACTCTTCTCTAAACCTACTCTATAGGTTATTGCTTGTTCAAAGGCATGTTTAAGAAAGGTATTTGTTATTTTGGACTGTGCCCAATCTGGAAGTGTGACTTTATTGTGTCTGGGAGTGATTCTGCTGGCCCCATAATGTTGAAGATGTCTTTCTCTGACAGGTTTTGAAGATGTATTGGTACCAGTGCTTAATTTGTAAAACAATAAGTGCCAGTGCCCAAAGAATCCTGGATCACTAATGACAGCCCCGGCGGCACTGAAGTGCCAGCAGCCTGGCTCAGTGTAGATCGGCACACAACTTCCCATCAATTTGCTACTGCTCCATGTCACATGTTTAGCGCTGCAGCATCTCCTGTCATCGGCTAGTAGTGGGATGGATGTGGAAGGAGCAACATATCTATCTTTGTTTATTTCACAACTTATTTTATTACATGTTTTAAATCACTGAATGTACTGTGGGATTGACTAGATTTTTCAGGTTGGCATTATCTTGCATTCTGGGAGATATAGTTTAACATTAAAACCACAATGATATTCTTTCGGCTTAAGGTGTTGCTATAAGGATTTACATGCTGGCATGTGGCTTTAATTAGAAATGTGTGTTTTTTATGTAAACTCTACAAAACTTTATTACTGTGTAGACCTGGAAATCCAACTATTTGTGCCAAGGTTTGCGATCCTGGTCAGACCCCTTTCCCCTTGACATCCCCTGCTATGACCTAGGATATGGCCACTGGCTACTACATGTCTTTTCTATGTGGTTTTTCTATTCATATTGAAGTGGAGGCTATGTTCAGGATCAGTGCTGCCTTGCACATACAAAGCAGGACAGGCACCATGCACACTTCACCGCCTGACAAAGGTCCTGCTGCTACGCAGAAGGCAACTGGGCTAACACCTTACAATGAACACGTTTAGCTTCAGGGCGGCCAAATGACTCCATGTCCCCTCCGGACAGCAGTTTACTAATCCGGGACTTTCCTGGTCTGAACCCTGTGGTAAGAAGCAGATGCGTAATTCCAATGTGTCTAATGGGGGAATTAAACAGGAAACCTGTATCCCTAGCATCATAACAATACACCCCAGGTTTGGGTTGCCCGGTGACCTAGAGTCACCTGTTCCTACCAAGGACGTTACTTCATCCTCACATGTTCATAAACGCTACTGTTGAAAATGGTCAGGTTATGTTTGGATTGATGTTTGGTGCGCAAGTGAACTGACAACTTACTTAATTCTATACACACATAACACACCTACTTAACCATTCTGCACTTCCTCGTAGAATCGTTCGCCTTCTAGTTTCTGGACAAACACTTGAGTGCACTAATGCATGCTGCCTCGATTAAAATTAGGCCAAGTCACCTTTCATATATAACCAAGAGCATGTCTCTGCTCATATTGGTTGATTTAAAGAGTCAACCAAAACAGAGATCACCAGGCACTTGCTGAGACTGCCCACTTTTCATCTTTTTCACTCGGGGTCATGCCGCTCACCAACGAATACATAAAACCAGTGCCTCCTCTCGGCCGCTCACGCATGTACGCTGATAATAAGTAATACTTGCACCACTTAACAGGACTGCCAAACTTCAAATGAGGCTGATATATCGCTTCTTAGCCCGGTTATGTTTCTAATGGGGCACTAGCAGCACTTCCAAGCCCAGGATCCATATGTTACAAGGCTAGTAGACTGCTCATGGGAAAATATTGGCATTTGTTAGCAGGGTCACTATACCCTCAAGTTTCCCTTGGCCATGCGTGAGAAGGACACCCCGTCCTTGTTTTTGTTTCCATTTGGACTCTGGGACTTGTATTTTTCCTAAATTTGAAATGGGGAAAGACAAAACTAGAAGTGGCAGAATAACAGGACTGTGTGGCTTTCTCACGCATGGCCACTGGAAACTAGAGAGCTGTGGATTTTTTATTTTTTTTTATTTTACAGTTTGTTTGAATTGTTTCCTGATAACACACACACTGATGTATTTATGCATATACTGCGGTGTTGCTCAATTGGGCATTTTCTCTTAAGGTGTGAAACTTGTTCTTGTGGGTGTGATATTTACAACACACGAGCAAGACTCGATCCAGGATATGAATTTGTGTTCTGAGGTTGGAGACTGCAGCTCTGCATGCTGGGACTTGTAGTCATGTGTGTTCCTATTATGTCAGTTGGCACACACCCAGTCCGTCAGATTATGATTTAATGTCCGACACACACGTGCTGTAAAGTGTGAGGTTGAAGGGATCAAAGTTGCTAATCTCACAGCCCGAGGCACAGGTTGAGATGGCGATAATCCAGTTTCACGCTCCCAAAACAGTTTGCCATTCTCACCCCATGTGTGTTTTGCACTTTCTACCTGCCACCAACCTCCATACTTCAGACACATATACCAGTAAAATGCACATTGAAGGGAAGTGACCGGACCTACCCGAATTTTTCAGGACAGCCGGCATGTTTTGAACGGGACAACAGCAGCATTTCTCAGTGTGTCTGTACCTCTCCTTGATACCCCTTTCACACTCCGGCAGATCACCTTCCCTTTTTATAAAAGTCGGCATCGAGTACTCACATACAGTTTTTGTTTTAAAATTAAACCTAATCAAAACCACAACTCTCAGAATGCAGTTGTTTGTTAAACGAAAGCCAAGGGATGGAAACGAGTTCTCCCTTTGACATGTGGCTATCCAGTAACTTACGTGAGACAGTAACAGCAGTTCTGTGCACGAACCGTTATGTAGTCCCTGCACCTCGCCGAGGTGACTGACTGTGGTTCCAGGTGGGAGAGTCACGCGGCATGGGAGTGTATGTGGCAAAATGACCCAGAAAATGGTGGGGAATCACCCCTCCCTTTTTTTTTGGGGTATGACTTTTATTCTTGGACTCACAAGTTCAAGAATGTAAAGGTGGGGGAGGGGGAGACAGGATTTGAATATCATGCTGGACATATGGGACTCTCACTGATCTGATTGGTCAATACAAGGGCCCACAACAGTGGCTCTACAGTCAAGTCTGGAATACTATTACATGCTCACGGGTGACACCCAGACCGATGGACACATAAGAGTCGGTCATGCACTTCCCGAAGTGACCAAGTAAAGAGGGCTTCAGCAAAAGGGTGCAAGGTTTCAAAATGCCTGTGCTCTTTGCCACTGCCTCATTGCTCATCTGACTCTCTTTACTGCTGTGCACGTGCCCTCTGTGGCATGCATCTGCAAACATGTCCCAGGGCTCCCCTATCAAGGAGGCACAGAGGAAGGCCCTCATCGGTTGGGCAAACCCATAATGCTACTCCTGGCTTGCTGCCATGATGGGTGGCGTTTACTAACTGTTACTGGCTTTATTACCCGAGGTGTACGCGTTTCAGAGATTGTAAAAAGCGTCCAGATGTCCTGGGGCTTAGAGCGCTTTATAAATGTCCAAAGTAAAATAAATCCCACCAATTTCATACTGAGCGCGAAGCCGAATGCTCATTCTTCAAACCCACGTAAAACGGGCACATACGCTGCCTCGCCAACCTTTTAGCACTTATGCTACCACACCCATGCGTCCCTCATGGAACCTTCTTCAAATCTAGCCTGAAAGTACAACCCAATTACCACAACACCGTAGGACATATCCCTCACCCCAGGTGCAAGGACAGACAGTGGGGTGTCGGCGCTTCTTACCGGGAGCCATCAACGCAGCAAAAACTCCCCAATCTCACGTCGCTCCAATTCAAACGTGGTGGCATAGCTGAATGCAGAATGATGCAGATACTTGTCTGAAGGCAGGCAGCAGGACGTTCACCCCCTGATGCGAATAATACAACCCTTTCTCCTGCACACAGCTTCCTATGAAAAATCCTCCTCCCCTTCACCTTTCCCTGAAGTAGATACAGTCTCTCTCTCCCTTCCGCACAACTGTCCACCCACAACAATGTTAATGCGAGAAAGCAGAGCACGGCGCCACGCTGGCGGGTAGCTGGGTCACCGTCAGCATGACCTCAGTGAGCTATTGTATTCATGAAAGAAAGTTAACCCTTACGTGTTAACTTTCTTTGATGAATGCCTTCATCCCCTGGGCACTGCTGCGCAGTGAGCCGTGATGAAGGGCAGCTGCAGAAAGACTACCGGTGCTGTAAAAACTCTGCCGGTGTTGGCCACCGGCTAACACCGGCACAAATTAAGCACTGATTGGTACACTCAAACCCTTCAATCTGTCTGTAATTTCCTAGGACTTTACCTTTTCTAGCTAGATTCCCAATTCACTCACAGATTAATTGGGTGATCTGATCCCCAGTTTTTCTTCAAAAGGTTAGTCTCCATAAAGTCCTCATCTAAATATCCACCACCAATATGAAATAACTTCTCTGGTGCCAATCCAGAGTTAAAAGCAATATCACCATAGAATGCATGTATGGAAGCAATTTGGAAATTAATGTGCACCAGGATTCTGTCTCTTGAGGGGATCATTGTTAGGGAGAATTCTCCAGAATGGCTAATTTCCCTTACGTGTTGAGTCCCTCAGCAGCTTTGCCAGATTTCTAGGGTTTAATTTCTTTGCCTGGTAAGAGTGTGAGCCTTTTTCTCCCACTCTTACATGTGTTTTGCTGTGTGTTGTACATTTCGTGCTCATGGACTATGGAGTCTCACCCACTCCATAGGCATCATATTTTTACGGTGTGTCACACAGCACCTTTAATGCAGTGACACAGGGTTGTCTTTTTAGGCTTCCCACTTTAAACTCCATTTTCTGTGACTGACTACTGTCTCCCAGTACATGTAAAGTTGCCATTGACTTTACTAGTCTTTAAAAATCTACAGACCCAGTACACCCCATCTTCCAATAGAGTATTGGAAGGGTTATTAGTTATCCCTTTTTGTCTAGTTCTCATGGGACATTTTTATGTTCCCCTTTCTCTAAGATTTGGTTGGTGGCAGTGGTATCTACCATTGTTATTCTACTGCTAGCTATGAAAATAGCCTTGGTACCATTAGAGGCTATGGTGGTAGCCTCAAACTCTAACCTGCTGGACCCCTTTTATTTTATTTGGTTCCGTCTGGGTTTATTCACCATTTCTTTTTGTAAAGGTCTTTCTCATGTTTTACTCTGCGCGCCAAACCAGGTTTGGTTTCTTTGTTCGCCGTCCTTTGGCGGGCTTCTGCACAGACGCCCTCCTTAGGTGCCTGAGTGTCTGAGTGGGCAGGATGTGAGGGAGGGGTTTGGGGCCCCCTGCACAGGGTCTCCTTGGAGACCCAAGTTGCACTCTAGATTGATTGGCTAGGTGAATGTCCTGCCAGGACAGCCACCCTGCTGTGTGATTGACAGCCAGGCTGTGTGAATGGGGGATTTGGTGCATAAAAAGCCAGTCTCTGGGACTGGAAGGCAGAGTCACCACTGGATTGAGAGAACCAAAGAGAAGCTGAAGGAAGACGACTGCTGCAACTACTGGACATCCTGGTGAAGCCCTGCTGCAGGTCCGGATTGTCTGAAACTTCGATGACAGAGAAGATCTGCAAGGAATCTTCTTCCCTTGAGCTTGATGGGACCAACCAGTTTGCCAAACAGCAAACGCCGGACTCCCTCTCCTGGTCGAATTTGCTGTCCATCGCTGCAGTGAACTGGATAGCTAGGAGGAACAGAACCTGTTTGGGTTTTAAAGAGCGCACCTTGTATTCAATGTTTTGCTCCGCTGCTGGCTTCTTCCCTGGGCAGTACAGGACCCTCCAGATGTCCTCCTTCTCGTCACCACGACTGAAGCTTCAGGAACTGTGAGCCTTCAGGAACTGCCAGGAACAACTGCCTCAGTTACAGCATTCTTCTCCATTTAAGGTACTGTGAAAATCCGGTCGTTCGTTCGTCCGACCACGTTGAAAGTGCTTGAAATCGTTCGCCTCTCAGGAGGCTTGTCCTCCTCTTCTCCTTTGAAGAATTTTTCCTCTGATCAACTTCATTTTGAACTCTTGGCAAAGACTTAACCGCAAACTACTCTGAACTGTGCGATCCTCTGCAAAAACTATTGACTTGAATCCTAGTTGTAGCAGCGTTTTCTAGATTGCCCTGCCTATAACTTGTTGGTGTTGCTGATTTTGAATAACCTTGTCTTTTCTCCCTTTTAAATTGCTGGAGTGCCATTTTGCTCACACTTCATTTTGAGCTTAACTTGTCCAGAATTGATTGGGGGATTATTGTAGTACATTAAGACTGTGATTTTCTGCTGCTTATGACAGTGAACTGTTTTATAACTGATGGTGAAAATAAATGTATATTCCTTTACTCAGAAACCTTGAATCAGTGGTTGTTTGAACCACAGTAATTGCTGTCCCTTGTGTAACCTCTTGTACTGCTCACTTTACTCTTGAGATCAGCCATCGCTACCACTTTACTGTGTAGTACAGGCTTGTACCAAAGGTGAAATTGTACTTGCACTTGTTGTCTTAATTGTGTGTGGTGTTCCCAAAGGGTACTGCCTATGATTCTGCCTAACACTGGTGTACAGTGGTGAGGATATCGTATAGTGATTACACTTAGAGTGCTGCTATTACCGTGGCTCAACTAACCACAAGGCTAAACACCACTAAAAGCAATTTTAATCATGTCTGATATGGAAAGCTACAGTTAGGAGACCCTCCTTACTTACACTGTTGATCATTTGAAAAATCTGTGTAGAGATAGGAATCTCTATGTTAAAGGCAAAAAGTCAGAATTAATTGAGAAGTTGTTCGAGAAGCAAAGTCTGGGGAGTGGGTCTGGAATACCTACCCCTCCAGCATATGTGGAAAATGATGAGGAAGATAATGTTTCAAATATTATGGATGAGTTAGATGAGGCAGATGAGTCTCACAATGTAGGCCCTATTGTTCCTCTCTAGAAACGATGAGGCTTGAATTGGGATTCAAACTTATTAATGCTCAATCTGACCAAAAGCATCAAGAACATAAGCTCAGAGATATGGAGTGGAACCATGCACTAGAAATGAAAAAAATGGTCTATTGAGAATGCTTCTCATCCAGAGTCTTCTAGGTCTTTCAGTCCTAAGAGACCCCGTATGCCTAAATAAATTGTTGGTATGTATGAGGCTAAGCTTGATAATTTGGATTGGTTGGCAATGTTTGAGTATAACCATGGGATTCAAGACATTACAGGGAATCAGCTGGTTCCTTGGCTATTCGATTGGCTACTCACTGTTGCATCCGATGTTGTGATGGAGTTGGGGAAGGTGGATAGGATGGATTGTTAGTGTGTGAAGCTAGCTTTAATTGCTAGATTTAGGAAGACCCCTTCCCAGTACCTTAAGAGGTTTACGACCCTCAGAAAGCATGATGGTACCCCTTGGGCTACCTAGGTATGTGAATGTTTGAAGAACTAAGAGGGTTGGATTAAGGGTTACAGAGTTAACACTTATGAAGTTATGAGAAATCTTGTTATGTTGGAGTCAATATATGATGCCTGCTCTCCTGAGCTCAGACAGCACTTGGCTGATTCTAAGGAGATAGATCCAAAGAAGTTAGCTAAGGCTGCTGACTTGTGAGTTGCCAACAGGGCTCATCACAAGGATTATGGGGTAACTCAGAAGAAGGATGAGGGAAAGCAGCTAAAAAAAGATAACAAGGAGAATTCTAATACCCCCAATCCAAAAGAGGGCCCCAAATATAACAAGGGTAAACCACAAGGTAAACCAAATCAGGCTAGTGTACTTCCTGGTGCAAAACCAGAGGTGGTTCATATCAAACCCCCATTCATCAAAACATTTGGTAAATGTTATGTTTTGGGGTCAACTGACCATGTGAAAGGGGATCCCAGATGCAAGGGTAAACCTTCAGGGGTCCACACTGTCTCCTTAGCCTTCTCCCCAGAGGAAGAAGTAACTATGGCAAGTGGAAACATTCACCTACTGGCTGATGAACCCATGAGAGTCTCAGCTAGTGTTTTCTGGGTCTGTGGGAACAACAGAACTTAGATGTATATAATTCCATTCCAGATAATACTAAAGAGTATTATAATGATAGTGTTCTTATGAATGGCCATGAGACTCCTGCCATCAGAGACACTAGAACCAGCATTACTGTGGTTGATTAATCATTTTTCAAGTTAGAGGATGTTGCTAAGGCACCCAAACACCTAAACAAGTTAGCTGGAGGCCCTGTGCTAATGCTTCCCCAGTTACCAGCTCTCATCCAGTGCAATTACATGACTGTCAAGATACCTGTTAGTGTGCAGAGTGAAGTGCCTGGGAGAGTCCTGTTGGTTAATGACCTAAAAACTCTTGGAGTTGTGTCTAGTACCCCTAGGCCTCCCAGTAAAAGGAAACAGGAGCTCAATAGGCCTGCAAGGGAGAGGACCTTGAGAGGCTCTCCAGGGCACTTGACAGAGGAAACTATCACCCCCAGTACACAGGACTTACTAACTTCTATTTCAAGAAAGAAAGAGGCAAAAGGGAGACCTAAGACCTCCCAGAAGAAAGCAGATAGCACCCCGTGCTTCCAACCAGGACATCCCCAAGATTGTCCAAAGTCACACCTGTGACTCTTCCACCAGCTGAGGCTGAGTGTGAGGTACAACCCTGTGTGGTTGATCCAGCTACTGAAGAATCAGATCTGGAATAGGACCTTACTCTAGTTGGAGATCTGGATCCTCCTGAAAATCCTGAGCAGTCTCTACTGGCAGAAGGTGGACCCAACAGGGCAGACTTCATCAGAGGACAAAGAGAGTGTCCTACTCTTTAAGGTCTTCACCTACAGGCAGCTCCACAGCCCGATGGGCAAGAGTCTGGGAAGCACAAGTTGCATTGAGAAGATGGCCTCTTCTACAGTGAACCGACTGAGTCTATACCTGGGGACTGCAAAAGACTTGCGGTGCCCCTAGAAACCAGACTCTAGTTTCTACAGTTGGCCCACGAGATACCTTTGGCTGGTCACTTGAGTTTCAAAAAGACCAAGGAAAGGCTCTCTATATACTTCTACTGGCCTAAGATCGGTGCAGAAGTTGACAAATTCTGTAAGAGCTGTCACACTTGCCAAACCTCAGGCAAGAGTGGAGCCAAGAAAGTGGAACCATTGGTGCCTCTCCCAGTGGTGGGAGTTCCTATTGAGAGGGTGGGAATCGGCATTGTTGGTCCCCTTGACCCTCCCATATCTTCACGAAACAGGTTTATCCTGTATGTAGTAAGCCATGCTACTAGATATCCTGAGGCGATACCTATGAGCACTGTTATGGCTAAGGCTGTGGCTAAGGCTCTACTTGGTATTTTTACCAAAGTAGGGTTTCCTAAGGAAGTGATATCCGACAGGGGGACCCATTTTTTGTCCCTCCACATTCAACCATGTGGAAAAACTATGGTGTCACTTGCAAGTTCTCTACAGCCTACCATCCACAAACCAATGTACTGGTTGAAAGGTTTAATCATAGAATGAAGAGCATGATAGGTGCTTTAGAAGAACCCTTTACAAGAAAGTGGAACCTTCTCTGCCATGCCTTCTCTTTTGTTATAGAGAAGTCCCTCATGAGGGAGTTGGATATAGCCCCTTTGATCTTCTTTTTGGCCATCCTGTCAGAGTTCCTTTGGCCCTGATTAAGGAGGGGTTGGAGAGTGCGCCTTCCCCAAGCCAGTTAGAGTAGAGTGATTGACTATGTGATAGGTCTCTGAAGGAGAATGTCACACATGATGGCAGAAGCTAGTGATAACTTGAAAGCAGGTCCGGATCTGGTCAAACATTGTCAGGACCAGAAGGCCAACATGGTTGAGTTCGCTCAAGACCAGCTTGTGCTAGTCATGGTGCCAACAAAGCAGAGAGCCTTGCAGGACAAGTGGATAGGATCCTTCAAGGTTGTGGGAAAACTTGGAGAGGTGAACTATCTGGTGGACTTAGGCAGACCTAAGGAGGCTCCCAGAGTCTTTCACACCAACCGTTTGAAGGCCTATGTCTTGAGACCAGAAGTGGGAACTTTGCTTCTAGCTTCAGCTCAAGACCAGGAGGAGAGTGATCCTCTACCTGACCTACTCAGAGGCCAGCCTTTAGATGAGAAAATAGAAGGAGTTAATCTCTCTTCTAATGTGACATCTGAACAACAGGAGGAGTGCAAGTCTCTGCTAAATCAGTTTGCCTCCCTGTTTTTACTATCACCAGGCTTGACCCCTTGGGGCCAGCATGATATTCTAACTGGTGACTGTTTACCTGTGAAAATCAGAGGTTACAGAATGTCAGACCATGTAAGGACCCACATAAAGGAAGAGGTCAACAAGATGCTTGATCTCGGGGTTATAGAGCCCAAGTCCATAGTCTAGTCCAGTTGTTCTAGTACCAAAGGCAGGATCCAAGGAGTTGAGATTCTGTGTGGACTATAGAGCTCTAATTGTTGTCACAAATACTGATGCCCATCCTTTACCAAGGACAGATGAACTGGTGGATGAACTTGGTGCAGCCAAGTACCTCAGTACATTTGATCTTACATCAGGCTATTGGCAAATAGCCCTGACAGACCATGGCAAGGAGAAAACTGCATTTTCAATGCCAGCTGGCCTCTACCAGTTTAATGTTATACCTTTTGGATTAAATAATGCACCTGCTATGTTCCAAAGGATGGTTAATCAAGTTATGAATGGGATGGAGGACTTCTGCATGGCATACTTGGATGACATTGCAATGTCCATCCCTACTTGGAAAGAACATGTTGACCACTTAGGATATGTATTGCACTGCTCTAGAGCAGGCCCATCTGACTATAAAGGCAAGTAAATGTCAAATTCGTCAGAGCGAATTGGTCAGAGCAAATTGGTCTACCTTGGTCCTGAGGTAGGAGGAGGTAAAATAAGGCCATTGCCTAGCAAAGTACAAGCTGTACAAAACTGTGCCACCCCTACTACTCAAACCCAGGTGAGAGCTTTCCAAGGTCTTACTGGATATTGCAGGAACTTCATAGAGAACTATAGCTTCTCCCTTGAATGTGGTCTCCTCTCCAAAATTCCCTAAGAAGGTCAGATGGAATGAGTGCACTCAAGCCTTTGAAAACCTGAAGAAAGCCCTTTGTCAGGCTCCAGTCCTAAGAGCTCCTGATAATCACCAGCCCTTCATTGTGCAGAAAGATGCCTCCAATACAGGTATAGGTGCAGTCCTTAGTCAACTGCTTGAGAAAGGTAGGGAGCACCCCATTTGCTTCATCAGCAGGACGCTGAAGGAACCAGAAACAAGGTGGGCAACCATTGAGCGTGAATGCTTTGCTATTGTGTGGTCTCTGAATAAGTTTAGACCATACTTGTATGGATCTACTTTTGTGATTGAGACAGACCACCAACCCTTGAGATGGTTAATGCAAATGAAAGGGGAAACCCCAAATCTACTAAAATGGTCAATCTGCCTGCAAGGGTTTGATTTCACCATTGAGCACAGGTCAGGATGTCACAACCAAAATGCTGATGGTCTCTCTGGAATTTTTGACCGACTAGAGTGAAGAGATTCATGCAGGAGTGGATTACATTCTCCTGTCCCTTAGTCAGGGGGGAGCGAGAGTTAGGGAGAATTCTCCAGAATAGCTAATTTCCCTTACCTGTTGAGTCCCTCAGCAGCTGTGCTGGATTTCTAGGGTTTAATTTCTTTGCCTGATGTTTTATTTTGTTCTGGTCGGGTTTATTCGCCATTTCTTTTTGTAAAGGTTTTTCTCGTGTTTTACTCTGTGCACCAAACCAGGTTTGGTTCCTTTGTTCGCTATGCTTTGGCGGGCTTCTGCACAGAAACCCTCCTTAGGTGCCTGCATGTCTGAGTGGGCAGGATGTGACAGAGGGGTTTGAGGCTGCCTGCACAGGGTCTCCTTGGAGACCCAATATGCACTCTAGTTTGATTGGCTAGGTGGCTGTCCTGCCAGGACAGCCACCCTGCTGCGTTATTGACAGCCATGCTGTGTGAATGGGGAATTTGGTGCATACAAAGCCAGTCTCTGGGACTGGAAGGCAGAGTCGCCACTGGATCGAGAGAACCAAAGAGAAGCTGAGGGAAGACGACTGCTGCAAATACTAGGCATCCCGGTGAAGCCCTGCTGCAGGTCTGAATCACCCGAAACTTTGACGACAGAGAAGATCTTCAAGGAATCTTCTTCCCTTGAGCTTGGTGGGACCAAAAACCTCATCAAACGCCAAACACCGGTCTCCTTCTCCTGGTTGAATTTGCTGTCCATCTCTGCAGTGAACCTGATAGCCAGGAGGGACGGAACCTGTTTGGGTTTTAAGGAGTGCACCTTGTATTGAATGTTTTGCTCCGCTGCTGGCTTCTTCCCTGGGCAGTGCAGAACCCTCCAGATGTCCTCCTTCTCATCACCACGACTGAAGCTTCAGTAACTGTGAGCCTGCAGGAACTGCCAGGAACAACTGCCTCTGCCACAGCATTCTTCTCCATTTAAGGTAATGTGCAAATCTGATCGTTCGTTCCATCCGACCACAGTGAAAGTGCTTGAAATTGTTTGCCTCTCTGAAGTCTTGTCTTTCTCTTCTCCTTTGAATAACTTTTCCTCCGACCAACTTAGTTTTGAACTCTTGGCAAAGACTTAAAACGCAAACTACTCTGAACTGGTGATCCTCTGAAAACACTCTGAACCATTAACAATGGCCCAGGCCTATTCACTTGAATCATAGTTGTAGTAGCCTTTTCTAGATTGCCCTGCATATAACTTGTTGGTGTTCCTGATTTTTAATAACTTTGTCTTTTCTCCCTTTTAAATTGCTGGAGTGCCATTTGGCTCACACCTCATTTTGAGCTTAACTCGTCCAGAATAGATTGGGGGATTATTGTAGTGTATTAAGACTGATTTTCTGCTGCTTATGATAGTGAACTGTTTCATAACTGATGGTGTACAACTAAACCTTCACATTCGGTAATGAAGTGAGCAGTGGTCTCTTGTTTATAAAGTAATTTACAGAATCTACAAGAATTAGATAGACCAGATTCTTTGGAATATAATGCAATTCTAGATTTTGTTAGTAATACATTAAATCAAAAATGTTAAAATGTATCTGCATATGTCCTATCAGGAAAGGTTTGTATGTACAGGGGTACCTCATTTAATGCTTTACTTAGAAAGGAACCTGCTTTATACGCATGGTAGCTGGAACATCTTTCACCTGCAACAACCCAATCTTTCCTGTGTAGCTTCAATTTTGCTTTATCAAGAAATTGCATTAAATGATCCATCGATATGTCAGCTTCTTGAAGAATTACTTCACAATGCTTTTTCCATTTCGTTAGTGAGTTATTAACCAAGTTCGTTAATAGATTTTTGATTACCGGAAAAAAGATGTTTTGATAAACTTGTAGATAAGTGAACTTTCCTATAAAGTGCTATCATTGACCAATGGACTGCTACTTCTAAAGAGACTAATCCCATTTCATAGTGAATCAGGGCATTTGGAGTGCTCACGGGAACTGGTAAGATAGGTTTCAGTAAATGCCTTCTAGAATGTCCCATCCGACTGCTTTATCCATAGCTTTTGTTTGGTTGCCAAAGGTAATAATAGGAACAGCTTTTTGAAGATAATACATGCGAGCAGGCAGTAATGAAAAACTCCCATATTTTCTCTGTAGGGCATTAGCTTGAATTGTCAACATTCTCATTCTCAGGTTAAGTTCCTCTTTGTACGGTCTCTCTAGCCAATGTGCGTTCATATTAACTCTCTTTAGTTGACATGATTAAATACTAGGATGTTAGATTTGTTTGTATTTATTTCTAAGTTACTGTGATCTGCAAAGACTGTCAATGCTGTTAGCTTTCTTTGGAGACCAATCGGAGTCATGTAAAAAAGGACCACATTGTCTGCATATAATAAGTACGGAACATGATAGGAACCTAACCGGGGACAAAATTAACAAACATTCTTCAAGGCCTTATAGAAATCACTAATATAAAAATTAAATAAAATAGAAGTAAAGGGACACCCTTGTTTCAAGCATATATTTGTCTCAATAGATTCAGATAAAATGCCGTCAGTGGAAAGTTTTATTTTGATTGTTGTATTTGAATAACATTGATGGATTAGAAAAATGATATACAATGGGCACTTAGCTATTAAAAGATTATTCTATAAAATATTTCTCCCTACAGAGTCAAAAGCTTGTTTAGAATCTACTAGTGCCACATATAATGGCTGTTTTTCTTAATTGCTTGGGCTTTAATGGTTGATATTATTGTAAGATTTAGCGCTGTGCCAATACCAGCAACAAACCCAGATTGATGTGGATCCATTATATCTTCCTTGATAAGCCATTTGGTAAAATCACGTATTAAAAGCCCTGCTCAAATTTTGCCTGGGGCATCTAAAAGCGCAATTGGTCGTTAGTTAAAGGGATTTGCTTGGTCTCATTGTTTAAACATTGGAATAATTATAGCTGAGTGCCAGGTGGGTGGGATAGTCTTAGTCTTGATAATATTTTGAAAAATAGTGTTTAGTACTTGCGCCCATGCCTCCGAATGTGCTTTAAAGATAACATTTGTGAGCATATTAGGCCCCTGAGCCTGAGACGAGCTACATTTTTTGATTATTATTATTAAAATATCTATGGAGTAAGACTTGAATTGAGCTAGGTCTGATATCTCACAGTCTATAAATTGAGGAATAATTTATTTTTGATTTTTTGGTAGTGAGACCTCCAAGTGATCTCATCAATGCCATTTAGTTGTGTGGATCGATCGGTGGGCGATTCCAGAGACAGAGTTTATTATTCACCATATCTCACTGGCGGATTTCGAAAGTAAAGCTTTGAGCATTAATTCTGCATCTTTTTGTTTTTGTAAATGTACAATCTGTTTAATTTTATTTCTATATGAAGCTTTCAAGGACATTTTAAGTGTGTTATTTGCATTTTTAGGTAATCTTCTTAATGATCTTCGTAAATCTTTTTTAAGATTGTAGATGGTTGGGTTACAATTGTGTTTGTGTTTAAAAGTTGGCTTGTAGCCATCTCTAGTTGATTGCGTGATGATCTGAATACAATCATTATAAATGTCTGAGCATTTGCTTCTTTATTTTCTGCCATATACACAACATTCTGGTGTAGACACAAAATTTGTTTCAAGTTCCTCCTAATGCGGTTCTGTGCAGTATTTGTCACTAATTCTCCTTTGGAGTATAGCGCTAAATGAGTAGAGTGGGGGAACCAGTGTACTTCAGTGGATTGTGATCGCTAGCTTGGGTTGGAATTACTTCAAATACGCGAGTAACCTTATTGGCATAATTTGAAATAAAACCATAATCGAGGATAGAATGGAGAGTACCTCTTGACCAGGCTGCTCGGGGCAGGGAGTCATTCTTATACATGCCGTTCAAGTAGGAAAATTGTCTTATTTCCAACAACATTGACCATTTATCAGGTCTAGAGTTAGAGCCAGGAGTGTAATTTGTAATTAAAATTCATATTGAAATCACCAGCAATGATAGTCATTGAATTATTAGGATTTAACAATGTTTGATCTAGTATATTCTCAATTTTACTAATGAACTGCGATTCTGTTGGTGATAGCGGATTCCAATATATATTTAATAACGTCATCATTTGGAAAAAAGGGTGATTTTTGTTTGCAGTCAGAATAATCACAGGTTGAATACCATGGTCGGGGTATTGTAGCGGCTCATTGGATAATTGAGAGTCGATACGTACAGCGATTAAGAGACCAGCTGCAGGTCTACCCTTGGCAGCTTTGGAAGCTGCAACCAGGGAAACCTGATGGTCAGACCACACCGGCGTGGACATCATCCAGGTTTCTTGAAGTTAGACTAAGTCATACTGATTGAGTAACTTCAATTTGGAAGTTAATAAATGAGAAAACCCACGGGTATTCCAAGAAAACATGGAACATTCATGGAGAGCCAGTATAGGTGTTAGCTAAGGATTATTGATGTCCTTGGCATTAGTGTGAGTTAACCATGCCCATTTTGAAGGTGCTATTTGGGCAGGATTAAGAGGTGCCATCTTGCAGTTGCTACAAATGTGTATATCAGCCTTAGTGTTATTACTTGGGTCACTATTCCGGGATTTCCTCGAGGCCAGTACTATCTTTAGTCATTGGGGATGACATTGTGTCAATGATTTGCTCAACGCCAGGTGTAGACATTGGAAGCTCCTGGGGCAAAGCAACTGGGAATGGACAAGGTAGTACATTTTTCAACATGTTGGGAAGGTTTAAGACCAATCAGTCTAACTTGTTGGTCAAAGTTTATATCATATTTTCTTGAGCAGATGCTCTAGTTTCAAGAATTTCAAATAGCTTTGTAAATGTGAAAATAAATGTGTTAATTGCCAGTAAAGCTGACTCCAAAGCAGGATTGGAAACTGATGGAAAGCCAAATGAAGGGCAAGGAATCGGTTTGGCAAATGGAGGCGCCGCAGATACATTGGGACCAGGTGGAGAGATTATATCGTCCGGACAATCTGTGGGATGTAGGTCCGGCGATATAGATAGTCTAGAGATCATAGGTCTTGAGGCAGTGTCCTCAATGGTGAATGGGATATTGGAGGATGGTACTTGAGTTGACTGCGCTACAGGCAGAGGTGGAATTAGCACCAGTTTTAAGAATGGGCATTCTGATTTTTCCCCCAAATTAACTGAATCAGCCGTTGCAACAGGCCTAGAGAGGACTTGTGAATATAGAGGATATGGAGTCAGAGGAATCATGTATTGAGATGCTCCTAGATAGGATTCATTTAAATGTAATGGAACTCCATTTAACTCAAGGGGTCTTGGATCGTCTACTGTAGATACTTGATCTGATGCATATTCATGCATGGTCTGATCAGAAAGAAATTGAACTTGAGTAATGTCTTTAGTGGGTACAGTGAAATGTCCATTGGGAAATCTTTGATTAGTCGAAAATGGGAATCTCGGGGCAAAAGGCCTGATGGGGCCGTCCATCATGGCAGATAAGTGAAACCCCGGTCTTAAGTTTACTGGCATGTGGTATGAGTGGCAAGTAGGCAAGCCAGTTGTAAGCCGCATCATTGTCAGCTGAGTTATTCGTGGAAGCAGAGAAGTAGCTTAAGTGATTAAGTTCACCCTTTTTTTTCTTTTTTTAATATGATTATTTCCCCTTTTTTTCCCTCACTCAACCCCCTCAAATGGTACTTTATATTTTTCTTGACAAGCCTCTGGAGATTAGGCCCCACAACCCCCTTTCTATTGAGTCGTGCTACGACAAAAGGGCTTTCTTTCAGGGCAACCAAAACAAGGAAGATAAAGAACAATAAAGAAAAAAGAAAACGAGGACCGACAAGATGAACCTCACATAGGCGTCAAGGGGGATGAGGCAAGAGTCACAGGGAATACAGCAAGCAAGGAAAACAGCAATTTGATCTAAAGCACACAAGCCCTTCAAAGGTACAACAAAACGGAGTAGCTGTTAAACGCTACAATATCTTAGTTAAACATATGTTCAATCAATCAATTAACAATTCAGGCAAAAAGAAAACATACACAGGGCTCACTTTTCAACTTAATATGAAGCACGATTATACGGTGGAAGCAAACTGGATAAGAACCAGCGCAGCACCTGGGGGAATAATACACAATAAAATTGCAAAGAAAGTTTAAATTTAAACCCAAGTGCAGATGCTCATTTTGAAAAGTTTGAATAGGATGGTTCCTAGACACTAAGTATGAGCCGACGCTGCACAAGGATGTTTTAAGTTTAGGGCACTACGCACTGGATAAGATAGCTAACACTCTCACCTGGCTAGAGAGGAGCACCTCAAAAACAGAGCACAGGAAGGGCAGCTTAGCGCAGTGGAGCAGTACAGCGGTACAGCAGTATATCGGTCAGCAGACAGCTGACAGTACTCATTTGTATTTGCTCGCGGTGCACACGTTTGATTGGCCAGCAGATTGTTTTGTAGAAGAGATATTTGTCTTTTTTCTTTCTGATGGATGTGCAGTTCAGTTTGTAGTAGACAGTTTTGTGGTTGTATTATTTGATGTAGACATAGTTGGTTGTTTTTTGTTGTAGATTCTGTTTGCATTTGTTTTCTTTTTAAAGGTTTTATTTTTTGTGGTACATGGAACATATCTAGATGGGGTGTACAGTGGGTGTGGCCTGTTGTATTGTAGGATGCAAAGAATGTCAGTGTTGACTTTGTTTGCATCAAAGGTAACTAGGAATAGACCATTGCGTGTACGCAGATGTAAAAGTGCTATATAACTCATACCTTCCTTAAAGACTGTGCTGCCATTGTCAATCAATGTGTGATCAAGGGTTTGACCATGCCATTTGTGACCAGTAACAACATATGCAAAATATAGAGAAAATTGTTCTCTGTGTACGTACATGTCTTTGAAAAGAAGGGAACGTGCTATTGTGCACCAATTCTTTTACTTCTGCAAGTTTGTCAAAGTGGATGTTGACATACTGAATGTTGTTGTGATGTGGATATGATTGGAAGCTAATAACTATACCAATTGCTCCATTAACTAAACCTTGTTCTACATTCAAATTTATGTTTTAGAATTACTCTGCTGTTTAGGCACAAAATTAATATTTTCTCCAATTCAGATGTGTTGGAGATACATTTTCAAAGCTTTTTACTTGTACTGTTGCTTGTTGACACACAGTGTCATGCCGTGCCCTTCTAGTAAGTCTGTGGAGCTGATCTGCAGTATGGGTTGAATTCCCTTTTTAAATTGGTCTAGTTGAATTGACTACAGCTAGCAAGGTTTGGCATTAAGGACATGCATTTTAGATTTTGTTGAGTTAATGTTTTGAAAGACCTTAGGAGCAGATGAGTTTTGCACATATAGCTCATGGATTAGTCTATTATTTAAGATGGATTTTGCATCTTTTGTAAGCAGAACAGGTCTAATGTGTTTTAACATGTTAGCATAGGTAGGGCCTGCAGTTCTCTGTACTGAAAATGTTGCCAGAGATTTACATTTCCAGTGCTACCAAATGTATTGTGGCATTGTTTGTGTCCTAATGTTTTGAAAATAGGTTTCCCTTTTACTGGTGTTAACTCTAGGAGGTCTCAGAAAACAATAACATGTTTTCCTCCTAACAGTTCTTCATAGTTGTTTTTTTGGTGAACCAAAGCCAGCATGGGGTTGTAAACCATCCTTACCTCATCTATTAGGAGCACTTTCATTTGTTTCAGAATTCTGCGTAATTCAGCAGTACCCTCTGCTGATAATTTGTAGTATTTTAATTTATTTTGGTGTTCTAGTGGAAGGAGGAGCAGTCGGTGTAATGTCACACCTCCTATGGCAGCTAAACCTGTGAGTGCTGATAAAACAGCTGAACGGTTGTTTTTTTAATCATTGGTAGAAATGTACTGATTATTCTAATTAAGAAACTTTTACTAGAACACGCTTCACCACTTACACACAGGAGCATAGGTTTATCATTTTACAACTACACATTTTAGTTTCATGTTTACAACCATGTTCAATTTCTTTAGTGACTTCAAGGTCAATTGTGAGTTGTTCATCATTTGGCTTTGATTTGAGCACTGACAAGTCTTCGTCAGATTGTTTATGTTGGCACATGGTATTTTCTACCTCAGTCATGACTATTACTGTATCATTTAGAAAGAGTGTTTCTCCAAGTGGTGCTTGACTTCCTGTAAGGTAAGGTTGACTGCCCTCAGGATTGTCTTTATCTAGTTGAGCTTCAATTTCTTCCTCTTGATGGCGTTCATTGTCCAACATTTCTTTGTATTTTTTTAAATTGCCATTTGTTATACTGTTAACATTTGCTTTGAATGCAGAGTCATAGTTACCTAATAGTTCTTCTTCTGTACTCCAAGGTTTAAAAGGTTGTAGTGGTGCCATGTAATACAGTTTCCTATTTTGTGGAGATGTAAATAACTTTATATGATTATTTAGGCTGGGTTTGGTATGTTTTATTAGGCGTCCTTCACAAGTTCATACTTAATATTGCCTAGTTGTCTCATCTGGTGTGATGTTAGTTTTTTTGGGAGTAGTTTTGGGCTATTTCGCAAAAGTACATGTTTGCCAAAGTAGTACTTCTGTTTGGGTAGTATGTCAATTAAATAATTGTTTTAAGTGTCCTGGCCGTTGGGCTCATTTGTGGCCATTGTTTCTATCTCTTGGTAGGATTTTAGGACTCTTTTTCAGGATGAAGCTTGACCAACGTTTAGCCAGACAGTATGTTCAGATTTTGCCATATACGGTTGTACCTGTTAAACAGTCTGCAGCTTCGTAGCACCCTAATTCTCTATGGGAGAAAATGTTTATTATGAAGCTGTACAATTTTTGTGATAGTGTTTTGTCACTAAAATATGTCATCCCACAGGTCTTTTAGCTCTGTTTTCTCAGCTTGGGTGACATATCTTGCAACTGCAGTCAAATTGTCTGCAATGTATGCATTCCACAAGAGGACAATGATTCCATTGTAAGCATTGATGTACTTTGATGCTTCATCCCTTTTAACGTTGCATGTGTTTTTAGGGGATTTGTCTTTTACGCTGTGTCTAACAGAAGGCATCAAGCTATTTACTTATCCTTTCTTTGCAAACTGGTATACGGAAGCCAAAGCAGCATTTGGTATAGTATTTAACTTTGTTTTATATCTACGCTGGTAGTATTTGCCACACATGTTTTTGGAAGCGTAAGATTTGTGTCCATAGGTCAGTATCTGTGGTTTCTGAAGGGATGCCGGAGGTGATGTAGTTTTCAATAAAATGTAAAACAATGGTGTCACTATCATAGCTATGTTTGGGAGCATCAAGCTTGTGGATATGTGGTGCTCCTCTGGATTGGTATTCTTTTCTCCAAAAGAAGTGTTGCTCTTCTCCAAACAGAGAGGTATTTTTATTGCAGATAAAGTGCAGCATGGTAATGAAGCGATGGTGAAAGTACCTCGATACATTGACAGGGTCAAGAGAACAGAGTTTTCCTGGTGTTTCTATATCTATTCCCTCTTTATTCTGAATTGTTGTACATAAGAAGTTGTGCAAGTCATCCCATGTGTACTCTGCACAACTAAAAGTACAATCCATGTGAGTTGGCATAGGTTCCTTAGCATTCAACGTACATTAGCATGACGTCGAAACCAGTATTCTTTTGTACCGCGCATGTTTCCCAAGAGATTTGTGATACTTGAATGCAAAACTTCATCTTTATCTTTTATCTTTTGAAGCAGTTGGGACATGTTTAAAACATTAAAGGCTGTTTTTAATGTGTATGCAACTCCATAACATAGAGTTGCTAGTTCACTTTCGAACAGTAGGTGAAAAATGTATTCTACATTTTGCCTGAATCTGTGTTCTTCAGAGTACATTCGTAAAGATCTATATTCTGATGCACTATTTTGTGTGGACCTTTCATCATATCTTCCTCTTTTTCCAGCAGGAAAGAATAGAGGAAAAGAATGTTCTTCTATACTTTTCTCCTATATGCTCATTGGGGATACTTTGGCTTGACGCATTTGATATGTTTTTATTGTATCTTCAATGGTGTATTTGGTGTGTAGTTGGTGAATTGTGCACTGGTCTAACATTTTGGCTGCAGTAACAGGATGTATACCTTCAAATTGGCCAGTTGCGGGTGAATCTTTAATTTTTTGGGTGGTTTCTCTAAAGTTTTCCATTATGTTTATATATTGGCCAGTTGCTGGTGAATATTGTATTTTCTGGATGGTTTCTCTTAGGTTTTCCTCTATGTTTATATCTTTGTAAAATTCAATGTTTTCTTTTAGCTATTATAGAGTATTGTTTAAGTCTACTAGTTGTTGTGAAATGTTGTTGTCTTTTGTTGGTACTCCATTAACTAGTACAATCAAGATTGATCTATTGATCTATTGGTTGCTATACTCCTAAAGTTTCTACATTTTCTTTGAGATCTAATGGCAAATATACTCTTTGCTATGGATGCCCTTTAGTAACTAGGATGCAGGTAATTTGGCTGATTTCAGTTGAAGGTGTATTATAGCTTGAAATGGTTCTACTGTTTGGATTATAATGCTCTCATACAAATACAAGTTTTGGAAAGCATTTGTAAGTGGGAATATTTTGAAGTTATTAGTGCAAGCACGTGATGACATTTGGTTATTGTCAAGCTTTGTGTTGGAGTATGCGCAAACTATGGAGGGGTCAGCTATTTTGTAATTAGTTAATGCTGTTAGATATAAAGCTATTTGGAACTATTGGGATTCCTCATTGTCATTGGCTATATCTGCTGTTTGTGTGCTCTTTTTATAAAAAGTTCTGTGGCAACAGACACATGCTTGGTCCAGTATTTCGCCAGATGTATTTTGAAATTAAGCTATTTCTTTTTTTTACGTGTTTCTTAGAAGGTTGGTGTTCCAAAGTATTTACTTTGGATGTGCTCTATTTCTTGAAGCAATTCTTTGGTTGTTCCATGTAGGAGAATGTTATTTAAATTTTGTAATTCTAGAGCAGGACCTTTTGCATAGTATGGTCTATGCAAAAGATTCTGCATAGCGGAATGGTGTGTTGCTAACATGTTGACGTGGTGGAAGGTGCTTTTGCAACCAGTTCCTAAAATGCAGGCTAATAAATGTCTTCAAAGTCCAGTGTGACTGTGCACTGTACAAGAGTCCATATTTTGTACAGGTTTCATTTCACTTTTGTCTGTTAGTAAGGGAGTGGTTGTCATGCGACATAAGCTTCCTTGGTACCTACGGCGACAATGGAAGCGTGGGAATGCTACTTCGCATACTTCCAACATGGCGTTGCGCTTCGATTGCAGCATTGCAATCTCTTCAGTCAACAGAGACAGTCAGGTTGCGCCCCCTGCCAGGGACTCAGCATTTCTACCTTTGGAGACTGTGGCTCGCTGCATTGCTACTCTCTCCACAAAACGCTCCATAAGTTCGCCCATTCTCTCTGTCCTTATTACTTGGTTCTATCTTTCACTTCCACTTCCGGTTTAACCCTTGATTCCTCTTCTTTCTTTAGAAGTCCCTGATTCCTATGAGATTAAACTGGATCTCCTACACGGCTCGGGAGCTGCCGCGCTCTTCCGGGTATGTGTTTGGAGTCAGGTTACCAAGGTAACGTGTCTCCTTTCCCTTTACCCAATAACCACTGAGTTCTATTTGTAGTGTCGAAGATTCTATGTTCTTACTATCAGAACTTTGATATTCATTCCCAGCTATTTCTCTGAGGATCGTTTAACCTAGACCATTCTTTGTTCCTACAGGCACCAGCGATCTTCTAACATTCTCCTCGCCTTATCCATAAGCAAGATAGAAGATCTACGTTGCTGCCTTCCCCACAGGTTTTCCCTAAGCACCCTGCCATTTGCAACCCGTTCTCACTACATGGTCAGAGAATAACAGGGTGCTCAGGAGGATTCTCAGCACTTCTGACTGCTGCACCAGATTCACGTTAGTCTTTTTCCTGCGTTTGTTGCCAAATCACACACACAGTTATAACAGTGGTGGTGTGATTGAATCAGCAGGGACATTCTGATATTTTCAGGAAAGCAATGGGTGTTGCAATGGTGGTGTTTAGGTGGGAATATAAAGAGCGTGAATGGTTAAATATAATCAGTTATGGTGAAAGAAATGTTGGTTCAAAAAGAGTAGCCTGGGGTAATATATAGTGGAACTGTACTCTTGCAATTATATACATATACATGGTACATTAATATACTTATTTGTTAGATGTGAAGGGTATTATTTTTTCTGTACTTGAATTCGACAATGTGCTTCTTTCCTGTAATTGTAAAAGAAAGTAAGTAGAAATATATGGTAATGGTGAAGTATGCATGGTTGTTATTTATGAAGGCAGGAGGAGTTGTTGGGGAGAAAGAGTTAATGAAATTGCTGGACTTTTAAACATGTTTGTTTTTAGGAGCATTTTCAAGAAAGTTAAGAAATGCATATGTGTATTTATAGATGCTCTGTGTGTAATCTTTTGTAAAAGAGCAGAATGGTTGATGGAAAAGATGTGTGGTACACAAGTCCCAGATTGTAGTTAAAAAAACCAGGACTGGATAAACACTTACAGATTGGAATGGGTGATGTTGAAATGTATGCATGTGCTGCCAAAATATTAAACTGCCATACACTAACTGCCACTTAAAAGTGGTGTACACATCTATTCTATTTGCTTTTCCTTTCTTTTATGAACAAGTGACACAGTTCTGCACATATAAATGTATTAACTTTCATCAAAATTATTTTAAAAAGAAACATTTTGGAACACACAGCATTTTATATGTTTAATTTGATATACATGTCACCGTTTCGAATCGTGAAGTCCAGTCCTGTTTTTCTCTTTGCATGCTAGGACTTGTAGTTTGAGATTTACAATCGGAGAAGTGGATTTAGAAGTCACAGAATGTAAAGGGAAAAATGAAGAATTGATAAGCATGTACAGATTGCAATGGGTGCTGTTGGGGTGTATACATGTGCTGCCAACATACCAAAGTGGTGTACAGTATGTGTCAGTTACAAATGGACTACACATCTATTCTATCTGCTTTTCCTTTCCTTTATGAAAAAGTGACTCACAGTGCTGCTGTAAACGCACGTATGCATTTTTTAACTTTCATGAAATTGGTCTTAAAAAAGAAACATGTTTAAACGCAGACAGAGCATTTTCATGTTAATTTGCTTTATATGAGCAGGTGCTGAATCCTGTAATGCATGGAATTTGCTAGATTGGTTAAAAAAGAGAATGTTTATGGCAAAGCTTATTACAGGGAAAGTTGCTTCAACCCTCTCTCTTTCTCTCTCTCTCTCTCTCTCTCTCTCTCTCTCTCTCTCTCTCTCTCTCTCTCTCTCTCTCCTTTTCTCTCTCTCTCTCTCTCTCGCTATCTCTCTCTCTCTCTAAATATATATATATATATATATATATATATATATATATATATATATATATATATATATATATATATGTTAAAATGTATCACTCTTAAGGGAAATAGCATGACACATTCCCTTCATAGATGGTTCAGTGTTTCAGGCACTAATTTACAAAACCAACATTGCAAATTACTTGTTGTGATTAGTCTACATAAGTGCAATAGTTCATGAGTAGGCCACAAGTTCAGGCGAAAGCGTAAGTAGTCATCCCGTTGATGTGAATTAGGGAATTGCATTGAGTAGCTTTCAGTGATGCCATATTGTTTTAATGGAAATGGGTTAGCCACAAACTTTTGATATTTGAAACAAGCTTGCCTCGTGTGAATCCAATCATATTCCCAGATACACGTTTTGGCTTTGTCCGGGTTCTCCAACACTAATTTCACTGAAATGCCTGAGTTAATAATAATCTTGTTGGCTTTTCTTCGCCACCATAGAGGAAATATGTCTGGCGAGTTTAGTATATAGTTTGCCAAGAGATACAATAGGCCAATCTATAAACGCAGTATATAGTGGTTAGCGACGTTGCTGATTTTGGTGAAGGATGTTATTTAATGTAATAAAATTTACTCCTGTTCCAAGGCCCGGTATGAATCCCATTTGAAAGGGATCCCGATAATTATTCGCGGTAAGCCATGCATTACATTGTTTTAGGACTAAACGTGCAAATATTTTGCACGGGCAATCTAATAATGCAACGGGTCGATATGACTTTGGGTCAGCCCTGTTACCCTTTTTAAAAATTGGAACAATTAAGGACTGTTTTTATGATTTGGGGACATGGCCCGACATAAATGTATGCTTAAAAATGTGATGTATATCTGCCCATTCTTGTGGATAATTTTATAGCATGCCATTATGCAACCCATCAGGCCCCACTGCTCGAGAACGGCTCAAGTTATTAATACAATATATAACATCTTATACTTCTATCTGAAATGAGTGAGTCATGTTTTGAACTGATATACTCGACTGAAATTCACCAAAAGGGGAGCAATATAAATCTTTAAAATAGTTTTGCCACACATCTTTAGATATTGCATTAATTTCCACCACATCTTGACTCTTGCAGGTGCCATTGTTCAGACAGGCCCAGATACCACAGGTAGATTTACTTAAGATCTGCTTAAGCATCGATTTGCTATCATATTGATACCAAAGAAATCTGCGGTCTTTCAACCAGGCCTTATATGCCCCTTTAGCTGTTTTATGGCCAATCCTTTGTCTATATTTGACTGACGATACAAATGACGAAGGTCACTCCTTAGCTGTGCCTTTCGATGTTGTAGTTCTAGATCAAATACGTGACAGTGTTCAATCTTAACACTCAGATCTGGTAATTTACAATCTTTAAAAATCTGCATTAATTTCACGTAGCACTCTGAGCCGTTCACAAGGGGAGACTCGAAGGCTTTGCCAATGTTAGTCCTAAATTGAGTAAGCTTAGTTCGATTCCAACGCAAACGATTACCACCATTATTTACTAGTACATTTCTCCAATGATCAACTTGTTGAATGGTCTGAGGATTTGATGGAATCATGCAGGAAAGTTGTAATATATTAAGGTCACTTAGGTCAGATGGTATTACTTTTAGTGACATCACATGTTTAAAAAAACTGCTATTTACAAATATGTAATCAAAAATGGATTGTTGGCGACCTCTGCTCCATGTATATTTGGATGGGACATTGCCCTCTATTGCACTGTTGAACATCACAAAAAACCTTTCTTTCATTATTGAGGACCAGTTAAACTCGTCATGTGTAAATTCTGAATTAACATTAGTGAGTAGATGTAAGTTTAGGTCCCCCATGATGAAGGTGTGTGAAAACTTGGAGTCTAAAAGTAGTGTGTCTAAGATGAAAAGCGGGTTTTCTAAAAACAATTCTGCAACCATTGACTGCTTGCTCCAATAGATATTAACAATGGCAATTGTTGTGGTACTGGTACCTTTAGATAACTTCACTACTTGAAAGCGGAATAATGAAGAGGGACACGAAACACAAGTTATTCCTGAGGCTTTTTTTATTGCTATTAAAAGACCACCTTTTGGGCGACCTAGTAATTGTCTGGTGGCAGGTGTAATAACAATCGTATTAGAGTCCCATACTGGAGCTCTTATAAACCAAGTTTCCTGGTGTACAATAATGTCATGAGTCCCCAGTTCGTACACTCATGAGTTAATAATGTGCCTGTGACCTCTTGTATTCCAAGAGATTATGCTTACATTTTCGCTTGTTTTTCTAGAGATTGGCTTGTATAATAGTGGACTTGTTACATTCCTACTCTCTTAGTGGGCTTATAGATCTTCACCACTTGCCTTTCAACTTGGAGTGCAAGGGGTTGATTATTTTGAGTTAGGATGAAGCCCAAATTAAATAAGTCCATTCTCGCTCGCCATAGTACGTTGGCAACCAGTCCTGATCGAACATAAATCCTTGCCGTGTCTAAATTGAGATCGTTACTGAATTCCACTAGATCAATATCTGATGATGTCAGGCTCTTTAATAGTGTGATGTCAGCACAGATGTTCAATATGTTTGCTCTTTGTAATACATACTGAGAACCTGTCGTTAACGCTAGGGCGGGTCTGGAGTTTGTAGATCTTTACGTCGTGTAGGTGATTCCAGGTGCGCTTGTCCTGCAGTTTCACTGCTCTGGGAGCCACCTCCTCTACCAAGTGAGGTCCGGTAAAGCGTGGGCCGTTCCACTTTCTATTAAAGTTGCGGAGTAGCACATGGTCACCTTCAAGAATAGTGCACAGTCCTTCCTTTCCCAGTTCCTTGCTGGTGTCTTCTTGTTGAGAACTCTTTGACCCACCCCGCGTGCGCTCGAGCTGTTGAGATACAAAGGCGACACTAGTAATCAAAGAAGACACATCTTGATACATTTCGTCACCAAGAATAGTCGCAGTGTTTTCATAGTCCGTGAATGTTCTTGATGTTGGCGTTAGAGGAAGGTGCATTGACGTCCTGACACCACCTCGTGGGGAGTGTGGTGGTGATCAGACCCTGGCCTATTCCTCAGCTCAAACAGAGCCAGTGGAAGGCAGTACAACCAGCTCTTCTTAGTTGTCTGCTGAATTTTTGCAATCTCTTCTTTCAATAGGCTGTTCAGGTGTTCACATATACCGTTGGCCTGCGGGTGGTATGCACATGCAAATTTATGCTTAATACCCAGCAAGGATGTGATGTGTTGAACGTTTCATTAGCAAAGTGTGGGCCGTTGTCCGACCGCAGCACTTCGCAAACATCCCACCTGGGGAAGACCTCTCTCACTAAAAATGTAGCTGCTCTGAACGCATCCGCATGTGAGCAGGGTCCGGCCTCAATCCACCTGGAGAATGGACATACCACCACAATCATATACCTATGTCCTTGACATACATTGATCATATCAACGTAGTCAATATGAAGGTGTAGGAAGGGTCCCTCGTGCCGGGGTATAGTACCTTTTATCACTTGCAGCGTGTGACCGGCCGTAAACTGTTGGCATGTGAGGCAGTTGCTGATGAAATTGTTAACATGAGAATTCAACTCGGGGCAGAACCAATCTTCCCGAATTCGTGCTGCAATCACTTCCTTTCCTGTATGTGCTGGACGATGGAGCTGGGCCAGGGCGGTGTTCAACAGTGCCAATGGCATGACCACTTTTCCGGTATTATTTTGACGCCACAGTGCGTCTGTTGGGGACATCGTGCATCCTCTTTTTACCCATAGTTCCTTTTCTGTCATTGGTGCGGCTGCCTGTAATTCCATTATCTGTGTTGCGGGGAGATGAGTGTACCCTTCCTTCATCATCATCTGTCTTGCCATTCCCCTCCCTTTCCCTCTCTCTGATTCTGGGGGGTTCCATATTTCACCAAAGTATGCCGCATGCTTTGCATGCACGTCTGCTGTTTGATTCCCTTTCGAGATATGGTTGTCTCCATTAGTGTGTGCCGGGCATTAAACCAAAGCTATCTCCATGAATTACTTCAATTAATTCTACTAGTAAGGGGGCATGTTGCACTGGGGTGCCATCAGCTCTTCTAAACCCTCTTCTCTGCCATTTTATCAGCCCCGAGTGGACGGTTGATGTGACATATGCGCTATCAGAATATATGGTAACTCTTTTGTCAACACTTTCCTTCAACGCCAAAATCAGCGCAACCAATTCCGCTGCTTGAGCCGAATAATGCTGTGGTAACTGCACGCATTCCGCCGGGACATACATCAAATCTTCTGTCATTTTTACAACTACTGCCCCAGTTCTCCTTATCCCATCACTTTGTTCTATTGTTGACGAACCATCAATGTACAAAATCTCCCCCCTTTTAAGTGCATCCTCCTCAACTTTTCTTGTGCGTGAGTATGTTTCAATAGTCAGTGTGCAATCGTGAGCATAATCACCTTCCTCAATAACTTCTGCTATAAATCTGGCTGGGTTTACTGTACTGCATCTGACAATTGACAATTCGGGTCTAGATAAGATGATCTCATAACCTGACGACCTCGGTGTGGTTAGTGTGGACTTAGGCTTATTCAATATTGCAAATAGCGCATGTTCCACAAATAGTGTGGTGGGGCACCCCATTGTAATCGATGATGATTTCTCCACCGCAAATGTAGCTGCGGCGAGACCCTGTTCGCAAGGGAAATGTCCTAGCATAACAGGGTCCAAGTGACCACTGTAGAATGCTATTGGCTTGTGTCCCATGCTGGTTTCCTGAGTCAATACTGCTTTCATCACTGCTGAGTCGCAATGTGAAAAGATAAAGAATTGCCGTTCGTAATCTGGGGTGGCTAGTACAGGAGCTGTGGATATGGCGTGTTTCAACTCATCAAACGCCTCCTTCATTTCTCTTGTCCATCCCAATGTCTTGTCCCCTTTGTGTGCTTCTCTCAATGCCTCAAGTAGGGGTCCTATGTATGAGCTGTAGTCAAAAACCCATGCTCTACAGTAGTTGCATAAGCCCAGGAACTGCTGCAGTTCCCTCACCATTTGTGGTTGTGGCGTGTTGGATATGGCTTTTGCTCTTTGTGGTGCAATCTTTCTTCCCTGCTGCGATATTAGTTGATCAATGTATAGTACCTGTTCCTGACAGTACTGTAACTTTTCCTTGTCTACCTTGTACACACTGTCAGCATTTTCACTGAGTCCTCCCTGCACCTTTCCTCAGTTGTGCTGCAAATTATTATATCGTCAACATATTGCAGCACCACACTTTCCAATTCAATGTTCCCCAAATCCATCTGTATTGCTCTGTTGAAAATTGAGGGTGACTCGCAGTACCCTTGTGGTAACCTGGTATGTTTCCATTTTGTGTTCCTGTATGTGAAGCTTGTCAAGTCTTGTGAATCTGGGTGCAGAGGTATTGAGAAAAAGGCATTTTTTAGGTCAATCACGGTGAACCTTGATGCCTCTGCCGGAATTCCACATAGTATTGTGGCTGGGTTTGCTGCTATGGGGTATTCTGTCTCTACAATGTGATTCAAGGGCCTGAGGTCCTGGATGAAACGCCAAGACCCTCTTTTAGCCTTGCGCACTGGGTACACAGCCGTGTTACATGGTGATTCTGATGGTACCAATATGCCATTATTTATCAGGGCCGTTATGGTTTCGTATATGCCCTCATCTGCCTCTTTTGATGGCGGGTATTGCTTCACTCTAGGTAGTATGGCGCCCTTTTTTATCTTTATTATTACTCCTCCGATACTCTTTATGCAGCCCACGTCATAGGGACTGGTGGTCCACAGTGATGCTGGAACCTTATCCATATCTTCCTCATAGAATGGTACTGGGGTAGATGCGGGTGCCTCGAGTGCCATGGCCATTTTCTGTGCCACTTGCTTGTATGTCACTCTTAGCCAGATATCTACACTCATCATAAATACCATCTCTCCTTCTCCCCGGTCTTCTGAAAAGAGCTCTTCATCAGATACCTGGGTGAGCCTGCATCCCTCAGCCAGGGCTATCACTACTCTCCATGCTCTCCCTTCCCTGTCTTGGGCATGTACTGCGATGTAATCAGCAGTTGCTATGATACTCTCAATGCTCATCAAAATCACCTTCCCTTCTGGTTCACTAGCTGGTGTCTCAGGCCTGAACAAATATGCTGCTGGCCTCCTCCAAATCTTTCCTTCTATTCCTGGCATCCATGCAAATGCCATGTCTGTTCCGTATTGGAACAGCTCGCCATCCACAGGCTCAGCTCGAGCTACTGTCTGGCCACAATACGCTTGTAGTATTTGTCGTGCAGTAAGCATGTTTATTCCTGGTGTGGAGCAAATTATGCCATTCTCCATGAAGGAGATTGTCATATTTAACCTGCTCATTATGTCCCTTCCAAGTATGTTCACTGGTGACTCCCTTGAGTACAGGAGTGAGACAGACATGTCATAATCTCCTATAGATAAGGAGATATTATCAGTAAAGGGAACCAACCCTCTGCCCCAGAAAATCCTTGGGTGTTCATGGCCTCACCTGACAGTTTAAATCTACCCTCCCTTATGCAAGACCTGGTTGCCCCATTGTCAACAAGGAAGGAACATTTTTTGTCACCTATCGCTACCTAAATGCGTGGTTCCTCCACACTATTAGGTGTTATCGACAGGATGGGACACACCAAGGACATCTGTGGGCTGTCCTATTGTGGGTACAGTGACTGACCGCTTCCTGTGTAAGGGTTGTGTCCCAAGATAGTCACCCTCCCCAACTGTGTTTGTTGTAGCTGTGTATTGATGGGGGTTAACTTAGGGTCCTGTATTTGAGTGAGCTGTTGCACTGGTTGTACTTGGTGTTGTTGTGTTATTGCCACCTGTTGCTGCGGGGGTGAGTATGTCTGCAACTGTTGTTGTGTTGCTAATTGCTGCTGTGTGCTGCTCTGTTGTGTTCCCTATGGTTGTTGGTAACCCTGCTGTTCCCTCATAGGCCCTTGTGGTCCTTTTTCCCCCCATGCTGGTGGGAGGGTCTCATTCTACACGTACGCGACATGTGTCCTAACATTCCACAAACCCAACATACAGGTGGTTCCCTGGTCTGCCATGGGAAACTTCCTGCATTGTCTTGCTACCCTGGTTGCCCATTGGGGTAGAAACTCCAAAATCCTCCCCCTTGCTGTTGTGCAGGTTGGCCATATCCCCTCCCTCTCATCATTCCTCCCCTTCCCCTGATGTTGTTATAAAATCCATTTTCTGATAGCATATACCCTCCTCCTACGGGAGCCGTGTATGGTGGGGGTGGTGGCATCTGTTGTGTTATAAGTCGTGGTGGTTGTGGGAGTGGTGCTATTTGTAGTTGTGAGGGATCCTGTGCAGCCACTACTTGCGTGGGGTTTGGTGTCATTGTTGTTGGTGTAGTTATTAGTGCTCCATCCATGGTATACTTAGTTATTTTTTTTCTGCACTCATTTTGCCTCTTCCGCTTTTCTATCTTCTTCCTTTTGTTTCATCTTTTCTTGCCACATCCTACAATGGTGTACTATTGTTAATTGTATTTCCGGCCAGGCCTTAGCTTCCATCCCCACTATCTTCTTCAATTGTTTTTGTACTGCCTCCGGAAGCCCTTGTATTAGTATGTGGTAAAAGATTGCCGGTGTCTTGTCCCATTGCTCTCTAGTTTCCATGCGCCACTTCTCCTGAATCTCCTGGATATAATCAACAGGATCATCGTTCTCACGCATCTTGCGTGACATAATTGCTCCTATATCTGAGGTGTCTGGATACTGTACCCTCAGAGCTTGCCATAATGCATGCCTGCAGTTGGCAAATGGCGCCCAGTCATGTGATGTGTTCGTTATTGTAATCCCAGGGAATCCTGCCCTCTTCCAGATGTCGTCTGCCGCATCCCCTAATATTGATATTAATAGGCCCTTCACGCCTCCTAGTGCTAGTTTCTGTCATGCAGTGCGTTTTTCCATCTCGTATATCCATTTTCCCGCTCCTCCACTTAGTGATGGGAGCCTGCACATTATATTTTCCTTATCGGCATGCTTCCAAGGACGTATTGTGGTCTAACCCCTCCCCTCTCCAATAGTGGCATTAGATTGTGCCCCATCTGTCCCCCCAGTTGTCACGGGGTGGAGTCCGTATACTCCTCCTCTTCCTCTGTGTCAACTAGATCATCTGCCATGTCCATATTACCGCTGCTTGTTGTAGCTTTTCCTTCATTTCTCCCCCTTCTCCTATTGCTTTCTTTATTTACTGCAGGTGTTTGTGTCCGTTCTTCCTGCCTGCATCCCGGGAGGTCTCTAAGCCTGCCGGCGTATGGGGTGAGTTCAGGAGCGGGTGTGGGTGGGCATGTCGGGCGGAATGATGCGGGTGTAACTGCACGTATTTGCCCTCCCGCCACTTCTCGTTCTTGGTCCTCACTTCCCTTCACTTCTTCCTTCTTTCTGCATGCCCATGGTGATTCCCTGTTTGTGCGTGTGATGTACAATTTTTTCTAAGCTTTCCCTACCGCCGCTTCTTCCTTTTCCCCCCACTCCCTCTTCTTCGCTGCAGAATTCATCCAGGAGCAACAACCTCCAATCTGTCCCTTTCCCCCTAATCGTCACGGTTTTAAAGTCTATTAAATTTTTCCTTCCTGTTCTCCTTTACCAATTGCTCCCCTTTGCGCTGATGTTGTGGCTACTTCTGCATCCCGATGTACATATGTTCTAACCCCACTCCCCCCTTTCCTTTCTCTTCTTTCCTCTTCCCTCTTCTCCACTATTTCACCACCTATTTCCTCTCTTTTCTTTTTCAATTCCTCTATCACCTCATTACTTACCTTCTCTAATATCCTTTCTTCCTCTCTCCTCCTTTCCCATTTCTCTCTCTTCCTTTCTAATATGCTTTCTATTACTTTACCTTCTTCGTATTTCCTGGTGCTCTCGGAGAGCATTTCTTCTTCCATAGTTCCATTTCCTTTTCTTTCTCTTCTTCCTCTATTTTCCTGTCACGCTGTGTTGCTCAGGATACCCTTTCCGCTATTGCCTTCATTCTCTCAGCTTCCCTCTTCCTTTCTTCAGTTCGCTCCTTCATTCTCTGTAACTCATCCTTACTTTCCTTCATGTCCCGCCTTCTTCCTCGTGCCTCTTTCTCGAGCTGTTTGATCAGTGCATTCCACTCATTCCTTAATTCAGCCAATCGTTCCTCCAACATCTCCTCCTCTTCTTGTGACAGCTCCCCTTCTCTCGTGTTACCTTCCTCCTCTCTTATTCCAGTGCTACCCTCGTCGTCCTTGTTCATACTCCGTACTACCTCCTTTTCTTCTCCCGTTAATGTCCCTCGCAATTTTAACAGCACCTGCGCTGCTACCCACTCGTCGTGTCCTATATTTGGGATAGGTTCTTCGCTGTTCTTCCCTTCCCTTGCATGCACCTTCATACAAGTTGGGCCTACCGTGCTTGTCACCTCCTCCCCCCCCGGGTAGCTACCTGTGGCTGTATATGGTGGTGGGCTGTACATGGGGTTCGAATATCCCTCAGCTGCCGTTAGTTGTTGCCTTGCTGCTTCTCGTAGCTCCGTCACAGGATATAACCCCCCCTTCCTCCTTCACTACTTTCACTATGGGCATGTCATCTGTCCCTTCCTTCTTTACTTCTATTTCACTTACAGTGCCAGGCCTTTCGTCCCCCTTTCTGTCTCTTCCCACGCACTGTGCGCTACTGATCTCCTTTTCCCCGTTTCCCTCTTCCTCCTTAAACTTCTTCCCCTCCTTTGTTTCCTTGCTCCCCTTTTCTTCTGCCGTCCCTTCCACAGTGAACATCCCGGTTGGCCCTGGTCGGGACCCCTGGAACATCCTCCATAAGTTAAACACCTCAACGTGATGCGCCAACTTCTTCCCTTTGTACGTGTTATGTATGTGTGTCAGTAGTGAGTGTTTGACGTATGGGTCGAAACTGCCGTTAGGCGGCCAGGGTGTCGTCATTTTGTTGTCTGTCCCTTGTGTCCATTCTATGCTGCATTTGATCAGTTTTTCCCTATGGGGTGATAGTGTTTTTACAAATATGCTGGAGGGGGGTAGTCAGGGTATTCCCCCACCCTCCCGATTCTAACCCGTATGACATGGTTATACTGTGTTTTTAGCTCCCTTCAGTACAGTTGTCGTTACCTGGCCCCGTAGTTTGGGGACTTTCGACCGTCCGCTAAAAGAAAAACAGCCAAATATAACAATTGCAAATATACAGTCTTTTCCTGTGTTTGTTTTCTTCCTTAATACCGTTACGGCCCCCTGCGGCCATGGCGCACAAAGCCCCCTGCGGCTGCGTGCCCTGTGTGACGTGCTTATACAGCCGTCCCACTTTGTCTCCTCCCCTCCTCCTTCCACCTCACTCAGTGTGCCGGCGTTCTCCGTGCGCGGTCACTTCCCCCTTTCCACCTATTCCGTATTTGGGGTGGCCGGCGGTCTCCGCGTGCATCCCCCTCTCCGTCCACTTCCCTCACCTCCGTTTCACTGCCCTTGTCCTCGGTTTACTTCCCCACCACCCTTCGACAACGCTATGTGGTCAAGGTGTCCTATGAAGGGCCTACGAGTGACGTCACCAACCTCTTTCAACAACTACCGGTAAGATCTTTTACACTTCAAGAGAGCGCGCAATAAGTTTTAACTGCTTGTCCCTGTTATCCCCACAGCTGTCCTCTTGTTACGCCCGGAACAAGGTAACCAACAATACACTTGCATAATCGGACTGCACACGCTGCGTCGCTTCGCGTGTGACACGCCCCTCGCCGGGAGGGCTTAACCAGCCAATTATCTTCCGTACTTGGCAACAATCTAGCTACCTCCTACAGGAAAACATCATATATCTATTGAGTTTCACTGCTCGATCAATAGGGATCCTCATCTACTCATTGATCGAAAAGGCCAGTTCGTAGCAAAGCCACACATACACACACACACCCCTTTTACAGGTGGCCACGACCTAGGCCAATCAGTGTCTATGAGCAACCGCACGTGGTGCCTTCTGGCTCCACCCACCCTTCTTCCGTGACGTGGTAGCGGACGGCTCTCGTGCCTGTCCGTTACCACTCACTTCTCTGTCAACACTGATTGATCAACTCTTGGCCGCATACCTTAGTAACACCTCCCGCCGCCCTTATTACAACTCCTCCCCCCTCCCTCACAATCTCACATTACTTGTTGGGTGTGGCATACTCACCAAGTTCTCTTGATGCGGGGCCACTCGACTGCGTGCACCCCTCCAAGCGGCTCGCCACCTCCCCTCGTCTGGACCACATCTGGACACTCGCCAACCGCAGGCGTGATACTTCTCAACCGGCTCCCGAGGGCCAATATCCGGATTGCGCTGTCCGGTCTTCTCGCAGTTCCGTGATTGTCCTGTAGTCCTCAAAAAGGGGGCACCGGCAGAGGGGGAAAATGTAGACCTTAAACAGATCTCAGCAGTGCTTCCAACTTGTCGGGGTGATTGTCCAGGTGTCGGCTGAGCCGTCCGCGGACCTCTGGGCTGGGAGGCCCCAACTCCTCCCGTGCTTCCCAAAAATGAGTATGAGACACACACAAGGAGCAAGGTGGTTCTGCTGTTTATTATAACAACGGCAGGGATGGGTCTAGGATCGTACGCGTCCGTCCAGACTCTCAAAATTCATGGGGCTCGCAGGCTCTTTTTACAGGAGTATGACGCGCTACTTGCGTCACCTGGGAGAGTTAGCGAAAAACCTATTGCCGCTTCGGATTGGTTCCTCGAGTGGTAGGGTTAGTATAGGATACATATAGAGAAGAATATTAGTGGTTAAGGATGAGTCAGGTGGTATACTTGGGCTGTCCCTTCTATTAGATACTTGAAAATTGTTACACGAAGACCCCTGATGATTGGCTAATGTTAGTGGCATCAGTGATGAGTCCCCTCATGTTCTGATTGGTCCTCCCGCAAGCCCCCAAGTCTGGGACCATCGTTGTTTCCAGCTCACGGTGTACCTGTCACTAGCAACAATGTGTAACTATGTGTTTGTGCAGACAATGTGCGGGTTTGCTCATAGGCTTGAGAGCAGGCCATTCCCATCGCCGTAGGTGTCCATCTTGCCATTTTGCTGTTGCAACCTGTGTCCCAGACGTGGGACCCAGGTGACTTCTGTCTCGTGGGTCTGGCACCTTGTCAGTTCGGTTTGGTCACGTGTGGAGAGACCGTAGCTGGAGCGAATTCTGCACATTTAAAGTTGTATTTCGCTTCTTTGTGCTTGGCTTTGCTTACAAGTGACCTTGTCGCCGGCTGGTAGCATACGAGTTGCAACATCGCGCCCTTGGCTATGAGCTCTCACTGGGCTCGTTCTGCGTGATCAACACTTGTACTCTTGCTCATACAGTGTTCATGGCGGTTCTTGTTTGCGGCCTACTTGGGCCTAGTTCATGGGTGGGGATGCATAATCCATGGTAACTATGTCGCGGTTTGACATGGCGTCACAAGCAATATTATGTCTACATTATGTTCTCATCACGATGCGAGAGGTGGGAGAAGCGTCAGCAAGCGTATTCGCGAGTCCTTCAGGCGTCTTGCGTTTCTGCATTACTATAAAGGGGCCTATGTGAAAAATAATAAAGATGCACGTCAGTGGGTGTATCCGTCACCTACGTCATAGCACTGAATATGTTCTTTGTGTAGGCTGGTGCGTTAGTGACCAGTGTGCATGGTGGCACGCGTGTTCTTGGCAGTTGGCTAGGTCGTTGTGGCATCTCTAACGATGTGGGTGCTTGATGTTAATGTCTTAGTCGAGTTCATCCATGCCGCAGGTGTCGGCTTGAGTGGGACAGGCTGGTGGGCATATCCTTATGTTCTTGAACCAGGGTATTTTGTCATCTGGTAGATAGGCGAACTCATCTCGTGGTGGGTGCCTGGGCCGCGATCCTCTAGGCCATGGTCGCGATGAGATTGGGGGGAGCTTGTTCTCCCATTCTCCCACTTCAGACCCTTAACGCAAAAAGAGAGAGAAAGAAGATGACAAATGCAATTGTGCCTTTATTGTGGGGCTTCAGGACATTTTCTAAGGGATTGCCCTATTAAACCATCCAAGAAAGTAGCCGGAGTATCTGTTAGAAATCAAACAGAGCCTGAATCGGGAAACGACCACGCCCGACAAGCATAGAGGTCCGCTTGCCGAGCTTGAAGAAAATCATACCAATGGTCCTCATTGATCCAAGACTCCCATTACGTATGCAAGCAGCAAGGGCATATATCGATAGCGGGGCCGTAGGAAACTATATGGACCATAAATTGGCTTCTAGGATGAATCTATCTTTCTGCAAAAAGACCGCTCCGGATGTCGTCACCACAGTCGATGGAACTGAAATTGCCTCAGGGCCTGTAACTCATTCCACTACAGAGATGACATTGCTGGGTCATGACGGGCATCGAGAGACTATTGTGTTTGACTTAATTAAAGCCCCACAGTTCCAAATAAAACTGGGGATACCTTGGTTAGAAACACATAATCCTTGTATTGATTGGCGAGAGAGGAGAATAACCTTCCCGGATTGTGCACACACCTGCTACCCGGAAAAACCCTTGAACAAAGGCCTGGCCACAGTCACTACTCCAGTCGTGCAGTTACCTCAGGAATACCAAGAATTCCAGGACGTTTTCCAAAAAGAACAGGCAAATACCTTACCGCCACACAGATCATACGATTATCAAATCAACCTCATCCGTGGTGCACAACCCCCATGTAGCAGAATCTATGCCCTCACGGAACCTGAAAACCTGCACCTACGACAATATTTAGACCAATACCTTGCTTATTGTTTCATTCGTCCATCCAAGTCCCCTGTTTCCTCAGCTTTGTTCTTCGTGCCAAAAAAGGAAGGTGACCTTAGAACGTGCATAGACTACCGCGCACTAAATCAGATTACGGTAAAAAAACGGTACCCATTGCCTCTGATCCCCGAATTACTAGAGCAAGTAAAGGATGCTTGTATCTACACTGAGTTAGATCTCCGAGGGGCATATCATCTGGTACGTGTAAAGAAAGGCGACGAATGGAAGACGGCCTTTCACACTAAGTATGGATTATTTGAGTATCAGGTGATGCCCTTCGGGTTGTGCAATGCACTAGCAGACTTCCAGTATTTTATGAACGATGTCTTTCGTGAACTCATTGACATCTGTGTTGTCATATACATAGACGATATCCTTGTGTACTCCTCCTCAGAATCAGACCATGTTAAGCACGTACGTGCAGTCCTTGAGAAACTACGCCAGTACAAGTTATATGCAAAATTGGAAAAATGTGTTTTTCATGTTACGGAATTTGAATTCCTTGGATTTATCTTGACTCCAAAAGGAGTCCGAATGGACTCACGAATGGTGGACGCAATTCTCAAGTGGCCATCACCTATTTCAGTTAAAGGGGTACAAAGCATGCTCGGATTTGCCAATTTCTACCGCAGATTCATTCCGGACTTCTCACATGTTGTACATCCCATCACAGCACTTTTGCGAAAGAACAAATGTTTCTTGCTGACCGAAGAGGCTGAAAAGGCCTTCCAAGAGCTGAAAGCGAAATTCACGTCTGCGCCTGTTTTAAAGCATCCACGCCCAGAGCTTCCATATGTAGTGGAAACTGTTGCATCCAGTTTAGCCATGGGAGCTGTCCTGTCCCAGAAGGATCCTGAAACTGGTCAACTTCACCCTGTGGCATTTTGGTCCAGAAAGTTCTCGGCACCTGAGTTAAACTATGCGGTTACCAATAAAGAGTTATTAGCCATCAAATCCGCCTTTAAGGCTTGGCGACACTATCTTCTCAGTGCCAGGCGTACCATTACTGTAATCACCGATCACCGGAACTTGCAGTATCTAAAAACAGCCAAAGCCCAGTCATCGCGCCAAACTTCGATGGGCATTGTTCTTTGCCGAATTCGATTTTGTGATTACTTATCGACCAGGCTGTAAAAATGCCATAGCAGATGCCTTATCCCGAATCGGAATGGAAGAAGCATATGCGAACCCGGAGCCGGTGCCTATAATTTCTGAACAAAGAATTCTTGGCATAACTACTTTTCAGACACTAGAAGAAATTCATTTAAAAATCCAACAACTCTTCGATCCAGCAGCCCTGCAGGACTGGGTAAAGAAAGGCCCGGATTACTCAGTCATCAATGATCTACCCTACTATCAAGGACGACTATTTTTACCACACAAGGAATTACAGGAACTTGTCATCTCCAATTATCATGATACCCTGATGGAAGGTCACCCAGGTATCGCAAAAACCGGAGCTAAAATTAAAAGACAATTCTGGTGGCCCACCTGGCGAAAAGATATAAAGTCATTTGTGATGTGATGCGGCATTTGCGCCCAAAACAAAAGTCAGAAGAAAAAACCAGCTGGCCTTTTACAACCTTTGGATATTCCACCTACACCATGGCAGACCTTATCCTTAGACTTTATTACTGATCTGCCTCCATGTAATGGATTTAACACCATTCTTGTTATCGTGGATCTTTTTTCCAAGATGGCCCATTTTATTCCTTTGAAGGGATTACCTTCTGCTTCAATTCTGGCCAAGTAGTTCCTCGAAAACATCGTTCGAATACACGGGTTTCCTTCCGTATTGGTCTCTGACCGAGGTAGTCAATTCATTTCACATTTTTGGAAGAAATGTTGCCAATTGGAGCAAATCGACGTAAGGTTATCAACCAGTCACTATCCCCAGAACGATGGTCAGACGGAAAGGAACAACCAGACCCTTGAACAGTACCTACGTTGCATGCTTCACCAGACCAAAAGTAATTGGAAATATATTTTATGGATTTCCGAATATGTATACAATAACTATGTACATTCAGGAACCAGACAAAGCCCCTTTTACACCATATATGGACACCACCCTCGAACCTCAGAACTCGATTCGCCTCAGCACTTAGAAATGCCTGCAGTTAGTTATTTACATTCTACTATTACACAAGCCTTCAAGAAAGCAACAGAACATTTAAAGCAAGCAAAAGAGAAATACAAGAAAAATGCTGATCTACATAGAAGTGAAGCTCCACAGTACCAAATTGGAGATCAGGTTTGGCTAGCTACAAAACACATACCTCTGAAAGGAACTCAGACTTTTAATCCTAGATATTTGGGACCTTACACCATTAAGGCCATTATCAACCCGGTGGCCGTCAAACTGGAATTACCCTCCAATATGCAAATTCATCCTGTCTTTCATGTTTCACTTTTAAAACCAGTTCAACCAGGAACAAGACTAACCAAACCACCAGATCCTATCCTGATAGATGGAGAACCTGAATTTGAGGTGAAAAACATCCTGGACTCCAAGGTGGTTAAATCAAAACTTTTTACTTAATTGATTGGAAAGGTTAAGGGCCACAGGAAAGGTCATGGGAGCCTAGTGACCACGTTCATGCACCACGATTAGTGAAGAGATTCCACCGGGACTTCCCAGACCAACCAGGACCAAGGGGAGGAACGACTTTAGGAGGGGCCTTGAGGGGGAGTGCTGTCATGATGCATACCCCCGGGCATCCAGACCACGTCCATCAGCCCCGGGAGCAGGTGTCATGTTGCATTGAGAAAACCCAGCAACCCCTGTTAGGAGCTGTCTGGGTTCAGTCCTGGGACCTATGGCGCCAGGCTCATATGGGACATCAGTCCTGGTGCCATAGGCGCCAGGCTCATAGGTGCACACTTACCTGATGCAGACCATGCTGCAAGAAGATCCAAACCCATGTGAGGCCTAGAAGGGACTACTTTAACTTAGGGACTATTTTGTTACTCGGGTGTGGTCAGGAAGGAATACCTACCTGGGACTACTTTGGAGGCTATTTAAACCACGCCCGAAGAGCAGCACATGCTTCGCGTTATTCTGCATCCAGCAGCGTAACGTTCACTGTGCCAGCAGCAGCATCAAGCCTTCTGCCACGCCCGCCTCGAACTTGGAGCACCTACAAGGAAGGAAAGAAGCAAAGGTTAGAACAAGAGTATTACCTGATTTCTTACCTGATTCCGGATTCATCGCATCTTCAAACCAGAGGAAAGACTTTGTTTTAAACGCGTCGCATCGCAGCAGCAGCGCTGCACCATACTCACCGTTCCACGCAGCATTTGTTCGATCCAGTGCTGTCTCCATCTTTACATCGTCGAATCCTGGCACCTAAGGGGGACAAGAAACAACAAGGTGAGCAGAGAGAACAGACAGAGACAATCTCTTTAGCCATATGCTTACCTGATTTTACCGCCGGAGGTATTATTCATCCACACACCACATCTTCTTATGCCTCACCTATAAGAAAAGGAGAAAGCAGCAAGTTTAACCCTTGGCATTATTTACCGGACAGTGTTGGGTAACACAGACTTTTACCGGAGCGCTTTCAGCAGTCAATCTTCTTATTGGGTCAAAGTTGCAAGATAAAAGAGGAATTGGGCAGGAGTGAATTCCAGACATTTTGAACTCTTACGAACTATATACTTACGGCTCTTCGCCAGGACCTTTTGGTGTCAGGATTCGTCTACAACTCTTCCAATATCTTCAGGCCAGTGAAGTAACTAATCATCAATGCGCCCCTGCGTGCTTCGCGGGATGGAGGGCTCATCCTTCAAGAATATAAGGTGAGATTGCTGAGAGGGCACAGAGGTGATTAGTGGGGAGGACAGTGGGGGAGCTATCACTTGAATCCACAAGTGGCTAAATCCATCTCTCCACTTGTAGGAGAATATTTCTACAGGTCAAGCAGACAAGATTAGGAGGGCAGATCCAGTCTGTCATCGTGCACTATGCATCACGTGGGTGGAGGCCGCAACAGTCCGGATCCGACCGACGCCCCTGTGGGAGCCAGGTGAGCGTAACATTATCTGTCAACTTGCCAGTCTCCACGTTCTGGGTTCTGCAAGGCAGCCCGCAACCCTCTACATGAACTGCAACTGTGGAAATAAGAGAGACACAATATATTAGATGGGCATGAGATGAACACAGAATAAAACATCAAAAGGAAGGATGAACATGGAGAGAAAGGACGTCTCACCTTAAGAAGCTTAAGGGAAACACTGGGAAACAAACGTTAAACGTTTTTTTTATTCTTATCCTTCTATCCCATATATTGCACTTTCCCCTCTACCTGCACCCTCGTACCTTTCCCTTTCCCCCTTCCCATGCACTTGCGTGATCTGAATGACACCTGGCCTAGTAGGATCATTATCTTTCTTCCCCTGTTCCCCCTCCCTTGCCTCGTCGCGTCTTGAAACACTTGTACATAGGCACGTTATAAATGGCATATCATATCATATCAAGAGAAGAACAAGCACGGAAAGGTAGAAAAGGAGAATAGAGACAGATCATAATGCAATTAAGGATAATACTCACCTTAAGACTGCAAAGCTGAATCAGAGTCGCAGCAGGTCTGGACTCTACGCACAGGCCCGTGGACCAGTGAAGCAACTAGGTCCATTCACCGCCTGTATCCCTGCAACAAAGGAAAGCAGGAAGGAGAGTTCATCGTTCATATATCCAAGGTGAGAGCAAACCCTCAGGGAGGGAACTGTGAGCACGGGGTGGTGGGGTTAGTACCCAGAACAATTCCTAACTGCTTCCCTCGCCCATTTTAGGAGCGATTTCTACCAAAATTGACCATTAACCAGAGTGACTCCAGGAGGAGTGCAACCACAGCCAGCATCGTTTGGCGCGCCCGAGAAGATCAGGTGAGCATAACACTAGGCTTGTCAAAGTGAGAGAAAAAAAAAACAACATCCTATTGGTACAAAGGACAAGCAGTGTAGGGATGTCACAAATGACAGGGAGAGCCAGTGGTAACACATATACAGGCAGACACAAGCAAGAATGTATCGGCGCCAAGAGGAAGCAGCTTGGTCTTTGTAACAGGGCACCAATGGCAAATCATTTAATCTCAGGGAACATGAAACACAAAAGCAGAGAAGAATAGATATGCTGGAAAGTGAAGAAAGGAGTACATTTCAACTCTTTTGTTCCAGTATATTGCCATTTGCATTCTGTACATCAAAATATATGATGCTGTCTTCTTTTATTATTCCCCAGTTGCATTCTGCAGGTGCTTAGTAATTCCCAAGTATTTTTTTTGGTTTTTTGCTATAGGTACTTGAGTGGGACTGGTATGCCCAGATGCGGGTCCCTTTGCCTTCTCAGCCTAGAGACCTAAGCTCTCCGCTCAATGAGGACAAACCATGTCTGGCAATGCTTGTGGTCTCATGCAGAATGGACTAAGCCTGACTTGCATATGGTCTTTCCCCTTTCTGTAACGGGTTGGCAGGCAAAGAACGATGCTCTGGAGGACTGCCTAGGGTGATGGCAGTGGTTACGATTAATTCTACACCATCCAGTCATTACCTGTTGTGTTTTGCAATAGTACATCCCAAGTCCGGACATGCGTCACTGTATTTATGGATCACCAAAGGAATGTGGCGTATCACAGTGCTAAACTCCATGCAATTCTCCATATCATATTTACATATCACGGTGAAATTATTGGACGTTTCCACACAGTATTTCAGGGTTGTTACAAAAGTACTAACACAATTACATTCCAACGCATCCGCTCCCGATGGCCACCATGGAAAGGGAAAAGGGACTCAGTTTTCCCTTTTCCTGGTGGCCATTTTCTTTGCCGTTTTATTTATTTTTTAACGCTGCACCGTTTCGGGACAAAAAAAAAGCTTTTAGTGCCCCGGTCACACAGTTTTCCATAATGTAATCCATAATGAGCATTGTAGCAATAAAGCTATATGCCCCTCGCGGTGTGGGCATTACCGACTCTGGTAATGCCCTGGGGTCTTCCTTAAGGCCCGAGCGAACCTGAGTCAGTAATGCCCCCGTCGCTCGCTGCATATTGCTTTATTGCTACAATGCTCATTATGGATTACAGGGTTGTGATTTACATATGGCCCACACTGCAGCATCGCCACCTACATTGCCAATCATAAATGGTGCTTCAGCTTGACCACAGCAGGACAGTTTTGGGTGATTGAAAATGTAAAATTATCGCTGAGTCTGATAACCAGGATAAGGCACGGGCCTATTAATATAACACTCTGATAAAAACAAAATATGGTAGTTCAGATTTCACACGTTAATATCTCACTTAGAAATTAATCTCAGACTACAATGTTGATTATTTACAGAAGACAGTGCTGTTATCTGTCACTGCAAATAATCAATCTTTTCAAACAATGTAACCTCTTTTCAATAACTCTTTAGTTCGGCATTTAAGACATTAATTTCTTTCTCTACATCTATTTGAATACTGTTAAATCTATAATGCATCTTGTCATTTGTTCTTTAGCCAGGCTGTTAATTATGTTCTTTATATGGTTGGGGATGTAAATGTTTTAGGTTTGGCAAACAGCTATGGTTGAATGCTCACAGACATCTATCAGCAAACCGGCAAGACATTGCACCAATTTAAAAACATGAAATAGAACTTATTCTTCAGAGAAAAATCACAATATTCATAAATGTGCACATCTGCAGTAGAAATAATTGGTGGAAAATGATCTGAGAGAATGCATGTGAAATAGTTACAATGATGCATCCAATTACTTAGCAACCAACCAGTTATCTAACTAAGAAAGTATGATATTAGCAAATCCATGAAACGTCATTCTCCTTCAAGGTATGACATTGATTAGTCCACCACCAGGACAAGAAAGACAAGCTTAATAGAAGACTGGTGACAAATTGCAAGACAGATAATGACATGGTGAACAGGAATGAAGTTTTGTATTGCAATGGGCCCATTCTCATTTCCTATGTACTGTATTTGATGCAGAAGCTACTGCCACTTGAACCACAAGCTCAGAATGATGTAAACAATGCACCCTTCATTTTGTGTTGAGCCATATTTTCAGTGGCTTTCTATCTTCCCTCCCAATGTACTTTGCCTCCATATTCACAAGAGACATTTAAATAGCTATAAGCACCATAAGCATCCTTAATGTCCCTCACAACATCACCAGGAGTGGAACTGGTCTCCTACATGTGTAGGTTGCTGGCCCAGAGTCACCATATCTCTTTAGCTCTGCAGACAGGGTAAAGTACTACCACAGTTGTGGTACTGTGTGTGGTGATATACCAATAAAATGTGATTAATAACCTTACCTGGAAGCTTCAGTTTTTGTAAGATATACATCTCTTTCACTCTTTAGTCTTCATCTTCGTATCAACAAATGAATGATGGAATTCCCAACCAAATGTAGCATACACATTTTCTTTGATTGTGCTAACACATGCTTTGTTAGACCCTTCCATGGTTAGTTAGTGTAGGTGAAATATGTGTGATCTAGCATACAGAAATATATAGGAAAACATGATTTCTAAGTACACGTGATACAGATTCAGTGTCACAACAGGGTGTGATTTGAGTTGGTTATCTAACCAGTGTCAGCTGTCTTCAGATAAGTCCAGGTGGTATGATATTGGAGATGATGGTCACTTGGTAAATGGAAGATAGAACCATAAACAAGAGGAACCAGATTTAGGGACTAGGTGTTTCTTAGATTCAATTTACATACAACACAAAACCTATTTTACTAGTGTTTCCTATATGTGTCTCTAAATTATTATTGGATACAACTCTCCTTATTTAAGCTTAGTGTGATATATTAATCACAATGGGCAATTATGAATTGAATGTGCCAGAGAAAGATTAGTGACAATATCCCTGATTCTGTCTTATAGATGACAGACAGGCACCATACTGCGTCATAGTGAGGCATCCTCTGAAGATGGTCCACAATAATGTGAGGGACTGAAATATGTTGGGAGAAGGGGAGAAGACATAGCCAGCATTATCTTTTTGTATTTGAAATGTTTTTTTTTGTCATGTCTGTTTGTATAGCACACTTTTCATATATGAATATTACACTTTTCATGTAAGAATTTGCATCCCCACTGTTTGGAGTCTGTCAATGGTTTTACTGAAAGGGGTGTTATATACTGACATTATAAACTTGTGTTTACACAAAAACAGTCTCCAATCAACACACCCCTAAACGCATTCATCAACATAGACGTGGTATCTTTAGAGCACATTTTGTTTCCCTTCTTAGAGCCTCCTTTGCCACCTAAGAAACATGCCTGTTAGCTGTAATTGAATTGAAATATTTGTAGTGTGCTGAACCTGGCTGAATAAACTGCATTGGTGCGCAGATGGTACAGAGAAGACATAGAAACATAGCATAGATGGAGCAAATGTTCCAAAACTAATTAAACAAAAATGTTTTCAAGGATTTGCAAAAATGTAGTAAGCTTTCTCATACTTCGTAGTTCCCATGGCAGGAAGTTCCAGAGTTTATGGCCAAGAACCGCAAAATGCTGATTACTTCTGAGCACACATCAGAAAGAGGGAACAACAAGCAATAGTTTATCAGATGACCTAAGTGAGTGGCTTGGTTGATACCAGTTAGGTTTAGCAGACAGAGGGATGGTGCAAGACCCTGTAGACTTCCAAAGACCAAGCAGAGGATTTTAAAGTTGATTCTCACCTTAACCAGCAACCAATGAATGGAAATGCGTAAGCAGGAGATAGGAGATAGCAGTTGATTTCGAGACTTTAAACAGAAGCATTCTCTGCTCTGCTCTGTGTAATCTCAACAGTTGTTTCCCCGGGCAACCTGCCTGCAAGCTGGTACCATAGTCCAGACGAGAGTTAACAAGAGCTCCCACCACCGTGGCATAATCCTTTGAAAGGATGAAGGGGAGAGCTTTACACAGAAGCCGAATAGAATGAAACCCAGATTGAACCTTGGCTGCCACTTTGGTTTCACTACCAAGACTCACCTGCCAAATGCATCCTAGGTTTTTAAGCTTTGGGGCATAGTTGAAACTCGTGCCAATAAAACAGGGGGTTGGGAGACCTTTAGAAGCATCGTTTTACCAGGGACGTCATTTCACCAAAATGCCAGGGGTAGCGGAAGTCACATCACACAACCCTTGACCCCCTGATGACATCACAGGAAGTGATGTCATTTGACCCCGCCCGAAAGTGATATCGCAGGTAGCGATGGAACACAACATTTCACTCATTGGCAAAACAGGAAGTGGCATCACATAGCGTTGTACACTGCAAAAAATGTAGTTAGGATATCACTATGTGATGTACATTTCATACAAGAATGGATCGCCATATGTATCAGTGTGTATAGGCCCATATTACCAAATGACTGTGTATGCGAGCAGACGTCCATGACCAAATGATAATGATGTGTTATTATATAGTACTTACTCTTAAGGGCTTTATATAGAAAAAATATACACCCAATATCACCCGACCTGTGTTGGTACTCATTTATCGCCCTCAGAAGGATGAAAGGCTGAGTGAGGCGTTTAAGAACAGACTAAATCAGTGACTCACCCCCTGAAGTGTGCCTGAAATAAACATTTAATGAGCCTAGCAATTATTGTATAGAATTCCAGAAAGACACATTATTTGGTATTCCTATTCTTTCTTATTTAGGGTCAGTGCTGAAAGTGTTAGACTTGTGGCACTCCTGTTCTTATTTTTCTTCTTTTTTTTTAAGGGGCCTGAACAAGAAAGCCAGACACCCCAGAAGTAAAGAGCCAGAGCCCAGGAGCTTGCGTTCCAAACCCCCTTTTTTTTTCTTTTTTTTTTCTTTTTTTAAAGGTCGCAAGGGAGACCACAGAGGTCAAGGGAGACCTCAGATGTTGCAGTTGCGACCTCTGGCGAACCCTAAATGACGTCCCTACGTTTGACATGTGTTTGGGTCCAGACAATGCCACTTCACTTTAATTGGCATTCAGCTGCAGGTGCTTTTGGGACATCCAAACACTAACTTCTAGATACTTTCTGAAATGATTCCTCAAAATGTCAGACTTTCAAGGAAATGTGTCTATCATCAGCATAAGAATGGAAATTTAATGCACATTTCCTGAAGCTATTCATTAAAGGTTTCAGATAAAAATTAAATAAAATGGCTGAGTGCAAGAAGCCCTGAGGAACACCACAACTCACCGGCAGAGAATCAGAAAGGTGCCCCCTCGCCCCGTAATTGACATGTTGACGGCGAGCAGACAAAAAAGCGGCAAACCACCAAAGAGCCTTTTCTATAACTACCCCTACCCCCCTGAGCCGTGAAAGTAAAATTCTATGTAATGCAAGTATTGCAGTATAAATAGCATTGTATTGTGTGCATTTGCTTGCAGGTGGTAGCACAAATTGCATTTTTAAAGGACCAGGAATGCGCAAAATGATGCAATGGAAGATTAAAATGAAATCAAATGTATGTACTTTTCGGAGCACGAGGTGTAGCATATTAATGTTATTAAATAGTAACTAGGTTTCCCTTTAATAAAGTACAAAAGCTTACCTTTAAATAGATTGTCCCCTACAGCTGTTTCAATCCATTATTTTAATAAATATACTAAAAGGAATGCCAGTGGGCTACATGAGAATTGAAAAAAGACAAAAGCTTTTTTCGCATTTTAGCACAATTAAGATTATTAGAAATATGGTGAAAAATTGGATTACTCTGAAAGCGCACATAAAATAAACCACTTCAATTAAAATGTTATCATGCTGATGTCTGTATGCCCAGGTCCTGCTCTCTTCTCTGAAACGAACGGAGGCTGACACACCATGACACACTCCACTACATGGGAAGCTGCCATTGATACCTGGCTTTACTATCCTCTGCATAATGCATTGATTTCTTCAGCATCAAGGGACCCATTTAATCACAATTGCAACATAAATAAAACATTGTGTGAACATTACTCATTTGCTCCACAAAGAAGTGCATGTATGGATTTCCATCAGACATTGTTCAAATGCAAAGGTGTGTGGATGACTAAGCAAAGGTGGGTGGATGACGATGCCTTTTAAAATACAACATTTTATAAAAATGCACTGGAAGGGCCCAGCTAGCTCTAGAATCTGGAGTAGACAAATACTTACCTTAATGTATGCAAGCAGAATTATAAACATCGAAACAGCTGTCTATAGATATGTTGTGAACTTTGTTCCAGCATCTTTGTCACGGCTCGCTCCCTTCCCCGCCACTTGGGGGCATGTTTTGGGGTTTATTCCCTACTGGCCATTTCCTCCGAACCTTATGCTACAGTGCTGTAATGAATTGGGAGCGCTAAAACCTTATTTTCCAAGTTACTTCCCTTCCGGATCCATTCCAGGTTTTTGGCAACCAGCATGCTACTTTAGTTTAATGACTATGCTTCCCAGAATGCCTGGCTCCCTGCTTCACCTCCTCCCTTGCAGGACAAGGTTGGGTGGAGGATAGGCAACACCTGTGGCTGCAGGTGCAGCAGGCGGCACACCTTAGGGGTGTGCTTGTTAAACAGCTTTAAAAGCCTCAGTTTGCTTCAGTCCAGCGCTGGTCATTGTTGCAGTGTTCCTGTTGTGACTGGTCCCTTGTTCCTGGTTCCTAGCTTTTGTGCCTAGTTCCTAGTTCCTGTTTCTTGTTCCTCTGCCCTGGATTTCGAATGTATGTGCTTAGTTGATTTCTGCTTTCTGGATTTCCCTTTCTGTCTTTCTCTGTCTGCAGGCAGCCTTTCTCTGTGCTTTACCCTTTGATGCAGCCCAATTTGCCTTTGTTCTCTGTTTCTTTGATGCTGTCCTTTGCTACTGAAAAACTTGATGCATTAGTCTTTCCCTTTATAGATTTAGCTTCCTGCCTTTTCTCCTTGGATGGGTGGGATATCATTTTCCCTGCTCCTGATCCTTACTTTCTATTGGGATCCATTCCATGTTTTCCATTGCACTTCTGCATTTATTTCCCATTGATTATTAGGTGTGGGGTGCTGTTGTAACTAGCCCCTGTGTTAATGCCTTTTGTTTTCCTCACTATTCTATAATCACAATTCCTACTTGCCCCTTGATTTGGGTCTTATGTATTTAGTTATCCTCCACCCATTGCTGTTATAGCCTTCTGGGTCACTGTTTGATCAACTATGTTCGTGGGTTTACTGACATTCAAGTGGTCTTTCCGGTCCTCGTAAGTACTGTTTCTAAGTTCCTTATTCAGTATCATCCAGAGTGTCAGCTCTCAGATCCTGTCCTTGCTTGCCCTCTGCGTGGGTTTAGCGCTGTCAGTATCTGTAATAGCACAGTGGGTAAGGAGTTTGCCGACTTTCCTTTCAGTCATAAGGAGGTTCTAAGTGCTTACCCCACATCCCTTTTCATATATTGGTATTATTGTTTCACTCTATTTGCACTCCTTGGTTTTAGTATACACGAGTCTTGGGTATTGTATGCACGTTGTTAGATTCAAAGTTGTTCACTGTGCGATTCCGTGCACATTTCCCTTGCCATATTCATTGCCTTCCTCCTTTCTTAACAATCTTAAATCAAATTGAAATGCCCTATTGCACACAATTTGGGAACACAAAAAGCCACGTACCTTTAATTTCTCATAAAAAATGCTCTTTTCATCTATAGTGATGTATTACATATTATGTAAAACAATTTGAGTCTACTTGCACCTTTGTGACATCAGTTCATCACAGTGACCAGCGAGTCAAAATTGCCCTCGAAAACCAGATTATTTTAAAGAAAGTGTCATTACATGAACTTTGATCACAAGATCAGAACAGAGAGTACAGCAATATGACATTTGACCCTTTTCTATATATTTGAGGATGTGACATGATTGAAGAACAAGAAAAATGTATTGTTTGATTTGCAGGGGTTTGCAGGGGTTTGAGCCACTACATACCCAGAAAAGCCATCAGACGCCCAGTTTCTGTCATCTGGCTCCACAAGCAAGGTTTAATCAATGCTAAATGGAACCATATTCCAAGAGAATTCGAATATGCACTTGTTATCAACATTTTGTAATATCCCCTGCTATAACCTTTGCTGCCCTAAAATACATAGCATCTGACGGATCCACGTCGCACATGTTTATTGCTTTCTTCCCCATTGGCCGTTAGCCAATATACCTAAAAGCAAACTAACTACACCTCTTTACCCTCATCAAAATGTGCCAGCAGATACAAACTGCACTGCCCATGTGCATTGTTTAGTCATGCCCAACAATTTGCAATGTCAACAGTCCTTCAGAGTAGGAACAAAATCCCATACCCAAGATGGTTCTGGGTGCATAGTGACTTACCAAACTGTTCGTTCTCGCAGAGGGGTGCCTATGGACCATTTTCTGATTGTTTAAGGGACTTAGGTTTAGTCACCCTAAGATTCCTAGGGTCATCCAGACGTGGACCCCTTGCTCACTGTGCTCAAAGAGGCACATCTCCACCTCCCTGCTGAGGCCCAACAAGGCTGAAACACGTGTTTGGGGTTGCTGTTGGTAGTCTTGTTCAGAAGGGATTGCCATAGCATTTTGCTGCTGGACTGCCCATGTGGACTGGACAAAGACTGATATGCAAAAGAATGTTTCCCATCCGTGAAAGGTACAGTGAGCTAAAGTGTGGCTGCTGTCTCTCGAGTGGGTACCTTCCCAAAAAACAGGTCATTTAGCAGTGTTTGTTCTATTTATTGATTGTTTAAGGGACTTATGTTTAGTCACCCTAAGATTCCTAGGGTCATCAAGATGTGGACACCTTGCTCACTGTGCTCAGAGAGGCACATCTCACCTCACTGAGGAGGCCCAACAAGGCTGAAACATGTGTATGAGGTTTCTGTTGGTGCTCTTGTTCAGAAGAGAATTTCCATAGCATTTTGGTGCTGTGCTGCGCATGTGGGCGGGACAAAGACTGATATGCAAATGGATATTTCCCATCTTTGAAAGGTACAGTGAGCTTAAGTGTGGTTGCAGACTCTCGGGTGGGTACCTTCCCAAAGTGCAGGTCATTTAGCTGTATTCGTTCTAGCAGAGGGGCACCTATGGACTATTTTTTGATGAAACAACTGTATCAAAGCTGTAATGTCTACTGTCCTCAATTAATATGACTGAATTCCAAATGGAGTAATATACAGGGCTTAGTGAGCTTGAGGTTGGAAATGGCATGCTGTGACATAAATCATAGTTTTCTGGCACACAAACTAATCTCCCTATTTCTGTTGCAAACACAACATTTTTTGTGTTCTAAAATTTTGGATGGAATGTGCATTTTATAGTGCACTGGGTTGTTTTTTTTTATCTTCATGGGCATTTTTCAATCTTTTGTCTCACTCATGGTTACAAATGGCCTGGTGCACAGAGGGGCAGGTCCTGCAACAGTAGGGGGAATAAGTATTTTATCCAGTGTTCCTCTACATTTTTAGTTGAAGGTACTCTTGCGGTGTGTTTTTGGTATGTTGTAGGTTGCCACGTGAATAAGAAGCAGATGTTTTGCACGTAACACACTGGGTAAGACAGGCAATGGCTTAACAGACATGTTCTCCATTGACCATACATATGTTGCACTTAAGCATTTGAAGAGAGTGACGTTTTAACACATGTGACACCTGTCTACTAAACTGCAGCCAAAAGATCCATTGAAAGTCCATGTGTGGGACTGTATCGGCGTGCATGGATCAGGGGTTAAAGTCACATGTGAATATATGATGGACCCAGCCTTATTCAAGTCAATCATTGTCTGAGGGGTGCTTCTTCCACAGGTGAAGTAATGTTAGAACCAACTCTAGATCTGTAGAACAGATTTATGAGGAATACAACTCCATGACCAGAAAACCTTGCATGAGTAGATCAGTCTTATGACTTGACCTCTTAAATTCTAGATCAGTGATATCCAACAATACATTGCCAATGTTATTGTTCAGAATGATTTAGATGTGTTGTTCCTAGCAAATACATGGTTCTCAGATGATTGTACAGGAAATCTTCACATGTCAGTGCCTCATGGATATCCCATTACATGGTTTAATTGGGAATCTCAATGTGGTAGTGGAGTGGCATTAATATTTAAATTGCAAGTACCTATATCTGATTTAAAATATCTCTGCTGGGATTAAGAATGACACATTGCTTCTTATCTCATTTATAATGTCGCTCTCCACACCTGCTATAATCATTCTATGGCATAAAGTCCTGTGTCAAGCAAAATGTTTCCTGGGTGGCTTGGATGATCGACTTTCTATTGACGGGGTAGCTTATAAGAAACATATAGTTTTGGGAGACCTAAGCTATTAGCACGCAAAAGTGGACACTGGGACATTTTAAATACTATCAGAAATGTTATTTAGTCATGATTTGAAATCTTATGCTTCATCCCCTTCTCAAAAGGGAGGTCACCATCTTGATGTTATTCTAACTTCCACTCTTCCAATTTAATTATGTGAGATTCTTCTCTGTGGATATCAAATATCTGTGAAATAAGCATAGAATTGGTAATGAAATAAAACAAAAATAAAAAGTACTCCTTGAGATCCCCCGTAAAAAACATATTTCATCCTTACCCCCTTGTAATGCTTCTGACAATAATGTTCTTCAAAGTATGTCAATCTCTGTCACGAGTTTTGACCCTCCTCCCTGATGGCTACAAGATCCTCTCCGAACCCAGAACCAACCAACCAGGAGGTGGAGTAGCCCGATTGTTCTGGAGTGGGTCCCTGCTACTGCCATTCCTATGCAGGCTTACTCCTCCTTTGAATGCCTGGTCTGCAGGCTCTCTTTCTCTCCTGGCCTCTCTCGGAGTCTGGCCACCTTCTACAGGCCACCTGGCCAGGCTGCCCTCTTCTTTGCAGATTGGCCTGACCTCTCCTCTTCTCTCCTTGCCTCTATCTCTCAACTTCTCCTCCTCCGAGATGTCAAAATCCACCTGGATGCTTCTAATCACTCCTCTGGGCTCTTCTGCAACCTCTGCCACTCTCTCTCTCTTTAAATGCTACCCTATGGACCAACACACTCTATGAGTCACACCCTGGATGTTCTCATCTCCTCAGATATCAACCTATCTAACCCTCTCACTACTCCTCTCTCTTGGACTGACCACTTTCTTCTCTCACCTGAAACTCTTTGTCCCTCAGGCTAAGCCTACCCCAGCACTGCCACCTACCTTCTCGGTCATTCGGCTCCTGAAGCGTGTGTCAGTGGATGCCTTTGCCGCTACTTTCTCGGCTCCTCCTATGCCTGCGGCTGACTCACACTCTGACACAACCCTCTCTAAGCTTCATCTTTTCATCTCCAACACTCTGGATGTCCTTACCGCTGCCATGAGAATCTGTCTGAAGCCTACCTCTAAGTGCAACTCTGGGTATGATTCTGACCTCGCCACGCTGAAACGCAAGTGAAGGGTAGCTGAGAGGAAGTTTAGGGCTTTGGGTGCATTCTCTGACAAACTGTCTGGCCTCCTGCTCCAAAAGCAATACAGGCTCTCTGTCCTGTCCACATCTTAGCCCTCATCTCTGCATCCTCTAATAACAAGTCCAAACTCTTTAAAATCTGCAAGGATCTGGCCAATACTTCTGCAGTTTCCACATCTCCTGTTGCCTCCCAGGCCCTCTGTATGGCTCTGGATTCTCACTTCATCACTAAAACTCAGAACATCCTGGCCTCTCTCTCCTCTGCCTCTCACTCTCTCGGCCCCCATCTGGCTGCCTCTCCCTCTCCTCCTCCGTTCTCCTCTTTCTGTCCGATAATACCTGACTATGTTTCTAGACAAGTAAAATCTATGAAAGTGGTGACCAAACAGGTGCTTCCCTGCTCCTCCAGAACCTTCAAGAGCCACATTGACACCCTCGATCCAGCTTTGGCCAATTTCTGCAATCACTCTTTCCCCACTGGATCCTTCCCCTCTCTTCTCAAGCACTCCCTTCTACACCACCTCCTCAAAAAGCTGTCTGCCGATCCACCATGTCCAGCAAACTATCACCCAATCTCTATCACACCTTTCTTGAGAAAACTCCTGGAAAAGCTGCCCATTTCTGAGCCTATACTTCATACTGAATCTGTTGGTTATCTCCATGACCATCAGTCTGGCGTCAGAGCAGCAAGAGGCATGGGAACTGCTCTCCCAAACACCCATGAAGATCTGCTCACTAATCTTTACTCTAGACTTCCTTCTGTCCTCATCCTCCTTGACCTTTGACATGGTCAATCATGCCATCCTGATCAAATGACTCAATGAGAATCTGGGCATCATGGATCAGGCCCTGGATTGATTGTCCTCCTTCCTCTTGGACCGACCCTCCCAGGTCCAACTTAGGTCATTTCTTTCCACAAACTCTCTCTCAACATGTGACGTGCCCCAGGGCACTATATTCTCACCCTGGCTCTTCAATGTCTACTTGGCCTCTTTGGCCCACCTGATCTCTAACTTCTGCTCTAACCTTCAGTGCTATGCTGACACTCAGCTTTCTTTCAGGCTCCCCTCAGCCTCATCTTTTCTCTCGCTCATTCCTGACTGCCTAGCCGTGATTCAGGATTGGTGTGCTTCCAATGATATCTGCCTTAATGCCAGTAAGACAGAGATCCTTCTCATTGGGACCACTGCTCCTGCTTTCCCTCTCTCACTCTGGCCACCTTCCTTGGGCCCTCTTCCTTTGCCTTCCTGTGAGGCTAAACACCTTGATGTCATCTTCAATCCCACTCTCTCCTTCTCTCCTCCCATCACAGACCTTGCCAAGAAGGCCCACTACCAGCTCCACCTCCTCAGAGGTATTCTTCCTTCTCTCACTTTCCCCCAGAAGCTCAGTGTCTCAGAGCCCTGGTTCTTTCTAGGCTGGACTACTGAAACAGCCTCTTTCTCAATCTACCTTCCTCTACTCTCCACCGTATGCAACTAATCCAGTACAGGACTGTGAGAATTGTCCTTTGCCTAAAGCCCAGGGACTGTATGTTTTCATCCCATAAATCTCCCCACAGGGTCCCGGTGACTGCAAGGATGAAGTTCAAGACCTTCTGCATTGTCCATAAGTCTTTCTGGGGCCAGGGCCCACACTAAATCCAACTTTCACTTCCAAAATACCTTCCTTCTCGAGCCATTTGCTAAGCTACCTCAAACTCTCTGAGGGTCAGATACTTTCAAAGGCAGAGAGTGGGGGATAGATCTCTCTCCTCTGCTGGTTCGTCCCTCTGGAATGGCCCCCCTGACCCTCTCAAACTTGAGCCGATCTACCTGAAGTTCGGAAGCACCTCAAGACCTTCCTTTTCTCCTCTGCTTTCCCCTGCTCCGACTGTTTGCTTGCCCACCCTCAGAGTCCACTTGGTACCAGGTTCCTCCATGATCAGTCTCCCCTACACTGTCTAAGGGGCCTACCGCACACTTAGGGGCTGTTACTGTTACCCTCAGTCTTGGGGGCAAGACAGTATTGAAATTTGGCAGCTCATCTTTCCAATTTACTTAATCTTTCTCACTTACAGGGCACATGCCTCTAGAACTCAGGTCTGCATAAATTACACATTTGTTAAGAAAAACATCAATGGACTAAATCCTGATGATTATCTATTGCCTGATAGCAGACTTTCCATGAGTACTCAAAGTACTTGTGTCCGAAGTGGGGAAAAAATTGACACTGTATGCAGAAACCCACCACATTTTGGATATCAATCTGGTTTCCACCAAAGACATGGAACTGAATGAGCCCTGGATTCAGTTGGGATAAAGAGTTGCACTGCAATGTTCTTTACTTGAGTTGCTTGGTTTTACTGCAGCATTAAACACTTTGGATCATACCTTTCTCCTCTACCACCTGAGGAACCTACTTAGACTATCTGCCCAGACATTGCCATGGTTCCAAAACTTCCTTTAAGATAGACATCAGGAAGTGCTGCTTGGTCAACATAGTGCGACATCCTCTACGGTCACATGTGGAGTTCCACAAGGTTTCCCCTTATCACCTTTTTTGTTCATTGCCTATATGTTGCCTCTTATGTCTTTCATTTATAAAATCAGAATCTTTTTTCATTCTCATGCTGATGATACTCAGTTACTCTTCAAGGTATCAGGCCAACAAGAGAACTACCTACAACTCCAGAACATGCCTTGTGGAAATCCGTTCTTGGTTGACAAATAATATACTCCAGTTTAACTCTACTAAAATCGAATTCTTGCTCATAATCACAAAACACCTTCAGTAAGAAGCCTGCCCGGACATAGATTATTTGAGGCGCTTTTCCCTTTCTCCAAAAATGTAAAGAACATTAAGGTAATCTCAAATTTAGAAATTAGACTAGATCATCTGATACATTAAGTTGTGAGATCATCCTTCTTCGGTCTAAGGCCAAATAAATCCAACCATATCAACCAGTGTGCCTACTACGATCTGCAAAAATGAATCTTCTGATTTTCCCCAATTCAAAATTCATAACAAGAGGCAATCAACATTTCTCAGTGGCAGGACCTCATTTATGGTACTCACTAGTCTTACTATCTTTGAAATTCAAACTCCTTTTCCATATGCTGCAAAGAACTAACAACTCGGCTTTTCACATCGTCTGATATAGTTCAATAATGTGTTTATGTATGCTAGAAATACCCCAAATCAAATATACTGTATTCTTGAAAACTATGCATCATTGTGGATAGTGACTGTGACAAAATGTCTACTGCCCTGCAGGAATGATCAGTGGCTAAGCTGCCTACTCAGCGCCACATTACCATCAAACTAGCAGAGATCCCAATCATAAAGGTAAAACAGAAACCGACCAACAGGTATACGTGCTTTGCCTTTTGTGGTAGTGCAGGCCACGGGGAGTCTATACTCTTTAGGAGGGGTATGAGATGATAGCAGTAGCAACTCAAAAAATGTAAGTATAACGGGCCAAAACTAAATAATGTCCAATTAATGTTCCATCAATATTTAGAACTTTAAATAAAATGCATTGTATTGCATTTTCTATAAGATGCAGAGAAAAAATCAGAAAACACTGGGGAAAACTCATCCCTGTTAAAGAGACAACAGGAGGAAATGCAGTGCACTATTAGTAAATTTCGAGCTGGAGTCGTCCCCATTCTTGCCTTAAACACAACCTTATTCTGAGGGATAGTTGAATAATCTCAAGACTTCATTTTAATAGCATTTATCTAAACATGAGATGTCAATTTTGGCAAAATAGAGTGGAGGAAACTGCTGCAAGTTATTGTACTTTTTTTCCAAGCATACCAGAGAGTTGTCTACATATATTGTTCTTCTGTATGAAATTTAGGACACTACTTTCTGTTTCATATTTTGAGGAACCAAAATAATTGCCAATGTAGGCTGGCATTTACGTATCTACTTTGGGCCGAAGACACAGCAGTACTTTGGGATTCATCAACGGTTTAAGCTAACACAATGCATTGGAGGAATAGATATACTGTCATATAGTTTGTTCTTTCCCCCTATTTTTTATTCCAACAATGTACTGCACTAAAACTATAGTTCTTCCTACATGTTCTCTTATATTTTGTACATCTATTTAAAGTTTTATAATGTGATTTGATATTGTACTGCAATCATAATTTGTGTTTTAAAGTTCTACTTTTTAATGGATATCATGTGTCTGAAAGAAATTTAATTTAATACTTATTCTATTACTACAGAGAAAATGCAGACTTGTGTGAAAGGTCACTCTGCTTAGATGAACAAGGGTTCAGGTTCAAGTTTGTCACAATATCACTTTTTAAAAGAAGTATTTGAGAACAAGAAAAGAAGAGAGACTTAAACGTCACTGTTGTCCGAAAAAGGTGCATGGGGCAACAGGGCTTCTTCGCAATGCCTCAGTTGTTTGTCTTGGGCATCAACAGCATTGAACAGTGCTTCTTGGTGATTTACTTGTGGTAGAGCTGATGTCAAAATAATTTGAGTCATTGTGATCCCAATGTCCGTCGCCAGCAATCGGTTCAATGGTGCAGGCTCCCAATGGGTCAAGTCAGTGTTCAGGACAGGGAGACGATATCTTCCAATTGTCCAAGCATCAGTCAAGTTAACAGTGAGACAATGGCTTCTGCTGGTTTGAGTCGGCATTCATGATGGCAAACTCAATGGCTTTCAGTAGGTCATGTCAGCACTGGAATCAGCTGCTCCAAAGAGGTTTGAGCCTGCATTCGAGTTGCTCAAGGCAGTAACCGCCAAAGGGTCAAGCCAGCAGTTGGTGGTTCAAGATGTATCAAGCCTCATGAAGTTTGCTTAGAGTGCCAAAAGCAGCATCACAGTTCCTGCAGCGTCGAGCACATTCGATCCTGCTCGAATGCATCTCAAGGTGGTGAAACAGTATTTTTGTCTGATCTTGCTTCATGCCATGCATGCACGGGAATAGGTATCAAACCCATGTTGCTCTGTGTTATTTTGCCTACAAGACAAGCTATTTGTTCCTGAGCCCAATATCTGTGATGTTTCTGACCTTTGGGTTCGCTGGGAGTCCCAATCCAGCATTCCCTCCACAAGGTGAGTCCTTCTGTTCTGCTCTCCCAGTGCAGGGAGCTTGGCTATAACCTACAGGAGATATTTCACTTCCAGTGAACAGGAGCCTGGATCCAACACCAGTAACCTCCCACTGTTCCCTGGGGATGCTTAGGAGACAGAGCTCTCCTCTGCCTTTGATTCATTCTGTCTTCACTTCTTTAGCGGAGAACATTGGAATGGACTGCAGTCCCAAAATCTATGCTGCTTCTTCTCTTTATGGTCCACAGTTAATCCAAGAATGAAAGCATGACCCTCTTCTTTTAAAGGCAACATTTTGATTTATTGGGTATTTATAATATGACTATACAGAACATGGTGTTTCTAGGCACATCAGGACAAGGGAAGGGAAAGTACAGGGAAGAACACAATAAAATAACATTCATACTAGGCCTTGAGACATTCAGATTGTGCAAGTGTAGTTACAAGAAAGCATGGGAAGGGGGAGGATGGGAAGTAAAGGATGGGGATTAACAGGGAATAAAACAAACAATAATACAAACAATATTGTTCCTACTAGGTCATGATATGATTCAGAGCATGCAAGTGCAGTAACAGAAATGAGGATAGAGGGAGGAGAAGGGGAAGTGTAGGATGGGGATGAACAGGGAAAAGGACAAACAATAGTGCTCCTACTAGGTCATGAGGAAATTAGGAGTGTGTGAAGGCAGGCCCCTAAACGCTCACACCAGAGAGAATACAACTCACTAGGCAAGAAAGGCCCAAGTTGATCTTCTAAGGGTAACAAATTTTAATCTTACATTTAAATGAGAGCAACAGAAAAGAACTCTGCTGCTATGAACTTTGTGCAAAAGAGTGGTACAAGCAGAACATTTTAAAGGTACACAGCATCATAAGGACGCAACAACATACAGTAAAGACCCGCACAGCTAATTGAAAGGACCCTATACATGTTCACCTATATCCATAAGGGATGCCAGTCTATTGGTCCCAGCCCAGTCCATCTGTCTTCCATCGCCTGGGTGCTGCCGGCCTAATCTTCTTCTCACATTGAAGGTCAGAAAACAAATTAATTATACTCTTACTACACAACTTTTTTTATCACACATATTGTGCACTTGGCAGGCCTTAAGATTGACACAAATGAGGTTCTGGTGTACAACCTTCACACACACATTTCACTCACTCCCATCCGGTTACAAGGTAACCACACTCATTTTGTACTATAAGTTATCCCTCCCAGTACCCCGCAAAACAAATCATATGATTTTCACTTCAATGATGCGCCCTGTCCATCCTCTTTGAACATCTCAGTGCCATGGAATTCAGAGGTCTTCAGTTTTAGTCAGTTATATGTGCTATAACTCATGGTCACATGGGTATGGGCTGAGTCATGCTTTGGCCAGTGTAAGATAACATACACACCAGGTGCCTGTCTGTGATCGTGGCCTTGTAGGGCACATTTCTCTCAAACATCTTTGCAACACTGTTACAACAATGACTAGGTGTTGTGACAGTTGGCGTGTGTGGGCTGTGCTCATGGGAGCTCGAGCATGGCTGGGGATTTCTGTGGTCTCACTACATTTACTACGCAGGCCTTCCCTTCTAGCTATGGTTACTAATATCTATGTAAAAATAGCAATTCTTCTCCAGCCGTTAGTTCCCTCACCGTTTTCCCTTGCCCCTTGCCCATCCGAGTGTTTGAAATGCATCTCGCCTCACTCTGAAGTGCCTAGAGGGGTGGGACAGGGTTGTCCCCTTCCCAACATTCCCCCCTTTCGGTACTTCTACAGTAACACACTCTGGGATACCTCTGCGCTCCAGCTCCCCTATACCTGCTTCCACATCTGGCTGAGTTCCCTTTATTGGTCCCTGAGCCCTATATACTGACCGCAAACTCTCCTACACGCATACTCTTCAGGTGAGCAAGTCATATAGATGCATCCCCCCTCCCCTGCCAGTTCTACCCAAACCTCTGTGTAATTTTCGGTGTCAGGGGGTGGAGAAATAATAATTTAGTATAGATAATTAACTTCATCTCCATACAGGACCAGAAGCATTTCATATTTATGGCCACCATGTGGGACATCAGTTTGTACTTCAATGTTTTTGTATGACTAGGTGCTTTAAGAATCCCAATTGATACCATTATTCTTGCACTATCAGGTGCCACATTGAAATGAAGGGTCAGCAGACAGGTACAGACGATAACTAGGATGAACACGTTGATATGCATTAGCATCTTGACGATCACTCCGAGCCACAATGAAGCCCAACGGAATATTGTAGCAAACCAATCACTGTCCTGTATTCCTTCTTCCTTCTTCGTGTGAACACCCATACCATGAACAGCTGTGATGATATGAGATAATGATGCATTTGCTGCATCATCTGAAGGAACAAATGTGCAGCAGGAATCACCAAACATTTTGCAAACCCCGCCTTCCATTGCTGTTAACATGTCCAGCACATAGAGTTTTGCATCATCAAAGTCTCAATGCACGTAACTTAACCTTGATCATGTTAAAACCGTTCTCTGTGTCGTTCGTTAGCTGGAACAGTTCCCACCTGATGATCTGCAACCATTTGGCATTCGCTGTGGCCTACACTCACTGCAAAAGTAAAGATGCATAAAGGATTCTGCTGAGCTGAAGAGCCTGTATTCTTCTGGTATCTCAGCTAGCAATGTGGCAGAGTCTTTAGTTATGTAATTCGATCTTTTCATCCTCTGTGGTTGTTGGAACTGTCCTTTTCCTGGATGGATATGGGGCTCTTGTATGGGTACCAGGCCCTTATCTTCATTTTCAACTGTGGAGAGACTAGTTAATCCCTCTGCAGGCAGTGCGCTCCCTCATGTGTTCTTCTGAGATTACTAATAGCACTGAGTGCAATGTGTCCTGCGAACAACAGCCCTTCCACATTGGTGTGAGGTGCAAGTAAGCTTGTCGGCCACAGAACCTGTAGTAATCCATCAGCGCTGCTGTTCTTTTCTTTATGTCTGTGATCCAGAAAGTCTTATTGCAATGTCCATTTGTGCCGACAGCAACTTTACCTTTGATGCAGAAATAATGCATATATTCTTCTTCCATGTGCACTTGCACCACATTTTCCATTGTTACAATCAACGTTAGTTTTATGATGTGCTCTGTCCAGATTTGCGCTCAGAAAGTGTCCACCTGTGCTATCTTGTCCTTGCTATATGTTACCAGTCCTTCTGCCAAGCAAGGTAGTGTGATGTCCGCCAGTTATTATTGGCATGTTTTCGCCCTTTCATCATTAGATAGAGTAGCTCCACACACTTGATTTTTTTGGATTTTAGTTGCACTTTACAACATCTGGAACCACCATTTGCAGTTGCACACTATGTGCCTCGAAAGTTACCTTTATTCTGCATAGCGCAAGATTAACTAGGCATTGTGCCTCTATAATTGCTACTGCTTGCAGTACTAACACCTTGGGATGCCCTGATGTGTGTGGAATGAGTGAACACACATAACAGCTCCCATTCACAGTATTTCTACCAACACAACTCATATCAGAATACCAGGAGTTAGTGAACTTGAGATGATGAATATCCTCAATAACATCAAAACCCAACCCTTCATATGTATCATGCTTTTGTCGTCCTTTCTTTTCATTCTTCTATACACGCTCTCAGGGATGGCCACATTAAAAGTGCTAGCGGAAATAACATTGTATCATTTCACAGTGTAGACAATCTCCTACTTGCTAAAGACAACCTATTCACTGTTTCCTCCACTGATGTATTGTGCTCATTAAAGTCAGTACATTAATTTCCATTATTATTATTAGCATTCACATTAGTGCTAATATATGTAAATCCACTTGTATTATTAACATTTATATGCATCGTCCAATTTGGATAATATACAATCCTATTTCCCTCATTCCCCCTTAATAGGGCCTCCCCCATAACACCCTCCCCAATACACTCCCAACAGTCCTAAGAATGCCACACAGAGTCCTACAGCAATGGCCGATCCACAAAAATAAACACAGGTCCATATTCTCTCATTCATACATCTGCACCTCGGGTCCCTACTCTAACAAATGTTTTACATTTTTCACATCCATCTTCTTTTTTTCCTGGAATGAAAACACAAACACACAAAATCGAGAAACGTACAAGACATACTTTGTACACAATTAAAGAAAGAAAAAGGGAAAGAGGATGAGAGAAAGAGAGAAAAAAGAGGAGAGAGTGAAAGAGAAGGGAGAGAGAGAGAACAGGGAGAGACAGAGAGAGAGAGAGAGAGAGAGAAATAGAGAGGAGAGAGAGAGAGAGAGAGAGAGAGAGAGAGAGAGAGGGGGGGAGAAGAAAGCTCTCCCAGAAAAAAGGACACTGAGCTAGCATTTGAGCTTCAGCCTACCACTTGAGTGTGCCACTGCACTCGTATCTGCCCTTAACAGGCCAGTGAGGTTGTCGGGATACAAGTACTGCTACCCCTTGTTTCAAGATAACTGATGTACCAGTGTGTTCACTGAAGGTGCCCTATGAATGTCAGAGAGGTGGACCCAGTAGTGCAATTCCTTGACTTTCAATGCTAGGGGAATACAACACACTACCTCGTAGGGCCCTTGGAACCAAGGATTATTCAATCTGTGCACACAATTTCAGACATATATAAAGTCCCCTGGCAGCAGTGGTTATGTGGTCATTCTCGGGGCTTGTCACTGTAGTCGTCTTGACATCCAGCATCTCTGTCGTGTCAATTCTCCCCGGTGAAATCTGTTGCGAAACATATTTAATGGCCCTAATTAGTGTAGTACAATACACCTTAAACTCATCACCTAGCACCACTGCTGTTCTATGTGCATCTGAAGCCCTTTTTACAGGGGCTATAGCAGTATGCATATGCCAGCTAGTGACCACTTCATGCAGTGACAAATGCTGGTCCTTGCTTGGCTGCTTTCGTAAACTAATGAGGGCCAGGGACAAACAATGCACCCTGTTTTAACTTACTTTTAAGGAGTCCATTTATTCTCTCCACAACACCAGTGGCCTGTGAGTGGATGTGCTGGATGCCAAGTTGTGCTGTAAAGTGCAGGAATAATGCATTAAAAAAATGTGTGCCATTATCTGACCTTAAAACTTTGCACATACCCCATCGCAGGAAATCTTCATGCACAAAGAATTTTGCAGCACACTTGGCATCCGGATATGTACACAGCCCTGCTTCCACCCATCATGAGAAAGGAAAGACCACTGTAATGAGGTACTTAGATCCATTATAACGTTCACCCATGTCAGCATAATCTATGTGTAATTCATGGAACAGCCCAATAGGGTGGGGCAAGGTAGCCCATAACGTCCATAGTGTCATCCCTGTACTAAACCTTTGACATGTTGTGCAATGTATGACCATTTCTGTAATGCTTTCCTGAAGGTTTGATATAAACCAATCCTCCTGCATATCTGCTGCTATGTTCTGCTTCGAACTGTGAGATGGAACATGTAACTGTTCAAATGATATGGCTAACAGCTCCTGTGGCATTACTGTCTTTCCAGAGCTGTCCTGCCTTCATAACTGATCTGTAGGAGATTGCTTACAACCTCTCTGTGACCAAAACTCTTTCTCCTTTTCAGGTGCCCTTCCTTGCAGTTCGATAATCTAGGAGATGGGCAATGCTCGCTCACGGGTGGGGCAGTCACAACGTGCTGAGTGGGTATTTCTTTTGGCAGATAGGTTGCTATTTTGGCTGCCACATCGGCGGCTTCATTCCCCATCGATATTTCATCTGTCCCTTTAGTGTGAGTGGTGCATTTGACGACCACCCACAACAGATGGTTGCGATAAAGCGTCTATCATTATTTGTAGCAGGGCACCATGCTATGGATCCATCCGCCCTCTGAAACCCCTGTCTCTTCCAGCAGGATAGACTGGTGTGTACCATTGTTGTAACATACGCCGAGTCTTAATAGAGTGTATCATAGCATCCTTGAGATTCTCTCAGTGCTTTGATGACTGCTATGTGTTCCGCCGCCTGTGCAGAATAATGCATGGGCAATTTTTCACGACCGCCGTATTATACATCCGTCCCTCAAGTCGTACCACCACTGGCCCTATCCGTCTTTGCCCAACCTCCTGGTCAATTGTGGATGATCCGCCAACAAAACATATCTCACCTTCTGTCAATGCACAGTCCCTTGATTCGGGATGTCGTCCTCCTCCCCCTCGTATGTGGCACAGTCGTGCGCTATCAGGCCATCTGCAGCAGGCATGATTGTTAGAAAGGTGGCAGGGTTCACTGTTTTACACCTAAGCACATGAATATGAGATTTAGAAATTATGATCTCATATGCTGATGACCTTTGTGTAGTCAGGGTAGATTTTGAACTTTCTAGAATGGCAAACAAAGAATGTTGCACATACAACATGACTGAAAACCCATTACGATTGTAGAACTTTTCTCTATTGCAAAAGCAGCAACTGCTAAAGCTAGTTCACATGTGAACTGCCCTTGCATCACTGCATCCAAATTACAGCAATAATAGTCCAATGGCTTATGGCCCATAGTGCTTTTCTGCGTCAACACTGCTGTCATAAACTGACCATCAGTGTGCAAAGAGAATTCCTGCGTGTAATCTGGGGTGGCCAGTATGGGTGTCAAACTAATGACTTCAATTAAGTGATCAAACAGTCTGATCATTTCAGCCGTCCACTATAACTTATGGTCCTTTGTCTTTTGTGCTTACCTAAGGTCCTGTAGCAGTGGTCTTGTGTACGCAGCATAATCTTGGATCCAGCCCGTGCAGTAGTTGCACAGGCCCAGAAACTTCAGCGTCTCTTTAACTGAGTCAGACCTGGGGGGGCGCCTACTGGCGCTGCCCTGTCTGGTAGTATTTTTTTTCCATTCGCTGATATGAACTGCCCCAAATAGAGCACTTCCTTTTGGAAAATTTGTAATTTGACCTTGCCAACCGTGTACCCCTTAGAGACCAACAATGGCACAATGGTAGGAGTGCAATGGAGTCCCTTCGGCAGCGCTTCTCACTGTCACTACACCCTAGCAGATCGTCCACGTATAATGGATAATGGTAGTAGGCAGCTGAATATTCCCCAGATCGGCCAGCACTATTCTGTTAAATATACTCAAGCTCTTACAGTATCCCTGAGGTAACCTAGTGTGTTTGAACCGCATCTGGCCCTGTGTAAATGCTGTGAGGTACCTCGACTCAGGATGGAGTGGACTTGAGAAAAATGCATTTATTTTGTCCATTACAGTAAATTACCTGTCTTCTTTTGGGATGCTACATAAAATTGTTGCATAATTCGGAACAAATGGACATTCTTTCTGTACCACATCATTTAGAGTTTGCAAGTCCTGAATCATTCTCCAATTGCCCCCCGATGATTTTTTGACAGGGTATATTGCTGTATATTGCTGTATTACACAAGGACATAGATAGCACAATGATCCCATGGTCCAGTAGGGCTTGTATTGTCTTACTAATACCTTCCGTCACCTCCCTCGATAATGGATATTGTCTTACCCTGGGCAGCATCTCGTTTGGCTCCAGTGTTATACAAGCAGGGGTCACATCTTTCAGTAATCCTACATCATGTGGATTTGTAGTCCACAACTGCGAAGGCACATGTTGTAAGTCCTCACCAAAAAATGGAGGCAGAGTTAATACTGCCATCACATGACACTGCACTGTGCGGTACTGCATCATTATGTCACAAGGGATACATATATCTAGGATTATTTCCCCCTCTTTGTTGTTATCTTCAAACAATTCACCATCCATCATTTCCTTTAGCTGTACCGTTTGATTCACTCACACACCACTCACATCTGTACATGTGCATTCCCATCAGCATAACCACTTGTCCGAAACCAACAGCCCATGTAATTCCAGTGATAATATTGTTCCCACCACCACCTTAGGTGACACTGCCAGATGAAAGTTAAAATCAGTGGGCACTGTTTGGTAATCTGGGGCACTGCCTCCACAAGCACTGTGATACCATAAATAAACATGTCCGGCTCTACGGGAATCATGCCTACCACTGATTCTCTTGTCATCATGTGTGTTATCAACATTGCCCTCCCAACGCACATCCCAGGTGTGGAACACATTATACCGTGACCTGTAGAGGATATATTCATGTTCAACTTGATTAGCAGGTCCCTGCCCAGCAAATTAACAGGGGAACTTTCGGAATATAGTAAGGGCGCCCATGCTACCTTCCCTGCCACCTTTACATCCAACTCCTCAGTGTATGGAACCTTGGAAATAGCCCCAGAGAATCTGTGTGCATCAAGATATTTTCCTGCTAGAGGAACATTTCCTTGCATGATACATGATTTAGTTGCACCAGAGTCCACCATGAATATGGACTGCTTGTTTCCTATTTCCGCCCCAGTCAAAGGTTCCTCTTCAGGGTGGATGGCCGTCAACGAGACTGGACATGTGAGTGCTCTCTGTGGGCTGTACTAATCAGGGTATGTGTTAGTTCAAGGAGATGAAAAGGGGATACCTCCTAGCACTGCAACTCCTCCAAAGGGAGCAGTAGCCCCACTTCGTACCCAGTTCAATGTGGCAGCACCGCCCTGCTGCTGCTGTTGCGGATGCTGCACTTGCATGTCCGATGCTTGAGGCTGCTGATTATTGCTGTTGCCCCTGGGGATACCCCTGGTTCAGATATCCTTGACCCCTCTGCAGATACCCTAGTCCTTGAGGCCCTTGGGGCCCTTGGCCCTGTTTTTGCAGCCCATAAGTATTCCCCACTGCAGACCTGCTCCTGAATTCCGTGGCAAAATGCCCCCACCTTAAACAATGCCAGCATTAATACAGTAAAAACCCACACCCCCTGGGTCCAAACCCTCCTCCTCTTGCTCCTAGAAATTCCCTCTTCCTTGCTGCGGCCCTCCTTGCTGCCTCTGTCGGCTGGGGTCCTGTTACCCCTACCCCACTGTCCTTGTCCACCTTCTGCCCAGAGCGCCACAATAGTGGCACTCATGACTTGCTGGGTCCTCTCTGTTCCTTCCAGCTGTACTGGCATCGATGCAGGTGCCTGGACTGCTACATTTGCCAATTCTTTCTCCATGAATTTCGCTTCATCTCTCTGATGCCTCACTGTTTCCCTCTCCCACTCCTTAATCCTTTTACAATGATGCACTATTATATATTGTATTTCTGGCCACTCTTTCGCCTCAATACCCACAATCTGACCCAACGCCTTCTGCACTTCCCTTGGCAAGCCCCTCTTTACAATAAAATAGAAGAATGATATTGATTGATCCCACAGCCCTCCTGGTTCAGCTCTCCAATTCTTTTGCATTTTAAGAATAAATCTAACTGGGTCTTCATCATCACCCATAATATACTTCATCAAGAACTGTAAATCAGGGTTATTCCCGGGTATCCGGCTTTAACCCATACGTCCCCAGCCTGGACCCCATTCACAGCAACCAGCAAGCTCTTAAGACCCCCTATCGGCAGGGGCACCCCTGCTGCTTGCTTTTCAAATTCATATATTCACTCGCTCACCCCTGCTGTGAGCTGTGGGAGTGCCTTAATTAAAATATTCATATCCATTTGGGGCCAGGGAACATATTGTGTCCTCCCTGCCCCCTTATGTATGAGGGGCATTTGCATCTTTGCTCTACTTCCCATGCCCTTCTTCACCTCCCCCCTGCCCACAGGTCTTCATATTGGGGGCATTCTCAGCCGCCTCTTCACCCCTTCCTTCTCCTTCACTCTGACCTTCAGCAAAAATATCATTGTCCTCTTCCTCCACATTCTCTCCCAACACTGTATTTTCATCTCCCAGGATTATCCACCTACCCTAGCTTCTTTCTTACTCAACATCTACACATCTCATTCCTTCAGTGTCCAACCTAAGCAGCACTTCCCCTGATTTCCATTCTCTTGACCTTTCTCTTGATACCCCTATATCCCTCACTGATCTTGGGGACGTCTGTATCCTTCTCAGTTCTGTTAGTAATCCTGTCAACCTATCTTCAAACTCCCTTAACCTATAACCCGCTGATGCCAGTACTTCAGGTGGGTAATTGTACAGAAGTGGGGCAGCGGTAGCCTGTGGTGTTACTGGTGCTGCGGAACACCCGACCACAGCAGAAGGGGTCCCTATCGCAACAGGAACATAGCTTGGATTGGTATACCCTTCTGTGGGATATGGTGTCAAGGGATATAATCCCCTACCCTCCACTGGTGACCCACGTTCTCCTTCACCCTTTCTGCACTTCCCATCTTTTTGTCTCTGCACCTCCACTTCATTTCCTTGATCTTCTGCATCTTTGAACACACGCCAAAGATCAAGAATTTCTTATCTCTTCTGTAGCTGTTTCCCCTTATATTTTGCTACAAAACATGCTATCTCTTACTGACCCACCGGAAAGTCCCTCTAACGTGCTGCACAAACTGCTGCTAGCTTATTACAACAAACCAAAGAAAATCAACCCCCACCTCTTTCTATCCTCCTTCTTTGCACACATACACCAGTCCTCAAAACCATCAAGTACGACACCTCACCGCAATGAACACACTTCCTGCCCCTTCTAGGGCCTACTCTTTATTCATTAAAACACAACTATAATGCAATCGAATAACAAACTAACATAATAACCCCTACTTAGGCCAGGCCTATTATGAGACCACTACTTTTATTTTTATATTCCGCCTTTAACCTTCTGAGGAGGGGCTTGCTGCCTTACCTTTGCTTTACCTTATAATGCCTTACCAAAACACGCTATTTATAGTACAAATTTTAACAACAAATAACCCTGACTTCATCCACGTCACATCGATGACCTTGCTCTCCATGTACTCACAGCTTTCACACTTCCCCATGCATCTGCCCCCAACTTGTTATCTCTTACAAGAGTCTACTCACATGTGCATGCTCACCCAAACGCCTCTATCACGGGGTTCCATCACTGGCTTGCACTCTCATCAGAGCCGCACCCCACTCCAAAGAGCAGAAACACATGTATGTTTTTTCTGGACTGGTCGCTGTAGGTGAGTGCAGCTCATTTTGGAGAAGCAGCCTTGAAGCCTCTGCAGGTACGTGGGCGCTGGGATCACGTTGTAGTCACCAATTGAAAGCACGTACCTAAACGCTCATACCAGAGAGAATTCAACCCGCTAGGGAAGAAAAGCCCAAGTCAATCTTGTAAGGATAACAAGTTTTAATCACACACACAGATGAGAACAACAGCAGAGAACTCTGCTGCTAAGAATGTTTTGCTAGAGAGCGGTACAAGCAGAAACTTTTAAAGGTAGGCAACGTCATAATGTCACAATAGCATACAGTAAAAACCTGTGCGGCTGATTGAATGGACCATCTACATGTTGCACCTTTATCCATAAGGGATGCCAGTCTATTGGTCACAGCCTAGTCATCTTCTTCTCATGTCAAAGGTCAGAAAACAAATTAATTACACTCCTACTACACAACTTGTTTTATCACTCATACTGTGCACTTGGCAGACCTTAAGACGGACACAAAGGAGGTTCTGGGGCACTCTTACCTTCACACACACATTTCACTCACTCCTCTCCACGCCATCGGCCTCCAAGGTCTCCACCCTTGTTTTGAACTATAATTTATCCCTCACATCGCTCTGTCCATCCTCTTTGAAAATCTCAGGACTTGTTACTTTGGGGTTGGTGTTCAAAGGGCTCCTGGTGCCATGGAATTCAGAGGTTTTAAGTTTTAGTCAGTTATATGGGCTTTAATTCGTAGTCGCATAGAGGTCATGCTTTAGCCAGTGTGAGATAACTGTTATAGTGTTGGCTGAGCTGTAATGGCGTGATGTCATGTGGAGTGGTCCCTGCGTAGTATTCCAATGCTTAGGTGTTTACATTTGCTGGGGTTCTGGAGGGCTACAGTTGGAGGCCAGCAAGATTGGCTGTTGTTGTGCCCTGCACTGCTGGGGGTCTTTGATGATATTAACTTGTAAATAAAGACTCAGGAAAAGCTACCGTGTTTGGCGTCAGTAGCTTAAGATTGGCGACGAGGATCTCGGACCCGGATCTCCAGTGAGAAGGAAGAAAGAGCCTGCTGTGCTGCTCCGTTGCCTAACGTTGCAGCGGCCAATGAGGGACTGCCGCCTAGAAGGAGCGATTAGTCTGCTGTGCTGTGCTGCGCTGTTAGCGAGCAGCTGTTGCCACCAAGTAAGTGTGCCAGCCCCCTCCCTGCATTGTAATCAGTAATCAGAAGGTGCCTCCCCACTGGACTCGACAGATAGGTTAGGTCCCGTGAGCTCTGCGCTTCGTGCCTGGAGAACTCCTACCAGAAAGCGCAGAAGAGGCTCCAGAGACATCTGCTACCCACGTGCAGTGACCTGCTGTCCCCAACTACTGGAAGATGCGGAACGCCAGTGCTGGTCTACCGTAGTACACAGGATAGAAGCACACATGTCCCAGTCACAAGTAAGAGATGGGCAATGAGCTGACACTGTCCCGGACGATGAGGTAAAGAAGGAAAGAAAGAGAGAGAGAAGAAGGAGGGACAAAAACAAAAGTAAAAGGAGGAGAAAAAGGAGCAGGGGGCGATGCACACGCATACAGAAACACCAGAACAAAGAAAAAAGAAGGTGGAAGTGGAAGATAGACGCAGTGGCTCAGGAAACTGTGTCAAGAAGCTAAACGGTGTTAGTGTCCCAGTTACAAGGGGAGTGGGGAATATACCACCTGGAGAAGGAACTGCACAGTACAGCAGAGAAATCCACAAAGCTCTCAAGAGTGCACAGGGAGGACTTGAGAGGGAAGGAAGAACAGATCAAGGGTACGGTAAGACATACCCACCATAGAGTGTGCCATAAAAGTTACTGTCACAATGGCTATGTCAAGTGTATCAGGCCTGTCCATGTTTATGGCCACACCTGGTCCACTGAGAATTAAGTGGTCGGAGTGGAAAAAGGTATTTTTGCACTACATCAAGTCTGAAAGTGGCAACTCATTCTCTAATGACAGAAAGTTGGCTCTGTAGATGCATTACCTAGGGTACGAAGGACAAAGGATATACAAGACTTTACCACAACCTTCTGATGATGGTGGAGGTGACGCCATAAATTAATTTGAAAGCACATTACTGAAACTAGACTTTATTCCCAAAACTAGTACAATTTTGGAACAATTTAATTTTTGCATGAGAGTGCTGAAGCCGGGTGAGTCTGCTGAAGAGTATGTCACGGCTCTACGCCACCTGGCATTGTCATGCACATTTCAAGGGGGATATGACAAACACATAAGGGACCAATTTATGATCCATTGTGGCTCAGATAGAATTCAGGAGGAGTTATGGCTAAGGGATGAGCCCACCCTTGACGAAGTTCTGGACATAGCTCAGAGGGTAGAACATTCATTGGCATGTGTCACCAAGTTAACAAGAAAAGAAACCAAGGAGGTGAAGGCGTAAGTATTGAATGTGAGTGAAGCCAAGAGCAAGAAGAAAGTGAAGGATAGAGAAAAACAGATGGCTCGAGGCGGGGTGGAGTCCAAGACAAGCAAACCGAAAGGGGACAGAGAAGAACATTTGTGCTTTAGCTGCGCTAGCAATTCCCACTTTGCTGCATCAGTGATATGCCTGGGAAGGAAAGCCACCTGTGCAAAATGTCGAAGGAAGGGACATTTTGCTAACTGCTGCAAAAATTATCAATTCAATCAAGCCAACCAGGGGAGAGTGTTTTACGTCAATGAGGATGTACGAAAGTCGCCAGACGAAGAAGGGGAATACCCTGTAGAAAACATTACCATCAACACAGTCAATGTTGTGGGTATTGGAGATGTTGATACGTGTGAGCACCCGCATGCATGTGTTAGTGTCAATGGTAGAGAGGTCTGGATTATGGCAGAATCTTGGTCAAAAATGTCTCTCATGTCTAGGGAGGTATTTGAGAGGGATGTAAAGAGTGACATTTGACATCTGCTATCCCCTGACATAAGACCTGCGGGTTATAATCAGGATGCCATTGACCTGTTGGGATATTTTATTGGTGAGTTTGAGTTTAAAGGGCGTCACAGTGAGGGAAAGTTTATGTAGCCAAGAAGGGGCTCACACTGGAGGGGTGGAGAGAACATAAGAGGTTGAGCATGAGGCTGGATCCCAATGAGGTTGAGCAAGTGTTGCAGGTGGGATGTACGGCAGTGGAGCGACACCCCAATGTTTTTAAAAGAGTGTAGGGAGAAACAAAGGGGTACAGCATCAAATTATTTTGAGAAAGGGAAGCATACCCATGGCAGCCAAATGAAGGCCCGTCTCTATGTCCATAAGGGATGGAGTTAAGGAGGAGTTGAAAAGATTGTTGCAACTATGCATCATTGAGAAAGCAGCGGGGTGGATTGGACCTCGCCGTTAGTTGTTGTCAAGAAGAATTCATTAGAGTTGTGGTTGTGCGTGGAACTGCATGAGCTGACCAAGTGTGTGTTGGTTGACTGACACCCTCTTCCCAATATGCGAGAAATGTTGAGTAGGACAAGGTAAGGTGTTTTCTAAGCTGGATATGGCATCGGCATATCATCAGGTGGAATTAGAGGAAGGGTGTCGGAAGCTCACAGCATTCATTATGCATGAAGGGGTCTTCCAATTCAGACGGATGCCCTTCGGTTTGGTATAGGCCTCATCGGTTTTCAAAAGGTCATGGACAGGTTATTTGGAGGGATAAAGGGTGTGTTTTGTTTTCAAGACGATGTACTTGTCTGTGGGGAGTCCGAAGAAGACCGTGATAAAGTTCTAGATAAGGTACTTGAGATATTTGAGAAGAATGACATTATACTGAGGGAGGAGAAAGGTATATTTGGAGTTACAGAGGTGAAGTACCTAGGACATGACGTATCTAAGAGTGGAGTAAAACCTAAAGATAGTTTGGTTGACTCTATCAAAGGGATCAAATGTCTGATCAATAAAGTGGAATAGAGGTTGTTTCTAGGGATGGCAGAATTCTACCAGAAGTTTGTCATTAATTATGCGAGCAAGTTAATTGAACTAAGAAAGTTATTAAAGAAAGGAGTGGAATTTGCTTGGTCTCAGAAGTGCAAAGCGGAGTTTGTGAGGTGGAAGAAGGAGACTGATTTAGCACCTCCCCTGGGCTGTTTCGATACACGCTGTAGCAGCGTAGTTACAGTGGATGCTTCTCAAGGTGGAATTGGGGCTGTTTTTTCCCAAGTGAATGTTGCGGGAGGTGAAGAAATAATTGCTCATGTTTTGCGAGGATTGAGAGGTGCTAAATCCCGGTATTAAGTATTGGAAAAATAAGCGTTAGCTTGCTACTGGGCCATGGAAAGGTTCAAAAACTTTATATGGGGCACTGATTTTATTACTCGCATATATCACAAACCTCTTAAAGAAATATTTGAGAGTAAGGGCTTAGACAAAGTGTCTAGAAGGGTAGCTGGATGGATTACCTGGATGCAGTCCCATCGGTTTAAGGTGGAGGTTATTCTGAGGAAGGAAAATATTTTAGCCGACAGCTTATCAAGATTGAAGGTGGTGAATATTTCTGAAGGGGTGGATGATAAGATTGTTTCCAGCGAAGAGTGGATGTAGGAATTGACAGGGGATGATGTCATCATGTGGGTGATGTCGTATATGTTGAGTCATCGGTGTGGCCCAAGAAGTTAGATCTACAGCAGGATGTAAAACCTTTTTGGGAGGTGAGGAATGAGTTGAGCATTGTTGATGGGGTATTGTTCAGGTGGGAGCGAGCGGTTGTTCCTAATGGCATACGCAATAGAGTGATGGATTTGGCCCATGTGGACATATTGGCATAACAAACACCAAGGCTTTTTGAGGTGGGAATATTGGTGGCCGGGTATTGATAAGGATATAGAGAGGAGGCTCATGCGGTGTCAATTATGTATTAAGTCAGGTAAGGGAGTTGAGGCCACAAAGCAGCCCCTGATGGAAGTTGATGTCCCAGTGGGTGTCTGGAGAGACCTGGCAATGGATTTGTTGGGGCCGATGGAGCTTGGATATGGTAGGGGGAAATACATTGTGTTATTGATGGACTTATTTTCCGAGTGGTGTGACTTCAGTATCGTGAGAGATATTTCGGGTGAATCCATGCTTAAAATGGTTCAAGAGGTATTTGCCAGGGAGGGAGTGCCTGAAAGCATTCTTACAGATAATGGTGCACAATTCACCGGCAGGTGTTTTGTCAAGTATCTGGAGAAGTATGGGGTGAAACATAAGAGGTCGGCATTATACCACCCTGAGACAAATGGATGTGTTGAGAGAATGAACAGGTGTGTTATGGGGAGCATTCAAATGGCTGAAGAATTTAGGTGTGATAAGAAAGTGGCAATTCAGGATAGGTTATTTGCTTTGCGCATGTCGCCCCATACAGTTACGGGGTTGTGCCCGTTTGAGTTGATGAGGTGTCACAAACCCAATACCACGGTTAGCCCACCCTGGTTGGGTAGAAGTAGGGAGACTGACCATCTGATCCATCTGATGGATGGTGTGTGGAAAATGTTGAAGAAGAAGAAGGAGGAATGGGTGGCTTACAAGAAGAGGCAGGAAGGTGTTGAGGGTTGAATGTGGTGCGGATAAAGAAGGTTGTAGTGAGGAGGAAGGGTGAATCTTTGTATTCAGACCTGGTGAGGGTAGCGGCTGTCTTGAAAGGGGCAGTGCGTGTGGTTGGTGGGCAGGTGTGGAACAAGGACAGTATTGCGGTTGTGAAGAGAGGTATAGTATGAGTGTGGCCAGTATAAAGGGAGAGAGATGTGTTATAGTGTTGGCTGAGCTGGAATTGCATGATGTCATGTGGAGTGTTCCCTGCATAGTGTTCCAATACTTAGGTGTTTACATTTGCTGTGGTTATGGAGTGCTACAGTTGAAGGCCAGTAAGATTAGCTGTTGTTGTGTCCCGCAATGCTGGGGGCCTTTGATGATATTAACTTGTAAATAAAGACTTCGCAAAAGCTACCATGTTGGCGTCAATAGCTTAACAATAACATACACACCAGGCGCTGGTCTGTAATCGGGACCTTGTAGGGATCTTGTAGGGCACATTCCTGTTGAACATCTTTGCAACACTGTTAGAACAAATAATACACATTGTGGTGGTTGGGGGATGTGGGCTGTCCTCATGGGAGCTTGGGCATGGCTGGGGATTTCTGTGGTCTCGCGAATTTCGGCCAAGTGCATACAATGCTGCATTTACCGGACAGACCTTCCCTTCTACCTATGGTTACTAATATCTACGTAAAAATAGCAATCCTTCCTGTGCATTATGCCGTACTATATAGATAGACTATATTTGATAATATTGGAGTAGGGTCCTGTCAAACTATGAGGTAGTTCCCTCACCGTCCCCACTCTGCCCTGGCCCATTATAGTTCTTCAAATGCATCCTGTGTCACTCATTTTGCTTTCCTAAGCCAATCTTTATCTTCTGTACTATTGTGATTCAGGTTTGGCATCCATTTCAGGGTCCACGGTATCCACACGCCATTTTGTAGCTCTCCCCTCATCCTGAAGTCCACCTCAAGCATTATCCCTGTTGTGGGTGGGGCCTATCTTTACACAACACCCTGACCTATCCTCTACCCTCTTAAATCCAAGTATATTGCACTGTCTGTCCAAATTTCATCTTGTGCACAGTCAGTCATGACAGTTTTGTTTACCTGTTTCTTTCACACTGTTTGTATTTCTGAGAGTCCATGCACCTGTAATCCTTGCAATTACCTATTTATCTGTAGCCAAACCCAGTTTTTACTGTGCTGCAGTATTCCTAAGGACAGCATCACTGATGTGGCTGGGACCTACCCTTCATAGCATCGCCCTACTATGGCTCAGATATACCCTTTGTAACATCACATTTGGAAGGCCTGTCTCATCATAATGACACTATTGGGGGTTGGTCCATGTAGATGTCTTCTTGGCTGGGATATACCATTGTAGTGTCCCACTTATTGTTGGGTAACAAACACCTGTACTGCAGGCCTACAACTCCTTAAATATGTTGTCCACATTCTGTGATCTACAGCGTTCTCATACCCAAGTAGCTGAAACTGTCAACTACGTCTAGTTTAGTACCTCCCAATTTCCAATGCAGAATCTTTTTTTTATTTGCCTGATATACATAAGTCTAGTTGTATCTGTGTTCACCGTCAGATACATTTTATGGCAGTGCTCTTCAAAACAGGCGAACGTTCTTGTTAAGATAATTGGAGGATCAACCAGTTTTCAGGGGCATAATTATTTCATTTACTTTACTCAGGGCATCATGCATATCAGATAAACATGAAATGAAGAGCAGGAGGGCTAAAATGAACCTGTGCTTTAATCCACAAAAAGTGAGGACTTTAGATGTCAACATGCTTAAACAATCGAACTTGATTTTAAATGATGTTACACCCTACTGTTCTTTAATCCTATATAAAGACCAGGAGGTATACCCCAACTTCCCAGTTTCCTACATATTAACTGTCTGTTTACACCATCAAACACTGCCACAAAGTCTATAAATGGCACATATATTGGTGGATAATTACCTCCTAGAGTGTAATTCACTAATATATTCAAAGTTAGGATGCTATGGGTAGTGACTGATCCCTTATGAAGCCTGTCTAGAAATTGTTTAAAGGTCCACCCTTTGAAGCCATTTTTCTTGGCCGAAAGCCTGTAATTTTGAGGTCATTATCTATCTCTGTTTTGTACAATGGGACTACCAATGGTTCCTTCCAAGAATCCGGAATTTTGTTTGGTTTGATTATTGTTTCAAAACTATTTTTTTTAGAACTAAACTAACTAATACATGCTTTTGCTTTTTTGAACCACGTTTCCTAGCAATTCAGGTCCCTTGATTGTTTTAGAACCAGAATGACGTTATACATGTTATCTTCTGAGATGTAACTACTAAATGATGACTTGCAATCTTCAAACAGATGATGGATTTGGCAAATCCAGAACTATTGCTCTTACTAATACAGCTTTGCCAATAGTTGCCACATATGAGATTAACTTGAAAATGACTCTTACTGTCATTTAAGCTATTAAATAATTGCCAGTATTTCATTGAGTCTTTGGCTACTACAGTTTGTAGTGTAATTTCTCATTGTCTGTTATTAATAGAATATCTATAGAGTTTACATGAATTTTTCTATTTGGGTTGAGCATATTTACTAGTTTTGTGCCATTCCCTTTTAACTGAAATCTTCTTTTTTCTAAGATTTATATTTTTGTCCAGAATATCTTCTTTGTTTAACAGTTTTAATGTCATATGCTACTTTTTTATGGTTATCATTTTTCTTTAAAATATGTACTCTTCCATTTCAAATCCAAATGTTGATGTCAATTGTTTTATTTGCCTCGAGAAGCGTTAGGATAAGAGTCATCCGGAACCTGACTTCATGTTTCATCGACATCATTTATATATCTATTCATCAGTTCACTTGGTGCTGACCACCGTCTCTTAAATAAGCAATATGACCCGAGCGGCGGGGGCATTACCGACTCAGGTAATGCCCCGGGGCCCATAGTTATAGGCCCGATCTTAGCTCGGGCCTTAACGAAGGCCCCGGGGCATTACCTGAGTCAGTAATGGCCCCGCCGCGAGGGTCATATAGCTTTTAGTACCCCGGCCCGCATTATGTGTGTGACCGGGGCACTAAAAGCATTTTTTTCTGTCCCGAAACGCGGCAGCGTTTCGGGACAGGAAAAAAAAAAAAAACGATCAAGAAAATGGCCGCCATGCAAAGGGAAAACGGAGTGCGTTTTCCCTTTCCATGGTGGCCATTTTGAGCTGACGCGCTGGGAACACAAGTGTTCCCAGTGCGTCCGCTCCCGAAAAAGAAGCAGAAGGTAAGTGGGGTTTGGAGGGAGGGGATGAAAAAAAAAAAAAAACGTACCTGCGTCCCCGGCGGGGGACGATGGAAGCTTCCAGCCGTGTGGAGGCGCAGAGCGGGGATGGCCCCGCTCCGAGTCTCCACACTGCTGGTGGCTGCTATCGTCCCGCACCGGGGATGCAGGAGCAAGCAGGTAAGTGGGGTGGGGAGGGCAGGGAGGAGGGAGGGAAGGGAAGAATAAGAAAAGAAAAAAAAAGCTTACCTGAGTCCCCGGCTGGGGACGATAGCAGCCTTCCAGTCGTGGGGAGGCTCGGAGCGGGGATGGCCCCGCTTTGAGCCTCCTCATTGGCTGAGGGGCTGCCACGCCCCCCGCCGAGGACAAGGCGGCTGGAATCCTGGCCGAGAATCGAAGGATTCTCGACCGGGTAAGGACCCGGCGAGAGCCAATCAGAATGTGTGTTGCATTCTGCTTGACTCTTGTCGGGTACTAAATTTGTTAATGTACTGCTACCAGAATCCCTAGATTCATTAACAATCTCAATGGTGAGGGATTGCTACCTTTCCTCTCTTTAATTTCTAAACGCTGATTTATACAAAAGTCCTTACTTTTTGTGTAAAAGTAATCAGAGCATCTGAGCTAGCTAATTTCTTTCCCATTCACTTTTATAATTACCTGGCTGATCAAAGTCTGTTCCATCATTTAGAATAATTAAGTCTTGTTCCATCATGAAACCCAGCCATTAGTGACCTTTTATGTTCCCCGTCTCTTGTTTCATTGTGACCATTGGAAAATCGACATTATAACCTTCATTGACCTTTTTAATTTCTAGCCCAGAACAATGGTCATTAAAACCACCTCAGCGGATTAAATTTCAAGTTCAATATTGTTCTGTTAACACTTCAGCTATTGAAGACATAATCCTGTCACCCGATAGGTTAATCCTCATTAACAATCAGTAAACAGAGTAAATTATTGTTTCATTTTAATGTAGCGCATCCAATAGAATACTAGGGACAATGTTTTTTTTTTCCTCATTAATTTAGTGTAAAGACTGCATACCCCTAAAAAAGACTGCATACCCCTAAAAAAGACTGCATACCCCTAAAAAAGACTGCCCTTTGGCTGTCCAAATGGACCCTCTTCTGTTGGATTTATTAACATTTTTAAACCATCAATCTTCAGTGAGGAGGTATGCCCACTCCGTTGAATGAAAACTGCATGATGTTCACACTTTCTTTAGATTATTTATATAATGTCCATGATATGATCAGGGTTTTTCTTGAAATCTGGCTGCAAAGTACCCAGCAGCAATATCAAATTCATGTTATGCTCCAAGATGTTGGTCTGATTTGTTTCAGGATTATCAGGTAGTAGTTAGACATACACACTATTTTATTTATGTGCTGGATTATTAATATGTGAGAGTCAAAACAAACTCCAGAATAACATAGTGATGTTTGACTTTGATATTAACTTTATCAAGAACATTTTTTTCAGGACATACCCGGGTACCTGTCATTTAAGAACATGTATGGGTAATAAGACATTATATTTTTGAGGCATTGAAGTTCATCCAGTTTGTGTCCATCCACTTTTCAATGTGCATGAAAATATTTGTTATTGATTCAAGGCACTATTGTAGATTGTCTAGGTGTAGGCAGAAAATAAGTTTTGTAGCAGCATAATTTTTTTTATAGAAATCATGGGACATTGCCAGTCATGATTGGGTTTTAAATAAACATTGAAGAGTTGGTGGGATAGTCAGGCTCTCTTGGAACTCCGCAAACTATGCATACTCCTTTTGATTCATGTTCTTCAATTTTCAATGTAATGATTTTGAACCTACATCTTTGCCATATAAACAATAATATATATTTCACATTCATCTTCCTGTTATTTGTTTTTCGCTGGCATACCCTTAAGATGAGCACTGTAGGAAACATATCATTCCAGTTAGTTTCCGTTCTACCCTATGTTGCTGATTTTTGAGGTTCTTTCTCATATAAGTATTTCCCTATTTTATTCAGCAGATATTAAGGAATATCACTTACTGATTAAGGGTCCAGCTAAGACTTGAAATGCACAGAGGGTATTGATAATCCTGCCATGTACAATAATGTACAATAGTTTAATCGTTCATGGTGTCATTTATGGTGTTTTTTGGTTTAAGTGATTTTACAAGAACGATTGTTTGTTAGATGTTAATGATAACTAAACACATACTGAAAATTGTATCCAGAAAATGTTATTCTTTGTGTTTTAATATCATCTGCATGTTACGCATGTACATTCGCATGTTAGGTCAGCAGATAATAGTTGACTAAATGTACCAAAAGATGATAACTTTCACAAGAATTGAATTTTAAAAACATTCATAACATTTGTAATTCTTCACTCACATTGAGAATTACTTGAGGCTTATCCCCATAGAGAGATTCTGCCTTTGTGTCAGTTAGAGCTGGAGCTGCCGAGGACTGGAACTGCAGATGGATGTTTACACTATCATACCTAACAGTCTTATCTGCAACTGAAGACCAGTAGCTGAAGACCGGCTCTGAACCTATCCGGAAATGTCAACAGCAAACATGCATCCTTCAAATTCATCAATTGTGCAACCAGTGTCCTGAGTCTTCGTGCACCAGAGTCTTCTCTTACTACCGCACCACATGGCATGGCGTGGTAAAACACCTCAGTTGGCTAATGTGACCACTTATGTTTGTAACAGTTCCGGGGTTGCTTAAATATGTACAATTGAAGTGTACAATATTACGAAAGAGAGTGTTCATGCTAGGCTTTACCTTTAGCAGGCTGGGGCAGTCAGGGGGAGGCCAGTTACATATCAAGCATGCAATCAGGTGCATTACACTTGTGCGTGGCAGAAAAACCTTTGTACACGTGTGGCTGCCCTCACATGCGTCCTTTCACTTTTTTCTGAGTATTGCACTCATGGAACACTGTATTGTTTGTTTATCATGTGGCTGGCTGTCTGTATTACTTACATTGAAAGAGTGAAATTTGTTTTGTGACATTGCATGCCAGGCTCATTTTCACCATCCTGATAAAGGCAGCAATGTCATCGAGCCCCTCAAATGAAGGTTTGACATGCAAGGATGTCTGTCTGTATGCAACGTGTGGCAGGCAATTAAGGAAAAGTATGTGGAGCTGTGATGTGGGATAGCAAGGTCATGACAATGGGCCCTCTATGTGCCATCCAGAGGGGTCTGCCATTACTTACATGTGCAGGTTTGCACCTTCATTGTTGCTAGGTGGATGTGGCCAATTTACACTTGTGAATGGTCCGGAATGTGAGAAAGCATTTTGGAGGGTTATTTGCACTGTCATGTATGGGTCTGGCAGATGACACAGGCCTGACTGTGGTTGTGCAATCCGGAGTAAGCCTGGGCATGAGTGGATGATGTCAATATAGGGTGGAATTGCCACTGAGAGGATGAATGTGCTTGATGCAAGAGTAGGTTTGAGAGGATGCATACATGTGTCAGTGGCGTCATGTCCGATAAGTGTTTTCAACACATGTAGGAGACTTTCTCGTGGTTGTGAACAATGTACACAAGTGCAATAAATATTAGTCCATGGTGGCCTCATTGTTCACATAGCTGTCCGTGTGGTCATTGACACCCTGTACTTGCATAGCATAACGGACAGGCAAAACATATTCTTGTCTTTCCCTTGTCTTTTTTTAATGTATTTTTCAAATGTTTTTATTGGTTAAAAACAAACTTTATACACAATTCATAGAATGCATTAAAATAATGTTATAACATTTAAATAGAAATATCATATCATCATAAAATACATAAAATGCATCAAAACTCTCACTAACATTATTAAAAGTAATTAATTAACGCACAGGCATTTTTCCAAATAAAATTTGCTGCCGCCATAATCACAACTGATTCTGCCCCCAACAAGATGCTGCAAAATTGTTCTCCTTTGCTACTCGTCTCCCAGGAAATGAAATTAGCATACCCTTTTGCATAAAAAGGAGACATAACAGGGCATTGTGTTAAGATATGTTGTGCCAACTCAATGGCCCGGTGGCATAGTCGGCACATTCTTTCCTCCCAGGGCAATTTCAGCCATATACCTGTATGTTCCAAAGTGGGCAGGATTTTCATACAAAGGTAGGTAATACATCTTCTGGTGGAGGTAGAATACATTTCCCTAAATAGGTGCATGGGACATTTCTATCAAAACCCTGTGTTCTATATTCAACATATAGTGGCAAGGAGGACAATCGATCAATATGTTTACAATAATCAACGGCTTGCACATTCTTCTTTAGAACAAAGCCTGAATTAAGAAGGATTGTTAATTCATCAAGGGAGAGATTCAAGTCTGTGAGTTGGCTAGTCATATCCTTATGTAATTGCAGGAGGAACCCCTTCTTACTAACAGGAGTATTTGCTACTGATAGATAATAACAAAGACTATTGGGCTGTTCAATAGCATGTTGTATATTAATATATGTGTCCCTTGTCTGTTGTTGGTAGTTTCTACATATGGCTAGGGTGTGGAAAGTCTGTGCTGACAATGAGACTTCTCAGTAATCATTGATACAGGTGTACAGACTAGGTTCCAGACTGACTAAGCCGCCACCCGCCTACATAAAAGGGCCCATTCAACCACTGTCCAAACGGCACTCTCACAACCTACCCAAACCTGAACCCCACCCCAACTCTAAATCTTTGACCAGCACGCCCAGATACCTTTGGACTTCTGTCATTACCAGCAATGGCCCCACTAAGAACACAACTAAGGAAACCCATAAAATCAAAGGAACCCTTATCAACGCTAGATCCCTTGTTGCCCACGCCCCAGAAATTGCCGACATCATTGCACCAACTAGACTTCCTAGTTGTCACTGAGACCTGGCTCCACAAAGCAGGTGGTCCTGCCCTAGCTCTAGCGGTGCCAGTCAACTTCACTATTCTCAGAAGAGACAGGGAAACCTCTAAAGCGGGTGGCCTAGCAGTCAACTGTAAATCAGACTTAACTATCAAAGAGATAGAACCCATGACATTGCCGTCAGCTGAGCTACTCTCCGTCAAATTGGGGATATCTCCCTCACGCACCATCACAATACATGTGATCTACAGACCCCCCACCCCACTAGGAACATTTGAAGAAGATATAAAGTCTCTTCTGAACACCAACGTCAAATCTGGCACCCAAATCGTCTTACTTGGTGACCTTAACTTGGGCCTTAACGACCCCAAAGACCCTAATGCCACTATAATAGCAAACACTATTGCTGAAGCTGGCTTTACTATCAGAAACACTGGACGTACTCATTCTAAATGTCGCACCTTGGACTGGGTCACAGATATTAATTGTACCTCATGCATCATGACCACCAAATCTCGCGTATGGATAGACCACTACCTGATCTTGTTCACTATCCAAGACATCCCCCAAACCAATGTAATTAAACCTACTGTTCCACCAGCCCTAACCAGATGCAAAAAGAACATAACAGTCACCATCCTCCTACCCTTGATCCATCCTATCACTAACACTACCCACCTACCAACCGATCCTACAGAACTGGTTGACCTGTATAACAACACTATCAACTCAGCTATAGACATCATCGCTCCACTGAAACTAATTAAAGAAAAACCTTTGGCTTATCTCAATACGTGGTTTACCCCTAGCCTATAAGCCCTCCGTAAAGAAAAAAGACAAGCAGAAACTAGCTGTTAAAAGAACCCATCGACTCAGAATAAAAATCTTCTCACCTCCCTCGCTGACAGATACAAAAAGAAATCATACAAACCACAAAAGATACCTTCAATGAAAGAATCAAAAAAGTTAATTCGAAGTACTAGGGAAATCTTCTCTATACTCAGAGAATTAGAATCCCCAATTGCTCCTATCGATTTGTTCACTAAAAATAAAATTTGGTGCACAAACATACAAAACACCCTTTGTAATAAAATCACCATGCAAAAACAAAATATTGGCCAAAAAAACTACCCTTCACAAGATCGCTCTTTCAACTCAAGAAGCCATTTTACAAGAACTTGCTAATAACCAAACCAAACCGCACAACCAATTTAAATACAGGTCAATCTCAACTATTGAGGCTGAAATCATCATCACCTCACTCAAACCCACCCGGTGTCTTGGTGATACCTGCCGAGCACCTATCATTAAAGAAGCTGCTAAAGACCTAGCTCCTTTTGTCGCCAACTTCATTAACTCCTCTTTCAAATCCTGCTCTGTTCGCACCAACTTCAAAGATGCATGGGTACCATCCCTCCTAAAAAAAAAATAACTTTGACCCTAGCTATCTGACCAACTGCAGGCCAATTACGACAGTACCGTTTCTCCTTAAAATCTTAGACAGAGCCGCCTATCTCCAGATTCAATCCTATCTGGAGATCAACAACCTATTAAGCACCCAACAATCTGGTTTCAGGCCAAGACACGGAACTGAGACTGCTGTTCTTGATTTTAAAAACCAATTTGATGACCAGAAAGATAATGGAGAAATCTCCATTCTCCTTCTCCTAGACCTCTCCGCCGCCTTTGATTTGGTTGACCATAAAGTGTTATGCAGCCACCTGAAATCTACCGCCAACTTCTGCAAAGAAGCTACCTCATGGATTAACTCTTTCTTAGATAACAGAACTATAAGAGTCTTTTCCCCCTCCTCAGCAGCAGACCCAGCACCGATCACATGTGGCGTACCACAGGGGTCATGTGTCTCCCCCACTTTGTATAATATTTATGCAAAGCCGCTCTTTGATGTACTGGACAATCTTTGTGTCTCATATACTAATAATACTGACGACACCCAGATCCTCATCCCTATCCAGGGAGACTACGACAAAGATGTAGGTCTCATAAACAAAATGTATCAAATCATACAAACTTGGATGGCTACCCATGATCTATGTCTTAATGACAAAAAGACCGAACTCCTTAACATTGGGTCCACCATTAGACTGAAGAAACTCCCTCACCTTTACAAATCCATCACTATTGACGACATCAGGATTAAAGTCGCCAAGGAAGTAAAAACATTAGGCTTTTACTTGAACTCTGCTCTCAACCTTAACAAGCAAGTAAACGTCACAGCCTCTGCAATCAGTTACACGTGCAAATTAATTTACGCTTGTAAACCATTTCTGACCACTGAAAGTTGCAGCACGATTGCCCGGACACTAATCCTATCCAAACTGGATTACTGTAATGCACTTTACCTAAGCACCAGTAAACACAACACTAACAAACTCCAAATCCTCCAAAATAATGCCTTGAGAACTGCTCTAGGCATCCCCAAAGGTCAAAACATTTCTGACAAAAGACGATCTACTAATTGGCTAGCTATTAAAGACAGAATATAGCTTAAAACATTAAACCTGACATATAAATGCCTCAACAACAAGGCACCTATATACCTGACAGAGAGATTCACTAAACATGCTTCTGAATGCCCTATTAGAAAGGCACGCTCAGAATCCCCAACTTCAAACTTAAAAAACTGGAGGGTCTAGCTTTCCAGTATTGGCAGTTCAACTTTGGAACTCAATACGAGATACCCTAAGAGCATCACTTTCCCCCCACTCCTTCAAGACCAGTGTCAAACAATGGCTGCACTCCTGTGACATCTGACACCCTCATTCTCGATCTGTATAAATGTATATTAATATACCTACTCTGCACATTCATACATTATTGTAAATTTTAAATTGTAAATTGTCCTTGTATATTGCTTTTATCCCGTATATTGTTTTTTATCCTATATATTGTTTTATCCTGTATCTTTTTCTTATTTCTTTTGTAACCTGTAACCAAAATTCTTGCAAGTGCCCAGATGCCTGACGGCCCGGCGCGCTCTATAAATAAACAAACAATACAATGCAATACAATACAATGGGCATGTGGCGTCTTTAGTAGCATTGCTTTGTTTATGTTCTTTTGCTGCCTCATTGATCTTAAAGTGTTATGGGACTCCAGTGAAATGGTGCCATTGATAACATCATGTGCAAGTGATGGCACCTTACATGTGTAATTCCTCCCAGTGCTATCCGGCTTGTGGGAGCTGTGTCAGATGTCTTCAACATACATTCTCAGGAGTGCCCGTGTCTTGTTAGTTGTAATGATTGCCACATGGCTTGTGTGAAAATGAATCTTGCCACACCTGTCACACCAAGAATCTTTGTACCACAGAGGCTTAAATGGTTTTAGCCATGTGATTAGACAGTGTGCTTATATAGTAACAACTGTTGCTGCTTCAGAGGTACTTGTGTTGTCTCAGACGGTATGGCACCTGAAATGCTATTGTGTCATTCCTGTGACATGTGGAGTCAAGTTGTGTGTGGGCCTGTCTATTGAGAGATAACATAGCAATTTGTGTCTTGCAGACATTTGAGGAATGCTGCCATTTGTATTTTTGGTGGATGACATGATGGCTCTGTCTGCTGTGGTTGTGTGCAGAGGGAGACAGAGAGTGTAATGGGAATATGTTTTGCTATGTGTAAGTGTGTATGGGTGTGAGTTTGTGGCAAGGAATGGTACATTCGACTGCAGATGTGTCATCCCACTCAATGTGTTCCACTTTGCCGGCTTGTGTGTTGTGCTCCTGTTTGCAGTGATCACGTATGTACTATCATGGATTGCACCAGGCGAACGGCTGTGTATGTGAGCGCACAGGGGTCATGTTTTATCCACCTTTGGTTGTGTTTTCAAGCACATGTAATGCTTGCTTAAATCCATCACAGACATGCCATGGAGTGATTTCCACATTGGGAATACCACCAGTTTACATCACCACCTGGCATGATCTTTTTTCCGATCATAAGTGGTCTCTGTTTATTCACAAGGGAGAAATGGAAACATTAGAATGATGTAGGATAGGGAGTGTGTTGGTCGGTATATAGGCCAGTGTGGTGAATGCAGAGTCAGGTTGAAATATAGTGTGTATGGCAGTTTTCTGTGTAAGGGGGCTAGTGATGAACAACGGACTGGTTCCCCGTGGAACCATTGTGTATGTGGGCCTTTGACAGAGTGCCCTGTCGATACAGATAGGTTAACTTAGTGAGAGATGGAGAGAACAGTTATGAACTGTTTGCAAGACATTTTTCAGTTCATTGTCAAGTTGAGAATGTCTCACCGTTGCCAGCTGCATGATACAATAGACTATAACTTTAAAAATAATTGAATTGATATCCAATAGAAGTTTTGCTGTGAATATGTACACAGAGACACATATATGGATATGCTGATGGGAGGTGTGAGGGAGAGCCAGTGATGTCATGGAGAATGAGAGACAGGGTACGTGGTTCATGAATTCACTATGTCCTGTGTCATCTGTGATGCTGTGTTGCTTTGTCCTGAATGCATTTTCTATGCATGTTTTGTAGGGATATGTGGTATTTTATAAAAAAGAACAATTATAATTATAATTAATTACAATTATAATATTGTTTAAATGTTTTTTCTTCGTACGTCATCAAATCCTATGCAGCAGCTTCTGTCCTCTGACTCTGTGGTGCTTGTTTTTTTGGTAACTCTGTTTTCATGGTGCACAGGAATGAGCATGACCTCTGCAGACAATAGCTTTTTGGACAGATATTTTGGGTGGCTACAAGGTTGTACCAGCATTGTATCAATTGTGTGATTAAGTGTCATTGTGGTGTGTGTTCAATGGCACAATTGATGTGTTACAATGGTTTGTGTATTACATTTTGTGAAGTGTTCGACAGGCATGGTATCTAGAGAGACACAGACTCAAAAGTAACAGTTTCAAAAACCTTTATTTAATAAAGTTCCAGGGTTGGTGTAATACCTAACTGGTACTAACTCTAATGGGGCTTGTCCCTCATATGACGTTTCTAAGGGCCGTCAATATCTAAAAGTCTAAAACCAAAATCTGTCTGTGTCTAAAACTATGCTTGCCCTCACTCTGTGACAAAATGTGATAGGAAGTCTTCTTAAAGAAAGATAGAGGTTGAAGCAAAAGGAAATGTAAACCACAGATGGTTTCGGGTAGTGTTACCAATAGGTGCCGTTCTGCCAGTGCAACATAGTTCAATACAAAAGGTTAGCCCTTGGAACCTTCCACGAAGATCAACAAAGTTCACAATATCTCTGGGTCTCTTGGGGTTCCCTTCCCCAAGCGCAAACTCCCCTAGTTCCAAACAAAAATAAAAAGTTCTTGTATGGCCTCTCAGGGTTTCCTTCCCCATGTCTCTTCCTCTCTTTACAAAGTTCAACAATGTCTCTTTCATAATTGTTGCTAGGCCTCTAAGGCCTCTAAAGGGTCCCATCCCCAAGCCTAGGCCCCTTCATCTTCCAACGATGTACCTTTCACTGTACAGTTCTTACATGGGGGTAGTAATAGAGACTTTTGAAAATGCTGGGCTCTTTGCTCCTCCCAGGTGCGACCACTCCGACCTCTAACCCCTCTCCTTATTCTCAGTACCTTTCCTCTGGCACCTTTTCCCTTCTGTGCCTATTTCACTCTGTCCTTTTTCAACTTCACCATGCCTCCTGCACGCCTTCTTTTCTATTGTGCACCCTTGCACCATATTTTCATCTTGCCTTGCCACCTGCACACTTCTCTTGTCTTTATCGTGCCCCTGGCAAGGTCTGTTCCTTTGGATGTGCACCCTTGCACCTTTTTTCTTTTTGCTGTACTACTTGCACTTTTCTTTTTCAATCTTCGGGTCGCTCTTTCCCTCTTCTCGCTTTCTCTAGCTTTTACTTTCAATTTTCCAGTCTGTAGAGTCACTCGCACCCTCTTTTCCCTAACATTCTTTAAAGTTCACTTGCCTCAAATCTCTCTTTACTTCCATGCCGCTAGCACATCTTTTTTCATGCTTTCTTTCTTGCTTTCCGCTCTCTTTACTTTCTTTCTTGCCTTCAGCTTTCTTTACCTTGCCACTTGTAAAGCTTGTCAGCTTTCATTCCCGCTCCAACCACCCACATGCTCCCGAGTTTCTCCCGTCACGTTCACGAACCTCAATGGGCAGTGCAAGGCTGGCAAGAGGTTTCCTCGGGATACACTGCGCTGAGGTCAGGGTCTCACCACCTGCCTTTTAGACACCCTTGAGACTGCCACAAGTTCCAAGAGAACGAGCATCTCTCTGGACTCGGCCAGGTGGTCGCAGTCTGCCTCACTCCGGCTCTCGGGGAACACAGTTTCTCCACCACGCTGCAGCTCCTCAAACACACCGGACCAGCATTACGGCATGCCGCTCCCCTACAGACTCTCTAGGCTTCTCTTCCCTCACCTTGGCTCATATGATCCAGTCGGCATCCCCAGCTCGTTCATTTCTTCTTTCAAAACCACACCTTTTATACTGGAGTAAAGAGTCAATTGGAGTCAGGCGTGCACAGTAGGAGTAAAGTGCCTGATCTTGCCTGACTCTATTAGTGGGACAACCGAGTAGTAGGTTGAAGTAGGCCCTGTCCTGCCTCCACTGCTTTTCCTGTGGGTAATCCTCATTATTCTTACTTGTATTTTCTTCTTCTTCTCTGTATTTGTTGGAAATGGGGCGGGTGAGATGGGGTGTGACTGGAAATACCCGTTGAAGGCTGATGGAGAGTGGTTTGGTGCATATTGGGAAAGAAGGAATAGCATGTCTTGCCTTTGGGTATTCTTCTACCAATCCCCCGTGACACTCCACTCAGGTGATCCTCCCTCTATTGTCCACCTCCAGGGTCCGGATCCAAAAGCGATGGCCCTTCCCTGGCCACCTGAGTGGAGATTCAGGGGAGTGGTGGGTGAATACCATCCGGTTTATCCCAGCAGACTTTTGCTATACAATCCTGAAAGCCTTTTCAATTACATTTTGCTGTTCCTACACATTTGTGCATGACTGTGGCACATATTTGGTCTATGTAGTACCCATTGTGGGTCAGGGACATGCATAATGAAAGGGGACAGAGTGATGGTAATCATTGGGATGTCAGTTGTGAAACATAGGCACTGTCCACACCTCCAAGCCCTTGGTTGCTTCTGTGTCTCAAATTCCAGACCTTGCTTCCTCTGGGATGAGAGCTAGGATCTGCTCTTCCTTAGGCAGGAGTGATTGTATGCCCTAGTGTACTGCTTCCCACAGCATCTGGAATGCTGACCAACCTGTGCACAAGCCTCCGTGTCCACCTCTCATCCAGTATCCAGCACCCGAGTGACACTGTATGTGGTCCCTCGTAAGTCAATGCTGTACCCCTGTGAAACCGTGCAAGCTCTGCCGTGAATAACAGCTGCACCCTGCAAAACCGTGCAAGCTCCCTCGAAAGCCAAGGCTACATCCCTGCAAAACCATGCAAGCTCCCCTGTAAATAACAGCTGCCCCCCTGCAAAACAGTGCAAGCTCTCTCGTAAGTCAAAGCTGAACCCTTGCAAAACTGTGCAAGCTCCCTCGTAAGTCAAGGCTGCACCCCTGGGAAACCGCAGGAGCGTCCTCATAAGTCAAGGCTGCACCCCTGCGAAACTGTGCAAGCTGCCCTGTAGATAATGGCTGCACTCCTGCGAAACTGCAAACCATCCCCCCTACTCCCAGGGCACCCAAACAGCTGGCATATGCAACTACTGCACAGCAGCCCCCTCAAGCCCAGACACCACCCACCAGCCCCCCTCACCTTCACCAATTCCCCCTAGGCAGCCCCATAAAGCCCAGACTCCACCTTCCAGCCCCCTTACCTCTGCCAATACCCCCAACAACCCCCTCATGCCCAGACAATATCCACCAGCCCCACTCACCTCTGCCAGTAGCCCCAGGCAGGCAGTCCACTCAAGCCCCGACACCACCCACCTGCCCACTCACCTCTGCCAATACCCCCAGGCAGCCCCCTCAAACACAGACACCACCCACCAGCTCCCCTCACCTTCCCCAATAGTCCCAGGCAGCCGCCTCAAACCCAGACACTATCCACTAGCCCCCTTAACCCTGCCAATACCCCCAGGCAGCCCCCTTAAGCCTAGGCACCACCTACCAGCCCCCCTCACTTCTGCTGATACCCCCAGGCAGCCCCCTCAATCCCAGATACCACCCACCAGCCCCCCTCACCACCACCAATACCCCAGGCAGGCACCTGACACTCTGTCACCCTACCAGTCCAATCTATAGCTGCAAATCACCTGAACCTCTGTGGTCTGCCTCCATCCTGAATCCGACCTCCAACATGTCCACCACCAACAAACTCAACTGGTAGCACTGGTGAGCAATCCAGGACCGGGGCATCTCCTGTCACTCCCTGGCAGACCTGCATCTACAGCACAATATTGCACCAACAACACTGTGGCTATCCCATCCACATGTTACATAGGAATGCAATGCAAAGTGTCATGTGCACATTGGCCATGGGTCATTGCAAAGGCTTTAAAGCACAGCAAGTCAATGCGTGTTGATGACAGAAGCACACAGAATCAAACATTGGGTATATTCATGAAAAATGACTACACACATTATAGCCTGTGCACAAGCAGCCCAGTGGTAGCAGTGGCAACGTCCCTGTTAGGGACGAAAACATGGGAGGCTTCTGCATGGGTGATGGGAGGTCAGTCAGAGAGTGCATGACTCAGTGATACAGGAAATGTGTGCTGCCACACAGAAACAGTAAACATGGGACACAACAGAATTCCAGAGGCAGAGGTGGAGCATGACATGAGAGCAGGCAGTGTGTGACTGCAGATGTCAGTTTCTGTGTGAGCATGGCAAAGGAGTCACACAGCAATGATATAGCAAATGAACAAGTTATGTGTCCAAGCTGCCCATCCACAGTGAGCCCACTTCCCACCGCAGCACCCATCATGGTAAATACACACTACAGTGAATAGAGTGTGGACACATACACAATCCCAAGAATCTGAAAAGGGGACACATGAACAACAGTAGACCTGAAATGAAAACAATGTGAAAATGTGCAAATATACATGAACAGTTGACAATCCATCCCCAAATCCCCAATGAGAGCCAACAAAAAAAATCATAAGACATCCAGACATCGCTGCAACCATAACCGTATGTACATCAACACACACACAACAGAAGTCTTCACGCCAACCAAATGGATTCCAAACATGCAGTGACGCTGCACACGTAATGGAAAATGAAAATCTACCGGTGCAGCTTCCTGTCGTCTGATGGCCTCACCCCCACATGTCAGGCACATGTGCATCCCTCCACCCGCGAATGTCACAGCATCAGCATGACACACACCGTCGGGTCACAATACACATGATGTGCAATGAAGCGATGGACTGGGAAAAATGTAAACAATCAAATGTGCAGACGGATAAATGAACTGCATGAAGCATGGAAGGAACTCATTGAAAACTTGTATTGAACACATCTATATACATGAAAAACAGAAGGAATGTCTCTGAATTCCGGGTGAAATGAAAAAAAATGGAAAATAACCCTATTTCTAAACAACTATAAACATGAAAAACTGGGAAGGAATGTCTCTGAAGTCCAGGGAAAAGAATAAAACAGAAATTAAACCTATACCTAAAGAACTATATACAAAGGCAGCAGGCTAGTCCTCCTCTCCAATTTCTGACAACATATCCACCAGGGCTGAGTCACAGGCCACATCCTCCTCCCTCAGACAGGCATCCATTGTTACCTGCAGGGCTTGGAGGGTGGCCAACAACTGATGCTCTGCATCCTGTAGTGACCTGCAAATCACTTCCAGGACGGCAGCCCACCTCACACGCCCGATGCAGCGCCACCTCCGCCAAGGTCACCATCACATGCGCCTCCCATGCCCACTGCCTCTCTACAAGCACCTGTCTCTTATATAGCTGGAACACGGGAGAAATGGTCATGAAGTCCCCCTTATCATCCTCCTGATTCATTGGTGCCACCTGTCTCCTTGGGGTGGTTTGCCCTGCAACAGTGTTCCTCCTCACAGTTGCCATCTGCTGACGCCATGCCAAGTGCATGCTGTGTTGGTACACCCTCCGACGCGATTACATTTGTCGGGAGCTTACAGCACCTTCACTGCTCCGTGGTACCTGCTGACCATCAATTTCCTGTGTCCATGCCGGTGCCTGGGGGGCATGGTGACCAACTCAGCTGATGTTGATGGGACATCCACCTTGGGTAGGGACGTTAGTTCCACCAGAGAGGGCATTGGGGGTGGGACTGGTTGACAGGGGGCTCTGTTGGCATGTCACCCATAAGGCTTCCTGGAGGATGACTGGTGCACAGAGGAGGAAGCCAACGACAGGGTTGCAGAAGAGAACAGCCCATGGAGCCCACCAGAGAACAGGGCTTTTGCCAGCAAGACCGTGAGGCAGCAAAGCTCATTGTGATGATGCACAAGAATACCACAAGCAGCCTGTTCATCATCACAAATTATTGCAGTCCATCTCTTGAGACCAGCCAACAGGGCCAGCACATGATCTCTGATGGACACATCAGCTGGCATGGGGATGCTGGTCTGGGTGGAGGCCTCGCGGAAAGGGTGCACTGCTGCATCCAATGGCTCAAGGACAGGATTTTGTGCAGGCACCTCCATGGTTGCCTGCACAGCCTCTTGCCCATGGGACTGGGTTGAAGCATGAACACCCACCGTGACAACCACACCTGAGCCCATTGGCTGGGTTGCAATGGCCACCTCCTCCACCTCCACCTCCCTCAACCTGGATGACTCCAGGGTGTCTTCTCGCATAGATGGCCCCTGTGTGGCATCACCATGCCCCACTGCTGCTGAGCAGTCCCCTTCCTCCTTCACCTCCTGGGACTTACCCTCAGCAGTCATGCCCAATGGTCCTGGTGCTCCCTCAGCCACATTTTTCCCAGAAGATGAGCTGCCAAAGGAGAGTAGCTGGGCACAGATGGGCTGGGGCACTGCTGTGTAAACATTGGTGGCAAGACACAAAGTGGAATGTTGTCTCCCAGTAGACACTTATGATTGCACTACTCACAGCACGGCTGTGCTAAAACATGCTTGGACATCTGTCCACACAATCACACCAAACAACAAGCATCAGTGACGGCCTGACCTGTGAGAATGGCACACATACACACACTAATTGCTGAGGCACACATGGCCATGCCATAGCCCAAGCACATACACATTGCATCCCCACATATAACTCAGACTACACATGCAGCAGCATGACAGATCACATCGATGTCCCCAAAATGTCAATGCCACAACTTGACACCGACAAACATTCACACACACGTGTCACATCCAGACGTTGATGGTGGATAGGCACTCATTGCAATGGTCCACACAACATCATGTCCATCATGCATGCCCCTCACATGATAACAACATCATCATCTGGCACCCTTGCTGTCCAAGTATGTCTAACCATCAAGTGACATTGCATAGGCACAGTTTGCACAACTGTACAACTACACACACTGCAAATACCAGTGCACGTCCAATAAACAGATGTCACACTTCACACATGGAAAGCATTGTCTGGCGGCTGCATGGCACTGTGAATCACTGAAATACACGTGGCGCATACATAAGGGTGTAACTACATACATCCAGGCCCCTGCTCAACACACAGGCATTGTAGAGCAGTTCACCACATGGCTACTCAACACAAGCATCCAGATGCCGTTTCCAATTGCAGATCTGGGGATAAAGTTTTGGATAGAGTCTCACCAGGACTTGCATGTTGGTGGTACAAAATGTGCAACTGCCCGCATGGTGCACCTCCATGGTAGCGCCGACCTTCAGGGCATGCAACGCCTTGGTGTGGGTCCTGGGCTTGAGGTTCTCCCATCACTTATAAACGCTCTGGAGATATTGGACTGCCATACCCTCTGCATTGATGGCAGCCATGATGTTCACTGCTTGCCTCGTATCATGAGGCTAAATTCCGTACTTGAAGCTCAATTCCATTCTTTGTTAAATTAGTTAATTGGTTTTTGAAGAATCCGTGGAATTATTTGATTTATTTCTCTAAAAAAAATTTGATTTTAGCCACTTGGTTTATCAAAGCTTTTACTCAGGAGATTGTGTTCAAATCACACAATGTATTAGGCGTTTTCCCAATCCCTCTACTCAAAATCACAGCTCTTGCCAATGCATTTCAGTGTCTAGCACCATCTTCAGGGCTAAATTACAACATAAATTAACATAATACATATATAACAAATGTAAGTAATAAATGTACATACCAGCAATGAGATTAGTTCCATCCCATAAAAAAAGAAGAAAAAATATAATGCGTATATTAGTGCCATTATGTGTGCCACCATCTTTGTCTTTATCTTTACTGAACGTATGCATACAAAACTTTCATTACCTGAGCTGTCTGGTATGCGCGTGAACGCCTCATAAATGTAGATATATTAATGCAGTGTCTCTGTTAAGAGAAGAGAAAATACTCTAAGCTCACTGTCTAGTTTAGTGACATTAATCACTAGCGTGGAACTGCCTTGACTCGGCAAAACTTCCTCCTACCTTGACTCTGCTCTCAATCCAACTGTTCATAGAAATGGTTGCAGCTGCGCATAACTGTGCGCAGCTTAGTAACCTCGTCACCATGGAGATACCGGCGCCGCCTGTCATCCATGATTGGACAAGACTGACGTGCCTCCGGCCCCACCACCTCGCGTAAGCGTGGGGGCGGGATGATGCATCTCCTGGGTAACGTGTCGTCATCACATCGTGAGATTACCTTCAATCCATAATGAACATTTACACCAGGTACAAAGATCCACATATGCATTTTCATCGTCAGATCTACATTGGGCAGTATGAAAATTATACTGTCTTGATGCTTTCCTCTGCGCACGTAACCAGGCCGTGAGTGCGGCCTCTGGGTGTGTGCGGAGATGGGCAGAGTCACAAACTGTGTTATATAGTTGCATACCTTACTGCTTGTCACTGTGGTTCCATCCATGTAATATGTCAAGATAAAGACAATTATACATTATACATTTAGCATCTCGTTACTAATCGGCAATTTATGTTTGTTTGTGATTTTCTCAATGCAAGGTAAATCACCCAGTCGATAATTGTTGCATTATCAACAATTGTTATACCGACACCCATCTAGTCCCAAGGGCATACCTATTACATCCTACGGGAAAAAGCCCTCTTAAAGATAAAATTGTGTACCAAACCAGACTACTGTTACATTCAGTGCATGCATTACATTAGAGAAAGCAAGCAAAATTGATCTCTTCATTAAGCCCTTTAGGGGTAAAGGTTCCAAGGCGGTCTATCCAAAATGATTCTCTTTGATCAAGTCTTTGCTGTAGATTCATTTGAGGTTCCTCTTTTTGAACTACCTCTAAAATTTGGAACCTTATCTGGGACAAAGTATGTTTTTTGTGATCCCAGTGCCGTGCCACTGCTGAAGTCTTACTATGTGTTCGGATACACGAGCGATGCTCGTTCCATCTGGTCTTCGCTGCTCTCGTTGACTGTCCTACATAGTATAACCCACATGGACATTTGATGGAATAGATGGTGTTGATGGAGTTACATGTTGCAAAATGTCTCAATTTAATCTTTTCTTCAGTGTTTGGGTGATTTACTATATTTCCTTTCAATACATATCCTTTCAATAGGCCTGGCAACAATAGTGAAACATCTAGCTCTGGAACTGAGAGTAATCCAGCACAACCAGAAGAAGAGGAAGAAGAACAGACAACAGGGATTGCAAGTCCTTCACGAAGACCAACAACATCCACAGGAGAAGGATCCTCTATTTTAAGAGAAACGCCCAAAAGAAAAAAGAGAACCCGGAGGGGGAAGAGGAAAACCAAGAGAAGGACCAGAAACACGACAGAAAAAGAAAAAAGTTTAGTATTGAATCTTTCTTCTAAAACACTAACCGAACAAGAAGTCAAAACCTTACACAAAGGACTGAGCTTTCTGCCCACACACAATAGCTCATTGTTCGACACCGGAGTGGAATTGTTCAAACTAGTAAGGAAGATGAAATTAAAAGTGTTCTTCAATGAACTAGAGACAACGGATGGTAAAGAACGAGAAGAGGAGGAATTGAAAGAGTTCAGAACCAAAAGTGGCTTCATTCCACCAATCAATGTACCCTCCATCAACATTTTCCAAAAGCAAACCATTCGTGATCTAGAGAAAATTAATTTTAAATCCAAAGGACGAATTAATATGAAACCTCACGAATGGGAGTTGATCAAAGAACTGTACAGCGATGAAGAACTCACTATACGAAGTGCGGATAAGGGAGGAGCAATTGTGCTACTGGACACGAAAGACTATGATATGGAATGCATGAGGCAGTTAGAAGATCAAAGTACATATGCTAGACTCGAAACAGATCCAACTATTGGAATCAAACAAAACTTGGAAGAACTACTCACTAAGGCAGAGGAATTGAGTTGGATTAATCACCACACAAAAAGATTCTTGATAAACAATTACCCAAAGATCCCACATTTTTACATATTACCGAAAGTGCACAAAAGTCTTATCAACCCGCCAAGGAGACCTATCGTAGCAGGGACGAACAGTATTCTACAACCATTAGGAGCCTATATTGATTATTTCTTACAACCTCTAATACAGAAAACTTGTACGTACGTCAAAGATACAACACACTTCTTGAAATATCTGAATGAAGCAACAAATAGGGAAACAGACATACTGTTTACAATAGACGTGAACATTTTATACACTTCAATTCCACACGATCTGGGAAGAGCTGCGGTGGAATGTCTATTGTTACAAGAATGAGATATCCCAGCCCAGAAAGACTTTATTATGGCCCTGTTGGAGTTCATCAGTGAAAATTCATAGTTTCAATATAAAGGTATTTTCTTCTTACAAACAGCCAGAACATCTATGGGTGCAACAATGGCACCGGCCTACGCTAATGCGTTCATGCACAAATTTGAGGTAGACCATGTGCTGAAAGTGACATGATGGAAAAGTAAGATCGATCTATGGATTAGACACATAGACGATATCTTTGGGATCTGGCATGACAGAGAGGACGAGTTGAAAAGATTTTTGGAGTATCTCAATAATATTGATGAAAGTATCCAATTCACATCTGAAAGTTTAAGGGAAACAATACACTTCCTAGATGTCAAGGTTACTAAGGAACAAACTGGCTACAGAACTAATATATATCAAAAACCTACAGACAGAAACAACATCCTACATAAGTTAAGTTTTCATCAGCCTAGTCTAATCAAGAAGTTACCCTACAGCCAAATGATGAGAGTTAAAAGGATAGTAAGTGATCCAGGGGACTATGAGGAAGCAATCAACATGATGGGAAATACATTTTTGACTCGAGGATACGACGGATCAGAAATTGAGGAAGCGAAAGAAAGACTGAAAGGCAAAAGAAGAGAAGAATTACTTCAACCCAAATTGAAACAGGATGAAGCACCCTCAATAGTATTCGTATCCAAATACTCTAAACAGAGCAAACGGATCAAAGATATCATCAAAATGAACTGGAATATATTGACACTAGATGAGAGAGTTGAGCCTTTATTCAAAGAACTTCCTACATTCGCATATAAAAGGAGCCAAAATTGGAAAGACAAGCTGGTCAGAACAAAAAGCCTGAAGAGGAAAGAGAGAACTACCAGAACCGGAACCTATCCTTGTCTAAGTTGTTCGAATTGTGGATACGTATTGAAAGGAAATATAGTAAATCACCCAAACACTAGAGAAAAGATTAAATTGAGACATTTTGCAACATGTAACTCCATCAACACCATCTACTCCATCAAATGTCCATGTGGGTTATACTATGTAGGACAGTCAACGAGAGCAGCGAAGACCAGATGGAACAGGCATCGCTCGTGTATCCGAACACATAATAAGAGTTCAGCAGTGGCACGCCACTGGGATCACAAAAAACATAATTTGTCCCAGATAAGGTTCCACATTTTAGAGGTAGTTCAAAAAGAGGAACCTCACATGAATCTACAGCAAAGATTTGATCAAAGAGAATGATTTTGGATAGACCGCCTTGGAACCCTTACCCCTAAAGGGCTTAATGAAGAGATCAATTTTGCTTGCTTTCTCTAATGTAATGCATGCACTGAATGTAACAGTAGTCTGGTTTGGTACACAATTTTATCTTTAAGAGGGCTTTTTCCCTTAGGATGTAATAGGTATGCCCTTGGGACTAGATGGGTGTCGGTATAAAAATTTGTTGATAATGCAACGATTATCGACTGGGTGATTTACCTTGCATTGAGAAAATCACAAACAAACATAAAGTGCCGATTAGTAACGAGATGCTAAATGTATAATTTATAATTGTCTTTATCTTGACATATTACATGGATGGAACCACAGTGACAAGCAGTAAGGTATGCAACTATATAACACAGTTTGTGACTCTGCCCATCTCCGCACACACCCAGAGGCCGCACTCACGGCATGGTTACGTGTGCAGATGAAAGCCTCACGACAGTATAATTTTCATACTGCCCAATGTAGATCTGATGATGAAAATGCATATGTGGATCTTTGTACCTGGTGTAAATGTTCATTATGGATTGAAGGTAATCTCGCGATGTGATGACGACACGTTACCGAGGAGACGCATCATCCCGCCCCCACGCTTACGCGAGGTGGTGGGGCCGGAGGCACGTCAGTCTTGTCCAATCATGGATGACAGGCGGCGCCGGTATCTCCATGGTGACGAGGTTACTAAGCCGCGCACAGTTATGCACAGCTGCAACCATTTCTATGAACAGTTGGATTGAGAGCAGAGTCAAGGTAGGAAGTTTTGCCGAGTCAAGGCAATTCCACGCTAGTGGTTAATGTCACTAAACTAGACAGTGAGCTTAGAGTATTTTCTCTTCTCTTAACAGAGACACTGCATTGATATATCTACATTTATGAGGCGTTCACGCGCATACCAGACAGCTCAGGTAATGAAAGTTTTGTATGCATACGTTCAGTAAAGATAAAGACAAAGATGGTGGCACACATAATGGCACTAATATACACATTATATTTTTTCTTCTTTTTTTATGGGATGGAACTAATCTCATTGCTGGTATGTACATTTATTACTTACATTTGTTATATATGTATTATGTTAATTTATGTTGTAATTTAGCCCTGAAGATGGTGCTAGACACTGAAATGCATTGGCAAGAGCTGTGATTTTGAGTAGAGGGATTGGGAAAACACCTAATACATTGTGTGATTTGAACACAATCTCCTGAGTAAAAGCTTTGATAAACCAAGTGGCTAAAATCCTATTTTTTTGAGAGAAATAAATCAAATAATTCCACGGATTCTTCAAAAACCAATTAACTAATTTAACAAAGAATGGAATTGAGCTTCAAGTACTGAATTTAGCCTCATGATTCGAGGCAAGCAGTGAGCGCTGGGTGCTACAAGGTGGTTTCCACTCTGTTTTTCAAATCATTACAGGTATTAAGGCCCGAGTGTCATTGGACCTTTTTTCGACCCAGTGAGCTCCATTTAAGCACAAATTATTTTTGGAACAGTACGAAATTTGAGAACTACATGAAAATATAATACTCTTCGTGGTGCCACCTTTTCCACATTCAGCCATGATGTTCACCCACATCTGCTTGTGTCCTTCTTTCCCCCGTGGCTTTCCTGGGTCAAAGAGGGCCTCATAAATCTCCAGGACCTGATCCACCAGGGTGACAACCTCTATGGGGCTAAAGTTGGCAGCTCTCGGCCTCACTGATGTGGGGGTGCCGCTCTGTTCAGAGGATGATGGTGCAGGTGTCGGTGAGAAAAGTGGTCTTGGAGAGGGGCTGTTGAGCAGTGGTGGTGGAATGGAGAGTTGGGAGTCCAACACAGCCAATGAGGTAGTCACAGGGCCAGACACAGGCAATGGCAGGTCAGCAGGCACTCCCAATGCAGTGCAGGTGGGCAGCAGGCACTCACACTGGACAGGCAGCAGCAATGGGAAAGGTGGGAGGCAGCACAGGGCAAGAGGAGGCCGTAAAATTGGCAAAGAGGCAGGCAAGGAGCTTCTTCTTTGTTTAGCATCGAGGTCAGCCGAAAACAGAGTCCTTAGCGCTTAAGTTATCTGACACGCGCTGCACACAGCATGCCTACGGCGCTCACAGGAATGACAGTGACATTTAAGAGTTGAGATGCATGACACTGGTTGTGCGCACGAAGTTAGGAAGATGGACGAGTATCATATACACGTATTTGTGGGTGTTGCACAAGCTGTTTGCTTCAGGTAACGCATATCATATTTTTCTTTTGGGGGATTGCCTTTGCGCATATGTGCAATAATTATTCTACTTTTTAGAGACTGAAGGTGTGTCACGTAAGCAAATCTTGTTTATGTGTGCCTCTGAGTATCGTGTACTGCTTTTTAAACCTTTCAGAAGCTTTCCGGGTATCGTGTTTGCAACTTTTGAGTTTAGAAGTGCCGCTGCGTATCACATATTTTTGCTTTTGGGGTACATTGGAGCCTTGTTGGACCATGCATCTACATCACACATCACGTAGACTGTTCCCTTGCTCTTATTGCCCAGAACAATATCTTGGGGTGCCTCCTTTTGTTCTCTACATGTGAAACATGGGTGGAAATGCCCTAAAAGGGAAAGGGAGCAGACGAGGCCGGGAACATGGCGAGAGAAAACATCTACCCAAGCAACATCTGCCCCAGCCTCAAAGGGACATGGCGGGCCTTAGGTGACCCAGCACCTGGACGTCAATGTCATCGCAGCCAGACAGGTGAAGCACCACCACCTAGAGCCCCTAGGGCCAAGAAAGGATGCCCTGCTGAGCTGGAAGAGGCTCCACCCCAAGCCACGGCACAGGAGCAGGGTCTGCAGAGGAAGAGGCGCTTCACAGATGAGGAGCTCCAGATCCTCGTTGACTATGTAACCGATCACCATTGTGAGATGTTTCAGAATGTGGAGAGCACATTTACACCCACACAATAATTGGTGTATTGGCGGCGTGTCACTGACCTCATCAACGCCTTAGGTGTGGAGAGGCGCAAAGCTGAACAAGTACAGAAGTGGTTGAATTATCTCATGCGGAGGACCAAGCACAACCTCAGTGCCAACCTGGCCTCTGCATTGGCCACTGGAGGGGGGCCAGCCGAGGAGGAGGCGCTGACTCCAATCGAAGAGGCCACGAGTCAACTGATCAGCATTGAGCAGGTGCAAGGCATGAGAGGCATATAGACCCAAAAGGACACATCTTATGAGTGGCATTTTTGTCTGCATCTTATGTGTAGACTATCATGGTTGACCAGCCCATATTTGTGCAGCAGTACAGCTAGCTGCAGTTGTCATCTGGCTGCAGTTGTCAGTCATCCTTGGACAATGCATGTTTTTTGCCACTTCTGTCACATGGCTTGCGTTCAGTAATCTACCTGTGTGGACCACATGTGCAGCACATGCTAGTATGACTTTTCACATCACTGTCTGCTGGCCCACATAGCCATGTCAATTCTTGCCTGCAGTGTTTGAAAGTTCAACAATTGTGCAAATAGCAATACCCCATTAAGTGCACCCCTGACAGTCACACATCACCCACAGGGCACACCTGTGTGTCATGCAAAACAATGCAACATCCACATGTATCGTTCATTGCCACAGTTGTGGTGCCTGTTTCATTTCATAGTACATCAAGTACAGGTGATAAACATTGACCACACACATCATTTGCTGCAGTTTCATGTTTGTATTGTCACCTTAGAAACTGCCTCTCTGCTGTTGGCAAGTGGATGGCTGCCAATTGGCTCAAATTAAATCGGGGAAAAACAGAAGTGCTGATAGCTGGCATTCAGACCAGACTCCCTCAGCCCTTGTCCAGTGCCCAGCACATCGTTAGAAAGTCTTGGGCTGAGGCTTCTGTCTAATGGCTCTAGAGCAGCCCGGGTTACCGCGGTTTGCAGGACCAGGTTCGGCAAACTGAAGGTCTTGAAAAAGATCCTGCCTCTGCTTCCATAAACTAGCCGCACAGAGGTAGTCACCTCAGCAATAATGAGTTTGCTGGACTACTGTAATGGATTCTATCTGGGCGGCCCAAGCGCCATACACAGAGGCTTCAAATACCTCAGAATGCGGCAGCCAGGCTGGCCATGTATGCATCCAGGCTGACCCCTTCTGCAGGTCTGCTGCAGCCACCTCACTGGCTGCTGGTTGCTGTCAGAGTTGAATTTAAGACTCTGTGTGTCACTCACCGGGATCTTTATGAGGGGAGGGAGGTGCGAGCTACTTAGAAAGCAAGATTGAGAGGTACCATCCTACCAGATGTCTTTGTTCATTTGCTTTGGGTCTTCTCAGAGTGCCTAGTTACCAGTGTTCATGGGCAGGTGGTTGTTCGTTCTCAATACTTGCCCCAGGTTTATGGAACCTGCTTCCACTCTCAATGCAATTAACAGAGGAGTACTTTCCTTTCTGGAAGGCACTTAAAATGTATCTTTTCTAAATCTGTTTCTGGTGCTTTGACAGGACTCCCCTTGGTTCCAAGTATCTGTATGGAGACATAGCACCTAAATGCCCTTGGGCCTTAGTTGTGCTCTATACATTTTGTTTACATTTCATTACATTACACCTGCTCTTACAGGATGCCTTGTCAGGATACATATCAGAGCTTCCTGACATGACACTGTCTGGTGTGTCCAGCCTGCAGGGGTCATCGGGGCAAGGTGGGGGTGAGGTTGACTCCAATAGATATGTCTGTTGTCATCCCATGCAAATGGTACGGGGCATGAATAATGCCAACAAGTGTGCTTGTCTGCATTGCATGTCATGTAGCTGCATGGTCAATTTACAAATGTGTTCAAATAATTCAAAACAGTAAAACCTGCCATAATATCCCTGTATGTGTCCCATCAATCAGTGCTTGACAGACTAACATCATTGTGTCCGCCACCTGAATATGTCTATGTGTCTGTCTGCCCTTTGATGCACATGTGAATGTCAGGACACACATGACTCCAAATGTCATTCCTTCTCCATGTACAGGTGATGATGCAGTGGACACAGAGGAGGAGGAGGAGGAGGAAGAAGAGGTGGTGGTACGTCAGTCCAGCAATCAAGGTTGTGGTGCAGTGAAACGTGAAAGCCCACAAGTGCTACAGGCCATTATCAGTCATGTTCCGGCCTCTTCGGACTCTTCTGACCCTGCTGATTTGGATGCAGAACCAGAAGTGGAGGACTCGCTAAGGGAGAAGGTGAGTGGCCCAACGGGCAGGCCAGATGGGGCCATTGGGTCTGCGGCAGTGAGCACCATGTCCACAGTGGCTATGGCTGCAAGGCCACCTTTCCATGAGTTGGCATCAGGTTCTGGGGCTTGTGTCCAATGGAGGGATGCAGACCTATAGTCAATCACAGTCCCTTGCATCCCTTGCATCACACCACTGTGGGCACCGCACTTGTGGTGGACATGTGCAGGTTGGAGAGACAGTGTGGGAGCAGCAAATGTTGCCAACCACCATCTGGCATGGCGAGATTTTGGATCGAATTGCAGAGGACATGGATAGATTGGCTGAGAATGTGACCCCACCATCGGCCCAGGATGCGCAACGGCTGCAGATCATGCAGTCCTCAAGCTGCTCCCACAGATATAGGCTGGAGGCTAACATCAAGGGCCGACGGGCTAATCTGAGGTGTCTGCAGGAGTCCTTGCATGCAGATTCTAGGGCACATAGAGAGGACCTGAAGCGTGAGATGTTGGCATCTCGTAGATCACATTGCCGTGAGATGGAGAGCTTGAGGACTGCACTGCCTGAAGAACTCTCAGCCACAAGGACACTGCTCCACAAGGAGATAGATTCCTTGAGGCAGGCACTTTTCCCAGCAACTCGATGCATCATGAATGAGCGCCCATACGGACTCTTTGGCTATTTGTGATGAAGCACATTGTGACCTCACCGCCATTGGGATGCTGGTACATGCATCTGTGTCACGTCTGGCTGTGGCTGATGAAGACCAGGCCTTGGCACTGTGTGGATTGGATCCACCACCACACCCACCTGGAGATCCACTGCAGGATTGGTGACCCAGCACACTCACGCCTCCTCAACCACTGTTGCCATGATGTCCAGGACCCCATGAAGGTTTTCTTGTTTTATCACACATGTGGATATTGACATACACCCTCCCGGGTGGACATCATTTTCTTTTTTTAGCATGCTTTATTTTATTATTTTTCAGCATAAACCAGTAGTGACATGTGATAGAGAGGAACAGGCCGTAAATTATTTCATGACAATTTATCTACCTAACCAATCCCCCTTCCCCTCACCCAACTCCCACAAGTAAACCTTGCCCCTAGTCCAGGATGGAACTTTTTCTTGTTTTATTTTTTTACCTGACCGGTTCATTTTTGTGACTCCTTGATCATGATGGACCCATTATTCGTATTTTTAATACCCTTGTCAGGATGAAAGTATTTGTTGTTTTTCCCCAAACCAGGATGGACTTTCTTTTCCTTGAAAGATGTGCTGTTGTCCTCTGATGAGTGCAGTACCGGAGATGCTGCAGGGATGTCATTTGGGGGTTGCAACTGTGACCCCACAATCTAATTTTTACATTTATTTTTTAAACAAAACGTTTATTATCATCATTGTTTTTATCACCATCACTGAATTGTATAGCTTAGATATTTGGGCAGCACAGTTATCCCATGTCAGCAATATTATTGCTGTGTACGTTCATTGTTTCATTGTTTGTATATGGCCGTCGGTGGGGCAAGCATGTTTCAGAACACGGACACCATTTTCTTTTTCCATGGCCTTGGCTTCTTGCAATATGAAGCACTGTAACGGGTGCCGACTTCAAGTTTGCACGCGTCTATTTACATGTTTGCGTGTACGCTGGTTAGTTTTAGTTTTACCAGAGGTGCAGTGCAGACAAAGTTATGGTATCAGGCTTGTCCCCTTTTTTAATGGTTTAAATGCTTCTGTCGGTACAGAAGCAGAATTTAGTCCAATGGCCTTAAATATGGTATTACTGCCGCATTTAAGGGCTGGCGCTATCACGAGTTTGGCTGCATTACCCCCAGCTCTGAATTGCGGGCATGCATGGCAAACAAAATACAATTTTTGGTTCAATTACCGCCAGCAGTATTAACGTGTTGTAATTGCGCTGGCAATTCCCCGTTGGGTCCGATGGACCTAACGGGGAATGGGGATTAACAGTAAGTGCCCAACCCGTGATCCGGCGGTAATTCCACCAGACCGGTGGGCGCTAACTCTAATAAAGTTGGGCGGTATCCCAGACGGGCAATGGCCCAGCTGCAGGGGTGGCTCCTTGTGACACAGGGGGATAAGATCTGAAAGCTGGGAGAAAAAGGTGGAAAAAGAGACAAATTTCGTGTACGATTCCGTGCTAAGAAAGAAGGACATGTGATTGGCCGATGACAGAGGTCCTCCGAGTTACAACGTTCATTGGCCCCTTCACTGCTAATGTACGAGAGAGTCCCCAAACCCTTCTACAACTAAAGATACCATGGTAAGCCACCCAAGAGAAAGCCTGAGAGAGGATAGTCTTGCCTGAGGCTCTGGAACACTTTGGGTTTACAAGAGGTTCGGAATAGCAGTAGGTTCAGGGACCACAGTAATAAACCTAGAAATGTTTGGATAAATACTGCCCCTTCTAGACCCCCAGCCTAGGGATATAGCCAATTCAGTGTATAGAGGAATATGATACTGGAAAAGGAGGTGATGAAACATCCATCCAACGGATCTCCCTCCAAGATCTGTTTGTGCCAGAGCATGCCTCAGTAAACTACCTCAGTCAATGACAGCAGTCTCCTCCACCAAGCTAAATGAATACATATCCAACATGCTGTCTGGAAATTGTCCCTAATTTTCCAAGTGGATGGCCAAAAGATGCATAGCTTTTCATAAAAGCTCTCACATGAAGTTACAAATATCAAGTAGTATCAGTAGTGGGGAGGCAACTAGTTACAAATATCAAGTAGTATCAGTAGTGGGGAGGCAACTACATATGGATCGTATCTGGGAGCAGTTGGAGGGGGTCATTTGTGCCATGCACATAATCAAAGTTGCTTTGTACCTGATTAACGTCCTGTGTGGGTGAACCATTTGCATATTTTATCATTCTGACCGATCCATTGCAGCGTGTTTTGACAGCTCAGGACCTCTGCCCTGGCTCCATGGGTATGACCTTCACAATCAGTCACAGCCCTACTCCCATTTTACTGCTTACATTCTTGTCTAATTGTACAAAGTTGTAACTTGATATGTTTGTATGTGTGTGTACGTGCGTGTTTCCTGCCTTGCCTGGGGGTTGTGATGTGATAGTCAAGCAAGAGAAGAGGTTTGAGGCCTACTGTCAAATACAGATGTTCTGTATATCAAGCACAAATGGTATGTGACAGTTCCGCAAAGCAAGTGGTTCTTTTCACTTGAATATGTATGTGCTATGAAATACATGTGTCTCCTGTCAGTACCCTCTACCAAGATGATTCTCCCCTCCCCTCTACGCCCACCCCTGTACATTCCCCACATATTACTGTTCATTACACAATGTGAAACATTTGGGAGGGGCTGGGATCTGAACGTGCTTCCTGACAACAAAACGGAGTCTGTTGTTTCCATTTGCTAAGACGGGTTGGTGTTTGGTGCATGTTATATTATGTCTAGTGGATAAATATATAAACAATTGTATATGTTTCCCCATCTGTTAGGACCTTCTGGACATTATTGGCTACATAACATTTGGACACCCCACTCCTTTCCCAAGATTTTATCACCTTGACACATGATACATTTACCTGAAATCGGCGAAACATCAATGTGGTCATTGAAGTACCGATCCTCAACTCTACAATGCATGGTTTCTGAGACATTTGCACCACAATGCGTCGTAACAAACTGGACCATGCCAGAGTGCGGGAACAGGTGGGAGCGAGCACAGTAGGTCAAAGTATTCAGCGGCACCCCAGCTCTCGCCTCCCACCAATGTCTGCTCCAGGGTATGTCACCCAGCCACACATTCCCATTCTCAGTGCAGTTTACTTCAAACTACGAAGCACACCTAGCGATAAGCGAATCGGAACAGCGACCTACAGGATTATCGATTTTCAACAATTGATGAGTGTAGTCATGTCTGTTCACAGAACCTGTTCGGGGAACGGGTACTTTTTGCTAGTATTATAATAACACGTTTGTCATTTTCTTCTCATTTATAATTTTTACCATGCCTTGTATCACCTCCGGCCGAATCTCCCGACATTTGCAGAGGTTTGAGAATTTCATTAAGCTTCAGCATGTTTCAAAGGCATTATGAATGGCCTGCAGGACACCTCAAAGTTTTAGACCTTTTCCTAGAAAAGTCCAAGAATCCTATGAGACACTTTTGAGAAGTTTGTTCACACTGGATGTTATGCTGTTCCACCTATTCCTTACTTTTGCATATAGTCTTATAAACCTCTTATAAACCTCTTAGCCATGGAGACAGTCACTGATATGGGTTGATAGGAGGCCAGATCTGATTTGGAACCCTTTTTATACAGAAAACTGATAACTGATTGTGTACATTGTTTGGGGTAGAGCCAGTTTAAAAACGACAATGTCAACCATATCAAAGAAAGGGAACAGTATCATTGCCTCCTATTTAAAAAGTCTAGCGGCACCACATCTGGACCAGGGACCGTACTAGTTGTGCAACATAGTAAGCCATTCAAGGATTCTGTATCAGTCACAGTAGAGCAAGGTTGTACGTGGGAAGAAATAATATAAATAACTAAATTGCCCAGAATATACGCCAGCCAATGAAGTTCAGAGAATGTGCATTGTGGATGTAAACCTTGAATAAAGAGATACCATTATTTCAGGTCCTTTTCTTGAGGAGGTTGGTCTAATTCGTCCTAGAACTCAGCATAGGAGATGCCTTGTGCGGTTTTCATGATATCATCTGGATTCAGAAATCTCGATTTGTTGTATCCTTGTTCAGGAAGCAAATGTTCCTAACTATGCATCCATGAAATGAATAAGTTAAATGTGTGCTAACAGTGAAAATAGATGGATTGGTAATATCAGTTAAGAAATGGAAAGCCTGAATATTGTCACCATCCTCTAATGAATCAGAAGGGAATATTTCAACAGCAGAAATTGACAGCACTATAATGTGTTTCCATTTAATTTCCCAATGACGTGAGGACTAGCTAAAACTTCTGTTATTATTGGCGAGTTCACCACAGCCTCTGATGTTCTTCGATATTTCCTACAAGGTGAATTTCTAAAAGTGGTTACAATCAACGTGTTGTGATCACTGACCTTGCTCCACTTTTTAAAACAATCCACTATAAGATGTCAATTTGGGTGATCCAAATGAAAATCATAGAACATTTATATACGATGAGGACTATCAAGTAGGAACCTCACATAAAAAATTCGAATAAAATTGCGTGAAATGTTTTGAAGCTCACATTTTAATCCTGCATAGGCTATGGAAGTACATGTGCTATGAACAAAATGAAGCACCATGATGGATAATGCCGCAGCTGCAGCCATCTAAAAGGAGGTGTCACAGAGAAAAAGCCTATAAGGATGTGCGTATGTCAATAAAGGCTTTTCTTTATTTTGTATATAGCACTGCACACTTGGAAGCCTCATTGTCCACAAAGGCTCTCACCAGGGCTCAGGTATGCCCAGTTTTCCAGCTCCACTTCCTCACTAAAGTCGAACCGCACCGCCTGAGAACTAGAATGAGAGTCATGTTAGCACCAGGTACAGGATCAGATTGTGTTATGTAGAATGTACATTACTTCGAAAGTTGGTGGTCTGTGTCACGTGGCTGGTGTGAGTGGAAATGTAAAGGACTCTAACGGTGCTGCAAATCCATGCCCTCCAAGGCCAGGGGATGTGCCATTAGGAAGTCCATTGTTAACACGTTAAATGTTATGTATCATACTGACTTTTCTCTGTAAGGTGCATTGTGTAAGCCCCATAAAACACAACACTTTATTTGGTTGTGGTTCACATTTTTGGAGCAGAGCTAGAATGTCAGTTTCCATGGCCACCCCTGCACAACTGTATGGAAATACATCTCATCTTTAGCTTTACTGCCTGGTTTGCCTTTTGGATTATTTGGTGATGCGCTGTGGGATTCGTGAATTGGTGCCATTGCACCTCAGATTTGACATGCTCAGCTGAGAAGTAATGGGCCGCTTCCTTTTAGACCCTGTGTGCACACAAAGAATAGGCAAGAGGCCTAGTTAAAATCTCTAAAGGGGAAGGAGAGCTGCCGATGAAGGTTAGTGTTTCTCCTTGGGCTTCACGAAAGCCTGCATAATTTAAATTAAGGCAGCACTGGTAGATGTGGTAATGGTTAAATAATTTAAAAGACAAATTTAATTTGAGATTGGCATTTGAGCTAAAAGGGAAATGCTTAGTAGCACAACACAGTTGTACATTTCAAACAGGTAGATAACATGGTAAAACTAGTGCAGAGGGCAAAGACATTGGAGAAAAGAATCTGAGCATGGTGGCCAATAGTAATGTGGGAGAAATTAAATACAGTCCTGTCTTATGTTGGTGAACCAAACAAAACACAGCATCTGGGACTAAATTACTAATACATGGGTAACGTTGGTAATATAACCAAGAATAAAATTACTTAATTCAAAATGGGTACACACGAGACTAAAAAGCTGAGTGACCCATTTCAGGGCGTAGCATTTTATGTAGGCAAATTACCAGGCAGCGGCTTGGTGTTAACTGGAAACATTGAACTTCAATGAAAATTTCTGGAAGACTAAACACTTGTCTTAATTAACTAAGTCTTAAGCCCCATGAGTGGGAGTCTTATTTAAACAGGTAGTCACATGTCTAAGAGACTTGGAACATTAGGAATTATGGGTTTAGGAGAGATTGAGACCTAGAAATAAATTAGACCAAAACAGAGAAAGACACTGGAAAAATGAGAAAGGTATAATTCACCCACTCTGATACCAAAAGTAGATCCACAGTGTGGAGAATGAAGATACGTTTTAGGAAGATATTATTGAAACATTAGGAAGGATGAGACTATGTCACACCAGCACACGCACAAGTGACGATCTAAAGTTGATCCCAGGTATCCCAGAGATTGCAACCCCAGAGCACAGCAAGCACAACCAGCCAATCCCAAGATCAATTACTGGATGAGCAAGCAGTGCGTAAGTCCACCACGGGGCCTTTCAATACTCGTGCAGGTGTGACTTATTACAGTGCCGGAATTGCAAAATTACAAACCCCAATGAGGCAGTTACCAGGAGTGGGTGATGACAGTGCTGGTAGCCTGGTAAAGATTAATTATCCACGGGCACCAGGGAATGTGAGGCATTTGTGCAAGGGATGTCCTAATGTGAGTGTTGAACCATAGAAATGTGTTGAAATGTAGAGGCATGTGCCCCAGTGCTATAATCCCTCATGGGCTGATGTGAATACGATCATTAGTGAGATTATGTCTGCAAATGACAACCCGTGTTCGATTTAAGAGAGTGGCTGGCCTAATTATGATACATGGAATGGTGCTGAGCTGCATCAGGCTAGAGATGTAGTGATACTGTATATTTTCAGAATATGCTCACAGAAGACAGCTTTGCCGCCAGACCAGTAACTGTAAACAAAAGAAAGATGGCAGCCTCACATATTATTGAGATTATTTCAAGAGTTTGTTCATGCAGTGTTCTGGTATAAACAACCTGTAGACATGGATGCTGAAGCTGTAGCGATGCCTCTGAGTAGCAGTTCCAATGTGCTTGCATGGTTTACCTGACAAAGTCCCTCTCAAAACTGTTTATTCAACAAATCAGTCTGTATCTTGTCAGGAGCAGAAGAAGGAGACAAACAAGTATAAATTACCTTTGCTTTAATGTCAAAATGTGCGACAGCAAGGGCAGGGGCAGACAGTGTTAATTAATATGGGTGACAGGGTACCAGTGACTGCAAGAGGAACTGGATGAACAAGAGGAAAGAGAAAATGTTGTGGTGCCCCCAATACAGATGTTAATGCATGTGGCTTTGTGGCATGTAACACAATGTGTCCCTATTGGAAGCAGGGGAGACACTGGACTATCGACTACTCAAATGTGCCTACACTCCAAGTGATAGGAGGACCAGTTGTTGTTGACCCCTTTAATTCCAAATGTAAAAACTAAACCCTTTCATAGCTAGAACAAATATCAAAACAATTGTTACGAATGCAAGGAGGAAACTCATGTCATCATGCAAACTTTGATACCCTTTGATCAAGAGGGACACTGTGAGTCGTTAAATAAATGGCAAAACATGTGCAGTGCCTGATTGACACTGTGGCAAATTGTTCACAAGTAGGTATAAAGATTTTATGAAAGTCCCATTATCTTTAGAGATGAAGAGTAGGGATCTTGAATAAACCAGTGATTTAACCATTAACCCCAACAGTTGACAGTACCAATTAGACACATTTCAGAAAAACAAGCATTTTACATCAGTAACCTTGTTAGTTCGTGACCTGTTGTGCAAGTTATAATGTAATATATACGATACTGCAGACGGAGTGTTCTAAGATAGTCAGTTTTTGTTCCTGTGATATTTACTGTGCGTTTCCGAACTGCCCCAAGCATTTTATGTTAGAAATTATTTGATATTGATTGTAATAGCTGCTACAGATTTAAATTGCATTATTTTAGCATATTGCAGATAGTTCTTTTAATCCTTTAAATCCTTATGTTTTAGAGTGCATCGTCTTATTTTGAGCCAACGCGAGGGACGCCGGAGGACTAAGTAGCAGGGATTGGACCCTTTTAATGGTTAAACACCCAACAAGGATTGACAATGTAACAACGCTGCAAAGCACTACCAGCCCTTATTTGAAGAAGGCTTTTAATAGCCGAAACACGTGTCATCATCAAGGGCAAATATTAAAACGTGAGATATTGTAATAATAAAGTCTGGCGCATTTCATGTATTCTGAGTCTGTGGAGAAACTACTATTTGTAAGGTGGTTTAGTAGACCTTTTCACCACCCAACTCGGATAAGACGCAACAGAACGAGTGGATCAATATCAACTAAAAATTAGTAGGATTATAAACTCAAGTGTCACCTGACAGATTAGCCTCTCAAAAAAAGTCTAATTGTCTATATTTAGTCTTATTTAAGTGCAAACCTTTGATTGAAATTATTGTGACCATTTTATTTAGCCCACCTGCTACAAACAATCTATTTTCAAAAGCACCTTCTGCTGCTTTACAGGCTAAACAAACTACAAATCACAGCAGAGTTGTAGTTTGCACGCACTTTTGTTTGCCATCAGCCGTGACACCGCCGGCACAACAGCAACAAGCTGATATTTGCCGGGAATAAATGTATCTCCTTCTCCTTTGCTCTCATTTAGCTCCCATGATATTTACTGTGCGTTTCCACACTGCCCCAAGCATTCCGTGCAAGAAATTATTTTAAATTGATTGATATAGCCGCTATAGTTTTAAAGTGGATTATTTTAGGATATTGCAGATAGTTGTTTTAATCCTTTGTATCTAAGGTTTTTAGAGTGCATACTCTTATTCCAGTCCACACTTTGACTGAAATTACTATGACAATTTTATTTAGCCCACCTGCTAGGAACAATCTATTTTCAATAGCACCTCCTGCTCCCTAACGCACTAAATGAACTACAACTCCCAGCGCAGCTGTAGTCCACATACGTTTTTGTTTGCTATGAGGTGCGACAGATAAGGCGCAACAGCAGCAAGCCTGTTTTTGCTGGGCATAAAATGATCTCCTTCTCCTTTGCTCTCATTTATCTCCAGTGATAATTACTGTGCATTTCCACACTGCATTTTGTGCTAGAAATAATTTTATATTGACAGTAATAGCTGCTTTGGCTTTAAATTGCATTATTTTAGGATATTGCAGATAGTTGTTTTAATCCTTTGTATGTAAGGTTTTTAGAGTGCATAGTCTTATTTCAGTGCAGATCTTTGATTGAAATTACTGTGGCAATTCAATTTAGCACACCTGCTAGAAACAATCTATATTCAAAAGCACATCCTGCTGCCTAATGCACTAAATGAACCACCAGTTCTAGCAGAGTTGTAGTCCATGTGTGCTTTTGTTTGCAATCAGGTATGGCAGTGCCGGTGCAACAGAAGCAAGCCGGCCTTTGCCAGTCCGAGCTGTCCGTGTCGCAGCTAATCACCCGATTGCGTAGAGGTAAGTCTTCCAATCTTGTAACTTCTACACACATATCATGAACCCTCTAAATGCCCTAGAGGCCGCATGTTTAAATATAAAAAATAGTATAATTGATAATAGTGCAACTGACTCGAAGGCTGCCCTAGGGCACGCAGAAATTAGCACGCTCTATCTCAACCTGGCATTCTTGCCTTCCCAGAAAGTGAAGGCATGCATATTGACTCATGAAAACAATATTAAAGTTAAGAAACAGGGATCATATGTCTGGGGAGTGTTAGGGATTTTGTCAGAGGGCTCTACCTAATCTCACAGTATTCTCTTATGGTGGTTAAGTGGTATTGCGTTATGATGGTAATGCCCTATGTGGTGTGACAAAACTTCCCTCTGTTGTATTCCATTTAGGGTCAACTTAAAACACAGATGATCAGGCTTTGTGCACTTGAAATCATAACAGTGCTACCTCTCATCTCAGCAACTTATCTATGAGGCTGCACTGCTGCTTTGCTATCAGATTTATTCTGCTGTCAACATGCACAGCAGAAATATTGCACACTCACACACTCTGTCTAACAACTGGCCACAAAGCATCACTTTCATGAGAGCCTTTTCACTCTTGCCGTTATAAGCAGCTTAAACACAGTGACACAAATGACATAAAAATATTTCAGAAACAAAATGTTTTTTTTCAAAGAGTGTTTATCTTGGTAGATAACTTACCACTGGTACGCAGCAATCATTACAGGACTATTCCGGTAGTGCGAGTGTGAAAAAGCAGTTACAAAAAACCAGCTTCAGAAATAAACACCATTCAATGATAATGAACTGTAACCAGTTTCCCCGACCTTGGACCGTGGAACTTGGGACAAGCCACACTAATGAACTCTTGTGCCTTTTATAGATATATTGGCATGTAACATTGAGCAAATGCACATTGAAAGTTCTGGCTAAGAAAAAATCAATGTATTCAGTCATGCCCTCACGTTTTTACTGGCATGCTCACCTTGCACACAGAAGATTCTCGCTGTGTCAACTTGGCAGCAAAGGCAGTCAACCTCCAGCCCAGAGGGAGGATGCAAACTCTATGCCAGAATAACAGGTCCCCAGTCTATCGCCTGCCCTCTGCTCAGCTGTAGTTCGTCTGCCTGGAATCCTCTGACAGTCTGCTGCCTGGAAAGAACCTTTTCCACTCTCCACTGCTCGTCTGCCAGGATGTCTGCCATTAATTACTGAACATCTGCCTCCACCCTCTCTCCCAGCCATATTTAAAGCCACATTTAAAGCCTCTTGCTATCATTCAAACATAATCGCACAGCCAGAGAAAAGGCACTTCAATTTCGACCTGTCAACTGTGCCTGCTTTGCACTGCTTTGTTAAATACATGTTATAAATTATGGAGTAAGGGTGTTAATGTATTACTTAGGATTAGTATGTACACAGTGCAAACCGGACAGCTGACCTGTTTACCCTGAACTCTAATCTCATGCTAAAAGATTATTCCTTTCACATAGTACAACTGTTAAAACCTAAGGAAAACCATGCTTGTCTTCAATGCCCAACTATGGAGAAGCCACGGGGCAACCTACAAATGTGGGCTATCGTGATCATACAGTTAGATAGAGTAAAAGCCATGTGAACAGGCCCATTATTAGGGTGTTTCATCTTTTTGATTGAAATGGGCCTTGACTCGGACTCAAGAAAAGCATAATACCTTCTCTCAAGTAGATATTTAGGGCTCTTGCTCACCTGCTGGCTGACGTTCTTTGTTCTGCTATGTAGAGGCCAATAAACCTGTCCTGTTATAATGTGCAGTTATTTACTCATTCCTCAATTGCCCCAGGTAAAATTCTGCAACAGAATGAAGCTGCAAGATGGGGCTGAAGTTTATTCCCACAAGTATAAATCTCACACACTAAAGCAGGTGTCACTTTAAGCGCGCGATTGTTTGCCAAATATAGACCACTACAAACAGTGTTCAGTATTCATAGTCATGTGCCTTGCACCCTGCTTTCAGCTCTTTGTTGTAGAGCAGTGAATATACTTGCAGGTTAATGACATTCAAAGTGGCTCATGTTGAGGAATCTCAATGATGAAACATTGTAAACCGCACATTGTAATTTACATGAGGAAACATTCTGTTTTATATTCTATATGCAGGCACCGCAAAGCTCTCTCCTACAAAGGGAGTCTTTTAACTGGACTGCACTGTATCACTCTCTATGAAAAAGAGCATGCACGGTCTGACTATAAAGGCTGCCCAGGGTGGAAGTTGCTGCGGTGCTCTAACTCTCTAGCAGTGCTCCCAGACACGCCTGCCACCTGGACTGCTGACTGATCATCGGATAGGTGGCTTGCTGCCCATGCTTCGATGCTGCTTGGGAATTGCCTGAAGTGAACACACTCAGAGGCTTCCTGGGACAGCACATCAGCAAACATTGGGAAGTCACTGATTAACATGACATCTTGCAACCAGCTTCCGTCTTGGAGAACAAAGGAATAGTAATGTGAAGTGCCTAAAATAAAAGAAAGAAATGCAAATTAAAATGTACTGCTCTTCTACAATTTGCCGCATCATGGAGTGCAAAGCTCTGAAATATAGTGTTAGGATCATTCCTTGTAGCAGAGGTACCCTATGCGGTCACCACATTGTTGCTCAAAACCAAAACTCAACGTTTATCCACATCGAGACAACTTACAAATAAACATTGCTGATTTCAGCAAATGTATCCCTGACATGCTGCCTAGTGTTAAATCCAGCCTCATTATCGCCCTGCCCAGCAGATGGTGAAGTACATTATTGTTTCCTAACATCCACAACCCTTATAAGGCCACAGAAAGATTTACAGGAAACCTCATCACAAAATCCAGATGATTAGATGGGTCTTAAGTGAGGAATGAGATGGGAGACCTATTATCAGCATATGTTGTGTGTACCACATTTGCGGTAATAGAATCTAACAGTCACTAAAGTGCTTTTCAGCACAGGTGGTAGAATTATTCGCATTAACACATGCATGTGCGATATCATAGCACAAGCGGGTAAACATTTTTACAGATTCACTTTATGCCTTTCAGGTAGTACAAGGTTATGGAAGTCTGTGGAAGGAAAGAGGCTAACTGACAGAGAGCTCAATGTAGAATGCCTAGTTTCCCAAATGCTGTGTTAGAATCAATAATGTTACCAGAATAAATCACAATTGTAAAATGTGCAGCACACTAATCCTCCAGAAATGAAGTTAATTGGGAGAATGTATTCACAGATAATTATTCCACAAAGGTAAGTGCAGTCTGAAAACCGACCGTATGATACGCTTGACCGGAATAGAAGTCATACAGGAGCAAGAATGAGTGGAGCATAAATCGGTGTTCCCTTTATGGTGAAAAGGTGTCAAATGTGTAAGTGACATTTTGTGGTTCTGACAGCACTCCAATATTATTGGGCATTTATGCTATGTGGTGGGGAACACTTGGAAACGGGGAATGGCAGCACGCATACGGAAGTCATGGTATGCTCCTTGTTTTTCACAAATAGACGAACATTTAGCCTGCCAATCTTGATTTGCCAGCAACTAAGTATAGCAACTTTGTGAACATGGAGTAGGAGGCACACTAAGCTTCATGAGTGCTGGTTACACAACTCCAGTGGGATTCCATTAGCATGCTAAAAGTGACAGGCCTAGACTTCAGTATTGTTGACATGTTCTTAAACTGAATTCAACTTAAGCTGACCCTCTCGGCAGGCACTTAAGCTGTTATAAAGGTATTGATACATGATTTTATCCTAAGGTTTGGGGTGCCAGTAGATATCAATTGTGGTAATGGCACACACCTCATGGGGATACGGATACAGGAGTGTATACAGTATTGAATATACAGTAGACACTCCATTTCCCTCATCACCACTAAACAGACAGTTTGTTGGAAAGTTGTTATTGCATCCTTAAAAATAGGATTGCAAAAATATGTCTGAAACTGGTTTGCATTGTCGATAGCACTTCCGGTGACTCTAATGAGCATGCAAGGTACAGCCAACCGAGTTGTATAATTGAATCTACATCAGCTACTCTCAGACAGGCTGATGCATCTGCCTAAAGCTTGGGGAAAGGTGCAGTTGATGGATGAACTATGACTTCATTACAGTAAATAGTTAGTAAAGATTGGCAAGTGACTTTGAGATGAGGTGATTGGGACCACATGAAATGTTGCCAACTACTGACACTGCAATAGGCTGAAGGAATGTTCTCACTTGGATTTATGTTGGTCAATGTAAATCAGCATTGCCAATATTTATGAAATATCCCATGGTCCTGATACTCCTGCTAGATTTTCTTTTTTTTAAATGTCTTCCTGTAGCAGGCATCAGGTGAGAGAACACTTATAGAGATGAAATTGAGAGAAAATAGCAATTGAGCATGTGAACTTAATTGTGTACAAGAAATAAAAATGGTTGAGATAAAGAATTACCTGAGGTGAAACAAGCAGACTATTGTGGTCTGGCAGGGGAGCAATTGTGGGACAGCCTTATAGGAATGTTGGATAACCTACTAGTTAGGGTTGAATCCGGGATATGATAGAATACACCTATGGACAGATACACTCCATGTGTGAAACATTACCTTAGTGGGTGCCAACATACTGGGGATAAAAAGGCAGCACAACATTTAGAGTGGGCAACAATAAAGGTTATTCTGAAAATGTTAGTGCTGATGAAGTTTCATGAATAGGGGCGTCGAGCCTAACCCAGAAAACCTAAAAAGGAAACATTTTTGCACTGTAAAACAACAGTACTTTATCCCATTACTATGCCAAAAGAAGTGATCTTAATATAACCACAAACACCTTTTTACAAAAATATGCACCATAGGACTGATCCAGAGAAATGGAAGGTGCAAAACCAATCCTCAGATTGTTGCAGGTTTTTGCCATATTGAACATTCAAGTGACCTCTCACTTTCTGAACTATTCACTAGTAGTGGGGATGGAATGCTCCCAGCAAAAGGACATGTTTGAAGGAAGAAAGCAACATCAGAAAAGCATAAAAGAAATAACATGGGATGGGGTTAATTCAGTCACCTCTGCCTGGAATATTTATTGGAAAACATTCATGAGGAGAAGCTAGGGGAATTACTTATAATAACATGTTTGCAATTGACCAATGTTGATGCAAGCCGAGGGGAACTAAATGTTATAAAAACTTGAGAAGTATAACATAGTATGTGCACATGAGCCTAATTGCCTAGATCACAGATGCAGGCCTGAAGATCAAATGGGATATTGTGTGTGAATAAGTGCAGGATACTTGAATGTCCAGTTCAGATTGATCCATGATGACATCAACCACCAGTTCTGGTCAAGAGCACTGAAGGAAGATGTGGGCGTACCAGCAATTTTGTTGCCATGGAGGCATGCATGGATGCATGGAAGCTTGCAAGCTACAATTTTGATACTTAAGCAGCAGGATGCTTGTACAGCACTTTTGGGCCCATTCTAGGCACATGGGCGCTAGCATATCTTCTAACTCCAGGAATCTGTGTAAGCTATAAATGGGATTAGGTGGTCCACAGAGACATCTGGAAAGTGTACATTTCAGGAAATATGAACCGCTACGTATTGAGTGCACTGGAGGTCCAATCAGACTTGTGGATCGGCATACGTACAGACTGGACTCTGTGACTGGGATAAACCCCACAAGTCCAAGACATGGAAAAAAATTAAGAATGGCACACTTTGACTATATTGATCTGATGGGAGGGAACAACAAATGGATTTATGCTGAAAAGTATTTAAATGTTTCTTTTGAATGATTTCTTGGTGCACCCCAAGAATAGGCTGACATTTGATGTAAAGCTTTCTCGGATTACCATGAGAGAGGGCTATGAGGTCTACTGGCCTGCAGTGATTAACGGCAACACTCGTTTACATTTTGAAGTAGACTTGGCTACAATGTTCCCCTATTGATTAGAGAACTTAAACAAATCATTGCCATAAGTGCAAAAACTTTCCAATGTGCAGAAGAATTTAAATGTAATTAAAGCCATGATTAATCATGAGAAACATGTCTTTGAATTACCTCACCGCACAATCATTCTATGCACTACATTTGATGCGATTTGCCATGCAACCAAGTGGTTTAAATGAGCAGACCCTTACCAATGGGCAATTCTGCCCATTATTAATACAATTATTGATGTTTCTTTCTCATTCTGACTGAGGTGCTGTCTTCAGAGCTACCGTGAGGATTCCCTTTGCATTACCAATGAACGAATGTTACAATTCACAGTTAATAGAATAGAATGGAAATACTTGCAGCCTAAAGATGGCTATGAAGAAGATGACAGCATGTGAAATGAAATGAATTTCAGAAAATAATCTCCATTGATTATCTTCAATTTAACGATTCATTTGATTGATTATGAGCGTGTTGCACACATTTGCACACGTGTAAACTTGTATAGCTATCAGTAGCGGTATGATGAAACCCAGGTAGAAGTAATATAAAAACATGAAGGTTGAAACGATAAAAGGATTTGGGAATTGTGCTTGAAAGCACAAAAGAAGGGAATCTTGGAAACCAGCAGCATTTCCTTTCAGGAGCTATGGGTGGACATGAACCATGGACAGAACGAAGCTGCAGCCTTTATAGCAGATGATGTGACAGCTGCAGCTGTGTTAAGGCAGGTGGCATGGGGAGAAGGCTAATTGGAAGTCATGCAGAGTGAAGCCCATAAGGCTGTGTGTATGTTATATAAGGCTATGTCATGGCTCAGGTACACCCATTTCTTCAGATAAGCATCAACTTTGGAGACAGCCTATACTGCCTGAGAACGTTTGGGCACTAAGTGCAATATCAGGCTGAATTATGTTGGTTTGAAAGATCCTCTAAAGTGTGATCTGTACCATACGGGTAGGCTGAGCAGACTTGTGTAGGGTTCTAATGGTGCTGTATAGCTGTGTACTCCAAGTTCCGACAAAACACTTTTAGAAATTCCATTGTTAATATAACCGATTAAAGGTATTGAACTGACTTTTCTCCAAAGGGCCAATTGTGTAAAACCATATAAAACCCCAAGGCTTTTGTGCTTGGGGTTCACGTTTTTGGGAAAGGGATACTATGCCAGGATCCCTGGCCATTTCTGCACAGCTGTATGGAAATAAACTTTGTCTCTGCTTTTGGTGCTTAGTTTCCCTATTGGATCATTCATGGGCTGTGGGATTTGACAAATGATAAACCAGATTGATCCGTAAAATGATCTGAAAGAAAAGTGGGACATATATCAAATATCATATCCCCTTTTTCAGTTACACATCTTCCAAGTGATCTAACTACAGTCACAGTTTAAAATCCCTGATGACCATTATTACTGGTTTTGGGATTCCAGTATCCAGCAACCACTTAACAGCATGGGTGATCTTTTAAAGATAAAATGTAGGGTGCGTTGAGGGGCACAATTTATGGCCGTGGAATTAATTATAAACATTCATTAACACCCAGTACAATCCAGGCTCAGGTGATCGACACTATGATTGTCAGGAGTGTATCAGAAGATATTGCTTCATGGAGGCACTTGGCTTCCATATTTTTGAAATGTAAGTCAACAAGACAACACTATTCCCGCCTCTCTCCGTTGTTGTAACAGTAGAAAATAAGCCACCATCAAAATCAATTTCTGGTGCAGTAGTGGACTGAGTCCCCTGAAACAATCGGCAATTAAATCCATCTATAGACTTTAGGAAAGGTATTTCAGTTAATCTATTAACCAGACCTGAAACATCTCAAGAGACGCTTCTAACATTTCCAAACTTCATGTAGGCATCCTCTATGGAGGGCCCTCTCTCAAGGTTTCAATGGTCACTCCTGAGGCCAAAGCGCCTGTGATGGAAATCCGGGATGTGTCAATATCATTCTCTGCAGGATTATTTAGGACACTGGAAATTTCAAAGCATTACCTTCCTTCGTCATATTCTAATGCCATGTGTGGATCCCCTTTAAATAAATAATTATCAGAAACCTCACCTCATAATATGTAAAATGAGGCTATTAAAAAAAAGTTCACTCAGTCCTATTGATCCAAAGAAGGAATTAACATATTAACATATTAATATTAAACCAGGAAGCAGGATAAAAGACTATATATATATATATATATATATATATATATATATATATATATATATATTTATATATATATATATATATGTATATATATATATTTGGAGGAGAACATCAACTGGACTGTGGAAAGGTACATCTGGCTGGGACCCAGAGTGCGCCCCTCACACCCCTCTCTGTCAAATTTTTATATATATATATATATATATACATTAGAGTATTAGAGTAAAAACATAGGCAGAACAATCCATGCAGTACCAATCAACGATAACTGAGGAGGATCGCCACCGATGAGAATATTACAAGAACACTGATGCCATGATGAAATATAGGACCAAAGCTGGCAGAGGGAAAATCGCAAATAATGGTATTCACTTAAGCAGATGAGGTTCGAATTATACAGGAGAAAGGAATTCACAGTGCTGACTTTCTTGCTTTAGGAATCAGTGCAATCTTGGCAAGGTGTATTTCTTTTGGGTGGATTTGGTTTCTTATTGAGTACCATGAGAAGATAATGAAGTCATTCTACGACAATTTGTAATCAACTTATAACACTGCCAACCAGAAGGCAGATAAGGCCGAGAAATGACTAGGCATTCACGTTGCAAGTAAAACATAGTTAAGGTAAATGCATTCCGTATTTTATGTAAATAAGAAAAAGATTTTGTGAAAGCAAGTTGGAAAATGTTCATTAAGTGGCACACATATAGGATCACCTTCACATAAAGTGCAGCTGTTCAGTGTTTTCTTTCTGAATGATGTCAACAAAGTGCAAACACAGCGAGTATCCATAGAGCTCGTGGCATGACATATATGAAATCAGGACTGAAGCACGTGCTATTCTAGGCTCAGTGATCTCCATCTAGTTGACAGTAAATGGTAATGTATAAACGTTTGTAAGACTGGGACAATTCTTACGACATGTTTTCTTATTTGACACATGTATACAAAAATGGGAGGATGTGTTAGTCCAACGAAATTGGGTATGCATGAAATGTAATCTATGTTGTTAAGCATGGAGCTTGCATAGAGTAGCATAAAGGCTGCTCAAATGATTGGCACCCAGAACTGGGTATATGACTTTCATATGACTTTCATGCTAGTGGGTCTTCCTTACACCAATTATAACTAGAACATTTTAAGTCTATTGATGTGCTCTTTTTATGGGGCATGACTGGTAAAATAGCGGTGGTTCTTGGTAGAGGGCACTATTCTCAACTTGCAGCAAATGGTAGTTGTCGAGCAGTACATATCCTCCTAGGCATTTTCTCATATAACATGAATGTATATATTATGTTATGGAGGGGTATAGTTGTTTTTTACCCTTCACTAAATGTATTGCTGGAGTTTACAATGTTCTTTTGGACATGGTTTATGGCAGTGGGTAATTACGTCTTGCAAATGAGCTTTAATGTTATTGTATGTAGCAGTCTACCTGTACCTGCAAGCATCTTGTCTAAGATGCTATTATAAAATGTTAGAAGTATTTTATCAGCCAGAAAAGTTTACAGCTAACATAGAGGTTTACAGCTAATGTAATCGGAGTTACATGATGACCGGTCCTTCAGCTTGCATGTTCTTTGAGCTGGGTCTGTTTTTTATGGGCCAGGCACAATTCATGCCTGGAAATCTACAATGCAACTAACAACTGCAAAGCCAAGACTATTGACTTTACCAATGCTTACTAGGTAGGCAGCCCACATATTGACTTGGCCTTCGCTGCCATGTATTGTGGGCCTGTGTATAAGATATAGGTGCTTCCCAAATGTTTGTTTTATAGGCACACGTTCTAAATAGGGAAGGCACAATTACACCACATATATAATAGGAAACTAGTTAACCCTCCCCTTACCACTCACACCATGTGTGATTTTACCAGCCCCACCTCGGACATCTTTTCCAATGTTCGTAGGGGGGAGTACAGACTAAGGGCCTCATTACACGGATGGCGGAGAACCATGGTGCTATTAGCGCCATGGTTAATGCCGGTAAAATACTGGCACCGCCTTGGCGGAAAGGGGAATTACCGCCCCATTCCAAGGTTGGCGGGGCGGTAATTCCCCCTTCCACCATTGCCCTTCCCCATTCCCATTTTTGCCCCATAGGGCTCAATGGGAATGGGGAAGGCGCTAATTACGGTACCGCAAATTAGCTCCCTGGGTCCCTTTGCGGGTTGGTTTTTAACGCCTGCAAAAAGCAGGCGTTAAATCCCCCAACCCGCAAAGGGACCTCGTAGTAAGGTGGTAAGGATTTACCGGTACTGGTATTTTACCGGTACCGGTAAATCCTTACCGCCATCCGTGTAATGAGGCCCAAGTGTGGTGTTTTTCTTCTTCTTTTTTGACTCTTATGAAATATGTAAAAATTGCATTGTCAATATGGTGTGCCACAATTGTTCGAGTCACATCCTACTAACCCCTAGGCACAATTTATTAGAGTGTAATATTTTGACTGAAAGAATGTTGTATTCGATATGTCTGTTTTGTACAATTGTTTTGAAGCATGGATGCTATACCACATAACAAAAAACGTTTTGAACAAAAAATTAACACATTTGCATTTTGAATAAGAGAATTCTCTGTTGATTAATGCTGAAGGCAATTTAAGCATAACGTGATGCAATCACAAATGGTGTGAGTGGTAAAGGGAGGGCTAACCAGTTTTCTATTATATATTTTAAGTATTGCGTGCCTCAACAAGAGTGGGCTGAAAGCTCGATGTCAAGGTCAAGGTCAGGAATGCTTGCTGGCCATATTTTGTCAGATGCATTTGATGCTCCATAATTATCACAATCACTGTTAAATATACACTGCAAATTAAAAGAAGTCTGTACTAGGCATATTGTATATTTTCGAGTTTTCAACACACAATACACATTTAGGTTAAACAAATTCAATTTTCTGTCCCATAGCTCTTAACTTCATATAATATTTACAAGTCTGAGTCGCTGTGCTAGTCCTAGTGTCACTCTTTTCGCTCTTCCTTGTTCAACTCCCAGTCTCTGTCCTACTCTCAGTCAGGCTATAGTTTAGTTCCATTCTTCCAGTCCCTCAGGCACAATGGGGGTCATTCCGAGGTTGGAGGTAAGTTTTTACCGGCATGGCGGAAGGAGCGAGTCCGATCTGGTACCACGCTGCTATTTACAGGCTATTCCGACCTCGCAGGCACAAGCTTTCTGCCATGCCGGTAAATCCCCTAGCGGCATACCGCTAAAGTGCCCGTTAAACCCCTTACCGGAATGAAGCGAGACGTTCTTAACAACACCGCCATCGAAGCCTCGCCGTCCGTAATTAGCGGTGACCGTAATTTACGGTATCCGTAAATTACGGTCACCACTAATTAACGGATACAGAAATTACGTCATTGCACAGGAACGGTAATGAGCGCGGCGGCCATCTTTAAAAACACAATCCATTGCCATCCTCTCCAGGTAGCACCCTTGGGACGAACCTGAACCTCGGAAAAGGCCTACACAACCGCCAGCTATGCCCAAAGCACCGAAGAAGTCAGCGGACCGCCTCCGCAAGCAGCGCTTCAGCCCCGAGGAGCTGCAGGCCATGGTGGGCCACCTGGAGGAGCACGCAGACGTAGTGTTCAGCAGCGACATGTGCAGAGAGGCAGTGGTCTGGAAAAAAAACATATGGGCAGAACTTGCCCAAAGGGTGAGTGCAGTAGGCACCACCCCCCGCACCCCCAAGGACTGCCGCAAGCGGTGGGACGACTTGCGGTTGAGGGTGCGGAGCATCCTCGCAGCCAACCGCAGCCAGGCACTGCAGACTGGAGGTGGACCAAGTTCACCAATGAAACTAGCGCCATGGGAGGAGACCTGCGCTGCATTGATTGGCACAGAATCAATCGAGGGCGTCGGTGAAATGGAGTGTGGGGCTCCGTCGTCTGCTGATGGAGGTGAGTGTCCAAAGTCAACACCGCCAATGGCAAATACATGCTGAATACACTTCCAAGCCCCGTCCAATGCACCTTGTCATACTGCCCTCCACCCATTCTGATAATGGCAAGACAACTGCCACCAAGGGACGAGTGCTACCACATAATGCCCACCAACCACTGTGGAGTAACTAGCACATCCCAATAAGCACACTGTGCAGCAGGCTTGGCAGTGTGCGAGTCAGACTGCACATGACCAGGCCAGGATTAGTGACTCCCACACCTGCGTACATATCCGGCACATCCCTAGAAACCAGTGATGTAGTAACGGCCAAAATGCTACCAATCCAAAATGACTGAAATGTGAATGCTGCCATTAATGACATTAGCGTCTCACACAACCACTCATGTTGTACCTTTGTTCTACACCCACAGGAAGTGAGCATGAGGGCGATGAGCCTGAGAGAAGCCGTCCCACCACATCCAGTGCCAAAGGCAGGGACCACTGCGTACCGGCCAGGAAGGACAAAACCACCACAGCTCCTCCAAGGCCCATTGAGGTTGCACCACCCCCATCCCTCACTGCATCAGCGCCTGCAACAATCACCACACCAAGGTCAGAGGAGTCCAGCATCTCTGGGGAGGTGGCAGCCACGGCCCCTCTGCAAATCGTGGACAGCCCCTTGTCCATCTGTGGGGCATCAGAGGAGGACTCCTACCCCACTGTATGCACCCCGAGCCCTGCAATGTCCCCCAGGTGTTGTGCAGTGACTCTGGGGAGGGTGACACACCAGTCTGAAGTGCACGTGGCGATGCACCGGGAGACGCAAATCCTGTGCCTAGTACCCCATTCGAGGCCCTGTCAGGGCATGTCGACCCAATCCACCCCAGGGATGATACGCCATCCCAGGAAGCACTACATGCAGGACAGCTCACTGCCCTCATCACTGACTTCAATGAGGAAAACCGCCAGGGCAGGTTGGAGTTACTCGAGGAGCTCAGGCAAATGCGTCAGGTGTTCACGGAAAGCACCAACCGTGTGTGTGAGGCACTTGGACTCATTGCAGATACCCTTGTGGCAGCACGTCCCATTCATGCGACTCAGCAGGAGGACACCCCCTCAAGCAGTCCCCCCACCCCGGCAAGCCCAGCACGCCGCTTTCTGCGTTCTCAGCGGTGCAGGAACATGCCCCCCCGGGCACCAGGAGCATGGATCAATAGACAATGCTGCCACATGTGGCCTCAATGTGCCACACGGGACTACTGTTGCAGAGTTGGGGGGGAGGGGGGGAGGGTGTGTATGGGAGTTGGGGGGAGGGGGGTGAGGGTGTGTATGGGAGTTGGGGGGAGGGGGGTGAGGGTGGAGGTTTTGTTGTTCATGTGTGAACCTACTAATACAATACACCGGTTGTGCATAAAAAATATCAGAGAGGACATTGATCAATGTGCATGTGTCTTTTAATGACTCACAGTGCATGGTGTACATGTATCCCCACAACCAGTGCCCGATGCCCTGTCATCCTGACACCCTCAGCTGACTTGAGTGTCAGAAATATTGTCCAATCAATGATTGCCACACGGCACATCCCTCCTGTGCATCTGCACTGTGATGCTGTCCTGCCAATTCTTCATCCACCCCCTCATCATCATCTGGTGGTAGCAGTCCCAGGTCAGGGGGCAGTGGCACGTTCCGACGGATGCACATATTGTGCAGCTTTACACATGCCATGGTGATCCTGGCCACCTTCTCGTGGCTGTTGATGAGTGCTCCACCAGAATGGCTGTGGCAACAAAATGGTGCCTTCAACAGGCCAAATGTCTGCTCTATGGCCACCCATGTACGGGTATGGGCTCGATTGTAGTCCTCCTCATGCCTGTTCTGTGGGTTGCGGATAGGGGCCATGAGCCACGGCTTCGAAGGGTAGCCACCATCACCTGCATGGAAGGGGAATGAAGGTAAGTGTTTGTACATTGATGGTGGCGAACTGTAGCAGTCTTGCATGGCAGCTGGTGATTCCTGGCCATACACACATGTCCCTGGTTGCATCAACCCCATTACTGGCCCGGCTATGTGTCCTGTGCCATGGAATGATGGAGGGGTAGCTTCTTCAGGATGGCTTATGGTGTGCACTCACATCTTGTTGCACGTGCACCGTATATATGCGTGCAGCAGTGTTGACCTGAATTCATTGATGTGTTGGGTTCTGTGAGATTTGGTGGCAGGGGGTGTTGACTGTAGTCAGTAGCATACTTGTCTTACTGCACTGATCAGTACCATGTTGACTTGCACCACTACTATGGGTGTGCAGAACCAGTGACACGCTGCTGTATCCCTGTTGGGCTCACTTCTATGCACTCCCAGGGACATCTGTCTTGTGTGGTGGGATGCAGGAGGCTGCGAATAGTGCATATGCAGTGCATGGTACAGGATGCCCTTACGGTGTGTGAGGTCCGCCGATGAGTGGTGCTTGAGTTGTGGTATTGGGCCAGGTTACCTGTCGGACGAGTAGTGTTGTATTTTCTACATTCTAGCATCGCTGTGAGGTTAGGCAGTCATGTGCCATATCGATTGCCTTGGGGCACTGTGATCTGTGGGGTGCACATCGTGCACCGGCGTCAACATTCCCACACAGGTGTAGTATGCACCCCCCTTTCCCACCAAGTTGGGGTATGCATCCACCCTATTCATGGCCCCAATGCGCTGCCATGGCCCAATCAGGTGACTCACCAAGCAGCCAGGCACGTTGTCCAGCATGTTGCTCCATATAGCGTGGTAGCGTGGAGTTCCGCAGGACCAGGGGGTCATGTGTTGATCGGGGGTATCGGGCACAGCAATGTGTGATGGCTTTGCTGGCATTTCATACCATCTGGACGTCAATGGAGTGGTATTGCTTGCGGTTGCGATACGCCACCTCCATTGCATGTGGAAAGACCAATTCCACGTGGGTGCAGTCGAGGGCACCTATGCAATTTGGCATGCCTGCAGGGCATGGTAGGCAACCTATGTATCCAATATCTCCTGGGGTGCCCGGGGTAGGGATATGTAGTCCCTTGTGTGTTTGATGAGGGCATCCAGCACTTGGTTGAGTATCTGTGAACATATGGCCTGTGGTATGCCATGCATGTGCCCCACTGTATGCTGCTACGTGCCTGTGGCAAGGAAGTGGAGAACAGACACTACCCTGAGTAGAGGGGGGATTGCAGTGTGGATTTCTATGAGGCTCACTATGTCGTCATGTGTCAGGTTCACTATGGTGGTGATGGTGTCCCGGTCAAGGCGGTACAGGGTGTGGATCTGCTCTGGTGTGAGGTTGAAGGGGGAGGCTCTGATGCGAGGGATTGGGGGCTGCCAGCATGGTAATGGTGGCTGCACTGGTAGGGCATGCTAGGACTGTCTCACGCTCCTTCTCCTCCTGTGTGTCCTCTGTGGTGGGGGCTGTGGTTGTTGTTGTTGCTGTTGTTATCTTCGCTGCCTTGCAAGCAGGGCCTCCAGCTCCAGTAATCCTGCTACAATTGGTATCATCTTGGTGTGGGAGGGGTTGTGGTGAGTGGGTGTGCTCCTTTTGTGCTGTGCCAGACTCCATTGCCTCCACCTGTGCTGATTGAGTGCACCTGTGCCTCTTGGAAACACTGCTCAGGGTTCTTAACACCTTCTCGGCGATGCCGGTATTTACTCCATGCCGGTAAGGTACTTTGCGGCCTTGTAGAGGCTGTTTTTTGCATGTCCGCATGACTTGGGATCAGCTCCGGTTTACACCATGCTGCTAATTTCGGCATGGGGTGTCGTGCGCGCGCCACAAGACCGCTATTTACGGCCTCGTACTTTACGGCGCTGTAAATAACGGTCTAGAGGGTCAGAATGGCCCGTAAAGGTAAACGATGCCGGTAATCCTTTACCGGCATCTTTTTTCCCTTAACGCCCAACTCGGAATCACCCCCAATGTCTCAATCAGTCACAACCTCTTTCTCAAAGCCCTCAGTATTGCTTCCTCTATAGCTTTTTCTTTTCACCTTCCATATGACCCTCTGTGTCTCTTTCTCTGTATCTCATTGTCTTTTGGTTGGTCCCTCTTGGTCCCTGTTTTATTTTCACTGAGAAGTGTGGCACTGGTTGAGGGGGATATGGCACACAGAGGATTGATGAGGATGATGGAATAGGAAGAGGAAGAGGGCTAGGAAAATGACAAGGAAGAGAAGGAGGGATTAGGATGAGAAGCGGGAAGAAGAGGAAGACAAACTAGAACGAAGAAGAGGAACTTGGACAAGGAATATGAAGAGGGAGTATCAAGAGGAAGAGTGTCCAGGAGGAGGAAACAGGACTAATATGAGGAAGAAGGACTAATACGAGGAGGTGGGACTAGTATGTGAAAGATGAAGTGTGGCTAGAATGAGGACGAGGAAAAGGGGCTATGATGAGGAAGAGGGACAAGGTTGAGAATGCATAATGAGAAAGTGGTATTGGGATGAGGAAAATGAACTGGCAAGAAGATGTGGAACCAGGATGACCCAAAGGAATGAGGGAGGGGGAGTAAGATGAGAAAAAGGAAGAAGACCAGGAAGAAGAATATGCTCTCGGATGAGGAAGAGAAAGGTTTAAAGGACAACAAAGTGCCAGGGATGAGGAAATGAAAGAGGGATTAGGAAGAGGAATAGGAAGAGGGCCTAGGATTAGGAAGCGGGACAAGTGAGAGACACAGAATATGAAGAGGGAGTGGTATGAGAATGAGGATCTAGGAAGAGGAAGAGGCACTGTGAAGACGGGCTAGGGTGATATAGAGTGAGAGGGACTAGGACAAGGTACTTAGATGAAGAAAAGGAAATGGAAATAGGACTATGACTAGGAGAAAAAAGGAAAGAGGGAGGGGGAAGAGGCAGTAGGATGAGGAAGAGGAACTAGATGAGGAACTACAATTAAAGATTAGGAGAAGGAAGTTGGACTAGGGTAAGGACAGTGGTCGAAGTGGATTGGAACGGTGCTCCTCTACTTTTAAAAAAAGGTTTTACTGTTCCCTATACTTTTATTTGAAAAGGAAACTCTTCCAGAATAGTTTCATTTTAAAATAAGCGTGTAGGAAGAATATGAAACATGCACCTCAATGCACTGCACTCAAAATTCCGTTAAACAGCAGGTGTATTTGTTTGAGGTTTGAATAGCACGTGGGAGGGGGTGTGGTGTGAGGTTTGTGTGGAGCAGGGGCAGGCCAACATGGAACATAGTTCCACTACTTCTTTTCGTACACTTCTACCACTGGGCAAGGAAGAGAAAAAAGAAGAGGGACAAGACAAAGAAGTGGAAGGCAAAGAGATTAGGACGAGGAAGAGGTTCTAATAACAGGACTCCAAGGATGACAAGGAAAAAGGGACTAGGGCTAGGAAGAGGGACTAGGTCTAGGATGATTACAGAAACTCAGGTCGAGGACAAGGAAGACGAGAGATGACAATGAGGGAGTGAGACTGGGACTAGGAAAAGGAAGAGGAAGAGGGAGTAGGACATGGGAGTAGCAAGAGGACGTATGGCTGGGACTATGACAAGGAAGATCTTGGGAGGATAGCTCAGGGTCAATGTGCTCACCTTGGAAGCAAGATGACGCGGAGCAACACAGGTTTGATCCCCGGGTCCGGGTTTAGAAACCTCTGGGTATTAAGCACGTTATAAATAACCTATCATATTTAATCATATTAAGATAGACCATGATTAGGATGATGATGGACTAGGATGAGGAAGAAGAAGTGCGATAAGGAAGAGCATAAGGACAAGGAAGTGGAGGAAAGAGATGGAAGAGGAAGATGAAGATGGGCTAGGAGGAGACGAAGGAACAGTAGAGAGTCACGCGGATGAAGAGGATGGACAAGGAATGTGACTTAAACCCTATGAGTTACAGGACTCTGGAGTTTCTTTTTTGGTGTGTAGGGGGCAACAAAAATACATTTTTGATGAATAGAAGGCAGGTGGTTTTCCACAAATGTTCACTCTGCTTTCCCTCTGTAGCATTAATTTGCTAAAAAGGTGGCTCTAAAGTGCCACCAAATGTGCTAAAGCCAAAGATAGAGCTGCACTAGACTAGCGAACATACATTCTGTCAGGAAGAATTTTGTTTTTCTAATATACAGCTTTGGCGCAAAGAACATCAAGCAGCACCAACAATGCCCCCAACATGCCCTGTGCGCTGGAAAAAGCCAGTGAACTGCGTAATACGGCGCAAGGCCCCATGCCATGCGTGGGCCAGCACACAGCCCCCCACCGTAATCGCATGAAAAATCAGCATGCACCCCAGTCGCACCAGCCAAATTGCATGCAAAGGCCGCGCGTACCCCTTCCACACACCAGCGTAATCACGTACGCCGGTCGCACCAGCCAAATCACATGGAAAGGCCTGCGTGTACCCTAGTCGGCCCAGCTAAATCACGTGGAAAGGCCTGCGTATACCCTTCTGCACCCCAGCGTAATCGCTTACCCCGGTTGCACCAGCCAAATCACGTGGAAAGGCCTACACGTACACCTTACGCACCCCAGCGTAATTGCGTACCCCGGTCGCACAAGCCAAATCGCATGGAAAGGCCCACGTGTACCCCTTCCGCACCCCAACGTAATCACGTACCCCGGTCGCACCAGCCAAATCGCATGGAAAGGCCGGCGCGTGCAGCCATCAGCCATGAACACACCACGCAGGCAGCCTACACCACATGGACCCCATCACCCGTGACCATACCCCACAGGCAGCCCACACCACATGGCCCCACCATCACCCATGACCATAACCGCAGGCAACACACACCACATGGTATCCTCCATCACCCATGACCATAACTGCAGGCAGCCCACACCACATGGGACCCCCCCATCACCTGTGACCATACCCTGCAGGCAGCCCACACCACATGGGATCCCCCATCACCCGTGAACATACTCCCAGGCAGCCCACACCACATGGCACCCCCCATCACCAGTGACCATACCCGCAGGCAGCCCACACCACATGGTATCCCCCATCACCCGTGACCATACCCGGAGGCAGCCGCCACCACATGGCCCCGCATCATGCATAACCATACCCCGCAGAAGGCCCCGTCTCATGGGACACCCTCACCCCCGTCACAGCAACCTGCAGGCAGGCCCCACCTCATGTCCTCCACTACACCTGTGATGGCAACCTGCAGGCAGGCCCCAACTCATGTCTCCCCCCCACACCTTTGACAGCAACCTGCAGGCAGGCCCCGCCACATGGAACACCCCCAGCCCCTGTCACAGCAACCTGCAGGCAGGCCCGCCTCATGTCCCACCCACACCTGTGACAGCAACATGCAGGCAGGCACCGCCTCATGCCCCCCCCACACCTGTGACAGCAACCTGCAGGCAGGCCCCGCCTCATGGAACACCCCCACCCCCTGTCACAGCAACCTGCAGGAAGGCCCCGCCTCATGTCCCCACCTACACCTGTGATGGAAACCTGCAGGCAGGCCCCGACTCATGTCTCCCCCCATACCTTTGACAGCAACCTGCAGGCAGGCCCCGCCACATGGAACACCCCCACCCCCTGTCACGGCACTCTGCAGGCAGGCCCGCCTCATGTCCCACCCACACCTGTGACGGCAACCTGCAGGCAGGCCCCGCCTCATGTCCCCCGCACACCTGTGATGGCAACCTGCAGGCAGGCCCCCCCTCATGTCCCCACCACACCTGTGACGGCAACCTGCAGGCAGGCCCCGACTCATTGAACGCCCCCAACACACTGTGGACCTATAGACATAAATGCAGCAGATCTGAAATGAAATTCCACCACACGCTGTACAATCCAAGTGCACCTTAACACCCATCCATTGTTCATGCACACCACAACATGCAACATGCCATTGAAGTCAAACATGACTCATGCATGCATGTGTGCACACACATGAACAACATAGGCCAGCATCATGGACATAGAACAGAGTAAGCAAGAGTGAAACGTGGGTTAAACCATCCAGACCAGACACCACTTTGATTTACCATGAAAAAATATATATTAAAAACAGTATTTAAGTCATACTCATAAGAAATGAAATTAAAGCATCATGAAATGAGTCAATAAATAAGAGTGTCAAAAAGCAAAAACATTTGATGTGAACAAATTAAAAATGAAATCAAAGATGTGGTCCATGTTCATGAATGTAGGTCCAAATGAAAACACAAATGAAAAGAAAACCATTACTTCATGGTGAAAATAAAAAAAAAACTGTGAAAAAGATAACTATATACGAGCAACCAGGGTCCCTTTTCCCAAACCATGTGCAGTAATCCAGAAGTATAAAATCAGAAAAAAACTATGTACAAAAAGTGGAGCAAAGTCCAATCATTCCAAATCAAAAAATCAATAAATGAAGCCTACACCTAAGGACCTATATACAATGGCAGCGGGCTAGTCCTTCGACTCACTGTGTCCCCTCAAAGTCTCCGCCAGGGCATCATCGAACACTGCGTCCACTTCCCCTAGGCGGGTCTCAGCTCTCCCCTCTAGGGCTTGCAGGGACTCCAACATCCTACTCCAAATCTCCCTGCAAGTCTCCTCGAGGACCACCGCACACCTCTCAGCCTGACACAGTGTATTCTCCGCCCTGGCGATGGTGAATCTAGCCTCCACTGCCACTTGGCCAAAACGTTCGAACACTGAAGACATCCTTGTTGTAAGGTCCACATTTTTCTCCTGTCTGATGGCCGATACCTGCCTCTCTTCCATTGGAAGCCCTGAGTCCTGTCGCCTCCTACGCTGAGCCTACCGCTGCCGAGTAGCCTGGTGCCTGCAACTCAAGGACAGCCTCCAGGATGATAACACCCGGGGCCACCGTGCACGTGCCCTGCTACTTGGTGCCTGCTCTTCCTCCATTTCCACATGTCCTATCGCCGGATGGATCTCCGTGGTGACCACCTCTGCTGATCCTCCTTCGACTCCCGACTCTGGCAGGGATGTGATCGCCACCAGACTGGCTGTCGGGTTTGGACAGGTGCACAGGGGGCCCTGGTGGTATCTGGGCAGGAAGACGGCAGGGAGTATGACTGGAGGCAGACAAGGAGGGGGTCCCAGCAGTGTCCAGCACACATACCGAATTTGTGACCACGAACTGAGCTAGCCAGTTAATGAGGCGACATACCTCATTGTGATGATGTGCAAGGCCCCGATTGGAAGCCTGCACATCATCACAAATGATGCCTGTATGCCTCGTGATACCAACTAGCAATGGTTCCACCCTGTCACAAATTGCTTAATCCGCAGGTATTGGTGTATCTGTTTGCTTGGATACATCCGTCACCTGCGGTTGGGTCCGGCCTGAGGCATGCCGCAGGTGCATACAGGTGCAGTCGCAGGGACAGGATTAGGCACAGGCACCGCCACAGCGACCTGCACTGCCTCTGGCCCCTGATCCTGAACTGCACCAGTCACACCTACGTCATCAACCCTGCTGTGCCCCATGGGCTGGGCTGATGTGGCCTCCTCCTCCCCCCCCTCCCCCACCAACCTGGATGCCTCCCCACTGTCTTCCGCAGTGTCTTGCCCCTGCGCGGGCTCACCTGTCCCCCCCACTGCTAAGGAGTCCTCCACCACCTTCACCCTTTTGGATCTAGCCTCAGCAGCTGCAGCCTTTGACTCTGACTCAGCACCAGTCTCCTCGCTCCGGGAAGATGGCAGTACCTGGGAGGATGACTGGGCCTTGCATCTACGCCTGGTGGAGGCCATGCTCCACAGTGCCTTCTCCGCCCTATTCTTCCATCATCGGTGTGTATAGGGATACATAGTACACAAACATCAGTGGCACTGTCTGTCAGTGGTCACAACCATCATCACCGTCCACTACACACAGAGAAGTGCTATTCATACATATGCACAATCATCTCTGTCATTCACAACAGACATTCCCATCCTTGGACAAGGCAATGGCAGCACCTCTAAATTGTGCTTCCAGCTCACATGCATCATGAGTCATACACATCTCATTCACACACATCAACAGACAGTCATGAAGGAGGCCATAGGGCTATCACGTCAGAGTACACACAAGGTCAAATTGGCAGCATGAGGCAATCACACAATCAAAAACTCTAGTAACATACATCCTGTAGTGTTGCCCAGTCACACGTACGAGAACATATGGACACTTACCAATTTGACTCCAGACAGAGCTCCAAACCCCGGACCTGGGTGTACAGCGCTAGATAGAACCTCTCTAGGACCCGATAGTTGTCGTTGGTCAACCAGCCCCGGTGCCTCACTTGGTCCTCATCAGCCTGGAGGAAGCACTGGGCCTTGTTGTGGGTCCTGGCCTTGAAGTCCTCCCAGTGCTTCTGGACATGTGTCTAGTCACAGGGTGCCATCCCCTCCGTGTTGATGGCACCCACGATGTTCGCCCAGATCCTCCTTTTGCCCCAGGACTTGCTCTGCCTGGATGTCAACTTTCCTGAATGAGTAGCTGACAGCCCTCTGCCTCACTGCTGGGGGGTTGCCCACTTGCCTCAGGTGATATTGGGTCAGATATGGCAACCCTCGAGGCAGGTGTAGGTGGGCAAGGTGGTCCTGGGGCTGGGCGGCTGTGGGGCTGTACATCGTCGGGAGTCTTTGGGATCACCAGATGTGGTCATTGTGACAGGAGCACTTGCAATGGCTGTACAGCAGGCACCAAAGTGCAGGGCATTTGGGCAGCAGGCACAGAGAGTGGGCAGACAGCAGCAGATGGCTCATAGGAGGCAGGTTGGGGCAGTTGGAGTCAGGTATATTGGCTGTTAGGCAGGAGCATGGTTCTTCCGTGATACTCACTTGGCCAGCCGGAAACAGAGTGACTCTGCACGTGCGGAACCAGCGTGTTAGTGTGGATTCAGAGGAAAGGCGTAACTTATGTGACACACATTAAACGTTGGGTGCTTCCTTCTCATGGTATTTGATCATCCCTTTCCTACTCCCTCAGGGTCAGTTACTTCTCATAGCAATTAGTTGGTGGTTAACGTCTATCTTCGGCTGGGGCTTTTCTTTGGTACAGCCTCCCTGCCTCAATGGAACTGGAGGTGAACCTTCTCCGGCTCTGGGGGCACTTCTGATGCTTCCTCATGTGTTGTGTTTTCTCTTCCTCCTCTCCCCTGCTGGAGTCCTGGATGACTGAGAGAATGCACTAGTCACCTGCCCACGCTCTGTTCTCCGACACAGGCCTTTCAGCCACCAGTTGTACCCATGCACTGCCTCCCTGCCATACTCCACACTCTGTGGCTGTTAACTGTATCCCGACAACTCTCTAGCAGCTATTGACACCCGATTTCTGCACATACACTTCCACCAGCCTACCAAATTTTCATTGATGATTATGTAGTTTTATTTAATTTGTATGCCATTCCCATGTACTGCACTGCCCACACCCACTTCCAACCCCAGGTCTCACCTTCACCATGCCTATTCACTTGCGTGATGTCAGTGTGAGCTGGCCTCATGGATGTGTGTGTCTGGTTTCACTCTATTCCACCACCCTTGTATCGTTGCACCGTTTGGCACCTGTGTGTATTGAGTTTGTGATTTACATGTCATGTCATGTCACATCCATTGTACATGGCTCTGGGACAGTAGTCAGAAAGTCCCATCTCATTCAGTATTACAGATCAGGCATGGCTATGGTACGTGGCATATGTGTTTTTGCATCTGTGATGTTGGTTAATGAACTATGCCAGGCAGGTGCTCATGTGTGCAGTAGGTGCTATGCACCATGCACTAAAGGTTGTATTTTGCCCTTCCACACAGGTTCATGACTGCTTTCATGCTACCCTTCACTTGCATTGTCATTGTGTAGGTGTGGGAGTTTGTGACAGGTTGATATGTTACATGACAACACTGTGATGCCTATGTGTGTGGTCTATGGTATTTACATGGCTCTTCATTTATTTTTCTGTCCATGTGCAGGTGATGAGGCACTGGATGCAGAGGAGGAGGAGGTGGAGGAGGAATAGGATAGTGAGCCACGACCAACCACCAGTGGAGGATGTGGTGTGGTAGCGATGAAGTTCCACTGATGCTACTGAGTCTGCCGCCGAGGAAGCCTTAGACTCTGGTGGTGAATCAGATATGGATGCCTCTGTGGTGTCACAGGTGAGTGCATCGACTGTGGGTGCTGTTGCATCCCAAACATCTTGAGGGGGGAAGACCCCTCACAGGGCCAGTCAGTGTTGGGACTTCCGTCTGTGGTGGTTACGGTTGCAGGGTCACGCTACACAGTATTGACTCCTGGTTCTGGGGCAGCAGATCAAGGGAGGGATGCAGACCTGCAGCCACAGATGGCGTCATCACATCAAGGGCCAGGTATCCTTGGCCTAGGCAGGCGTGGGGTCCACCAACGCACTGGCCATGTGTTAGCTGGTGATACTGTGTGGGAACAGTCCATGTATGCTGTTGCACAACAACAGGCTGCTTCACATGAGATGTTGGCTCAGGGCATGGATAGGGTGGCCAATTCCATGATACCCCCAGCAAGACAGATGGAGCACCAGCAGCAGGCATTGCGGCCCACATGGCGCTCACACAAGCTGAACATGGTGGCCAGCAACAGGAGCCAACGGGCAGAACTGAGGGCTCTGCAGGTATCTTTGGCTGCAGAGGGTTGGGCCTACAGGGAAGCCCTAAGGTCAGAGTATAGGTCCCTCAGGACCAGACCAGGGCTACACATGGTTTTCCTGCCTTTCCACTACCACATTCTGATGCAGCACCATAGGGTGGCGACCTCATCGACAGGTCTCCCAATCCATGATAGCTGTGCAGCCCATTAACCCATGGAGGGTTCTTTTTTAACATCCACACATGTGGGTGTTGACGTGCACCCTGCACCTCCTCCCTCCTGGGTCGGACCACTCCCCTGGTCCCCTATAGGCATTTCTGATTTTTTTTATTAGTTTTTTGTCTATTGTACATTTATGTGACAGTGTGTGTATTTGTGTGGCAGCCGAGGGCATCCACTGTAGGTTTCAGCTGGTCCCTTAGAGGCTTGTCTCGTGTTGGTGTTTGTGCCTTGGGTCCAGACATGTATGCCACTCCTGCTTCCCCTTTCCATGGGCTTGCTAGGATTGCAGCGTGTGAAAGTACCTTACGCAGTGGCATTGGGCTTCCATTCTATCTGGGGGCAGTCTCAAGTCCGACATGTGTATACACCCCTAGTGGGACTCATGATTGTTTGTCCAATGCAGGGTTGGCATCCCTTTTTGTTTGTACATTGAGATGTATCCTTTGTTCATGTTCCATCTTCGTGTATTGGCTTGACTGTCTCCATTGTTGTTAGCCTTCATGCTGTATGTGCTTCTATGCCCCCTTTGGTTAGCAGTGCCACATACATTTAGAAGGGTGCAATTTAGAAGGGTGGCATGTGTAAGTCACGACACATTGAGGCACATGTGCATTTGGGTATGGCCACGTCAGACAGATTACCTCTTGGGTCCTGTGTTTCTGTTTGTTGTACTGGCCAATTGATGTTCCTGTGTACATGAATATATTGATGAGTGAGTTATTTCTGGACTTTTTAGGTTGATCATTGCACGCTTTATGACAGTAGTGTTATGCATTGGCCATTTATTTCTCAGTTGGGACATTGCATGCCATGGCATGGTGTGTCAAGCAGGTGACATGAAGTGTGGAAGGGTTTAGGTGACATACCGACATTTAGATGTGTACTCTGTCATGGTGTTTGTGGCATACTCCATCTTCCATGTGTTCCTTTTGTGCACAGCAGATTGAGATACTATTAGTACTAAGGGATGCACACAATGTAGCACTTCTGAGGACACAATCTCAGGTTGTTAAGGTTGGGACAGATGATTGTCCCTTTGTCATCAGCGATTGTCACCTGGAATGTGCCAGGGCTGTGTGCACTCCTCAGCGGTTGGATTTTAGGTGAAAAATTATGCCACAAGCTGGGTACAGGCAGCCTCGCCATGTGCCCTTTCCCCTCCAATGCGCAGCTGCCGTGCATGTGGGGGCACCACCATATGCACTGGTATGCCACACTGTGTTGCAACGCTGTGCAGGAAACATGCTGCCACTATGATCCTGCACTCTACTGGTGGTGCATATAGTAGCTCACCACCATAGTGGTCAAGGGAGCGGAAGCGTGACTTTAGCACTCCGAATGTGCGCTCCATTATTCTCCTAGTTGCAATATGGGCTGTGTTGTATCTTACCTGGGGTGGTGTGGTGGGGTTCCGTATTGGCGTCATCATGGAGGTGCTCAGAGGGTAGGCACTGCCACCTGTACAGGTCAGATGGGTTGTCAGTGGTGTGGTTTTGTCTGTGTGAGACATGAATGCATTTGCATGGCTATTCGTACTCACCAATGAGCTGTGTGTTGCCATGCCTCCCAGCTTCCAGGGCCTGCTGTAGGGGTGACATTCCAAATATGAAACTATCATGGGTGGACCCCGAATAGTTGGCATACACCGAGGTGATGATTGCCTTGGCGTCACATACAACCTGCACGTTGATGGAATGCCAGTGCTTGCGATTGCGATAGATTTGCTCTGTGGCCCTAGGTGGACGTTGGGCCACATGGGTGCAATTGATGGCACCAAGCACTTTAGGGAAGTGCGACACCCTGTAAAATTCCTGGACCACGGCCTGACTTTCTGCAGGTGTTCTGGACATGTATATGTGCCTGGGGACTGAGGGGTCATGCAATCATGATTGCCAACACCTGGTGTAGGCAACGTGACTGCATGGCCTGTGAAAGGCCGCTGACAAAGGCAGTTGTCCACTGAAATGACCCAGTGGCTAAAAAATGCAGTACATTGAGCACCTTTTCCAAGGGGCTCAGTGCTTGGGAGCACAGGGTGGGTGATGTGAGGTCATCTTCCCATTCCATGACCAGGTCTAATATGATATGAGGTGGAAACCTATACCTGCCATAGACCTGGTCATCAGGCATCCCAAAAAGGCAGGTCCTGGCTAAATAAAGGCATGCCCTGGCTATCCTCCTCCGATCACTGCTACGAAAAATGGGACATTCATCGTAGCTATATATAGCATTGGTTTTTTGTGTGTACTTTTTTTGCATTGCTTTTAGTGTGCGGTGACGCTTATGCCTGCTTTCGCTTGGCGAACGTGTTTCTGGATTAGCGTGTCTTTTTCCACACGCAAGAGAGCCCTCTTCGATTCCATGAATATGTGTTGTTAGCTCGTGTGTGAGCGTTGCAAGTATTTTACTGTGGTACTTCCTACGTAATGCCCACATGTACTCTTGTTGTTCCCCATTCCATGTGTTCCGCCCCCTTTTTAGGTGACTGCGCTAGATGGCATGTGCCTTCGCTGGGCGTCTCCCGCAAGGCGTTCATGGTGTCGCAGTGACGTGTTGGACCGGTGCGGATTCATTGTAAGTCTCTGGTAAACCACACGCTATGTGTTCCATGAATCAACAAACAGGAACTTGCGTGCGTTTTGACCACAAGCGGCTGTTTTTCAGCGCTATTTTATTCTATGAATCGGGCCCTGTGTGTATGTGTTTCTGTGCTTGTGTGATTATGTTGGTATTTATAGAGTGACATAAAGAAAAAATAGGAACAAGCATAAACAAAGGTATGTGTATAGTCAGACATACATACAAAGACCAACTGATCTTTGTATGCATGTCAGTCTGACTACACACATGCCTTTTTGTATGCTTGCGCCTATTATTTATTTCAGACACTCCATAAATCTGCCTAAGTGACTGTCTTCTTTCTCTTTAGTTTTAAGCTTTTTTCTTTCCGTTTTCTAACAAGTATTCTATCCTTTTTTATCTGCTTGTCATTACTGTGAGTCAAACCATCAATTTGCATTAGAAGCTTGAATTGTTTACAAATGAATAAATATGACTGATAATAAAAAAGCGCCTGTGGTTTACTAATTACCGCACATATGGCGTGCTCACTTTCTAGCACTGACATTTGCATTCTATTATGATTATGTCTCTCTTTGCCAGCCTTAATTAGGCTGATTGGAGAAGCTACTTTAACCATTGTTCAAACTAGGTTATGAGAACTTTAAATACTGAATAATAACGTACACTGACAAAGGGCTACATAAGAAAGTCGTGCTGGGCAGCTCTACTCCTTTTAAATGCTTAAGCACCACAATTGTACATTGTGTGAAGCAGATCTAAATTTAGTTTTTAATATAAATGCAATGAAACTCTCTTGCTTTCTCGGGAATGTGTTAATGAGTTATTCTTTACAATGCATGCATAATTTAGGTTCTGTATTTAAAATGCTCTGTTGAGGATAAACATAAACGGGAAATGAAAATAGCATTTTATGTTCAAGACAATTAGCTGCAAGAGTAGTTAATAGATATGTTAAGCAAGAGTTGTTGATATAGAATGTGTGGGGTACCACGAAAGCAGCGAGGACAATACCAATTCTGAATAGGCTACACATTTTCCTTCAAAGGCCGCATTACAGAAAATGTGCCCTACTGCAAATGCGTGTTCTTTCAATGTATGTTTGCACCGGGGTTCTAGATGCTTTGTGCTAATGGTGCACTAATAGGACAGGCATTGCCCTGGTGCAAAGAAAACATTGAAATACTGCTTTTTTTGAGTTGTATGTGATGCAATTACATTCGCTGATCCTCCATCGGGACATTGGAAGCTTCTAGGTATGGGACTCCTAGCTAGGTGAAGAGCTACCCAGAGGTGGAGCATGGGGGATTTCCAATGCCCTCTCCATGTGTTCCCGATCAGCCTGTCTCTTTGGTTCGGCATTAGAGGTGGTGCCAAACTGAACCTGCAAACAGCATATCAATAGGCAGGAGGAGATGATCCCATTGAGCTCCATGCCACTCACTAACCAACCAGGACAATCATTCATAAACCTAAGCCCGCAAAAGAACAGCCAAATCACACCTGTTTTTCCTGGATTGGGGTTGAAAGCCCGAGATCCAAATGTTCGAGGGAGGGGAGACCGAAGATCATTTTTCTGAAATAACCTTTGTTATTTTCTCCCCTGAACATTTCTGACTTGGCCCCCACCCTACAACACACCCACCCCCCTCCACGCCCCTACCCACACCCCCAACTCCCAACTTACCTTGCGGCTGCAGACTGTCCCTGCAATGCTTGTTCCCTTTCACTTCCGTGATCGGGAACTGGCGCTGCAGGGTCCTTTCCCTTTTTTTTTTGCTTTTTGGGATGGCTGCTGGGGACACCCCCGGAACCCACACTCACAATATAGGGAGTAAGGGTGCCGGGGGACACCCCTGCAACTCCTGCAGGCTTTTTTTGGGGGGCGGTGGCTGCGGGGGACACCCCACAACCCCTGCTCACAATATAGTGAGCAAGGGTGCGAGCAACACCCCGCAGCCCCAGCACCAAATGTGTGATTTGTTCAAACTTTCTACATGCTCAGAATTTTCGAGCGGCCGAAATTCAGCCAAATGACACATTCAGGCTTTTAAGCTCAAACAATTTGTACGACCCCGTTTTTCCTGACACTGATAGTTTTCAGAATACCATTGTTTGTGGTCCAACCCTGGCTCCTTCAAAAGCAGGGTGAAACTAGCATCTCACATGAGAACAGCATCCTTAATCTAAACTAGAGTGGTGAAAGATGCGCAGAAGCAAGTGAATCATGGCAGACACTTGGGAAGAAAAAAAACACTATTGTAGGTGACCCATAAGCACTTGGGCCACGCCAGCCACAGGAACTTCAGCTCGAGCTTCAATTAGAAGAGAGTGCATCGTATGAGGATAGGAAATGGACAATAAGGTTGAGTAACCACTTGCATAGAAGCACGCATCCCACAGGATCAGATATACTCACTCTCCGACAGTGGAGGTACAGGTGTGAATGGGGTTCCTTTTTTCGTGGCTTAACAATGGTAACCTTTGTTTGCTGCTGCTGGACCTCCAATTAACACAAATAGCCTAGCACAGTCAGACTTCAGAGGCATCACTTAATAGAATCATAAGGAACACCCTGTGGAATCAGGGATAAAAGGCAATAACCTTTTAAGGTCACAGACTCGCACCACGAGCAGGTGCAACTGCAAACTGTTATGAGGGGTAGGGACAATAATGAGCTCCGCAGGGAGTGTAGCAGACTTGGTTCTTGGCCATCAACAGTAAGGAGAGAGAAGGAAGCAAAAAGAGACAGCTTGAACTATAGAAAGAGGCCTGCGAGTGTGCTGAGGTCTACAACTCAGACAATTGCATAGATCAGATTCAGAGAAATCAGGAAGCTTCACGAGGTATGTATCTCAGACACTCGGTGAGATCAGATACAATGGAGGAAAGAGAGAGAGCCAACAGTTTGCAGAGTTTTATAATATCTTTCAATCCCTGACATTATCATTAGAGTTGTGAGAGCAGCCTTTGTCCCAGTAGGTGCATCCTAAGGATAGTTGGTGAGAAAGTACAGCCTAACAGAAAGGCTAAGCAAGGAGGACATAATAATTCATTATTTGAATGTATTAAGTGCTTACACATAAGCAAAGTACAGTATTAACAAAAAAGATGATATTAAAAATACAGAAGCAAAAAATAAGGCAAACATCATGATGTTAAATTCTTAACAATGAGAAGAAGCAAGATGGGGAGATTTAAGAGAAGAGTGGAAGGAGTTCAGAGAGAAAGGTCAAGAGCAGTCCAAAGTCTAGAAACAAGGAGGCAAAATAAGCAGAAACAGGTTTGAGCACAGGGAGAATGAGAAACAACTAGTTCTTAGAAAAATGAACACTGCAGGGAACAAGGAGAATAGTAAACAGAGACAAGTAAGAAAAACTAAGATAGAGAAACAACATACACATATTTAATACCAAGCAAAGGAACCAAAACTGGAGACAGGTAGGAAAATAAACCAACCGAGAGCCGGTAGGAAGGGAGAGATATGGAAGCAGATGGGAGAAAAAGTAGAAGATGAATGACATCATTAAAAATAGTGCTAATTACGGAAAGTGCATAGTCTGGAATCCCAAGAAGATGTGAGGAGCAATATTCAAGGTTAGAACAGATCAATGAAATAAGAATAGCCTTAGAGGCCAATTCATAGAAAGTTTGCGTGGCGCAAAGGTACTTTGTGCCAAAAAAGTGCGCTTAGCTTTGCGCAAAACTTTACTTGCCAATTCGTGCATCAGACTTTGCAATGGTTATTACCTACTTTGCGCTGGTCCTTAACTACTTTGCACCGTGCCGAGCGCTTTGCGCCACACACAGCACAAAGTGAGGGAAGTCCAATGCAAAGAAATAAATAGGGGGTGGAAATGCATATTCCCCATTCTTCCCGGGAAATGAGGAAGAACGAGGAATAACATCAGTGTGTTAAGGGACGCACCATTCAAGCACCAAACATGCCCCATCAAGCGCAAACAAAACCATATTCAAAGATCTCATGACACAAGAGTCCCGATTCCAAAGTAGAACACACATCACGTAATCGCCACGCAATACATGATGCAAAGTAAGTATGAACGCATGCAATACAAACCAAAACAGGACTTCCACAATGTTGGACCATGCTGCAGTGGCACTGATCATTTATGGAAGGAGGAGGAGGATGATGATGAGGCCAGGATTTTCCATCCACGCCCAATGCTAGTTGGGATGCCAGACCAGAAGGTGTATGCAAGGTACAGATTCCCTCTTGATGTCATTCTAGACCTAGTTAGGGAGTGGGAGAATGTCTTTGCATCACCCAACATCTGCTCCCATGCACTCAAACCCCTGGAGAATGTGTTAATAGCCCAACATTTTCTGGCAACAGGTTCATTCATCACACCTCTGCTATTGTTGTGGTGTCTCACAGCCCAGGCAATCAGTGCCAACACCAGACGTTGCACTGAATAATTACACATGTGCACAGGCACACATGCATGCCATGCACACTGCAGGCAAGGCAGAGAGCATGCCAGGAGTTCTATGCCATTAAATAGTTTCTACAGGAACGGGGAGCTATCTACTGTACCCATGTGGTGCTACAGCCTCCCTCCCAAGAGAGCGAGCACATTTACTGCAACCGGAAACATTGCGATTCCATCAATGCACAGGTCATCTGTGATGCGGAGGGAGTCATCATGCATGTGAATGCCAATTACCCGGGGAGCATACATGACAGCTTCATTTACCACTGTTCCCCCCTCTACCACGCCCTGGCATCAGGAAGGTATGGGAACACCTGGTTCATCAGAGAGCAACAACAATCAAGCACATGCAAGCAGTCGAATGACATGCAGAATAACAGGCCCTGACTATCAATGCTAACAACAACCCTTTCCACCTTTGCAGGATACACTGTACCATCTCTGCTCACACCATTCAGGAATCCATCCAACCCAGGTGAGGTAAGATATAATGCAGCACACAGGGGCACAGTGGAGCACATGTTGGGGGTGCTTAAGTCATGTTTCTGCTCCCTTGACCACTCTGTCTTGGTATTGCTATATGCCCCACCTGTAGTATGCCAGATCATTGCGACAGGTGGTGTCCTACACAATATTGCCACACAGCATGGCATACCAGTATTGCTGCAGGGGGGACATCACCCTCAGCCACTGGCACCACCCATTCACTTGACAAGTCAAAGGGCACAGGGACAGGAGGCACATATGCAGGTTATACTAACATATTTCACATTCATTGCAGCACCTGTGGAGAACTCACAGTAAAGCCACATTGCTGATGCCATTTAATGATGAAACAGGGCTAATCCAGCTTGACCACAACAACACCCTGACAATATCCGTCTGGGAGAGGCAACAGGTGTATTTGTTTGTTTGTTTATTGATTTGTAGGGTGCACCAAACCCTTAAGTAGCTGGGCGCACAGCATGACAAGAATACTTAAAGCTTAGATTACAGGTATATAAAGGTACAGAGAATACTTAAAAGTTTGGTTAAAACTGTCAAGAGGTACAGTTAGGAAGCATATACATAAACATACAACTGCGATCATTAGTCCTAATGGTTGTTATGGCGTAACCAGGTGAGGGTATCGCATCTGAAGCTGTAGTAGGACTGATCCCTTCTGAGCTCCACTGGTAGTGCATTCTAATACTGGGACGCTTTTACTGGGAAACTGTTGCCTCCTGATTTTCTTTAGTCTGAATCTGGGTATTTGAAGGCAGTAGGAGTTGGATGTCCTAGAAGGTCATACAGAGGTTTTTCTAATTATTCTTTCCTGCAGGTATGGAGGGGCTGCGTTATTGAGACATTTGAAGGTTAATGACACAGTTTTAAAGAGGATCCTATCGTTAATTTTCAACCAGTGATGGTTTCTCCTAGCATTGGATATATGCTCTCTTGGGGGAGGTTCAGAGCCGTTCTGAGCTCATTATTTTGTAGTGTCTGTAGTTTGTTGATAATGTATTTGCTGGCTCTTAGATACAGTGCATTACAGTAATCCAATTTCGATAAGATGAGAGCATTGGCTAGGATTATGCAGCTTGCTAGTGAGAGGAAGGGTCTGCATGCTCTAATGAGTTGCCAGTGTAAGCAGTGGATGAGGCCAAGGAGTTTACCTGTTTTTTTAGGGTTAGTGTGAAGTCCAGATAGAAGCCAAGTGTCTTGACTTCTTTGGCGACTGTAATTATATTGCCATCAATGTTGAAGGCATTATAGTTAGTGTCAAGTTTTTTTAGGTTACTGGCCGAGCCAAGGATCAGGATCTACATTTTATCCTCATTCAGGCAGAGATCATGGGTTGCCATCCATGCCTGAATGAGGATGTATATTTTGTTTACTAAGGCTGTATCTGAGGTGAAATTGCCCAAAAGGGGTATGAGGATCTGGGTGTCATCTGCGTAATTTGTATAGGTGACACCCAGTCTATCCAATTTGTCAAATAAAGGCTTAGTAAAGATATTATACATTGTTGGCGAGACAGAGGAGCTCTGTAGGACGCTGCATGTTGTTTGAATGGGTCTGCTGATGCTGAGGTGGAAAAGACTTGCATATTTCTGTTGTCTAGAAAGGACTGGACCCAAGCTATGGCTTCACTCGAAAAGTGGGCAGCCGATGCTAGGTGTTTGCATAATACTGCATGGTCCACCAAGTCGAACGCTGCCGACAGATCAAGGAGGAGTAGCATAGCTGTGTTTCCTTTGTCATTGAGCTCGTCAATTTGCACTTTTAGGTCTGTTAATGCTGTCTCCGTGCCGTGCTGGGGTCTGAAGCCCGATTGGCGGAGCCTAGTAGTTGGTTGCTCTCAAGGTAATTCTGAATTTGAAGATAGGCCACTCTATCTATTATCTTGAGGAGGAATGGGACTGTTGTGATGGGCCTGTAGTTTGTTGGGATGCAAGGGTCTAAAGTTTGTTTTTTAAGAAGGGATAGTACCCAAGATTCTTTTAAGCTACTTGGGATAGTATTGGATGAAAAGGAGGCATTAATGAGTTTAGCGCTAAAGGGGGCTAAATCTCTAGCCGTATCCTTAATTATTTGGGCTGGGCAGTTGTCTCTTTTGCAGTTTGACGGTTTTAGTGATGCAATGATTTTTTCAGTTTCCTGAATGGAGACTTTAGAGAATTTGAATGGAGCCAAATCAGGCTTGTCATTGGGAGTGGTAGTGGTTGGTGTTTCGGCAGCGGGGAGAGAGGCTTTTTTTGCTGCTATTTTAGTTTGCAGTGGTTTTATTTTTTTTGCTAGGGCATTTTGAATGCTAGTGCACCATTGCTTGTCTTTAGGTACGTTATTCAGCGGAGGTATGGGCGATTCTAATTCCCGCAGGATCACAAACAATTCCTTGGTATTGAACATGCTTTTGAGATTCCTTCATTGATGACTTCTATTTTGTTTGGATAATTTCTTTCTTGTAGTTATTGGCACAGAGTTTTAGTTTTAGTTTATTTTCTTCTGTTGGGGAATGTTGCCATATGGTTTCTAGTTTAGTTTTTTCCAATCTAAGTTCTTTGAGGTGAGGGGTGTAACAGGTGTTAACGTGAGTCTGTTGTTTACTCTTGCGTACCTTAAGTGGGGCAATGGTATCTAGGACCTTAGCCATAGTGTCATTATTGGAGTTCACCAAAGTATTTGGGTCGGATTTGTTTGGCAAGGCGTTAATCATAGGAAGGAGGAGAGATAAGATGTTGTCTGGTGTGATGTTTTTCTTCGATCTAGTGAGAAGAGGGGTTGCCATGATTTTATCTTTATATATTTGTTTGTTTAGTGTTAAGCTAAGTCAATTAGGTAGTGGTCAGTTCAAGGTTGGGGTGTAATTTTGGCTGTTGGCCAGTTTAAGGTGGCTACCCAGTCTAGGGTCCTTCCTTTATCATGGGTAGGGGAGAGGACTTTTTGGCTAAGGCCATGTTCAGCTAGCATGGTAGCTATCGCTTGTGCTTGTTTGTCATCTGGATCGTTAAATCCTAAGTTGAGGTCACCTAAGATAATTATAAATCAGGTTGTGTCCATGTACTTCATATCAAGTGCACAAACCACCCACACAGTCATATCAAGTGAAAACAACAACATCCTTGTCACTGACACAAAATGACACAACACAACCAATACATCCTGTTACTGGTTTGTCATGCTCCCCACCATAAATTGTGCACTCAGACACCAAATAACACACAGAGGATCAGAAAGGCACAGCATATAATGTTAGCATGAACCAATGTCTGGGAGGACTGCCCTGCTCACCCGAGGCATGTATCGCCCTAAGTAACAGGTGAAGTGACTACTCCATTCTCCACCAATTAGACAGCTCATAAAACATATCACCATATAAGGTGCCATACAGACAGAGGAAAGTGAAAGTTGTGTTGAAGAAGAATGCCCTTGTCACATGGCAGCTTTTGCCCTTCAGAGCCTGCTCCAGCCGTCCTCAGTCATGTAACCATGTATTTCTCTGGAGGGGCCAAAACCAACCCATACTGCCTGATGTGTGGTATGCAGCCATTCCACAGCCTTGTCACCTTGCACAGCAGCAACCATCTCCCCTAGCAGAATGCCTCAGAGGGAAAGCAATACACAAGTCAGAGCAGTTAACACATCCCTGAGCCTATTGACACCATACCATCTTCTCCCCTGAGTGCCATGAAACAATGCACACAAAGGACACACATGCCTCTTATCTCAATGTCCCCCTCTGCACCATCACTGCTGGGCCTGCTCACCTCAGGCAAACACACTTGTACGCACCCAACAAAGTGAACACATCCCTGCACCCAATGACACCATACCATTTGCTCCCCTAAGTGCCTGAAACAATGGGCACAAGGGACTAACCTGCCTCCCATCTCCATCATGTCCACATCCACACCATCACTGTTGGACCTGCTCACTTCAGGCCATCACACAAAGCACCCAACACAGTGAACACATGCCTGCACTCAATGACACCATACTCTCTTCTACCCTGAGTGCCATGAAACAATGTGCATAAATAACTCACCTACCTCCTATCTCCATCAAGGCTTGCTAAATCATCTTGTCAACTCACATAGACATGCAGTACATGAAGGAAACAAACAATGGACTGCATTGAGGTGTCCTGCATGGAACATGGCAACCTGACAGCCATATTTAAAGGAGCAGCTCCCAAGGGTGGGGTTGCACCGCTGGACGTCTGGGGCCCTGCCCTCAACCCTATTGAGCTTTTCCCTCCATAGTGGGCTTTGGCCCCCTGATGACCACCACTGAGACGTGTGCTTGGCACACTGCATCGGAGGCTGGTGCACAATGGGTACAACACCTTTGAATCATGCCCTCTGGAGAGGACTGGGGCCCCAGAATGCCTGGCCCAGCACCAGTAGGGGAAACTTACTGGACCCTGGCATCCAGCTGGGCCTACAGCTGTTGACCTAACTTAGCCTCTCCTTCTCTGTCCAAGCCATATTGTATCTCTATAGACTAAGGGGTACCTGGTTGTAATCCCTGGTCCTCCAGGCAAAATACTCTAGACATATACAAAAATTGACCTATGAGATGGGGGATGACACATCATATGCATTTATATTTTTATAAATACCAATGCATGCCACAGTCTAAATTCAATTTGATCTTTTATTATCATAAAAAATTAATTTCCTTAAAATAATTTTTCAAAATCATTTTACAAAATTCTACTCACACACAATCATTCCTAACATCCATTCAATATCACTTTCTCTTAAAAATGATGCATTTCACACCTATATCTATGATTAGTTTGAGTTAGTAATTCTTCCCATGCTTGGAAGCCTTCTATATCTTCCTCCTCAAAGGAAAGGAAGATACAAATTCTTAGACCTCTCAGTATTCTGTTGACTTTAAGGTATTGTTCCATAGTTTTTACCTCCCACCATCTTGAGAGTTCTTTCTTTTGTAACAATTCTAGTTTATTGAACAATGATCTTAGTGATTGTGGGTTTTTATCTTCATTTTCACGATTTTGATTTTGTTGTTCTGAAAAAGTTGTTCAGCCTCCAATTCTCTTTGTTCGTACGTTGATGTCATTCTGTTTTTAATGGGATTACCTTTGTCCTTTGATAATAGTCTAGTTTGGTTGGTTCAGCCTGAATTGCTTGTGCGTAACAGTGAAAGGTTTAGGTCCAATTGGTCCCTTGTTTTCAGCTACAAAATAACGTCTAAAATTGTAATAGCAAATGTTCAATGCAAACTGAATTACAAAAGCAAATGGTAACATTGAAAATGAAATATTTGAACGTTTAGAACTAGAGCTGAATACTAAAGGCAAACAATATTAGTAAATGCTTGCAATTAATCAGAATGCAATTAAGTGAAAAAATGTGTTCTCTAAAATTCTTTCTTCATTTACAGACAAATCATTTTCTTTTCATTTTGATACCAATTGTGCCGAAAAAGGCTTCTATATGTTATATGAGATGTGTAAAAGACCTGTTACTCCCTCCTGAGGATCTGTCTGATAATTAAAGACAGTGAAACACGTGTAGAGGGCATTGACACATAACATTGGAAATAAATACGAAATTATGGATAAATAAAAATTGGACTACACTTTTCATTTTTTCTTTAATCAACAAGGCCGCTGAGGGCACAAAACAAATGGTTTTCGTCTTTTTTATCTTTAAAAAGACAATCTATTACATAAAGCCATAAATCACAATTCTATTGGGATTCTGTGTGGCTCCTTCTTGTATCGTATCACTCCAGATTAGTTCCGTAGGAGACATCATTTTAAGAAAGCAAGTTCACAAAATACTGCATTACATATCCTGCTTATATGATAATGCATAGATATGGAAGACAGACTGTATACTTCGTCTTATATCTCTGATGCTCTTGTTATATGGCCAGTAATCTAAAGCACCACGGTTATATTTTGTAAAAAAGGCCCATTCTCTCATCTCGAAAATTCTCAAAAATATATATGTTGACTCATTTGCATTCATTGTGGAGGGTCAGATCAATTAATTACATTGACGTCTCATTGGGTAGACCTAGTGAATCTTAAGTGGGGAGAGTACGCCCAATTATTAATAGGGTATTAAGAGGGTATTGGGCTAGCAATTGAGTGCTTTACAGAGGTATACAACAATGCCCATACATAACAGAGCGCTTTACAGAGGTATAGAACAGTACTGATGCACAAAAGAGTGCTTTTCAGCGGTAACAACAACACATATATACAGAGGGGGGTAGGATACAAAGGGGAACAGAGGAAGGGAACAGCTGTACAGGGCGACACAGAGGAGAGGGTCAGACAGCGTCTATTAGGTCAGGTGGCATGGGAGGCGATTTGATGGCCAGGATGTTGAGGAAGAGAGACTCCTTAAATAGGTGAGTCTTGAGTCCTTTTCTGAATTGCAGGAGTGTGTTCCATAGACTTGGAGCATAGGCAGAGAGATCTTGTTTTCTTGTCCTTCCCTTTTTTCAGCAGTGTATTTCAAGTCTGCCCATGTCCTGGCTTCTGGTGGTGTGCTGTCCCCCGGAGATGCTGCATTTCTCCATGAGGTAGCTGGGTGACTTGAGGGTGACTACTTTTTAGGTGATTTGTGAGTGTAGTGGGAGTCAGTGAAGGTCGATGAGCGCCGGGCTGATGTGGGTGTATCTGCGTATACCCTTGCTGAGGTGTGCAGACACTTGTAGGACACTTCTCAGGGGCGCAAGGGCAGACGTCAGAAGGCCTTCGAGGAGGGCATTGCCCCATACAGGTGGGATAGGACCAGTGTTTGAACAGTGGATCCAAAGATGTCTGGAGGGAGGAAGGGCTTGACTTTCCACAGGAGGGAGAGCTGATACCAATCTGTCTGAGTTTTCTTAGCTATGTGTGTCTTGAAGGAGAGGTGTTTGTTGATGTGGAACGTGAGGGACTTGGGACAGGAGGTGATATTGGGTGTGAAGCCCTAAAGGTTCATAGTGCACTGGACATCCAAAACTGAATCAGCGAGAGGCAGGTTTTGAGCATGTGGATGTCCTTGATGGAGTTGATCTTGAGACATAGCTATTTGTCGTCAGTTTATTGGTGGATGCAGATGTTCTGTGTGGCTAGGTGGGCTCCTAGTGGCTTCATGTATAGATTGAAGATCAATGGGGAGAGGATGGAACCCTGCGGGACTCCACAGGTGACGGGTAGCACTGGCAATCTAGAGGAGACCATTTGAACAAACTGCAGGAGGTTGATGAGGTAGGACTTGAACCAGCACAGGACAAGGTTGCTGATCCCCATGCGCTGATATAGGGTGTGCGTGAGTGCCTGTTTGTCTACTGGGTTGAAAGCGGCAGGGAAGTCGACTAGAAAAAGGAGGCAAGGGTGGCCATCGTCAAGGATGTTGAGGCTGTCATCAGCCACCTGTATGGTTGGTGTCTCCATGCTGTATCTGGCTCTAAACTAGATTGGTATATTTGGAGCAGTGTTGGTGTCAAAGTGTTGCTGCAGTTGCGCAGTTACTGCATACCCGATGATCTTATCTCTGAAGGGAAGATGCGTGATGGTGCCATAGTTACCTAGGTTTTCGTGATCCAAAGTGTGTTTCTTCAGTAGGGGGAGGATTTGTTCTGTCTTTAGGGTTGATGGGAAGGTGCCTTGACTTAGGAGCTGTTGATGATCTCCAGGTAGAAAAGGAGAGCTTCTGCAGGGAGTGTCTTAAGGATGGATGCTGGGAGGATGTTGCCTGTGTACGATGTGGCTATGAGGGTGGCCAGCGTGACTACCAAGTCCTGAGTATAGAGTGCCTGCAATGTTGTCCAGGGTGTGGACATTTCCCAAGGAAGGATGTGAGGTGGGTCTGTGGAGCTGGTGTCTATGTTCTGGTGAAACCTGCTGATGTTGTGAATGAAGAAGGTGTTGGTGCTGGAGTTTCTTGATAGAATGTGGTATGTCAGGGTTGGATAGCAGGATGACACAGTGCTTTACTGCTTTGAAGAGGGCTCTGCTTTTGTTGTTGGCTTTTGCTATGGTGTTCTGATAGTAGAAAGCTTTGGCTGTGTTAATCAGTTGTCGATGGGTTGCTCAGACTTCCTTGGGGAGTGCAGGTCAGATTTTGGCCTGCAGCTGTGCAAGTCTTTCTCTTGTTTCATGATGACTCTTTTGTTGAGGTTGAGTTCTTGTGTGTACAAGGTGCTGACATTTTTGGTTTGCAGGTGCGGTGTTCCATAGGAACATGCCAGATGATGGATGCAGAGAAGGTGGCATTGAGTGATTCCAGTAGAGAGTCACAGTTCGCTTGGGTGTCTACGGTCCATTTGAGGTGGAGGTAGGTGAGGTCTTCAATGAGGGCTTCCACTGGGAAGTTCTTGAAGGACCTGAAGGCTTGTCCGAGGGCTTTCTGCTGAGAGTTCTTGACTGAGGTGGTGTGCAAGATGTTGAAAGGCACGACCAGGTGGTCAGACCTGTCAAGCAGGAGAGCTGTAGTGGAGGCAAGGTAGTGTGTTGATGATGAGGGTGATGATGTAACCTTTCTTGTGCACTGGGTCTTTTGTGTGCTGTGTGAGGCTGAGGGTGTTAAGAAGGCAGAGGAGCGCTTCCTTCATCAGTTTGGTGGCCTTGTGGCCTGAGAGGTGGAAGTGGCCTAGGAAGATGTTGTTGGCGTGCATGAAGGATGTGGTGGTGACCAGGTCGGTGAAGTCTCTGATGAAGGCAGTGTTGGGTTTGGGTGGTCTATAGATGAGATGGACAGTAATTGTATCCATCAGGGAGAGAGGGAAGTGGCAGGAGAGGAAAGGAACCAATGTTGTGACGTCATGTCAGATGGAGGGCCACATGTTCTTGTGGATGACTGCAGGGCCTCAACCTGTCTTGTTTGGCAAGTCTCTGTGTTGGATGCTGTAGCCATTGGGGACAAGGACGCCTAAAATGTGTGTGTCAGCCAGGTCTCGGTGATGGAGATGGTGTTAAGGTTGAGTGTAGTGATGAGATCAGTGATATCTGCTGCATGGCAGATAGCTGAGTGGTCTTTGAGGAGTATCAACTTCTGTGTTGTGGATGATGAAGGGGTGCCGATGGGCTAGAGGCTGATGTGGGTGAGGTTGCTGCATTGCAGATTTAATGCCTTAGAGGAGGGGTGATGTCATTGAAGTGGGATTGCCTGGTGATGGTGGAGATGGCCTGTGGGGATTTAGGGAGAAAACACATGTTAGGGCATGCTTACCTGTTGCCTGAGCAGGGGTTCTGACCCTGGGTCCTCCCAGTCCGAATGGGTCCAAACAGAATTGCCCTTTTCTTTGTCTGCCCTTCACAATCATGGAGCCTGGCTGCAGATAAATGTAGGAGACAGCCCTGTCAGCTGCGCCTCAGGCTATCTGGTCTGACCGCAGAAGACATATGGCTAGTTGGGCCCAGCCAAAATACCAGATGTTCTGGAACGGTCATCCACAACCACGTGGCTGTGTGGCCTTGAGGTCATACATGCCTTAAGGCACGCCATCCAGGGACTGGGGCATAAGGTTCCATCTCCAACCAATGCCCAGCCACTCTACCATGACTCCAGGGTCCTGACACTCTGCCACTGGCTTGGGCAAACCCATCCCATCTGCTAGGCTCACTGGAAAGGGAGAAGAGTGCCCACCCCACAGGTCTCATCCCTGCAGGTGCACACAGGGTGTGTGGAAGTTGTCCATGCACACTGTGGTGCAGCAGGAAGAGGAAGGATAGGGACCCCTGTTGCACAGGCACCACCGCAGCTCCTCTCATAAAACTGTGCCTCAGAGAATGACTACAAATAGTCAGCGGAGAGGTAGCTGCTCTGCTACTTACAAACTCCCGATTCAGGTTGTCAACAAATTATCATGCACCACATTCCCCACAACCATATAGTGCAGTATGGGTAAGAGAGGTAACCCCCTCATGTCCACACTTGAGTCCTGAGGCAAGCAGCTCAATGCACTGAGACACAGGCCAGCCATCAGAGGCCAAACAAGGCTCCACAGTGATGAGTTACCATTGCTGTTTAGGGTGGAGACTGAGTCAGAGGCATTCAGTCATAATCCCACAGATGTCATCTTTGCCTCTTTGGCTCCTCAGCCATATAACACATCAGAATGGGTTGAGATTATTATTTATCGCCAAGACCACTAATCATTTGCCTCACCAGATTAAACAGGGGGATGAAACCACAAACTAGGTGGTGTGATAGGTCCTCTGCCCCTACACCCAGGTTGAACAACATATCTGCATGTCAGACTCCACCACAAAACACCCTGGCTTCACTCTGCCCTGACACACTGCACCATCTCTAGGGTCTCATCGCCCACACTCATGCAACACCTCCCCAACAGAGGAGATGAGAGATGCTGGTGGTGTGTACAGTGCAATGGGATCACACCTCAGTGGTGTACAGCAGCACTGACCTCCATAGTGCCACAGGCATTGGGTCGGCTCTACCACAAGTACATATTGGCCTATATCACAAGATGCATTGGGTGGGTAACCAAAACCACTGTAGACCCCTGACACCATTTGTGGGCCTCCCTGCCTGGCGGTGCAAAATGGTCCGTGTACAGTGAGGACACTCCATGCCAATTGAAAGCTCTATGCCCTGTCTCTGCCCTGGTGACCCCTGAGACCTGGCAGGAGCATTTCTGGAGGAGGGTGTGCTGGTGGTCAATCTCCCTTGGCCATGTGAACATGTTGAAACTGTTGCCAGGTGTCAGTACGACCCTGGACATTCCCAGCCAACCTGGAGTCAGTTGGGGTGCACCACTACATAGGTAATGTGCCATGTGTGGGTCGGATGTGCCTGTGTGGCGGTCCTGCAAGGGATCTGCGATTCTGTGTAACCAACCTGCCCACCGTGAATAATTCCTACCGGTTAACCTCTCAATGGTATCATGCCCCCCTTGAAATCACTCACCAAAGTACTCTTCAATGTTCACTTATGGTACTTGTTGGCTATCGGTCTTGCCAACATACCATCCTTGGACAGAGTCTACCAGCTGCTTTGGGCTGCATTCCCAAGCACCAGCCGCAGAGAAGACCTGATCCTACTGTACTTGGGGACGACGCTACCAGCCTGACACCTTCCATTTGGTGTGGACCAAACAGAAGGACTTGGGTCCCATAAGTGATGCTACAGGGTCTGTCTTTGTCATGATGCCTGCCCCGGAAGACCAGACCAGGCCCAGCAGCCCCGGAAGCAGGCATCATGCCACTTGGAGCATGCCCAAAAGCCCCAGTTAGGGGCTGTTTGGGTGCAGTCCTGGCGCCTATGGCGCCAGGCTCATAAAGATAAAGTCAGTCCTGGCGCCATGGGCGCCAGGCTCATTATTGATAACTTACCTGAAGCAGACCATGCTGCATACTCACCTGAGGCAGACCATGCTGCATGAAGACTCAAGCCACATGAGGCTTAGGAGGGACTATTTTACTGAAGGGACTATTTTGTTACTTGGGTGGGGCTGTGGAAGAATACTTACCTGGATCTTCTTCCAAGGCTATTTAAACCACCCCCGGACAGCCACACGTGCTTCGCGTTATTCTGCTTGCTGCAGCGTAACGCTCACCGTGTTTTCAGCAGCTCCAGTCTTCAGCCACGCCCGCTTCAGTCCTGGGACTCCTGAAACAAGAAGAAAAGAAGGATAAAGGTTAGAACAGGAGTTTTAACTTTAATCCTTACCTGAATCCTGATCCATTTCGCCACGGAGCTGAAAGACAGAAGTCTTTGAAGCATCGCTTCGCATTCTTACGGCGCCGCGCTGAACTCACCTGCTTGGCGGTACTTCAGCATTCCATCACGCTCTCTCCATCTCGCGGCCGCCCTCCGACACCTAAGGAGACAAAGACAGCAAGGTGAGCAAGGGGACTCTCTAAGGCTATACAAGCTACCCCCAAGGACTTACCTGATTTACCACGGGAGGTACTCACCTCATCTCGGGTCTGCACAGTCAACTCTGCTTCATCGCCGTACCCCATGTCCCTAAGGGGAAAACCACAATAGACTTACCTGAATCTTACCAATTGCCATTTGGAAATCTTCGAGTGGATTAATCGGCAACCTGCAAGGAATCGGACAGAGTGAAGATCAGACATTTGAACTCTTATGAACAATTGGACTTTAGAGTCAATACTGAAACTCACCAATTCCTCTACGCCAGTGAAGTAACTGGTCATCAACGCGCCCCTGCGGTCGACGCAGGATGGAGAGCTCATCCTTCCAAACCATCAGGTGAGACTAAGGAGGGGACATCAAGAGTGATCTGTGGGAAGACAACGGGAGTGGGGAAGGTGGGTTGACACTCAATTCCACAGGTGGTTAATTCCTCTTCTCCTTTGCAGAAGAATATTCTAGCGAGCCAGACAAACTAGGCTGAGCGGGCCAGTCCAGTCAGTCATCTCGGCGCTACACGTCACGCTGGTGGAAACAACAGCGGCCCAGTTCTGGTCGACGCCCCCGTGGGAACCAGGTGAGCGTAACAGAACGCGAAGCCTACCCACAAATACCCACCTGGGCGTCATGGAGACCTCGGAAACTGATCAGTTGGCCCAATTATTAGGGGAATTAAGGGCCGAAGTGCATTCTGCCCACCAAGAAACCAATGCCCTCAGGAGGGAACTGATAGTGTCAAAAGAACGAACTGATGAGTTGGCCAGACAACTATTACAGAGCCAGGCTGGACAAACACCTCTACCAGGACTTGGGGCAAGTCCAGCTCCTGTACCATCGAGTAACCCGGTGCAGATAAATTTACCTGGAGCCGTTCCTTTGGCTCCGCCTGAACGCTTTGCTGGAGACCCAAAAGGGTTTGCAACATTCATGAATCAATGCTGCTTGCACTTTTTATGTAGACCTGGAGCTTTCCCAAACGATCAGGCCAAGGTAGCCTTTGTACTGTCATATCTCAGCAGCAGTGCGGCGGATTGGTCCATTCCACTAGTTAACCAGGATGACCCGATTCTTCGAGATTTCCAGGGTTTTCGAACAAGCATGGAAAGACTATTCGCCCGACACTCCCGAGGACAGGCTTTGGACAACAAACTTTTATCCCTACTTCAAGGTAACCAGGATCTTTTATCTTACATTGCAACTTTCAATAGATTAGTAGTGGAAACCGAATGGCCTGAAGCCAAGCGAATCACATTATTCCATCGAGGACTTCGGGGAGAACTCAAAGAGGTTTTGGCCCAAATCGTGAACCCGCCTCAAGACTGTGCTGAATATATAGATCTAGTGGTCCAGCTCGATCACAGACTTCAAACCAGGAAGGCTGACCGAACCAAGTTTGAGAACAGGGTTTTGGTTAAAACCCACGTAAGCTCCAAGGGAGTAGGTGTCTCAGAACCTATGCAAATCGGGGGGGTTAAAGGACCCTTAACCCAGAAGGAAAGAGATAGAAGACGGCAACTGCAATTATGTTTATATTGCGGAACTACTGGTCATTTTCTTCGAAACTGCCCTGTAAAACCACCCAAGAAAGTTTTAGGAGCAGCAGACGAAAACCATGTGAAATCTGACTCGGGAAACGACCACGCCCGGCAAGCGTAGAGGTCTGCTTGCCGAGCTTAAAGAAGGACACTCTGACCTCGCATTTCACCATACCCATGGTCCTTGTAGATCCAGAGCAGCCATCACGCATGCACACGGTAAAGGCGTACGTAGACAGTGGAGCCATAGGAAATTACTTGGACTGGGAATTGGCTACCAGGATGAATCTATCCCTCACCCGCAAGACCACGGCCGATGTTGTCACCACTGTAGATGGAACGGAAATTGCCTCTGGACCTGTAACTCATTCCACTGCAGAGATGACATTGCTGAGTCAAGATGGGCATCGAGAGGCTATGATGTTTGACTTAATCAAGGCCCCACAGTTTCAGCTGATACTGGGGATACCTTGGTTGGAAAAACATAATCCCTGTATTGATTGGCGAGAGAAGAGACTAACCTTCCCAGAATGTGCTCACACCTGCTACCTAAGGAAAACTCAAAACTCAGTCCTGGCCCCAGTAATCCCAGTAGCCATACAATTACCTGTTGAATACCAAGACTTTCAGGATGTCTTCCAAAAGGAACAGGCAAACACCTTACCACCTCACAGATCGTATGATTGTCAAATAGATCTTGTACCTGGAGCACAACCACCTAACAGCAGAATCTATGCCCTTACGGAACTCGAAAATCTCCATTTGCGCCAGTACCTAGACCAGTACCTTGCTAATGGCTTCATTCGCCCGTCCAAGTCCCCTGCATCTTCAGCTTTGTTCTTCGTACCGAAAAAGGAAGGCGACCTTAGAACATGTATAGACTACCGCGCACTGAATCAGATAACCATCAAGAATCGATACCCACTGCCTTTGATCCCAGAACTACTAGACCAGGTGAAGGACGCTTGTATATACACGAAACTAGACCTTCGGGGAGCATATCATCTGGTACGTGTCAAAGAGGGTGACGAATGGAAGACTGCTTTTCGCACCAAGTACGGACTATTTGAGTACCAGGTGATGCCCTTCGGACTATGCAATGCACCAGCAGCCTTCCAGTTCTTCATGAACGATGTCCTCCGAGAGCTTATCGACGTTTGTGTGGTCGTTTACATCGACGACATCTTAGAATACTCTTTATCAGAATCTGAGCATGTAAAACACGTCCGAGCAGTCCTAGAGAAGTTACGCCAGCATAAATTATATGCTAAACTGGAAAAGTGCATCTTCCACACTACAGAAGTGGAATTCCTTGGATTTATTCTGACCCCGAGAGGAATCCGGATGGATACACGAAAAGTGGATGCCATTCTTAATTGGCCTTCGCCAAGTTCAATCAAAGGAGTTCAAAGCATGCTTGGCTTTGCCAATTTCTACCGCAGGTTTATCCCGGACTTCTCGCACATTGTACATCCCATTACAACGCTATTGCGAAAAAACAAACGCTTTGTGTGGACAGAGGAAGGCGAGAACGCCTTCCAAGAGTTAAAAGCTAAATTCACATCTGCTCCCATATTAAGACACCCGCGCCCCGAGCTTCCCTACATAGTGGAAACAGATGCATCCAGTTCAGCCATGGGAGCAGTCCTTTCCCAAAAGGAACCCGAAACTAACCAGCTTCACCCAGTGGCGTTTTGGTCAAGAACATTTTCAGCCCCCGAATTAAACTATGCCATAACCGACAAGGAGCTGCTGGCCATCAAGTCCACCTTCAAGGCTTGGCGGCACTATCTACTGGGTGCCAGACATACCATCACGGTCATCACCGATCACCGCAACTTACAATACCTAAAGACAGCCAAAGCCCAATCTTCGCGCCAACTCCGTTGGGCATTGTTCTTCGCCGAGTTTGATTTTGTAATAACTTATCGACCAGGTTGTAAGAATGGTAAAGCAGACGCCTTGTCTAGGATTGGAATGGGAGAAGCAGAAAGAACTTTAGAACCCGTACCCATAATTCCGGAACAGAGAATCCTTGGCCTGACATCCATACAGACACTGGAGGACATTCAAAACAAGATCCACCAACTCTTTGATTCCGTTGCCCTACAGGACTGGGCAAAGAAAGGTCCAGAGTACTCTGCCATCGATGATTTACCTTATTACCAAGGCCGGCTATTTTTACCGCAAAAAGAACTACAGGAACTTGTCATTTCCCATTACCATGACACCTTAATAGAAGGGCATCCGGGTATTGCAAAAACCGAAGCTAAAATTAGGAAGCAATTTTGGTGGCCCACCTGCGAAAGGATGTCAAGTCATTTGTCATGTCTTGTGGCATTTGCGCACAAAATAAAGGGCAAAAGAAAAAACCTGCTGGTTTATTGCAACCATTAGACATACCACCTACCCCTTGGCATACCTTGTCATTAGACTTTATCACGGATTTACCCCGTACCAAGGTTACAATACCATTCTAGTTATTGTAGATCTTTTTTCTAAAATGGCCCACTTCATTCCTTTAAAAGGGATACCTTCAGCTTCAATCCTGGCCAAGGAATTCCTTGAAAATGTTGTCCGCCTGCATGGCTTTCCTTCAGTGTTAATTTCAGATCAGGGCAGTCAATTCATTTCACATTTTTGGAGGAAATGCTGCCAACTGGCACAAATTGATGTTAGGCTTTCGACCAGTCACCATCCTCAGACCGATGGTCAAACGGAGAGGACCAACCAGACTCTTGAACAGTACCTCCGTTGTATGCTACATCAGTCTGAGGGGAATTGGAAAGACATTCTGTGGATCGCAGAGTATGCGTACAATAATTCCGTACACTCAGGAACTGGACAAAGTCCTTTTTTTACCATTTATTGGCATCATCCTCGAACCTCGGATTTGGACTCACCCCAGCATTTAGAGATGCCCGCAGTGGACCATCTCCACGCTGTTAATACACAAGCCTTTAAAGAAGCAACCATCCATTTGCAAAAGGCTAAGGAAAAATACAAAAAGGATGCGGATCAGCAGAGAAGTGAAGCTCCTCAATACCAAATAGGGGACCAAGTATGGTTAGCCACTAAGCACTTACCACTCAAGGGGACTCGGACCTTTAACCCCAGGTATTTGGGTCCTTTTTCTGTCAAGGCAATTATTAACCCAGTGGGCGTCAAGTTGGACCTACCTGCTCATATGCGAATCCATCCCGTCTTCCACGTGTCTCTTTTGAAGCCAGTGCAACCAGGAACTAGGCTAACTACTCCACCTGAACCTATCCTCATAGACGGGGAGCCCGAGTTCGAAGTCAAGAATATTTTGGACTCAAAAAGAGTGAGATCAAAACTCTTTTACCTAATTGACTGGAAAGGTTATGGTCCGCAGGAAAGGTCTTGGGAACCTAGTGACCACGTGCATGCACCTCATTTAGTGAAGAGGTTCAATCAGAAATTTCCAGACAAACCACGGCCAAGGGGGAGAACGACTTTAGGAGGGGCCTTGAGGGGGAGTGCTGTCATGATGCCTGCCCCCGGAAGACCAGACCAGGCCCAGCAGCCCCGGAAGCAGGCATCATGCCACTTGGAGCATGCCCAAAAGCCCCAGTTAGGGGCTGTTTGGGTGCAGTCCTGGCGCCTATGGCGCCAGGCCAATAAAGATAAAGTCAGTTCTGGCGCCATGGGCGCCAGGCTCATTATTGATAACTTACCTGAAGCAGACCATGCTGCATACTCACCTGAGGCAGACCATGCTGCATGAAGACTCAAGCCAAATGAGGCTTAGGAGGGACTATTTTACTGAAGGGACTATTTTGTTACTTGGGTGGGGCTGTGGAAGAATACTTACCTGGATCTTCTTCCAAGGCTATTTAAACCACGCCCGGACAGCCACACGTGCTTCGCGTTATTCTGCTTGCTGCAGCGTAACGCTCACCGTGTTTTCAGCAGCTCCAGTCTTCAGCCACGCCCGCTTCAGTCCTGGGACTCCTGAAACAAGAAGAAAAAAAGGATAAAGGTTAGAACAGGAGTTTTAACTTTAATCCTTACCTGAATCCTGATCCATTTCGCCACAGAGCTGAAAGACAGAAGTCTTTGAAGCATCGCTTCGCATTCCTACGGCGCCGCGCTGAACTCACCTGCTTGGCGGTACTTCAGCATTCCGTCACGCTCTCTCCATCTCGCGGCTGCCCTCCGACACCTAAGGAGACAAAGACAGCAAGGTGAGCAAGGGGACTCTCTAAGGCTATACAAGCTACCCCCAAGGACTTACCTGATTTACCACGGGAGGTACTCACCTCATATCGGGTCGGCACAGTCAACTCTGCTTCATCGCCGTACCCCGGCCCCTAAGGGGAAAACCACAATAGACTTACCTGAATCTTACCAATTGCCATTTGGAAATCTTCGAGTGGATCAATCGGCAACCTACAAGGAATCGGACAGAGTGAAGATCAGACATTTGAACTCTTATGAACAATTGGACTTTAGAGTCAATACTGAAACTCACCAATTCTTCTACGCCAGTGAAGTAACTGGTCATCAACGCGCCCCTGCGGTCGACGCAGGATGGAGAGCTCATCCTTCCAAACCATCAGGTGAGACTAAGGAGGGGACATCAAGAGTGATCTGTGGGAAGAAAACGGGAGTGGGGAAGGTGGGTTGACACTCAATTCCACGGGTGGTTAATTCCTCTTCTCCTTTGCAGAAGAATATTCTTGCGAGCCAGACAAACTAGGCTGAGCGGGCCAGTCCAGTCAGTCATCTCGGCGCTACACGTCACGCTGGTGGAAACAACAGCGGCCCAGTTCTGGTCGACGCCCCCTTGGGAACCAGGTGAGCGTAACAGTCTTCTGCATTCCACATTTCCAGCACCCACCGCTTGAGGTGAATGCAGCACTGGGTTCTTCCCTCTTTACTCAGCTTTACTGAGGGAATCCAGGTCAGTCACTTTACCTCCGCTTAGTCAGATGCTTACATTCAGCGGCTCACCACATCTGATCAGGGTCTTAGTGGAGGAGCAGAAGCTCAGATGGAGGGCTCAGGGCTGTTGGTCGTTTGACCCAGCATGGCACCTATGGTGTCGCCAAGTGTGCGCAGTCCCAATCTGCACCAAAACACACCTAGGGAGTGGCTGCCTGATGGATGTGGTTGTGAGGCTTACGTCCTAGACCCATACTGTGCTTGCAGCTGTGGAACACAACAGACAACTACATGTGGCACAGCCAGCCACCCTGGGGAAGAGGAATGTGTTATGAGGTGTTCAGACCACAGCCACTACCACCACCACGACCAGATGCATACTGTACACCTGGCCCACCTCACCCCATGACGGCTGAAACAAGGAGGCCAGGAGGTGCCCAAAACACATAAGTACAACAGGTCCATGGATCCAGTGACGGTGCTGATTAGGGTCTGACCTTAGGGGGACAAAGGGAACCGGGACCCTGTGACAGCCTCATTTGTACCCCATGGAGAGCTCTGGGGCAATTGATGTTGAAGCATCCCTCAGACAGGCATAGCCTGAGGAGGAACCCAGGGCTGCAAGGTGAGATCGAAGTGGTGATGACCAATGTCGCCTACAAACACACTAATAAATCAAAGCCAATGCTGTTTTGTACATTGACGCATGAGCCGAGTGATCCACCGACAAGAGTCACACACAACTTTCAGCCATCCAGATGTTAGCCTGAACCTGCTGGTGCAGGAAAGATTGAGGGAGGCAGTACCACCTGTCCTGCCTGCGTGGTGAGACGGACCCATGTTCTTTTCACCATCTGTGCTTCGGAGACCAACAAGGCCATTGTGGAACATTACAAATGGGTACCTGGTACATAGGGCCTCATTACGACCCAGGCGTTAAGGGTTAACGCCGTCGTTAACCCTTAACGCCTATTCTGATTTTAACGGCTGCCTTTAGCAGCCGTTAAAATCCATGGCGCTAACCTGCCATGATGCTAATTACGCCACCGTAATTTACGGTGGCGTAATTAGCGCCTTCCCCACTCCCATTATGCCCTATGGGGCAAAAATGGGAATGGGGAAGGGAAAATGGGAAATGGGGATTTACCGCCCCACTCACCTTGGAATGGGGCGGTAAATCCGCCATCCACCATGGTGTAAACATAGTTTACACCATGGTGGTAAAGTTGGCGCAATTAGCGCCTGGGTTGTAATGACCCCCATAGTCCGCTGAGTCTGCCTGTTGTTCTCTGTGGCAGCATGATGGGCCATCACATGGCAATGTTGTCTGTATCTGGGACTGGCATTTGCGTGCCCTGTGTCAAACCACAAGCTCATTCATAACATACAACTGTGAGCAATGTGAAATGCAACAACTATAATAGACTCATTTGGAGTTGGAATTACCAAGCCTGCTGGAACTAGTTGCCCTCCAATGAATCCTTGTCAAAGGATGGGAAGTATACCCATTCCAATCAAAGGTTCTCAAAAGAGTCCTGTGTCATGGATTCAAGTCAATACTTCCCCGATTTGGAAGTGGGTAATTTGCATGCCTGCTGCCTACCTTGTATGTGGTAGCTGTTCCCAGGCTCTCTCGCTGGATTTGACTCCTGATTCACCCTTATATGTGAACAGCATAGAAGGAACAGGAAGAACCATTGGAAGTTGACGGGGCAGACATCACAATGTATGGTTGGTGTCATGGGAAGCTACAATCAATGATGCTGGTGTGCTAGCCCACTTTGGTTTCGGTCTGATTAATACATTCATCCCAGGAGGTCAGCGCTTGTCAACATACATTTGATGTACATACAGCACAGTAATCCAAGTAACACAGACAGCCATCAGCGGGAACATCGCTGTCTCAAAGAGCCCTTTGCAGTTTCCCTGAACTGGCCATGTGTACAAACACGCACATGGCTCAATCTATGAGACAAGTATACGTCACTGGCAGGAACTAACTGGTAGCTACACCAGGTCGAGGGTGGAAATGGGGGGAGCCTTGCACCATTGTCGGGCTGATCTTTATGACTTCTGGGACATCTGCATGACCGAAACAACAGAGCGTGAACCCCCAACAATTGGGGGGGTGGACATGTCAACCACATGGGTACTAGCAGGCCAGCCTGCTCTGGGGATGATGATGGAAGGGGAGAGGCTGTGCTTAGATACAACTGAGAGCAAGAGATCTTATTCCATGTGACATCCCAGGTGAGTTGACAGGGGAGGTTGCCACCCCACAGAATAGTCATACAGAACCACTGCACATATGTGCTTGGTTGAGAAGGGTAAACAGCATAGCAGAGATTGTCAGCACTGGGCTAACACCACCCTACCCTGTCCTCCCTGATCTGACCATCAGTGAGCTGCCAAGATGCTCAGCCTTTGCTCTTCTTGAAGGGGGTGCCACCAACATAAGGGAGCCCACCCAAAGGGCCATATCATTGACACAGTCCCAAGGAGGGTTGGAGACAATTGCTGACAACAGCAGCCTGTGGATGTGGGAAGCATATGCCCATCTAGTCCCATGACTCTGTTAGGCAACTACACTCATTCACAACTGCAGCCTGGGGCACATCATCATCAGAATCCTCAGGCCACTTCATGACCTGGGTGCTTATTCATACTGTTATGTAACCATCATGGAAAAAAGCCTGCGTAGGCTAAGGGCGTGGTGTTGTGTGACGCAGGGCCGCATGAGACGCTAGCCAATTGAGCGTACCACTTTGCACTACACCCATGCAGCATATCTTTTAAGAAGCGAGACCCGGATCCTCCGTGGCAAAGCCTGCGTAGGCTAAGGGTGTGTTGCTGTGTGACGCAGGACCACATGAGACTCTGGTCAATCAAACATAGCATGTTGCACTACACCCACACAGCGTATCAGTTAGGAAGCGAGGACCGGACCCTTTGTGGCAAAGCCTGCGTAGGCTAAGGACGCAGTGCTGTGCGACACAGGTGTTTGGCGACTAAGGGGTACGATGAAGAGTTCAAGCATGCTGTGCAGTCGTCGACCACCAGTGACCGAAAAAAGTAAGAAGGATTCGGGAAGTGGTAGCAGTCACTACTCCTCTCTATTAAACTACCTAGCCTTTGCGCGTACTTCCCACTAACTACTGACATAACGTACTCTATTTTTGTGCAATCTTCAGCTCTCCCCTCTAGCAGTTAGCTGTACTTTGTGTTTTGTTTCCCTTCTCCAGGTCCCCATTCAACTGGTGTTACTGTTGTACTATGAACTGTGCCCCATTAGGCTCTCTCCCTCTCGCTAGGTCCCCATTCCTCTTTGCTTACTGTTGTACTCTGAACTATGAACTGTGTCCCCATTCAATTTGTAGTTACTGTTGTACTGTGAACTGTGTCCCATTATTCTCTCTCCCACTCTATAGATCCCCACCCGCTGTCACCTGTCTGCTCCTCCTGTGTGTTCCCTACTGTGTGACCCCTGCCCCCCGCTGTGGATTCTGCATTGTGTGGCACTGGGCTCTGCATCTCTCCTTCTCTCTTTCGCTCCCTCCTCCTCCTACTTTCCTCCTTGTACCCTCTTTGGTGCTTTTAATTTCTCCCATCTTCTCTAACTGATTCTCTATCTCCTATCCTATCCCCCTCACTAGGTCTGGAAGGAAGAAGTTCAAAAGGGACATCCTGGTCTCCAACCCAGGCCACCCTAACGCTGATACCTACAGCAGTGCTTCCTCCAGACAGATTCTCACCGACATCCTCTTTGTTGTTCCCTCACCAGACCTATGTACCCCTCATATGGTCTCAGCTCTCTCTCCTATCTCTTCTTCTCCTGATAAAGTTGGTCCTCTTGGCCTCCTTCCACTCCTCCAAGAATTATTAATATCTATCTAAATGGTACCATCTTGGTCCAGGGCCCTGAGCCCAATATCCTCCTTTTCGATAGGTGTCTCCCGCGTCTTATCAACTTCATTCCTTCTCCAGCTACTCCCATTAGCACATCTCTGGCTCCTCTGCAACCTGCTGCTTCCACCTCTGCCCACTCTTGGGCCCCTCTACCATTTCCACTGTGTACCTCAAGCCTGTACCCCACCCTGGAAGTCTTTCAAATGTGGCAACCTGCTCCACATCACTACTCTCAACTCTGGCTCTGCTGTCAAACACTCCTCTGATATCTGCCACCTCCTGGAAGAACTTGACCTGGACCCCGAGACATGGTTCACAGCCAGTTTTGTTGCAAGTTTTGACACTCTCATCCCTGAGTGCTACAACATCCTCTCCGAGCCCAGAAGCAACTGACCCAGAGTTGGAGTAGCATTGATATTTTCAGAGGGGGTTCCTGCTTCTGTCAATCCTATGAAGGCCTACTCCTTCTTTGAATGCTTGGTCTATCTATCCTGGTCTCTCTGTGACTGTGGCCATCATATACAGGCCACCTGACCTGGTTGCCATCTTCTTCTCAAAGTGGGCTGACCCCTCCTCTTCTCTCCTTGCCTCTACCTCTCAACTTCTCCTCCTCAGAGACCTCAACATCCACCTGGATGCTTCTAATCCCTCCTTTGGTCTCTTCTGCAACCTCTGTGATACTCTCTCTCTCTCTCTCCATTCTACCATCTGGTCTGAAACTCTCTGCCGGACACACATTGTATGATCTCATCTCCTCGGACATCCCTGTCTCTAATCCACTCACCTCTCACCACTCCTCTCACTTGGACTAACCAATTTCTGCTTTCCTCTCACCTGAAACTCTCTGTCCCTCAGGCAATTCCCACTTCAGCCATGCCACCTACCTTCTCGGTCATTCGGCCCATGAAGCGTGAGTCAGTGGATGCCTTTGCCTCTACCTCCTCTGCTCCTCCTACTCCTGCAGCTGACTCACACTCTGACACAGCTCTCTCTAACCTGCATCTCTTTATCTCCAACACTCTGAACATCTTTGCCCCTGTCATGAGAATCTGTCTTAAGCCAACCCCGAAGTCCAACTTTTGGTATGACTCTGACCTCGCCTCCCTGAAATGTAAGTGAAGGGTGGCTGAGAGGAAGTGGAGGGCTTTGGGCGCATCCTTTGACAAACTGGCCTGCCGCCTGCCCAAAGACAACACAGACTCTCTGTCCTGTCCAAGAAGAGAGTCCACATTCAAGCCCCTGTCTCTGCAGCCTATAACATCATGGGCAAACTATTTAAAATCTGCATTGAGCTGGCCAATCCTTCTGCAGTCTCCACCTCTCCCATTCCCTCGCAGGCCCTCAATATGGCTCTGGACTCTCATTTTACCACTACAAATTAGAACATCATGTTCTCGATCTCCTCTTTCTCTCCCTCAAGCTCTCTCGGCCCCCCTCTGGCCGCCTCTCCATCTCCTCTTCCTTTCTCCTCATACTCTTAGACTACACCTGATGAAGTTTCTAGACAAGTCCGATCTTTGAAAGTGTTGTCCACACAGGTGCTCAGTGCTCCTCCAGAAACTTCAAGGACCACATTGACACCCTCGCTCCAGCCTTGGCTCATTTCTGCAATCACTCTTTCACCACTAGATCCTACCCCTCACTCCTCAAGCACTCCCTTGTGTACCCCCTCCTTAAAAAACCTTCTGCCGATCATACCTGTCGGGCAAACTAATTGCAGGAATAAGGAAAAAGGAGGTTTGTTAAGTGGTTTGAAAAACAAATATGCATGGGTAAACCTTTGTAATAGGCCCATGTCTAAGTTAATACTGTATAATAAACATTGGCTCCTTACTCAAGATAGAAAAAACATACTTGTCAGGATATTCAAGTGCCCTCATGCCACTCTTTGGCAAAGTTTTGGGAAGATATTACAAAATATATTTAGCTTTTCTATGTCACTAAATATAACTGTTATATTAATTGGTAGGATGTGCAGAGAGAACAATACAATCTTTTCACCTGATTATCTGTTTGATGTGTTTAGACTGATGGGAATGCATGTGAGTCCCACTAACCGGAAGGTGGATAAGAAGCCACAAGTACACATTTCTATGTTTATTTTATCTTGTGTATTTCTAAGGCTGAAACCTAGCTTTAGAAAGGAATGGAGTGTTGTACAACAGCAGATGCTGCTGTTATAAATTAGATGGGCTACACACAGGAAAAGCTTGAACACGTCCATAACATTTAGGCCTAATGGAGTAATTAACATTTTCAGCAAGTTTTTCATGAAGCAATGCTGAGTGGAGAGGGGTAAAACCAGGGTCTGGGTGGTAGAGGGTGGTCTTCATGAGGGATGCAGATCCATGTAATAATGTCGCCGTGAAAAAGTCATAAGGTTCTGGTGACTTTTTCCTGGCTACCAAAATTCTTTCCCCAAATATTCTAGAAGGGGTATAATTATATATTATTACCTTCAGTCCTAGAATATTTGGGGAAAGTGTTTGATAGCCTGGAGGGTGCATTTTTTTTTAAAGTCACCAACTTTTTTCATGCCGACATTCGCGTCTTAAAAAACGTGTGTATAGGCGCGTTATGAATGCCATCTCATATCATATCATATCAAATCATACCTGATACCGAGGGATGCAAGGCTCTGTGGGTTTGAGCTATTTCTAACGAAGTGTGAAGAAGCCGAACCTTGAAGATGAGGTGCTTGATTTCTTATTTAAATTGTATGAGGATAGATGCAAGTCTGCTGTTGATGTGCAAAGAAGTTCTACATTTGTGTGTCGAGATTGAGAATGCTTGTTTCCTGTCTCTTTTTTTCTCCATTCCTGGTGTTATAATCTGGCAAGGCCCCGTCTTCTGCCAATGCACTGACCTACAGATACAGTGACTTTGTCTGCAGGTATGAGCGTATGCATGTTGACATCTTTGTATACAATGCACATGGTTTAAAAATGGATGCATGCTTGCAGGGGTAGCTTCTGAGTTCGAGTTTGGATGACTGTGGGGGTTATGCCGATACATTTGCAGAGACCTTTGATGAGGCAGGTGGCATCGTGGAAGATGCTTCTCATTGGTGTCACGGGTGGTAGGTGAAGAACAGGGCATTTCATCCATCCCGGTTAGACAGAACCAGTGCCTGTACAGCGAAGCTGAAGCTGTTTCTAGGTACGATTAAAGACTATTTACCACAAGAGGGATAATTGAAACCATCCTCTCTGAGCATTCTTTGCCATGTGTATGTTGAAGTCGGGTTGTCTGTCCATGGGTGATCCCAGACACTTGGCAAAGGGCATCGATTTCAGGGTATGTTTGATGTTATTGTAGAGGAGAAGGGATGCCATAAGAGCGGGGTTCAGCTTGCAATAGGTGCAGACATTTAGAGATGAATAGTCACTCTACTAATACGACTACAAAACTAGAAATTATGAATCCCCTATGAACTTTGAAAGTACAGCTTCAGCTTGGTGAAATCTGTCTCCTTTGGATATCACTGGCATACAAGTTCTATTGTATTGAAAGCAAATTACGCAAATCTAGGTGTTCCTTCACCTGTACAATTGCTTCAGCATCGTCATTAACCATCACCCCAGCCCACTGTGTAATGCCCTGTTTGTGCTTTCATGTTTATGTATTGTCTTGTCTGTGATGGGGAACAAGTGAACAGAAAAACACAAACATAAGCTTGAAGTGTTTTACATGGGAATGTGTACAGTGAGTGGGAAACCTATTAGACAGGTAGGTAAAAGGTGCAACACTAGGTTCCCATATCCTGTGCTGGGTGGAAAACGATATATATATATATATATATATATATATATATATACAAAATACAAATCTCCAGTTAGAAGTCCTTAGATTTCCAGTTTCAGGGATTAGCCTTCTCCAGGGCTATGAGGCAGATCTTGGCTAGCAAAGTCTTCAGAGGTATTTCTCCCATTGCCTCCTCCTTCTTCACTCTGTCTTGATCGTGTTCATTAGTGACTTTGTGTCCTTTTCAGGTTTGTCACTTGTAGCTCTTCGATATGAACTCCCACAATGATGCATAGGGGTCTGTCTAGGAGGTACGAGAACTGGGTGGTAAGTGTGGCATCTTCCAATGTGTAGAATACGGACACTGGGAGGTAATAGCAATACCTAATTTAAACTCTGGTGATCTGGCCTCCCCTTCCTCTGTTTAACTTATTTAAAACACTCAATTCCAATGGCTTTATCTTCTCTCCTTCTGATTTCCATCAATTCTTCCACTTTTTGCTGCTCCTCTGCTACATCGCTACTCTGTCTGGCCATCATGGTTACACTCCCTTTCACTCTCTTCACTGGTGCACTCTTCAATTAATATTTCTACAATGTTGTCCTCCTTTCCAAGGCTTTTTGATTCTATATTTACCTCTGATCTGTATACTCTCAGTCTTGATAATCAATGCCCCCTTCTCCACCCCTTTGGACTTGCAGTACTACTATTAATTTCATCACCTTTTTCACATCTATGGGCAGTGTTATCAATATCCACTGCATATTTACCCCTTTGGGCACTAATGGCACTGTCCACTTTTTCTTTGCCAGTCTTGGCAATGTTATCAATGTCATCTGCGTCTTCACCCCTTTGAACACTGCTAGTACTGTTCTCTCCTTCTTCAGTCCTTTGGGCGCAGTTGTCCTTTTTTCCCATATTCTCCACCCTTTTGGACACTGCTGTCACTATATTCACCTTCCATTCTCTTATTAATATCAACCTCTTTGACCACCACTGTAATGCTCTTAAACAAAAGCTCCAGCTTTCATGGCTCCCCAGTTTGGGTTCATGGTTATCTCCTGCAGCTCTCAGGCTTAACTTTGGCACAGCCTTCTTGACCTCTTCCCTAAACCCCTGGGCTCGGCAGCAACTCCAGGACCTCATTCTACCCCCATTATCCTGCTCCAAAATTGCTCTTGACTTGACTCTCTAGTTTTCAGCTCATAATCTAAACACCCACATGGACAGATGGTGGCTGACTGTTCTTATAGTACTGTGTGCCAGCCTTGCAGCCTCTCTTTTTTGAATGGTGTTTCAAGGGTGATAGCTTGGGTAGGAATTGGCTGCTCGACTCTCCCCTCTTTGTTGGCTTATAGCCATGATATGAGACTCAGGAATGTCACCTCAATGGTACTCACCTATGGCCATCGTTCTCTCTCTGCCTGGCATACCCAGGAAACTCAGGTGTATCTCCTCAGCCTAATGGTGGGCCTCAACTCTAAGGATGGCTTCCAGGACAAATATGGGGCGTGCAGCAGGCTCTCTCTTAGTTTGATATCTCTCTGGCTGTCATGCCCTAATCCTTCCCCCAGTGTAGTCTACCTTAGCCTATCATTCTTAAATGTATTTGATTGGAGGCCCTCTGTGATGGACAGTTGGCTGATTTAGGACCCTCTCTTTCCCTCTGCTGATTTAGATGGGATTTCGGTGACCGTGTGAGGGGGGCTGAGTGGGCAGTAGCTGCCGGTTCTGCAGGAGGAGAGCTCATTGCTTCCATTAAAGGGAAGCAAGTTACAAGTCCCCAACTCTAGTGGAAGTGCAAGCACTGTGTTTTGGTTTTGGGGAGCGAGTGATTTCCCTTATCTCATGCGGTCTCTACTCCCCAGATATAAGGACTACTTCCCTTAAAAGAACACAATTGCTTTTTGGTGCCATGGTATTTCACCCTGCCCTGAGACACGGACAAACTGGGGTTAACTTTCTCCATATCACCGCCAGGTCCATCATCTGCTAGTTTTGGAAGACCCTAACTCTCTTGTCCACCCCACTACCTGTCCCCAGAACAAGGAAGGGGGTGTTCAACACAGCATGTATGTATGTCTTGTCATCATATTAAAATGTTATTTTCCTATGATGATATGCAAAGGTGTCTCTGCTCTCCAAATTTCCTGTCGGGAAGTTGCTATATTCTTGTCTCAATGAACATAATCATGTGTGACACCTGAATATAAAATCTGAATATTTGAAGACTGTATGAATTGCATTTTTGAAGCAATACCAGGTGTTGGGCTTGGGTTTATTACATTCATCAAAAGTTCCTGTATTGTTATAATATGAGTAGATTTCAAGTGTGTACCTTTTTCAATTAATGAGTGTAAAGTACTTGTCAGCGACATTTGTAATATCGGATGACACTTGATGCACCATTTGTCACTCTACATACCAAAATGTAAATATCAATGAGGAAGACAGACATTAATGTGAATTCTTCTTTGACATTATATTAAAGTAAAACGAAATCAATGTAAATGTATTCAAAATATTGTGCCAATGAAATGTAAAAAGACATCATTTCTGTATCAGGTGATTAATGCGGAGTTCAACTACAAAATAAACAATAAAAATGCTCATAATCAAACGAATGAAGACAAATTAACAAAAAATATTAAGCAGAGGTTTAATGTAGTTTTCATTCAACAAAATACTGCTAATGCATTTCTCTATTCCAGTCATGCAGTTATTTTCTATCACCTTCACTATATAGATCTGGAATCTGGAGCTAACGACATGGGTGGGCCCAAGGGTTCTTTAGTAGAACTTTGTAGGTGTAAACTTTGTAAACTTGTAAATTACAGAAGTAAGCATGTAGATGTTTTGAAAGTAAAAAAGGCCCTGGAGCGGACGGGAAGGCATCAGCAATGTAATTGTGAGCAAAAATCAAATGTGTGCTGGACAGGGAAACATTACTTGACCACATCAACAAAGTACTTCTACAAATGGCAAGTCCATAGGAGTCAAGAACGGAGTTGAGTAGATGCTGCAATTTTGCCTATTTTCCTGTAGAGAAAAGATCAACTTCCCCGGCGTATTCAGTGAAATATTTTCTGTCTTCTGATTTTGTTTCAGAAACGAAATATTGATATTGGTATCTGAAAGATGATTGATTTTGACTTTATTTCTCGGGTAGGCTGGCTTGCTCCCCATTTCTGACTGATGCATGTTGGGATGGCACTTACTAAGCATAACCAGGATGTCTATGAAAATTGGTTACTTTAAGTGAATCTGTTCCACTGCAACCCGTGAAGATTGGGGAGGCATCAGGGATGAAGGTGTTGTCTCGTGGCTGTCAAAATTCATAGTAAAACTTATTTTGCAATGTTAGGTCTATTTCTTATCCTCCATTCAAGTTTTTCAAGCAAGTCGAAAGCTCTTCCTAATAGGGACTATATTTTGTGCATGACGGTGCTAAATTAATACCATCCGTGTTTATACATTCTGATTTCTCTGCTTTACCAACAACATTTGCCACATGTGCAACGGGTGCTAGGCTAGGGTTGCAATTTGGCCTAACCAAAACACCTTCAGTTCAAACTTGGGAATGGAAAATTCTGGTGGTTTTGATCCATTAAACTATGAAGTGATGATCTAGGTATTTATCTCTGTAGACAAGTGGTCATTTTTGAGCATGCTCTCTTCCCTGGGTAGAAGAGATTCTCAGCAGATGCACAGGGTCCTTCAGTCCTATGGACATCTCAGAAGGTGGAAATCCAGCTAAATCTGGTGGATCATTAGAATTGTCTTGGAGAATATTTTTGCTATAACTTTGGTGGATAACGGGAGGATCCACAATTACATTGTTATCAACAAACAAAATCTCTGGTTCATTACTTGTTATGGCACTGGAACCCAGCTGCAAGAATCATGAGGCCCTCTGTTATGCCACAACTCATGATGCACTTGGCAGCGCAAGGTTTTGGGACCAGCATGGCTGTCTGATCTGTCTGGACTAGCATGGTTCTATAAAATGTGGGAACAGCATGCAATGCATGGTACTGAACTAGCATGACAGTGTTGCAACAGGCAATGCAATTGTTATGCTGCACTAGCCCATTGGGTTTTTATTTGTTCGTAATGGTGGTTTTCGGTGGCATCTTTGCACTACTGTGTCTTTTATTCATTGATGATGACTATTTTTTATGTACGAATTTACAAAGGGATGTGCCTCATTTATTTACACTCAGAGGTATCTGCTGTCCTTAGTTAGTAGAGACCTTTCTGAGAAGATCAACCTTGTATTGTGGGCTAGTCTTACTTTGCTGCAACGTAATGCTTCATTGTTGTATGTTTGCAGAGCAGCATCTATTCAGATAAAAAAGGCTGGATGTGCTTTGCAATTCTTTACTGCCCCACAGCTGCTTCCATGCTCCTTGCCAGTTGGATCCTGTGTTACTGTTTGAAACTGTTGGGGTTTTCACCCATTTGGGAGCCATTCCATTCTGCACTTTTATGTCCTCTGAGTTGTTTGAGTGGGATATATGGCTGCAGGGAATTATCATGTTGCCTTACTTTTAAGAAGAAGGAAGTGATGTCTCAGTGTCTGTGTATGGCACAGGGATTCATAGCCTTTGAAATAACAAAAGGCCTTGCTTGCTGAATGGAACAATCCCAGCTAATAATATGTGCAAAACGTGTGCCTCCACCTCCAATGGTTATTGAACCTATGCTAGTCTTTAATGATTGGAGCACTCCAGAGAATGTCATCAATCGAAGGGAAACGGTTTTAGGATAAAGCACCTTGCTTCTCGAATTAGACATAACTATCCAGGAAGTGTTGCAAAAGCGCTAGTATGTTCTAGGTTGTTGGAACATCTGTACAGAAGAAAAGGATGCTAACAGAAGCACAACATTTAAAAACAAATATGCGAGCAATGTTAGCATCCCAACTACAACAAGAGTATATGCCAAAAGTAACTTACACAGCCAAGAAAATAAGTATTTCTAGTTACCAGAAAGGGTCCAGCAACCATTTATTAAAGGCGGACAGTCCCATCTTGGATGAAAAGCACTGTATTTCATAGGAGAGTAAAACAAAAAAAAACGAATTGGGGCCTGGATCGTGGATGTTTTCTTTACATGACTGCAAATCAGCTTTGTGTAAAGAAACATACAGAACATATGAATACATGAAATATACACCTTTGACAGGAGTATGATTGCAAAAATGTAATGTTGCCCTGTTTACAGTGATAATTGCCGTGTGGAAGTTTAGAAAGCTTATGACTTTACATTCTATGTTGGTGAATAAAGCCAGCAACATGGCCTAGACAGCAAATTTACATTCCTTCCTCAGCAGCTATTGGACTGGGGGATGTCTTCCATTGAGAAAAGTGTAAACACATGCTTTCAAGCATGTCTATAAACTTTATGTCTCTGCCTGGGCTAGCAAGTACACATGTTTTGCTTTTGAATGCAAAAATATGCTTTTCAGTGGAAAACAAATGCCTTATAATGGATTATATGCGCAGCAGGCCACTACAGAGTGGGCAACCACCCCTATATGCACTTTACGTAGACTTTAAAGCTGCATTTGATTCTATCCCCTGAGAAACGCTCTGGGTGAAGCTACAAAAACTAGGCTGCCCAGAAGATCTACTATATTATCTTAGGTTGTTACATCAGAACACTAAGGTAAAATTAAAATTAGATCAGGAAGGCCATATGTCCGAAGAAGTTTCACAGAATAGGGGGATCAAACAGGGATGCGTGACTGCCCCCCTAGTGTACAATCTATATGTACATGACATCCCCTTGAAAATAGCTTTGGCAAAAAATTGCCCTCCGAGCATTGGTAAAATCCCCTGTTCTGTACTTGCATACGCTGATGATTTAGTGGTATTCGATCACACAATTAGTGGCCTTCGCCGATCAGCTATAGCTCTTTGGGAATATGCCGAAAATAATGGGCTCACTATTAATGTAGAGAAAACACATGTGATAAGATACACAAGCAAAAGATCCTCTTGTGTCATGCTCCGTATTGATAGTGTTGAAATCACATATGTCCCGGTGTACAGATATCTTGGAATAGAATTTGAACCCAAAGGCGACTATACTATATGCAAGCGCAATCGAATGATAAGAGCAGCACAAATCACTGCCCTCTTTAAAAGATTTACAACAAAACAGGGAGGCTTCACCCTGTGGGGAACTCGCCATCTATATATACAAGTTTTTTCTCCTATGATGGTGTATGGATTAGAATCACTGATTCAAATGGAGCTAAATTGGCTACAACTTATAGAGGGCAAATATTGGAGGAAGATATTGGGACTCTCAACATGTATCCCAATGGCTCTGTTAAGACTTTAGCTGGGATTTATATCTTTAAAAGCTCTGGTATTGAAAAAGAAAGCTGGGCTCTATCTAAAAATGGTAAATGGAACTGGCAGTGCCTTATTAACGACAGTTGCTCTGGAAAACAACAAAGAAAGTTCCTCTAGTGAATTTAAAAATCAAATGGAACGGTTGCTTAAAGACATCTGTTGGACACACCGAGATGGGCCTTATACGGAGGCAATGCAGGCTTTAATGGGGAGACGGGTAGAGCTATGGGACTGGCTTGAGAACTACGAACATCTCTGCAAGCTAAAAAGGTATAACTTTGTGCAAACTAGGCTATACACTTTCAAGAAACCACAACAATACTTGTTAATATGCCCGTCCCATAGACTCAGGAGATTTATACTTCTACTAAGAGTAGAACACCTTCCCATTAAGATGACTACGGGGGTGATAGATAATATACCCAAAGAACAACGTTATTGTCGCCTCTGCAAGAAACAGGAATTACCCGAGACAGCTAAGCATGTCCTCACCGAATGCCAGACAATGATAGATGACATAAGATTACATCTGGGAAAGTATGTACATAATTGGGAGACCATAGGGGAGATGATGTTCTGGAATTACTGTGTTAATACTAAAAGTATGAGTTTGTTAACTGCACTTTACACTATCTGGCTGAAGGTGGAAGTTAAAATGGGTATATCAATATGAGGCTTGTTAGGATTCGCCTGGGCCTTGCTTTTCATGGAAAATGAGACATTACGAAGGAGGTTAAATCTGTGATATAATATATTATAATCAAGAGATAAGGATGATTTGTATGTGCTATTTAATTTGATGATAGTATAAAGAGATAATTAACTATATTTTATCCTATGAATGTAACTATATTGTATTGTTTTTATATGAAGGTATATATATTCTATTGTAATTTTATTCTTTACATGGTCTATATTGATAAGATGTATATGTGTAAAGTTTATTATTTAAACTAAATCACATTAAAGATATTATTAGTATTATTATTATTATTATTATTATTATTATTATTATTATTATTATTATTATTATTATTATTATTAATGCCTTATAAATACAAAGAAAGGTTTCTGAGCATTGGCCTGCTCTCTCAGTGATCAGAGCTTCCCATCAGTTAGGCCCCTCTTTTCGATTCACACTTATTGGGGGCATATTTTCAGCCATTGTGATACTAAATTGGTATAATTACTTGATAAAAGGGGGATTGTGTCAGCACTTGGGTGGAGTAAATGTAACGTGAAAGTGCCTTCGGACACTGGTTCCATGGCAACCACATTTCTATGGTGTTGAATGCTGTGGTGTAGTATGGTATGGCAAAACATTTATAAAGTGCAACATTCACCTTGAAAAGATATTACAGCGCTGAGCAAGAGAGACAGCCAAAAAAGAAACTCAGGGTGCAAGTAACTCCCTTCAGCCCCGACAAAATGCCCAACATCATGGTAGAAACAAGCAGGTTCTCAATTAATGTCTAAAGTCGAGGAGGCTAGGCATGCCCTGAAAGGGCCACTAGCATAGAGTTCCAGAGTTTTGCTTAATGGACAGAAAACCACTGCCCACCCACCTCTCTCCAATCTAAATTTGGGGTAACAAAGAGATTTACAGAGGCAGAGTGGAGCGGTCTGAAAAGTAAGTACTGTTGAAACATACTTCTCACAAAACCAGGATCTGCATTGTAAAAGGCTTTATGAGTAACAGAGAGTGCCTTGATTTGTATGATTTCATCTACTGGGAGCCAATGTAAAGAGTGCAAGGCAGGGGAGATGTAATCTCTATTGCCCAAATTCAGCAATATCCTTGCAGCTGCATTTTAGACCATCTGTAGCCTATGAATAGAGGACTTATGTAGATCCAGATAGTTCTACAGAAATCCAATCTGCTTGATATAAAGATATTCACCAGTTGGATCCTATTTTTGTGGAAAAGCAAGTGGTGCAGGAATCTCTTCAGAGAATGCACATGTGAAAGAAGCAAGAACTAGAAACTTGAGAAATTTGAGCATGCTCTTCCAAGCATATTCTAGCATTTTCCCCTTGAGCGCTTTGTGCCTCTCCCACATGAAAAATCAATTGCGTATCTTCAGTGTTTATGTAGAATCTGACACCAAATGAACTAATAAGATCGGCTAAGGGTCTCACATACAGATTCAACAGCATCAGACTCAATGAGGAGCCCTGTGGAGCACCTCAAGTCACAGGATGTATGACTGATTTGAATGGTGTGAGAACCACTGACTGCATTCTATCAGTCAGAAAGGAAGATAGCCAAGTTATGGCCTTGTCTCTGACCTGTAGGGAAGGCATGGTATCAAAAGTATGACACTGACACAATGGATACAATTTGTAAAACCTTTATTGAAAATGTTGGGGTCGGAGAAACTCTTATTTTGCCTATAAGTAAGATGGGAGTAGTCTTGACCATTAAACGATAAACAAAACAATTCTAGTGAAGTCTGTCAAATCAAAATGGCCTAAGCTAACAAAAATCTAATGCCTGCCGTTTAACTTGTACAAAAAGTGTAAAAAGGAGAAATGTATGCAAGGAAAGATCATTGTTCAAAAGAATGAAGGTAGTTGAACCAGCTCTCCTTATCGCGTTAAACCCCATGGAGTAAGGCTATCCTTGTAGGCAGGATGACACATTATGGCTCAGGTTCTAACACTCGAAACAATTCCAAATTGTGTATTGTGGTCTGCCTGGCCTTCCACGTTAAAGTCTCTTTCTTGACTTGAAAAATTGTATTCCAAGGTTAAGTTCACAAAGGTCCTCCTAAGTCGGGCTCAGATCTTACAGCACACAGATCAAATAGGTGCCCCTCTCTCGGGCTCAGACCTCTCCCATCACAATTCAACGCAAACTTGCCAGGGGGCTCCCTTCCCCAAGCTTATCACAGTTCAACAAAAACTTGCCAGAGGGCTCCCTTTCCCAAGCTTATCATACTTTGGGTCTCCCTCAATTGGGCTTGCACCCCTTTCAGATGTCGAAGACTTTCTAATGTGCATGGCTCTCTTTACAGACCACCGCAGGACCAATTCGACATCAATGTTCATGTTTACTCTTGCTTAATTCACTCTTGCTGTTTATTCGCTTTATAACTTAAAACAATGTACCTTTCACCGAGACTTTCGAATGAGCTACTTTCTTTCGCCGAATCACTCTGTTACTTAGTATCGCTGATCTCTCAGCTGCCTTTTACTTCAAAATTCATTTTTGCGGTCTGCCTTTGTTTGCATCTCATCCAAACCCGTGCAGCCTTCACTTGTGATATGAGGGTGCTACTCCATTTGCTTTAACACACACCGGTCTCTCAGGTCACCTGCCAACTCACTGACTGCGTGCATTTCATTCTTGTTTTGCTATTTCCAATTCATGAGTCAAAGTTAGTACCACAAGCTTGGCCTCACATCCCCAACTCTGCTGTCCACCCGGGAGGGCCGTTGGTGTCCTTGAAACACAATGCAATCTTCACTTGTGGGATATGGTCTTTCACGGTCTGTCAGAGGCAATGCCCTCCAGTAGGGAATCCTTGGGGTTTTCGGCATGCTGCTCTCATCCCTTGGTCTTTTGCTCTGCTCCAGTAGGTGTGTCTTCATCCCGTAAGTTCTGCTCATACTTGTGTTCCGCCTTCCTCAGAGTATGTCTGTAGGTTTTGCCTTTTATTTGTGTGAGGAGAGCCAACTGGTATCAGGTGTATGCACTTAGTGTAAAGTGCCTGACTTTGCCTGACCCGATAAATGGGGCATGTCCAGTACTATGTGAGAGAGTTAGTCTGGTTACTCTCAGTAACCTTTTTCCTCTGTCCAGTGTTTTTTGTGTAAAAGTGGTTGGGAGGGTTGGGACTTTGGAAAACCCTACAAACTAGGATGGGGTAAATGTACAAAAAGGGGGGAATACTGTGTCTCACCATTGGCTGACTCACCCCCACACCCTGAAGACCCTTCACCCAGGTGATCCTCCAACACTGGCCCACCACCAGGGTCTGGATCATGCCCTGGCCACCTGAGAGAGAGATCCCTGGGCACTAGCGGCTGAGACACCTTCTGGTTTCTCACAGACCCCATACTAAGGTGAGAAAGGAGAATGGAATGGTCGCCTGTGTCGAACACTGCAGCGAGGTTCAACAAAATCAATACCCCATACCTCAGTGATTGACCAGCCATCACAAGTTGTCCATTGCTGCAACCACTACCATTTCCATGGTGCACCCAGGTCTAAAGCTGGCTTGAGATGTATCAACCAGATTCTACTCTTTCACATAGAACTGAAGTTGTGCTGATGCTATCACTTCTATCAATTGACTTACATATGGTAGCAAGAAGATGGCCCAATAGTTAGAATATTGAATGGCATATAGGGATGTTGTTTTGATCAAAGGGATCACTGCAGCCTTCTTAAAATGTATAGGTAGTATCATATCAAAGGAGCTATTTATTATAAGGCCGAAGTATTGGGCAATCACATTTCAGATGTTCTTTAAAATGCTTGCCAGGCACATGTACGGAACCCGAGGGCCAGTGATCCCCCATCACCTCAAGCAAGCTAGATATAGAATCAAAAGAAGAAAACAATTCTGCCAGGCTGTCCTTACTTGCAGATATCCTGCCAAGAAGGCAGGGAGTACCTGAAATGTTGTTAATGTTACCAGGCCAGGAACCAGTGATATCATTTGATATGATAGGTCGTTTATAAGGTGCCTGCACACAAGTGTTTCTAGGCATGACAAGACAAGGGATCGAAGACAGAGAGAGGACAAGATAAGCAATCTTACTAGGTGCGAGAATGAAAGGTGCAAGTGAGAGGGGAGGGGAAACATGGCAGCAATGCTATGGGGAAGTGCAGCCAGGGCAGCACGACTCTGGGTAGTGCAAGGAGACACCATTTCATATTTTGTAAATGAGAAAAAATGCACTATGCACATTTTACACATGGAATCACATTTTTGATCATAACTTTTGCAGGAAATTTCATACACAAGTATTTTTAAAAAAATTGGTCAGGGTGGCAAGCTCTATCAGCTAAAAGTAAAATTATGTTTTTTTAATTTTTGTTTAATTATGCAAATTAAGCAAATGTGGATATTTCTGTACATAGGTGGCATGAGTGTTAGTGATTCATATATCCTAGTGTCCATAATGGTGAGGCTGCTATTCAGAGCTGATAAAACAATCTTTGTGAAAAAGCATCAGAGATAAGAAGACACAAATCTGTCACACACATATCACATGTTGTGCCAAAATCAGACTGGCATCATTTGATTCACCTGAGTGAGAGGGATCTGAAAAACTGATTAGTATCATGATCATATGTGAGTAACATGAATTGTTTAATGAAGAAATCTCCAAGATGACATCACATCAAATGGGAGGGAAATTGTGTTTGGAAGTTACTCCCATTAGTCTGCCCTCTTCATTAATATGCCCAATGAGTATGAAGGGGATGGCTTAGTGTGATGTCACTTTTAGTACATTGTCCAATCACATACACTGACCAATGAGATTAGAGAAATGATACACAACTCTAAATTCAAAAGGGCTAAAGGTCTTGGGAGGGCCTTCCACACAAGGGCTGCTTGGGTGTGGAATTCCCTCCCATGCTCCCTCCGCCCAGATAAAAATAGGAATTATTTCAGCGCGTTACTAAAAACTCAGATTTTTAAGTGATGACCTAACCATCATTGAAGTTAGAAAGCAGTGAGTCTTGTATTATACATGTATGTCCTGTGTTTCCCTTTGTTAGTTTCTTGTGTTTTTGTCTGTGCCCTGATGCCTGCGGGTTCCCAGTATGGTATACATAAATAAATAAATAAAAGGCAGGGGTTTCTAATCTAGAAAGGCCCAGCCCCATAAATTTGGGGAACACATTTGCCCACTCAGTGACTGGGATGGGCTTACTGACAGAAGGAGCATTGACAATAACACACAGCAGAATGGAATACATTGCTTTCCCTTTGGAGCCATGTTTGCATTGCTGGCAGTACCCTATAAGAGAGGCCAACCTGGAGTTAAAGTCCCAGGAATTCTTCAGTGAAAAAGACAGCTAACAGACCCAATACAGAATGAGGGAACCCAGTCTGTGGATGGAAGCTGACTTCATATTGCTGACTGATTCCCAACTGTTCATAGAGGGGGGAATTGAACCAGTCCTTAAGAGGATGCCCACCTACCTATGAGACATCCAAAACAAATTCCTTTTTAATTATAGTGACATGGGGAAACAGAACAAATGAAGGGGAGGTACTCTAAAGAGAAATACATTAAATCTCAGCGCTTTTGATTTTGGAAAGTGCTCAGGTATGGGGGGTACATACATTGACTGTAAAGCCCGGGAAATTAGTAAATACTTCCAAAATATATATTCTTCTGTAATTATAGATTTGATGAAATAGATCCTATGCTATGTATATTGGGAGCTCCCATGACTCATTTTCTGTGCAATGCTTAAGCCCAGAAGAATTTTATTGGGAGCTAAAATGCTATCTCACTGTGTAAAACCAAGACAAATAATGTAATTTAAGTAATTTCCTGGTTACACCACCAAGCAGAATTATTTTACTAGAGCGGAACCTCTCAAGACAAAGAGGAACATATTAACAGCTGTTACCCCTTTTCCCACCTTTAAGTTGTCCATTGAAATTGACAAATGTACACTTTTACACATTAATATAATAGACGCACCACTAAAGGGATCTAGCAAACGCACATGTTAAACAAAAATTTTCCTTTTACATGCAATTTACATGTGGGAACTTTAAGAAGATTATCTTTGAAAATTAGTTTTATGGAATGCTGCTTAAGATGCTCAGATATGTTTTGTGTAAGTGGGAGACATCTGTTTCAATAAAGGAGAAGTAGAACACTTAGATAGGCAGAGATGTTCTAATTAATTTGTTTTTCTAAAATATCAAAGCTTTGTACTGAATCCTCATTCATTTGTAACACATGGTGAATGTCCGCTCAGGGGAAATCAAATGTACACTTGGTGATATGTGTGCTTTAAAAAGTCCACTTTCAAGTTAATGCAATTTTGACCATTCAAATGACTAGTGTGTGGAACTTTTTTCATTGTAGTAACCATTGACATTGGGAATGTATAAAAGTGTTTGTAGGGAATAAACTAGTGAATCCCAGGTTCAAAAAATAACTTTGGCCAATAAATAAAAATTGTGCACACCTGATTTGGAGTAAGTGGAAAATTCCCTCAAACTAGTTGTCACACTAATGAACTTTCACAGATTTTCCCTTGGTAAGCATGTCATGAAAGAAGCAAAAAATGTTTTCTTTTCATCAAGAAGGCAGTGACATGGGGGGAATGCAGTGACATGTAGGGAAACCCTTGAAAATATATGGGGTAGGCCTTAACAGTTTGAGGCCCTGCAGGTCTAAATATTTAGATCATTAGCAAAGGCTCTGCTGCCCGCTTTTTTGCACAGGAGTTCCAATTCAGAAGTCTTGGTAAATTGCTGCTCTGTCACAGAATATGCATGATTTTTCCTGATAAAATTGAGTTACAGGTTTCTGGACAGTGTTCAGTGAGACAAGTCATAATTCAAAAAAGTAAACAAAGGCAGAAGGTAATAGGCCCAAAAATGTATACTTCTTCTCTGGCAGGTGGCAAAAGTCCCTTCATGGTTCCTGCCAAGGTACTATTTCCTAACAGTTACTCTTAGTTTAAAACAGACTGTGTTAACTGTCTTCACTTTGCAACATGAAAGTTATATGGCTAGAGATACAGATAAAGGAGAAGATTATGTTTGCAGAAACCAGACACCTGAATGTTACATCTCAGTCTGAAAGTTAGCCGTTTGCTTATGCTTATCACTGCAACCCTTTTGCTTCTTGTTGTTCTAGCAGATTTTCTTCCATACAGATTTAGGACCCTCGGTGAGTGCTGAAGATTTTATTGGACCAGTCTTTAATAGCACTTCCCATTTCCTAATATCAGGCCCAGTTGGTTGCAGATAGGGATTTTTGCCACACGTGATTTATTTGCCAATACCATACAACATCCTTCACTTGGCCTTCTCATCATTACTTTCCTCACTGTTCTAATAATTGGGTGATTCCTTACATTATATTCAGATTGGGCTATGTTTTAAGCAGATTTAGGATAACATCCAAAGGTATTATGTGGCTTTCATGTTTTGTAGGAGATTGCACTATCCTTTGTTGGTGCGCATTTGTCTTTATCAGAGGAAGTTGACCTTGGCGGTGTGCAGATTAATCTGGAACATAGGAAGAATTACCACGGTTGGTTATATTTTTCATCATATTTTGTTCAGGTCTGAAAGGGAAAAAAAACCTTTACAGCAACTTAGTTTGGGTTAAACCGGATGACATTGAGGGTACAGCTTCTAAATGCAGTGCAGGGTCAGTTGATTAGGGAAATCTGGCTTGTGACAGGAAAATCGAGTGGCCTCATTTTGACAAGGTGGAAATTGAACTGATGGCACTGGCTACAATTTCACTTTAGTACAATACGCCCCCCCCTCAGTGAACCCTTTTCATTTCAAGTAAATGGTGCAAATACTTGCGAGAGGTGTTTCTATGAGTCTGCGTGCTTTGAGGAGGAACTAAAAACGGGCAGACTCAAACGGGATCCATTGGTTTAACACCAGTAGGAAATGTACATGCTGGTGTTAAAACACTTTTTTTGAAGGTGAGCTTGATTGCTCAGCGGGAGCGTATATCTCTTTGTGGGCCCCCACGTTAAAGTGGCACCTTCCATCTGATCTACTGTACTGGAAAATGAGCCACACTTGTGTGTACTAAAAGCTTTCTGCAGTGTATCTAAATGGGCTATGAGTGAAGCCTTCTTTCAGCATCAAACATTGTTGCTTTCTGGTGCAGAATTTTATCACACTGTAGGAGTCATTTTTTCAATACTAAATGTAAAAGAGAGGAGGCCTGCTTCCATTTACACTGTGGTAGAACCCCCATGCAGTTTGAAACCTTTTAATCCTGTAGTAGTAAAGTGTAAAACACAGGCAGTGGATTCTGCCTGAATTTACCAGGTGCAAAGGTCTATAGGAATCCATTTGTTTTCTGGTAACATAAACATGATTTGCTGTTGGAAAACCTTTCAAATTTGACATGAGGATTGGAAAATCAGGTGGATGTGTTAAGTCCATTAGGCTCTCCAAATTCACCTGCCAAATTGAAAAATTGGCGATATGTGTACTGCCACCTTTACTGTCACTTCTGCAATACACTAGTCCTGGAAAATGACTCCCAGTATCTCTAAACTAACTATGTGGTGTAGCTACTAAACACATGTATTGCAAAGCGTTTGTTGTCAGGTATTATGTTATGATCTCTTAGAGATTTAAACTCTCACAGATGTGAGGAGTGCTACTCACCCTACCTGATGTCATCAGAGCTTTGAAGATATATATATATATGTATATACATATATCTTGAAGTCCTTGTACCTCGGAACAAGAAAAGTGGAGTGCACTCCAGGAAGCGGTTTGGAGCCAATTATCTTCGCCAACATAGAGGCAGGAAACCAAGGATTGTCAGGCAAAAATAATTCTTTAATTAATTTAGTGTCCAGGACAGGAAAGATAACATGATAACAACGTCGTGTTTCGCGGCAAACACACCGCTTGTTTACGTTGAGGGTGTAAACACTAAGGAAGGACTTTTAAACTAACATCATCTCTATGGTTGTCGTATAGAGAGTCGCTTGTACATCCAGACAATCTATGGTTGAAATCCGCCATGTTTGAAAGGTGTATTCAGAGTAGTTAGTCACAGTAAGTAAACACAAATATTTTAAAACATTTTCAAAGGAGCATAAAAGTAAATAGACATTATTTCTTTTTGCTGTTTTTGAACAATGTGCAGAGATCGCACTCAGGCATATTTCCATGACAGATGTTACCAGTGACAAATATTTCAGCCCACAAATGGCGTGCAATCACATTTATAGCTTACTGGTGTAAACAGCTGGAAAGCAGGTCTCATTACATGCTGTTTGGCTGGCTTTTCCTTTACTTTCACGTAGCTAGAGGTAGTTAGTTCTGAGAACATTATATTACTGTGCTCCTTTCAGTAAATTGAATACTTGACACTGTGGATGCACAATTGACCACAGCAGCACACTATAACTTACTGTGAGGGCTGGTTCTTACAGTTTAGGCATAAAATATATATTAGTCATCAAACCTGATACTGACAAGGTAATACGGTGTTCGGGATAAGGTGCATAGTGCTCATGGCAGGAATATGTTTTAGTTCATATATTAGAAATTGCCTCCTAAAGTTCAAATGCTTATTTTTACTAACTGTGCAAACTTGCAATATTCAACATAGTGTTGATAAAGTGCAATGTGCAATTAGCAGCCAGAAAATACAACATACTGTTGATAAAGTGCAATGTGCAATTAGCAGCCTGGAGGTAGTGTTCCTTATATGGGGATGCATAAAGTGCTTAGTGCTCGTCATTTCTATACTTTAGATCTTCATATTTATCACTGCCTTCTACATTAAATGTAATTGCTAAGCATATATAAAAGACATTAAATCACTGTCATGAAACCTTAATTATTAAAAACACCTAAAAAGTATTGCCAAACATGAATACAGTCTAAAAAAAGACTGAAAGGATAATGTACATGCAACTGTTAGTTGTCCTGTGTTCATAAATATTTCAACAAAAATATTGCTCACCCTGTAAAAAGAGAGAAGTATAAAATAAAAAAGCAAAAGGAGAAAAAGGAGTCTAAAATTCATTCAATTCCCATTCTGAGAGTAAAATATTGAATTGATAGATCCTCTGTCCTAAATGCTAGTGAAAAACGTATACCTGTAACTACTTCTTATAAGCTCTAATTTGTAACAAATAATTTACATGTGGATTAAATCAAGACAAGCTGTACAATTATAATGATGAGATAGCTATCTTAAGAGTTCATGCTAGAGGAGAGTCAGGGTCCCCCGAATAGAAAAATATTGGAGTCTGGGGTCTCTTTAAAATCCATATGGGTAATGCTCTAGTTTGTTCTCAAACTACTTAGGTGCCTAGGAAAGTATATCATTCTTCATCCAGATTGTGGTCCTTGGGTTTCTTGGTCTCCAAGTCTAAGATATATTTGGTTTTCGATTGTCTGAGAAGAAGCTCCCGATTACCTCCCCTTGCTGTTTTCAGAATAGTATGTATGCCAAAATACACAAAGCCTTCTAGTTTGCCCCCATGCTTTTCCTGGAAATGCAGAGCCATTGGATATGTGGGGTCGATATTTTTGATGGCTCTTATGTGTTGTAATATCCTAAATTTCAATTTGCCGATGGTACTCCCCACGTACCATTTATCACACGGGCAAGTAAGTACATACACAACGTACGCTGTTTCACATGTGATCCTAGATTTAATGATCATATTACTGTGTAGTACAGGATGGAGGTAATTTCTAGTATTTTTAGCGAACTTACACGCCTTGCATTTTGTGCATTTCTGGAAACCTTCTGAGTTGGTGTTTAGCCATCCCAGGCCTACTTGTGTGGTTTTGGGACTCATATAACTGGATACCAAGCTATCCTTAAGGGAAGTAGAGCGCCTAAAGGTAATGTTAATGTTACTGCCCAAAGTATTCCCCAGATGTTCATCTTGCTTGGGTACATGCCAATGTTTGTGCATTATATGGCGTATGTTCTTTGAGGCTTTACTGAACGTCAGGATGAGTCTCGTATCTGTTTCTTCCATATCAATCTCGGTTCGAACTTTGGGCATCAATAGAATAGAACAATCCTTTTCTCGTGCTTTGATATATGCTCTTTCCAACACTCTCTTGGGAAAGCCTCTTTGTTGAAACTTCAAGGCCATATTTCTGCATTCCTTATCATATCTGATACTCTTGATATCCTTGCCCCTGACATCAGAATCCGCCTGAAGCCCAAAGCCAAATGTAACTCCTGGTATGACTTGGATCTCGTCACCCTCAAATGCAAGTGCAGGGTTGCAGAGAGGAAATGGCGTGCTTCATGTTCATTCTCTGACAAACTGGCCTGTCGCCTGCTCCAAAGGCAATACGGCTCTCCGTTCTCACTAAGAAGAGAGCCCTTATCCAAGCCCGCATCTCTGCAGCATCTAATAATTCAGCCGAACTCTTTAAAATCTGCAAGGAGCTGGCCAACCCTGCTGCAGTCTCTACCTCTCCTGTCCCCTCCCAGGCCTTCTGCACGGCACTGGCCTCTCACTTCATTTCAAGAACTCAGGACATCCTGTCCTCACTCTCCTATCACCTCCCCCCCTCTATTCTCTGCCCTTCCTCTGGCCCTTCTGCAGCCACTCCTCCTCTCTCCTTCTCTGCCTTTCCCCTTTTTTCTGCTGACAAGGTTTCAAGACAAGTCCGATCTATGAAAGTCTCGTCAAAACAGGTCCACCCCTGTTCCTCCAAGACTATCAAGGACCACATCGACTCCTTGGCTCCTGCCCTTGCTGACTTCTGCAATCACTCCTTCACCTCTGGAGTCTTCCCATCCCCTCTCAAGCACTCCCTTGTGCACCCCCTTCTTAAGAAACCCTCTTCCGACCCTTCCTGTCCAGCTAACTATCGCCCAATCTCTATCATTCCCTTCCTGGGCAAGCTCCTGGAGAAACTGGCCATCTCCCAGCTTAATCTCCATGCTGAATCTGTTGGTAGTCTTCATGACCATCAGAGCTGCCAGAAGCACGGAAACTGCTCTCCTGAACATCCGTGAGGACCTGCTCTCGAACCTTGACTCTAACATTCCATGTGTTCTCATTTTGCTTGATCTCTCTTCTGCCTTTGTACTGTCAACCATACCATCCTGCTCAAACGTCTCCGTGATAACCTGGGTATCACTGGTCAGGCTCTGGCTTGGCTGACCTCTTTCCTCTCCAATCGACCCTCCCAGGTCCAACTGGGGTCTTTCCTCTCTGACATCTTTTTCTCTACCTATGGTGTCCCCCAGGGATCTAACCTCTCTCCCTGGCTGTTCAACCAGTATCTGGCACTTCTCGCCCACCGCATCGCCGCTCTCTGCCCCAACTTTCAGTGCTATGCGGATGATACCCAGCTCATTTTCAGGCTACCTTCGGCCTCCTCTTCTCCTTCCCTCATCTCCGACTGTCTTTCTGCTATCCAGGAATGGTGTGCCGCCAACAACCTCTGCCTTAATGCCAGTAAGACTGAGATTCTACTCATCGGCACAACCACTCCCTCCTTCCCTGCAGCTATCTGGCCGGCCTCTCTGGGCCCTCTTCCTGCTCCTACCTGCAAGGCTAAAAACCTTGGGGTCATCTTCGACTCCACACTCTCCTTCTCTCCTCACATATCCAACGTCTCTAAGAGGTCACACTACCAGTTACACCTCCTCAGAGGTATCCTTCCTTTCCTCTCCTTCCCCCAGAAGCTCACTGTCTCTAGAGCCCTGGTTCTCTTGAAGCTGGACTACTGTAACAGCCTCTATCTAAATCTGCCCGCCTCTACTCTCCGGCCTTTGCAACTCATTCAGAACAGGACTGCAAGACTTGTCCTTGGCCTCAAGCCCAGCGACCGTATCTCTCCAGGACTGAAATCACTGCACTGGCTCCCAGAGACTGCGAGGATCAAGTTCAAAACCCTCTGCATTGTCCACAAGGCCGTCTGGGGCCTTGGGCCAAGATACCTTCAACTCTCTCTTCCTAAATATCTTCCTTCTCGAGCTCTTCGCTCATCCGCCTCCAACTCCCTCAGGGTCAGCCGCTTCTCCAAACAATGAGTTGGGGGCAGATCTCTCTCCGCTGCAGGGGCCTCCCTCTGGAGCAGCCTTCCTGCCTCCCTGAAACTTGAGGAGAACCATCTCTGGTTCCGGAAGCACCTCAAAACCTTCCTCTTTGCCTCCGCTTTATCTCCCCCTCTCCCCTGCTAATACTACTGAAACTGCATTGAATCTGCAACTGGGCCACTCACCGTTCTCGGTCCTTGGCCCAGCCACTCTCCCCTGCACTGCCTCCCTGGCAACCCCTCCACTACGGGACTGTGTCTGTATCCCTACAGCCCCCCTTCCCAGCACTTGTCTGCACTTACTTTGTACTTGCCACCAGCTGGCCCTTGTTATTTATCCTGTACGCTGTATGCTAATAACCCTGTACTGCACTTTCCCCTCTCCCTTTCCCCCTTGCACTTTTCCCTTCCCCTCTACCCTTTGCACTTGCGCGATCTGAATGACACCTGGCCTAGTAGGATCGTTGTCTGTCTCCCCTTGTTCCCCCCTGCCTCGTCGCGCCTTGAAACACTTGTGTATAGGCGCGTTACAAATGCCATATCATATGATATCATATCATAAGTTTCCAGTTGGGAACATTTCCGCCTTATGCAAATAAATTCACCGTAGGGAATACTCCACTTCAGGGCTGTGGGATGATTACTTTTTGCATGCAGGGGTGTGTTGGAGCTTGTAGGTTTACGGTAAAGTTCAGTCACTAGTACACCTTGTGCCACAGTTACAAGAATATCTAAATAAACTATAGCAGTCTTGCTGTGGCACTCGGTGAACTGCAGATTAAATTCATTAACATTAAGTGACTTAACAAACTCCAACTATTCATCCATAGGTCCATCCCAAATTACAAATAGGTCATCTATATAACGTAACCAAAGAACCACTTTGTCTGTATAGTGACTGTTGGAAGGGACCCACACTGCAAACTTCTCCCACCATCCCATAGTTAAATTTGCATATGGGGTAGCAAATGTTTTCCTATGGCTGTTCCTTGCAACTGGGTATAAAAGTTCTTGTTAAATAAAAAACTGTTGTTAGTTAAGCAAAAATTGGTCATCTCTAAAATCATTTTGCCATGTTCCAAATAGTTCAGTGATCTGGTTTGTAAAAAGTACCACATCTAAGGTTCCTAGTAGATACGTTTTTGTTGTTGTTGAGAAAGTCCTTGGTATCTCGTAAATATGACGGTAAGCTGTTAACAAACTGTATTAGCGTTTCATCCACTAGTTTTGACACATTTTCAAGAAGTGCCCCACATAGTGTCACTATGGGTCTCCCTGGTGGTTTTGTTTTATTTTTGTGGACCTTAGGCAAAAAGTAAATTGTGGGCATCACCGGAAACCTGGGATGCAAGTATTTACACATGTCTTCTTCCAATAGGCCTTTCTCTTTCCACTTCATCAGTAACTCAAATAGTTTGTCATTCATTACTGCTGTAGGGTCCCTATTCAATAACTTATAGCATTTAGGATCTTTAAGTTGTCTATTGGCTTCATTGATATAGTCCAGCCGATTAATTATGACTATGTTGGTGCCTTTGTCAGAAGGTTTAATGACATAGTCTTCCAGCGTGCACATTTTGGATAGGATCTCCTGCGTACGGCGAGTAAGATTGTTTCTGACGTCAGTTTTGATTTTTCTAAACTTCTTAAGGCCACTAATAACCAGATCTTGGAAGGCCTCAAAGTTCCCTCCTGGATTGAACATGGGATTAAAGCGTGACTTCAGTTTGAGATTGCTTTTGCAGGGCCAATTAGTGCATATGTTCATAAGGTCCCATTGTGGGTCACTTATATCTTCATTTTCTTGCCATTCAGATTCTAGATGGATGGGATCTTGTCATATATCTATGTCTTCTATCACCAAGGGGGTGTACCCACACCATGGTTCATCATCCTTGGGCTTAGGGGAATTGATGGCAAAGAATTTCTTCAAGCGTATTTTACGCATGTATCTATCAAAATCTATTCTTGTTTCTGCGTAGTTGTAGGGAGAGGAGGGACAAAAATTCAGACCAAGTTTTAGCACTTTTTGTTCTTCCAACGAGAAATCACGTGATGTTAGATTAATAATGGACATGTCTGGTAATTTGCTTTGTATTGTCATACATTTTTTGTCCCAGAGCGTGTTAGTCTGTCTGTCTTGTCCATTACTGTGACATCCGAGGCGGTTGCCCCTCCTTGTTTTCTTGTTCATCATGAATTGGTTGATTTTTCCCGTCCTCTTCCTCTTTTTTTTTTTGCTGTTGTTGCTGCTTCTGCCATCCATTCCTAAGAGTCTCATCTCTTCTAAAAAATGCAACTTTCGTTGGGGCTGTTCATTTTCACTCTCTGTGATGTCAACATCAGAGGATGGCGGTGCGCTGGATGCTTCGTTCTCTGCATTTGATGTTACTATTAGGAGTTTTTGTCTTAAGGTGTAAAACCTTTTAGCAAATGTGAGCACTCTCCCCTTTTCATAGTCATCCTTATCTTGTAGAAATTTCCGTTGTTTCCTCAGTCTAATTTCTTCCTCACATTTTTGATACCCCTTTTCCATATTAATACAAATGGCTTTCCCTGCTTCACTTTGATTGATGGCCTTCAGTTGTTCTTCAGTCTCTTATATTTTGGACAATATTTTCTGATGATCAGTCTTTGCATATTTTATTAAAATATTTAGGATTGTCACTGAGCACCTATTGCTTGATTCACCCCATTCTTCTAGCATTGCGGGGTCCTGTTCTTCGAAGGTCGGGGTTGTAAGTATACGTAAGCCTCTAGGGATCCGCCCCACGTTGACATAGTTTTGCAGCGAGTATTCTTCCCACCATTTACTAATTTCCCTTCTTTGTAGCTTCTCTAGTTCTCTTAGAAGTCTTACTTCTTCATTAGACTGGATATCAGGTGGTTTCTTGCTGGGCTCATTTGTAGTGGCACAGGTCTGTTTTTCACAGAATAAAAACATTGCTTGCTCCTTGCGTGCACTTTCTCTGTCCTTTTGTGTAGACATGTTGTGATTAGAGATGTCTGGCAATGGCTGCCTGTCTCTCCAGAGAGGTAATTCTCACTTCCTATGCTGGGTTTTCAATAAGCAAAAGTGCTTAGAAAACAATCCTTATATATATATATATATATAAAATGTATGAATGTTATATGGCTAAACAAAATTACTTTTAAAATTTCCCAATTCATAGATCACAATAATACATTGACATTGCATAAATCCAAATACAGAATTCAACAGTCATAAAAGTTCAATCAATCATGAATTTAACACATCAAATCAATCAACTTCCATGAGTCCATGAGTCCAATTGAAAGAGTTAAAAAAACAAACTACCTCCAGAACAGTTGATGTTGTGCGTCCAGCACAGTGAGAGGGAGACCACGTCTGGTTGCCCCCAGGAGACCTAGGGTTACCAATCCCAGGTTCCTTAACAAATAGTTTTACAAAGGTAGCGGGCGCCCCTCTCTCGCAAGAACAGACATGATAACCTGTTCGGTGGTTATTAACCACTTGAGAGTTCGCAGCCACTGCTTTTACTCACTGTGCCTTTCACAGATGGGAAATATCCATTTGCATATCAGTCTTTGTCCCGCCCAGGGGCAGTCCAGCACCGAAATACAATGGCAATTCCACTCTGAACGAGAGTACCACCAGCAACCCCATACACGTGTTTCACCCTTGTTGGGGATCATCAGTGAGGTGAAGCTGATGCCTCTCTAAGCACAGTGAGAGGGAGACCACGTCTGGTTGCCCCCAGGAGACCTAGGGTTACCAATCCCAGGTTCCTTAACAAATAGTTTTACAAAGGTAGCGGGCGCCCCTCTCTCGCAAGAACAGACATGATAACCTGTTCGGTGGTTATTAACCACTTGAGAAATATTGTTTGCTTCCCATGAAATGCCTTATATGATACTAATACATGTTTTACATTTTCATTTGTGCCTTGTTCATTACAAAATCTACAACCAGCAGCATCTTTTTTCAGCATACCATATCTGACTAAAACTTCTCATAAAAAGATGCCTTTGGTCTGCATAGATCGAAAGATAGGGTTCCAAAGTGCCCAACAGCCAGGACCAGTCTTTTATTAGTTCACAGGTTGTTGGCCTGCTTTTAAACATGTGTATCTACCGATCATGTCCTGAATCGTGGTCCAATAATAACACAGTTTCAGTAGGCAGCCATCTGCCTGTTGTTCCTTCATCTGGTACCACATATCCCGGACCCTTTTCCAAGTAAGGTAGTAAGACAAATGAAAGCCAAAGAATCACAGAGATTGGAATTCCTTCATAATGGCCTCTACAACCATTTTAGATTTAATATACACTACTGCTTGGTCAGTCCTGTGTAAATCTATACAGTCGACTTGCTCAATTTCTCATGACGAAATTGCCCGAAAATGTGGAATCACACCTAAAAGATATAAGATGTTTGAGTGGTTCATGACTAAGTGTCTGTTATCGGGCAAGACACTGTCTAACAATACTTTTAAGATCTTTGGCTCACCCCCAGGCATTTTGACATTATCACGATTAACATATGCAAACTTGGATTCAAAACATGGCCCCAGGCAGTCTGGGATCAAATCTCAGATGCAAAGTTTATAAATTCAAATCCTTTTGATCCTTTTAGTATGCTGGTTCACAGACTTTGACACGTTATCCCACCTCCTTAGCCAGGCGTTCGATCCCATACAACCTTCTAACGGTATATTACCAGTCATTAATGTATTTACATGGCCTTTGCCAAACCCGAGCACTCAGACTGAATATTATGCCTGAGGGACTCTGATGTAATAGACGTTCCCAATTCTAATGTGCCTGATGACAATCCACTCAATCTCCTGGAAGAAAAGATCCGAAATGACCACAGCAGAGACAGATTCATTCTGCAGAATGTGGGAGACATGAATGTTATTCATCCCACATAAAGGAACCTCTGTTATAACAATGTCATCATTTACACTTCTGCAATTCTCTTACTGATGAGGTACCACAGTCTGCAAAGAGAGAGAAGCCTGAGAGCTATTCTTCCCGATCACTTAGGCCTCTGTTATAATACTAAGATCTGCCTCGTTACTGGAGCGCACAACTGCATGAAGTATTTTTTGCTGTACCCTTAGACACATCCCGTAGATATTATTTAAAAATGCTTTTACTGAAGGCTGATTCAATAAAGATTGTACACATTTCCTTGCTTTTTGTTTATTATGAATTTTTCAAAAAAGGAGGCAGGAGCCATTCTCCAGAAAGAACATGGCATGATAACCTGTTCTGTGGTTTTTCCTTACTATGAGAGTTTACAGCCATTGCTTTTTGCTCACTGTACCTTTCACAGATGGGAAATATCCATTTGCATATCATTCTTTGTAACACCCACATGGGAAGTCCAGCACCAAAATGCTATGGCAATTCCATTCTGAACAAGAGTACCAACAGCAAACCCATACACGTGTTTCAGCCTTGTTGGGCCTCATCAGTGAGGTGGAGCTGTACCTCTCTGAGCACAGTGAGCAGGATGTCAACGTCTGGGTGACCAACACCAAGTTCCTTGTTTATTATGAATATTGGATAACATTATTTATTCTGAGCACATGACTTTTTTCTGTTTTGTCCAAATGATATTATTTTTGCTGTTTTTCCAGGATTACTCCAGGGGCATCATTACTGCCCCTAAGATTGGGTGATGTTTGGTCTTCTAAAATAATCATGTTGTTGGGGGATATCACATTAACAGAACTTAGAATTTTTCCCCATTCATATTTTCAGAAGTACCAACTTCCCCTGGGTGCTACATGTTTCCAGTTTTACCGCTGGCCGGGACACAACAGTTGAAATCACACGACTTGTAGTTGGTATAGTTTTATTTAAAACACTTCTATAACCATGACTCTGGTGGCAACACAAATCTGGAGTTAAAGGTGGTCTAAGCTGATCTGCTCCCTCAGCATCACTTGGACTCTCAGTGATTTGCATTATTACACATTCGCCACAGCTTGCCCACCTTTTACTACACCCGGTGCAGCTTCTAAATCCCAGAGATTCATGCCTCTTAACAGAGCCACCCTCGGATGATGTTAAGAGAGAAATCCCTTCACATTTTGATTCACATTAATGTTTTCAAATGTAACTAAAAGTTATTCCAAAAAATGTCAAATGTATTTTAGTCTCTGCCTTAAGACCTTCTTATAAAGAAACTAAAATTCACACAGCCTGGTTAGTTTCAGATAGAATACTATCATGACCCTCCCCCAAGTTGGAAATCAATTGTCTTAATGCCAAAGACAGCCTTGTTGGTGGTGTAGATGTGTAGGATGATATTGAGGAATCCGGGTCTTGATGGATCAAAGTGGAAATATATGGGGGGCATGCCTGGTAAACTTAAATCCAGGTCGTACCCCTTGACACCAGAAACACGCGCTGCGGCCATATCGAAGCCAGTAGACATTGGCACTTCCTCACAACCTGAAGCATCTGGAATTGTCACTAGAACTTCATCCGAAATAGGTAAACATGGTTGCTGCCAGCTAAAGTACTTTCTGCCTGCATCTTACTTGCAGCTGCTCTACCAATTTTCAGCACAGTGGAATTAGATTTTCACCTTCTGCGGAGATTGTAAAGATGCTACAAGTGGTGTTGGGGTGGCCCCTGTTTTAAAGTTAGACTAATTAACATCCTACACCAATATGATGTGGCTAGCCAACGTAACTTCACCCTGCAATAAGGGAAGAGGTACACTATTTGTCAGGGACAGCACTCGATCCATAGCCTCAGCCATTTTGGTTGTTCTCCTTATTGCGTACATACACTTCTGTCTGATAGCCAATATCACACAATGTGCCAAAAGGAGAAGAGGTGGGAAAGTGAAAAGCAAGCTGAACCAACACAATCAGTACAAGTCAAATTGGAGATTGTTCTCTTTATGAGGTTAAGCTCACTCATCCACTGCCGACAACCTGCTGTCAATCTTGCACTGAATCGCAGATGACCAGGAGTCGGCCCCCTCACATGGGTAGCCAGCAGGCCTCTTCCACAGCCTAAGCCACAGCCCTGCAACACTGTAACACACTGCACACACTGCACACTCCCCGCTAAGATGGTGGTTTTAATGTTAAACATCTCCTCCACAAATGCAGGCAAGGAAAGACTCTGTTTTCCAGGGAGTTCTCTGCTGTCCTCTGCAACACTGTAACACACGGCACACCCTGTGTGCTCCTCGCTAACATGGTGTTTTTTAATGGTAAACTCCTCCTCCACAAATGCAGGCAAGGAAATACTTTGTTTTCCATAGAGCCCTGTGCTGTCATCTGCAGCATTGTAAATCAGAGATCATATCAGCACATTCAATCCTAGACAGAAAGATGGCACTGTGGGCATTTCCTCATGCAGTAAGACCTTTGACAAGGAAGACTGATCATTAAGTGATTAAACTGTGCTGACATTTTCTGCATCATATTCCTTATTTAAGTATTAAAGCCTGAGTCTCAAACCAGATGATACCACTTGATCAATTAAGATCAAAAGGGTTTATTAAGTGTGCATGCATTCATGTAGGGCTCCAGCAAAAGCAGTAATGCATTTGATTTATGCATTACTGTGTCAAACATGTTGATTCTCAAAGGACGTAGAATTAACTGGATGAATATGGAGTTGAACAAGGAAGGGGGGATTTTTTGCACTCCAAACACCTTCCACCCATTGATGGCAAACATTTCAGGTTATCATTTTCACCAGTTATAGAATTTTGTAATGATAATTAATCTGACAAAAAAACATGTTTGAACATGAACCCATTCAAAGCCATACCAGACCTCCTCAAATGGAGATTTCAGTGTTTGTTCATCTGAGGTTTTAAAACAAAATGTTCTGTAGCAGAGTGGAGGTAGGTCAAGGGGACGGCTGCACCCATTGGGCCTCTTGACTGATTCCTTTGAGCTCTGACAATTTACTCAAAAAGTATTGACTAGTGCACTATGAGGAGCCCTTCACTCAATCTGCCCCCAAAACCTGGCTTTTGTCACTGTGTAGCATGCATGTTTTAGAGGGCATCAATGGTTTACTGACCATAAAGGGTGCTCCTTATTTATCACCCTTGAAGGAACTGTCCACTTGCCTCAGCCAATCAGGAACAAGAAATGTCTCGAACTGTGAATCGTGTGTCTAACCTGCTCCACCGCATCGAACCAGTCGGAGCTGCCTTTGGCACTTACCCAATCTTCGAACCACTGAAGTGCATGTTCAAACCCGTTCTCTACTGCAATGTGCTAGCTGAGTGTGTCATTGCCTTGGCACAAGCTCAAGCGCTATTTTTGCAACACTACTAGTATGCCACACTGCTATACCTTGCCACTAAGATTGTTGTGATTCTGTGACACAGAGATGGTCATCATATGATCATATGAGATGCACACCACAACTGTTCAGCTTGTAATTTCTGCCCTGAATGCCTAACACTGAGCTGTATTGAATCTTTGTGTTTGCCTACAAACAATTTTAATTGGTATAGCTAATTATACTGCTTACCCCATAACGCATAGCTAATTTGATTCTTTTTGCCCGAAATCCTTGCCAAAAACCTTTGACTGGCCCATTGTGTTAAAACGCATAACTAGCAATTATGTAGAATTCATCTTTGTGCTTTGGCATCCAATACATCTGTACAGCTGACTATACTGCTCGCCCCATAACATAGCTAGATTGACCCTTTTTGTCTGTAATTCCAACTATAATCTTGACTAACTGTGGTTAGACTAGAAGATATCCAGAGGGAATCTGTTCATCATACTGTTGACCCCACAACACATAGCTAGACTGGCTGTGTATTTGCCTGAAATTCTAGTTAAACATGTTGACTCATTGTGTTTATACTGCATGACTAGCAATTGTGTATACTAAATCTGTGTTTATCATCCACTACATCTGTACAGCTAACTATATTGCTGCTTGCATACATAACACAAAAGGTGATAATCATTGGGTTAATCATCACAACAATTTTGTTTTCCACCACACTGCTCTCTGCATACCTAACACATAACAAAATGTACCTTTTTTTGCATGCCAAGCAAATATCCACATGGATTCTGTTGGTGTGCACATGCACAAAGCACAGAGCTAGTTTTAAACATTGCTTTGGCTTCACACTTATTTGTATGGCTTTTTACACTACAACCATGCCTATCTAGCATATAACTGAATTCTATTTGAGCACTACTGCATAGTTGACTCACTGTTTGCCTGCAACCTAGCACATAACTAGATTAACTCTATTTATAGTTATACAGGAGTGTATAATAACTGTTTAACGTAACATCAATACATGAACACCTAATGAACAGTCAGATTTGATTCTTTGTACTTACCTATATACCAAACACATTAGCAGCATTCTCAGAGTGCTTTGCTCATACCATCTGCATGGTAGAGTAACTGACTTATACATCTGCCTAACTACTGTACAGCTCCGTCATGTGCTGCATCTCCAGTAATTAGGGAGTTTGAATCAGTCTTTTTGCCTCCGCATTACCTGCAGACGTATTTCTGCTGACTATATATCTAGTGCATAACTAGCTTACTTTTAGCTGTGCCTAACTACCAAATACAAATGGGCTTTGCATACCAATCACCTACAAATCTTAACTTGCTGTGCTATCCCCATAATAACTGCGTATCTTGTGGTATTTCAACTAATGCCAATGCATAACTGGTTGGACCCAACATATCTGCTTGAACAACCAAACGTTAAATCATTACACCTATTTTACCTAGTCTTTCGTAATCCATCCTATCTCACTGAAACTTGGCCCCGCAAACATAGAGTATCTGACACAAACAATTCCTCATCAATTCTGGAATCATAAATAACCATATGCCCATAGCTGCATTCACTGTGACACTGAAGGAACCTTTTCCATAACATGGCCCCTGGAAAATCATCTAATCTGCATACTCTACAAGCCAATTGGCCCATAACTTGCTCTCAACAGTTCCATAATTTCCCAACCAAAGATTGTCTCAAAGGGAAAAGGAAATCCTTAAACGAACCAACCACAGACGCAGGCCTGGAGAAAATAAAAAGGTAACTATCACCCCTCCCATCTCTCCCTATCTTTTTTCCCTCTCTTCCTGATCCTCAAGAACTACTGAGTGGAAAGATGACTAGAAACCACAAAGACAGAAGAATCAGAAATAAAGAAAGAACAAGTAGAGACATTGAAGCAATCCTCATTACACCTTCCAATCAGGTGTCTCGAAAATCTACAGGCTTCCCAGTACCTCAACTCAAGAAACCATTGACATCTTTTATCTCCAGATCACTCCTGAAGCACCTATATTACTATGACCTAACATTGATCTAAGAAAGAGGACTCACCAATGACCTAACTTTCTTGCTTTCATTTACCCTGCCAGCCATTCAACCAACCATAGGACAGAACTTGCAACAACAATACCTGTTACTCCATTCATCACTAGACACCCTGCCACATCTACCACAACCATACAGCAGGAACTAAAATATGTGATGGACCCCAAGAAGAACATTCTCATCCTTTTGAACAACCTCACAGCACTAGCCCAAGCAGCCAAACCAAGCCAGAAGTGACAGGCACAAGATGCCTTCTGATCAATGCACCTTCTGTCTCCAAGCACTACTCAGACATGTTTACATTCTCTAGGAAGACAAGATAGACTTACTGTTAATCACAGAAACTTGGCTCTTAGATGACCAGTCCCCAGTTATCCACAAGAGTATCCCATCAGGGTTCAAGGATATCTGTGCTTATCGTAACAATAGGAAAGGAAGTGTCATAGCTCTGGTGTGCAGAGACTCCTTTATAGTTTCAGTGCAATCCATTGACATCATCCCAGACTGCAAATTGCTTACTCAGATATGCTCCATCTCTCCCACAGCTAAGGTAAGCTTCCTTTTAATCTATAGACATCCCTCCCACAGCCCCCATTTTGCTGACAAACATGCTGCCGCTGCCTCCACCAAGTCCGTAGATTGCCAACTATTAGCTATACTTGGAGAGTTCAACAATTTGATGGAGAAATACGATGATGCTATTATATAGTCACTTGGAGGGAACCTTGCTGCATTACACCTTAAACAGGTGGCCAAGCGTCCCACAAACATACCTGGACACAATATGGATTGCATTTTTTGTAATGAAAGCATAATTACTGTCTGCTCCTCAGTACATCTCCCCTGTGGGGATTACTTATCTATCCCATTCACAATATTCATAGAGACACCATGCCTCGGAGGACCTTCAAAAGAACCATCAACCTTGACCAAACCATGGAAAGAAATACACATCAACTCCCTACTTGAAAGACTAAAAGTAACCAGATCTACCATACCCGCAGATGGACCAACAACCACATTGGATGCAAAAATCCACCACATTCACAACTGGATTATTACCACGTTGGACTGCATTGCCCGTAAAACATCTTTCAAAAACTCTCAATAAAACAAACAAGCCAAATGGTTCAACCCAGTCTAAATCACTTAAAAAAGGAAAACCGGATACTGGAGAAAATCCAAAGGAAAAACAATCTACACAATAACAAATGTGGCTACCACCAACAGTTACACATTTACAGGGCTGAAGTACTCAAAGCAAAGAAAGCACACTAGTCCAAACTCATTAATTTGGTCCATCACATCTGAAGGGAAATGTATAAGATCATCAGAGAATTCAAATGTCCACTAGCCTGTAACATAACTCCTATGCCTACACAAGAGCTCTGTAACCATATTGCTACTTATTTAAACTAAAAGATACTAGACATCTATGATCACCTTGACAATAAAGTATTCTACACCCACATGCAACCGAGATCCCATCAACACCTCCTACTACCTCATCTAGTACTGTCTTTCCAATTTCTGCCTGCAGAGGACGTACAAGCTACCACTCACTAATGCAACCCATCAGGATCTCCTGAAGATCCATGTCCCCCAAATCTTTAAAAATCAATTATGAAATGTACAGACTTTGTGCCTGTTTTCCTATCCCAGCTCAGCTGAAGCCTACATACATCAGACCTTTGCGCAAAAAGCCCAGAGTAGACCCATCCGACCTAGCCCGCTATTGCCTTTCATCCGGAAACTTCTGCAAAAATTCATATATTGTTAAATCAGGGACATTATCGAAATTAAACATGTCCTGAATAATGCACGGCATAGTTTTACACCTTCTAGGAGTACAGAATTAGCTCTGTGATCCATCTGGGATTCACTTAAAAACAATGTGGATGAAAGCTCCGAGAGTGCACTCATCCTAGTAGACATCTCAGCTGCTTTTGACACCATTAGACACAAGATCCTCCTGAAAAGACTAGATGATATTGGTATTAAAGAATGAGTTCTACACTGTATCGCCTCCTTCCTCATGGGCAGAACAGATACTACAATCTTGGGCCCCTACAATTCCCGGCCTTGCCCACTTACCTGTGGAGTACACAAATGATCCACACTCTCACCCCTACTTTTCCACATCTACATGTCACCCCTACTGGACATCATTTCTAAATCTGAATCTCCTGCTACAACTATGTGGATGACACAAATGATTGACAAATGTGTGAACCACCCATCACCAAATACCTCAGACATTAAAAACTGTCTAGTACAGGTGGATGAATGGATGACAGCAAACAGACTAAAACTCAACTCCAGCAAAACGGAGATGATGATCTGTAAACCAACAGGTTCTAACTCCACCAGAATCCTGTGGGCTCACGATATGGGCCCAAACCCATCAACCATAGTAAGCAATCAGGAAAGGAAAATGGACAACACCCTCACTGTTGATCCACAGTGGACTGGAGCATATCACTCCAGCATTACATACTCTCCTCTGGCTACCCATCATGAATAGGGTTCATTTAAAACCTTGTGCATTGTAAATCATTCATACCACGGAGGGGGCCCTTCCTGCTTCAGAAGTACGTTCCAACACTACACTTCTTTCAGAACACTTAGGTCCAGCAATGCTGCACTAGTATTCAACCCCACCTTCAACAGAAATGGCAAGGAGGATCCTACTTTTCAGTTCTAGCTATGAAACTGTGGAACACCCTACTCAAACCTCTCCACCTGGAGGCACACCACCGGAATTTTAAGAAACATCTGACGACAGAAAATTGTGCACCAGAATCTCTGGCTATTTCATGACAAGAATGTTTTTTAAACTCTTGGCACTACCATCTATGGGAAACCAATCTGACCCCAAAGACCTCACCTGTTTGGCACTTGTCTGCATCTTTAATCTCAGTGAAATCTACCACCAAGAGCCAGAAAGTGACAACACTCTGACCCCCAACACAACTCACCTTCATCCCTCAACTAACTCTTCACTAATAAAGTCCTGCATCCTTACACCTTCCACGCTCTTACAGATGACCTTCTAGGTCTACTGTACTTAGCTGATTCAGACCCTATCAATCTTCTATCAACAAACATGCTGTTCATTTTTGCACTCCACAATCCAGGGGCTGCCCATATGGCTAACCTGCGCAGTCAATACCAACCACAAACAACATATAGATTTTCATATCAACACACAGGCAATGGGTAATTCTGACCTGCATCCATCAACACCAAAGGTTTCTGCATCTGCCTTCCTGATATCTGACTAACACACCCTGCCCTTCTTTCTTAAAGAGCACTGTGCAGCAAGGCCAACATTATTGGCAAAAGGGTGCTTAATAAGAACTTTTTACATTACAAACTCAAAGCTCCTCATTGCACCAGCTACCTGTGAACTGCTGTTTGACCCGCCAGCATCTTACTGCTGATCTTTATCGCCAGTCGAACTCACCCTGGTGACAAATCGAACTGCAACCATCAGATGCTGTATCGAACTGCTCAACCTGAACTGCACATCCAGTCACCAGCCACTTCATAGTCAAACTGACTGTCGTACCAACCTGGGTGGCACTCAGAATCTGCATGTTCTCCAACCACATAGTACAGCGCATTCAGTCCCTAGTATCTTCACAGTCAAACAGACAATTGAACCAACCCTGGTGGCCCTCACAATCCGCCCTTCCTCACGCATTGCTTTGAACCGCAACAAACTTCAGTTCAACCAGTTCTCCACACCAGTCCCCATCTAGAACAACGTAAACCACCAAACTACTTGAACAGCACTTAGAAGCCAGGTTCGCCTTTGTTGAGCTACCAAGAGCAATGGATGGTACTATTGATTACTAACTGCCACATGGACCATTTTTGGGCCCGGGAGATTGACTAGGTCACCATTCATCCCTTTTCACTCAGGTATATATCCCTTTTATGATCATTATTATTATTTATTACCCTTTCTCCCCCTGCTTCATTACTCAGAGTGCTGCATCTATTATCTTTGCATATTCTCTGTTCTTTCAACAGGGGTGATTTTTTGCACAGTGTTTATTTAGTTTTCTTGCAGATGTGGTGCTTAATTGTAGTTTTTTTGTAGAACCTTGATAGGACATTCTCTTTATTTGGAACTGTTATACTTCACTGCATGGGTTGCTACTTACTGACATTCACACCCATCATGAGAGTACAGCCTTCCCTCAGCCCATGTCATCACAAAAGGCAAAGGAAGTATATCTCTTGACTGTGTCTATTTGACCTCTTTATGATTTGGATGACTCTTGTTTTGTGGAAATGTGAGTGTTGGCCAGGTGGTTTTGCCACTACTCATCCTTACACTCCTGCAGAATAGATGTCATTTCGTCACATTAGAGATTACATTGGATTCTTATATTGTGCTCAATGTGGGACTCCAGCCTCTGAGCATGGGACAGTGTATCAAACCCATGATGCTCATCGTAGTCTTCTTTCCAAGGATACAGTTGCCCCTGAGCTATCTTCCCAGCCCATTGCCAGAGCACCCTCTCTGCCCCTTCTTTCCAGGCCCATCAAACTATGCTCCTTCAAGCCCCCATGTCAGCTAGCCCAGCGATTCTACCCATTCGTGGCTACTAGTCAGACCGTGCAAAATGACCCTGTGCCCGGGCCTCTGTCCTCTGATTTCCTGTTTGGGGCACAGCCTCAGCTCGCTCCAGCCAAAGCAAGGCCGTTGATTAGGTGCCCTCCCTCAGATCACCCCCCGCCCCCACATGCGCCCAGCCTCCTTTAATGGCCCTCACTATGTTCAGATCCATTCATTCTTGCTTTCCTGTCCTCTAATCCACCGAACTGCCCTTTGGGCAATAAGGCTTAAGTCGTGGATGACACCCTCTAATCCTAACAGGGACAAGTGTATGCATGCTACACAAGTTCCGAATTTGGCGTGGTGGTCTCAGTAAGTGCAGGCAACATCCTCAAAGCAATTTATAGCGAGGCACCACCCTGCACCCTTGCAATGCTTCCATTGAAGGCCTCTCCGCATTTTCCCGTAACTGTCTTTCCCAAAGAGGCGGCTGAGAATTACTGTAGCATATTATACATTTTCTTTCTAATTAAATCTAGCTTGATGGACTACCGTGGGGTCAGAGGACTGGGCAAGACAGTGAATAATAACTCTATATGCTAATTCAATTTTATAAAGTATGTTATTCTGCTTAAAATGTCAAGTCTTTAAAACACTTTTTGCATAGAAATTATTTATTGGATTCTGATGCCGTCTCTTGCTCGCCTCTTTCTGTTCCCCACTTAAAAGGACACCGCATAGCACTCATCTCACCACTGCAGGGAAATAAGCCTGGCCTGTTTTTATTTCAATACGCCAGAGCATGTCTGAAATGAAATTTGATGCACATCTGATCCGACTGTCATTTATGCGACTCCAATACCTCTGTTTAATTTTGTCTATGGATTGGAAAAAGTTAATTTCAAGCCTTGTTTCTCTTGCTAGCAGCAACAACCTTTCAAACGGAGTATTATTGGTGAACCATACAGAGCTGGTTAAAAAATGCTTTTCAGTTCCACCATTCAGTTGTTCGGACGACAATTATGGCAGCTGAAGTTTAATCATACTGCTTGATAGCTCATTTTCTCAATGTCAACATGAGGCACTGTAAAAAAATGAATTCTTTCATTTGATAAGCTGGCTCCACAACGCTGGGCGCAGTCGGCAGAAAAAAACTCGTTCACAGGGCTGCAGCCTGCATGGGTTTTTTTTCTTTCTAAAAGCCACCCAAGAAGAGATTAATCACGAGGGGAAAACTCAGCTTCACCCTCTAGCTGCAGGTCGAAATTTTTATTTGTATGGAATTGGCTTTTGGAAAGCTGAAGGCAGCCTGAGGGCAGGGACCTGATATGAGAGGGACCCGAGAATGAAGCAGCAGGCATTGATTAGCGCACTTCATATCCCACACTCCATAAGCACACTCCAGACGCAATCTAACACACCGCTGAGCTGAATAGACAAGAGAAATTGGATTCCTTCCTGATATTTAACCTTCAAGTCAGCCCTAACAGTTGTTGATGTGTTGTTCTATTTGCAGGATTCAGCGTGTTTCTCTGCTTTATAAAATACCGATAAAAAATGCCTCATAAGCCAATAGAGTAATGAATGTGTACTAATACATATGTGTCAGCTAAGCATGCATTCATGTGGCTGGCATGTAAAATATAATAAGGCATTGCAACATCCTTCCCAGCTCACTTAGTTCCAAGAAGGCCCTGCAAACCTCTCAGCAATTTTGTTGTAGAGCAGTCAGATAGTGCTGGCATTGCTTGGAGTTAAACAATACCATCAAATCAATACATTAACTATATTAGCATCACCCTTTTCTCCGTACAAAATATAGATATCGATGGCTCTCTGCTTATCTGTCCTTCCCTATCTTTCATATTCTCAGATTAGGAAAATGAACATCCTCTGCGCGTAACACCACTTTGCATGCGTGCAAAAGCATCTCATGTGCGATCTGCGTTTTTAGGGATTTTGAACCACAAAGTAACCCTAGGCGCAAGTAGTGGCCAAAATGCCCACGACACACCCCCATGCAAATCAGATCTAGCCACATATCGCAAATTATGTGCCCTCCTCGTCTGTCACGGGGAGGACTCCCTGGGTGCTGTCTCCCCAAAACCAAGGCAGCACCCCATAACCCATAATTGCACCCGATAGTTTACATTGCATGACTCGTAACTCAAGTCGGCGCATGGTAAATCTGAGTGCAAACCCCTGTAAACTATGGCTGCACCCCGCTAATCACCATATGCACATCCCTGACTACAATCGTCACCCCAACTGTGTGCCTCCAACCGTATATTCCCAATCAGAGCTTACCTTTGCATGTTGATTCCTATGCGATTAGGCCTTTACGCATGCCGTCATGTGATGGTGAGATTGCAAGCTTTGTGTGCTGATTTCCCCAACATGACGTTGTGTCATCAAATTCATGAATACGCTTAGTATTGCGCAGTGCTGGAAGTGCGATTTCCTCGCGCAGGCCGTCCCTCAACATGTCCACGAAATGCCTTGTTCTTTCCCATTCTGCGTGGGGAATGGGAAATATGCATGTTCCGTCCCCTGTTTACTTCACTGGGTAGGCCGACTCCCATACTTTGCCAGGGGTCTCCAGCAAGTCGCTTGACTGCACATAGAGACAGCACAGACCTGTGTGAAGTATCCTCAAGGACCCAGAAATGCATTCAAAGTCAGTTCCATGAATCAGTGAACTGACTTTTGCGTGCTGATTCGTGTGCAAAGTAATTTATCTGCGCACAGAAAATTCCATAAATCAGGCCCACAGTCTTCAATGGACATCAAGTTCACCAACTACACCTTAACACAGTCTGCCTATGCAACTAAATAAAAGTACCTACCCTAACACCAGTGCACTATTACGAAGAACATGAAAGCCAGCCCCATCATGGATCCAAGAAAAAGTTAACCTATAACTCCCATCTTGAAAATTCGTCAACAACCATTGATGATGAAATGTCATAGTTGCTTAAAAACTCTTCCTCCATGGGAGGCGTCTGTAACCTGCAGCTTTACTGGTGTTTTAGACTGTGACTCCCATGATCTCTCATCTTCAGCTATGCTAGTCAGGGATGATGGGAGCTGTAGTCCAAAACACCTGGAGAGTGAAAGGTTGCAGACCCATGCTCTATGACATAAAGGTCCAGGCCCTCCATTGGTTGATACCAACACATATTTTATAACATAGAAATTGCAAATTAATAAATAACAATAGTAATCCATGGTACTTCACCTAATCCAGACTTCTTTAAAGCCCTACACTCGTCCTTCATTCCACTCGGGCACTGTGGGCTACAGAAGTTCACGTAATGCCCTCCCCCGTGTTCTCAGTACCACTCACAGCTCCAAAATGATCAATTTTTACAATCAAAACAAGACTTGGGTATTCAGGTCCTCGATTCTGAAGAGTACTATATTGTGTAGACTTTTGAAGTTGTTGACAGTTTGAACATTTATCCAGTTTACAGAATTGAATTGTTTTAACAAATATGGAGATTTCTTTACTTCACTTTTGCTTTTTATAAAAGTACAGCTGTGGAGTCCATTTTGTTTTTCTTTATTCACTGTGGGCTATTTTGAAGCAGTCAGCATTTTTGGCAGCAATTTTCTATTAAGGACATGAAGTTTGTTCCGCCTGTGATGATTCAATTCAGTAACCTGGGTTCCATCATAATTTTCTGAGGACATACATGAGTGAGTTAGTGTTGTGGATGGCAAAAGTTCTTGTGGGCCTGTCTTGTCGGCAAAAGACAGATCACAACCAAGCCCTACAATTCCCAGCATGCTCGAGTGCAGCCATCTTTGGAGTGTTGTTTTAAAAGTGAGCAACATCCACTGGCATGTCATTCTTAGTTCAGCATTTCCAGGGATCAGAGGTGTAATCTCCAGACCATTGCAAACTTTCTGCAACTTCATTAAGGAGTTCTCTGGATAGACATGACCAATCGACAGGATTTTGAATTTCAACCATCTGACAGGGCAAAATATTTGCAAAAAGTAATTCAGTATTAAATCGGGCGTGTCCGTATTACGAATTTTTACACTTTTGACTTGCAAATGACAGTGGGCTCAGGCTAACCAATGAACGAGTGTGAAGCTTGCACCGTGAACTCGGATGTAAAAGGTATTAGCAACCCGGAAATTCATTATCTGGGGTGTTATTTTGTTTTGTTTTGAGGGAAAGCATTCTTTGCATGATTTGTGCTGTGTGTCCCTTAAAAAACATTAATATAGCAATATGGCTGCCTGCACCCAGAATTAGTAAAGGGATGTTTCCTATTTCCGGGCTTGGGAGGCAGGCCAGAGATTTATGCACAGGAAAGTGGGAGTTGTAAGAGTCGAGGGAGGGTGGTGGATGTTGTATGGTGTGGGCTGGCCAGGGCCCACACCAGCACTCACACGCAGTCACACATCCACACCAGGGACCACACGGGACATGTGTGTACTGCTCGGGTCCCCGGCTCGAACTGCCAGGTTGACCGTCTTTATTTAAACAGCACATGCGCGAGCCTCGTTGCCGTTACTCAATGCGTGTACACTACGCAACATCCCTCCTTTTCCCCCAAACAAGAAACCATTATAACAGATGCACTCAACAGTAACAGTTCAAACTTATATTAACAGTCTTCCACCTGTTATGATGCAGAGTCCATGATAAAGTCTTGGAATCTCTGCAGCGGCTTGCGCCCCGCCCGGCTCGGATACCTGTGTGCCTCTTCTGGGGTCGCCTCTGGTGTCCCTGGAGCTTCTGGCTGTCCATCGTTCATTGGTGGATGTCCTGCGCCGGACTCGGGCCTCTGCATGCCGCTCACTTCCGGGTTTGGCGCTGCCTCTATCTACTTGAAGAACGATGCATTCCCTGTGACAGTTCCTCGGGCATTGGCTGCGGTGACCATGGACCCCTTGACGTGGGTCACTCCCAGTGGCTGCGCTTTGTATGGTAAAGACAACTTGCCTTCCGGCCTTTGGTTCCATATCAGCACAGTATCCCCCACTGCAATCTGACACTCTCCCGCTCGTTCTGGGCGGTCCTTACTGCTCGCACCCAGTTGTTCTCAATCTCCCCAAGGCAGCAGGCTTCCACTTTGGGCAAGAGCCCCCGAGGAGCTCGTTTGAAGAGGGCTTCCACTGGCGCGACCCCAGTGGATTGATGTGGGGTGGTGCGGTATTCACGCAGAAAGTCAAACAGGTTGCGCCGGAGTTCCTCCCCTCCATTCAGCAATATTCGGAAAACTTTATTCAGCGTCCGCATGAAGCGTTCCACCTCCCCATTTGCTCTTGGCCAGAGCGGGGTGACCTTCCGATGCTTGATCCCTCTTTCCACACAGTACTGAGCAAACTGCTGCCCCATAAACAGCGCTCTGTTATCCGAACATATCTCAATGGGGAAAACATGGGTGGCAAACATTTTCTCCAGGGCCAGGATGGTGTGGTCACTGGCCATGGATTCCGCCAGCTCCACCTCAGGATAGCATGACCACTGGTCTAAGACCGCCAAAAGGTACATCCCTCGGCCCGTGGATCCAAAGTCAGCATGCACCGTCCCCCACGGGTGTTCACTCCTTTCCATGGCCTGGATGGGCGGCCCTCTCTCCACTGGACTTGCTGCTTGGCAAGGTATGCATGCTTTCACAAACTCATCCACCCTACTCTCCAGGTCCGGGAACCATACTTTCAACCTGAGATGGGCCTTCGTCTTCGCCGTCCTCTGGTGCCCTTTGTGAGAGAGCTGCAGCACCTTGCCCACCAGTGAACGTGGGATCACGATCTGGTGCCCCCTCAGGAAAAGACCGTCCTCAGCCACCGACAGCTTGTGGCGTGCCCTCCAGAGAGCCTGTAGGTCCTTCTGTGCGCCAACGTCCCTCCTGGCATTGTTCATGAGCACTTTGCGCCACTCTCCACTGGCCACAGCCTCCTTTATTATCCAGAAGACTTTGTCCGCATTCGATTCCTCTGCAATCTCTTGGTGCACCAGGGCGACAGGCAGCGCTGATTCCACCACGAGGTGCACAGCTTCTACACAATCTGCCACCTCTGCCGAGTCTCGGGGCGCCCCGTTCCCGGATGGTGGGACAGATAGTCCGCTGGATTGTGGGTGCCAGGACGATACAGCAACTTGACCCCGTACTCCATGAGCGAGAGCATCCACCTCTCGATACTTGATGGTGGCTTGGACGATGCCCCGGACATGATCGGGATCAGGGGCTTGTGGTCCGTCACGACGACTACAGGCTTTCCTAGGATGTAGATCCGAAAGTGCTTGCAGCCCCACAAGATAGCCAGGGCTTCACGCTCAATTTGCGAATAACGATTTTCAGTCTCTGTGAGCGCCTTGCTGGCATAGGCAATGGGTCGCATGATCCCCTGTGGGTCCGCCTGCATGAGGACTGCCCCTAGACCCACCGGGCTGGTGTCTACCATGATCTCCGACTCCCGGTCCGGATTAAAATAAGCCATAGTGTCTTGCCCCGACAAGGTGTTCTTGATGGCGGTGAACGCTCTTTGTTCATTCACTGTCCAGGTCCAGGCCACATCAGTTCTGGTCAGCGCCCGCAAGGGTTCTGACAGTGAGGCCAAGTCGCAAATAACTCATCCACAATAATTGACCATGCCCAGGAAGCTCCTGATTTCTGCGGGCGACTCCGGCGGGGCCGCCACTTGAATGTCCTTCACTTTCTCCGGGTCTGGGGAGATGCCCCCGGCGTGGAACACAAACCCGAAAAATTCTATCCGGTCTTTCAAAAATTCACACTTTTGCCGGTGCAGGGTTAGTCCCAGGCTACGGAGTCTTTCCAGGGTGCTTTCCAGGTGCTTCAAATGCTCAGCTTCTGACCTTGCGAATACCAGGATGTCGTCCGACATGTTGATAACGCCTTTTAGCCCCGACATGGCTCCCCTAATGGCGTTCTGGAAAACTTCCGCTGCTGAAGAGACCCCGAAGCTGAGCCTCTTAAACTGGTATAGCCCCTCGTGAGTCGTAAAGGTGGTAATGTATCTTGACTCGGGGTGGAGCTCAAGTTGATGGTAGCCGGACCTCAGATCCAGTTTAGAAAAGACTGTCGCCCCCTGTAGTTCGCTGACAATGTCATCTAGGGTGGGCATGAGATGACGTTCCCTTTTGATCGCCATGTTTGGCAACCTCATGTCCATGCAGATGTGGACTGCTCCCGGCTATTTGCGCTTTGGTGCGACCATGATCGGAGAAACCCACGGAGTCGGGCCTTCCACTCTCTCAATAATGTCTAGGTCGACAAGTGTTTGTAACTCCTTCTCAACCTGTGCCCTCAGGTGGAACGGGATGCGGCGATGCTTGAGTGCTGTTGGTCTCACCGACCCATCAATGTTGAGCCTGATGGGGTCCCCCTTTAGCTTCCCTATCCCATGAAAGATGGTGTTGAAACGCTGCAGCAGGCGTTTTAGGTCCATGTGATAAGCAGCGAGCATGAAATGCACAATATTTAGTGCTTCGGAGGTGGCACTGTTGAGGAGGGAGTGCGGGCTCAAGCTTGTCACGAAGAATCTCGCCTTAATCCTGCTCTGTCCATGGGACACTGGTGCCACGAACACCCCCTGGATTGGAAGTGGCGTGTCTCCGCCGAAGGCATAGATCAGCGCCTTGGATTCCGCCAACTCTGGAGGGCCTGGGAGGGCTTCATAATGTTCATTCGCTAGCACACAAACTGACGCCCCTGTATCTATGAGAACTGGGGTGGGGACCTCTCCGATGTTTACCGTGCATGTCGAATGCCGGCTTCCTCTGGGACCAGTGGCAATGCTTGAGATGAAGAAGATTTCCTCTTCCTCCCCTTCCTCCTCTGCTAAGTTCAGGTCCGGCAGGCCTTGCTCGACTGACGACACACCCCTCACCCTCCGGGTGTTGCTCCCGCCAATTCTTTCTGGCCCTCTCGAGGCCGCTACCGGGGTGGATGCCCTGCACACCCTCGCGTAATGTCCCGGTGTGCCACACGGGCCACAGACCTGCGACTTTGCTGGGCATTCCCCCACGTGCGGCAGGTCATACCCACAATACGGGCACGACTGGGCATTGCTCGACGCTGGAGGACCATCTCCCCGCCTTGGTGTCCATTTTGCCCTCCCTGGAGCAGAGCGTCCAATGGTGAATGCCTCTTCGCCCTTGGCCGGGTGCGTGGCCGCATCCATCTTCGAGCCCCTGGCCTCCGCAAATTCATAAGATCTGCCTATGTCCAGGATCTACTGTAGGGTCAGCCCGGGCTCTCTCAACACACTTCCTCCTTAACTTCCCCAAACTGCACCCTTGGAGCAGCTGGTTTCGGACCATCTCCTCATTCACCCACCTGCAGGAGCTTGCCAGGTGCCTCAGCCGTGCACAGAACTGGTCTAGTGATTCGTCTTCTAGCTGCTTCTCCACACACATGACAAACCTGTCAAAGTCCACATTTGCCATGGGAAGAAAATGATCTCGAAGAGGCTGTTTCACGGCATCATACGTGACCACCGGAATGTTGAGAGAGTCATAAATCCTGTGGACTTCCGTCCCTGCGGAGTACACCATGATGGCAATTTTCGCTTCGTCATCCGCCTCCCCAGAGGCCCTGAAAAACATTTCTAGTTTCTTGACCCACAGGAGCCATTTCGGCCCCAATTTGGGCATGGGGGCTAAAGTACTGTGCATCCTGCGTGGGACGGGTGCAGGGGCACCCTCTTCTTCTACTTCCTCACCCATGATGTTGGCAGGGTAGAGAACTCACGTACTGTTGCACCACGAAGGTGGAGAAATGGGCCGGTCACCAGATGAGATGGTGGAAGTCCAAGCCCAATGGTAGAATATGGCACCAAACTCTGTGAGTCCAGGTGTGGAAAGTTCTAGGCACCCTCAACAGTTCTCTAGCACTTTTCTTTGATCCCACAGCCCTGCTGCAAGCTAGGGATGTGGAAAGTTCCAAAAATTGCTGTGTAGGCACTGGGGATCGCAGCCGGCGCACGAGCACCCTCCTGGGCCACAACCGCTGCGATCCGCATGTGAAAACAAGATGGCCGCCAGCCGTGCGCACGAGTCTGTGCCGACGTGGAGCACAAGCCTCTGACTCCGATGCCTTCGGAACGGAGATGTAGTGCTCCGGAGTCGTCCTCGTCGCCAGTGTTATATGGTGTGGGCTGGCCAGAGCCCACACCAGCACTCACACGCAGTCACGCATCCACACCAGGGACCACACGGGACACGTGTGTACTGCTCGGGTCCCCGGCTCGAACTGCCGGGTTGACCATCTTTATTTAAAAAGCGCATGCGTGAGTCTCATCGCCGCTCGCACATACGTACTCAATGCTTGTACACTACACAACAGTGGACAGCGTTGTTGGGTCGTGCGTTCACAGGGGCAAAGTCGGAAGGAGATGAGGCTCCGTCACACCACCAAGGGAAATGGTGGATATGGGAGAGGTTAAGGAGGTTGTATGGAATGTGGGCATTCACTGCCGGTTAGACCCATGTTCTGTGCCACCTGATTGGTCTGCGCCCAACCCCAGGTGATAATATAGCATTAATGGCCAAGCCCATTTGACAAAGCGGGGGGGTGAAGGCTATTAGCACCAACGCATTTTGCTTGCATGGAAGCCAGCATTAGGGTGAATAAGGAGTAACAGGGAGCAATGATGCCCATCACATGGGGAGTATCAGCAGCTCCCTCTGAACATGAACTGATCCTATGAGCTCTTAACCACTGTTTATAATATATATATAATATAATTGGTTTTACATGTATTTATATCCCTTTTTTTTCACCAAAATGTATTACTTTTTAAAAAGTAATGGGTCGGACACTATTGCAGTGTGCTTGTAGCGCTTTGTTTATTGCTACATCAAATGGCACCTGATGATTGGCCGCTATATTTTGCGAGGGTCTGTCTTGATTGGGTGAAGCAATGATGCTTCTTCCTTCCATTTAAATTCTTGAGATGTGAACTTGGTTATACTGGCCCATTTCTGTGACATTATTCTATAATGCTTGATTTGTGTCACAGATGTCTGTCACAGACCATATCAGTCTGTTACCTTGCAGATTGCTAACTATCAATGTTAAATCATCTTGAGCCACCCTTGATTGTGAGGACAGGAACACTACCAAAGGGACATGATCACTCAATTCATTGAAGTTAACTTTGTATGAACAAATATACTCTTGTATATGCTTTGAGGTAAAGATAACATCTAAACATGAAGAGCTGCACCTTCCCTCCAGGTCTTTAGATTTAGTGCAAATGAACAGTCTGATGGAATTTGAAGAGACAGATCAACATCCAGAAAGAAGCATGAGCAAGTGCTGCCTTTTCCCAGGAGTTTGTTTCGGTATGATCTGTTATGATCTCTTTTCCTTTCACCCAATTCACAAAAGTGCTCTTCTAATTCATGATCTTCAATAGGCACACAGTTGTCATTAAAGTCTGCAGCAACAATGATTGCACCTCCAAGTACTTCATCCAAGGCTAGTTATCAGTGATACATTGCATAAGCCATCTGACGGATAGTATATTGAAATAGTCTGGGTCTTTTGATTCAGTTTGAGGAAATCTGAGATTACGGCACATACAATGTTCCTATTTGACTAATCCATGGGGTAATCAACCATGTACAAAATGCTGCATGCTCCAATATATAAGCCTCGTCTGGGGCGCCCCTCCTTGCCTTTGCAATTTTCCAGTTATCCATGTCTCTTGAAGAAAATACAAGTCTGAGGTGTTCAGTAGCATCTTCCCTTCTGTTCTGGAAATAAAGAAGTGATACCCCCTAGTGTTCCATGATAAAGAATGTTGGTGTTCCCCTTTCTGATTCATTCCATTTTGCCACCCCTGGTGTGATTTTGCTGGACATTCCGTTACCCAGCCTGAAAGAAGTTAGCAGAGATTTGAGCAAATTCATGGGCAGTATCATGTTGGATTTCAAATTCAGGATTTAGAAATTCATCTGCCGATAAGCATGTGCGGTCCACGACAATAGGGGAAACAAATGTTGCATCAACCCAGTTAGTACTACTGCCCACCTCCAGCAATTTCACCTTGAGCAAGTATCTCGTGGAGATTATTCCCAGGTCCAGGACCAGATACAATAGCTGCAGAAGCTGAGGACAGTTAATAAAAGGAATCTCAGAGGAGGTGTATTTCTCCCCTATGCGGATCATGTTACCACATTGCAAAGTCCCATTACAGAAATGTTCTAGTCCATTGGGTTTGCCTGTGAAGCCTTTGTAATTTCCAGCTTATGATCTACTGGCTGCTTCAGTCCTCTTCTGCATTGGTAACCACACAAAAGCCGGAGTTTGTTCAAATATTTCTGAATCATGCGCCTCTGCAATTTCTTTCTTTTCATCATAATTCTGTTTGTCAGGCTGAGGGTCTTGATCTATACCGGGATGGATGCCACTTCCTGGGCCAATAGCCAATTATCCAGGGTATTGGTTGCTTGAGTCACTGTTTTTCTTTTAGGGGCAGAATTGTTTCCCTTTTGTTTTTTCAATTCATAGCACTCTTCTTAAATGCAGGCAATGTCTGCTTGATTAGATTCTGCCAGGGCCTGTTCATTTTTTCTGTGTAGCCGCTCGTATAAATCCCCCCCATATTCTTCCTTCTTCCTTTGCTTTTTGCCAATAGATGCTTGCTTATTTTGGTTGTATTTGTTTGTCTTCCCAGATTTCGTTTTTTCCACGCACATGCAGGTTTTTTTTGATGGTCCGAGGGCCATATTGCGTATTGCTTTCTTTCAAGTTGATACATAATACTGTTGGGGGTGTGCCAAAGTCCTCATCATCAAAGTCATCCATTTTGTGGGAGGCTAGGTGCTGACAAGCCGCATCGTGGGCTGTCTGGCTCTCTGTTAGGATGACATTCACTACTTTAGCTAGTATGTTTGTTAAATTCATGGTAGCCTCCACTGTTGCTACAATGCATCCATACTAGTCTTCATGGATGTCTCATTTTGAGAGTCATAAATTCCAGAGTTGGCACCCGCTGATCTAGTGGTACAAGAGTCAGTATCAGAATCGTTCAATGCTGTTGAGACAAGTTTGTCTAAGCCTGGAGAGGCAGACAGGTTTGTAATAGGTATCAGCAAGGGGCCAGGTATACCTTCCTTTGCTGTTCTAATGGGGGGACACTCTGCAGCGTCCCCACGCAGATTTAAACATAGTTTAAGAAGAGAGTTGCCATTATCTATGGCAATTGAAGCAAAGGGAGATGGAGTTAGTGCTGTCTTGTCCAGATTTTGGGTGTTCTGCTCTATAATTTTGCTTGGTGCAACCGGGCATAATCTGGTGATTTTAGTGTCCACCATTTTCCTATTTCAGCCAGCAGCATTAGGTCATGATTTTTGTGGTGTGGGTTCAGACCTGGATCGTGGGGAGGAGATGGTATAACCAACCTTTGGCAATATATTAATCTTGGTCATTCCCCAGTGGAGAAACTTTCCAGATCTTTAGGTGGTGTTTGGGCTCCCCATCCGACTACGCAAAGTAATGGTTCTGGGTAGGGTTGGTCTTGCAAGTCTTTTCTTTTTATATTTGCTTATTCCCATTGTTGTCACCTTCTTACTTTTCATTACTCCATCACAAAGGAATCCCCTGGACTTCTTAGAATGTTGATCAGTGGGCAGCTCGCAGTATATGCTGTGCCTTGCAAAAGAGTGTAACTTGCTTTATATCAGTCCCTGAAGGTCACAGATTACAACAGACTGCAAAGATATAGCAATGAGGCAGTTCCAAGCTGGCTCATATAGCAGATGTTGTTAAAATCAGCAATTTTCAAATCATGGTTGTTATCCCACTACTCATGCAAGTTTCATTCCATTCAATTGCCACTACAAAGTTCAGTGGTTCAGCCACTTTATAGTCATGATTGTGATTCTGGAAATGCGTCAGAGGGACAGGGCTTCTGAATCCTTATCCTTTATTGCTTTTTATCATGTGTTCTGACTTGTTTTCCGGGTAAGGAGTTCATGTGGGACTCCTGGCGGTGCAGCTCTTCCTGTATTTGGTTTGGTGAACAGACCCTTGGGATACCCTTATGGCACCCATGGGTGGGAGTACGACCCTGTACTCCTAGTGTATGTTTTTGGCCCACAGAGCAGGGTACTGGCTGGTGGCAGCTCTGTGCTGAATTGACAGGTGCCCTGAGCGTCCTCCATTTTGGGATGCCCAGGCCTTGTCATTGGAATGGCCTCTGTGGCCTCTTGCATTCTATTTCTATTTCCTGCTACCTTCTTTTCTTCCTTGCCTTTGCAATTTTCCAGTTATCCATGTCTCTTGAAGAAAATACAAGTCTGAGGTGTTTAGTAGCATCTTCCCTTCTGTTCTGGAAATAAAGAAGTGATACCCCCTAGTGTTCCATGATAAAGAATGTTGGTGTTCCCCTTTCTGATTCATTCCATTTTGCCACCCCTGGTGTGATTTTGCTGGACATTCCGTTACCCAGCCTGAAAGAAGTTAGCAGAGATTTGAGCAAATTCATGGGCAGTATCATGTTGGATTTCAAATTCAGGATTTAGAAATTCATCTGCCGATAAGCATGTGCGGTCCACGACAATAGGGGAAACAAATGTTGCATCAACCCAGTTAGTACTACTGCCCACCTCCAGCAATTTCACCTTGAGCAAGTATCTCGTGGAGATTATTCCCAGGTCCAGGACCAGATACAATAGCTGCAGAAGCTGAGGACAGTTAATAAAAGGAATCTAAGAGGAGGTGTATTTCTCCCCTATGCGGATCATGTTACCACATTGCAAAGTCCCATTACAGAAATGTTCTAGTCCATTGGGTTTGCCTGTGAAGCCTTTGTAATTTCCAGCTTATGATCTACTGGCTGCTTCAGTCCTCTTCTGCATTGGTAACCACACAAAAGCCGGAGTTTGTTCAAATATTTCTGAATCATGCGCCTCTGCAATTTCTTTCTTTTCATCATAATTCTGTTTGTCAGGCTGAGGGTCTTGATCTATACCGGGATGGATGCCACTTCCTGGGCCAATAGCCAATTATCCAGGGTATTGGTTGCTTGAGTCACTGTTTTTCTTTTAGGGGCAGAATTGTTTCCCTTTTGTTTTTTCAATTCATAGCACTCTTCTTAAATGCAGGCAATGTCTGCTTGATTAGATTCTGCCAGGGCCTGTTCATTTTTTCTGTGTAGCCGCTCGTATAAATCCCCCCCCATATTCTTCCTTCTTCCTTTGCTTTTTGCCAATAGATGCTTGCTTATTTTGGTTGTATTTGTTTGTCTTCCCAGATTTCGTTTTTTCCACGCACATGCAGGTTTTTTTTGATGGTCCGAGGGCCATATTGCGTATTGCTTTCTTTCAAGTTGATACATAATACTGTTGGGGGTGTGCCAAAGTCCTCATCATCAAAGTCATGCATTTTGTGGGAGGCTAGGTGCTGACAAGCCGCATCGTGGGCTGTCTGGCTCTCTGTTAGGATGACATTCACTACTTTAGCTAGTATGTTTGTTAAATTCATGGTAGCCTCCACTGTTGCTACAATGCATCCATACTAGTCTTCATGGGTGTCTCATTTTGAGAGTCATAAATTCCAGAGTTGGCACCCGCTGATCTAGTGGTACAAGAGTCAGTATCAGAATCGTTCAATGCTGTTGAGACAAGTTTGTCTAAGCCTGGAGAGGCAGACAGGTTTGTAATAGGTATCAGCAAGGGGCCAGGTATACCTTCCTTTGCTGTTCTAATGGGGGGACACTCTGCAGCGTCCCCACGCAGATTTAAACATAGTTTAAGAAGAGAGTTGCCATTATCTATGGCAATTGAAGCAAAGGGAGATGGAGTTAGTGCTGTCTTGTCCAGATTTTGGGTGTTCTGCTCTATAATTTTGCTTGGTGCAACCGGGCATAATCTGGTGATTTTAGTGTCCACCATTTTCCTATTTCAGCCAGCAGCATTAGGTCATGATTTTTGTGGTGTGGGTTCAGACCTGGATCGTGGGGAGGAGATGGTATAACCAACCTTTGGCAATATATTAATCTTGGTCATTCCCCAGTGGAGAAACTTTCCAGATCTTTAGGTGGTGTTTGTGCTCCCCATCCGACTACTCAAAGTAATGGTTCTGGGTAGGGTTGGTCTTGCAAGTCTTTTCTTTTTATATTTGCTTATTCCCATTGTTGTCACCTTCTTACTTTTCATTACTCCATCACAAAGGAATCCCCTGGACTTCTTAGAATGTTGATCAGTGGGCAGCTCGCAGTATATGCTGTGCCTTGCAAAAGAGTGTAACTTGCTTTATATCAGTCCCTGAAGGTCACAGATTACAACAGACTGCAAAGATATAGCAATGAGGCAGTTCCAAGCTGGCTCATATAGCAGATGTTGTTAAAATCAGCAATTTTCAAATCATGGTTGTTATCCCACTACTCATGCAAGTTTCATTCCATTCAATTGCCACTACAAAGTTCAGTGGTTCAGCCACTTTATAGTCATGATTGTGATTCTGGAAATGCGTCAGAGGGACAGGGCTTCTGAATCCTTATCCTTTATTGCTTTTTATCATGTGTTCTGACTTGTTTTCCGGGTAAGGAGTTCATGTGGGACTCCTGGCGGTGCAGCTCTTCCTGTATTTGGTTTGGTGAACAGACCCTTGGGATACCCTTATGGCACCCATGGGTGGGAGTACGACCCTGTACTCCTAGTGTATGTTTTTGGCCCACAGAGCAGGGTACTGGCTGGTGGCAGCTCTGTGCTGAATTGACAGGTGCCCTGAGCGTCCTCCATTTTGGGATGCCCAGGCCTTGTCATTGGAATGGCCTCTGTGGCCTCTTGCATTCTATTTCTATTTCCTGCTACCTTCTTTTCCCGAAGTACCGGGAAGCCCTGACTCTGTCCCTTCCCCCTGACTAGCTGTTGGGTGGAAGTTTCATATATGGTGTTGTGGGGAAGTCCAGGCCAGACTGGCTGGAGCCTTCCCAATGACTGTACGTTGTGGGTATGCCTGTGGGGTGGGACCTGGGTGAATGGAGTGTGTTGACTAATACACATTCTGTGTTATGAGTGTCTGGTATCTGGTGTTTGACACAATGACTGAGACAGCCCTGCCCGAAACTGGTATGAATGCAGTTTGTCGTGCTGAATGTCAGAGTACTTGTCTGAATACACATTTTGTGTTGTGAGTGTCTGGATGGATAAGAATGGCCTGAATGCACTGTGTGCCTGATTGGCTGACTGACTGCCTGAATGCCCTTCTGAATGATTGGTTGCCCGAGTGTGACCCAGCAGAGTGAATAGGAGATCAGCAGTATATCTGGGGGCCTCTCACTGCTAGAAATCGTTCAGAAGCTGAAGTTGATACTTGATGCTTACTCTCGAAGCTGAGCCGGACGAAGAAGGTGAACCGCTGTTCCCTTCCTTTCAATCTGAAAGCTGCTGTGCCTTCAAGAACAGATCTAAGAGAGGACTTGGCTAGGAGACCTCTTCCCGAGCTACGAGGGACCATCGTGAACCAGCTGATCTTTGCCAAAGCTCCCTGGTAGACAGACCTATGAAAGGCTGCCGACCGGAGAAGGGGACCGCTGAGGAGAACGAAGCGAGGCACCGGACAGCCGTCCACCATCGACAACCACCGTCGCCGGCTGGAGCCGCTGTGCTCCCTTTGCCTAAGAACATTTGATCCAAGGACTCCCTTGTTCATCCTCGTCGACCGCTTTCGTCCTGCTGGACGGTCCTTACTGCTCGCACCCAGTTGTTCTCAATCTCCCCAAGGCAGCAGGCTTCCACTTTGGGCAAGAGCCCCCGAGGAGCTCGTTTGAAGAGGGCTTCCACTGGCGCGACCCCAGTGGATTGATGTGGGGTGGTGCGGTATTCACGCAGAAAGTCAAACAGGTTGCGCCGGAGTTCCTCCCCTCCATTCAGCAATATTCGGAAAACTTTATTCAGCGTCCGCATGAAGCGTTCCACCTCCCCATTTGCTCTTGGCCAGAGCGGGGTGACCTTCCGATGCTTGATCCCTCTTTCCACACATTACTGAGCAAACTGCTGCCCCATAAACAGCGCTCTGTTATCCGAACATATCTCAATGGGGAAAACATGGGTGGCAAACATTTTCTCCAGGGCCAGGATGGTGTGGTCACTGGCCATGGATTCCGCCAGCTCCACCTCAGGATAGCATGACCACTGGTCTAAGACCGCCAAAAGGTACATCCCTCGGCCCGTGGATCCAAAGTCAGCATGCACCGTCCCCCACGGGTGTTCACTCCTTTCCATGGCCTGGATGGGCGGCCCTCTCTCCACTGGACTTGCTGCTTGGCAAGGTATGCATGCTTTCACAAACTCATCCACCCTACTCTCCAGGTCCGGGAACCATACTTTCAACCTGAGATGGGCCTTCGTCTTCGCCGTCCTCTGGTGCCCTTTGTGAGAGAGCTGCAGCACCTTGCCCACCAGTGAACGTGGGATCACGATCTGGTGCCCCCTCAGGAAAAGACCGTCCTCAGCCACCGACAGCTTGTGGCGTGCCCTCCAGAGAGCCTGTAGGTCCTTCTGTGCGCCAACGTCCCTCCTGGCATTGTTCATGAGCACTTTGCGCCACTCTCCACTGGCCACAGCCTCCTTTATTATCCAGAAGACTTTGTCCGCATTCGATTCCTCTGCAATCTCTTGGTGCACCAGGGCGACAGGCAGCGCTGATTCCACCACGAGGTGCACAGCTTCTACACAATCTGCCACCTCTGCCGAGTCTCGGGGGCGCCCCGTTCCCGGATGGTGGGACAGATAGTCCGCTGGATTGTGGGTGCCAGGACGATACAGCAACTTGACCCCGTACTCCATGAGCGAGAGCATCCACCTCTCGATACTTGACGGTGGCTTGGACGATGCCCCGGACATGATCGGGATCAGGGGCTTGTGGTCCGTCACGACGACTACAGGCTTTCCTAGGATGTAGATCCGAAAGTGCTTGCAGCCCCACAAGATAGCCAGGGCTTCACGCTCAATTTGCGAATAACGTTTTTCAGTCTCTGTGAGCGCCTTGCTGGCATAGGCAATGGGTCGCATGATCCCCTGTGGGTCCGCCTGCATGAGGACTGCCCCTAGACCCACCGGGCTGGTGTCTACCATGATCTCCGACTCCCGGTCCGGATTAAAATAAGCCATAGTGTCTTGCCCCGACAAGGTGTTCTTGATGGCGGTGAACGCTCTTTGTTCATTCACTGTCCAGGTCCAGGCCACATCAGTTCTGGTCAGCGCCCGCAAGGGTTCTGACAGTGAGGCCAAGTCGCAAATAACTCATCCACAATAATTGACCATGCCCAGGAAGCTCCTGATTTCTGCGGGCGACTCCGGCGGGGCCGCCACTTGAATGTCCTTCACTTTCTCCGGGTCTGGGGAGATGCCCCCGGCGTGGAACACAAACCCGAAAAATTCTATCCGGTCTTTCAAAAATTCACACTTTTGCCGGTGCAGGGTTAGTCCCAGGCTACGGAGTCTTTCCAGGGTGCTTTCCAGGTGCTTCAAATGCTCAGCTTCTGACCTTGCGAATACCAGGATGTCGTCCGACATGTTGATAACGCCTTTTAGCCCCGACATGGCCCCCTAATGGCGTTCTGGAAAACTTCCGCTGCTGAAGAGACCCCGAAGCTGAGCCTCTTAAACTGGTATAGCCCCTCGTGAGTCGTAAAGGTGGTAATGTATCTTGACTCGGGGTGGAGCTCAAGTTGATGGTAGCCGGACCTCAGATCCAGTTTAGAAAAGACTGTCGCCCCCTGTAGTTCGCTGACAATGTCATCTAGGGTGGGCATGAGATGACGTTCCCTTTTGATCGCCATGTTTGGCAACCTCATGTCCATGCAGATGTGGACTGCTCCCGGCTATTTGCGCTTTGGTGCGACCATGATCGGAGAAACCCACGGAGTCGGGCCTTCCACTCTCTCAATAATGTCTAGGTCGACAAGTGTTTGTAACTCCTTCTCAACCTGTGCCCTCAGGTGGAACGGGATGCGGCGATGCTTGAGTGCTGTTGGTCTCACCGACCCATCAATGTTGAGCCTGATGGGGTCCCCCTTTAGCTTCCCTATCCCATGAAAGATGGTGTTGAAACGCTGCAGCAGGCGTTTTAGGTCCATGTGATAAGCAGCGAGCATGAAATGCACAATATTTAGTGCTTCGGAGGTGGCACTGTTGAGGAGGGAGTGCGGGCTCAAGCTTGTCACGAAGAATATCGCCTTAATCCTGCTCTGTCCATGGGACACTGGTGCCACGAACACCCCCTGGATTGGAAGTGGCGTGTCTCCGCCGAAGGCATAGATCAGCGCCTTGGATTCCGCCAACTCTGGAGGGCCTGGGAGGGCTTCATAATGTTCATTCGCTAGCACACAAACTGACGCCCCTGTATCTATGAGAACTGGGGTGGGGACCTCTCCGATGTTTACCGTGCATGTCGAATGCCGGCTTCCTCTGGGACCAGTGGCAATGCTTGAGATGAAGAAGATTTCCTCTTCCTCCCCTTCCTCCTCTGCTATGTTCAGGTCCGGCAGGCCTTGCTCGACTGACGACACACCCCTCACCCTCCGGGTGTTGCTCCCGCCAATTCTTTCTGGCCCTCTCGAGGCCGCTACCGGGGTGGATGCCCTGCACACCCTCGCGTAATGTCCCGGTGTGCCACACGGGCCACAGACCTGCGACTTTGCTGGGCATTCCCCCACGTGCGGCAGGTCATACCCACAATACGGGCACGACTGGGCATTGCTCGACGCTGGAGGACCATCTCCCCGCCTTGGTGTCCATTTTGCCCTCCCTGGAGCAGAGCGTCCAATGGTGAATGCCTCTTCGCCCTTGGCCGGGTGCGTGGCCGCATCCATCTTCGAGCCCCTGGCCTCCGCAAATTCATAAGATCTGCCTATGTCCAGGATCTACTGTAGGGTCAGCCCGGGCTCTCTCAACACACTTCCTCCTTAACTTCCCCAAACTGCACCCTTGGAGCAGCTGGTTTCGGACCATCTCCTCATTCACCCACCTGCAGGAGCTTGCCAGGTGCCTCAGCCGTGCACAGAACTGGTCTAGTGATTCGTCTTCTAGCTGCTTCTCCACACACATGACAAACCTGTCAAAGTCCACATTTGCCATGGGAAGAAAATGATCTCGAAGAGGCTGTTTCACGGCATCATACGTGACCACCGGAATGTTGAGAGAGTCATAAATCCTGTGGACTTCCGTCCCTGCGGAGTACACCATGATGGCAATTTTCGCTTCGTCATCCGCCTCCCCAGAGGCCCTGAAAAACATTTCTAGTTTCTTGACCCACAGGAGCCATTTCGGCCCCAATTTGGGCATGGGGGCTAAAGTACTGTGCATCCTGCGTGGGACGGGTGCAGGGGCACCCTCTTCTTCTACTTCCTCACCCATGATGTTGGCAGGGTAGAGAACTCACGTACTGTTGCACCACGAAGGTGGAGAAATTGGCCGGTCACCAGATGAGATGGTGGAAGTCCAAGCCCAATGGTAGGATATGGCACCAAACTCTGTGAGTCCAGGTGTGGAAAGTTCTAGGCACCCTCAACAGTTCTCTAGCACTTTTTTTTGATCCCACAGCCCTGCTGCAAGCTAGGGATGTGGAAAGTTCCAAAAATTGCTGTGTAGGCACTGGGGATCGCAGCCGGCGCACGAGCACCCTCCTGGGCCACAACCGCTGCGATCCGCATGTGAAAACAAGATGGCCGCCAGCCGTGCGCACGAGTCTGTGCCGACGTGGAGCACAAGCCTCTGACTCCGATGCCTTCGGAACGGAGATGTAGTGCTCCGGAGTCGTCCTCGTCGCCAGTGTTATATGGTGTGGGCTGGCCAGAGCCCACACCAGCACTCACACGCAGTCACGCATCCACACCAGGGACCACACGGGACACGTGTGTACTGCTCGGGTCCCCGGCTCGAACTGCCGGGTTGACCATCTTTATTTAAAAAGCGCATGCGTGAGTCTCATCGCCGCTCGCACATACGTACTCAATGCTTGTACACTACACAACAGTGGACAGCGTTGTTGGGTCGTGCGTTCACAGGGGCAAAGTCGGAAGGAGATGAGGCTCCGTCACACCACCAAGGGAAATGGTGGATATGGGAGAGGTTAAGGAGGTTGTATGGAATGTGGGCATTCACTGCCGGTTAGACCCATGTTCTGTGCCACCTGATTGGTCTGCGCCCAACCCCAGGTGATAATATAGCATTAATGGCCAAGCCCATTTGACAAAGCGGGGGGGTGAAGGCTATTAGCACCAACGCATTTTGCTTGCATGGAAGCCAGCATTAGGGTGAATAAGGAGTAACAGGGAGCAATGATGCCCATCACATGGGGAGTATCAGCAGCTCCCTCTGAACATGAACTGATCCTATGAGCTCTTAACCACTGTTTATAATATATATATAATATAATTGGTTTTACATGTATTTATATCCCTTTTTTTTCACCAAAATGTATTACTTTTTAAAAAAGTAATGGGTCGGACACTATTGCAGTGTGCTTGTAGCGCTTTGTTTATTGCTACATCAAATGGCACCTGATGATTGGCCGCTATATTTTGCGAGGGTCTGTCTTGATTGGGTGAAGCAATGATGCTTCTTCCTTCCATTTAAATTCTTGAGATGTGAACTTGGTTATACTGGCCCATTTCTGTGACATTATTCTATAATGCTTGATTTGTGTCACAGATGTCTGTCACAGACCATATCAGTCTGTTACCTTGCAGATTGCTAACTATCAATGTTAAATCATCTTGAGCCACCCTTGATTGTGAGGACAGGAACACTACCAAAGGGACATGATCACTCAATTCATTGAAGTTAACTTTGTATGAACAAATATACTCTTGTATATGCTTTGAGGTAAAGATAACATCTAAACATGAAGAGCTGCACCTTCCCTCCAGGTCTTTAGATTTAGTGCAAATGAACAGTCTGATGGAATTTGAAGAGACAGATCAACATCCAGAAAGAAGCATGAGCAAGTGCTGCCTTTTCCCAGGAGTTTGTTTCGGTATGATCTGTTATGATCTCTTTTCCTTTCACCCAATTCACAAAAGTGCTCTTCTAATTCATGATCTTCAATAGGCACACAGTTGTCATTAAAGTCTGCAGCAACAATGATTGCACCTCCAAGTACTTCATCCAAGGCTAGTTATCAGTGATACATTGCATAAGCCATCTGACGGATAGTATATTGAAATAGTCTGGGTCTTTTGATTCAGTTTGAGGAAATCTGAGATTACGGCACATACAATGTTCCTATTTGACTAATCCATGGGGTAATCAACCATGTACAAAATGCTGCATGCTCCAATATATAAGCCTTGTCTGGGGCGCCCCTCCTTGCCTTTGCAATTTTCCAGTTATCCATGTCTCTTGAAGAAAATACAAGTCTGAGGTGTTCAGTAGCATCTTCCCTTCTGTTCTGGAAATAAAGAAGTGATACCCCCTAGTGTTCCATGATAAAGAATGTTGGTGTTCCCCTTTCTGATTCATTCCATTTTGCCACCCCTGGTGTGATTTTGCTGGACATTCCGTTACCCAGCCTGAAAGAAGTTAGCAGAGATTTGAGCAAATTCATGGGCAGTATCATGTTGGATTTCAAATTCAGGATTTAGAAATTCATCTGCCGATAAGCATGTGCGGTCCACGACAATAGGGGAAACAAATGTTGCATCAACCCAGTTAGTACTACTGCCCACCTCCAGCAATTTCACCTTGAGCAAGTATCTCGTGGAGATTATTCCCAGGTCCAGGACCAGATACAATAGCTGCAGAAGCTGAGGACAGTTAATAAAAGGAATCTCAGAGGAGGTGTATTTCTCCCCTATGCGGATCATGTTACCACATTGCAAAGTCCCATTACAGAAATGTTCTAGTCCATTGGGTTTGCCTGTGAAGCCTTTGTAATTTCCAGCTTATGATCTACTGGCTGCTTCAGTCCTCTTCTGCATTGGTAACCACACAAAAGCCGGAGTTTGTTCAAATATTTCTGAATCATGCGCCTCTGCAATTTCTTTCTTTTCATCATAATTCTGTTTGTCAGGCTGAGGGTCTTGATCTATACCGGGATGGATGCCACTTCCTGGGCCAATAGCCAATTATCCAGGGTATTGGTTGCTTGAGTCACTGTTTTTCTTTTAGGGGCAGAATTGTTTCCCTTTTGTTTTTTCAATTCATAGCACTCTTCTTAAATGCAGGCAATGTCTGCTTGATTAGATTCTGCCAGGGCCTGTTCATTTTTTCTGTGTAGCCGCTCGTATAAATCCCCCCCCATATTCTTCCTTCTTCCTTTGCTTTTTGCCAATAGATGCTTGCTTATTTTGGTTGTATTTGTTTGTCTTCCCAGATTTCGTTTTTTCCACGCACATGCAGGTTTTTTTTGATGGTCCGAGGGCCATATTGCGTATTGCTTTCTTTCAAGTTGATACATAATACTGTTGGGGGTGTGCCAAAGTCCTCATCATCAAAGTCATCCATTTTGTGGGAGGCTAGGTGCTGACAAGCCGCATCGTGGGCTGTCTGGCTCTCTGTTAGGATGACATTCACTACTTTAGCTAGTATGTTTGTTAAATTCATGGTAGCCTCCACTGTTGCTACAATGCATCCATACTAGTCTTCATGGATGTCTCATTTTGAGAGTCATAAATTCCAGAGTTGGCACCCGCTGATCTAGTGGTACAAGAGTCAGTATCAGAATCGTTCAATGCTGTTGAGACAAGTTTGTCTAAGCCTGGAGAGGCAGACAGGTTTGTAATAGGTATCAGCAAGGGGCCAGGTATACCTTCCTTTGCTGTTCTAATGGGGGGACACTCTGCAGCGTCCCCACGCAGATTTAAACATAGTTTAAGAAGAGAGTTGCCATTATCTATGGCAATTGAAGCAAAGGGAGATGGAGTTAGTGCTGTCTTGTCCAGATTTTGGGTGTTCTGCTCTATAATTTTGCTTGGTGCAACCGGGCATAATCTGGTGATTTTAGTGTCCACCATTTTCCTATTTCAGCCAGCAGCATCAGGTCATGATTTTTGTGGTGTGGGTTCAGACCTGGATCGTGGGGAGGAGATGGTATAACCAACCTTTGGCAATATATTAATCTTGGTCATTCCCCAGTGGAGAAACTTTCCAGATATTTAGGTGGTGTTTGGGCTCCCCATCCGACTACGCAAAGTAATGGTTCTGGGTAGGGTTGGTCTTGCAAGTCTTTTCTTTTTATATTTGCTTATTCCCATTGTTGTCACCTTCTTACTTTTCATTACTCCATCACAAAGGAATCCCCTGGACTTCTTAGAATGTTGATCAGTGGGCAGCTCGCAGTATATGCTGTGCCTTGCAAAAGAGTGTAACTTGCTTTATATCAGTCCCTGAAGGTCACAGATTACAACAGACTGCAAAGATATAGCAATGAGGCAGTTCCAAGCTGGCTCATATAGCAGATGTTGTTAAAATCAGCAATTTTCAAATCATGGTTGTTATCCCACTACTCATGCAAGTTTCATTCCATTCAATTGCCACTACAAAGTTCAGTGGTTCAGCCACTTTATAGTCATGATTGTGATTCTGGAAATGCGTCAGAGGGACAGGGCTTCTGAATCCTTATCCTTTATTGCTTTTTATCATGTGTTCTGACTTGTTTTCCGGGTAAGGAGTTCATGTGGGACTCCTGGCGGTGCAGCTCTTCCTGTATTTGGTTTGGTGAACAGACCCTTGGGATACCCTTATGGCACCCATGGGTGGGAGTACGACCCTGTACTCCTAGTGTATGTTTTTGGCCCACAGAGCAGGGTACTGGCTGGTGGCAGCTCTGTGCTGAATTGACAGGTGCCCTGAGCGTCCTCCATTTTGGGATGCCCAGGCCTTGTCATTGGAATGGCCTCTGTGGCCTCTTGCATTCTATTTCTATTTCCTGCTACCTTCTTTTCCCGAAGTACCGGGAAGCCCTGACTCTGTCCCTTCCCCCTGACTAGCTGTTGGGTGGAAGTTCCATATATGGTGTTGTGGGGAAGTCCAGGCCAGACTGGCTGGAGCCTTCCCAATGACTGTACGTTGTGGGTATGCCTGTGGGGTGGGACCTGGGTGAATGGAGTGTGTTGACTAATACACATTCTGTGTTATGAGTGTCTGGTATCTGGTGTTTGACACAATGACTGAGACAGCCCTGCCCGAAACTGGTATGAATGCAGTTTGTCGTGCTGAATGTCAGAGTACTTGTCTGAATACACATTTTGTGTTGTGAGTGTCTGGATGGATAAGAATGGCCTGAATGCACTGTGTGCCTGATTGGCTGACTGACTGCCTGAATGCCCTTCTGAATGATTGGTTGCCCGAGTGTGACCCAGCAGAGTGAATGGGAGATCAGCAGTATATCTGGGGGCCTCTCACTGCTAGAAATCGTTCAGAAGCTGAAGTTGATACTTGATGCTTACTCTCGAAGCTGAGCCGGACGAAGAAGGTGAACCGCTGTTCCCTTCCTTTCAATCTGAAAGCTGCTGTGCCTTCAAGAACAGATCTAAGAGAGGACTTGGCTAGGAGACCTCTTCCCGAGCTACGAGGGACCATCGTGAACCAGCTGATCTTTGCCAAAGCTCCCTGGTAGACAGACCTATGAAAGGCTGCCGACCGGAGAAGGGGACCGCTGAGGAGAACGAAGCGAGGCACCGGACAGCCGTCCACCATCGACAACCACCGTCGCCGGCTGGAGCCGCTGTGCTCCCTTTGCCTAAGAACATTTGATCCAAGGACTCCCTTGTTCATCCTCGTCGACCGCTTTCGTCCTGCTGGAGAAAGTCCAGGCCGCCGACGACCAAGGAGAATCCGCCGGTGGGTTTCCCGCCACTCGAAGACCTCAGAGACGTCGACGAAGCTACTGAAGCCCGCAGTGGTCACGTCCCGTTCGCCGACACCCGACGCCGATGACTCGATGCCCTTGCTGGGGCAAAGGTCTTCACTCTTTGCAGCAATGAACACTCATCGCTGAGGTGCACAGCATGCTTCTTCTTCACACGACGTTCACAAACTTTCGTCAACGAGCACCACGAAAATCGAAGCTGCTCCCTTGACGACCACCGTTCACCTTTTTCTTTATCTCGGGTGTTCGACGACATGTGGATCCCGCTTGAAAAGCAGTGCACTCAAGAAGGGCCCTTCGATTCCCAGACAAAGAACTCTACAACGCAAGGTGCATTCGGGTTGCAGAACTATAGTAGAAGATAAGACTCTAGTAGACAATATATGGACTGAGCTTGTACGATATATCTTTATTTACAGGTTTCCCAGGTGGGGGGATCCTCATACAGAACTGTGCTTAGGGGTAGGTGCCCAACATTCTGCCAATTGTCTAACCCACTTATCTTCCTCCTAACTCTATGGTTGATATCGTTTAGCTGTGTTGATTTGTATGCTATTTGAACTGAATACAGTTGATACATTTTAATGGAATCAGAGTAATAGTGGTACCACCTAGAACTGTATATATTTATCATTTTAGAATTGTCAAAGCACAAAGTGTATTATCGTGATTGTAATATAACCTTGAACCTTATTTATATAAAGACTGTGTTTTAAATAATACAGTGTGTAGACATTCTTTTGTTGGTGTTTGGGGACTACACCGTACTTAAGAACCAACCTGCATCACCTCCTGAGAAGCTAGGCCTTGATTGCTCGTCCATTGCTACCATCCATTGCTACCAACAATAGAGAATCTTGGCTGGGCTCCTCTGTGCCTCTCCTCTGCCATATAGAGAGCAGGAGTGCACACACCCTCAACAATGCTGTAAACTGTCAGTCACCCAGTGATTTAAATGATGAGGTCGTTCACAAAGTATGTGTGAAAGCTCTTGATGGGAATGGAGGGACTAGCAAACTGGTATATATTTGTATTAGTCGGCCTCCCCAGAACCTAGTTCTGAGTGCTAGTGCTGAGTGGCCAACAGTACTTACAGTTTGTTGTCAGCCGTCGACCCCCTAAAATCACTGGAAATGCTGGCAACACTCTCCTCACTCTGCCCTTTTCAGGCAATTAAAGGACAAAGTGCAATACTGTATTTTGAGATGCTTGATCCGGCAGGTGTGTCTGTCTACTGCCAACCATCTGCCGGAGACTGCCAGAGACAAACACCTTAACAAACAGCTCTGGGAATTCTCTGCGTTGCGCTGGGGTTCTTGTAGGGTGCACTCCTGCTTCCAGCAACGGTGCAGGACTGACACAGTGTAGAAAGACTGACACAGTGACTCCAGAGACAAACACCTCAACAGACAGCTCCGCTACTTTTAGTGACTCTGCAGCCAGTTAAAAAAAAGAAACAAATTATATGCTTCCAAGAAAAAACTATTGAATTTCCCTGCAAGATTTCTTTCAACGAGACACCCCAACCCAGTTCAAAACAAGAAAGTGAATGTTAACACATTTAACAATTCCTTTACTTGTGAAAAAAACATTTACAAATTTACAATTAAAATTATTACCGTGGAACGACAACCTAGTTATTTAAATATTATTTAATGTACTGGCACACTTTGTTTATATTATTCATTATTAAGCTACCATGTTTTACTTCAACACAACTTCCAAACCTTTATTGCTGCTAGCATTATGTGCTAATAGCGTTATGGACGTTGGCAGCGGTCATTATCTCATTCAATACTGATCCTCTCCCAATGTATGGCCCAAGGCCAAGGGAGCAGGTCTTTATCATGCAATAATGAGGCCTCCTTCAGTCTACAAGGCTATATTAGGTTGTTCACCATGGAATGCATCTTCTGCCCTTTGACACCATTCTTTTCACAGGAGGACTGCAGTTGATTGTAGAGTTGGTTATGTTCTCAGGTTTGTTGTTTTGGTAAGTGTTGATTATGACTGTCTTTCTACATTGTCCAGGAATTTATGCGTTGCTCTTTACCTCAGCTAAGCCTCATATGTCTCTGATTAGGATGTTTTGCATGTTTTCCCTACACCCCTGGAATCACCTGATATGGAAGAGCCACCTACCCATTCATTTTGCAAAACCAGTTAATTCAACTGTATGGTATTGTTTATGAGATCCCAGGGCTGTTTTTCGTTACGTTATTCATGTCATTGTGGTGCTTTGCATGCTAAATAACCATTCTCACGTGTAGCCTGGTACAGCGTTGGTTCCATGTGTTACAACTGATGTGTTTGACATGCTTGAATATTACCTCTGGCGGTGTATGATTGATACAGTGGCTCTCATTACGAGGTTGATGGAATGGGTTTACCGGCACCGGTAATGGTGCCGGTGCCGGTAAACTAATTCTGCCCTATTACGTGGTCTCCTCGCGGGACCCACAATGGGCACCTGGTAAAACCAGGCGTCCTTACCGAGTCCCGCGAGGAGACCAGGGAGCGAACAACGGGCCCGTTATAAACAGGCCCGTTGTTAGATCCTTCCCCATTCCAATTGAGCCCTATGGGGGCTCGAATGGGAATGGGGATGGACCGGTTCCGGGTTTCTCGGATGAAGAATTACCGGGTGCACCAAGGTTGGCATGGCCCGGTAAGTCCTCATTTGAGAAACACAGGCCCAGTATGCAGTAAGGAGGCAACCATGCTGCTAAATGCAGTATGGTTACCTCCAACCTCGTAATGAGGGCCAGTATGTGGATGATAGTTTAGTTAAATGTTCTATTCCTGCCATCACTAGCAGACCACAGATCAGCAGGGTGTTAGCCTATGCTTGCATTATTGTTTGCAGAATGAATACTTCATAACTTATTGTTACAAACCATTAGTGTGTCTGCCCTCTGGTGAGAGGATGGTGCAATTTCTGAAGCACTCTTTCAGCAGTGGATGGGACAATTACTTTCTCTTCTTCTTTTTCTCTCACCATGTTCATTCTCCTCATGATTCTATTGAGTATTTTGCTGATATCAGTGATTTTCTGCTAAATTATAGCATGATCACAACGTGATTAATTTGTACTGATTTGAAGAACAGAAATATCTATTTCAATCCGAAATGATATACAATAACACCGTTACATATGGTGGCACCATTCCATGGGTGGATGCCTTTACAGTACCACAAAGATGAGAATGAGTCGTGATCAAATTTATGATGATGTTGATTAAGTGAGATATAGACCAGGGATGAAACAATAACAAAACAAACAAAAATATATAAGAAACAGTCGACTGAGGAAGGTAACAAGCTGAGGGGCAAATGCCTCAATCTGAAGAGGACTACAGCACAAATAAACATAATTATATTATTACATGACCCTGAGGTGAGTGGTGGGATCGGGAAGAGAGATTGATGGAGAGGACAGGGCTATCTCCCTGTTAGGCAAAGTTAATCCGAGCAAGAAGAGATCCACAGTCAGGTTGGCTTTGAATGTGATGGGTAGCAGGTTCCAATGGTGATGGGTGGGTAGGCAGAAAGAGCAGAGGTAAAGGGAGGCACAGGGGGCATGGGACTGTAAGGTAAAGTACAGAGGAATGGTGGAGGTCACAAAATGGTAAGTAAACAGAGATACAGTCAGAAAGGTATTGAGGAACAGAACCATTGAAAACTTTGCAGATTAGCAGAAGCACATTTAAAAGGGAGCGCTGTGCTTCCCTGGCAGGTGTTCATAGCTAAAAGAGGTAGGGTATCTTGGTAAGTTGTAAAGACTCCATGTAGTGAAGTTGATGACTTTGTCTTGAGGGAGGAAGGAGTAGAGAGGAAAGTCAATGAGTAGGTGGGAGCAGTATTAAGTTTGCTGATAACAAGGATGAAGATCATATTTTTTGTAGGGTGGCGAGTAGGAAATGTATGCATTTTCCAAATGTGAAGACGGTTAAAATGAGCAGCAAGTGTGATGGTAGTGATACATTGTTACAGAGTTCTAGGTTATGGCTCTTGCAATGTAATGAAATGTAAAGTGGTCTTACAAATTGCCCTTTTGCCAATAATGTTGGCCTAACTTTAACATGGCCCTTGAAGTAAGGAGGGCATGGTTTACATGTTACTCAGATAACAGCAAGGCAAATGCACAAACCTGTGGTGTTGACGGATGCAAGTCAGAAGTACCCATTACCTCGATATGAACATCTATATTTTGTTTTTCGTTGGTACTGACCGACAGGGTAGCCGTATGGGGAGCTCCCAGATTGTGGAGTGCAAAAATAGACAGCACGGTTGTTGATAGAAGATAGATAGGGTCTGAATCTGTGAAGTACATTAGAGTAATAGATGATTTTTGTGTCTTGTGTCGCCCTTTCCCTGGTCCTCTGTGCATGCAACCATGATGGAATGCCTGGTGGAATGCCGTTGAGTTGAATGTTGTGGTGTGAGTGCCCTGAACGTTCCATACATGTCAGTTGGTGGATGAGACCCTGAGAGAGTGGGAGGCGGTGGATGATTCCTGTACCCTCCTTTATACTTACCATGTAACTTACCTGCTTGATATAACCTTGTCAACTGCAACTTAAGTAAAAGAGTTCACTTCCCTACCTGTTGTCTCACAGGTCTTCTTCATCAAAAGCACATTATTACAATGGCAACGAGCTGGTTTGGAGGTAAGGGCCAGGAACCTGCAGAAACTGTTCAAAGGGAGCAGCACCTGGAAGAAGGAAAGGAAGCGAGAGATCAGGAGAGGACAAATCCACCAGCCCCCTGCCCCATAAAGTGGAGCTGACCCCTGACCTATTTAGGGCAGGACTGGCTGACTGAGGGCAGCTTGCGGCAGGACTGTGTCTTCAGAGGGCAGGCAGTGTGTCAAGGGCCCTGTGAAGCAGTTTGGCACCGTTCTGTGTTGGAAGGTTACCTGAGGTGGCTGGAGAAGCCTGGGACAGACCCAGTTTGACAGCCCTAGCGACCTGGGAGAGAGACAGTGGCTTTCAACAGCCTGGGAGAGACAGAGAGAATTAAAGAGAAGGCTGCCTTGACAGCCTTGGGAGACCTGCTTCAACCACTGTCCAGTCAACAGAGTGTGAAGCGAATAGACTGAGGAGTCTGACAAAATGCTACAATGGAGCATGGGAAAAAAGGTTGCTTACCGGAGAAGTGGGTATTTTGTGTGCTGTGAGGTGCGCCTCAGCAGAGTGTTCGAATGATCCAGGTGTGTGTTAGAGACTTCTGAGCTGGCGCATCTTGGCAGAGGTCTGGTGCTGCCAGAGGACTGTCGTAGCAGGGAGTCCACTGCCCTCCATGTGTCACTCCAGAGTTGTGACATCAGCTTAGGTCTGTGTGGTGTTTGTGATGGATCTGTTCACGGTTCGGAACAAAGAAGATGCACTGCATTCCCCAGCAGCTGTTCGTGCTCTGACGTGTTGGACTGTTTGCATGCTGCAAGGTTCTTTTTTTATATATCCGCTTCAAAAGTTATGGAGCATTGGAGGGCCATTGGTGGTCCACATTGAGAATTGTGGCTATCGTTGCAGGTGTAGAGGAGAAGGTAGATGCTATCTTGCCAGTTCCTGCCCCCTCACCGCCGTCATACTGGAACAGTCAGAGAAGAGTGTATGAGAGACGGTACGCACTCAGACAGCCATACAGAATATACACTCAAAGTGAATGTGTGGTAGGATGTTGCATGGAAGAATGCTACATGGAAGCATGTCACCTGCCAAGATGTCAGAATGCATCAATGAGTATTATGAACAGACATTAAAGTGAAATCTGACGAGGACAAATTGATGTCATGGAAGAAAGATGAATCTATGCTGAAACGAAATAAAAATACTTAGAAGTAACAATTAAACTGAAACACTAGGAGTAACATGTGTCTCAGGCTAAAATAATCATGGATCTAAATAAGATGAAGTAACATACTGACCAATAAGTGTAAATACGCAGTAACACAGATAGAAATAAAACATATAGATATAACGTGGCAAGGACGGCCATAGTAGAAAGATGGACGCCGGCTCATGTCGAATTCAACCAAGGTACCTCAGAGATAGGCTCAGGCTGTAGAATCAGGAGACACGGAAAAACAGCTCTGTGTGCAGACCCGACAATGAGTCAAGACTGACCCAGAGTTAAGGATAAGCACTGCGCACAAAGGGAGTACATGGATAAGCTCTGAATGTGGGACATTCTTCATAGATGAACGAAGAAGAAAATATCTGTGAGAGCCAAACTGTTGGTCAGTTAAAAGTATACAAAGTGTATGTGCAATTGAGTGAGCAAGTCTCATTCATTAAATAGCAGTAAATAGAAGGCTGAAATGGAAAAATGTGTTGTCTCTGAGGGACAACCTAATGTGCAATGGAGCATAGACTAATCCGCTGCTGTTTTGTCTGCTATAATCAGTACTGTATGTATTTAGAGGTGTAGTTCATGTCGTGCCCTACAGATAGAGGGTAGCCAATGATATACTAATCCTTATATGTTCTATAAGGAGCTATGTTCCCTTAACCAATCCCAATCCCTTCCCTGATAGGTATTGTTTTCTGCCTCATAGAATGACATCATAGGTGATGTACATTGGGGTATAAGACATTTATGTAATCAAGCTGTTATGCGAGTGCGAGTGTGCAAGCACCAGTTCGATGTTTGTGAGGTCTCCCTACTTTATTAAATCACAATAAAGTAGTACTTTGCCATATTCTTTGAGTCTGTCTGATTGTTTTGTTTGAGATCAGTATTGTAATTCCATCTAGCACAAACAGATGCTTCATGGTGCTAGAACACATTCTGTAGCGGTGCGTATGGTTGCAGTCTAGTCGACCAAAGCCAGATCCAGACCCCTGGATGATTAGCTACTTCTGCCATTAGCCAGAACACTGTGGAGATCAGTGCACAGAGTCACGTGCAAGAGGATTTGGTAAGCAGGACCCCCTTTGACAAAATTCCTGTCCGGTCCCTACAGGTGCCCGTGGATGGAAGGCAAACTGGGCAGTAGAGGGAGAGTCAAAGTCGGAGGGCCCGAGCTGAGTCACAGATGTAAGTAGAACAACAAAAGTGGCAGGGGATTGTGTTGTACATAAAAAGTGTAAAAAGCAACAGGTTTTGGGGGAAATTCTAAAGAGGAGTAGATACCTTGATTCCTGGTTCGAAGGGGACAGAAGGGTAAGCACTAAAGTAAGGGGTATTAAGGATTCCTGAGGCAAGGCCCTCAGAAGAGTGTGTACCAAAATAGAGTCAAACAGAAAAGGGATACATTTACTAAGACAGTAATGGAAGGCATACGCAGTAAACATTTAAAAAGTACTCATGTGTGGGGTTATACAACTGATAATTTAAATCTTTTGTTGTGTCTAGACTAATAAATATAGAATGACAGTAAAACATGAAAGAGATTGTTGAAATAACTTGGACCAATATATTGAAATGTAATTAAGCGCAAACTATGGAACGAAAGCATCTAGGCGCTAAGTGGGGGATAGCAGTTTTTTTTACTGGGCATACCTAGAAAAAAAAGCTATGAAACAGAGAAAAGGTGAGTTTTCATTGCTTTCCTAAAAGGAGAGTATTCAGTTTGCACCCTCATGTGTAGCGGGATCTGCGGTGAGTACTGAGAAAGAGCGACCACCTAGCCGCTTACAGTGAAACTTAGGAATCTTTAGAAGAGCCTGTCATTCCGAACGAAGATTTCTTGCAGGAAAGTTCCTTACCAACTTCTTCCTCAGGTACTGAGGACCAACAATATAGAGGGCTCAGTGTACCACACACAAAGTCTTAAACTCGATACGCACATCTACAGGAAGCCAGTGTAATCGGTGAAGAAGAGAAGCGAAAGGAGTTAGTCATGGAACATTAAGCACTAAATGCACAGCAACATTCTGTAGAACCTGCAGTCGCTGAATCTGGTACTTCGGCTGTCCCAGATAAATGCCATTGCAGTAATCTATGGACCCTATTATTGAAGATGTAACCAACATAGTATGATTTTCCTGAGGGAGAAGAGGAAGACATCTTCTCTGAGTTTTCAGTTTCCCGAAACTGGACCCACAGATGGCAGAAATCTGAGCTTCACATGAGCCCTGAGGGAGAAATTTAACACCCATGCTCTTGACTGAGGCACAAGGGACAGGGCAAGGGCCTAGGGAGTCAGGCCAGTATTGCGAATTCCAAAGGTGGTCACTAATTTAGTGGACTACTAATACCTCTGTCTTATTCCCATTAAACTGAAACCAGTTGGCCGCCAACAAAGAACCCACTTTTTCCAAACAGTCCCAGAGTTGGTTGGGAGATGCAGTCTGCGGTGAATTCAGACAAAATACAACTGTGTATTATCCACATAGGAATAAAAGAGTAGATCACTCAGCTGGCACTCAGTTATCTGATCCGCCAGCATGCAAACATACAAGTTAAACAAAAGCAGAGATAGAGCTGACCCCTGCAGAACTCCACAAGATAGTTCTACAAGAGAAGAAAAACACGCTTGGAAAGGAACCGTCTGTGATCGGCAGTCTAAGAAGGATTTAAACAAGGCCAAAAGAGATCCAGTGACACCAGCATGTTCCAGCTTGGTCAGAAGAATTTGGTGGTCCACTGTATCAAAGGCTGCGCAGAGATCCAGGATAATAATAACTCCGGTCTCTCCATGGTCCTGAAGCATTGCCAAGTCGTCCAGCAGTGAAATCATAACAGTCTCCATCCCCCTCTTAGGACGGAAGCCCAATTGGTATGGATGGAGGCAGTCATTATTTTCCAGAAAGCGTGAGATTTGAGGTATTATCACCTACTCCATCAGCTTCATTATTGCTGGCAACAAAGAAATCAGCCTAAAATTGGCAGGCACTCGAGAATCAAGATTAGCTTTTTTGTTTTTAAAGTGGGAGGACCACGGCACGTTTGAGAACAGCCAGCCCATAGAAAAAGAGTATTGCAATGCATCAGTCAATATCCCAATGGTCTTTTGAGGAAGGGCCTTTAGGTTGCGAAGAGGAACCAAATCAAAAGGTGATGCCGATCTAAGGCCCAGAAGAGCATTCCGAGCAGTATCTTCACAGATTGGATCATGTTTGAAAACATTTACCGGAGAGAGAAACTGCACCGTTTCTAGGACAGATATTCACGGAATCTCCCGTAGATTGTTTATCCGCGATATTCTTGTGGAAATCTTGGATCTTTCATAGAAGAACATGCTATTTTCATCACACCTTAGTTGGGCATCCAGAGGCACCACTGAGTTACCCACAGTGCAAACTCAAAGCTATTTAGCCACTCTGAATAACTCTCGAGAGGCACACGCTGCTTCAGTTATTCGGGTGGCAAAGTACCTCTCCAGCCGTCTACAAAGCTTTTTCTGGGTTCTGAGCTCAACAGAATACCAAGCCTCTGAAGGCTTCAGCCTGCCAAAATGAGGGAATCTGGGAGCTAACTTGTTGGCTACTAACTCGAAGGGCTTAAGACAGGGTAGCAGAGGGTCAAAACCCATCTCCGTAAGAGTCCGACATTCATCAAAAAGTAACTCAGACATCGCAATAAGATTGACCTTATGCCACTTTCTTTGAAGCTGAACCCCCTGAGAGTCTTTCAAGAGACAGAGCGGAACATGAACGACAAAGGGAATCATGAGGTGGTCCGACCAAGTCACAGGAACCGGAATACAACTAGAGACCAGCCTTGCCTCAGCAAAAATAATGTCTAAAATATTTCCACTCTCATGAGTAGTAAGGTGGTTAGATCGGTCCAGAGAAAGATACGATAAACATGTCTCCAAATTCATAGCATAGTGGTCCAAAGGATCATTAAGGTGTAGGTAAAATCGCCCAACACCACCAAATTTGGATGGCCCAGACTAATATTGGCCACCAATTGTGCAAAATGTATTGCAAAGTCCAGGGGACTGGCTGAAGGTGCTCTATATGACAATAAAAAGTGAATCACAGAATTGGCATTAACTAAAACTCTGATCAACTGTAATTCACAGGGCAGAGAATGTGCCACAGGGATAGCAAGACATTGATAAGATTCACGGTAGATAATAGCAAGGCCTCCCCCCCTCTTATGTGGGCCTATCAGCACACTATACAGCACAGAAGGGCAGCAAAAGTTGGAATAAATCGGGGACAGAGATCACAGACAACCACATCTTAGTGATGCACAGAAAATCAGGTGCTGTATCCCTCAAGATAGAATATAGGTCATATTTGTGAATGCCCGTAGATCTGGCGTTAACCAGCAATCTGGTCAGAGCAGGATCCTTTTTCTTCCCCTCATCTAAAGTGCATCCCCTAACAACCCGCAGTCGCACCCCCATCTCCCCTCTCAGTATCCAGAGCCCTCTCATAGAGCAGGGTCCCCTCAATAGCCAAGTTGACTAATTGATATCAGGACTAGCTGTTCAAAATAATATGATCCCTTACCTTGCAGTCACCACTATTTTCTTTCAAACTAAACATAGCCTGGCCATCCCCCAGACGTGCCCAAACACACTTGTCTCCAGGGAAAGGATTAAATAAGCCTGGAAGCGGAATGCCGGGGCAGTGAAAAACAAAGAAAGTGGATTGAACCCTTTCAAGTGATCAGGAAGAAGGCTTCTCGTTAATTGTGCAACATAAATAAGGACAAGACTCTTAAAAAATGAAAAATAAAAGAACAATATTATAAAATTTGATAGAAAGTGTATATAAAGGAGGAAACATAATATTGCATAGATTTATAAAATAAAAAAGTGAGCAGTTAAATATATCCTGATTAGGATTGTAAACAGTGATTGATGGTGCGTGTGCCAATTAACAGGCATGGTATATTTGATAAAATAAAGAATCAAATAAAATAACCAATGGCAAATGATGATCGAAACTGATCTGTCATCATGGGGATACACTTCTTTTACATTTATGTGGGACATTGCTGAGATATGCAGCAAAGATAAGGAAATATCATTCGGAATGTATTTGAGGCAGAACCAATAAGACACTTATGGCCTCAGGAGGGTTCGCTGTCAAAAGATGTATTGCGGCATATGACAACATATTTGTATTCCACATATAAGGGAAACAAGTTGAAGAAAAGGATGGCCATTTTAGAGCCTTGGAAAATCTACTAGAGTGAAAAAGAAGATCCAGCCTATATGGATGTTCAATCAGCATAAAGAGGTGGATAAAACGCCATTGGCTCCCCTTTCCCCCAGCAGAAGAAAAGAATGTAGATACAGAGAAGACAGCATTTTGCCCTTGGAATTAAAAACAGTGGTGGGGTATGTTAATTCAACGTATGCACCCCCACTAATAGCAGTGAGGATAATCCTGTACAGAGCAAGAGCAGAGGATTCAAAGATATATCGGCACTCAATGAAAGTAAACAGTGTGGTGTGAGAAAGGACAGACTAGACAGACAAATGCAGATAGAGGAAAAAGCAGGGAGATGCAAAGCAATAAAGGATAAAGCTAGGGGAATAGCAATAGTACAGAATGAATGGATGAGAGGACAAATATTGCTTAAGCTATACGATAATGGCATTGATGGGGTTTGAGAAAGAGGAGAGAGAAGAGCAGGAAAAGAAAAAGTTGGAAGAAGAAAGAGAATACAGAGAAGAGAGGGATAAAGAATGCAAGCAAAGGGAAGAACAAAGACAATATGAGGCAAGGAAATAAAGGGAGAGATTAGAAGAGAAGAAATGAGAAGAGATAGAAGCCCAAAGAATAAAAGTATGTAGGTTGCAACAAAGGAGAGAGGAAGATGAATAGAGGGAGATGAGGAGATGGGAAGAAGACATGAACAAACGTAGGGGATTGAAAGACGATGAAATAGAATATTTGTGCCATAGGAGCATAGTGCCAATTGATGCACAGGAATGACTGGAGAAAGAGAGAGGGTCGCAACAGCCCCATAGGAAGCTGCATGGAATGCCGAGATCAGCTTGGGCTGGTGGACAGGACTTGATGTGTTCAGTACTATCAGTGACACCAGACCCCCAAAAGGGACCAAGGTTCAAGGTGATGATAGGAGGCAAGACATTTTCATTTCTGGTAGACACTAGAGCCACTCGTTCTTGTGTACACAAGATAAAATACCCAATGTCAGGTACTGCCATGAATGCTCAAGGATTCTCTGGGGTGATGAGTTTAGATCGTTTTACAGACGAGTTACCAGTTTCTATAGGAGAACATGATATCTGAATGCCATTACTATACAGACGCCAGGCAATATATTGGGATGCGATTAATGACAAAAGTTAACATGTCGATATCTTTCACTGACAAAGGAATAGTATGCTCTACTCCACTGATACACCATATGAATGTAGGAGAGTTTATATTAGCCTTTGCAGGCCAGAAATCATTATGAGGCATGCCTTTAGATCCAGAAGTATTTTTGTGTGGAGGGACTTATTATCATGGTTACCCAGGCTGGTAGGTAAAATATTGACAATACCTGATGCATTTTTATTTGGGGCAGAAATCCCTATGGGCGATGAGGAAGGGCAGATCATTTCCTTAGAATTAGAAGCAGCCATTATCTTAGAATAAAGGGTGATGTTTCATGGGACAGTTGATGAAGGAAGAGGATAGAGGACAGTGATATCCCTCAGTGAAGGTTACAGGTTGACAGATTTGACAGATGAAGAACTGTTTAGAGGTGACTACTCTGACGATGAACTAGTGTTTTTTATAAGTATCACTTATTGGATTAAATTAAAGAATATAGAAATACTGCAGAGAATGGAATTGGTAAGAAGAATACTGTCATTCATTCAGGAAGACCTAGAGATAGTGCCAGAAATGTTATGGACTACAGGCCCACATGATATGGGAATATAAAAAGGGACAGGTGAAGTTAATATTAAATTAAAACCAAGAGCTCTTCTGCCACGAGCAAAGCAATATCCCATTCACATGGAGAAGTCATGACAGCAGTTCTTACACAGAAGACAACATTAGGACATGGACATAAACCATTGACATGCTATAGTGTTATTTTAGATCCAGTAATAAAGGGGCATTATCCCTGTGAGCAATCTTTAGCTGCGGCTGCATTCACAATTGACAAAGCTTCTAGTATAACAATGGATTCGCGATGACATTATTTGTAGAGCATCCATTATTTGCAATTTTAAAGAAGCCAAAATTGACCACACAAAGAGCATTGGGGTACAAGGTGATTATTTTCAACCCTGAGATTAAAATTGTTAGATGTAAAACAGTGAATCCAGTAACGTTTACAGCAGCACTAGTAGGAGTGAATGATTATGCACACGATTGCACAACGTATACTGAGTGTTATAATGATATTCCCAAAGCTAGTGAAAAGGCCCTTGCGACGGGGAAGTTCTTTCTATTGATGGTTCTTCAAAAATTGACCAGACAACTAGAGAAAGGCATACTAGAGTAGCGGTAGTGAAACTGAATAGGGAAGGTGAATTTGAGGTAGTAACAAGCCCGAGGCTGTCTTTGAATTATTCAGCACACGCTGCATAATTAGTGGCGCTCATCGAAGTTCTGTGGAGATTTGAGGATGAGGAATTGATGATGTACTCAGACTCCTCATATGTGACATCAACTTTACATGCAGGTTTGTCATGCTGGAAAAGGAGGGGCTTCCTCCATGCATACAGCACTCCAGTGCAACATATGTCCATATTGGATAAGCTCATAGAAGCATTGAGTCTTCCATTGAACCTAGCAGTTGTGAAATGCTCAATGCATTCTAAAAGAACAGACTTAATTTCCTTTGGAAATGAAGCTGCAGATGTAGAGGCCAAAAAATCAGCCTATTATCAACCCACACCTGGTTTGGAAATTGAAGATGTTAAACAAATGACAGGACGATGCATGTTAGCGAAGGAGGGTTTTGACATGCTGTCTATTGTCCCGTTAATTGAAAAACAAGGTCGAGCTCCACAAGATGAACAGGATTTATGGGAAAAGCGGGGGTGTTCTTTATCACCCACTGAGGCGATTTGGAGACATGATAGTACTGGAAAGCCAATTATGCCTCTAGCATTGTTGAGAGTAGTGCTGGAGCAGCTTTACTACCCAGAACACATGACTCGAGAGAGTCTAACTGCAACAATTACAGAAGACACAATCTATTGGAACATGTGAAACAGTTCATTGTGAACTGTATAGTGTGCCAGAAATTTAGCACAGGGCACACTTTGTGAACAGTGAGATGAGCAATCTCTAGTCCCAATGGCCCTTATCAGCATCTACATATAAATTATATAGATATGCTGCAGATATGCAATGCTTACACAGATATGCTGGTCGTAATATGTCCTTTTTCTAGATGTATAGAGGAAAGTCCATGCACACACACGGATTCCCCGTGTACTGCCAAGATCCTTGAGCGTGAGGTGTTCCCCAAGTGTGGGTGTGCAAGGTTTTGCAGTGTGATAATGGACTGCATTTGTAAATGTACTATTTCCACAGAGAGTTCTCCTATTAGTTATAAGACATACATTGTCCTCTGCTTATCACCCACAGGTGAATGTCATCTGTGAGACATTAAACTGATTGTTAAAGGTGTGCAAAGCCAAGTTGAAAATCACTCTGAAAAAGTGATGGCTATCTTGCCTGCCCTTTGCCTTATATGCCTTGAGAAATCAGCCTGGTTCAGATCACCATCTAACTCCTCATGAATTGGTGACTAGACACTGTATGAGAACCCCACTTGCTCCTCCAACTAGGGTAAGAACTGATGACCACAGTGTAGTGATGGAATTAGGTGATGAGATGCACGATTACCTAACAGCAGTGATTACAAGTGTTTCTTTCAGGCCTCAACAAATCAAGCACAGGATGGAGGGATCAAAAAGAAGTCATAAAGACAAGAAACCTTGCAAAACAGAAGATTTGCTAAAACCTCCAAGTTTATATCCAGGTGCATTTGCTAGTGTATACGTTTATATGCACCTGGAGTAAGCCCTACTTTCAGGGGCCACATGGGGTAGAAGTAGCAGCCCACAACTGTCAAACTGAAGGGACGAAGAGCATGGCTACACCTACATGACATCAAAGCCTATAAAGGCGAAACATCGACCCCTCCTGCAACTACCCGCAGTGAAGCAAGAGAAGTAGTTACGCATGTGCGAACTCAGCCAAACAAAGAAAGAGAAGAATTTCTGTGCATGCAGACTCGCCTAATGGCTAGAAATGAGAATAAGGAAAATCAAGAGCACACAAGCAGCATAGATTAGGGTCCAGCGTTTCACAAAAATCAACTAAATATCCAGCGTTTCTCAAGATTTGACAGGGAGACAATAGACTAGCAGCTACCTTGGAACTCTTTTAGACAAGCTTCATGGAACAATCTGAGGAGAGTCTGGAATATGGAGAATAAAAAAGAGTATCAACCATTGTTTATGATACCTAATATAGAAATAGTATACAGACTTTTGCCTGTTATTTCTTCTTATATATTGCAGACTTATTGAGTTCTAATGAGAAGGGGACTTCACACTATCCCATGTCTGGTAGCCGCCAAGAATAACTGTATTGTATGGAGAGTGAAAATTGCAATAATACTTCAGTTTCTGATATAAAAGTGATTAAAAAGGAGATAACAAATATGCATATTAAAGTAAATATCAAATGGAGAGGCTTCAAAATTTCAGAGATTCGTTACCATCCAGAAAGTCAATAGGTTTTCATGGAATATTGATAACGATATTAGTTGGTATTATGATTTGTGTTTTTCTCCTTATTGTTATGGCATTACAACATGTTTGAAAAAGTGGAATAGACAGGGAGGGTGTCAATGAAACATCTATTACTATCCCTACTAAAGCTACAGACAGCCTGTTTTACAATATGACTAAGGGTCTATTTCGATTTTAAAGGGATGTCGAGGAGAACCATGAAGATATAAATACATGTCTTGATAATTTGATAATTTAAAAAATAACCTATGTTATCAGCACATGAAAGATATGGGAGATAGAACGTCACATGAAAGCTTCTATGTTTGTTCCTTAATAATGTATGCCATGAATGCCCGTACACAATGCAATATGTTTCAGTCGTCTAGCAGCGTGTACAACCAGAGGGCAATTCGAAGGAAAAAGGGCACCTTTACGATGGCGATCAAGAGGAACATTGCCATATCACTATACTAATGTGATGACAAAAAAGTTGGAAAGTTGGATGTGGTGGCCAAACAAAAAATGTATGTATCCAGCCCAGATTGTAGAATGAATAAAAATTGTCGAGATGAGGGGGATGGACTGCTCTAATAGGACCGAACGAGCAGGAGAGCCAGGATGCTGGGAGAGACCTCAGCTATTGGCATATGGGTGTGTTGCCACCAGTAACGAATGGGAAGGACTATTATCTTGTCCTGCATATTTATTGAAGAAGGAACCAGTAGGCAGAGTGCAAACAGTGAATGACAGATACCTAGAATCATGGGCCAAGTATTCTAAGTTATTAACCTGGGTCGACAATGAAGCAGGACCAGTATCCATAATAGCATTGAAGAATGCAACAACATGCTTCAAGAATGAAGCTTTGGTTCTGGTTGCAGAGACCAAAGGATGTGAACAGACAATTGAGGTCCTGGGAATGACAGGTGTAATTGCTGCACTGATGTACTGATATTGGGACTTTGGATCCAGAGCCTAAATGCAGTTGCCTATGGATTGGGGAGGAATATGCTCTATTGTAATGTTATATATTCCAGCATTAGTGATTCCTCAAAGAGATCTCAATATTCATGCATTTCCAAAAATAAATGAACACCAGAGGAGGAAGAGGTTGCTTATTCTTCGCAACCTGAAAAAGGGGAACTACATTTCATCAAAATCAATAGAGGCCTATGAAGACATTCCACACCCATAAACTGTTCACCAATACAGCAATGATAATGACATCAAAGTATTGTAAGTTACTAATCTGGGTCGGCAACGAAGCACGACCAGTATCCATAATACCACTGAAGAATGCAACAACATGCTTCAAGAATGGAGTTTTGGTTCTGGTCTGAGAGAGAAAGGGATGTAAACAGACAATCGAGGTCCCGTGAATGACGGGAGGAACTGCTGCACTTATGGACTGATATTGGGCCTTTGGATCCAGAGCTTACATACAGTTGCCTATGGATTGGGGATGAATATGCTCTATTGTAATGTTAGATGTTCCAGCATTAGTGATTCCTCAAAGTGATCTCAATATCGATGAATTTCCAAAAATTAATGAACACCAGAGGAGGAAGAGGTTGCTTATTCTTCCCCACCTGAAAAAGGAGAACTACTTTTCATCAAAACCAATAGAGGCCTATGAAGACATTCCACATCCATAAACTGTTCACCAATACAGCAATGATAATGACATCGAAGTAGTCTAAGTTACTAACCTGGGTCGACAACGAAGCAGGACCAGCATCCATGATACCATTGAAGAATGCAACGACATGCTTCAAGAATGGAGTTTCAGTTCTGGTTGGAGAGAGAAAGGGATGTGAACCGACAATCGAGGTACCGGGAATGACGGGAGAAACTGCTGCACTAATGGACATATATTGGGCCTTTGGATCCAGAGTTTACATACAGTTGCCTATGGATTGGGGATGAATATGCTCTATTGTAATGTTATATGTTCCAGCATTAGTGATTCCTCAAAGTTAACTCAATATCGATGAATTTCCAAAAATGAATGAACACCAGAGGAGGAAGAGGTTGCTTATTCTTCTCCACCTGGAAAAAGGAGAAATACTTTTCGTCAAAATCAATAAAGGCCTATGAAGACATTCCATATGAACATAAACTATCCACCAATACAGCAATGATAATGATATATATATTCATACCAGGACTCCAGACTGCAGTAAACACCAAGTGGCTGCAGATCACCAGATAGGAGCTGTTACAGATGATTATTGCAACAATAAAAGGATTCAATGCAATCAGAAAAGAATTGAGAGCCATCAGGCTGATTCTACAGAACAGGTATGTTATGGACTTAATTACGCAATGGAAGGAGGTGTGTGTGTGCCAAGGTCTGGCCTTCTTGCTGTACATTCTACCATCCCATGATGGAGAAAATGGAACACTGACAGAAGCAATAACTATGCTGACGACTTTGCATACAAAGATTGAAAATGAAGCTGATGAGATGGCAGGAGAGGACTGGTTTTCATCTCCGTTATCATGGACTCCAACCTGGCTGGCCAATTCTTTCAAAATACTCAGAGCAATACTGGTCTCGGTTTTGCGAAGATTCTGTCCGAGAAGAGCAATCAATGGGACCCCCTGCATTGTTCCCATACCGCTTTGAATGTTTGAGAGACGGTATGAAATGATACGCCATTTATAACATGCCTGTACACACGTGTTTCTAGGCACGACAAGACAAGGGAGGGAAACAGACAGCGGACAAGACAAACAATCTTACTAGGCCTTGTGTCATTCCTATTGTGCAAGTGCGAGAACGAGAGGCACAAGGGGGATGGTGAGGGGGAAGTGCCTGGGAGAGGGAAGGGGAACAGGGCAGCAATGCTCTGAGTAGTGTAGTCAGTGCAGGGCAGCTCTGGGTATGTGCAAGAAGGCAAGGCACTGTAGAGGTTACAGTTACATCCCCTAAGTGTGAGATAGGCCCGAAGACAGTGCAGGAGTGACTAATCAAGAGAGGTCCTGGTACCCAGTGAGACTTTGAGGATAGCCAAGCATCCAGTCAGAGCAACAGACAGGTCAGTCAGGTAGGTCAGCAGGGGATGGAGAGAGAGGGAAAGCACAAGAGAAGAGGAATGTTTTGAGCTGCTTCTGGAACTTCAGGTGATCCGGCTCAAGTTTGAGACAGTCATACAGAATGTACCCTTGCACTGAAAGTGTGGAAGGATGTTGCATGGAAGAATGCTACATGGAAGGATGTCGCATGACAAGACGCCAGAGTGGATCAATGAATATTATGGACAGACGTTACAGTGAAATCTGACAAGTACAAAGTGATGTTATGAAGAAGATATGTGAACCTATGCTGATACAATATGAAAATACTTAGACCTAATGATGTAACTGAAGGACTAGGAGTACCATGTACCTAAAGCTAAAGTAATCATGGATCTAAAGAAGATGAAGTAACATACTGATCAATAACTGTAAATACACAGTAACGCAAGGTAGAAAGAAAACATATAGAAGCTTGTTATAGAGGAATATATAACATGGCAAGGACAGCCATAGTAGGAAGATGGATGCGGGCTCATGTCAAATTCAACCAAGCTACCTCAGAGACAGGCCGAGACTGTAGAATCAGGAGACGTGGAAAAACAGCTCTGTGTGCAGACCCGACAATTAGTCAAGGTTGGCCCAGAGTTAAGGATGCTTTTTCGAGGGATATGCACAGAGTACAAAGGGAGTACATGGATAAGATAAAAGAAGAAGAAAACATCTGTGAGAGCCAAACTGTTGGTCAATTAAAAGTATACGAAGTTCATGTGAGATTGAGTGAGCAAGTCTCTAGAGGCCAAGAGGAGCAACCACACCCTGCATAATTACATTAAATAGGAGTAAATAGAAGGCTGAAATTGACAAATGTGTGGTCTCTTCACATGTGACTCAGAAGTCAAAAACAAAAGCTATTCATTAGAGCCTCAAGCTAATATAGTGGTGTGCTCACACTCCCTTGAATGTTCTGGGACAATGAGCAGGCAACAAGGTCAACTAGAAATGGAAGACTTTGGCTAATGGCCTACCAGTGAGAGTTGAAGGACTAATTGGGAAAATGGGCGTAGTCTGACAGGATTGAAACACCTACATTTTGTTTCACTGCTAAAGAGCCAAAGGTCCAAGGTTAGGATATTATGCCAACCAATCAGTGGGGTTGAGGTACAACATAATGTGCAATGTATCATAGACTAATCCATTGTTGTTTGATATCATTATTGTTATTCCATCTAGCACAAACAGACGCTTCAAGGTGCAAGAGCACACTGGCTATATGGAGTGCCCCAAGAAAAGAAAGGAAAAAAAAGGCTGCACCAACAGGAAAAAGATCAGCTGATGATTGTGGCAGCAAAAACGACTTCCGGGAGTATGCTCATGTTGGAGCATTATAAGAGGCAAGACAAAGTGAACTGTCACTTGACAGAAAAGGAAACCTGTAACCCTGCAACACAAACACTGGTGGCATGCAAGGGATTAAGATTTACTCTGCAATTGAAATTGGAATTCCACTTATGGGTTGCAGCATCAGGCTGCTACTGTCTCGTTTCTTTTGTTGGAAGACTTCATCTCGTGATTTGCTTTGGATAGCATTTGTGATCAACTGTCTGCCGGTTGTCATATATGTACTAGGCATTGCTATCATTTGGGCTAATATAAGGATAGCCTGTGTATTCCTTCACTGCTGGGGCAATGTTGTTCCTTCAAATCGGGCTTTGGGAACTGCTCTGTGTTCTCAGTGCTATCTGTTGTGTGACGCCTGTGTACATTTTTTTTACATTTGTGAGTGCTACGAGGTGAGGCCAGTTGTACTTAGTTTGGTTTGGCACAGCAAGTGTGAAGTGGAGTGCTCTTCTGGTTGGGAACTTACATTGGGACTGGTGTTGGAATCTTAGGTTATTATGCTTTGGCTGTGTTTGGAATGGAATGCAGTACTGTTGATTGATTGATTGAGTTAACAGGATATGTGAAGTGGCTTCTGTTTAATAAGTCAATGGCCTCATTATGACATCGTCAGTAGCCGTGCCTGTAATACAGACACGGCTGCCGCCGGTGTCATTTTTTTCTGGCACCCGCGAATGGGAAATTACAGGGTAATTACGGCCCTGCTGGAGCCAGTAATTGCCCATTTGTGGGCGCTGGAAAAAAGATACTCCCCATGCGCATTCAGCCCCATAGGGCTGAATTGGAATGGGGATGTCGGATGCACCAACAGCATTTATAATGGTGCCGGTACATCCGTCATGCTGTGCTCACGGGTACCGCTCTTTCTGCCAGGTCCGACCTGGCGGGCAGAAAGGCACTCGCGAACACAACTCATAGTTTGCCAGTCCGGGAACTACGGTACCAGCAAGCTTACCGGTACCGTAGTTCCCAGACCCGCAAACTTATAATGTGGCCAAATGCCTGAACATTAACAAAGTTTAATATTGTATGTGTTTTGTGTAACCATTGGTTTCCTCCACAGTACCACCAACTGTATGGGCTTAAGGGCATGGACTCAATAAAACCAGGGGCCTCTCGCTTACCATGTCCTAGTATGCTCAATTTACTTATCATGTGTGGTGAGGCTATCTGTTGTGTGCCTTGTGCCATTGTAAAACTCAATCTGTGGCCTACCAAACTACTTGCCGGTTTTGTGGTGGCCCAACCCCTGTGTGTTTGTTGTGCTGTGCATTGTCCGGCATTGGGCTTGACCTGACTGTTGCGTTGTGTGATGCAATGTCCGTTGGAGTGCCTGGCCTGGCCACAGGCCGCCTAGGGTGGTGGACACCCGGCACTTTGGGGATCACAGACCTGTGCCTGTTTTATTTTTGGTGTGGTGGTTGGGTGTTGAATAGAGGTTTACCTGGGAGGGCTACCTGCTTGCACTTTTGGAAACACTGATTTGGACACCTGTTACCCTCAAGGGGGTGGGCCTCTTTTCCATTGGTGCATTGTTGTGGGTTCCTATTTACTTATGTTTTGGTGTGTTTGGTTCTGGATGGTATTTTGAAAGTTGCAGTTGTTGAGGGTGTACTGCCGTTCAGTGCACTGCAATTGTTGGTAGTATGATGTGAGATTTATTTGATTTATGTATTCATTGGTTATTTTTAATGTGCCTATATACGATGGGCCTCATTACAAGTTTGCCGGTCCAGTACCTATGTTATCAGTAAGCTTGCTGGTACTGTAGTTACCGGACCAGCAAACGACGAGTTCTGCTCGCGGGTGCCCTTTTACCAGCCAGGTCGGACCTGGTGGACTGACTGGCACCTGCGAGCAGAGCATGTCGGATGCACCGGCATCATTGTAAATTGTGCTGGTGCATCCGACCTCCCCATTCCCATTTTCGCCACATGGGGCACAAATGGGAATGGGGAGTAAAAGTTTCCGGCCCCTGGCAATGGGGAAATACAGGGTCCACCAGAGTTGTAATGGCCCTGTATCTCCCCATTGCCAGGGGCTGGAAGAATTCGCAAGTTTGGCGGCAGCCTGCCGGTTTTACCGGCAAGGCTACTGCCAAACCTGTAATGAGGCACAATGTGTTTCAAGACACAACAAGACAAGGGAGGGCACAGGCATGACACAACAAAAACGGTTCTACTAGGCCTTGAGACATTCGGAATGTGCAAGTGCAGTAACAAGAAGTGCAGGGGAGAAGGGATGGAGGAAGTGCCTGTCAGGGCACAAGGGCCAGTGGGAAAAGTGAATGCCAGGGGAGACCATGTGGACAGAGCCAGGGGGATGCAGAGACTGGGTGAGGAGGGGCTGGTGCCCTGTAAGAATCTAAAGGAATCAGGCAGCCAGTCAAGAAGCAGACAGGGGCATTAGCAGGGGAGAGGAAGGAGGAAGATAAAAGGAAGGTGTTGAGAAGCTTCCAGAACTTAAGGATCATCAACTCAAGTCTGAGAGGGGCATGGAGGCTATTCTAGATGGAGGAACCTGCGGAGGAGAGGATCTACCCCCCACTCTCTGCTTGGAAAAGCATCTGATCTGCAGAGAGTTGGAGTTAGAAGGTATTTAGGGAGAGAGAGTTGGATGTAGCAGTGTCCCAGGCCCAAGGAAGCCTTGTGGATGATGCAGAGGGTCTTGAACGTGTTCCTCGCAGCAAACGGGAGCCGGTGGAAAGGTTTTAGGGCTGGAAAGATACTGTCCTGGGCTTGAGGCCCAGGATAAGTCTTGCAGTCCTATTCTGATTAGTTGGAGGAGGTTGCAAAGGGAGAAGTTAGGCAGATTGAGAAAGAGGCTGTTGCAGTAGTCCAGCCTGGAGAGGACCAGCACTCTGGAGACAATCAGGCTCATTTCAGGGTCGCCGGTAAAACCTGCCGGTAAAACCTGCCGGTGGGCAGCGGGTTACCGGAAACCCTGCAACACCCTTACCACCGCCTGATATCCCATTGCCACCAGGATATCACAAGCAGTAGCTGTAACAGTAAATCCCCATTTCCAAGGACTGCCATGGAAATGGGGTCACTGAAGCTAACAGTGCTGATGGGTGCGTCAGTGACAACCATGCAGGTTAGGCTTGCTGGGGGACCCTTGCCCCTACCAGCATTGCTGTAGTATGGATGTCTGGTAAGAATGCTGGTATGTTGCTGCCGGCACCCTTATTTCTGGATCGCTACACTTGTAATGAGGGCCACTGAGTTTCTGGTGGAAGGCGAGGGAAAATGCTTCTGAGGAGGTGCAGCTGAAAGTGGATCTGTGATAACACCAAGGTATTTTGCCTCACAGGAGTGCAAAATAGGGCCTTCATGTAGGGCGGCCAGAGTGTGGGAAGGAGAGAGCAGAGGTCCCAATGAGAAATACACATACTTTCAAATTCACTAAGCCCTGTTTTTGTGTGTTTTAAAAAAAGAAAATAACATTAATTTCCTGTTTGGAAATTCAGAAAATGACTAGGCTGCTTTAACTATGTAAATGCAAGAATGTTTTAAGCAGTGAAACAGTCCAGAAAGTCTTCTGTAGTGTACGTGTATAGCTGTTAGATAAGACAATCACAGCAATGCATTACTTGAATAACAGCCTTGGAAGTAAATCCCTTGTTTTACTGTTCCCTTCCCCTCATTTCTACTTTCTACTATCTGATTAAAACTTGTTTGTCCCTTCAAAAGCTAATGCATGGTTCCACCTCAGCATAAAATATACAATTAGTCCAATAAAAGTTATCAAAACACACATTTGTTGTAAAGATGTGTTGTGAAATAGTAGCAAAGGAACTTCTAATGATATCAGATATCACAATATTGAAAAAAATCAGCAAACTGTATACATCTGTCATGCGTTAATATGAAGAGAAACATTTTTGACGGGTTAAGTTGCGAAAGACACCCTGTATTTGGATACTCCAAAAAATGTATAAAATTACCCTCCTGAAGTACCATCCATGGGTTTCACATGCAAGAATGTTTTGTGTGTTTTGTGAATGCCATTTTGTTCTAATGTGGGGAAGCGTAATAAAATATGCTAAAACCACATCAGATGTATTATCACAACTGATACTGTACTTCTCATTTATACCATTATTATAGTCTCAATGCTCTTGTGGTGGGAATGCCCTCAGGGACCGCAGTTCAGAATGTTTGAGGTCATGGAGTAAGATTACAATGCGCGTGTGAATTTGGCCAAATAAGGCTTAGCGAGGCTGGCCAGGCTCTGTTATAGAGCAACCCATGAGATCAGGCATGTGGATGAGTGCTGAGGAGAAGAGTCAGGGGATGGTGTGAGTGCTAGAGACTTACTACGTGTTCAGCGTGTCCAAGGCCAGTGTAAGGAGGCGGAAAGTTATGTGACCAGCATGGCCGGATTTTGTCAAAGTCCTTTCTGTATTCTGATGCATTTGGGTAGCCATGCGTGAGACTAGTGTCCCGTGAAGTGATGCGTTATATTTACCTAGAAGCTTCAGTAGTAATTAGTTCATTTATTGGTAATTTGTATAGCAACTTCCATCATCGTTATGGTCCTAAAGCACTGTTGGTTGGACGCCCTTGGAGGGGCTGAAGTCCAAGTTTGGGAAAATTGGGGGGTGCTATTATGCGTGTGTACATTTCAGCCATTGCAGTAAAGTGAGGGTGTTCAGGACCCTGCTAGTTGCCCATGTCTGAAAGGTGTGTGGATGGGAGCAACGGGGGTATACTATGCACTAATTAGGGTGGAATGTGACAGAGAATTATATGAGAAGCTACATTTCGAGATTGTTGTTAAAGGTAGCTTCATTCTTGAGGCAGAAGTGTTGTTCAATAGTGCTTATTTTATATGTGAGTGCAGGGTGTGTGGGATGAGCCCATGCCTTCCCCTAAATTACAAAGGTGTGGTGTGTGGGAGGAGAACATTGGTTATTTGTGCAAACAATAATGCCTACATCCTGGGTTACATCTGAGTACTACACCCAATTGGACTAAATGTGATAAATAGCTGACTAACGCAGATGGGCTTAAAACAAAGTAAGGATACCTTACGCAATTGGGCTAAGTATAAGATATGGCTGACTAACACAAAGGGCTTAAAGCAAGGTGAGGCTACCGTACAGAATTAGGCTAAGGCAAGGCTAAATTATGCAATTAGGCTAAATGCGAGATATGGCTGATTGGCACAGATGGGCTAAAAACAAGGTAAGGCTACATTAAACAATTGGGCTAAGTGTGAGATATGGCTGATTACCACAAAGGACTTTAAGCAAGGTTTGGCAAATGTATAATATTAGGCTAAATACGAGATATGGCTGACTAACACAAATGGTCTATGTTATAGTAGGTAGTTATAGTGGTGGGTTTTACTAGAGTACAGTAATGGCTGTACTCCTCGCTCAGACCACACTTATCTTATCAGTTGCTGCTGGTTGACTGCGACAGGCTTCCCAGGTGAACACAGGCAAACACAGACTGGAGCTGCTTAGTCAGGAGCTGCCCTTTGCCTTGTGACCCTTAGCCGGTGGCTGCTCAGGCAGGGGCTGCCCTAGCTCTGCTGGTGAAAAAGTGCCCCTGGATACTGGTGGGCCAATATTCACAGCGGGGGCAGTAGCTGGGAAGGGAAGGGGGAGGCAAGGATGGTGAGCAGCAAGGTCCACAGGGGTGGATTGGATTGGACAATTAAAAACTACAGAGTTATGGGAGCAAAAGGGTCTCTAGGCCTTACCTGATGCACCCTATCTCCAACTCGACCCTGGAAGCTGAAGTGGTCGAGTTGGGGTCACGCTGGAAGCTGCACCACTTACCGGATAGGGGCGGGACCAGACAGCCAATAGGCACGGGAGGGGGAGTGAGCTGGGGAGGAAAGGGGGAGGCAAGGTAGTAGACCGGCAAGGGCCGCAGGGCGGATAGAAAAACCTAAAACACCAGGGATGTGGGTCAAAAGGGTTGCTAGGGCTTACCTGATGTTCCCTATCACCAAATGAATGTATTAACCTCAGAGGAGTACTATATAATGATCAAAATGAACATTAGATTGAGAGCCAAGTACAGAAATCACAATGAGATGATTGAGATTTGTCTGGAAAATATTTTTGCCATTTACAGTGGTCAGCACCACAGGCAAGCGAGAGGACGACCATGGGCCCATGCTTTGTTCCAAATATCTAGACATGTGTAGAGTGGTAGAAATGAGCATAGGCATGAACAGATGATGAAGCATCTTTTACTGAGCATATGGTGGTATGGCATAGGTACCTTAAAAACTATGTTTTTGTATGGGATTGAAGTAGAGCACTATTTTAGTAACAATGCCATTCCAGGTGGGCTGTATTGCCATCCCAAAGTAAGAGCCCAAGTAAGTTAAGGCCTTCAACTGGGGTGGTAACTTGTTACCAAGCAGCACAGTTTGTCTTGAAGGGCATTATCACTTCCAGCGCCCTTGGCTTTGTCCAGTGAGCTAATAGGTTTATCTAAATAAATGTATGCTATGCCTATTACACATGCACAATTCAATTTAAAAAAAACTACTAAACACACCTTCCTGCATCAAACATAGGAAAAGGAGGGAAGGCCCTTTTCTTTTTCTAACACCATGAGGCATGCCTGGGATGAAGTGAATGATGCCAGAAGCTATTTGACTATAGGTATGTAGCCAGGGGGAGGGTAGCTGTGGAGATGGCTGGAGTTGGAAGGGAGGTGAGAAGAAGGTGGTGACAGGGGGCAAAGCAGAGCATAGGGCAGAAGCAGACAACGGCATCGGGGATCAGGGAAATGGTGCACGAGTCAGGAATGGAAGACAGGCTTAACCTGGCAGATGTAGCCTGTGTTCCATGCCTTTTGATTTGGCAGCACTGTTACAGAGATTGTCCTTATTCGCCGTTGCCAGGGTCTTTAGGTAGGTATTCCTGGTTTAGCTAAATCATGGCTGTGGGTACTCAACAATATATGTGATGCATGGCACTTACTGCACATTCCAGAAAGTTGCATTTTTAGACTGCACACCACATTACAGATTTAAGATCTGATCAGTATGGGCAAATCTTATTTAGGTTTAAACAATGGTGTAACAGTTTTAGGTTTTAAACTAACATACAGAGATGTCGATGAGCGTATAATCAATCGAGCCACACACTGACAGGAGCATAACAGGAAGTCAAAGGAGTTGATATAGGTTTGAACATAACTCGGGACCCACACAAACCCAATACAGCATTCTTACTTTAAGATTTTAAGCCCTCGCATCTCCCTTAAAAATACCCTTTCCTTTACAGATTGGCCCTGAAATCCCTGGCAGTGTCACCATATGCCAACAATCGGGCAACCCTAGTTGTTTACAGACCACTACAGTGGTGAATCGGAGGAGTATCACATTTTCATGACATGGCATTGACAGTGCAAGTGTGCCCATTAATAGCCGTGTAGGAAAGGCACCCAAAATGTAGAACCCAGGGGAAACAGACGAAAAGGGTTTTTGAGTAACACTGTGCTGTTTTGTACAAGGGAGCACCACAGGCAGGAAGTCATTACTGCTAAACATCTTTCCACTTGTGAAATGGAGAGCAGACATGTTCAAAGCCTGTGCCTACTGGCAGTAATAGGTGGGAAACAAAGATCATTTGTTAGATTTGAAGAATCTAAGCGTAATCTAGGTGTAACCTAGATTTTGGCTATTTTGTGTGCTATCCATACTTATGCTGCACTCATATGCCCCGAGCCATGGGGCCATTGCAGAGTCAGGTAATGCCCTGGGGCCCTTAACGAAGGCCCCAGGGCATTACCTGGCTCGGTAATGGCCCAGCCGCGAGGGGCATATTGCTATTAGTACCCCGGCCCGCAAGACCGGGGTACTAATAGCAATCATTTGCTGTTCCGAAACGCTGCAGTGTTTAAAAAAAAAGACAAAAAAATGCCCGCCGGGGAGGGAAAAACAGAGTAATTTTTCCCTTTCCATGGCAGCCGTCGGGAGCGGACATGCTGGGGACACAGTCCCCAGCACATCCTCTCTCGAAAATACAAGGTAAGTGGGGTTGGGAGGGCGGGGAGGGGATTGTTGGGGATGTGGGGGGCAGGGGTGGCGAAAACACTCACCAGAATCGCTGGCGGGGGAGGATTACCCTGTTCCGAGCTCGAGGGCCAATCAGAATGTTTGTTACATTCTGGTTGACCCTCGCCGGGTACTAATAATGTTTATTGATGACTTTTTAAATTCTTGCTGCCAATGTTTTGCTCTATGACCTTTACAGCATTCTGCTGCTCGCAAGCTAGATATACTACTACTACCAATAATTATAATAATAATTGTGACAGTAATAAAAACTTTAAGCTCGCCACACAGAATTTGCAATAAAATCACCCTCTATTGCAAATGCAGGAGTAAATCAAAAGCCAGCAGGCCTCATGCTTCTATTCTATGGTCACTTGGTACTCACAAAAGCCAAGAAGAGCTCTGCCAATCGTATCCTACATAGCTCATGCATGTGTTGGATATGTGCGGTCAGCAACACTGTAATAACTTGGAGTTTGGATCCTCAGTGCTCACCATCCCGCTGCCTCCCCACAAGTCTCTGTAAGGGCACCGGGGCGTGGGTTCCAGAGCTTCAAGGATTGTCCTGGAGAATGAAATAAATGTGTTACTGCACTTTCTCTACACTTGAAAAGAGAATGCAATATGAGCAACCATTGTAAGTACATGTTGCGTTGCTCATGCTATAACACTTTTCAATATTCAGCGAAATAGGATCCGTGAATGTGTCTAAATGGCAAATGTAAAGGCAAATGTAAAGTCAAAAGCCGTTTTCAAGCGAGCAATAAAAGATGCCTTTATTGACATGTCTGACTATTGAACTGACTTTTATCCATTTAACATTTTTGATATAATGATAATCCGCATTCCTCTCCCCACACATGCTCTCTTCCTTGAATGTTCACATAAGAATCTTAGAGTGATAAAATGCCATCCCTTGTTCCTTCTAGCGCAAACAAGACCCCCCTTTCATGTTTTCTTATGGTGGCCTGGCCCAACCTCACGTGCTTTAGAGTAACGTAGAGTGCCTACCACGAAAGAGGGATCCGATGTGTTTGATGGTCCTCCTCCCGGATGATCTGAGTGTTTTCCTGAGGTGCATTTTAAGTGTGATGCATTGCCCACCCTCCAAGCCCACATGAGTGCAATACCTGGCCCACTGTCAGGTTTTATATCATGTGCAAGAAACTGGAATACCTTCTTGAGTCCTCTGTATGGGTTGGTGTGCCCAAAGCGGGGTTTGAGGTTTCAGAGCACAGAAGATGAAGGAGAGACAAGGCAGGTAGCTGAGAAAGGGACAAGTGGGGGCGAATGTGTGGGAGAGTGAGAAGGTGACTGCAGGAAGAAGCTAGTGTGCGAGTGGGGGTGCATTGGGTATGGTGAAGGGGTACGGAAATCAGGATGTGGGAGGGAACAGTTAGGTTTTGAGGGCTTTCCAAAAGGCCAGGTGATCCTTTATGAGATGAGAGAGAGGGGGAGAGAGTTCCAGAAGGTGGGTACAAGGACGGAGAAACAGACACCTCCTAGTTTGGAGAACTTGAAAGGGGGGACTACCAAGAGGTGTGCAGATGCTGATCTGAGCATTCAGATGGGGTGGTAGAGCGTGACCTTGTTTTGGAGGAACTTAGGGCCGTACTTGTGGATGGCGCAGTGGGTAACACGCATGGCTTTGAAAGAGGCCCATCGGCTGATGGGAAGCCATTAAAGTATCCTGAGTGCGGGGGAGATGTGTTCTCTAGGGTAGAGTGCAAGGAGAAACCTTGCTGCTGAGTTTTTGATCCGTTGGAGCTTTCTGAGTTGATATGTAGGCACATCCAGATAGATGGCGTTAGAGTAGTGAAGGCACGAGAAGATGATGGTCATGATTGCAGAGACTGTATGGGGGTAATAGAAACATGGAAAGATCTACTTGAGGATACAAAAGTGGAAGGTGCATGATCTGGACACAGGGGTGGACTGGCCTATAGGGAACTCTGGAGATTTCCCGGTGGACCTCTGCACCCAGGCCCGCTTTTGTGTGGTATTTACACATTTTCTCATAGGAAAAGCATTGGGCTTGCTGAAAATGTGTCATATGGGGCCACTTTGAACATTATTTCCAGGGCCTCTTTTGGTCCCCAGTAATTATTTCCAGGGCCTCTTTTAGTTCCCAGTCCATGTATGGACACTGCATCGATGTGACGCTGGTTAAGTCCAAGTTAAAAGTGCATCCTAGGTTTTTGACTTTAGGGGGATGCAGAGACCGCGAGTACTAATGAAGGTGGACCTTCATTAGGACCATAGAAACATAGGTGGTCCCCTCTATGCGAAGTAATCCTATAAAAAAAAAAGCCCCAGAGTACGCTTCCAATCCTAAACTGCAATGTGATAACAGTGAAGGTGGAACCATTCTTCACAGTGGACTAGTCTATTCATGGCACTAATGTGGGTTTCCATAGAAGAAACCAATTTACGAAATATGCATCATTTACACTGCATTGTACTGACCGAACACCTATTAAAGTGACCATGAGACACACAAACAAGAAATGCACTCTTTCCTTAAGCACAACTCTCGTGTCCACACACAGGAGCTAAACAATGGAGGCCAAAGATAAAGGGCCTCATTACGAGGCTGGTGGAATGGGTTTAACGGCGCTGTTTATGGTGCCGGTGCCGTTAAACCCACTCCGCCCTATAATGAGGTTCCCTTGCGGGACACGCTCTGGACATCTGGTTGATGTCTGGTTTTACCAGACGTCCATAGCGGGTCCCGCGAGGGGACAGCCAGCTAACTTTGTTAGCTCCCTCCCCATTCCCATTGAGCCCTATGGGGGCTCTAATGGGAATGGGGAAGGTCCAGGTTCCCTGAAAGGGGAAATACCGGGCCCTCCAAGGTCGGAATGGCCCGGTATTTCCCCATTCAGGAAACCCCGACCTGGACCTAAGTTTGGAGGTAGCCATGCCCTTATTAAGGGCATGGCTACCTCCAAACTCGTAATGAGGCCCAAAGTGTCAGGTAAAGTCAAACTACTGCTACAGTATATCATAAAGCTAATAACATCAACACTGCTCCATGATCAATGCTGGAAATGGACATTATTTACTGGTGTGGGGAGGGGGGATTTAGAGAGGGGAGGAGAGGTCTGATTTTTCTCTACCATCCGCCGCCTTAAACACAAATTCAAACTTGCCTTTCACAAGAGGTTAATCATGACTCATAAGAGGAATGTTTTTTTTTCCTACAATGCTGCAAGCAAAATTTTAACTGTGCACACATTTAAACAAAAAAAGAGCAGTTAAATATTTTCTACAGATTACTATGCTAACAATCCATGTCACAGTGACCAAGTGTTAGGGAGAATTCTCATTTTCTGGCTAATTTCCCTCAGCTAGTGAGTCCCTTGACTTCTGGAGTTTATTTTATTCACTTGGTAAGAGTGTGAGCTTTTCCCCCACTCTTACCCATGTTTTGCCATGTGTCTTTTACCTGTTTTTTATTATTGTGGACTCTGAAGTACACCACTTCAGTAGCCCCCTTCCTTGTGTGTTACACAGCACCCTCAGTGCAGTAACACAGGATTGTCTTTTAGACTTCCCACCGACTCCATTTCTGGGGCTGACTACAGTCCCCCAGAAAAGGGTAAAGTTGCCATTAACTTTACTTCGTCAATTTACCACAGATCCAGTACACCCCATCTTCCATGGAGTACTGGAAAGGGTTACTTCGTATCCCTTTGTATCTGTACCTCCTAGAGCATTGTTTCGCTCTTTTAACATTTAGGCTTGGCTGGTGGCAGTGTTATCTACCCTAACATTTCTACCGCGATTATATTAGATAAAGTATATTGTTTTAGGCTATTATATTAGCCTCAAACTTAAACCCGCTTGACCAAATACTTTTTCTTTTGGCCCCAGTCAGGTTTAATCGCCATTTCATTTTGTTAAAGTCCTTCTTGTGTTTTACTTTGCGCGGCAAACCAGGTTTGCCTCCTTTGTTCACCGTCTTTTGGCGGGCTTCTGCTCAGAAGCCCTCCTCCAGGCGCCTGGGTGTCTAGGTGGGCTGAATGTGAGGGAGGGGTGTAGTCGCCCCCTGAACAGGGTATCCCAGGAAACCCAAGTCACACTTTGCCATGATTGGCTGAGGTGGTTGTCCGGCCCAGACAACCCCCCTGCTGCGTGATTGAATGCAGGTCTCTTGGGCTAGAAGTCAGAGAATCGCCACTGGAACTACAAGGAACCCGAAGAGAAGCGGAGGAGAGGTCGACTGCTGCAACTATCCCGTACCGGTGAAGCCCTGCTGCAGTCCTGCGCTATCTACCCTTCAACGACTAAGAGAAGATCCAGTACGGAGTCTTCTTCCCTTGAGCCTGGTGGGGATAGCCAGCTTGTCTTCTTCAGCCAGAGGAATCCCTTCGTGGTCGAAATCGCTGCACACTGCTGTAGTGGTCCAGATAGCCATCTGAAGAGCCTCTCCTGTTTTTAAGGCGTGCACCTTTTATCCATCATCGCTGCTGCCGGCTTCATCCCTGTGTGGTGCAGACTCCTCCAGACGTCCTCCTTCACCTCGAAGCTCCAGGAACCGTGGGTCTGCGGGAAACCAACAGGAACAACTGCCAGGGCACCAGCTTCTCCATTGAATAAGGTACTGTGTTCTGCCTGAGGAATTAGGGTGAATCCCTTTTCTTCATCTCCAAGGCTTGCCCATGTCTTCCCTCCTTCTTATAACTTTTGCTTCCGAACATTGACAATATCAAAGTACTCTTGGCTTCGTTGAATTGTGAACTGTCTGACTGTGTGATCCTCAACAACAGGCACCCGGTGTCACTTGAACCTGGCTCTGGCCCTTTGACTCTTGAATTCCTGTTTCTGAATGTTCTTCGATTCTGTCTGCCTAACTATAATATAGCGTATGATTTTTGCCTCCAACTCCCTCTGGGTATCTCAGGTGCTAAGTGTGTTTTTGCCTCGGTAGCATTTCATGTCACGGATACGCGTTTATTTAGTAGACCGAACTGTCAAAAAGTGATCACAATCGTATTCACGGTAACGTGTCTTGTTTCATAAAACCGGTCCATTCAAACACAGGGTACTTACCTTGAGTCATACCGTACAAAGTGAATTGGTTAGTTGCAGTATATTTTACGTGTGGTTTTGAATTTAATAGAAGTGTTGTGTTTATAACAAATGGTTTAAAAATAACTGTACTTATATTTTTCTACCAGAAACCTTAAATCAGTGTTTGCTTGAGTCACAGTAATTGTGCTCCCTTTGTGTAATCTCTGCTACTGCTCAAATACTCTTGAGATAAGCCTAGCTGCTCCGCTACTGCTACCACTTTAACATAGTAGTACGGGCTTGTACCAAAGGTAAAACTTGTATTGCCATCTGTAGTCTTAATTGTGTGCAGTGGTCCCTAAGGGCACTGCACAGGATTCTGCCTAACACAGGTGTACAGCGGTGAGGATTTGGAAGTAGAGTGCTTACACTTAGAGTGCTGCTATTGCTTGGGTTCAACTAACCACAAGGCTAACACCACTAATTCTATTTAACTGAGAAATCATGTCAAATATGGGAAACTACACTGAAGAGGGTCTCTTAAACTACACTGCTGAGGTTTGAAGAACCATGTGTAGGGAGAGGAGTCTCTCTAGTAAAGGAAAGAAATCCGAATTGATTGCAAAGTTAATGGGAAAACAAAGGGTCTCATCACGAGTTTGGCGGTAACCCTTAAATCCTGCGGTAGCGCTGTTACCGTCGGATTTAAGGGTCTGCCAAATCAGGGCTTTGGCGGATTTCTCCCCAGCTATGAGCTGGGGGGAAATCTGCCGAAAATTCACACTCATACCGCCGGCGGGAAATCCGCTGGCGGTATGAGCGCAACATTTCCCCATTGAGCCCAATGGGGAATCGGGCATTCTCGAATGGGCTCAATGGGGAATGGGGATTTCCAAATCCGCCAAACCCGTGATCCGGCGCTAATAGCGCCGGTGTGTTTGGCGGTAGGGCAGATAGCACCAGCGCTATTAGCGCAGGCATTACCAACAAATTTGTGATGAGGCCCAAAGTCTGCAGAGTGGGACAGAAGGGCCTACCCCTCTAGCAAATGTGGATACTGATGTTTCTGATTCTGAGAGTGTTCATTTTGAAGAAGAAGATGAGTCCTTGTTAGGAAACCCTACAACTCATTTGCCTGCTCAGAATGCACAACCTCTGTCCACAGGGACCCCCACAGGTCCTACACTTACTCCTGAGTTTATTGCACTTGAGAAAATGAGACTTGAATTGGAAGTGAAACATATTGATGCACAAACTGCCATGAAACATCAAGAGTTAAAGCTGAGAGAAATGGAGCTGAATCATGAACTAGAGATAAAGAAATGGTCTGTAGAAAATGCTTCTCTCCCAGAGTCCTCTAGGTCTTCCAGCCCTAAGAGAGCCTGTATGCCAAAGGAGATGATTGGTGTGTATGAGACTAAACTTGATGTTTTGGATTGGTTAGCAATGTTTGAGTACAATCATGAGATTCAAGGTATCTCAGGGAATCAGTTGGTTCCTTGGCTTTTCTCTAGGCTTCCCCCTGTTGCAAGTGATGCTGTAATGGAGTTGGGGGAGGAGGATAAACAGGATTATGAGTGTGTGAAACTAGCATTAATAGCTAGATTTGGGAAGACCCCTTCCTATTATCTTAAGCGGTTTAGAACCCTCAAAAAGCATGATGGTACCCCTTGGGCTACCTGGGTGTGTGCATGTTTGAAGAACTTAGATGGTCGGGTTAAGAGTTACAAAGTGAACACTTATGAAGGTTTGAGGAATCTTATAATGTCGCAGTCTATTTTTGATGTCTGCTTTCCTGATCTTACACAGCACTTGGCTGATTCAAAGGAGATAGATCCTAAGAAGCTAGCTAAGGCTGCTGACTTGTGGGTTGCCAACAGGGCTACTCACAAGGATTCTGGGGTTACTCAGAAAAAGGATGAGGGGAAGCAGCCAAAGAAAGACAACAAAGAGAATTCCAATAATTCCAATCAAAAAGAGGGCCCCAAACATAACTAGGGTAAGCCACAAGGGAAACCGAATCAGGCTAGTGTACCATCTGGTTCCACACCAGATGGAGGTCAGAACAAACCCCCATTCCAAAGAGCATTTGGGAAATGCTTTGTTTGTGGGTTACCTGGCCATGTGAAACGAGATCCCAGGTGTAAGGGTAAACCTTCCGGGATCAACACTGTCTCCTTAGCCTTCTCCCAGGTAGATGAAGTACCTATAGCCAGTGGAAACTTTCAGTTACTAGCTAATGAGCCCATGAGAGTCTCAGCTAGTGTTTCTTTAGTGTCCTTGGTTCTTTGGGAACAACAGAACTTAGATGTCTATAACTCAATCCCAGATAATACTAAAGAGTATTACAAAGATAGTGTTCTTGTGAATGGTCAGGAAACCCCTGCCATCAGAGACACTGGAGCCAGCATAACGGTGGTTGATGAATGTTTTTTCAAGGTGGAGGATGTTGCTAAGGCACCCAAACACCTAACCAAGTTAGCTGGAGGCTCTGTGCAAATGGTTCCCCAGTTACCAGCTCTCATCCAGTGTAATGACATGACTGTCAGAATACCTGTAAGTGTGCAAAATAACATACCTGGGAGGGTCCTGCTGGGTGATGAACTTAAAACTCTTGGAGTTGTGTCTAGCACCCCAGGCCCCCTAGCAGAAGGAAGCAGGAGCTCACTAGGTCTGCAAGGGAGAGAGCCTTGAGAGGCTCTCCTTGGGACCTGAAAGAGGAAACTATCACACCAAGTCCACATGACTTACCTACTGCTATTGCAGGTCAGAAAGAGACAAAGGGGAAACCCAAGTCTGCCAGCAAGAAACCAGCAAGCACTCCTGTGCCCAGAAGGACATCTCTAAGACTGTCCAAAGTCACATCTGTGACTCCTTCACCAGCTGAGGCTGAGTGTGAGGTTCAACCCTGTATGGTTAAGCTAGATACTGAGGCATCAGATCTAGAAGAAGATCTTACTCTTGTAGGAGATCTTGGCCCTGTTGACCATCCTGAGCTGCAGTCTTTACTGGCAGAAGGTGGACCCAAGAGGGCAGATTTCAGCAAAGGACAAAGAGAGTGTCCTATCCTGGAAGGTCTTCACCTACTGCAGCTTCTCAACTCAATGGGATTGAGCTTGGGAAGTATAGGTTACACTGGGAGGATGAACCAACTGAGTCAACCCCTGGAGACTGCAAGAGACTTGTAGTACCTCTAGTGAACCGACTCCAGTTTCTGCAATTAGCTCATGAGGTACCTTTGGCTGGTCACTTAAGTTTTAAGAAGACCAAAGAAAGGCTCTCTCTTTACTTCTACTGGCCTAAGATGGGATCAGAAGTAGACACATTCTGCAGAAGCTGCCACACTTGCCAAACCTCTGGCAAGAGTGGAGACAAGAATGTGGCACCCTTGGTGCCTCTCCCAGTGGTGGGAGTTCCTTTTGGGAGGGTTGGGATTGACATTGTTGGTCCTCTTGACCCTCCCACATCTTCAGGCAACAGGTTTATCCTGGTTGTAGTGGACCATGCCACTAGATTTCCTGAAGCCATACCTATGAGGACTGTTATGGCTCTGGCTGTGGCTAAGGCCCTACTTGGTATTTTTACCAGGGTAGGTTTTCCTAAGGAGGTGATATCTGACAGGGGATCACATTGTATGCCCCACTACATGCAAGCCACGTGGAAAGCCTGTGGGTCACCTACAAGTTCTCAACTTCCTACCATCCTGAAACCAATGGGTTGGTGGAGAGGTCTAACAGAACTATGAAGAGCATGATACGTGCTTTAGAAGAACCCCTTAGAAGAAAGTGGGACCTTCTACTGCCCTGCCTTCTATTTGCATATAGAGAAGTCCCTCAGAAGGGAGTAGGATTCAGTCCCTTTGAACTGTTCTATGGCCATCCAGTCAGAGGTCCATTGGCTCTGATTAAGGAGGGGTTGGAGAGTGCTCCTTCCCCCAAGCCAGTCAGAGTCACTGACTATGTGATAGGTCTCCGGAGGAGAATGTCACACATGATGGCAGAGGCAAGTGATAACTTGAAGGCTGGTCAAGCTCTGGTCAAGCATTGGCATGACCAGAAGGCTAACATGGTTGAGTTCACTCAAGACCAGCTTGTTCTTGTTATGGTCCCAACAAGGCATAGGGCCTTGCAGGACAAATGGATAGGACCCTTCAAAGTTGTGGGTAAACTTGGAGAGGTGAACTATCTGGTGGACTTAGGCAATCCTAAGGAGGCTCCCAGAGTCTTTCACATCAACCGTTTAAAGACTTTTGTCTCTAGACCTGACATAGGAGCTATGCTCCTAGCTCAGCTCAGGAGGAGGAGGAGAGTGAACACCTGCCTGACGTCCTCAGAGGCTTACCTTTAGATGAGCAAATGGAAGGAGTTAATCTCTCTTCCGATCTCACATCTGACCAGCAGGATGAGTGCAAATTACTGTTAAATCAGTTTGCCTCCCTCTTCTCACTTTCACCAGGCTTGACCCCTTGGGGCCAGCATGATATACTCACTGGTGACTGTTTGCCTGTCAAAAGCAGGGGGTACAGAATGTCAGACAATGTAAGAACCCGTATAAGAAATGAGGTCAGCAAGATGCTTGATCTCGGGGTTATAGAGCCCTCTACTAGCCCCTGGTCTAGCCCAGTTGTGCTTGTACCAAAGGCAGGATCCAAAGAGTTGAGATTCTGCGTGGACTATAGAGCTCTAAATGCAGTCACCAAGACTGATGCCCGTCCTTTGCCTAGGACAGATGAGCTGGTGGACAAACTTGGTGCAGCCAAGCACCTCAGCACATTTGACCTAACGTCAGGCTATTGGCAAATAGCCCTGACAGACCATACCAAGGAGAAAACTGCATTCTCCACCCGAGCTGGCCTCTACCAATTCAAGGTAATGCCTTTTGGACTAAAGAATGCACCTGCTACATTTCAGAGGATGGTCAATCAAGTTCTGAAGGGGATGGAGGACTTCTGCATGGCGTACTTGGATGACATTGCATTGTTCAGCCCTACATGGAAGGAACATATTGAACACCTAGGATTTGTATTGTAGGCTCTGGAACAGGCCCATCTGACCATAAAGGCAAGCAAATGTCAAATTGGTCAGAGTAAAGTGGTCTACCTTGGACATGAGGTAGGAGGAGATAAAATAAGACCATTGCCTAGCAAAGTTCAAGCTGTACAAAACTGGGTCTCCCCTACTACTCAAACCCAAGTGAGAGCCTTGCTAGGTCTCACTGGGTATTACAGGAACTTCATAGGGAACTATGGGATCATAGCTTCTCCCTTGAATGTCATCTCCTCTCCCAAATTCCCTAAAAAGGTCAGATGGAATGAGGAGTGCAATGAAGCCTTTGAAGGTCTAAAGAAAGCCGTTTGTCAAGCTCCAGTCCTAAGAGCTCCTGACTATCGCCAACCCTTCATTGTACAAACTGATGCTTCTAATGTAGTTATAGGTGCAGTCTTTAGTCAACTGGATGAGAAAGGTAGGGAACACCCCATTTGTTTCATCAGCACAAAGTTAAAGGATCCTGAGACAAGGTGGGCAACAATAGAACGGGAATGTTTTGCTATTGTTTGGTCACTGAAGAGGTTTAGACCATACTTGTATGGATCTACCTTCATCCTTCAGACTGACCACCAACCCTTGAGATGGCTGATGCAAATGAAAGGGGAAAACCCAAAGTTACTCAGATGGTCAATCTGCCTACAAGGATTTGATTTTTCCATTGAGCCAGGGCAGGAAGTCACCACCAAAATGCTGATGGTCTCTCTAGGATGTTTTTAACCGACTAGAGGTATGAGGTCCATCCAGGAGTGCATTAAATCCTCCTGTCCCTTAGTCTTGGGGGGGGCGAGTGTTAGGGAGAATTCTCATTTTATGGCTAATTTCCCTCACCTAGTGAGTCCCCCAGCAGCTCTGCTGGACTTCTGGAGTTTATTTCTTTCACTTGGTAAGAGTGTGAGCTTTTTCCCCACTCTTACCCATGTTTTGACATGTGTCTTTTACCTGTTTTTTATGATTGTGGACTCTGAAGTACACTGCTTCAGTAGCCCCCTTCCTTGTGTGTTACACAGCACCCTCAGTGCAGCAACACAGGGTTGTCTTTTAGACTTCCCACCGACTCCATTTCTGGGGTTGACTACAGTCGCCCAGAAAAGGGTAAAGTTGCCATTAACTTTACTTAGTCAATTTACCACAGATCCAGTACACCCCATCTTCCATGGAGTACTGGAAAGCGTTACTTCATATCCCTTTGTATATGTACCTCCTAGAGCCTTGTTTCGCTCTTTTAACATTTAGACTTGGCTGGTGGCAGTGTTATCTACCATAACTTTTCTACCGCAATTATATTAGAAAAAACGTGGTATTGTTTTAGGCTATTATATTAGCCTCAAACTTAAACCCGCTTTACCAAATACCTTTTCTTTTGGCACCGGTCGAGTTTATTCGCCATTTCTTTTTGTTAAAGTCCTTCTTGTGTTTTACTTTGCGCGGCAAACCAGGTTTGCCTCCTTTGTTCACCGTCTTTTGGCAGGCTTCTGCTCAGAAGCCCTCCTCCAGGCGCCTAGGTGTCTAGGTGGGCTGAACTGAGGGAGGGGTGTAGTAACCCCCTGCACAGCGTATCCTAGGAAACCCAAGTCGCACTTTTCCATGATTGGCTGAGGTGTTTGTCCGGGTCGGACAACCCCCCTGCTGCGTGATTGACAGCCAAGCTGTGTGAATGGGGGATTTTCGCATAAAAGGCAGGTCTCTTGGGCTAGAAGTCAGAGAGTCACCACTGGAACTACAAGGATCTGAGGAGAAGCGAAGGAGAGGTCGCTCTGCTGCAACTATCCCATACCGGTGAAGCCCTGCTGCAGTCCTGAGATATCTACCCTTCAATGACTAAGAGAAGGACCAGTCCGGAGTCTTCTTCCCTTGAGCCCGGTGGAGATAACCAGCTCGTCTTCTTCAGCCAGAGGAATCCCATTGTGGTCGAAATCGCTGCACACTGCTGTAGTGGTCCGGATAGCCATCTGAAGAGCCTTTCCTGTTTTTAAGGAGTGCACCTTTTTATTCATCGTTGCTGCTGCCGGCTTCATCCCTGTGTGGTGCAGACCCCTCCAGACATCCTCCTTCACCTCGAAGCTCGAGGAACCATGGGTCTGCGGGAAACCAACAGGAAAAACTGCCAGGGCACCAGCTTCTCCATTGAATAAGGTACTGTGTTCTGCTTGAGGAATTGGGTTGAATCCCTTTTCTTCATCTCCAAGGCTTGCCCTTGTCTTCCCTCCTTCTCATAACTTTTGCTTCCGAGCATTGACAATATCAAAGTACTCTTGGCTATGTTGAATCGTGAACTGTCCGACTGTGTGATCCTCGACAACAGGCACCCGGTGTCAACTGACCCTGGCTCCGGCCCTTTGACTCTTGAATTCCTGTTTATAAATGTTCTTCGATTCTGTCTGCCTAACTAAAATATTGCCTATGATTTTTTGCCTCCAACTCCCTCTGGGTATCTAAGGTGCTAAGTGTGTTTTTGCCCCGGTAGCATTTCTTGTCACGGATACGTGTTTATTTAGTAGACCGAAATGTCAAAAAGTGATCGCAATCGTATTCACGGTAACGTGTCTTGTTTCATAACACTGCTCCATTCAAACACAGGGTACTTACCTTGAGTCATACCGTACAAAGTGAATTGGTTAGTTGTAGTATATTTTACGTGTGGTTTTGAATTTAATAGAAGTGTTGTGTTTATAACAAATGGTTTAAAAATAAATGTTCTTATATTTTTCTACCTGAAACCTTGAGTCAGTGTTTGCTTGAGTCACAGTAATTGTGGTGCCTTTGGTAATCTCTGCTACTGCTCATATCCTCTTGAGATAAGCCTGGCTGCTCCGCTACTGCTACCACCTTACCATAGTAGTACGGGCTTGTGCCAAAGGTAAAACTTGTATTGCCACCTGTAGTCTTAATTGTGTGTAGTGGTCCCTAAGGGCACTGCACAGGATTCTGCCTAACACCAAGGTCTGATGTTCAAATTAGCATATGATTCAGGGACTCAGCTCTGGTGTCGAGTCTTGGAAACGTGCAGGCCAAGAACACAGAAACTCTCAGGAGCGTTAAAGCAGAGAAAGAACACTGAAATACTTTAGGTTGCAAATAGATTTTCAGGATCGCAGATTCGGTGAGAAATGTTTTCCTGCATCCAAGATATGGGAAAATCTGGCTCAATAACCACTAGGAGCTCCAGCCACTGCAACAGTGTTTACATTGGCGAACTAATCTCACTGTATAAATTAACCTGCAGGGTCACATGCCCCCCCATAAATTCAATGGGCACCATATGGCCTTAATTAAGAGTTTGGTGGTAATTCAGCAGTAAACATGATCACTGTTACCATACAGTGGTAATTCCCCATTTTGGGAGTCTATAGGACTCTATGGAGATTGTTGTCAGATTTAATGCAAGTAGAATTCCCACATGGCAAATCCGCTAATTTTCAGCATGAAGGAAGAAGAATCACCTCCACCTTTTTGCATGAGGTAACTCTTCCTACCTAGCACCAAACTCATAGCGTGGGTCGGTAATGCAGTGGGAAATTGGTGGTAACAGAATTACTGCAACTTTACTGCTGTTTTACCCGAATTGCCATACTTGCGATCTCATATTATACTGGTCCCGGCGACGTAGAAAATTAACCCCTTAAAATCCAACATCTTATATCATGATTGCTTTTATATTGCTCACAATGCTAATAATGGTATCCCAATGTTAATTCTACATGTATTTAACATCAATGGTAATAAAGTAGTGTGGAAAACAAGCAATTTCCCTTTCTCATTCTATTCCGAGACAGTACTGTCTGTGAGCACATCAATGAGAGCATCCCCATGACTGAAATACCAGCGAATCAACAATCAAAGTAGCATCCAGTCCATTGGAACCCTGTTCAGCTCAAATGCCGCACATTTAGTAGCTGGACATCCACTCATGATTGAAACATTTCACAAACATCCAAGCTCAGGCTCTCTCTCCATCTCTCTCTTAACAATCTCGCTACTAAATGTACCTTTTCTTATTATTAATGTTCGATGTTTTAGAAAATTGATATATTTTCCCCTCATAGTTCAACAATTGTCTGTATACATTTGCTTGTCAAAGGTGTTCATCCTTTCAGAGGCATGAAATTATGAGCCAGCTTCATTGGTCAAAGGGCATAATAATTTGAGCTCTTACTTTATAAACTCATTTCTTCAGAGTGATATCCTGATAGGAGCAAGAATAATAAATCACAAACATGTCCCCCAAGCTTGCCTTGTAAATGTCAAACTAGACAGGAAATTGTAATTAAAGAAAGGAAATTGCTACAAAGAAGCACTTGATTTTAAAATGAGCTAAGCATGGAATCTTCTAAGCATTTAATTATAGTCCAATTTCAACTGCCTGCCTTGCTTCTGCGGTTATATTTCTTAATATATCTGCAACCACGTAACAACCAATTCTTGCTGCTTCTATTGGCCAGCACCTTGTCCTGTGCAAGTAGTGCATTAGTAGCTCGAAAGAGACTATACTCGTGATTTTAAAATGACCCATTAGAAATATCATTTGATGATAATTTTTCATGACCATCAGAGCTAAACGATTCACATGTTCTGAACTCAGACGATTGCCATTTTGTATCAGTTTTCTAGTTAGTACAAATGTCACAAGAAGAATGTCTGTACACATAATTTGTACCTGCATAAAAATGTAGATCAGTTAAACAAAACTCACTGCTAAATTTGAAAGAAGATAGTGTGTGTCACGGTGGCCCCTTTTGTATTAGGGAGCGGGGCCCAGCCAATTTATCAATATTGGAATTTGAAATGCAATATGCATTCATACATCCAACAGCAAGGACACCGGCACGTCAAATCCTGCTCCGCTAAAGGGGAGCTGCTCCTTCAGCCACTAGAGCACAGCGGGTCTATGGAATGCATCACTGTTTCACCTGGCAATATTTGCACCCAGTTTACCACTGTGGTGTAAGTACGGCCTGCATTCCTAGGGAGAGCCGGTGGTGTCATACCACGGGCAATGGTAAAGGGAAAAGGTCATTGATTTCTCTATGAGACAGTGCTGTGTAGCCTTTAACCCCACCCTCCCACACACACATACATCTATAGGGGAAGGACTGAATCAGGGTCCACCACTGCCACCAACTGTCCATCCCAGATTGAAAGGCAACCAACCATTGGCCTCAAATCATATGGAGAACCTCTTCCCGTTCTGCAATACCACAGGAACCTGCCACTTCGTAAAGGCAGATATTTTGATTAAATTGTACTTAGGGGCAAACATGCTTTCCCATTATATGTAAAAGAAACCCTGTATGTATGATTAAGTTGCTCTCCCCACAGGAAGAGCACGTTTTGGGAGGAAGAGGACATTTTGGGTGGCTTTTATCTTCAGCACCATTAGACAAACGAGGTGAAACTTAAAAGAAAATATAGACCCGACTGAATTTTATTGGAACGTTGCATGTGGTTTGGTCAGGGGACACATTCATGGGGGAGAGGGTCCCTAACTTTGCGAAATTCTGACTGACCTGTCTGGAAAACAATTTTTGTCGTGCCTCCAGTGTGAACTGCTGGATGGATTTTCCTCACATTTGCACGAGGAGCAACAGCCTGTTTGTGAATGTGCACTTTCGCAAATTTCATTTAAAATAAAAAGTGAATGTCAAATCATTATTGATATCTCGGTTCCCAAATATACTTCATATTGTACTCCAGGTTTCACAAACATTTCAGTCCGTCAGAACGCCCTATTGTGTCCACAGACGTCAACAAATTGCTGGTTCGACTGTCTGGGAATGGAGTGCTGTACATTATGTAATTTCCCTTTTCTTTAACCTGCTCCTAGTCACCAAACTAAATATCATGCCTACTTTCCCTAGGTGCTGACACCACCCCACAGTGGCAGAACATACATTGAATTGCATATATACCATATTATGGGGGTAATTTATGGAATCAAGCACAGAAGTGGCACACGCGGCTGGCACACAGAGGGAGCGTGAGCCAGCTTGCGCCAGCCGCGTGCGCCAAAACCCATTTTGCCTTATAGCGTGTTCATGGATTTAATCATCCATAACCAGCTGTGGTGCAGCGTGGCGCAGTGACCCTGCAGCAGCACCAGTTACGGCCCCAACCCCGCCCCATGCGCCAAAACCATCCGCACAAATCCCCCACATGGCGCAAAGGCCAGTCGACCAGCATGCAGCCCCCAGCAACGAAATCGTGCTAAAGACGCCACTAAGCCCTCACGCGACAACCCAATCATGTGTAAAACTCCTCATGCACCCCTACGAATACCCGTACCCCGCTCGCGCCAGTCCAATCACGTGTAAAACTCCTCGCGCACCCCTTGGAATACTTGTACACTGCTCGCGCCAGGCCAATTGCATGTAAAACTCCCTGCACACCCTTCAGAATACGCGTACCACACTTGCACCAGCCCAATCGCGTGTAAAACTCCTTGCGCACCCCTCGACATATGCGTACCCGCTCGAGCCAGGCCAATCGCATGTAAAACTCCCCGCGCACTCTTCGGAATATGCGTACCCGGCTCGTGCCAGCCCAATCCCATGTAAACTCCAGTACCCCGGTCAAGGCAGCCCAATCGCATGTCAAACTCCCTGCGCACCCCTCGGAATATGTGTACCCCGCTCGTGCCAGCCCGATCTTGTGTAAAACTCCTCACGCACCCCTCGGAATACACGTACACAGCTCGCGCCAGCACAATCGCATGTAAAACTCCTCCCACACCCCTCGGAATACAAGTAACCCGCTCGTGCCAGTCCAATCGCATGTAAAACTCCTTGTGCACCCCTTGGAATACGCATAACCTGCTCGCGCCAGGCCAATCGCGTGTAAAACTCCCCACGCACCACTCAGAATACACATACCCCGCTTGCGCCTGCCCAATCGCGTGTAAAACTCCTTGCGCACACCTCAGAATACACGTAACCCTCTCGCGCCAGGCCAATCGCATGTAAAACTCCCTGTGCACTCCTCGGAATACGCGTACCCCACTCGCGCCAGCCAATCGCATGTAAACTCCTGTACCCCACTCATGCCAGCCCAATCGCATGTAAAACTCCTCACGCACCCCTCGGAATACACGTACCCCGCTTGTGCCAGCACAATTGCGTGTAAAACTCCTCCTGGACCCCTCGCAATACACATACCCAGCTCGTACAAATCCAATCGCATGTAAAACTCCTTGCGCACCCATTGGAATACACGTACCCTGCTCACGCCAGGCCAATCCCGTGTAAAACTCATGACACATTTATTTATTTTATTTATTTATTACATTTGTTACTCGCCCAGACCCGCGGGTATCACGGCGAAGATTTCAATAAATTGTAGCATTTTTATACAGGGTTACAGTTACCATCACATAGTACATATTTTATACTGAATTCCAAATAAATCATGTGATCATAATTCTTATACTAAGTTAAAAATGGTCGTGGTAGCAGGTCAAATTTTGTTTAAAACACTAGTTGCAGATCTAGAGGTACATGCGAGCCGTAGGGACTACATTTACTGTTTCGGTTCAAAGAAAGGCGGTAAACCAGAGGCATTCTTACTCAGGTGGAATAGGACTAGTTGAGGTTAACCAAGTTTTCAGTGCTTTTTTGAATTTTAGTAGGAGGTCCTCATTTTTGATACTAATGGGTAGTGCGTTCCAGTGCGATGGGGCAAGACTTTGAAGCTGCTTCCTCCTGCTCTACTGTATCTGTATTGAGGAATTTCCAAGAGGGCCAGTTTATTAGATCTCAGTGTCCTACAGGAGATTTCTTTCTTGATAGTGTTGTTGAGGTAGCTAGGCGCTTTGTTGGTGATGCATTTATAAACGGTGCTGAGTGTTTTGAAAATGATTCTTGCTTCAATAGGCAGCCTGTGGTTTTCTCTTCTGATGCTAGATATATGTTCAGATTTCTTTATACCTAGAGCCGCTCTAAGGGCTTTGTTTTGTAATAGTTGGATTTTATTTAAATTGGTTTTGGAGGTTCCTAGGAATAGGATATTACAGTAATCCAATTTCGTTAGAATCAGCGCTCTGGCTAACGTGATGCAATTTGTAGGGGTAAGAAATTGGCGGCTAAGTGATATAGGTTTTGCTGTGTAGGCTGTGGACGACGAGAGGGTTGCTATTTGTTTGTGCATAGTGAGGTTGGCATCTATATATACACCAGGAGTTTTAACTTGTTTGAGTACTGGGATCTGTGTACCATCAATGTTGATATGAGAGTAGTTAGAGTGGAGGGTGCTTATTCTTTTTGGGAGCCCACGATGAGGACCTCCGTTTTCTCGTCGTTAAGGCAGAGACTGTTTAGGGCAATCCAATTTTGAATTATAGAGTGAACTTTATTGATGGTGTCGGTGTCTTGAGTGTAGTCACCTGTAATGGGGATGAGGATCTGGGTGTCATCAGCAAAGTTGGTGTAGATGACACCCTATCATCAAGAGCCGAGAAAAGGAGTTTAGTATATGCATTGTAGAGGGTGGGAGAGAGGCAGGATCCCTGGGGGACTCCTATAGGTACTACTATGGGGTCCGCTGCATAGTTTCCGATGGCAACTCTGGATGTGCGGTCCGCGACGCACCCCTCAGAATACACATACCCCTCTTGCGCCAGCCCAATTGCATGTAAAACTCCTTGCGCACACCTCAGAATACACGTAACCCTCTCGCGCCAGGCCAATCGCATGTAAAACTCCATGCGCACCCCTCGGAACACGCGTACCCCACTTGCGCCAGCCCAATTGCATGTAAAACTCCTCGCTCACCCCTATGAATACACGTACCCAGCTCACACCAGGCAAATAGCATGGAAAAAGTTCCCCCTGTGGTGTGGGCTGGCGGCGGGGCATGGCCAGGGGTTGTAGGGGTGTCCCCTGTGGTGTGGGCTTCCTGTGGGGCATGGTCAGGGTGGATGGGCTGCCTGCAGGGCATTGTCAGGGTGGATGGCCTACCTGAGGGGAATGGGGAGGGTGGATGGTCTGCCTGCAGGGCATGGGGAGGGTGGATGGGCTGCCTCCTGGGCACGTCCAGGGGTGATGGGCTGGCTGCGGGGCATGGTCAGGGTGGATGGGCTGCCTTCGGGGCATGGGGAGGGTGGATGGTCTGCCTCTGGGGTATGGGGAGGGTGGATGGGCTGCCTGCTGGGCATGTCCAGGGGTGAGGGGTACATCTCCACCACCTGTCTCAGTGCAATCATTGGCAACTAAGTCACATCTGCCAATCAGGTACCCACATGTTCGGGCCACATGCATCCATGGTGTCTCACAGTCACACACATGTCAAACACACCCACGCACATGTACACCGTGCACGTACATGAAGGTGGGACCAGCATCCATGTGTCAGACCCCAACCATGGCATAGTACATACCCAGAAATGCAAACATGTGTGCATCTCCACATGCAGTTGGGCATCATGCATTGGAACCCATACACCTCTGATGTGCATCACACATGACTGGACTCACATGCAGCACGGGCATGTCCCTGAACACACACATCCATACATGGGCCATGTCAGACATATGTCCAAGCTGCACACTCCTGCCACACCTCAACATGCACTGCATCTAATGAGTACACATGGGCACTTACCGCTCAACCCCAGACGGGTCTGCTTCTCGAGGACCTGCAGGTGAAGCGCTCGGCGGATGCATTCCAGGACCCTCATCTGGTCAGTTTGATTTTTTGATTTTGAGGATTTCTAATGCGCACAAAGCAGACTGAACTGCATTCGGGCGCAGATGATTACTAAGGTTTGTATCGGTCAGGGTGACCAGAATATTCACAATCTAGCGGCTGGCGTATAGATTTCTTAGGTTTACTTAAAGAGGAAGGTTTTTAATGCCTTTCTAAAGCTTTCCGGTGATGAGCATGAACGAATGGTAAGTGGTAGATGATTCCATACCCTTGGACCAAAGGCCGAGAACCTCCTATCCCCCTTTGAGACCTGCTTAGTCCGGGCTATGGACATTAGCATTTTATCTCCCGATCTAAGATCTCTGGATGGCTCAAGATGGTGAATCTTAGCACTGAGATATTTTGGCGCATTATCATAATAGCACTTGTGTATCAGACAGGCTATCTTATACTTTACCCAATCCTCCACCATCAGCCAATGATGAGATATCCGTGAGGCTGCCACATGATCGCTTTTTCCCAAATGGGCTATCAGCCTAACTGCTGCATTGTGCCCTTTGAAGTCTCATCATCTGTTTAGTGGGAATCCCTGTCAATAAGCTATTACAGTAGTCGAGATGGGAGTTAGTCAACGCCCCCACGACATCTGCACGGTCGTCCACTGCCACAAACGGAAGCACATTCCTAGGCATGCATAGTGAATAGTATATGGCCTTCACCTTGGCGCCTACCTGGGCTCCACTGCCCAGGTTTTCCTGCCATATACATCCCAGATTCTTTACTTACTTTGAGAACTGGATGTCTTCTCCTAGGATCCGTGGGGTTGTCTCTTGTTTTTCGGCCCTCAGCTTACTTCCTGCACTGGATAGGATTGCCTCTGTTTTGGTCGCATTAAGCTGCAGCTGATTGCATGCCATCCATTTTTTTTAATTTCCTGCATGCACTGATCAATTTTTTCAAAGGCCTCCTCTATATTCTCTGTTTCCACATAAATCTGGGTGTCATCAGCATAAGAATGGAATCTCAATCCATACTTGCGTAGGATGTCAAATTGCGGCCGGATGTATAGATTGAAGATCAATGGTGACAGTGCTGACCCCTGTGGGACTCTGCATTTTAACCATAACAGTTCTGACAGAAACCCTCCCAGTGTTACCCGCTGGGTCCTATCATTCAGAAACGAGCTGAACTATTTTATCACTACTTCTAAAGCTCTTCCCACCATCCCAATCCATTGGAGAAAGATTTTATGATTGATCGTATCGAACGCCGTGGATAAATCCAGCATTAACAAAATTGTCGATCTACCTCTATCCGCGGCTTCAATTAGATCGTCCTGAACTGCTAATAAAGCAGTTTCAGTTCCATGATTAGGTCGGAACCCTGACTGACATTCATCCAGGATATTCTTATTATCCACAAAGTCCTGAAATTGGCCGCAGACCAGTTTTTCCAAGATCTTAGTCGGCCAACATAAGTTGGCTACTGGGCAGTAATTTTTAAAAAGTGTTGGATCTAAATTAAGTATGTCCAAGCTGCACACTCCTGCCACACCTCAACATGCACTGCATCCAATGAGTATGCATGGACACTTAGCGCTCGGTGGTAAGCAGGACCCGGCACCCCACTGCATCCGCTGCGTCCAAGAGGCGCTTGGCCTTCCTGAGGGTCCTGGACCTGAAGTCCTCCGAGCGCTTATGTGTTGAACGGGAAAACATATTATACCCTCTAGATCGTATGAATATATATTGGCCTAGGCCAAGTCGCTCTGCGAGGAAATCCGCATTGCAAGGTCCTGACTTTAGACCTGTGTAAGCCGCCATTTTAGGTTCATCCGCCATTTTAGATTCTCTCTCTAAAGTCACCCTGTGTTCTAAGATGGTGGACAGCGTTGTTTTGAATGAAACATGGCCGTCTTGACCACTGTGTGCAAGTTAATGTGTAAACTGCCTGTAGGCCAAATGTTAGGGTCATGTACCGAGACCTTGTCCTTCGCTGACCTTTGTATAAAGGATTACCTGTACCAACGAGACTAATCCATGAACGTATATCGTGCACAATACTGTTTGAGCATTTTATGTGAACACTTGTTTTACTATATTGTATAAAGTTATGTGCAGAGGCTGAACGCGAAATCCGAAGACACACTGTTGTTATTGTAACTTGTTTGCGAATATGTTAAGGATAACCCCTAAATGTATAGCTGCATAAATTAGGGAACAAACTCGGCACAAACCCTAGATCCTAGACTTATTAACCTGCAAGTAGGTTGGACATCATGTTTTGGAGTGTATAAAAGGTGCAACTATTCTGATGTACAGTCCCACTCACTTTCCACACCGAACGGGCTGGTATTCGCTGTGGTGAACTGAGGGCCTGATAGCTATCCGATACTCTGTTTCTTTGAAAACTGTTCAGTTACTTTGAATAAAGATCTGTGTTTCTTTATAACCTGCGTTTGGTGTATTTCCTTTTGAATGTACTCAGCCTTGATATTTTCTTTTGCTTTCACAGATGGCGCCCGAATAGGGACCCTCAAGATTGATGCCAGCTCGTTGAAGGTTGACGCGGCTATCGGACCGGGATCGGACGGTGACAAAAGGGGCCCCTTTCTGAATGAGCAGCGACACCTCAGCAGCGCTGCATGGCCCGATCCCTGGACGGTGAGCATGCAGTCCGAGTCGGCATCTTGACGAGGGTCCAAATATCGAGGCGGGCAGTTTTGCCGAAATCACCAAACACAAGGTAAAATTTGTTAGAAAAACTTTGAAATCCAATCGGACCTCCTTAGGCTTGATCAGGTGAGTCGTGACCCGATTCTTAAGTATCCTGATAATTTGTTTTGGAGCATTGCACTCGTGAGTACAATTATTGACCAGGTAACACCAGTATTCTGACAGCCTGGGAAATTGTCTGCCTGCTTTAGGGCATTATTCCGCAGTGACAGACAATCTTTGGAATTTAGCCATCCGGCACCACAGGAGGGGTCGCCGGCTTGTACTATGTACTGTAAGCATGGCATTGGTAGTATAGTGTTTAATGATATTTGGCACAGACAAACTAGACATGCTTCCGAACTTCAGTGGCCAATCAATGGTAGTTTTGAAATTCCTCGTATTGAATACTTAGAATCTATATTATTAAAGAAAAAGGCTAGACCTGCAGCATTTGATGTATTATAGAATTGGAAGAAAGAAGCTTTGCAGCAGCTTAAGAGTAGAGAAAAACATGTGCGCTGTCATAAGATGAACGCAGAAAAGGCGCTGTTATATGACCAAGATAAACAGTCTGAGTCGACTAGGAATATGGATAGGGCTTTCTCACTTGCTATCCAGAAAATCTATCCTTCTAAAGACTTTCATGTTTCCGACAAACTTATCGATAAATTGTTAAATGAACGAAGGCCTGGTGCCACTGCGCCACCTCCGTATGTTCCTCTTCCTGCGGCTTTGCCTCTTCCTGCTGTTATTCCTCCTCCTGCTCCTACAGAAAGTGAGTGGGACTGTACAGCTGTACAGTCCCACTCACTTTCCACACCGAACGGGCTGGTATTCGCTGTGGTGAACTGAGGGCCTGATAGCTATCCGATACTCTGTTTCTTTGAAAACTGTTCAGTTACTTTGAATAAAGATCTGTGTTTCTTTATAACCTGCGTTTGGTGTATTTCCTTTTGAATGTACTCAGCCTTGATATTTTCTTTTGCTTTCACAGATGGCGCCCGAATAGGGACCCTCAAGATTGATGCCAGCTCGTTGAAGGTTGACGCGGCTATCGGACCGGGATCGGACGGTGACAAAAGGGGCCCCTTTCTGAATGAGCAGCGACACCTCAGCAGCGCTGCATGGCCCGATCCCTGGACGGTGAGCATGCAGTCCGAGTCGGCATCTTGACGAGGGTCCAAATATCGAGGCGGGCAGTTTTGCCGAAATCACCAAACACAAGGTAAAATTTGTTAGAAAAACTTTGAAATCCAATCGGACCTCCTTAGGCTTGATCAGGTGAGTCGTGACCCGATTCTTAAGTATCCTGATAATTTGTTTTGGAGCATTGCACTCGTGAGTACAATTATTGACCAGGTAACACCAGTATTCTGACATGCCTGGGAAATTGTCTGCCTGCTTTAGGGCATTATTCCGCAGTGACAGACAATCTTTGGAATTTAGCCATCCGGCACCACAGGAGGGGTCACCGGCTTGTACTATGTACTGTAAGCATGGCATTGGTAGTATAGTGTTTAATGATATTTGGCACAGACAAACTAGACATGATTCCGAACTTCAGTGGCCAATCAATGGTAGTTTTGAAATTCCTTGTATTGAATACTTAGAATCTATATTATTAAAGAAAAAGGCTAGACCTGCAGCATTTGATGTATTATAGAATTGGAAGAAAGAAGCTTTGCAGCAGCTTAAGAGTAGAGAAAAACATGTGCGCTGTCATAAGATGAACGCAGAAAAGGCGCTGTTATATGACCAAGATAAACAGTCTGAGTCGACTAGGAATATGGATAGGGCTTTCTCACTTGGTATCCAGAAAATCTATCCTTCTAAAGACTTTCATGTTTCCGACAAACTTATCGATACGTTGTTAAATGAACGAAGGCCTGGTGCCACTGCGCCACCTCCGTATGTTCCTCTTCCTGCGGCTTTGCCTCTTCCTGCTGTTATTCCTCCTCCTGCTCCTATTGTTCCTCCTGTCGTTCCTCTTCCTCCAATCATTGGTCCTCCTTTTGTTGCCGCTCCTCCACCAACTCCTCCACCTCTCCTCTGTTCTTTCCTGTTGTACCAGTGATAACACCTCCGTTGAACATGCCTACTCTCTCTCTTCCAAGTGGTCCTGCACCACTTGTAGTAGATCAGGGAGCGGGATTGAGGGTTGTCACTCGCAATACTGTACCTCCAGAGAAGAAACGTGAATTAATTGCGTGGGCTAAACATTGTATGGAGAGGGATGATTAAGCTAATGTTTTTGCCACACTTTCTAATATGGACAGTTTTCCTGAGAAAAATGTTTTTATTGAGGGATTAGGGATCCACTTGTGTGTAATGTGGACAGATTAAACAATACAGATCTCCCACAAGGGTTGAGGGATCTGAACACCTTAGTGTTCTCTAGAGACACTGTGGAGAAGGTACTAGAGCATGTTGTGAGGGTATTTGAGTATAGAAAGGAGTTGGAAAGGTTACAGAATGAGGATGAAGATGGAGATAGTATGTATGTGCAGGCACGGTTCCTTCCTTGTCGCAAATTGATATCTGAGGAAATGCAAATTTGTATGAAGGATGCAATTAGATGGATCTCAGACTCGTCGATAACTCCAGTTGAAGTATATGACACATATAGTCACTATATGCCAGAAATGCAGAGGAAAGTGATACAGGTAATGGTAGAATACCTACAGGATGAGTGTGTGAAAAGAAAGATTATTTGTCCCACAGAGTTATTAAGTATTTACAAGAGAGCTTTTTCATTTGACACTTCTTCGGCTGCTTTAGCGCTCGATTTGGCTCTGTTGCTTAGTAAGCGTTCGGAGTTGCCTACTTCTCAGATGCCAATGAGAGAGGTTCCTCCGACACTTGTCCCAAAAGTTGAGAACCCCACTGATGCTGTAGCGGGTACAGCTGCTGAGGAAATACCTGCACATTATGTGTCTCAGTTCGTTCACGTCCCGTTCTCAAGACAGGAAGTGAACACCATTAGACAATCTATTCCCGACATTAGGAAAAACCCGACAGGGTTCTATAAAGAAATAGGGCCTCATTACACGGATGGCGGTATTAGCACATGGACCAAGGTGCTATTAGCACCTTGGTCCATGACGGTAAAATACCGGCACTGCCTTGGTGGAAGGGGGAATTACCACCCCATTCCAAGGTTGGCGGGGCGGTAATTCCCCCTTCCACCACTGCCCTTCCCCATTCCCATTTTTGCCCCATAGGGCATAATGGGAATGGGGAAGGTGCTAATTACGGCACCGCAATTCTGCGGTGCGATAATTAGCACCAAGGTCCCTTAGCGGGTTAGTTTTTAACACCTGCAAAAAGCAGCCGTTAAAGCACCAACCCGCTAAGGGACCTCGTATTAAGGCGGTAATGGTTAACGGTTACCGTTACCATTAACGGTGACCGTTAACCATTACCGCCATCCGTGTAATGAGGACCATAGAGTCTGTTTTGCAATCCTCAATATTCACTTTAAGTGATATTGATTTGTTATTTCTCGTACTCCTGTCCGTAGATTTGTGGAAACAGGTTAGGACTATAGATGACGTACCAGGGTTAGGAGATACATGGGCTAACATAATTAGACTTGATGGAGAAAGGCCAGCTGGCGAAAGACCGCCTCAGGTGATACTAACCTTACCTGACAGAATAGTTGTGAAATTGAAAACTATAATTCCCGAAAAGAGAATTATTTGGGACAAGCTTACCGCCTGTGTCCAAGGGAAGTCTGAGGGTGCTACCAAATGTTTTAATTGGTTCGAACAGGTATTATCGGATTTCAGTGGACAAGATTTAGGCACAGAGTCTGGGAAAAGAATATTTGTAGACAAATTTGTGCGTGGATTGCTGCCTGACATCCAGTTGCAAATTATGTCTTCTGAGAGTGCTTGGCAAGCGAAGTCTCAATCAGAAGTACTGCACATGGCTCAGTACTATGAGAATCGTGTCAATAATGAAAAAGAAAGAGTCGAAAAGAGAAAAGGCGATTTGAAAACAAAAGTATTATTACAGCAAATTGTTAGAGGCCCTAGAGGGGGTAATGCACAAACTAGAGGGCAGTATGTTGCACAAGGAAATGTGCCCTTGGGTTCTGTAAACATTAACCAGTGTGCCTATTGTAGGCAAGAGGGTCATTGGCGTGCCCAATGCCCGATCCTCTGACAGAGGTCAAATAACACATTTGGGAATATGGGTAGACAACCCCGAGGTCGCCCTGGTGTAGGGGGCCCTAGTTGAAGTCAGTTTTCACAAGATTCACAGCAACCTTTTTCACAGGATAATCAGGTACCAAGTGTGGATACTAGAAACATATTTGACCATCCTTCTGCTGCTACCTCTCTGAAGAACTTCCTTTCGATGATATTCTGTTTCTTTAGGATTGCCCGAAGCAGGGTTTGGAACCTACGCCTATTGCCATTAATCAGAAAGGTCCCTACGATGAAATGTTAGTGGGAAATAGGAAACATCTATTCTTGATAGATACAGGGGCACAAAAGTGTTCCATCGATCTTTCTCGGGTTCCAAACATTCCACTGTCAGGGCAAACCAATGTTTCTGTAGGGTTTTCTGGCACACCAGTTGTCTGTCCGGTTTCTTCGCCGGTACCTATTTCTTTGGTTCCATTTATGGACCATTGCCCATTCCTTTTGACTTTGAATTGTGGAGAGAATTTGCTGGGGTTGAATCTGTTGAAAGAATTAAATGCAGTAATTCATTTTTCCTCTGATGGAGTGCGTTTGACGATTTCACCACAACAACTTTCTGTCTCTCAATTCTTGACTAGACCTTTGCCGCCGGAATTTAGTGATGTTCCAGAGTGTTTATGGGCAGTAGACGACAATGATGTTGGTGGTTTGCAAATTGAGCCTGTTAAGATTGTTTTGAAACATGGAGTGAAGCTGCCGCGCATTCCGGAGTATAAGATTTCAGTCGATGGGGAGCAAGCTTTGAAATGCATCGTCTCCGATTTTGTACATGGAGGGGTGATTGAGGAAATTGCAGGTAGTTTGTGCAATAGTCCGATTTGCCCGTGTACAAAAAAGGCGATAATGCGATTCCTTTTTGTTTCGTAATTGATTTACGTGCCATCAATAAGATGGTCGCTCCACAATTTCCAAATGTGCCTGATGTGACAACGATACTGACTATGATTCCGGCTTCAGCTACTCATTTTATTGTTGTGGATCTAAAGAATGCTTTCTTTAGTATTCCTGTACACAAGGACAGTAGATATTTGTTTGCGTTCCCCTTAGGGGGACGCTCCTTCACATTTACCCGTGCACCACAGGGTTACACGGAAAATCCTAGCATCTACAGTAGAGCTCTGAAAGAACAACTCGATACCCTTGAGTTGCCCTCTACTTGTACACTGCTTCAATATGTTGAGTGTTTGCCGAGTGTTTGGCAGTGAAGAAGGAGAAGGAGAAACCCTGTTACCCATACTCTCTGCTGGAGTCTGTTCTGGAGTCTGTTCTTTGTTTCTACAATTGGAACCCATAAGAACCACCCACAGACGCGGAGTGTAGCGGAGTGTTTGCCGAGTGTTTGGCAGTGAAGAAGGAGAAGGAGAAACCCTGTTACCCATACTCTCTGCTGGAGTCTGTTCTTTGTTTCTACAATTGGAACCCATAAGAACCACCCACAGACGCGGAGCGTAGCGGAGTGTTTGCCGAGTGTTTGGCAGTGAAGAAGGAGAAGGAGAAACCCTGTTACCCATACTCTCTGCTGGAGTCTGTTCTGGAGTCTGTTCTTTGTTTCTACAATTGGAACCCATAAGAACCACCCACAGACGCGGAGCGTAGCGGAGTGTTTGCCGAGTGTTTGGCAGTGAAGAAGGAGAAGGAGAAACCCTGTTACCCATACTCTCTGCTGGAGTCTGTTCTGGAGTCTGTTCTTTGTTTCTACAATTGGAACCCATAAGAACCACCCACAGACGCGCAGCGTAGCGGAGTGTTTGCCGAGTGTTTGGCAGTGAAGAAGGAGAAGGAGAAACCCTGTTACCCATACTCTCTGCTGGAGTCTGTTCTGGAGTCTGTTCTTTGTTTCTACAATTGGAACCCATAAGAACCACCCACAGACGCGGAGTGTAGCGGAGTGTTTGCCGAGTGTTTGGCAGTGAAGAAGGAGAAGGAGAAACCCTGTTACCCATACTCTCTGCTGGAGTCTGTTCTGGAGTCTGTTCTTTGTTTCTACAATTGGAACCCATAAGAACCACCCACAGACGCGGAGCGTAGCGGAGTGTTTGCCGAGTGTTTGGCAGTGAAGAAGGAGAAGGAGAAACCCTGTTACCCATACTCTCTGCTGGAGTCTGTTCTGGAGTCTGTTCTTTGTTTCTACAATTGGAACCCATAGGAACCACCCACAGACGCGGAGCGTAGCGGAGTGTTTGCCGAGTGTTCGCCGATGTGTGAACAAATGGACCCCGAAACATCAGGAGAATTGCATCCAAGAACACGGAGCAAGGTACGTGCACTAGACGACCTGGCTGAAAAGCAGCCCTTTAATTCATCATTAGTCACTACATCCATTTCAGCTAATTCAAAGATAGCTGTAAAAAACATTGGAAAGCAATGTAAAAAATTGCCAGTAGACCTATGCTCCAATAAAACATGTAAGTCGACAAGTAAGACACTCATAAATGAAATATTCTCAACCATCTCGCCAGGTGACTGTTCCTCGCCGCTGCTGGGCGCATGTGCAGCGTCTGGGGGGCCGCCGCTGGGTCTTGAAGAGGCATGTGGTTGCCGCCGTGATTCTGGGCCCCTCTGCGACGGGGTGCGAGCGGCCGTTGTGGATGTGGCCGGTGTCCGGGGAGACCAGCGTGATGGGTGGTGCGAGGGAGACGGGATGGGGGAGGTGCAGGAGCCGCCTGCGCACGCCGAGTCGATGGCGGACGCTGGCGAGGGCAGCCTCCATGCGGTGTGCCGCGGATGGGGGGGATCGAGTTGTGGAGCGGGTGCTGGGGCTCCGAGCTCCGCCGCGACCTCTTGGCGGGTGGGGGCGGGCGGCTCGGAGGGAGTGAGTGCCGGGCCCCGTGGAGGCGAGGAGCTGGGAGATTCGCTTCCTATTGGGGGCGGAGACTGCCAGGAGTCTGAGTTGACTCCGCGTGCAGCACGCACAGAGAACAGAGTTAACCCTCGGTTGCCTGGAGATGTGGAAAGTCAAGCCGAAGAGCATGCTTCCACGGAAAGGCCGAGGCAGTTGGGCCTCTGTGACAAGCATGCCATGGCTCAACAACTGGTCCCAGAGAGAAATCAGGCAGTTACCCTCACCCCAACACTTGCAAATGAAATGACCAAAAATAAAGTGCCCAAAATACTTGTTGAAGTTCCAAAAAAAAACACCAGTATAAAAAGGATGAATACTGGTGCAGATGATGACCAAGAGAAAGGTTTGGAATCCTATGGTTTACAAAACTTGAAGAAACAGACAAAAAAAAGATGTTATTCTACATGTGAGATCGGCACCCTAAGATGGCATTTCAATGGGAAACCTGCCCCTCTGGAAATGAGCAAAACTGCAAATAGTGGCAAAATCCGACTGATCAAAAACGCTTATGAAGGCGCCAATTCAAAAACTGAGCTAAAGGAAAAAGACACCCCACTTACAAGAAATGTGACTTCCGAAATAACAGATGATGACTTACTAACAAACACAGCGGAAATTATAGACACACAGAAAGTAAATTCACCTGCAGGGAAATCTAATGCTATGAGCATTAACGCAGAGGAAAGTCTATATGAAACAAGTCAGAAAGAAAGCACAGCAAAACAAAGTGAAGAAAAAGTACAAAATGAGTCCTGGGCCTCCAAACGCCCACAAATTCACTCACCGGAGAAAAATCCTCCCAAAAACTCTCCCAAAAACATTCTGAGCGATCCTTCAAATACAGTTAACAAAGTACCCCTGACTAGCGACAGTATAACCATAGTCACATCTGAACCAGATAATCACAGACAGAAGCCTTTTGAAGAAAGAGAGATAAATAAACAACGTGCCTCAGAAATAAAAGCACTACAAGATCAAATTAAAAATTTTCACCACACACAAAAAAAGGCACAAAAGAAACGACGTCATCAGAGGAAAACTCTTCATCCTCATCAGAGTACAGCTCAAATGAGAGAAACATGAAGAAAGGAAAAACCTTACAAAGACGAAAAAATGGCATCACTTATGGAACAACAAATGAGATTAGGTGGCTAAAAGAGGCACAGGAAGCAATCATAGCATCTGTATCGATAACTGGCTCCTTTTCTAAAACTATATGAAACTTTAAATGAAAATCAACGAGATCAATCGACAATGATTGCCCTAATGAACAGCAAACTGATCTATGTGGAATCAGTCATGGACCATATCAAAGAAAAGCGAAGCCGAGAGAAAGAAATGGATGGAGTGGTTCTAAAAACATTTATTTATTTATTGCAAGACGCGAAAACCGACAAACATAATTTTTTAGAAGGGATTCGAGAAATCATTACAACTTTAGCCCCCCATCCAAAAAGGACTGACTTAAAATTGGGATCCGTGCGAGCGTGCACACACGAAGAGCAAAGAGAAGTCTACCGTGCTCCATCTGTGTTCGGACCCGAACTAACACAGTCCGAAGAACATGGAGACCAAGAAGTACATGACACTATGCCCCTGAGCGTAAGATTACCCCCGAAACAAACACAGATCGAAAATGAAAGGAGCCAAAATATTACATCCGAGTTTGCAGAAAAATTATCAAATAATGCAGAAAAAGTGGCAACAAGTGCTTTTCCAATATTTGATCCTAATGCAGATAAGAAGCCAGAAGTAGTAAAAACAAACAATACACAAAAGAAAGGCCAAAAAAGTACATGTAAAACAAAAAATGTGAATAGTAAAGAAAAGAAGAAGACATGCGGGTCAAGGAGTTTCTTGCGAAACGTAAAAGACACAGTAGAAGATGAGCTGCTCAGCACCATACCATGTAGCAAACTAGTAGAGACCCACTCCCAGCTGACCTTAGAAAAGACCCAAACGGTCTCTATATCTTCAGAAGACGATAGTTCACAGGATGGAAGTATACAAGAACTCCTAGACTGCTCTGTTTACGACGACGGAAATGTACAAACAAACAAAACACAGGAAAGAGTGATAATGGATTTTAATATATATGAAGCCGAAGAAGTATGCATTGATCCTAGGGTGGTGAATAAAGAAGATTTTTTAACCCTAAGTGAAAAATTAAAAAAATGCACAGCAAAATACTCTGAATCAAAAGAAATGAATGAATGCTCTTCACAAAAAAAAGTACAATTTCCCAACCTTAACAACGTACAACAAATCGAAACAAGAATGGAGACTTGGCCTCTGAGTGTCAAACAAGGAAACTCTAGAACTACTGGCCCAAAGCATAAATGGATGAAGCAAAAACCAAAACCACCAAAAAATACTGTTGTAATACTCGAAAAAATAGCAAGAAATTCTGATGGACTGATACTAAATAGATCAGCGGTAATGAAACTTCTACAATACATTCCACAATTGAAAACAATAAAATCAGAAGAAATACTGACAGTAAGCTTCCCCGAAGAAGCGCGTGTCGACTTGGTAGAAATTGTGACGAACTCAGTGATACTTGCCACCATTATGCTAGAGGCACATGAGAATTTTAGAGTACTGGGCTTTAAAATCTCAGAACCAGTAGATTACCAAAACACCAATGAAAAACCAGGAACCAGCGAAAAAAACAAAACTGTGCTTTTCGAGAGAAAATTCTCCGAAGACGAAGAAACACATCATAATAAATCGAAAATTGAAAATAGAAAGTCAAATCAGAGAGAGAACCACCAGTATGATCAGAGTGATTCAGGTGGAAGTAAAAACACAACAGAATTAACCACAGAACCACTAAACAGAATATCAAAGGGAAATGGAAATGAGGAACAAATCCAAAGGCTCGAAAAAGAGCATTTAGATAAAATAAAAATAACCATAAGAAGAACCCAAAAAATGGGTGAATCAATGAACCCCCAACAAATAACAAAAGAGGACCCGAAATATTGGAATTGGCTAGCTGGCTCTCTTGCTACTAAACCAAAATTGTAGCCATCCAAAAAAGTATACACTGACCGATGGAAAATAGGAAGCTGGAACACCAGAGGTCACCGCCACCTCTTTAATGATTTTAATCCATCCTTAAATGAGCTAGATATAATATGTATACAAGAATCTTGGCTAAAAATTGCCCCATTTAAGGAAGGATTCATTGTGCTATGTAACCCCGCCAAAGGAAGTGTGTTTGGAAGACCATCTGCAGGTCTTTTAACACTAATTAAAAACGGGTCAGGAATAAAAGTAATCGAATCTAACAATATTAACCTGTATATACAGGCAACAGTCATACATTTCCAGCTGGAAGCTCCAAAAGTCAAGCAAATAATGTTAATATTGAATGTCTACTGGAATCCCTTAAACATCGAAAGTGAATGCTTCATAGACCAAATAACGGAATGTTTGGATGAAAAAATAGAAGCATACAAAGAACTAAATATTATCATCTGCGGTGACCTCAACGCAGATTGTTTTGAAGAAAATAAAGTGACCCAAAGTGACACAAATCAAAAAAATGATCAAAAATGCAAACGTGGGAAAGTATGGAATGAAGAAATGGAAGCAAGGAGATTGCACAGATTAAATGGGAACACGAATGGAGATATACCGTCAGCAAAGACCTGGTCAAACGGCATTGTAAGCAACACACTTGATTATATGTTTGTTTGTGAACGATTACTAGCGAAAATTCAAAGTTTCAGGATATCACCTTCAAACTACAGCGATCACGAACCAATTATCGCTGAATTTCTACATTGGGAAACCCGAATAAAGCAAATATGGGATGTAAAAATAGAGCTAGAACATGGCCTAAATCGCTTAAGGTTGAAAAAAAGTGACTTTGACACTGTATTAGAAAATCTAGAAAAGTGGCAATCTAAAGAAAAAATGTCTGTAGAATATGATACATCACTACAGATATTTAAACAAAGCTCTGGAAAATACATAAAATCAAAAACTAAAAAATTACATGTACATGATCCAGTAGTAGCGATAGAAAAGAGACTACTAAGAAAAGATCTACGTGCATTAAAAAATGGAAAGATCAAAGGCACGAAAGAAATGTTGCAAAAAAGAAAACAAAAATACAAAAACTGGCAGAAAGCCCACAAATCACAATTGCTACAACAAGATGCAGAAGTCATGCAGAAAGCAATATCCAATGCAAATAGCAGGACATTATGGGACCTGCTAAATGATAAACAATCATCAGCGGCGCTCACGAATCCAATATCAGAAAACGTTTGGACAGAGCATTTCGCAAAATTGTTTAATGAGCCAGAAACATTGGATATGGAAAATAATGCTAAAGAAGAAAAACCTTGTCCCTGGGAAATCCATTTCGATAAGGAGGAGATAAAGACCCTAATTTCGAGAGCAAGCTCTTCAAGAGCACCAGGGCCTGATGGTTTATCAAATGCAGTGTTAAAAGAAGACCCAGAAAAATGGGCAACTTTCTGCGAAAGACTCTTTAAGAGGATTGTGAAACAGGGTCAAATACCAAAATCATGGAAGTCGGCCATTATCGTCCCAATCTTCAAAAAAGGTAACAGGATGGACCCTAAAAACTATCGGCCAATTGCCCTACTAGATTGTGTTGGGAAAATCTTTGCCACCCACTTGTTAAAAAAATTGAAAACGTGGATCAAGGATTCAAATATATATGACAAAAGACAATCAGGCTTTGTTGAAAATGTGGGATGTAATTTAAATCTCCTAATTCTAGGACTGATGAAAAGAAGAGCCTATACAAACAAACAAAAACTGTATATAGCCAGCATTGATTTACGGCAAGCATTTGATAGCGTGAAAAGAAGCCGCCTTTGGGAAAAACTGGCCTCTAAAGGCTGCCCTACAGATCTCTTGAAAGCCATCAAAGAACTGTATGCCAAAACCTCAATGAGAGTTAAACTAGATCAAGGCGGTAACCTATCCAAGGAGATAAAAACAACAAAAGGCCTGAAACAAGGATGCCCGTTAGCAGCTACCTTGTTCTGCTTCTACATCGAAGACTTACAACACTGCTTCGGAAATAACAGGACTTTTCCACCGAGATTAAACTGCAGACCGGTCAACCATCTGCTCTATGCAGATGACCTGACAATCTTAGATCATACACAAATCGGTCTACAAAGAGCTTTAAATCAGGTGGAAAAATATATAAAAAACAATGATCTAGAAATAAATGCAGATAAAACCGAAATATTAATATTCGGTGATAAAAGATGGAAAAAGACTAAAAATGAAGAATGGAAAGTTAATGAAACCTGGATAAAACCATGTGACGAAATGAGATACTTGGGAATACAAGTAAGTGGAATAAAAAATGAAGAGCCCTGGAAAAGGATGTTAAAGGTAAAAACAAAACAGCTAACAGCCCAAGCTATCATTATCAATAAAAGATATGGTAAATTTTCCCTTCGACCAGTGATAACATTTTACAGACTCAAAGTAATTCCGACGTTGATATACAGAGCAGAAACCTGTATGAATATCCCAGAGAAGTTTTGGACCACGCTAGAAGGGTTATTCTGGAAAAAAATCTTACCGATACCGAAAGCAACTCCAATGACGGTAATTCGACACGAACTGGGCCTGACATCGTTATATATACACATTCGTTATAATAAACTAATGTTGTATAGAAATACAATGAATAATCTGATGCCGCCCCAATTCGAATACGAAGAAAAAGTCGTAGAAGATTGGAAACGAGAAAATGAACAAACTCTGACAGAATTTGCCCTCAAATCCCAAACATTAGTAGAAAATCCAACAGCTATAAAAAGAGCACTTTGGGCTGAGGACTGGTCGAACACTGAAATGGAAAGAGCTTGGTCAAAAACCCACACACTCCTGAAATCCAACTGTGGAGTGATGACTATCATACCAGACTATCTGAGAAAGTTTCCGAATCCCAAACAAAGAGATCTGTTATTACGCTTCAGATTAAATACTTTGCAAAACAAAACAACAAAGGCAAGATACACTAAAGAAAAAATATGCACAAAGTGCAGATTGTGCAAAAGAAGTGAAGAATCATTAAACCACTTAGTGTTATTTTGCATAGAACTGAGAGATCTGCGAAATTTGTACTTAACTAGTAATATCACTGACTTATGTGGCCTAGATGCAGAGAAATGGTGGAGTAAAATTTACGCCTGCCAATCTCCAAAAATAAATTTTGCAACGGTCAAATTTCTAGAAAACACCCTGAAAAGGCTAGACCATATCGACGAAGGATATGCATCATAAATCGTGAACTGAATGTTTAAAAGGACGCACCGTGCAGTGTTGTTGTACATTTTATTGAACATTTTATTGTGAATTAATAATTCAATTTTATTCTTATGATTTTTCTGAGAGACAAAACTTATTTTAAGTAACCAATTGAAAGTGAACGGCCTCTTATATTTAGTTTAGCCTAACCTAGACTTTCTAGTTTTTCGTAAGTTGACCGTGGCCTTATATTTGCTCGATGTTGACTCGTTGTGACAGATCTCTTTGTAAAATGAAATGTTTTACGGATTGTGAAAGGTTTGTAATAAACCAAATACACTTAATAAAATAAAAAAAATAAAAAAAAATATGTTGATGACTTGCTTTTAGGTGCTGACTCAGAAAGCGCTTCTAAGGAGGGCACTGTGTTGTTGCTTATTCACCTGGCTAAACATGGACATAAAGCTTTGCTTAAGAAATTTCAGTATTGTTGCCAGGAGGTCGCCTATTTAGGCTATCTCCTGTCAAAGGATGGAAGAAGATTGACACCTGAACGGATAAAACTCATTTCTAGCATGTCTGTCCCAAATACGCAGAAATAAGTTAGAGCCTTGATAGGAATGGCTTCTTACTGTAGGCAGTGGATCCCCAATTTCTTGTTAACGATTAAGCCAATGTTGGCTCTGACGAAGAAGGGCATTTCTTCACCATTGCCGTGGAACATGGAGCACCAGAGTGCATTTGATTTGCTCAAGACTGCATTTGCTCGGCACCGGTTTTGGACACACCAAATTATGAAAAGGCCTTTGTGTTGTTTGTTCATGAATGTGATGGATGTGCTTTGGCTGTGTTAACGCAGGAACATGGAGGGAAGAATAGGCTCTGCGATTACTTTTTTTCTGCCCTTGATCCTGTAGCATGCACTTTGCCAAGATGTTTGCGAGCTGTCGCTGCTGCTGCTGCTGCGTCTGTAAAACAGAGTGAGGGAATGGTCCTAGGCCATGCTTTAACCCTGATGGTACCTCACTCTGTAGATGTTCTACTGAATAGAACTCAAACGCAACACCTCACTTCCGCACGGTTGAGAAGATATGAATTGATCTTGTTTGCACCACACATACAAATTAAGAGGCGTTGTGTTTTTAATCAGGCTGAACTCTTACCTTTCCCGCAAGGTGCTGCTTGCAGTGACGAGGAGTCAGACGATTGTCTTTACATTACCGAACAAGAGACAAAGGGTAGAATTGATCTGAAAGATACTCCTTTGAACAATCCGCAAGGGGAGCTGTTTTGCGATGGCTTCTGCTTCAAACTTCCAGATGGTACATCCACAGCTGCTTATGCAATCACTAAGTTAAGCACGGTCGTGGAAACCAAGAGAATTACGCATAACTCTGCGCAGGCCGCAGAGATTATAGCATTGACCCGAGCTTGCAAACTTTCCGAAGGGCTTACTGTGAACATATACACTGACAGTCATTATGCCTTTGGGGTGGTTCACAACTTTGGTCAGAAAGAGGGTTCTTAACTTCACATGGTACAAAGATCCAGCATGGCTCCCTGATAGTATGGCTACTCTCAGCGCTTGCATTCCCTACTCAGTTAGCTATTGTAAAATGTGCAGCGCCTCAAAAGATTGTAGATGATATAGGAAAAGGCAATGCTTTTGCTGACCAGATGGCTAAACAGACTGCCACTGATCTTTCTTCGGACATGTATACTTCAAGGGAAGCCACAAATGCCTGTACTATGTATGAGAGTATCGATTCTGTGAGGGATATCCAAGCCAATGCCACATTGGAAGAGTCTAAAAGGTGGGCTGAAGGCTTGGGGAAACTTGATGATGATGGGTGTTGGGTTGACATAGTCGAAGGGAAATGGCTACTTCCTGACGCATACATTATGATGATGGTTGTTATGGCTCATGGTCCCACACATATATGTGCCCGCAAGATTACAAAAATGTTGGAAAATGTATGGGTGAATGACAAAATCTATAAGGTAGCTGAACGTTTTGTCCAAAATTGCATGATCTGTTTACAGCATAATGTGGGAAAGGGAAGGCCAACTCCTAGGGGAAGATTTGGTCGACCTTCTGTCCCCTTCGAGGTTATACACTTTGATTTTATTGAAATGGAACAATGTAATAACTTGAAATACGTGTTAGTTGTCATTTGTGCTTTTAGCAAATGGGTTGAGGCTTTTCCTGTTAAAGACACTACAGCCATAACTACTGCAAAGACTATGTTAGCAGATTATTTCCCTAGTTTCGGGCTACCAAGAGTCATCTGGTCGGACAATGCCCGACAATGGTCCACATTTTATCGCTGCTGTAATTCTGCAGATATGCGCGGGATTACAGATCGATAAGCGGTTCCATTCGGCCAGACACGCTCAGAGTGCCGGATTAGTAGAAAGACACAACGGCATCATCAAAAACAAGCTCACTAAAATGTGTGCCGGCACCAAACTAAAATGGCTGGACGCCCTACCGATCGTGTTGTTATCCATGCGTACAATCCCTCAAACTAAGACTGGGCTCTCTCCCTTTGAGGTGGTTATGGGGAGGCCTGCTAATATCTAGAACCTTCTGAAAAGTTGTTCACTGCGAAATGTAGAAAATTTACTTCTTTCAGATTACTGTAGCCAGTTGACTAAAAACTTGTATTTGATTTATCACCAGGTGCGCGAGTCTTTACCTGTAAGATACGAGGGCCCCGGTCACAGCATACGGCCCGGTGACTGGGTCCTCATAAAAGCAATTGAGCGATCCTCTTGCCTTGCACCTCGGTGGCGGGCCCCTTCCAAGTCCTGCTGGTCACGCAGACAGTGGTGCGGGTGGCTGGCCGGAAAAATTGGATCCATGCAACACACACCAAGAACATTCCACACCCCGTGCCATACGATACAGAAGAAACAGAACCCCTCATCAGTACTGCAATCAATGACCCTGAAGCAGTAAACAGCATCGAGAGTGTGTCGGAGACTCTCCCTGAGCCTGTGGGGCCTGGGGAAACAGTCATTTTGCCTCCACACTCTCCAGCAGTTTTTTTTTCGGAAGCTGTTGTTCGGGATCTTGCATCCTCTCTTGTCCTTGATGCGTCGCTTCCAACGGGAAGTGATGACACGTTGTTCTCAGATCAATCAGTACCAGGAAGCATGAGGTACGATCTGCAACCTAGGAAATAGACCTACTGCATGGTTTGGCTGTGCGATCGAGGAAAATCAGCAAGGGCTTGCTTTTTTGTCCCGATCTATTCTCTACACAGGGATTCTGTTGATTAGGGTTTGTGGAAGGACTAAGAAGACGCTCGGCCTGGAGGTCGCCAGCTAAAAACATTGGCATGTTCGTTTAAAGATTACAATGCCTGCCACCGCTACCGCTCGTACAGGACTGATAAGTGAACGTGTGACCAGCTGCGAAAAAGGACAGTCCGTAACATGTGCCCCGAAAACGTACTGCTGTTTTTTGATAATGTTAATTGGTTTTATAATAGTCATTGTTTTAGGCTTCTGGTATCTAGAGGAAGTACGTCCGCTCGAGAATTTGTTACCGACTGAAAATTTACCTACTGTTTCTACTCCTTTCGTGCATCTGCACACTCTATCTCCTAGGGATTCTGAGCACAGACAGAGATATCACAACAACACATTATTACTTATCATGAATGCTACACATGCCATCTTTAATAAGTCCAACTGTTGGGTCTGTTCGCATTTACCGAAACATGGGGATAAGGGGCTAGGTTGGTAAATTTATCCTTTACCTTTGACAACTGCATGCTATGCTTCTCTTAGAGCACTATTCTTTGGTCGCTGGGATGATAGTATCTCAGGGAACTTCGATGGGACTAATTTGAATCAGTTTGAGAAACGTGTTTTGACTCCCTTGGGATGCTCGCTTTTTGCAAATAGAAGTAAGCTCAACGTTGCTTCTATTAGGCCTTCTGATAGACTGTCTCGTCCTTTTCAATTTTTGATCTCTTTCAAAATGGCTCCTATAGGCAATAAGGATGCCATGCCTCCTTCCTACAATGTTAACCATTGCCCCGATTCAGTTTCTTTCTGAATACAGAGGAATGGTACTAAGTCAATGGGTGATTTTGAAGGTTGCACCAACATTGCAAATTTGACTGGGGAAGACAGACCTTTGTATGTAGGCGAACCTGTCTACTTTGTTTGCGGTAATGTAGCATTTCCATGGTTACCCAGGGATTGGCAGGGAACTTGTTATTTAGGGATCCTGTTACCCGGGGTATTTATAGCCAGTACTGTAGAGGTTTCAAAGTCTCGTCCACGGCGGGACAAAAATGGTAACACTCCAGCACAAGTTCTGGGAGACGTAGCGAAATCATTTGTGCCATTTTGGGGACAAATAATGAACTCAGAGGATATCAGGAGACTAGCGAGAGTACTGGAGAGAACCATCAACCGGACCACTGACATACTCTATAATTTGACTCTAGAACAGAAAGCAATAAGGTTAGTAGCACTTCAGAACCGGATGGCATTAGATGTCATCCTGGCTGAACGTGGAGGGGTATGTAAATTAGTGGGGTCCGCTTGCTGTGTTTTTGTGCCAGATTCCTCCCCAACTATCTTCAAGGCAATACAGAATCTGCATGTCCTAAGTTCAGAAGTGCATGTTCCCGAGGGAAACTGGGATCTTAGCACTTGGTTCTGGGACTTCTTGCGATCATGGGGTTGGAAGGTACTTTCGGTCTTGCTAATCATTTTGGGAATTCTGTTGTTCCTTTGTTGCTGTATACAGTATCTTCCTGGTATATGTTCGATGCTAGGGTGATGTTGCGCACAGGCGATGGGTACGTTAGGATGCAAGGTATACACCCCAGACAAAAACTCCAATGAATATGTTCTGAAAGAAATTCTGGTAACCGATCTAATGGCGATTGATATCTCCGATGGTGATTCAGGGTGTGTGGACATTGAGATGTGCAATTATTCGTAAAGTGATTAGAAGTAGTTTAGCGCTTGGCATAGGCCAAAAGGAGGGTTTGTCGAACGGGAAAACATATTATACCCTCTAGATCGTATGAATATATATTGGCCTAGGCCAAGTCGCTCTGCGAGGAAATCCGCGTTGCAAGGTCCTGACCTTAGACCTGTGTAAGCCACCATTTTAGGTTCATCCGCCATTTTAGATTCTCTCTCTAAAGTCACCCTGTGTTCTAAGATGGTGGACAGTGTCGTTTTGAATGAAACATGGCTGTCTTGACCTCTGTGTGCAAGTTAATGTGTAAACTGCCTGTAGGCCAAATGTTAGGGTCATGTACCGAGACCTTGTCCTTCGTTGACCTGTGTATAAAGGATTACCTGTATCAACAAGACTAATCCATGAACGTATATCGTGCACAATACTGTTTGAGCATCTTATGTGAACACTTGTTTTACTATATTGTATAAAGTTATGTGCAGAGGCTCAACGCGAAATCCGAAGACACACTGTTGTTATTGTAACTTGTTTGCGAATATGTTAAGGATAACCCCTAAATGTATAGCTGCATAAATTAGGGAACAAACTCGGCACAACCCCTAGATCCTAGACTTATTAACCTTCAAGAAGGTTGGACATCATGTTTTGGAGTGTATAAAAGGTGCGACTATTCTGATGTACAGTCCCACTCACTTCCCACACCTAACGGCTGGTATTCACTGTGGTGAACTGAGAGCCTGATAGCTATCCGATACTCTCTTTCTTTGAAAACTGTTCAGTTACTTTGAATAAAGATCTGTGTATCTTTATAACCTGTGTTTGGTGTATTTCCTTTTGAAGGTACCCAGCCTGGATATCTTCTTTTGCTTTCACATATGGACGTGTTTCAGGTGGCGGGTTGCCACCCACTCCGCGTGGATGGCACCCACGATGTCCAACCAGATCCTCTCCCATCCATCCTTTTTGGCACGTGCCGGTCCGAAGAGGGCATCATAATGCACCAAGACTTGCTCCACCAGGATGGCAACTTCCCCTGCAGTGATGCTGGCAGCCCTCTGCCTCTCTGCCTGGGGGTCGCCACTGGTCCCAGATGGAGTTTGGCCCAACATGGCAACCCCCCGAGGCAGGTGTGGGTGGGCAACTGGGTCCTGGTGCTGAGCTGTAGAGCGATGAAACACCAGTCTGGAGTCTTCTGTTACAGCAGGTTGGTCACAGCAACTGGATTCCTGCAGATGGCTGATGTGCAGGCACCAAATAGCAGGGCACGTGGCCAGCAGGCAGGCAGGCAGCAGCAGATGGCTCGTGGGAGGCTGCTCAGGGCTCTGGGGGGCAAGAAAATGGGCTTCTGGGCAGGAGCGTGGTCTTCCATGTGTTGTTGCGTGACCAGCTTGATGCCTAAGCGCGTAAGTGATGTGATGCGCGCGGGCGTTTCCCTTGGCACGGATGCAGAGTGAATCCGCACATGCAAAAACAGCACGTCTGCGTGTGAATGCGTGTAATTCGAGGAAAGGGCATAAGCGCATAAGTGACATGATGCGCACAGGCGTTTCCCTAGGCATGCGTTAAAGGTGAGCGCTGCCCAGAAGTTTGCTGTATGTGCTTTTCATGGAGACCGACGTGTGTTTTGCTACTTCTTGTTGTTTCCATAACAACATTTTATTGGGTTTTACAGATAAGCACAAAATCAACAACAATGCAGTAATCGATAGTCGCAACAGGGTGATCATGCATTCTGAGCTGCCCGGTCGGGTAGAGGAGTCCTTCTGATCTGATCATTGTTGTCTGTGGCCTACTCCATACGCTGTGATCGAATGGGTATTCACCCTCTGAGTTGCTCTGGCTTGCGTCCATAGTTTAGTAAAGCGGGCTGCTTTGGATCCATCTGGTTAATGGGCCTTCTGGTGAGAGCTGGGAATTTGGTGGCGTAGTCCATAAATGGGTGCCAGATGTTTAGGGCTCTATTCAGGGAGCCTGAGCGAATGGCAGTGACCTTTTTCACCACCGCTAAGTCCCAGCATTTGGACCACCATAGTGCTACTGAAGGTCTGTCTTTGTTTTTCCACATCCGGGCCAATGCAATTTTCGCTGCTTGGAGTAGAGGCGTGCATAGGCGGGGAATGTGTCCTGAGATTGGGAGTGCACCGCCTCCCGTTTCCCCCAGAAGGATTACTCCAGGATCCCAGGGGATGGAGAGCCCAGTGATCTCCTTGATGTGTTTTATTATCTCTCTCCAGAACGCTTCCGCTTTTGGGCAGGTCCAAACCATGTGGAATAGTGAGCCGGGGGCAGGGCAGCCGCGCCAGCCAGTTCCGGTAATGTTCGGGTTGGCCTTATTGAGTTAAGCTGGCGAGACATAGTACCGGTAGCAGAGTTTATAACCACCTTCCCTGTTTGTGATGCACTGTAAGCTTTTGTGCAGTCTGGCCCATATTTTTCCCCAATCCTCTACCTCTATCTCTCGGCCCAGGTCCTTTTCCGATTCCAGCATGTATTTTTCTTTTTTGGAGGGATCTACCCTATCTAGGAGTCGGTAGAGGGCGGAGGTTCTTCCTCTGATAGTTGGGGTCGTAAGGGAGGGTTCCAGCGCCGATAATTCTCTGGAGCATTTCTCCCGGACCACCCTATTGGACAGTCAATGCCGAAGTTGGGCATAATGAAATCTTTCCCACTCATCCACCCTGAACTTTGCCTTGCATCTTTCAAATGAAATAGGCATTCCCTCTTCCAGAAAATCGCTAGTTTTTAGTAGGCCACCCTCCCTCCAGGGTTGGAAGCTGAACGGGGACATGCCTAGTGAGAAGTCGGGGTTGTTCCAGATGGGGGACAAGGGACCCAGAGACCCCTGTGTGCCCCATTTGCGGGCTGCTACTTTCCAATAGCGGACGGTTATTTATTATTATTTATTATTTATTTATTTGTATAGCGCCGAACTGCTCGCAAGCATCGGGGCGCTTACATGAAGACGTAGACAAATAGTGAAGACAAACAATATACAAGACGATTCATTACATATAGGGGTTGTCCATCAGAGGTCGTAAAGCCTTAACTCGAATTACTTAAAAAGCAAGGTTTTAAGTTTTTTACGGAAGAAAAAATAGATTTGATTCCAGTCTAAGGCTAGTCGGAAGTTTGTTCCAGAATGCTGCCGCACGAGTGGGGAATGCTCTTCCTACACCTAGTTCTTTTTTGAATTTTGGAGTTGTTATCAGTCCCTTGGCTTCAGATCTTAATGTTCTGGTAGGGTTGTAGGGTTTAAGTTTGGTCTTAAGGTAGGCAGGTGCTTTTCCATAAAAGCATTTATGGGTTAGGCACAAGGACTTGAATTGTACACGGTCTTCCATTTTCAACCAATGTAGGTCGCGTCTGGCTACGCTGATGTGATCTCTCTTTGATTTTAGTTTGATGACTCTTATCGCCTGATTTTGAATCAGTTGGTACTTGTGTAAGCTTTGCTTGCTGGCACCAGCAAGGAGAGCGTTGCCATAGTCCAATTGTGATAGAATGGTGGCTCTGGCAATAGTGGCGCAATTCTTTTCATTGAGAAGGGGTCTCATTGCTTTGAGGAGACGAATGTAGTAGTTACAGTTTTTGCTGACATACATGGCTTGAGCATCTGCATTGAGTGTAGCTTCCAGCGTCATGCCAAGTGTTTTCACTTTACCAACTACTTCAATGCAAGATTCCTTGATTTGAAATGCCTTGTAGTCGGATGTCAGTTTAGCGCGAGCCTGAGTAGATCCAAATACCATTAACTCGGTCTTGTTGCTATTGAGGCACATCCAGTTATTGTTCATCCACTCTTCGATATTCTTGTAGAGGGTGTTCAATTTAATACTGTCTTTAGCATAGTCACCGCTCAATTCCATGACTAGCTGAGTATCGTCAGCATAGTTAGTGAAAAATACTTGAAGTTGTTCTACTAATTCACAGAGGAGGCGTATGTATATATTAAAGAGCAAAAGTGACAAGCTGGCTCCCTGGGGAACTCCACACGAGATGTTATGTTCGATTGAGAATTTGTCTCCCCAATGGACGCGTGAAATTCTATTCTCCAGGAAGGAGGTGAGCCAGCTTATTGCTTCTTTAGAAGAGTTTGCAGTTTTGGCTAGTGCTTGTTGTAAGAGCTGGTGGTCTTACAGATCAAACGCCGCTCTTAGGTCTAAAAGTACTAGTAATCCTGTTTTGCCATTGTCCATAATTTCCAGCATTTTTGTTTGTAGATCTAACATTGCTGTCTCTGTGCTATGCACTGCTCTAAAACCGGATTGTTGTGGATGTAGTAGCTCATTTTTATCTACATATTCCTGTAGTTGAGCTGTAGCGATTTTGTCCATGACCTTAAGGGTGAAGTTGCAGTTGGTAATGGGCCTCAAATTGTTGGGGTCGCGTAGGTCTAAGTTGGGTTTCTTTACCAGTGGAGTAATGGTGACTTTTTTAATATTGACTGGCACTGTTTTGTCTCGGAAGGATGAATTTACAATTTTTGTAAATAAAGGGGCGAATATGGCAGGGTGTTCAAGAATAATTTTGGGTGGAAGCTTGTTTTCCGCGCAGGAAGACGGTTTCATAGATACCAGTGTTTTCTTCATGGTGTCAATAGAGATTTGTTGAAATTGGAATTTCTCAATCCCCGTGTCCGTCGATGATTCGACTAAGGGGTTAGGTTGTGGCATAGTCTGAAGGGCAGATGTAATTCGTTCTCTTGCTTTAGTGATTTTATTAACAAAAGCTGTCTGAGTGTTATCACATTCTGATTGTGAGGGATTAAAATTTGGAATCAGGGCCTGGGGTTTGTCAATAGATTTCACTATATCGAAGAGTTTACTTGCTGAATTCGCTGATGTTTCGATTTGACTGTTGAAATAGTTCCTTTTGGCTTCAATAATACAGTTCTTATATGATTTTTCTAGTGACTTCCAACTGATCTTATTTGTGAACGTCGCCACGAGGGGGCCGCTATTTGTTTGTGGTTTTATGTTTGGGAGGTGTGGGAGATCTGCAGGTGTGACCAGAGACCAGGCCTCTTCCAGTTGTGCCCATTTCGGGGTTTCTGTCTCTTGTACCCAGGAAAATGCGTGTGACAGCTGCGCCGGTAGGGTGTATCTTGCCAAATCGGGTACCCCCAGCCCGCCTTGTGCTTTTCCCCGCATCATTATTCGTTTACCGATTTGGGGTTTCCCCCGCCCCATACGAATTCCTGAATTTTCTTTTGCAGGCCTGACAGGGCTGGCCCGGGATCTGGATTGGTAATGCTGTGCAGTAGTACAGCCATCTGGGGATTAGGTTCATTTTTATGGCAGTAATCCGCCCGAACCAGGAGATTTCCTGAGACTTCCACCTTTTAAGATTGTTTTGGAGTTCTTTAATCAATTGTGGGAAGTTGCTTGAGTATAGACGAAATGGGTCTTTAGTGATATGTACCCCGAGGTATTCGATTGAGCCTGTCGCCCAGGGGATCGGCAATAGGGAACTGAGGGTAGCTCTTTCCTGCCTAGGGAGGTTGATTGCTAGGGATGAGGATTTGTCCAGGTTTACTTTAAACCCTGATAGAACCCCAAACTCATTGATTTCTTCCCACAAGGCCCCCGAGGACGATGCAAGATTTGACGTTGTGATTAACACGTGGTCCGCGTATAGTGCGATTTTATATTCGTGGCCTCCCACGGATACCCTGCTTATTCTACTGTTTTGCCTGATTCTCGCTGCGAAGGGCTCCATGGATAGGGCAAAAATCAGGGGTGAGAGTGGGCATCCCTGTCTAGTGCCACTGGAGATATGTATTGCTCCAGACCTAATGCCATTGACCCGCAATTGTGTAGTGGGAGTTTGGTAGTTGGCCATTACCCATGTGATAAAATTTGGGCCAAAACCAAAATGCTCGAAGACAGCCCTAATATACCGCCAATCCACCAAATCGAAGGCTTTATGAGCATCTAAGGAAATGAATGCCAATCCCACCCCCAATTTGTGGGCGCCCTCAATGATATTTATCATCCTCCTGATGTTATCGTGGGTAGTTCTCCCCGGAATGAAACCCGTTTGGTCGCGGTCAATAAGGTTTGGCAGAACCGCTCCCAGCCTGCCGGCCAACACCTTAGCGTAAATCTTGTCGTTGTTGTTCAAGAATGTAATCGGGCGGTAAGAGGTAGTCAGTTCCGGGTCTTTCCCAGGCTTGTGTAGCAGGACTGTGAGCAAATCCGCCATTGACCCAGTGACCGATCCAGAGGACAGGAAGGAGTTGAACAGGATAGCCATTTGCGGTGCTAGGATCCTGGCGTACATTTTATAGAAGTTAGCGGATAGGCCGTCTCGACCTGGGGCGGTGGATTTGAGAGATTTGATGGCTTCTAAGATTTCTTCGGAGGTGATGGGAGCTTCTAATGGCTCTAGCTGTGCTGGGCTTTGGGTGGGTATGGATCGTAGGTATCCTGTTAGGTTGTCTAAAACTGTGGTTTCCCCCGACATTATGGCTTTGTGATGTCGCACTAGTTCGTTAATTTTATCAGTCTCAGAGAAGCATACTTTCCCGTCTTCGCCCACTAGCTTGAGGATATTGTTTCGGGTGCAGATCTTTTTCAGCTTTTGCGCTAACACTTTTTTTTCCTTATTCCCTTTGCTATAATAAAACTGCCTTGTGAAGGCTAATGATTTGGCAGTGCGGTTGGCATAGTGCATTTCCAGTGCTATTTTGGCCTTCCTCAGCGCACTCTCTGTTTTTCTGGAGCTGCGTGATTTCAGTTCGAGCTCAAGTTGGTTTACCGTTTCCTCCAGTTTGGTTGCTGCAATGTTCGAGATTCTTCTCTGCTCCGCCCCAGCGCTGATTAGGGACCCTCTGGCGACTGCTTTCATCGCATCCCAAATGATGTTGATGGGGGAGTTCTCTGTTGTGTTTTCCTTAAAGTAGTTGGATATTGTTTTCTCCACTTCGGCTCTGATGCATTCGTCTAGTAGTAAAGAGTCATTCAGTTTCCAGTGTCTGCATGGGGTGCTTTTGGCCTGATATGACTAAGTTTGCGGACACTGGAGCGGCGTCAGATATCATGCAAGTGTGGATTTATGCCTTGTTTAAACATGGGAACAGCACCACAGGGATTAGTATGAGGTATTTCTTGAGAATCCATTATGTACGCAGGAGTAATGAGTGTAGTCTCTTGAGGATTCATTGAATAGTCTCCAGGTGTCAACGGATTCGGTTTCTCTGAGAAGTTTGGCTAGGGCCAGCGCGTGCACATAGTCTGGATTTGTGGAGGCCAGAGTCTTGTCCAGCTGAGGATTTGGCATAGAGTTGAAGTCCCCGCCCATGAACAAGTGCCCTTCACGGAAGGCCAGAATGGTCGTGATTAAGTTAGATATTGAGCAAACCGGCGCTCCGAGCTTAGGACTGGATTTTCCAAAACCTCTCCCCCTCGAACTGAACTAGCAGGAGAAAGGTCATCCTGCTGCCGCTGGGAAAACTGGTGGCACCAATGCGCTAGAGATCGGCCAACTGGGCCGCCGAAATAAAGACTGTTGGAGCTCGAACGTTGCTCCCGCACTGTTAGAAAAGACATGATCAGCTTTATGTTGAGGGTCCTCGTAACTATGAGGATCACAGCTTGTTGCCCATTGGATGTTTCCCTCCGTCTTTTGGTTCCGAGACTCGGGAGGGATAAGTGTCTGGGACTCGAGAGCCCGGGTTTCTCGGCTATGATGTTGGTTGATCAGCCTGGTTTGGGGTCCTACTTGGGGGGACCACGGAGTCTGCTCCGTCTGTCGGCTTTTGACCAGGTTCTCTCAGAGGACTTTCTGGGAGGGGCCTGGTTTGTACGCAGGAGTAATGAGTGTAGTCTCTTGAGGATCCATTGAATAGTCTCCAGGTGTCAACGGATTCGGTTTCTCTGAGAAGTTTGGCTAGGGCCAGCGCTTGCACATAGTCTGCATTTGTGGGGGCCAGAGTCTTATCCAGCTGAGGCTTTGGCATAGAGTTGAAGTCCCCGCCCATGAACAGGTGCCCTTCACGGAAGGCCAGAATGGTCGTGATTAAGTCTGAGATAAAGTTGGCTTGGGCCGTATTGGGGCCATAGATTGAAGCAATAGTGATGGGGAGCTCCTCGAGTAGGCCCTTGAGTAGGATCAAGCGACCTTCCGATCTCTTCTTATTGTAATTCTTGATAACGGGACTCTGTCACTTAGTAGTATTGCTACCCCTCTTTTCTTCTTTCCGGAAGTGGCGAAAGAAGCTCTTTTGTACTTTTTAAGTCTCACCGGACTTCATCTTCGTGCAGCAAGTGAGTTTCTTGGAGGAGAACAATGTCCCCGGACAATTGCCCCAGTCTATTTTCCACTGATCTGCGCTTTCTTGGTGAGTTCAGGCCTCGGACATTCCATGAGAGGAATACTACCTCGCTTGTGTCAGCCATCACCTTTTCCTCTTGCGTTGGGTATGCTTCGCCCTGTGTCCCCCATCGGGAGCTGTGTTTGTGATTGAGGTGCAAGGTCACTGTGTTGGTATAGTTTAGACCATAATGTTGTTGTAGCATGCTGTGGTGTTGATCGGAAGGCCGGATATTGAGCAAACCGGCGCTCTGAGTTTAGGACTGGATTTTCCAAAACCTTTCCCCCCCTGAACTGAACTAGCAGGAGAAAGGTCATCCTGCTGCCACTGGGAAAACTGGTGGCACCAATGCGCTAGAGATCGGCCAACTGGGCCGCCGAAATAAAGACTGTTGGAGCTCGAACTTTGCTCCCGCACTGTTAGAAAAGACATGATTAGCTTTATGTTGAGGGTCCTCGTAACTATGAAGATCACAGCTTGTTGCCCATTGGATGTTTCCCTCAGTCTTTTGGTTCCGAGACTCGGGAGGGATAATTGTCTGGGACTCGAGAGCCCGGGTTTCTCGGCTATGATGTTGGTTGATCAGCCTGGTTTGGGGTCTTTCTTGAGGGTACCACGGAGTCTGCTCCGTCTGCCGGTTTTTGATCAGGTTCTCTCAGAGGACTTTCTGGGATGGGGCCTGGTTTGTTCCATCGGACTCCGACTCCTCGTCTATGCCCCTGACGCCCATGAATTTATTTGCCTCTTTCAATGAATGGATTTGCTTCTGGGTCCCTTCCCACGTGAATCTGACCGAGGTCGGGAACCCCCAGTGGTAAGGGATCTTCCTGTCGCGCAGCCACTCAGTGGATGATTGCATGGCTTTATGTTTTTGGAGCGTGGAGTTCGCTAAGTCCTGGTAGAGAGAGATAGAGGACCCCTGGAAGGTGATCTGACGCATTTGCCTCGCCTCGTGCATGATTTCCTCTTTGACTTGAAAAAAGTGAACTCTCACCAGAACGTCCGGGGGGAGTGTAGATGCCTGCCTAGGAGTCGTTCTGTGCACCCGATCCAGTTCCATGGGTGATTCATCTGGGAGGGTGATTAGGAACCTAAGCAGCTCTGAGACATAACTTTTGAGATCTGCATCTGGGATGGAGGCTAGAATCCCCCGCAGGCGGATATTATTCCTTTGGGACCAATTCTCTCCATCCTCCTGCTTTGCTTCCAGGAGGTCGCATCTCACCTCCAAGGCTGCAATTCTGTCCCTGTCTTGCTCGTCTACAAATCTTTGATCGCAAACCTCGGATTCATGTTCGGCAGTACAGCGTTCCACCTCCACCACTCTCTTGTCCAGGGAGTTGATTTTTTTCGTGACCTCCTCTGTGCTTTTCTGGATTTTTTTGGTTAGTGCCGACAATAGATCTTGAAGATCTGCCTTCGTAACCATTTGTGATGGGTTGTGAGCTGCAGCAGGTGTGATGGACATGGAGTTATTGATGGAATCCTCTGGTGGGTCCCCCTTTTTTGATTTTTCACCGGATGAGCTGGCCATTAGGGAAACAATGTCAGTTTGCTTGGATCCTTCCCACTTTTTGACATCTTGGGCCTCATTACGACCCAGGCGGTAAGTTACCGCCTGGGTCGTACCTTTACCACCATGGCGTAAACTACGTTTACGCCATGGTGGTTGGCGGACTTACCGCCCCATTCCGAGGTGAGTGGGGCGGTAAGTCCCCATTAACCCATTTACCCTTCCCCATTCCCATTTTTGCCCCATAGGGCATAATGGGAGTGGGGAAGGCGTTAATTACGCCACCGTAAATTACGGTGGCGTAATTAACAACAAGGTCCCTTAGCGCCATGGATTTTAACACCTGGTGTTAAAACCTCCATGGCGCTAAGGGACCTCGGAATCAGGCGGTAAGGGTCGGCGCTGTTTACGCCGCCGTAAACCCCTTACCGCCTGGGTCCTAATGAGGCCCCTTGCTTCTCCTAGATGCTTCCGGCTGCCCTTGTTTCAAAGAACTTGCAGCACATCCTCTTAGGTGGGAAGCACAGGGGGTAGCGCAGGGGGCACATCCCCACGAGTATCAGTCTCCACCGCAGGCATTTAGATGGAGAAGTGGTTGTAAATGTGCAGGTCGCGTGTAAGGCTATTTGCCGAGCGCATGGAGACTCGAGGAGCTCTTGATGGGTGTGGGCCGGTGGTATCAGGGCTGCTTGCGAGAGGTGGGGGTCGGGGTCCCAGGACAGTGACCCCAAGGTGCTCACAGTGGATGAGATCGGAGGCAGGTCTTAGTAGGGGGATCGGGAGCAGTGGAGGACTCAGGCAGGCCCCCCGGCGCCCCCAGCTCCTCACCTTGAGTGGTCCGGGGCGCAGTGTCTTTAGATGCTGATCTTCTGGTCTGCCCCAGGGGATTTCAGGTCATGCGGGTTAGGCGAGCCGGGGTCGCGGATATACAGCCAACCAGGACCTGCTGTGATGAATTGATAGAAGGCTAGAGCCCGTCGGGGTTGGGCCGGGCCTTCCAGCTGCTGGGTTGAAATGTCGGATCGTTGTCCCGGTCTATGACTCCCGCTCCCCCCGGATGCGGCTGGGCTTTGTGAATGGTGTATGGAGATCCGATACGGCGTAGTGACGCCACTCCGTCTGATGGGAGTCCTCTCCGGTCGTTGGTGATGCGCAGTGAGATGCTGGGCGGCCACAGAACACCCCGAACACGCTCCCAGCTGCAAGCCAAAGCCAGACTCCAAGCCTCTGCCCGTGGACACGAGAGAAGAGGCGCCGTGGATGCCAGCGCAGGACAGTGATATACAGGTCTCCAGAAAGCACGGTAAGGTGCTGGGTGGCTGGATCAACTGGGCCGGCGGGCGAGGGAGCCAGCTTCATTTGGTGGGGTTGGCTGCTTCAACTCGCCTGCCCATCCCCCTTATGGTTGCTCTTTCCAAAGCGGAGTTGCGGCCGCCATTTTGTTGCTGAGTGGGTCCCGCTCAGAAAGTGGATCGAAACATGGCAAATCTGCAACCGAGCGGGGATCCCATTGGGCGATCGCTGCAGTGGGTCTTCCCCCACGATATACTTCACCAGCGACTCTTAACGGGGTCTGTAATCTGCGGTGATGATTGCTACGCATTGGGCCAGACCAGAGCTCCTAGGAAGCCATGCCGATCGCGGCAGCTTCAAGCCACGCCCCCTACTTCTTGTTGTTTCATGCGCCAATACTCCACAGTGGATCGAAGCTACCTCTTCTTTAGGCGGGGGTCTTGCCTATGCGTCTTTTTCTTTCCCACGCTACTCAGACGGTGAGTCATGCACTCATTTTTTCCCACTGTAGGTTCCCCTGTGTATCGCTTACCCGTTTTCAATGTCATAGTAGCCTGTGTGTCCCATGCATACGTGTTTTTGTGTCCCTGGGTGCCACCGCATACTGCGGGAGGTTAATTACACACACATGGCTACCAGGGGTTGTGTGCATAGTTTTATTGCAGATTTGGGGTGCCTGAGCATTGCATGACCCATCATTTTCTCACAGGGGTCGCAAACAGCCTTGCAGGAGCACAGGGGTGCTATTTACATCACATACCCCGCACTCTTCACCCCAATTGCCCAGGAAAATTGTCATGTACACCTCCCATTGGCACTAGTACATCTGTGCCATGGTTGGGAGGCCACGAAAGGTGAGGGGCACCTCAGTTGGGCATCCTCCACATGGTGGGCATGGTCAGGGATGTGGCCAGGGTGACCAGGGAATAGGGGGAGTCCAGGGTGGCTGCAGAGGGGGAAGATGCAGGGGTGCACCACTTCGGCAGGATGTTCTGCCACGTCTTGGTGCAGTCATGCCACCATCCCCTGAGGCTCCGGGAGATGCAGCTCTTGCATCTGACACTGACGCCCTTATGACCCGACAGTCAGTTCCATCTACTGCCACAGGCCCAACTGTAGTGGTAGCTGCAGGTGCAGCTGTGGGGACCACCACCCAGGCTCAGGGTCGGCCAGCTCATGATGTGTTGGCAACTGGGGACCTCCAGGCTGAATTCCAGGTGGTCACTAGGTACAAGCAACGTGCGCGCAGGGATGCTCTGACTGAGGCACATGTCCCTGGGGCAGTGTTGTCATCTGCTGCCTCGAGCAGTTGGGTGTTGGCAACATTCATGTGCAGATGCAGCCAACAACACCCCGGCTGTGAGTCTGCCAGCCAGGACAGTCTGGGTCACAGACATTGGCACAGCGGCTGTTGCTTTACTGGGTCCAGTCAAGAGCACCCAGCGGCCACTGCGCAAGTCAGGGCTTCCGTCCTAGTTCCACCTGGCACTCCCTTGGTCCAGTCCACCAGCGCCACTGCCCCTACTGATCAGGGTGGCATTTGCCAGTCAGGGTCCGGACCACTGCCCAAGAGGAGGAAGGTGACAGAGTGGATGCAGTCTGTGCAGTCCCTGTTCTTTTCATGTTGGAGTTGCTGCTGGTAGTCTTTCTGCGCTACCCATTACTTTGCAGGAGGAGCATATAAGAACACAGAAAGTCCATGGAGGGGAGCGGAGTGGTGACAGAGTGGACGCAGTCCGTGCAGTCCCTGTTCTTTTCGTGTTGGAGCTGCTGCCAGTAATCTTTCTGCGCTACCCGTTACTTTGGAGGAGGAGCGTATAAGAACACAGGAAGTCCGCAGAGCGGAGCGTTCTGGTGACAGAGTGGACGCAGTTTGTGAAGTCCATGCTGCTGTGTGGCGGGGGCCGGGCGGGAGTCCCTCTTTGGCCTCCCTTCAATCTTTCTTCCTTCACCCTCCAGGTTAAAACCTGTAACATTTCTACAAACTGCAACTCATATCACATTTAATAATTTGACTGAAACAAGCAAGGCATTCATTTGTACAGAATTCTTGTGTACGCATGCTGTGATTTCCCTGGTATAGGAAATAATCCCTTCGGTTCAAATAAACCGTGCCTTCTTGTTTCAAAAACTGTCTTGCAAGCTCGGAGGCTCTTCGGAAACTTGTGCGGCGACTGCAGGCTTTTGGCCTTGGAGCAGCACGAGCAGACAACAGCTTCGTGAACTGAGTATCCTAAGTGAACTAAGTGTCCTAAGCCTCCATGCTACGAGCTTTGAATGGTGTTTATCATTCCTGTATATGCAGTCGGAGACTGTCGAAACTAGGTTCCTTTGATTTCGCAGCATGATTGATAATTTAACATATATGATAAACCTGGTACACTGAAAGTCAAAACTCTAATCTAATCACCTAGACAAGCATTTGTCAAGCACTTGGGGGGCTATTAAGTGTGCTTGATGCTTAAAGCCAAACTAAAGAAAAGAGTTCCAACCATTAATCAAAGGCATTAACATCAGAGGTTAGCAGCCACTATAAAGCTGCGGAGTAGCCCAATACAAGATGATCTCAAAGCCCCAGAATGGGAAGAGCCCACAACAATTAAGAGCCCCCTTGCTGGTGGCTCATAAGAAACTCATGCAACCAACATGAGTGATCTGCCATCAGTTGTTGGAAAACAGCAGGTGCAAACTCAAGTTCATGAAGATGTCACTCACTCTACACCTGCAAGAATCTTTGGAGCACCAGAAGATGAGCCAACTATGGCAGAAAACTGGAAAAGAGGGCGGAATTTACCATTACAACAACAAAAATACAAAAACAAATAGAGCAGCACTTTGGTAAAAAAAAAAGACCACTGAGTCAGCTAGACCTGGACATAAGTAATCAACTGCTGGGAAAACTGGATATTTCTGGTCCTGGGAAAACTCAAGAGTTATCAAAATCCGGCGATGAAGAAAACTTGATGGAAGTACAAACATCTTTGGACATAGGGGATCAACATGTAGAATTGACCCAAGTTGGAGCTCACTCTAATGAAAAATACATTCCCTCATTACGACCCAGGCGGAATCCGCGGTGCTAAATGCACCGCGGAGCATGGCGGAAAGCCGCCGATAGCGCCATGGGGGTTGGCGGATTTACCACCCCATGCCGACCTTGGCGGAGCGGTAAATCCCCAATCCCCATTTTACCCTTCCCCATTCCCATTCTTGCCCCATAGGGTATAATGGGAGTGGGGAAGGAGTTAATTACGCCGCCGAAAAGTACGGCGGCGTAATTAACAACGAGGTCCCTTAGCGCCATGGTTTTCTCCGCCCGGTAAAACCAGGCGGAGAAAACCTCCATGGCGCTAAGGGAACTCGTAGTACGGCGGACGGGTCCGCCGCGATTAGCGCTGGCGGAAACCCACTCCGCCAGGGTCCTAATGAGGGCCCTTCAGTGCACTCAACTACATGCTCAACTTCCTCGTTTCTGTCTTCGAATTGCTAAAGGGTGAAGTTCAGTCTCAAACCGGTGCCAAATATCTATCAACTGGCCCCTCAGGACTAGAGAACAGTCAAGAGGAAGAGGAAAAAGACACCTGTATGCAAAATGTCCCTCCAGGAAGAAAGAAAGAAAGAAAGAAAGAAAGAAAGAAAGAAAGAAAGAAAGAAAGAAAGAAATAAAGAAAGAAAGAAAGAAAGAAAGAAAGAAAGAAAGAAAGAAAGAAAGAAAGAAAGAAAGAAAGAAAGAAAGAAGGAGGGAAGCGAGGAGGCAAAGAAGATTAAAAGAAAAAGTCATTGAGAAAAAACAGGAAAAAAAATGAATAACCAAATGAAAGTTCAAAATAAGAACTCGGTCACTCATTCCTTTTAAAGAAAATTGTCAATATACAAACCCCTTCAGTGGAACAGGACCAGATGATTGTTGAATTAGAGTCAATCGAGAAAATTGCATGGAAATATAGAAAGTAACAAGAACAAAGAAGAACAAGGAGACGTCGTTAAGACAGCTGTAGATGGGGGTGAAAAAGTGGCACCAAAAAGAAAGATGTTGAGGCTGTCACAAAATTGAGAGGCTCACAGACTGAAAAAGCAACGGATGAGCAAGTTATGACCAAATCAATAGTAACTCTGAAGGATGGCCCAAAAATAGCCCCAATCTTTCTCAAGGCAAGGCAGAAAACCAGCGTAACCTCACATCCAGCCAAGGAAAACAATATTGGAGCAATAAAATCAGACCTAAAAAATTGCCCCTATCTTTCTAAGAAGTAACAAGTCTCACCACAGGAAAATAACCTACACCAGGTGATAGAAATACAATTGGGAGAAGGTAAACACAGGAGACTGGGAGAAAATGGAACAGAAGTGGTATTATTCAAAAAGGCAGAAGAAAGAAAGAGCCCAAACCTTGGACTTTATATCAAGCAGGGCAAATTCACTACACAAGAGTACAAACCCAAAAGCAATAAAAAAAAGACAGCAGTGCAAACAAAGAAAACAAAGAATATGACCACCACAAAAATGACTTATCATCAAGTTCTGAACAAGTCATTAAGAGAACAATGCCCCTTCAGAAAACTGCAGCACTGGTTTCAAATGCAATTTCTAAGAAATACCAGCTGCAGGCACAGGCACGTAAAAACAATGCTAAAAATAACATTGTCTCAAATTCTTCATCACAGGGCTCCCTTGACGGACAAGTTGAAGTTGCAACTGGCTCGACTGATAATAGCACCCAGCCTATCAAGGTCCTGTCTGCACAAGAAAAAAAAGATCAAAATGAACATCTTACCAATTCACTGGGTACATCTCAACAGACTTTAGAAATGCACAGAAAAGAGATCTGGCATGCTGTTGATGCCTATATGACTGCCCAACCAATGCAAAAATATCTCACTCATTGTGAGACTAGGCACAGACTTTACACACAAGATCAAGTACAACAAATGGAAAGAGCTTTAAAATCGGTCAACGATACTGAAGAACTATACATAGACTCAGTTATGGCCCCCTGCAGACCCAGAAACATTTGGTCCTGATATAAACAATATTTGGCGGAACTGGCAGACCTCGAAAACCTGAACACTGAAGAGAATTAACCTGTACATGTATTTATGCTTAATTAATCGAATGGTATAAATGTACGAGCATAACCTGTGTGCAAATATAAATAAAGTTGTTAAAAAAAAATCTTCATATGTGGCCCGTTAGGAATCAGACGATACCTCAGGATGCTCTTTAGCCTAAACATCATCCACACACACTTCTGCTCAATTGAATCACCAGATTGATGTTGTACAAAACCCGCTGCCATCTAGAGAAGAAGCAACAAACTCGATCTCTGAGCCTCGGGGCTCAAACATAATTTCGGTATTAGCCCCAGAATCTATCATCTAATAAAAAGTGCTATTGCAAAATCTACTGACTTGAAAGCTCTGGCACCTTCTTCTACTAGTATTACTAAACTAGATGTACCTCAATCAAAAAAGTCCACTAGAGTGAATGTACACTCACTAGTCTTATTGTGCCGTCGATCACCCAGTGTTCAGTATGATCTGAACCGTAATCTATTCTAACAATCTTTTTGGAAATTCCAGAGCTAGAGAACATTAACTCTGTTGACATCCGATTGGTTGAATTTGAAGATGTACAGATACTCTCATCAGTTAGACTTTGGATAAACTCCAGAGTTGTTCTCAACACGATATGGCTGGCTAAAAATCAGCTGCATGAAATGGGATTCATTATAGATGTGTTTAACTCAATATCTAAAGTCACTTCAACAAATCCTCTGCCAAACCCTTTGTCAATTGTGCCCAATCAAGAGAGGAATGTTACAAATAATGCTGGTCTAAGTTTGAGAGAGTCGACTAAAAAAATCATGCAATTGTCACTCTACTTACAACTTGGTTTAACTAGGCCAGTCCAATAGGCAAACTGTAATCTCTCTTATTAGTTTGAATACCAGAGGGTTCCATCATCTTATAAACAGTCAAAACCCAAATGTAGAGAATGTTGATATAGTAATGTTCCAAGGCATATGGCTCACCACAGTTCCAACTTGCGATAAATATGAGGTATACTTCAATCCGGCTCAAAAATCTAAACATGGGAGACCAACTTCTGGGCTATTAATAGCCGTCAGATACAAAATCCGTCACTTAGAACAGAGATTTGAATATTTCCTAATCCATTTCTGCAAATGATAAAACCTCAAGTTGGTAGTACATCATATGCTTTGATAAACGTATATTGGAACCCGGTTGGCATCTCTGATCATATTTTTATGAGAGATATGAATCGCTTATTGGACTCAGTATACATTGATAAAACCATAACCTATGTTATCATAGTAGGGGATTTAAACCTACATTGTCTGGGAAAATCTAAGATCAGCTCTAGACTTACAGCATGGAATTACTTTGTCAAATCACGTAGTCTACAAATGCTAAATGGCACTTTCATAGATGACATACCCCCACAACCACATTGGCACAGAGATAACACCTCAGCAATTATTGATTACTTTTATGTGAACCGGGCACTTATTGCAAATGTCACTAAATTCTGTATTAATCTTACAGCTTTGAGTGATCATAATTGCTAAGTAATGAATTGGGAAGTAAAAGAATCCCTGAATGATACTAGAGTTAAAATTCCGGCAAATCTTATAATAGTCAATGCTGGAGGCAATAGATTGCGATGGAGTGAAACTTCCTTGAAAAGATTTAATCAATTTTATGCATTAGAGTCACATAAAATAAGTGTGGGTCAGCATAAAGAAATCGTATATCATGACCTAATGCAATTGTTTCAATCTAAGACAAATAAACAAATGGTCACCAAAGCTGCAACATTACATGTATTTAACAAGGAAGTGGAAACAGCAAAAACCATGTTTCGGCTAAAGAAACGACAAGCCTTGAAACTCCCGTTAAACATCAGAACTGGTTGCGGAATCATAAGGCATTCATGTATCAAAATGATGGCACAAGAACGCTGAGTGCTCTAGCAGGGAAGAATACAGCAAAAATGTGGCCCATCATTAATCAATCGACCACAGGGCATAAAAATGCTCACCAATCAAACAATGTCTCAGGACAGGCCTGGGTAAAATATTATTCGGATTTATATTCACCACCAGCAAATTTATGTTGCCCAAAAACAACGCAAATTGCTGACAAGTTCTGTTTAACTTTCGACAAGAAAGACATCCTTTATTATATAAACAAAGTAAGCCAATCGAGAGCCCCTGGGCCCGATGGTTTATCTAACTTTACCTTAAAACAACATCCCGAGCTATGGTCTGAAATATTATACATGTTTTCTAACATTATTCGGACACAAATATTACCCCAGTCATGCAAACATTCTATCATCTTGCTGGTTTATAAAAAGGGTAATAGATCTAATCTGGCAAGTTGCAGGCCTATTGCCCTCTTGGATGCCCCGGGGAAGATTTTCAATCGAATTGTTCTGAACAATTGGGCAACCACATTAAGGAAAAGAGATCAATTTCAAGCTGGCTTTGTGTCTCGTTTGGGAACCTTCCCTAAATATCATCCCCTTGAACATGTTAAGATCACAATTTGCCACCCGGAATCAGCCATTGTATCTTGCATTTGTTGATTTCCGGGTAGCTTTTGATTCTGTTGACCGTGAATTACTTTACAAAAAAATGGTTCAATATAATTGTCCTTCCTCCTTAATCACTATAATAAAACAATTACACACTAATACATCTTTGCAAGTCTGACTCACAATGGAAGGTTCACTTTCTAAATTGACTTCTACAGGGTGAGGGCTCAAACAGGGCTGTATCCTAGCATCTTTCTTATTCAATCTCTTTATCCTCGATTTAGGTGAATTGTTTTCAAACATCATAAGTGATGCTCCGAAACTAGGCAACCAAAGCATAGCATGGATGTTATACGCGGATTATCTTATCTTGTTATCTAAGACCCCTAGTGGGCTTCAAAATCTATTGAACACATTATCCGAATACTCATTAGAAAATAATCTTATTATCAATTTAGAAAAGACAAAGACTGTTATCTGTCGTAAAAACAGAAACACTTTTCAAAGGAAACACAGCTGGCATTTGCAAAATGTGGCACTATTGAATGTCTTAGAGGATAAGTATCTAGGTTTAACAATTTATAACATCTTGTCTGAAACTACTTATATTACAACATTGAATCTTAAATTGGAAACTCTGAAATCACAGGCGAATATTCTGGTGTTCAAATACGGTACATTTTTGTACAAACATATAATTATGTTTTACTAAGCTAAAATGGTGCCCATTATATTGTATGGAGCTGAAAATAAACTACCAATGAAGCATAACATCTGGGACCTGTATGAAGCTTGGTTCTGGAAATCTGTGCTAAAGTTACCAAAATACAATCCACTCCCTATAATTCGCTTTGAATTAGGCTTAGTTTCACTGTCTGCACAATTATTATGGAAAATGTGTCATCTATTTCGAAAGTGCCTATTAGGCCTGGCGAACAATAGCATCCTAAGCGCAGTTGCGTACCATCTTGTGAATTCAGAGTACATCTTCCCACATAAATGGAGAAGCTATGTATTGGATGCGCTATCCGATGCGCGCATATCAATAGAAATTCTGTTAACGAATCCAGATCGAGCGAAATTGAAACTATACCAACATGACTGGATTTGTAACAGAGCCAAATGCTGTACTTACAAAGACTTTAATGAACAACTGTTTGGGTCAAAAAAACTCTGGATAATGTCAGATTATTTGATAAAGTTTCCATCACCCTATATTAGACAACAGTACTTGCGATTCAGACTCAATCTTCTACCGACAGCAGAAATATTGGTAAGAAGGGGGTCCCTTTCCAAAGAACTAACCCACTGTCGTTTTTGTCTTGACACAAACTGTCAAGAAACACCTCAACATCTGGTAGTCATCTGCCCAGCTCTAATATTGACGAGAAAAATCTATTTCAGCAAATTGCTATGTCTGTACACTCCCATGACTGAAGATGAAATATGGTTTAGAATCTTTACTAGTAGAAAATTGGCAATTAGGATCGCAGTAATACAATATCTAGATACCATCTTGTCAATAGTCAACAATGGATCCAAGCAGTAACTGGAATAATAATTCTGATAGACGATTGTATGGCATCTGAGATAAACATGTTTTAATCATTATGTGATTGGTACTTACTGAAGATAACATCTGAAGCAAACTTTATCATGAAATAAGTATGCTTTGCAGCTCATGTAATAATTATGTTCATTTAAATTAATGTATAAATGAAATTTGTAGATGTAATTCATTATGTTTATGTACTCGTATGTGTTTTGTATTTGAAAGGCTGATTTTACCAGCCAACCAAATAAATAAAAAAATAAAAAAAGAGGAGGAAGGTTGCTCCTGAACAAGAGGCTGGGACCCCAGACACAGCTCCGGCCTCCGGCACGTCGAGGAAGAAACCTCTCAGCAAGCAGGAACTAGACTTCCTTGTGGGCTACGTGTCAGAACACGAACACGATATGCTAGTGGGCCCAAATTGCCAGACTACGCCTGCCCAGCGTTGGGACCACTGGAAGCATGTTGCGGATGGTAATAGTGCATTCAGATATGAGGTGTGCACAGCTCAGGACTGCAAAAAGCATTGGGATGACCTCCGACGCGAAAGCGTGCCTCCAATAATACCATGACTCGGGTGACTGGCAGTGTGCCACCACCTGATGAGGAAGAACTCACTGCACACGAGGTGATCGCTGCAGAGTTCATACCGGCAGAATTGGTGGAAGGAGTGGGAGAGATGCAAGATTATGATGCCCCATCCGGTGAGTGTTGTTGCGTGTTTGTCCAGCCCATATGTGGTTTGCTTGTGTGATGTGTTGTGCTTGACTGCCACTACAAGCTATGTGTACATGGTTCTCATGTGCGAGTCATGCAATGCTTCACTAATGCGTGTCTGTTGTGATGCGTGCTGGACATGTGAAGCAGACGGGCACTGTCCTCATCACCACACAAGCACCCTACTCACATACTAGTCACCCGGCTGCTCCTCCGGTCCATGTTCCAGCTCACTGACCTGTCTGAATGTAGCCTGTGGTGTCTTTCCACTCAGCACTCGGACTATGTCATCACATGACTGAGGTGCATGTGTGTCCAGTCTGCATGCAGGTACTCCACACGGGCATGCTTCCTTGCCCCTCCACCCCCTTATACCTCAATTTAACCATGGCACTGGTGGGTAACATGTTGGACTACTGCAATGGCCTGTTCCACACTCCTGTGTACATGCACACTTCCCCCTGTGAACCTGATAGACACATACTGTGGGATACATCCTTTGTCCTTGATGCATGGTGTCTCACTCGGACTGTGCAGATGGCAGCTGCTCCCCTGGAACATGAGTGCCCATTCATGCTCCATATGCATTTCATGCATGCACCTATGTGTCCTTGGCAGTATGTTCATTGTATTACATGTCCAGATTTACATACGTATCATGGCATTTGGTCATCCATTCCATGCTCACTCGGGCCCAGTCCTGCAACACGCACATGTTTAGGGTGGCATTGTTTGTGTGGGGCACAGGCCTCCCCCTGTCGCAGGCCCCATGACTCTGTGAAACTGGTGTAGTGCCTTCTGCATGAATGGGTGTACTATTGAGGGTTCATCATGTGTCCTGCTTACTGTCCCATTCTCATCTGCTGTGGTGTCTGTTGACTGAGATGATGCAATTGACGCTAGCCAACACTGTCTGCCAATACACAGTTCTCTGGTCAACCTTTCATTGCCATGCAATGCCTCCCTACATTTTCATCATTTTCACTAAGGGGGAGGTTAACTGTAGCCATGCAGCACAGTGCATGCACATTGCACATGATGGATGAACTTGCCCTTACACTGCCGTCATGTTTAGTGATTGACATCAAAAAATACTCGTTGATGTAGATTGTTGGTAACGTGCACATGTTCTGCACTGCACCCACCCACTCCTGGCCATGTTACACCGTTCTACATGCCTACTCACTGCTGCAATGTCGAAGTGACCTGACATGTATGTTCAGATTTTCATCCCCTCACTGTTATGAAATGCACTAGCACGGGTGCATCTTGTGACACATGTATTCTGTATTGGAACATCCTAGTGGGTGTTTAACAAAGTAGATTGGTCAATCTGCGGGCTATACTAACTGGTATAGGGGGTAGATTGATTATAGCCTGCCAATTGGGTTGTAATTACTGTGGAGCTGCCTTCACGTGTGTATGTGTACACTTTCACATACATCAAACCAAGCAGCGTTGAAGCTGCTTGCTTTGCTGTATAAGATGCTGTTCATATACACCATACAGGTGTATATGAACATGAGTGTTTTTGAACACTTTCACATATTCATAAGCAAGCAGCTTCAACGTTGTGTATGCAACATTGCAGCAATTTACTTAGGTTTGTGTGAAAGTGTTTATTCAGACATGTGTTCTCAGCAGCATTTTTGTTGAATAACTAATATGTCGTTATTTTACGTAAATGCTGCTGAGATTTCAGCATTGGGCCCGTTATGTTCAACAGGCACAATCCTGAAGGTGCACTGTCGTGCAGTACATGTACGGCCAGGTACACTTAGCAAATCTGGTGGAGCCTGGGCGTGGTGATTTCACACACTGAATAAAGTTTTTTGGCACATTCAATGCACTAAGTGCTGAATCAGGCCCTGGAGGGTGTTCTGGAGGCTTCATGGACCGGCAGCTCAGACCATACTGGGCGTTATGGTCCATCATACCTTCTTGTAGGCCTCGTTTTGCTCGGGACATTCATTATGTCTTCAGGGCCCATGATGCCCGGTACGGGCCGAGCTGCAGATGGATGAAGCTATATTGGTGATGATGATTTAGTGATGAATGTGTACATGAATATTACGTGTGTCATGGTGTGTTTTGATTGACTTGCAGCTGTGGCCATTTGGCTGTTCAAACATGCTTATGCTACGTGCCATCTCTTTGTTGCCATCTGCCATTTCTGCCTGTGATATGTGCCAGCCAGAGGTGATATACTATATTCAGTACATGTGTAGGCTTCGCAATTTACACGCATCCATTTCTGCTTTCGGGATGCCATTGCATGTCAATGCCACTGGATGCATGCTGGATTTTGAGTTGTGTGTGACATGTCTGCTTCATGGGTTGCCTGTTGAAGTGATGTCTATCTGTGTGTGGGTTATGTGCTGCTGACATGTGTACTCATGTTTGATTTCTTCACGTTACAGGTGATGACGCAATGGAGCCAGAGGATGGTGATGTCATTCCATACACAGGGTTGCTTTTACATCAGCAACCCAGCAAAAGTGGGGGTCGTGGGGTGGTAGACAACGAGAACCCACTTGTGCTCCAGACCATCAGTCAAGCTCTGATGATCACTCTGAGCACAATGTTGAGTTGGATGGGCATCATGACCATTCGTCACCGGTGAGTGATCCTGATCTGGATGATCTTCTGTCTGCGACACTGGCACTGAGGGGCCAGACAGTGTTGGAACGTCCACCTGTGGTGGTTCTGGATGCACGGTCACACTCCAAAGCAGTTGCTGATGTGCCTGGGGAATCTTGTCAACAGAGGGATGTAGTCCTGCAGCCACGAGCAGTGCCAATCCAGCAAGGATCACGGCTCCTCGGGTCCCACAGGTGTCATGTCCAGCAACGCAGTGGCCGTGCACCACCGGGGAATACTGAGTGGGAGCAATCCTTGTATGCCAGTTCACAGCAACAGGGGGCAGTTATTGATAAGATTGCTCAAGGCATGGAACGTGTGGCCCAATCTGTGCTCCCCCCTGATAAGCAGGTGGAGCTCCAGAAGCAGGCAGCGTGTTGCATGTTGTATCTATCTTCCCTCTTGGACTTCTCTGCTGTGTGACAGCGCAGTTTTCCTACTGGACTACAGCTCATTTACTCATTTTTCATACTCTGGTGCCTTTGGTCCCTGTTTTTCTTCCTGCTACTGTCCTTGTTGCAGATCTGTCCGCCCGTCTCTCAGGCAGTTATTTCCACGTACTCGTAGGCTGCCTCGGTTCGCCTTGGTACAGTTCTGTACCACAGCATCTCACGCTCTCTCTCTCGCTCCTCCTATATTTCATCAATTCCATCCATACCTTTACGTTGACTTTGGCGTTTCACCAAAGCTATTCAACTGTTTTGGCTCTTAACTTGCTGTCAGCTGTTTCCGGCAACCTCACATTCACTCTGCCTTTCCAGGCTTGTGCTGTCTCTGCCTTTCTCCGTTCACGCTATCAAGGATTGATTGGGTTTCAGTTCAACCATCCAGTTGTGCCAGCCTCCTTGAGCAGAAACCACTGTATGGATAGCTCATCAGGAAATCCAGAGGCCTATGTGTACCAGGACCAATGTACTAGCATCCAAAAAGAGGGTACATGTACAAACAAGGCTGTGATGGAAGGACAGAAAAGGATAGCGTGAATATCTGACTATCCCTGCCTAAGTGCAAAGCCTCCTCTAGGTACCGGTGCTGTGCCGCTTACAAAAAGTGGATAGGAAAAGAAATAAACTAACCACTTCTAGGTAGGTAATACTTTCAGCCTTGTTGAACCTATGCCACTCTCTTCCACTATGTGTAAGTGGAAATAGGAAGAGAAGTGCTCAATGATCACTTAAAAAGGTGAGCCTATGGTCAATTGGAGAGGCATCCAGTGGGATATCTGTCAGTTTATTAGCCACTAGATTGTCTTCCTGGCCATGGTGTACTCAGGTCTAAAAACGACACAAATACTTTGTCATACAATGTTCGACATAACAGACAACGAAGAAGACACCAAGTCCCATAATCCATTGTGAAATGATGTAAATATGACGGGTCATAGGTGGTTGATAAAAAGAAATGCTCAAACTTCAAGGTAAGCGTGATTTGTGCCTCTTGTAAGTAGCATCCACTGTCAACCGGTTTCTGTGGCATGTATGTGGATAAAGCCACCATCATAAGGACAGTCTTCTGCTCACAGCAATTGGTACAGTCTGGTATGGGTAATCAAAAGACTGGCCATATTGAGGGAGGAATAGTTCAACATAGGGGGATTGTAAATACTTTACCCCCAAGTTGTAAGTGCCGTAAGGCTGGATCACATGGAGAGGGAACCTTAGATGGGTCCCTGCTCAGATAGTCATAACTGGAAAAATGGCTGTACCCAAATGTAAGTGGCACACATGGATCCGAGTCCCCGGCTCTTTGCACAGGAGAATGGGTGCGTGCAGATACGCGTGCTGCCTTTCCCAGTGGATGGTGTACTCAAATTCCTACCCATCCTGTTGAACCATTTTACAGCTGTGGAACCTTGGAAGTTATTCTGTCATTCTGCTTGGACATGTACTTGCCCGTATTCTACAACTTCAAGTCATCTAGTGGAGACTCTTCCAGGGTTTTTTGGTGCCTAGGGGCTTTTTCCCTGGTTTAGGAGTTTGGCTCCTTGGAGTTCTCTGCAATTTGGTATTTTTACCAGTCAAGGTAGCCTCTGAGGGGGCTAGACCCTATTTGCACAAAAGGAAGAACAAGGAAACCAAGGGGAAGGGGGATCCCGAAGCCAGGTAGACTAGAAGGAAGAAGCCGACGGACCCCAGAGACAGATCTTCTGAAGGTAAAGGTGATGAGGACATGAGGGAGGGGCTTTTGTTTTCGGACAGTATGCTTGGGCTATAGTGATTGGTCACTGTCTGACATTGTCAATGTGGGTTCCTATGTACATGATGTGTTCTGCTGGTCAATGGATGTTCCTGTGTTGGGTTTACTTTTCAGGTGTCAGGGGATTGGTGTGTTTTGACAAATGGGGTGTCCACATGGCCAATGTTCACATTTGATGTGTACAGGACACTGAGGGTCACTTCATTTCACATGCATGTATTGTGTGCATGTCCCTACTGACACACACACTTACACAATGCAACAGCACACATACAACCACCCATCCATGCCCACACGTACACACAGATTGCCTTCTCTGCTATGCTGTGTCCCTGCAGTGTATGATCACTTGCAATTTTAGGATTGTGTACATGCGCCACTGGGTAATTTTAGTTGCTTGTCCTTTTTGATATGATGCTCAAGGCGCAACACAATGGCTGCTCACTGTGCTGTGTGCTGAATGGTGTGTTGCAGGGGACACAGACAGCACACGGTTTTGGGATTTGCGGATTTGGATTGCCCAATGTGCATGCCAACAGGCATTCTGTCTTTTGTTGATGGTACTGCTGGTGGCATGCATTTGTGTATGACTTTGTATGTATGGGAGGTTGTTGGTAAGTCATTTAATCTGATTCCATGTCAGGTGTGATTGTCTCAGGCCTGTTTCCATTCACGACGTGGCACTTCGAAACTAATTTGTCATGTGTTGTGCATTTGGTTTGCTCTTTTGCTGTGGCATGCCATGTCATGTTGTGGCCAACGGGAGTAATGGGGGTTGGGAGGGTTTGGGTGACATATCACTGTTTTTCATGGCCTTTTTTGCAGGGGGGTGTTGGGATGTGCACCTTGCATGTTCTCCTTTTGGTGACACCGGATTGGTTATTTTTAAGTAGCTAGGGATGCACACAATGTAGCACTTCCGTGGAAACATTCTCAGGGTGGTAAGGTTGTGACAGTTGACTGTCTCTTTGTCATCATCGATTGTCACATGGTATGTGCTAGGCCTGTGTGCACTCCGCAGGGGTGGGAGTTTAGGTGAAAAATGTGGCCACAAGCTGGGTCTGCGCTGCCTCGCCATGTGCCCTATCCCCTCCCATGAGCAGCGCCTGTGCATGTGGTTGGGGATGTGGGGGCACCAACATGTCCACCTGTACACCCCGCCGTGTGCAGGACACATGCTGCCATAATGTTCCTGCACACTACTGGGGGTGTATATAGTAGCTGGCTGCCAGAAGAGTCAAGGAAGCGGAAGCGTGACTTGAGCACTCCGAATGTGTGCTCCACTATGCCCCTGGTTGCAATATGGGTTGCGTTGTATCTTACCTGGGGTGGTGTGGTGGGGTTCCGTATTGGTGTCATCATGTGGGTGCTCAGAGGGTAGGCACTGTCCCCTGGGGAGATGATGATGGTTGTCATTAGTTGGGTTTATGTATTTGTGTGTGACATGCATGCATGTGCACAGACATTTCTACTCACCAATGAGCCATGTGTCGCCATGCTTCCCAGCTTCCAGGTCCCGGCTCAGGGCAGACATTCTGTATATGAAACTGTCATGGGTGCACCCAGGATAGTTTGCATAGACAGAGGTGATGATTCCCTTGGCATGGCATACAACCTGCACATTGATGGAATGCCAGTGCTTGCGGTTGCGGTAGATGTTCTCAGTGGCCTTAGGTGGACGTAGGGCCACATGGGTGCAATCTATGGCACCAAGCACTTTGGGGAAGTGTGCCACCCTGTAAAAGTCCTGGACCACAGCCTGCCTTTCTGCGGGTGTTCTGGACATGTATATGTGCTTGTAGACTGAGGGGCGCGCAGTCATGATTGACAACACCTGGTGTAGGCAGCGTGACTGCGTGGGCTGTGAGACACCCCCAACTATGGCAGCTGTCAGCTGAAATTACCCAGTGCCCAAAAAATGCAGGACATTGAGCACCTTTTCCAAGGGGCTCAGTGCTTGGGAGCACAAGGTGGGTGATGTGAGGTCATCGTCCCACTCAGTGACCAGATCTAGGATGATATGAGGTGGAAACCTATACCTGCTTAGACCTTGTCTTCAGGCATCCCAAAAAGGCTGGTCCTGGGCAAAAAAATGCAGGGCCTGGCTATTCTCCGCCTCCTGTGGTGTCCCACGATCACTGTTGCGAGAAATGGGACATTCATCATAGCTGTATATACGTGTTTGTTGTTTGTGCGCACTTTTATACTGCGCGGGGCCGCTCCCGCCTGCCTTCGTGTGGTGGATGTGTTTATGGCTGTGTGTGTCTTTTGGTGTGCTCGGCTTTTCCCTATTCGATTCCATGAATACGTGTTGTTCGCACGCGTGTGGGCAATCCATGTATTTCCCAGCAGTACTTCCCCAGTTACGCCCCCCATTTTCATGCGTCGTTCCCCATTCCGCGTGTTCCGCCCTGTTTTTGTTTTTGGTGTGTGCACTACACGTTGTGCACTTTCGCTGTGCGCATCGTGCACGGCATTCGGGATGTCGCAGTGACGTGTGCGCCATGTGTGGTTTTGGCGCAGCTCCCTGGAAAAACACGCGCACAGACTTTCATGAACCGCTTGCGTGCGATTTGCACGCGTGCGCTGGATTTTTCTCTCTTGCGCCACCGATTTCGGCGCTCAATTATTCCATGAATCGGCCCCTATCGCTCATAGAGTAACTTGTTCAACCACAGTTTGAGTGTTTGGATTAAGCAAACTATACCTTGCGCACCCCGTCGCAGTCCACATCTGTGGATCTGAATGTCTTTCCTTGCCCCACCACTTCCCAACTCCCTCTATTCTGATACACCTATCCTTGGCTTCTTTCTAAAACCAAATCCCAACCACTCTTTCCGGTCATATGCTATATTCTTCTGCTGTTTCTGCGATGGTAGTAGCACTATTTTGTTGTAAACATTTTGTACTATAATCGTGATTTGGGTGGAGGGAATGGGAATAAATGGATTGTGCTGAGGTGCCACAGTGGACAACGTACCCTTGTCACCTTATAATTAAGGTGAAACATGTCATCCATAGGAAATGTGATAATTCTATATCTAGTAACGTTTGACCCATAAGATGGCTATGCATGCAATTTTGCAAATACATTATCTGTCATCAGCCCTCCACAACTGGAAAATCTGTGTTATTTATTTATTTATTTATAGAGCGCACCTAACCATTAGGAATCTGGGTACACTTTGTGAGGTTAAACATTGGTTACAGTACAGACAGGCAATAGACATTACATAGAATGTATTGCAAGTGCATCGCTCTGTGGGATGTATTGACCCACTCCGCTGTGCTATGCGGCATCACCCTGCCATTTATGGTGAAAGAAACTGCAACAATGGCGGCAAAACCTTTGTGCGTGCCAAAAACCGTCAAAAACCTACAAACAACCGTGTGATTCAGCACACAAACAGAGGGATGAACAAACTACCACCCATGATGCATGTGCGGGGAAATAGAGTGCACCCTGCAGAAAAGGTGCCAGTGGGCTCCATGACCAACAAACAGAGTGCAGAGAGAGAAGCAGCACTTTGCAAGTGAAACCCCAAAATGTGCTTACACATGGCATTTGATGTGTTGCTAAAAACTCCTAAATGCGATACACAACACTTTTCCACATTCAAAATCTTGCCTGGTGCTAAAATTCATGTATCAAATGAAGCATTGTGAAACATACAAAGTCTGAAAACTGACAGCATCTATGCCAAAATCTGGGTGCAGTTCCCGGGGCTACCTGAATGACAGCTGTCAGAGGAGTACTGAGGAAACTTTAAAATGACCTAAAACTAAAAAGTCAGCTGGATTAGCAAACATAAAAAGGATTGTTGCCAAAAAGGAATACAGATTTTAGTTGTGTTCTTCACACAGATTTTAAGGCCAAGAAAGAAATGTATTTATGGTTGATGTAACAAAATTGGTTTTTGCTGGGTTTAAAAAGTTAATTAGCCTGGCTGAAGGTGCAAGAACTGGAAAAGCAGGTTTTTCTCCCAGAAGGAGGGCCTTCCTCTCAGTAGAAACTCACTTGGAGGTGCTAATTCCTGGTTAGCCCAGGACTGAACAATAGACATCCTCCAACCCAGGTTATTGAAGGAGTGAAAGGTCCTAAAACTGCTGCAGCACAGGAAACTCCTGGCTGACAGAAGAAAATTCCAAAGGAGGGGGCTACCATATGCTTCAAGGAGTGACACATACTGATCATTTGGTGTTAATACGATATGTAATGGACATTTTTAGAAGGTGTATAACTTATCATCAGAAGGGGTGAAAAATCTGAAAATGGCAGATAATGAACCTACATTTTTGTACTACATTTGAAAACTTAGTACAACCGTGTAGCTTATTATGAACAGGAATGGCAATAAATGTGGGTTTATGGGGACTGTATTTCAGCTAGAATTGTGAAACTTTATACACACATTCCCATGGTAAACGTGCATATTCATTACAAAATTGACAAAATTGCAGAAAGTTGAAACAAAGTCTCATAGCTGTGGGATCTTGAGGAGCAGATACTCCATAAAATATGCAATCTGTGTATGTGATTTTTATAGAGGTTGCACATGTGTAAATATGTATTTTGCCAAAATTAGATTTTGTGTTCCAGTGGCTACGGGTGGATTCTCAGCATCATAAAATTATACCATAAAGATGACACTCTGTTTCTCTCCTCCTATCAAGGCAGGGAGTAGACTTTGACCCAATCACCTTTCACAGGGACAAGCTTAGCTAAACCGGCCCACACACCCCTTTGTGATGTCATCGTATAGCATAAATAGAGACAGCTGACAACACATAGGGACTCACAGATCCAGCCACTTTCCTCATTCCGGCGAAGCAGTCTGTTCCAGCATCCTATATCCAGCTTTACTATTCTTCCAAATCCAGATGCCAAATCTCTTGCTAGCAATAGAGACTTCTGATTTCCAGCAAGGCCCAAATCCTCAAATTTATTCTCTCCTCCAGTGAAGCGCTGTGTGGGGTGAGAAGGCTTTTGAACCAGTATCCTGAAATTCTCTGGCTTGCCACCACTAGGCTTGCCTGAGGAACTCGCCATCCAGCTGATACAAATACCCCCAGACTAGGAGGGCAGATCCTGTGCCAATCCGGCAACCGGCATAGAGGATCCTGTCCCGTGCCTGATGTGCTGTCTTTCCTAGACCAGACCCAATCCATGACCAGAACTGACAGTCCAATTTAAAAACTGATCCTGTGAGTATTAATAGGAAAACTGTGGCCCACAGTATATCTAATTTGTCTTTTCCCTATTCCCAACCCATCCTATCTTTCATTCAGAACCAGTATTGTTAGGAGTATCTTTGCATTGTCTTATCCCTATCTCAAACCCATCCTATCTTTCCTTCAGAACAGTGCGATTCTCCCATTATCGCGAATATCGCACACAGAAATGTTTGCCGTGATTTTTAAAATCTGAAAGGTTCACAAGTGTGAAATAGCTCAAAACTGCTTCCGACTTGGACGTTAAGATTTCAAATGTTTTCTTTGGACTAAATAATTGCTTGTGATTGTGCGCAACTGTTCAAAGGGGTGCCCATAAGAATTTATAACAAATTGAGTATTTTTGACCACATTTGGTGTTTTTGCCCAGTCAATTTTAAAGACAATTGTAAAAGCCTACTGACAGCTGAAAAGTCAATTCCGTTTTGGATGCGATTTTCTGTTTGATTTTTGCTATTCCTGATTACCTGCTCTCTCCCCCTATCTCTTTACATTGCCTATTGGGGGTGGAGAGGTGTTGCAGGGGGAACCTCTAACCATAGTGCTATCTGATCTGAATCAACACAAAAGTATTATTTACTGTGCTGCATTTGTTTTGCTCATTACTTATTCCTAGTGTATTATATTCTTCAGTGTTCGGTCACCCCATTGGTGATGGTTGTTTATCTATTAAAACATATTGTGATTAAAATTTAGATACATAAAGAAATATTTAACTTTGCAAACTAGCCTGATTCATGGTTCAGTGTCACTGTGGGTGTGTGGGTGGGGGGGGTTCCAGGAGAAGTGTGATATGAGTGGTATATCGTTCGGAATATTGAACTTATATACAAAAATAAACAAAAATAAATAAGGATTTCAGTTGTGCGCTGAATGCTGGGTTTTGATGCTGGGTTTTGACTTGGGTGTGTGCCGGATTGAAACCACTTAGAACCGACTTATGTTGTTATGTACAAGTTAACATACATAATAGTATCTTAGTTCCTGATTGAGCAGCCAGGTTTTTACACTTTTTCTGAAACAGAGGAATGACGGTTCAGCTCTTGAGGCTACAAGCAGAGAGTTCCACAATTTAGCCATTAGCACAGGGAAGCTGCTGCCACCTGCTATTTGGAGCTTGAATCTGGGGACCTTAAGGCAGTGTAGGTGTAGGGACCTAGTAGGTTGGTCAAGTGAATTTCTAGTGAATTTGCATGCCAAGTATTTGGGAGCTGAATTGGAGAGACATTTATGAGTGAGTGCTAAAGTTTTGAAGGCAACTCTGTCTTTTACTGATAGCCAATGCACATTAGGTCTTGTAGCTGATATGTGGTGAGTACTTGGGATGTTGAGGGTCGTTCTAAGCACATTATTTTGGGGGTATTTGCAGTTTGTTTAGGTTTTGTTTATTGGTACACAGGTAGGAGTGTTGTAGTAATCTAATTTATATATTATAAGTGCTCTAGCCAAGGAAATGGTATAGGCTGTGGCAGAGGCTGTAGTGTGGACTTGTTTTGTCAGAGTCAGTGAGGAGTCAAGGTAAATTCCAAGTGTTTTCGCTTCCTTAGAGGCGTTTATGTTAATGCCATCTATGTTGAATGATTTGAACTTCCTGTCAAGTTTATTTAGTCTCAGAGATCCAATGAGGAGAAGCTCAATCTTATCTTCATTAAGACAGAGGCTGTGTGTCACCATCCATGCTTGAATGATTGAGTAGATATTGTTGAGCAGGTTGGTGTCAGCGTCATGATCACCAGTGATAGGGATAAAGATTTGGGTGTCATCTGCATAATTAGTGTAGGTGACACCTAAATGGTCCAGGTTGTCGAAGAGGGGCTTTGTAAAGATATTATAGAGCGTAGGAGATACACAAGAGCCCTGAGGTACTCTGCATGTGACCGGTGCAGGCTCGGCTGATGTAGTAGGGGCAAACACCCTCATGTTTCTGTTGTCCAGGAAGGATTGTATCCAGGAAGTGGCTTTAGTTGAGAAATGGGCTGCCGATGATAGTTACCGTTCAAAAGGTCTAAAGTGGCAAACATAGGCCTGTATTTCACTTTTTGCATTGGTTTTCCAAATACAAAAAATTTGCAATTTTTGCTCAAGCGCTCAGCCTAAACCGCTGGATGAATTTTCGCCAAATAAGAAACCAGTTAGGCACAACGCACTCGAAAGAAATCCTTTGTTTGTATGGCAAAAATCCATCCAGTATTTTTCTTTTAATATTGCCTGGAGAGCAGGGCATGCGTGGTACAGAACAATTATTATATATCTTCAATGAGGCAATGATGAACAGAAGGATTTTCATTTCTGAAACCTACCATAATGTAAATTGACATTTCTGAGAGAATAAAATGAGATTCAGTTTTTTTAAAACAACTTTAGACTGATACAAGACGAGGGAGTAGTGCAGGTTTGATACTGGGGGGCATGTGGGCAGGGTAAGAGAGGAGGATCTGTGAAGGTTTGGGGTCTGGGGATAGTAGGTATAGTGTGGTCTGGGGATAGTGTTGATTTTTTTCCTGTGCATTTTCCAAAGATCGAGATCTATGATCTTGATTCTGATTGAGCAGCAAAAGTAAAGAGAACATTCTGTACAAATATAAAATAATAAGATGTGGCAAATAAAGCACATGCCAGTTGGACAAAGAGACATATTGTAAGTGACTTAGGAAGCAATCCCTGTTTTTTAATTATAAAATTGATAATTCTGTGATTAGAATCGCAATCTTCAAGTATAAACCATATAATGATATCACGTAGAAAACAGCAATTTAAAGCTGGTGGGTGTGAAGGGAACACAAAAGGAGGATGTAAGAGAGGTGTGAGCTAGTTTTTTGCAAATATATGTACCATAGTTAGGGAGCAAAGAAAAACCAAATACACTATTTTGTATAAAATCTTGATTCCTATCACAGTGCCATGAGCGGCAACTGAAGATCGAGATTCTGAATGAACATTTTGAAAGTGGAAATCCCATTGTAAAAGTTCATATATAAAGTGGCTAGATGAAGTTTGTTCAGTTGAAGGATACAAGTAAAGAATTTGAAAAATGAGAAAGATAGACAAAGTTTTTATTTGGATTAGTTTGTTTATAACTGTGTATCTTAATGAGGATATTATCAAATGTATGATTTATTAGTTACATGACTATTTATATACTTGAAAATATCCTGTTGGCAGCCTCCAGTACTCAACTCTCTGCCTCTTTGTCATCCCAGTCCCTCTCCCTCTCCCTCCTCAGTGTCCCTCTTCCTCATCACAGTGGCATGTCTTCATCTCTGTGTCTCCTCCTCTTCCTCATCCCATCTTCGCATCCTCTTTTACCAGTATCTCTTCAATTTCTTTGTTCATGGGAAATCGGGCATAAGGGGCATGTCCCAGGAAAAATGACAAATGGTCCATGGACAGTTGCCAGAGAGAACACCAATGGGGTACAACACCTAATGGGGGAACACCCCATGGAGATATAGCATAATAACACTTGAAATTTTGTGAAAAAAACTTTAGTTAAGACAAAGTAAAGGTGAATATCTTCTGTGCAACTCAATCTTTGATTTCAGTGAACAATGTTTTGTTAAAGTGGTGCTAAGGTGGTAATTTAATACAACAAAACCTTTGAAATTTGGCAATTATCGGACACAGTCACCTTAACTACGATGGCCCCATTGTGAAGCTCCTAAGCACAAGGATGACATCAAAAATAAAATCACTGATTATACTTATATTGCTGCCTAAATAATGACATTCAGCTATTAAGACAATTGTAGAAATATCAGATGAAAATAAGCAAATGGTGGGAAAAGCATTCTTTACAAATTTATTTGGATGTGAGTAGAGACTTCCTAGAGGGTTCCAGATTTTAACAATTCTATCATTTGTGGCACAGCACCCACCATGCTATATAAGCAGGGATTAACAACCAATGAATGTTCATTTAAATTCCTTTTCTAGCTAAGTATGCTAAACAAGATTGAGAAAAAGTATTAATCTCAATGAAGGAGGTAGAAAATAAGCTTAGATAAATTACAGAGACAGAGCAGGGAGGTCAATTGGGTAGTAGCAGTGGAAGTTTTATGAGATACACAAGATTATGAAACAGGATGGGTGTATACCTTTGCATGCAGATTTGACAGCATGCACACCAAATTATTGACAGAAATGGCAAGAAATGAGAAGATGCCATCAAGTGACATAGCAACCACCTCTGATTTGTGCAAATAGTGTTAGTGAAGATCCAACAGTTAAACTAATTATTTTACAAGAAATATGACTCCTGCATGAGGAAAGCAGGTTTAAGCAAAAGAGGATGCAAAGGCAACCCACACAGAGGGACACAAGAGGATGCATAGGACACAAATGCAAGACCATACCGAGAAGATCAATGATTGGGAAACAGAAAGTACCAGTGAAAAAAGAACAGAGACAAACTCCATGCATTTTGGTGAATCTATCAGACCACCAATATAGTTACAATGAATTATGGTTACTACAATTGGGGATGCATTTTTGTTTTTGTAAATTCATGCAAAAACATAAAATAAAATGTGTTTTCAGTCTGAATCCCACAAAAACATTTAAATAGTCTCCTCGACTTGTCAGAACTAATTTTATTATAAGTGACCTTCCCACTCTTGCTGACTTATGGAGTTAGATAATACACAAGAACAGGTAGTGGAGGGGGAACCATCAGGCCTAGTGTTCAAAGAATTTAATGTCTACCCCACGTGGTATCTCAAGAGTAAATGTCACAGACAGTCAAGATTCAACCCCACAATCCAGTCTGGAGGATGTCTGGAAGGTTTTCGAGATCTTATAATCATGGATATAAAATACTTTAGGTCCCATGCCTCAAACAACAATACAGGCAACATATCTAAAGAAGATGGGAAGATTCTTAATTAATTGAAAGGAAATAATGGGGAGTATCGTTGTTATGAATGTCAGAGACTATCTACACAAAGCAAAGAGACAATTAAGAGATTCCAGCTACTATTGTAAACTTGAACAAGACCCCACTTAGTCATTGAAATAATAACTAAGGGGACTGTTAGAAAAATTGACTGGTACTGGCCTTCCACATGATGAAGAGTCAACGTGTTTGCTTCCGGAATTCCCCATTATGCCCACCATCTATTTCTTCCCCAAAATTCATAAAAGCTCCAGTAGACCACCAGCCCGGCCTACAGTAACACGTAACTGCTTTCTGTTGGAGAACATGTCAAAATATATGGACGAATTGCTATTGCCACTTCTTTCTGTCTCGCCTTCATATTTACAAGACACCAATGACTTCCTACAGAAAATCAACACCATTCCCCGGAAGGAGAGGTTAGCAATCATGGGTATGGTGTCCGTTTATAAGTCTCTAAACTATTTTAGCTACACTGACATGATTTTAGAAATAAATGCTGTTTTCCTCGCTAACAATGTATTTTTGTTTGATATAATGTATTACAGACAACGTAGAGTTTCCCATTATCATGCTAATCTTACCATGGGGTGGTGGGAAGAAAAAGTGGTTGTGATAGGTGAATATGTGCAATATACTGACAAGTTAGTTCTGTGTCTACGCTTCATAGATGATCTGTTCATCATTTGGAATGGCAGCTGCTATGAATGGAGAGAGTTTGTGTCTCATTTAAGTCGGAATTCATTGAATCTCCAGTTCATAGAATTCCATAGTAGGGATACCGTTTTTTTCCTAGATGGAAGTGTCAGATAGGAAAATTATATATGCAGTGCTGAATAATTTTGTAAACTCAACAGCTCAAATGTTATCTTGCATGCCAAAGTAGTTATCCTACCAACTTGATGTAGAGTATCCCAACAGGTAATTTATTTATGTGCATAGTAATTGCTCAAGGATAGAACATTTTGATAAGGAGGGTAAGAATACAGCAAGACATTTTAAAGAAGAGGGATACCCCACTAAGATCATCAAGCATGCATATAATAAAGTGTGATCTTTTTTTCGTGATAACCTTTTGGTAACAACTAACAAACATTCTGTGGAAAGACAAAGGCCCTGATTCATGGGATTAACTGCATCGAAAAATGTGAACTTGCTCGTGAAAAAATGTGTGCAAGCGTCCGTTTGTCGATTCATGGAACACAATGCACGGGGCTTACCCGAGACTTGCGCTGAATCCCGATGGGTCCAACATGTCACTGCGACACCACAAACGGCTTGCGTGAGACTCCCAGTGAAGGGCCGTACCATCTTGCGCAGTCACCTAAAAAGGGGATGGAACACATGGAGTGGGGAACAACAAGCGAAACTGTGGGCATAACGTGGGAAGTACCACTGTAAAATCCTCGCAACGCCCATATGCGCGCTAACAGCGAGTAATCATAGAATCGAACAGGGCTGTCCGGCACATGGAAAAAGACACTCAAATCCGGAAACACGTCCGCTATTCGAAAGCAGGTGTAAGCGTCACTGCGCATGTAATCCTATGCATAAGAAGGCAGTGCGAACAACCAACGCGCATATACAGATACGATGAATGTACCATTTCTTGCAGCAGTGATCATGGGACACAGCAGGAGGAGGAGGATGGCCAGGGCCCTGATTTTTCTACCCAGGACCAGCCTTTTTCGGATGCCTGATGACCAGGTCTATGGCAGGGATAGGTTTCCACCTCATATCATATTAGACCTGGTCACGGAGTGGGAGGATGACCTTACATCAACCACCCTGTCCTTCCAAGCACTGAGCCCCTTGGAAAAGGTGCTCAATGTATTGCATTTTCTGGCCACTGGGTCATTTCAGAGTATAAGTGCCATAGTCAGTGGCATTTCACAGCCCTCACAGTCACGCTGCCTACACCAGGTGTTGGCAATCATGACTGCGCGGCCCTCAGTCCACAGGCACATATACATGCACAGAACACCCGCAGAAAGGCAGGCCATGGTACAGGACTTTTACGGGGTGGCACACTTCCCTAAAGTGCTTGGTGCCATCGATTCATGGGCTGCACAGCTAGCATGGATCGGGAGAGCTGTTGCTGCTGTCGCTACCCACTGGTGTAACATTAGAAGGTGGCAGTGGTAAGGTAAGTTCACCACGTATAGCCCTGGCCTGGTCCTCCGTGGCAGTCGCCATGCAGGACTGAGATGATTACATCTGCAACATGATGGCTCAGAGGTCTGAATGCAACACCACACAGGATGCAAGGAGTCCCTCTGAGATGGCACGAGTCAACAGTTGCATCTGCTGTTCAGACCGTCTACTGCGTGCTGCCTCAAGTGCAGCCAGTGTAGTTCTGAGGGAACTATTCTCTTCCCTCAGGGCATACCTGTGGCACGACCCTCTGCAACAAGGGATGCCTGCAGAGCCCTCAGTTCCTCCTGTCCGCTCCTGTTGCTGGCCTCCATGTGCAGCCTGTGTGAGCGGCATGTGGACCGCAATTCCTGAAGGTGGTGCTCCAACTGTCTTTCTGAGGGTATCATGGAATTGGTCACCCTATCTATGCCGTGAGCCAACATATCATATGAAGCACCCTGTTGTTGTGCAACGGTACACATGGACTGCTCCCACAAAGTAATGCCAGATGCTACACGGCCACTGTGTTGTCGGACCCCTCGCCTGCCTGGCCCAAGGGAACCTGGCCCTTGATGTGATGCCGCTGTCTGTGGCTGCAGGACTGCATTCCTCCCTTGCTCAGCTGTCCCAAGACCAGGAGGCAATACAGTGGAGCGTGACCCTGCAGCCATAACCACCACAGACAGATGTAACAACACTGACTGGCCCTGTGAGGGGTCACCCTCCCCTGCAGATGTTTGGGATACAACAGCACCCACAGTTGATGCACTCACCTGCAACAGCACAGAGGAATCAAATTCTGGTTCACCACCAGAGCCACAGGTTTCATCGGATGCGGACTCATACTGAGTCAGGCCCGGATGGACTTTAGCACCAGTGGTTCATCATGGGCTGCCACACCTCGTCCTCCACTGTTGCTCAGTTGTGGCTCAGTATCCTGTTCCTCCTCCACCTCCTCCTCTTCATCCAGTACCTCGTCACCTGCACATGGATAGAAAAAAAAATGAAGACCCATGTAAATAGCATAGCCCACACACAAAGCTATCACAATGTTGTCCTGCCACACATTAACATGCCATGTCACTCATGGCACAAGCTCCTGGATGCTTGCAGTGTTAATAGAAGGGATGGGTAGCATGAAAGCAGCCACGGACGTGTGTGGAAGGGCTCAACACCAGATGTTGTGCATGGTGCATAGCTTCACACAAGCACCTGACTGGCATAGTTCAGTCCCCAACATCACTGATGCAAATACACAGATGCCACGTAGAATAGCCATGCCTGAACTGCCAAACAGCATGAGATGGAACTTGATGACTATTGTCCCCGAGTCATGTTCAATGGATGTGACATGACATTACATGGAAAACAAAAATGGAAAACACACAAGTCTCACAAGGTGCAACAATGCAAGGGTGGTGAAATCGAGTGAAGCCACACCCATCCCATGATCCCAGGTCACATTGACATCATGCAAGTGAAAAGGCAGGGTGAACGGGAGACCTGGGGTTGGAAGTGGGAGGGGGCAGTGCAGTACATGGGAAAGGCAACAAAATAAAAGAAAACCACATAATCAGTAACGCAAATGAAGCGGGCTGGTGGCATTGGAAGGGTGAATGCAGACATCAGGTGTCAAGTGCTGATAGTGGGTTGTAGGGATACAGATAGAGCCCCCAAGGGCAGGGTGCCAGGGAGGCAGTGTATGGGTTCAACTGTTGGCTCTGAGGCCCGTGTCAGAGATCAGAGTGTGGCCAGGTGACTAGTGCATTCTCTCAGTCATCCAGGACTGCTTCAGGGGAGAGGAGGAGAGAAAACACAACACATGAGGAAGCATCAGATGTGCCTCCAGACCCAGAGAAGGTTCACTCCCAGTTCCATAGAGGCAGGGAGAATTTACCGGAGGGAGGCCCCAGCCAAAGATAGACATTAACGACCAACTCATTGCTAGGAGAAGCTACTGACCTGGAGGGAGTAGGAGAGGGATGATTTAAGGCCTTGTGGACAATGCACACAGTTCAGAACTGAACAGTCATAGCCACTGGCAGCCAGTGCCATCATCCCAGTCCTCGGGAGAAACAATACCTGGCCCCAAGACAAAAGGACAATTCTCACAGGCCTGTACTGAATGAGTTGCAGAGGAAAGAGAGTAGAAGCACAGACATCCTGGTAGAGGCTGTTACAGTAGGCCAACCTATGAATGACCAGTCATCTGGAGACAGGGAGCTGCAGGGGGAAGGAGAGGAAAGGAAGAATACCTCTGATGTGGTGCAGCTGCTAGGGTGACCTCTCCGAGACATCAGAGATGTGAGGAGAGAAGGCGAATGTGGAGTGGAAGATGATCCCAACCTATCCGCCATCACAGTTGGAGCAGGAAGAGGGCCAAGAGAGGCTGGGCAGAGAGTGACACAAAATGAGGGAGCAGGTGTGGTGATGAGGATTGTCACAAAGTGTAGCAGCTCGTTTGTATGAAGTTTGCAGGACTACAAGCCCGTGTCAGTCCACCATGACATGGTTCACCAATGGCAGTCACAGAAATGCAGCCAGAACTGCCAGACAATCTTAACACTGCATTCACTCAACATACACATGTCTTGGATGCACAGGCTTCACCACTCACTGGGAATTTCCTCATAATTTGGCAGGTATCCCATGCCTTGGATCTGCTCCACATCAATCATATCACTGATGAGCTCTTCATGTGGAGTGAGTTAATTGTCCTCTCATGGTGACCCACCTCCAGTCACCAGAGTAGAGGAGAAGTTGGCAGCCAGCTTCTCTTTGGCTCAATGCCGGAGGTCATTCAAATGCTTCACTACCTCAAGGAGCAGTGCACCTCTCATTGCCCAAGGTGTTGATTCTATCCGTGACATTCTCCAAGTGGGCCATACGCTGAGCAGGTGTATGTGTGCCCCCTGCCTGCACGAGCATGTCACGTTCAAGTTCCAGGACATAGTCCACGAGGAACTGGAGTTCTTCATCATTGAAGTTCCTCTTCCTCGATGTGTGGGTCTCCTGTGCCGTGCATTGGGTTTGAGCCTGTTGTGCTACTGCACGCTTCGCCTTCTTACAAGGTCGAGCAGAGCCAGTGTGGCTGGTAAAACTTGTGTCAGTAGGGGCTGGAACACTGCTGGATGGGGCTATGGCATCACCCACTGATGCTGGGACAGTAGGTTGTGTTGCAGGTAACCGTACCATGGTCCTGGTGCCAGGTTGTTTAACTGCACGTCCCCTCCCCTTGGACACAATGACATCTGCCCCTGCATCTCGTTGGACCAGGGCTGTGGCTACTACAGGCCAGGCTGGGGGACTCTAAGCCTGGGCGGTGGGGGCTGCAGCTGCCCCTGCAGCTTCCTAAACCTGGCTGGTGTGGACAGCAGATGACCCTGCTTCTCCCGGGACCCTGGGTGCTGGAGCCAGGTACTTTTACTGCACATCCCTTGCCTTTTGACGCACAGACAGCATCTAATCATGCATCTCTCTGGCATGGCTGGTGGTCTCTGAGCCAGAGTGGGGGGACTGCAGCTGCCCCTGCTGCTCCTGGACCCAGTGTGATGGGTATGTCAGCATCAGCTGCATCTCCCTGACCCTGGTGGGTGGGGGGCATAGCTGTGCCTGCATGGCCCCGGACACCTTGGTCACCTCGGCCACCTGGGAAACCTCTGCCTCCCTTCCCACTTGTTGCTCTCCCAATCATGGCACTGATGGATTAGTGCAATGGGTGGTGCAGTTATCAATTGTCCTTGGCAATTTGAGTGAGTGGGCAGTATACGTGAAGAAAAATGTACCCGTGTGCTCCAGCAAGGCTCAATGTAAACCGTTAGCCTCAGAATATAGGGGAAAGTACACGCACGTGTGCGCAGAGGCAAATCCCCCACCAAAACAAAAAGCTTGCACTGTTGTAGTAGTGAAAAGATCACGTGGAAATGCTAATATCAACAAAGTCTACATGTCTGTCCTCTCTAACTCCCACAAGCGTGTGATGTTCTCCTACGTACTCGTACTCTTTTATCCTGATTCTGAATGCGAAGGCCCAACATTCAGCGTGTTTCATGTAACTTACGCGCTTAGGCCATTTCCTCTGATTTCACGCTAACGCGCTGTTTCTGCACGTGGGGAGTACCCATCACTCTGTTTCCGGCTGCCCAAGCGAATAACACGGAAGACCCACACTCCTGCCTAACAGCCAATTTACCTGCCTCCTACTGCCCTGAGCTGCCTCCTACGAGCCATCTGCTGCTGCCTGCCCACTGTGTGTGCCTGCTGCCCACGTGCCTTGCAATTTGAGTGCCTGCTGTACAGCCATTGCCAGTGCTCCTGTCGTCGGACCTGTGACCACCTCTGATGATCCAGAAGACTCCCAACGTGCCAGAACACCGCTCCACAGCCCAGCCCAGGACCACCTTTCCCACCCACACCTGCCTCAGGGTTGCCATGTCTGAACCAACATCTTCGGAGGCAAGTGGCAACCCCATGGCAGCGAGACTGAGGGCTGTCAGCTTCACTGCCAGAGAATTTGACATCCTGGAGGAGCATGTCATGGAGCATGATGCCCTCTTCTACGAACCAAAGCAAGTCAGCAAGGAATGCAGAGGGGGTGGCACCCCGGGATTTCCAGCACATGCACATTAGCTGGGAGGATCTGAAATCCAGTACACTCAACAAGGCCTGGCACTTCCTCAAGGCTGGTCTTGACCAAGGGGGGGGCCGGGGCCAGTTGAACACCATGGACATGCGGGTCCTGGAGAAGGTTTACCCATCACTGCACACCCAGGTCATCGATTTGCAGCACCGTTTGGTGTTGACTGGTACGTGTCCATGTGTTGCTGTCCTCCACAGTGCATGTGCATTTTGATGTGTGGTTGGAGTGTGCTCCTTGCCCTTACGGTAAGTATTCCTCTTCTACGGATGTCTATGTGCATGTCCCAGACAGTGGTCCATATGTGTTCTATGAAGTATGCTTGATTCCAACGGTGTTACTTTTGCAACGTGTGTTGTGATGCAGCATATTACGACGTGAACATGGTTGCTTACATGTGTCTGATACATGGCTATGTGAGAGGTGTGACATATGGGTGTTGTCGTCAACATCATGAACAGGCATGGTGTACATGTGTATGTGTCTGAGATGTGACTGTGTGACTGGCCAACACTCCAGGATGGATGTAATTGGTGCATTTGAATGTATGCACTACTCTTACTGCCTGATTGACGTTGAGGGGACTCTGATGTGATGGCTCAATGCACTGCTTCAGGACTGTCAGGTGATGTGTGTGAATGACATGTGTATAGCCCATGATGCACGTGTGTGTAGCATGCACAATTTGTAGGTGATGACAGTGCCATGTCCAAGGATGGGATTGTGTGTTGTGAAGGACAGACATGTATGTTCATGTATGTACATTGCATGTACATGTGTATTGTGGAGGGTGATGACGGTTGTGACCTTTGTCAGTGCACTTCATGTGCATATGTCTTGTGCCAAACATACACAGTGTTTGTGTTCTATGTCTCCCTATCCACTGCGACGTTGGAAGAAGAGGGCGGAGAAGGTGCTGTGGAGCAAGGCAGCAGGGATGCCTCCACCAGGCACAGACGCAAGGCCCAGTGATGCCCACAGGTAATTTCATCTTCAGGAAGCGAGGAGACTGGTGACGCATAAGAGACATCGGTCGCAGCTGCTAAGGGGAGGTCCAAGAGGGCAAAGGTGGTCCGCAGCAGCGAGAGGGACAGGTGAGCTCGCACAGGGGCAAGCCGCTGCAGAAGACACTGGGAAAGAACCCAGGTTGGCATGGGAGGAGGAGGAGGCTGCATCAGCCCAGTCCATGGGGCCCGGTCGGGGGTGATGAGGTGGGTGTGATTGGTGCAGTGCAGACTCAGGTGCAGGAGGCAGTGCAGTTTGCCGTGGAGGTGCCTGTGCCTAATCCTGCCCCTGGGCCTGTGACTGCACCAGTATGCACCTGCAGGCATGCCCCAGGCCGGACCCATTCGCAGGTGGCAGATTTTTCCAAAAAAACAGAAATACCAATGCCTGCTTATCTCGCCATTCGAGACAAGGTGGAACCGGTGCTAGCCGGTATCACGAGGTGTACAGGCACCATTTGTGATGATGTGCAGGCTTCCATTCATGGGCTTGCACATTATCACAATGAGGTCTGGCGTCTCCTGAACTGGCTAGCTCAGTAGCTGGTCTCAAATTGGGTGCGTGGGCTGGCCACATATGTGACCCCCTCCTCGTCTTCCTTCACTGTGCGGCAGGCATCCTCCCTGCTGCCTTCCGGCCGAGATACCACCAGGGCCCCCTGTGTACCTGTCCCACGCCTGGCAGCCCATCTAGTAGAGCTCACATCCCAGTCAGAGTTGGAAGTCGACGTTGGATCATCCGAGATGGTCACCACACTGATCGAGCCGACGACAGGAGGTATGGCAAAGGAGGGAGAGCAGGCACTAAGGAGCAGGTCACGTACACAATGGCCCTGGGTGATGTCATCAGCCCAGAGGCTGTCCTTAAGGAGCAGGCACCGGGCAATTCGGCAGCAGCAGGCTTGGAGTACGAGGCTACAGTACCCGGGACATACCATCTCAGGGAGGCAGGTATCGGGCATTAGGCAGGATGCAAACGTGGACCTTCGCCGAAGGATGTCTTCCATGTTGTAGTGGTTGGGGTGGCAAATCTGGGCTGTGAGGCAGTGGGCACGGGAGGGAAGACTCACCATGGCCAAGGCATGGATTTCCCTGCATCGGGCCAAGAGACGGGCTGAGGTCCTCGAGGAGACTTGCAGGGAGTGGAAGGGGATGGAGAGGACCATGTTGGTGTCCCTGCAAGCCTTCGAGGTGAGAGCAGAGGCCTGCCTAGGAGAAGTGGACGCAGTGTTCGATGATGCCCTGGCTGAAACATTTAGGGAACATGGTGAGGAGAAGGACTAGCATGCTGCCTTCGTGAATAGTTCTTTAGTCATAAGTTTCTGTTTTATTTTTTTATTTGGAGTTTTTGACTTGACTCCATTTTATGTACATAGTTGTTCTAGTTTGAATTCGTTTTCATTTGTGTTCTTGATTTGCAGTGCATTTTGGATTTTACTCCATGTTTATTTGTACATGTTTACTTGTTTTTTAAAACTTTGTGCCCACCATGCGGGAATTTTTTTTTTTCTCATTTTCATTATATTTGAAGAAGACTTTTATGGACATGGACTCTTTTTTTCTTTAAGTTTGCATGTACATATTGTGAAGTTTATTCTGGACATTTTAACATTATTTTTGCTTCTTATTGTACATATTTTGCTTTATTATTTGCTGTGCGTATGAACATAAAACAACTGGAGAATATATTTTATTTTGTTTACTCACAGTAATTGTTTCTCTGACTTTTTTTATCCAGTTTGTGACTTAGTTACTTGGTTTGGTGTCTGTGGTAATGACCATTGTTGTTCATGTGTGTGCTTACTAGCATGCATGTGTCATGTTTGCTATTTGTGTGGGGCATATGCACAGGTGGTTGACCAGTGGATGTGTGTGAATGGTGAGTTTGGGTTTGCATGGTCAGGTGTCATTGGCTGTCAGATGTGCAACATCACTGTGTATTGGTCCTCACCGGGTTTGGGATGGTGGTGCGTGGGGTGACTGACGGCAGGGTAAAATGGTCACGTTTTTTCTGCAGGATTTGCATGATGCAGTTTAACGCACATGTCATGCTTCACCAGCATTTGTTTGTGCTGTTTTCAATGTCTCTGGTGTAGTTGGGCATCTTACACAGACAGTCGATTTTGCAATTTATCTGTTTGTACACATTGGCAGACCAATGTGGCAGTTTGAATGCCGTGTACTCATTCAGAACTTGAGTCATTCCACTTTGCTTGTGCTTTTGGTACTACTCTACCCTGAACTGTCTGAATCTGCATTGGTCACCTGGCTACCCCCTGGACTTGGGGAAAAGACCCCCTGCACGCCACTTGCACACCTTCACTACCTCCCTGGCACCGCCCAAAATTGGACTCTTTTTTATGTATGCCAACAGCCACCTACCTGCAAATCACACCTGCCGTCTGCACTTGGGCTTGGACTTGACACCAGCTGAGCACAGTTTCTTTATTTTCTTGAATTTTCTTTGTTGTTATGTCCTTCACATGTACTGCACTGCACCCTCCTCATACCCCCTTTTCTCCCTCCCCACTTCCCATGCACTGGCGCCATCTCTATGTCACCTTCCCTACCAAGTTCTGTGTCTCTGTCGTCACTGTCTTCCCCCTCCCTGGACCGTTAGCCACTTCTTAAACATGTCTATATGCGCATTATTGAGGACATGTCATTTGATAGGATGTCATGTCATGTTCTTCACACATGGGAGGAACAGCGATGTGTTTATTGGGTTCTCTGCTCTGGTACTGTGAGCTCATTGAGGCTCAGGATTTGACAGGCCTGGGCAGTGTCTGTTCATGTGGCACACATTGAGGGTGCTTTGCAATCTGTCACTCTGTGACTATTTCTACATGGCAATTATTGACATGACTTTGCCACATGGACTGCACAGCCTCACTTTACCATTCACTTGTGTGATGTGTATGTTGGGAGATGGTTGCAAATTAACAAGGGGGGGTCCTGGGAGTCCCTCTGCCAGACATTAGTCCTGGTTAGGAGAGACTTACCCAGAGTCTTTAGCTCACTATCTTTCACAGAGAAGAAATATTCCAAACATATCAGTCTTTGTCCTGCCCTAGGGCAGTCCAGCACCGAAATGCTGAGCAATTCTCCTCTGAAAAGAGTACCAACAGCATCCCCAGACACGTGTTTCGGTCTGGTTGGACCTCATCAGTAGGGAGGAGCTGTGCCTCTCTAAGAATAGTGAGCAAGGGGTCCACGTCTGGATTCCCCTAGTAACTTAGGGTGAGACCCAAAGTTACTTAAATATGCAAATTAACAAGGGGGGTCCTGGGAGTCCCTCTGCCAGACATTAGTCCTGGTTACGAGAGACTTACCCAGAGTCTTTGGCTCACTATCTTTCACAGAGAAGAAATATTCCAAACATATCAGTCTTTGTCCTGCCCTAGGGCAGTCCAGCACCGAAATGCTGAGCAATTCTCCTCTGAACAAGAGTACCAACAGCATCCCCAGACACGTGTTTCGGTCTGGTTGGACCTCATCAGTAGGGAGGAGCTGTGCCTCTCTAAGAATAGTGAGCAAGGGGTCCACGTCTGGATTCTCCTAGTAACTTAGGGTGAGACCCAAAGTTACTTAAATATGCAAATTAACATGGGGGGTCCTGGGAGTCCCTCTGCCAGACATTAGTCCTGGTTACAAGAGACTTACCCAGAGTCTTTAGCTCACTATCTTTCACAGAGAAGAAATATTCCAAACATATCAGTCTTTGTCCTGCCCTAGGGCAGTCCAGCACCGAAATGCTGAGCAATTCTCCTCTGAACAAGAGTACCAACAGCATCCCCAGACACGTGTTTCGGTCTGGTTGGACCTCATCAGTAGGGAGGAGCTGTGCCTCTCTAAGAATAGTGAGCAAGGGGTCCACGTCTGGATTCCCCTAGTAACTTAGAGAGACTTACCCAGAGTCGGTTGCAGACAGCAATTGTGTTTGAGCAGTGCCACACTCAAGGATGTGGCCCAGGTGTATGCATTTGTTTCTGTTTGCAGGATATTTTTTTGACAGGACATTCTGGGTAGTGTCACTACATGGCAGTCAAGGTGCTCGACACACCATTGATGGAGTGTACATGTGTCACGATGTCAGCATCCAGCATGCAGGTGATGTCCGGTCTGGAGGGGGCTGCCTGCAGGGTGGCGCCACAGTTGAAAGGGGTTGGGGTGTCCCATGTAGTGCGGGCTGCCTGCAGGCTGGGGTGATATGGGCTGGGGTGTGGGTGTCCCGTCAGGAGGGGTCTGCTTCCTATGGATTTGTGCGGGTATCACGGGTTGTTTTGGAGTGAATAGGGTGCGGCCGGAGTACATGCTGAGTTTTCATGCAATTTGGCTGAGGTGCGGACGGGGTATGCGCTGAGTTTTCACATGATTTGGCTGGGGTGCGGACGGGGTACACGCTGAGTTATCATGCGATTTGGCTGGGGTGCAAATGGGGTATGCACTGAGTTTTCACGTGATTTGGCTGGGAGAGCTGTATGCTGGTCCAGGGATGGCGCCAGGGTTTGCACCGTGTTAGACATTTCACTTGCTTTTAACTGTGTGTGGGGGCGTGTTGGGAGCATTACTGCCACAGCTTGGTGTTCCTTGGGCCACGGCAACTGATGCCTCGGAAATCCATGAAAACGCGTGCCGCACAATTGTTTCTCTGCGCCACAGCTGGCGCACGCTCCTTCTGGGTACACAGCGCTTGCACCTTTCTAGCGCAGAATTCTATGAATCGGCCCAAAGTGAGCAAGACGACGCATAAGACAAAATCACAAGCCATCAAATGCATTATTTTTAAACATTGGCATGTCTTAAGATCAGATAGGAACTTGCCACCATTGTTAAGTAAAAAACGGAGTAATACTTTCTGGTAAGAGATAAGGGGGAAGAGCAAGGAAAGATGGGTATTTCTTGGCTAAGGGATTTTAGTAAAGGTTTCCACAAGTGTACTAAATGATTGGCTTGCCAATATGCTGACAATTGCACTACATGTTATCACCCAGTTTTAGATTATAAAGTAAATATTTAAGCCAAGATCACATGTTAACTGATTGTATGGTATACATTTTTACATGTGGGTTTAAACCGTGGTATTTTGACAGCACTACTTCTAAATTGAATATGCTCATTCTACAACATGTGAAAGCGAAATATCTATGCAGATTTCAAGTACCCCATGGCTAAACAATTACATATAGTCCATTCAGGAAGCCTTAATGATTATCGTTTTTTTTTTAAAATAGTTTCTTTTTTACTGCACAGTTAATTCATTGAGCGGTGGAAATATGAAATTAAAATTAAGGCAGCTAGAAACAAAATGTATTTTTTAAAATATCAAATTCCCAATGGGATACAATGTGGATAAAGAACTACACACATTTTGGCACATAATATATCTAGACAACCCTTTTTGTCCTGTTTCAACATTATCTAGGCTTGAATGATGAATTTTGTATTTTAGGGGCGCATAACATTTTTAAATATTCTTTTGTAGCGTAACTGTGTGAGGAATTGTTGATAAGTAATTTGTATTCATTGCATCACATTCTCTTTTCTCTTTTTTTCTCTTTTATCTCTGCTTTCTGTCTTTTCTATCAATTTAAGATGTATAGAACAGCTCTTCAGTAAGGATGCGTAGATTTACAGTGAGGAAAAATTGAAAATTCAGCAAACTTATAAAAATTAACGGGCCACACATCTACATGATAACCAAACAATCCTGAACAAGTTGGATAGAAGGAAGTTATTGAAATGTTGGTACCTCATTAATAAGTCGTCAAGGAATACTATAGAAAATGTCTTGTTATCAGTTATCAACATGGTTTGTGCATTTTAGACAAATTTATATGGGCAGTACGAATGAGCAGTGCCATAAGGTAGTGAAGTGGAAAGGGTCCATGACCATGGATGCTATATTAGCAATAATTAAAAGAATGAAAAACTCTTGAGCAGCCGGGCCCATACCAAATTGCTCCATTTGTACTAATATACAACCCTGAGTTACGGCCAACTCTTATAAAAATCTTATTTGAAAACTTTCTAGAGGTCCAGGAACTGCCGCTGACATGGCACTCAGCTTTAGTGGCATCAATTTTTAAAAATTGAGAGGCATCTAATCCCCAAAACTATAGACCCCTATTTTCCTATGGACTAGTTAATCGACATGCATGCTTCTCTCAGATCGTGATGTTGAATTGTCAGGTTCCTCACCTGAATGTGTTTGGGAGGCTTTTGTGGTTCGGTCCGTCTTCTTCTTCTCCTTCTTATTCTGGACAGTTCATCTGTTAGAGAAGAGGTGGGGCCTGTCTCTGTCGGAGGCCACGTGCCTGGTTGGAGCACAACCCAAGCGGAATGAACTTTCCTGAGACAGCCTTTGAGGGGATAAAAGCCTTTCAGCACAACAAACCCTGGTTTCTCTACCAATCGTCCTTTCAACTGATTCATGGCTGTTGATCCACGCCTTCTGGAAAACCATGAAAATCTGATGGGTAGAGAACAGGGAAATGGATCCCCTTGAAAACAGAGCTTCGATTGAAGAAGCCACAATGCGATAAAGCAGAGACCCAGGAGGAAGCACAGAAAAGAGCGAAGCAAGGGGCTACAGAGAAACAGAGCAGAAGGAATTGCAGGAATCAATGGAGATAGGATGGGCAGAGCGGAACAGAATACTCACAAGCACACAGCATCTAACCCAGAAGACTAACAAGGGTTGCAATGTGCAGAATCGCAGTCCTGCAACGCTTATATAGGGAAGTGGCAAACTTGAGAACTATACCGCTAGTTTTTCTTGAATTGCGGTCATAATGGAACTATTCTGGAAATCACCCGCCAGCACCTCCAAATACTCCAACTGCACAGCATGGCAGTATAACCCCTTTGCAACCCAGGTCCTGCTGCCTTTCCTGGATAATGTTGATGAAACTGCTGGACTAATTGGGCTGCATGTATATTGCTCACAGGTTCCCATGAAATTTCTGATGAGATATATCCTTTCCAGTGTAACAGGTATTGTAAGGCTCCATGGCTATAACAGGCGTCAATAATTTGTGAGACCTCATATTCCTCAGGTTCATTGTTGGAGGAGATCATTGGCCTTATCCTCTTCTGAAGATATTTGCCTGGGAGGTAGGCTTTCAGCAAAGAAGAATGGAAGACAGGATGGATGTAACTCAGACTATTTGGGAGATGTAACTTAAAGGCCCCCGGATTGATCATGGAGATGATATCAAATGGGCCTAAGTAACTAGGAGAACGTTTGGATGGATGAACCCACCTATGAATGTATTTTGTGGACAACCATACCTTAGTTCCATATTCCCAAGTTGGGCAATCTCTTGAGGCCTGATAAGCATAGGTCTTGTATTTGCTCCTTTCCAAATTCTTGTAGGCTTCTTTGTGTGTCTGTGTAAAGCTTTCAAGCAGGATATCCACCAAAGGTATATCAGAGCATGGAAAGGCTGTCATTGGGAGAGGTTTGGGATGGTATCCATATGTGCAAAAAAAACAAATCATGCCTATTGAGGTGTGAATGGTGTTATTGTAGGCAAACTCTGCTATGGCATTAGGCCATAGCAGTTATTTTGTTCCTTGTAAATCAAGCATCAGAAATATTGTTCTAGGGTTACCCTAACTCTCAACGACTAACCCTGTGCTGAAATAGCCTATCTGCCACTGGTCTAATGTGTTTTGAAATAGCCTATCTGCCACTGGTCTAATGTGTCTAATGTGTCTAATGTGTTTTGAAATAGCCTATCTGCCACTGGTCTAATGTGTTTTGAAATGGCCTATCTACCACTGATCTAACGTGTTTTGAAATAGCTTACTTGCCTCCTACAGAAATACTCTCCTGCTTGAAACAGCCCAATTGTCCTTGACTAATCCTGCTACGCAACAGCTTAACTGGTAGCTCTACTCTAAACCTCCTTCTCAGTATGTGTACCACGATGCACTACCTTAGAATGCTATGAACATTACTCGTCCTGAGCATTATACTGCTCTATGTCAAGATGCATCCATCCAGCTGCCTAGATTCTGCTAGCCTACCCAATCGCACCATGACTGACATTCTCAGGCCCAACCATCCCACTCACTTCACTACACATGTCAATTTAGTCCAGCATAGCCTTCTGGATGTCATTACACCATTTCTCGTCTTTAACCGTTTGATGTTTGGACGTGGGAGCTATGACCAGCTCATTGAAGATGGCGAATAGTTCTTTGGAGTGGGATTGAGCATTGTCGGTTCTAGTGTTATATGCAGCGGCTTTAGCTTTGGCTATGGCATTTTTATATTGTTTAGCAATAGCTAAGTAAGAGTCACGAGTGGGAGTAGAGGGGCAGGATTGCCATTTGTTAAGGGCATGTCTTTTGAGTACTTTTAGGTCATGTAAGTCTTAGTTGAACCATGAATTAACATGAAAGAGTCTTTTAGCTTTTTTACTCTCTAATGGGGTGATTGTGTCGATCACCTCTTTAATAGTAGTATTGTAGAGATCAAAAAGTTCTTTAGGGTTACTTGAGAGGGGTGATACTAATTCTGAGACTTCTAGGAGTGGGAGAATTCTCTCTTTTCTGAGTAGTTTTTTAGATCTGGCTAGGGCAGCTGGCATGGGAAGGTTTTGCATGGATGCCTCATTTGTTGGGATGTAGAAATGGATGAGATGGTGGTCGGTCCACGGTTGTGGGGTGTTAGAATTGATATCTACTCTGGAGTTGTGGTCGACTAACCAGTCTAGTATGCAACCTTTAGTGTGAGTGGCAGAGTCTACTTTCTGGATTAATTGTAGGTCCTGGAGAGCTTTAGCAAAAGCTTTATTGTGTTTGTCTTTT